>NC_142050.1:7292500-12092500 GCF_982192425.1 Myodes glareolus
TATTTGCACCTTGCTTCACTAGCAGGTCAACTCCTGCCTAGCTGCTCCTTCAGAGAGGGAGAACTGGATCCTAGCGGCTTCTTCAGCGAGGGAGAACTGGATCCCTTTTGAACTGTCACATTTGCTACATTTTCACTATGAAAATTTTCCGCAGAATGACTTGAACAGTTTCCTCACTACCCCATGCTTAGCTTCCACATATTGCTGTCTGCCTTCTGTCTTCCCCATTACATTGAAGTACATGTTGCAGAGGCCGCCACTGACTTCATTTTGTAACCTGTTGTGTGTTAGTCTCCGTAAATATGTTGTCAGCCTAAATTTGTTATACTTGAAGCTTTGTCCCCCTTGGCTTGGTGTGTCGTTACGGGCACACACTACTTGTCCCGTCCAGCTGTGTCAGTCACTGCCTTCCTCTGGGATCCACGTAGCAGATCCTCCCTAGCAGTCACAGTGCACAACACTGAACTCAGACAGCTAGTCTAAGTCCATGGAGCTGACTAGCACAGAAGAGAGAGTGCAGGGCTGCAGTCTATTCTTGGCTTAAAAAGAATTGATAAAAGAGCTATAGTAGAAAATAACTAAGTTGGATTTGGTCAGAGTTATTGATCTATTCTTTAAAAGATATTCTTAAAAATGAAAATTTTCTCATATTGGGATAAAATATGTTTGATTAAAAGGTTGTATTCAGAATAAAAAGGACTTTCACAATTCGATAAGAAAACAGCTCCATTTTAAAAAAAATGACGAAAGAGTTGAGTGACTGGATTAGAGTCCGATTAAAGACCAGTGCATTTTCAGAGAACTGGCTCAGCATCATTACTTGCTGAGGAAATGTAAACTAGTGTCCCAGTTGTAAAGTGCAGGGTTTATAGCTACACTGGTTGGTCTTTCTCCTCTGGTGGTGTACCATGAACACTGGTCAGCAGGTGAAGGACACAAGGAAGCTTTGAAGGGTTATATGATATCATTGCTTTGGTTATGATGACTACATATACACCGCTTTATTTGATACTTGTATAAGGCTACAGTTTATTGTACATAAAACAAATTATAGAAGCCTAGCATCTCCCAGCCTCTGCTTTTGTTCACTTAACTTCTAAAGCTATCTTGATGTAAATAACAGCATAGATTGTATTATATATATGAAACACGTGAGTGGAATTGTGTACTGTGTTTCTGCCAAACATTTCACTAAAAAGTACTGCATTGATGAGAGTCAGTCATGCTATTCGAGACAGTTTTAGCTTAGTAGTCTCATTGTTATATAAGTTTCAGTATATGAATATATGGCCATGCATATAAGACCGCAAAATACACATACGGACCTGAATTTTTAATTTGTTTTATCTTTCAGATTTCTATTTCTGGCTTTTGGGAATTGTAATTTCTTTCCATTACATTTATAGCTAGTTATATGAAAACAGTTTTGTATATCAATTTTTTATTAACCTCTATAGTGAACTCTTATATCTAAGGTCAGAAAGAGAGAAAGTTTACATTTGCAATAAAGTAATAATCAAGGAAAATATTTTTAAAATAGAAATGTAGAATTATCATTTGAAATTTTCCCTTTTTTTACCTTGGAGTATTCTTTGTAAAAGACAAGCTATTTTCTCTAGCCTTGTATTTTAAAGGATGACTCAAACTACCCAGTTAAATATAAAATTAATAAAGTTTTAAATATGAATGAATTTTGTCACCACATTAGGCAAAGTAGTTATTTTTTAAGACACATTTCCCATTTGCATTACTCTGGTTTTTCCAGTCTCTTCACTTATAAATATTCCATTTCCTGTTCTCTATTTTACTTCTCTACTTGTTTCTAGGAAAGCTATAGTATGAAAAAATTCTTTGAATCCCAATGAAAACATTAAAGGAAACAAGCAAATGGGATTCTTTTCAGTTTTGTTTTCAGATACTGCTTTTCTCTGTGTATTTCTTCTTCCTAATGCTTCCTCTCTTTTATCACTTACGCATGTGTATGCATATATGCCAGTGGATATGTCGTGTGTTGTCCTTCTGCCACCTTCTGAGAGAAAGGGTCTAGATCATGTGTCTTTGTGTATGTTCTATTGCATATCTGTTAAACTTACCTTTATAAACCTTATATTAATGTTTACCCTTAATATGTAAACTTTAAAATTTATTGTTTTATTATTTCCTTTGTAATCATTTTAACTTATCTATTCCTTCTTTAAAGGTTAGTTGTTTTAAGTACCTAGAAACTTGAACCACAAATTTAATCAGAAAATAATACTTTAATCCTAGCTAATCCACATTATTGACCTTCTGTGCCTGCAGCAACAACAATAGCTGACTGTCTCGTGTGTAATCTCCGGGGTAGCCCACAGACCAATGCAGAGGCTGATCTAGAGATTAGCTGCCCTCCTTCAGAGGGTAGTTTGCTGAGTTTTAGGAAGAGACTTCACAGAGTCTCATTTAATCTTTACAAAGACAGACTGGTTGTACCCATCTTGTCTAATTTGTAAAATGAAACTAGGTCAGATCAATTATAGATGGCTGTGTCTTGCTCCTAGTGCTCTGTTCGCCAAGATTATTAATATCCAAATTTTGCTTCTCAAAAAAAAAATCACTGTCTCTACTGACAATAGAGTGAAAATATAATAGCTTGTCAGTGACAGCAGACATAAACACGGCTCCAGTATGTGTATACAGATGCACACACATATGACACATACACATATGTTCACATCACCACACACATACACATTTTTTTTTTATTCCTTGACTTTATTCTTAGTGGAAGAGGCGAGCTAGAACAAGGCAAAGCACTCATGGCAGAAGATGCCACATCTGAGAGGCAGCATATTTAAGAACCCCGAGGTTGTTCTGGCTAAAATATAGAATTGAAGTTGTTGGGATTAAAGGGGTGAGAAAGATGGAGCTGGGGGGGAGAATAGGAATAATCAAGGGCCAGCCATATCACCCTAAATTTGTAAGCTTTTTTAAAGGAATGTGACCTTGATTCTTAGCAGGAGGGAGCTATAAAATAGTGGGGAGACGTAGGTAGAGAGAAGGTCCAGAGACATGCTTGAGAGACCATGAGACTCGAGAGAAGGGAAGATACTGAGGAAGGAGGCTGAGACTGTGTAGCCAAGCTGTGGAAATTCTCGCATGAGGCGATGATGACCTTAATAGAGGTGGGTCAGTTAAATAGGAAAGCTGAAAGTGGAAACCAGAAACCTTAGCTGCGTTAGTGGGTTAAAGAAACCTTCATGGTGTATAAATAGATCCTAGTGCTGTACCCATCTGTCCATAGCTGACCTTCAGGATCTCAATTGTTTACTTTTCTTTTACAATAATGTCAAAGATTAAAAGAAAAATAAAGCATTCTTCTCCCCCCAGAATCATTTGGTAATAGTGACCCAGTATTACTTCCAACTACTTTAGTATATTTTTTTAATTTTTTAAATTGTTTTTATTGAGCTCTACATTTTTCTCTGCTCCTCTCCCATCCTCTCCCCTCCCCTTCTACCCTCTCCCATGGTCCCCATGCTCCAAATTTACTCAGGAGATCTTGTCTTTTTATACTTTCCATGTAGATTAGATCCATATAAGTCTCTTTAGGGTCCTCATTGTTTAGGTTCTCTGGGATTGTGAATTGTAGACTGGTTTTTCTTTATGTCTAAAAACCACTTTTCCCCCAGAATCCTTTACTCCTTTAGTATTTTCTAAAAGAAAAGAAAAGAAAAAACCATCTACATTCTAAAATCCATATACATGAACCATCAACAGTAGGGCTTCATTTATATTTTAATTTATTTTGTTTGCTTGAATGATATTATTCAAGCAAAAGGCTTTTAAAGTATATATTTATATAATAAATGTATATACGCACATATGTAAAAGAAGACATATATGTATATATATATTTGTATATGTATATCAGAGAAAACACACACACACATATATGACTTTTCTGCATATATCTTTTTTTGGCCTTTTGGATAGAAAAGGGCATTGATTTGACAGAAAAGATGATCTCCTCACACTCCTACCTGAAGCAGAACATGGCTTTCTTTTTCTTGGTACAGTACATGGTCTCAATGGCTTTTTCTTTGTTGGTACAGTACGTTGTCTCCATGACTTTCTTTTTGTTGGTACAGTACGTGGTCTCTATGGCTTTTTTTGTTGTTGTTGGTGGTGGTGGTGGTGCAGTACGTGGTCTCAATGGACCACATGCTTGTGCTTCTTGCCTATGATGGTGACCTTCCCAGTATCACACAGAAATCCAAGTCATAAACAAAGTTTGGGTCACATGTTAAGCCCTGGATCAATGTTGCTAGATCTTGAGAAATTAGATTTTTTCCAGGGGGTGGTGGGTATTTTGTTTGTTAGTTTTTTGTTTTGTTTTGCTTTTTGCTGGGTTCCTGTTGTCCTGGCCCCCAAGACTATGGTGGGCGGCATTCTTCATTTTCCTGGAAGCCAAAGAAGCTGGCAGTGCACCTAGGCAGTGCACCTAGGCAGAAGCAGCAGCCTCTGTGCTCCACCTGCTCTAGAATCGTGGGTGCCCAGATCCACCTGATTCTACTCTTCCTTCGAAGGGAGAATTTGCTGGGGTGGGCCTCTTTGGGGGTTTTCTGTGTCATCTAAGCCATGGTAGACAGCTGAGAGCTGTCAGTCTCCTTGCTCTTCCTCCATCTTGAACAGCTCCTCAGTGTTTCCTCGGCCTTCAATGGCTACACTTTAAAAAAAAAAAAAGATTGCAGGCAAATTGTTTTATCAAATAGACCTCAATTTGGGATTTTCTGGCGTATTTTTAATTAGACTTGGGTTCTGATAGAGAAATTTCGGTTAGGGACATAGTGGAAGTGAAGTGTTCACTTTGCAATATGTCATGTATACAGCTCCTGTTCATTACTGTTCTTTGAATCGATGATTTCCTTAATCATATGGACAAGATTTCTCCTCTAATCATTTATCTGCTCATTCTTTTGTTCATGTATATTTTGTGGTATGTTGATATCTATTTTTAATGCATTATAATGATACTATCCTTATTTTTATTTTTTAAATTGTTTTTATTGAGCTATATATTTTTCTCCATTCCCTTCCTCTCCCCTCCCCTTCTTCCCTCTCCATGATCCCCATGCTCCCAATTTACTCAGGAGAGCTTGTCTTTTTATACTTCCCTTGTAGATTAGATTCATGTGTGTCTCTCTTTGGATCCTCTTTGTTGTCTAGGTTCCCTAGGATTGTGAATTTTGGCTAGTTTTTCTTTATGGCTAAAAGCCACTTATGAGTGAGTAAGTATTATGTTTGTTTTTCTGGGTCTGGGTTACCTCACTCAGTGTGATGTTTTCTAGATCTATCCATTTGCCCGCAAATTTTAAGATGTCATAATTTTTTTTTCCTCTCTAGTACTCCATTGTTTAAATGTACCACATTTCCCTTATTCATTTTTTGGTTGAGGGGCATTTACGTTGTTTCCAGGCTATGACAAATAATGTTTCTATGAACATAGTTGAGCACATTTCCTTATACTATGATTGAACATTCTTTGTGTATTTACCCAAAAGTGGTATTGCTGAGTCGTGAGGTAGATTGTTTCCTAATTTTCTGAGAAATCACAATACTGATATCCAAAGCAGCTCTACCAGTTTGCACTCCCACCAGCAATGGAGGAGTGTTTCCTTTCCACCATATTCTCTCCAGCATAAGTTGTCATCAGTGTTTTTGATCTTGGCCATTCTTACAGGTATAAGATGGAATCTCAGAGTTGTTTTGATTTGCATTTCTCTGATGACTAAGGATGTTGAGCATTTCCTTAAGTGTCTTTCAGCCATTTTAGATTCCTCTGTTGAGAGTTCTCTGTTTAGATCTGTACCCCATTTTTTATAAGATTATTTGTTCTTTTGATGACCAATTTCTTGAGTTCTTTGTATATTTTGGAGATCAGACCTCTGTCTGATGTGAAGTTAGTGAAGATCTTTTCCCATTATATGTAGGCTGTCATTTTGTCTTGTTGACTATGTCCTTTGCTTTACAGAAGCTTTTCAGTTTCAGGAGGTCCCATTTATTAATTGCTGCTCTCAGTGTCTGTGCTACTAGGGTTATATTTAGGAAGTGGTCTCTTGTGCTAATGTGTTCAAGCATGCTTCCCACTTTCTCTTCTATGAGATTCAGTGTGGTTGGTTTTATGTTGAGGTCTTTGAGCCATTTGGACTTGAGTTTTGTGCATGATGATAGATATGGGTCCATTTTTATTCTTCTACATGTTGATATCCAGTTATTCAGCATCATTTGTTGAATATGCTTTCTTTTTACATCTTGTATTATTTGCTTCTTTGTCAAAAATGAAGTGTTTGTAGGTGTGTGTATTAATATCCAGGTCTTTGATTCCATTCCATTGGTCCTCCTGTCTGTTTTTATGCCAATTCCAGGCTGTTTTCAGTACTATAACTCTGTAGTAGAGTTTAGTTGTGATGCCTCCAGAAGATCCTTTATTGTACAGAATTTTAGCTATTCTGAGTTTATTGCTTTTCAATTTGAAGTTGAGTTTTGTTCTTTTAAGATCTGTGAAGAATTTTTCTGGGCTTTTGATGGGCATTGCTTTTGATAAGATTGCCATTTTTACTATGTTAAGTCTACCTATCCAAGAGCATGGGAGATCTTTCCATTTTCTTGTGTCTTCTTCCATTTCTTTCTTTAAAGATTTAAAGTTCTTGTTATGCAAGTCTTCCACTCCCCTTATTCATTAAATCTCCCAAATTTTGTTAAAATCTCGATCAGTTGCAGCCCTTTCATATTCGTCCTCTTATTTGCATAGTTTTTTCTGTCTAATTAAGAAGATGGTCTCAGTCCTTCTTTTTCCTACTTGTGTGGTAGTGGTGCAGACTGAACTCTTGGTACCACTGATTGCCCGTGTCTTCTCCCCTCTTTCTCCAGGATCCTGCCTTTCTGAGACTGAGCAGGTCATCAGGGGTGTGTGTGTGTGTGTGTGTGTGTGTGTGTGTGTGTGTGTGAGAGAGAGAGAGAGAGAGAGAGAGAGAGAGAGAGAGAGAGAGAGAGAGAGAGCTCTATATAAATGAATAAACTATGCGCATGGTTTTCCTAATGCAATTTCAAAGTCACTGTTTGCTCCCTGTCCTTTTTATTCCACCTTTACATATTCCTGGAAGATGTTTTCCTGTTTCATGGGCTCTCCTGTCCTCCCTTGTCGCAGAAATCGTATCCAAACCCTGGGTGAGAGCTGTTCTTATTGATTTCTCCTTAAGCTTTTTGTTCAGCCTCTGCCTTTCACCCCGATGAGCGTGCTATTAATAAACTTTTCCTTTTAGCAGACATCCTTTCCAGCTGCCTTCATCTGAACCATCGTCTCATCAGAATCTTGTTTTCCAGTATGTCACATTCCTCTTGACCTTGTGAGCCTGTGCTGCATGCAATACATCAGTCAGAAAATGGGCCTTTAGTAAGGGCCTGCATGTCTCCGTACCACTCACTATATCAATGTTGAAAAGACCATAGCAAGTCAAATAAGCGTATCACTGGCCTTGTAGAACTATAGCCTCGCAGAAACAGCTTTCAGCAAGTATAATACCTACTATTTGACTGTAACTAAATGGTTATTGCAGATATAGGGAGAGCCCTAGAGAAGAGTGAGGGCACATGGAGACAAGTGAGGGGCGCTGGGTTCTATTGGGTCATCTGGGTGTAACAGAGTTGAGTTTTATGTATGAGTCTCTACTATCTGATTGTGATTTTGTTTGTGGAATCTTCTAGAAAAACATGTAGTCATTCCTTTCTGTGAATTTCCACTTTGCAAGCAAGCAAATCCTCAGACAGCTTGCATATCCCACCTGTTTATTCTCACCAGGGAATCAATTAATTCGTAATTAATTAGCTGTTGTTTTTACATCTTTCCATAATTCTGATTTTGTAGTGTCACCTTAGGAGTTCTCTAGCCAGAGTTTCCAAGTTATTAGAATAGAATCTGCCAGCAGCATGCTCCCAAAGCATTATCTGTCTACTACCTTCTACCCTAGGACTCCTTTCTTTCCTCAACTCCTACCAGAATGTTTTTGGTTGCTAAACAGCTGGGCATGGTGGCTCATGCCTTTAATCCCAGCACTCTGGAGGAAGAGGCAGGTAGATCTCTGTGAGTTCGAGGCCAGTCTGATCTACTGAGCGAGTTCCAGGACAGGCTCCAAAGTTACACAGAGAAACCCTGTCTCATGGAACACACACACACACACACACACAAGCCAGTAGCAGTAAGGACCTTTGAATGTCTGTTAATACGGAATTCCACACTTTTAAAACCTGAATTCTATTATTATCAATCTTGTCCCTCTCCTGGTGGCATCAAGACTCAGAGGATGGAAAATCTCATTCAGAAGAAGTCTAGTACCTACTTTAAAGATCTGTATTAGCACTGGAGTTATACATAATTTCTAACTGTGCTTTATCTGTATTTCCAAATACTAATACTTCACAGTTTAGATTTCTTGATTTAAGTTACTCAAATTGCTGCATTCATGGCAACTTCTGCCTCCTGCTCCCCTCATTTTCTTCCCCATCTCCCCATCCCACCCTTTTCTGGGTTGGAGTTTCACTCTGTTGCATGAGGCAGAATCATGCAGCTCTCTCTCAGTTGTTGGGACTATAGGCACTGGCTCCCAAGCCTGACTCCTCCCTGTGTTCTTAGGGGACCCAAATGCCTTTCCTCGTGTGAGAATTTCAAGTATGATATTGTATATTGTAATTATCAGGGCATAGTTTCATACTTCAAATTATATAATTTGCTGACAAATATGGGATACTTAATAAAACCAACCAACTTCCCTTGCATTTTAAGGTGAACTTTGATTTAGTTATCACATAAAGCCATGCCATTATATCTAACACGTCTTTGCTTCTAATTTGCCCTAATTGCAATAGGTATATTTATCATCAACTATTTAAAAATTTTTAAATTTTATTTTTTTCACTTATTTTGTGTATAGATGTTTTGCTTATATGTATGTCTGTGCACCTGCCTGGTACCTGCAGAGGCTATGCTAGAAGGGAATGATGATCCCATGGGATTGGAGTTACAATTTGTGAACCTGATGTGGGTACTGGAACTTGAATGCCAGTCTTTTGGAAGAACAGCAAGTGCTCTCAGCCACTGCGTCATCTCTCCAACCATTTGTTTTTATTTAAATGTGTGTGTGTGTGTGTGTGTGTGTGTGTGTGTGTGTATCTGTGGAAGCCAGAAGAGAGTGTCTGTCTGATCCCCCACGGCTGGAGTTACAGACAGACAGGCAGTGTAGATGTTGGGATTTGAACTCTGGTCTTCTGTAAGAACAGCAGGTGTGCCCCTGACTATGGAGCCATCCCTCGGACCTATTGTTGGTGTGCTTGCAGGAAATACTCTTGTAACTTCTGTGATGCAAAAAAAAAGCACATAGTTAATATTTGAATTCCACTTAGTGTGGTGATCCTGATTAATATGCAGACTCTGGAGTGGCTCCCACCATTCATTATTGTGAGCAGCTTTATTATGAACATTTTCTAAAGGACACATCGAGGGAAAAAGTCCTCACGAGGAAGCTTGTGAGTATTGTAGCTGACCACTCTTTTCATAGGATTTTGTGTATGCATATTATTTCTATCACCATTTTCTTTGGTTTTTCATATGCTTCGTGAAATATGCTAGGGAATATGAATTCTGTAGAGGTGGGGCTGGCATGCCATTCTACTTCACGTGCTGCTCAGCCTGCTGCATGTCATGTAAGCTATTCACTAAACATTTACTAAGGAAATAGGATTTAACGTCAACCTGATTCTGGATAGTTGTGCTTTCCACAGTGGTCTTCAGCATCCAAGGCCTGAACAGTGTCTTTTATTTTCCTTTGCTTCTGGGTTCTCCTTCTCTATTAGGATCATGTCTGGGTTTCTGCCAACAACCCACAGCTTTATTGAGTATGTGTATGTCGATAATCCAGCTCAATTCAGCTCCCTTCTCATGCCCATGTATTTGCCGGGGATACTGGCTCAGTCTGTGGAGGGAATGGGGTCCTGGAGTTGGAGGGTATCATAGTGCTCACTTTTCTGTTCTTCCACTCAGAGGGACTCACTTCTCCTCATACTGGTGCTACAATTGCCTTAAGTGCCCATGAAGGGAAAGCCATTTCATTGTCATCAAGAGAATGGAATCTGTGTCCTGTGTGGAAACCCAACCTTCTAGCTGGACTGGCTAAGGGACCACTGCTTAATGCCATGCTAAATGATGGACGGAAGATTTGTTTCTTTAATGAGATGATGTACTTTTCCTTCCCAGTATTCTTGTCCTCTGGACAGTCACTGTGGCCCACTGAGTGTCCCATCCTTCTGAGCTCAAGCAAAACTTTTCATTTTCTTCCATCTCTTTCAGATGTTGGCCAGAGACTACACTTCTTCTGGTACTTTAGGGTTCTTCACTCTTTCTATGAAGGCCCCCTCCTCCGGGTAGCTGCTTACAAATG
This sequence comes from Myodes glareolus, assembly GCF_982192425.1. Lineage (NCBI taxonomy): Eukaryota > Metazoa > Chordata > Mammalia > Rodentia > Cricetidae > Myodes > Myodes glareolus. Next base: position 7,302,970 of record NC_142050.1, read on the forward strand.
GTGTGGCTTGCCCTCTTCCCCTCCTGCCCCCAGGCTGCTGTGGTTTACAGCTCGCCTTCCTGGAGCTTTTCTGTAAACTCTAATAAAAATGTCTGCAAGCTTCTTCTGAGTCCATTTTTAAGTTCTTTCGCTAATGAAACTAAAAGCCTCCCGAAGGAATCCTAATGTCTTTGGTAGCATGTGATCCCAGGTCGGATTCCCATAATGTCACTAGCACTGGAGGGAAGAGAGGCATGACTGGCTGGCTGCAAGTACTGCAGCGGATCGCCATTCCTGCTCGCAGCGCCCCGTAAGCATCCGTCTGTGCAGTTGACTCTGGTTTTCCTCCTGAGCCAGGGCTGAGAGTCCAGTGCTCTTAGTTGAAGTTTGTGGCCAATAAACCTAGCACTATGTTTTCTCGTTTTACCAATTTTCTTTCCGTACACACTGTGACCCTTTCTTGCTCCCGGGCTCCTCACCTCCTTCTCCATCCTAGTTTGGGTGTTTCCTTTCAGATTCCCGGGGACTAAGGATGGGATGTTTATCTTTTCCAACACTTCCAGCAATCTTAGAATTCATTCTTCCTGTTCCTTTTTGCCTACATCCAATTCAGCAGATGTTTGTTGAACAAACATTCACTTTGTCACCAGAATGATGTCAGTTTGCCAACTGTCTTCTAGCCATTGTGGATGTGCTCTGCTAATCATTCTGGTGCTAATTTAATATGTTCTTTGGTGTTATTTTGATTTGTCTTCAAGTCTTAATATACTTGAACTTTTTCTTACATTTGTTTTCTAACTGCCTCCCATCCTTTATTGTTTAGCTTTGGGATATGACATTGGTTAACAGGATCAGTCCGGAGTCCTGGACAGGCCGTGTGTGGAGCCGTTAGTACGGTTGCTTTTCTCTCCTTTCCTTTTTTCTCCATTAGGACAGACAGAATTAGAAGAGGTGGGAGAACTAATGTGAACTTTAAGAGACTTAGATGTGTATTCAGCTAGATTGGATAACAGGTCCAGTTTTGAGATGTAATGAGCAGTATGTTGTGGGGTCAAATGGCATTTTTCCCTTCGGTTGGGTCTAATACGTTACCTGCGTCTGCTGAGTGACTCTTAGGAAGCCTATCTCACGTCACGTCCAGAGCACGTACGGGCCTCCTGTCACTCCCGCCTCTTTCTAGTTGAGCTGTTGTAGCAAAGTACCATGAACTAGGCACGCCTATAAATAACAGAAATCGTGGATCACAAGTCTAGAGGCTGAGAAGACCAAGGTCAAATTGTCGACAGATGTGTGGTCTGGGGAGGACTTACCTTTTACTATGCAAGCCTTACAAGAACATCTCACGTGGTAGAAGGGGGGGAAGAGTGGCCTCTCTAGCCCTTGTCATAGCACAATCCCATTAATGAGCACCTCTCCCTCGTGGTGAAATAAAGGCCTCATGTCCTAATGTTGTCACATTGGGAATTAAATGTTAGTATGTGGATTTTGAGGGGACACTGACATTCAAGTGATTGTACTGAGATAAGGCTTGTATTTGACAAAGGGAGGCTGGCAGTGATCCCTGCACCACCATCTCATCCCTCCCGCATCTCTGTCTGTCATGTTCTCTCATGTAATGTGCGTGACATCCACCTGTGTCACCTTCCCATCTTTCAGATGAAGAAACTGAGGCAGTAAGAGCTTATGTAACTTACATAAGGCTTTAGAAGTAGTAAAGAATTTGGGTGGAGCCCTGACAGATTTCAAAGCCATTCTCTTTCCACTATGCCAGACTGCCTTGTATAATGAATGTGACTGAAGATTAAAAAGGAGCTAATGACATGGCCGGTCCACTGTTCTTTCCACTACTTCACTAGGCGATGACTAATAGGCAAACACTCCCAGAGGGTATTTGCATTTTAAAAGCAGAGCTCATTAACTCTAATGAATCTCTAATTGGTAGAATTTGTTGCAGTGATATTTTTATTTTTCATCTTTTTTTAAAGTATTAGTTTTGTGAATTAGCATACTAAGTAATAGGTTTCATTATGGCGTTTTCACACTTTGTTCTTATTAGTCTCTCTCTCTGTCTCTCACGTACATCCCCAACACACACACACACACACACACACACACACACACACACACCTCTAGTCCAAGATGTTTTAAAGGTTTAACTGGGGCTTTCTTCTGTGTCTTCAAATTAGTTGGCTATTTTTTTCTCCTCTGCAGAATATCACCTCCAGAATATGTTATTTAGTAGAATGTGACCTTAGTCTGTTCTAGATGCAACTGAGTGAATTAACAGAGCATTGTGAAAAACAATCGCAGAAAGGCATAAAATGTGGATTAGCATTTTGCAAAATGAATGGTCAAAGGTAAATAAATTTGGCCTTATCAAGAGCCCTCTAAAGTGTCAGATAAAGATAATTTATTTTAAATCAGTGTTATGGCAGCATTGTTAAAAATGCTGTATCTACATTTCCCATAGACATTTCAATGAGCTTGTGTAGTGTGTTTACTGGCATTAGGTGACTAAAATGTTCCAGAATTTAAAAACCAAAAAAAAAAGCATTTTGAAAAAAAAAATGTCATTTCTTTACTATTCAATTTCTCAGATACTAAAATGAATAAAAACTCAATTGAGAACTTATGCTCTACAGGTTTCTCATACTTCTAACCATAGAACTGTTCTTCTATGTGAACTCCTTGAAATAGTTTTTTGTAGATTATATTCTCAGATATAAAATTTTAGAAATAAATCTTTTCTAATAAAGAAAAGAAAAAAGTATTTTTCTACTACTATCTTTTTAATTTTGATATTATAATGCATGCACACATATATACAACACTTACTTCTTCCCTCCTCTCTCCAACCCTACCACCTACCCCTGCTTTCAAATTCATGGCCTCTTTTTAATTGTTGGTGGGTGTGTGTGTGTGTGTGTGTGTGTGTGTGTGTGTGTGTGTGTGTTCCTAAATACAAGCTGCTCAGTCTGTATATAATTAGTTGTGTGAACCTGCTTTTGGGACTGACCATTTGGTATTGGGTCACCAATTGATGTGTTCTTCCTTGGGGAGGACTCTTTTTTCCTACTCTCGACCTTCCTTAGTTGCATATAGTTCTTTGTCTAGAGTTGAAGACTCATGAGATTTCGCCCTTCCTTGTTAGCATGTTGGTGTCATCCTTGTTCTCTTCTTGTTTAGGCAGCCATATTGGTTAGAATTCATGTATGTAGCTTACTGACATTTCTAAGAGAAACACTATCACAGCAAACCTGTTTCCTGTGCCCTGAACTCCTTCCCCATCTCTGCAGTGACCCCAAACCTTAGGTGCAGGGTTGTGTTGTAGCTGCATTGGTTGGAACTGGACTCCAAAACTCTGCGTTCTTTATGGGTTGTCTGTGTCTACAGCAAATAGAAGTTTCCTCGATTCGGGGTGAGAACAACACATATCTGTAGGTATAAAGACAAATATTTAGAATATTGATAGGAGTTGTGTGAGTTTAGTAAGTTGGTTGTGGATTTTCTAAGATCTATGACTGCACTAATCCTTGGTAATTGGTGGAGTTTCCAATACTAGCCATGTCTTCCTTCTTGTTGAGCTAACTCACTGAATATGACCTTTGCTGGTTGCTTCCTACCCTGGTTGGTTTTGTTTTGTTTTGTTTTTATTTTGTTTTGTTTTGTTTTTTGTATGGAGGGAAATTTTAATTATGTTCATATCAGTCCAATTCTGGTGCTTAGGAGCTCAGGGATGTGCTGATAAGTCCTCTTCCCATACAAAATGTGGTCAATTGAGGCAAAACCATGATAGAGACCAAATTCTTTTGCTTAGAAACTTGTGTTGAATAATGTGGTTTAAATGAAAAAGCAAATGGATTTCTTAATGTGCATCCCATAATTAGACTGACTTCCACCCAGTTGAAGGATATGCTGAGTTTGGGCAGGCTTTCTCCATTGGGGAGAGGACTCAGCAGAACAATATGTTCTCTGTGACTGTCTTTTATCAAGAGAAACTAAAGAAAGGGTACAACCACAGAGAACCAGGTCCTCCCCAACTCACCAACACCGAGAGAGAAGAGGGGCCACGAACGAGTGGTAATGGGGCCTAAGAAGTGAGAACCATGGCTCTGTTACCTTTCTTGCCTACCACCAAACTCTCTGTGCAGGCTCCCCTGGGTGATCCAAGGGACCATGGCCTCCTTCCCCATGCCCGGGAATTTCTCCACTGCCTACCTTCCTTTATGTCTAGTTCTTACTTTCCTCTACTGCTTCTCCTCTCCCTGTAGAATTGGGGTCGTGATGGCACTCTAAGGACCCTCCCTTTCTCATCTCTTTGAAGAGCTCAAATGTTTTCTCATTTTTTTTTAATCACAGAAAATGCATGGTGCACATATTTCACTACAATGAGGATTAGTAGGCTCTCCGGCCTGCCAGCTGTTTTCATAAATAGCATTGTCTTGGATCATAGCCACTTTATTAGTTCACATGATCTCTATGGCTGACTTTGGCTACAGTAGGAGCGTTGTGAAGTTGTGACAGAGACCATATGGCCTGTAAAGCCCAACATCTTTACTATCTGGCCTTTCACAATAAAAGTTGGCCAACCTCTAAATTATTTCACGTTAGTCCTTTAAGATCTGAATGAGCTGTATTTGGATGTGTAGCCTTTATCATTTACTGAAAATAAGATCTACATTTTCAAACAAAGAAACTAACATGCTATAGAATATGAGGAATTTTGCCTAGTAGTACCTAAACTGCATCTGGTCTTTAAAACTCTGGAGAAACCCCAAGGGCTCTGTGTGTTTCCTTTATAAGACCGGAAAGAAGGACAGTGGCTGGCTCTGGTCGGAGGTAGTTTTCCTTACCATTGGAGAGAAGAAAACACATGATGTAAGGAGCTTAGTGAGGCAGAAAAGAACGGCAAGACTAGGATGAGTCCCGACTTCAGACGTCCTTTTCAGAGCTGTTGCCTCTCACGCCTATACCAGCTCAGGAAATAGGTTCTTCTGCCCTCCCCGCGGAAGACCAGGGCAGGTCACTGAGTGCCTCTGCCCCTTGAAGTTTGCTTGTTTGGCGAGTAGAGGTGGGGGGAGATTTTACCATGCCCAGCCGACAGTCATCAACAGTTTTACAAAAGATAAATTACCATGAAAACCTTATAGGAATTGGTTCTTCCTTCTAAATGGCTGACTTGAGAGCTTTTTGCGTCTCTATCGTCTGTAAGGCATAAACAGTGTCTCAAAACTAAAACATCTCACATTGCACTTCTAGGATTTGTTTTATTTATTGTTATGCTGTCTAACTTCTAAGCGCTTTATGCAAAATATTTAAATTTTTCATCCTGATAACACAATTCCATTGGGGAAAACCTTCAGAAGCTGTATTTCTTTCCCTGTGACCTGTTCTTTTCCTTTGCCGGGTTCTACTTCGTTTTGTGCCTTTGTTTGCAGAAATAATCTTGCAGATGGCAATTTCCCTTGTAATCAGTGATTGCCTATCTGAGTCATCACCCAGCGTGGCATTTCAGTAAATAGTGCTTGTGCATTGCTTCCAGGCAGATGTGTTGTGTGCTTTCAAGAACACTGGCTGATAACCTTTCTAGCTTTTCAGGCAGTAGGGACAGATAGAGAAAATTTTATGTACTCACCTTGAAACAAGAAAATGGCAAAGGAAGCATAGATTTTGTGGTGGATAATTCCAGCTAACTGCAGTGTCAACTGTGGCGTGGTTAAGCGGTCACTGTTTTAAATGAATCATCTGTTGTTGAGAAAGTAACTTTTCACAGTGAGTCTATCACGGTTCCTTATACTTTTGTTTTGTTTTTTATGCACATTGTTAACATGGCACATTCATTTGTATCGTGATAGCTGAGCATGCTGCCATGCTCATGTCTGTAATTAAGCAAACTGAACTCCTTGTACTCTGGTTTCTCCATTTGTATGTTGGGGATGGATCCTGACAGGATAAGGCTCTTTTGCATGTGTCAGTGCATGATTACTGTAAACAGCCATGTGTTGACATAGCAGTAAAGTTACTGCTATTATATTCAGACTGGTTTTCTTTCAGTATGAATTTTGAAAAATACTATTAACTTTTTAAATTTTAAAAATGATCTCACAATTATGTTACAAATAACAGAATATCAAAGTAATATGTCATAAATTTGCCTTTCAAATTTCATAAATTTTAGAAAGTATTGTTTTTTATTAGCTACCTTTCAGTGTTTAACCACAGATTTATAGGTGAAATACTACAAAGAAGTTCTCTCATTCATTGAACCAGTAAATACTGAGTACCTTTTTTTGTCCTGAGTCCTGCCCAGCAACAGTCATATTGCATACTCTGAAAACACAGCCAATAGACTGGATTAGTCTATATGAAAGCATTTGGGGGAGCTATCAACAGAAATTTTCCATGGTTCTCAAATATAACGATTATTTAGTTCTGCATAGATTTTAAGAACCTTCTCTTAAATTGTCACCATTGATAGCCTAAACTTTTGTGTTTCATAGAAAAAGTTACCTTAGTATATATTTTCACGATTTATTTCTCCTTACTACTTTTAACATTCCTTAGCATTAACAAATTCCTTACCTTTGATTTCAGTCAACCATCATCCATAAGCTTGATAATTTCACTGTTATGTACATTCTTCATATTGACCTCATTTTATGGGAAGAACAATTTACAAATTACTGAATTAGCTTCTGATTATGCTTCAGAGAAATAGGCTAATTGGATGTGTACTGACCATGTGCCAATCACCAACTTTTAAGAATAAGCAAATTAAAGCAGGCCATTAATAAGTTGTTACGCTTATACTTGCTCAACTGTGTATGCATTCTATGTCCTTGAAATCAGCTAATCCAAATTAACTCATCAATAGAATCTACTGAGGCACTAGCCTTAGACATCATAGCGCTAGCTGAGAGCTATTTATGTGTTTGTTCATTGTGCTTTCCTGCTGTGAAGATTGTATTCCATTTGGTTTATTGTTACACAGAAACATGCATATCTAGTTTAATACACAGGGACACACACAAAAAGAAAAGATTAAGTCTTATGAAACAAATTTGGAGACCAATTACTCGTGGCATAAAGAAATTTGTATTTTAAAATAGTTTCCCTGTCTGCAAACCATAGCTTTATTGGTTTGTTTAAAATATGACTTGGTATATACAATACAAATTGATTTTATTTTTTTCCAGTGTAAACTTATAGAAGCAGGGTACATTTTAGTGTGTGTTTATGAGAGAACTAGATAAAATACATTTTATTATTCTTAAAAATTGATTTGTTTACTTTGTATCAAAGGGGATAGTGGTCGCTTCCATGGCACAGAACATATAGTAAGAAAAAGTACTGTGAACAAACAGAAAAAAATAATTGGTCATAACAGAAAAGTTCTCTCTGTCTCTCTTTTGTTGCATAGGAGATACAGCTAAGGAAATGAGATGTAAACCCTCCGAAGCAGAGGGCAGCCAGTCTTTGGAGGTAAGTGAAATGCAGCAAGAATCCTTTGGGCGTGAAACTGAGCAAGTCCCTGTGATTCCACATTCTCCTGAGGATACGTAGTAACTTAACTCACACCAAGAAGCCAGTGGTCTATGAAAGCTGGTGATGAGCAATACAGTGAGCGACTTCCCAAGGACCATGTGCTTTCTAGTGCAAGAAATAGGGTGCAACTTTTGGAAGGGGGTGAAAAGGAAGAGAGGGACAGAGAGGGGAGGGGAGGAACAATGGAAAGGAAGAAAGGGAAATTAGGAGAAAAGAAGGGGGCTAAAGGAATGTGATTCTTGAATTGGAACAATTTGACTGGTTTTGAGTATTTTTTTTTCCCTAGCACATTTGAATAGATAGTATATGAATCTGCACAGAGTTCTTTTGTCCATTTGTGCATCAGAGAGTACTTCCTTACTATTCCGGAGAAAAACCAGCTTTATCTTCTTTTTCCATGAAAAAGCTGTTTTCTTCTGGACAGTGTGCCAGGATACTTTCTGCACACTGCATTGGCAGTGCTTAGTCATCTTTTAGGGAATGGGAAGTAGTAACATCATGCTTTAGTGGAAGAGATAGCCACAGTGTTGCAGTTTTCTGCACAGTGGCCCCCTTGGTTTCTCACGGGTGCCTGAGAGTACTGCTGAATCCAGCTGCAGTGAAGTCGGGGATCTGAAGTGTTTGTTTCAGCACGAGAGCCCAGTGCCTACTACACAGTAGGTGGTCCAAAAGATTCCATAAATGAATACATTAATTAAGATTAATTAAGTATTAATGAGCTATGAGTAGAAATTTACATTTATTTTTAAGGAATTTTTAATCATTTTCACTAAGAAAATGTTTTATAACCAAGGGAGAACTTATTAAGATTGATGAATAGGAAGAAAAATCTTTTTAAAAATTGCCTGTATTCATTTTTTCATTTATTCATTCCACAAATATTTATTAAGCACTGACTATCCCTAAGGCACAGTACAGAGGACTGTGTAGGTGGTGGTGAAAGAAATGGGTGCAAGAACAAAAAACTGTCTGCCTTGTTGAGGGAAGCTGCTTGTTCGTTTCCCAGCTGCCCAGACTCCCAAAATAATCACTCAGAAACTATGGTATTTGCAATACTGTTTGGCAAGTAGCTTAGGCATATTTCTGGCTAACTCTTACATCTTAAATTAACCCATTTCTATTAATCTGTGTATCGCCCCGTGGCTGCGGTTTACAGGCAAGTTTTCATCTGTCTCCTGCGGGGCTATATAACTTCTCCCTGACTCCACCTTCTTCCTCCCAGCATTCAGTTCAGTCTTCCGCGCCTAGCTCTATTCTACCCTATCGCAGGCCAAAACAGATTCCTTATTCATTAACCAATAAAAGCAACACATAGACAGAAGGACCTCCCACACCATTACCTTTTATTCTGAAGTACCTTGATCTCTTCAGTTTTATTTCACTTCAAGCATCCCGTGAGAGCTAATGTGAGTACCATAGGAAATTATTTCTCTAAGTTTTAGAGCTGGAAAGCCCAAGATCAGGGCGCTAGCAACATTACTGTCAGGTAAGAGCCTGCTTTTTGATTCATATGTGGCACCTTCTTGTGTCATGACATGGAGTCCTGACCATCATTCCTTCTTAAAGGAACCAATTCCCCTTATAAATGGTCCATCCTCATGACCTAATTATCTCCCTAAAGCTGTATCTCTTAATGCTACTACCTTAAGAATTCAGTGTCTACATGTGAAATGGAACGTGGGTGTGGGGAAGCATGTTGAGACTTAGCATACGTACATGATGTACTAGAGATGTCTATACAGCTTGACAGTTTATTATTGTTTTTAAGGTTTCTTGTCAGTATGAATAATTTCAAGGCTACTTCCTAAGGAAAAGAGCGTTTTAAGAACCATAAACACTTAAACATTTTAAGTAACATCAAATTCTAGCGGTGCTGTTTCTGGACTCTGAGTTAGTACATTGGGGTTGATGGATGTACTCAGATGCGTCAGAAGTACTTACTGAGTAATGGCGAAGCCAGAGTTTGCTCACGGAGAACACAGAAGAGACAGGGGAAGCCACAGTTAAATTGTAATTCAAGAGGCTGTCTGATTTATCAAAGTTGGGTCAAACTTATTTATCTTTACCTTAAACATCTAAAATGTAATCCTTCATTTCTCTTGAAAACATTGCTGTATACTTTGTACTGCCTAAGCCTTCATGTAGAAACAAAAAGGAATGTACCAGCTAAACTAGCTGTTTTCATCTCTGGGGAGTGGCTCATGACTCCCACAGTGGATTATCTAGTCTTTGATCCTGAGTTTAAGACTGTCTAACCCGCTGGCAACATTTTACTGAGTATCTAAATATATCAACCTAATTTGATCATAAAAGGCTTGATCATTTTTGTGTGCGCACCCACTCCCCACAGCACCAGTGTCCAGGATTTCTTCTATCTCTTCACATCTCTGTCATCTGTGACGTGGCGTGGAGCTGAACCCCCTGAGGATTCCTCGGCTCCAACAGTCCTCCAGCCTTGTCACTGTTAGAGCAGTCAAAGCCACCACCTTTTTTTTTTGAACTAGGTTTCCACCTCCTTAGAGACCATTCTTCACATAGCTGACAGAAATAAAAGTCAGATTGAATCATTCTGAGACTTGAAGTTAGCTGAGTACTCACTGGCCTGCCTGTCTTCTGGTCCTTTGTGTTCCTGGTCCGCACCCTCCTTACCAGCATCACATGACTGTACTTCCTCTTCTCATACATTTATCACTGTCTCAGATCATTTCTTTACCACCAGCCACCTGTGTAGAAATAAAGTAGACCTCATATGCTTAGATTCACATCTGGTACATAAAATGAGCTGAAAAAAATACGTAACATTGATTTCTTTTAAAGCCCTGATTCAAGTGTCAAATTCAAAGCCTAAATGTGATTGGGTGCGTTTGTCCTCCCTGCTCCTCAATTCCTTATGACTCTACCTACTGAAGGTTTCATAGCAGGCTTCTCTTCCCAGGCCCAGCAAGGGCCTGGCTTCACTTGACTCTTACCGGATCAGCATTTCTGTCTAAGATCTGTTTCTAAATAGTGTGTTTTCTTACTTCTGTGCCTCTGAAATGCCACAAAGCCTGCAGAGTAAACGCTTAAACCCAAGCTCTACTCAACCACAATCTCCCCAGCCACAGACAGCGCCAGTGACTTCTGACGCCTGGGGTTGTTCTTCTGACCTCACTGTAATGCTAGTTGGTAGAAGGAGACCACACCTTCAGTCGAGTGCAGCCTCCTGGGTTGTGAAGTGGTCTTCTACAAGGAAATCTCGTCATCAAATTCTGTCTTCAGCTTTATATTAGAAACACAGTTACATCTCTTCTCCCTGTAAAAGGAAAGTTGTCTTCTTTTTGCCTTCTTAGTAGTGGCCTATTAATAAAATCTTACTTTTGGATTCATTAGCAACAAAAAATTTAATGATTTTAGATAGTTTTGAAGAATATACATCTGATAAAGAAACTGTAGTTATTGTACTAGCAAAAGGGTTCATAATTCGCTTTAAAAGACTACAAAAAAGTGTAGAAATGGCTGGTGACCAACTGGCTGGTTGGCTGCCTGCATGTATACATATATGTTTATGTGTGTATGTATGTATATTTATGTGTATATGTTCTTATGCATGTTTGTGTTTGTGTGTACAAGTGTTTTTGTATATTTGTGTGTACATGTGTATATTTATATAATACATATATTATGTATATGTTTGTGTGTATAAATGTATATGTTATATTTGTGCACATGCGTATATTTATGTGTGTAAATATGTATGTGTTTATATGAATAAATGTGTATATTAAGTTTGTGCACATGTGTATATTTATTATGTAAAGGTGTATATGTTTGTAGGTATAAATGTATATATTTTGTTTATATGTGTATATGTGCATATTTATGTGTGAATATACATGTGCATATTTATCCGAAACATATCGTGTTCCCTATGTGTGACATATATCAGCCATTCAATGCGAACAGACACTTAGAGGACAACTAATCTGAGCAGCTCACAGCTGTAGAACTAGCTGTGGCCTGGCGCTTGCCTGGCAGTGTTAGAGCAGTGAGGGTGCGCGGACACAGTCCTCATCTCCCAAGGCTGCTCTGGCCTACCTCTTCACATTCTCAGCTAGGCTTTATGTTAGAGCAGCGAGGGTGCGTGGACACAGTCCTCATCTCCCAAGGCTGCTCTGGCCTACCTCTTCACATTCTCAGCTAGGCTTTATGTTAGAGCAGTGAGGGTGCACGGACACAGTCCTCATCTCCCAAGGCTGCTCTGGCCTACCTCTTCACATTCTCAGCTAGGCTTTATGTTAGAGCAGTGAGGGTGCACGGACACAGTCCTCATCTCCCAAGGCTGCTCTGGCCTACCTCTTCACATTCTCAGCTAGGCTTTATGTTAGAGCAGTGAGGGTGCACGGACACAGTCCTCATCTCCCAAGGCTGCTCTGGCCTACCTCTTCACATTCTCAGCTAGGCTTTATGTTAGAGCAGTGAGGGTGCACGGACACAGTCCTCATCTCCCAGGGCTGCTCTGGCCTATCTCTCCACATTCTCAGCTAGGCTTTATGTTAGAGCAGCGAGGGTGCGCGGACACAGTCCTCATCTCCCAAGGCTGCTCTGGCCTACCTCTCCACATTCTCAGCTAGGCTTTATGTTAGAGCAGCGAGGGTGCGCGGACACAGTCCTCATCTCCCAAGGCTGCTCTGGCCTATCTCTCCACATTCTCAGCTAGGCTTTATGCTGATAGCTAGCTGCAACTGTAACTTGGTGTTGGTAGAACACTTGCCAGGGATGTGGGGATTTCCAAACACTAAATTGATTTTTATCCTTCTTAACCTATTCAGCCTCCTGTACACACCTGTTATTGTCTATATATTATACCTTTCTTCAAAAATAATTGTATTTGAATATTTTTTGTGTCATAACTGTTTTAACATCCATTTATTAAATAAAGGCATATTACAAATCAGATTTTTAAATAATACTTAAAAAATTATTTGTAAACAATGGTTCCCAAGGATCAGTTTGTTGTTGTTTGTTTGTTTGTTTGTTTGCCAACTAACATTTATTTCAGGATAGCAATATTTATTTTCAGAAAATTATGATAGTATTTTCAGTTTTATTCTATACATAATTCTTGTGTTTCAAACAAGTGCTTCCCTGGAATTAATACACAGTGACAAATATACTAAATAGATTAAACACAGTATGATAATTAAATATCATTTTGTAATTAATACATTTAGGTGTACTTTTTTCCTTTTTAATGATTTTTATTTTTTCAATATAAAATGTAATTGCATCATTTTTTGCTTTCTCTTTTCTTCCTTCAACCCTTCCCATTGTACCACCACCCCTTGCTCTTTCTCTCAAGTTTATGGCTTCTTCTTCATTGTATGTGTGTGCGCCTGCACACAAGAACATGCATGTGCGTACTTGTATGTATGTATATATATAAATGCTTATGCATATTCCTAAAATTAAAAATGCAACATGTTTATTCCTTATCTTACTTGTGTGTGTGTGACTTCAGGACTAACCACTTAGTATTGGCCGTCTGGGTGGGGGTCTCTTCTCTGAGAAAGGCTATTTCCCGACTGCTCTTAGTATTCCTTCACTGTCTGTATATAGTTCTTTGTGTTTGCTTGGGGCCCTGTGAGATTTTCCCCCGTCCATGTTGTTGTATGTATTGGTGTCATCCTTGCTCAAATCTTGGTTAAGCGACCGTGTTGGTGAGACTTTGTGGGTGTAGAGCTTCTGGCATTTTTGGGAAATGAACTCACACCTCAAATTTCTTGCTCATCTGAGTCTTACAGTCTTCCCACCTCCTCTTCCGGAATGTTCCCTTACTCTTAGGTGTAGCATTTGTGTTGCAGATTTATCAGTCGGGGCTGGGTACCACATTGCTACTTGTTCTCTGCATTTTGGTTGACTATAGTTTTCTGTGTCTCCAACTGTTGTAAGGAGAAATTTCTTTGATTAGGGGTGAGAGCTACATTTATCTGTGGGTTTAAGGAAAGCTGTTTAGAATGCAGTTAGGAATTCTGCTGGTTTGCTGAAGTGGTGTTAGTAGTGGTGCCTCAAAGACCCATGACTTCAGCAGCCCTGAGTATGACTCGGTTTCCAGAACCAAGCATGTCTTCCCTCTTGTTAATCAAGTCTTAAGCACAACCTGAGAGCTGTTGATGATAACCGCCAAGGTATGCATGCCACTGCTGAGCTTTAGGCTCATTGTGCCATGCTGATCGTTCATAGGCAACTACTACCGTAGTCGGTAGGGCTGTTGGCTGCTTTCCTCCTTGGAAAGCTTGCACGGTGCCTTCTGGTACCATGAAAGCTAGTCTTCAGGGAGGATGCTTTCAGGTTAGATCCAGCTCAGGTCCTCTGTGTCCTCTGTCCGAAATGCATGGTGTCTTCAACAATAGGGATTTAACCTCCCCAAGGGTCTTTTTGTATGTGTTTTGCCCTCTTCATATAGGACTTTCTTGTATAAGAATTAAGAGGCTTGCAAAATAATAGTATCAAAGAGATATCAGATATTTTCTCTCACATGCAAAATGTAGATTTTTTAAAAAAAATAAAATATGAAAGTAAATGGAGAACTATTTGCACAAAAAAAGGGGAGGAAAGGAGGATAGTAGGCAAATGAGATTTGAGGTCACAATGTGCGTGTATCGAAATGTCATAATAAGCTATTACTTTGTATAATAAATATAAACTAAAGTTAATTAAGTGATAGATATTTAAAGTTTTTTCAAGTCGTGTTTACATTGCTACTTTTCAAACTTTTGTATTATAATTTGTGAAATTTTTCTTTGTAAGAAATATGAAAATCTTGGTAACTTCATAATAAAGTGTAAGATTTTTAAAAAGTTTCTTTTTTAAAAGAATATAAACCATGACAAACAAAAGGAAAAGCGTAATGAGAATTGTGGAATCACAGAATGGTCAAACCATGGCTAGGCAGCACTTTTCACACTGGGTTCTGAAAAGCATCATTCATAGCAACTCAGTTGGAGCTTACTATATTTGAAGGGGATCTACTCAAGCCACATATTCTTAATTAGATTAAATAAGCAAAAAAATCTTAAAACTGTGCAAAAATGTAATATCAATAATCCTTCAGTTGAGAAGATTTAATCAGGCATTGTTCTCTTTATAAGTCTGTGTGTAGAGGTATATACATTATCATAGACTGTGGCTTACATCATCTTGTTTCATCCCCACAGTGCTTTCAGATCCCAGTTTTGGTTTTTGGAGACAGGGTTTCTCTTTGTAACAGTCCTGGCTGTCCTGGAACTTGCTTTGTTGACCAGGCTGGCCTCGGAACTCACTGAGATCCACCTGCTTCTGCCTACCAAGTGCTGGGATTAAGGCGTGTACTACCACTGCCCAGCCAGATACCAATTTTTAATACATCAAAAGATATTTACATTCCATAGTTGCTTATATCATATAATGCAGTGGTTCTCAACTTTTGGGCCACACCTCTTTGCTGTTCTTACATCAGACATCCTGCATATCAGATACCTACATTATAATTCATAACAGTAGCAAAACTACAGTTATGAAGTAGCAATAAAGTAATTTTATTATTTTATTATTATTATTATTACTATTATTATTATTCCACAACACGAAGAGCTGTATTAAAGGGTCTCAGCGTTAGGAAGGTTGAGACCCATTGACCTAGTGTGTGACAAATTACAGGTAACACCAGAAGAGTAAGATTTGTTTTTAAACATTTATTTGTGTATGTGTGTGTGTCTGTGTCAGTGGTGGGGGGACACATATGTGCCATGGTACATGTGTGGAGATCAGAGAACAGCTTGAATGAGTTGGTTGTCTTCTTTCACCACGCGGGTACCAGGATCAAGCTACAGTCGTAAGGCTTGACAGAAAGTACCTTTTACTGCTGAGCCATCCTGCCAGCCTGAGAGAATAAAATGAGATTCTTGAGAACTGAAGGAATATAATTTATACAAAGACTTTTCGGTCTTTATTGTGATGAATTCCTGAATCCTAAAGAAAACGTTAGCAAAAATTAATTGAATTAGTTTTAGAATATGTAGGCCGTAGTTAGTTAATTATAAGACAGTTTTGTCACAGAATGGTCTGATGAATAACTATTTACATTTTATCATTGCCTAACTAAATAATTTTCTGGTTTCTCACCCAAGTACATTTTTGAAATATTTATTTATATTATATCCATTTATTTCAGCAAATATTTCATAAAATATTTACTTTGAACGAAGCTCTGTTAAAATTCTGTGTGCCTGAAAATGTCTTGGCTTGTACTCCTAAGAGTTCACCATATGAAGAACAAGCAAGACCGACGGTCATGATTGAACTCCTAAAGGTATAATGGTGTCTTTTGGAGACAACCGTCACTGAGGAAAATTTTAGGTTATTACAGAGGTGATCATTATTTACCAAAAAGGACCAACACCACTGTAATCAAGTGTGAAGGATTATATATTATAATGCACAGAGATGCTAATATGCAGGTGTTTACGATGCGAGGATGATATATTTTGAAAACTATAATTAAATTATAACTAAATTACACACTGAAGTATACTATGACAATGAGTTTTAACTATGTAACTTAACCTCATTTTAAGTCATTAAGACGAATATTCTGTTTGCATCTGAAGGTCTTTTAAAGCATTTGTTATAGAATCTATAATCTAGTAACTTCCTGAGTGTTATTGTGTTGCCTGAAGGCAATGCAAAGTTCACAGTTCAGTTAATACTTTCCTAGCAGTAAATAAGAAGACAAAAAGAGTTAAGTCATTGCAATAAACGTTTACATTTTGTGTGCTCAGATTTAAGGATAAAATGCTGGCACTTCTCCTCTTTCCTAGTACTGATCGTTTCTGCTGTGTTTGTTGGGATGACAGGCGGGGTCTCAGTGTAGCATGCAAGCCCTTAAGCTGCCTTTTGTAGTTTCTGGAGGGCTTGGTAGCCTGGAATTTAGTATATTTGTGTACTCATTTGTGGTTATTATTTTTGTGATATTTTTTAAAAGTTTTTATGACAAGAATTGACAGTTCTTACCAATTATCCATAAACCACTTTGGTTTTAGAGAGTTAAATAATATAACTCCTTTGAAGTATTATTTTATTTAATAGGCCAAGAAGTGGTAAAGATGTTAGTATTCTCCTGAATGTTGGGTGATGTGCCCTGTAACTTAGGTCCTAGAAGAAAATCCAAGTTTCTGAAATTTGAATGAATCAAAAAATAAGCAGGAAAAACAAGTAGTTTATTTTAACACATGCATGCTGAGTGTTAATGAAAAGTCAGCATCACCATTTTCAGACTCCATGTCTGTTTCCAGTGGTGTTACATTTGTATTTTGGAGCCCACTTTGTTCATTAAAACAAAAGAACAAATAACCTCATTAGGAGTGTGACATCCAACTCACAGGAAAACATTGGGTAGTGATTGAAACAAGGAACAGGAATCTTCTCAGCATTTAGTTTAACTTTGCATGATGCAGTAGCCCCTTGCCACAGGTGGCTGTTGAGCACGTGGGATGAGTCTAGTGTGCACTCAGAAATAAAGTATGTCCTGACTTTTAAAGATTAGGCATGGGAACCTATCTCAGTGTTTAGATCACATGTAGAGATGGTGCTGTATCTGCTAGATTGTGCTCAAGGTAAGACATTAACTTAATCTCACTTATTTCTTACAGCTACTAATTTGGCTACCAGGAAAAAAACAACTTAATTGTGTGACTTTTCCCTTAGTTTTATTGTACAATACCAACCTACTAGATTCTAAAAACTTAAGTATGTTTAATAACTGTTGTCAAAAGCTTATTTCCTTTGATTCTGACCTGAGCAGTGAACTCATTTGGAAGCCTGAGAGATCAATTCCTCTTTGGTGGAAGCAGTTGTGTTTGGGCAGTGCCAGCCCTGATGTAGCTAACTAGAAGTGGTACCTGGCTAAAGACGGCCAAACGCCCCCACATTGTTCCCAAGTCAGATGAGTGGTTGTATTCACACCTTTCTGCTTCCCCTCCTTTCCTGATGATGTGAATGATTTGTATGTATTTAGTTGCTGACAGTAGCATAATTCTAAGTGAATATAGGTTTCCAAAGACCTCCTTCGTGTTTCCATACCTCAAATGTTGTAATAAATTACCATAGTTTAACCTCTTAATGATCTTTAAATACGTTGTCGCGTATTCTGTTAATCCATATTATTACTCATATGTCAGCAGCCAAAAGTGAGTTTTTACAGAAATCAGGAAAGCAGAACTATGTGTTGAAGGGACTTGACACTTAACCGTTTTCTTTATGGAATGAGAAAGTAAAATTTGTATAATTATTTTAAGTCCTTGAACTTTTGAAGTATTGAGCATGAGGGGATGGTGGAGCGCTGAGGTCGGCAGAAGTCACACGTGTCAAGCAGAGAGCAACGACAATGAACTCTGTAAAGGCCCTCTGGGAATGTAAATGGCGCATATTTCCTCTGGAAAAGGTAGCTCGTTGATCTGTTTTCCCAAACTTCAAGACTGGTGGTTTTCTTGAGAAAGTCTTTCCTCGTCGGTAGTCTTGTTAGTCCTGCGAAGGGCTGCACAATCAGCACGCAATGGAGGGTGCTGTTTAAATCTGATGGATTAGCGCGTCTTTTTCTGTGGCTGATATGTATGTAAGGTGGCGATCTGTAGCAGCCGCGCTGTAAGTGACTTCTAGTTCTTGTGGGCACCTTAGTGAGGAAAGGATTCTGGAAGTCATAAAAGTAAGGTTAAGTACAGAGACAGTCACCACAGTAGATTGGAACAGTTGAGCTTCCCACCTCTCCTGGATTCCGGAGTTGATCATCATCCTCTTTTTATGGCCTGCAGTGGAGGACATATTAATAAGCCCCCTATGACCTTTAAAAAGATTTTCTTGTATCTGTTTTAAGTTTCTGTCATTTATTATAAAAGTATGTTTTCTTTTTAAATTGCTTTGGGTAACATATTTAGAAAATGTTTTATACCTGTATGTTCTTGTTGAACTATTTGCTTTTTAGAAGTACAACAGACAGCTTTGACATTGTAGTACTTATAACCTGTCAGTGAACACCACTTCATATTTCTTTAAGGTGTTAATATTTTGTTTTGCTAATTAGGAGTGACTCATGGGTTTAAAAGATGAGATTCCACTGCTGATGGAAAAGTTTTCATGGCTTAAGCTAATTAAGTTTACATTTTTATATTTTGTACTCTAATTCTCTCATGTGTGGTTAAATGGCATTCCCCAAATGAAGCCAAATGGCCACCAAAAATATAATAGATCTTTTATTTATAAAAATATTTATATTTTATAAATATTTATATTTATAAAAATATAATCATCCAGCTATTTTTTTCACTTCGAAGCTTCTACTTTATAAATTTGATTGTTGCTTTAGTAACAAAAATAACACAGGTCCGCTGCCTCCCAAGTACCGGGTTTAAAGGTGTCCTCTACCATGCTGGCAATAGGCACTTTTAGTATGCATTTGCCCCATGGAGTATTTGGGACATGCTCAGAAAGTTTTCTGTAATTGGCCCAACAACTCTTAACTCAGAGGACTCTAGAGTCCTGCTTGGCCTGCATGTGCTCTGCCGTTTGCTCGTTCTATTCCACCGAGTGCCTAGATATAACATGATAGTGCAGGTACGTTCCTTGAGGCCCGTGTGCTGTAAGTACTCGCCCTGACTTGCACACATATCTGAGGGAGATAAGAAGGATCAGATTATCTTACACCTTGCTTTCTTTTCATTTTTTAAGAGAAAATGCTCGCATATGATTACTGACACAGCAAAAGTGGTACGTACAGCAAAACTATTTTCCTGTGTTCCCATATTGCCCTGTTTAGTATGAAATTTCTAATCATACAACCACAGATTCAAAACTTGAAGATGAATCCTTAAAAACATGCATTTCCCGTGAACAGTGAGACTTGTGGGTTTAAAAAAAAAAGAGGAAAAGGGAGGGAGGGAGAACGAAAGGAAAGGAAAGGAAGGAAGGAAGGAAGGAAGGAAGGAAGGAAGGAAGGAAGGAAGGAAGGAAGGAAGGCAGGCAGGCAGGCAGGAAGGCAGGCTGCCAACAGATGAAGCATAGCATAGCTTTGGCCTGACTTCTAATCAGCTCCTTCCCCCACCCCACCGTTTTATGCTGCTTTTCCCTGTGTGCTCTCTGTGTTCCAGCAACAGTTTGTGTTTGTGCCTCACCTGTTCGTCCGCTGAGCTTTCTGTGCAGTTGGCTCTGGCTGGGATGCACATCCCTTTTTACAAAATCCTCTTGCATCCTTGAAGACCCCATGTAGGGATGGTTTCTTCTGTGCAGCTTTTCCAGACCGTCCTCCTCACCGTTGTGTGAATTCTACTGCCCTACTTCAGCTTCAGGGAGTGTTAGTGATAGCAGGCACATCTCAGCATGCTGCAGGAGCTTGCTTGACTCTCTTTGAGCCACTTGGGAGAGTTTTTTTTTTTTTACAATGCTATTTATTCTTTAAAAATCACATAAATTCTAGTGAATAACTGAAGAGTATACCAAATGAGGCTTTTCTTTTCTTTTTCCTTTTTTTATACTTTAAAAAAAAAAACAATCCAAATTCTCACTCCCTCTCCTCCTCCCAGTCCCCTCCCTCTCCCTCTACAGACTCTTCCCCCCACCCCTCCAACCCTAAGGGAGTGCCATGCACCCCACCCTGTGGAAAGTCCAAGGCTCTCCCTCCCTACTACATCTAGGTTGAGCAGTGTTTACATCCAAAGAGAATAGGATCCTTGGGAGAGTTTTGAAGACCAGACATGACTGGAGTCATCCTTTTGAGTGTCTAGTACCTAGTCTTGAGTCTCAAAGGCAATACACTTTAAGAAATGTTTTAATACTCAGTAGAGTGACTGTCTCCTGGGCAAATCTTCAGGTGTATCTGGTTTTTCCAAACTGATCTTGTTTCTTTTCCTATCAGAGTTTGTAGTGCCCACAGTCTGGAGAATATGAAGATGACTCAAAGGATTAAACTGGATAGTTAACATACTCACACATGAGTTTTTATTATGAGGAGTTGAAAAAATAAAGGATGCCCTTATGGAGGGGTTATGTAGTATTTTACTATGAAATGAGATAAGCTTGCCTTTGGTACTCCCTTCTTCCACGTTCTTCCTTCTGATCCTTTCCCCACCCCTCCTTTCCCTTCCTTCATCTCTTTATCTCTTCTCTCCCTTTCTCTTCTAGTGTCCTCCATGAAGGCTGTCATCAGCGTGTCTTTTATAGGAGTGACCTGGAAATAGAATCTTTCTACAGAAAAACTACAGGCCTTGAGTTCCATCCCTACCGAGTCTTCCCAGCTACCAAAGATACCTGATTCACAGTGATATAGTCAATTATATTGATAGCTTGAATTGTAACTCTTCTTAGACTGTATGCATTTTAACAGAAGCCTTCAATCCCCAATCTTCAAAGAATGAATAATAGTAACATGATATACCACTTTATAGAAAGTATTGGGGAAAATGTTTTTAAGAAAGCTAAGGTATTTTTATTTTATTTTTAAATTTTTTAAAAAACAAACTGTCTTTTTTCATTATACATACCAATCCAAGTTCCCACTCCCTCCCCTCCTCCCATTCCCTTCACACACACACACACACCCCACCCCTATCCACTTAACAGAAAGAGGAAGGCACATTGCTTTGGGGAAGGTCCAAGGTCCTCCCTTCTATATCTAGGCTGAGCAAGGTATCCTCCAAAGAGAATAGGTTCCCAAAAAGCCAGTACAAGCAGTCGGAATTAAATGCTGGTTGCCACAGCCAGTGACCCCTCAGTCTGCCCCAGTCATGCAACTGTCAACCACATTCAGAGGGACTAGTTTGGTCCCATGCTTGTTCCTTCCTAGTCTGGCTGGAGTTGGTGAGCTCCCATTAGCTCAGGTAAACTGTTTCAGTAGGTGAACCCATCATGGTCTTGACCTATTTGCTCATATTCTCACTCCTCTTAGTCTTCAACTGTACTTTGGGAGCTCAGCCCAGTGCTCCACTGCAGGTCTCTGCCTCTGTTTCCATCAGTTGCTGGATGAAAGTTCTATTGCGATATTTCAGGTATTTATCAATCTGACTACAGGGCAAGGCCAGTTCAGACCTCTTCTCCTCTATTGCTTATGGTCTTAACCGGGGTCATCCTTTTGGATTCCTGGGAATTTCTCTAGTTGCAGGTTTCTTGCTGCCCCATAATGGCTTCCTAAATCAAAATATCTCTTTCCTTGCTCAACTATCACATTCCCTCAAGTTCTCCTCGCCCCTCTCTTTCCCTTCCACCCTCCCTTTCAATCATTTCTCAAAGAGTATGATAAGTGCCTCAGTTTACACAGATGAATGAGGAAATCCATTTATCTGCTCAAGTAATAGACAGTCCTAAATTAGTGACTTAAATTAGTGGTTGACTTTTCTTCATTTAAAAATGCCCCAAGTTGGGCAGTTGAAAAGTAGTAGTGACTCCTTAATGCCATCAGTGCCTCAGACTCTTCTGTTCCCTGCGTCACCACCTCTAGTGTGTCACACCCCTGTGCCATAGGTTACAAGATGGCCATTGCATCTCCATCATAGCAGTACACACTCTCAGATGTGGAGCCACCTCTCCCATTAGCATTTTCTTTTGAATGATCCTCTCTGGAGCTCTAGTACTAGCATTATAAGAAGCTTTCCATGCTTCAGACAGCTAGCAATTTTCATAACAAAAATCATGGAGACAATTATTTAGCAGATATTTCTTTCCTAATGTTCATTTAAGATGTTGATTGAAGAAGGCAGGCACTTCCACACCGGCCTTCTCATCCCAGGCTAGCAGCGGTAGCTAACTCTGTATGGGTTTAGGGAACAGATGGGTTTTCTTTGCTTTTAATTTTTTATTAATTATTCATTCAGCAAGTACTTTTTAAGCATCTTCTTAGATCATGGCTTGTAGGAGGCGGGAGGACAAGATTCTCAGTGATTACAAATCATGTGACTGGGAAAAAGTCAGCTCATTTTCTTTAAAAGGAAATGAGCAGGGATAGGGAGATGTCTCGATCATTTAACACCCACCACGTAAGCACGAGGGCTTGAGTTCAGATCCCTAGCACACCTGTAAAAGTGTAGATGTGGCAAGCTTTCCTGGAAGCCTCATTCTCCGTGGGGATAAAGACAGTGGAGCTCATTCGCCAGCCAACTGCACACTCAGTGAGGGCCCTTGCCTCCAGAAAGAAAGATGGAGCGAGAAAGACAGCTGACACCTCTGTCTCACACATTCACGCACGCGCGCACTCACACTCATTTGTACACACATAAAACATACGCTCATATTTATACACCCATATAAAATATGTAAAAGAAATTAATAAATGAATACAAAAGGTGTTGAAACCTGACCTAGAATGTAACCATTGTGTTTCAGGTCTCAGGTTATGGATCTAGCTGAAATAATTATATCTTTCACTTCTGTTTTAAAGGAAAACACATTTCATGTTCTAAGTTTGGATAGAATGCATGGGCATTTAACTAAAAACAATTTATATCTTTTTCATTGATGGAAAATATTACTGATACAAAATTATGTGTGTCAGTTCTACTAGTAGTAACCTGACTGAAGCATTAGGAAAATTTGCAGTGCCAGCCTTCGGGAACCCTGGTCACAGAGGTGAGGTGCATTCCAGTCATGAAGAATGTCTTCTCCTTTCTCTATCTGAAGTATTCCCTAGGACAGTCAGAGCATCTGCTGGCTGACCTCTCAGTCAGGACCACAGATCAGGCAGGCCCAATCACCTCATTTCTTTATCTTCCTCCTGACTTTTGACCTGCTCTGTTTTTAACACACAGTTATAGATTTGCCTACTTTAAAAAAACGAGGGACAAGAAAGTGATATTACTTTCTCCCACCTCAGATCTGTGTCTTCTGTGTTCCCTAATAACAAATAGGCTGCAGCTCTCCCAGGCCCCTTCCCAGATGGCTGGAGTCTGTTTCCCACTTCCCAGCATGGCACAGCCTGCACAGTGCTCTGCCTTTGCTTACTTGTCATAGCAGCCGTCATGACAGCCGCCCTCAAGCCCAGCCCAGGATGTGGTCGCTTCCCAGAAGCCCTCCCAGGTGTTCCCTGACAGTTTATTCTCTCGGGTAAGCACTCCCATGCTGCATTAATTTTTACCTCTCGAACGCGAAAAATAGATCATATTACATAATCTATTCTCTCTCTCTCTCTCTCTCTCTCTCTCTCTCTCTCTCTCTCCCTCTCTCTCTCTCCCTCTCATTGCTTTTTTCTTTTTGTCTCTGTGTGTACAGTGATTTTGAACCAACTTTGAAACATAGGAATTTCATTTTTCCTAATCTTTTCTTGAACAGGTTCTATTTCTTTGTATGAACCAATGTTTGCCATAGTCTGCTGAACATTGCCTCAAAACCCTTTGTAGAGGGAGACACAGTGCATAAGTGTGCATAGTGCAGACATCTCCCAATAGGGCCTGTGACTTTGTTCTTCCTTGTATTTCCACTAGGTTAGTCTTATTGGGCAGATGAACTGAAGCGAAGCAGAAAATTTATAATTATTTCAGATGTGTAAGGAAGTCATCCAGGCATTTCCTGATGTGGCTACAAGAATTTTTTTAATTATAGAAGGCAAGTTCAGTGCTGTGGATATAGCTTAGTGGTAAAGAGGCTTCCCTGGCATGCACAATGCCTTAGATTTAATCCTCAGTACAAGTAAATAAAACGATCCTAAAGTGTCTGTTTGGTTGTTAAATGTGTATCTTGAGTCTTAAGGCACTGAAGTTACATGAATACCAGTGATGTACTGATGTCTATGTATATAACTACATTACATTGTGTTGAGGTGTTCTGGTATATAAATTAGATACTACTGACCAGTAATTTCCTGTGTATCTAAATAGCATCAGTTTTACTTTGTAAAAATCCTTCTGTCATGTTTTTAGGTCCAACTCATCCTCAGAACATTCCAACTCTTATTCTCTAACAGAAGGTTAATCTTTTACATGGTTGTGAAGACATTGTAGCATATCATATAACTTTCTGTACCTTTAAAAACTAGCTGAATTATTTGATCATCAAATCAAACTAAAGAACAGTGCCTATTTGCTTCTTAGCTCCAGCTTCTCGGTGTATATTTGACTAACAGGAGGGAGCAGAGCAATGACCCAGCAGTTCTCTCAACAGGACCCAGCATCGGCTCCCTTACAACCACTGTAACTGTAGGTCTGAGACTCAGATGCTCTCTTCTGACCTGTATAGGCCTACACACACATACACATGCACGCGCCTCTGCACACACACACACACACACACACACACACACACAAGCATGCACACTCGCATGCGCACACACTCACAAATTTTTTTTCAGAAAAAAATTATGCACGAAAGAAGTCAGCATTATCTCTAAATCATGGGCTGTTTTCAGGCTGTAGAGATTGCATGTGGAGTTCTGTGTTGTTGTGAGCTTGTTTCTGCGCTTGTGTGACTGAGTTCCACATCTGAGCATCTCTGATGACTTGAGCCAGTGTAGAGAGAAGGGACTTTGGACAAATCCCTAATCTTGCTGTGTTTCCTCATTGACATCATTGACATAACCACCATTCATAGATCAGAGGAGTACTGTGAGACTAATGTTTGTGAAGTGTTTTCAGAATCACAGTGAAAGGTATTCATTTGTAAGCATGTGTTAGTATTATAACTATTACTAATAGCGGGGATGGTTCTTTAATGTGAATTATCTTCTAAGTATAGTGTCATATTTTCAAAGGACAACCTCTTTCTTTATGGCCAGATGTGGAGACAATTAACCCTTTGCCCTTTATTTTGAAGGCACAATTAGCCAATTATGTATGCAATTAGATATGTATGGTGTTTTGCCTGAATAACTAATTACAGTCTTGACTGTCGGTCTATGCAGTGAGCAGTCTGTGCTGAGCGCCTTTTGGGTCAGGACCTTCGGTCTCTGTAGTGAGCAGTCTGTGCTGAGTATCCTTTGGGGCCCTGGTGACTCCTGAATATCGAGGAATTGCTTTTGCGGTTACTGAAGGAAGATTTTTACATTCTTGAAGTCCTAGCTTCGTATTTTACCATCAAGTCTAAAAGGCCTTTGACATGGTTCCAGTTTCAAAGGTTTTATTAATTTTTTTCTTTTATTCTTGACACTCAGCTGAATTTTCTACAGACTGCACTCTGTGAAACTTTCTTTTGTAATTTTTTTTTCCTCTCCTGAAACCGACATTTCCTTTCTGTCCCTGCATTCACACATCCTCTTGCATTCCCTTTACACTGTTGACACCTTCGTCACACGGAGAGCCTGATGACGTGTCTGTACGGGGGACCGTAACTGCTGTGGTGTGACTTGTGCTGATGTAGAAGAGTACAAAGACACCAGTGTCTGGTTTGAAGTAAGTTCCACTCTGCAAAGAGGAACTCATAGCCAATACTGCTTGGGTAGCCAAGAACCAGTGACTAGACTGCCCAGAGGCCTAGAGTAAAACCAGACAAAACTGTCTTGTCAGATGTACAATACAGTGGCAGACCACAGGAAAGGAGATGTGCTTAAAGATACTCCCAAAATTAAGGCCAGTGTCCTCTTCCTGGTCATGGAAGGGCAAAGGATTACACATACAGGAATACTGGGCTGTTAGTATTTTTTAGTGTTGACAACAGTCCTTACAGAGATGGGAGATAATCTCTCACTCAGTCAAGACGGCTAGGAAGCAGCATGGGTGTAGCTGAGTGGTGGAGCCTGTGCCTGGTATGTGAGATGCTCTGTATTCCCTCGCAACACTGAATATAGTGAGGGCAGCAGGAGGAAAGAGGTAACAGCTTTCATTGAAATAGGGATGGAGTCGGGCAGGTTACAGACAAAAGGCCTGCCTGTCTCTTTGAATTATTGCACAGTGACACATTTAAACAAATACACCAAGATGGCAAGATAGAAGCACTGTTTGATATGGGATTTCCCTCTGCATGCTATGAATATGTTTTATTACCATTGGTTAATAACGAAGCTTCTTTGGCCTATAGCAGGGCAGAATATAGCCAAGCTGAAAGAGATACATATAGAGAGTAGGCAGAGTCAAAGAGATGCCAGATCAGAACCTTGCCTGGTAAGCCACATTGTGCTGATACACAGATCAACAGAAATGGGTTAATTCAAGATGTAAGAGCTAGATAAATATGCCTGAGTTATTGGCTGAACAGTGTTGTAGTTAATATGGTTTCTGTGCAATTATTTGGGTCTGGGCAGCCAGGAAACTAACGAGCAGTCTCGGCCTACAACTTTTCTTGAAATTGAGAACTTTTGTATTATGAAAGTCATGCACATTTGCAAACTGTGCAAAAACGCAACTCTGTATATGCTTAAAATATACAGAGTTGATGGGTTAACACATAGAAAATGGTGACCATTTTCTCAGGGCTTTATTTGAAATGCTTCCAATGAAGAAAGCCAACATGTAGTCTTGAATTTATGGAAATTAGCTACTCTAACCCTGGTTCCAGAGGAGGCTGCATGCACAATCTGTGGTACCTCAGCCTGGAGGTGTGGGGCTCCAGTACCGTATCCTCTCAACCCCAATAACTTGATATGACTCTGTCAGCCACACCACTTTAGTCTCCTTCCAGTCTATGTTTTCTGGCTATTCCGTGTCATCGGACAAGGATTTAGTCGGTTTGGGCTGCTATAGCAAAATACCCAAGATTAGGTAGTGTAAGTAGCAAACTTTATCTCTTCCTCAGAGTTGTTGAGGCTGGTCAGTCCCAGATCACGATTCTGCCAACTACATTTTTATGAGGCTTCTTGCCAGTTGCTACTTAATTTTGAATGTCCATGAAATAAAGAGCACTGTGCCTGCTCTTCTTGTAAGGCCAGTAATTCTATCACTAGAGTCCCACCCTCCTGACCCCATCGATTCTCAATTCCTGGAGGTCCAGTCTCCAGATTTCACTAGTGTATAAGCTGTAGAATGAGGAATTATTGGGGGGGGGGTCGAAGAGGGAGATATACATGATGCATTCCTGAGAAAGGAATAAATCTCATAATTTAGAAAAGTACTATTAATTTTGAAAAGAAAAATCTCACTGTAGCATTTATTTTTGAATAACATGTAGCCATTTGCTAGGTGCCCTGTGAATGTCCAGTCTTCCTATTGTTTCTCAGGAAATATGGTAATAGAACGTCACACAACATTCTGAAATCAAATTTGTCAATTTGTGATGCAGAAAAAAATTGTTTATATTGGTGATGATTGAATTCAGACATTTGCATATGTTATACAAATTCTGTACCACTAAAATATACCCCAGATTCCCTCCAGAATTACACTTGAATATTGTTTCTGAAGAATAACACCATGCTTGTATCTGCAGAAAGCATTTCCCCCATTTTTCCCTTACCCATTTTACTTAGATGTTTCTGCAGTTTGTTTGAAATTGTATTGCTTTATTACAGGGTATTGAATAAATCTGATATGTATGAAAATGTTCTGTCAAACGTAGACATTTAGACTTTAATTCTTTTCAATCTAAACAAATTTATTTTCTGTTCTAAAATTTATTTCCTGAATTAATTAAATGCCTAGTGAGGATTTTTAAAATATTTTTCTTAGTTCTTTGAGAATTTCAAATAATGTGTTTTGATCATCCTCACGCCCCCGACTCCTCCCACATGTACACTCCTTTTCCTACCAACCCAACTTTGTCTTTGTGTTTTTTTTAATATGCTTCATCATAATGCCATTTATGGGAGACTGTTTCCCTCAGCATGTTGATAATGATGTTTTGTCCTTGGCAACTGGAAGTTGATGTCAGAGTGACCTCCACTTGATCGATCATTTTGCTTTGTCAGCTGTAAAAATATATGTGTATGTGTGTGTGTGTGTGTGTGTGTGTGTGTGTGTGTATTTATTCACATTTCTCTTATTAGCATCAGAGTTCATGCTAATTAAAAGACTTATATCTTGGCAGAAGTTTATTCATTTATTTTTGAAACTCAATATGTGAGTACTATATTTACATTATTTTCCCTTCCCTCTCTACCCTTAATTCCTCCCATATCTTCTCAAATTTATGACCTTTTTAAAATTATTCATACATATATACATATAAGCTTACAAGTGCAACCTGCTGGTCCCTTTAGTGTTGTGTATATGTGTCAGATCTGATGATCTGGGATTAGACTGATCCTCCCTCCTTTCAGCAGCCATTAATTACTGTAACTCTTCATCAAATGGTGGACCTTGTGTAATTTCCCCCATCTACGTTGACATGTCAACTGGAAGTGTCATTTTTCAGGTCATCTAGGGGGTGATATCATTAAGATTTTATGAAGAACACTTTCCTATGACACTATCTAGCAGCGATATCCTGGTCCTCTGGACTGTAATCTGTCCCCTCTTCTGTGATGCTCCTGAGCCCTGGGTACCAGGCGGAGCCAGGCAATGCGCTGGCAGTTGTTCTCCGCATTTTCACCAGTTGTGGTTGTTTGTGAAGGTCTCCAGGGGCAATAGTGACACTGACGTCTTGGGGATAACCAACAGCCATCTAATCACATTTAAGGCCTGATCAATAGGAGGACATTCATACCCGGTACTGTAAAATCTGCTAAGCTAAAATGTACACATGACTAATTGGTTTCAGTTTACTATCACTAAAGGAAACTGACATAAGATTAATGTTTTTAAAAGGAGACCACATTGTGACAATTTTAATACATTGCAATAAAATGGATAGTTTGAAGTGTTTTCACTTAGAACGTCTCCATTTCCTACATCATTCTTTTGTCTAAAGTGTACACAGTTTTGTTAAAAGTATTGATCATATCAAATACAGCTTCTACCAGGGTGGCTAGAATTAGGTGATGTTCTAGTTCTGTACCAGTATCCCGCAGAATGTGTGCTAAGTGAAGTTCATGTAGGAATGTTTTCTTGGTATTTCAATAGTTGTCTTTAGGGTGTGTTACAACTGGTCGACCTCCGTGTTCAATAAAAAGGCAACTAACTATAGGTCAGCCTTTATAAAGTATTAGTATATGTTTAAAAGAAAATTGGAAAAGAAAAAAGTAAATTATACTGCCTGTCCCATCCTTATTAAATAAGAAAAATTTAATAATGTTGGTTGTTTGGGGTACTTCCTCGGTCCACATGAGCTGCTTTAGAAACCAGGAAGTCACTATAAAAATTGTAGTTGGCTCTCTTATTATTCTGTCATCAAGCATAAAGGAAAGATGATGAGGAAACCAAGTCTTTCAGGATTTTTAGGTCGATTATCAGTATTTCTTAAGGAATACATTTTTCTTAAAAAACTATATACATTTACTGCCAGGTCTATTTCAACTACATTCTCAATTGGTAAAGGGGCTAAAATCATTCCACTTGTTCCTTTTGCCCATTTCTTACAGTGATATTAGTCTTTCTGTCTTTAGTTGTCATCGGATTCTGCCTTACTTAGGCTTCTCAGAGTAAAAGGTTTCCTGTAAAATGAGGGTATTGATGAGCATAGTGGCTCTGACAGACATCTCCAGATTTCATTATCGAGGGAAAGGAGGTGAAAACATAATGCAACAGAGCCTTCCAGAAACTGCTGAGTAGCTCTACCTTGTTGGCTGGTCTGCTCTGACAGTACTGGAGAGAATGGAGTCCCGCACTCCTGTTTCATGGATGAGGAAATTGAAAGTGTGAGGATTAAGTAACCAAGCTGCTGAAGACAAGGGAGCTTTCTAAGGTCTCATAGTTGGGGATATTTAAACTTGGTATACTTAGATTTCCTTTTCTACAGTTCAGTACAGTGTACTGCAAAGGTATTTGTGGGATGTAAGCATAGAGGGTCACACAGCATAAAATATTATGCATGTCCCACAGGTAGACTGTAAACTGTGGTCCCAGTCGGTTGTAGGAAGTCTATGGTTTGCCCCTCTTTGACCAGACTGATGGCATCTGTCCTCTGAGCAGTAGTGAATACCCGCTCTGTCAGGTATTCTGCTTCACCCTGGCATGCAGTATAGTGCACAGGCTCTGTGCTTTGTTGACTCCAGCCTTTCGTAGGAAAGACAGACCAAAAACTAAAGAAAACGTGGCTGAGTGAACACGGTGACAATGGCAAGTAGGGCAAAGAAGTAGTAGAAATGGTTGGCTAAAGTGAAGAGTGGGGGACCCTGCCGAAATACAGTAGACAGGCAGAACTCCGTCTCTGGATGGCCTCTAAGCTGGGGTGTCAAGAATTAGAAGAGTTTACATCCAGACTGGCAAAGATTCAAAAGCCTGAAAACATAAATTTTTGATGATATTCTAGAGGAAGAAAAGTACTCATATTCATTATAAGTCCATGCAGCTACTCCAGAGAGCAATTTAACAATATTGAGTTAATGTGAAGATACAGATTTTAATGTAAGTCTTAGAAGAGTTGTTCAAAAAGTCTAAAAAACCCATTTGTAAGGTGTTGGAAAAGAATTCTGACTTTAATAGATACAAAAGGTAACTTTTCCCACATATTATCATGGAAGTCTTACATCATTCTTTCTAATATATCCAATAATTGAGATCTCCTGGTAATCTGATATATGACATCACCCATTTTTAAAAATACATGAACAAGCTCTTTATCAATCAGAAACTTTATATCATTCTTTTACTTGACCTGAGATTTCCACCCACTTTCCCCCAAAGAATTATGCTCCTTATCTTGATCGCTGTGCTAGTGTGGTCCGTGATGCTACAATAGACCATCTTGGTGTGGGAAATTTATAAAGAACAGAAAATGGCTTCTTACTGTTCTGGAAAGCTGGGAGTCTAATCTCAAGGCACCAATACCCAAAGAGGTCATTCTCCTGCGTAACTCTATCACAAAAGGAGACAGACAAGAAAGCGCTCGAGTAAGCCAGCTCATGTTCGTTGCTGATGAAACGGATGGAAACCGCTCCCAACATGATGACTTTAAATGTTGATAGCCCAGTCGTCTCCGTTTAGATGCTGTTGTGATGGGGTTTAGATCTTCCAGACCTCACTAATGGGTACGTGGGCCACAGGAGTTTTTATTCTTTTTAGCAACAAAAAAAAATTGATGTCACGTTTGCCATGACCAGTGTTAGAAATTTTCTTTTACTTCACATTTTAATTATTAATCTTATATAATTATTCAGAACAATGTGAATACTTTCTAATTCTGGTGATTATTAAACATGAGCTATATTATTTTTAGAAAGTATTTTTTCAGTGTGATGAAAGAGTGGCTTTTCTTCCCTGAGTTCTGTATCTGAGGGTGGTCAGAGCTAAACGAAGGGGAAGGTGGGGCTTCCACAGCGCCTTACTTCTTATAGAGATAGTATATTAGCAGAATCTACAGCATTCCTTTTAGACTCACCAAAATATCTTAGGTAGATTAATCATTTTGAAAGAATGTGAATTAATGATCAAATATTTTAACAGAAAACATTTCCTTTATTAGTATGACTATAGTCATATAATATAATATAGTTATAGATACCTATTACCTGAACATATAGCTCAAGAAAAGTAAACTCTGCCCATCTAGTGTGCATTCTTTCTGTCGGACTAAATCTGTTCTGAGTGTTTCATGTGATGAAATCATACAGTTCATGGTGCTCGTCTTTTCCCCTTAGGACAACATCTTTAAGTTGCCCATACTGCAATAGTACTTCATTTCCTCTTATCGTTTTATTGCTCTATACTATTCTCTTGTGTAGATGTGGCACTATTATTTATCCATTCATCACTTTGGGAGGGTTCAGATTCTTTCTACTTTGGTCTCTTTGAATAGCACTCCCATGAACAGTTGCGTGACAGTTTATGTTGATCTCTGGAGTGAGTTGCAGGATTTGGGGTAGCTCTGTGAATAACCACTTGAGAAATGATCAGACTTGTTTCCAATTGGCTACACCATTTATGTTTGTGCGAGCATTGTAGGAGACTGCTGATTTCCCCACTTCCTGGCCAACAGTTGTTACCTGGCACTATGGTGCTGCTCTGAGGTGTGAAGCCTTACCTTACTGTGGCTTTCATTTCCATTTTCTGATGACTAGTGCCCTACATTTGCTTACTTTTTAAAAATTTTTTTTGTACATGAGCTTGGGAGAAATGTCTACACAGAACCTTGCCTTATCAAATAGGTTGTCTTTGTATTATTAAATTTTTTAAGATACAGATGTAAATTGAGCAGATACCTCAGTACTTAAGAGGACTTGCTGCTTTTGTGAAGGACCATGGACCCCAGGCACACAAGTGGTGCATAGATACACATACATACAAGCTTTCCCACACTCCAAAGCAAAAGACTTTGGAAATTTATACAGATGTAATTCCTTTAGCAAATCGTGGTTCACAGACATTTTCTTCTGCTGTGTATGCTGCGCTTTCCCCTTTATATCACAGTTTACAATTTTAAGGAAATTTTTTTCAAAATATTTTTTATTATTTTTGTGTATGCGTATTTTGCCTGCATGTGTGTCTGTGTACCACTTGCATACCTGGTGCTGGCTGTGGAGGCCAGAAGAGGGTGTCATCCCTGGGACTGGAGTTACAGACAGTTGTGAGCTGCCGTGTGGGTGCTGAGAACTGAATCTGAGTCCTCTGGAAGAGCGGTGTTCTCAGCTGCCGAGCCACCTCTCTGGCTGCTTTGACAAAATGCCTTAATCAGTTCTTTTGTTGGTTTGGGTTATACTGGGGTGCTACAGCTAAGGCTCCATTGTGAAACTGGAAGCCATGACGCTTTACTTCTACATTTTCTTCTAATAGTTTATAGTTAGGCTTTTATGGGGCTTTGATTCATTTCGACTGAGTTTTTGTATGTGATGTGATACAGGGCTCCAGTTTTTATTTTTTTTATTCCATATGGGAGTAAAACTGTTCCAGTATTAAATGCTGAAAAACTTCTTCCTTGTGATACAGTACACACTTGTAATAACCATGTGACTGTTGACATGTGGGCTTATTTCCAGACTCTGAATTTTATTCCATTGATCTGTATCCTTGCCCTTATGTCAAAGGACACTCTTAGTTTTGAAATTAGAAATTTCAACTTTGCTTTTCGTTTCCACAGTTGTTTTGGTGACTCTTGGTCCCTGGCAATTCCATATGCATTTAGAGTCTGTCACAAGAAACCCCCTGTGATTTTGATATGAATAGCATTGATTCCAAAGCTCAATTAAAGGAGCTCATCTTTGCAGTTTCACATTTGATCCATGAATGTGGAATGGTTTAACATTTATTAAGATCTTTAATTTCTTTCAATGTCCTTTACAATTTTCAAAATGTAAATTTCATGCTTCTATTAAAATTTTCTTAAGTATTTGGAATTGATTTTGATGGCATTATAAATGTGATTTTATCTTTCCTCCATATCTGGGTATTTGTGACAATGTACAGACATACACCATGTGTCACTTAGCAACAGGAGTGTGTTCTGCCAGCTGCATCAGTAAATGCTGTGAAACACCAAGGATCCTCAACAGGCTTAGCTGATACAAGCCAGCACATACCTGAGCAATGTGAGTAGCCATTGCTCGCAGCTGCAAACCTGCCCAGTGTGCTACTGTGCTGAATAGTGTTGGAAGTTATAACATAGTGTACTTCAACATGTCTCAACATCGAAAAGACACATCAAAACTATTGTACCAAAGTTTTAAAACTATATACCTGTATGGGTTCTCACCGTGAATAGTGATCATGGAACTGGAAGTTTCTCTGTGTGAGTTGTAGAGTAAGTAACTGAAAGGTGTGCTAACTCTTCGTATTGTAGACTGTAGGCATCGTGCACTAAGACTGTGATAAATGCATTCAAGTATTTTCAACAAATTAACCTTAGCCTATTATAACTTTTTATTTAATGACCCTTTATTTTAGATCTTTTAAAATAACAACTTAAAATACAAACACATTACATAGTTTTCTAAATCACTGGTCTATTGCTATGAGGAGAAACCTATACAAGAGAAACCGTGTCTCAAGTAGAATGGAAACACGATGACACCCAAGGTCATATTGTGACTTCCACATGTGCTATGTGGCACACATATTCCCATACTCTCATGAATTCACATACACATGTGTGTGCACACACACAGTGCACACATCCATACACAAACGCACACCAGTAATGGGTTTATTGTGAACCTGAATTTCCTGAGCTGACCATGCAAGGTAATCTGTAAACAGAGACTGTACATTTGTTTTCCAGCTGCCCACACACAAATAATCACACAGAAGCTATAATAATCGCAACACTGTTTGATCATTGGCTCAGGCGTATTCTTAGCTAGCTCTTACATCTTAAGTTAATACTTTTTATTAATCTATGTATTACCACAAGGCTGTGTCTTACCTTCTGGTATCTTTCTCCTTCGGGAGTTACTTGGCATCTCTCTGACTCTGCCCTCTTTATCTATATATCTTTGTTCAGATTTCCTACTTGGCTTTACTCTGCTAAACCATTGGTCAAAATAGCTTTATTTATCAACCAATAAACAATATTGCAACCAATAAAGCAATATAACAGAAAGACATCCCACATCAGGAGTCATGTGTCTTTTGTTTTATTGATCTAGTGATTAATTTTCCCTAACAGAGTTGGCCCAGAACTCATTGTTAGGAGGCAGTATAAAGCTTATGCTAGAAAACTTTAAAAAAAAAAAGCATCTTTTCCATGTGCTGTCAGTCACTCTCTTTTTAAAGAGAGTGAACTTTGTGTTTACTGGAATTGACAGAACAAGACCAACTGAGAATGGTTTTGCACAAATTAAGATACTTTCTGTGTTTTTCCTCTAAAGTGGTTATTCACTCAGAACTTTAAGGTGGTTTTAACTTGAAATTCATTTTACTTTTGCTCTTTTATTATCCCAACTATTTTTATATCTTTTATATTACAATGCTATTTCAATCTTGAACTTTACACTCTTACCAATTTTTGTTTGGATTTTAGTTCAGAGCAGTTAAATAGGAAGTGAGAAATATATATATCATATATATACTTGTGGTCTTCCAAACAATCAGCTGTGCTCTTCAAGAATGAAAGCACTACTTCCCTTTATGCTGGTCTGAGCCTAAACAGTGATGCTGTGCTTCCTCTTTTCCCATCGCCAAGGTCTGCCCAGAAGCGTGCAGCTACATAGCGTCCCGGAAATGTGCTCATTCCCTTTTCTAGCCTCTGATATCATCTCCTAGAATCATGTAAAATGAGCCCAGGGCTTGTGTTTGAACCTATTAAAGGGACAGCACCCTTCCCTTCCTAAGAACAGATTGCAATCCAAGTCCTAGCCATCTGGCACCTTCTTGCCCTTGTCCCACAAATGCTGTGGGCTAGAAAATGTGGGCAGCACACTGCAGTTCGTGCCAGTTGCTGGACAATTAACCGCAAAGGGCTTGCTTTAAGAAGAATCATCCTCCTGAACAAAGAGCAGTGTGCTGTCACTTTAAGTTCTTAAATTTAACCAAATATATTTGGTGAAGGTAAAGCAGTTATTTTAAAAATACATTATTCAGGGATCACAGCGGTGCTTTCAGGGATTAAAATAGACTAAGCAGTATGTAATTTCAGGGTTTCTAAGATCTGCATAGAATTAGCATATCCAGCTGGATATAAAATGATACATAATACAACACCACCCCACCCCCAAAAAAACCTGGTTTCCTCTACATTGCATGTGCCTTCTTGGCTTTTGAGAGAAAGATAAAGTATTTTATAGTCTCCTGTAGGAGATACTTTGGGCGCTTTAGAAACAAGTGCACCGCCTTGGAAAAGACTGTTTTGTCCCACAGGTCAGATGAGGGGAGCTTCAGAGAGTGGTGGTTAAACAGTTGACTGGAGCTTCTTTGCGCTTCAGCATCCCCCTCTGCCTCATCAGAGCTTAAAATGGTACCTACCACACAAAGGAAACTTAATGAGATATGTTATCCAAGATGATTGGCAAGTAAGTGCCATTCAGTGCGAGCTAATGCCTGCGATGCTGGAACTAAGCCCGCCTTACAACTTACCCAGAGTAAAGTTAGAAGACCAGATTCAGTAACAGCTAATATAATTTACTCCTTAATAGTGTGTCAGAGCTCTTTTTCTAAATTGCTGAATTTCCAACTTCATGGGGAGACTGTAAATTATTCAGTGTCTTCAGAGAATTCCCATCACCGGCTCACCTGCAAAGAGCAGGGGAAGAAAACCAGAATTCCTTATTTGACTCTAAATGTGGTTTCTGTACATTTAAGGCCACTTTTACAGATTATAAGTTTATACTTTTAGGTCAAGTTAGAAGTTAAAACTGTAGCAATTATTTCTAGAAGGCATAAGGAAAATCTGTTCTTGGAAGGTTCTGAAGATGGCTACCTACAAGCTGATGAAATACCAAGCCCTTGAAAGCCAGAGGCGGTTTTCAAACACTGCACACACACCTGGGACTAGAGCCTTGTGCCATGCTACTTCTTGCTGCCACCCAGCTCCCGGCCTCTTTGTTCCCTGGTCCAGCCTTTGTGGAAACAAAGCTGACCCATGATGGAAACCCACTGTATTTCTATCAGATTTCCTCTTCTAGCTCTGTCAGCCAGCAAGCGGATGGTGCCATTATGTTTACACTTTCCCTTCTCAGCCTCCAGTAAAGTACGTCCTCCCTCCCTCCTTCCCACCCTCCCTTCCTCCCTCCCTCCTTCCCACCCTCTCTTCCTCCCTCCCTCCCTTCCTCCCTCCCTTCCTCCCTCCCTCCCTCCCTCCCTCCCTCCCTCCCTACCTCTTTCCCTCATCCCTCCTTCCTTTCTACCTCCCTCCCTTTCTCCTCCCCTTTCCCTTCCTTCCTTTCCTCCCTTCCTTCCTCCCTCCCTCCCTTCCTCCCCCCACCTTCCCTTCCTCCCTTCCTTCCCTTCCTTCCCTACCTTCTCCCTTCCCCTCTCTCCCACCCTTCCTCTCTTCCTTTCTTCCTCCCTCTCTCCCTCCCTTTCTTTTTTTTCCAGCTTTTACTTTTTATTACTTTTAGATATGTGTTGTATATTTAGATATGTGTATATGAGCCCAGCACCCACTGAGACCTGTGATATTGTGAGCCACTGGCATGTGGTGAATTTGGGTCCTCTGGAAAAACAATATGGGCACTTCCATGTATGTGCATCTTTTTTGTTGTTGTTGTTGCTTCTCTAAATTCTACTTTATCCTCTTTCCACTGGGTAAAAAAATAAAGTCTTAATACAACTCTCTAGATTCCCTGGAACATTTCTGATGGAGATCCCAGCTCCCAGCATACAGGGTCAGCAATGCAGAAAGAACTCCTGAAATCCTTTCAGATTTGGCACCGAATTTCAACTCCGTCAAACTGAATTTGCTATTTTCAAACAATAACATCCATGATCGTTCTAATATATTCATTATGTTTGTTCTTATTATCATCATATACTGTAATTAAATTTTCTGTATCTATTTATTACAAATATATATAATCTCTTTTGTGTACTTCTTACCCTGAGAAAATACATTTTAAATTCTTTAAATCCTATGGAGGTGTTTTTTAAGCCACAACTTCTGAAAAGATGGCAAATGCCTACCATCTTTTCTCTTTAGTCAAGTGTTTGTTTCTTACATATTTAAGAACACTTTAAAGCTGGGCATTCTTCCATTATAGAGATTCTTTTCATAACTTTGAAGCTCTGTTTTCTAGATGCACTCCTCAGCCTTTGTGTCTTCAGCTCCCAGTTGCATTGATTAAAAGTTGTTTCCTTGGGGATCCTCTCAGGAAGAGTTCAGATTCTAATGCCCTTAAGATTGTGGCTTTGCTGCTGGTTCATCTGGTTCAACTAGCTCATGTTTCAGAGAACTGAGTGGAAAGCAAGAACATTGGGAGGGAGCGTTGCTAAAGCCCTGTGGCTTCGCAGCAGCCTCTCCAGGTAGTGCTTTTCAACTGGAAATCCACAAATAATGTTGTGGCTCTCGATAATTCTATTCCCTCTCCCTGAAACAGTGGGAGTCCTGTGGAAAGAAAACCAGGAGGAATTTATACACTTGAATTTACTGTTACTAATCTGGAAGCATTTTCTCATGATAAGATATTCTCATGATAAAAGCATATTTTTCTTTGAGAAGTTCCAAGTCACCTACACTTTACCTTCTGGTAAAGCATTGTGATTTTTGAAGGATACAAAACTGTGACCTTTAAACTTTTTCTCATATTGTGGGACCTGTTTGGACCATTTTCATTTCATTGTTAGCATCATTGACACAGTTGTTTTTATTGGGTGGATTTTCCTCAGGTAGTCACATCTTGTACCTTTTAACAATACACAGAAGAATCCAGCACAAAATGCCATTGTGACCAGAAAGGATAGGGATTGTGAACTGCCTCAAGCACGATTGAAATGGTTTCAGTTAGGCTTAGATTTTAATTCTCAAAATATTAAGTTTCAGAAACTTTAGTTATGATTTTTAAGTCAAGCAAAGTATGTTTTAGAAAAGTATACAATAACTTTAATGTAAGCAGGGACATGCCTGCATCTGAAGTTCTTGTTCCATGACCGGCCAGTCCTACACACTCAGGCTTCCTTCACCATCAGTTCCAGATATCCCTGCTGGAATTATTTCCCAGATTCCTCCTAGTTGATTATACTCTTACCTAAAAATATTGTTCTATAAAATCCCAAAGATTGTAAACATCCAAACTTCCACCAAGAGCTGGATGGTGAACAAAGTGTGCCATGTACATCGTGTGGGCCATTGTCAACCTTGAAAAGGCGCTGATACAACTTACAACATGTGTGAATGGATCCTGAAGATACTTTACTGAACATAATAAGCCATTCACAACAGGACAATTACCTTCTAATGCCATTTAGACTCCTGGGATAAACAGATTCATAGAGTGGTTTGTTTCAAGAGTGCAGTTGGTGTGGGATAATGAAGCTCCGGCAGTGGGAAGTGGTGGAGACTGTGATCAAAGGCAGGGAGATGTTCCAGTGAGAACGCAATGCTGACCTGTGTTCTCTATGGCGCGAAACAGTAGCACACTCCTCTGGGTTCCAACTGCGCTGAAGGAGCGACTCGGCCTCCTTCCATTCTGAATGGCGCCTCCATTCTCACGCAGGGGTGGAGAAAACACAGCTGTATTTACTTTTCCAACCCCATCTTCTATTTTGAAATATAACCTGTTTGAAAATGAGAACCAAGGTCAAACAACACAGCTCTCTGCTCACCTCTTCAGCCTGCCAAACATTGTTTTTCTAGTGGAGTTCTGGGCGAGGTGGGGCAAGCGCCAGGAACACTCACTCGTGTGCTCAGTGGTGGGATTTATTAGCCGGCCTCAAAATGTCTGGGTACAGCGTGCTATGACATACTTGCTTTCACATTCGTGCATATGTGAAAATGCAGTGTGGGCCAACAGGGTGGCTCATGGGGTGGCAGGAGCCAGGGGGAGGTGCTTGCTGTCAACCTGAAGACATGAGTTTGGTCTCTGGAGCCCACATGGTGGAAGGATTCCCCTCTGTATGCTGTGAATATCATGGGCTAATTTTAAAAAAAAAAACAGCTTTGGGCCTGTAGCAGAGCTATAGGGGAACAGAGCTAGTAGGGGAAAACTAAACGGAATGCTGGCAGAAAGGAGGCAGAGTCAGAGAAAAGCCACTGGAGACAGACGCCAAAACTTTAGCAGGTAAGCCTCAGCCATGTGGCAATACACAGATTAATAGAAATGTGTTAAATTAAGATGTAAGAGTTAGCCAATAAGAGCCGGGAGGTGATGGCGCATGCCTTTAATTCCAACACTCGGGAGGCAGAGGCAGGTGGATCTCTCTAAGTTCGAGGCCAACCTGGTCTATAAGAGCTAATTCCAGGACAGACTTTAAAGCTACAGAGAAACCCTGTCTCAAAAAACAAAACAAAACGAAACAAAAAGTTAGCCAATAAGAAACTAGAGCTAATGGGCCAAACAGTGATTCAATTAGTACAGTTTCTGTGTGATTATTTCGGGGCTGAGCAGCTGGGAACCAACAAGCGACCTCCTTACAACAAGAACTGACGCCCACAAGTTTTCCTCTGACCTCCACAGACACCATGGCATGTGTGTGTGTCCGTGTTCATTCATCTCATCACACCAGTACACACACACAGTAGATGATAGATAGATAGATAGATAGATAGATAGATAGATAGATAGATAGATAGATAGATAGATGATAGATAGGTAGGTAGATAGATGATGGATGGATAGATGATAAATAGATAGATAGATAGATAGATAGATAGATAGATAGATAGATAGATAGATAGATAAATAAATGTAAAACTGTTTTTTAAAAAGAAACCACACAGTTTAAATACTGGCTATAACGTTTCCAAGTGTGTGGACTTGTCTACACATCAAATTCAAATCACAAAGGAAATAGAATCTTTTCATTTCAGTTAATTACCCTATTTGTTGAAGAATCACTTACTTTCTGAGATTATTTCTGTGGGTTTACTTATTTCCCCAATTTTATGTTTATCTTCAGGGTGAACATGACATCCTCCTGATAATTGCATCTGAATTCTAACTAAAAATACAACAATTCTAAGTTCATATTTAAAATGATACTTTTATGTTTTTCATAATAATGAAAACAGTGGCGGCATAAACTGCTAGACTAACTGGAAACGGCTGAGCAGACTCACTGTGTTCTCAGACAGTAGACATGGCTGGAACTAATCACGTTAACTATTATGTAATGACAACA
Source organism: Myodes glareolus (assembly GCF_982192425.1). Classification (NCBI taxonomy): domain Eukaryota; kingdom Metazoa; phylum Chordata; class Mammalia; order Rodentia; family Cricetidae; genus Myodes; species Myodes glareolus. The sequence continues at coordinate 7,344,144 of NC_142050.1, forward strand.
TTTAAGTATTCTGAATACTATTTATTCTACCTGACTTATGAATTTTAGTTGTTCATCCTATCAACATACAGATGAAAAGAACTAAAGTAATTATTGTTTAATACTTTTACATTTACTTTTTAATATTTCTGACTGTATTTCTTACTTCTATTCAGCCAGCATATAAATTGTGTCTGGTCTATCTATAAATCCAAACTTGTATAACGTAACTATTTTCTTCTGAGCTTTAAAGATAGAAAGTCTCTGTTTATTTTCTAGTTTATTGTCTATTCAGACAGTTGAAGTATTTTATTGTTTTACCGAGTGAAAACCATTCGTTGAGTGAGATTTATATTCAGTATGCAACAATGTGCAAGATCGTCTTTCATTATTATCCTTTGAAATTATCTGGAAAAAAATTGTGATGCTGTTGCATCATAGGCTGAAGAAGTTGAAGCGATATTCAAAATAAATAAGACTGTGTAAGTGGGAAGTGGAGTAGGATCTGGTGTGACTACCAAGGGATATCGAATTCTTCAGACCCCGTGCACGTAATAAGCTTGGAGAATTTCTGCATAAAAAGCTGAGCTGTTCTGTAGCCTTCATTATGATCAGATCTGTGGTTCTCTAAGCATGGCCACATGTTGTAGTCAGTTTGGTAGATTTAAGGCAATATAAAATGCTTAGCTGAACTGTTAACTTAAACTCTTATTTCTGTAGTTGCACAGTCTGTATTTTTGGACCTTCACCCTCCACCCAGTTAGCACTTGGGCATATAAGTCCTTCAAATAGAGTACAACACACACACCAAACAGGAAACCTCTGGTTAGTTCCCCGTTGCCTTTTATTGGAAGACTTTGATTAGGTTAACATAGTCGCACTCTTTTTAAAAATCCATAATTTCTATGTAAACATCACCAATAAAACATTTGAATGAAATTATACAGTAGTTTTGGAAATTTTAGGAAAGCAGTAAGTTTAGGAAGGTGATAAGCTCTCTATTGAGTTTAGGGTGACATGGGAGATTCCAACAGGAGTCAGTCTGCACAAAAATGGTGTGCAAATGTGTGGGCCAAGAACTTGGCAGGGATCTATATGGTACCCATGTCCAGGTGATCTGATGGTAGACTAGTACCCACGTCCAGGAGATCTGATGGAAGGCTAGTACCCACGTCCAGGTGATCTGATGGAAGGCTAGTACCCACGTCCAGGAGATCTGATGGAAGGCTAGTACCCACGTCCAGGTGATCTGATGGAAGGCTAGTACCCACGTCCAGGAGATCTGATGGAAGGCTAGTACCCATGTCCAGATGATCTGATGGAAGGCTAGTACCCATGTCCAGGTGATCTGATGGAAGGCTAGTACCCAGGTCCAGATGATCTGATGGAAGGCTAGTACCCATGTCCAGGTGATCTGATGGTAGACTAGTACCCACGTCCAGGAGATCTGATGGAAGGCTAGTACCCACGTCCAGGTGATCTGATGGAAGGCTAGTACCCACGTCCAGGTGATCTGATGGAAGGCTAGTACCCACGTCCAGGTGATCTGATGGAAGGCTAGTACCCACATCCAGAAGTCTGTGCCTCCGTCAGACTTTTGAGAACAGACGAGTAGGACAGTTGGTGTCAGAGAGAGTTCTTCCAAGAAGTGTTCTAAGATTATGCGGAATGAAAGAGCAGACAATTTGAACCTGCAACTCTTGAGAACACTGGCTTTTCAGAAATAGGAAAGGAGCTGGACGCAGAAGGTGGTGAAGCTGAGAATCAACAGGGAAACCAAGAACTCAAAGCTCAGAAAGGGAGCCAGTAGCCCTGAGTATATAAACAGGTCATAAGTGATTAGCACTTACAAAAACTTGAATGATTATTCATGGCATCAGAGCTAGAGAAACACACACCGAAGGCAGGGAGTTCAGTGAATTAGGGGTGAATAGCTGCCAGCATCAGCAGCTCTCCATCCCTTATACAGAACAAAGTGGTCCACACTCTAATTGAGTGATAGGTGTGAGAATAATTTCGTTAAATGCCTAATTCACTTAAAGGAAAGAATAATTCAAAGATGCCTCCTAATGGGCAGAGCTGTGTCTTGGAAGAGCTGGGATAGGGAGGGCCTGCAGTCAGTGAGCAGTTAGTTAGCTTTGGATCCAAATGCAAATCCAGATAAGCTGCTGGGCACAGCAGAGGGAGGTAATCCTCACTGATAGTGAGCAAGAAGGGGATGTAGGGCCAGGAAAGAGGAGAAAGGTGACATCGTGCTGTAAAGTATATCAGGGAGGCCCTCTGGGGTCATGTGAGATGTCTTCAGGCTAGATAGCCTAACTTTTTATAAATAACTTTAAACCTGCTTTTAAGAAGAGAAAGAACACAGTTGGGTCAGCCTTTTGTGCTAAGAGGCAGCACCGAAGCAGGACTCCACTCTGGATGCCCTGCCCTTGCCTCTCTCCTTTCCTCTGCCCACCGCACCCCAGTCAAGTTAGCTGGCATAGATGTCCTCAGCTCCAGACAGGCCGCTCTTCCAGGAATGCATGGCACAGATTGCAGAAGTGAGAAGCAGCTGTGTACTGCCTGCTCCATTGCTGCACACTCAGCTGGAGTTCTGAGAAGAGGATGACATTCTTCTTCTCCTTCTTCTTCCTCTTCTTTTTCTGTTTTGAGGAAGATGGGATAAACAGGAAGCACAAACAGGTGGAGGTAGTGAAGGAAAAAGAAAAAAAAAAACAAATCCTGAAAAAAAACTCATGAGCCAGAATATGAACTGAAATGACCCCAGAGACCGAGAAGAGGAGAGGGAACAGAGACCGCCGTCTCTCCAACCTCCCTCTTAGAGTGAAGAGCCCAGTCTTCCACTTGCTTCTGGAACCGACACCTTGGACTAGGATCTCCCGCCCAGGGAGTTAGTGCTCAGACCACATAGGAAAAATGGCTTTTGTGGATCATTCTCTCCCACCTGATTTATTTGTATCTGTGGCAAAATGTTCTAGACTTTTGCTTATGTCTTTCACCTAACCCCTCAGTTAAAACCAGGTCTGGGCTGAAGGCGGAGCTCTGGCAGAGCACACCCTTCCCAGGTAGGAGACTCCGATTCCACAGCTAACAGCAAAGCAATGTGGGAGAGTCAGCTCCATACCCGAGCACCTGACAAGTGGCAGTAGGGGAGGGGGGCAGGGTAGTTAAATGTAAAATGTTTACTGAGCACTTATTGGTTCAGATACTGTTCTCCTTGTTACAAATTGTGAGAAAATAGAAAAGCCCTCTACTTTTAAAATGTAATTTCTTCCAGATGAAAGGAGCTATTGCTTGGGGCTGCCGTAGCTGCGAGCGACAAAGATCAGTCCTCCGGAGCTTTTTGCAGCTAAGCAGACTTATATTAGCAACTGACTTTAAAAAAAGAGGGCAGCGGCAGCACAGCTTGAACACACTTCCCTTATCTGTGCTCTAGCTCGGGTCACCTTCTGACCTCTGTCCCTGTGCTTCTAACTCAGATTTGCCCCTGTACCTCACCCCACCAGCTAGCAGCTGATGTCATGAAAGCAGATACCAGCTGAAGCCAGAATAGAATGGATGGCTATCTGGGAAGATAAAATGACACTGTAACTCGTTCAAGCTATTGTTCAAAGAAGTATGTCTTTTATTTATAGACATTACAGTTTAAAAGCATGGAAGGCGAGGCTTGACCGTGCCTTTTCTCTATGTGACTTGCTTCCTAGAAGCCTTCCTTTGCCTACTAGGGCTACCCGCTTTGCTTTGTACCTGGATTCATATTCTTTCCATGAGTTCTGTTGCTATTTTGATTGAGGTTGATTTTTCTATTTCAATGCAATAGAAATAGTTTGCTCTTCCAGGACACTCTTGGATCTCTGTCTAAAGCATGGGTTACAGAAAAGGACAGACAGCTTTCCAAAGTGCTGAAGGTAGTAGGTTTGTAGTAATCAGAATTCACAGTTTGCTTGAGGGTGAGTAAGCAGATGAGTGTCGGTGTGTTTGCCAGGCTGGGGCCTCCCAGTGGAGCCCATGGGGGTGACTGGACTCTTGTGCTGGGGACAATGTAGTTGTTCAAACCTGAAGCTCTTTGCTTCAGAACACTAGGAGAGGCTCCCAGGACGCCACAGCTGCCTGTGCTCTCTGCTTCTCTAAGCCTGTACTGGAGTGTCAGACGCCTTAGAGGTGTGTTCTCTACTCTCTTACAAGAGTCTTCAGGTGGAACTTTATGAATTTTTATGGCCCCTTTGCAGTAGAAAAGGAGGAATAGTGCCTATAAACCTCTTTATCAGAAGGAACTTAAAGTAAAATTGGCCAGCCAGTTCATAACAGGTCACCTAATGGCCAAGAAATTGTTTTCACACAAATAAGAGAAAACAGCTTGTTGTAAATGTGGTTATTGGTAATAGAGATAAGGACATTAATTTTCTCTGTGAGATTAAAAACAAAGCCTGGCATCGTATACTGATCTTTAACAATATGAGGGAAAATACTGCTTTGGAAAAGTATCAAAGCTGGACAAAGGAACCTAGAGCCTGAAGCCGTGACCCAGTGCCATCTCTGAGCAGGGATAATCACAAAGAGCGAGTCTGCTGTATGAGCGTCATGTTTGAAATCGTTTTCTGCAATTTGGCTATTAACCAAAAGGCTAATTGATTCTTTTCTGCTGCCCCATTGTAGTTAACACACTAATTCTTCCCAGTAAAGATCCATTTCATTATGCAAATGTAAAAAATAAAATCACAAGGCTCGTGTCTGAGTGGGGTTGCTTTCTGCCGAGAACTGGTGCACCTGTTCCAGCCCTCAGCCCCACCTCCACCTCCACACGCTGCCAAGCTAGCGGCTTAGTAGTCTGGGTTAGCTGGTATGGGGCCCTTGAATTTTGACTCACATTTTCTTTGCGACTTATTCTTGTTTTGCCTTATAATTTCTCTCCTTCCAGCTCTCAGCATGCCAGTAGCAGCTGCATCATGGCACTCACCCTGCTGCCAAGAGGGCAGGCAGCCTCCTTGGAGACTGTAGCATTGCTCTAAGCCAACTGTTAAGAGATGGAAGCTGGAGCCATCCATCCAGCATAGCTGAAATTTAGATCGTAGAGGAGGCGTTTTAAACTAAATAAAACTTTCAGAACTTTGATTTCGACTGAAGGAATACTGTAGGACAGCGTTCCCACATGCCTTCCTGTCTGCCTCAGCCTTCTCGGCTCGGACTCTTTCCCTGTTCATGGCTTTTCCCATGGCTTATCCAGACTGCTGGTAGACTTGTTCCCATGGGGTAAATTTACCCTAAATTACAGAGACTTTTCCATCTCTTCTCAGTCTGTCTGCAGAATGTTTTCTCCATCCTTCCTAACAGTAAAAGACATTAGAATCTTTTATTTTCTTCTAAGTGAAGCCAAGGTGTGCTGTTTAGTGATTATCGTCCTTCTGCTATTGTCTCATAACTGTCACCGCTCGGCTGGTCTGGTGTCTTTGCGGAGCACATCTGAAATGTCCAGGTTTATAGGGCAGACTACTGAGAGACCATGGGCTTGATTCTCCATTTCCCCAACGACAGGGTGTACTGAGGCATCCTCCTTAAACATCCTGTCTTATTGTTCTTCTACCTTTCACAGCGCATCCCTTCAGGGCATCACAAGACATGGGCTCGGGTGTAGCCTGTCCAAGTGTGTGTTCAGCACACGAGAGGTGCTGTCTGTGCCATCACTGCCATTATCCATCACTCACTGTGTAGATGGGAGGGTTGAGGCCTACATGGCTGCTTTGTCAGGACAACTTTAGCAAGGTGTCACATATACCAAGTTCTTTAAAGTACCAGATGCATTTTGTATACTCTTGTTCTCTAGGAAATTGTATTTTCCAGATAAGAATGATTTTTAAAGGAATTAAAAGAGGATTGGTAAAAGCACAAAAGGGAATAAATACTGATGCTGAAGAGCTAAGCCTGAGTTCTGTGTTTGGAAAGGAGAATATTAAGGGTGGCACACCTTCTCCTTACTGGAGAGGTGAGAGTTCAAGAATGCTCTTGAGAAGGGACAATTTAATTAACAAAACAATAGTGTTCTATACACAAACAAAAAAAGAACTTTGTCAGGTGTGGTAACAAAGGCCTTTAATCCCAGCACTTCCGAGGCAGAGGCAGGTCATCTCTCTGAGTTTGAGGACTGCCTAGTCTATGTAGAGAGAAACAAAAGGGAAGGAAGGAGGGAGGGAGGAAGAGAGGGAAGGAGGTTGGAATATAAAATGAGCTAATCTAGGAATGATTTGCTACTGAGATTGAGAAACAAGGAAGAAGGCAGAAAAGGAAAGTGCCTGTTTTTGGCCTGACAACCCCGCTTAAAGAATGGAGAAGTCAGGTAGCACAAGACCAATAGCTTACTGTTCTGGGCTTTCTGCCCTAATAGTCTTTCCTAGAACTTGTGCTCGTGACTACTCTACCATCTTTATTTCAGGTAACCTACGCGCTGACACATATGTAATCTTGACAGTTTTATGGCACACACAAATGTTACTTCATTTCAATTCTGCCACACAAGTGCACATAGTGAAGCCCCTTATTTATCTGGAATGTCTGTCATTCTTCACTGCTCTCTATGGATTTGACTGACCCTAGGATACTTAGCATTGAGAAGACCAGTTAGAACTGAGTCAGGATCTGTGTCCCACATACTTGTATCTTCGTAATAAGCTTTCTCGTAACAGGGGATAGTATGTTGGTTTTCATTGCAGACCTAAGAGGGTTCTTTGGTATTGTGTACCATTTTATAAAATTGTTACATGGATTAAATAAGCTTATGTTTGTGGGTAAGCAGAGCAGTACTGTGCTGAAATTATTATATGATATTATATGAAATAATTCTCATGAAATATAAGACCATTATTAATAGGCATAGTTTGGAAGCTTTGTTGACTCCAAGTCATTTCCTAGGCTAGTGTTTCTTACGGGTCTTTGTCTAGTCTGTTGTGGACATCTTAGGAAGAGAACACTTCCTTTTCTATTGACTTTCCATGAATTGTTTTTCTTAACAGCCTTTTTCTTCTCATTATAAACTATTTCTCCAAACTTATAATGAAAACAAACATAAAAAGAAGCTTCTCATGTTTTTCCAAAAAACATACACCTTTCTAAAAGCCAACTCATCCCTGCCTATTTGCAGTATAGCACCTAGGGAAAATGCCATGTCCCCTGCTTTGTTCAGCATGTGTCGTGGCTGCAGACTGAGATCATTACCTTCCACTGAAAGTGCTGCTTGATGCCCCACACCTGCTCATAGCACCCTTCTCTGTCCCAGTAACTGGTTGGCTCCATCCTTCTGATTGCCAGGCCAAGAACTTCGGATTTATTCTTGACTACACTCTTGTAACTTTGGATTTATTCTCGACCAACTCTCGTAACTTCGGATTTATTCTTGACTATACTCTTGTCCCTACCCCACCTGCATTTCATCAGCAAATCCTGTTGAAGTTATACACAAACTATCGAGTATTCAATCATTGCATCTCTCCTCTGCTATTATAACCTTGGTCAACATGACAGCCTCTCTGTTCCCAGCTGTCTTCTTGCTTCCTTTACTGGCTACCCTTCCCCTACCCAATGTCCACTGTCAAATAACAACCAGAAGACTTGTAAGATATCAATTAGTATATACCCTCTGCACCAATACATTCCTCAAAATGTTTCATCTAATATGTAACAATATAGATGCATAATACACATAATATTGATTGAAAGAAGTCAAAAGCAGAAGTGTTCATCCTAAGTGGTGACGTTCAATGAAAATACGAACACAGAGACCATTCTGTACCATGAGAAGTCAGACTGGTGTCTGAAGGAGAGTAGATTATGGCTACTGATGACTGTGCTCGCTACTCATGTGCATTCAGTTTGTGAGAATTCAACAGTTTCTACAGTGACTATGTGTGTGTGTGTCCTTTCCTGTGTATGCTGTATATGTCAATAAAGGGTCTGATCAAAATGCTATTTCTCTTCTGTAAAGTTGCTCTCCTTAGACAGGGACTCTGTCAGCATTTGTCACCATTAGAATCGAAGCGTAGGCTCTGCTTCCGTTTGTGCAGTCAACGTTGTTGCGCTTGAGGTACAGATGAAGGTATTGGGCTTGAGCAGTGAGCATGACACAGACCCTGCTTCTGATGGCTGGGATGGGTCACAAAGTGTATGACAAGCAGTAAGGGCCAGAGGCAGAAGCACAAGTGGGAGATGGGGGTACAAAGTACAGGGGAGAGGGAGTAAGCTTAAGGAAGAGGCGAGGAAAGGCCTCTTTTGGAAGGTGGCAGATGGGCCAAAACCCAGAGGGAAGACAGGCAAGCTCAATGCAGATCTCAGAGGACAGGGGACAGAAGCAGTGAGCTCAGCAGAAACAGCGCGGGAGTGAGTAAGAGCCAGGCTGTAGTAGTGCTGGAGGTGAGCTGGCCAGAGCAGGCCAGCAGGTGATACCGGGCCAGGGCCTGTGGGGTCTGCTAGGTCTATAACTAAGGAGAATTATTCTGCATGAGGTTGGAGGGTAAGAAAGAGATTTTGTTCTCTGAATTATTTGTATTACATTTTAGCTACTTGTAGTAGCAGGTCATTCAGCTTCATTGCTATATACAGACACTATTTCCTGTCCACTCAACTATTAATGGGTATTTATAGTTCTGGGGTTTGGCTGTATGATGGATGCCTGAATATCCTAATTATTGCATGCCTTTTCATAAACTAGTGTGTACAAGATAGGTCAATTTAAAAGAAATCTAACAAGGTACTCGATATTTATTTGGAAGTTGGTAAAATAACACTTGGTTCCAACCATACTCATGGTGCCCACTAAAGGTAAACCTCAAGTGCGTCACAACAGAGCAGGACACTGTGCCGGGCATGGGCCGCAGAGGCATAGAGCACTTGGCTTGAGGATGCTAGCATCTGCTTAAAGGTAGAGTGCACACAGAGTAGCTACTAGAAAGAACTCAGACTGTTAACACCTAAGAGTATCTTCGCAGTTTTCCTTGTGGGTGTTCCAAAGTGAACAGCTCTGACAAAACATCCTCCAGGGCAGACGAGCATGGAGCCAAGCCTCCTCTGGGGGCAGAGACGAGCCCAGAGACCCTCGGGGTGGGAAATCACATGGAGTTCTTGTTTAAGGGAGCTATGGGTGGCCATTCTGAGTAAGAACAGACCGTAGAACTTTTAAATCTTGTAGAGATTTGGATGGATTTCTCTCTCAAATAGGTAAATGCTTGTGTTCAAATCTGGCAGTATTTATGTATTATACATTGCCCAGGCTTTTTGATGTACTGATACCACATTTACCATTACCAAACCTCACAGTTCATATGTTCTAAATGTTTTAAATGTATATGTATTTTTAGACTGGCAAAGCAGACACATCCAGTGTGGCTGTAGCAGGCCCCGAGACAGAAAATCAGGCAGGCCGGACTCTGGAGAACACCTCCCAGACAGCTGAACTCCTGAGTGACGTGCCCTTCACCTTGGCCCCACATGTGCTGGCAGTGCAGGGCACCATCAGCGACCTTCCTGACCACCTGCTCTCGTATGATGTTAGCGACAACTTGTCCCGATTCTGGTATGATTTCACTCTTGAGAATTCAGTACTCTGTGACTCGTAGTCTTTGTGGTCATGCACACTTTAACAGCTTTAACAAAAACTAGTTTGCCTATTTTATTGAACCTGTTCCTTGTCATTTCAACCTTAATGCCTTGAGGCAAGCAGAGGTCATAAATAAGTAAAATGACATCATATTCATAGTTTTATTCTTCAGAATAAAGTAAATTTATATAAAAATTATAATCAACAATTTAATAAAGGGAACTCACTTTGGAAAAAAGTAAGAAGTTAGACCACCCGTGTCTCCCCATCTGGTAGAGGGAAAAGTGACGCTGTTGAGATTATGTGGGAGGTGCAGGGTGTTTTTGCTCTCTCTGAAGACAACACAGGAAGAGAAAGAAGGCTTTCCCCTGGTTACCGAGACTCCGTGATCTGAGCCAAGAGCGAGTGCTTCCGGGGTTCAGCAGAGGTTGTCCTGTTACTCCCTTAACACATCCCACGGTGTTTGGGAATGAGGTCAAAAGGCAGCTTCCAGTTAACGTAATCTTTTCAGTGTCCGTTTAGACAAACCCATATGGAAACCTGAAACTTTTCGTAAATATCAGCAACTCTGCTGATTCAGGAATGCCGTGAAGGGGGGGGGGGGGGATGCTGTGGTGTGCTTAGACCCCTGTGACCCTCTCCACCCTCCTAAAGGATGTTACTGCGTTCCCTCCTGGTTCCCCTCTCATCCCCTCTGGGTATTCTTGGGCCAGTTTTCAAAAAGCCTTCCCCACTTATGCCTCAGTTGGTTTGACTTCCTTACCACATATGTTCCCAGTTTATGAGATCTGCATTTCCTTTCTGCCTCCTCTGCCTCCTAAGGCAAACATCTCATGATGATCCATACCATTGCTGATAAGACTTGTTGGCCTCGGTACAGATGGCAGTGTTTAACTGCTAAACACACTCAATATAACTACTTTCCAATTAGAGTGTGGGCAGACACCCAAATATGACTTGTACTTCTTGAATATCCATTATTTATTTTAAATAAAACTAGGCAGGACTGCCATTGGCCAATGAACTACGACAAAATTTAGTAAATAGTAATAGGAGAGTTTCTATGCCATGAAAAAGTTGTCATTCCTTTTGATTAGTTATGATTTATTAATTCCTTGCCAAAGTGTTAAGTATGTTTTTTCTTACAAAAAGAATATCAGAAAAACTAAACACTGTGTAGAAAAGTACAAGAATTATTTTAATTTTAATGTGCTGTGCATGTTCATTTAATAAATGTGATATGGACTTGGTAAATAAAAGGTACTGTGTTATTTAAAGTTAAAGGAACATTTGTACTGATAAAAATGTACATCATTTGCACTTAACATTACCATGTGAGACTAATGGTTAAATTAGGTCTTTTCATAGTTTTCATAAACCATTTACATAGGAAATATGCCTTATTATTGACACAAATGTGAACCTTTTGTAGCACTTTTTGTAAAGCTACATCTTTTTCAACTATACATGTTAATGTGTTTTCAAAACTGAATGTAAAGAGGTGGTTCTTTTGTTGAAAATATGTGAAAATTTATGTAATTATACATTTCATTTCTATTTATGTCCTCTTTGTTATAAATGTGCTTATAAGTACTGTTTGTCTAAAATTGTTGTATTTTAAAAATGTGAATTAAAATAAATGTTTGATTGTTTTCAAACCCACAAAATGGCATTCATTGCATTTTTAATGTCTAAATGGAAGCTGTATATTCTGTAGAAGGCAAAGATTAAATATATTGTTTGTGTAGAGAATACTGCATCATCTGTTAAGTGTAAGTTATAGGAACATTGAAAGTGGTAAGCAAGCCCTGGCTAATAAATTGAACTGAAAGGATTTGGAAGAAATGGATAACTATCTGTACAAATCTTCATCATCAGAAAATTTAGTAAAGACTAGTGTTGATAACCATATTTTGACAAATGCATTATGAATTGGCCATTTGTTATAATGTATATAAATAATATAACTATTTTAAAATTGGAACAAGATTATAAATCAACCAGCCGACTCTTACTAGAACACTGAGACTAAAACTTTAGATGACTTAGAGCAGCTCGTTAGCACTAAACATGTACTGGAATAGCAGTCTGCCCAAATGTGAGCCAGCAGAGATGGCGCCGGTGAGCGTGCCGTACTGGAGAGAGAAAAGACCATGGGCTGTAGGCAGCTGAGGAAGGCCGGGCGCAGGAGAGGTGGTCTTCCCCAGGAAAGGGCACGATTACTTGTCCAGTGCAGACAGTCAGCCCTGAAAACACGTACAAGCAGTGTTATATGAACTAAATAGGTTATATTTAGGAATACATGTATGTGTGTATATACACATACGTATACATAAGTGTGTATATGTGTATACATATATGCATACATATATGCATTTATATGCATGTTTGCACACATACATACATACATGCGTGCAATAGCAATTAGGTATTTTTAAGGCTGTGAATTCGATGGAGAGTTGGAAAAGCTATATGCAAGACCTTGAAGGGATGAAAGGAAAGGGAGAAATGTTGTAATTAATTTATAAATAATTTATAAAAACAAACTTTTAAATATGTAAATGCATTAAAACAAAGCTGAAACCTATGCAGGAAAGAGTTGAGACTTGGGAGGCATCCAGAGAGTCAATAATGACTCTTTTTTAAGCTGAAGGGCTTAAGCTGTTCCCTCACTTCTGGTGTCCTCCTCTCCCTTGCTTATTCAATACTAATTTTCCATACCTTGCAGAGTTATGTTGAGTAGTAAGCGATATCTGATAGATACCCAGTAACCTAATGATCGATGATCTTTGATTCTGATCAAAGGGACTGTTTGCATTATTACACACACACATCCACACACACACAGTGCTCTACCATGATGTGAAACAGCGTGTCTGTGAACTACTTATGACTATATTAGAATGATCTACCCACATTCATTTTAGACTCCACTCCCCTCGGTAGTGTTAGGGTCCTGCCTCCACTGCAGTTCCATAGCAAACACTTGTTGTCACGGAGCATGCCTTCTCCTTGTGCTGGAAATCCCTACAGGTGCAGAACATGTGACTTCCAGGGAGTCTTGATTTTAAACCTTATATATTTAGGAAATCACATGTGTTTTTCCAGCTCTCTTTAATGGCATTTGTACTCTTTCCTTTAAAAGTAGATAAATAACCCCAGCCAAATGTTATTTAGTTAATTAAATTATTAGCTCATCTTTTCAAATTATGGAGTTAAATTGCTAACAAAATAAATTCCTACTAACATTTCTAGGAACCTTGCAGTAGTTTTTACCCTCCCTCAAATAGAATAACTGAAAACAGTATAAAAGAAAATGCTGTGTTTTCCAAGAACATCATGTCTTATAATTCTGATGGATAGGTAGATATTTGAGGGAAGCGTCCCATTTGCTCTGTAGAATAGTGGCCCCTCAGTCTCACTGCCCCTCGCCTCCTGAGAACAGCTGATCACCAAGAGAATGCTGCTGTGGGTTGCCTGGCACAGAATGTTACTTGCAGAGACTCATGTGCCACCTTCTCACTCAGGTCCCGAAAACAGCCACATGCAGTGTGTACATATTGGGTAGGAAGCTGAAGGATGTCACATCTTTTCGAGCCACTAAGAACTTTGGGTTCTTGGACGTTATCTTTTGAACATTTGTGACACATTACTGAGGGCATGACCCAACTATTCCTGAGAAATCTAAGCCTCCAAAAATAGGTCTGACTGCATTTGGCTTTAACGATGGAATATTCTTATGTTTCAAGAAAGTTACTCATGCCATATGGCTTGGCAATAGAAGCGTGTGAGCAGGGAAAAAAAGATATATTGATTGATACATAGGAACTCTATTACGTCAGCATAGCAGAATGTTAATCTTTTAATGTGAATAACCTTTCTCTTTAAGGCAATTTTCCATCTATAGAAAAGCTACAAAGGTAAGTAGAGAGTTTCTCAAATGTCCCGCCTTGTTACATCTGTCACGATTAAGGAGCCAGCAGTGCTACAGCATTAAACACACACTGTTGGGATTGTGTAGTTGCCTTCTAGCATCTCTGCTGTCACGCTTTCTAGTGTGATTTCTTATCTACTCATCCTCTCTTGATATTTTCAGCTGTCTCTCTAGGATTTTTTTTTCTAAATTGATAGTTTTGAGAAATATTGGTCTGGTCTACTAGACTATCTCTCTGTGGTGTTTAAATAAGAATGGCCCTCGTAGGCTCATATGCTTAAATACTTAAGGAGTAACACTATTTGAAAGGATTGGGAGGTGTAGCCTTGCTGGAAAACGTGTATTGCCGGGAGTGACTTTGAGCTCTCAAAAGCTCTAAAGGTCTCAGTAGCTGTCTGTCTTCCGTCCTGTTACCTGCAGATCCAGATATCAAACTCTCAGCTTCTTCTCCAGCATGATGTCTGTTTGCATGCTGACCTGCTTCCGGCCATGATGGTAATGGACTTGAGCCTCTGAAACTGTAATCCAGCCCCAATTAAATGCTTTAAAAAAAAAAAAGGAGTTGGTGAGGTCATGGTGCCTTTTCAGAGCAATAGAGAACACTGGCTAAGTTGACTTAGTCTGTTTCCATATAGCATGATGTATTGGCAAATGCCCCTCTTTATTGCCAGCACTCAGGAGGCAGAAGCAGGAAGATCTCGGTGAGGTCCAGACCAGCCAGGGCTGCATAGTGAGACCCTGTCTCAAAACACAAAGCAAAATAAAAATGCTAAGTGTGATATCACCTTTCAATGAGAGCATGTCATATCAAGAGTAGATGCTCTAAACACAAGCCTGCAGTATTAACTTTGACCACTTAGTCAACATGGTGTTTTCAGATTTCTCTCTTGTGCTCAGTTCCTCCAGCTTCATTTTCTCCAGACTCTGTGTATACTTTACTCTTTGGAACCAAATCACAAAGCACAGCACTTACTCAAGGGAAAGGGAATTAAACACCTATCCTCTTGAGGGGGGCATAGTTACATAATTATTTGGCCTTCTTCTGCATTAGAGATTTATCTTTTCACCTCAATTTACTTTTCTTAACAGTTACTTACATTAGCTTGAATTCATGAATATTCTGTCTTCTGTCCAAGAGTAAATTAGTGGTGGCCAAGGGAATATGTACATTTCTTCAGGAGTCAATGAATTTTGAAACTTTTTGCATGAGTCCGATCTGATGTTGGATGTCATGCTCTATTTTATAGTCCTTCAGAATTCATTTTTCCTGTAAATATCAAGTATGTGTATCTTTAACTTGCCCTGACTTTAGCTGTATACACAGTCATGTGTCACATAAGGGCGTTTTGGTCAATGACAGGCTGCACATTGGTGGTGATGGTTTCATAGGATTATGACGGAGAGGAAAGATTCCTACTGCATAATGTTCTTGCTGTGCCTCTTCTATACTTAGATATGCACAGATAATGCAGCGACAGTTGTGTTGCGCAATATTCAGTGGAGTAACACACGGTTCAGGTTTGGAGCCTAGTTGTGCAGCAGACTCTACCATCTAGTTTTCTCTAAGTATGTTCTGTGATGGTCACATGATGAGGTCATGTGGTAGCTCTTGACTCAGAACACATCCCATGACGATACAGAAGACCTCACATAAGTGTTGCATCAAAAATGGAACCCATATCCCACCTCTTGCCTAAGATGGTCCTAGCATAAATGGCAGGTAGGGAGGCATCCATCCTAAAGCAAGTGCCGTGGACATGAGATGACGGGTGATCATTTTCCTGTTTAAGGAACCAGGAAATCTCATGGCACCTAGGCTCTTCTCTCTGGTGCACACTCTTTATTTTTAGTACTAATAAAAGTAGAACTATGGCTCTTTAATTGCTAAACTGGGATCTCATCTTCAGCCTGTAGAGAGTGATTTTAAGGAGCAAGGAAAGGAAGCTGTATCTCCTCTTAGGAGAGAGCTAGCAAAGACACTCCACTTCTAATGAATGAAAACTTGCTGTGCTAAAAACAGCATCGATCTCATCTGATTTTAGTTATTTCACCCTTGAAGGAAACCTGAAAATAGTCCTTTGTCAAGAATTTATCCAGCCCCAATTTTCACCCATACAACGGAAAGAAATTCCTCATAGTCAAAGCTTAAAACAAAGGATATTTGTGCCCAGAACGCCCAGTCACATTAGCTCTGACCTAGCCACAGGCTTGGCACTCACCTCCCATGCAGAAAGGGATCTCTCAGAGGCCAAAGAGCCCGGCCTCAGCTTAGCGCTGTTGCCACGGAAGGACGGTCCAGAGTGACCACGGGTATGGACAGTAACCCCAAAGGGCTACGTGGCTGAGGAGCCCTGCCTGGTGTATATTTCCTTGTCGCTATGTGATTTTCCTTTCTGTCTTGCTTTTGAAAAGATGCATACTTTATTTTGTTTTAAAATGTATTTCCACATAACAGCTAAGAGCATTTAGGAACAACGGCCAGACACAGCTGAGTTCTTCACCTAGAGGGTGCACTACACATTGGAACAGGCCGTCTCAGGACAAAAGGGAAGCACGTGATTGCCGACAAGCACATAGCAGTTGGTCTGAAATAAAGCCTGAATATTCATGCTTCATACTCTCCCCTCACTGCTGTTTTGGACTTTGCGGAGACTTTCTGTTTATCTATACACACATTTGAACCTGGAACAGACTGTGGTCTTCCATCTCACACTACACCAGCTGTAGCTGTCAATTAACACAGCTTAGCACGAGAATACTATGCTACCCACTCCCTACCTCTGCTCCTACAGAGCATGCCTGGAGTGGTGAGAAAATCTCCATGTTTATACCTCAACGAGGCATTTCAGTTTCCTCACTGCAAAGACCTAGGCAGCTTCAGGAAAATACAGAGTGGCAGTGGCGGGTGCTGCAAAGAGCCCGTCTCCGTGGGGCTTAAGAGGCAGATGTCGCTGCCTTCATAATTAAATATGCTCTTCCACTTCTTGGCTGCTCTTCATTCTGAAATTGGAAGTGAATGTAGTCGAGGAAAAA
The DNA here is from genome assembly GCF_982192425.1 of Myodes glareolus. Lineage (NCBI taxonomy): Eukaryota > Metazoa > Chordata > Mammalia > Rodentia > Cricetidae > Myodes > Myodes glareolus. Next base: position 7,360,673 of record NC_142050.1, read on the forward strand.
GGCGTCTTCACCTTTCCATCTTTATAGTGAGTTTCTTCTAAAAAGACCTGAGCCATTCCGGCCACTGTCTTTTCCCCTTTAAAACCAGCATTTCTTGTCTGAAACTCTTGAACTCAAGAGTCTGAGGCAGGTGGATTGCTAGTTTGAAGCCAGATTGGACCACAAAGCAAGACCCCATCTAAAAATAATAGTAGTCGTTCAGTAATGAATAAAAGCAATACACGAGTCAGAGCTGATTATTTTGGTGCCATGGATTAGCTTGTGTGAGACTGCCGTGCTCCTTCATATCCCCCGTGTATGTTCCTGGTTGTCTGTTGTCCCATCCCAGGATTTATTCTCATATCTGACCTGCCCACTTCTCCTTTTCACGCCCTTTACTGCAGGCACATACTGGCCCTGGTTTATGTCCTTCCATGCCCCTGTTCTATCCTGGGGTCTCCTCTGTGATTCTTCACCCACAGTATTTTTGCTTGTCTGCTTCATACATCTAAATGGACACACACACACACACACACACACACACATACATTTGTGTGCTTGACGTGATCCCTCACACATAGAGTGTACTCAGTAAGTTTGTTTGTTTAAAACAGGTGAACAATTCAGCCACAATTTAAGATGAGGTTCACATCCTATCTATATCAGAATTTGCCTGAGTCTGTTAAAAGCAATAAGCAGCCTCGATATTCTCCATAGAATCCCAAATTTGCCTTTTGTTGATTAGCTAGCTGCATCAGCACTGATATAATAAAAATACATTGGTATTTATGAAATCTTTCAGATGACATTTTAGATAAAATTTTGATAAATGAAGTACTATGAATCTATTTATTTTAAGTTGTATTTTATTTTTTAGTTTCCTCTAAGTCTACCTGGAATTTTTCTTTTGCTTTCTTGTAAATCAACACTGGTTAATGCTAATTAAACCACACTGTTTAATTCATGGACTGCCTGATGATTTTGTGAACTGTGACAGTCTAGTATTTTGGGGTTTTTTGTTTGTTTGTTTGTTTGTTTGTCTGTTTCTTAGTCAAACTGAAAGAACTGGGGAGCTTGTTCCTCATGTGGTTGGCGCACAGGTGTGGGTGGAAGACGTTCTCATTTTGCTCTCAGAGAAACAATGACCTGAAAAAGCAAAACTCATTTTTGGATTTTTTGATGCAATCAAAACAGACTTATAAATATACTTCGATCCATTCCTTTGACAAACATTTTAATTTTTTGTTTGTTTGTTTTGATTTTGGTCTTTGAGACAGGGTTTCTCTGTGTAACAGCTCTGGCTGCCCTGGAACTTGCTTTGTAGACCAGGCTGGCCCCAAATTCACAGAGATCCACCTGAGTTCTGGGATTAGAGGTGTGCGCCACTACGCCCAACCAACATTTTAATTTCTCTATTAAGTGATTGTGACCTGGTACTATACAGTAAACTGCTGTCTAACCGGAGCAAACATCACCTTAGCTCCTTGCGCCTCTAAAGTCCCCGTTGTACCCTAGCTATAAGGGTGTAGACACGAATAGCAGCCAGTCCTTTAAAAGCTTCATTTAGTCGATGAAAGGAATGGGAGGGCCAGGAGAGCCCAGTTACACTTAGTTAACAAAACTATAATTTCTGTAATCTAAATAGCAGGTTGTGATCACTTTATAGCATCAATAAGTCATAAAAATATTTTATTAGACATGATTTCTACAAGTAGTCTCTAGCCCTGAATTGTAAAGTGGTGTCCTAATCTTTACTGCCTTCCTGTCCTTGGTTAAAATACTGTGTTAAATGAATACCAGGGTCAGCCATTTCCTTGTGCCCTAATGGAAAGACTGTCTGCTGAGACTCTCTTCCCGTCTTGAGTTTATCACCTGAGTCACTTCAAGTGTCTAGGGTTCCACATTTGCCAGTGTTCTGCTGGCACAGGGTAGCTATAGAAATAAAACCATCCTGAGGCAAAGCAGTTGTCTTTGGCTTAAGTTATTTTCATTCTAGCTTTTTCAGCGTTTGTGGGATAGACAGGTGTTCCCTTTCACGTAGATGGTGATAAAGACCCAGCTGCCGTGTAATCTGTCACCACCCTAAGGTGGGAGGCCTCAAGGCCTGTGTCTGTTCATTGACAAACGCCATATCCTCCAGTCTGGAGAGTGCTTTGTTGAGTTTGTTCAAATCCAAAGCGCCAGAAAGGTCTCCTATGCTTGACAAAACAAAAACACAGAAGACAATGTCTCCATCCTGAGTGCTTCTCATTCCAGAATGTGAAATTATAGCTAGCGCTGACATCAGCTTGACCACCCAAGACAGGCATGCGATTATTCAGAGAATCCCAAGCAACTTTGCTTAGGCTGTTTTTCTTTTGAGGAGCAAACATATCTACCTTGCCTGGAGGGCTTGTTTGGAAATGCAACAAGACGTGAAAAAGGTGGCTAGGTGATGGGGGAGGCCTCATGGAGCATCTTCAGCATCTAGAAATGAATGGCATGTGCTTTTCTAGTTACCAGCCCGTAAGTATGACCTGCCTGCTACCTGTCTTCTTTGTGGCACCACTCACAAATGAGTCTGATATTCCGAGGGTCGAGTGATACCCCAGCATCTTACAGCATCCTAAGTATGCCCCCGCCCCATCTCCTTTCTGGTGGCACACAATCCCCTTGTCACAGCATTTCTGGTCTGCCTGTGCATATCAGGTGACCTCCAGGATGAATGACGTTCGCCTGTATATCAGAATGTCATAGCATCTGATTTTCTGTTTCTACAGCTTATCTCTGTTGCTTTTGCATAGCAACAGAATTACATTTTACATGCAATCCTCAAATAGGATTCATGGGGAGAGCTGGTAATTATTTCATAATGCACATTGCTACAACAGGTGCTCTAGTGTGAATGAAGTCTTCAGAGGAGAAGTTTTCCTGAGAGTTGTTGGGGCCATCACCTTTCCCCCACTTCTTTCCACTCTGATTGAGTGTGTTTGGGGGTGTATTAGACCTCCCCCAAACTAGACTTCTTCCAGCTAAGGTTGGCCTGTGTTTTTCCTATGGACATGTACCCACTCCTCATTGCCTAGCCATGGTACTTAAAAGTACATTTTCTTTTTCTTTTCTTTTTTAATTTTTTTCAAGACAGGGTTTCTCTGTATAGCCCTGGCTATCCTAGAACTTACTCTGTAGCTCAGGCTGGCCTCAAACTCACAGAGATCACCCTGCCTCTGCCTCCTGAACACTGGGATTAAAGGCGTGCACCACCTCCTGGTTTGAAAGTACATTTTCATCTCAGTAAAATGAACACTCTTGATAGCACCAGTTGTGACTGTACATGGAAGAGTGCTTTATAAGGTGGATATATGCTTGATTGATAACTAGGTGCAAACAACAAACGTCAATCCTAGAAAAAATGTGAAGCGCACTATTTTGTCCTCATTAAAAATAGTTATGTTTTGGTGGTAGTGTTTGTGTGGGTACACATTTATGTATGTGGTAGTGTTTGTATGGGTACACATGTATGTATGTGGTAGTGTTTGTGTGGATACACATGTATGTATGTGGTAGTGTTTGTGTGGATGCACATGTATGTAAGTGGTAGTGTTGTGTGGATGCACATGTATGTAAGTGGTAGTGTTGTGTGGATGCACATTTATGTATGTGGTAGTGTTGTGTGGATGCACATGTATGTAAGTGGTAGTGTTGTGTGGATGCACATGTAGATATGCATTTGTGGAGAAAACAGAAGACAATTCTGAGCGTTGCGTCTCAGGAGCCATTCACTCTCCTTTTAGGTCAGGGATGGGGTCTCTCTATGGCGTAGGGCTTTCTCACTCGGCTAGTCTGATCAGGGAACTACAGGGATTCTTCCGTCTGCCCTCCCCAAACTAGGACTTTAAATGTATGCCACACAGCCTGCTTTTTAACGTGTATTCTAGTCCTCATGCTTCATAACACAGCTGCCTTTCTAGCCCAGAAAAGCTCAGGTGTCCCCTTTCTTAGTTGCCATTTCTACAAGTACATTTATGTCACACTTCAGCTCAGGTTAGAAGTATATTGCTTTTCCTGTAGATGATGTTTAATAAGCTCTGTATGAATGGGCAGATGGATATACAGATAGATGGATAATTGAAGTGGGTTTATGTCTGTCTATTGTACTTGGAGACAGCTACGCACTTTAAGATTATTGTTTTTTTAATTATACAGTAGGTTTTAATGGCCATTTTATAAAGGTACCCATATCCCATTCCATTCCCTTTGTAGCAAAGAAAAACAAACAAACAAAAAGAAACAACAACAACAAAAAACTTTACAAAAATGGATGTGTTGAGTTGATGTTTAATGACAGCTTATGGTTCTAGTTTATAGTTTGGAACTCTTTTCAAACATGAGGCACTGTCCTAACTGCTTTACATGCATTATCTTTTGAAACTTTGCTATTGCCCAAGGTAGAAAGGATATGAGGGCAATCTGGCTGCAATATCGATTACCCCATTGACCATAGCGTCATTGTGGCCGATCTGGCTGGTGAGATACGTGCTCCCTTCTTCCCTCATCACTCCGTGGGCATCCGTCCCAAAGCTGCACGTCCTTCCCCAGTAGAGGAGGACTGCTATCAGGTAAGCAAGTAGCTGTTCTTTCCCTCAAAGCTCTCATGGGCCAAAAAGTGGACGCCATTCCTCTTTCTCAGTCAGCAAATGAATATATGTGGTATTCATATGCCACATATATTTGGTATAAGCCAAGAATGGGATAAAGTTTTCATTTCTGCTATAACATGGATGAATCTTTAGACATAAACAAAATAACCCAGGCACAAAAGGGCAAATGTTGTTCCATTTATATGAAAGAGGAGTGTGTTGGTTTGAAAGAAAATGGCCCCCAATGGGAGTAGCAAGCACTATTAGGAAGTGTGGCCTTGATGGAGGAAGTGTGCCGTTATGGGGTGGCTTTGAATTCTCTTTTGCTGAAGCTTCCCATAGATGACACTTAATAAATTCTGTATGAATGGACAGATGGATATACAGATAGGTGGTTAACCGAAGTGGGTTTATGTCTGTCTATTGTATTTGCAGTCAGCCCCAACTTTAAAATTGTTGTTTCTCAGCCTGATAGTTGGCAGTTTGAACTTGGTAAGTCTTTGCCTTGGTGGGCTTTTCTATACCCACCGTACATGGTTAGCAACACCCCTGAGCTGTACCCTATGTGTGCCAATAGTCACCACACTCCCGTCTGGTTGTGACAATCAAAAATGCTATCAGCCAAATGACTTGGGGAATAGAGATTCACTTCCAGCCAAGAAATAGGGTTAGATTACCTATGATTTCAGAGATTTTCTCTTAATCATTCTGTGACCAGCATGTACTGTTGAATATAGTTTTGTAGCTATCAAGAACCATAGATAACTGAGCTAATATAACATAGATTATGAGACATCCATAGGATCCATAGGATGTTAGGCTAACTGTATTAGTCAAGGTTCTATAGAGGAACAGAGCCCATATAACTAACATAGATAGATGGATGGATGGATGGATGGATGGATGGATGGATGGATGGATATAGAAAGTGGGTTTATTAGGCTGGCTGAGATGATACCGTCTGGATAGTCTCAACAATGGCTGTTCAACACCAAGGAGACTACAAATCTGGTGGTTGTAGTCCACCAAGCTAGATGCTACAACAGTTCCATTCTGATACTGAAGACCCAGAGCAATCTTGGGGAGCCGCTGGTCTTCAGTCCACAGTGGACACCTGATGCTGGGCCAGCCAGGCAGGTAATGTAGCAGTGGTAGCCACGGAGGAGACAAGCTGGCCAACTAGAGGGAAGATAAACAACCAAAAACAAGACTTTCTTCCATTTTCCTGGAAGATGAGTGAAAGACAACTGGGCTATCTCTGGAAGATGCTGCCCACATTTAGGGCGGATCTTCCTACTCCAGATAATCGGATCAGGGCCCAGAGGCTTGCCTTGAGTTGATTCCAGATCCAGGTAAACTGACAACCAATATTAGCCACCTCACTGACTGGCTGTGCTTTTCCTGAGTACTAAGTATTTTGTCACAACCCTTTAGAGTTCAGGAACACCTGAGGGTATGTGAAGACAGAGCAGGAGAGGAGGAACTGTGCCTCCAGGATCTCAAAAAAAATCAAATGGTGTGTGTCTCTAAATAATATTACCTCTGCACAAGAAATGTCCCTCAGTATTTAATGTTTTTCCATAACAGAGTTCAGTAACGTGCTTCTTAATAAAGAGGATACATTCTGAAATATGCCTTGGTAGGCAATTTTATTGTTATAGAAACAACGGTGTACTTCCCTACAGCTGAGAGGTCCATCCCACTGTTCCTAGCTTATGAACCTACTGATCTGGTGCTATTGAATACTGCAGACAACTGTAACACACCTTATTGACATCTAAACATTCTGAGCATCAAGGAATACGTTAAAAATAGGGCATTAGACACTTCTTTCTCACAAACAAAAAAGACACACTGCACTGGAACCTTTACCACAGGCCTGGGAGTTGCCATAGATGAGCCAGTGAGTAGCAAGGTGTGACCGTGAAAGTGAGGCCTAACTGCACTGCTGTGCGCTTGAAAGACAGAGCATGCTTAGGGCACACTAAGTTTATTTTTAAAATATTTTCTTTAATAACAAATGAGCCTTAGCTCTTTGTGGCTTATGTATTTGTAAACTTAAAAAAATGTGTCCTGCCCCCCCTTAGTAGGTCTTCAGGGATACCAACATCTTTTTCTGGAATCCATCCTGCAGGACTTGCCTACGACTCTTTTACAGGTAGCTTCTATACACTGTAAAATAATGATTAAAGATATCACATGTAAACCAGTGGCAATCATTTACCATCAAGTATTATGTTCTGTACCTGTGTGTGCCACACTTTTGCGTGGCAGGTTGTGCGGTCCGGTTATTTCACTAGCGCTGCCAACAGCATCATGCTTAGCACTTGTGTGTGCCACACTTTCGCGTGGCAGGTTGTGCAGTCCTGTTATTTTCACTAGCACTGCCACCAGCATCATGCTTAGCACTTGAGAGCCACTGGGCAGCAGGAAGCTTCCTGCCTTGTGCAGGGCCACTGTGATGTATGTGTTTTGCTGTTGGCTCAAATGTTTCACATTGCAAAGCTCTTTTTAAATGAAAACTTTGGGGAGGGGGTAATAATGAAAGCCAAGAAACACCTCTGTAGCTTAGAGAACTCCACAGAGCAAGGCATATTTCAGAGAGAAAGGAATGTCTTTTTTCTTAACGTGTGATGACATGGGCATTCTAGAACATGGATGGCAAGTGACTTCTGAGCCCTGTGGTGGTTTTCCCTGGACACTTACCTTGCCTTTGTCAGTCACTAATCATTTTAGGCCGTTTACATTCATTCATTTGCCATCTCATCTGCTTTTTTTTTTTGGAATGTGTCTTCAACAAAAGACCCTTTCATAGCGAAGAGGTGTGCTCGCTAACGTTTCCTTTAGGAAACAAATATGATGATAAATGTTACTTCATGGAGTAGGAAGTGTTCCCAGAAAAATAACTGTAAGATTGTCAGTGATGTATTTTATGAACTCTTTGAAAGCCTCATACGTACATACAATATGTTTCGATCATATTCACCCTCCACTCCTCCCCTAACTCCTTCAAAACTTTAAGAATTGATAGCTCTAGCTTTAGTTCCTTGACTTTGGACAATTGTGTAGCCTTGTGGGACTAAAGTTTCTAATTTTTGAAGTGGAGATAATGTTCACTTTGTAGTATTGCGAGGAGAGTTAAAGAAGATGCTATATTCAACTATTTAACAGAGCAGAGAATGAGTAAGGAGTAACACACGGCAGCTGTTGGCAATCCTCTATGAAAACACTATTTAATAAAGCAACTTCGTTCTCATCTCAAGTCATCAGTATATGAAGAATGGCCCACACCCATGTGGTCTGAAGGTACCACTTGGGAGAAGATGTTAGGCTTCACCGGGTGTGTTCTGAACCAAGCCATGATTCTTGTCAAGCACAAGATGCCTACAGTTCACCTAAAAGACAGGCTGAACCTGTCCCTGATGCCCCTTCTCAGAGCTAATATTGTCATATTTAAGGCAAATCCTCTAACCCCTGCTTACCAGAATCTTCCCTGGGAAGATGATTCTTGCCATTTTTACCTTGTGAGGTCACTTGAGGAGCTCGAATCTATTCATTATTTAATACCCATTTTAAATAAGATAGACTATGATTGAATTCTTATTTATACAAACTGGATATAGCATTACTTTCTTCACTGGTGCAACCAGATACCTCACAAAAGCATTTTAAGGGTTTATTTTAGCAGTTCCAGGTACAGTCTATCATGGCAGTGAAGGCATGGCTGCAAGACCTTGAGGTGGCTGGTCGCATTTCATTTCAGCCAGCAAGGAGAGATGCATGCTGGTCAACTCACGTTCTCCTTCTCATTTAGTCCAGGAGTCCAGTTCATGGAGTGCTGCCAGGCACTTTTATGCTGAGTCTTCCCAACTCATTTAACCCAGTCTATTGTGGAATATTAAGATGAATTATATTCATTTATGCTGTGTAATATTTGTTTAATGATGCAAAGATGTGTTTCATTCTTTTATGCTGCATTTGCTTAACTCTGAAACTGTGTTACTTAACCTGTCTAAAACATCTGATTGGTCTAACAAAGAACTGAAAGGCGAATAGTTAGGCAGGAGAGAGGGGTAGGTGGAGAGAATAAATAGAAGGAGAAATCTGGGCTTGAGAGAGAAGAGAGAAGAAGAGGGAGGAGCGAGAAGAGGATAAGGAACGAAGGGCACCAGGACAGCCACAACCAGCCACAGAGTAAGAAGAAAGGAAAGTAATAATAGTAATAATAGTAATAGTATTAATAATAATAGAGAAAGGTAAAAGCACAGAGGCAGATGGTAGACAGGATAATTTAAGAAAAGCTGGCTAGAAACAAGCCAAGCTAAGGCTGGCCATTCATAAGTAAGAATAAGTCTCCGTGTATTTATTAGGGAGCTGGGAGGCAGGTTACCAAAGAGTCTAGAAACTCTATCAGAGGCATGCACCGAGATTTGTCTTCTAAGTCATGCTAGAGCCTATAAATTTGACTGTATTCACCCTCTCAGTGAACATTTGCACATTTTGTCAACTGGCCATGATGCCCTCTTATATGAAATTCTGTTTGGCTCAGTAAACATTGCAAACATTAGGGGCAAACGTTCACTACTTTTTGTCATTTTCCAAAGTACATCAACTAAGAATGTAAATTAAATATTCTACTGCTTGATGTCCTTCAGAGAGTAGGTGCTCACTGTCACCCAGGTGTCTCAAGTGGGTAGTTAGAAAAGAGAATTAGCTATACTCCTGTTGTCTATTGGTTTTAGATAAATTATTCAGAGGATAGTTGGTTACTATCATGGTTGGACAGAATTTTTTTTTTTTTTTTGCTAGTTGTGTTTGGTTCTATCCTAGGTCTCTGGGACGTCCTGCCTCTGGGTCCCGGTCACCCAGGCTGTATCAGGCATGGACTCCCTCTCGAAGCATGGGTCTGAAGTTGGACCAGTGCCTGTCATGGCATGGGTCTTTAGTTGGGCCAGTCATTGGTTGACCACTCCCATAAGTTTTGTGACACCATTGCCAGCACAGATTGTAGGCAGGACAGTTGTAGATCGAAGGTTTTGTGACTGGATTGATGGCCCAATTGCACTGCTAGGAGACTTGCCTGCTTATAAAAGATGACCAATCTGGGCTCTGTATCCCCCATTACTAGTCACCCTCATAGATTCCAGAGAGTTTCCTCTACTGGGTTTCTACATTGCCCCCAATGCCCACAAAGTCCTAGTACTTTTTCCCTCCCTCCCTCTCTCTTTTCTCCTCCTAAGCCTCTCCTACCCCATCCCCACCTACCCTCAGTCCACCCACAAAATCTGTTCTATTTCTATTTCTTCCCAGGGAGATCCATGTGTCCTCCTTGAGCCCTCCTTCTTACTTAGCCTCTCTGAGTCTTTGGATTGTAGCATGATTATCCTTACTTTACAGCTAATGCCCATTTATAAGTGAGTACATGCCATGTTTGTCTTTTTGGGTCTAGGTTACCTCACTCAGGATGATCTTTTTTCTAGTTCCATTCATTTCTAAGAGCTAAGTAATACTCCATTGTGTAACTGTACCACATTTCTTTTCAATCCTTTCTTCGGTTGAGAGACATCTAGGTTGTTTCCAGTTTCTGGCTATTATGAAATGAGCATGGTTGAGAAAGTGTCCTTGCGGTAGGACACAGTATCCTTTATGTATCCTTTGTGCCCAAGAGAGTGGTGTACCTGAGTCTTGAGATAGGTCAATTCTCAATTTTCTGAGGAACTGCCATATTGATTTTTACAGTGATTGTGTAAGTTTTCACTCACACTGGTAATGGAGGAGAGCTCCCCTTGCTCTACGTCTTTGCCACTATGAGCTGTCACTTATGTTATTGCTCTTAGCCATTTTGACAGTTTTAAGATGGAATCTCAGAGTTCTTTTGATTTGCATTTCCCTGATGGCTAAGGATGTTAAACATTTCTTTGTTTCTTAGTTATTTGAGAATCCTCTGTTGAGAATTCTCTGTTTAGATCTATACTCCATTTAGTAATTGTATTGTTTGGTTTGTTGATGTCTAGTTTCTTGAGGTATTTATGTATTTTGGATATTGGCCCTCTGTCATGTTTGGAGTTGGTGAAAATTTTTCCCATTCTGTAGGCTGCCGTTTTGTCCTATTGAAGGTGTCCATTGCCTTACAAGAGCTTGTCAGTTTTATGAGGTGCCATTGATCTCAGTGTCTGTGCTATTGATGTTCTGTTCAGGAAGATGTCTCCTATACTAATGCATTCAGTGTATCTGGATTTATGTTGAAGTCTTTGATGCCCTTGGACTTGCAGGGTGATATAGATATGGATCTATTTGCATTCTTCTACATGTAGACATTCACCATTAGACCAGCACCATTTGTTGAAAATTCTTTATTTTTTCCATTGCGTATTTCTGGCTTCTTTATCAAAAATTAGGTATCTATGGATGTGTGGATATACATCTGGGTCTTAGATTCGATTCCATTGATCAACTTGTCTGGTTTTAATGCTGATACCATGTGATTCCATTGATTAGCCTATTTTTATGCCAATATCATGAGATTCCTTTGATAAGCCTGTCTGTTTTTCTGCCAATACCATGCAGTTTTTATTACTATGGCTCTGTAACACAGTTTGAAATTAGGGATGGTGATTCCTCTGTAAGTTCTTTTTTTTTAAAGGACTGTTTTAGCTATCCTGGGATTTTTATTTATTCATATGAAGTTGAGCTTTGTTTTTGCAAGGTATGTAAAGAATTGTGTTGAAATTTTGATGGAGATTGCTTTGAATCTGTAGATTGCTTCTAATAAGATGCTTATTTTTACTATGTTAATCCTATTAATCCATTAGTATGAGAGATCTTTCCATCTTCTTCGATTTCTTTCTTCAGAGACTTAAAGTTTTTGTCATACAAGTCTTTCACTTGCTTGGTTCCAGTTACCCCAAGATATTTTATATTATTTATGGTCATTGTGAAGGGTGTTACTTCCTTGATTTCTTTCCTAGTCCATTTGTCACTTGTGTATAGGAGGGCTACTCGATTTTTGTTGTTGTTGTTATTGTTTGTTTGGTTTTCTTTTTGTTTTTTTTTAAGTTAATATTGTATCCAGCCACGTCACTAAAAGTGTTTATGAGGTCACTTATGTATGCTATCATATCATCTTTGAATAGTGATACTCTAACTTCTTCCTTTCCAAAATGTATCCCCAATGTATTTGATCTCCATTAGTTGTCTTATTGCTCTATCTAGAAATTCAAGTACTATATTGAATAGACATGGAGAGCATGGACAGTCTTGTCTTGTTCTTGATTTTAGTGGATTTGCTTTTAGTTTCTCTCCATTTAATTTGATGTTGGCTATAGGCTTGCTGTAAATTGAATTTATTATGTTGATGCATGTTCCTCATATCCCTTGTTTCTCCAATACATTTATCTTGAAGGGGTGTTGGATTTCAACGTCTAATGAGATGGTTATGCAGTTATTTTTCAGTAGTTTATATGGTCGATTACACTGGCAGATCTTTTAATGTTGAACCATCCCTGCATCTCTGGGATGAAGTGTACTTGACCATGGTGGATGGATGATCTTTTTGATGTCTTCTTGGATTTCTAATATTTTATTGAATATTTTTGCATTTATATTCATGAGGGAAATTGGTCTGTAATTCTCTTTCTTTGTTGAATCCTTATGTGGTTTGGGTACCAGGGTGACTGTGGTCTCTTAAAATAAATTTACCAGGATTCCTTCTGTTTATACTTTGTGTAATAATTTGAGGAGTATTGGTATTAGTTCTTCTAAGAAAGTCCAGTAAAATTCTGAGCTAAAACCATCTGGCCCTAGGCTCTTCTGGGGTTGGGAGACTTTCAATGACTATTTTTTTTTTGCCTATTTCAGAAGTTATAGGTCTGTTAAAATTGTTTATCTGTGTTTGATTTAACTTTAGTAAGTGGTATATTTTGAGTAAATTATCCATTTGTTTGATATTTTCCATTTTGGGGGAGTACAGGTTCTTAGGATTTCCTCAGTGCCTTTTTTCATATCCTCTTCTTCTTTCTGATTTTGTTAATTTAGATAATGCCTGTGTGTTTTAGTTAGTTTGGAAAGGGTTTGTATATCTTTTTGATTTTCTCAAAGAACCAACTTTTTGTTTTGCTGATTCTTTGCACTGTTCTCTTTGTTTCTATTTTATTGATTTCAGTCCTCCGTTTGATTGTTTCCTGGATCTACTCCTCCTGGGTGAGTTTGCTTCTTTTCATTGTAGAGCTTTTAGGTGTGTTGTTAAGCTGCTAATATGAGATCTCTCCAGTTTTTTTAGGAAGACATTTAGTGCTATGAACTTTCATCTTAGCAGTGCTTTCATTGTGTCCCATTAATCTGAGTATGTTGTGCATTCATTTTCACTGAATTTTATTTTATTTTTTTTTGTTTTGTTTTGTTTTGTTTTTTTGCCTACTACTCTACGCGGATCTACGGTGGATGGTGGAAATCTGTGGGTCGTTCTGCAGGCCGGCGGGGGGCACTGACAGACCTTATGGAACTACTTGCACTGGGCCAGAAATCGAACTCGGGTCCTCCGGCGGAGTGGTAGGGCGCTCTACCCCCTGAGCCGTCTCTCTGGCTCTTTTACTGAATTTTAGAAAGTCTTTCATTTCTTTCTTCATTTCTTCCTTTACCTAGTGGTCATTCAGTAGAGAGCTGTTCAGTTTCCAAGATTTTGTAGGCTTTCTGTTGTTTCTGTTTTTGTTGAAATCCAGTTTTAATCCATGGTGGTTTGATAGGATGCAGGGGGTTATTTCAATTTTCTTGTAACTGTTGAGACTTGCTTTGTAACTGAATATGTGATCAATTTTGGAGAACGTTCCTGAGTGTTGAAAAGAAGGTATATTCTTTTGTCTTTTGGTGAAATGATCTATAGCTATCTGGTTTATATTTGGTTTATAATGTCTGTTAGTTCTAGTATTGCTGTTCAGTTTTTGTCTGGATGACCTGTCCATTGGTGAAAGTGGAGTACTGAAGCCTCCCACTACAATGTGTGAGGGTCAGTGTGTTTTAAGCTTTAGTAGTGTTTCCTTTACAAATGTGGCTGCCCTTGTGTTTGGAGCATAGACATTAATAATTCAAAGATCATCTTGCTGGATCTTTCCTTTAACGACCATGAAGTGTTATTTCCTGTCTCTTTTCATTAATTTTGAAATCTATTTTGTTAGATATGAGAATGACTATGCCACCTTGTTTCTTAGGTACATTTGCTTTGAAAGTCTTTTTAGTTTAGAAAGTATGTTTAGTGTTTTGATTACTATGTGGTGAAGGGACTTTCCTTTCTGATTCAGTCTATTTGGTGTTCTGTAAGCTTCTTGTACCTTAATTGGCATGTCCTTAGGAAAATTTCTTCTATGATTTTGTTGTTAAAATGGTTTCTAGGCCTTTGAGCTGGAATTCTTCTCCTTCGGCTCCTATTATTCTTAGGTTTGGTCTTTATTTCATAATGTTCCAGAGTTTTTGGATGTTTTGTGTCAGGATTTTTTTCAGATTTAATATTTCCTTCCACTGACATATCAATTTCTTCTATTGTATCTTCTATACCTGAAATTCTCTCTTCCATCTCTTGTATTCTTTTTTTTCCCACATCAACTTTTTGTTTTAATAAATAAAGAGTATTTGTGGCTTAGATTTTAGATGACGTTTACAGATGAGGACAACGAGACCCAAACAGTAACAGTGAGGCGAGTGTTGCTGGAGGAATGCAAGCCCCACATGCACATGACACCAATGCAGGGGACAGCATGCACAACTCACTCTAGACTAGACTAGGAGCAGGGAGAACAGGTCCTTCCGTGGTGAGGGCCATGCGGCACCATCTGACCCCTCAAGTCCTGCTGCAGAGCCAGTGCATGGCTGTAGTGTCAGTTGAGCTGGGGCTGGGTTCCTGCCCACACCACGTGGCCCTCCCTTCTGTTGACATTGGGCATTAGCTGCAGAGGGTATCCAGTGATTACCAGTATTATAACAGAAAGAGGAAGCCACACAGATATGTGCTGCACCAGGAGTACAGCCTCGGATGAACTGCACCTCCCCAGGCTCAGTCCAGAAACTTCCTATTGGCATTTGCACCAAACAAGGCCCCCCGGACCTCCGGCATCATCTGTTGAGCTATGAGGTCCAGCCGGCTTTCCAGAGTGTTGGAAACCTTTATCTTGCGATCCCCATGATAGATTTCAACTCCACCAGCTATTTCCTCAGGCAGGTAGGCCTCCTGGTCAATTTGGACAACGACGTCTTTTTTGGTGGCAATTTTATACATAGGAATTGCTTTTTGTACTGCAGCCTTCACCAGAGGGAAATCTTGTTTTCTGCATCGCACAATCATCCGCGGCTCCAACAGCTGGTACAAACCCTGGAGGACCAGCCCGTCCAACAGCACTTGGTATCTGGTTGTATCTTTCACGACCTTGCTGAGTCTCTGTTTTGCCTCATTTAGCAGATCGGCGATGAGGTCATCCCTTGCTCTGAGGACTTTGAGTCTTGCTTGATTCATCAGATTGGACATTTGAATTTTCTTCTGCTGCTCAATCTGTTTTTCTTTCTTCTCATAGTATTCCATAATCTTCAGTCTTTGGGTTTGCACAAGACGACCCTTCTCAATGTTGAACTCTTCTTCCGCCTTTGCGTCAATTTCTTCTGCCTTCTCATTGGCTTCTTGTTCGATGAAAGCCATCATGTGTTTAATCTGCTTCAGTACATCTGCATCGCTGAGGGCCATGGCGAAGGTGAAGCTCGGCCAGAAGACCGCTTCGAGACGGAGCTTTAAGCTGTAGCGGAGCAAACCCGAGACGAAAACCCAGCTGAGGGCTCAGCTTCCTTTTCCATCTCTTGTATTCTATTAGTGATGATTTGCATCTGTAGTTCCTCTTCACTTACTAGATTTTTCATCTCCAGGATTCCCTTAGTGTGTGTTTTCTTTGTTGCTTCTATTTCCATTTTCAGGTCTTGAACAGTTTTGTTCATTTCATTCACCTGTTAGTTGTTTGTTTTTTCTCTTGGCTTTCTTTAAGGGAATCTATTTATTTCCTCTGTTTGTTTGTATTTTCTTTGAGGAAAACATTTCTGCTTTAAGGACCTGTATCATCTTTACAAAGTTAACTTTATGGTTATTTTCATGTACTTCATTTGTGCTGGAATATTTAGGGCTTGGTATGGTATAGCTGGGCTCTGGTGGCGGGATAGTGCCCTGGCTCTTGTTGAGTGTGCTCTTATGCTGCCTCTAGGCATTTGGGTTTGGGGTAATTATAGGCTTATGTGACAATTTCTGAGTTTGTCTTTGTTGGATGGGTGTTTTCCCTCCAGGTTTCTACTTGCTTTCTGGTCTGCTTACCCGGGTTTCTGGTGGTCAGTGAGTCTTATAATCTAGTAGGGTGCCTCTGCTGTGGTTCTGGTGGCATACATGACCTCCGGGGTTCTAAGTGCTGGTGTTTCCCCTGAAGTTTTGGCTAACTGGCATATCCTCTGGTAAAGCAGGAGGCTTCTGCTGGAGTTGTAGGCCAGTGTCCCAACTCTTAAATATATATGAGGTATTTTTTTTCCTTATTTATTTGTTTAAAGAATTTCCACTTCCTCCCCTCCTCCCAATACCTTCCCATTCCCCCCACTCCCTCTCTTCCTCCCTCACCATTCCCAAGAGCAGTCAGGATTTCCTGCCCTGTGGGAAATCCAAGTTCCTCCACCCTCCCTCCAGGTCCAGGAAGGTGAGCATCCAAACAGACCAGGATCCCAAAAAGCCAGTCCATGCAGACGAAACAAGACCCAGTGCCATTGTCAATGGCTTCTCAGTCAGCCCCCATGTCAGCCACATTCAGAGAATCCGGTTTGATCACATGCTCGTTCAGTCCCAGTCCAGCTGGCCTTGGTGAGCTCTCATTCGATCAGTCCCCTTGTATCAGTTGGTGAACGCACCCTTCGCGGTCCTGACTTCCTTCTTCATATTCTCCTTCCTTCTGCTCTTCATTTGGACATTGGGGCCTCAGTCCAGTGCTCCAAATGTGGGTCTCCGTCTCTATCTCCATCCATCATCGGATGAAGGTTCCCTCTGGTTCTGCCTTCCTTGCTCACGTTCTTCCTCCCTCTGCTTCTCATCTGGACCTAGGGAGTTAAGTCCAGTGTTCCAATATGTGTCTCTGTCTCTATCTCCATCCTTCGCCATATGAAGGTTCTGTGGTGACATGCAAAATACTCATCAGTATGGTTATGGGCAAGGCAAGTTCAGGCACCCTCTCCTCTGCTGCCCAGGGAACAATCTGGGGACCTCTCCTTGGGCCTGGGAACCCTTCCAGAATCAAGTCTCTTGTAAACCCTAAAATGGCTCCCTTAGTTGAGATATAAACTTCCCTGCTCCCATAACCATCCTTCCTCCCTCCCCCCATCCCATTCCCCCAAGCCATCCCCAATCCTCCCCCTCTCCCTAACCATCTCCCCTTACTTCCACCCCCCACCCCCGTGCACCCAAGTTTGCCTGGCAATTTTGTCTACTTCTAATATCCAGGAGGATAACTATATGATTTTCTTCAGGATCACCTTCTTATTTAGCTTCTCTAGGATCATGAATTATAGACTCAAAGACCTTTAAATATGGCCAGAATCTACTTATGAGTGAGTACATACCATATTCCTCTTTTTGAGTCTGGGTTACCTCACTCAGTAAAGCGTTTTCTATTTCCATCTATTTGCATGAAAAATTCAAGATGTCATTGTTTTTTACCGCTGAGTAGAACTCTAATGTGTATATGTTCCACACCTTCTTTAACCATTCTTCTGTTGAGGGGCACCTAGGCTGTTTCCAGGTTCTGGCTATTACAAATAGTGCTGCTATGAACATAGTTGAACAAATACTTTTGTAGTATGATAGGGCATCTCTTGGGTATATTCCCAAGAGTGGAATTGCT
This sequence comes from Myodes glareolus, assembly GCF_982192425.1. Classification (NCBI taxonomy): domain Eukaryota; kingdom Metazoa; phylum Chordata; class Mammalia; order Rodentia; family Cricetidae; genus Myodes; species Myodes glareolus. Next base: position 7,378,170 of record NC_142050.1, read on the forward strand.
GGGTCCTGAGGGAGGTTGACTCCCAGTTTCCTGAAAAACCGCCACACTGATTTCCACAGAGGCTGTACAAGTTTGCATTCCCACCAACAATGGCTGAGTGTTCCCCTCACTCCACATCCTCTCCAGCATAGGCTATCCTTGGTGTTTTTGAGTTTAGCTATTCTGACAGGTATAAGATGGTACCTCAAAGTGGTTTTGATTTGCATTTCCCTGATCGCTAAGGAGGTTGAGCATCACCTTAAGTGTCTTTTGGCCATTCGAAGTTCATCTGTTGTGAATTCTCTGTTCAGTTCAGTACCCCATTTTTAAATTGGGTTAATGAGAGTTTTAGTGTCTAGTTTCTTGAGTTCTTTGTATATTTTGGAGATCAGACCTTTGTCTAATGAGGGGTTGGTGAAGATCTTCTCCCAGTCCGAAGGTAGCCTTTTTGTCTTACTGACAGTGTCCTTTGCTTTACAGAAGCTTCTCAGTTTCAGTAGGTCCCATTTATTCATTGATTCTCTTATTGTCTGTGCTACTGGGGTTCTACTTAGGAAGTGGTCTTCTGTGCCTATATCTTGTAGACTACTTCCCACTTTCTCTTCTATCAGGTTCAAAGTGGACAGATTAATGTTGATGTCTTTAATCCATTTGGACTTGAGTTTTGTGCATGGTGATAGATATGGATCTACTTTCATTCTTCTACAGGTTGACATCCAGTTATGCCAGCACCATTTGTTAAAGATGCTTTCCTTCTTCCATTGTATACCTTTAGCTCCCTTGTCGAAAATTAGGTGTTCATAGGTTTGTGGGTTAATATCCGGGTCTTCTATTCGATTCCATAGGTCGACTTCTCTGTTCTTATGCCAATACCAAACTGTTTTCAATACTGTAGCTCTGTAATAGAGTTTGAAGTCAGGGATGGTAATGCCTCCAGAAGTTCCTTTATTGTATAAGATTGTTTTGGCTATCCTGGGTTTTTTGTTTTGCCATATAAACTTGATTATTGTTCTCTCAAGGTCTGTGAAGAAGTTTGATGGGATTTTGATGGGGATTGCATTGAATCTATAGATTGCTTTTGGTAGAATTGCCATTTTTACTATGTTGATTCTCCCAATTCAAGAGCAGGGGAGGTCTTTCCATTTTCTGGTATCCTCCTCAATTTCTTTCTTCAAAGACTTAAAGTTCTTGTCAAATAGGTCTTTCACTTCCTTGGTTAGAGTTACCCCCAAGATATTTTATGCTATTTGTGGCTATCATGAAAGGTGATGTTTCTCTGATTTCCCTCTCTGCTTCTTTATCCTTTGTGTATAGGAGGGCCACTGATTTTTTGGAGTTGATCTTGTATCCTGCCACATTACTAAAGGTGTTTATCAGCTGTAGGAATTCTTTGGTAGAGTTTTTGGGGTCGCTTATGTACACTATCATATCGTCTGCAAATAACGAAAGTTTAACTTCATCCTTTCCAATTCGAATCCCCTTGGTCCCCTTATGTTGTCTTATTGCTATTTCTAGAACTTCAAGCACTATATTGAAGAGGTATGGAGAGAGTGGACAGCCTTGTCGTGTTCCTGATTTTAGTGGAAAGGCTTTGAGTTTCTCTCCATTCAATTTGATGTTAGGCATCGGCTTGCTGTATATTGCTTTTATTATATTTAGGTATGATCCTTGTATCCACAGTCTCTCCAACACTTTTATCATAAATGGGTGTTGAATTTTTTCAAATGCTTTTTCAGCATCCAATAAAATGATCATATGGTTTTTTTCTTTCAGTTTATTTATATGATGGATTACATTGATAGGTTTGTGTATGTTGAACCAGCCCTGCATCTCTGGAATGAAGTCTACTTGATCATAATGGATAATTTTTCTAATGTGTTCTTGGATTCGGTTTGCCAGTATTTTATTGAGAATTTTCACGTCAATGTTCATGAGTGAGATTGGCCTGTAATTCTCTTTCTTGGTTGTGTCTTTGTGTGGTTTTGGTATCAGAGTAACTGTAGCTTCATAAAAGGAGTTTGGCAATGACTCTTCTCTTTCTTTATTGTGGAATACATTAAGGACTATAGGTATTAGCTCTTCCTGGAAGTTCTGGTAGAATTCTGCATTGAAACCATCTGGTCCTGGGCTTTTTTTTTGGTAGGGAGATTTTTGATAACAGCTTCTAATTCTTCACAACTAACAAGTCTATTTAGATTGTTCACCTGTTCTTGGTTCAACTTTGGTATATGGTACTTATCTAAAAAACTGTCCGTTTCTTTTACATTTTCCAACTTTGTGGCATATAAACTATCATAGTAAGATCTAATGATTCTCTGAATTTCCTCTGTGTCTGTGGTTATGTCCCCCTTTTCATTTCTGATCTTATTAATTTGCATGTTCTCTCTCTGCCGTTTGAGTAGTTTGGATAGGGGTTTGTCGATCTTGTTGATTTTCTCCAAGAACCAGCTTTTTGTTTCATTGATTCTTTGGATTGTTTTCTGTGTTTCTATTTTGTTGATTTCAGCCCTCACTTTGATTATTTCCAGTCTTCTAGACCTCCTGGGTGAATCAGTTTCTTTTTTTTCTAGAGCTTTCAAGTGTGCTGTTAAGTCTCCAATGTGTGCTTTCTCTGTTTTCTTTAATTGGGCACTTAGTGCTATGAACTTTCCTCTTAGCACTGCTTTCATAGTGTCCCATAGGTTTGAGTATGTTGTGTCTTTATTTTCATTAAATTCAAGGAAGACTTTAATTTCTTCCTTTATTTCTTCCTTGACCCAGGGGTGATTTAGTGGTTGACTGTTCAACTTCCATGAGTTTGTTGGCTTCCTGGGGGTAGCATTGTTGTTGAATTCTAACTTTAATCCATGGTGATCTGACAAGACACAGGTGGTTACTAATATTTTTTTGTATCTGTGGAAGTTTGCTTTGTTACCGAGTATGTGGTCAATTTTTGAGAAGGTTCCATGAGCTGCAGAGAAGAAGGTATATTCTTTCCTATTTGGGTGGAGTGTTCTATAGATGTCTGTTAAGTCCATTTGATTCAATACCTCCAATAATTCTCTTCTTTCTCTGTTAGGTTTCTGTCTGATTGACCTGTCCATTGGTGAGAGAGGTGTGTTGAAGTCGCCTACTATTAGTGTGTGTGGTTTGATGACTGCCTTGAGTTCTAGAAGAGTTTCTTTTACAGATGTGGGTGCCTTTATATTAGGGGCATAGATATTCAGGATTGAGACTTCTTCCTGATGAATTGTTCCTGTTATGAGTATGAAATGTCCATCTCCATCTCTTCTGATTGATTTTAGTTTGAAGTCGATTTTGTTAGATATTAGAATGGCCACACCCGCTTGTTTCTTAGGTCCATTTGCTTGGAAAACCTTTTCCCAATCCTTTACTCTGAGTACGTGTCTGTCTTTGTGGTTGAGGTGTGTTTCTTGTAAACAGCAGAATGTTGGATCCTGTTTCATATCCAATCTCTAAGTCTGTGCCTTTTTATAGGTGAATTGAGTCCATTGATATTAAGTGATATTAATGACCAGTGGTTGTTGACTCTGGTCATTTTTTTGTGGGGGTAGTAGAGTGTATGTGTTTTCCTTCTTTGAGTTGTGCTTGTGAAGGGTCGGTAGATGTCTGAGTTATAGTAGGCAGTGTAGGGAATGTTGGATTCCTTGGGTTGTGATTTTCCTTCTAATATTCTCTGTAAGGCTGAATTTGTAGCTACGTATTGTTTAAATTTATTTTTATCCTGGAATATTTTGTTTTCTCCGTTGATAGTGAACAATAGCTTGGCTGGATATAGTAGTCTGGGCTTGCATCCATGGTCTCTTAGTTTCTGCAGTACCTCTATCCAGGACCTTCTGGCTTTCATGGTTTCCATAGTGAAGTCTGGTGTAAGTCTGATAGGTTTACCTTTATAAGTTACTTGATCTTTTTCCTTTGCAGCTCTTAATATCCTTTTTTTAATCTGAATGCTTTGTGTTTTGATTATTATATGGCAAGGGCATGTTTTTTCTGATCCAGTCTATTCGGTGTTCTGTATGCTTCTTGAACCTTCATAGGAATATGAAGGAATAGGTTCTTTAGGTTGGGAAAATTTTCTTCTATAATTTTGTTGAATATATTTTCTGGACCTTTGATCTGCAATTCTTCTCCTTCTTCTACCCCTATTATTCTTAGATTTGGTTTTGTTATTATGTCCCAGATTTCCTGAATGTTTTGTGATGAGAATTTGTTGGATTTGCTGTTTTCTTTGGTCAGAGAGTTTATTTTCTCCATGGTGTCTTCATAATCTGAGATTCGTTCTTCTATCTCTTGTATTTTATTGGTTATGCTTGTTCCTGAAGTCTCTGTTTGTTTACCTAGATTTTCCATATCCAGCCGGCCCTCGGTTTGTGTTTTCTTCATTGCCTCCATTTCGGTTTTCAATTCTTGAACTGATTCCATTACCTGTTTGATTGTTTTTTCTTGGTTTCCCAGGGTATCGTCTATGAATTTACTCATTTCTTCAAACTTTTTGTTATATTTCTCTTCCATTTCTTTACTCATTTCTTCAATCTTTTTGTTATATTTCTCTTCTATTTCTTTAAGTGTGTTATTCATACCCTGTTTAAGAAACTCTATTGCTTTCATAATGACACTGTTTTACACTTCTTCCGGAATAGGGTGTTCAAGTCCTTCTGTCGTAAGATTGCTGAGATCTGGTGTTTTCATGTTGTTTTTCAGATTGTTGGAGGAATTCTTGCCTTGGCGCCTGCCCATCTCTTCCTTCAGATACTCTCCAATGGCTCTTCCCTCCGCTGGGTCTTCTGCTAGAGGATCAGTGCCCCTTGCTGGCCAGGAGTCACTTTGTCTGCAGTCTTACCTTGCTGCAGGCAGGCTATTAAAACAAAGGAACTCCCTCCCGTTTGCACTCACCGCCCCGTCCCGGCAGCGCCCACAGAGGCTGAGTTGGAGGATTTTATGTCCTGAAAAAGGGAGAGAGGAAGGGAAGGGGGTTCCTGGCTTAAAGCAGGAATGGGGTAGGAGGAGAGAGGGTTTAGCTGGGGGAACCACCCCTTCAGAATATCCAGGGAGATAAGTGTGGCGGTCAGGAGCACACTTACCCCTCCATTGTATCTTCTGCTACAGGATCAGTGCCACTTGCTGGTCAGAAATCTCCCTGCCTGCCTATGTGAGGTATTAATGTTAAGGATGTATAAGACAATTATCCATAGTTTCATTTTATATTTCTGACTTAAATCTTTCCAGCTGTCAAGCAAATGGTTCACAAAATATAGCCATCACTTCCTTAATGATGGCTGTGGTTTAAAAGTAACTACAATTTACTATGAAGAAGCACATTCTAGACAAAATTTTGGCTGAGGTACTGCTGATAATTCTTACACACGAAGAATCATGAGACCATTTACCTTGTCTGTAGTTAGGCATGGGATTCGTGTCTTCCCTGCTGCTGTACCAAACCCCACCCTGGCTTGGATGTTACACAGAAACAAGTATTTGACTTGAAGCTATTGCAGCTGCTGCTGATTGAGCTTGGATATCTCACTGATCTTTATGCACCTTCTCAAACACATCACATGTTCACACAGATATAAATCTTACCAAACAGTACCCTTCCCATCAACTAAATTCATTTGTCGTCCCCCCCTTACCTGTGATAGTATTGATTATATCATATGTCAGCTTTGCTTAACTGTAGGAATGGAATTGTATGAATATAAAATTAAAGGCACAAAAGTTGTGAAATGCCAAGCTAAAGCTCTCTGCCAACAATAAATCCCCCATGGCCCTTTCTGCACACCACATTGATTTAATAGCTCATCTAACCTTTCTGCACACCACATTGCTTATTCAATAGCTCGGCTCAGCACCCTCCATTCTTTACAGGAAACTGTTAATTATGGTTTCCTGGGTTTTGCGTGGTTGTGTTCAAGTGTTTCTTTCACTTTGAAATACCTGGTTCATTTTGTTCTTTATTTTTTAAAGAACGTTCTAAGGTGTGGTGAAGCACCAGATGATGTAGTTGAGGAGAGAAATAGTCCCAAACTGAAAATGTCCTAAGACTTAATTCCCTCAGATTCAGGGTTCGAATTCGTCTACATTACAAACATGTCCCACTACAATCATGGTGCATTTTATCACTAGGGTAATTTAATGACTTGTTCCTGTCTTCAACACACCTTGGAAAGACGTGATAAACTTCCCCCTGTAACCCTTCCCTCGGTGACAGCAAATTCCCCACAGCGTTGCCTGATTAGTGCTGAGGACGCTGACACTGAGTGTGTCTCTGTTTGGAATTCTTTCCAGAGGCTGCCCCATGTGCAGAGCTGGCTGAGAAGGACTTGGACAGCCATGCTCAGAACTGGAAGTCCCAATAGAATAGCTGGGCAGGGAGTAGTGAGAGGCCAGCACTGTGGTTAATTTCATGCTCATCTGGCTTGCCTCTTAGACTCTAGCCTGAGCCCAGAGATGCTCTGGCAGGAGTGGGAGGCAGCTGGGCGGATCAAGAAAGGCCATTTGTCCCAGTCATTCTACAGCAGGTGTTATTTGGAGGAACAGATGCAAATGGACAGGCTTGACTTCCGTCTAATACAGAATGGGTTTACTATCCCAAGGCTTTGCCTCAGGTTAGAACACTTCAAGTAATTGTTTAGAAGTTTTAGAAGTGTGTATTACTTCACCTTTTTGAAGCTGTAAAGAGAAATCCATGCTTCCTCCCCTCAAATAAACCATTTAACTTGCATTTTAATATATAACACTAAATACCCCTTTGCCTACTTCCCTCTTTCCCTTCTTTTCTTTCTTCTCTAAATAAAGGTTATCACTAAGAACATTAGTAAGGGAGTCTCTAGGAGGTGCTTAGCCTTGCAGCAAGGGAACCTGATTTTGATCCACAGAACCCAAGTTTTAAAATCCAGCTGCTGTGACACACACCGCCCTAGGCAGGTCTCTGGGGCTTGCAGGCCAGTCAGCCTAGCTTACTCACAAAGCCCCAGGCCAGCAAGAGACCTGCTTCAATTCAAGGTCGCAGCTTCTGAAGGTTGAACTCAAGGTTGACCCCGCGCACACACAAGCATGCACAGACATGTGCACACGCAAGAATACAAACAACACAAAAATGAATGTTAATAAGAAAAGCATGGGAAATGTGATATTTTCATCCCTTCTGTCTAGGAGGGTGTGGAAAACTTCAGTTTTAAAAACAGTATCCTATGTAATCCAAAGGGGAAATTAATTTTTCACTTTGAAGATGTTCACTAGCACAAACACCAAAATAATGAATATTTGAGTCTCATGAGAAATGCCCTACTGTCACTTGATGCTTCCCATTGGCTCCAGGTGTAGAAGCCGTTCTCCCTGTCCTGACTTTAGACTCTGCCTTGGGAGACCTTTAAGAAGGATATTTTCTGAAAGCAATTAGAAACAGGATTTTGTTGTCTTAGGAACCAACTTATAACAATTGTGGAAATGCCCAGTTTCCCTAAAATGTGGAGTCAGCAGTGTTTTTGAAAACAGTAACAGTGACATAGACAGTCTGCAGTGCAGAGTCGGCTGACGGTGGTGCGGTCTGCAGCCCTCCAGGACAGCAGCTCTGAGCACTCACTCACGCACGGACAAAGGCAAGCTCCTAGGTTGGGCTTTGGAAATTTAGGGCTCCCCTCGGGGCAGTGAAATAAATCAGTTATTTTAGTCTTAATCTTCACTGTAGGCTTGGAAATAGGTGTAATTTAAATGATTCATTTTCTATGATGTCCTATATTGTAGTATGGAATGCCTTAAGTCTGAAATGTAATGTCCTGAGCAAGCCCTCTGTAATCACTTTCTGAAATGTGGGAAGGTTAATTAAAGAATCTTTTTAACAGATCTGACTGCTAAAACTGCCTTCATACATGCTCTCCTGGTTGTTAAGGGATGGCACAAGCTCTGCTCCTCCAAGTTCATCTTTAACTGGACAGGTGGCTCAGTGGGTAAAGCACTTGGTACCCATGCAGACCTGAGTTTAAATCCTCAGAGCCCACGTGAAGACAAACACCGTCGCACACGTCTGTAATCCCAGTGTTTCTGTGGAGAGATGGGAGGTGGAGACAGGAGGCTCTGTGGGAGGGCCAACACCCGGACTTGTTCCCTGACCACCGTGTGCCAAAGCACCCACACCCTGGAAGGCGCACACTTGGGTTCACACACAACTGTGTGTGTAAACACACATTCCACCAAGCAAGCACTCACAAATAAGTGCACTGCTCGTGGTCTTCAGGACTAGCAGCATATGCAGCTATGCCGTAAAGACCTCGGCTTTTTAAGGTGTTTCAGTTTTCTCAAAAAGAAAATCCCCAAGCACAAGTGTATTCAAACTCAGGCTGCGTTTGACTGAAGCAGCGTTTGCCTCCGAGAAGTAGATCTAGGTGCTGGGTGTTTATGGGGGTACAGCTGATATTTTTGAGGTAGGTTGGTATCAAAACCTGAGTAGGTGATAAAAATCAAACCAGAAAAGAACAAGGAAGTAATTATTTTTTATATATTAAGAGAAATAATTATAGACACTAAAATGTCCTTGGACAGTTTACTTAGTAAAAAATAATCTTTGAAAATTTTCAAAATGAGATATGGCCAAGATATCATGAAAGAACTTTTGGAAACTTTTGATCTTCAGAAAAAGATTGTGTGTGTGGTGTGTGTGTGTGTGTGTGAGAGAGAGAGAAAGAGAGAGAGAGAGAGAGTGTTTATGTGTGTGTGTGTGTGTATGTATAGTGGTGGTGGTGTGTGTGTGTGTGTGTATATATATATATATATACATGTGTGTGTGTGTGTGAGAATGTGTGTGTATGTGTGTGTGGTGTGTGAGTGTGTGTGAGAGTGTATGTATGTGTGTGTACTGTGTGTGTGTTAAATGAAGTTTAAATGTTGTCAATTTAACTTTGACAGCACATCTAACTGAAACAAAAGAGATAATATCAGAGATTAATTAAGAAACCCTCAGGAGCTTCTAACAGCTACTTATAATTTTGAGTGTACCTTTTGTAATCCTTTCCCCTCAGAGTCCCTGATGGCATGATTGTTTATGTTGAAAGGCTGCTGGACAGACTGTTACCCCTCTCTGAGTCTTCTCCCCAGACTTTATGATTAGTGTGCTCTTGATGTGCACATCAATGTGGTAGATTTCCTAGAGGGCCGCTGTTGAAAACTGTTCCTAAGAAATATTCATGTTCTCTTACCAGAGTAACCACATAAGTTGCAATTTTACACTTGAGTTACTTCAATGAAAAGATTACTTAATTTAGTCATTTTAAAAATGAAAATACAGTTGGTCTGAGACTAGTGGTGTTTAGAAATGAAAATACAAAAATAATTACAGAGACTTGATCCTTAAACTCATGACAGGATGTCATGTGCTGATGTTAGATCACGTATGTTATTTGTTAAGCTTCACAGATTAAGAATTGAACTTCTTCCCAAAGCAATGGCAGACAAGACCCTGTCTGTTGAAAACTAATTAGGTCTGAAATCCTGAATAAAACATTTTAGTTTGTTCCTAGGCTTCCAGGAAGTGAGTAAAATCATCTCAAAGTTCAGATGTCTGCCTAAAATAAAGAAAGAAATGAGATCAGATAGGGCCAGTGTTAGACTTTGGAGCATGAACAGGTAAGTGGGCTGAGCAAAGAGCGAGAGCGAGCAGCCGTGTTGTAATGTGGAGATGCCGGGGGAGCACTCTAAACTGCAATGGAGATACTGACCCGAGTCAACAGCAAGAAAAGGAAACTGGAACTGACACTGACATTAAGCCCAGACCCTCAAAGAGAGCTACCGTAGTCCCAAACTGATGTCTTCCCAGCAACTAGCATAAATTCCCATAGCAAACCACTCATAAGCTATCTTACTGGATTCCACACACATAATTAGTTGGTTGGCAGAACACAATAAAGGTCAATATAAGCCCGTGAGAAAGTAAGCCATGTGTATTAGAATTGCCACAGAGAGAAGAGCTGCTCACGAAATACTCAGATAAATGTTTAAAATTAAAGAGCAAGCAACAGAAGACTATCAGGAAATGACCAATAGTTACCTGTTAACAATCACTAAGTAGACTATCAGAAATGACCAATAGTTACCTGTTAACAATCACTAGGTAGACTACCAGGAATGACCAGTAGTTACCTGTTAACAATCACTAAGTAGACTATCAGGAATGACCAATAGTTACCTGTTAACAATCACTAAGTAGACTGCCCTAATAGCAAATATGGATTGGAGACAGCGAAACACAACCCTGAAAAGGGAGGTAATGACCTTGGAAATAGAAGTCAATTAAAAAGAGGAGGAAGAAAAGAAAGAAAGGGCTTTAAAATATAGAAAATATAAGAATTATTTCAAATATTGAGAAGCAAATGAGAAGTTCTGACCTATATCAGAGGTGAGAGAACACAGGGAACGAAGCTCAGGAGAAAGTGAGGGTAGCTATGAGTCTGCTGGGGAAAGTCTAGTATGGTCAAGAAGGATAAATAAAAAGTAAACCAGGGCCTCGCCATTAAATAGGAACTCTGTAGGAAGACAATGGGAGTTTAAAAATAGCCTGCTAGGAGAAAGATCACAGATGAAGAAATGATCACTTCATGTGCAGGGAAAATAAAAAGCCATGGGATATTGTATTTAGGTCTGGAGAGTGACTGGCTGCTGCCTATCAAGCATGAAGGTAAGAAAGGCATTTCTAGTTAAACAAAAGATGAGTTTATCAAAACACTTGCACAATAGTGGTGTTAAATCTGAGTGCATGCCTTAGAAAGATGGTATGTTCTGATGGCAATTTAAGATAAAAGGAGTCAGGGGCAAAGTGTTTTAGAAAGTCTCGTCTGTTTGCAAAGAATGCTTTTTTCTCTAAGGGATCCGTTAAGAAATCATAGTATTTTTAAATAATTGAAAGAACAAGAATGGTGGCCACACCTTTAATCCCAGTACTTCGCAGGCAGAAACAGTCAGATTCCTGAATTCCAGGCCAGCCTGCTTCTACAGAGCTTCAGGACAGCCAGGGCTGCCCAGAGAAACCCTGTCTCAAAAAACCAATATATATAATGATGATAGAAGATATACTATGTTGTACTAGTTTCTCTTGATGAGATAAAATACTCTGGAAAAAAAAAGGTGTTTATTTTCACTTGCAATTCAAGGTTAAAGGTCATTATCAAGGAAAAATGAAGGCAGCAGGGGTTTGAAGCAGCCAGGCCCCTCATAGTCAGGGGTAGAGAGACAAATGCTTCTTGCTTAGTGTTTATAAACACCAGGCTGTGCCAAATCAGAGTCTCATAGTCAGGGGGTCAAGGACAGTCCCTACAGACATGACCAGAGGCCAGCTTCTGTAGACAGCGTCTACTGAGACTCTTCCCAGGCAATTCTGGGTGTTGTCAAGGCGACAAAACTGACCGTCACGTATGGAATTTCATAGGTGGAATTTTCAAATCATTCAGCAGCTAATTTCTGTCTTCTAAAGATTATGCCAAAAACAATGTTCTCATGGAACCTTACTGTCCTTAAATCTTTTTATTAGTAAAAGCCTGAAAACGGAACTAAATGCCCATCCTAAATATTTACAGAACAAAAAGTAAACACAGAAGTAAAGGCAGAGCTGTGATGAAAAGAGCACAATTCTATAAATGGGAAGCAAAACTAGAAGAGGAAGAGCAATAGAAAAGTTTTCTTTTTGAAAGCTCATATAAAATCAACTATTCTTTCACAAGAGTTGTTGGAAAACAAGAGTGTATAAAAGGATAAGGCCTTAAAAGGTGCGGCGATTGGAAACAGAATTCTATGAATAATTTTATTCCAATATATTTCAAAACCTAGCCAAAATAATTCTCCGGAAAATATAACCTTCCAAGATTGTTTTAAGAATTTTTAAAAACTCAAATATTCCTAAAGTAGTTAAATTTACAATCTTCTTCCAAGAACAGGCCCATATAATTTTATAGATGGAATTTTCATAGTATCCAACCACTAATTTCTGTCTTCTTAAAGATTTATGTTGTAGGGCTGAGGAAATAGCTCAGTATATAGTTCTGTATACTTGTAATACCATGGTGAGGTAGAGACAGGACAATCCTTGGGCCTCACTGGCCACACAGACAGTGCCTAAAAAATGGTACCTGAGATTCTTCTCTGGTCTCCACATAAACACACATGCACTTGTAAATGCCCCTGCACCACACAACACACCCTCACACATTTTTATGTTGTAAATAACAAATGAAATACTCTCCAAATCAAAAATAATAGAAGTATTATGAGAAAAAAGAAATTCTAGGGTAGTCTTACAGGGCTGAAAAGTTACCAGCCAGAAAGCTGACTTGAACTTTTGAACGCTATCAATCCTCCTCTTAGGAGCAATGTAACAGGTGGATACTAAATACGAAAGCAAATTCCATAACCTTTATTGGAATAAAAGTAATTAAAAGTCATCTATGACAAGATCGGCAGCCAGATAGTGAGGCAGTAGAGAAGCTACAGTAGGAAAATATCTGCTTCTTAAGGCTGAATTACTAAAATAGAGTCAAGAGTGGACGATAGTTTTGAGCCATGGTGTTAGAACAATAGTTCTGACCAACGTCAGTATTGGGAGCTCCAGAGTATAGGGGATAACTAACAAAAAATGGGCCTGGTCTTAGTCACTGTTTTATTGCTGTGAAGAGGCACCATGACCAAAGCAACACATATTAAAGAAAACATTTAATTGGGAGCATGTGTACAGTTATGGAAGTTAGTCCATTATCATCATAGCAGGAAGCGTGGTGACACTCAGGCAGAGAGAGAGAGAAAGAGAGAGAGAGAGAGAGAGAGAGAGAGAGAGAGAGAGAGAGAGAGAGAGAGAGAGAGGGACTCAGGGCTTGGCATGGCATGGACTTTTAAAATCTCAAAGCCCATTCTCAATGATATGCTTCCTCTAACAAGGCCACACCTTCTAATCCTTTCAAAGAGTTCCGCTCCCTGGTGACTAAACGTTCAGATATATGAGCCTATAAGGTCACTCGTATTCAAACCACACAGACCTAAAAGTAGAAGTGGAAGAAAATGAAAGTGTGTCTTTTCTCATTGGATAAAAAAATCTGATATTGTACAAAATTAAACATCATTTTTTGGGTGTTGAGGATCAAACTGCTAGTCTTCCTGTGTTGGGAACGGAATTTTCCAAATATGCGGAATATCTAGTTCTGTGGTGGAATGCTATCTTGAGAGCACATGGGATGGGTTCCCAAAGCAAGACTCACCTAGAAAGCAACTCTCCACCCTCCCACCCCCAGGACGCCTTCCCATCGATAGACAAAGCATGACTCAGTTCTACACAAACAGCGGAACAGTGGACCAGGACTGTGGCCCAGGGACTCAAAGTCAGCTGCAGCACAACCACACAGCTGCCCTCCTCAGCATGCTGGGAGCTGCATGCCCAGAAATTGCACACAAAGCAGCTCACACAAATAGAAGAGAGCCCAGGCAAAGTGGGGTAGGAAGCCCCTGCCATAGTCACTGCTATATCCAAGCAGTCCTGCAACTTCAACACCTTCTGCTTTTCTGTACTAGAAACCTGGTTTGTTCTCTACTCCAAAGTTAAGGGGAAATTCTTTCACCACCCAATCCCATCTTCTGCTACATTAGCAATGAAAATACTAAAAAGACAAAGGGAAAAATGAATTTATATAAAACCCACATTTAATATGAAGTAACATTTTAAGGCTTTAGTTTTAGCTTTAACTGTGTGTCTATGTGCCTGTGAGTGTCTGTTTTTATAGGAAGGGTTGGCATCTCTGCATCACTAGAAGATCCCTGTACCATAACAGATGTGCACATGTCTATTTCTTAACACACCTAGGGAAATGGCATGCCTTGGGTTAAGAGTCGCTGCTCTAACCACATTTTTTCTCTTAAATTGAAAAATGTGAGAGAATTTGAATCCTTTGGTTTAAAAGTCATCTGGTTTCATGTTGGGGTCCTGCTCTTCTATTAAACCAAATTACAGTAAGTTTAGTACAGAATGAGCCTTCTTGTCTGCTGCAGCGATTTTTATTAACGGCATATTTGTTGAAATGAGGAAGCTGAAGAATATACCTAGCCATTAGTGTGTGTTTAGCTTTGACGAGTTGCAATGGGCAATATTTTAGTCATCTTAGGCACACAGTCCTGCGGTGTCCTTGCCATGCACACACAGCCGTCCATAGCATTCTCGTCTTCCCGAGCTGAACTGCATTTCGGTGTAAGCTGTGTCCATTGCCCTTTGCCATTTCCCAGTCTGTTAGGCTGGGGCTTATATCTTTTCTTCTAGAATGGGCACTTGATTGAGCTCCCCGGGCCCCCAGTTTTGCACTGGCCATGACAAGGATGTCCTCTAGATTGCCAACTTCAATTCTCTGTAAAATGAAAGAAGGACCAGAAGGTGCTCGAGGCAGAACATGCACTCAGAATCCTAGGGGTTTGCCATGGTCGTGTCCATACCTACCTGAAAGCAAGTTTTGAATTACTTTATGTGTAACTAATATTTTTGGCATAATCATCCTATTTTATATACAGACAAATATATCCCTTTGTGTCTCTATTAGTTTTTATGACATGTAGCTAAGTTATATAATTAAAAATACCTGAGTTTGAACACAGCTGTAAAGCAGCCAGGACCCAGCTGAACCGATGGAGACAGAAACGTAGGACATCTGGAGAGCCATCTCCTTGCTGTGAGCATTTCAAGTGAAGGGCGCTGTTGACAATATGATCTGGCAAGTTGAATATTACATTAAACTAATAGATTAAAAGTAGCACTATATCTGTGATGATTAATTTTGTGTGACAACTTGATTAAGCCACAAGGCACCTAGACGTTTAATTGTGTGTCTCTCGGGGCCTTCCTGATGCCATTCATACCTGAGTGAGTGGACTGAACAGAACTGACTGGCTTCCCTAATGTAGCTGGACCGTGCCCAGCCAATCGAAGACAAAAAGGTTAAATACTAGGGATTTTATCCGCCCGGCTGTCTTGCTGTGTGATGCTTGAGCAGCTTCCCTGGGTCGTCAGACCGTCTGAGGCGCTGCTCAAAACATTTAAGTCTGCTTAATCCTGTGAGCCAACTTCTTGTAATAAATCTCTGTTTATATATTTTCAAGTGTGTCTGTGAACAAATATCTTTACTGTTTAATCTTATTTTGTATTTTATTATTTATTATTATGAACTGTTAAGAAAAGAGGAAGCTGAATGGAGCGTATGTAGAATCCTGATGTTTACAACGTTTCTTTAAACCGAAACTTACCCAAAATAGACATTGTTTTAAAAAGGAGCACATACTACCACTTTTTAATATGTAATAATACATACATATGATCCCTCTTGAGGCCATTTTATTATATGGTTAATGTCACAAAATGTTAGCAATCTTTCTTTGAGAAATTATTTCCCTCTTCATAGCATTTTACATTGCCTGACATTTAAAAATGAATATTTAATCATTTTACTAAAGAGAGGAAGTTCCTCTGTAAAACATTTGAGAATCTTTGACAAAGTGACTCAAAAGGCCCTCAGATTCCAAAATTACTGTTGTGATCTGTTTGCTGTTAGTTTTTAGTAGACTGTTATCCCCCTTGGGGTTTCCTTATAAATCCACAGCGTTTCTGATGAGACTCCAAGACTAACATTGTCATCAAAACTAGAAAGTCAATCCACTTGTAGTGGTATTAGGGATATATGTTGGTCCTGGCTGTCTTGATTCATTCATGTTACTACAACTTAAATTACTATAACTTAACACCAAAACTGTCTTATCACAATTAGATGTCTTATAATAGTAGAAATTTATCTCACAGTTCTAGAGGCAAAGAAGCCCATGTTGTGAGCATAAGTAGATTCGCTGTCCCATTGGAGCCATTTTCTGGATCATGGATGACACTTAACTCTGTGTCTTCATGGCAGAAGGGATAAAGGGATCTCTCTAGGGTCTCTTATTAGAACACTAATCCCATTCACAAAACCTCCAGCTTCATTTCCTGATTACTTTCCAAAGGTCCCACTCCAAACACCATCTCTTGAGGGAGGGTAGGATTTCAGTGTGTGATGAAGGTGGGGATGGAGGTCACAAACATTCTGTCTAAATACTGCCCTGCTAGGAGCTTAATGGCGTATGAGTCTTTGACTATACAGACATTGAAAGGAAGGAAAGCTTTGGCTGCAGTTGTCTGGCTCTGAGTAGTTGCAGGTAATTGGAACAGAGGAGTAAAGAGCCGGGTCTCTAAGTCAAACTGAACTTGGCATTCAGTGGTTACAGGTATTCAAACATTCTTGTTTCCTTCCCCTCTTCTCTTTATTCTTTTCATCCTGACTCCTGACATGCTACTTCTGTCTTTTGACTGCTTTATAAATTCTTAAGTGAGCCATTTCTTTTCTGTTTTATTTTTGTTTGTTTTTTTTTTTAACTCCAAAACTACGAACACTTTGCATCTGGGAAAAGTAGCATCTTCGTTTGTGTTCTTGTCACCCAACGGAGTCCCATCCATCCACCTTGTTGTACAGGAGGCAATGGTTGTGAACTTCGCCACTGCTCCTAAATACTCTGGGGCCTTCTAGTTCTTCCTAGTCTCTGTTTTTTTCTCTTTTAATTAGCTTTCTCAGACTTTTTTTGGAGTAACACAGTTAGAGGCTCACTGACTTTATTATGCATCTTCTTAATGTGTCTGGTGTTTGCATGAAGGATGGTTTCCCCTTAACTTTGGTCTTTATAAAGTAATAATAGTCTATACAAACAATTTCCAAATGTTATTGGGCATCAGAGTCACCTGGAAAACTTGTTAAGAAATTATGAGTCCTGGGATCTGTGTTTCTAACTCTGTACACATGGAACAAATTCCCAGGTGATGTAGGTACTGATGCTGATGTGCTGCTCCAGAGAACACACCGTGAATCACTGACCTACAGCACAAAAGCATAAAAGTAGTTGTTTAACCCCTTTTGCATGAGAGAAAAAATTATCACCTGTGTTTCAATGTATAGAACTTAACCACAAAATAAAAATAACAGGAAAAATAGCCATATTTTGTTTAAAAATCAAGATAAAGAGCTTTTTTTCTTATAATTATTTCCTTCAACTGAAATCATTTCCACAAAACATAAGTAAAGCTAGAACTACTAAAGAAGGGGAAACTATTGGTTAATTCTACTAGGATATGTAAAAAGGTTAATTATGGTATGTACGTCTTGAAGATCCTCTTGCTGTGTGAGCCATCTCCAGAAATACTTGCCATAGAACTGAAATAGAAACGGTTACATGAGTAAATTATCACCCACACTCCTAACAGGCATCATTTCATACGGAGGCCTTTTCTCTTTTCAGGGAGTAATGGTTTTATATTTTACTTCTGACGGCACTCTAATTGCTAAACATAATAGGGGCATTATGCTAAAAGGTAAAAAGACTCCAAGTGAGAAGATAAGTCAAATAAAGTAATCTCATCCACCAATGACTCTTTAAAGCATGCTCCTCTTTTCTTCCTGCTGTCCCCCAAATCCTGAGCCTACATATAACCACAGAAACTGAATAGCATAGTAGAGAAACCTAACAAGGATTCTAAAATCCCACTAGTTATGGAATCTAACTATAACTTTTGGCCACATTTGGCCCACTGCTGATTTTCATAAATAAAATTTTATGGGAAAGTGGCAAAGTTTGTTTATTGACATAGTGTTTGTGTCACCTATGACAGGCTAATCATGTGATCTGAAGCCAAAAACATTTACTTTCTCACTATTGACCAAAAAAAAAGAAAGAAAAGAAAGAAAGGAAGAAGAGAGGAGAGAAGAGAAGAGGAGAGGGAAGGGGAGGGGAGAGGAGGAAAGGGAAGGGGAGGGGAGGGAAGGGAAGGGAGGAGGGGACAGGAGAGGAGAGGAGGGGGAGGGGGAGGGGAGGGGAGGGGAGGGGAGGGGAGGGGAGGGGAGGGGAGGGGAGGGGAGGGGAGGGGAGGGGAGAGGAGAGAAAAGGTGCTATATTGGCCCAGTCCAACCCTACTCTTTGAGTCTTTTCTCCTGAAGAAGGCGGCAGCTCAAAGTTACACCTTCTGAGAGCAGCATGAGAAGACAGCACCTTTACCCACTCCTGCTCCAACCAAAGCGTGGAGCTGTGGAGAAGGACACTGGTGTAAGCTTACATCTCGTTACAGTTTTCAAAGATCCCTTTCAAATGGCACAGGCACCCCAAATAAGTAATAAAACATAAATGCGCTTTGATGTTAGTCCAAAATGTATAGATGGCATATTTTTCACACACTTACGAAGTATACCAGTGGCTTTTAAGATGGGGGCTGTTTCTACAATACGACCATAGATGAAAAAATTAGTAGATTTTTTTCTTTCAGAAAATATGCTGGGATTATATCAGTCAGTATTTTCAGATATGCAAAGCCTACAAGAGAACATGCTTGGTGACAAGAATTCTTATTTTCTCAAGCTAAGTTCACAAGGTTGTCAAAAATGTGTGAGCATGTATCTGTAAGTTTATATGTTTTTTAAAACACATTTTATATACCCATGTTTAAAATAAAATTATATAATAGTGCTAGATAACCCTTAGTCTCCCTTATTTATACATAAAGGAAAAAATAATTATTTTGTAAACAGGAACCTAAATTCTGTTGTTTTGGGTATAGCATTGTACAACGAATTAAAGTATTTTCACAAGATAGGCCATTATTTTATCCTTTAGTTCTTTACTGATTGTCTCCTTTCTGCCAAGAACCAAGTGTGCTGAGACTGACACACCACGCAGAAAGCAGACCTCAGAGTCTGATTGGATGTGGCTGTAACATCACATAAAGTCATGTAGTACAAGGTCTGCAGGGCTGGTCTAGGGTGGGCGGCCATTATTTGAGAGAGCCTTGAAAGGACAGGGCCTTGCCATGCAGATGCACACACTCCAGAAAATTAAGCATCAATTTCCATGTTGCTGCTCTTGGGAGAATTTTCAAAAATTAGTATCTATTCATGTGCACGATGGTGGGTTTCATAAATACATTTTCTCTTAAGTATATCAGGAACTTTGATCATATTTCCTCCATCATGTCCTCTCCTTCCTCCTCTTGTTCATTCCCATCAGACCCCTTCCTTGTTCTAAATATTCCCCCTATATTTTTATGCCATGCTTGTATAATATATATATATATATGTGTGTGTGTGTGTGTGTGTGTGTGTGTGTGTGTGTGTGTGTGTGAGAAAATGTGCTATTTGTTAAGTCTGGAGTGGAGTCTGGCTTAATTATTACTCAATGATTATCACTAGTTCATCTATTTTCCTACCAGTAGTGCAATCTCATTCTTGTTTATGGCAGAAAGAATACATCCCCACTGTGTACATATACCGTATCCTGGGCTGATTCCACAATCTGGGTATCTTGAATAGTGCTAAAATAAACATGGGTGTGCAGGTGTCTCTGCAGTGTACTGATGTATATTCCTTTGGGTTTATTCCCAGGAGTGATAATATACAGATCATGGTGAGGTTCTTTTTTAGCATTCTGAAGAACATATATACTGCTTTTCTTATTTTTCTTTAAAGATTTTATTTATTTATTTATTATATATACAGTATTCTGCCTGCATGTATGCCTGCAGGCCAAAAGAGGACACCAGATCTCATTATAGATGGTTGTGAGCCACCATGTGGGTTCTGGGAATTGAACTCAGGACCTCTGGAAGAGCAGCCAGTGCTCTTAACATCTGACCCATCTCTCCAGCCCACTGATTTTCATAGTGACTAGACCAATCAACATTCCTATTAGCAATATATAAGGGCTCCTTCTCCTCTCATCTTTCCTAATATTTAATGTTAGGTTTTTTGTCGTTACTATGGTTATTCTGTTGGCGGTGAAATAGAATCTCAACGCAATTTGATTTGGTTTTTTTTTTCATGGTTAAGGATAATTAACACCATTTCATATATTAATTGGCAGTTTCTGTTTTGTCTTTGAGAACTCTCTGTTCATTTCTGGAATTTGAGGCGTTTAGTTCTTGATGTACACTAGATACTAATCCCTCCTTTAAATGACAGAGATTTTCTTGGGAGAACTTCTTGAGCCCTCTGCCTTTGCTCCTTTAGCATGTGTCTATCACGCGGATTTTTCCCTGCCTCACTTTTGAGTAATGCAGTAAATGAATGAGGATGAGGGCGTGAAGGAGTAGATGCATGAGTAATGAGAGTTAACTAACACGGAAGGGGCAGAGCTGTGAACTACTCTGACCTCAGAGAACTCCTTATGTAGCTGGATGACTGGACCTGGTAAAGAAAGAACAAACATACTACGAGATGAGACTAGAGATGAGCAAACACATAAGGGAAGATTAGAGAATAACCGATACACCACTCCATGTCCTGAAATATATTAACTATTTGAGCACTTCCATGTGTCAATCCTCTGCTGACTAATATATGCCAATGTCTTGTTAGGCTCCCAACTTGGCCTCTGCACTTACTGGGGCTCACTGTTCCACTGAAGTAATAAGATATTGAATAGGCTCTGGATACAGGCTGTCTGAGTTCTAGTACTAACTGGGAGGTAAGGGAGACTAGTAGTGGTTGTGAGGATTAGAATGAGGTGAGGTGTGAAACCACCTAGCACATAGAAATGCTAGGCAAACACGGGGCGCTCTGATGACGGGGAAGACGGACATTGGACAGGAACTAAAATGGAGAGTTACAGGGAATGAGAACTGCTCTGTAATTAAAAATGCCGTAACGGAATGGTGGTGGGCTACCAGCTAGATCTGAGGTTCAGGGACTCCCCGTCTCATGAAAGAATAGATGGATCTGTAACTGCGGATTGAGCTATTGAAAAAGATCATGTGTCATTTATTCATGAGGCAAACATCAGACTTTAGGACTAAAGAAGGAAACAATTGAAGTTGAGGTGCCATCATGGACCAACAGAGATCAGAACGTATAGAAATGTGGTATATATCATCGTATATACCAGAAATCCCAGAAATTTAGAGGTGGAGGCAGGAGGACTAGGAACTCACCTTGAGCTCCATAAGACTGTCTCAAAAATCAATCAATGAATAAATAACATAAGCATGAACGAAGGGAACCCATTTAAACAAACAAACAAAACATAACCAGAATGAACTCCAGGGCCAGATCAGGAACCCATAAGAGACTGAGCAAATAAGAGTTGTCAGTAAGACTGGTCACAAGGGAGACACTGTAGAAACAAGAGGAGAGAAAGGAGGCCGTGGCCAATGGTATCAAGTTCTGCTTCATTTTTAACATGGACTGAAAATGGTCTACTCGGTGTGACGATTAGCTCATCTGACCAGTGTCATCTCCTACTCCTGACTTGACCAGACTGGTTCCTGGATATCCTAACCCATATTATAGCAAACATGAACATGTACAAAATTCCACATTAAATATTCATCTACAGGGAGAAAAGAATGTGTGGTAGACAGATGCTCACATCCTATCGCTACTGTTAATGAATGGTTTTGTCCAAGCCTTGTCTAGTAACTCCAACACTAACAGCAGAGCTATCAAGACCGGAGACCAGAGACCATGACTGTGGGAGAGGAAACACCGCGACAGCAGTTCACAATACCAGTGTCCTGTAAAGCATCGCAGGTACACTGTGGTGGCACAGTATTATGTGCAGGCCTATGGGGGTTGGCCCTTGATTCTTTTATGAACCAAGAGGCAAGTCCTCTGGGAATAAAACGTCCACCTAAGTCAAGCAAATTGGTTTGTCAAAAGCACCATCTATTAAGTTGATTTACATGGAGATGATAAGAGGTATATGGAAAATGCATTTACCCTTTAAGGCCATTTGGGGCAACATTAGTAAGCCATGGCTCTAGTACTAAATGGGTCTTCTAATGTCTTCAAAGAGCAAAAGCAGCTGGGTGATGGTGGTGCACACTTTAATCCGAAGACTCAGAGGCAGAAGCAGGCGGATCTCTGTGAGTTCAAGGCTGTTAGGACTGTTTGGAGTCCTGGCCTCCACCTGCTCTCCTTTGATAGTGACCTTTACTTGGCCTTCTGATTTGAGCTACTGAAAGCTGTGTCCAGCTCTGCTTCCTGAGCACGCGTTGCCTTGTCCTTGATTGAGGATAAGGAGAGGAGGTTTTCACCTGCTGGCCCACCTGACTGTGTTGGGTATATAAACATCTTTACCAGTGACTAGGGGTGTATGTCTCTGTCTGTGCTGTCTCTGTGTGTCTTTGTGTGTTTCAATCTCCAGCCCCTTGCCCGAGGCTCACGAATGGTCCTATAGTGCAGGCACCGCAATATAGGAGTAGCACCGTACTGTCACGTAGTACAGGCGGCCACTACACGAGGCCAGCCTGGTCTACAAGAGCTAGTTCCAGAACAGTTAGAACTGTTACACAGAGAAATCTTATCTTGAAAAAACAAACAAGCAAAACAAAAACAAAAACAAACAAGAGCGAATGCACCCTCGTTCACAGAGTCTCAGATGGCCCCCATGGCTATCTGCCTTCTGACATTTGCCCTCTAAGATTATAGATGCTTTTTAACTACTAGAACATTGGCCTAATTCCCACTTTACAGACAAGGAAATGGAAATTTATTCTAGGTCACTTGGCCAGTTAATGGCAAGGCTTACATTAGATATTAGCCAGTTAAACTATAGCTAATAATTAGCATTCCAGTGATCATCTCAGTAAGGCTTATCTCCAGAATGAAATTGTTTATAGCAAAATAAACTATGAAGAGGACACTAGTTCCAAAGGGATTGATCTGAATGGTCGTTTGCAGGACAGTTTTAGTTGGGGATTTTTGTTACTGTTTGAGAGTTGTTAGTTATAAACGTAAATGAAGACTCAAAATGATAAAGGAGATATGAGGGCTGTAGAGAGGGCTCAGAGGTAAAGAGAACATACTACTCTTGTGGAGGACTTCAGTTTAGTTCCCAGAATGCCCACATCAGGTGACTCATAGATGTCTGTCTCTTTAGATCCAGAAGGATCTGATGCCCATGATAGCGTACCGCCTACAGCCTCCTAATGTCCATGATCTCCTACCGCCCATGATCTCCTACCACCCTTGACTTCCTACCACCCATGGCCTCCTGATGCCCATGACCTCCTGATACCCGTGATCTCCTACCACCCATGGCCTCCTGATGCCCATAATCTCCTACCGCTCACAGCCTCCACCAGCCCCTACACTCAAATACACATACCCTTATATATCTATAATTAAAAATAATATTAAAAAATTCTTCTTTAAAGGGAGACAGGAATTCTTTCACAATAGATGATAGGAGTGGTGTGAATTTGCTTACCAGGCTCACACACTGAATAATGTAGGTCATCTTTGGAGGCATTGCTCAGCATAAAACAAGTATCTCAGAGCCAAATAGAGAGTGGGGAACCACAACTCAAAAGTGCTTGTTTTGGAAATGAAGGACAACAACAAATAAATGGCTCCAAATCCCCACCAAGCTTTTTGCCCTGGGCTTATAAAACCTGAAAATGCCCACTCGCTTGATGACATCCAGCCTCTCAGGCCACTTGCAGAAGAAGGAAGAAAAATTGCACTACACATGGCTATTGTTCTAATACAGGCTTATTACATCCAAAAGTCACCATTCTTTGCAAACCACTCAGTTACTAAGCCTCCGCCCTTTTAGAAGAACAGATGTGTAAGGACAAAAGCAAGAAAAATGAGTTGCCAAATGGCAAGCATATGAAACTAGAGGCAAAGCCGCTCATCCTCCCAGCCTCTGTAGAAGCCAAGAGCTTCCAGGCAGTGCAAGCGAGGTGCACATTTATAATGTTTTTTCTTAGAAGGATAAAAGTAAACGCTGCAACTTTTTCAGTTATGCTCCGTAAGCACACTTAAACCTCGACATAGCTGCTGGCTCTTGCTTGTATATTATAATTGCACTGTATTTTAAAGATAACATAGAAAGACAATGCTGGGTGTGATTTTTTTCCCTTAAAATGGAAGATGTTTTGTTTGTTTGCTTTGTTTGTGTCAGTAAACCAAGAATTCGGGAGGATGTGGTCTCTGAAATTGCATGGACATCTTGTTTGTTTTGTTTTGTTTTGTCACTATGATTAAATTTAAGGCCTAAGCAGCAGCAGAATAGCCCATTTTAATAAACACTGGGCCTCCCTGTTGATGTGACACACATAAAAACAAGCCTGAATGACGCTGAAGGGGTAGCCCGAAAAGACAACTGAGTTTTCTTGTCTAAATAAATGATACGTGTGATTATTAATCTAAATAGATAGAAGGGTCTACAAATTATAATTGAATATACAACTCCCTGGTGATCTTGGACTTTCAGTAAGGTCTATGAATAAAAAATAGCCATCAGTGGATTGATTCCATAAAAATAATACCTTGCATTTATATATCAACTTTCATGGCATATAGCTGGGTTTGATATTTGCCTGTGAAGTGGGCAGGGCAGGCAGGTCTTATTCACTGCATTTCACAGATGAGCAAATGGAAGCTACGAGTCTGAGTTCTTTGAATGGGTAACAGTGCCTTTAAATCTGGTGCAGTCCCTCTCTGATGGAAAATCACCTCTTTGTTCAAAGAAGGGTTGAGCCTTCATTTAATATAACACTGACCAAAGATGTGCCCTAAAAGTATAAGAAGTGTGCTGCTGATGTATCTTCATGAAATTTAAGCAAAGATCCTTCACTTTCTGACATTAAAGATTGAAGTAAATCGGGAAGAGCGCAGTTTCACATGTTTTCAGTTGCGCATCAGAATACAATGCTTGCCTTGGTTAATGAATTTGTCAATGGCTCCCTCAACTTTGCTCAACTCTCAGTTCTCGGTGTCAGTGAGTTCTGGACTTGGACCAGGATATTTATCTGTTTCTCCAAAAGCCATTTGCTCTCACATTTGAGAGCTAAGTTTCCTGAAGCTGCTCCACACCCTGGCAAGCTTGGTGGTGATCCCACATGCTTTCAGCCAAGGGCTCCCTCAGAATGGTAAAACACTCTTTATGGCCAGCTGTCCTGCTTGCCAGATCCTTCAATTTGCATATGTTCCCTTACCGAACAAGGGAGTTTTTCTTTCTGTTTCACCAAATGCAGGTGTGCAGTCATTCCGTGAGAACTACCATAATCAGCCATGGAAAATTGCCTCCCAGGTTCAAGGTCTGAAAAATATTATTTTTTCATGAAGACAATAAAAAACCCACAATATTTGTACTTCACTCCCCCCCACACACACACCCTGTCCTCTGAAGGTCTACTCTCTGCCAGTCACAACCTCACAACCTCACAAGTGGCACCAGTCACTATGTTGTTGGCAATTCTTTTTCTAGCCTGTGTAGGTCCACAGTAAAAAATGAAATTCCAAACTGTAAATGCATAATGATATGAACTGGCTCACGCTGCTCTCTGGTAAGCCTACCGAATCTCTTTTCTACATTTACTTCTAACAATTGCCCAGATTATTAAAATTTCTTGACTCTGTCATCCTTTCAACCACAACTTCCTTTTCCTCCTGCAAGCTTTCCTACAAAAATTTTCTTGCTTTATATCAAACTGGTTGTCCTTTCTCCCTCAGTTTCATTTTTAGGCTGCCTGGAAGAAAACAAAGGGCTGTGAACTGTGACCTGTTATATAGGGAACCTGGGCATATTAAAATATGGAGAGTCTTTGGACATAACTTCTCAGTATTGCTATAACCACAAGTCCAAAGGGTTTGTTAAGGTCAAATATTTGCTCGTTGTTTAAATCAGACCCTAGTGATAATAAGTATTTATCCCTGTGTCTTTGAAAGTAAAATCCATCATATTACATCGAATATATTTAAAAAACCTAAGATTTTCACGTAAACTGAGAATAGAATGTCACTCAGATTTCAGATTTCACTCACTAGCAAATATAAGATGGTTTCTAAATAAATGCAAACCTCAGTTCACTGAGTAGGTATTGTTTCTTTACTGAAAAATTTCAGAATCATTGTATGAAGTATAAACAGGCAGTATAAATATCACTCCAAATCACTGCCTCTTAAGCTTTGCTTAAAAATTGCCAAGTCTATGGAAAGCGAAGAAGGAATTTGAATTCTAAGCTTCTAACTTACGATCACCTCTGTGGGCATTCAACGTCTAACTTTACCTTAGAAATCTAGTAATGCAACCTGATTCATAGAGTGCGTGCATGAAGCCCTAGCTTTGCTTCCCAGCCTTATTTAAAGCACACAGAAGTGACCCTGTAATCCTAGAATTTAGGAAGTGGAGGAAGAAAGCGCAAGGTCATCTTTGAGCGCAGAGGGAGTTCGAGGCCAGCCTAGGCTGCAGGAGACTCTGTCTTATAAACAAAAGAGTAAATAGGAAAAAGAAATTTACATTTTACAGCAAAGGAAGAATAGTAGTAAAGTTGGTGTCTTTAGTAAACTGGAGGTGAGACCTTCAATCTCTTTCAGTGATAGTTTGATCAGAAAATAATTCATGTTTATATTGTAATATTTGTTTGGCTGACATCAGATTGTCAGCCTCTCTCTACCCAGCCTCAGTGAACTGGACCGGCCACTCTGCTGGAGGGGCTGGGTAGGCAGAGGGAGAACTCCAAGAATTCATCCAGCAACTTGAGAGACTCGGACAAACTTGAAAGATTCCAAGTCTCCATAGACTTTGCAAACACACAAAATGAACAGTTTGTGCCATACACACAGGCAATTCCCCAAATCTTCCATCTTAAATATGCACTCTGATCAACTCTATTCCCTTTCTGTGGGTCAGATTGAAACGGGAAAATGAATTCTTGCAAAGTGTCTTTTCTTCTGGAAATCAGCCCCCCCCCCACACCCTCCTCCATTGCTCGGGAAGTCACCTCCCCTCTCCTGTCCTTGTCTGGAGCTCACGCCTGTCTTTCCCACTTAAAATGGGGCCAAGCTGCTTTTTCAGCAGGTTGTTGGCGCTAAGGAAATGGCGCCGTTTGTAGTAACAACAGTGATGATAATGAATCCTAAACACCTACGGAATCTTGGTGAACTCTCTGTGATGTTACAGCCCTGGCTGATAAACAGTGATAATGACTGAAAATGAGGTGGAAAATTACTGCGCAGATTGTGGGTGGCTTCTAATTGCCTGAAAAGAAGGACTTTTCATAACAAACAAACCCCATCTAAATAAATACACGGACGACATAATAGACATACTAGGACTATAACTCAATTTTTCCTCCTGTTTTACAATAATCTGCTCCATAAAGCACAGAGACACCGAAGGACTTGACAAACACTTCTGAGGTCAAGGGCCTTGGGAGGGAAAAATTAAGGCTGTGTTTGCCCTTTGTTCAGTGTTGCATTGTTCCTGGGTCTGTACGCAGGACTTGAGAGACTCCACCAACATAAACATAAAGCTACCTAGTTAGGAGCCCGTGTTTACACAGCCAGGATCAAAAGCACAGACACTTGGGCTCATTTGCATTTGCTTGCCAGAGTGTCTTGATTCTTTTTTTTTAAAGGAGCAATAATTAATATTATGATGCCATTTCCTCGCAAAGTTAATTTTGATTTAGACACTGTATAAAAGGCCTCCCGTCCTTTCCAGGTTGCTAGCACTTTTCTTTTCCTTCGCGTTGATTGTTCTTTTCTAAGGAACTAATGACCGCGTGGCAGATCGTCGGATCATCGCAGGGAGCACAGATGAAAAGCCTGTTACTCCAAAGGATTAAATTACAATTCTTAGTGAACCATTGCCAAGCTATTTTTTTTTCCAAACCCAGGGAGGATTGGAAATAGGAACTGTTATGGCTAGAAAATGGGTGGGGATGGTTGAGTGGATGAGCAAGAATAACCAAATGTTATTACATTCTTTTCAAGTACAATCATGAAGCAAATAAGAGATGATAAAAATCTATAAAATATCCAAGTGATCAGAAATAACAAAAAAAAGAAGTGAGATCACAGAGGTTTCCTGAAGAGAAAATCAAAGGGATACAATGTAATGATAAGGAATGCACACACTAATACATAAAAAGAATTAAAAGTTAGCTTTGCTTTAGACCCTTCCAGGCTTATGGAGTCAGAAGACCTAACATTTGCAAATTGCTTGAGTAAAAGCTTTCTTGGGAATAACTCTACATGATGTCATAACGGGGCCTAGGACCATCCTGTTCTAATGCAGAACTAGCACGTTCTCCAGAATGTAATTGGGAACTAAGAGGAGAATCATTTCTGGTTGAGGTACCAAACACCAGGAAATATAGAACCTGGGGGCAGACTAGATAAAAAAAAAGTTTTGAAAACAGAACTCAGGAGGCAGAGGCAGGCAGATCTCTTTGAGTTGAAGGCCAGACTGATCTACTAGTGAGTACCAGGCCAGCCAGGACTAGGCAGACCGTGTTTCAAAAATGCAAGCAAAGGACAAAGTGTGATTGCCATTGATTCATCAGCCTGACAGATCTTTAAAAGAGGAAAAAAGAATTGGGGAAGATAATTTCACAAAAGAGAGGTTTCCAAATTCAATTATGCAACGCGTGCTAATGACCTGAGAGGAAGATGCAGAATGAAGTCCAAAGGCCGGAAGAAACTGAGGAAAGGTGAAAAACTGACTGTTCAGCTGTGTCCTGGCTGTGACAGGGAGTCTTTGGGATGCCACTGTGGCTTCTGTGTGTGTCATCCTGGAGGAGTCAGGAACACGAAATACTGTCGTTATTCCATGGTTCAGGACCACACCAAACATGATGATTCCAAGTAAAAGGATGGGTGATGTGCAGTCTCTTCTCTTTAGAAGTTTATAGTATTTGAGAGAAAAGAGAGATGCCCTAGTCAATGAGTAAAATTTAAAGCAGATGCT
The DNA here is from genome assembly GCF_982192425.1 of Myodes glareolus. Classification (NCBI taxonomy): domain Eukaryota; kingdom Metazoa; phylum Chordata; class Mammalia; order Rodentia; family Cricetidae; genus Myodes; species Myodes glareolus. The sequence goes on from NC_142050.1 coordinate 7,406,916, forward strand.
AAAAGGAAATGTCACATAAAGGAAGTGAAGGAGCCTGTAACTTTGGAGAAATCAAAGACTTCAGAGAGGAGCTGAACTGAGTCTTAAGGAATGAAAACGAGTTTCCCAGTCAAGAAAACTAAGGATCAAAATCTATGGTGTACGCAGCATGACATATTCTGGGGGCATGGGTCAGGGACAGCAGCAGATGAGGCTGGAGAACGGTAGGATCTGATTGTGGAAGTAGTGCGTGTGTGCCAAGGGGTTCGACCTCATCAAGTCAAGTGGACGAGAATTGCGAGCTTTGGAGTCAGAGTCGGGCACAGTCCAATGTGGTTCAGAAGAGGAGTTCTGGCTGTGAGAAGAAGGGAAAGACGCGAGTCTACAGAGGAGGCCATTGGGGTAGCAATAGACAAGAGATGTGCAGATAGACCTGAATTCTTGGCGGTGAGATGAAAAGATTTGACCAGCTATTAGATGTTAAGGCTGAGGAAGAGGGGAAAGGTGAACAGAACTCCAGTCCCAAACTCGTTGACCCCACTGAGATAGAGAACACTGCAGAAAAGAAACATTGCTTATGCAATGGCTCCGCACTATCGGAGGAGGCAACCGAGACGGGCAGGACTGTGGTTAAAGTCTTTATGTAGCAGAGAAACTCCAAGTAAAAAATAAAAACAGCAGCAACAACAGCAAATCCAGCAAGAACTGAGCAGGAACACTCTATACGCTCATGTGTCCTTGAAGAGACTCAAGGGGATCAGAAAACATTCTGCTGGAATCTTACTTAATTTTTAACTATTGCAAAACTCTTTGTGTGATAGAGACCAACAACATACTAACTTCTCCCTGGGGTTAGCTCTCTGGGTGCAGTTCTCAAAACGAATGAAATTCCTTCTCATTCTTTGTAAATGGGACACTGCCCTAGATGATCACAAGGCAACTGGCCTAAAAGGTTCATTTTGGGAACCATTCCCACCAGCATAGCTCTGTCACCAAGAAATCTGGTGCTGTGCAACCGATAAGAGCTCGCAGATGCAAACTGGCTGCTGAGGCTCGTGTGAAATATTTGTTTTCACAGGCCCCAATTTTTACTTTTAACTTTTGGTGTTTGTCAAAAAAGCCTTACTTTTCCAACTCACTGAATTTAAATAATTGTGATAAATTTGTTTAATACAAAGGTCTCATTTTTCATATAGTCCTTACATGGATGGTTATTCTTCTTTAGAGTCCTTCTAACATGGAATTCTTCATCTGAAAGTGTTTTTTCAATTCTTTTATTTTATCTTGGTTTTTTGAGACAGGGTTTCTCTGTGGCTTTGAAGCCTGTCCTGAAACTAGCTCTGGTAGACCAGGCTGGCCTTGAATTCACAGAGATCTGCCTGCCTCTGCCCTCAAGTTCTGGGATTAAAGGCATGTGCCACCACCTCCCAGACAAAATTCTTAAGAGGAAAGGATATTATACTACATTCTGGGTTTTATTTTTTGTATTGCTTACCAAGTCTTCAGTATACTAACCTCTTTTATAATCCTAAAAGCATACATCCCTGTTCTTCCTGATCCCCACTTCTCTGAGCTGAGGGCTTGTGCAAGAAGCTAGCAGTAACCAACTGGCTTTCAGTCATACTAATGAGTCAAAATGTCACTCATCCACTTTCTGTTTTTATTTCCCTTCACCACAACAGCCTCCAAAGACAGGAACAGTGCGCTGCTCTGAAGCCTAGATTTCGAGGACACCTATTGGCTGAGGTGGGCGGATGTGACATCCTGCAGTTAGCATCAGTAGCAACTTCTTCTGTCACTATTGTTCGTGGTGCGAAAACAATAACCTGGACAACCAGGCAAAAATGCATTTTAAAGCAGCTGACATTTTGTGGAAGAATAAAAATGTATGTTAATTCAATTTACATTCATTTTATTAGTTTATAAAATCTTATCTAAGCCATCAAGTATTCTGTTTCATATAACTTTTTAAATAAGTTATTCGAATTTCATCAACAATGTCTTGATTGGGTCTCCAGCACTAATCGGGACCATCACAAGTAGTACTGGGGACGTAAACATCTTGCATCCATCATATAGAGTAATGAGTAATCGCATTAGCATAATTTTCAAATGCAGAACTCAAATAACTTTTCCCCTAAGACTTGTAGTAAAACCATACAAACAATAAGACTAAAATGATTCATTACACCGTGGGCTTGTTTATATTATAACATAGTTATATGCCTGGTAGAATGAGACTGTAAAACTGCCATTAACAAGAAGAGGAAAGCGGTTCTGGCTTTTACTAAACCACACCAACTTATGATGAAGGCATACAAAAAGCAGTAGCCACGGTTTGCTTCTGTGTCTTCTTGGGATAACAAAGTTCCCTTGAGGTTCTTTTAAGAACTGCATTCGTGTGTGTGTGTGTGTGTGTGTGTGTGTGTGTGTGTGCGCGCGCGCGCGCATGTGTGCAAGTTTTCAGGGAGTTGCTTCTCTCCTTCTATGGGTATTGAACTGAGGGCTTCAGACTTGGCCAGGGAGTACCCTTACTCACTGAGCCATTGTGCTGGTCCCCAAACTTTGTTTGGAATAGATTTTTCCATGAACCTGTACTTTGCAAGACTCACTCAGGCTGTAATAAATAGAACAATTTATGAGCGAATTTCTGCCCTTGCAGAAAAGCAGTGAATTTGCAGGTGGAACCAGCAAGGAAGCACATAGGGAAGGGAAATTGTATTGTCAGAGAGAAGACACCAAGCATACCAACCAATCAACGACTCCCTCCTCGGCTTCACAGCTGCTTAGAAATCTTTACTACCAAAATGGATGTGTTCACTGGTTTTCTCTGAACGGTTCCATTAAAATGTGTTACTGAGTTCAGAGCCCAGTGCTTCAGATATAGCTGGTTAAAAAAAAAGACAAATACAGTAAGAAAAATAAATGAATCTGATATTTAGATTACGGTTTAAAGAGTTCTACCACGGAGGTACTAGCAGACGAAGCTTCCTGATGTCATGACAGCCTGGATGCCTGAAATGTGATGTAAGTTTTCTAGATGAAAGGCCACGAAGCCCAATATTTCAGGCAAAGATGAGTAGCTAACATAGATGCTTAAAAACGGAGAATAATTTATACTTAAATTATTAAGTAAATGTTAGTTCCATGAATATCAGTTACTAGAAAAAGTATAGCAAGAGATGAAACCAGAAGGGATTTAGGGATTCGGAGCAACTATCCATATCACCCCTTCCAAGGAACGGGAACATCCTAGAAGAGGGGGCAGAGAAAATGTAAGAGCCAGACAATGGAGAGAGGACTGAACCCTTTTTCTGGTTGCCTGCACAGGGCCGGCCCAAGACTGAACACAACATTCCATCGTGGATCTGGGAGGGGCCCTTGGAGCCTGACCCTCCCTGGGGATTATTGGCAATTGGCGGCTGCTTGTGAACTGGGTGTCCTTGCCTTGGTGAGTTGCCCACGCTCCAGTGGTTACTCCACACCATGACTATGTTAACAGTTCTGCTTATACCCAGTGAGTCACGAAATTAATCTATGTGATAGCGGGGGTTAGGGAGAGGCTTGCAGAGAAAGAGGAGAAGGGTTGGTGGTAGGGAGATGGATAAGAGATGGTAGTTGGAGGGTAACTGAAACCTCTATGCATGTGCGTGTGTCTGTGTGTGTATGTGTGTGTGTGCATGTGCATGTTTGTGTGTATGTACATGTTTGTGTGTGTGCATGTCTGTGTTTGTGTGTATATGTACATGTTTGTGTGTGTGCATGTATGTGTTTGTGTGTGTGTGTACATGTTTGTGTGTGTGCATGTATGTGTTTGTGTGTGTGTGCATGTTTGTGTGTATGTACATGTTTGTGTGTGTGCATGTCTGTGTTTGTGTGTATATGTACATGTATGTGTTTGTGTGTGTGTGTGTACATGTTTGTGTGTGTGTGTTTTTGTGGAGAGAGAGATAGGAGGGATACACACACAGAAGTTGTCAAACGATAATTTAAAAAAAAAATTAAAGCTGGTAGGAATCTATCAACATCCAAGCAAAACATGGCTTCTGTCCTCAAAGCTCTTATAGTTTAGTAAGAGAAATGATTTTAAAAAATAATTCATACACTGGGCATAATGGTATATGCCTTTAACCCCAGCGGCTAGATCTCTGTGAGATAGAGGTCAGCCTGGCCTACATAATTAGTTCTAGGACAGTCAGAGCTACATAGTGAGACCCTGTCTCAGAAATAAAACAAGAACCACAACTGCACAACAGTGTTCAGTATTTAAGAACCCCGTGGAGAAAGCAGACAGATTCTGGAAGACAATTACAGGGAGGACCTGCTTGAAAGTGGTCAGGGTAGTGCCTGTCTTGGTGATGAGACTGGAGGGGTGGAAAGATCAGATCCTGAAGGTCTCAGGCTTCTCAGGACACTGGGGTTTCTATCTTGGGCCTTATCCATGTTCAAAGCCTTCAGGCAATGGAGAGACGGAGTCAGTTTGCTGTTTCAGACAAGCCTTTCTAGCAAAGCCTGCATATGAACAAGACACCAGATAGGGAGACCAGTTAGATGGCTTTTCCACTCGACTGGGTGAGAGTTGATGCTTGAGTGCTGGAATCTCTTGGCAACAGCAGCTTAAAGTGAGGGGGAAGTATGGTCAAGTATTTAACAACCCTTTTGGCTCCAACACGGACCCATTTGAATGGCTGCTGGCCTGGGTACCAGAGCAGAGTCTGTGGGTCTCTGCAGGGCCAGCTGTATCCAGAGGTGGAGCAAGCATGGACAGGGACTGGGGCCAGCTGCTCTTTGTAACCAGTGTTAGAAGTCTTTCAGTATTTTCCTTAAAAATGCAGCTAGCCTGGGAAACATTAAGGAGATAAATAGGAAAGAGAAAGTCTGCATCTTAGTAACGGGAGTGGAAGCCAGGGGGAAGTTAGTGACTAGGTTCTGGTTTCTGTTGGGGCAACAAGGTAAACTAATTTACGTATTCAATAATATTTCCTTACCACTCTGTGTTTAAGACATCCAGAGACTTGGCATACATGTGGCATTTGATACAGGAGGAAAGAACTGAGCCGCAGAAATAAACTTGGGAACATAAAGCTGCCATTTAAAGTGACGGAACAGATGAGGTCTCCTAGAGAAACGGGGGAGAGAAGCAGCAGACCCCAGGCAGAGTCCTGCGCGCTGCCAACATTCAGTGTTTGTGAAGAGGAGACACGTGACAGCTGGGGAGGAGCTGTGGCGGTAGCAGGAAAGCAGTCATAGGAGCTCACAGGAGCGAAGAGTAGACAGGTTTCCAGAAGAGTGAGGGAGTGGCTGGCTATGTGGAAAGTTGTGGAGAGATTGAGAAAGAGCGACCTGAACTATCTCAGGGAACTAGCCACTGTGGAGATTGTCAGTGACCTTATTCTGTAGTCTATATTCTGCAGTGTAATAATCGAAGGGCGACAATCAGCCATTCTGGTAAGTTCAGGAACTGGAGTCCGGTTAGAAGTGTTTGTCTTCAAGGGTAGTTACAGGCCCCAGCTGTGCCCCTTTGAGTTCCCTGAATATTGACTTAGGGCAGTTGTCCCAAGTCATCCCACTCTAGGGAGGACTGGATGTGGGAAACCATGCATAAACCTTTCCTTTAGCTTCTTTGGAACGTAGCACATGGAATAATAGATCATCCCTACTAACCCTGTGACTTTTAGGGAGGTGTAACTCTGGAAAACTGCCCTGGCTTCTTGTACAGCTGATTTGGGTTTTAAAATCCACGGAGAATTCTCAAGCTGCTGAATTTGTAGACAGAGACAATAATACTTCAGAGAGCATTTATTTGGCAATATGTCACCTGGTAACTAAAGAAGGATGCCCCAAACAGGCAGAGATTCTTGTGAGATAGAAAAGTCAGGAATTGTGGCTGGGGATGTAATTTGGTTTGTAGAGTGCTTTCTTTGCATGACAGGGTTGTGGGTTCTATTCTCAGCACTGTATAAACCAAGAATAGTGGCAGATAGCTATGATCTTCGAACTCAGGAGGAAAGGGAAGGAGGATTAGAAGTTCAAGGTCATCTTCTCTTACACAGAAAATTCAAGACCAGTTTGGACTATAAGAGACTGTCTGAAAAAAGAGTCAGGAATCTAAAGGATAGTCATTACATTACCATGAACTGTGGCACTGTGGACCCCTGGCTGGCTTTCTCGTGTATTTATGCTGTAACTGGGATCATTAAAATGATCTTATACTGTACTATCAACATTTTGGAGTATTAGTCACAAAGTTTGGATAGTAAATAATATGATTAACCTCCTAGAGTGGTTAGCTATAAATATCATTAATAAAATATATGATATTTTAAGAAAAGCATTTCTGATGTGAAGACTTATGCATTCTATATTGAGATATTAATGGTAGAAATTAAAGGAATCTAATGGTCCAAATTTCATATTGGAGAAACAGATAAGACCCAGAGGTCAGGTGGTGGTGGCGCAGGCCTTTAATCCCAGCACTTGGGAGGCAGAGGCAGGCAGATTAGCTGGTCTACAAAGTGAGTTCCAGGACAACTAGGACTGTACACAGAGAAACCCTGTCTTGGAAAAAGAAAAAAGAAAAAAAACTCAGAAAGGCTACATGATGTGTCCAAGGACCACAGGGAGTTCTGCATTAATGAAGCCTCCAATCTATATTCTGTGTCTCTCTCATTATAGCACCCTCATTCTACAGGAGTTTTCTGTTAAACTGGGGGATACTTCATTTATAATGATCTGATTACTACAGCTGCGTAATAAATTGTCCACTGTCGAGGATATATATGCCCACCAAGTTCGTGCCTCACTCTAGCGCAGGGCACTTAGGCAATGGCTTGTTTCTGATCTTCACTCTGATCCCCAGCTGGGATCAGCAGAGGGGTCACTTAAATGTCTACTGACTGACATGACCTAACGCTCAGCTGGGTCTGTGGGCCCAAACACTCACCATAGCCTTTCTGCTTAGAGTCTCCTTACTCTTTGGTGACAGACTTCCAATAATGACCACCAGAAGACAGAGAAGCAAACAGAGGTCTTCTTGCCATTTATGACACACAGAAGTCACGTGTGTCTTTCTCTCAGCTGTTTATTGTACTCAAAAAGCCCCTCCCAGGTTCTAGGGAAATAGGACCTCACTATGTAGCTCAAGCTTCCCTCAAATTTATAATCCTCTTGCTTCAGCTTCCTGGGGTACTGGGGTTCAGGGATGGAGATCTAGAATTTGCCTCTTGATAAAACTAGTAAGTTCCTACAAGAGTATTTGGGACAACAGTTACTACGTAGCCCCATCCTGAAACTACAGTCAGCTAAGATTAGAATGAAAGGTAAACTCTGGGAGAATTTCGCAGGTAGAAGAGAGGCAGAGGGACTAAATTATCTCTGAAGGCTGAGACACCCATCCTACGACATTTCTGGCCAGTGCTTACCCCGATCTGAGCAGACTTAGAACAGTTAACTCAACATGACTGAAGCTCTTGTTTCATTTACCTGCCTTGTTTGGTCTGTTGGACATATTGTTTACAGAACACAGCCCAAGCACAATGGACTTCACAGTGAAGAAGAGGGAGGAAGTGGGATTTATTTATTGATTTTTATTGAGCTCTACATTTTTCTCTGCTCCCCTCCCTGCCTCTCCCCTCCCCACTTCAACCCTCCTCCAAGGTCCCCATGCTCCCAGTTTACTCAGGAGATCTTGTTTTTTTATACTTCCCATGTAGATTAGATCTATGTATCTCTCTCTTAGTGTCCTCATTGTTGTCTAGGTTCTCTGGGATTGTGGTTTGTAGGCTGGTTTTCTTTCCTTTATTTAAAAAAAAAAACCACCTTTGAGTGAGTACATGTGATAATTGTCTTTCTGGGTCTGGGTTACCTCACTCAAAATAATGTTTTCTAGCTCCATCCATTTTCCTGCAAAATTCAAGCTGTCGTTATTTTTTTCTGCTGTGTAGTACTCCATTGTGTAAACGTGCCACATTTTCCTTATCCATTCTTCAGTCGAGGGGCATTTAGGTTGTTTCCAGGTTCTGGCTATGACAAACAATGCTGCTGTGAACATGTCCTTGTGGCACGATTGAGCATCCTTTGGATAATGAATTTATCTTATCCCTTGGATAAGAATAATGAAAATACTACATATCAAAAGTCACGGCATATGCCTAAAGTTACCCGTAAGGTGCACATCATATCAAGAAGTGGCTAAGACAGCATCAGTAAAGGCTGATTCCTAAGTGTCTGACACTGGCCTAAGGCTTTATATGTAGCAACACATTTAGTGTCCAGCAATCCATAGGTGGGCACTGTCCTGCTCATTCTCATTTAATCAAAGAAAAAAAAACTGAAGCAGAGAAGGGCTAAATGAGTGCAGTGAGGACAAGGGCCTAGAGCCCAAGCAGTGCTCTAGCGTCGTCATGGGAACAGAGACACAGACACAGTCGCCCCTCTTTGCTAGCAACTTACTTTGGTGGCGCAGAGTCAGAGGAACGGAGAACCTTATCTTCTCCAACATGGCCTCTACTGAGGTCGAGTGGGAGTGGCAGAGATGGCCTCATGACTCCCCCACCATACTGCCACCTCTGATGGTACCCCAACAAGAAGGGAAGAGAAACTTTGTTACTAGCAGGTTCTGTGTGAAGGTCAGACTCCCAGATGGTCTCATGCGCACTGTGGGCAGAATGGGTCTTTAGTGTCTGATAGGAAATCTACACAGCATTCTCTTCTTAGCTTGCGTATTTGCGTGTGTTACTCAGCCTAGTGGAAGGTTCAAGCCCAGCCTCCCCATCATGATTGCTGGTGTGAACGGGACAGGGAATACTTTTTAAAATTTTTTCCTGTGGCTTTGGCTGAAGTAGAATCTTGATTGTCTAGGAGTTTTCTTTTTGGCTAGACTATGTTTTCTTGTTCTTTGGCAAGGCAAAACAGGTTTTTGTTATGACCGTTTGCCTTTGCCTTTTAAGTTTGCAATTTGCTAGTGTGTTCTAATCAACTTCTAGGAATATAAGAAAATGAACAAAGAACCACAGGAGTTAGCTCCTGGATTTTCTCAGTACTTCTGACTGGTCTATCTTCTCTCCACCTCTCTATTTTCTTACATGTAATTTCCAGCTTTTCCCCATTTCTCCCAGCAAACCAGCAAGGGGAAACATTACTATTTCCTTTTCTAGAAGCAGAATCATCTACCACATCTTGAGGAATCCGACAGCAAGTGCACACATTCAGAGCAGAAACAGGAACATGATATCGGGTGGAGCATAATTTATAACCAGGAGGGTAGGAAGGGTGCGGGAGCCACACCAACTTCACAAGTCATAAAAGAGCGATCTGAGATTAGATTACACATCTGGGCCCACAGGTGTGGTGATAGGCATGAAGGTCTTGAAGGTTAGCTTCCATTTTCTTAATGGACTAGGAAGGGAATCGAGCAATCAGGAGAGAAGAGGGTCGGGAAGGCTGGTGGTGGACAGGAAGGGGTTGAACCTTGCTTTGAAAGGCACTAAAGTGATTGGAGAGAGAAACAGTGGGACTGTTCTCTCAGAAAGTCATGAGAATTTGGGTGGAAACCAGTCAGGATAGACGACTACTTTCTTCCAGAACTGTGTACAGATTGGGGCGGGAGATTCAGGTGTTATTGTCAGCTTGGCTAGAAAGGCACAAGGGCAGAGAAGTACGATTATAGAATAAGCCCTAGTGCATGGGACAGCTCTGGGAGACACAATTTACTTTGTATTTGGCCATCTTGTGACCCCATATAGATTTGAAAAGGTGGACTGTAAGCCTTCGGAGTAATTGGATCCGGAGTCTCAACAGGGGTGACAAATTGCTAAACAGGAACTGTTCAATTAGAAACACTCAGGACAGGGGAAAATGGCCACGGAGTAAACATTTGGAATTGAGATCAGGAGGTAAAAGGGGGGACTGGAAATGAAACCCTTTCGGCCAGGATCGGCGAGTATATAGCTGAAGTGGGATGAATGAGAAGCTTGACTCTTTCACCAATCTTCCCACTGAAAATAATTTTAAATTGTGGATAGTTCATACATTTATTTGAATATTTTATAGTGCTGCTGGAAATTTGGGTCTCATATATGCTAGGCAAAAATTTTCCTCTGAACATTATCACCAGTCCCATGAAAACACACTTTTAAATGCATCTGTGAACTAGAACAAAGGCAACACAAAATGAATCCAAGTTCCAGGAGATGACCAAGTCACTGAGGACTTTCAACAGATGTGGGTCTTCCCGAGTTCCTGTTTCCATAGCCTTGAGAGAGGCATCCGTCATAGTTCAGAAGCAGGCCAAAGAAGAGAGTCTGAAACAGCACCCTAGGGCAGGGGTTAGCTCAGCATCCCAGGGCAGGGATTAGCTCAGGTAATAAAAGACCTGAGTTCACTCTCCAGAACTCGTGTTTTAAAAAAAAACGAAATATGGGTGTGGTGACTCAGCTTGTAATCTAAACACGGGGTGAAAGTGGGGAGTCAAGACACATAGATCTCTGGGGCTCCCTGGCTAGCTAGTCTAGCCTACTAAGCTAGCTCCAGGGTAGTGAAGGACCCTGCCTGAAAAGTTGGATGGTGCCTGAGGACTTGAGACTGTCCTCTGCCTTTTACATGCATGTGTACACATGTGCTCATTTGTTCATTCTCTCTCTCTCTCTCACACACACACACACACAGTCTCTCTCTCTCACACACACACACACACACACACACAGAGAGAGAGAGAGAGAGAGAGAGAGAGAGAGAGAGAGATCTGTATGAAGCTCTAAAGAATATACTAAACATAAAATTGTCCTCCACAGTACACAACAAGGAAAACTCAAAATTTGGCACTGGGAAAAGCTTCTCTAGAAACCTCTAAGCTCAAGTCAGCTCTTAAGTATTTTGCTCCTTGAATCTCACTTCCTGGGTAGTCCGAGAAAAAAAAATGGAGCTGAGAATTCAGTTTACAGAAGCCTTTCCTCCCTAGTACCCATGGGCATCTGGCAGGAACAAATGCAAATCCTCTTTAAATGAACCCTCCAGCACTGGCTTCAAAGAGTTCCCATAGAAATACGAACCCACAGTTAAATAGCAGAAGCGCTGAATGTCACTCACAAATTTCAGTCAGATATGAGAAACCCAGACAGTAGGAAATGTATTCATCATTTATAAAGGTTGCTGAAACTATGGGATCATCACTTGTGGATGATGAGATAGTTTATAAAGACAGTGTAGGAAAATGTACACCAAATAGAGTTAAGATTTCTAAAAAGTTTTAATTTAAAAAGTCAATATTTTGGACATGCATTTCTATGTATAAGCATGTGCTTTACCATAGGGCTACACTCCAGCCCCTGCAATCAATATTTAATAAAAATAATACCATAGCATTTTTTCATGTTAAAAGTCAGAAATGGCAAAGATCCCAAGACTGGTTAACTAGATTAAGACTCTATAAAAGAATCCATTCAGCAATGAAACATGATACACAGACACGCATGTACTGATATGAGAAGACAGGTCTCATATGAGAGATGAAAGAAACTGGATGCAGAGCAAGGCTTTATCCCATCTGACACCCTCTGCTCAGGAAGATGGGCTAACGTAGATAAGACTGGAATTGCTCAGTAGACACACCAGAAAGTTAATAATACTGAATTCAGAGTGTAGTTTGCTAGGATTATATATATACATGATTTTCTTCTTGTTTTTTCCTATTTTTCTACCATAGACATATGCCCCCTCATACCAAAAAAACAGAGAAAAATAACAAAGAATAAGAAAAGTTAGAATAAATATAACTATAAAATATGTGGAGATGACCTTCATAAAACATGCCTTGTACTTGAAGAAAGCTACTGTATTCCCTGAGCTGATAAAAATAAGACTTAACAGTGAGTGAAGTGTGTGTGTGTGTGTGTGTGTGTGTGTGTGTGTTTTTGACGTGGGGGGGGCAGATGCATTAAGTTTCTGGCTAAAAAGACTAAGTGTAATAAAGTTAAATTCTTCTCAATTTAATAATCATAAACAAAACTTTAACTGACGCTTTAACCTTGATAAAATGTTTCTAAAGTTCATCTGGAAAAAATAAATGACACTACTAATAATGTAAGTCTGAAAATTAAGGAACTGCAAGGTAAGAGTAGCTCTAATTCAACAATACAACCTACTCAGTCTGTTTAGTGTTACTTGTGTGTGTGTGTTCAGGGCTGACCACTTGTTACTGGGTAACCAATGCTGTGCTCTTCCCTGGGGAAGACTATTTCTCCCACTCTCAGCGTTCCTTAGTTGTGGAGGGCTGGGCTTCCTGGGCTGTCCCATGGATACTCCGACATATCTGTTGTTATTGTCTTTGTTCAGCTCATGTTTCGGAAGCCGTGTGGGTGAGACTTTTAAAGTGTAGCTTCTGACGTTGCTAGGAGACACAGTCTCACAGTAAGCTTCCTGGTCCTCTGGGAATTTACTTACATACTTCTTTGAAAATCTTTCTGCCCCCTCTTCTACAATGTTTCCTGAGCTTTTGGTATGAGAACTGTTTTGTAGATGTATCCATTGGGACTGGGTTCTACAACTCTGTATTTTGATTGGTTGTAAATTTCTGTGATAGTCTCTCTTTGTTGCCAAGAGATGTTTCTTTGATGAAGGGTGAGAACTACATTCATCTATGGGTATAAAGACAAATGTTTAGAACGTCACAAAGAAATTATGCTAGTCTGATAAAGTGGTGGTTGTTGGTTCTTCTCGAAGGTCCATGACTTGGGCAGTCCTGGGTGGTTGGCCATGATTCTAGTACAAAGGCATGATTTTCCTCTTGTGGAGGGGTCTTAAGTACAATTAGTGAGGTGTTGGTTACTGCCAAGGTGTCTGTGCCGCTACTACACCCTATGGTTATAGTGTCATGCTATCGTGATTCATAGGTGTCATAATCGGTAGGATCATTGTATTTTATAAGTGTGTGATGAAGTGAATGCAATGAAAACTGTGATGAATCATTTGCTAAACAACATTGTAACAATAATTTTTTGAAGGTAAAATTCTTACCTTACCTTAAGCTGTACTCCAAAATAAATTCTAAATAAATGATTATAAAAGAACACATTATAAATAGGAAGGAATGCAAGAACTCTGTTCTAGATTGAGAACGGTGTGACTTACTAACAGCTCTTGGCCACTAACGCTTTGCTTCTTTCTGCTTTCATAATAGACTGACTATGCCCAGCGCTTGCCTACTCTTTCCCTGGTGCCTTTACTGGACCAACCTCTTCTGAAGACCCACATGTTTGAATCTCTTAGGGCTTGGTCCTTCTCTAGATTTTCTTCTGAGGTACTCTCATACCTAGGCAGAGCTCAAATTCCTACCTCCATTCAGGTGGCTCACTGATTTAACCACACTTTAGCAATTTCTAAAATATCAATGTTAATCAGGCTCCATGGAGGAAAACAGTGGCATATTCAAAATAGTAATTAAGTACATTTTACTTGAGATCATTTACAGAGCATCAAATGATGGAGTATACAGTATTTCAGGGCACAATCACTGCCTGGATCCTGAAGTAGCTTGGAGGAAGAAGTTGTTGAAGGGGAAAGGACTGTGGCGATGAGGAAAGGGAGATCTGGAAAAGGACGTGTGGGATGGAAGAGTGTGGGGAAGAGGATGTAGGGAGAATGGACTGGAGAGGATGGGAGGAAAGGATGCAGTCTGGTACTGACGCGGGTCAACATTCCCGCCTCACTGTGTCCTCCATTCTTGTCTCTTCACCTCCTACTGCTGAACCTAAAAGGAAGTCGAAAGACAAGGCAGCTTTTTTGCTGGTGAGGAGTTGGTGCTGATTTGTTCTCTGCAGGGCTGCCTCTCTGGACATAGCATCAGAGAGAAAAACGGCTCTAGGTCAGTCGGCAGAAGACCTCAGCCTAGCCTTTCCTTCCTCCTCCTTCCTTCTGCAGGGCATATCAAACTCAACAGGCTCAAAATTGAACTCAGAATTCTTACTCTATAGGCTTTCCGCTTAGAACACAAAACACTAACAAAATCCCAAAACATACTTTTTAGAGCCGGGCAGTGGTGGCGCACCACCTTTAATCCCAGAATTTGGGAGGCAGAGGTAGGTGGATCTCTGTAGTTTGAGGCCAGCCTGGACTATAAGAGCTAGTTCCAGGCCAGGCTCCAAAGCACAGAGAAACCCTATCTCGAAAAACAAAACAAAACAAAACAAACAAACAAAAACCCCATACTTTTTTTAAAAGCAATTTCTTTCTTTTCTAAGCAACGCAAATTATTATTTTTGTTGTTGTTCCTTTCCTCTCTGTATTCTTCAGGGGCTCACCACCCAGCTCCCAAATAAATACATGAAGGCTTATTCTTTCTTATGAATGCCTGGCCTTAGCTTGACTTATTTCTAGTTGGCCTTTCTTAATTTAAATTATCCCAGTTATCTTTTGCTTCTGGCCCTTTCCCTTTCTTTACTTCTTGTTCCATGGCATGTGTAGCGGTGCAGCCAGCCCCTGGCATCCTCTCTCTTTCTCTGTTCTCTCTCCTCAATCTCTTTCTCATATTTCTCCTCCTGTTTATTTTCTCTGCATGGCAGCTCTGCATATCTTTTCTACTGCCTACTTATTGGGCATTCAGCTCTTAATTAGATCGATTGGATGTTTTAGACAGGCACAGTAGCATAGCTTCACAGAGTTAAACAAATGCAACATGAAAGAATGCAGTACATCTTTAAATCATTAAACAAATATTCCACAGCATAAATGAATGTAACATATCTTCAACTAATATTCTACAAAAAATTATCTTTGTGAGTTAAAAATATTACATATATATGTATATATATATTTAAGGTGTAAAGTATGTTTTGCTACGCGTATTAGTGATAAGATTACTACAGTTAAGCAGATCAACCTGGTCACAAACTTATTGTGTGTATATGTGTCAAAAGTAGATAGAATCTACTCTTGTATCAAGAGCATCTCATCTGCAGTGCAATATCATCTAGAATATCCCTCATTCTAGGTCACTGGATGCTATCTGTTGTGTCTGCATTCTCTGAATTATGTAAGAATGAATCAGAGTAGACAAAAGTGGGGACACTTAAGTCATAATAGAGGCTACACAGGCGAGAGGAGATAATATTTAAAAATGGTCTAGAGAGCAGTGGTAAAACATGGAAGGAAGTGGATGAAAGTAACTAAAGAGAAAAAGAAAATCCGTAACACTTGGGATTGGATTGGCTGTTGAAGGTGAAGGTGATGTGGCTGTCACTGTACCATGTTGAAAGGTTCCCTGTAGATGTTAGGAATCTTCATGCTTCCTGTGCTTGCCTCTGAGAGGGATCTTTGCGGTTAGGAGTCCCTTAGTCTGCAGTCGTCTTTCTGAATAACCCAACTCCTTTTTATTATTCAGAGTCTGACTGCTTTCTCAGGCAGCTTCCTCTGAATTTCCTAGTTGAGTCTGATCATTCTATTAAAAGTCTTATATACTATGTACCTGCCTACATATGAGCCACGAACCAGCCACCCAGATCCATTTATGTGGCTTTATAGCTAGTGACTGACTCACAGTCACTTCTCTGTAGGACGTCAGCCTGTGAGGGTAGAGACTGCGCTTTGATGCTTGCTTAGTATTCCTAGTGCCTGGTCTGTACTCACCCAGGCACGTGCGCACGCGCGCGCGCGCGCGCGCGCGCGCACACACACACACACACACACACCAGAGAGAGAGAGAGAGAGAGAGAGAGAGAAATTTAGAAAGTGAAACAAAATACAGAGAGAAACGCATACACAGAGAGAAAGAGTCTTTAGTGAATGAATAGAGTTTATTAGATCCATTAGAATAGGATTATTCTCTCTATACTGATAAGAATAAAGAAAAACTACAAGCAACTCCTTTGGAGACATAAAGACAAGCATTGTCAGAGTTCTTAGGCTGGGTGTGGCCACTTCTACCTGTACTATAACCCTAGCCAGCACTTGGAGGTCTGCAGCAGGAGGATTACTACCTGAATTTCAGGCCAGTCTTTGCTGCATAGTGCGGTTCAGTTTTGGGCTACCAGACTTTAGAAAGAGACTTCTTGTCACAAAACAAGAAGAAAATAAAACAAAATGTCCACATCAACAATTGAAATACAGAAACATTGACAATTGTTGATAGTAACAATCATTGAGAAAAACAAAACAAGAGTCCCCAGAACCAAAGTATGTGACAGCTTCTTAGAAAATTTAGAGCCACCAGTCAGGCTGACCTAGTTACTGAGGAAATTTGTTGGGGGATATTGCTTTAAGGTGTGTTACTTTTGTTTAGGGTACATTTGTTTACCTCTGTGAAGCTGTGATTCCTTGCCTGTCTAAAACACCTGAGGTCTAATAAGGAGCGGAATGGCCAACAGCAAAGCAGGAGAAAGGACAGGCAGGGGTGGCAGCAGAGAGAACAACAGGAGGAAGGAGGAAGAATAGAGCAAGAGAACAAGGAGAGGAGAACATCAGGGGTCGGCCACCCAACCACACAGCAAGCCACGGATAAGGAAGGAAGGTATATAAAATAGAGAAAGATAAAAGCCCAGAGGCAAAAGATAGTCAGGATAATTTAAGAAAGGCTGGCAAGAAATTAGCCAAACTATGGCCAGACATTCAGAACTAAGAATAAGATAAGCCTCTGTGTGTGATTTATTTGGGAGCTGGGTGGTTGGCCCCTCAAAAAGACTAAAGAGTAAAACATCAAACAACAGAAATTGATTAATATGGGATGGAGGACATGTAGAGGGTTGAAGTATTGAGCAATATTTTCCTCTATTGCTTTCTTTCTTTCTTTCTTTCTACTGGGTCCTTAACTTAGTTAGGATTTTTATTGCTGCGATGAAACACCATGACCAAAGAGCAATTTGGGGGGGGCGGGCAGGGTTTATATGGTTTACACTTCAGCATTGCTGTTGTTCATCACTGAAGGAAGTTAGGACAGGAACTCAAACAGGGCTTAAACCTGGAGGCAGTACCTGATGCAGAGACCATGGAGGTGAGCTGCTTGCTGGTTGCTTCCCCTGGCTGGTTCAGTCTGCTTTCTTATAGAACCCAGGACCAGTCGTAATGCAGGGATGACACCACTCACCATGGGCTGGGCCTTCCCCACTGATCACTATTAAAAAGACAGCTTAATTTCCTCAACTGAGGCTCCTTCCTCTGATGACTCTAACTTGTGTCAAATTGACACATAAAACCAGCCAGTATATTCCTTTACCAAGCCTAGAACTCACTAAATGGTGAGGATAACTGACCATCAAGACCCCAGGTTCTGACTGCCTGCCACACTCCTAGCTCTGGGTTGCAGACATGTGTTGCTTGTAGTGAATACCTGAATAGTGGATACTTGAACACAGGTCCTCATGCTTGTGTGACAAGCACTTTACGCACTGAGCCACTCCCCCAGCCCTGGAAATATGTTACTTTATGTAATTAGAAACTCAGAAGGACTTTTCTCAGGATTCCAAGAGGCAGCCACAGCCACTAGAGCCAGAATGCTTCCTCACCACGCCCCTCAGAGAAGTGGGTTTCTTTCCTGGTAGTGATAGGAAAGTCTTTCTTCTCAGTCATATCTAATGACTTTAGTACTAATGTGGGTCAAATCCCCTGCTGGGAGTGCTAGACTAGTAACCAGCTATCCTGTAGGAGTGCGTGCTTTGGAGTTGGGGTCTCCAGCAGCTAATTAACCTAATTTGGTCCAGGAATGTTCTGTCTTTGGATTTTGTCTCAAAATTTCCTAATTCCAAGCCCACTCCCCCAGTTGTCTTTCTGCCTTAACCACGGCCTTTCTGAGTTATCTCAAATCAGTCACCTAATAATTCCTACTGTGACCTTTCTGGAAATAGGTCTCTGCGTATATTCTTCTTTCTTTCAACCATATTTTGAAACAAGCAATAGGTGAAGTCTCCCTGGTTCTAGGGATTTGCAGTAGCATGTGGGGTAATGGAGGAGCGTTGCATCCTAAGCCTCCTTTTAAGGACAGAACCAGCTCGTTCAGCTCCGTGAGATAGTGATAGGCATGCCAGCAGCAGAATCCACTCCGCTCAGCAGTTTCAGGAACTCCGGCAAGCTACCAGCTCAGCTCCTACCTAAACTGGTCTTGACCAGACTACTGAAGACAACAAAGAGGCAGGAAATCGCTTCTATTGATTTCACCAGCAGCTTAACTCACGGTGCCAGGCAGCTGTGTCTCTCATTGGCCCCAGCTGTGGAGAGCAGCAGGCTGAGGGTTGACCTACATCTGTCCTCTCTAGGTCAACCCCTGAATTTGTTTGTAGAAGCTTCAGTCTTCTAAAACACTAAGTTTAGCTTAGTCCCTACCGCAGCACCATGATTTTATCAGGAAGTGAGACACCTCACACCTGTGAAGAGCTGACATCTGCGGGCTTCCCCAGCTCCGGCTCCTTTTGCTTTGCTTCTCAACTGCCACCTCCCTCCTGGTCCTCCCTTGCTATTTTTGTTCCCCACCCTGCGTCCATCGTTCTCTGGGTGAGAGAGGCTATGAGGTCACAGCTGTGTGATTAAAGAAGGTCTCCCAGTCCAGTTTTTATCTCACCATGCCATACCCATTCCTTTCAGCTGCGGCCACCATCCCAGGTGCACAAGACTGTGCCCAAGTATGCCCTCCTGGGCCACCAAAGGCTAGGATGTGTCAGTTGCTAGTTACAGCTGCAGCTGTAAACAGAACAGTAATATGCACACATTCAACATGTGAGTTCCTTAATTTCTACACAGTAATTGTTTTTTTTTATGGTCAAGTAATTTTTAAAAGATAGACTGTAAGTCTTTTTTCAAGATTAGAGAGTCTGAGAGAAATTTTATTTTTGTAGCTACCATCCAAGAGTGATAAAAAAAAAAAATCCCTTGCCCTTTGTCTTGGAGCTGGATCAGTGTGAACATGTTGCCTCAGGTCTCAGTTGGTAGACAGGTTTTCTTCTACTGACCTCGCAATGGGAAGCTAATCCTCCTCTGTTCCGTCTGTGCACAGAAGCATCAGGGCCCCTGTAGGCTTCTATTTGTAGCACGGGCTCTGTTTCCATTACCTGTGACGATTTCTCCACCTCTTTAATAATAACAATAAAGAAGCTGGGATGATGGAAAAATGACTCCAGCAGCTCAGGTCCCTGTGCACACCAGCGACGTCACAGTCATTTGAGCTAGAAAAGACCTATTAAGCCAGCTCAGTGACTGTCTGAGGGTTCGTGGTGGTTTTGCCTTCCTCGGTATGCCTGGCTACATTTTAGTGCCTTTTCCAATTGCAAACAGTGCAAGAGAAAGGGTTTCTGGCTCTCCCCAGGGGACAGTGCCACACAGCTAATAACAGACCTCTCCGTTACGGCATGTGACCTGCTCTGCCACCTTAATCATCTGTATTTTGACTTTCATTCCCACCACTCCTTCTCCTGTCCCCGTGGACGACACTAAATAACTTCTCTCCATCCATGCCTCCATCCATGCTGTTTACACCCTTCAAGTCATCTTGGCTGCGGCCAATGAGCCAGTCCCTGATGGTTAACTCCTGGTGGCCATGCTGAGAGACTGTCCTCTTCCATCTTCCTCTGCAAGGCAGCCCCTTCAGGATTATAATTCATGTTCGCTGCTTTTCAGGGAATATCCAGCAGTTTCTCAATATCTGGTCTCATTTCATTTTCACTCAGACTATTCAGGAAAATCCCTTTGCTGTCTCCGTTGTCACAAAGTAAAATGATGACAGTAGAATGTTCCAGAAAACAGGGCAGAGCTTTTCAGCCTGGGTAAGGGTCATAGCTCAAGACAGTTAGTCGCCTTCTACTCCCTTCTCTGCTGTGCTCATGGGAATTCGGTGTGTGTTTGCATGCAGGCAAGCCTTTGTTTGGGTGGCTTATTGTTAACTCTCATTAGTGGTTGAAATCATATTTTGCTGCCCATATAAATGTCTGGTTGAAAACACTTCCCTCAACTCCCTCAGAAGATTGCCAACCTCTTTTCTGTTAACAATCCTGTTTACTAAGACCAAATCAACAGTGTCTGACACCTTTGCTAAAGAGGAGTTCATGTACTGTGAGCAGAACAAGTCCTTTATCTTGAAAGAATAGGAATGGCACCACAAGGTAAGGAAACAGAGTGTTTTTACAACACCAGTGTTAACGGTGTTCAGTCTGTTTCTTTGCAACCCTCTCTTCCACATCGAAAGCACCGAATTTAATGAGGCCTGGCTTAATATGCTCGGTGTTCATGTTTGAACAACCATGATAACACTGGCATGAGCGGACAAACGGTTCTCTAACCGCATCATCCTATGTAACAGTTGAAGCCATGATGGAAGGAAGGAATTATCTTTACTTACCAGGGAGGCTTAGAGAGGTCTTGTTATCAGGTTCACAAATAGCCAATAAATTCTCCCTTGAGTCTTTTTCATTCTACCACTAAGATGTTTCCTGAAGAGTTTGTGAAGAGCAACAGACTGCATGAATATTGCTGGGGTTGGCATGCTTTCCTAGGCTCTTCATTGGGAAAAATAGAGCAGCCTACATAGGCACTGTCTAATAGGAGCCCTGGGTTTACCAATAGAATAATTCAGCTGTTATTTGATGACAGAAAGAATATATTAAATTTCTAAGACATAGCCTGCTATCTCATTCTAACAATAATGTAATAATATTGACCCAGAGTAAAAGTGAGCGTATCTCTTTAAATGCCAATTCAGATGCTATAGATGTCTGTTCTTTTCTGTAAAGCTGGTGATATATACCTAAGATAAGAAAACACAGAGGTGTATTTCAAATGCTAATAATATGATTTGAGGGAAACGAAGAACCCATAAAAAATCTACTTTTATGTTTGAATTATATGCAAAGCAGCAGTATAATTTTATACCCAATATGTGGTAAGGGCAACATAGTATCCTAAAATTATAGTGCTGGCCAGATAAAAAAAAGTGCCATTTAGTTACTGTGTCAGTGTGTCCAACAGTGTCTATTCATATTTTAAATTTGGAGCAAGTGAGGGAGGCCTATACTAGCGTGGTCTTATGTTTCTAAGGTATAAAAGCAACATTTAAATAAAAGACTCCTTAGAGCCAGCATTTTGAACAAAATCCAGATTTAAAAAATTATGCTTTTAAGTCAATTGCTCCCTTTTGTCCTGGCTGGAGACGGCAAACTGCGTGTGTACACATCTACTGTCAGTACCGAATCTGTGGAGGGCTCCTTCTCTGTCAGTATGGACGAAGAATTAGTCACTCTGCATCAGTTTGTGGGCCCCTGCGGTCTCACATATAGCTACACGTAGATTGGAATTTGTGGCTTCATTGGAGGTGTTTCATTCCTGTAACTTCTCAGGAAGGAATTATTTGAAGCAACCCCATCCTTGAAGATACATCCTTAAAGATGTTAGTTGTAGTTTATAATACTCATTATTTAATTGTTTAAAAAGAAAACCTTATTATTCTTTTATAATTATATGATACAATTATATGATATAGTACAGGATGATTATGGCTAAATTTAGAAAGAGACAATAGAAAACAAATTCCCAACATCTGACAGACCTCTGTCCCCATCAGGAGATCTTGGAAGTATTGTTTAGTGTTTTCCAGGTATCTTTTTAGTTAACACTAAAGTGAGGCCTGGGAACTCTAGACAGAGGGGTTTTAGACTGCTTTGAGAAAGCTCATCAGTTACTTCAGTATCTGAAAGAATGCTTCATCTCGTCTAAGACACCAGTGGAGACTGTCCCATCATTTAAATCACAGTGCAGAAAGCCACGCTATTAACTGAGCAGACTGTTCAGTTTAGACCTTATCCATCTTTCAGAGATATTAAAATGTGAACCAGTGTCTTATAGTAAATGAGCTGTGGCAATTTGCTTAACACCTACATATTGCATAGAAAATATTCAGTCATAATTTGTGAACAGATTTTCAGAACTCAGTACATATTCATCTATGTATAGTAAAGTTCAACTTAAAACAGGACTTTCTGACATTTTATTTATTTCTAGAGCAAAATAAAGGCAAAATGCTAACATATTGACATTTATGTCAGTAAAGCTTTTGTCCCCCATGCCTTCCATTGCTTTCTTAGAGTAGACTACAACACCATCATGTAATTTGAACTCTTTATTTTTCTTTCCTCAGAGACAACAGATTCTGTCAGATACCCTTTTACCTCAAGAAGCATGACTGGTTCTTTTCTTTGATCTTCACATTTCCTGTTAGTCACTTAATATAGTTTTTAAAAATTCATCAGGCATAGGGATTGCAGACTCATTCTAATTATGAATATTATGTCTTTTGCTGGAGCAGTTTAATTACCAGATTTTACAGATGAGCAAAGAAAGCCAGGCCAGGCAGATTTTGTGATGTGTCTATCCACAGAAGTCTGATCCTCCTGAAGACTCCTTTAATCTTACTGGTCCAAATGTGTTCTTTCTGTTTCCTGAGAAATCTGTCTCTGGCAGATCTTCTGAAATGGAAATCCATGCTCTTTTTAAGTATTCTGCCTCATGTTGGTAGTTACTGTTTGCTTTCCAAATCTAGAGTCACACAGCTTCCCCAGGGAAGAGAGAAGGAAAGGGAAGGGGGAGAGGGAGGGAGGAAGAGCCTCTTATCCACAAGGGTCCCATAGTACTTGGAATACAGACATGGAATCACCAGGCAATCATATAAATTGGCTCTAATAAATGGGAACAATCCTTCTTAAGCTCTCATCTTTTTCCGTTTGAGTTTTATCTAGAATGTCTTGTTTTAAACTTATCTTTAAGTTACATGATAGAAACAGAAAGGAACATAAATGTACATATTTAAAATCTGAAATTTTAATGAAGTATTTGAAAATTGTACTGAGCACATCACGAGGAACTTGAAACCTGCTAGCACCAGTTTGCCTAACTTCCTGCTGGACGGTGCTGGGAACCACCTCCAGTCTTCTCCTCCTTCCTCCCTCAACACTGTGCTTCCTGGGGCACAAAATGAACCTGTTAGCTAATAAACAAGCTAGGTGAGGGAGAGCAAGGTTGGCATACATCTCCCAAAATTTCTTCCTGGGAAAAGGAGAAGCCTGAATAATCACAGGGAGGTGGAGCTCGCCTCTAATAACATTCATTAGCAGAGGTCCTAGAAGTAGACACAGTGCTTCTGAGGGTCAGAAGATGAGGTGAGAAAGGATAGGGATGCTGTGTGAGGTATACAGAGAAAGTCCATAAATAAGATTAAACTTAGATATTTAAAACTCCCCCACATTTCTGAGGAACTCTTTTATCAACTGTAATTGTAAGTTTTCATAAGGTAACTGGAATTTTTATTCTTTTGTTTAAATTTATCATTTTTTGAGAATTCCTTTCAGGAATTTACTGTATTTATAGCATTTCTACCCATCCTTCTTCCAATCCAACTCCCTCTCACATTCATGACCTCTTCTTTAATTATTGTTGTCACATGTATTTATATATATATATATATAAAGTTATACATACATGTACATGTATGATTTATATTTATGCATATAGAAAAATTTACTGAGTTTATTTAGTGTTGCTTACATTTACATGTGTGCAAGACTGATCGATTGGGCTGGGAGAACCTATTAGGTGACTAGGCCCTGAAGAAAACTGGTTCTCCCTCTCTCAGAAGCTATTGATTGCCTATATCTCTTCATCTAGGAGTGGGGCCTTGTGACCTTTTCCCTACACACATTGGCATGCCAACAGGTCATTATGTAGGTCTTGTTTAGGCAACCATATTGCTGCGATTTCATGGGTGTGGCTTACCTACCACATAGAAGACACTATCTGGGAGCAGATATCTTTGGTCCTCTGGCTCTGGTGATCTTTCTTCTTCTTCCTCTCCCCAGTTTCCCCTGAGCCTTAGGCATAGGGGTTATGTTAATGTAGCAAATGGGTACCCCATGATTCCTTATTCTTTGCCAGTTATGGATCTCAGTAATGGCCTCCATCAGCTGCCAAAGGAAGCTCCTTTCATGAGTGATGAGAGCTAAAGTTACCTGCAGGCATTAAGATAAATATTTAGGATGCAGTTAGATATTTACTAGTTTAGGTAAGTGTCTGTGACACTTTTATTCCTAATCTTGAAATGTGATATTAATGATATGAGAAAACCCCTGGAACAGCAGCTCGAGGGCTACATATGGTGGCACACACCTTTAACCTCAGCACTCAGGCGACAGCCTCTGGTGACTGTAAATTCAAGCACAACCTGGTCTGCGTAGTCACAGGCCAGCCAGGGCTACGCAGTGAGAGGGGATCAAAAGAAGAGGAAAGGGCAAACCTGCGACTGAAGGAAGGAAGGAAGCACTTATTTATTTTGTTCCCATTGTGAGGATATAGTCTGTCCATCATGGCAAAGAAGAAAGCGGGCGGGGCAGGGGGAAGGAACACGAGACAGCTGGCCACACTGCATCTCCAGTCAGGTAGTAGAAAGGGAGGGATGCTAGCCCTCGGCTGGTTTTCTCCTCTTTATTCAGCTAATGGAATGGAGACACCCACGCTTAGGATAGATTCTTACCTCACCTAATCCAGTTTACACACCCCCTCACAGGCATGCCAGAGGTTTGTCCATGGTGATTCTAGACCCATCAAGTTGACACTGATCATTAAGATACATACACACACATATATGTATATATATATGTGTGTGTATGTATCTTAATTCATATTCTTAAGTTAAACCATTTATAAAATGTAGAACTAAACAGTTTTTAACTAACAAAGATGACAAAATCATATTAACAAGTATGTGTCCTCAAATGGGCAATGATATTTTCATCAAAGAATTTTAAATATGCTTTTAAAAATAATTTTAAAGGATAAATCTAAATTCGGAACTGTTTATAAAGTACTAAGATTTTCCTTTTATCTCATTTTTTTTTTTGGTTGCACAAACCTAAGTCAGACAATTAAGGCAAAACCTGAATTATGTCATGACTAAATTTCTTGCTTTTGGAACTCATTAAGTAAGGAGAATGAAATGAGCTATATAATTATGACATGTCAAAGATTCCTTTGGACTCCACCTTTTTAATTGAAGGCTATTTTAAAAGAAGTATGTGTACTAGGTGGTTGGCAGGAGTTTCCTGGATCCACAACCATTCTCTTCTGTAGAATTCTTCAATAGTAACAGCATAATTCCCAAGACAGACAACCCTTGCTTATGTTAGCCATGTACCAGGAACTGTGCTAGGAGCTTTAGAAGTCTTGCTTTACTTTTTTATTTCTAAAAACTTCATGAGTTAAGTATTATTTATTTTAATTTTCAAACAAAGTACTGTCCATTCTGCTGTGGTTTCTGTGTGTATTCTAAATAAAGGGATTTAGGCAAGAGTTAAAGGAACTCTGGCAGTTATATATGATCATTGCAGCATAATAAGAAAGTACACGGAGAGCCAATTTTATTTGCAATGTGGGCGAAGTTCGAGTTTGCTGCCAACTATGGGCTCTTTGCCATTTAATAAACTTTCCTATATAATTGTATTCATAATATATTATTATCCTATTTATAAATTTCAAGAAATTTTCAGAAAACACTGTAAGTGCCTTGCACTGTGTAAAGCATTCTTTCTAGCAATATATGTAAGGACATGTTCAGTTTGCAAAAGTGCAGCACAAAAGCCCCTAGATATTCTAATACCCATTAAGTAGTTACTGTTAATTTTTGGTTTACATCTGCCCAGTTGTTTTCATACATGCAAATGTAAATAGATATCAAATTTAAAATACACTTAATAGTTTGGTTTGTCTTTCTGGGCTTTTATTTACTTGGCAATATATCATAAACAGTTCCATAAGTCATTAAAATTTCTACCAGAAAAATACAGCCATAATATAGAAAGCCCATTGTTTGGTCATGCTCTAATTGATTGGACTGATTCCTTGCTTTGGATATCTAAGTAGGTGGAGAAAATGTTGGAATGTAAATATCAAAATCTCACTCATGCTACAGGTCTCAAATGTTTTTGTTTTGTTTTATGTTTTTCAAAACAGGGTTTCTCTGTGTAGCTCTGGTTGTCCTGAAACTCACTCTGTAGACCAGACTGGCCTCAAACTCACAGATATCAGCCTGCCTCTGCCTTTCAAGTGGTGAGATTAAAGGTGTGAGCCACCACCAACCTGCTCAAAACTTTATTGGTTGAAATAAGTGTGTGCCCAATTAAAAAAAAATCTTAGATCACACTTATATTGGTTTGAATTTTAATCTAAAATTTCAAGTTAGAATGCAATTAGCCTCATAAGAATTTAGCTTATTTTTCTGTTTCTAGACTGGCCTAGATCACTATTTAAGATATAGTCTCAAAAAACTGCTTTTGCATTTAATAAGGGAAGAAGATCTCACAGGCTTGCCTGATGTAGTAAGGTGGTGATTAGGTGTGGTGGCGAGGCTCTGAAGGCAAACAGTCATGGCCAATACCAGGGAGAGGACTTTAACCCAGACTTTACTTCCCCCTATCTAGCCTCAGTTTCTGTGTGGTAGTTTTTTTTTGTAGATTTGTTTTCTATGATAATGGACATCATGTCCCTGGCACAGGGCAGGTTCTAAACATTCACTATTTACTTCCATTACCCTGAAATCTGTAACATTTCTATACATTCATTCTAAAATGAACAACTGCCAAATGCCAACATCTATGGTACTAAATATACAGAGAAGTCATGAATTAAGCCTGCTCTGAACTGCTTCTCTGAGGTGAGACCTAATCTATTTGACTCTTCCTAAAGTCTGCTTTCATATGTTTTTGAACATTTAGGCCCTCAAAGTTGTGGGATACCAAATCAAATGCAAATGAACATATTGCAATTGATATTGCTGGTGACAGAGATGGTGAGAGATTCCCCTGAACCTCACACTTGGTTGTGTGCGACCATTGAGCTCTAGCAAAGACTTGTTATGTTCTTTAAGAGAAGTCACGGTGCTGGTAACGCCTACAGACCTGACATGTCTGCACCATGACAGTGATGACTGCTCTGCTCTGCTCCACTTTCTTTCCTTTTTTAAAAATGCTTGTTTATCTATATTCTGTGTGTCTGTCTGTGCCACAGCACACATGTGGAGGTCAGAGAACAGCCTGTGGGAGTTGGTTCTCTCCTATCATATGGTTCCATCCTGGGGTTGAATTTAGGTCATCAAACGCGGCAGCAAGTGTCTTAATCTGTTGAGCTGGCTCTCTGGTACTGTAGTTATTTCTTGATACCGATTCATCTTTTGGCAAACCAGTTCTTTCTCATTTCAGGTTGGCTTCATGAATTGAGGTTAGTCTTCCAAGATTTCAGTTTACTCTTAAGGCCGAAGGGACACATGAACTTTGCCTTTTTTTTTTTTTAAGTTCTCAGTTAAATCTAGAGACAAATGTATTTATATACACTTCCATAGATCAAGAGGATACCATTATGCATCCATGTAGGAGAATATACAAGTGACCCAATGAATGGAGCAGAAAACTGCAGCTTTCTTCCAAGGTAAGTATCATTTCCCATTTCTTCATGCTTGCGTAGATCTTAGAGTGGCAGCTCTGTGACTCTGCATCTGCAGGCATTGCCTCTGAGGTCTGTAATTACCATGTCTAAAAGACATCTGTGAGGGGAGGCTCCCGAGGGGACAAGTCAAAAGCAAGCTATGGGATTAATAGGCTTTCTGCCCTCCTCCCATAATAAGATCGAGTCGAAATGAAAAAGTATAATAGCAGGTTTATTGAGCAAAACAACTCTCAGGTGAGTTCTCCAGTCCCAGAGATTGAAGAGAGGGAAGTGGTGAGCCCAGGCCAGGGAAGGAAGGTTTTATGGATTGTAGGTAGGGGTGATGACGTGTCTTCTACAAGCTGGGTTTTGCCAAAGCATGGTCAAAAACTGAACACTTAGGCAGGGATTAGGGCCACTGGCAACTTCAGGGGAGGAAGCTCAAATAGCCACCAAGAATTCGTGACACCTTCCCTTTGTTCGAAGACTCTCTGGCTGCCGGTTCAGAAAGAGAAATAGACAGGAATGGGTCTTTCCAGACCCTGGAGGGGAAAGCCGGAGGCTCCAACCAAACAGTGATGACCACACTCAGCTTTTCTGATAGTGTTTTAGTAGGCCTAAAGCAAATGAGGACCACCTTTAATCAGGGTGCGCTGTAGGGTTGCCTTGAATGTAGGTAATCAATCTTCTGGCCACCAAGTGTCTTCTTATCCATCTGTTATTAAGTCATAGGTCATCAGAGGCCAAGAGGGAAAAGCACATGTCCCTGCCCTCCTCAAGGATCGGTGCCCTGAATCTTGCTACAGACAGTTTAAGAGAAGGAAAACCACTGGGTTAGGTCAGGGAGACCTGGTTTCTGTGTCTCAGTCATTCTCTTGCGTGCTGTGACCTCAGCCAAGGTTGTAGGTCTGGTTCCCCATCTGTAAAAGGAAAAGATTGTTCAAAGTCTAACTACTCTATAGACATGTGATAAAAGCACCATAGATTTGAAAGCGCTTCAAGAATGTCATGCGGTCCCTAGAAGATCCAGGAGAGCAGAGGGAGAAGTTTGAATATTTGAGTAGTTTCAGTTTCCACTGTGTCTAAGTGCTGCGCATCGTGTGTAATATTTATGGAAACGTGAAATGCATAGCTATACTCTGAAAAGCGATGACTGAGAAGTGTTGAGAGAAGCCACATGTTCCTTTGAAAATTAACAAAGGGACTAATCCTTTCAAGGGGATAGGCAGCTTAGCCCTGGCTCAGTGTACCTCTGCTCTCATTTTCCTCCAAGTTCTCCCTTGAGAGTTTTCTAAGAACAAGTTTAGGAAGGTTGGTTCCCGAGGAAGGGAGGTAGGTAGCTCAAACCTCTCTCCTCAATCATTTAAGAACCTTGTTTATTTTTGTGTTATTAAGTGATACTTGTGCAAATACTTTGTTGAGTAATGGTGCTGTGGCAAAACTAAAGCTTCTGTAGGACACTGCTCCACCCAAGGTGAGCAATTAGAGATGGTGTGTAAACACCAGTAAGTAAGTAAGCAGTACCAGAAGGAGGTGGGGGAGTTGGAAAGTACGCCATGGTTGGGGGTAGGAAGAAGGAGGAAGGGCAGGACACGAGGATGCTGGTGGGGAATCTATACTGAGTGGAATTTCATTATGACTACTGAGTCCAGTATATCTAGTTAATACAAATTGAAGTAGCATAAAATTTATTAAGACAAAAAGAGATTATTCTCCCAAATGGTATAATACAAACCATCTTACTTTAAATGCAGCTAGAAAGGGTTTAGTTTTCTCATGGGATCAGGTTTTTTTCCCTTCTAGCATCTGGGGAAATAACAGCTAATATTGATTTAGCACCAATTTATAACTGCTGGTCAAGGCAAGCTACAAAAGAAGAAAACTTGGGAAAATCAGTGGCTCTGTTGTCCCAGAAAGGGACCAGGCTACCATGGTTATACATTGAGCCAAGACGCTCTTTCTGAAGGGAGAAAAGTTTCTCACAGACTCGCTTTCCCCTCAGCACTGCAACTGCTGGGGTGCTGCTAAAGATTTGTCTAAGGTTCTTAGGAGTGGTTGAGACGAAGTGACAGCCTTAGATTTTATTATACTTAGTTTACTAATCTGGGATATAAGCAAACTAGAAGCACAATGCCTTTTAAAATATTGGAGTCATTATCCTATTACAAATAATAACTGCTGGCAAGTCCAGCCCATTTACCTGTTTCTCAGTGAAGTTCTCTGTAATTAAGATATATCTGTCCTGCTGGGGCTGAAGAGGTCCATCAGCAGCTCATGTAGAGGACTCTGTTGAGTTCCAAGAGCCCACATGGTGGCTTTTAACTGTTTATAACTCTAATCCCAAGAAATCCAACTTCCTCTTCTGACTTCACCGGACACCATGCATGCATGTGTTACAGACATACATGCAAGCAAAACACCCAAAGTCATAAAATAAAAAAAATAAAGATATAGTTTTACTCTCATTTACATTTTGAATACCACTGTAGCTTATTTGGAACCATATGATTGGATGCCAGTTACAAAAAAATGCCAGACCGCTTAGATTATTTTGTAGGAAGTCAGGTAGAACTTTGGCAGCTTTCTTTTGGGAACTTTCATGATTTGATGGCATATATCAGTGTTTATCTGCAACTCACTGAGAAAGAGAAAATATTTGGGGCCTATAATAATGCTTGGAAAATTTACATTTATTTCCAAACTACTGTTTTCCGGATTTGCCTGATCATAACAGTCTGCAAGGAAACTTGTTAAAAACTTTTGCCATTGCCTCCTTGAAATCAGGACAGCCTTGATTACCCACATGAGACCCTTAGAAGATGGAGCCATTGGCATTCCCTTGTGCAGGGGACGGAAGTCTTACACGGTGATAAACAATACTCATCAACAGCTCCTGGTGTGGAGTAGGCCAATATTCTTTGGCGGGTGACTTTTTATAAGATGCCCACCCTTCTGGGCATAATAATAATAATAATAATTATTAATAATAATAATAATAATAATAATCTAATAATCACCCATGCTCCTATAAGCAACCTCAACTAAATTTATTGGTTCACCATCTAAAGCTGTGTGGAATCATTTCTTTAGTTTGTGGTAACACAGTATCAGGGGAGAATAGATGTTTGCTCACAGTTCTCCAGTAAAATAACAATACCTGTCCAACATCATATGGCATTGTTAACCATCCCACCCTCCTAAAATCTTCACAAGAAGTGACCATGTGATGTAAAAGCAGAAGCCTACTGATACACTTTGAATCTGGGGTGCCCCCAAGGGTTCATGTGTTGAGGGCTTGGTTACTAGCTGATAGCTTTTGGGACGCGACTGCATCCTGAGGACTTGAAGCTAACCAATGTATTCATTCCTTGAGATCATCATAATATGATGGCATTTTTAGGAGGTAGTGAAGTGGAGCATTTGGTTGGTCTTTGGGGGTATGCTACCATGCAGCAATGTACCTTGTCCCCTGACATTGTCTGTGTCTCTGCTTCTTGGACTGAGCAGCTCTGCTCTGTCGTGCCTCACCTTCTAGGATATGCTGCTGGCTCCTGGCCAAGGCAATGGACCTCCCTGACTTTAGACTGAAATGTTTGAAACAATGAGCTCACGTTCCCTCTTTCCAGTGGATCTTCACAAGTCCTTGTCACCGCAATGCGCACTTTAACACACTGACTCAGAGAGCCGAAGCAAGAGTAGCTTAGCAGAAGACGGTAAGATTTTCTCCCCTGGAAAGTGCAGTATGTAGACATGTTAATAAGGAACTAGGAAACTATCAACAACCAGTGAAATTACAGTCAGTAATTGCCGGCACCTGCTGTATTTTAGTCTCCGTGTAAGTGTTAAGTGACCAGTTAATGAATAGGAAAGGCAAGGTCTCTGCACCTGGGGACTTTACAATCTCATGGGGAAGTAGAGAAATGCATGTTTATAACCTGTAATGAGTCCTATGGCAGAAACAAAGTGACTTCATGATGAATTATTAATGACAAGTGAGACCTCAGAAACGACATTTTAAATATCTGACTTTTGAAACCTGAAACATGTGAAGGAAGCGCTCGGGATTTGAGTGGGCCGAGGACACACCTGTGCAAGGGCTCTGCTGAGGTGTTTCAGAGGAAGTGAAAGGAAGCCATGTGGCTGGAGCCCGCAGCAGAGCAAGATCAGGTCCAGAGGAGGCAGAAGGCAGAACAGGCCAGGCTTTTTGAACTGGTAGGGAACCTGAATTTCATTGAAAAGTAATGGAAGATGTTGTCCAGCACACTTTCTAGGGTACTTTGACTGATAACTGATACTTAGAAAAAAATAAGGAAGTGCAGTTGAACAACTGTAACAAGCACTTAGATAGGAGATGGCGATATTTCAGACTGATGTAGTCGCAGAAGCGATGGAAGTGGGTGGACTGGGTCCCTATGCGTGAGGAACGAAGAAGCTGAGCTGAGGGGCTGAAGTTGGGGAGTGAGGATGAGTGACAAGCCCAGAATACGGTCCAGGTTTCTAATTTTAATGAATGGAAAGACAGTAACACTATTTATAGGAATCGGGGGGGGGGGGGCGGATGAAGACAGAAGTCTTTAGGGTTGTTGAGAGGAATAGGAATACAGGAGTTAAGAGCTTATTTTTATTGTGAACGTATTTAATTGAGGCATTCATGAAGGTTTCACGTTCATGGAGGTCATTAGATGTATGAATTTTGAACTTGGAGGAAATGTTTGGCCTGGAGAAATGGATTTAAGAGTTGTCAGTATTTCACAGTATTTAAAGCTGAGATTAACAGAAAGATGGGCGACAGAGAAGAAAGAGAATACAGTCCAATTTCTGTAGATACATAGGGGAAAAAGAATCTGCGAAGGCACCGAGCAGTGGCCCTTAAAGAAGAGGACATACCCGGCAAGTGTCTTAGATTTCAACCGTAGAGGACGCTTAATGACTTGAGGTTGACCAAGTGTGTGAAAAATGGTTCAGTGTTGGTGTAGGATCAGGACTGGTGGGGATCCACTGGGCCCTAAGGTATGGAAGTTCTTGATGCTGACCAATATTTGTTAATGACATGGAGGGGGTAGAAGCCAGACTGGAGAAGACCGGCTTTAAAAAAATCAAAGAGTGGGCATCTTTCTGCAGATGTGTTGCTGTTAGAGGATCAGAGAATTCTGAAGATGATGGAAAGAGATGGCATGGCAATTATTTTGTGTTGTGATGTCAGCATAGATTATTGGGAATTACCAAGCAGTTGGTGGTAGAGGGAGGGAGAATAACTGAAGAAATGAACTTCCCACAAAAGAAAGAAAGTATGAGAGAAGATAAGGTACAAAGAGGAGGAGGTGCCTTTGGGTGGGAAGAGATGTAAATGCTGATTCGATGGTAGAAACAGACTGGAGTTGTATCCCTGGGAAGGGCAGGATGGAGATGGTGTGAGGGCTGGAGAAAGTGGGTGAGACATAAGCGGTCACCATGAACTCCCTGAGAGCCTCCTTTTTACTACCATCAGGCCTCGTTTCTCCTTCTTTTATATGAGCTACTTCATTATTTTCTTTTTGAATTCTGGTTTTCTTTGTTCCCTTGGGCCTGTAACAGAAAGTGATCACCCTGTGCATAAGTTTCTGTGTTTACCCAAACTATGTCTTTAATAGAATAATTTTGTTTTCTTTTATTAGCATATATTAATTTGCAGAGGGATTTCACTGTAACACTTATATATGTGTATATAATGGACTTTATCATATTTACATTATTACTCTTTCTTTAAATTCTGTCTTAGATTTATTAATTTTACTCTTATGTATATTAGTGTTTTGCCTACCTGTATGTATGTGCACCATGTGTGTGCCTGGTGCCTGCAGAGGTCAGAAGTAGGGTTATGATTCTCTGAAAATGGAGTTATGTGAGGTTGTAAGCTACCATGTGAGTGCTGGAAACTGAACCTAGATCTTTAAGAACAACAGGTTTCCCCACCCCGCTCCCTGCCGCCTCTCTCTCTGCTTTAGTGCAGTCTTCTGCCACAAGATCATAGGATTTCTTTTTTATTGGTTTCTAGGTTGTTCCTATGCTTTTATCAAAGTCTTTGCAATGCAGGACAACCCTGTTTCCTAAAAGCTGGTGCTTACTGAGAGTTCAGTGAAAGTTTCTTTTGAATCACCAACCAGTTCCTAAATAATGACTCAGAGACTTCTTATTAGTTATGGATGTTCAGCCTTACATTATGCTTGTCCCACTGGCTCTTATAACTTAACCTGTTTCTCTTCATCCAGTTTTTCCTCAGGGCTTTTTACCTGTCTTTCTGAATATCTTACTTTCACTGCTTCTTGTGTCTGGCTGCCTGGTGGCGGCTTGGTGGCTGCCTGCCTTCTGGTCCCAGGCTTGTCCCTTTCTTTCTCCCTCATTCTCTTCCTCCCATTTCTTCTGAACCTAGATTTATCCTCCTACTTATCCTGCATGCCTGTCAGTCCTGTCTAGCCCCTTCCTACCTAGCATTGGCCATTCAGCTTTTTTTCCCTCCTACCTGCCCTTTCCTGTCCGCCACCCACAGATTCCACAGGAGAGAAAACATGCTGTCCTAGTCTTTGTGAGTCTGGCTTATTTCACTTAACATGATTATCTTTAGTTCCATTGATTTTCTTGGAGATGACATAATTTATTTCTTCTATATGGCTGAATAAAACTCTATTGTGTATATTCATCATACTTTTTTCCATTCATCTACTGATAGGCACTTAGATTCAATAACTGGATGTCATGAATAATGCAGCAAAAATATGGGCATGCAGGTATCTCTGAAGTAACCAATTGTTTTGGGTGTATACTTTAAAGTGGTATAGCTCAATCTTTCAATTCTTAGTTCTAAATTCCCAGGGGAGAAAATATGATTGCATCAGTTTGAATTACTCATTGAATGTAAGTCAAATCAACTATAGTCAGAGGGGCAAGATTATTGGGTACAAACATAGCAGCCAGGCCCATGCTTTCTGGGTGTTGGGAGAGGAAGCCTAGAGAAGAACATTAACTTGCTGGTTACCTTACAAAGCATCGACTGAACTTGCTTTTTGAGACGCTAACTCTGTTTTGTGAAGAATACTCCTCTCTGGCTTTTATTTCTGGTTGTCTCCTCCCTTTTGTTTGCTCTTTTCTTCCCATTCATGTATAAGTTTTCAATTTTTCCCTTGACATTCTTTTCCTTTATTGTTATGTTTCTCTCTTCTGCCAGATTTACCGGTGAATTCAAATACTGTGTGTACAAGTATAATTCCCAAATCGATACATTCACCATTTTTGAGTTCAGTACTAAGGAGGAAGAGAAAGTGGTGGTGATTTCTGGGGCTGGAGGAAAAGGAGGAGAATGAGGAGAATAAGTAGGAGGAGGGTGATAAGGAGGAAACCCTCTAACTTAATATCCTCTGTGCTTTGAATTGATAGCTGGACTCCTTTTCCCCAACCCCTTCCTTGTGTTGGCTGCACGCTCCTGTCGAAGGCATCACTGTCTTCTCGGGCATCCAAACTTGAAGGTTCAGAGGATCATCAGCCAAGAAAGACCACTTGAATCCTTGCATATGTCTCCATGCCCTCTGCCTGTCTTCCCATTGAGCCTACTGCTCAAAACAGAGCATCCTCCACACCTCCTACATCATCTTCCAGCTGTCAGTCTCCAGTTCGTACTGCAAAACATTCATACATTCATTTCCTCCACTCAAGAATTTCTGTTCAAGAATTTCCAACAGTTCCTCACTGCATGCTCAGTAAAGTGCACGCCTTCCTTGGCAGCTAGACTTTCCCCTGGTGCAACATTATCTTCCCTTGACAATCAGACAAGGCACACTGCAGTCTTCTCAAAGGTCCCATGCATTCCTTACTATATGACTTTTTTATGTACTTCTTAACAGTTTCCCATAAAAGGAAAATTTTCTTTCCCATGGTTTCAATGATACTTCATTTGTAGCTCTTTTATCTTGGAGGCATATCCTTTTTGCTCCTAAATAGATCACACCTTACCAAAGCGCGAGAATGGGTATAGTCTGTAGTCTGTAGAAGACAGTTCAGACACTTCAAGGATATTTAATAAATAACTTCATGAAGAGTTATTATGGCTTGCTGTGTTGTTATTGCTACTAAGCCTTCTTACA
The DNA here is from genome assembly GCF_982192425.1 of Myodes glareolus. Lineage (NCBI taxonomy): Eukaryota > Metazoa > Chordata > Mammalia > Rodentia > Cricetidae > Myodes > Myodes glareolus. The sequence goes on from NC_142050.1 coordinate 7,442,435, forward strand.
TGCTTATTAGATATATCAGTAAAGACCTTTTAAATAGAATGCTAAGTAGGCACTGTGAAAATTGCATACTACCAAAGCTCAAAATAATAAAGAAACTTCATTAATCAAGTACTGCTATATGATGTTTTGCCTGAATATATGTTTGTGTATGATGTGTATGCCTGGTACACATGGAGTTGACAGGATGGCATTGGATCCCCTGGGACTGGAGTTCTACTTAGTTGTGAGCCTGCCATGGAGGCTCCAGGAATTGAACCTGCATTCCCTGGAAGAGCTACAAGTGCTCTTAACCGAGGACCTAATTCTCTCGCCTTTGCCTGCATTTTAAGAACAATCTTCAACACACTCACTTGGGTTATAAAAAATTTATGGATAGATGAAGAAATTAGTTTAGAGGCACATGTTAATCCTTATACAGTTATCAAAATATAATAAAACAGATTTCTTTCACATGACTACCATTGCTTTAATATGTTACAGACCCTGCATTTGGGAATTAAACAAAAGCAGTGTCACAGAAGAGAATACTGACGTCTTTGCCCCATCTCGGGTTATTTCTGTCGTACGGCCTCTGGGATGTGCCGTTGGCTTCACACTTGGCAGCCAGAGCTGCTATCGGGGTTTAAAGCTAAAACCCTGTGATTCCCTGTAGGGCCATTGTCCACTTGTGAATTTTGTCACACTACCAGCTAAAAATAAAATATATTCTGGTTTCTGTTATTTCTTCTGAATTTCTTTCAGAAGCAAAACAAAATTTTCCTAACTTACAGGTGATGGTCTATGCTACAGAGTTAAATATTTTTCAGTTCCTTTATACTAGCTCTTGGGAATAGCTATTATAAAACAAGACGGGACACCTACCAGTCAGCAGATGTCATGCATTAACCAATCTTCCTCAGCTGTCCTCTGGCAATTCTGTTCTTTCTTTTTCTGGTAAGTTTCAACTACCTTTTGAAAAGTGCAATTTTTAGTTCATGAGACAAACAGTGACTAAATTTTGCCACTTTCTGCTCACCATTGAACAAGCATTTATTGTCATCTGTCATATCCTAAGCATTGTAGAGACTTGGCAGTTGTAAACCTGATAAATCTTCATGACTCTTTTATTGTAGAAACAACAAAACTTATTATATATTGGGTTGGATGATGATAGGTACATTAGGGAAATATAAGGGAGCAGAGGAAGCCTAAAGGGTGCTTGCAAATTTTAAGAGGGTAACCAGGAGGGTGGTAATATTTGAGGGGAAACTGCTATAAATGAGGGAGGAAACACGGCAAATGCAAGCAAGGACATTTATAGGACGGCAACACCAGCCTAAAGCTAGGCTATTGTGAGCAGTGGAGAGTTTTACTTTAGGCAAATGTCAGGCATACAAGCCAGGCATGGCTTTGTTGCTGTGGTTAGGGATCCACTACAAGAGAACATAATCAGCTTAAGGTGAACATCAGTGCAGATCTGTTCGGTGTTCTCCCCGCCCCTCCCCCTCCCCCACAACGCCATGACCTCATTGTTAATCTCCACTGCTTGGATTGCCACTCCGACTGGGGTGAGCCCTGAATGCTGTATTAGTCTGTTTTCCATTGCTATAACAAAGTCCCCGAAGCAACTTATTTGGCAAATTGTCTCAGCTGGCTTGTTGCTCAGGAAGTATAAAATTGGGGGAGGGTGTTTCTTCTGATGCTAGTGTTCTTGTTGGCAGTGTCCTTTTGTGATGTAAGGCACTGTAGACCAAGAGACAGGAAGCCTGTGTGTTTCTATATCTAGTCTCTCTTCCTCTTCTTAGAAGTCCACCAGATCGAATCACGGGGGCTCTACCCTAATGTCCTAATCATCTTCCAAAGGCCCCATCTCTTAAGCCAATATAGAGTGTGTGTGTGCCCAGGGCACATGTGATGGTGCGCACAGGAGGTCAGAGGACAATTGTTAGGAGTTGGTTCTGTCTTTTCACCGTGTGGGTTCTTGGGACTGAAGTCTGGCTCTGAGGTCTGTTGTCCAAGCTCCCTTATCTGTGGAGTTATCTCACTGGCTCAAGTTTCCCAGGTACTTTAAAACCATCAAAACAGCTAAACAACAACAACTTCTAAAATTTTAATTTTGTGAGTATAGCTGTTTTTCCTGCATGTATAGCTGTGTAACATGTGTGTGCCTGGTGCCCTCAGGGACCAGAATAGGGTGGTGGTTACAGATAATTGTGAGCCATCATGTAGGTGCTGGAAATTGAATCTGGGTCCTCTAGAAAGGCAGCAAGTGCTCTTAACAGCTGGGCCATCTTTCCAGCTCTGAGTTTCTACCTTCTTAATATCTCACAGGGGGAATAAATTTCAGCATGACTTCTGGGGAACAAATTTATTCAAACTGTGGATGATACTAAGCCTGAAAAACATGGCTAGAAGAACCAAGCAGATGATTTCAGTGCTCTATAGGCTGCACAAATTTTCAACTTGTTCTCTCACTGTGAAGGGCAGTATTGGTCATCTCATGTAGTCAGAGATTTCCTGCCTTCTCCTGCATTAAGTAAGTGTATGCATGGTCCTGAGATTTGCAAACTGTTGTTGCACAGATATCTAAAGCATTAGGTCTAAGAAAAGAGGTTTTTATTATACTTATTTAGTATGGATGGAGGGTTGTGTATGTGCCACAGTGTGTGTGGTATGGTAGTGGTTGTAGTGGAGGTCGTAACTCTGTGTGTGTGTGTGTGTGTGTGTGTGTGTGTGTAAGTCAGAAGATAACTTGGGCATGTTGGATCTCTCCTTTTATCCTGTGGGTTCTGGGGAATCACACTCGTGTGGTCAGGTTTGACACAATTGCTTTACCCACTGAGCCAACAGAGATTTTTCTAATGTCACCAACTTGTGCTTTCACTACTTCAAGACAGAGCAGTGTAGTAACAGATTCATAACAAACATTAAGCCTTATGCAAAATTTTCAGAGGGTCTTACGCTCACATTCAAGTAACAGGGAAACTACACTGGGCCCTTCTATGCCACAGCTCATATAGTAATACAACAACGGGCTTCAAACCCTGCAACCCGCACTGAGGCTACAGGCTTTAAATTTACTACGAATCTCTTTCTTCTGCTTCTGTGTTCTCTTGGCTTTCATTAGCACCTTCAATACGAACAAAGCATCAAGCGTTTAGCTAACAGACCCTTGAAAGCAGGTGCTACATTCACTCTTGCTCACTTGAATTCCTCAGGGGTGACCGACACTCCTAGGTTCATGAAAATAAAGCTTTAAAAAGAAACCATGGTTTCTTAAATAAAGACGAAGTGATTGGAGTTCCCAAGAGGTCATGATGAGTTACCAGCAACTGAAAATAGCATTGTAAGATCAGAATTGTTGGAGGGAGGCTGCTAGTTAGGCCCTGGCCACTTAGCCCTGAAATAATCACACAGAAACTGTATTAATTAAATCACTGCTTGGCCTATTAGCTCTAGCTTCTTATTAGCTAACTCTTACATATTAATTTAACCAATTTCTATTAATTTGTATATCACCATGAGGTTGTGGCCTACCAGCAAAGTTTCAGCACATCTGTCTTCGGTGATGGCTCCATGGTCTCTCTGACTCTGCCCTTCTTTCTCCCAGCATTCAGTTTAGTTTTCCCTGCCTGCCTAAGTTCTGCCCTATCAACAGGTCAAGCCTGTTCTTTATTTATTAATGGTAATCACAGCATACAGAGGGAACTCCCACACCAGATAGTACCTGGGGATGTAGCTCAGTGGCACAGCACTTGCCCAGCCTACACAAGGCTCAGGGGTCAATCTCCGCATTAGATACCAACAGAAGAGCATTTAAAAAGTCATACAAATTCTCTCTGCAGTTCATTTAGAGTTTAGATCCAACTGAAGTTTGTTCCAGTAGATGGACAGGAAACCAAAAATTAGGCCAGCTATATTGTTTTAGAACCAAATGAAGTATTGATCATGGCCAACTGTGGCTTAGCATGAATTTAGAATTATAGTAATGTAATGTGTTGAGGTTGTTTCAAGCTCAGATTTAGGAGTGACCAGAGATGATATTTCTATAATGAAACTATGCTGTAATCAAATCGTCAACTTAGATATTTGCCAGTATTTTTGAAAGCTATAAATTTCAATATGAACTTGGTATAATAGCTTTTTTTGCTAGTCTGAAAAAGAAAACATCAATCATGAAAGATTATAACTTCTTAATAGGGATCCATTAATTTTTAGATGGAAAACTATATAATAGGTCAATTATGTCAAATTTCAAAGAGTCATTTTGTTCTATATATAATTAAAATATATGTTGTCCAAGAAAGTAAAAACAGGGAGCTGGTTTTCGATTATAAAATCTCTTTTGAGCTGGGTGGTGGTAGTGCACACCTTTAATCCAAGCACTCTGGAGAGAGACAGAGGAAGAGGTAGGCAGACCTCTGAGTTTGAGGCCACCCTGGTCTACAGAGTGAGTTCTAGGACAGTCAGGGATACACAGAGAAACTCTGTCTCGAAAAACAAAACAAAACAAAACAAAACAAATATCTCTTTGACATTGTGGTCTATGGTAAATCCTATTGATCGTGTGTGCCCACATCGTACATTTTATGTTGTGGGCACTAAGGCACATGGCTTCCCCAGCCTCCTGAGTCTGTGTCTCTAGTCAACTCTCGGCTTCCCACTTAGCTGAGTAATCTCAGACAAGACATTCAGTGTCTTTGTGCCCCAGCTGGGAAAACAGTGGGATAATAATAGTACATACCTTGTGGGTCATATGAAGAATGAATGAGTTAACACATAGTAATGTCCTTAGAGCAGTGACTGGCACGTGATAAGTGCTTGGTAAATGTTAGCTAGTATTTTAATGTGTCATAAAGTGCGGAACTATGACTAATCTAGTGGAATATACCACTAGATACTGTTTTTGCACTTTGATTAGACATCATCGATTTTTTTTCTCAAAAAAGAAATTAGGGTGCTTTTTGTTTGAGCACACAGGAAGCACAGAAAGTTGGCTCCTGTGAGTGAAACTGATCCATTTAGTGCTTGGAATCAGAGGAAACTTGTCAGTGTGAGCAGACACTAGGAGTAGACCCATCAGACATCCCTCTTCTTTATTTTTTAAAATCTTTTTTTTCCCTCACGGGAATTAATAGTAGGTATTTGATGTAGACCCTTAATTATACCTAATTAGGGTTTTAAACACTTTCTTACGCCCATGTGAAATCTTTGTACTTCTCATTTTCCTTGCAGAAGAATAAAACAACCCCTCCCCCCCAGGAAATTACCACAATGAATTGTTATATTATGCCAGGTATTTTTTTCCTTCCAAGAGACCATCTGCTCCTGGATAGCCAACTGGGTGCCCTGCATTAATGAATGTGATTATGTAAAATTTCTTACTGACTTCTACGATTCAGAATTTGATGCTCTCCACACCAGTTTGTAACTACAAATGGCTGTAATGGCAGGTGCATTTTGTTCGGTCTAGCTTCCAGACATTACTCCCGAAGTTACTTTGATTCGTAAAGCTACCAAGACACTAGAAGACATTGCTAAAGACTAAAGGGGTGAGGGATCCTTTATTCAGTTGAAACTAACGCATCACACCGGATGCAGGTGTGTTTGCTTTCAGCGTCCTCAGCCTCAGGTTGTGGACCGCACGGGAGGGTGGAGCCCTTACAACCTGCTTATCGCAGCGTGCGCGTGTCTGTGGGCGTCGGAGCACGCGCAGGACACCCATGGACTCACTCTTCAAGTCTCACCTCAAAGGCTGTCAACTCTTCTGTCCCTCCTTCGGCGCACAACCCCGCCTCTCTCATCCACTCCCACGCCCCGCCCCTAAGGCGGAAACGTCGTACTGTAATTGGTCACTACTACTCTCACTCCGACTGCACAGCCAATGCCTGGAATGCTGGGGGAGGTTAGCGCGGCCAATCGGGGCGCTCGCAGCGGCAGGAGCCAGGTCCGGACCGCCCAGAGGCGGGGCCGAGGGCGGAGCGCTAGCCCAGGATTAGTTGCCATTCCGAGTAAGAAGCGGGTCGAGGTGGCGGCGGCGGCGGTAGCGGCAGCGGCGTTTGCGGTGGCGCGGGTTTCGCGCAGCGCGAGGCGCCTCGAGGCCCTTTTCTCTCCTCGGAGGCCAGAGTCGCGGCGCCCCCCGCGGCCGCCGGGTCCTCTCGCGCGGCGACCCCCGGCGGGGGCTGAGGAGCCGCGGGAACCCGGCGAGTGCCCTGTCAGCGCGATGCCCCGGGCGGCGGCGGCCATGGGCTCGACGCGGGTCGGGCCGTGAGCGCCCCGCCGAGCACCGCCGGGCGGTTGGGGCCGTTGGACGTTGGCCGTCGCGGCGTCCCCTCCCCCTCGGCGGCGGGGTGCGCGTCGGAAAGGGAGCCCCGCGGCTCCGCCCCTCGCCTCCCCTCCCCCGTACACATCGCACGCACCGCGGCGCCGGCTCTCACACGCTCGCGCGCTCGCCCGCCCGCCTGCCCGCGGAGCCATGTCCACCGCGTCCTCCAGTTCTTCTCAGACCCCTCACCCCGCGCCGCAGAGGATGCGGCGCAGCACCGCGGGCTCCCCGCCCGCCCCTGCCGGCAGCGGGACGGGACCGGCCGGGAGCTGCGCCCCCGCTGCGGGAGCCGGTCGGCTGTTGCAGCCCATCCGCGCCACCGTGCCCTACCAGCTCCTGCGGGGCAGCCAGCACAGCCCCACGCGCCCGGCCGCCGCCGCCGCCGCCACGCTCGCCGGTCTCCCCGGGTCCGGCGCGGCCCGCGGCCCCAGTCCGTCTAGCCCGACTCCACCGCCGGTCGCTGTCCCGGCCGAGCAGGCGCCTCGCGCCAAGGGCCGCCCGAGACGGTCCCCCGAGAGCCAGCGGAGGAGCAGCTCACCTGAGAGACGGAGTCCCGGCTCGCCCGTGTGCAGAGGTAGCGAGCCCAACCCTCCCGTCCTCCCGGGCTGCGTCTCCCCGACGGTGCCCTGCGTGGAAACTTCAGCCTCTCCGGGCTTCTGTTTGCTAGTGCATTACCGAAGGTGTGAAAGTGGCTTTGGGAATCTCACCCCCCTGAGGTCGCTGCAGGGCTTGGAGGAGCGACCTGAAAATCAACTTTATTCTGACCCTCATACCGCCCCTCAGATTTTATCTTGCATCCGTGGTCTGCAAGGAAAAGTGTTTCGGTTTAATAGCTTCTTAGCTTTCTGTGTTTGTAGCCAGGGAAGGAGTTGCTGAGTGAAACCCTTAAACAGACACACAAACTCTCTAGCGGCGGATAAGGTGGTACTAGGAATCTCTGCAGCCTTTGTGCTTTCCCACGAAGTTCTTGTCTGTAGTATGCTTTGCCTGTTTTGTGTTTTGGAGGATTGATGGCGTTAGTTACGGCGCAGGCTATCCCTTGCGTGTGTAGAGGAGACAGTTTTGAATGTGCACTTTAAGTGTGTAGGGTCAGCCCACACTCTCCTCTGTGTTAGATAGCCATGCATCAGATCGCTACTACACTACAAAAGGTTTAATGCCCCAAAGGTGATTTTCATAGAGAATTTCTTTAAGCCTGTTTGCAGAGTGTGTTTACTTTTTCCTTCCATCCTTAAGTATACTTAGCAGTTCAGCTGAACTGTGTAGGGCTCTCAAGTTTCTTTTTTGTTATGTGTCAAAGGTAATGGTGAGTGGGTGGATGCTGTGGACTCTTCTTAATGTTTTCTGTTTGGTTTGGTTTTGTTTATGCCGAGGGACATAGTGCATGATCTAGTTGAGTCCTGGGGGAGAGAAGAAAATTAGGCATAACAAGGACGTAAGACCATAAGGGAGAGTCAAGTACTAATATTCTGAGATACCAGCCTAGAGCTGCAGTTACTGCCGCTACCTTGTGGAAGGAAGGAATCATACGGAGTAGGGTAAGACAACAACAACAACAAAAACTACTCAGAAGGAAAATATTACCAAGCTCCATACAATGTTTAGATGGTATGTGGAATTTTTGCATAAGATGGACGTTCTAAAGTGTTTAGAGTTGGAGAAAGTGATTGCAGTAGGATCAATGTTTAGGTATTTTTGCTTTATTTAGACCTGTAATTAGTGTGTTGCTAAAGCGCTTGCTTTAGAGCACTTGATGGTAAGCCCCTGTGTAGGATGAAGTGTCGTGGAATAAGTGCAGGAGCACAAGAAGCACATCCTGTAATCTGTATGCTCCGGGAGGAATTTGCTCCCCCACTACTCCCCCAGGTCAAGCCAGCTGCTACAGAAACTGACATCCTCCAGCAAATCCTGAATGAATGAATGAAAACAACGTGATCGCCCTAATAATGACCACAACTGAACACACATCTCTGGCTGTATTTTATAGAAAAGCCCACCATTTTCTAACAGATTAATGCCATATGCAACTGCCTTGCACATTTTCTGGGGCTGCGTTAAATGAGAGGTTACAGAAGAAAAGAAGGCAACAGTAATAGACATTTTTCAATGATTTGGCTTTAACGGTTCGTTAATGGAGTTTGGGGATTTTATTTCAGAGAACAATGTAAAAAAATAAGAATTGTAGATTGTGTGCAGAGGATTTTGTGGGCAGAGTTAGCGAAGTTTTGGCAATTGCTGCAACAGTATAATGACCACCTTTCCTTTTGTTGATAAACAGTAACATCTTACCATAGATAATAGTACAACTTGTTTTTCTACATCCCTCAAAAGCCCTAATTGCTTAAGAATTACATGCCCCATCATGAAGTAGTTTTAATGAAATTTGTGATCAGGCTTAAATTCTACTCTTTGTTGTAGAATGGCACATCAGAGTTTAATGCAATTTTAATGCAATCATGATGAAAACACTTAGTTCTGAGTCCGGTTGTGCAATAGGCAGATTTGCAGGGTCAAAGCTTGTGCTGGGAATTGAAGAGCTTCTTCTGCTGTTTATAACATCAGGTGTTTCTGTCAGTTTCTCTCACTGAAGGGATTTTTGAGTACAGGCTCTTGTGCTCCTGGTTCCTTGATTGTATTGCCCTGTTACTTGTTCACATTCTGCCTTATTCCTCTCGATCCTTATTGAAACTACAACATATAACTAATAGGTTCGATCTATTTAGCTGCTTAAAAATCTGTCCTGTGACTTGAAATTTCAATTAGTTTCTTTTGAATTCACTAAGGTTCTGACTTCAGTGGGTTTTAGTTTCCACTGCCCAAATCGCCTGCTGCTGTTCCTGCTGCTGCAGACACTGACATCACTCTGCTGCATGAATGAAAAACAACAGCGTGCTCCGTTCTTCCTTGGCTCTTCTGCCCTTCCTTTTTCTGCATGTTTTAAGGTGTGGGGATAGACATTGTACTATACTTTGAAACTACACAAAATAGTATTTAAGTAGATGGTGAGTGAAGGGGTATGTATTTCATGTAGATATGTTGTTTATGGAAAGCTTTAAAAGCTACGGGCATTTGGGTTGTAGGTGATAACTAAACATTCAGAATTTTATTCATATTTTGTCTGATTATGGAGGAGAATAGAGAAACTTAAGTTTTCTGTTCTTTTATCAAGAAATGTGAACAGAATTTTGAACACATAATGTCAGTTTTTTTCTCATATGCACTCTTAGCATGCGTATTTATGGGGTTAAGGCTAGAGCAATAAAGTTGATACTTAGAAAGCAGAGGAAGAACTGAATTCTGTAAACAGAATCAGTCAGTTTTAAAATTTATCACATTAATATATAAGATCCAGCAGAAAGATAATAATTCCCTTTATTTTTGGACCATAGCTTTAGATAACTTAAGTGGTTACTCTAACAGAAGATGCATAGACCTGCTAACATCATGCTTTATTTAAAAAACATGGAAATTTACAAATTGAAAGTTGTTTTTTGTTGGTGTTCCTGGATCATCCTCATTTTGTATGTTTTTCTTTCCTGGGTGTTTTAAAACTTCAAGGTTTATTATTTATATTCATTTCTGTTCTTCTACTATTAGCAAAATGTCATCCTTCCCCTTGTTTGGTTCTGAAGGGTTTGAAGTGGTGAATGACAAGCTACTGAATGCATCATTTGGCTCCCTGTGATGTGTTTGTAATAGATGTAAAATCATAAAGTATTATGCAAATAGTTATTTTTTGTCATGGTAATAACAAACTCTACCTTTGAAATAAGTAGAACAATTCAAATGAGACTAAAATGCAGTGCTAGAGTTAAAACTAGTGATCTAAAGATAGCATAAAGTAGCTGCTTTCTGAAATCCAACAGGACAGAAACGATGGATTTAAACACTAAACAAACACAAAGCTATAAAGTAGTAGATAGCAAATGGAAATCTCATGGACATGTGTGTGTGCTGTGTGTAAATATCCAACATTAAATAATTATAGGTTATAAAAAACTAAAATTATTGTATTAGAGTACGCTAGTTGGAAAACCCTGCTTATGTTTATTTTACCAAATCTAGTAACAAAAGTTCTGACGATCCTGTAACTTACTCGTTCCTTCTATGGAAAATAGTGTGTTAATCTTTTATTTAACCTTCCAGATTTATTTAGGCCTCATACTCCTCTAAGAGATTGGCAACCCTGCAGTGAAATTTGATCAGATGTATTCTCCTCAGGAATCTTGAAAAATCTCTTGTCTTATACATAAAGAAATTATGCCTATTATTAAAAGATAATACAAAGCCAGTAAGCATAGAATGTTTAACAGTAGCACTGTATTAATGCATATATGTGTGCTTAACTATTTCATTTGCTCTAACTTTTTTAGCTCTTTGTTAATTTCCCTTTTTGAGTCTTTTTTTCCCCCCTGAAACAGATTCTCTGTAGCTTTGGAGCCTGTCCTGGAACTAGCTCTTGTAGACCAGGCTGGCTTCGAACTCACAGAGGTCTGCCTGTCTCTGTCTCCCGAGTGCTGGGATTAAAGGCATGTGCCACCACTGCCCGGCCTGGAGTCATTTTGATACCGTTCTTAGTTGTGAAATACAAACACTTTGGTAAGTTTTTCTCTATTAGAAATATTCTTCAACTTCCTTTTTGAAAGTTAATTATCTGGCTAAAATTCTTAGAGATTGAGGTTCTCTGTATCCCTTTCCCCATTTAAAATGTACTTTTCCAGAGCCCTTATAGGAACTTATTTCTAAACTTTTCTGAATACAGTGAAAGTATACTAAGCTATAAGTTTCCAGGATTCCAAATTCTGATTTGGGAAAAGATTTTTAATCTCTTAGAATTGAACTAAATAGTGTTAATTAATGGCTCTGATATTTTTTTCTCCCTGTCAGTTACTTTATGGTGCATAAGATGTCAGAATCAGTTGTATGAGTAGCAGAAGTTATTTAATCAATCTACTTTGTGTTCAAAGATTGTATTTTTCCCAAACACTTTACTCTGAATACCTAAGGTGTATAAGTAGATTAATGACTTTTTAACTATATATAAAGTTTTATGTGTAGTTATTGAATTGAAAATCACTTTATTAATCGGAGTACTTTTTTTTACAAAAGAATAATTGGTTCTGGTTTACATTTTTGGAAGATTTTTTTTTTTACATTGGAGAAATATTGAAAGGTAATGGCATTCTTTTGATTATTTTATTTGTGCTAATGTGGGCTACATTTGAACTAAAGAAACAAAGCTTAGCTCCATGTCACAAATTAAATAAATGTAAACAAAAGACAACATTCAAATTAAGTCTGAAATTTAAAAAAAAAAATATAAAGTTTAGTTTTACCAAAACTTTCATTTGCAGCTAATACCGTGTCAAGTGTGTATGACCAATGACTCTGGGTTTTAATTTTAGTTCAGTTTTCTTTCTAGCGCTTAGAATTCTCATACCCCACCCAGATAGGCTTTTCCATAGCTCCTGTCCTGACCTGTGCCTGGTGTGTTGTCATTTGTCTTTGGTGTGAATTTCTGTTCTCCCATTAAATGTCTAAAAAACCAAGTCTCTGACAGCCTTTCTTTGTGTCCAACATATTATTTATTTTAAAAAAAGTTGAGCTGATGTAATGTATGGTCTCTTAATTGGTCTGCTAAAATTAAACTGAAGAAAGAGAATACTACTCATTTACTGATAAAAGTATGGGGAACTCCTGAATGACCAAAAGTATCAAACTTTCCCTTACCCTTTATCTGGACCCCTAGAAATGACCAGAACCTAATTAATTTTTCTGACAATGTAGAAAATATTTGCATTTATTCTGCAGAATAAAATTTAATAGGTTACTGTTAAGTCTGAAGTATATAAAGATATTATTTATGGACAAATTATAGAAAAATACCTACTGCAAATCTCATTTTTATAGAAACAGATATGATTGATACCTCTATCACTGTGGTTTTCGTGAATGGTGTTGAGGCAAATAGCAGGAGGAGGCAAGTTCATGAATACTTGGTGACTTCCTTTGTATTATCCTGTCTCTGGTTGCTGTAGATAGAAAGGAAGAAAACATTTGAGGGTGACTATTTGGCAAGCTACGTATACTTTGAAATTCAGCAATAAAATGGATGTAGAATTCTGTTCTTTTAATTCTAGATTAAGTGTTGACTCCACAGTTGATGAACTGCTGGGATTTTTCTAGCTAAAAGAATGACAAAGAAATGGATTTTCTTTTGTGTTTCCATGCCACTCTTTCTTAATGCTGGGACATGCACTTATAAGAGGTTTAGTGAATGTAACTAAAATAGAATATGGAAGGATAGCCACTTTCTCTGCTTGCTTCTTACAGGGGAGGGGGCACTCACACATGCACATGGAGGAGAGAGAGATTGTACCTTGTTCCTGGGGCTCAGGGTTATTAAGTTATTGTAGCTGGTCGCATTTACATGTAACAATCTATGCTGTCTCTTGAGTCACATTATATTGTGCAGAATTCTTTTCTCCTTTCACAGATGTTTAGATTAGTTATAAATGGTGGTGATCTGACTTGACTAATGCCTGAGGAATTGCTAAGCAGGTACTGGTCTCAGGTAATTGTCTCAGTAGCTTGAATCAGCCTTCCTGGGCGCCAACAGCTGCGCTTGCAATGTGACTTTGAACCCCACATATATAATTTAATGGAGTACTACCATGTTGCACCTTAATTATGACTTGTCCAAATTAAGAAGGAGTTGAAGATAGTGAAACCCATAGTAGTTGTGCAAGGTTAGTGTTGAAGATTGTCTGCCAAGTTATTGGAATGAAGTGATTCGCCAGTCATGAAGCAGTATTTCATCACAGAGGACTAAAAAGCACTGCTACTTGCTGTTTTGGTGAAGGTCAAAACCACCAACAACTAATATTAATAAGTAATATTTTCTTATTTATCCAGTATGGTCATGGGGAAACTTTTTGAAGAGTTCATCAGCTGATTTTTATCTTTTCTATTCTTAGAAAAAACATAAGCTAATACACTTCTTAAGAGAATATTTAACTGACAGGGTCACCCTGTATAGTTTAGAGTCGCTCAAGCTGGGCCAACTTCCTGATTCAAGTTCCTGAGTTATTGGATTACAGGGTGCTGTACCATACCCACTCTGCTCTTCCTAGGAATCTTTAGTCTGTGACTATAGTTGTGCGTTTACAAAGCATTCTTTCAAATGTCTAAACAGTGGAGTGGCCCAGGGGGTTACTTTAAAGTTACCACTCTGTTTATATAATTTTTCTTTTATTTTTGAAACTGAGAATAGCTTCATCCAATGGCTTCTGTAATATTTCTGGATCTACTGCATATCATTGCATATACATAATGTTCTTCTGTAGTTTGACTTAGGGTGATGTCACTAGCCCTTATGTGCTCCAGACACATATGCACTTTGTTGTAGAAGTCTGAATTGTTTTTGAACGTGGTTTCTTGTGTAGTGTTGTAGAATATGTAGCAATACTTAATGATGCCTTTTGAAATGAACATGGCTTGACTTTGACTAAAGTACCTGCTGCCACTGAGTAAGAGGGGGGGGTCTAAGCCTTTTTCTATAGTACCATTTATGTGCTGTCTTAGTTGAGAGCTCCATGACTTATTTTCATTTCTTATACCCAGAATTTATATATTTTATTTTTATTCTCTTGTAGTTTTTATTTTAAAGTGATATTAACCTTAGAGCCTTCACCTTTGCTCTTTGCTTATGATCATCTTTAAGATGATTGCTGTTTTCACTTTTTAAGCCGTTTGACCAAAAGTTAGCATCTTTATGAAGATAACTATTACTTAAGGATTAAATTTTACATCTAATATATGAAAGAATAAACAGATGCTTGGTAAACCATATTTTGAGTGCCATTCTTTTCTAATGTTGCAAAAAGAGTATTGAAAAGTATATGGCCACTGAATATAATCATGTAAGTCATCTGAAATTTTAAATAGGAATTTAGGAAATAGGAAGATACAGAAATTGATGAAGTAAACTATTGTTTTATATTCATTAAAAATACTCCATTCATAAAAATGTAAAAAAGTAAATATACAGTATAGTTGATGAATCTTTGCATGTTTGATCCACATTATTATTCCACATAATTATATTGTTTATATGGAATATAATTAAATAAAATAATTAATATAATTATGTAACTGTTTACAACTCCTTGGCAGTTTAACTGTGGTTATGACTTTTCTATATCTCTGTATGCAAGGTAATTCTTGTGGATATGTGTGCTTTACCTAATACACCTGTTATTTTTAGCATTACAGTATGTAGCGTGGTACTTAATACTAATACTTAAAAGGCCTTATAGTAAATATTAGTTAAAATTCACATACAGGATTTACAGAGATTTCTGTTTGAGCTATATAAATACACATATATGCACACGAAGAGACAAGTATGCATACCTTAGAGTGAAATCACTGAAGAATGATCATAAGAACATGAAATCTTATAAATATGTGATAGATTAAATTTAATAGATTATGTTTATGCTGCTCCTTTCATATAATTAGCTGTTTTTGGTCTTTGTTTTGGGCCTGACATTCAGTGGCTGTGGTTAAGATTGAAAAAACATGGATTTATATCTTTGTATAATGTGGAAGGAGCTAGTGTGTGACTGTAGAAATAGTTGGAACAAAAACGAATTTTACACAAGTGTTTATTTTTAGAAAGACATAATACAGAGTAAGGGTGGGTTGTTTTTGGTACAACATACAGTGTTTAGACACAACTATACATGTTTTTAGTTGTAGATACATAGAGTGTGAAATGTACTAAAATGACTTTAAAGTAGTTGCTTATAAAGTCACTTAAAAGACTAACAAGAACCATTACTTAAATGGACCTTGACCTTGAGACAATTCCCAAAGAAGCCAAAAGTCTGAAATGTAAAGATAAGCTTTTTTTTTGTAATCTTTTGATACATATACTAATTATCTTTTTGGTCCCTTTCTTTCAACCCCTTCCACGTCTTTCCACCTCCACTCCTTCTCAAATTCATGGCTTGTTTTCCTTTTATTTATTGTTACAAACATAACACTTGTGTATATAGAAATGCATAACGTTATAAATAACCTGCCAAGAACATTTAGTGTTGCTTATATGTGTATGATCAGGGTTGAGCACCTGGTAATGGATAGCCAATTAGGGTGCTCATTCCTGGGGAAGACTAATTTTTTTCTTTTTCAGCAATTATTTAGAATTTTGCCAAGTGGATTTTTATCTATTGAGATTCCATGGAATAATCACCAAATCTATTATATTTCCAGTAATTTAACACCCCAAAATCAGTGTGCTCTCTCAGTTAGAAATTGAAATGTAATATTTCTAAAAACTCAGGAGAATGTGAGTTATATATTAATTTGTGTTTATTATGATGAAAACTTGAATTGTCAGGCAGGTTTTCAGGTGGTTACTTGCTTTACTTATGTGTAAGCAAAATAATTTAGTTTACCAAAATGTTATTTGCACAAACTATTTAAGAAGACAGTCACACAAGGTTTATCTGAGGTTATTAAAACATATTACCGACTACCATAATTTCTCTTTGCTGAATAACTATTCTGACATTTAGCAAAATTAGATAATACCCAAGTATTAGCTGTTCTAAATGAATAAGAATATATCATTTCCATTACGTCCCTACTTTGAGATTTAAAGTTCTTAGAAATTTGGTATTCAAATAACTCCTAAAAAGGAAAGAACTCTTGTACTAATTGTTTTTCACTCTTCTTGTGAAAAGATGTGTTTATTTTAGGTAAATATTCCAAGCTCTGTTCTAGAATATTGTGTCCGTACCAAACAAACAAACAAAGTGGCATTACTCCTTTTTAAATTTCCTAATGCTGTCCCTAAGCAGCCGTAGGGAGTGTCCTCCTTCCTTGGGAAAAACTTGTAGAAACCCTTGTATTCTTATCACTGTCAGGAAGACAAAACGAGTAAACATTTGTAGGAATGCATGCTTTTAATTTTATTTATATATTCCTAGAGGGTGATTTTTTTTTTAAACATGAAGCTTCTGAGGTTGGGCATAGAGAGGAGGAAATAGAAGAGGAGAATGGGATTACACACTCCTGTCTGTGTGCTTTGAAGGTCACACTCCTTTCTCAACAATCGCCTGATAATGAAAAGTTCCCGATATTCTGTCCACATAGAGGTTTATGATCATCTTTTTTTGTGGTACTTTAATTTTATATACAAGTAGTATGACTTAAATTTTTCCCATTCACACAACATAAAATCAGTGGAGACCCAACTAGACAGAGTTTTGAAGTTCTTCCCTGTGATTATGGGGTAATTTACTACTTATGTCATTACAATTATGTTTCTTTCCTGGAGGGATGCTTTAAATGTTGAGCCTGTGGACTAAACTGCTTACTTTAAAATTGATAAGAAATAGGTTTGTTGATTTGTTTTGGAGAAAAATTTAGTTTCAATCTGAATCATTAAATACAATTTGAATTCATGGTTGTGTACAATTTATTACTTTTTAAAACATATTATTTTTTTGTGTGTGTGTATAGATGTTTTGTCCTGCATGTATATATCCCTGCGCCCCACGATGCTTGATGCACATGGAGGCCAGAAGAGGGTGTCAGATCCCCTGGGACTGGAGTTACAAACAGTTGTAAGCTGGCATGTGGGTGCTGGGAATCAAACTCAGATGTTCTTCACCATTGAGCTGTCTTTCTAGCCTGTTTATTATTCTTAACAAATGCATCATACTTTTCTGTTAGAGCCTTCATAATTAGTGAGTTCAAAATTGTGTTTTTACATTCAAAATTGAAACAAACTGAAAAGTGTACTTATAAGGTAGGCATGGCAGGGTATGCTGGTAATATTAGTGCTACAGAGACTGCGACAGGAGGGCAGAGATCTTAGAGCCAGTCAGAGCAAGAGACCCTGCAGGAATTTAAAGTAAAATGTATAGGGCTTAAGAAATGACTCAGAAGTTGAGTGCCTGCTGCTCTTGCAGTTACAGGAGTTAAATTCCTAGCGCCCAGGTCTTTGTAACTCCAGTGTCAGGTTTTCTGACCCCCTTGTCTGGCTTCTGAAGGCAACCAACCACAAGAAGTATGTGTGGCATTTCTGTGGACTAGAGTGGTCATTCTTAGAGGTAGAACTTGTTAACAGCAGATTAAAAGTGATATCCCTATATTCTTTGAACTTAAAAATCTAGATATTTTTAAAGAAGATTTGTTAGTGCTTTTTTTCTTAGACCTATGTTTTCACAGAGTAGAACACACCATACTCTTTTAGCATGGAAATTAATGTTCAGTTTAGATGCTTTGAAAAAGTGGACTCGTATTGTTTTATGATACTGGGAGAATAAATAATTTAATAAATTTTTAACTATATATAGTTGGACATTTGAATTATACTTTAATGATTTATTTGTACAAAGATACGATTTAGAAGTACAGTTATCAAGATCAGAATATTGAATGATTAAAGTTTAGATTCAGAGACTTGATGTGGGAAGAATTAAATGGTTTCTTTGTTGGCACTGTGGAACACAGTCTTGGTAGACGTTCAGACCTAGAGTATTGGATGATGATGATAATTATTTGGGCCAGCATAAAACTTGGCCTTTCCTTCTATCTTATTTCTTCCTCTGATTACTATACATTATTCCATCTCAGAATTCTCTTCGGTCTGTGAGTCTTTTCCATTGTCTGTTAAAGATCTAGAGGTCTCTTCAATAGGTCCCAATTTTCTGTTGAACTATAGACTGCTTAGTACTCTGAGGTCTTTCCCTGCCATTAGATTTTTTATTTTGCTACAATTAAGTATAGTCTCTCTTTAGAAGAAAAAAAATGTGATTTTTTTTTGTAAAAAGATTTCTTAGTTATGGTTAATAAGAAATAAAGTCCACCATGTTTAGCTTGGCGTAAAAGACTCACTCATCTTTTTTTTTTTTTTTTTTTTTAGTAAATTTTATTAAATTATAAAAGTTTCCATTTCCATCCCCCCTCCCAACACCCTCCCACTCCCCCTACTCCCCCTCCTCCTCCCTCTTCGTCCCACAGGGCAGTCAGGGTTTCCTGCCCTGTGGGAAGTTCCAGTTCCTTCCCCCTCCCTCCAGGTCCAGGAAGGTGAGTGTCCAAACAGACTGGATCCCCAAAATCCATTATATGTAGAGGAAACAGGTCCCAGTGTCATAGTCAATGGCTTTTCAGAAAGACTTCGGGTCAGCCACAGTCAGAGAATCCGGCCAAATTCGGAGAGTCTGGTTAGATCACGTCCTCTTTCAGTCCCAGTCCAACTGGCCTTGGTAAACTCTCATCAGATCCGTTCCCTTGTATCAGTGGGTGATAGCATCCCTCGCAGTACTGATTTCGTTTTTCATGTTCTTCCTCCTTCTGCTCCTCATTTGGACCTCGGGGGGCTCAGTCCGGTGCTGCAATATGGGTCACCGACTGTATCGCCGTCCTTCGTCAGATGCAGGATCTATGGTGATAAGCAAAATATACATCAGTATGGACATGGGCCACGGCCGATTCAGGCACCCACTCCTCTGTCCAGAGAGCAATCTGGGGGATCTCTCCTTGGACCTGGGATCCCATATATAATCAAGTCTCCTGTAAACCCTAAAATGGGTCCCTTAGTTGAAATATAATCTTCCCTGATCCCATATTCATCCTTCCTCCCTCCCCCCCCCCATCCCAGGCCACCAAGCTTTCCCCTTTCTTCCCCTACTCCCTTCTCTCTAACCTTCTCCCCTTCCATCGACCCTCCCTCCCCCCCATGCACCCGAGGTTACCTGGGACTCTTGTCTATTTCCTACCTCCTGGTGGATAGCTAAATAATCTTCATCAGGTTCATCTTCTTATTTAGCTTCTCTAGGATCACGAATAATAGGCTCAAAGACCTTTAATTATGGTTAGAATCCACTTATGAGTGAATACATACCGTGTTCCTCTTTTTGGGTCTGGCTTACCTCACTCAGTAAAGCGTTTTCTATTTCCATCCATTTGCATGCAAAATTCAAGATGTCATTGTTTTTTACCGCTGAGTAAAACTCTAATGTGTATATGTTCCACACCTTTTTTAACCATTCTTCTATTGAGGGGCACCTAGGCTGTTTCCAGGTTCTGGCTATTACAAATAGTGCTGCTATGAACATAGTAGAACAAATGCTTTTGTAGTATGATCGGGAATCTTTAGGGTATATTCCCAAGAGTGGAATTGCTGGGTCCTGGGGGAGGTTGACTCCCAGTTTCCTGAGGAACCGCCACACTGATTTCCACAGTGGCTGCACGAGTTTGCATTCCATCTTAATGTATCCATTTTGTACTTGTATTCCTACTAGCTTGAACTCACTGTTTAAAAAAATTTTTTTTTTTGTTTTCTTAAGGATATGTTAGTATTCTTTGTAACTCTTTGCCTTGGATTCATGGCCTCTTTCAGGGATGTCTCTTTCTCTAATATATGTGTTTTTTTTTTTTTTTTTTGGAGTCAAAGCACTTTATTCTGAGGCTTGGGGAGGAAAGGCTGGAGCTCCACGCTGTCTGCTGTCGTCCACTGGGCAGCGCTCGCTGGTCTGCCCGTCGCTAAGAGAGCTATATGTGTGTTTTTGTTGAAAACTCCTGAATTCTTTGCAAGTAGTCCTTCAGATAATCTACTTTTTCAGGTTGAGATAATTGTTATTCCTCTATGTTATTTAAGCACCATATACACGTCTTTCTGTTGTGTTGAAGCTATTTAAGGAACATGTGTTCTTACTTAAAATGTCAGGGTTTTTTTAGAGTAGGAATTTAGTCACTTTTGTATGTCACTGCCCACCAAATATATTCCTCTATTTGAATGTTTTAATATTGTATCAGCTTGTTTGAAATTTTACTAAGGATTCTTTTGAGTTGACAATTACTTTTAATTTTTTTAAAATTGATTTTATTGAGCTGTACATTTTTTTCTGCTCTCCTCCCTTCTTCTCTCCTCTCTTCCTCTCCCCTCCAACCCTCTCCCATGTCCCCAGGATCTCAATTTACTCAGCAGATCTTGTATTTTTCTACTTCCCATGTAGATTAGGTGCATGTAAGAACATTGAGACTTGTTATATGTGTATGACTTAATTCAATTATATTCTTTCACTTGTGCTACTTAGATGAAAAAAACAGTACTAAGAGAATGGATGTTCTCTTGAAAGTAGGAGGGAATGAAAAATATAATCCTTTTTGAATAGAAAGTACTGGCTTTCAGTAAAATTGATGATATTAAACATTTGAAAATAGAACCTCTAGTCTCCAAATGGTTCCCAGTCCTATAACCTAGAACAAATGATCGCACTGAATTCCTTGCTTACTAAGAGGTTTTAGTTTATCAAAAGCTGTTTTATAGGCCAGTGAGGTGGCTCAGCAGACTTCGATGGAATATGTTTATTTGAGAGTGATTAGCTAACACCTACCAAAGTTCCTATAACTGTTTCTGATTAAAATATTGAAAAATCATCTTGAAAAAAATTTAAAGATATCTTAAGTAATGACAACCTCAGAGAAATAAGACCAGAGTCTACCAGAGCATCTGCAAAACACAGAGATCTTAGTGTGATTGCTAAATGATCTTAACTCTTTGTTTAGTTCTTATCTTTTCTCAACATATCATTGAAAGGATTAAGAAAAACACATGGAAAGGGAGAGAGAAGAAGGGACAATCACTTTGAGTTATCTTTTTTGTATAATTAGGTTAGTGTGGTTTGGAGGCAGTGCTCAACGTTTATATTACAGTTGTCCTATTCTGATGTTTATTTTTAATGACAAGTTGTATCCCAAACTAAAATCTTGATTATTTCACTGATGTTGGGAGGCACTGGAATTGAATGATGTTATTCTATTATTTAAGCTAAATTTTTTAACTTAGATGTTAATAAACCCCGGAACTTCCATTTCTATCTACTGGGGAGTGCCATCTTGACTCAACAATTGTTCAGTCAGTTACTTTCCTAGACTACTGTTGACTAAGATGAATGACCAGTTTCGTGCTTAGAGGACGAAAGAACGATGCTATTCTGAAATACTTCTAGCAGTCAGTGCCTTTGCTTTATTTTCAAGTTGTTTTCAATCCTTGCCAATGCTTCCTGGAAATCTTTTATGCACAATATTGGTAGAATTGTTGGGATGGAATGTGTTCTGTGTATGCAAACACAAATTACTGTTTTATCTGTTCTTTTTTTTAACTCCCCACCCAGCCTTGATGAAGGTTTCATTTCACTTTATTTTGTTTTCACTTTGTTCATTATTTCCCAGGACTTTTTTTTTTTCTGTTTTTGGCTATATCAGCTCTAATGAAGCATTTAGTTTTGGATAAACTGTTTCATAATTATATATTTGATTTTTTTGGTATCAATATCTTTTTTAAATTAAATGCTAGAATAAACATTTGTGCCTCCCTGTTTCTGAAGCCTTCATTCTGATTATTCTAGACAAGTGAGGTTTTGTATTTCCAGTCAATGGTCTGTTCACCTTTGCTGCATCTAAGGATACTATTGTGAGAAAATACAACTTTTGTAGGGTATATTTAATTTACTAGTCTGTTTTATGTTGAGAAAATTGATGAGTTTACATATATTTTAGTGCAGATTTCTGTTTATAATCTTGGCATCAGTAGGTCAACCTAAATGATGTCATTTATCCCTAAGGCTTTAAGCAGTCATTCTTTTCCTAAACTTTTTCTCCCTTCATCTCATCTGTAGTTTACTGTGGATTTAGCTGTTCAGTTATTAGGCTGTTATTGGCTAATCTGTAATTGTTATTATTAGAAGCAAAGTATTTTAAGTAATTGAACCTTTTCACTTATAAGTTCCATGCTAAAATATACTTGGACTTACATTTCTACAGATTTTCAAATTTTTACTTGTTTAGCCAGACTGATGTTTTCAGGAATTTATTAAGTCATTTTGTTGCTGTTCAAATAGGAAAGAAATTTTATAGTTTTTCCAGAGTGCTTTTTTATGTTGTTTTAAAAATTACAGAAACTATAAGAATGAAGTAACCCACATATCTCATTTTACATTTTCATGTTATATCTGTTTATATTGTATCTTAAGTTGATATAATTTGATTATTCTTTTATAGAGTTTCCATAATAATAATTCATTTCATTTTTTTCTTTAAAATTTTGAGGTGCAGATGAAATGATTCTGATAGTAAAGATGCTTGCTCTCAATCCTGAACACGTGAGTTCAGTCCCTGAAAATCTTGTGGTAGAAGGCCAGAACCAACTTCTGTAAGATTTCCTGACCTCTGTACACTCTCTCTCTGAATAAAATGTAAACAGTATTTTAAAAGACTCTTCTTTTTTAACTTGTCCAGTGGATTATTCTTTGTCCCTTCAGAGTCACGTTTAGCCTCTTCCATGGCAAGGCTTCATTCTGTGATGTCTTTGTCATATAGCACTATCGTTAAGTTTGTGAGTCCTGACCAGCCATTTCCCGTAAAGGATTCCTGTTTCTGGATCCTTTCGTGGTATCTGCTGTAGGCTTCTCTAGGATGGTCTTTGGAATTTACTCTGATGATCTACTGTGGAGGGCAAGAACAGGTCAGAACTATACTAGTAGAGTGCAGGTGGCTGCTCAGATTTCAGTTTCTTTTTTTTCTAGACTGAGCAGAAACTAATTTTTGTCTTTCTACTAAGAAGAAAATACATTTCTAAACTTAGTCAACTCAACAAAAGTATAATTGAATATGAGAAGTGTATACACATACACACGGCTGCACGCACACATGCACACATTAAAACATACCTAAAGCTATTATCTTGATGTCTGGCTTTAGAAAGAATTTGGCATCACATAATCATATATTCCAGAAATTCAGGCCTAAATAGTTAGAAAGAACACTAATTTTACTATACTGTCGTCACGAGTTTTACTCTACTGTAGTTCAGTATTTATTTGATTTAGTCGAACATGCTCTTGCTGTCCATTTTCAAAGATTCGCGCTGAAGAGTTCCTACATTCCAGCCGTCCTTAATTGCTTTGCTTGCATACTTTAGGTTCAATTTCTTCTCAAATAGATTCTTTCAAAAAAGATTCAGGAAGATTATTATTTTAATTTTTGCTGATTTGCACAAGAACTCAGATGTAGTTTTCATTAATATAATTTTTTAATTCTTGATACGTTCATACTTTTTTAATAATGAAACATATCTACCCCCAACTCTCCACCTCCCTGTATTTCTTTCATCACATTCCATCCCAGTCTCTTCCTTTTTTCTTCTTTTTATTTATTTTTTATAAGCTACTGAGTCCAATTAGGGCTGCCCATGTGTCTATATCCTGGAACAGGAGAAGCCAACTAGTAATCTCTCACCTCCAGAGAAAAATGGCAGCAGCAGCCAATAGCGCCACAGTAAGGGATGGGGTTGGGAGAGCAACTCCTTCAACATTCTATGCTAAAATTTTGGTCTTTTGAAGATAACCACATCAGCTGTGAATGAATGCAATGTGTCATGTCCTGAAGAAGCATTTCACAGCACTCTGCCCAATTATCCAGCTCTTACATTCATTCTGCATCCTCTTTCTGTGATGTTCCCTCAGTTGTAATTTTTATCTATAGCTCAAGCAGATGCTAGCACCATGCCTTGGAATTTACTAGCTTGATGAACTTTGAACCCTTATGAATCTCTTTTCTTTACAAATTATCCTGCTTCGAATATTCTGTTGTTGCAACAAAAATGGACTATGACAGTGACTCATGTATTGATCTAATTTTTCTTTACTTTTGTGCCAAGGAAGACAGACCAATAAGGGATGCTGGTAAAATGCCTAGAACATGCTGACTAGAAAACTAAACTAGTCAGAATTATGTTAGATAATCAATATTATTATACATTAGATTGGATAGAGTTGCATATCCTCTTCCTAAAGTTTTTTTCTTTTTTGAGACAGGATCTCATGATGTAGCCTTAGCTGGCATGGAACTCATTAATGCAAACTAGAATGGCCTCAAACTCATAGGAATCTACCTGCTCTTGCTTCTCAAATGCTAGGTTTAAAGGTATACACCACTATGCCTGGCCCCATTTTTTCTTATTCTCAGTTATCCAGTTTTAATTTCTTTTAAAAATCATTTTTGTAATTATGAGGCAAGATAAAATATAATTTGGTAGTGATAATATTTAAATATTCACGTAATACATAATAAACTATATTTAAACCTATAGTTTCTAAGATAATAGCTCTTATTAAAATATACTAAAGGTAAATCTATAAGTGGAATTTTATCTTTAACTATAGTGAACCAATGGCATGCACATTCTCTACTTGTATATAATTTATGGCTATTTTCAAATCTCAGATTAAAATGTATATCATTTTTAAGCTGGGCAGTGGTGGTGCACACCTTTAATCCCAGCACTCGGGAGGCAGAGGCAGGAGGATCTCTGTGAGTTTGAGGCCAGCCTGGTCTACAAGAGCTAGTTCCAGGACAGGCTCCAAAGCTACAGAGAAACCCTGTTTTGAAAAACCAAAAAAAAAAAGTATATTATTTAGATTATTTTGAAATTGGAGAAAAGCTGCCTAAGGTCTTTCAGTCTCAGTGCATTTGCTATTTTGATTTCTGTGAAGATTAAAATGGATTAAACATTATAAAACACTATCTTTAAAGGGTAAAAGTTGTCTTCTAAGATGGATATATGGTATCGTAATTTTAGGGTCAGGATTAAATCGTTCAATAAAACGAAACTGTTATAGTTGCAGTTTCACCCTGCTTAAACATCTAAGTTCTACTCTACTTACATATTAAAGCAGTCTTTAATTTTGCCTTTGCACTTTGTAGAAAGAAAGCCTTTTGAGACTACCTTATATTTTCAGTAAATGTCTTTTATTACAGTCAACTTTCATTGTACTACTAATGCTTTATTTAAGTGTTTGAATATTTACCCAAGCTTTTTTTCTCTTTCCCATAGTATTTTGATCACCTTGACCTCCCACTTTTTCTAATAACTCTTCACAGATCCACCCTCATCACTTTCTTTTTTTAAAAAATAGCCCTACTGAGTCCAGTTTGTACTATTAATATTCTCGTGGTTGTGAGGGCATCCACTGGAGTATGGTTGACCAGCCAGATACCATTTTCTTAAAGAATACATAATCACCCTTGCCAAGAAGCCATCAACATCATTAGCTCCTGCGTGGAGGCTCATGAGCCCACCCTCTCCTATGCTAGAACATTAATTTGCTTATTCTTCTCTTTTTCTTTTTGGTGGTGTAGCCCTGGCTGTCCTGGAACTCACTCTGTAGACCAGGCTGTCCTGAAACTCAGAGATCCTCTTGCCTTTGCCTCCCCAGTACTGAAACTAAACGTGTGCCTCCTGGCTGACTTTGCTACTTGTGTGCAGGTAGTCAGAGCTAGTGTGAGTTCATGAGTGCAGGTATCTTGTCCTGTCCAGAAGACAGTGTTTTCACTCTGGTTCTCCCTGACTTCTGACTCTTAAAAATATTTTTGCCTTCTCTTCTGTGATGGTCCTTGAAGCTTGGTAGGGGGTGATAATAAAGATGTCCTATTTGTGACTGAACACTCCCATCTCATAAACTCTTAATTCTTTGCACGTTGATCAGTGGTTTGTATTAACAACCACCACTGTGTGAAGAAACTTATGATGAAGATTCATAGCTGCACTAATCTGTAGGTACAGAGAGATGAATTTACAGGACAGTTTGATATTGTGTCTTTTTAACAAAATAATAGGAATAGATTTACCCCCTGTAGCCTGTGAGTACATCAACCATGGGTTCTTAGCTGAATTAACAGTACTAGAAATGCTTTTCCTTTGTGGAATGAGTCTTAAATCTGACTCAAATAGTAAAGCAACTGTTTACTATTGTAACATTTCACGCTACTATTGCACTCATGGGCATATCTTGTCATACTGGTCATTGTGGTTCACAAAGTTCTCAGTTGGGTAAAGCTGTTGCTAATTTCCTCCCAGCAGCCTACATCAGATCCTTCTGATAGTATGAAAGCTATCTGACAAGAAGAAACTTCTTGGTCAGTACCCACTTGATTTCTCCATGTCCTGTGAGCAAAAATGTGATGTCTTCAACAATATTGTCTTATCAAGTTCTCGTCTTCAACTGAGAACAGGGATAGTAGCCTGTAATTCGTTTTGCGGGGGTAGGGTGTCTTTGGGTTAGCCATTACCAACACGATGTAATTGGACCTGGCATTGGGGTTTGCATTTAGCAATATAAAGCTTCTGGAGCGTTATCCCTTGTGTAGGGTAACTCAAGTTAATCTCCTTTATATGAATAAATAAATGTATGCATGTGTATAAAACAAAAAATGTTTCTGTATGCTTTTCAAAACATCTTTAGTGTTATTCAAATCTTTATTCATCTTTTATCTTCCTAATGTTCATAAGTATTTGCCTGAGCTCTTTATTGAAAATTTGCTGTAAGACTAGTGCTTAGTTTGGAAAGTGACATTTTTGAAGGAGCAGACTTGGTTATTAAAATTAGTTAGATCTAGAAGTTTAGCATATCATTGCAAATTTCAAAAAACTAGTTACCCTTTATGTATCAGGATGTTTTGCTGAGTCAACCTTATATATATTTACTCTGTGTGTGTGTGTGTTTGTTTGAGCACCTGGATCCCAAATATTTAGTTCCAGTTTTCCAGCCATTGGCTTTTGAGCTTTTGTAGAATTTGGGTGACTTGGTACCCTGAACAGTTCATTTGAAATGTTCAGCTTCCTTCTACCAAATTCTTTTAGACAGAATTTTGCTGTATATCTCAGGATCCTGCTTCCTCAGCCTCTTGAGTGTTAGTATTAATAGGCAAATAATGCTTAATAAACAAGAACAGATCTTGTGTTTGGATATGTGTTTGTGCCAAGGCATGTCTGTGAAGGGCTGAGGAAAACTCAGATGTTAGTTTTTTCAACTTGATTGAGAAACGTCACTTCTTTGTTACATAATGCTAGCTGGCATGAGAAAGTCTTTGAAGATATTCCTTTCTCTGCTTCCCATATCCATGTAAGAATATGTTACTGAGATGACAGATGATGCACTACTGATTCTATTGGCTAGTTTATTAATTCAGTATTTGTATTAAAATGCTAATATGATTTTTGTATAAAAATAAGTGGAAGAAATAATGTTAGTACTTAGTTTTCTTAAACATGTTGCTGAATACTTTTATGTTAGGATTTTTATCTGTTAGGCTAAAGCAGTTGTAATAAGGTTCTTGAATTAAGGATAAAGTAGTTGATTCTTATTGGTGCTGTTGTGACAGCTGTTTCATAGAATTACTGTATATACACTACTTCTAGGAATGATAACTCTATTTAAAGATCTAAATATAAATGATTTAAGTTTATGCTTTGTGTCATTGTAAATGGAAAGCTTTGGCTGATCTTGATTTGATTGAGGTCTAAACCTAGAGGACTGATAGTTTTTATTTGCTCAGACAGACTGAACTGAGTATATGATAACCAGACTGAGTCTAATAAAGAATGGGAGTATTCCGTGTATTGTATGCTTTACATTATGCAGGATGCTCAGAAATAAGACATGTTTACTACTTGCTAAGTATTGTTTTTAGGGTATGGTGAATTGTATCACATTACCCTAAAGCTAAAGTTCTGAATGTTTCTAACATTCTCAAACTTTTTTTGTAGAAATTCCATTTTGTTAACTTTCCACTGGAGATTATTATCTTAAAATGTCAGATTTTTAAAATTACTGGTCATCAGTAATTGCCCCTAAAATAAGAAAACAATATTGGGAGCAAATTAGCAAATTAGCTGGATATCCTGTTGCAACTTTAGCAAGTTGGATTTATTGTGCTAAAATCAAAACTGGGATTGGTGGAAAATATATACAAATCAATAAAATCTAAGGATATCTAGGCTTCGATCTTGAAGCAGTCAAAACCTCAACTCATTGGCAGTTTAAATAATACGAACAGTTGAGTTTGTTGAAATTGTTTTGCTATTTATGATAAATTATTTGATAAATCAGATCCTAATTGTATTTGATAAATGAAGTCATTATGGCTGTTTCATGGAAGAATACTGCCTTTGTCAGCTGAGGAAAACAAACACTCCATATCAACCTTTTCATGCGTGACAGCACGCTCATGCACATACACATCTGAGCACATGTTCACACACACACACACACACACACACACACACATATTTTTTTTTAATCTGTATTTACCGTAAAATTTGGAGATTGTTGTTGTTGCTGTTGCTGTTTTTTGTTTGTCTATCTGTTTTTCTGAGACAGGGTCTCATTATGTAGTCTTGGCTGTCCTGGAACTCAATGTATACAGCAGTCTGGTCTTGAACTCACAGAACTCCACCCATCCTTGCCTCCTGAGTGTTAGGATCAAAGGTGTGTGCCACCATGCCTGACTAGGAGGATTTTTTAATTTTTACTTTTTAGAGGTGATAGGTACTGAACCCCAAGGTCTTGTGCTGATCAAGTGATCTACATAATTCAGCTTAAAAAGAATTGGAAAAGCATACAGACTAGATACAACTTCCAAATAGCTTAGAGTAGGTTAAATACAGGTTATATATATTTTTTTACTAATCGAACCGTGAGTTTCCCTCAAAGAAACTCACGAAGCTTTGGGAGAAAGAAACATGGGTTTCTATATAAAGAGAAGCAATTCTTTAAATTGTTCAAAGCATTGTTAAAAGTAAAAGAAGTTTTAACCTAGAGTCTACATTCTGTAATTTGAAAGATAGGCACATTCTTTTGAAAGTGTATTTAGCTTCTTAATAGAACTGTGATTTTTCCCTCAAAGAAAGGCACAAAGCTTTCTGAGAAAGAAGCACATTACTTTTCATTTTCTGTGTCTTTATTAGTGGGCAGCTACTGTTAAGTATTGGGTCTGTCATACAAGGAGTAATTGTTTTTATCCTGTTTCTTTTTGGTGTAAGAAGTATAAAGTAACTTTTAAAATCTTAAGAAGGGCATGCCATTAAATTGTAAGATATACATTAATTTTGTTTTTTGCAGTTTATAAAATTAGTAAATATTGTTTTTATAAACTTTGAAAAGTACTGGAAACAATTCAAAGGAGATGGTCATAAAGAGGGACAAGGAAAAAATAATAAAAAGCAAGTAGGAAGGAAGCATTAGAAAATGAGAAAAAAATACAGTTCAAGCCTATGACAAGTGGGATTTGTGGGATAAACTCACTTTCTACAAGAAAAAGTCAGATTAGATAGTTTGTCTATGTGTACAAAGCATACACATTAAATTTGATTAGATGATACTGAGAATAAACATATAAGACAAAGTTTGGAGCTATAATGTTTAGCTTGATGGTATTTTAAAGTAAAAAGTAGTAAATGAGGCAGATTTTAATTGCAGTGCATGTAAGTAATAATGATGATGTTACAAACTGACATGCATTAAATTGTAAGGAACAAAAATACAGGTATGGATTTTTTTCCAAAAGAGAAAAATTTTAGAACTCAGTAGTAGAATTAGAGTACCTTTCTAAGTAACAGATCAAATGGCTCTTTACTCTAGATTTTTATTTAATTCAGTTGGTAAGTTGAATGCTAAATTCAACTTTATTTCTTCTTTATTTCTTGTAGCTTCTTTATTTCTCAGGAAAATTAATCATTTTTTCACAAAGCAAATTACAGGTAACAAACAGTAGAAATAGACATTAGATTTTCTGCCTTTTGTGCACAGTAAACTTTCATTAAGTAATAAAAATAAAGAGTGAATTTGGAAATTTTTAGATTTTCTCTTACAATCCTTAGGTCAAACAGAATCTACATTTCTAAGGTAGTGCCTAAATAATATAACATCCGTGTACACAGTAGGTTTTCTCTATTTTGATAAACTAATTGCATTCTGGTTCCTTGAAGATACACAAATGACAGTGACAAATTAAAATATTCTTTCTGATCTTTAGTAAGATGGACAGTATGCTTCCTGATTTAAAATAGGACTGTAAAGGCTGAGTCTTGGGAACTTGATTGGTTCCCAATGCCCTGAACTTTATTATAGGTACATATTAATAGTAAGGTTTTTTTTGTGGTAGGTACATGGTCAATCTTTTAATTTCTTTATCTGTTAGGTTTTTCCATGTGATAATGTTGATTTTCAACAGATATTTATGCTACCTGAATGGGGAAGAGTTAAGTTGTTGGAGCAGATTGATCGAACTGTATAGGATGTTCAGAGATCTCTCTGTCCCTTTCTCCTTGTCTCTTTCACCTTGCTGTATTTCATTACACAAATGAATTCCTTTTACTGCTTTGAATTCTTCATTCACAAGTAAGAGTGTTGAATTAAAATAATATAAAGTTCTTTGTGAATGTTATTTGTGTGGTCATGAATCAATTCATTAACTATTAAATATTAGCTTCCTTTCATTCTGTAGTATCTGAAATTATGTTATGGTGGGAGAGAAAGACAAATTTAGGGTACCATGAAAGCAGAGGGGATTGAGGATTTCTTAACTAGAGAAGGAAGGAGACAAAAGGATGTTGAGCAAGCTTTCACAGCACTGGTCTGATGCCTGACATCTAAACTGGTGTTAGAGATCAGTAAGAGTCATATGAACTTGGAAGGACAGAATTACAGGCTGAGGAAATAGAGGGTTCAGAGACAGAGACGTTCTTCTTTTTGAAATAATACAAATTATTTATATGACTCTAGAATAGTCATGTGAAAGAATAGCAAGATAACAAACAGTGAGATGATGGCAAACCAAATTGTGAAAATCTTTTATGTCATAAAGTAGATGATAACCGTGGAATTAATTTTAGCATTGGTACCAAGGAGCCATTGTAAGATTTAGCTGAAATGAATGCAGAGGTGGCATTTATAAACAAAAGTCGTAGTTTATGAGGCATGATGGAATTTTAATTAGAGTTGCAGGAGAGATGATGCATAGCTTACAGATCTCTAGAATGATTGGGCTTTTGAGGATCTGTGAGAAGGTATGTGTGCCTTTCTCACACACATGCACACATGCATGCACACACACACACAAGAATATATTGCCTTGGGAAAGGGTCCATAACTTTCATCAGCTTATACAAGAGGGTTATAATATACAAATATAGTTTGTATATTACTAGAAAAAGTGATGGAATGATATTTATTACCTTTGAAGTTTATTAATTTAAAAATATGGTCTGACGTCTAATATAATGGTTTTTTTTTTCACTTTTTTAGTGGACAGGCCAAAATCTCAACAAATTCGAACCTCTAGTACAATAAGGCGAACCTCTTCTTTGGATGCGATAACAGGACCTTACCTCACAGGACAGTGGCCACGGGACCCTCATGTTCACTACCCTTCATGCATGAAAGATAAAGCTACTCAGGTAAGATGAGCAAAGCAAAACCAGTTCTTTGATTTTTGAAAACAGAATGCAATTAAATTATCCTGGATGTGAAATAAAGCCAACCAAAGCAAAATTTCTTGTTTTAAATATGCTGCATTATAATAATTTTTGTCAGTTGGCTATAGAAGTTTTTAAGTTATTTAATATTTAACAAGTGAATTCAGTCTGTATTATATGACTTTAGAGACATGCTGTCATTTTAAGGATTGTTTTATAATAAAAAGATTGTTCTATAATAAAATGAAGATAATGACTGGGAAGCATTTTAGAAAATGTGTTTTTCAAAGAAAAGTTTGCACAGGTCTTGAAAAATAGCTTCTAGATTATTAGCAGAATGAACTATTTTGAAAGGTTATTTTCCTGTTACAAAGGCAAGACTAAAGCTAGTAAAATAGGAAATTTTCCATTTCTTATTTCCACTATTTTAAGACTCCCTAGCCTTTTGCTTTGAAGAACATTTCTTCTCATGTTAGAAACAAGTATCTAAACATCTTTGTTTATTATATTTTAAAAGGAGCTTTGACTTTATTTTTACTAAATTTTTTTTTTTTCTTTTTTTGGTTTTTCAAGACAGGGATTCTCTGTAGCTTTCGAACCTGTCCTGGAACTAGCTCTTATAGACCAGGATGGTCTTGAACTCACAGAGATCTACCTGCCTCTGCCTTCCAAGTGCTAGGATTAAAGGTGTGTGCCACCATTGCCCAGCCTAAATGGTTTTTGAAAGTCATGAAGTATATTAAAAATATAAGTGATTGTTATTGGACATAAAGAACACGTCATACAGGAAGGGATAGAAGATAGTAAGTAGGTATTAGATGAGGCAAATATATAAATGTAAGGACATTCAGAATAAGTACACTTGGAGCTGCTTAATATTTTTAAAAATAATTACAGTTTCTTATTGGAAGAATGCAGGAGAATGAAAACCCTACATATCAGTTTTTTTTGTCATTATGTTAGGCAAGCTTGGAAACTGAAATGAGTTGCTTTTTTATTGTCCATCCCATGAGTTCTGCCTCATAATTTTTTAATGCTGCAATCTTTTGCTTTTTATTGTTTTAGCAAGGAAAAGGATAAATTTGATATGAAAAACAGTGGGATTCTAAGAAGAAAAAATTTAGAAAAAAAATATAGACTGAGATGACTGAGAACCATATTCTAAACCATATTCTAAAAGAATTGGAATCACAGTTATGATAAAGTATAGATATAAAGAATAAAAGAAAACAAGTTGAATGATTCAATGCAGTTTTGGAAAGATAAAAGTTCTATTTGTTTGGAAGCAGGCAGAGGGGGCAAACATTTACTAACTGTATACCATGTACTATTTGTTTTATTACCTGTATCTTGTTTAAGTTTCACAAGAATGTTGCAGTATAATTCATATGGGAAGCAGAAGCTCAGAGAAGCAAAATGATTTGCCTGTGATCATGCATTTAAGTCTTATTAAATCTAGATTTCTTACACAGGTTATGTCTGGCTTTCCTAGTGTGATAGCTGACTTGGTGCTGAAAATGGTTGCTGTTCTTTTTAGATTATACCCGCCAAGGCAAGAAAATCTTATGTTTATTAACCATATGCTTTGTGCTGGCTTTATACAGAAACAATATTTTTCTTTTAAAACAACTCTGAGAAACAGGAGCCTTAAGAACAAAATGCAGAGAGAACCGGATAATATAGTCTTAGAAGCCAAAAGAGAAACCATTTCTAAGAAAGATTAGTGATTGATACCAAAGAGTGGTCACAGAGAATATAAGGATCTTGGATTAAGGGCACATTGCCTTAGAAAGTATACAATTAATGTTATCTTTGGGTAGAATGCCAAGAAATTGGGATGTGGAGAGTAGTGCAGCGGTAAAGAAAAAAGTTCTACGTTTTTTGCACGTCTCTTTATCTACACAATTGGTATATTGAAACCTATGCATTGTTACACAATTAATATGATACTTAAGTGTGGCAAATGTTATAAACCCCTTAGGTATTAACACTAGCTGAAGGAAAAGCCACTTTTGATATTTTTCAGGGTCTTCAGTAAACATGAGCACCCATTTATCATATTATATAGTATACATTATATAGCTATGTAAAAAACAGCTCATCTTTGACAAATAAATTTTCATAGGGACCAGAAAATTGTGTTTGAACAGGAAATTCCGGGATTCCTCAGAGTTAAATGGCAGGATATGTTCATATGGGCCCAACCTATCTAAAGTCTGAACTGTTCTTTTCTTGCCCCAAACTATATTCTGTAATTTGAAATGCTTTTTTACAATCATAGGTATTTTGGATACACCCCTCACACACACATCATTCTTAAAATTCATTCTATTCATACTCTGAGGAAGTGAGACCCAGTAAGTAGGTCCTGTCAGATGATGGAGGCCAGGCTTCCTGTAGTTTAGTTCTAAATAGACCCACGTATGTCACCCTCAACACGGGTAGGCTTGTGTATGCATGTGCGTTGTCACTGAGGGTCCAAACTCCATATGTCTAGAATAGGGTCAGGGTAACTGCCAATAAATCTTGGGGTACAGAAGGGGGGCTTGCCATTCCTGGGTCTGGAAGAGGTCATTTATTTAAAATTTGACTTCGAAAGGAAAGTTAAATATAAGACTTAATTTTTAGATGATGAATTTAAGGCTTAAAAGAGTTAGCTGATGGTTGGTTACATAGCTTGTTAGGTATGAAGAGATTCGAGCCCAGATTGAGTTGGCTTTTGTTTTTTCTTCACCACTTCTGAAAGAGCCACTAATTTATATAGCATTTAATCTAGTGTTTGCCTTACTTGCCCAAGAAATGCTCTTGCTCCCAAAGCATCTCTTAAGTTTAACTGAAGATGCAGGAGAGGAATATATAAAATTACTTTTAGTGTTGTATATGTTCTTTATTGATTGATTCTTGAACTCTTGTGGAATAATCTTAACTTAATGAATGTGAGTTAGGTAGGTAGTATGTACTCATCTTGCTATAGAAATTAAATATTTGACTTACCCTTCTAAAAGGGCATGCATAATATTTTCTTCCTTCCATATTGCTATGTTTTAATTACCTGATAATTAATGGCTAGAGAAAAATTATTTTAAAAATGTGTGGGCCTTTAAATATATACATTCTCATAATTTATTTGGATGCTAATGTTTTTCTATTAATTCATACATCATTTAACAAACAACAGATACAGTTCAAGAAATGCATCATGCAATTTCATCATTGTGTGAGTGTTTAGCGTGAAGGCAAACCTAAATTGTGTTAGCCAATTGTTGGTTTCTTACCTCTTGGTGACGAGGTGTTTGAGGCTCAGGTTGACAGACCAGCATGCTGGTTTGAGTAGACGTTTTTCTTTTGAATGTTGAAGCATATGCTCTGATGATAAAGCTTAGTGTTTTTAAGTATATAATTAAGTAATTGCTTATTATCAGTTATTACATATGGAACATAGTCATATATACTGTATGTTTATACAACTTGGGACAATGTAATATTTGTTTTCATCAGATCACCATAAATGTGAAATATATTTGTGAACATGTTAAAAGTACTATGATTAGGCAATGAGAATGTTTTCAATCCCATTAATCATTTTATGGGTTCCCTGTTGTATGGGTCCTTCTAAATTTACTAAAATGTCATTATGGAATGCATGACTATATGAAATATGTTATTAGCCATAGTCATTATGAAACAACTTCTTTTTTATTTTTATTTTTTTTAGCAAATTTTTCATTTTTTATTAAAAATGTTCATCTCCTCCCACTTCCCTCCCCGTCCCCTCTCTTCCTCCCCCTCCCTCTCCAGTACAAAGAGCAGTCAGGGTTCCCTGCCCTGTGGGAAGTCCAAGGTCCTCCCCACTCCATCCAGGTCTAGGAAGGTGAGCTTCCAAACAGACTAGACTCCCACAAAGCCAGCACATGCAGTAGAATCAAAACCCAGTGCCATTGTCCTTGGCTTCTCAGTCAGTCCTCATTGTCAGTCATGTTCAGAGAGTCTGGTTTGATCACATGCTCCACCAGTCCCAGTCCAGCTGGCTTTGGTAAGGTCCCATTAGATCACCCTGCCATCTCAGTGGGTGCGTGCACCCCTCGCAGTCCTGACTTCCATGCTCATGTTCTCCTTCCTTCTGCTCATTTGGACCTTGGGAGCTCAGTCCAATGCTCCAGTGTGGGTCTCTGTCTCTATCTCCATCCATCGCCAGATGATGGTTCTATGGTGATATGCAAGATATTCATCAGTGTGGCTATAGGATAGGGCCAGTTCAGGCGCCCTCTCCTCAGCTGCCCAAGGAACAAGCAGGGGACATCTCCTTGGACATCTGGGAACCCCTCTAGAGTCAAATCTCTTGCCAACCCTAAAATAACTCCCTTAATTAAGATATATACTTCCCTGCTCCCATATCCACCCTTCCTCCATTCCAACTGTCCCATTCCCTCAAGCTCTTCCCATCCTCCCCTTCACACTTCTCTCTTCCCCTCTCCCCTTACCCCCACTCTACCACACTCCCACCCCTAATCTCCCAATTTTTGCCTGGCAATCTTGTCTACTTCCAATATCCAGGAGGATAACTATGTTTTTCTTTGAGTTCACCTTCTTCTTTAGCTTCTCTAGGATCACGAATTATAGGCTCAATGTCCTTTAATTATGGCTAGAATCCACTTATGAGTGAGTACATACCATATTCATCTTTTTGGGTCTGGGTTACCTCACTCAGGATAGTGTTTTCTATTTCCATCCATTTGCATGCAAAATTCAAGATGTCATTGATTTTTACTGCTGAGTAATACTCTAATGCGTATATATTCCACACTTTCTTTATCCATTCTTCGGTTGACGGGCATCTAGGTTGTTTCCAGGTTCTGGCTATTACAAATAAAGCAGCTATGAACATAGTTGAACAAATGCTTTTGTAGTATGATAGGGCATCTCTTGGGTATATTCCCAAGAGTGGTATTTCTGGGTCCTGGGGTAGGTTGATCCCAAATTTCCTGAGAAACTGCCACACTGATTTCCAAAGTGGTTGCACAAGTTTGCATTCCCACCAGCAATGGATGAGTGTTCCCCTTACTCCACATCCTCTCCAGCATAGGCTATCATTGGTGTTTTTGATTTTAGCCATTCTGACAGGTGTAAGATGGTATCTCAAAGTTGTTTTGATTTGCATTTCCCTGATCGCTAAGGAGGTTGAGCATGACCTTAAGTGTCTTTTGGCCATTTGAACTTCTGTTGAGAATTCTCTGTTCAGTTTAGTGCCCCATGAACACCTGATTTTCTACAAAGGAGCTAAAATTATACAATGGAAGAAAGAAAGCATCTTTAACAAATGGTTCTGGCATAACTTGATGTCAACCTGTAGAAGATGAAAATAGACCCATATCTATCACCATGCACAAAACTCAAGTCCAAATGGATTAAAGACCTCAATATTAATCTGACCACACTGAACCTGTTAGAAGAGAAAGTGGGAAGTAGTCTACAACACATGGGCACAGGAGACCACTTCCCACGTAGAACCCCTGTAGCACTGACAATAAGAGCAACAATGAATAAATGCGACCTCCTGAAACTGAGAAGCTTCTGTAAAGGAAAGGACACTGTCATTAAGATAAAAAGGCAACCTACTGATTGGGAGAAGATCTTAACCAAGCCCGCAACAGACATAGGTCTAATCTCCAAAATATATAAAGAACTCATGAAACAACTTATTTCTTGAAGTTACTTCTCTGTATTGCGAGTTGATGCCCTTTGGACCAGCATTGTTCCAGACTTTGCCTCTAACCTCTCACAACCACAGTGTTATTGTGCTCATATGAATTTAATGTTGTGCATCTGTATAGACATTTAGGTTTAGATTTGAATACATTTGTCAAAGTTTATTCTAATGTGCATGTGTATTTTGCGATATGATTGTCTACCTTAAGAATAGACTATAGAAACACATTGAACTCTGAGCTGTTTCTAGATAAAGTATAATACTGTCTACTTTGAAATGAATTAAAAATAAGGTTTGATAGATGAATGCATACATGAGGAAGCAAGTCTAGAAAATGTCGTGTAGGGATTTCTGATACGTGGCGAGGA
Organism: Myodes glareolus; assembly: GCF_982192425.1. Taxonomy (NCBI): domain Eukaryota; kingdom Metazoa; phylum Chordata; class Mammalia; order Rodentia; family Cricetidae; genus Myodes; species Myodes glareolus. The sequence goes on from NC_142050.1 coordinate 7,480,150, forward strand.
GCTGTTGCTGTGGCTGAGACTGAACCATAGTATTCTGCTTGGAGAGAAGAGCGATCTCTGAACCACACCACCAGTTTTTAACTTTTGTATTTGAGAAATTTCTTAGATATTTTAGAACAAAAAATTGTCATCCGCTGAGCTAGTTTGGATAGTATGTGTGTGTAATCTTGGTGCTTGGGAGCCCGGGGACAGGAAGACTCCCAAGATTTGAGACCATCTTGGGTTATATAGTTGGACCCTTACTAAAAGAAAATAAAACATTTTTAAAAGTTGATATCTAATTGAAATGATCACTTAATTATTCTGAGCATTAAAATATAAAGCTTACAGATTTTGAAAGCCATTGGAGAAATGGGTTGTTGCTAGTTTAGCTCAGCAGAAAGAAGAACTAAAAACATTTGTAAAATTTTGTGAAACTTTTTCCTTTAGTCTTGTAAGTGTAATGCTTTTTAAAGAAAAATTACAGCCTTTTAAAATTTGAGATTAGAAAAAATGATTCGTCGATTAAGAGCATTTGTTCTTGCAAAGGGTGCAGGTTCAGTTCCCAGCACTCACTCGGTGGCTCACAGCCATCTATAACTACAGATTCAGGGTATCTAACACCCTTTTCTGATATTTGCAGGCACCAGGCACAAACATGGGGAGACATACATGTAGACATAATACTCATATAAAATAAAAATAAATCTAAATATTTTAATGAACTTGGAGTTAAGGTTACTATATTCAAGCAATAGGAACAGTTTCTCAGTCTAATGTGAATATAATCTCTCATTTTATTTTAAACCTGTGTTTGAAAATGTCTATGTGTAATATACATATTAATATGTATGTGTAAATATTAGTAAAGTAGACAAACAGTGAAAACAGTCTGCAGCAATGATGAAAGGTGTTTCCTGGGATTTCCCAGGTGTAGTAATGATTATGGCTGCTTGCTTTAAAGAGCTGGTATATATTTTTCTGGCAAGTGAGATTACCATTGTCCATTGCTACTCCATCCATCTGGGTCACCGAGTGGCAATGAGAAGCATAAAATTCTTACTGACCTAATCTTTGTGGTATGAGCAGGAAAATACTTTAGAGTTCTAAGCTATTTGTGCTATCTTTTCATCAGTGTACTGCAATGCAGTGTATAATCACTTCATACCATTTTTTACAGGGTTTTTGGAGCATAGGGTTACTTATTTTAATTAAACACTTGCAAAAAAAATTCAGTGTGAACATAAAACCAGTATCAAAAAAAAAAGTGACTGAAAAAGATAAAGTACTTACTAGAAGTGCCCCCTCCAGTTTTGTTAGCTTAAATTTACTTTTTCCTTAATCTTATTTAAACTTAAAAAAAAAGTCTTAATAGTTTACTGTCCTGTTCACCTTTGGGCTTTCTTTGATCTTTTTTCTCGTTCAGTAGAGGTAATTTTCTCTGTGCGAGTAATCCATCCAAATACGGGCTTGGTCTTGGTATGTACTGGTCTGTAGCTGATTCCATTTGATAGGTTGTGTTCAAGTTTTAAGAGATACTGATACCACCTCCTTTTAAACAAAAATGTGAGTCATCTCAAATTAGATGTGTTCTTACAAAATGATGAATGCAACATTTTTTACATGTATCTTGAAGAATCAACAAGTCATCCAGCATAAGTGAGAATTTTCACTTTGGATGCCGCCCTTACCACTTGTCACAGGGTCATACCACCATGCTGTTGAAATATCTCATTAAACCCACAGACTTTCCTTTCTCACAGGAATGCATTAACAGACTTTCCATACTTGTCTCGTGGTGCTTTAATTCATCTGTATTGAAACAGTAATACTACTTCCAGTTATATGTTCCTGGGTTTTATCAGTTTTGTTTAATAAGTAAGGTCTTTTAGGGTCAGAATAGTCCTTGTACTTTAGATGAGTATGAGTAATAGCAGCCAACTACTGAGTCCTCTTTAACTAATCATTATTAATAGAATTTTTGTGTGTGGTAGTGGGTAGATGCACATGCTTTGAGAATTTCTGTGCCTATAGAAATACAATTAATATGTACATGCTGATGTAACTATTTTATACTGTAATTAACTTTTTGATTGATGATCCTAGATATTCTGCCTTGACTTTATGGCTGACTTCAGTTTTATTAAATTTATCTTAGACTATTTTCTGTTATAATATTGCTGTGAAACTACCAACTTTACCATATTAACTCTTACCCAAGTAAAGAATGTGTTTATTAAATTGTTATTATCCTTTAGAACAAAAACCTCAAATCTTCTTTTAAAATCAATCAATTTCTGTTAAACTTATATTGCTTAGTATTTTCTTTTATCATCTGCTATTGTAATTCAGACCTTTGGTTACCTTCTAATTTATTTATGCTGTGCCCAAATATAATGTTATTATTTCTGCTAAATTTTTAGATATTTTTCTTTAGCTTTCCAGACATAAGATCATATAAACAATAATTATGTCTTCTTTTTACCTATTTTTTGTTTTAGTCTTTTCTTTGAAAAAAGAAAGACTTTTTTTCTTTTTTGTGTTGTGTTAATATTTTGTGTTGTGTTAATATTCTCAACCCTTCAGACTACTGATTATGCTAGGAAATATTGTTCTTCTCGCTAAGCAAATTTATTCAGTGGGATTATTTTGCTGTGACATAGTATGGTTGATGTATATAATATTTTTAGTATTATATTCTGATTTTACTAATTTCATTTCTTGTTTTATTCATGAGTGATTGTTCATATTACGAATGGTTGTTTATGTAACAAATGCCATTTCACTGTTATACATTACAGCATTCTATAATAAAATATCCCGTCAAAATTTCTTATTATATGCTGGAGATGAACACATTATCTTAAGCACAAAAGACAGAAAGTTCACCTATGCCACATCCCAGCTGTAGTAAATTTCATTTATAGACTATTATTTGGTTGAACATTAACATTTCTTGATAAATGCATTGTTTACAGAGACTTAAAGTAAATATACAGTAGCATGCATCATTTATGATATTAAATATTAAGAAGTTCATTATTAAGTCCCAAAATTTTGTTCTTTTTTTTGTGATGTAATACTAAGGCTAGTTTATGCTTGCTTTCTGAAAAGGTCCTGCAAGATTTCCCTCCATTGTGTTCTAGCATGGTGTAAATACAATTTGAATTATTTGTTAACGTGAGTTTGAAAGAACTTTGATCTATGAAACTTATTAGCCTAGTATGTTTATAGATTATAGTACTTTAGAAAAAAATCTCAATTTTCGTTATGACTCTTTATCTCCTTTGTTTATATGGGAAAGAAATTTTAGTGCATGTATTCTTTGAGCCAGGCACTTGCAGAAGGCTCATTTGAGCTTAGAAGTTTGAGAACAGCTTTGACAATATAGGAAAACCCTATCTCGGACAAACAACCCCACCAAAACTTGTATCTCTTAAAAATAAGAAATGGGTTGTTTAATCTTTTTTTTTTAATTTTTTTTTAAAAATTTCCACCTCCTCCCCTCCTTCTACTTTCCTCCCGTCCCCTCCCCCACTCCTCCTCCCCCTAATTCTCTAGGCTGAAGAGCAGTCAGGGTTCCCTACCCTATGGGAAGTCCAAGGTCCTCCCTGTTCCCCCAAGGTCCAGGAAGGTGAGCTTCCAAACAGACAAGGCTCCCACAAAGCCCGTCCATGCAGTAGAATCAAAGCCCAGCGCTATCTTAATTAAGGGAGCCATTTTAGGGTTGGCAAGAGACTTGACTCTATAGGGGTTCCCAGGTGTCCAAGGAGCTGTCCCCAGCTTGTTCCTTGACCAGCAGAGGAAAGGGTGCCTGAACTAGCCTTGTCCTATAGCCACACTGATGAATATCTTGCATATTACCATAGAACCTTCATCTGGTGATGGATGGAGATAGAGACAGAGACCCACATTGGAGCACTGGACTGAGCTCCGAAGGTTGTTTAATTTTGAATGACCCCTGATGTAGTGGTGCAAGCCTTTAATCCCAACACTCAGGTAGAGGCAGGGATAGATCTGAGTTCAGGGTCAGCCTGGTCTACAATGAGAGTTCTAGGACAGCCAGGGCTACATAATGAAACCCTGTCTCAAACAACAACAACAACAAAAACCCTCAGAGAACAAAATCTTGAATGAAATTTTCCTGTGTATGTGTGCCTATTTTCTAGGTGATGTTCTTCTTATATAGAATTTTACTATTTTAAATTATTTTTAAATTATTATCTAGAATTACTTTTAGTAAAGCAATGGAGCATTAATGTGCTAAGAGGTACATAAGTTAGCATTTTATTATTTTTTAATCTCATTAATCTGTTGTATATGGAGCTTCATGATTTTCCATCAATCCCCTCTTCAGGGGATTGATTTGAGAATAAGTATTTAACAGTTGGCTGTAGTCATCACACAGTAAAATCAGTACTCTGAATTAAAATATATTCATTCTTTGAAACAATATTAAAATATCCAGCCTCTTCCCCCTTTACCTGAAAAGAACTTGTTTAGGAAATCAAAGGAATAGGTGATTGTACCTTAATAATAATAATAATAATTAAAAGTAGAGAGCCTTCCTTCAGTTTACCAGTTAGATCAGAAATTTATTTGACCCAAAGTCACAGTTGATAGAGCCATGTGGGTTTCCTGTGCCCTTGCTCAAGGGCTTTCTGTTGAAATGTCCTTAAGTAACAGCAAGCGCTTGGTTTTTGATATTTAACTTTCTGAGTAGTTTATATGTCCTACATATTAATCTTCAGCTATATACTTGGCAGAGATATTGCTCTTATTTTCTGGGCTGTCTTTTTATACTGTTATTATCTGCTGTGTAGAAGGTTCTCCATTTTCTGTAATCTCACTCGTTAATTCTGCATTTGTGCATGTGTGTGTATGCATGTGGGAGTGGGTGTTTGTAAACATGAAAGTGTGACTAGATGTATGTGTGGAAGCTAGAGGTCAGCATATGAGTGTTATTCCTCATACACTGTCTACCTTGTTTTTTTGAGACAGCATCTCTCATTGGACTGGATATTTTTGTTTGTTTGTTTGTTTTTTGATAGAGGGTTTCTCTGTAGTGTTGGACACTGTCCTGGAACTAACTCTTGTTGACAAGGCTGGCCTTGAACTCACAGAGAGCCGCCTACCTCTGCCCGCTGAGTGCTGGGATTAAAGGTGTGTGCCACCACTGCCTGGCTTTGGACTGGAATTTACCTATTAGAATAGACCACTTGGCCAAGGAATTCCAGGGAGTGACCTCCCCCTCCGCAGCATGGGGTTACAACCCTACCACCATGCCCAGCTCTTACATGGGTTCTAGGAGTTGAACTCGGATCATCATGCTTGTGGGACACTTACTGACTAAGCTCTCTCTTCACCACTTCCAAGTTTGTCAGTTTTTGTATTATTTCCTGTACTGTTTAGAGTTATTATCAGAAAGTCTTTGCCTAGTCCTATATCTTGAAGTACTTTTTCTATGTTTTCTTCCAGTGGTTGCATAGTTTCAGGTATTACATTATGGTCTTCAATCCATTTTTAATTGTTTTTTGATAGTATGAGAGATAGGGCTTTAGTTTTCTTCTGCGTGTGACTATCAAGGTTTCTAAGTACTATTTGTTGAAAGTAGCTAACGAAATAGCCCAGTTAATAAATGGGAAAATTAAATGAACAGACAGTTTGCAATAGATGAAGTACAAAGAACCAATAAACATAAAAAAATTCAGGACTAAATCAAATCAAATGAAAACATTGGAATTTTTTTTTGAACCCCAGTTACTATCATTAAGAAATCAACATGCCAGTGAACATGGGAATGGTGGCAATGTGAATTAGTGTGGCGACTATGGAAATCAATATGGAGTTTCCTTAAAATGCTAAAAGTAAAACTACCATATGATAATTTTGCCATTACTACTGAACAGTTCTCTAAGACAGCAGATGATAGAGATATGATCTGCATGTCCTTGTTCATTAGAACACTGTTTCAGTAGTAGCTAAGTTATGGAGTCACTCTTGGTGCTTATCAGCAGATAAATAGACAAAATGTGATACACGTATGTATACCCATAAAGATAGATTTTATTTAACCATAAAGAACAAAATGTTGTTTGAATGGAAGTGGGTGGAACTGAAATTCATTAAGTGATATATCAGACTCAAAAAGATAGTTATTGTATGTTTTGTCACATAGAAGGATACTAGACTCAATAGATGTATCTATAATCATGTATGCATGGTATAAAAGTAGATATAGATCTTGGAAAATTTTGGAAATGAATATGATCAAAGTACATGATATACTTGAATGAGAATATCCTTAAGATATTTTATGTTTCTTGTGGCTATTGTGTTTGCTGATGTTTCTCTGATTTCTTTTCTCAGCCCCTTTATCATTGGAATATAGGGTTACTAATATTTCTGAGTTGATCTTGTGTCTTGCCACATTACTGAATGTATTTATCAGCTGTAGGAGTTCCCTGGTAGAATTTTTGGTGTCACTTACATATACGATCTTATCATCTGCAAATATGAAAGTTTTACTTCCTCCTTTCCAGTTTGAATTCCCTTGATCTCCTTTCGTTGTCTTATTGTTATAGCCAAAACTTCAAGAACTATGTTAAATAGATATGAAGAGAGTGGACAGCATTGTCTTGTTCCTGATTTTAGTGGAATCACTTTGAGTTTCTCTTCATTTAATTTGATGCTGACTGTCAGCTTACTGTATATTGCTTTTATTATTTTTAGACATGTTCCTTGTATCCCTGATCTCTCTAAGACCTTTATCATGAGTGGTGTTGGATTTTGTTGAATGTTTGTTCAACATCTAATGAGATGATCATATGGGTTTTTCTTTCAGTTTATTTATATGATGGATTCATTGATAGATTTTCATATGTTGAACCAGCCCTGCATCTCTGGGATGAAGCCGACTTGATTATGGTGGATGATTTTTTTTGATGTGTTTTTGGATTTGGTTTGCCAGTATTTTATTGAGTATTTTTACGTCTATGTTCATGAGTGAGTTCTCATTCTTGGTTGAGTCTTTGTGTGGTTTTGGTATCAGGATAATTGTAGCATCATAAAAAGAATCTGACAATGTTCCTTCTGTTTCCATTATGTGGAACACTTTGAGGAGTATAGGTATTAGCTCTTCTTGGAAGTTCTGGTAGAATTCTGCACTAAAACCATCCATCCCTGGGCTTTTATTAGTTGGGAGGGTTTTGATAATAGCTTCTATTTCCTTGCAGTTTATAGATCTATTTAAATTGTTCACCGGGTCTTGATTTAACAAAATATCTTGGAGTAACACTAACCAGAGAAGCAAAAGGCCTATTCGACAAGAACTTTAAGCCTTTAAAGAAAGAAATTGAAGAAGATACCAGAAAATGGAAAGATCTTCCATGCTCTTGGATAGGTAGGATCAACATAATAAAAATGGCAGTCCTACCAAAAGCAATCTATAGATTCAGGCAATCCCCATCAAAATCCCAACACAATTCTTCACAAAGAACAATAGTCAGCTTCATTTGGAAAAACAAATAACTCAGGATAGTAAAAACAATCTTGTACAATAAAGGAACTTCTGGAGGCATCACCATCCCTGACATCAAGCTTTATTACAGAGCTACAGTAGTGAAAACAGTATTGGCATAAAAACTGGTTGACCAATGAAATCGAATCAAGGACCCAGATAATAATACACACGCCTATTAACACCTGATTTTGACAAAGAAGCTAAAATTATACAATGGAAAAAAGAAAGCATCTTCAGCTATGGTGCTGGCATAACTGGATGTCAACATGTAAAAAAATAAAAATTGATCCATATCTATCCCCATGCACAAAACTCGTCTAAATGAATTAAAAACCCCAATATAAATCTGACTCCACTAAAATTGACAGAATAGAAAGTGTTAAGTAGCCTTCAATGCATGGGCACAGAAGACTACTTCCTAAATGTAACCCCAGTAGTACAGACACTGAGAGCAACAATAAATAAATGGAACCTTCCTGAAACTGAGAAGCTTTTGTAAAGTGAAGAACACACAGTCAATAAGTCAAAATGTCAGCCTACTGAATGGGGAAAGATTTTCACCAACCCCATATCAAGCAAAGGACTGATCTCCAAAATATATAAAGAACTCAAGAGATTGAGACATCAAAATTCCAAATAACTCCAAACTAAAAAATGGGGTACAGAACTAAACAGAGAATTCTTAACAAAAGAATCTCAAATGGCTGAAAGAAACTTAAGGAGAAATGTTCAACATCCTTAGCCATCGGGGAAATGCAGATCAAAACAACTTTGAGATACCATTTTACACCTGTCATAATGACTAAGGTCAAAAACAACAATGATAGCTTATGCTGGAGAGGATGTGGAGTAAGGGGAACATTCATCCATTACTGGTGGGAATGCAAACTTGTGCAACCACTTTGGAAATCATTATGGCGGTTTCTCAGAAAATTGGGAATCAACCTACCTCAGGATCCAGCAACACCGCTCTTAGGAATATACCCAAAAGATGCTCCATCATACTACAAAGACATTTGTTCATCTGTGTTCATAGCAGCATTATTTGTTATAGACAGAACCTGGAAACAACTTATATGCCCCTCAACTGAAGAATGGATTAAAAAATGTGGCACATTTTTTTCCACATTAGAGTACTACTCAGTGGTAAAAAACAATGACGTCTTGAAATTTGCGTGCAAATGGATGGAACTAGAAAACACCATCCTGAGTGAGGTAACCCAGACCCAAAAAGATGAGTATGGTATGTACTTACTCATAAGTGGATACTAGCTATAAACAAATGACATTGAGCCTATAGTTCATGATCCTAGAGAAGCCAAGTAACAAGCTGAACCCTAAGAAGATATATAGATCTACCTGGAAAGTCGAAATTGACAAGATCACCTGACAAAATTGGGAGCATGGGAGTTGGGGGAGAAGGGAGGGTGGAAGGGGAAGAGGAGCGGAGAAGACGAGGCGGGAGGAGAACTTAAGGTAATGGGATAGTCGAGATGGAGAAAGGACAGAGATGAGAGCAAGGATAGAGATATCTTGATATCTTGATTGAGGGATCCATTGTGGGGCTAGCAAGAAACCTGTGGATTCTCAGGAATACACAAGGATGACCCCAGCTATGACCCTAAGCAGTAGAGGAGAGGGAGCCCAATCTTGACTTGCCCTATAGTCAGACTGATGAATATCTTAAATATCACCATAGAACCTTCATCCAGAAACAAATGCAGAGACCCTCATTGGAACACTGGTCTGAGCTCCCAAAGTCCAGTTGAAGAGTGGGAGGCATCAGAATATGAGAGCAAAGAAGTCAAGACCATGATGGGTACACCCACTGAAACAGTCTACCTGAGCTAGTGGGAGCTCACCAACTCCAGCCGAACAGGGAAGGAACAAGCATAGGTCCAAAGCAGTCCCTCTGAATGTGGCTGGTGCAGACTGAGGGGCCACTGGCAGTGGGAACAGGATTTATACCTACTGCATATACTGGCTTTTTGGGAACCTGTTCTCTTTGGATGGATACTTTTCTCAGCCTAGACATAGTAGGATGGTCTTTGGACCTTCCCCAAAGCAATGTGCCTTACCCTCTCTGTGGGGCAGATTGGGGGATAAGTGGAGAGAATGGGAGGGAGGGAGGGAGAACTTGGATTGGTTTGTATAATGAAAAAAGATAGTTTGTTCTCTTTTTAAAAAAAAAATAGAAAAGAAAGTAACCCTAAGTTTTTCCTTAGTATAGCTAAAAATATACCTAAAAGAAACAAAATATTTCTCTCTGTACTGGGACCATGACTAATTTGGTATGGACCTACTTATTGTTCAACTCCTTTATAGGATTATAGTTTAGAATTAGCTCATAATTTAGAAATAATGTAAAAATTCATTGTGTGTCTTTGGATGCTAATGCTTATGTGTAAATGATTGATTTTTTTAGATGAGAGGAGCAGTGTAAACCTTCTGAAAAGGTTTCTATGCTTCTGGATGCTGGAGGATAACTTGCTACTGCAGTGAAGATTATGCAAAATAATTCATGTTAAGGTTCTAACATAGTTATCTAGAACGTAAGATACTGATAAACATTAGCTACCTTTGTTTTATTTATTTTTTTATGTGTATGGGTGCTTTTACCTACATGTATGTCTGGGCACCATGAGTGTGTAGTACCCACAGAGACCCGAAGAGTTCATAGGATCCTCTGGAACTGGACTTAAGAAAAGTTGTTAGCTTCCATGGTTGTTAGCTACAATGTTGGTACTGGGAACTGAACTGCGATCCTCTGCAAAAACAATACTGAGCTGTCTGTCCAGGCCCAATAACTGCTTTTGTATTAGAATATAATATTTCACGGTCATTAAAGTTAAATACAATTATATTAAAGAAAATTTCAGAAAATATCGTTATTAGTATCAACAGTTGATTATGCAATTATGCAATTATGAATAGTAAGTCTGATCTGGTAGGAAAAAGCTTAGAGATGATAGATTACCTCAGATCCTGAGAGGGCTCTAAAGTTCTATAATTACTACAAGGTCAGAATTCTTTCAGTTAACTATTATATGTCTTCTGTTAATTTTGCAAATAAAAATAGTACTTTAGACTTAGAGATTCAAGCATGGGAGACTGAGTTTCTATTATGAAAGCTTCTCCTTTGGCTGTTTTGTTTGTCATTATCTGGGCATGGTTAGTTTTTATGACTTAAGTAGGAGTTTTGCGGATGGTGTGAAAAATATTTGGCAGTATCTGATAGTTCTATATTACTCATTGTCAGTCATAAGAGATTTTAAAAGCATTATAGTTTAAAATCTAGCAAGGAAAATAAGAGGTTAGTATCATCAATATGAAAGATTTTGAATACTTTTTTTAAATCAGTAGTCTTATAGATAGATTTTTTAAGACTTGTTTATTTAGATGCATAAAAGGTTGTTTTTCTTCTCCTTGATAGTAGAAGCAGTTTGGATAGAAAGAGAAATATCCTAAAGTACAGTGGCCATAGAACATGGCGTTATATACAATAGTAAAATTATTGAGGACTGTTTCCAAAAAATCTATGGAATAATAACATGTCTTACGTGTTGTTAGTGAGTATACTTATCCACTAATCATGTAAGTAAGCAGACTTTTTAAATAAACAACAACAACTTGTATTTGAGTTTTTAGAATACTAAATTGCATTGTATGTGGAGTAGAAAGATGCAGCATGTATGACTTCCCCCAAATTTATTGGGCATTGAACCCTTTTATTAAACATTTTTACTAGTATCTAGAAGCAAAGCTACAAGTAGCACTTCTAAAATTATATTCTAGTTTAGATAGTAGACAAAAAATGGCAGTTGTACCTTGTGTCTTATTGATTCCAAAGGAAAGAACCTCTACTTACTTTGTTCAGTTATTTTTCTATTTATAAGTTTTAAACATTTCTGAAATACTCAACATTTAACAATTTAGGATTTATTTACAAATTAAATTTATTTACCCTTTGTTACTACTTCTGTAGCATATTCATGGACAATACTAAACTTTTGCCTCACCATTTTCCTGAGATTGAACTATTGATTTATAGATGTTGTGATCTTTAATTGTGTGTGTGTATGTGAGTGTGTGTGTATGTGGGGGGGGGGGAGAGGGAGAGGGAGGGAGGAGAGGAGAGGAGTGCTACTTGAAAGAAATATAAAAGTGTTAAGTCATGCAAAACCTGAAAATTTTGACTAAAGTGATCTTACAGAAATAATTCTGTAAAAATTATTAAAAGTACTGTTATTTGATGATTATTTTCAGGTTGTCCTATCTAGAACTGAACATGGGCAATTTTAATAATTTCAGTAATGAAATATATCATTTCTTAATCTTGCAGTTGCTAGTTGAATAAAATGTCTGTCAGCTGACTAAATGACTTCCTTTCACACTGAGCCCTTTAAGCAGATTTTCTCTTCTGTGTCCAGTTGTCATTAGTTTGGTTTTGGAAAATTGTCACTTTAACAGGTAGTAATTGTTTTAAAGTTGCTCATAGTATTTTGAACTATGTAAAGTCAAGTGATGGCTTCTTTGTCACATGGAGATTCTTAAGTACAGTCTCAGCATAAACATGTTTTTAGCATCCAATACAAAAAACTTTTTATTGTCACATATTTTTTTTGTGGTAATTATTACCTATTATCTGTCTCCTAGTTTTTACTTTCTCTAATTTGTATTATACTAGGCTTTCTCATATGTTACATTGGGGTATTTCAATTTTTTGATAACTTCTCAGGTTCTTAAAACTTTATGGAAGTATGTGACATTAAATATTATACTTTAGTTAATATTTATTAATGATTAAATAATTGAGAATTATATTTTAGTGAAAATGACTGTGATATATAGCTTAGTTTTTAAAAAGACTGTATTACTTCCATTTATAAGTCCATATATTTATATTAAATTTATATTTGTAATCCTTTTCTATTAGGTTTTTAAGTAACTGTATTTATAAATGAAGATGCCTAATACTTTGCTCCAAAGATATTCTTGTTTATTCTCCTCCTCCTAGTAAAATTGACCTGGTTAGACATTTGTTATATAAGCCTACAATACAAATGTTTCTAAAAGTTGCTTGTCATCTATCTGTTTTTAGTAGAAATTGTTTTTCATAGTTTGTTCATAGTGGTATATTATGGGTATTTTAATAAATAAATCTTGCCTCAAGATCAGAGGTAAAACCAAAGCCACTAGAGGTCAGGTAATGGTGACACACACCAAAATATGCTAGAGTATTTTCCTTAATTTGCCAAATGTAAATAGACTAAATATTGTAACTCTAATTCTTGATTGATAACTGTTTTATATATGTAATTTTACTATGCTAAAGTTAAAACCTTCCTTTTTAATTAGACAGAAAAGGGAAGATGATGTGGAATATTCTTCTGTATATGTGTTGCTTTTATTGGTTGATGAATAAAGCTGTTTCAGCCAGTGGCTTACCAGAGTAAAGCTAGGCAGGAAATCAGAACAGAGATATAGAGAGTTGGTGGTGTCAAAGAGACACTATGTAACAGCTGAAGTAGAAAGATGGCAGAACATTACCAGTAAGTCACAGCATTGTGGCGATACATAGATTAATAGAAATGGGTTGATTTCTGTTAGGAATATGCCTGAACCATTGACCTAACAGTGTTTTAATTACTATAGTCTCTGTGTGTGTCTTTGGGATTGAACAGCTGGGGGACCAGGCAGGATAGAAACTTTGCTTATATTTGTTCTTTTTAAAAGCTCAGTCACAGTTTTATTTGATTTTGATAACTATGTTATTAATGCTGATGTGAAGGTATCAAATGATTTTTTTAAACTAGATGACTCAGAAATCTTAGATTAATCTAGTCTAATCAACATTTAAAAGATTTTAGTAGTCCTGGGAATTGTTTTTCAGTTATTTGCAATTTGGTGATAGCATTATTACTGTTTCTTACATTTTGATTTGTTTTTTTTTAAAGACACCTAGTTGCTGGGCAGAGGAGGGAGCAGAAAAACGATCCCATCAGCGCTCTGCATCATGGGGAAGTGCTGATCAACTGAAGGAGGTATGTTATCTTTTTTATTTTATAACTTGTTTTGATCTTGTTGGGTTGTTTTTAGTATTTTCTCAATATAGTGAGACTTCTATTTGTCATAACCTACTTTTTTCATAGTCACAGAGTTGAAATATACTTTAGTAAAAAGTAAATTTTCCTTATTTTTATAGCCTTTATATTCTTAATAAATATGTATCCCACCAATTGTGACATTTCTAGAATCAACCCTGATTTTATGTAATAATCTCTGTTTTAGTAATCATTTTTGTTTTAGTTATCTTTATTTTTCCTTAGCTTACTTTTTCTTTAAAAAAAAATCACAACAACCAGAGCCATAGATCATAGCTTTCTTTCTACAATGATAAGATACTTTTGTTTTCTTATAGCTTTTTATGATATCCAGCTTATTATGATCCATTGGCACCTCGTACTACAGTGGAAGCCAAATCTTGTAGAAATGAGTTATTCCTTAATATTTTATGAATAGTCCAAAATATATCTATATATTATTTTTCCTGATAGTTTTTCCATGCAAATCATAAATTTTTACCTATTTGTTCTTTCAAAGCTATAGGAAACCCATAGTTAAAATATCTAGTCCGTCTCTTAGGTAAGCACTTCTTCCAAAGATGACTATCCTGTCTCTGCTGCCATCTTCTTAGTGGGGACAACTCATTGCTTTTAAGAGAACGAGTGTACTGGTTTTAGGTGAGGTTGGCAAGTATTTTTTGTCTAAGTTTGCTTTCTAGTGCTGTGATAAACACCATGACCAGAAGCAACTTGGGGAAGAAAGGTTTAATTTTACCTTACAGTATACAGATTACAGTCTATCACTGGGGGACCCAAGGCAGGAACCTGGAAGTAAGACTATATAGCAGAGACTATGTAGAAGTGCTGCTTACTTGTTTGTTACACATGGCTTGCTTAGTTACCTTTTTTATATAACCCAGGACCACCTCACCAGAAGTGGCATTGTTCATAATGAGTTGAACCCTCCCATATCAATCATTGATCAAGAAAATGCCCTATAAACTTGCTTATGGGCCAATCTGATTGGAGGCATTTTCTCAGTTAAGGTTCTTCTTCCCAGGTAACTATAGCTTATGTCAATTTGACAAAATAGTAGCCTACACAGTTCTTTTATACTTTGAATTCAGAATTATATCACTGAATTTTTGACTCCTAATACTTGGGTCAGTATTGTCCCCTTAAAATTCTGAGAGGTTACCAGTAAACCAGTTTTGGTATAGGTTAACTATACACATTTCTCTCAAATTTTATTTATGTGTATTTGGGTATGTCTGCTTGTCTGTATGGAAACACATAGTCCAGAAAAGTGCCTTAGATACCTCAGAACTGGAGTTACTAGGAATCATACCTGGGTCCTCTGCAATACTCATTTGCTGAGCCATCTCTTTAGGCTCAGAATTTCTCTTGAATGTTTTTCCTATGCAGAGTTCCAGATTGACCAGTATTAATGTTATATACTTTAGGTTGCCAAATTACTCATATACTGTGATGTCTAATCCAAATGGTCTGGTAGCATAATATTGCCTATGATTTTATTTTTAGCCTCCTTAGAATGTAGAAAATCTATAATTTTGGCCTGCCTCCTATCTATATACATAATAAGTAGAAGTAGATTTCTCTAGAGGAAGCAAAAGAAAAGGCTTAGTCTAATGCATCTAGACTGCAATAGGGATACAAACTTAAGTATAGAATATAAATAATGATAAACCTTCCATTTTGTTCAGTATAGTTTCAGACATACTGCTGATATTTCACATAGTTCTGTTAGAACTGAGTGCTTATAGCAACATGGTATATGCTATTACAAGAGAGCAGCTGAATTACAAGAATTGATTGTTCTCTTAGAAAACAACCGTAAAACCAAACAGTTTCATCACTCTAGATGGGATCAAAGTAATCGAGCAGTTTTGCTTATGAAAACTTGGGGTTCAGATAGTATAAATTGTGGTATTCTTGTTCAAAATGAAAGAACAATTGCAAAGGAGATTGAAGATGCCAGTGGAAATAAAACTCAGTTAAGGTTGTAAAAGACCAGAACTTAAAAGGCAGTTCTGTACGTTCATGCACACATCACACAGATCTAGTAAGTCTTACAAATGTTCATTGAAGAAAATACAAGCCCATTGGTAGGTTAGCATATGATGAATTAGTCAGTTTTTGTTCATCTTTTAGTTTTATAAGCTCATAATATCTCGACATCAAGGAAGTTACTTAGTGAAGTGGTTAAGATCCTGACTGGTACATGTTTTTAGTTAAAAATTAATACAGGATTGCTTTCACAGCATTGTGAAGTACTAAAAAAGGCTTACAAATTGAAGGTCAAAGACCATTTGTCATTAGGTTTCTCACATGTGAAAGGAACTTTATTTTCAAGTGTTTCCCATCTGTAAAGTGGATATCACCAAGAGCATATGTTTTTGAAAAGTTAGACATTGATCTAGTTAACTTTTCTGTTGTGGTAAACACTATGGCCAAAAGCAACTTACAGAAAGAAACAGTTTATTTTCATCCTACAGATCGTTGTTAAGGGGAGTCAGAGCAGGAGCACAAGGCATGGACTAGCTCTTGTAGACCAGGCTGCCCTTGAACTCGTAGAGATCCACCTGCCTCTGCCTCCCAAGTGCTGGGATTAAAGGCCTGCGCCACCACCACACAGCTCGTTAGGCTAGTTTTTTATACAACCCTAGTCCACTTGTCTAGGGATGTTGCTGCCCAGAGTAGGCTGGGTCTTCCCACAGCAATCATCAATCATGGCAAGCTCTCCCAGCCATGGTCACAAATCAATCTGACTTGGGCAGTTCTTCAGTTGAGGGTCCCTTATTCCAGATGACTCTAGGTTACACCAAGCTGGCAATAAAAACTAACCAGCACTCTGTTAACAGTTGTTCATGCTATATTATAGTTGTAAATTTGCTTCTGTATTAAAACTTACTGCTTATGAAAGTTCTCCCAAAGCAAGCCTAGTTTGAGATGTTTGTTTGTGAGTTGTCTTTCATTTATGTGAAACTGTATATGGGCAGGCATGTGACTGTGTAGGGATCAATTTGCTTTTACTCAAACTGTAGAAGTTTTCTGTGAAGATACTTGATCTTGTTATAGTCTGTTTTATATCAAAAGTTGGAACAGCCTGAGATTTATGACCAAGTTCATTTTCAGAAAAAATAGATTATCTTTAATTATTTAGGGAAAGGAGTGATATAATTCAACTCTTGTTAAATGCTTTATTCTCATTGTTTACTTTATAAGATTTATCTTCTTTTTTCTTTTTATCTTAATTCTCCAGTCAATATAGATAGATTGGTGGTTGTGTTAGTTTTCCATTGCTATAGTAAAATACATAAGATAATCCACTTAAAAGTAAGGAAGGTTTATTTTGGCACATCTTTTCAAATTTTTCAGTCCATGATAACTGGGCTCTTTTGCTTTGAGCCTCTGGTGTGTAACTCGTCATACTGAAGCTTTGTCAGCTCATGGTGAATGGGAAATAAAGAAAAAGACAGGGAAGATTTGGATATCTTTATCCTTGCAGCACACACCCAGTCACCTCACCTTTTCCCATAAGGATTAACTGTTAAAGCTCCCACAACCTTTGAGTAGCGCCATAAACTGAGGAAAAGCCATGGTAACACTTATAGGTCTTTGAGAAGACATTCTAGATTTTAACTATGATGGATTAAGAGAGTGGCCTGCAGAATTCTGTTTTTCATTTCAAATTTGAGATTCATCACTTAATGCAAATGTGTTATGCTTTAAAAAAAAATTTTACCCCATGTCCGTACCTTTAAGTGACAATAACAATAGTATCTATCTCATATTCTTTTGTTGAAAATCAAATGCAACAGTTGCTATCTTAACAAGCATCACAATAACTTCTGTGGTGCTTTGTTGCTCAGTAAGTAGTTACTAGATTTAGTGATAATTTTTATTAGTGGTTGACACAGTCATTGAACTGGCCTACAAGGTGCTCTGAATAATGTTTGGAGAGTTATGCTGCCAGTCAGGGTGTGCACCGTTAGAGCATCTCAGCACAGCTAAATGTCTACAATTTTGTCACCTACATTTGACAAAGGATAAATTTACAATGTAACAATGTTTCTTTACACAAAGAAGGTTTGTTCTAGTGTGTTGCATGTTCCAAATGTCATTAACAAAAATAGAATTTTGTGGCTATATATTTTAGAGGTCTTTTTTTTTTTTTTCCTGGTAACTCAATTCTGGGAACCATAGCTTCCAGTTGTAATGTAGTATCAAGATTCCTCTTCAGTAACACTGTTTTCCATTAGTCTTGTTAGAACATACTGTTAGCTTTGAACTGCCATTTTCTTCTTCTATAAAACAATATTAACACATGGGTAATGGGGTTAGAGAAAAGAGGTGTCTTCAGATACACTGGAGACTTTTTTCCGTCAAAGGGAAAGGACATTTTAAACAAAACCTGTACGAAGCTAGAGTGTTTTCTGTTGCTACATTATGTAAGTATGCAGCTCTTGTTGTTATAGGGAAAATGAATATAAGAGCCTCCTGCATTTTGAAGCAAAGAAACGTTATGAAGGTAAAATCTGAAACAATCTGACAAAATTTAGTCTACCTGCTTACCTGCTGCCCCACCAAGTAAAACTGCAGAAATTAAACATTTGTGTTGTACATTTATTTCTCATTTTCAATCATCTTAGTCTTAACAACTTGAAGAATAAATCATTGTACTAAAACATTATCTTCTATTAAATCTTTTGAGAAAAAAGCTGAAGGAAAAAACAGCACTGGTGTTCACTTTTGCTTTCTTGTCTGTTCTCTCCCCAAAGCAGATTGCCAAACTGAGGCAGCAGCTACAACGCAGCAAGCAAAGTAGTCGTCACGGTAAAGAGAAAGATCGGCAGTCACCTCTCCATGGCAACCACATAGCAATCAGTCATACTCAGGTAGGCTAATTGTTCAGACTTTATTAATTCCTCTTAATGCATTACTAAGGGGAAACCTATACTATAACCAAAGTTTTATCTTTACTTAATTACTATTTTTGTAACATATAACAGAGTATAGTGGCCTGAGAATGATATTTCCTTGAACTGAAATGAAGTCACAGGTAATGTGCTTGCTGAACAAAACCCTTCCAGTAGCACCTTAAACTGTCTGCTTTGTATTTCAGGCAATGCATCTTATTTCATATGAAGACATTTAAAACTAGAGTTTTTATTTTTCCCCCAATAAATTTGTGCTGACATATCTTACTGAACAGATCTGAAAAGTGCTGCCATGAAGTGATGAATCTTAATAAGTTAAATCTGATATTGTGACCAAGTAGTGCATTGATAGGGATAATTTAACATTAGGACATATTAATATAACTTACTACCTCAGAAAGTCAAAACATAGAAAATACATCAGATTTTCTTGATATTGATAAAATTGATAGCACTTGATATAGTATTTTTTGTGGTTATTAAAGTTTTTATTAAACTGAAAATAGCAAAACTTCTTATTGTTATTAATTGTATGTCTCCTAAGATCAGATTCTTAATTAATATCAAGATAAAGATCATCACAAAGGTCTACATTTATTGGCATGCTATGTAAGGGACTAAGAAAGGTATCACTAATTGTATATAATATTGTATATTTATAAAATAAGAGTGAATTAGCTAGACTATTAAAACTAATTATGAGATCATTAATATGGAAAATACTGACAATACCAAGTGGTAATGAGAATGTAAAGCAAAAGAACATCTGTACATTGCTGTTAGGAGAACACAGTAATATAACCACTTGGCAAGCATATACTGACCATTATCTCCAGTATTTCTCCCTTCAAGTAGCCACTAGAAATTAAAACATATCTGCATGAGTGCTTGAGGAAGCACTATTTGTGATAATGAAATGAAAACAAATATTCTCTCACTGATGATTAGACAGATACTTTACATAACTGTACATTGTAATGGTATTCAATATTACAATGGAAAGTATAGGAACTGAATGCAGAGAGGCCCCAAAGAATATTTTTTTAGTAATGGAAGACTCTAAATGTGATTATACCAGTAGATTAGCAAAACTCAACTAACTGTGTTTAAAATGGGTGATATGTTGTACCTTGATCATACCTGATCAGTATTCTACAGCAAACTAATATGCTCTAGACAGCCAAAGTGGGAGTTGTGTGTGCTTTCCTTTTTCTTCGTAATCTTGTAGAATTAATATATTTGCTAGTTTTATTCAAGCACTGTCAGTATTATCTTATTATCTCAATTAAGTTCTTTAAAAAAGACTAAGATGATTAAACTTGCTTTTAATTTTTTGGTGTCCGGTTATTCATAGAAACTACTTACTTTTGTTATATAAACATTTGTTAGTGAAGTATGAAGTCTAGTTTAGAATGCTTTAAAGTATTCTTAATAACAAAAATATCTAAATAGAATAAATTAAAAATTGACAAATTTTGATAACTTACACTTGCTGATATACATATATACTCACAGCAATATTCTAATTATGCTTATGATTAGAATTTTGCATGATAAAAAGATAACTGAAGTTTAGTGCGTTAATTAAAAGTATAAACACAAAGACTCAATAGTCTTGTAGTGTGTTAATGTAAAAGATATAAAATTTCACTAATTTGAATTAAAAGAAATATGCAAGTTATACATGTTTATTGAGGTTATAAAATGAAAAGTAGAGAAAATTGATTGTTTTAACCTATAGTTGATGAGAAGATAGCTTTAGAATAATAGTTTATTCTAAATTAATACATAAATTATGTCTGACTTCCAGTTGACACTTTAAATGAATTGTTTTTTATTTAATGAATTGTTTTCAAAGAATATACTGTAAATATATCCATTTCTCAGAAAGAAAATTTGAAAACTTCTTTTATTATTTAAGGAGTTGTGTTCAGAGGTCATATAAACATACTTGTCATGCAGAAAAAAATTTGCAAAGGCTTTTTCTATAAGATACCAAAATTGCAGGGCTGGAGAGATGGCTCAGTGGTTAAGAGCACTGATTGCTCTTCTAGAGGACCCAGGTTCAATTCCCAGCACCCATATGGCAACTCTGTAACTCCAGGATTCAGCACCCTCACACAGATATACGTACAGACTAAAACACCAATAAAATAATTTAAAAATATATCAAAATTGCTATAAAATTGTATTAAAATAAACTTTGTATAAAGATTACTAGAAAATTTGAATCAAATAGAGAATTGATGAAGAAATGTGAGGTGAACTGATTTAATATAGAGGCAATACTAAAACTATCTTATACTATACATAGAAATAAATCATGATATGTATAATATTTTTTATGAAAACCGTAAAACAACTAAACACTTGATAATAATAAAATGGAAAATTATGATAGAGCTAATGATTCAGTGTGTTTATTCATTTGTTAATGAAATATGAGGCACATTAGTAGGCAATAGTAGAAGTTAATAAGAAATATTAACATGCTGACTGCCACAAATCATGTTTAAATTCTAGTTACTATTAATGAGACCATTTATTATTATTATTATTAATTTTATTATTATTATTATTATTATTAGACACTTTGGTCCTTTCCTCCCCTTATTTCCTGTTGTATTTCTTGAGCTGCAAAATGTTCATTGACAGATTTTGACTTTCTGTAATAGTTGTTAGAAGTGGCTAATTCTTGAAAATCCATGCAGAGGACACTTGAAAACAACCTTAAAGCTGCTAAGTGAGTGCTGAATTTAACATGGTATTGTTTTTATATTGCTTATCAATCCAGTGATTGTATTAAGTAGCTGACAAAATGAAAACAAATGTACTAAAATGTAAATATCATGATATCTCCACAGCACTACAGTGGAGTCCCATGATAACTTAAAGAATTTCAACTCTACTTCTCAGTAAAACAAAAATGAGACATTAAAAAGTAATTAAAATTACTATCTGCCATTCTTTGACCAGTGTATACATTATATAGTAATACCTTTGCTTTGCACTTAAAAGGATTTCAAAGGATTTTGATTCCATATTATTTTCACCTTTCTTTAGAAATTAAATTTCTGTATATGCATTTGAATTTTTATTGTTTTTTGAAATGTCAGAAATAACTGCTCGTTTTGTATTTTAAGGCATTTTTGTTTGCTTCTTGTTTTTATGGTGGGGGCATGCAGAGGGCATGTCACATATGCTAAACAGAGGTCTGCCACTTAGCTACACCCCAAACTCTTCATTTTTAAAAATGTAGCATGTTCCAATTCTTTATTTATTTGACAATAAGTAATTCGACTCTATTCTATCTTCTGCCTCAAAGGCTATTGGATCAAGGTCAGTACCTATGCCTTTGTCAAACATATCGGTGCCAAAATCATCTGCTTCACGTGTGTCCTGCAATGTAGAAGGAATAAGTCCTGAACTGGAAAAGGTATTCATCAAAGAAAACAATGGAAAGGAAGAAGTGTCCAAGGTAAGATTACATGGGATATTTAAGTACTTCTTTCTTTAATGTTACAGATTTTCTTAAAAGCACTTGTGGCTGGGTAACAGCTTTATGGAGATAAAATACAGACCATAGGGTTCTCTCCTATCCCTTTAATATATTTGGCTATAGGCCACCATTGCTCTACTTTCTGTGTCTATGGATATTTCTGTTCCAGACTTTATAAATAAATAGCATCATATAATGCATGGTCTTTGGTAACTGACCTTTTTTCACTTAGCATAGCATGTCTATAATTATCTATGTTGCAGTGCGTAGCAGTACTTTTCTTTTTCTTGACAGATAGTACTTACTTTTATGCATTTTGTTCAGTTAACAATGAGCTGGGCCCTCTCCATCAATCACTAAATAAGAAAATGCCTTATTGGGGCTGGAGAGATGACTCAGTAGTTAAAAGCACTGGCTGTTCTTCCAGATTACCCAGGTTCAATTCCCAGTACCCACATGGAAGCTCACTCCCAGGGGATCTGACACCCTCACACAGACATGAATGCAGAGAAAAACACTAATGCACATGAAATAAAATTAACACAAACAAAATACCATTGAACTTTTAGATATTTTGTGTTTTGGATATTTTCTGCATTTTAAGATACTTTTTAACTTTCATACTTGTATAGTATACTTTGGTTATATTCTCTCTAAGTTCCCTTCCTCAATGTCTCCTCCCCCAATATCTCTCATTTCCCATCTGACTTTTTATCATTTATCTATCTATCTACCACTAAGTCCAATAGTGCTGCCAATGGGTTCATGGTATGGGCAATCTACTAATGGCCTGCCCCTCAAAGAAAGCTTGTCTAAGACTGGCTTGTCTAAGACTGGGATATCAGTAGCCCTTTCCTATCCATACTGGAATTTTTGACTCCAGCGTTTGTGGGGTTCTTATACAGTTAGCTGCAGCTACTGTGAAGTCAGAGGTGTAGAGACCAGCCTTTCACAACACTCCTTCTTAACCCTTCAGCTTTTACATTCCCTGTCACCTTTTCTATGCCGTTTGCTGGTCCTTCAGGGAGAGGAGCTTGATTATGGGGGGGGGGGGGTATTTATGGCTCGCTTATTCTCAGCATTTTGAACAGTTTTGAGTCTTTCCATTAACCTTTACCCTCTGCAATACAAAGCTTCTCTGATCAAGGTTGAAAGCAGCAGAACTCTATGGACATAAGCATAAATACTGAGAAGGGAATTGGACAACACGACCATTTAGCAAAACAGTATCATAGGATCTGTGGCTTCCCTAAACATGAGTTTTGAACATGTTTACAGTACCAGCTATGATTAACCAAAAAACATAAGCATATAAGAAGGTATGAAGATGCCTAATGAAACCGTTAGTTCATAAACTAAAGTATACTTTTTTTCTAATGGAGTTGAATAGAGGTGTCCTAAATGAGTGAACAGTGTTGTCCAGAGAAAACATGGGTTATTAAATGAAAATCTTAGTTCCAGGCACAGATTACTCCCTGTGAATTATTGGTCAAGGATGCATTAGAGACACTCAAGACAATATAGGCTATTGCTCTTGTTCTTGGTTGTTCATCATTAACTATATAGTAAGACCTTGTTACTAAAGGTACCACACACTTCAGTTGCAGAACACAGAAATAAGTTTTGAACTGGCCAGGAATTTCTCTTCCTGCTTGCCAGCTTACGTAGTGCTGGAAAATGCTATGTGGGCTCTTGGGGGAGCAAAGACATCAGTGGCCTTACCCAGTACTTGAATGCTTCAGTAATGTCTTGACGGATAAGATGTACCTGCTGGTACTGTAGTAGAAAGACTGCTTATAGGAGTAAAGACTTGCTCTGTTGATTGAAAATTGTACATTGACAATTAATTTTATATCAGTTTATTAAAATTAAACCAAAATGCCTATATCTAAAAGTGAAAATTGGCACATTAGCTATTACTGATATCAGTATTATAAACCTTCCTGTTTTCCATAATTATTTTTTTGTAAAATATGTAGATTTGTAAAACTTGTTTTGCTTTTGTAATTCTACCTTCAAAGAAAGATAAATAAATATATGCTATCTAGTTGTAGATTAAAATATAGAAATAAAGAAGAATTTTATTTACTAAGTAGCACATAAATAAAATGTAACTCACATTTTGTTCCAAAGTAGTGTATCATTTAATTGTTTCCCAGCACTGCACATATTTTTGAACTAACATTTTTTTTGTCAGAGTTTGGCCTAGTGAAGTCTTTCTTTTACTTCATTCTTTAATTGGAAACTTCTTTTAGTAATGAAGGAGCTGGAGACTTAGTTGGATATTCTCTTTATAATAGTCATTATCAAATTGTAAAGTTGGTGTCTGTTCTAGCAACATCACATAAAGTTTCCGTTTCAATCAGCATTATAAAAACTACTGATATTTAACCTTACCTAGATTTTCTTCCTCTATTTCTTCTCTAACACTGTTTCTGAATCTTTAAAATGGCAAGACTCAGAGCAAGTGGAATAGGCACACCAGTGAAAATGAATACTAATTCATCGTACTGGTTCATTTTACTAGCACCGTAATCCTTCCTATACAATAATAATAGTTCTGATTATTTATGAAAAGCTGTAGCTTACAGAGTTTTACTTGTTGACTGCAGACAAGTAAGCACAATGGGTTGAGAGCTAACAAGACTAGAAGGCGTCTACTCAGAGGCTCTGGCACTATCACCATCAACTCTAAACTATAGCTTCTTTCTTTATGGAAACAAAATAATTGAACTGATGAGCTTTAATGAGTTCCACAGTTCAAAACATGTGATTGTGATTGTAGTTTCCTGCTTACTACTCTTGCCACATCTAGCAGTATATTATATCTAAGAAAGATTATAGATCATCATACTTTGTGTATGCTATGTTAACAGAATTGTTGAGATTTTTTATTCTCCGTTGAATATGAGTGCAGTTTTATTAGAAATTTTAAGTGATTTCAAAGGAAGTAGAACTTCTTGAGCTCTAATTAGTAAATAATAAATTGAAAATTTATACTCACCAATATGATGTTTCATTTTTACCTTATTAGCAAGTAAAAATTGTCTCTTCGAATGTTCAGTTTATTCTCAATGTGAATGTGCCATTCATGGTGCTAAGTATTTGGAGTTTTGATGTTAAACTTACACTGGTCTTAAAGAATATCGTGGGAACTGCCTGGGAGGATATACAGGAATCCTGTAACATGCCCAGAAATTAAGATACAAAATGGTGTATTTATTCACTGAGACCATGACATCTGAAGACATGCCCCATTCTTTCTGATGTCACCGACATGCTTACTGGTGTTCCTCTTGCAGCCTTTGGATATACCAGATGGTCGAAGAGCTCCACTCCCTGCTCACTACCGCAGCAGTAGTACTCGGAGCATAGACACCCAGACTCCTTCTGTCCAAGAGCGCAGCAGTAGCTGTAGCAGCCACTCCCCCTGTGTGTCTCCATTTTGTCCTCCGGAATCCCAGGATGGAAGCCCTTGTTCAACTGAAGATTTGCTCTATGATCGTGATAAAGGTGAGAATGAAGTCATCCATTTATATGGAAGGCCTGCTATTGCTCATTATAGTTTGTGTCTTAGACCATTACACCACTTTTCCCCTTTGTTGAATGGTGTGATTGTAAATGAGGAGTTATTACAGGTTTGTTCATTGGTTCACTTTCCTCCTTTGTAACTTTCAAACATCTTCCATAAATGTGTCAGATAAGCACAGAGCCTGGCTCTAACAGCTAGCAAAAGCTATAAAGTGGAGAGTATACAACAACATGCTAGTACTTTCCTTCGTTTTGTTCAGAGCTGATGATAGTTATGGTACAATTTATATTCCTTATACCTAAAGCTAGTTCTTATAATTAGTGATTTTGAAGGAATGTTCCCTAACAGTGTCTTGGCAGAGTGTGTGTGGTATGAAGGTGCACTTATGCATGATGCATATGTGAAGACTATAAGACATGTTTTGTAGAGATGAGATAACAGAAGAGATGTCTTCTGTTCTTTGTTTTTCTTTGCTTTAAGACATTGTCTTTTGAACTAACAGCATGTCTTTTGGATGAGAATGTCTGGCCAGTGAGCTCTCAGGATCTTTTTGCCTCTCTCCCCACCAATACTGGGGCTTATAGGAACATGCAGTCCTGCTCAGTTAAAATGTGGGTGCTGAAGATTTGAACTTGGGTTCCTAGGCTTAAACAGCATCTGTCCAGGCTTTCTGTCTTTTTATGTGCAACAGGATTTCTCATGGGTTCTGGAGTTCACCATTATGGTTAGATTAGAGGGCCAGGGAGCCCCTACTATCTGTCGCCTGTCATTGCTTTTCAGCCACAGGTTGCAGATGCACACCACCATGCCCAGCATTTACATGGTTTCTCATGGTGATGCAGCGAGCACCTTAGCCAGTGAGTTATCTCTCTAGCTACTCCACCTTCTTCTTCTTCTTCTTCTTATTATTTTTAAGGATAGGATTGCTCACTAAACCTGGAACTCACAGCTAGGCTGACTGGTCATTGATCGCCAAGGATTTACCTGTCTTTACCTCTCTAGTCCTGGAGTTACAGATAAGTAAGCACGCCAGCTTTTTTTTTTTTTTTTTGAGTATGTGATAGGGATCTGATCTCAGATCCAGGTCCTCATGCTGACTGATTCATCTCCCTGGCCTTATGACTATATATATATATATATATATTTTTTTTTAGCAAGTAGAGAAGGTTCAAAGAATATCTACAGAATATCACTTTAAGGTTTATAGATAAATTCTTGTTAACTGTTCAAAAATTGATAGTACTCACTGCCTATCAGGTCCAAACAGTTTTTCTGTGCTCTTGTTGTCTTTGGGTTAACTGCTGTCATGCCACAATTTACATGATTCTTCATATTCTGGTCCCTAAGACCTAGCTGCAGACGGCAGTGTTGATTGCCTACCGTTCATGTTCCTTGGATACTTTGAGAGAAACTGAACGTATTTTTTAGATAAAAGTCAATAATAACAGAAATTTTAAAACATCTTAGTATTGTGATCATTTAACCAATATTACCACTGCTGTCTATGATTTATTTTGTGGTATTTTTATATGTGCAATGTGTGGGTCCTAAATGTGCAGCCTAGTTAATTTTTATATGTGTAGGAATTTGTGAAGGGAGGCTCACAGTACAGATAGAGAACAAGTTTGGTGTCTCTTAAGGTGCTCCCAGTCTTCGCAGGTATATCCTTCCTTTCTACTTGGAAGTTACCACTATTCTGTCTTCCTCCACCACAATTTAGTTTTTACTTTGTTAAAGGAATTTCACAGAAACAAAATGATGTTGACGTATTCTATATGTACTAGTATCTTGTTTACTCTACATGTTATATTTCTTAAGAGAAGATTCTCTGGGATTGTAATTTGTAGGCTGGTTTTCTTTGCTTTATGTTTAAAGACTGTGTATGAGTGAGTACATATGATAATTGTCTTTCTGGGTCTGGGTTGCCTCACTCAAAATGATGTTTTCTAGCTCCATCAATTTGCCTGCAAATTTCAAGATGTCGTTATTTTTGTCTGTTGTGTAGTACTCCATTGTGTAAATGTACCACATTTTTCTTATCCATTCTTCAGTAGAAGGACATTTAGGTTGTTTCCAGGTTCTGGCTATGACAAACAATGCTGCTATGAACATAGTTGAGCACATGTCCTTGTGGCACAGTTGAGCATCCTTTGCATATATACCCAAAAGTGGTATTGCTGGGTCTTGAGTAAGGTTGTTTCCTAATTTTCTGAGAAATCGCCACACTTATATCCAAAGGGGCTGTACCAGCTTGCACTGCCACCAGCAATGCAGAAGTGTTTCCTTTACCCTAAAATATCTCCAGCATAAGTTGTCATTGGTGTTTTTTCTCTTGGCCATTCTTTCAGGTGTAAGATGGAATTTTTGCATGTCTCTAATGGCTAAGAATGTTGAGCATTTCCTTAACTGTCTTTCAGCCATTTTAAATTCATCTGTTGAGAGTTCTCTGTTTAGGTCTATACTTCATTTATTAATTGGATTATTTGTTCTTTTGATGAGCAATTTCTTGAGTTCTTTGTGTATGTTGGAGATCAGACTCCTGTCTGATGTGGAGTAGGCAAAGAACTTTTCCCGTTCTGTAGGCTGACATTTTATCTTGTTGACCATGTCCTTTGCTTTTTGGTTTCAGGAGGTCTCATTTATTAATTGTTTCTCTCAGTGTCTGTGCTACTGGGGTTATATTTTTAGAAGTATTCTTCTGTGCCAATGCATTCAAGTGTACTTCCCACTTTCTCTTCTATAAGGTTCAGTGTGGCTGGCTTTATGTTTTGGTCTTTGATTCATTTGGACTTGACTTTTGTGCATGTTGATAGATATGGGTCTATTTTCATTCTTCTACATGTTAATACCCAGTTATGCCAGCACCATTTGTTAAATGTGCTTTCTTTTTTCCATTGTATAATTTTAGCTTTTTGTCAAAAATCAGGTGTTCAGAAGTGTGTGGATTAATATCTGGGTCTTCAATTCGATTCCATTGGTCTTCCTGACTATTCTTATGCCAATACCAGGCTGTTTTCAGTACTGTAGCTCTGTAGTAGAGTTTGAAGTCAGGGATTGTGATGCCTCCAGAAATTCTTTTATTGTACAGGATTGTTTTGGCTATCCTGCGGTGTTTTTTTTGTTTTTTTTTTATTTTTATTATTATTATTATTTTTTTTGCTTTTCCATATGAAGTGCGTACTGTTTTTTCAAGGTGTGTGAAGAATTTTGCTGTGATTTTGATGGGCATTGCATTGAATCTGTAGATTGCTTTTGGTAAGATTGACATTTTTACTATGGTAATTCTACCTATCCAAGAGCATGTGAGATCTTTTCCCTTTCTGGTGTCTTCTTCAATTTCTTTCTTCAAAGATTTAAAGGTCTTGTCATACAGGTCTTCCACTTGTTTGTTTAGAGTTGTTCTGAGATATTTTATGTTATTTGTGTCTATTGTGAAGGGTGATGTTTCTATGATTTCTTTCTCGGCCCATTTATCATCTTTGTACAGGAGGGCTTCTGATTTTTTTTTTTGAGTTAATCTTATATCCTGCTACATGACTGAAAGCGTTTATGAGTTGTAGAAGTTCCTTGGTAGAATTTTTGGAGTCGCTTATGTAAGCTATCATATCATCAGCAAATAGTGAGAGTTTGACTTTCTTCTTTTTCAATTTGTATCCCCTTGATCTTTTTTTTGTTGTCTTATTGCTCTAGCTAGGACCTCAAGAACTATATCGAATAGTTATGGGGAGAATGGACAACCTTGTCTTATTCCTGATTTCAGTGGGATCACTGGGAGTTTCTCTCCATTTAGTTTGATGTTGGCTGTTAATTTGCTGTATATTGCCTTTATTATGTGTAGGTATGTTCCTTGTATCCCTCTTCTCTCCATCCTGAAGGGATGTTGTATATTGTCAAAAGCTTTTTCGACATCTAATGAGATGGGTTTTTATTTTTCAGTTTGTTGTTATGGTGGATTACATTGACAGATTTTTATCTGTTGAACCATCCCTGCATCTCTGGAATGAAGCCGATTAGATCATGGTGGATGATGGTTCTGATGTGTTCTTGGATTCGATTTGCCAGCATTTTATTTAGTATTTTTACATCAATCCTCATGAGTGAAAATGGTCTGTAATTCTCTTTCTTAGTCATGTCTTTCTGTGGTTTAGGTATCAGGGTGATTGCAGCCTCATAAAAAGAGTTTGGCAATGATCTTTCTGTTTCTAGTGTGTGGAACAATTTGAAGAGTATTGGTATTAGTTTTTCTTTGAAAATCTTGTAGAATTCTGAGCTGAAACTATCTGGTCCTGGGCTTTTTTTGGTGGGAGACTGTTTCTATTTTGTCAGCAGTTATCAGTCTGTTTAATTTGTTTATCTGGTCTTGATTTAATTTTGGTAATTCATATTTATCCAGAAAGTTGTCCATTTTCTTTAAGCTTTTTAATTTTGTAGAGTACAGGTTTTTGAAATATGACCTGATGATTCTCTGAATTTCCTCTGTGTCTGTTGTTATGTCCCCTTTTCATTTCTGATTTTGTTAATTTGGATATTCTCTCTCTGACTTTTGTTTAGTTTGAATAAAGGTTTGTCTATTTTGTTGATTTTTTTCAAAGAACCAGCTTTTTGTCTCATTGATTCTTTGTATTGTTTTCTTTGTTTCTATTTTGTTGATTTCTGCTCTCAATTTATTTCCTGCCATCTAGTTCTCTTAGGTGAGTTTCCTTCTTTTTGTTCTAAAGTTTTCAAATGTTCTGTTAATTCAGTACTGTGGGTTTTTTCTAGCTTCCTTATGAAGGGATTTAGCACTATGAACTTTCTTTACACTGCTCTCATTGTGTTGCATAAATTTGGGTGTGTCGTATCATCATTTTCATTGAATTTTAGGTAGTCTTTAATTTCATCCTTTATTTCTTCCTTCACCCATTGTTGATTCAGGTGAGCACTGTTAAATTTCCATGTGTTTGTGGGCTTTCTGTAATTAGTATTGCTGTTGAATTCTAGTTTTAAGCCATGGTGATCTGATAAGATACATTGGGTTAGTCCATATGTTTATTGTTTTGATTATTATGTGGTGAGGGGACTTTTTCTTTTAATCCAGTCTATTTGGTTTTCTTTAAGCTTCTTGTATCTTCATAGGCATATCTGTCTTTAGGCTGGGAAAGCTTTTTTTCTATGATTTTGTTAAATATATTCTGCGCTTTTGAGTTGAACTTCTTCTATACCTATTATTCTTCGGTTTGGTCTTCTCATGGTGTCCCATATTTCCTGGATATTTTATGTTAAACTTTTGTTAGAGTTAATCTTTTCTTTGACTGATGAATCTATTTCCTCTATTGCATCTTCAGCACTTGAGATTCTCTCTTCCATCTCTTGTATTCTGATGTTTATGCTTGCATTTGTGGTTCCTGATGGTTTTCTGATAATTTCTGTTTTTATAATAACCTCCACCCGAGTTTATTGTCTCTATTTAAGTTTTCAAGTCTTGAATAGTTTCTTTTGTATGTTTGATTGCTTTTTCTTGGTTTTCTTTAAGGGATTTGCTGATGTCTTCCAATTTTCTTGTTTGTCTTTTCTTCCTTTTCTTTGAGGGAATTTCTCATTTCCTCTTTAAGAGTCTCAAACATTCTTCTGAAGTTATTTTTTAGGTCATTTTCTTGTGTTTAATCTATATTTTGTTGTTCAAGTCTTGCTGTTGTAAGGTCTCTAGATTTTACTGGGGTTGTATTGTTCTTTGTGGTGTTGCATGTGTTCTTACCTTGTCTACTCATCGTTTCCTGTAATTGGTGTAGTTAGGGCTTTCTGTGAGTCTGTGATTAATCTTCCAGGTGCCAGTGGTCCACGACTCAGATGGTTGTTCCTTGTGGTACAGTCAGTACCATGGTTCTGGTTACCCCATTGGTCATTCCTTGTTCCTGGAGGCCATTCAGTGCTCCCAGGTTTGCTCAGCTCCCATGGACTTTGCTGTCTTAGGCCTGCTCTTGTCTAGGTTGTCGGCTCAGACCTATTTCTATAAATGTCTTTGGTCTGGATGTGCTCCTGAGTAGATTTCTGGCTTGGGATTGGTCCTACAAAGGTCTCTGGCTCTGATCTTCTCTCTCAGAGATCCCAGACTATGGTGCACCTGGACCCACAAAGGACTTGGCTCAGGCCTACTTCCTCAGAGGTCCCAGACTCATGCCCAGACCCGCATAGGTTTTGGCTCACGTCTATTCTCTTGAAGGTCCCAGATTCATGCCCGGAACCACAGTGGTCTCTGGCTTTGGCCCACTCGCTCAGCAGTTGCTCCCCTGTACCTACCTGTTGCAGTAGAGTTCTCTGTCTCAGGCCCACTTCAGCCTAGGTAGCTGGCTCAGTCCTGCTCCTGTGGCGCTCGCCACCTTAGGCTTGTTATGGTCTAGGTTGCTGGCCCAGTCCTGCTCTTGCCAATATTTAGCATTTTAAACAATGTTTAGAATATTAAAAGGAAAAAAGAAAGGGGCTTATCAGTTGTGGTACTTGTACATTGAATTATTCCCACTATAGAAGAGTCTTTGACCTGTGACTTCTCTGTCAAAATACAGACTTTTGAAGTGATTTGTATTTTTTAATATTAATTTTGCCTGATAATTAATGTTTTTATTCTACACTGTGTATGGTTTTTATTTCTAGTAAAGACAAAAGTAGAAGCTAAATAATTCTTGCTAGTTTTATCAATTATGAAAACAGAAAAATAAGTACTGTAATTTTCTGATCACCTAGAATCTGTTTTGTGTACCTGTGTACTTTATAGTTCGAAGATTTTTTTTTTTTGATAAAATAGCTCAGGTCATTCCTAGGAGACTTAAGAGAAATGATGTAGGAAGCGAAATAATGAGATGCAGTGAATATATATGTTCTACTGAAAGGTGCGCTGGTGAGCTGATTATTTTTAGCATTCATCTGTTATGTATTTACCCATTTTCTGACTTTCCTAATGTTATCTCTCTCTATTTATATCTGCTCCCCATGAATCATTTATAATTTTCAACTAAAGAATTTGTTACAGATAGCACATTTTTTTGACTATATCAGTTGCAATGCTAGAACTAAAACCACTCTGTTGAAAAAGCGACAGTTGTTTGAGAACTTATTTCAGGTGGAGATTTTCATATGAGTTTGTTTTTTCTTTGTTTGTTTGTTTGTTTGTTTGGGTTGAGTTTTGTTATTTTGTTAGGGTTTTTTCCAGTAGCCTAAAGACTGAAAGCAGCCTGGCCACATGTGTAGAGTGTTACAAGGCTGGCTAATCTAATAGAGAAATAATTCCTAAGCCTCCTATTCAGAGTACAAACTCTCATCTTGACATCTCTTATATTAACATTATTAAAATATAGCCAAAGAATTGGCCTAAGTCCTTCTACATCATCATGTCCATGTTGCAAGGGAAAAAATATATAATACAGATGGCAGCGTCAAAATATTAGCTTTTTAGAAGCTCTGCTAATGTTCCTTGATGGTAGCCAGACTGGTGCTGGGCAAACCATAAAACCTAGACTTCAGTCTGCTGTTTGTCATGAATCTTTGGCACAAGTTACTTAGGCAGTTTTTAGAAAGTTCTGCAATTTTGCAAGATATTGTAGAAACAGTGATTGTTATAATTATGAAATAAATGGAACCATTTTGTTGAGGCCAGCTACGAAGAGTTATATTCCAAGAGTCCATAAGTTGATTACTTGTGGTTGAAGCTATATTTTCTGAAAGAAATACACTATGCAGATGGAGTTTTCTAAGCTAGGGTATATAAGTCCATTTAACTCACACTGTAATTTGACTCAAATATTAATATTACTAAACTGTGAGTTTTAAGTGTAAGCAATCCTTCTTCTCCAGAAAACAAATAAAAATGTTAACTTGTCTCTTTAGGGTCTAGAGCTGATACTAAGCAGTCTGTTAAAATAACTTGTTTGGACGCTTTCTTACTCATATTTCTTATTTAACCATATTTGTATTTCTCTCTAGGGTTCTACTTCACTTTTTGTCTTTCACACCTTTGCCTTAACTCTCTTCCTTCTCACATAGCCTAATCTGCTCAAATTTATGACTTTTTTGTGGTTGGTAGTATGAAAACAAATGTTGAATATGTGTTTTAACCTTACCTTTAAATTCATTGAACAAAAATCTCTTTTATCAAAAGGGTTTTTTTTTTTTGGAGGAACTTCTTAGTGGTAAAACTAGAGTTTAAAATACTTTCTACAAAGGACTTTATATTGCATGTTAAAACTGCCCTGTTGTTTAGAAGGTTCTTAATGGTAAATGTATAGATTGAAAATACTATTCCAACATAGGACTTTATATGACAAGACAGAGGTGCCCTATTGTAGAATTAGGTCACTAAGGTCTTTGCCTCTGTCTTATTTTTCAAGATCACATGAAACATCACACACATTAACAATGTCTGGAAGCATATAATGAGAACCTGAGATTACCATATTCTTATCTTTATACAATTTTTACAATTACACCAATAGCAGATAATGTAGCAGCTATAAATAGTTATCTTACTCATAATTCAAAACTACTTAGTAAGTGTAACTCCACTGTATCTGTTATAGTTCAGTCTAGAATATAAGCAAATGAAAGTTTTGAACATTCCTACGTATGTATTTTATTTTGTCTTGTTACCTGTTTACTGACTTGTAAGTTTTAGCACCAATGGGTAACCTGGTCTGGTTCATTGTGTTGTCCTTAGCAAATTCAGTCATACCTGCAAGGTATGTTGTTAACTAATAGGAATTTTCTAAGATCTTCTTATACTAACTTCTTTATAATATATCCATATTAAAAATGTAGTATTTTTATTACTGTATTGAAAATACTGGTGTCATTTTCTTT
This sequence comes from Myodes glareolus, assembly GCF_982192425.1. Taxonomy (NCBI): domain Eukaryota; kingdom Metazoa; phylum Chordata; class Mammalia; order Rodentia; family Cricetidae; genus Myodes; species Myodes glareolus. The sequence goes on from NC_142050.1 coordinate 7,514,534, forward strand.
GAGTTATTAAATTATATGTTGTGCTTCTTTAAATGTTCATAAGGGTGTGATACTGTTTTATTTTATTTATTTGTTTGTTTGTTTGTTTTGGAGACAGGGTTTGTCTGTAGCTTTGGAGTCTCTCTTGGAACTAGTTCTTGTAGACCAGGCTGGCCTCAAACTTACAGAGATCCGTCTGCTTGTGTGCCACCACTACCCAGCTAAGAGTGTGGTACTTTTAAAGGAGAAAAAAAAAGTAGCCAAACTTAGTCATAGGTGCTTTGTTGAAGGGACTGGGAAGCCATAAAATCCACATTTCTTAATGAAATAAGAGGAAGTAGCTTTTCTAAGACATGTGTCATCTTTCCCTTATATTAAATACTCTGTTGATAATTGGTAAATTTTAATCACGACTGAAGAAAAAATTGTAGGTTATCAATGGGAGTAGAGAAAAAATGAATCTTGTTAGGGTTATGTTGTAGTAAAGGCAGTCTACTTACTGTGAGTACACAAAACAAGAGCCATCTATAGTTGAATCTATCAATGTGTATCCTTTTGATCCAAAGAATAAGTGATCAGCGTTTAAAGTACTGTACCTATATATAACAAGCATTTAACTAATGAGACAAACATTCACAGTGGTACTTAGATTTCTTATTCAAAACATAATCAGACCTGAAGTAAAGTTCAAAAATATAAGAAGCAAAAGGTAGTGAAGTCATATTTTTCTCCTTTTGTGAAATAATCATACACACACACACACACAAGTAATTTATATATTTATCTCAACTAAAGTGTATGTGCTATTGAAATTTAATGGTTTTCTCAAAGGGACTGTTTGTAAGCCCTCCTTCCCAGTTTAGTTTTTGAGTTACAAGAAGGTGTGGACCCTTTGATACAATTGATTATATTACCTGTTTCTTAAGGCTAATTGCCAAAATGGTACATAATTATATGTATGGTTTCCCTAATCTCTTTTGTCCGTCATCCATACTCTAGTTGCTAACTTAATTTCCTGAGCAAAATAAGTAATTTTAACACCAAATTAGTAATTGTGTTTAGATCCATTTTATTTTAGTCAGTCATATTTCTAGCATAACTCACTAGGCTAACTTTTATGCTGTTTTATTATATTCTTAATATATTGTTGAATATAGTGTTCAACATACTATATTCATTTTCCCAGTTAACTGCCTATTGGGAAAGAATAAGAATTATATTCATATTTTTGGTTAGTTACTGCTAGATACATCCTCAAAATAGTTTCTTTTTCAAAGTAATCTGAAAGATCTCAATGACTTAGGCATTAGTTTTAATTTCAAGATGTTAGATTAGATCTCCCAATCAAGTCTTTGCTGTCATTAGCTGCCAAAGTTGACACTAGGGAAGTTGCACTCCTGGAGAATCTGGTATTCCAAAGATTATTAGTATAGTGGAGATGACTCAGTCTATAAGCACTCGCCATGCAAACATGAGCACCTGAGTTTGATCCCAGAACCCATAAAGAACAAGCAAAATAAAACAAAAGAAAACCCTAGCACAGCCATGTCTGTTTGGCATCTTAGCACTGGGCAGGTAGAGACAGGTTTGTAGGTCCCTAAGCATCACTGGCCAGCTCATCTACTCTGGTTCCACACACAGTTTTCCTCTGGTGTCCTTGGACACATGCACATGCACTCAGGTGCACTTGGAAACACACACACACACACACACACACACACACACACACACACACACGCGCACGCGCGCAAATTCATACCAAAGATAACCTTGCTTTCTTGCAAGAAATAGGATGTTATCTTTATGTAACTAGATAGCATTAGTGTGGGCTAATCTACTTAAAACATTTACTGTATCCTTTTCTGCCTGAGAGAGAATGAAGAGTGAAATAGTCAGTTTCAAATGGTTTACTTGCTTAAAATTTGCAGGTTAGGAATTTGTTATTGTCAGTGTTCTTGAGAGCTTGCTGTGTTTTAGTTACGCCTTAGTCCGTTTACATTATATTTTAAAATAGCTGTTTCTCAATAGTTATTTCTGTTTTATGGATCAAAAGCCAGAGATGAACCAATACCATGGGGTTATGTTAAGTAGGCACAGGTAGAAGTCAGGTATTTTGATTGAAGACTAGAATTCTTAACTCTCTTAACACTTATTTCTCAGATTTGCCTTTATTTAAAATGTGCTTGGAAACATTTTCAAAGGGGAGAATAAAAAAAAAAAAGCCAGGCTCCTTTGAGAGATGAGATGTGAATTTTGGGATTTAAAAATGCTTCTACTGGGTCTGCTGTAAACTTGGGTTAAGAATCACCACTTGGACTAGGAATATTCTCAGTGGTAGAACACTTATCTAATATGTGTGTGATACCATATTCAACTCCTAGCACCTCACAAAACAAAGCACTTTAATTTATTATTGTTTGCTTAAAACTTAATTTATTTGATTATCTAATAGGGACAAAATATATGTACAGTCTTAAGGCTACAGTAGAACCCATAACTAAGAATATACATACTTGTATTTATCCCACCCTCCAAAATCAAGCAAACAAAAAACAAACAAAAAAGAATTTATGTACCTATTTACATCTATGACTCAACAATCATATATGCAAATTACATCTATTCTTGGATTGTGGGTCATATAGTATAGTGTATAAAATACTAAATGTCATTTCTGAAAGATAATAATTAGCTATAAACACAAGTGGTTTAATGACTATTTTTTCTATATATAATTCTAAATTTTAATAATTTGAAACTTCCAAGTTTTAATTTACTTGAAAATATTTGGGAAGTTACTTGAATTTGATATTAGTATAGTGTGTGCATAAATAGGATCTATCACAATAAGATAAGCAATCAAATTATATGATAACTTGATAGAAATAGTCCACATTTCCCAAATATTTGTTTGTAGTTCTTTTACACTGTCTTTTCAGATTACTAAATATAAGATGTAAATAACTCCCTTATAGCCAGATGGTTTTTATTGAAAAAGCAAAAGGATTTAAATCATTGAACACATTTGTGTTTGTTTTTAGCATTAATCCTCCCTCCGAAAAAGAATAAGGATGTTTAAGTGGATAGTTAAAACAAAAGCCCACTTACTACCTCTGAAATTTAAAGGAAAAAAAAAACGTTAAGACAAATAATTATTTTAAATTACTGGCAGAAAAAAATGTATCCATTTTCAGGTTATCTAGCTCATGACTAGTTTCAACTTTTTTTGAAATTATAAGTGTTTATAAAGAGAAATTGTGTAGTAGGCTCGATTATGTAATTGTGGCCAACATGGCATTTCTTCCATGATAATAGGGTGGACCATTGATTGCTATGTAGTCACAACTCAACTAATGGCATGAAAGACTTGTTAAAGATATCAAAGTCGTTGCTTTAAGTAGATGCCACTTACTGGTGGGCTGTGCTATGCCAATCAGTAAACCTCCATGGGGCATTTCATGCCATCGATGTTCACCCACTTGTATTCTTAACCTCATGTGTTATTTGAATAGTAAAGTGAGATTGAAGTTGAGAGGGTAGTCTAAGGCCTTATTCACGCCAGCTTAGTAGTTGACCAGTATTAATAGTTTAACTTTCCTCACAGACAGCACTAAGACTCGGGATTCTGAGTACATTGCATCAGCCTAGCCAGGAGGTCGTTTTCACCCTCTTTTCTTCGATGTCTAAGTAAGAAATAGGTAAATGTTGAGTCTAAGAAAATCATTAAGTCTGCATAGTTTATAAAAAAACAACAACTAAATATCATTCTACAATTTAATTCCTTCAAAGAAGTTATTCTATGCATATTCTGTAAGAATATGTGTAATAGTAATAAACTATGTGCTTTTGTAGTTTTTTTTTTTAATGTGCAGTCTTGCTCTTTGAAAGTAATTTCCCAGTCAGGGAGACAGCCAATTTCAAATATAGACATAGATCTGCATTCCTAAGATTGACTTTTGAAACATTCACAAAATAAAATGTTAGTGTGCATATTTCTAAGCATGTATTATGTACCTTGTTACTCTGTTTCTGAGTGCTGGACAGTTTTCTATATCATAAACTAAAGCAAGTCATATAATTTATTGTTAATTACATTTTTCAAAATATGTGAAATGATACATACCACTTAATTGTGTACTTAGTATTTAACAGTGAGCATTGGCTTCATTAAGTCAGAAATTAGGTAAATAGAATCATATTAAACAGGTCTGTTACTGAGTTTATAACTTGACATCTTACAAAGATAATGACACATCTCAGTGGACTGGGATTCCCAACACTTTTGCCAGATAGGAAAAGGAGAAGTCGCACATAGGTTTTATAGCTTTTCATGAATAGACCATTTTGTTTTGGGTTTAAAAAAAAATGAGAAAAACATGTTTGGTAGAGATATTTTGGGATTTTTCATGTTGTTAGTGGCGAAAATGCAAGCTGTACTGAAACAGAATTTTTAAAGACTTTAAAGGAAAAATTATGGGCAAGTCATCTTTTTAAACATCCTTTTAGATAGATGGAAGACAGGTTGCAAACTTGTTTTGCCCTACAAGCTTGTTATTCCAGGTGTTTTAAATGTATCATTTGTTACAAACTTTTGTGATAAAAATTATTTACATATAAAAATATTTAATTGAATTGATTGGACAGTGAGATATCATATAGAGAATCACCTCCATTGTTATACACCCTATAATATTTCTGTATGACTAATGCATATTACTGCATCCATGGACAATATTTTTTCAGATTACAGCTATAATTTTCTCGAAGTTTTCAGGGCTAAAATGTCATCCTTTTATATTCTGTGGTATGGCAGATTACTGTTACATTTAAGTTGTTTGGTTTTTTTTTTAATGTACTACACAAGGCTGTGAGAAATACCCTTGCAGTGACAAAAGACTGGCTTTGTAGTGAATGAAATAGGGCTGTTCAGAAATCAAGTTTAATTTAAAAGCTCTTTCAACTCCTAGTTAATATAACTGCTTTAAATTTACAGATAGTGGGAGTAGCTCACCGTTACCCAAGTATGCTTCATCTCCCAAACCAAACAACAGCTACATGTTCAAACGGGAGCCCCCAGAGGGATGTGAGCGAGTGAAGGTCTTTGAGGAAATGGCGTAAGTAATGTCTTTTCTATCAGCTGGGATCTGAAGCTTTGTATTGAGATGTTGATTACAGATGAATCAACTACTCTGTCCAGCTGATGTTTGTTTCAAAAGCAAATTGAAAAGAGAATTGAATAGACAGAAGATCCTACGATGAGGATTGGAGGATTGCTAGACATGTATAAGCTAGTACGGAAAGCTTAGGAATTCATTCTTGCCGCTGAAATGCCTTCTCTTTCTCTTCTCTCTCTACTATTCCTTCCCTCCCCTTTCTTCTTCCTTCCTCCCAACTCCATTTCTCTTTCCTTCCTGTTTTCTTTCCTTCTCCTCTCTTTCTCTTTCCATTCTCGCTATACTGTTTTTTTCTCTTCTTTCATTTTCTTTTTTGAAAAGTAATTTTTAATCTTTAAAATTTTAAGAAATCTTCTTTAAAAAACTGTTGGTTTAGCTGGCTGACAGAAATACTTTTAGGAACAAGGTTATTGTTCCATGCATCAGCATCTTATAGATGGTCTCCGATTCTTCAAATTGAATGGACAGTGGTTTTCTTTATAGATTTATCTAGCATGTTTACTCTTGAATTCATGTTTTCTGTCACTTTTTATTTTAAATTTTCAATATGAAGAAGTCAGAAATTAAATTAGAAAAAAAAGAGGTTCATGCTGAAAATTTGGGACTTCTAGAAATACTCAGAAGATGACTGTGTAGCTCTTGGTGTATGTCCCAGTAGGTACCAATGCAGTCTGCTCTTCTTGCAGCCTAGAAGTGAACAGAGGCTACGCAGGAGTTAGTTGTTGGCTTAGTTTAGAGAATGGGGTGGAAACATGGACTTTCTTCTTTTGGTTTAGAGACAACAGAAAACTTTTTTTCCATATGTATATCTGAAGATATATCTGAAGATCCAGAAAAAGTTGAATAAGTTTTTTGTTACCAAATAAATGATAAATAGCATCCCTTTTTATACTTCTTAGCAGTAAAGTTTATCATAAATATGTATAATATTCAGGAACAGTGTATAATTTCTTTCATCCTCCACAATGATTGGAAACAACTAAAGATCTCTGAAAATTTGCTTGACCCTTTAGAAAGTAGTTTTTTCTTTAAATGTCATTTCAATGCCCTGTACGTGGCTAGTCTCCCACTGACCTGCGCTATGGAAGATGTTTCCCCTCTGTGTGCATATAACCCATCCCTGCCATTCACATTCTAGCTGTTTTAGAGAACTTCAATTTATCCACAAAGTAATTAACTTTATAGTGATCCCAAACTAATTTTGTTTTATGATTTTAGGTCTCGTCAGCCTATCTCGGCCCCTCTATTTTCATGTCCTGACAAAAACAAGGTTAATTTCATCCCAACCGGATCAGCTTTCTGTCCTGTAAAACTTCTAGGCCCTCTGCTACCTGCCTCAGACCTGATGCTCAAGAACTCTCCTAACTCTGGCCAGAGCTCAGCTCTGGCAACACTAACCGTAGAGCAGCTCTCTTCCCGGGTTTCCTTCACGTCTCTTTCTGATGACACCAGCACAGTAGACTCCCTGGAGCCCTCTGTCCAGCAGCCATCTCAGCAGCAGCAGCTCCTACAAGATCTGCAGGCAGAAGAACACATCTCCACTCAGAACTATGTGATGATCTAAAGCAGGGGGGAGCTGGCCTCCACCCGTGTTCCATGGTGTGGGAATGAGATCTCAGACATCTATCTGCATGGAGTGACAAACTTTCTGAACACCACCAACAGCAAAATACTTAGCATCATAAAATAGCTCTTAACACTGATCTTGGCAGGGACCCACTCCTCCTATTCAGCAGTTTTTGTGGAAAGCAGTAATGCTTGCAAAATGTGTGTGTCATTCAGCATTTAAGTGGAGACTATGCATTTCATAGTTTGTCTGACAGATTAGTACTGTGTCCTGTGTTTTGTTCCAAAATTTCAGTATGAATAAGCTCTATTTCAAAAAGTTGCCTGTCTAAGTAGAAAATGTCTTGCTGTGTTTTGTCCTATGGAAAATACTGTACTTCAGGATTATGTTTACAATTGATCCAGGTGTTTGTTTCTAACTTCTATAATACATACAATGCAAAAAATGGCCACAACAGTTGCACAGTGCCCACCCTATGGCCTAGCTTCAGGTACTTCAGTTGAAGTCTAAACTCAGGTAACTTGGAATGTATGTCACATTGGGATATTAAATATTTCACAGCTACAAAGCTAAAGAGGGAACATCACTCTTTTGCCTTTCCTTATTTTGTGCATTTCCCTTTCTTCATTCCATTCCACATTAGAAAAAGAAGTGCATTCAGCCCTAGGTGATGGTAATCCTGGACATGGGGAACATGAGGAGAACCAGCAAATCTGTGGTGTATGACATCGTTTTTTTGTCATGTGGTTACCAATAGAACAACTGTTGCATTCACTGTTTCAACATGTGTAAACGTGGCTTTTTTTTAAAAAAAAAAAAAGTTAAGGTGTTGCTCAGTTAATGACTGTTACAATGTTGCAAATAAAGCTTCAGTAGTAGACTGTATATTAACATTCCATATTGTGTGATGAAATTTAATAAAGAATGGCTGGGTTTGATTTCAAAGCAAGTGAAGTTTTGCAGGAATAAATAATGACGGATTTTTGTTTATATTGGCCATCAAGGTCATAATTGCTACTATTTTTATCTAAATACATATTTATGTTTAGCTTCACTTTAGAAAATTCTAATTTGCTGGTTAAAAGGTGAGACATTTTGGTTACTGTTTTCCTCAAGCATTTGGGAAATGAGTTTCATTCATGTAGAGAGTATGAGTGTGTTCAGAGCCATTGCAGCATGAGCAAGCAGATTCCTTGTTGACTGACAAGAGCAATAGCGTAAAGCTGTCTCATTCAAGCCTCAGATAACACTATCATGAATAATTTTGTTAAGACTTAGAATGTGTGGAGTAGAACATAACCCCAAGCGAATAGCCTTGAACTTGCAGACTTGACAGCAGTTCTCCAGGAAGTGTGAAGAGAGCCCTTGAGACCCTGACTGGTTGGTTGGAGAGCCTGACTTTCCGGCGCTGTTGGTCTGCAGCACGGAGCTTCTGCAAAAGTAAAGGGAAGCGTTTGTATTTGTATTCCTTCGCTTTCGGTTGAGTTAGAGCCTAGAGTTCTCATCTCCACCTAAAATGTATGACACAGTTTGTTGTTTGTTTTGTTTTTAGAATTTGGGAACAAGTTGCCTACTGTTAAAGGGATGTTCCAGTTTCCTTAGATCATTCCTGAGGTTTTCTTTGATTCTTATAAGGAGTTTGGAGAAGGATGAGCTGATAAAGCAACACCATTTTAATTTTTACGAAATGCTGTGTGTGTATGTGTGTATTCTGTGTGTTGTGTTGTCAACCCAATTCTCCCCTTTCCACCAAAGTATGCAGTAATATTCTCTCCTGAAGGTGCATTCTGGCTCCTTTAGTCAGTGTTATATTATAGGAGACTGTCATGGAGAAAAGGACTCAGTTTACTTTTGCCATTTTCACAGGGGAACCTTTTAAAACAATCTTTTCAGCAGCAGACACCTTTAACCCTAATAATCTCAGGCCTTGATGAAAATACTATATTTTGTAGATTATGGTTAAAGGGAGAAAATTACTAGTTCAGTAAGATAAATATGAGCTCCATTTAACTTCTGATATCTGGTTTAGCATTACATGATGTTTTGATCGTATACTCTGCTTTTGTCTAAAGATACAATAGTATCATTATCAATTTCAGAAAGATGGACTGAATATGCTTTTTGGTGATGAAATCTATGTACGATATTTATAGTGATGTGCTTTTATTTTCTCATGAGAAGCTAAATATTGTGTTGTACATTTGTTTTTAGCATATATTAAAGTTTTGAACCAAATGTGTTAAAGCTTATGCTTTGCCATGTAAATTTCCCAGAAGTTGTTGAGCTCAAATGTATCCTACATCCAGCTGTAGAAACTTGTCAGAAACTGTTTAAATTTTGTATATAGTTGTTTAATTTTAGCCACTGCGCTGAACAGTATTCAAGTTATATAATATGGCTTTACACAAGAAATGTGTGGCTTCTGTTTTGTATTTTTTTCAGTATAGAAGTTCCTGTGTCTTATTTAAATAAAGTTATTAGTAAAACTGGACTAGTTTACATATATTTTTTAAAAGACTGTTGGCACGTTCTTCAGTGACGGTGAATTCTGCCCTGGATAATGGCAGCATTGATGCTCAATGAGTTTCTGTATATCTAGAGCTGTGAGGCTTCTAACCGGATCAGATTTCTCCTGCTAGGTTTCTTCTGGACATTTAATTTGTACATTTTCCATCCAGGGTGGCAAGTCGGATGTCTCTGTACTGCTTCCAGCCGTGAGCATTTCCAATAGAGAAAACACTGTTCTGTTTTATTCCTATGCCTGACAATTTATAGGAAGTGAGTTTAAATTCAGTGAAATCACCTCGAAGGAAGTCATATAGATCCTACAAAACCATAATAGTAGTTTCTTTTACTCTTACTAGGTTCAGAATAAAAAGGAGAAGCCTTTGCAGGACAAAAAAGGAAACATGTTTACTAAGGAATATATGATTATTCTAATAGCCAAGCACTTTGGGAGTGCTTTGTGAAGAACAATTTTTCCAGAGGATTGTTCGTTTCTTTTTCTTTTTCTTTTTCTTTTTCTTTTTCTTTTTCTTTTTCTTTTTCTTTTTTTGAGACAGGGTTTCTCTGTAGCTTTTAGAGCCTGTCCTGGAACTAGCTCTTGTAGACCAGGCTGGCCTCAAACTCAGAGAGACCCGCCTGCCTCTTGAGTGCTGGAATTAAAGACATGCGCAATCACTGCCCGGCCAGATTGTTCATTTCTAAAACATGACAGAATTAGATAAAATGTGACATTTAAATTTAAGCATGGTTGCTTTATCGACATTTTTGTTTAAGAAAAGCAAAATATAAAAGTTTTTGAGAGTGAGATTTATCTATTAGCAGTCTACTAAGGGTATATATTTCCATACAATAAATTAATTTAAGAATTTTTAAATTTTAATTGCAACTGAATGTGAAGGAAAGTGACATTTTCATCTTCATGCTTAACTTAATCATATAATAAGCCTAATCATAAGAAATAAACCAAACTTTAGACACAAGGGAGAGAAATTGAGCGTAGGAATGTATGTATTTCAACCATATCTACCTAAAACAGCTGTATTTTTGAGTTAGGTGGTTAACCCTCGTGTTACCTCCCATCCCACACTGAAAGGTGCCACCTAGTTTGAAGTTCATTTTCTCTATGTATTCCCCTGTTCTGTGGGTGGCTTCACCCGTTTCTCCTATCTAATACTCAAAACTCTTGTATCCGTTCACCCATACACTTCTCTCTTGGTTCATTGGACACGTGAACCTGCAGGCTCATTTGGAAAAAGAATCCCTTAGTTTATACCTTCATTCAAAATCTTAATGCTGGTGTCTGACTTCCCAACCCCGTGCCTTCTCAGACTTCTAGCTTATCTCAGCCTCAGTGTTAAATACAATAAAAAAAACACCATCTTGCCCTTATGTCCAGTCAGTTGTTCTCCTTTATGCTCCTATTTCCCTACTTCTCAAGACAAGGGAAATTTCCACTTCTGCATACCTGATATTTTGTCTGTATAAATCTCGGATTTGACTTCTTTTTCTCAACACCAAGTTTGAAGGTGAAGATGTAATGACAGGAAACTGACAACCTTGCCATCTAGGTGCATTCCTTTGGAATAAGATTCCGCTAAGGAATGAGCAAAGCAGTGAGTATGCCAGACCTTCCAGTGAAGTCCGTAGAGACAGGTCTTTACGTTAGTTTTTGCGTTAGCAAACTCCCACTGCCAGTGGGGCAAGGCCAGTCTGCAGCCTCTTTGTGCAAACAGAAATTTGCGGATGCAGTTATACTCATTTGTATATTGTCTGTGGTTTCCCTGCAGTCCAGGGTAAGGTGAAGTAGTTGCAGCAGGCAGAATAAGCCCTAACAGGGACTCGCATATTTATTTGGTAATTTACAAAAATAAAATTGATGACCTGTAAGTGAATAAGCAGCCTGGAAAGTGAATAGAAGTCGCTTACATCATAAAAGGGGTTGTTTTCAATACTAAGGAGTGTGGGTGGTCTATACAAAACCATGCCTTCCTCCAGAGAGCAAAGAAGAGATAGGAACGGAGGGAGGGAGCATCTTTTACAACTAGGATGTCTGGATTCAGTTGACACTGAATAGAGGGCTCCAACAGTTCTGGCTGACTTTGAGCTACTTGGTATGTGGATGATAGATAGTTCCTAGGTAAATAGACAACATGCTATTTGTAAATATGCCACTTGGTTAAAAGACAGGAACTAATTAACCTGCTGCACTGAGTTATGTGCTAATAAATAAGAGGTGATAAAGGGCCATATGTTCTGGTTTTTACTGATTCAGTATCACTGGTCAATGACCTTGCCACATGGCCAGACTGTCAGTGGAAGCCTAGATTATTGAAGACATGCCCAATGAGGGCATAGCCCTATAACCTAAGGGGTCCTTTAATTAGGATATCATGATGGTCATCAAAAACTCCCATCTTTCAGAAAGTACCTAAAATTGACAAGCACATATCCCCATGATCCCCTTTACTTAAAGAAATCACCTGGCTTCATTAGCTAAGTGGACATGGGGAACGGCTGCAGCAGTAAAGGGATGGATTGAACGCAGGTGCTCGCATGTATGTCCCTCCCCCAGACATGCTTTTCTTGTACTTTTCTGAGACACACTGCCTTTAAAAACCATTCTGTCTACTAACAAGAGATGAAGATGCTGATGACTGGCCAGCTAACTATGGGCTATGGGCCAAGTCTAACCTGCAGCCTATTGTAAATGAAAGTGGACAGAAGCTCTTTACCTGATTATAGCTGGCAAGTAAGAACCAGGCTGATAGCCTGGGTGTAGTGGTGGCACAGATGGACCCTAAAAGGAAGAGAGAACCAATTCTAGAGTGGACTTCTTGGCCAGCAAATTTACAAATTTGCTTAGATGACCAGAAGATGCTGTCTGGGTTTAGGTAGCCAGATCATTTCTCAGAACAAAAGTTACACCATACAGCTCATAATATCGGACAGTGGGCAGAGAGATCTTCCTTAGAGTAGCGGCTGCATAAAGAAGTGGAAGTCTGGTGTTTAAAACAGGGACGTAAAGGGCTGAAGGGATGGCTCCAATCTCCTGAGCGTGCTCACACTGGACACTGATGGGATCAGTGAAGTATCTTCACTAGATATTCCTGGTTTTCTCGTGACTCTGGGGGAAGAATGAAAAAAAAAAATTGATGGTACAATTACAATACTTTGAAAATGTCCCCAAATTGCCTGAAAATTCATTTTTTTCCTACATAATTGCAGAGGCAATAGGATCAAGAACTACACCACCAGAGTCTTTAAGTCGGGTTGGATTTTCAGCAAAAGCTGTGTTTTTAAACCTGAGGCTGGAGAGATGGCTCTGTGGTTAAGAGCACTGACTGGATACTTGCTCTTGGTTCTCAGCAAATGATAGCACACAGCCATCTGTAACTTTAGTTCCAGTGGATCTGATGCCCTCTCTAAGCCTGAATGAGCACCAGACATGCATATGGTGCACAAATATATATGCAGACAAAAATCCATGCCCATGAAAGTGAATAATTAATTTAAAACCCTTATGTCCATCTTAATGAATAGAGTGGAATGACAAGGAGTCGTTTGCTCGAATGGGACTGCCATCTGTGGTCTAGACCAGTACTGCGATTGAGCTGATGTTTTCCAAAGGTGAAAACATTTGTGTGTTGATGGAAAAGAAGAATAAATAAATGAGTTATAAGTCCAGTGCTTCTCTTTAATGACACCTACTGCTCTAACAAGTATAGTCGCTTTCACCCCACTTATCATGCCTACGTCTTTAAACCTGTGGTCCTTACCTCACGTATGTGTGAGCACACATGTGTGTCTTTTTTCACTGTAGATCTAAGAGCATTAGACACCAACCACACCACATTCCCTACCGAGTGACACACTATCTTAATATATGCTCTTCCAGACAACTTAGTGTATCATTTTTTAACTCATCCCAACTCAAAATTTCACGATATTGGCAGAATATCGACTGATTCATTTGCTATACATAATGTAGCATGAGTGGCCCATAGTTCAGTTCTCACTGGAATTCTTTGCCTCTAAAAAACTCCTGAGCTGGTCTCCACTGTCTTTCTCTTAGGCACTCTAGTCTTCCAATTCCCACCAGAATTGTTGGTTAAGCTTGCCTATGGTATGGCTTTTCTTGTCCACAGTTTCAAACTAGTCCATGCTCCTTCTGTAAACCAGGCACGTGGCCATGCTTTTTGTATTAATGACCACACTTCTTTGGTACCAATTTTCCATTCATTGGTTTTTCTCATCACTGTGACCAAACACCTTCAAAATTCAACTTAAGGTGGGAATTTCTTGAGCTCAGAGCGTGTGATGGTCCAGAAGGTGTCCATGGTAATGAAAACACGTGAGGTAGAACTTCCTCCTTCACAATACCCCTTTCATAATTTTTTTTCAGTCTAAGTCCCCAGCTTAATGGTACTGCCCATGTTCAGGGTGGGTCTTCTAGAAGCACCCTTAACAGCCATGCCAGGAATGTATGTGTCTCCTAGAAGATTCTAAATCCAGTTAAGGACGAATATTAACCATGACAAAGCATTCTCATAGAAAGTTTTATTACTTGAAAACCACGTGAAGGTAAGCTCTCCTGTGTGTGTCTAACGTTAACCTAACAGTAGACCAGCTAAGAGACACAATGAAGCGCAAGAACCTCAGCCTCCTGGAAACGGTCTCCTGGAAACGACACCAGAAGAGATAAGTGGTTGGTCAGGGTTAAAGAGGTGAAGGAGAGAGGAAGATGAAGGTCAGAAAAAGAGACTTTTTTATTAACCTTAAATTCTTATCTTCTTTTTCTTTTTTGTCTATTTGTTTTGGTTTTGAGACAGAATTGCGCTACTCGCCCAGGCTGACCTAGAACTCGGGATTCTGCAGTATCAGCCTCCCAAGAGCTGGAGCTTCAGTATGCACTGCCATACCCAGTCTGAACATCTTGTGCTGTTTGCTTTGTTCCCTTGGTTACCAAGAGACTGGTAACCCACTGCCTCTGAAGTGGGCTTTCCCATTCCGTAGGCATTTGCATCTCTCACAGACAAAGGAGAAATATATGGTTTATTTCTTCAGAGGTTCCATATCGGAGTGGTGAGGATTTCTCTCATTCACAATAGCCAGTTTCTGAGCACCGAGAATTTAAACATTTAGATCATTTTTCCCCTAAAAGATTTTATGATAGCAAGAATAGGTTCCCTTTCACACTATAAGCTCTGCTCAGGCCTTGGCATCTGATTGAAGCATGGCTTCAGTGGCATTCCTTCAGTGAGGATTGGTTATGACCCTGCTGGCAATGGATGTTATTTCAAACCACTGTCTGGAAACAAGATGGATAAAAGTGGCTGCAGGGCTCCATAAGGGCTTGCCAAAAGGGAGAAGGGTTCATGCTGGAAAGCCAGCCCTCCTCTTAGGTTTTCTATTCCGCTTTGTAAAGGAAAAGAATTGCACTCAAGGGACAGAAGTTAACAAAGGACACCACTCAGATGCTGCAATGAGCAGCCTGTCATTTTTCATATGGACTGGAGTCAAGGCAGACGGGTAATCTTAGCTGACTTCCCTTCACCTGCTCCTCTGATTACAGACAAACAACTGGTGTGGTCTCTCCTGCTTCCTTCCCAGCCAGCACCCTGGAGCAAGACCGGGAAGCTTTATAGGAAGCAGCTATTCCTACCCAGATGCCTAACCTTCTCGCCTGATTGCTCCCTGGAATGTGTAGCCCGAATAGCAGGTCCTGCGGGAGGATAAAGGGAGATGGCCTTGAGTGGCCACTGCTGAGACTCACCCTGCAGGTGGTAGGCTGGTAGGTGGACTTTCAGTGCTCACGCGCTCGTTGGGAGTATTCACTTATTTTCTTAGGGCAAACAGGTATTCCTTTTGTAAAGATCAGTAAAGACAAAGAAGTCATGAGAGCTTCTGCGGGATGATTGGCAGTCCTCCTCCCTCTGCCTACCCCACTGCTTACCATCCGTCTCTCTCTCTCCAGCTTTCGGCAGAGGGTAGGGGACATAAGGGTGAGGTGAAAATGAGGGAAGTGAGTAACGAGAAAATAAATGTTAGCCTTGCTAGTAATCAGAGGAACGTCAAGTAAAGCAATCTGTTGCCGTGCAGTTGGCAGAGAATGAAAGGATTAAGTTCAGTGTGGTCTGTAGTTTGTGTGCTGAAGGATCAGTCTCTGGCTGGTGGCACCCCTGGGAAGTAGTAGAACCTTTCAGAGATGGGCTCTAATAGGAGGGAGTTAACCTGAAGGGGACATTATATTCCCTACCCGTCTCTGTTTCTGTTTCGGCTTCCAGGCTACAACAAAATGAACAGGTTTTCAATGTCCAACCAGCAAGATGCAGTGTGCTGCCACAGGCCCAAAGTGGCGGGTCAAGAACCTCATTCTCAGACTTCTGACAGCACAGTCTTCCTTCCTCATGTTTATCTGGGTGTTTTGTCGCCCTGTCAGGTGTCTAGGAAACTATCTTCCGCAAGGACAGACTGGTGCACTCATATTGAACAGCGGCGTGTATTGCAGCAATTCCTGACTCTTCAGTAAGGGCACAGACCCGTGTAGCCACTTTTTCTTACAAAAATATGCACATGAGCAAAAAGACATAAAGACATTGCCAAAAATCACTGGTGGATATGTGTGAGTGGATAATTCTTTAGCATTAGCTTTGCTGTTGTTGATATTTTTGACTATTATTACCTATTAATCTTATCCTTTAGAAAACAAAACTTGATAATTCCCAAATATGAAAGGAGGGAGAGGAAGACACAGTAGCAGCGATGGAATATTTTTAATAAAAATGAGCAGCAGGTGTCCAGATCAAAGTGGCTTGAGAGTGGGCACGTGCCTATATGTCCAGTATTTTCAAGGTTAAAGCAATAGGATCACCATGAGTCTGAGGCCAGCCTGGGATATATCCCGAGCTAAAGGCTAGAGTAGAGCATTTCCTGGTGTGTGGCTTCAGCTAACGTATCTTCTGTGGTGAGATGGTTTTACTAAGTGGGCAGTCAGAGGGCCCAGAAATCTTCCATCTCTTTTATGCTTCTTCAACTACCTCATCTAGAAAACTGTCCCCAAGCCAGAAAACGACGAAGTGATTTGCTTTTGAATAAGATCGTGTTTGTAGTACACTTTATGGAAACTGCTGGATCGTGTTCCATGGGTGCCCAGCGGCTGCCTCTGAGATGGGCAGGGACACTCAGTTGTAAGTAAAAGCAATGACCTGGCCGCAGCATGTGGGGTGGTAACAGTCAGCGATGTGTAATTAGCATTTGACTCAGCGATTTTGCTTATACACTGAAGAAAACAAAATACATGTCTGTACAAAAACTTGTACACAAATTCGTTACAGTTCCTAGGTCAAAACAGCCCAAACGGCCACATGCATTGCATATGTAACTGCATTCCACTGAACATTGCTCGCAAGAAGAAATGAGATGCTGATAAAACTGATGAGATGGTGTGGACGAGCCTGAAAAACTTTATGCTAAGGGAAGCAGGCCAGGTACAAAACAATCCACTGATAGGAAATTTTCATACAGAACAATCCTTAGGCAGAAGTGGGACTGATGGTTGCGAGGTTCTGAGGAAGGAAAGAGTGTGGGTACACAGTTTCTTTTAGAAGCAATAAAATGTTCTGGAACAACAGATGTCCAGGAAGAGTCCCAGCCTGGGCCCAGAGTCAGTGGTATAGCAGTGATCAGGGGCCTTGAACCAGACCAATGATTCTTCGTGACGAACGCAGGCATATAAAAGTGTGTGGATAAAGGGGTGACCCACTCAGTGACTTACTGAGTCACACTGTGGCTTCCATGAAGAGATTTTCCCCTTCTTCCTTTTTTTTTCTTTTTTTTTTCCTCTTAAATTTTATTTCGTTTTATCCTGGGGGGAAGGGGTGTGGGAAGGAGATGGGTGGGATTGGGAGGCATGACGTGAAAAATAAAGAATAAATAAAAGAAAGTTAAAAAAGGAAAACCTTCAAACAAATGAAACAAATATCAGTGAAAAAATAATGTTCTGGGATTAGAGACTAGCCATGATTGCATGACTCTGCAAGTATATGAAAGGCTGCCCGATGGTGGTGGCTCACGCCTTTAATCACAGGGAGGCAGACACAGGTGGATCTCTGTGAGTTCAAGGCCAGCCTGGTCTACAAGAGCTAGTTCCAGGACAGTCTCCAAAGCTACAGAGAAACCCTGTCTAGAAACACGCCCGTGTGTGTGTGTGTGTGTGAAAAACCAGTGACATGCTTCACATGCGTCTCAGTCAGTGTTCTGTTGCTGTGAAGATACACCGTGACCACATCGGCTCTTGGAAAGCTTTAATCGGGGCTGGCTTGCAGTTTCAGAGTGTGGTCCATTGTCATCGCGGCCAGGAGCATGCAGGAAGGCACAGTGCTGGAGAAGTAGCTGAAAGTCCTGCATCCGGATCCACAGGAAGCAGGGAGACAGAAACTCTGGGCTTGGCTTGAGCCCTTGAAACTTCGTCCAACAGCAGCACACTTAACCCCACAAGTCCACACCTCCTGGTCCAGCAGTTCTCAAATGATCTTTCACAGGGCTCCCTTATCAGACACCCTGCACAGCAGACAATTACATTATGATTCAGAACAGTAGCAAAATTACAGTTATGAAGTAACAACGAAAGTAATTTTATGTTTGAGGGTCACCAGAACAAGAGGAACTGTATTAAAGGGTCACAGCATTAGGAAGGTTGAGAACCACTGACCTAAACAAATAGTGTAGCTATTGTTACTACTCCATGGTAACCAAGCATTCAAATCTATGAGCCTATGCGGGGGCATTCTTATTCCAATAACCAGAGTATGCATATTAAAAAAATCCTTTACCAAAACGGAGTTAATATGAAATGAGCATAGTATCTGGCCTTGAGTAGCTCTTTTGTGGATAATACTTGCTTTTCTACCAGCTGTAGAAAAGCTGGTCAGAAGGAGTTAATGGAGTTAGAACACACACCACACACACACACACACACACACACCCCACACACACACGGTTGATAGTGATAGTTATATGGGCATTAACTCAACAGATGTGCAGTGAACTTCCTCCTCTGTATGTCCTTTGCCCCTTTCCTTGGTTTCCTAGGGTGGGGCAGTCAAATGCCCCGCTGTGACAGCTCTGCCCGTGACTACTCAGAAGACTCTGGCTATCATCTGTCATCGTATCTGTGATCCTGGGGGTCTGGCTCCCCCGAATCCTGTCTAGATCTGGAAAACAAAATGCCAGAAACCTAGGATGGTTGAGGCTTCAACCCAGGTCCACCCCTTGTCTTTTTGAGGTACCCTTTGTTTAACGCAGACCAAGTTTATAGGTCAGAAACCAAGCCTGTTTAGCTCTGGGCTTCTCACAGGCGCACCATTGGAGAAGCTAGGGCGGGCTGTCTGCGAGGGCAGGAAACAGATGGGAACAAACTGCAGGTAGCCAGAGCTTACGCTAGTGTGTGGTGAGGATTTGCTCTCTCCTTTCAACAGGAGCCAAAGTCACAGCTCAGGTAGGATTGCAGCTCCTATTGGCAGGATAAAAATATAGCTCAGTTTGACTATGGAGGCACTGTTTGACTATCTCAGCCTTTAAGGGCAGGGAAAAAGGAAAGATTACAGAAGACTGGGGCGTCCCTGCTGGTAAGGGGGCCACTGGGGAATCTCAACCCTATTGTACACAGATGGTAAGGGTTCTCAGAGTTTGGGGCAGGGCCGGGGGGCTGGTCCAAGTACCCTGGTATCTTCTGGACTAATCTGTTGCTGACTTTCATTGTTCAACAGCTCCTCTGGGAATATATGTAAATGGTAGTCCATTTCATCGGGTAAAAATACACGTAGGTGCGTTTTTCGCAAATCCTTACATATGATCTCGGTTGGTGAACTGTTGAAGAGGTCCATATATCTCCAGAGCAGAATAGACTGTGACTCAGCTGGCAGAAGGCAAGACAAATTGCAAAGGAGAATGGGAGCGGGGGTATTGATTACTCGAGTGCTGCTATCTGGAGAACTTCTGTTTGTACTGGGATGGGAGAGCGGCACGGGTGCTGGGAAAGTAGAACTGATTTTTGGAGCACCACACCAATACGGAGACACTTAGATAAAAATCAACGAAAGAATTCCCTTTACAGTAGCTGGAGACGGTGAGTGCTAGAGAGTCGAGACACAGTCCAACCTCTCTGGGAGAGGAGTTTCTAAAATGATTGGCATCTTCCCTGGTTGGTGGAGAGTGAGCCAGCGAGGACCTCTCTGGCTTCAGAGTTCTTCTTTGTGGGTCCCAGCAAGTGCCAAAGCTGGCAGAGTAACAAGCCAGTGAGGAAAGAAGGAAACCCAGTTCAAGAGAGTCTGACACCAGGCGGTTTATTCTAGGTGTATTTAAGTACAGCAAATTTCCTGGTGTCTGATCACTACAATGCTAAAGACTTACTACATCAAAGCTCTTTTGCAAAGCCTGTGTGACCTCTTCCATAAGAATGAGTTCTACAACTTAAGGATCTAGGGAAAGATCTGGTGAGGTCTAGGTCATCCTAGAGGTCACCAAGCTACAAGGCACTGTGATGTCTCCCCTCAGGGTGGGTTCTATTGACTGAAAAACAATAGTCAAGATTAAGGTTGAGAGAAGGATCTGGGGCAAACAATAGTCTGTGGGATTCAGGTGTGGGGGCCCTACAGATAGCTCAGGTCACCAGCCTATTAATTATGTCCTCTACCGTCTTTCTGTGCAGAAAACAGGTGTCCGTGCCCTCCACTGAGGAGATAACCCTGTGAGTTTAACATTCCTCATTTCCCCAGTGCCTGTTTGTGAGTCCTCTGCACTCCTGAGCACTTCTGGTCAACTTTCGAACAAGGTGAGTGGGCTTACTGTCCTAACTGCAGCAACCAGATAGCCCCATCAAAGCCAGTCAATGAAGGGAGGGTTTATTTCTGACTGTATCCAGGAGGATACCATCCTGTGTGGCAGGGAAGGCGTAGAGGCAAGAGCGGGAGGCTGACTGGTCATGTTGCATCTACAGTCAGGAAGCATAGCGTGAACAGGAAGTAGAGCTAGGCTAGAGAACCCACTTCCTCTCGAAAGATCCACCTCTGAATGTTCCACCACCTTCCCAAGAGTGGCACCATTTGAGGACAAAGCATTCAAACACATGAGCCCGTGCAGGATATTTCCCATGCAAACCGTAGAGTGAGTCATGAGGAAGTTGCTCATCCTATTACTATAGCAGAAAAAGGCGTTCTGATGGGCTTGGATGTTCTATTCCAAGAGTATCAAGTACGGAGGAGCGGGTTTGATTCAGACCATGGGGGACTCCAAAATTTGACTGATTTGAACCATTCTCTCCAGAAGACCAAATGAAAGGTTCAATAACTATGGCTAAATGTTCAAGAATTCTAGATCTAGCATTTGGATATGTTGAACATAGCAGGGCCGTTGGATCAGTAACCTGAGTGGCTGGAGGACAAATCCTAGGTGTTGATTTTTGAATTAAGGGCAAAGATCCTATTTTCAGAGTGGAGTGCAGAGAGGTGCAATTGCTCAAAGAGGTTTGCATGAGCATCAGGAGGAGTTCAATGACACTCAGTCCTTAAGGTGACTCAGTGACCCACATTTTAAATTTTATTTTTATTAATTAAATTTGTTCTTTGACAGTTTCATACATGTACATAATGCATTCTGATTACTTTTACCCCATCCTCCCATCTGCACCCCCTCCCCTTACTTACAAATCTTTCTCACACTCATGTTTTATTGTTGTTGTTTGTTTGTTTTGTGACCCACTAACTGAGGCCACTTGTGTGACCCTGGGTTTGAAATTATCTGTTGAGGCCTTGTGGACTCACAGTTGGGTACACTACTAATAACAATGGCTCCAGAATCTGTCAGTAGCTGATAGTTAAGCGTGGAGGGATGGGGTGCCATACATTCTTTTTCTGCCTATGACTGAATATCGATTTATACAACTATGCAGGTAGCGGCAGCTGCTGATCGCAGTGACTGTGGCATGCCTAGAGAGAGCATTTTGTAGCGTTCTCTCTATCTTCTGACTTTTACATTCTTTCTGTCACCTCTTCTATGATGCTTCCTGAGCCTTGAGAGGACAGTATAAATGGCAACTTATTCTGGGCAACTTTGGCAGCCACGAGTCTCTGTATCCACCACTGTTCACTGCAAAGGGAAGCTTGTCAGGTAAGGCCCACAGTAGCATTTATCTATGGATATAAATGCAGATGTTTAGAAGGTAGTTTGGCACTACATCAATTTCGTTAGACAACAGTAGTTCCTTTCTGGAGTTTATGACATCTCCAGGCAAGGTTTTTGACTGGGTTTGCAGACCAGCTATAGATTCCCTCCTGGGGAGATGACCTTGACAACTGTGGAGTGGCTGGTTAACCCTCAACAGTTGTGCCGTCATAGCACAGAGGGTACATCCTGCCCAGCAGTCTGTAGGTCACTGAAATCTTTCACTCCTAACAGTTTCACTAGCACCTTCTAGCACTGTGAAAGCTATCCAAAGGGAGGAGTTCAGTTCTAGCCTAGCACCTTCTAGTGCCATGAGAACCATCCAAAGGGAAGAGTTCAGTTCTAGCCTATTCTATGTCTAGTTTATAATCCAGGTGTGTGGTGTCTTCAGCAATAGGCTTTATCATCTAGTTCTGGTGCCCCATTTTTCCATAGCTCGACTCTGCTCTGCCAGCCTATCTGTGCTTGCGTGGCGTTCCTGTAGCTTTATAGTGACTCTGCACTGTTTCTGGTAACCTAGGCCATTGTTTTAATAGCGAACAGATTTATGTGATCAGCAGCCCAAAGGAAAGGAGGAAGAATCTGAAATCGTCTAACTCTTCAGGTGACGAGCTGTTCCACCAGGTTTCTGAGATCATCTGATGAAACCGGGTGGCCCTGTGGCTCAGGCTCCTCACTGCTAGCTGAAGATCTGTGTCCTTCCAGATATGACAGGAGCCAGGGATGCTTATAAGGGGGAACATGAATATGGAGGTATCTTGAATATAATGGTACATCTACAAAACTTTTGTTCCAATCTTCTGTAAGGAGCCAGAGATATCCATCATTCAGTATTTTTTTGTATTTTAAAACAGATCAAAAATCCTCTTAGTAATACTCGCATATTTCCTTCTTGCCATTGATTGATGTGCTTCACTACTGCAATGTTTTCAAAACAATCTTCGAAGACCACGACCCTTTTCCAGATGGGTGTAGGATTCGTGAACTATTCCATCTGCCAGAAGCTATTTCCCAGCCCCCTGCCGCTGAGCTGGACCACATGGCCACTTCTAGGGAATGTGCTAGTCCTTGGATGAAGCATACAATGTGTGACCCCAGCTCGCCCTCCCTTGCTTCAGTGCCTGAAAAGCTCAAATGCTGCATGGCCATGTTTGCTGATGGTCAGGTTGCTGTGTGCTCGCTGACACCCAGGTGGAGGTGGCTGGGAGTAGCATTGCTCGCCTGCAGCTGGAGGCTCGTCTGCTTCTCTCCCCTGCATCGCAGCCTTCTGCATTCCCAGGGGCTCTCCTGCTTCATATGGACTGTAGTCTCTTCCCTTTAACACACTTACTAAGACATAATTTATACTCAGTACCATCACACTTTTCAGTGTTTACCTTGATCAGTTTTGTCAAATTCAGGCAGTCATGTAACCATCAACAGAACCCCAGCAGAGTTCTGTCCCCCTAACTTCTCCGTGTGCTCTGCAGTCCACTACCACCCTTCCTCCTGAGTCTTTAGTACACATGAGATCTGATGTCTGTCCCTATAGGTCTGACTTTTCCAAGTTTTATACATATGGAAACCATAGAGCACCAAGCCTTTAGGGTAAAAAACAAAGACACCGCATTTATTATGGAATATTTTGGATTTATAGAAAAATTGCAAGGTAATACAAAGTTTCCATAGGCTTTGGCTGGCTTCCCTCCTATTAACATCCCACATAACTGTATGACACCTGTTAAAATTTTTAATAACCTGCATTGGCACAGTACTATTATCTAAACTGTTAACTTTGTTTGGGGCTCACTGGTTTGCCCAGTAGTGCCATGTTCCTTCCAGGTTCCATGTTTGGCTGTGTGGCTTTCTTCAAGATGTGGATGCTCTCGAAAGGTACTGATCTGGGATTTGATGCCGAGCCCTTTTCTGACTTTGCACAGCATTGTTCTTGTTTCTAAACTGGGCTGTGGACTTGGGGGAGGAATCTACAGATGAAAGCTTTCTTCACACAGCATCATCTCGGGGGTGCCTGCTTTCAGGTGAGTTCGCCTCACGTGTGTCGGTAGCTTGCTCGTGTTGACTGAGAAATAGTGCTTCTCTATGCCTGCATCACAGACTTTTCGCTTTACTCTTTCAGCAGCTGAAAGACAGCTGGGCTGCCTCCAGCTTGGGAGACGATGAATAAAGCTGCTATACACTTACACAGAGGCTTCTGTGTGAATATATATACATACATGTATTTTTTTCTCTTTCCCTCTCTCCAGGGTAAATTGCTCGTTGTGGGACTGGCCGGTTATACAGCATGTGCTCAGCTTTCTGTGAAACTGCCAAACTCTTTTCCCAAATAGCTGCTCCATTTCACCTTCCCATCAACAATCTTACAGGGGTCCAATTGCTCTGCGTCCTCATTATTTTAATGTGTTCTGGTTAGTGAGTGATTCATTGTAAAAAAATAAAATAAAATAATAAAAGAACTTTTTAAATTGGCAAGTATTGTATTGTATCCCTTGAATCCAACAAAAGCCCATTTATTTCCCCTAGCTTCAGCAGAGAATCTTGTCCAATCTATGGGAAAATCAGAAAACACTTGTTTATTAGACTTTCTTTTAAAAAGTAGATGTATAATATATATAATTATATATAGTTATAATTTTATAAATTTATCTATAATTTTATAAATTTCTACAGAATGTTATGTAAAATTATATAGATAGACATAGATATACTGGGGTGGAGGGGGAAAGAGCGTCTCCTGTAGCCAGCGGACCTGGGATTTGTATGTAGCTGAGGATGCGCTTGAGCTGGATCCTCTTGTCTCCACCTCCTGATTTGGGATTGTCCCACCAAGCCCACTTACTGTGGTACTCCGGGTCAAACTGCAGGCTTTGGGCACCGTGCACTAGCCCTCCTGGAGCCCTGTCTCCAGTTCTTCACCAGACTTTGCAGGCGCACCCCGCTCCGTTCGTTTGATATTTAGGAATGAGCTGATAGTGTGGAAAGGAAATAGAGCTTGGTGGGTCCGCTAGCAGGCGGCTGAGAAAGAACAGCTCCTTTCCCTCGCTCACTTTAGTAAATCATCTCACGAACTGAGGGAGCCCCGGCAATGGAGCCCCGGCAATGGAGCCCCGGCAATGCCTGTTCCCACAGTTGTGCGCTGGTATGAGCTGAGGTCACCTAGAACGGAGGTCCTTACTCTGTAGCAACCCCACTGGACCAGGGCTGTTACTTTCCTCGGAGAGGGTTATGACCTACAGCTGGCAGAGCCTACTTCACTGAAGATTTTATCTCTGGCTTTAGAGATAAACTCTTGTTTATTGCCCTCAACTGCTTTCCTAAATCTTTCCTTAAAGGCTGTATTTAATAACTGGCTTCGGATAAGAAAAATAAGAAATGTATGTGTGGGGATAAATATTGGTTCTTACAGGAGATTTGGCTGTCTTTGCATTCTTTCCTATAGCTTGATATATCCAGCAAACACTTGGATATAAAAGAAGCCCTGACTTGGGATCCAACCACATGAGTTTCAGTCCCAGGATGTCACTGACTTTGAGTATTTTATTGGTGGCTCCTTGGTCCTTAGTTTCCTCATCTGGATAGAAGTGTGTCAGACGTAGAGGGTGTCTGACCCTTCCATAATGCCTAATCGGCACTGGAAGGCAAGGAACCTCAACAACTCAGGATGCCGGCTTCTCTAATGGCCTTGTTGCCATTCATTCTTCTCTGAGTGTAGGAAGTTAAGGCTACCAAGCCAAAAGGAGCCAACCTGGAGTCGGCCTGGTGCTGTCAGAGGCCCTGACCATGCCTAGCCAATGAGGGGTGGCCACGTGGTGTCAACTATCAGTTGTCATTAGAGCGCCTGGGTGCTGGGAGAGTATATAAGTTTCCCCCCATTGTTAGATAAACAAGTCTGCTGTATGCCTTCTCCCTGACTCCCAGTTGGTGTGGGAGAATTGTCTGTATTCTGTCAATCATATTTTAATAAAATGCTGATTGGCCAGGCAGGCAGTATAGGCGGGAAAGCCAGACAGGAAGTAGGGGTGGAGCAAAGAGACTGGGAGTATTCTGGAAGCAGAAGCTCCCTCGGGACTCCTGCGTAGATCACCGAAGAGGCGGCATGTAACTTGCCCAGCTGAGAAAGGTACAGAGCCTTATGGCTAACATAGATAATGATAATGGATTAATATAAGTTATAAGAGTTAACAAGAAGCCTGACCTAATGGGCCAATCAGTTTATAACCTTTTGGAGTCCTGTGTGTGATTTTTCCTTGGGGCTTGCCGGTTGTGGGGTACCGGGTGGGACAGCAACCCCAACAAGCTGGCCCCTCATGTTACACCCAGTATCTGAGATGTTGACACTGTGCCTTCTCACCCGTCCCTGAGGAGGATATTAGGGCCCAGAGACATTAACTGTCTCCTGGAAGTCATTTCAGTAGAGAAACCAGGGCAATCTCTAGCGCATTTGTTTGTGCTTCATCCACTCTGTCTTTTAGGAATGCTATCCCAGTTTACCTGGAAGGAGCCGATCAAACAGCCTGTTCTCTACCCTTTGATCCCAGTGACTCTAGAGTGGACACAGGACCCACATATGGTATATTCCAAAACTCCCACTAGAGAAACTGGTGACCGTTTCGTCTCCTGAAGGGCTGAAGAAATGGGGATTCAGAGCTGAGAGAAAGAAAGAGTTCAAATATGAACCTTTAGATCCAACTATGTCTGAAGTTTATAGTCTTGAAACTCACCTGAACAATATGCCTGCTGGCATACATTTAAAATATTAATTTATTGAGACAGGGCCTCCTTTAGTTTAGGCTAGTCAAACTGACTACTTAGCCAAGTATGACCTTGAATTCATGGTCCTCCTGCCTCTACCTTCTGTGAATGCTGGATTTACAGGTTGGATGTTTAAGTCCGTTTGAGCTGGAATGGGTTTTGGTAATGACTAGGTTCTGAACTTTGTTGTTCTTGTCACACATGTCCCTCCCTGAAGGTTCCAGAATACTAGCTCCTTTTGATAAAAACAAAGTTAACTTTTAAAAGCTTTGTGAAAGGCAAGGTCTGAGGCGGTGCTGGTTCCCCCACACCCGTCATAAACATTGCTCATTTACTAGAAGTCTTCCCGATTCAGAATTCTTGGCAGCCACGGTCAGCTATTTGGATTTGCCTCCAACCTGGAATCTGTGTTCCAACAAGGCTGGAGACCTACCTACATCTCTGCACTGAGGGTGTCCGTGAGGAGCAGGAAGCTACTTACAGTCAAAGCAGGAAGCAGGGGATTAATGGTGGCCTTTTGGGGGACACTAGTTGATCACAAAGTCAGGTGCAGCTCTGATATATTGGTAAAATCTAACAGTGTTAGTATTTAGTCATGGACCCTTGCCAGAGAGGGGCTCTGGGGTGGGGTCTTGGTGCAACATCTCTAAAAGGGGAAATCAAGCTGATTCCAGAAGTTGTGGGGTGGGGAGCGTTGTAGAAGGTAAGAGGGACCTGGTAGGTGTCATCCGGTAGGTGGGCAGCCTCAGAAAGTACCTTCAGGGCCCTCAGCCCTGGCCCCACACCCGCTTTAAAAATTGGCTAAAGCACAATGGACTTGCCTCCCCTCCATACCCAGGGGTGCTGGCTTCAAGCAGAACACATTTTCTCAGGAAAACCTTCCAGCACCAAAAAAAAAAAAAAAAGTGTCGCCCTTTCTAAATCAGTGATTTCTAATTCCGAGGCTGACGGGCGCTTTTCTCACTTATCCAGAACTCAGAATCAACTTGACATTTCTAAAATTACATTTTGAGGGGAATGAATCCGTAACGCGTGTCTGGAGTCAGAGCCAGTTGGGGAAGGAAGGCCGGCACAAACAGAATCATTCCTGGCCCCTCCTTCCGTGTGTGTGTGTGTGTGTGTGTGTGTGTGTGTGTGTGTGTGTGTGTATTCTTTATCTGTTCACTGGGGGAAAGGGAGGGGGCACAAGGTCGTGCTGAAACCATCAGGAACAGCAGGAAAACCAAAGAAAGGCTGAGGAAGAGGCTTCCTATCCTTGTCTCAGGCTCCGGTGTCACTGTAGCTCAGGCTAGCCACCCGCCATGAGATGGAGAGGAAGCAAGACTGTTGGCAACGATGGTAAATACACTTTGTCATCTTCATGTCAGAGACAGGATTAGTGTTACAGTGCACAGGCCATGGACAAGGCAACCAAGCGGCAACTGCTTCTCCTTGAACAGGTTGAGGGGCTTTGTGTGCGTGGGATCAAAACATGCCTCTCAAAAGGGATCAAGAGGCTGCCCTAGTGGACTGCAGATGGGAAAGGAGACTGAGTCTTTTTCTTTTCTTTCCTTTTCACAAAGAAAATTCAGGGAGAAAATGCTCCCATGAGCAACCCTTTCCTTTTCCTTGTGGTGAAGCTTAGCCTATTACTATGATCCCCTGTCCTTCGGTCACTGATGGTCTTAGATGCAGTCTCCTACTGTTTAGAGTAATCTGTTCACAACAGAAGAACTCCACCTCCCTCCCACTGCCTGGATGGAGTCACCTCCTCACTGGGACTCCTGGGGTGTTTCATGGCTGCAAACAGATGTAATCCAGGGTGAAACCAGGACCCTTAGTCCCCATTCCACATTAATCTGTTGCTCCCACGGTGACTCTAGGGTGGCAGTATCTAATGGTAGAAGCATGTGCTTAAAGCCCAGCCCTGACCCTGATAGGGCACCCTCCTGGCATGGCTAGACAGGACTGAGTAGGGTTGTTCTAGCATCCCAGATGGTGGTTTAGGTAGAGGGCAAGCATGCCTATGTTTAGAGAACTGTGAAGTGTGGCTTCTGATTTTGCATCTTGACAACTTGAAAGTGCATTAATGTAGAGCTGAGGAATCTGCTAGAGGAGATTCTAGTAATGATAGCCTGTACGGGCCAAGGCCCCAGCTGTCTCCCAGACCATTCTCATTCTCATCCCAAGAAGGCACCTCCAAAGTCTTTGTCTCCAGCCCTCAGAGTGCTTTGTCGAGCCCTCAAGCCCTTCCATGAGGTGCTCCTGTGTTTCTGAAGATGGCCCAGAAAACCTTTTCTGAATGGGCAACAGGGCCCGGGAGAGGCCACTGCCTGGCCTAGCACAGAGGACCTACCACTGGACCGCTGCTCCTGCTTCTCACAGAGGATCGTAAGTGTATTGCCATGGTGTACATGAACTACAGGAAATGTGTGGGACCTGACTTGGCAGGCGACCTGTGACATAGGAGGGGAAGTGCCAATTCTAGGATCTGTGATACTGACAGAGTATCTGAGCTGTTAGTGTGCCCACATGTAAATCTGTTGTTACCACCGTTTTCTGATCCTACAAAAATCCCATGCAGCCCATGTAACCTGGTCGCCTTATTTGGGGATGCACGGGGTCTATTCAATAGCTTCAGAACTGCCTGTGGGCCCCACCTGCGCCCTCTAGCCCACCATCCACAGTACTTCTCTTAGCACAACTGGTCTCCACACAGAATCCACAACTTGACTTGGTGTATCGAGTGATGTTTTGTTTAGTGTTTATGTTTTTCTATTGAAGAATGCTACAAGAGGCTACTGGAATACGTTTTTGAGTTCAGCTACGAAGATGGAGACATCAGGATGTGCAACTATGCAGCACAGAAAGGTCCACACAGTGGAAAGGCGCTGTGGCCATTGTCAAGTGTGGTGGGAGACTGTGTGTGTCTTTGGTTGTCCTGGTCCTCACCCAGAGGTCAGTGGAAGGTGGTGTGGCAAGATGAAAGGTTCTTCCTGAAGCTTCTTCTGAGGGTGATAGGGCACAAGCAAGCGCAAACCTTTGTTAGCCTCCTGGTGGCCCCGAGGACATATTATGTTAGCCCACATTCAGGTGTGTAAGTTAGACTGGGATTTCACCACAGCGTCCTGACGCAGCAATGGTTCTGATGGGGCGTCTGCAAGAGCGAGGAGTGGCCTGCTAACTGCTGCTGTGACCCCCCTGTTGTGCAGTGCACACAGAGAACAGCAAACCAAGTAAGAGGGAATCACTGTGCGACTAGAAACAGGGCCTTGACCCTCTCATTTTATTAAAATGGCACGTAAATATTAAAACAGCATACTGAGACTTCTGCAAGCCCTGGAGCAGGTGCTGCGGAGCAGCCCGAGGGCTCCCAGGTGAAGGCTGCATAATCATGCATTGAGCAATTCATGTTCTTTATCAGTTTTCCCAACAGCATCAGGATTTGATAACGGGTCGAGGTCAGCAAAGAGGCTGAACCAGGCTGTCAGGTCCGAGGAAGCCTTGGCGGGCTCTGGGGAAAGAAGAAGAAATGTGAATAAAACCACCTTCTCAAGGACCATCTCTGCCATACTGGGCTCAGGTATCCCATGACCGTTCAGGAATTCCATGTCCCCTGACTGGCCTGCACTCCTGGGGGCTCATGAAAAAGGGGTTCATGCTGTGTTCTCTCTAAATTCACTAAGCATCACCTGTAGCTACACCTCCTGCTCCAGTTCACAGAGCTGCTTAAAACCCCACACACACGTCTTTCTGCCTCAATCAGGAAGCAGCACGGCTATTTCAGAAATCACACTGAATGGCTGAAGAAGCAAGGTACTTTCCAGTGTCTGCTGGAGGGCTCCCTTGGGTCAGGAACAATCTGCTGTTTCTCTTTTCACCCTTCAAAGGCACAGGCCGAGAGGAGGTCATACCCATGCCAAGTCGCTCTGCCATTATGGCCATTGACTTTTTCACCTCTTCCTGTCAAAGGCAAAAGGCCCTTGAAGTGCCTTCCCTTCCCTTGGCAGGCTTGAAATTCCTTCATCTGGCCTCACTGGAGTCCCTCACTCTACTGCCGTTTCACCAAAGCAGCCACCCTACCTTTCCAAATACCATGGTCAGACAGCCGAAGTGTCTTCCAGATGAGAAGAGAATTTTCAAAAGAGCGTTTCATGCAAGTGATTTAGAAACGGGCTACAACTCTCTTCACATAAATCATTCCATGTGAGGACCTACTTCACTGGCTCCGTAATCCATGCTTCCCCGCCCCGGCCACAGGTGGAGGTGTTAGAAGCATGAATACATGTCTCTCTAATAGAGTGCCCTTCCAGCAGGGAGCAGCTGGCAATGTGCTTGCCACCTGGCTGCAGAGGGTGAAGGCATAGGATGGGATTAGAGGCATACAAAACATCTTTGGTTCTTCAAAATGACATTGAAGTAACTTTATACCTTAGGTTCATCTCCCCATTTCTAATCAGAATACTCAATAGGTTCATTACTTTGTTAGGACTGAACCGATGTATGTCTTAATTATGTTGTAAGATTTGAGATGCGACTGGCATACATAGGGACAGCTAGTGATGGAAAGAACAGTTCTCTGAATAGGTTGCTGCTACAGGCAGCCTTAATCAAATGCTATGTGGTTAGCCCTGGCAGCCCCCGGACTGGAGCGAATCTCAAGTCATCACGTTGGAGGTCAGATGAGGACACTGTGTGGGGCAAGACTGATGTAGATGGGTTAGTTTATCTCAATTCCTGATAGAGGCTATAAAGATGGCTCCAGTGAAAATATGCTACACACTTGCTTCCCCTTCCTCCTAACCTCTTGCAAAGGTCTGAGAAGAGCTGCTGAGAGTGATCACAGCCTTGCAGTTAGAAGCTAAGGCAGGTGATTGCACTTTAAGGCAATCCTCAGATCCCCAGGTCTCGGCTTGGAGCAAAACCAGGTGCAAATTATTAGAACACCATAGGAACACTTTCTGACGATAATGGGGCAGACGTTTCCTCTCTGGTCAAAGAGAAAGGGGGTGATAACCAAAGGAACAGAGATAGAACTGGGAATACACATGAGATCTGTCCAGCAGATGCTCACTTCAGTGGCCTGTCCCAAAAGAAAACAGATCTCACAAGCTTGAAAGGACCTCGTTTGACAGCCAGTAAGCCCCGCCCTCCCCGGGCGCTCTCTCTCTCTGCCTTGTGCGACGAACAACGGGATTTTTAAAGTCAGCAAAGCACACTGATCTTCAGCTTCTCATCGCAAGGATCACACGGAGATATACGGATTGGACGCACGCTCATTGGAATGATGATAGTGAGCCAGGAAAAAGTCTGAATGCCATTTCTAGCATCATGCATAACGCCGCATCCCACAGCCTGGCATTTGAGGTCTAGATGTGCAAATGCAAGCTAGTAAAGAAATACAGGAAGAGCAACAGGGCTGCTGGGAAGAAGACAGCTGTCATGGCAGAGGGGCAAGACTGTTACCTTTCAGTGCGGAGCTGTTGTCATTTGAATTGCTCGTCTTTGGTGCTGACCATGACCATGCATGAGGAATGTCTCTGCTCTCTGACCAGCCTAATATTTAAAACCAAAGGGCATTAGATCTAGCAGGAGCAGTCACAACACCTCAGCAGCTGCTGGGCACATGCATGGTTCTAACCCATGTCTCCAGCAAGAAGGCAGAGGATAGTGTGACAAGACCTTTCTCTCAGACGGGGAAAATTCTGAGGGAACCAGAGAAGCATGGGGCCATATCCATTGAAATAAATGGGAAAGTAAGGAAAACAGGGACTTTGAAAGGCAGCCAAGAAGCTTCTAGTATCAGAGCGCTGTTTTGCCTTTTGTGTTTTATACCCATTTTCTTGCCGAGAATGGTGATTTCATAACCACACCAAAAACCGTTAGAAAATCGAGAGCCATGGTTTCCTGTCACAAATGAAGAAGGCTTAAAATTGAATAAACACAGCAATAGAACTAGTAACCACACATCTCTACCAAGAGGGTCATGTGCAACTATTTCCTGTACATTGGGAAGCTGAATTAATACAGTTAAATAAATAGATGAGTGGGGAGAGCTTATGTGAGCACTAACTTTAGGCCATACCCAACAATGACATCTGACTTGTGCCCCTCAGCATTCTGTCATAGCCTTGTGCCCTGCCTGCAGAGCATGGGTGGGGCCTTCAGCACTCTGGCTTTAGGGAAACAAGTCCCATTCCCCACGACGTTTACTGTTTGTCCTGGCTATCCTAGCAGGACTCATCTTTAGTTTAGAAATTTACTGTATACATCTTTGAAGCTCTGCTTTCGTTCTTTGTGTTCGAGGTCTTATCTCTTGAAAGAGACATGAAATCTTTCGTTCTGAACACTTCAAAATATGTAACACAGACCAGGTAGCTGCTTCCTGATTAAGCCCATGTTGAAATGTCGATTGTCAAACAGGGCATCACTATGGGGACCATTATGCCTAAAACTCTGTCCTTTCACAGAGATGGTCTTGCTTACAGCATTTCATATTTCTTTGTAAGGAATAATAGTCTCCACCAAAGTCCTCAAGAGAGACTGTGTTTGGATTGGACAGTTCAGATGGGCGAGGGAATACAGTTTCCAGGCAAACTGCTACAGAAATTACAGAACTGAACAACATTTATTTATTCTGCTATTCTAATGTCCACACTTTCCAGTGGACTCAATTATAGGATTATACTATTTTTATTAGTTTGTATTTTTGCCACATTTAAGGGTCATGAACCCTTGAAGCCTTGGGTCACTTATTATTCATTTCTGCATCATTTCGGACACTGCCTGGCACACAGTGGGGGTTTGGCTATATAATTCTTGAATCAATACAAAGTATTTAAATCTCCCTTTACATGCAAGAAGCTCACTTTCGGTGTGTTACATCTTAAGAGATGGCAGCCTTGTACTTGGCAGCCCATATGGTCTCTGATACTCACTACCTAGAAGTACTTCATCTTAGATGAGCAATACACAGGCTTAATAATGAAGACTGACAAGTAAGGAAACAGATGATCTATGGCCTATTTCTTTGGTATAAAGCAATGGAAAACAGAAAGGATTTTTAAACAGCATTGCTATTCATTGAAACAGTACTTAGGCATACAGTCAGCATGATTCATATGCAACCACCAGAAGCTTCTGGTGTCTTAGGAGCCTTCTGGGATGCTGGGATTCCAACTTCACTATATGAATTTACGAGAAATCCTTGACCTGTTCTCTTACAGCTAGTGAATTTTATGGCATGTAAATTATACTCCAATAAAACAATTTTAAATGACCAGCATTTGGTGTGATCCAGGAATAACAAAACCTGCCCAGTTCCTAGAAAATTGGCCCTTAACCATTTTCCTTCTAGACCCAAATCACATAGAAGCAGTCAGTGCGGAAAGGGAAAGATGTGGGAGCAAATATGTGCCCGGTAGCATCAGTTACGGGAAAGGCTGAGGGGTCAATGCTAACTTGGTAACAGTCCCCCCATCTCGTCAGCACCCGAAACTGTATTTTTGAGCATACCACGTAAGGGGATGATGATGATGCAAGATTTCTTTATAAAGTAAAATATGTATTTTTTTGGTGGGGTGCTGGGGATCCCATTCAGGGTATTGTATATGCTAGGCAAATGCTCTACCCCTGAACTATACCCCAGCCTACAAATGTCATCCAGCTGAATCCCTCTGTGACGAGGTACTATTGGGTATTTATCGCTCAGCTACAGTTATAAGCTATGCAAGCAACATTGAGAATCCATAAGGCGAGGCTTCCTCACCGCAGAGAACATATATGTGGGAGGAAGAACTTGAAGAGATCTCTTCTTTGGGGGCCTAGATGGTGTGATAGTGTTTCCTCAGCAATTTTAAAGACATCTAGACATTATGGCTCCTCCCTATGGTCTGCACAATCAACAGCCAGTATATAGAGTCACATACATGCCCATCTAGCATACATATCCATGTAGCAGATTGAATATGCGTATGGGGTCAGATAAAAAGGCACCGATGTGATAGTAGCTATTGAACAAATCCCTAAGGCAATTCCAGGTTCCTTCATATGGCCCTGGAAATTATTTAGGGAAAGGATGCTATGAGGAGGATTATGGCTGGAACAACAACCAGATTTCAAATGTCTTGGCTTCTGTCAGGAAAACTGCTATGGCGAGAGAACTTAGTGTTGCTAATATTCCAGGAATTGCCATCTACTGTTCTCTAGTCAGTGATAGATGGCTGGTGCTGGAGACTTATCTGTATTCTGTCAATCATGTATTTTAATAAAACGCTGATTGGCCAGGCAGGAAGTATAGGCGGGAAAACCAGACAGGAAGTAGAGGTGATGTAATGAGGACAGGAGAATTCTGGGAAGCAGGAAGGTTCCTCTGGCACTCCTGCACAGACCACCAAAGAGGCAACATGTAACTTGCCCAGCTGAGAAAGGTACGGAGCCATGTGCTAACATAGATAATGATAATGGATTAATGTAAGTTACAAGGACTAATAAGGAGCCTGACCTGATGGGCCAATCAGTTTATAACCTTATGGAGTCCTGTGATTTTCTTTGGGCTTGCCGGTTGTGGGGTACTGGGCAGGACAGAAACCCCAACAAGCCGGCCCTCATGTTACAGATGGCAGAGGCATTAACATATAGGTGTGGCTGGAAAGATGTCTCCCTATGTCAAGAGAAATTCTTTTAATAGAGGGGTAGTGAAGGGTAGAGACAGGAGGGAGCCCAAGCTCAGGAACAAACACACTCTTCCAGCTCTGGGCTCCTTTGATATGTCCATGTGCTACCCATTTGCAGAAACACACATAAAACCTCACTAGAGCTGCCCTGCTCCCTTTGCTTACACATGGGAAAATACCAATGAGCCAGAACTAACACTGCCCGGCAAGGGCAGCAAGCAGTGCCAGAGCGCATGGACCAGAGAACACTTGGCTGTGAATGTGCCTCACCACATATGGGGAAAGGCCCTGGCAGGGCTGCTATCTATCTGGGGGTGGGGGTGTCTCTGAAGGACAAAGTAGGGGCAGGCAGCGCAACAAGGGTAGCCATGACCCCTTCAGGTACGCAGCACACCTGCAGTCTCACTTGGCTTCAGTACAAGTGGACTGGGGGCTTGTGGGTAAAACTAAGTAACGGCAAAGCTAGAGGCCGGTAAGCGGTGCTGCATTCAGATTTTCGTATAGCTCAGCACATATTAGTAATCACTAAAGTGTTGTCGGAAGGAGTTCACATCGTAAGTTTGTCACCTTTTAACCTAGCGTCATGTCTTTTGCCAGTTCTCACTCTCTTATTGCTCGACATCCATCCATCCATCCATCCATCCATCCACCCACACATGCGCACATTCATCCTTCCAAGTATCATTTTTGTTTGTTTGTTGTTTTGGAAGCCTGATTCTGAAACTAGCTCTTGTAGACCAGGCTGGCCTCAAACTCACAGAGATCCACCTACTTCTGCCTCCCGAGTGCTAGGATTAAAGGTGTGCGTCACCACTGCCCAGCTCTAGCATCTTTTAAACATCCACTGAATTCTAGGCACTGAGCTATGACCTGAAAATATGGTAAGTAGCACAACTGTGAATCCTGTTTCTATGACAACCTGAGGAAGAGACGCATGAAATCAGTTTTCCCAGAAGGTGAGGGAAGAGGGTGATTTAAGTACAGGGTGTAATGGGAGTGAGGAGCAGAACCAGCTAGCACAGACTGCTGGGGTGGGGATGAACGGACACAGACAGGCTTGGGGAACTTAGCCAAGTATAGCACTATGAGAGTGTAGGTGTGGATAGCATGCTCCAGGAGAGCGCGTATCAAGCCTGTTGGTGGAAGGATCTGGGTGCACTACAGCTCAGTATGACTGGAGTTCTGAGGATGGATAGAAAATACAGTTCATAGTATGGGGGTGCATGTCTGTAATCCCAGCACTTGAGAGGCCAAGGCAGGAGGATTACTAAAAGTTCCAGGCTAGTCGTGGCTATCTAGTGAGTTCCAGGACAGTTTGGTCTGTATCTCAACACCACCGTCTGAAAAAGGAATCTGGTTCTTTGGCACAGTTATGTCACTGAGTCATGCTCAGTGAAGGTGTGGGAGTTGTGGGCAGCCATGAAACTGGGGCTAGATACTAAAGGACCTTGTAAACCAAGCTGAGAATTTAGCCCTCACTACAGTGGTGGAAAGTGCAAGAACTTGGCAAGGCACATGACCTTTAGAGGCTCCTGGATTTCCTCATCTGCAGAGTGGGTGGAGGAGTCAGTCTTGAAGGTTCCTTCTACAGAGCACCAGGGGCATCTGAATCCTGCAGCTCTCCACGCTCAGCAGGCTTGGAAAGTTTTGCTGCCCCGACGGAGTTAACAATCCCATGGGCCCAAGTGCCCACTGTGTTCCTGCCGTAAATACACCTGGTTCTCTTTCCCTTGACATTTTTCCATTGAGTCCTGGAAATGTTAGTTACCTGGCACCAGGCTAACTCAGGAGGGGAAAGAGATGAGCTCAGTCTGAGGTTTATTTTCGGGAACCCAAACCTAAAGTGTACCCAGATGGCAGTAGCATCTGAAAACTGGGCGCCATGAGGACTGCCCGGCAGATGCCAAGGCTCCACGATGGCGACCGGAAGGAGAGCTCTAACTCTGGTTTGCGCAGCCCAGAGCTAGAAGATCTGTTGGAGCCTTGGTGTTGAGCAGCTAGGACGCTTTCTTGAACCGGGGTCTACTTCTGCAATAAGAAGCCTTCCAAAGCTTCCTTAGTGTCTGCTTGGTGTGCGCTCTCTGGCCAGATTGCCTACTCATATTTAGAAGTCCCAGGAAAGCATAATTTTCTCATCACTTCATGGGTTCAGGAAGGCCTAGCCACAAGTGCTGTTTAATTTTTTTTCAACTTAATACAAACTCAAGTCACCTAGGAAGAGGGATGCTTAGCAGAGGAACAGCCGCCATGTGAGTGACCTGTGGGCATGCTTATGGGAATATTTTCTTGATGAATGGTTGATGTGGGAGGGATCAGCCCACTCTGGGTGGTGCCATTCTGAGGCAGATGGTCCTGAGTTTTATAAGAAGACAGGCTGAGACACTTTGGAAATCACTATGGTGGTTTCACAGAAAATTGGGAATCAATCTACTTCAAGACCCAGCAGTACTACTCTTGGGCATATTCCCAAAGGATGCACACTCTTACCATAAGGACATTTGTACAACTATGTTCACAGCAGCATTATTTATACCAGCCAGAATGTGGAAACAACCTAGATACCCCTCAACTGAAGAATGGATAAAGAAAGTGTGGCACATTTACACAGTGGAGTACTACTCAGAGGTAAAAAAACAATGATATCTTGAAGTTTGCAGACAAATAGATGGAACTAGAAAAAAATCCTGAGTGAGGTAACCCAGACCCCAAAAGACAAACACAGTATGTATTCACTCATAAGTGGATATTAGACATAAAGCAAAGGATAACCAGCCTACAGTCTGCAACCCTAGAGAAGCCAGGAAATTCGGAGAACCCTAAGAGTTCTCCTATATGGATCTCCCTGGGAGATCACCTGAGTAAATAGGGAATGTGGGGAAGAGGGTGGAGGGTAGAAGGGGAGCAGGGAAGAGGAGGGGAGAGGAGTGAGAACATAAGGTATCAGGAAGGTCAAGTTGAGGGATGGACAGAGAGGGAGAGCAAGGAAAAATATCTTGATAGAGGTAGCCATTATGGGGTTAGTGAGAAACCTGGCACTAGAGAATTTCCTAGGAATCCACAAGGATGACCCTAGCTAAGATTCTAAGCAAGAGTGGAGAGGGTGCCTCAACTGCCCTTCCCATGTAAGCAGACTGATGACTACCTTAATTGTCACTATAGAACCTTCATCCAGTAACTGATGAAAGGAGATGCAGAGATCCACAGTGAAGCACTGGGCCAAGCTCCTGGAGTCCAGTAGTAGAGAGGGAGCAAAAAGGTCAAGACAAATAATGGGGAAACTCACAGAAACAGCTGACCCAAGCTAGTGGGACTCTGGACTGACAGCTGGGAACCTGCATAGGACCAAACTAGGTAGGCCCTCTGAATGTGTGTGACAGTTGCGTGGCTTGGGCAGTTTGTGGGGCCACTGGCTGTGGAACCAGGATTTATCCCCAGTGCATGAACTGGCTTTTTGGAGTCCATTCCGTAGGCAGGGAGGGCCTTGGTCCTGCTTCAAGTAATGTGCCAGACTTTGTTGATTCCCTGTGGGAATGAATGGGGAGTGGGCTGGGGAGGGGAAGGGAACTGGGATTGATATGTAAAATAAACAAAAAGATTGTTTTAAAAAACTTTTCTTTACAGAAGGAAAGAAGGCAGGCTGTGTTGTCCACTTGTGGGACTCCTAACAGTGAGAGCAGGGGCTGTCCCTAAGGCTTTGGCTGGCCCTTGGGAGTCTATTCCTCATACCAAGTTGCCTTGTCCAGTCTTAGTACAAGCAGTGGGAGGTGCTTAGTCTTACTGCAACTTGATACGCCATACTTTGTTGATACCCACGGGAGGCCTGCCCTTTTCTGAACAGAAACAGCAGAGAAGTGGATTGAGGAGGAGGAGACAGAATGGGAGGAGAGGAGGGAGCAGAAAATGGGGAATGGGGTCAGAATGTAAAATAAATTAAATTGGAAAGAAAGGCAGAGAGACAGACAGAGAGAGAGAGAGAGAGAGAGAGAGAGAGAGAAAAGAAGAAGAAGAAGAAGAAGAAGAAGAAGAAGAAGAAGAAGAAGAAGAAGAAGAAGAAGAAGAAGAAGAAAAGAAAGAAAGGAAGGAAGGAAGGGAGAGACACAGAGAGAGAGAGAGGCAGAGAGGGAAAGAGAGATAAAGAAAGGAAAGAATGCTGAATGAGCCACAGAGAACAAGCCAGTAAGCAGTCTTCCCTCCTGGTTCTGCCTCTAGGATCCTGTTTGAGTTTTTGCCATGACTTTCCTCAATAATGAACTATGAAGCGGAACTGTAAAATGAAATAAACCCTTTCATCCACAAGTTACTTTTCATTATGGCTGTTATCACAGCAACAGAAACACAGGCGAAGCTACCCCCTCAGGCCACACCTCCAGAAACACTGGCGAGGCTACCCCCTCAGGCCTCACCTCCAGAAACACAGAAATCTCAGCTAATGTAGATTCTTCAACATTCTAGAATGACCTGATCAGACATGTAATTTTTGCTATGAACTCCTACAACCTGGGCAAAGCAGGAGGGAGGCACACTTATTTTCTTCCTTTCTAGCCTGCTGGAGGGCTGCAGGACAGAATGAGGAGAGGCCAGAGGGAAGGCAGGCAGAGACCATTCTAGGAGGTGGAAGACTGAAGAGAGGAAGGGAGAGAGGAGGAGTGATGTGGGATTCACCTCTGTATGCTGTGAATAACATTGGTTAATAAAGACTCTGTCTTGGACCTGACAGGGCAGAATAAAGATGGGGGGAGAGGGAACTAAACTGAATGCTGGGAGAAAGGAGGTGAAGTCAGGAGGTGCCATGGAGCCACCAGAAGGAAAAGAGGCAAGCTGCCAACTGGAACCTTACCGGTAGGCCACATGCCTTGTGATAAAATATAAAATAAAGGAAATGGGTTGATTCTAGATATATGCTTGCTAAAAATATGCTTATGCTATTGGTCAAGGAGTGATTCAAAAAATATAGTTTCTGTCTGAGTCTGAGCTGCTGGAAATGAACAAGCGACTCCTACAACAGAGGAAGGTAAAGAATGAAAGTATGGGAATCCCTAATGACTGGAGACATCCAGAGCCCTCTACTCTGTCCTCTGACCTGACCCTACAGGTGCCTCAGTCTTTTCAGAGAGCCAGGACCATGGTGAAACAAAGCACAGATGTGGCCAAACATTATCCATAATGACTTTTATGACCGCTTAATTTCAATTATTCTTCTCTGGACCGTTATTCAATTTTTTGTTGGATAACGACCCTGTCTTTCTATAACTCCATTTATCCTGGTGTCTGCCCTGGTGTCCCGGTGTTGTTATTCCTCTCTGAAACCAGGAAACCCACAGGCAGGCTGATCACTATAAGCCCTGCTCATGAGACAGCAAGCAGATGCCTGAAGGGTCTGGAGAAAACTTCCTATGCTGTCAGACATCACACCGAGAGGTCCCAGAAGTCCTCGTGGCAGACATGGGCTCATCCCCTTAGTCAGACTGCCCAGGTTCAATGTCTGTCTGCCTTTACCCTAAGAATGACTTTGGGCCAACAAACTGCTTCTTTCCTTGGTTTTCTAATCTCTGTAGTGTAGATGGTGATATCATTTGCCTAGGAAGCAGCAGGTTAAAGGATAAGTTGGCCTAGGTAAGATGAGAACACAGTGCTTGGCACCCAGCGAGCGCTGTCTTGAGCTCAGGCTGATGTTATCTTACTCTATGTCTATGGCTGGTAGATTCACAGAATTACTCGAATTTACACCTTAGCCTCTCAGAGATGGGAGCTAACCCACAGACAAGGTGCTGCTGGGATAAGAAGCCTAGACCGACACCTCACCTACTTAGATATGAAGTAGTAACCTAGACAGCTGCAGAGAGAGTTGCCATCCTACAGTGTGAGGAGGAAAGGGGCAACCACAAAACAAGGCTGGATTCAATTCCCTCCCACACCATGCCACTGAGCCAATATGACAACATGCCTCACCTCCCTATGCTTAATTTAGTTTCTTAATTATTTCAGTTGTTGCTGAATTTAGGTTTTAACGTGATCTGGTTAACTGGAGGAATCCATTTTAACATAATGTGGCCAGGGTTTAATAGTCATCATTAAACTCACATTTACAAACAACTATTCATACACATTAGATGGACTCTCCATTCACCTGTGAATGCAGTGGAAAAAAATCAGGCTAACATTTATCCTTTCTTATTTGGGGGATGAGATTCTGGAATCCTGACAGAAGCCTTGCAAGTGCTCGGCCACTGCAAGCAGCCTTCCTCTGTCCTCACCACATGCACCTGGAAAGTTCCTTGGATCAGGGCAGCATTGGGTTAGCATGAAAGCTGCTCCCATTGAGATATGGAGCTGTGCTGGACAATGAATGGGTTATATTTTTCTTTTAAACCATGTAGACATTTTCCCCTTGATATACTGAATCCTCTAGGCATTCTGCTGGTACCTGTTTATAAAGCAAAGGCAACTCTATAGTCACCAGATAACTTTAACATTTGGCTGGCTAGAAGTCCATAGGAGGAGAGGAGACTAACAACTAAAACGATGCTGCTAATAACAAAGATCATATTGTCTGGTGGCTAACAAAGCCGTGCTGGTCTTCAACATGGCTGCTGAACGGCAACCAGAGATTTACCCAGTGTACACGCCCCATGTAGCCTAGCTTCTCTTGCCATATACATCCCATACTATAACGCTGCCTGTCCTTCACAGTGTTGGAGCCCCTCTCCCCACCTTAGCGCCTCTCACTCTCACCCAGTCAGCTCCAAGAAAGGTTCTTCTCTAAGGAAGGTTCTTCCTGTAGACCTTGGCATGCTGTGTATGTTCTTAGCTTGTGGGACCAACAACGGTTATCTGCTCTGGTAGCTAAGTCTCATCCCGTCCAGCCTTGTTTGGCTCTTACCTTCCCAACAAGACCCTTTTTAGCTACCCTGCCATCCTACAACACTGGCTCTCCCGAGCTTCATTTTCCTCTGCCTACCATTGAGTCCTCTCTAACCTGCTGTGTTGGTTTTCTCATTGTTTATCATTCCCCATTTTCTCCCCATTAGAAAGTGAATTCCAGGAAGGCAGAGAGTTTTGCCTGCCGTTCACAGATGCTTGCTAAGGCCTTAGGATGCAACCTCAAATAAGACTGCCTGGGAAATGAACGGCTTCCCCTTGTGGAGCCTCTTTTCCTTCCCAGGTCACACCTTACACCTCTCTCTTGCTGTTGGAACACCTCCCTCTTTTGTTCCACAAGTGGTTTGGTGTCTTCTCTCGGGCTGAAGTAAGTACAAAGCCCACAGTCACCCCCTTGTTACAACTCTTGGGTTGTGTCTGACCAGAGCTTTTCACACATTGTCCAGGAAGAGGCTTGGAGCTCTGCTTTCTCACTCTTGCAGTGACTGTTAGCCACCACTGCTCCCTGTGGCAGCAGGGCACTGGAATCTCCACACTAGGGGTCTTGTAAGGATCCTTCGGCAACAGGGACAGAGGGAGGGCAGACCCTCACAGAGGTGGGCTGAGAATCTGGCCTCTAGAGTCTCCCAGGCCTGTCAGGAGGGTTAGGGTAAACGTCAAGAGAGTTGGCAGACTTGCTGGCTTCACCCAGTGAAGGAGAGGAGAAACCAGAGAGGAAACTCAGAGAGCAGACTACACTTCCAGCACGTGCACTCCCCGCCGCCTCCAGCTCCATGCTGCTAAGATCTGAGACAGCCGCGGAGCAGGGTTCCCAGGGAAGTCGGAAGGGGAGAGGTAGTTCAGAGAAAAGGAAGACTTTCTCTGTCTTGCCCACCAGCTCCTGTATGAGAATGATCTCATTTCCCAAGACCAGCGCTTGTAATAGCCCATAATTACTTAATCATCCCCACTCCTCCATTTGTTCTCCACTGTAAGTGCCAGATAAACATGTTTATTAGGGAGATAGCTTAAGTTCATAGAAAAACCAAAAGAATTTGAACATTTCTTAATAGGAGTAGTTTCTATTTTCGTGACTGAGGTAACGTGAGAGGAAGAAAAAAAATTGCAAGAGAAGAAAATGGTTTCCTTCTCAAGACCAGTTTTTGAAATTCAGACGTCACCATTGGTCTTTGTTGTCACACTCTGAATGCTCAGCCCCGGAGTGCCCTGAACCCTTCTGAGGAGAGAGCATGTTTGTTCAGGGTGGAAACTCTGCTCTGAGGTGGCGATGGGGTTTAGTTGATGTGCTAGAGTCAGAACAGGAACTGCTGAGTCGGCGTATACACAAGGTAGGGACAGGTCAAGGTGTAGAGAAAACAAGGGAAAGATAATATAGAAGAGGAGACAAAAGTAAAAGGTCCAGTGAAATGCACCTAAGGAGAGGGCATGTTTACAGGAATCTAGGCGGCACATCTCATGGGTATATGGCAGATGCAGGCATGGGCAGTCAGGGATGGCGAGGCCACAGGGCTTTAACTGCAATGCAAGATCCTCTTGTGCACGTCACAAACTTCCTTAAATCTAAAAGAGGAAATAAGGGTGAGGACCTGCCCTAACTCTCCTAGGGAAGTACTGACAGAGGGAAAAATTATGAGAAACAATTGACCTTGAGCCTGACAGTACACCTTAAAGTTGTGGTATGATTTGGAGATTTCAGCTAAGA
The DNA here is from genome assembly GCF_982192425.1 of Myodes glareolus. Lineage (NCBI taxonomy): Eukaryota > Metazoa > Chordata > Mammalia > Rodentia > Cricetidae > Myodes > Myodes glareolus. Next base: position 7,557,962 of record NC_142050.1, read on the forward strand.
AGTCATTTGATATAAAAAAAAATCATAAAAAAAATACTACCACTAATAATAAAATAAAAAGACACTGGTTATAAAGTAAAAACACAGAAAGCATACTCGGAGAACAAATAAACGTTTGGATTAAGGGTAGGACAGGGATGAACAAGCAACATCGAGTTTCTCGTCCCTGTGGAACCCACCTTGGAGAGAGGCTTGTAGATCTTTCATGTTTTGGTCTAAAAGCTGCGAAGGAAGGAATCCAGAACTGGTCTGGGGCTTGGGATCTGCCTCTCCCTGGGCCCCCATGGGGGCTGGCTCCTTCAGCCGGTCGTCTCCAAACACGGCAGCCCACTCTCTGCTGAACTCTCCTTCATCCAGGCTGGAAGCACTGAAGATCTCGTTCAACAGCAGGAGGTCATCCTTGTCCCCGCCGTCGGGTTCCGGGGTCCCTGCCACGGGACCCAGGCAAGCTGGCGGAGGCAAAAGAGCACAGAGCCTGTGACCTCCGAGCTCGAGCGTCAGAAGAGCTGTCATGGGGCTCAACTGGGACAAACTGAATGATGGCTACATCTAAGGAAAAGTAATCGCAACAGATGTATGTGTCCCATGGCCCGCTTGGTTAAACGGAGGTCAAAGTAAATTTTGAATTCTATGTTTCCTTGTCCCCCTTCATCCAAAGCAAATCCTATTTTTGAGCATTATTAGAATTACACTGAAACATTCTCTACTCCACACACACACACACACACACACACACACACACACACACACACACACAGGCGCGCATACACATCCATCTAGGGTTTGGGTTTTCCCTTAACATAAAAGCAGATTTGACAAAACATTCCCCAGGTCTGAAACAAATTCAGGTTGAAAGCTGTTGGTGATCTTAGTTTCTTGTTTGTAAGGTTTCCCAACTCTTCCCACACAAACCCTCAATCCATGCTGCCTGGGCTGGAGCAGCCAACAAACCATGCGGCAGCCTGTCTTGCCACCCAAGCTGGGGAGAAACCTCACCACGCCCTGGCCCAGGGGAGCATGTCAGGGGATGCATCAACAACCAAGACAGATGTCTCTGCAATAACAGCTGCAAGAAGCAGAGGAAAGGTGGATCTGGTTTGCCTGAGAGTAGCAAGCAGAGAGTGACAGGCTGACTTCGTGGGCTGCAGACAGAAGCACTGACAGCTGGCAGTGAGCCCTAGTCCTGAGGGGGATGTAGGTCCAAGCTACCTTCAGCAGACCTTTGCCAGGCCCGAGAGCCAGCGTGCAATGTCAGGAAGCTGGGATACTACTCTGAAGTCATCAGCCCGGATGACTGCAGAGATACTCCTTCTCACATCTGAACACTGACCAGACATCCACCGCCCAGTATTTACAAGGAGAATGGACACGACTCTCAGAAATCCCACAGCAAGCTCTGTCATTGAGGTTTTCTACCTAGTTTAAGACTGGGGGCCGAGGGGTGTATCAACTGTGGCTTCGTTTGTGGAATCTAATTGCCACTTGCAAACTGAAAACATTTTTATGATATCATGGTTCCTATGTTTTTCTGAGCAACATTGAAATTCTAATGATCAGGATGAATAAAATTATCAGGTTTTCCTCAAATATATTCACAGCTATGATGATTCTAAGGTTATTGTTTTAAATAAAGCTTCTCTCTGCTCTTCTGCTGGATCTGTTTTCACCCACATGGAACATAAAGATCTAGAGATTTAGGGGATTTTTTTTAATGAACTCAGCAAACTGGCTATAAATCAAGAAGAGGGAAAAATCTAGTAGCTCATATCACCATGGTTTAAAATAGTGGCAAAACATCACTTTAATCAGACAAGTGCCTAATTTAAGCATTTTTATTGTTTATGTTATCAAAGACATTTGCAGTCAGACATAGCCTGTAGGCATACTATGAGAAAAGAGGCAATTTGGGTCTGTGAAGAGGTTTCCCTGCACAGCAGGAACCAGCAGGCTGGGCAGGGAGGTAAGGCAGGCTGCTTACCTGCACACCGCCATACAGGAAGACGCTGGGGAACGGCACCCACAATGTATCAGGTGTGTCCCTCAACATAAGCCTTTACTCATGAATTTTCTCAGTCTCTCCCAGACTCACCGTCTTTAGCCTGTGGTTACTTTTCAAATCTCTGTACCTCCTTATTTTCTGCTGACACTGGAGTACCCAAACCATTTCTCCTGGTTTCCTTCTGGCCTGGTTGAAATCATATGATTCCTGAGACAAGCCCACATAAATGAGACCTGTTCAGTTGGACCTTGAGTGAATTAGCAATGCGCTTTCCTTGGACAGTCATTTCAGTTTGATCTATTCAGAAGCCAGAACTAGGGAGGCGTCACTGTGGTGGCTGGGATGGCTAAGATCACAGTAAACACAGAGCAGTAGGTCATAAGTCATGGAGTCCTCTACACATAAGCCAATTATAAAACCTCTATTTCATGTTTAGTGTTTAGGCTTCATGTCTTGGTATTTAGCACAGACACGAGTGACTTCTGCTAACTAGCATTTCTTCCTTTCCTTCAGGTGTTTTTCCCTGAGAAGCACACTGTCCCTCTGTGATCCTGGTCACCCACTACAGGTGTGTGTGTGTGGCTGAGCAGGTCAAAGTTCAGAATCTCCCAGGCCACAGTGACTGACTCGCGGTGACATGTGCTAGAGGTGTCTTTGTACTTGCTATATGAAATGTGGGTGGAAAAAGGCCCATCTCTCTTTGGGCTTCTCAGATCCAGAGATGTAAATCAGAGGCTGTTAGCAAAAATAAAGTCAAGATACAGAGGAAAACAATGTCAAGGGGCAGAAAGGGAATTTAGACAGCCCTCAGCCAGTCCCTGAATCTCGCTTGAGTCAATATACTGCAGAGCACCCTCAGTTACATGGCTGAGAGCACTTTAAGCAAAATTCCAAACCTAACCCATTTCAGCACAGGCTTCCAACTTTATAACTAAATAAATTCTTCGCCTATCAAACGTAAACACTTCAGTCACGGAGCTGAGAACACAGTCTCTGGAGTCAGTCACAGGTTCAGGTCTCGCCTCTACTGAAGTCCACCATCACATATGGTCTATCATTATCATTCTTCTTGCTTATTTTAAAATTTATTAATAAAAAGTTGCAAATAAAAACGTCATCACATCCTGGCTATTTAACCGTTAAAGCAGGCCACACAGTGCACTGCGCTCCTCTAAGAGAACTTATTATGTAGCTAAAAGCAAGGAAACTGGCACTGACTTGAACCATAAAACACAGAAACCTCCTGATTATTACACTGATAATTAAGATGCCTGAAATTACTATGCATAACTTGTAAGAGACGCTTAATTACAAGTCCAAATGAACAGGTTTAGGTCTGCAAGCAGACAAGTCGGGACTTGAGGACTGAAGCTTGTCAGCAGGCCCCGGAGAACTGAGCTGCTCTTATCTTCGTTGGAAACAACCACTCAACCAGAGACGAAGAAAGCACGGAGAGATGCCATTATGTCCTCGGGAGAAGACTGGTCAGCGCGTCCACCCACGCAGACCAACAAAGATGGCTACCGAGTTGTGGGCCACAACTTCCTTTGGCTTGGCATCTCCAAATGTCTGCCTCAATCCAAGTTCTCCAACTCCTGACCACAAAGTCTCATCTTATCCTTTGTGGCATACTGGTAAGGCAGCTGCAGCTCCAGGAGACGGCCTCCCACCCTGCTCCTTTGCGCATGCTCTTCCTAGGCTAAGGTATAAGGTAGCTCTCCCAACGGTGGCGTGCAGGCCACCCGCATGCTCTGCCGGTGCTGAAGTGGTCTTAAGCCACCTAACAATGTTGTCTCCCTGGGGAGGAGAACCGCTTTTCCTTCAGAACGTAGGTAGGGTTTTGTTTTGTTTTTTTCTGTATGCTGACAGAACTGCCTGGGTTCTCACACACAAACAAAGAACGTTTTGTGAACATGTGAGGGTTTCTACGGCCAGAGTGCTTTTTGAGGTACCATGCAGACACAGAGGCAGAATGGTCAAGAAGCCAAAACCACCATATGGCTGCCTTGTTCAACACTGAGAAATATGAAGCCTGGGGCCTGGGAAACATTCCCTAGAAGAACTGGTCCTGAACCAGTGAGTTCTAGATTGAAATAATAATAATAATAATAATAATAATAATAATAATAATAATAATAAAAGGCCCCAAAGTAGAGGAAACTCAAGTTTAGGCAGAGTGTGGAACACTGGTCCAGATAGTGCTTTTGAAATCATACTGAGTTTTATGACCTCAGCATAAACTAGGGGCATAGAAGACGGAAATAACTACACAGACAGAGAATAGAACACAGGACAACAAAAGATAAATGTCACTTGATTTACCTTCATCTGTGTGAAACAGGAAGGCTGACTTCTCTGGGTTTCTCCCTGTTCCCCACGCCCCACAGAATGACTAATGTTAAAGGCCACAGGGCTGCAGAGCCGCCGAAACCCCAAGCACCAACCCTACCCTCCTGTCACCCAAAGGATGGCGGGGGAAGACAGCAGAAAACCACCTGACATACTGTCCAAACAGAACAGTTCTCACCCTCTGCTAACAGATTGTTCTTGTTTGGAATTCAAGAATGTCTCTTTCAAAAACTCCCTTCAGGTTTAAAAATAATAATAAATAAAAATCTCAACTGACAGGGGCCGGGGTGGGGTAACTGTTCATATGTGCTTTCTGAAGGCTGAGGAGGCACACACAAAAACACCTGACTGTTACAACCCAGTCCCTCCACTTTACATTAGCTTAGCAAGTCACCTCGCTCCTAACAGGGCAGGATCAAGTCTTTAAGAATCTCTATAGGAATAATCCCATGTTAGATCACACTACTACACGACTATGAACATTTATTTTATTATTTATTTGGTTTTATCAAGCAGGGTTTCATGTGGCCTGAGCTGGCCTCAAACATGTCATGCAGTCGAGGGTGGCTTTAATCTCCTGAACTTTAACCCTCTCCCTCCCAGGTGCTGGGATTCCAGGTGTTTGCCGACACACTCCTGCTTTCAGTACTTTACTTTAAAAGCCTATGTCATTGGACTGGGGATGTGACTCAGTGGCAGAGCGCCTGCCTAACGTGTAAAGGATGAGTTCTTCCCAGCACTCTGAAGAAAAAGGGCATAATTATTTCATGAGGTGACCCAGGTCACCAGCATTTCCCAGAATGCTGAGAGGAAGGGAGGAGGGATTTATGGGAGCAGATGGAATTCAGCACTTGGTCATTGTGTGTCCTGAGGCACAGCAATCAGATCTCTCATGTGACAGCAAGGTGACTGCAGGTGACAGATCCGTGACTCCGAAGAAGCCAGGCATCGCGGGACAGCACGTGAGCGCTATGGGGCACGTGATTGCTTGTGGGCCAAAGGTTCTCACCTAGACCTCGGCTAGCTGCTGAATGAACTATCATCATTATACCTGGCCAGAATTTAGAAAAGCAAGCAGTAACAGAGCATGGGAAGAAAACAAACATGTTTCTGTAATAAAGACAATAGTTTTGTTCTGCTTTTTAATCGGCCTAGACCTTCTGTTCTTGGTAAAGGCTTAGTGATAAGATGTGGGAAGTTGAACTCATCACATTTTCACCTGCTTTGCACTCCATCTTTTTGTTCAGTAGCGTATTATTTGGGGGGAGGGCCCAACTTGAGGAACACAAAGATTTCTGCATGCTCTAATTCATGAATCCAGGCCACATGTCATGTATGGTATATGTGACTTCAGATCCACTTTCAAGATCTTACAATGTCACCAATATTTTATTAAAATGTTTTTTATACTGTGTGGTCAAGCATTGGTTTTCTATTACTTTATGATTTAGTAGGAGAAAGTGGAGCTGGGGCTAGAGGTCCCAAGTCTTATAAAAATCAGCCATCCTTGGATTAAGTGCTTTTGATTTCTCCACATCTAAAGTTGAGCGTACTACGATCTGCATTTTAATTCGGTTTCGGCTGGCAGCAGCTCTGAAAAGACCTGCACTCTGAAGTGAACTGAACAAAGCAGCAGCGTCCTTTTCTCTGCAGTCACCACAAGTCCTCCGTGTGTCAAGAGCATCTTTACACTTGTGGTTTTAGCGCTGATACCACCCAGTGGGAGCCAGGGGAGAGCATCACTCAGGCTCACGGAGGGCTCTGTGGGGCAGCAGTGATAAAGGGACAGGGTGGCTTATGTGACACTGCATTTGGTTGGGGAGTCCTGTGACTCCATCTTTATGCCTGAGAACCAGTTCTTGTACAAGGGAAGAGCACATCTAGCTTCATCTTTAGAGCTAAAAGCAACGGGGCATGAAACTTGCTTTCAATAAGCAAATGTCAATCTTCATCCGATGGGTCCCGGCATATGAGGAAGCTGTGAAAGCCAGCAGACTATTGCAAGCAGTAGCCCTTCTGACTTAACTCCCTGAGGAGGTGCTGGCTTTGGGGCTAAGGTTGTCACAGTCTATCATTACTTTAAAAAAAAAAATCCACATCTTTTTTTTTACCCCTTACAAAGGGAGAGGAAGCAAGCATACGGACTCCTATTTTCTGTGTCTGAGTACGAAAGCTCTAGAAGGCTGGGGGCATAGGAGAGGCACTTCGTTGTCAAGATGGAGTGTGGGCCAGTTTACAGAAATGGGGGTGAGTTTTTAAAATATTCTATTATCTTCTATACTAGTGTAAATATACTACCTATTCAAAAATCAAGTCTACTAAAATAATAAAATTAAATAGAGTTAGGAACAAAGGAAAAACCGTATAGACAAGACTCTGGGGTTGGGAGGAGTATAAATCCATCAAAATAAGTTGGGTCAGGCATATGATTTGAATACATGTATTAACTGTTAAGAGTTGTTGTGACTGGCTGGCAGATACTTAGGGCTCGCTGTACTATCCTTATATCATTTTAGTAAGATTAAAATATTTCAGTACTCCAAAATAATTTATAAAGGATATTTTTTATTCCATTAAAATGTTTTATTCTTAAACCAGAGTGGGGGGGGGCTATGAATGGCCACCCACACTGTTTGTTCATTCATTTCATTACTTGGTACGGTTTCTGGTTTACCAATCTGCACCATTTTGATGGACTATTGCATAGCATGATGCCTCCAGTAAGACATTAACAAGGCAAGGAGCCTTCCACCTGTGAGTCTATATTTCAAGTCCTGGGAAGTTCTTGGAAAACTTGTAGTGATTTTGTATCTTTGAGAGATTCTTTTTTTCTCTCTAATACTCTGTGGATTCTGTCCATACCTTGATGGTGAATTTTGACTGGACTGACGGCCATGTAGGAGATAATTAAGGACACCTCTAGGAGTATCTGTGTTTCAGAGAAAACTAGACCATGTGGGCTTTGCCCTAATCAAGCTGACCCACTGACTGACTCAAATTTTAAGTAACTAATTGGGAGGTGGTGGAACCGTGGAAGTCCTGAGATGAAGGAAGTGGCTAGCTCGGGGTGTGTCTCCGTGCTGATTCCTTCCTGTTGCTCCACTTTCGGGCTGAGCGGCTTTTCCACCATGCTCTTCCTCCACAATGTTTCTGCCTTGCCACAGAGTTGAAAAGCCAGCAGACCATGGACTGGAACCATGAGCCAAGATAAACCACCCTTCCTTCCTTTAAATGTTTGTCCCAAGCATCTTTCACAATAGCACACCGTCTAACAGGCCAAGTTCAGACTGAGCTGAATCAGACCATACTTAACCGAGGTCCGCAGGGTGGCTTGGGTCAGTATCTGTGCTGTAAAGAACCTGTATGATCAGGACAGAATGCCAATCTCCAGGCCAAGGGATTTTCTGATGTTTGGCTCAGAGTCTCAGGGGCATTTTCACTCTTAGTAAACCATTTAAAGGAAACCTTTGCTTGAATGAAAAGCAAAGGCTAGGATTGGTTACGGAGAAACCACTCAGTCTCCTTAGATGACCCAGCACCAAGAGTCTCATCTAAATTCAGGGTCCTGAATTCTCTTTTAGGTGGCTATTTAGAAGCCATCACAAGATTGCTAAGTCTAATGAACTTGGTTTACTAAGGTTCAATAAACATACAGCACTGTATACCATCTAGAGAATGCTCCCAATCCTCCTTTCTCAACAAGCCATCGTTCCAAGAGTATCCCTGCATCAGAAGCCACAAAATAACCTTTTCATACCTGAATTCCATTCCTGACAGTTACCTGGCGAGGTTACTATGCTTGGTCCCATTTTACAGGCAAGAACAACTGAGGCTTACAGAGTTTGTATATGAAGCAAATTAGTTAAGGTCCTTGATGGGAGGAACAAAATTCAAAATTTTCACATATCTCATTTGGAAAGTTAGTTTTTCTATTACAGCATAGAACCTTTGTCATAATTTTCAGCTTTAAAAACATTATCTAATTAAATAATAATAACATGCATATTATATCTTGCTTGAGCATAGGTAAGGTAATTTATAATGGCTGTCACCTAAATTTTTTGTTTATAACTGGAAAGCAATTAAAGAGATAGCTATTGAATGTTCTTGCACCAATAAAAGAGAACTTAATTTAATCAAATTATAAACTTCGACGAATGTGTAAATCTTACCTTCTCCGGGTTTCATGTCTAATAGTTCATCTATTGGTCCTTAAGAGAAGAGAAAGAAAATAAACCATCAGTTAATTCCATTTCACTCAGAGTTTGAGTAAATCATGAAAACTGGGAAGTCTGTCTTTAGATTACCTGCGCATGCATCTTGCACAGAGCTTTTGTCTACAGGAGACAGAGGACTTTTCTCTTCAGCTGAAACACAACGTATGCAGTTGGTTATGAGCAGCCCACAGTGGTACATTTTATAAGCTATGTGTGAGGTAAATACACTGTTAGAAAACATGAAAAATTTCAACTAGCTCATGTAAGGCAGTGTTTCTCAATTTCCCTTTACATCAGATATTGGTTCTCAATGAATTTAAATTTGGAGTCTCTGTTGATTTCCAAATTTAAATCTGGAATTTCTATTTTATTTAATTCATTTAACTAAATCTAAGTTCGACATTTCTAAAGAATCTCTGTTTTGTTTGATAGATAACCCACATGATACTCTATTATATTGTTGTATTTCCACCCATGGGAAATGAATGACAAGTCATCGGTTATCACTTGGTATTACTAACAAATATTAACCACATAGGCCTGGCTCAAATGAAAAAGGGAATATCGAATTCTCAATATAGAATCTTTATTTTTTAAAGGCTGAAAACCCTGTATTCTCTAATTCTGAGAAAAGCTGCAGAGACACTAGAAAGACCAGTAGACGCTAAGGGCACGCTTGGTGGGTAAGGCGGCGGATCGGTGGTGACAGAAAGCTGGGGGCAGGTAATACTTTGTATGACACTTTAGTGGAAGAAACAGGTCATTTCACACTTAAAGTACCCATCAAATATAGAACACTAGAAGGGAAGATTATATCAAGTGGACTTTGGGTGTAAGGGGGCTTCTATTTAGGCTCATTGATTATTATAAACACCACGCTGGGCTCGGATTCTGGTAGCGGGAAGTAGCAGCGGCAGGGACTAAGGGACGTGGGGAAACTGTCCCCTGAACTAGCTGAGGCTCACAATAAGCAATCAAGTGTGGCTGTACATGTGTGAGTAGGCACATTAGTCTCAACTCAGTTTGCTCCTGTTCACTAGACCTTCAACAGGTCCCAGAATAAGACAGACGCCACTTAATGATAACGGATCCCAATCTCAAAAGTGTATGCAAATATCATACCAATTAAATTATATAAAAAGGAACATTTGCATTTTCATATACTGTACAAATCTATATAAATTGTATAGATTTGAAACTTTTCTATGAATATAATAAACTGGAGTTGACATTTTCCCAAAGAACTAAGTATGTTCTACTCTATAACCTTAAGTGCCATACAACGGTTCACAGAGGGGCACTGAGGTTGGAGGCCTGGATCAACACAGACAGTTTGTCCAGGGCTACAAAATCAGGCCTAGCCCTTACTTTTCTCAGACTCTAGAATTTTGCTTTTCTTACATTTCCTGGTTCTTCTGGCTCATTCCTTTGCTCAGACATATCTTTTCTTTTGACAAGTCTTACAATAGCAAATGGCTTTAACCATTTGGAAAAGAGGGAAGAGCCAGGGTGAGGAGGAACGGAGCAGAAGAGCAGTTCTAGGACTTGATTCGCACATCTCCTTTCCTGGGCAGGCTTCCTTAGTCTGGCTCAAGCAGGGAAGAGGAGACTGTGTCCCCAGGAGGGTCTGACTGAACAGAAGGCTAGATGGTTTCTTTTACTAGGTTCAGTGCTGATACATACTGCTTTTACTACAATTTTCCTCAGTCTGTACCTTTATGATAAGGAGTCAACAGAAAATCTGGCAGCCATGCAGGAGCCAGTGACAGCAGAAGGCCACCTCCCGCTGTGCAGAGCCTCCTCCTAAGGGAGGCTTCAGTTCACCTTGATGGAGCTGGTGCCACTCCTTAATGTGGCCTGAGGATTCACTTGGGAGGGCAAAGTCTGAGCAATCTGTCTTCAACAATGAGTAACGCCCACCCAGAAATCACCACTGATCGATCACACCCTGGATGTGATATTAAGATTGCACTAAGACCTGGAGCTAGGGCTACCTGTTGGGCTGAAACCTCTAGCTCACTCCTGCTTGATCCAGAAAACCCCACTCCCCTCTCTCTCTCCAAACCCCACCCTCTCAGAGAAACTCCAGGAAAGAAAAGGTGCCAAAAAGCCCAGTTCCCCATTCTTGGCGGCCAGGGCAGCTCCTCTCCTGAAGTTGCCAGCAGCCCAATCCCCGCCAAAAGTGCTCAGTTTTTGACCATACCCAGCTTATGGCAAATAGGTCATCACCCCTCACCTACAGGCTATATCAACTTCTTGCAGAACTTCTCCTGCCTCTATCTCTGGGACCGGAGAACTCACTGGGGAGTTGCTTTGCTTAAAGAAACCTGTTCTTTGATTTTTTCAATTCAGCTTGAGCTGGCTTGCCATAAGAGAAACCTATTATCACGATACAGAAATTAGTACTCAGAGCAGCCCAGAAATTCTATCTCCTGGAAAGGGGCGGCTATCTGCCATGTCCCACCACATGGAGGATGCCGAAGTTTCTGGTTCAAACCACACACTGTCTCTTGGTACTACTAAAGGGTTGGCAGCACTAATATCGGAGACTACAGGAAGCAGATTAATATAGCCTTTACTTCAGATGGAAAAAAAAAACCAACCGAGATGTAATTTACCAGAAAGAGAAACAAGTTGGCTGTTGTGCATTACAGCAGGATCTCTGCAGCAATGGAAACGGAAATTAAGACTCACCCTTACAAGGAGAGGATTCTTCGTGCTGGCTCTCATCTTCCAGAGAAATTAACCTTAAAATAAAAGGAAGGCCAAGTTACACAGTTCTGCAAATTTATGTTTATGGTATAGCTATATTCTTCAGTGCAGTATCTATTTTTTCATTTACCACAACCCCTGCCCTCCTCAACACACACACACACACACACACACACACACACACACACACACACACACACACACAGAGAGAGAGAGAGAGAGAGAGAGAGAGAGAGAGAGAGAGAGAGAAACAGGGGTAGAGAAAGAGAGACGGAGACACAGAAAGAGAGTCATTTGTACGGCATCTATTTTCTGCGGAAGAGACAGCACTGCTTGTTTTTTGGAACACTGCACAGCATCTTCATACATGGGCACAGCATCACCATAAGGCAAATGCTCTGTAAACATCTTGATGGGCACACAGGGATAACTGCAGTGCATTTACATAGTTATTGCTATGGAAAGCTATAGAAAGAAATGACTTGGCAGTGGTTAATTCTATATCCCTGGTGCTAAAGGAGATGGAAAACTACACAGAAGGTGGAGGACAGGGTCCCTCCCAAACCCAGGTGCGCTTGCCCGTTGGAATAAACTCTTCCCAGGACTTTGCAGGCAGACCCTCCAGCACCCCACACCCACTTGGTACTTCCTAGCGTTTACCTGCTATTTCTGAACAAAATTCCTCGTAACTTTCTACTGTCATTTAAAATAGTGACTGGTATGCTTTCGGAGCTCTCAAAGAAGAGGTGCTAAGACACTTGAGCAACCCGAATTAGTGAAAGGCAACACAATGAGAGAGTCCTATGCAGTTCTCTTCTGAGTAAAGACGAATGCTTTATTTGGATTGCATTCACTTATATGATAAAAGGATGCTGTGTGGGACATACTCTGGCATGGCCTCTATGGGGTTCACTACAGTACCTTACCATCCCCAAGCTACACATTCTCTACACAGTGTGGACATGGGTAAACTGAATACATGGTGGATCCATGGGAGAAGGGCTTCCACAGAGAGCACCTACGCCGTGCCAGCATGCAGCAGCGCCTACGCCGTGCCAGCATGCAGCAGTTCCTATGCCGTGCCAGCATGCAGCAGGTAGTCACTGGATGCTCCTTGCCAGGAGGCAATTATGCAGGTCCCTATCACAGCCTATGAAAACTTGTCTGCATTCTGCACCAGAGAAACTTTCCAGGGTTTTCTTTAAAATTAAAAAGGAGCTAATGTTGGGAGCAGATATTTCTATGGAACTAAAAACATATCCCAAACTTTCTGAGAACTAGAGTAAAAATGTCAGCCTGTCTAACCAGAAAGCTGCCATCTGAATGTTGGAGGTGTAGACAAGGCATAGAGCTGGGAAATGACGGCTCCTGTGCCTTCCTAGGCCAGCCGGTCCAGAGCCACCCATCTCCAGAGACCAGGCTGCACATTCAAAGTTTCTCTCCCTGGGTAGGTTAGGAATCAGGTGCCATTTGCATGCGTAGTCACTTTCGTGTTTCTAAATGACGGCAGGTGAGAAATGGAGGCCGGGGAGCCACTTCCTCCTGCACTCTGGGCTGTCCTCTGCTTCAGAGAGGAGAGCAGAAAGCCGGAGTGGTGAGGGGGGAAAGGCCACAATCCCACACGTTTCTAGACTACACGCATGGCTAAACAATTTCATAAGCCATAGACTTCAAGAAGAGGAAAGGTGGGGGGATTCCCGTCCAGGATCTCTTGTGAGTGCTGATGACCACAGAGAGGGCCAGAACCAGACAGCAGAAGAGCCCGCAGAGCCATCATGGGGACACCTGTCTTTCCTTCCCAGCCGAGAAACTCTTCCCAGGGCAGTAGGATGGTGAGGACAGGGTAGGATGGTGAGGACAGCCCTGGGTGTCCATGGGCTCACTGGGCTTGGCTCTGAGGACTGCACTAGCCTCCCCTGTGAGAAGGACACATGCATCCAGAGGAAGGGCTGGGGACTTACTGCTCAGGCTCCTGTGCGGCAGCCTCCAGGCTTTCCCTCCGTGGGGTGCTCTTCTTCCCTTCTTTCTCAACTAGCTTTTTCATAGGATCTTGTAAGCTCTTGATCGTAAGTCACAGGTAAAAAGAAAGAGAGAAAACATGGGGGGTGGGGAGAATGTTAAAGAAAAGTCATCAGTAAAAATCGTCACAAGTCAGTGCTTGTACCCACACCGTGGTCAGAGGTTTGCGGAGGTTGTCCGGCTCAGTGGACACAGGAAAAGCCCTCTATGGTGAAGCAACAATGTTCTCAGATAGTTCCAAGAATTATAGTTTACAAGGGAAGGTTGATTTGCCACTGGGTTTATGCTTTCCCCTTTGGGATAAGTTATTCAGAAAAGGCCTTTTGGTCACTGTGAACTTTGCTTTCCGGCGACGGCATGCAGCTGGGATAAACACGGCATTGAGCCTGTAGCCCATACTCTCACACAGCAGAGGCTCCCCGCTGCCTCCCAAGCTGAGGTGACTGCATTTTATGTGTAATTTTGTTTGTTATTTTGCCATTTAAAACTCATCTTTAAAAATAGCAGCTAATGAAAATCTATTTTTTTTTAAAGAAAAGAACAAAATAGCATCCTAACATATTCTGACAGCTTAACTCCCACGGAAGGACAGAGCAGGTGTCTCCCCAAGTCTTTGTAGATTAAAAACAGGCAATAGACTTTCTTCTTTGTTTTGGTTGGCACATCATTTGCTAGAGCTACTGTTTTAAAGGTTTATTAAATATTTAAGGGAAGTTTTTGTTTTAACAAAGCAAGTCCTTACAAACTGCACACCAGTAACAGAGACCCAGAAAGAGAAAGCCAATGTTTCTCTAACAACGAATAATGATGCACACAAAACCTACCAAGACAAAAGGACTATCTCAAGACATTCATCCTTCTTCCATTCTCATAGCTACTAAAGTCCAGGTTGCCATCCTCTGGGCCTCCCTGCCTTTCTGCTCTCATTCCTATGGTCATTTCTCTGCTGTCACTCCGAGGAGGCAGGCAGACTTGGGGCCAGCGCAGATTGATTAGCGATGGCTGACTGGAAGTCTGGGTGAAGACGCTAATGCTGTGCCCAGGCAAAGCATAGCCGAGGCTGACTTTGGAGTCTGCTCCGGACACCAGATGGATATTGCTGTCTCCCCCCGCAACTGCCAGCCTAGCTCAGTCCCCACACTGAGTAATCTTCCTAAAATATCCATGCCATCATACTACCCTTGTTCTCAAGAATTTACAATAGTTCTTTATTTTTCTCCATGCCTAATCTACAAACCTCTCTCTGCCTGACTTTAAGTAACCTAAATGTGATGCTACCTTCCCCAGCTCCTGCTGCTTCTCGCTGTCTGCAAACCACGCCCTTTTATTCAGTTACAGCTGTCTCCTGGGAGTCGTCTGTGTGCTTATTGTTCCCGTCCATCTTTGTTCTTCCCACTTGCTCACCCCAGAAATCCCAAGTCCTTTCAAAGCCCAAATCAATTACTGCTACTTTCCACACAACTTCACTGAGCACTCCAGATTTGAGAACATTTTTTTGACACCAGGTTGCATCTATAATCTGATTATGGTATGCCTTTTTTATAGATACTATGTACTTTCTTAACCAATATAATTTGTGTATAAAAAACAGCTCAGAATTGAAGATATAAAATAGTTTACACGTTGTGAACATTTAATATTAAAATATATGAGTGTGCATTCATTCACTCACCAAAATTCTAATGTACAATCGAGGCTTTTATGTCTATTTTAAGCATTTATTTATTTTGTATGTGGGAGGTAGGGGTGTGCCAGGGTGCATGTGTGTAGGACAGAGGACAACTCGCAGGAGTTCTCTCGCTCTCCTGCATGGGTTCCAGGGAATAAACTCACCCTCTCAAGCTTGGCAGCCAGTGCGAGCCTTTGAGCCACCTTGCTACCCAAGGTCTCTTCATTGAGTCTATGTCCTTGATTTAAGTTCTGAGGCATTTTAGTGCATAAAGCCTGTCTGTGCAGCATTGCCATTATTGCTAATGACTCCCCGCCTCTGGACATTAAATCGGTACATTCATTCAACTAATAGGTTTCACGTGTCTACCCTGTGTAAGATGTCGTTTGGGATTTTTTTTAGGACACCAGTGGGGGGACAAAAGGTGTTAGCAAGTGATGTGTTCAGGCAGGGAGACAAAAAAAAAAAAGATCAGATTATTTCAGGGAATGGGATGTCCTCTCTTGGGGATGGCACTTCAGCTAAGAGTTAAGTGACAAGAAGAAACCAGCCGTGGACAACTAGGTGAGAAGAAAAGCCTGAAGCAAAGACGCAAAGGTAGGAACAGTGAGCCCTGTGGAGAAGCCACAGTGGCTGTGATGTAATCAGCAAGAGTCAAAGTCTCCGGAGATCCCATCATGTGGCCAGCAGGGCCTCGCAGGGAGAACATTCTTTTCCTCAGTTCGTCCCCATTGGCCATTCTGCCTCCTTTGTTCCCTCACACTTTTGTACTCTGTGTCTCTAATACATGGCAACTACACACAATACATGGTCAGTGGCTGTGTACTAGACTATGAGGGGAAAATGTTACAAAGGACAGGATTGTAACAAACGGCACAATGGATCTGGACTGTGCTCTAGATGGCTTTGTTTTATACACTCAAACATCCAGTAAAAACAGTGTGAGAATGTGTGGGTGTGCAAGTGTGTTAGAAACGTGTCACCGAAAGTGGGAGTTCATCAGATGTCAAGCGCATATTTTTTCAATACATTTGCCAATCATGGCAACACACACACACACACACACACACACACACACTCTCACACACACACCCTCTAACAGAAGCTTTATTCTCCATAGAATGGTTCAGCTCTGGTCAGAGTGAAGGCAGGAGTATTTTCAGCCAAGGCTCTGATGGCTCCCAGGACTCACTTTTAGATCCTATGACACTTGTCCAGACCTCCTGGTTCGCCCAATTATCTTCTCATTGTGTTTCCTTCGTGTCAATCAATATTGGGCAGCCCATGGACACGTCTGCTTCAGTGGGCTGCGTCTAGCTGCCATGGCCCTTGTCTAAAACCCCAAGATGCCCTTGACAGTTGCATGGTTCTCATTCCTCCTGTCTCCAGCCCACCACCCCTCCTGACCACACTTGAGCAGCTCTCAGACAATCCCATTGTAATGTAAACCACTCATTGCTTCTTTTCAAGCCCTTCCCCTGTTGGGCCATTAGCAGGGACTCAATTGTTAGCTCCCTGTCACCGCAGTCACACTTAAGACACTATTGTGCTTTCCCAACAGAATAGCTGCAGCTCCAATTGCTACTTTAATTTACTATTAATAATTCCTGTGACAATTGCTCGTCTCTTCCTACATTACTATTGTTCCTATGATAATTTAGATTCTGCAGCTTGGGAAGTGCTAAATATACACTTGTTGGTTGAAATTTAATGTATATAATGCCAACTTTAAAAATTAGATCTATTTGGCTAAGAAACTTAAAGGTTCAGGCAAATACTATAAAGAGGCCTATAAAACCACCAGGAAAATTAATAGTAAGCACAAGAGCTTATTTATTTGCTTTGAGAATTTTGACTGAAGGAGCATATTGTGTTCACACCCATCAGCTTATCTGAGATGCAATCTGCATGCCACAGAATTCAAACATTTCTAAAGTTGTAAGTCAAAGATTTCCAATACATTCACAGAGTGGTACACTCGCCAGCAGGACCAGTTTTAGAACACTGTCAATGGGCAAGTCTGAAGTAGGACTTGTAGATCAAACAAAGTGAAATCAAAAAGACACAGGCAGAACTATGCACGAAGCTTGTTTCTCAGGGACGATGGAGTATGCTGAAAGAAAAAAAAAATAAAAGCAAGTTCAAAGGCTTGCATCCCGAGCTGACCTAAAAAATAGCTTCCGGTGTGACTGTCCAGTGCACAGTATTCTGTAGGATGGAGGAATACTTTCCTGCCTCGACCAGAGGCCACGGGGAATGGATAAATGGTTTGGGGGAGTTTGGGGTCAGGGATGTTGGAAATGAACTTTTCAGATTATTCTGAAGTTCAGTTTAGATTAAAACAAACAAACAAACAAAAAAACCACCTGACCCCATAGCCTCTGCGGAAGTCTGGAGGGACAGCATTTTCTGAATGTCATCGCACTCAGGCAAAATGAAGAGAACAGGTCTGGGGCTGTGTGTGAAGAAATAGCCATCGGACAGAACTGTTTCCAACTGCTGGCCGACAGAAGCCACATTTGAATCCGTGGCCAGAAATGAAAACTCCGAAGCATTCTGCTTCTAAACCTCAACCCACTCAGCCCTGCGCTCAAGCTGCCTGTGAAGATCACTGCATGTTAGCAGTGCACAGTGTCACCCCCCTGACTGGAAGGTTCTCTGTGGTTGACAAGGCTTTTTCAGACCAAGTAGCCTTTCCCTGGTCAGGCTAACAGTTTCCATCAGTGCACAAATGGCTCCAGGAAGCACACACAATATATGTAAGATCAGCGTGGCAAAGGAAATGTGCAGGCCCAGCTTGCAAACGTGTCTTAAAAAGGAAACAGCTTAATATAATAAAGGGAATTACTACTTCCTGTATTAGGAAAATAAAAGCAACGGCAACATTCATCTGAAAGAAAGCAAAACTGCTCAACAAAACAAATTCCTGAGACAAAAGGCCAGCAGCCAGTTCTAATAACCCAGATTGAAGCCCAACTTACACAACGGAGTAGCATTTCCTGTAGTTCCTAATGAGACGCTTTACTTTCTTACGCTACTTTCCATTAATTATACTATACACAAACGAAGGTGCCAAATCATTGTCAAAAAAGGAAACAAAAGCACTTAAAATAGTTGCGTATGGTCAAAAGATGCTGCATTCGGTTGGGTGTGTGTATGTTTGTGTGTATGTAATTAGTAACACGTGAGGAATGAAAAGCAGAGGACATGTTGTGCACCAACCATGCGATTCCTGGACCTTTAGAACATATGTCCTCCTCTTCCCTACCACACACTTCCCCCACCCGGACAAATGACACCATAAAAGGGATCCTACTAATCTAGTACTAGAGCTAATTGGGAACTGAACTGTAGAACAACAGAGCAAAGTAAAATTAGAGGGGGAAAGCTATCATCAGAAGACATATAATCTTATAAAGTGACATGGGGAATTGTTGGTGGGACGGCATCACAGGGAGCTGGAAAGAGGCAGTCTTTGGAGATAAATCAAGCAGTGCTTTGACATGGACACAGTTTTCAATATTCTCAGACCTCAGTTTACCCACCAGAACATGGAGATAATTCCATGGATACACTTTTAGGAACAATTAGAAGGCTAAACTGGAAGAACGCATAGTACCAAACAGTACAAATCTTTCTGGTCAGGATTCTGAAGGGTCTAGAGGAAGCCCAGTGGGTTCAGTGGTCACCTTGTGACAGGTTCTACACTCTGAGTCCACACTCTCAGGCTTCAAAGAGCCTCCTAAGCTTCTCTGGTTTCTTGGCATGACCATGGAGACTCAGAGAGGTGAAGTAACTTGCCCCAGGCTACTCAGCCATAGACAATTAGAAGCTAGACTTGAATTTGTCTTTAAAACTGCACTGTTTAAGAAAAGGTCTAGAGGAACCAAGGACATTTACTTCATTTGCCCTTTAATAAGAAGTGCTGAGGATGGGAAGCGGATGCCATTCCACTTTCTTAAAGAGGAGCCATACGTTCCCAGGCATTTGAGGGGCTGCCACATAAATTATAGTTTTCATCTACAAGAGAAAACTTCAAAGTATTATTTTTAATTGGAAGTTATGGCTGTTCTTCTTAAAGGTGGCATTTCTGCTTTCTCCCGCTCACCTGCTTCACAGCCAGAAGTGCCTGTGGGAAGCAGGGCGTAGCATGGTGGTAAATGCCTGAACTTCTGTGTTCCCAGAGCTGTTGCGCAGGCCAGAGCTGTGGGCACATTACTAGCTGTCTCTGGGCTCCAGTTTCATTTGAAACATGGGAATAGGACTGAACATACCCATGTGTTCCAAAGATAATTTGAGGGTTAACAAAACACAGGCACTTTCTATAAGCTAATGCTTGAACCTAACAGTGCTATTAATTGCAACCTCAACTTAGGTACGTTTAAGACTCACACATATTGTATGAAAACTCTCCTAGACATTATTTCATAGCAGACCGTCTGGCACAGAATAACTACCTAAACAGTTGGGGGTATTCTTTTCTTCCCTGCAAAGAGAAGTTAGGGGACAAGTAAGGTAGGGGCAGGAGAAGTCCCACCCTGTTGTGAGAAGAGCCCGAGTGACCAGCTGCCAGGGAGAAATCATGCCAATCACCAGAAGGCAGAGCAGCAAACAACAAGCGAAGCACTGGCGTGCCCAGCTCGGATTTCAGTGGTGGCCCTGGTCATCTCATCTATTCCCTTCTCCCCAATGACTGGGATATGCCTCCACATTTGTTCTTCCCAATGATCTGGCCTGGAACAGCTTGGAAAAGAAAGAAGAAGGAAAAAGAAAGGAAAAAGCATTGCTAGGAACTCTGTAAAGTAAGGACTCTGAGAGAAAATCTTTAAAGTAGAAAAAAAAATATTCTGGATGCTCGCCATGAGTAATTGCCTTGTTGGGACTGTTAACTAAAATAGCATTGCAGAGATATTTACCCAATTTTCATAAAAACTATTATGGCATTATTTTCAAAGCAAGTTGCTACAGAGCCATGTGGTTTGTTGGTAGATGCTCGAGTGACTGGCTGAGAAATGTGGAGGTGGGTGGAAGAAGGCTGTTCAGCATATGCATTTGAGAAAAACAAAACTCAGAAAAGGATGTTTTTGTCTTTTGAAACCTAAGAGTATTTTGGTCTCCAGGATGATGTTCCATGCCCCAGAGCTGGCACCCACACCCCAGAGAGAAGAAGGGACAACCACAGCCGTTCCAGTGGTATTTTTGAACATGCTTGGAGTTAAGTTTTTAAGTTCAGGTTTCCTTAGAGGTAGATCTTGGCACACACCAAGTGCAAGTTGCAAATTCAATTGGTATTGGTAAGAGCTAGCCGGGCTAATGAATGGCACACCCTCCTGCCTTTCTGGCTTTCCCACTCCTGGGGAAAATTATCTGAGAGCAGACCAAGGCCTGTGGGATTGAAGGCCAGGTTTGGGAATAGACACTGCCAGATGTCCAGTAGAAACCAGAGAGGGCATGGGCTAGGTTGGTCCTTACTGAGGTCTGGTAAGAGCTGTCATTGACAACCTTACCTGTGAGACTGGCTATCAAACTAACAATCCAAGATGAAAACATTAAGAAAATAACTGAAACTGGGCTGCTAGACCTAGCAACCCCAATGAAACCTCTTCCCAGATGCTCTCCGTGGCTGGCTTCATCAGCAGCATCACCACTGCTGATGGTGAAGGCCTTTGCTATGCCTTCCACCCCCACCACTGCCACCACCATCTCATCTGCCATCACCCTCACCACCAATACCCCTGTCCCCACGACCTCCTCCCCCACCTCCACCAGTCTCAGTAACAGCAACACTACCATTATAAGCCAACACCCACAGAAACACCAACAGTCTTGACTTTTGCAGCCTCTTCCACCAGCTCACTGTGCCAACCCCCCTACCCCCAGCAGCAGCTCCTCCACTACCACCTCATCATTACTGCCTTCACCACCACTGGCACAGCTGGGCATTGGCAGAGTTGGGCTGGCTGGCTGTGCTCTTATGTGCTTTATCATATTATCTGAAAATGTGAAGAGCAAAAAGGAAAAACCTAGGCAAAGCACTGACGGGAAGTGTATCACAGGGTTATACCCTGCAACTGACCGTTTCTGTTAAACTCAAGCACTTTAATGGCTTCAAAAATAAGACGGCATCCAAGCACTCAGGTGTGCAACGAGAGGAATGTGGGTTTCAGGCCAGCTTGGATTTCATAGTGAAACACTATCTCACATTTAAAAAAATGTGCTTTAATCATACACACCTATAATCCAGCACTTGGGAGGCTGAAGTAGGAGGAACATGAGTTTAAAGTCAGTGTAGGTTATGATTCTGTCTTAAACAAATGAAAGCGAACCTCAATAGCCCTGTAATACAAACAAAGTAGAGCATGTGGCCTTCAATTCACCTTCGAAGTGTAGGTCTACTACTGTGTTGTAAAGGGCCCAGACCTCAACCTCTGCTGTAAGGGCCTAGCCCTTACCCTAATATCCCTATAAAAACGTCCAGCACCACCCGCTGTCAGAACGCCCGGGTAGGGAGGGAAAGGCGATTGATGTAAAAGGAACTGTAGATGCCAGGGTAAGCCACTTGACTCCTCTGTGGCTGTCGCCTGCCCTGGATGCACGGAGAAATGCATAAGTGATAGCCCAGAAGGATGAAGCAAACAACCACATCTAAGGGCTGCCAACTTAAGAAGGCACTTCTCTCCTAATGAGACAGAATTCCATTTAGTTTCTAAAAATGCTTTCAGCTCGAATCCAAACTGCTCCCCCAGAAAAGGGACAACGTTTTCCAGATCCAGCAAGTAATATTCTATGCCTAGCCCCAGGACATGATAATTCCTGCCATGTGAAAGGTATTCCCAGGTTTGGAATCAGTGTAAAATTAATACATTAATGGTAATTCATATAAAATATGCATGTTTAGTAACATTTCAATGAATCAATTTGTTGTTTGAAAGCAGAAGCTTGGGAAAACTCACCCTTTACAGGCAGCCACTAGGAGTTAGTTGTTTCTGTTTTAGTTGGAGCCATTACAGTGATCAGATTCGCATTTTGTGTGATTACCTATGGAAGCTAAATTTTCTATAACATTGAATGTTAAAAACTTATCCTGAGATTGAAATGATCCTAACCCCTCCCCAAGGTAGTATCACTATAATCACTTCAGGCCTGGACAGAATAGTGATAGTTATTCCATAAAAGCATTTCCAGTAAGTGGTCAAAACCATCACTTGAATATTTTGAATATATGAGGTAGAGATTCATTTTTATAGTGAATTTATTTCACAAAAGAACTATTATATATTTCTTAGAGGAAGGTCTATTTGAAGTTCCAGAAGCATGAGTTGTATCCATACATTTCTGCTGTAGTAAAATCTCCCTCTCAAACAGGACACACCAAGTGTTTAACACATTAATTATCATCCTTCATCAAGCATAAAACTAATAGTCAGGAAATACAGCTGCAAAGGCACAATTACCAACACACTCAGAATACACCCTGAAGCAAAGAAAACAAATGGCCTCTTTGCATTACCAGACCTTGCTTGGCAAGCCTCTCCTAAGACAATGTTCACTTTCCTGTCAGAATCCCAAAAAGCATTTAAAGGGCTATTTACTTATGTAAATCTGGAGGACAAATTAATTGTGAAAACATTTATTTATATTTCAAAATACCCACTATCAATATAGAATGCCATTCTAAAACTATAGGTTTTGAAAGATCATTTGGATGAAATAAAAATTTTATAAATACAGACTATGTTTACTGATGCAAGAATTCTGGATATTCAAACAGCATCATCATACTCGATCAGAGCACATAGGAAATTGATGTATTTCCTTTTTACATTTTATGGCATACAATTTGATATACAAGTATGTCTATCTATAAAAAATACTGACCTGTATATAACAGGATTCTATTATGTCCAGTGGGAGCCCACATAATTATCTATCAGCTTGTGTTACCACTGAAGGCCTAGATCAATGTCATTCTTTTCATGCTAATGAAAGAACAGCCTATTTAATGAGTTTTTGGATACTTGCTATTAATTTGACTGTAACACCATTATATTTTAAGAGATATATTTATCCTACAAGATTATATTATAAATAAGCTATGTACCATTATTTAACTATAATTTAAGGGAAAGTCAAGGGATATAAAAGCTGTGTGCCCAAAATATTTGTAATTATGTCCTAAATCACGACTGTCAATCTTTCATTAAATTCCTGCTCAGTAATACTCTGACATAAGCAGTATGATCCTTTTTGCAGGGCGAACAACATAGTAAAAGATCATGGAGCTTTACTTTCCTCAGCACAGGAAGCCAGGATACACGTGTTCTTTCAAGCTTGGGTAACAACTGCAGCATCCTGAGTTCATACTGTCATTTATATAAAACAAACTCACACACTAGGAATTTTTAAATTATATTTGAGGTCGGGGCTATTTTATTTGTCTCCTGGCCCATTTCTGTTTCAAAAAACAGTAACATTTGGTACTGAATGAAAATGAAAACATGTGGGCTTGGAACACAAGTTAGCAGGGGAGTGTTTTCGCATGAGGTCCTAGGTTCAACCCTGATAGTGTACAAAGAAAAATGAACTAGTAACAACAACACAATAATCAGATGGCCCAGAAGTGTCCCATGGAAGGGTGGTCTGCGGTCTACTCAGGCCAGGCTAAGAACTGTGGGTAGCTTGAGCTGTAAATGTAATCTGCCTTGCTCTGGAGGATGACTTCCTAAGCTGCTGAGCACATCTGTAAATCACCAAGAAGAAAAGCAGCTGCATTCAATAGTAACATTGCCAGTGTGACAGAGGCTGCTTGCTGACGATGCGTGGGACATTTGGCAGATGACACACAGACAGGATGGATAAGAAATGAAAAGCCTCTCCTGGCAAGTGTGCACAGTTGACAGAGTGAAACAGTGCATATTCAGGGGGCATTCGCCAGGAGGCATGTCTGTGAACACCAACTGAGCAAGGCAGGGACTGTGAGGAACAGCTCCATGGCCAGGTGTCCTTTCCGGGACAGCTTGGATACCACTCAGGGCAAGTGGACACTCCTGAGTCCCTCTTGAGACCTTCACTTTCACATAAGGTCTTTGAAGGTTTCTACTTCAGTGTTTTTTGTAATTTGTAGGTGACTTGGAAACATTTAAAATCAGAGATGCATTTTAAGGCAAAAAAAAAAAAGCGATAGGTTTTTATGTTTTCTTAGAAAAGTGGACCCTTATAAATTGTTTTAAAAATTAGAATTGAGTAATTTCAAGGTTTGCTTTTACAAGTTCTTGCCTGATAGTTTTCTTTCAAGTATACAACCCAACAACAAAGCACCCACTGTTCTCTCCAATCAATTCTTAAATCCTTCTGGAATGAAAATCACTTTCTTATCTTGATGTGCATTCATTTCTAGCAACCATTAGGGCGAGATAATTCCAAATCAGTTTCAACACTGAGAATCAGACACTGCACAAATCCCCTTTGAGGCAAGAATCCTTGGGTTTAATGTTGCTCTTTCAATTAGAAAATATTACTATAGTCTTAGGGAAAGTTCAAATCCTATGTTGAATATAACTTCAGAATAAAGGGATAGTTTTCAGAAATAAGAGGAAATAAATATATCTTCTCAGATGAGCATATTCAGATTTAATAATTAAAAAGTAGGGATGTAATTCAGTCATAGAGTGGTGTAGGAGGTTCTTCTGTCTATGTGTTGCTTTCACTGGTTAATAAAGAAACTGCCCTGGCCTGTTGATAGGGCAGAACTTAGATAGGTGGGGAAGACAGAACTGAATTCTGGGAGGAAAAAAGCAGAGTCAGAGAGACGCCATGTTGCCCTCCTCCAACAGTAGAGTATGTACAATCTAGCTTGTACAAAACCTAAATTCCAACCTAGGTAATGAGAAAATAAAACTAACCTAAACAAAAAGTAATTAGTTACTTGTTCGTGAGTGATCTTGCTTCAACAATGTCAAATGAGTATGGATTATCATGATGTATAATCAGAGGCCCAGTCCCTGCCTTGGGTTTGCCTTGTAATCCAAACAAAACTGCATTTTCACAGATTTGCTAGCTGTCTCTCTGGTTTTCATACCTTTAATGTCGTGAATTCATATGGCTGATAACCTTTGAAGCTTTCATGAATGGCTGCCATGGTGTGAGAAGTTTTCTCCCAAAAGTGGAGCAGAGTAGTCTGGAAAGAAAGAAGATAAGATCACTAAAGTCTCAAACGCCCATTTCTGACCCTGGTCCCCAGAGAAGTAGTCTTATCTATGACTTTCCAGGTTGTCTCATCTGATTTACACTCATCTTTGTACCTGTTTCTCCCATAGTTCACTTAGACTTGGTATGTCATCCAACTAAATTCCCACCAATGCTAAGGTTGCTCCTACCACCTGGAACCTCACCCTCATCTTCTTTGTCCCACTCAGCCCATTCTCCAAAACCATTCATCTCATTTGATTTCTCCCTCTTCAAAGCCTCATTGGCATTCTTCTCTCTCTCTCTCTCTCTCTCTCTCTCTCTCTCTCTCTCTCTTCCTTTTTCTCAAGGGGGGTGGTAATGGTGAGACAGTCTCATGGTGTGTCCCTGGATGACCTGGAATTTGCTTTGTAGACCAGGGTGGCCTTGAACTGACAGAGATCCACCTACTTCTGCTTCCTGAGTGCTAGGATTAAAGGTGTGTATCACCATGGCATTCTTAAAAGTTTTTTTCTGCTTAGAACATCTTTTCTAGGTGTTTAGGAAATACAGTAAAGTATTACAGCCGCCAGTGTTCTTTCTAAACTTTGAATTCTTTGAGGAAAAGAAATTGGGTTACAATAATTTTCACTTTCCCACAATACTGAGCATCTGGTGCTTCACACTTGTTTGGAGTTATGAGCACTGAGGATAGACACAGGGCTGCACTGAAGGACCTCGGTGTCAAGAGAGACAAACCAAGGATGCTGAATAATCACAGCATGGAGCATTGTGCTAAAGTGGTCCCGAGCAAGAGCTGGAAAAGGCACAGGGAAAGAAGAAAGGTATTCCAGGCAGAAAGGACCCACAAAGTCAGTGCAGGGAAATGGAAAATTCTGCTGTGTGTACAGTACACAGGGACTATAGTGTTGATTAAACTACAGGGCCTTGAAGGGCAGAGAAGAGGATGCATTCAGAATCCGTGATGCCCAGGTCATTCTTTCCATCCAAACACAGATTTTCCCATTATCTAAGCCTCTGGCAGTCCTTTGTTCATTAACACAGATGTTACTTTGTTACCTGGTACGTTGCTAGCATATGCGATAAGAGATTGCATCTGCTTGCTCCAAGAAGATCCACCTTCTGACACACATCCATCTTCAATTTGTCAAAGTTTTTTTTTGCAAGGCGTACTTGTGTCTGCACCTAGAAAAGTAAAGGCGAGTCTCTGAGACACTCGAGCCTTCATGAGGTTAAAATCTGCAGGTGAGGAAAGACCAGAGAAGGGCTTTTCTGTCTTACCTAAGAAAACCCCATCAAAGTTCCAGGCAAGTGAGCTGCTCTGACAGCCATTCTTCAACTTCTAAAATACCTAGATAAGAACTGTGAGGACCAATTTTGTAACAGACTGACTATACAAATTATATGTTTTGCAGAATGAGATTAATAACACTGTCTCCTCAGAGCAATTACAGGCTAGTCATAGAGAGGAGAAGTTTGGAGATGTCCAGATGCTAAAGACTCTTGACTCCATCGTGTTCCAAGACACTGGATGCTGAGTTACCACACAGTTCTCAATGGACTTCCTAACATTAACATCTTGAGTAACATTTACTAAAATGCAGAAACTATCATGGATACAGTCCTATTTACTGATTTTTAAACTTCCTTGGGTTTTATTTTTTTCTACTAACATCATTTTGCTGTTTCGGGAGCCAAGTGAGGCATTATATCAAAGAATTTTGCCATAGCCTAAAACATTCCTACCAATAGCTTTTCAATTTTTCTTATTGATTGGTGAACACCAGCAAACCTCTCACCACCCTTGAAGTGCACTGTAGTTCAGGAAGGAGTGGCGGCCAGGAAAGTTGTGCGGATGTTAACTCATGCACTATGTTATAAGAAAGTAGAGTTTTGACATTGAGAGGACTAGGGAGAGCTGAGTCGGTGAAGGGCTGAAGTCGGGTTCATGAAGCCTCATACTCCCAACACGGCATGAACAGTGGTTCGCTCCTGAAGTCAGCAAACTGGAGATGAAGGAGAAAGGCTCAGAAGTTTCATAACATCTTTGGATACTTAGAGAGTTTGAGGCCAGTCTGGGCTACATGAGACCCTGCCTAAATATACATATTTATTTCTTTAAAAACCATGAAGTCAAAATCTCCCCTCCCTCTATTCCAAAGTGTCACCATATTATATTATGAATGAGGAAAGCCAGTCACTTAAAAAATTACATTTTAGTGAGTTATTTTTGATGTATAAAATTGACACATATTTAATGTCTTCAACTTGATAAATTCAAATATTAAATTATTTTACAAAATTCCTGAAGCTTAGAAACTGGCAGATGAGTATTAAAGGCGATGCTGACTTATTATTTATTGCCTTTTCACCATAATGTCCCAGGCAGCATAGACAATGTCTCTTTCATCCACGACTACCTTATCTGGCAGCCTAGTGCAAGGCAGGTGCTGAATACATATGTGTTGACTGAATTAAGAACCTTCCCATGCCATTTCTAATTTCCATAATTAAAGCTCTTAAAACAGCTCCAGAAGTAGTGATTTGGGGGGGCTGGCCAGATGGCTCAGTGGATAGGGACACATGCTACCAAGCCCGATGACCTGAGCTCAATTCCTGGACTCCTTATAATAGAAGAAGGAAACCAACTCCCACAAGTTGTCCCTGTAACCCTCACACAAGGGCTGTGGCATAGGTATGTGAGTTTCTCTTAAAAAGAAAGTAGTGCCTTTATTTTTCATGAAAGTAACTATATTATTTGATAGAAGTACAATTATTTCACTATCAATCATAACGTATTCACAGTTTACAGGTTTCTATGGGATTACACAATAATAGGAATGACAAGTATAAATAGAAAGATTGATTTAATTTACTCACTCCATGCCTATATTCTACTTAAGCAGTTATAATGCCCTTCCCTTGCTTATGATGACTTAAGCCTTCATCAGGACAAGGGCTGAATTAGGGTAGGGCTGACTCTCTGACTTAGTAGCCATGCTACTAAGCCCCTTTGAACATCCTTACTTACTGCCTGGAAAAAATCAAGAAGCCTAAAATTTGATTCTACCTAGAAATATAAGTACCCCTTTAGGATTGTAGGCAACCGGAAAATAATGAAGCTAAACATTTAATACCACATCGACAGAATTAATACCTACAAGAACCATGGCTGCATGAATTTTCTAAGAATTCTTCTCAATTCTCTGTCTGTAGTGCTGGTGAGACCAGTGGGCAGTAGCTACTTATTCTTCTCAGTTTTTCTCACTCTGAGCACAAACATGCTGGGGATTGATTATTCTTTACTGCAGAGTGGAAACTCAAGTCTCCCCTCCTGGGGAGCTCTTAGTGTAAGAAGAGTTTAAGAGGAGTCAACTATCTCTGATGTTCTGCATCCTCTGAGAGGAGCAAAGAGATGGAAAGAACACGGGCTTCTGGGGGTCAGGGAAGAAGAAGAAATCCAGATGGACAGAATTTTAGCAGTGGAAATTTTTACTGTAGATTACCAAGGGTCAGCATCACTCAACCAGAAGGGCCTCTTCAACTGGGATCCAGAAAGACATCTGTCCTCAGAAGGCTTTTCCTTTAGAGGGGAATGAACGTGTTTGGGACATGAGCTTTTGTGTATGTGCTTATTCAGTACGTTATGGAGTACATATGAGTCAGACATTATGCTATGCACAGCAGGGATTGTCTGCAAAGTAATAACATGTGTGAGCATCCTAATATAGTCACTAGATGTTTAAGAATGCATATACATTGTTAAGAGCATCCAACTACAACTTATAGTCACTAGAAGTTTATGAATGAATGCACATTGTTATGAGCATCCTCAGCTTCTAAGAAGGAGAGAAGAGTTAGTAATTATAAACAATGAGAGAAGTGTAGGAATAGACCAGTAGTCAGCCCTTTTCACCAGGGCTAGCAGCTCCCCAGGAACAACATAGACTTCTTATTAATTATGAAAGCTCTGCTGATAGCTTAGGCTTGTTTCTAACTAGCTGTTTTAACTTAAACCAATTCATTTATATTAATTTACTTTCTGCCTCATGACTTCATTACCTTTGTACTGCCCATTTTTCTTCCTCTGTAACCGGACAGCAACTCTGCCTTCTTCTTCCCAGTGTCCTCTTTGCCCCCGAAGTCCTGCCTAGCTATTGGCCGTTTAGCTTCCTATTAAACCAATTCAAGTGACTCTTCTTCACAGTGTGCAAAAAGACTTATTCCACAACATAGAGCTGGGACCAGAGAGAGCACAGACAAGCGAACGAGGAGTGCTGCTAGGGTAGGGGCCATTGGAAGGTGTTGGTAGTATTATTGCTGGGTGGTGGCATCATTGTAGGGTGATGGCATTAAAGTCCCAAGGAATGTCCTTATTGTATCTTCCTATACTTGGTGCTGTGACTTTGTAGTCTCCTCTAACTCTGAAATCTAGCTTAGCCATGTGACTTGGTGTTGGACAATGAGAGGCTAACAGATGTAAGGAGACTGGAAACTTGAAAGCAGGGATGCCAGCGTGTTTCCACTTTCCCTGTGCCTTCTCTGTGATGGCCATGAGAACACACTCAGATTGGCCAGCTGGAGGGGTGTGAGCCACATGGCACGAAGAGACTTAAGGAGAGGGGCTCAGCCATTAACTATCTTTCCCTGCCCCATAGCTGGCTACTGACCAGTGTGAGTAGCTCCGCATCCCCCCCCCCATGGAAACACCCTGTTAACATAGACTTATGAGCAATAAAGAGATGTTTATTGTTGTAAGTACTTGAGTGTTCTGGTGGTTTTATTTCACAGTATGATTATAACCACAGATTATTGATGTAAACAGTCAGGAAACTGAGGGATTCTTAGAAGAGCCAGTACCAGAGTTGGCTCTTAAAGTAAATCTACGCATGCAGAAGACCACCTTACTTGGATGGAAGTTCTAGATTTTTCTAATAAGATGCAAATTGGACTTTTTCCTTGGGTTCAGATTTTGATTTTCCCTTTATATGATCTGTTACTCATGAGTGCTCACATTCCATGAGAGAGCTTGCTTGCTTGCTTGTGTCCCTTGCTTATAACATAAAACTCATGAAGGCATATAGTTTGAAATGTGCCTCAGAGAATTTCGTTCAGATTTTGAGGGATAATTTTAGAAATGGAGAGGATTTTGATTTTGACCCAGTGAGTTCTGAGAGGCCATATGCTTTGTGTGTCAACAATGATTATTAAAACACTTAACGCACTGCTGAGTTCCCAAATGTTATGCCCTTTCCATGCCAAACAAGGAGGATGTGACAGTGCTGGGCATTTGGAATCCAGGACAATTTGTTTAATAGTTTGCGTCCCATGTCTCCTCTCTAAAACCTACTTTTTGCTAGTGGAGGACAAAACATTAACAACCCAGCAAAGCACAGACCCCCACTGTGAGGGCGATTTCATAAGCCTTAGAAGCACCAGTGAGAATGTTTTCATTGTCCTTCCTCTCCATCCCATACAAATTCAATTCAATTGCATAGACATCTTGAGGAGCTCCAGTGGTTTTCATGGCTCTTTAAATTTTTTTCATTCAAATAAATGCACCTTTTGTTTATTTCTTCATTTCATTTCTGTTACCCCACCTTTCTCTTCTTATTTCCCAAACTTTCGGAAGTAATTATGCATATTAGACCCTCTGTAGTCTGGGTCTTGTCTTCCACAGGCAACAGAAATTCAATTTACTCAAGAAAGCAGCCATGTCTCCATTGCCAAAACGACAAGGCATATCTCTGAACTCATTCCTCCTAATGTGAAATTCTACCTTTTAGCCCCCAACTTGAACTACCCAGGGTAAAAGCAAAGTGATCCATCCTCAGTTCATTCTGCTTTGGCTAGCCTGTGGGGGCAGGGCTTCATGTTACCCCACAGCCAAGTAACCGGAGCGTACTTTTGTTGTTTTCTAAGGGTCTTATTTCCTTTTAGAACAAAAGAAAAAATTTCCACTCTTAATTTTAGATTTTCTTTAAGGAGATAACTCTCTCTCCCCCTGCCCCGTCTCTCTCGTGCACACACACACGGACACACACACAAGGACACACACACTAAAAGGACTGAGCATGGCTACCAGTGTGAAAGGTTCTCCAGTTGCAAGTTTGAGAGTTAGGGGCTGGGTAATGAAAAGGCCCCAGGAAGAGGCAGGAGAGCAGGTCATAGACCCATATGGATGAGCATATCTGGGCTGCCGAGAGCATGTATCAAGGCGGTGTGAGAGGAGGCAGAAGAAAGTCAGGTCATATCCTGGCAGACTTACTTGTGGGCTTAGAATTTTAGTTTTTGACCTAGACATGGTAGAAAAATCTTGGCGGCTGTTAAGCAAGAGAGGGCCAAGATTTTCCAAACTTTCAGTTTGGAAAGACCGCTTGGCGCAGTGTGCAGAGAGGCAGGAGGAGAGAGACGAAGGTGGATAAGGAAGGATGAAAAGGCAAGGGGAGGACCGAGCTTTAGCCTGAAGTGGTGATGCTGAGTACAGAAAACACTGCTGACCCGAGAGAGATTCAAGAGTACATGTGAGATGAAACTACATCCTTTTCAGTTCGAGTCGGTGCCTACAGCTCTCTTCTGTATATGCCCCATGGTCCAAGCATTTCGGATATTCCAGAGTCTTCATTTCAACTTATGCGTTACCTTTACAGCTTCATACAACGCCCTCTAAGGGCTTCCTTGCAGAGACTCAGACCCTGTCATACATTGCCTGTCCTCAGCAGCTCTACACAATCCCTGCACTCTTTCATCTTTTACGCCTTTAAAGCCAGTGCCATATGGATAAGGGCTCTAAGTTCTGCAGTCACCCCAGGATGGACTTCTTTCCCCAGACACATCAGCTTGGCTGTGCTGACTTTCTCTCTCTCCGAGGTAGTTGCTTTAAAAGGGTGGAAACCTATCTCCCACTGCTAGCCCATTCTCAGTTCAATCTTTCTCTGTTCATAAAAATTAACATCTTTGCAAATTGGGTCCTTTGATGCAGGAGGGGTCTTGTCCTCAAAAGTGTTTTTCTCATTGCCCAATGCAGAAAGCCAGGTTTCTCTCTGGTAGTGTGAGTCTCTTTGGCAGTCACGGCAGCCATGCTGCCAGCGCCCTTCTTCCTGAGAACCTTATCTGATCATACATCTTTCCTCCTCCAACAAATTAATCCATTGTCTTTAAATTCAACTTCACTCAACTTCTCAGACGTAGGCAGAATAAACAAAGCAAAATTCTCACCCAAAATATCACACAGAGGGTCTCAATTCCAATTTCCAATGGAGTCTTTGCTCCTCTCCAAACCCTCATGAGGCAGCCCCCAACTGTCTGTAGCTCTCCCAACATCCTTCTTCTAGGCTCCCACCAGAACGGCCTATTGAGCTGTCTACAGAATTCAGTGACTTTCATAACCCAAAGTTGCAAACTCTTTTACATTCCAGCCACAGAAACATTTCCGGGTCTGAGAATCATGTGGCTGGGTTAAATACAGCATTACATTCCAGCCACTAAAGTATTTCCGGGGCTGAGAATCACGTGGCCGGGTTAAATACAGCATTACATTCCAGCCACTAAAGTATTTCCGGGTCTGAGAATCATGTGGCCGGGTTAAACACAGCAGCAGCCCTACTTCTCAGCCACAATTTTTGTCTTAGTTTCTTTTCCTGTTGCTGTTATAAATACTGACAAAAGCCGTTAAGAAAAAAAAAAGTTTATTTCAGTTCACAGTTCAAGATATAGTCCTTGGCAGGGAAGTCATATCACACCCATAATCAGGAAACAGAGAGATGAATGTATGCTAGCATGCAGTTTGTTTTCTCCGTTTATACAGTCGAGGATCCCCTGATCAAGGAATGGTTCAACCCACAGCCCAAGATGGGTCTTCCCATAGCAGTTAACATAGCCAAGATAACCCCACAGATAGACAGAGCCCAACTCCCTGGCACTTCTAGATTCTGTCCACTAACAATTAGCACTAAATATCACAGCATTTTAAACCAAGTTAAATCCATCAGAATGCACCATGGTGGTCTCAGCTGGAGAAACCAGATCCTTTTTTCTTAGGATTTTGAACTTGAAAGAAGGACAATTAGTCTCAATTTGTCTCTAAGGTCAAAAACTCTAAAGGCAGAAAGTCCTGACATTCAAGTTTCTGATCATGCTCAGAGAACTGGTCTGCAGAGAGAAACTGAAAAGAAGCAGGGAGGCAGCGGGGAGGTGGCTCAGTGGGTGAGTGCTCTGCAGTTGCGAGGATCTTCCTGAGCTCGAGTCCCCATATCTATATGTTGTGGGAGTAACTTCCGCTGCCTCAACCAATAGTCGCTGGAGCAGGAGCCGGGAGCAGGAGCCGGGACCAAGCGCCGGAACCAAGCGGGCCTGATCCGGGATCTGTGGCTCTTTTTAAAAGAGAAATATACCACACCCCAGTGGGCTGGTATTTCAGCGGCTATTGGCTGACGGAGCGGAAGGCGCTCCCCGCCGCACTGTGGGCTCGTGCTTCAGCGACTATTGGTTGAGGCAGCGGAAGTTACTCCCACAACACCTCCCCCTTTTGTTTAAGTAAGAGAGTTCTAAGCCTACTATGAAATTATATACAGTAAGTACAAACAATAAGTACAAATATCCTATTCTAATTAGCTAAAGTCTTGTATAATAAATAACTTGGCCAAGTCATGAAAGGAAAGTAACTATGTTTATATAATCTTCAATCCCATCAAAGATCTGAGAAGGGAAATAATGTTACCTGAGTAATTAGGAAGTGCAATCAAACTTCCATAACAAGTAACAAATCACAGAGACAACTGGCTACCTGGGCAAACACCCAAAATCACGTTTGCAGCGTTGAAGCAACCAACTTTGGCTAAGGCCTAATGTAACTGACATACCATTTTCAAAGGCAAGGAACTTTTCAAAACTATCTTATCCTGTCTTGGCAGGATATGACAGTCTTGTTTTATCCATTTACGAATACTCTGTAACTCTGTCAGTAGTTGAGGTATGGGCATTTCTTTACCCAAAGGCCAGTTCTGCCAAGAAGAAAGGCTCCAGGTGGAGTGTCTTTGGTGCTCAATATTCTCTCGGGAATAGATCGGTGTTGCTAGGAGCGATTGTGTCTCCCTACCACAGAACTCTGAATTAGATTAAAGGCCATTTTCTACAGCTCTTTGAAGAGGTTGAAGATTATCTATCTATACTGAATATAATCTCTATGTATCAAAAGAACCTGATTAGTCTAATTATAAATGACAAACTTAGATGACCCCCCCTTTTTTTTTAAAGATTTCTGCACTTATAAAATTCCTTCCCCAACCCTCAACCCTATACTAATTATAACCAACCCCTAAATGATGTCCCTAAACCCAAGGACAAACTTTACTGGGAGAGGGGACGTCGTTCTCTAGAATTACTTCCAGCTGTCATGGGGACGACGTTCTTTCTGGGAGATCCTGTGAAAGTAAAATGATGGTTAAATTTCAAGATCAATGTCTTTTAATATTGCAAATAGTCTCTGAGTATTTTGTGGAGGTCTGGCCAGAATGTTGTACAAGATGTGCATCATTTCAGCTAACCACTTGTGCAGCTGGTACCTAAAACAGATCTTGTAGTAGCGCTATCAGTATCATGACATCATCTCAACCAGGTGGAGTTGTTGTTATGGGGCCCCATCTTCTTCCTGGAAACTTCAAATGTCACTGCAGGAAAAACTTATTGTTCATTGTGGAAAACTTAAACATTAATCATATATATTAATCATATATTAATATCATATATTATATGATTATATCTATACAGAAGCCATGGCGACAGGTAACCCGGCAGTGGTGTGTTGGCAGGGTAGTCAGCCTAGCCAAAAGGTGAACTTCAAATTCAGAGAGAGATCCTGCCTCCAGGCAATATGGTAGAAAGAGAGGAAGATGCCTGGTGTCTTTCCCTTCCTTTCCTTTCCCATGCATGAACCTAACACCTACAGCTGGACGCTGAAGCATTACTATATATACTGCATATACAGCACACTATATGTGTGCTTGCACACCCATACCTGTTGGTGGAGGCTTTTCCCAGCTGCCCAGACTCAAAATAATCAACAGAAGCTATATTAATTGCAATACTGCTTGGCCAATATCTTCAGTGTATTTCTAGCTAGCTCTAACATCTTAAATTAACCCATTTCTGTTATTTTATATTTTACCATGAGGCTCGTGGTTTACTGGTACTGACACACAGGCGTCTTTCTCCTCCAGTGGTTACATGGCATCTCTTTGACTCTGCCTACTCTCTGCTCCTCTGTTTGGGAATTCTGCCTTGCCCTATTCTGTGCTGCAATAGGCCCAAAGAAGATTCTTCATTAACCAATGGTATTCACAGGATACAGAAGGGAAACACCCATCACCTCCCATTTTCTGTCTAAATAAAAAGGAAGGTTTTAACTTTAATATAGCAAGATTATATATAACAAAACAGTTATTAAGCAAGAATTAGTTACAACATTTATATCTACTTTATCTTTTATCATAACTAAGGAAAACTATAACTATCTTATTCTTCAACTCCATCAAAGACTCCAGAAGGATATAATATTACCTAAGTAAACAGGAAGTGCACTGTAAGCAACTTCCAAAACCCTAGAATTGACAGAGACATCTTTCTGCCTGGACAGTCACCCAAAGTTCTTCTGCAGCATCCATTTTCAGGCTATAAGCCCATAGTATTCAGCAGACTTTTCCATGAAGCAGGAAATTTCAAAGATAGTTCCACCTATATTGGCAGTTTGTCAATAACTTTCATCTCTATCCTGCAGAATGTCTGGCAGACTCTTTCATGAATCAGGAACCCTGAAGGACGGTCTCACCTTCTTTAGACAACTTCAGCAGTCATTTTTATGTGGGTCCTGCAAGTCTAGTCAAGCAGTCCAGGCATGAACAGTTTCTTGCCCAAATGGCTATCAAACTCCATAAGAAGCCTCTTTGATGCCCATCATCCTCTTGAAGTAGATTGGTGCTGCCAGGAGTGGATATGTCTCACTGTCATGAAAAGTCCTAATTTCTTAAAACATTTAAATGCCATATTCTGAAGGTCTTTGAAAGATTTGAAGAATATCTATCCATCTGAGATTCATCTTTGTAGATCTAGAAAACCTAACAAGTTTGCTATTATAGATGACTATTAACCTGTATTTCTTAATTGTAAATTACATTTTAAGTGAGTTACACAAACACAATACCTTAATAAAGAACAGAAATATAAATATAATATAATTGACCTTAAATTTGTATCAATAACCAAGATTCATACCAATGCAAAGTATTCATCTCTATAGCACATACCCCCCCCCATGCCTTACCATAGATATACACACACAAAACATACCTTACCATAGATACATATATACACCCAGATATATCACATTACAGATACATACATCACCCCACACACACTACCAGAGATACATACACATATATACACACCTATACACACCACAACAGATACACATACATGCACCCCTACACATACCATACCACAGATACACATACATACCCCTTATATACACACATCACACTACACATACACACACCCACACATGCACACCTCTACACACACACCACACCACAGATAAACACACACCACAGATATACACACATACATACTTTATCCTACCACAGATATACATATACACATATGCACATCACATCATAGATACACACACCACATACAAATAAACACACATCACAGATATACACACATACATACTTTTTCCTACCACAGATATACATATACACCTATGCACATCACATCATAGACATACACACACACACACACACACACACACACACACACACACACTCATGAATGAATGTTTTAAGGACCAAAAGGATACAGGGGAAGTAGGGAGAAGATAAGGAAGAGCTCTCTGATCAGCTCCCTCCTTTGTCTAAATTAGCTAAAAATGGCTCCCTGTTATCTGAATCTAGTGAACGTAGGCTGTTCACAAATTCTATGAGAGACTCCAACATGTTTTCTTATAACGATACCTTTCCATTTTTGATTACTACAATCTTTCTGCATTTTTTTGCAATTGGAGAGGTAGTCACAGTTATTGCGGCTTTAATTTGCATTTCTCTGATGACTCAAGCCACTGAACTTTTCATTTTTACTTATCTTATATAATTTTAGTTACATGTCTATGCAGAGCTTTTGCCTAGTTTTAAAACTGGGCTTGTCTTCTGATTACTGAATAACAAGAGTCCCCCATGTATTCTGAATACGAGTTACTCAGACATAACTTTGGAAATACTTTCTTCAAGTCTGAAAGTGCCTTTCATTTCTTAATAATGTCTTTTGAAAAGAAATGGTTTCACTTTTGATAAAATCCAGTTTACCAAGTTTTCTTTTCTAGTATGTGTTCTTTGAGCCTTAACAAACCTTTCCCTAGCTCAAGACAACATTGTTTCTTTACCCTTTGTCTTACAGAAATTCGTTTCTTTTAAAAACTATCTTTATATTTATAGCCATTTCAATATATTTTTTGCTGTTTGTTTGTTGAGATAGGGTTTCTCTGTGTAGTCTTGGATGACCTGGAACTCACTCTGTAGACCAGGCTGCTTTTGAACTCACAGAGATCTGCCTACCAAGTACGGTGATTAGTGTGTGCCATCATTGCCTGGCTTTTTGAGTATGGTATGCGATAGGGTACAGATCCATTTGTTTTTGTGGATATATCACTGTTACAGCATCAGTTTTTGTAGGTTGGTTTGTTTTTTAAAGATCCAATCACCCATTGCACTACTCTGGAATCCACAGCAACATCAGCAAGCTATGTGCATGTAGGTTCAATTCTGGGTTTTCTACTCTGTTCCTTTTATTTGATGTGAACATTCTTCTGCCAACACCATACCTGGATAATTACTATCAATTTTAGTAAGTCTTACAGTCAAAAAGTCTAAGTCCCATGACTTTGTTATTCTGGGTTGTATGTGTGTTGGAGTGAATCTATGGCTTCATATGCTAGCCATATGCTCTATTGTTCAGTTACATTTCCAGACATGATTTTATTCTTTTCACAAGTATTTTTGGCTATTTCTGGACCTTCTACACAAACCTTATGGATTTCTACAATAAATCTTTTGAGGATTGTGAGATGGCTCAGTTTTGTGACCTCAGATCAATCCCTGGAACCCACATAAAGGTGGAAGGAGAGAATGGATTCTATGAGGTTATCCTTTGTCCACACATGTGCCATGGCACACAAGTCTATACAAACATCAAGCTCATATACACAGACACTTACAAAAAAAAACCAAAAAACCAAAACTGTCCAGGCCAGGATATGCCTGTAACCACAGCATTCCATGGGGGGAGGTGGGGGCAGAGGCAGATGAATTTCTATAAGTTTAAGGACAGCCTAGTCTACACATGAGTACCAGGCCAACCAGGGGTATATGGTAATGCCCATTGTGGTATATTTGTGCACTATCTGAAGATGTATTGCTGTGATTGGTGTAATAAAGAGCTGAATGGCCAATAGCTAGGCAGATGAGGATAGGCGGAATCTCTGGGGAGAGAGGAAGAGGAAGAGGATCTAGGTGCTCAGATTACACCAAGGAGATGTCAGGGAAGACACTGAAAAGGCTAGATATATGGTCCAGAGTAGAGGTAATCAAGCCACATGGGAGAATGTAGATTAACAAAAGCAGATTAATTTAAATTATAAGAGCTAGTGGGGCAAGCCTACGCTAATGGGCAAGCTTTAATAATTAATAAGTCACTGTACATTGCTGGTGGACTGGTGGTACCAATGAGAAAGTACTGCTACAGAGGTCAGAACAGGGTATCCAATTCCCCTGAACTGGAGTTACAGATGGCTGTGAGCCATTACGTAGGTGCTGGGCACTGAACCCATGTCCTCTTAACCATAGCCATCTTTCTAGTCCTTTAATTCTCTTTGTTGATGGTATTATAATTCCTAGAAACTTTCACAGACAATTATTACGAGAAATACAATTGATTTTTGTGATGTTACCTTATTTCTTGTGATATTGTTATACTAGTTTTAAATGTTTGTTAAGATTCCTTAGATTTCTTCCTATAGTTATCTCTGCAGTACTCTCCCCATCCGTACAATGTTCCTTGAAAATAAAGACAGGTAAACCTCTCCCTTGCAAATTTATGTTATTGACTTTTTTGCCTTTCCATATTGATATGGTAACATTGAGTGAAGGTGATTCAGTCATGCTTTTACAGAGGAAGCAGTCTTTGCAGTCTTTCATAGCCAAGCATTTTGTTGTAGCATTTTTATCCGTCCCCATTATCACCCTGAGCATATGTTTCTCTGCCCTTTGTATGATGAGGCCTTTTGCCAGAAATGGAACTGGACTGTAGCAGGAGATCTTTCTGTCTCTGTTGTACAAACTATTTGATTTGTTGCTTTTGGTCTCCTCCACAGAACAGATTAATGGACTTTAAGCTGACCTCCACTCTTTAGTAACCGCACTCAGTCAAGCAACACTATTCTTTGATCTATTCTTGGAATCCACTCATTAATAATATTTTTTTACAGATTTATTGAGTTACAGCCCACATGCCACATAGGTCACCGTTTAAGGTGTAAATGTCATCGACTTTCACTATATTCCCAAACTTGCATAAGCATCACTCAGTCAAATGTAGAACATTCCATTAACTTGCCCCAGAAACACCTTGCCTCGTTCTTTTTTTTTTCTTTTAAATGGGAGAATTCAAACTTCTAATCACCTTGCCTCAGTCTTTTGAGTGCTATTTTGCTAATGTTTTAATAATACATTTATTATCCATGTCAACGAGATATATTACTATGTATTTTTTCTTCAAATGGCCTTTTCAGCTGTCCCCCCTCCCACCCACTGGAGGCAGGAGAATCAAATTGTAGGTCAGCCTGTGATACACGGCAAGACCCTGTCTCCAAACCACAGAACAGAAGCTGGAACAAACAAAACCAGAAATCAGTGAAGAGTTTACTCCCCTTCCTTGTTGTGCTTCCCTTAGAATGAAGCTGGAAGTTTCTTTGAGGAAAGGCTTTTAGTTACAAATAGGATATATTAGTAAACAGACGCTCTATTGTTTTTGTTTGTGTACTTAAAGGAATTGGTCCATTTTGTGTGAATTATTGGCCCTGTGGGCCTGAAGCTGCCCCTGCTGTTGTCTGCCGTCCAAGCATCTGCAGGATCTCGCTGTCTCCATGCTGACAGTCCATGGCTTCTCTCTTTTGTTCCCAGTCAATCTAGGCAGGGTGTCCATTTGAATGATTTTTATTCAGAAGGCCAGCTTTTGGTTTTCTACATAGTTTTTTTGGTTTATAATTTGATTTGTCTATGCCCTTAATAATTTCTTTCCTTATAGTAGAATAGGTTTATTTATTTGTTTATTTTAGTTTTTGAGAAGGAAGTTTAGGTTACAGCTCAAGAACATTCTTATTTTCTAAAGTTAACATTCAATGGTACAAGCTTCCCTTAATTCATGACTTTATGCGCATCCCACTCAGCTTGCTATGTTGTGATTTCCCTTCTTC
This sequence comes from Myodes glareolus, assembly GCF_982192425.1. NCBI lineage: Eukaryota > Metazoa > Chordata > Mammalia > Rodentia > Cricetidae > Myodes > Myodes glareolus. The sequence goes on from NC_142050.1 coordinate 7,598,629, forward strand.
AATCTCAAAATGCATTTTGATTTCCCCTGTGATGTGTTCTTTTGACCCATGGGCTATGCGGATAGATATTTTTTTCTATTTCTAATAATTTGGGAGATGACACAGTTAAATACTTGCAATTGATTTATAGCTTAGCTCTGTTGTAGTTTCAGATAACGTTCTTTGTGATTTCGACTTTTAGGAATTTATTTGGGGGCTAGGTGCTAACTCAGTGGTAGAATACTTGTCGAGCACACAAAATTTAAAGTGGTCCTTATGGATAGCATAGAGCCAAACCTTGCTTTTACAAGATCCTGTCTCCTGCTGACATGACAGGGAAAACGTACCCAGGAACTCTCAATAATATGGTTACTGGAACAAGACCTGCATAATGCCATCACCAGATGACAAGCCAGTGAAGATGGGGGAACTTCCTCAAGGCTGTACTCCCATATGAAGAGCTACAAGGGATCAATGGTTGTGGAGAGTGGAAGAATCGGTTGCCTTACAGGGAGGAGCTCCTATATAACTTGCTAGATCTCAAGTGGTCTGACTGCACAAGCCTTAGAAGTGTGCAGAATTTCAAGGGACAAATCCATTATATGGGAACTGCCAAACCTGCCAGCTTTCAGTTGTCCACAGTTACTATGCCTCTGTAGTATCTCAGTATCTCCATACTGATAGTTCATGACTTTGCTCTTTTATTCCTAATCAAAGACAAGAACACGTGTATCTAACATGCACACGTGTATATATATGTAATGAGACTTACAGAAAAAGAGGCCATGAATTTGGCAGGGGGACACTGGGAGGAGGAGGACAGGAAGAAGGAGTGATGCCAATGACAATAGCACTCACATATAAAGGGCTCAAAAAAACTAAAGACAAACTACATTTATCCAGAAAAGATGCAGTTCCAGTACAGTTTCTGCATTTTATTGCAGTTTATGGATAGAGGGAACTATGAAACATACCAAATGCAGTGAGAAGGTACGGCTATTCTGATGTAGACTCAGAGTAAACTCATCGGAACAGTCATATTTCCTTCCTAAGTTGTATATGGTTGCTGCAATACAGTGCTTATTGTACGCAGCAATCTGTTTTAGGCTTGGTTAAACACCACAGTAGGATTTACTGTATCAAACTCGAGTTTGTAAAAATAGGACAATATTTGCTTGTTATGCTATTCCTGGCATCTGCGAGCTCCCAAGGCTCACTGGCGGTGCTTCAGGCCTCGCAGACACGAGTTCTGAGGCACCGCTCACACACATCTGGTGACTAAATGTGTTTGAATACAACTACTGAACATTAGCCCGTTTCATACCCTGAGCTTCAGTATTTCTGTAGGGCTCTCTCTACTCCTTACAGTTTAAATACCTTTTTTCTTGATGGTCATAAAAGTAAAACAGGGGTCTACTGGTTCTGCTTTGTTGGCTTTCGTGTGAAGGTGAAATCATCTGAAATGTATTTTCTGGCTCAGTGTGTCTGAGGTCTAAGCAGCATGGCTAACGTGCAAGCAATGAACTGGTGTGCACCTCTTCATGCAAGTAAGCAAGGCTCCTTGACCCAGTTACTGATTATAGGGCTCTGACAACAGGGGCAGAAGGTCATCAAGAAATAGACCGTACTAGAAAGCAAGGATGGCGATTACTGGCGTCACATCAGAAAGATTAGATGTCAACTGAAGAGTTTCCCAGCAGCCACTTATTACCTAATGTGAGCATCAACAAAGCTAATGCAGGCGATGATGAAAACACACCTATACACTTGTCTATGAGATCACAATGAGATGAACAAATATAAACCCAACAACTTCACTGGTAGTTTGTGGAGAATACCCGAATGAACGCACTGCTCGGAAGAAAGAGAGAACTGTTTATTTTGCCTTTCCTGTGACTCCAGGATTTGCTGGGATAGGAGGAAAGCTAGTCAATCCTGAGTCATGCAAACACACATGAAGCAGAAAGACAAAATGCAGTTAAGTCACCTGCTCCCAGTAGTGGGCCTGACTTTCCAAGGTTCCGCTTCACATCCACTCCAGCGTGGTTACTTGAATGCGTTTGAACTTCAGCCTAGGCTAATCATCAGCTTTCCTAACTTCACATTTATTCAGTTCCCTTCTTTCTTCTCTTCTTCCCAAGAAATGTTATTGAACACTTATCAGTTCCAGGTGGCTGGATGTGTAAGGGATCCATTTAATTGTGTAATTTCTTGCCTACTTTCTACTGCGCAAATGAAAGGAGTGCAAGATAGCAATGTGTGTGAAGTTGGGAGGAATGGTGGCTTTTATTTTTTGGTTTAGGATAGAGCTCTACAAAAGTCTCCTGAGTAAATAATATCGGAGAAGAAATCAGGAAGAAATGAGAAAGGAGCCACTCAGATGCCGTGCAGGAATAGAATTCCAAGCGGAAAGACTGACGAGTGCAAAGGCCACAGGGGCGGAGTACATATGCTTTGTGTAGGAACTGGTCATATCCTGTAATTCTGTGTATTACCCTCTACACCCCTATTAATCTGTAGCTTTGTCTACAAATACACACTATCTTAAACTCAATGGATGAGTTTATAAATGTTTATGAAAATGTGCACATAATGCTATGAACGACTGTAATTTATATTTACAGAGAGCTTGTGTGTGCGAGAGGAACCTCTGGTCACAGAGTATGTGTGGAGGCCAGAGGTCAAGCTTGGGTGCTGCTCCCTGCTTCCCACCCTGTTTGAGACAGGATCTTGCCACTGCACACTCCAGATTGGCTGGCCTGCCTGCAGCTGTGCATTGTCAACTTCGATCTCTATCTTCTACAGGAGCACTGAGATAACAGATGTGTTACTGTGTCTTTACACAAGTTTTAGGGATTTGAACTCAGGTCCTCACATTTGTATAGTATGTGCTTTTTAACACAGAAAACCATTTTCTCGGCCCCTTTCCATGCTTTCATCATGGAACTAGTACACAGAAATTAACTACTTGAATATATTCATAAACTCTCTGTCCCTTACTTTATAGCATGAATTTTTTTCTAAGAAGGCAAGAAAAAAAAGAGCATATTCTCTGTAGTACAGAGAATAAATGCATCAATTCTCAATAGCAGTGGTCTAGCATTATATTTGAGAAAACTGCAACTAAATGGCAAAGAAATCTTTTGAAGAATAAGATGTGTTAGAGACTGGCAATATAGATCAAGTTTTTATTGATTTTTATTGAGCTATACATTTTTCTCTGCTCCCCTCCCTTCTTTTACCCTCCCCTTCAACCCTCTCCCATGGTCCCCATGCTCCCAATTTACTCAGGAGAACTTGTCTTTTTCTACTTCCCATGTAGATTAGATCTAAGTAAGTCTCTCTTAGTGTCCTCATTGTTGTCTAGGTTCTCTGGGATTGTGATTGTAGGCTGGTTTTCATAGATCAACTTTTAAAGGGGCTTTCCATGAGCGTGATGATCTGAGTTCAATCCCCAAACCCACATAGCAGAAGGACAGAGCCAGCTTCTGCAAGCTGTTTTGCTCTGACCTCTACATGCACGTGTGTCCCATTTCAATAAATAAATACATGTCAAAAATTAAATAATTAAAGGATTTAGAAGAACAAGGAGATGGGGGTGCAGTAGGCAACACTGGTACTGGAGATTATAAGTCCAGAGTCTACACGGTGATAAAAGTCCAATGCCTGGACTTGTCATGTTCAGGACCTCAGTTAAAGAAAGAATCAGAGCTAGAAAGGCATGTGGGGATGTGGAGGGGCAGGCAGCTCTCCATAATGAACTGGACAGATATGTTGGCTGAGCCGGCTTTTGATCTAAGTTGGGGAGCTTGGTGATCAGGTAGATTTGAGAGAGGGGGAAAGTTGAAGTCAATAAAGAAGTGGGGAAAAGGAGAAAAGGAGGGACCCGTACATGGTTCTTGCTGTGGTCAGGAGGTTAACAGGACTCTGACACAACAAGGAAGATGCGACTGTCACTTCACTTCCTCCTGGCCACGCACTATGACTTTTAACAACTTGGCAATAAAGGATATGCGATGAGAACATTAGGTTCCGGCTCTGTGCTGAATTTGTAGGACAATAAAGAGAACCTCTAACCAGAATCTCCACATCCATGGAAACTATTCACACTAGACAAACGTTTGTGTTTCCATCTGGACATCAGAAAGCCCCACAGACTCAGCCCACCCATGTTTGTAAAAGCATGTCATGTGACCTTCACGCAGGCATTGTTTCACAAACAACCAAGCCCATCCAAGTTTTTCTTTACTCTGCTTTCCAAAGCCCAGGTTCTAGAGTGTTTTGACTACAAACCCAAAAGTCAAATGGAGGTCATAGGTTGAAGAGTCATTTTGGAGTACCCTTTTACAGCCATTTAATACTGCATTTTCCTCATGGTAGAAAAGAGAATGAGAGGAGAAAATGATTTGCCTTAAATCAGCCCAGCTGCAGCAGAGAGAGGAATGACCCTGCTAGGATCTTTCTCATCTCCACACTAGACCCAGGATGACTGCGACACCTCCGGATCCTTCCACATCACCTCAGCACCATGCCTGCCAGCCACAGTGGCTTAGATCTGCCTCTGTTTCCCCGTATGTCCTCTTCCTGGAATGCCTTCCCACGCTGTGAGACATTTGCACATGGTGTGAAGATGTATTGCTGTGACTGGTGTCATAAAGAGCTGAGTGGCCAAGAGCTAGGCAGCAGGTATAGGTAGGACTTCTGGACAGAGAGAACTCTGCCAAGAAGAAAGGGGAAGTCACCAGTCAGACACAGAGGAAGGAGGTCATGCAGGAGGAGAGGTAAAAGCCATGGGCCACACGGCAGCCCATAGATGAATAGAAATGGAGTAATTCAAGTAGTAAGAGCTAGTTAGAAACAAGCCTAAGCTAAGGCCAAGCTTTCATAATAAGAAGTCTCTGTGTCGTTATTTGGGAGCTGTCTGGTGGGACAGAGAAAGACTCGTTACACTTCCACTTCCTGTCCATTTGATAATTTTTACCTTTCATGCCTCCACTCAAACCTCTGTTCCTTTGAGAACCTTTCCTGACGCACTCCTCAGTAAAACCAACAGCTCTCCTTCCCTACAGCCGGCACACAGAACTGTCACTACCAAAATGCGACTCCCCATGTGTGCCCAGCTCCCATCTGCGTTATAAGCTCAGGAGGTGGAGGTTACACTCTCTGATTTTATAAAGGAAAAGTGATATGCCTTGCAGTTTGCAGGCATGCAAAACACCAATGAGCAAAGGGAGGGTCCTGGAATGGCTGAAAACAGGGTCCTCCTTCAGCGAAGCTTTCCTGCTGCTAATTACTGCTTTTAAAAGTCCAAGCAGACACGGTTTGCTGGATGACTACTCAGGTTTTCTCAGACACTGAGACTTCCCCACTGCCCTCAGTGCACTCAATGATCCACATGTACAGGTTCCTAGTGGAATTGCAGAACGCCCCCTGTAATATGATGTTGCTGCTATTTCAGTCAGGAAGAAGGAAACTGGGGTTTAGAAGCATGAGGCAATGTGCCCAAGCTTACTCAACTCGGAGTCGATTGCACTACATCAATGAACCCTCTTAATTCTGCTAAATCTCAGATCTCAAACAATGATGGTAGAACTTCGGAGCTTGCTTTCCCTTGTCATTTTGTTAACTGATTGTGTGTGTGTGTGTGTTTTAAAAAAACACTCTAATGCATTAAAAGTTTGTCAATCTAGCTTCTTGTATTAGAACTCCAACTGTTACTCACTATACAATGACATCCTCAGATACAGGATCAGAGGCAGAGGTACTGAAATACAGAAGCTGAAATACAGGCAGTTAAACTATCCCAAACCAGATAATTAATAATATGCAGATACATTTCTGACGGAAGAGGCCAGCATTCACATCTTAATGCTTTTCATGTTTACTCAGTTGGTAATTTTTTTTCCTGTTTTCTGTTTTTAACTTAAGAAACCAATTCTGTCATCAGAAAACTTAACTGACTGGATTCACTTCCTCTTTCAGGTCATTAGTGGAAGTGGTAACTTGGGTCACAAGACTGAGGGCAGAGTACCAGTCTTATCAATTTCTCTCTAACATGAGAAGCATACAAATCAGTAGATGGCAGAGAACAATGTTTCCTTTTTATCCTATCCATAGTCCTTGTGCTCTGCGGTAATTTTAAACAAATTTTAAAAAATTAGTGTGTGTGATGGGGGTGCATGTGACACATTCCCATGTAGAAGTAGAATCTGTTCTGTCCTTCTACCTTTCTGTGGGTTCCAGGGATGGTACTCGTCTCTCCAGGCTTGCATGGAAAGCATCTTTGCCTGAGGAGCCATGTCACAGGCCATATACTAGAGTTTTCAAATAATGTCAGTATTTCTTCTGGCTATTTCATTTTGATCATTTATTCATATCTATGCATTATTGGAGAAGTTAATAATTGGATAATACTTCTTGACTGCAACATGCTAAACCTGCCTGCATTTTACATTTACTATGTTTAATGATGACCAGTCTCTCTCTCTCTCATACATTTACTATGTTTAATGATGACCAGTCTCTCTCTCTCTCTCTCTCTCTCTCTCTCTCTCTCTCTCTCTCTCACACACACACACACACACACACACAGACACACAGACACACAGACACACAGACACACACATCATCCCATACAGGATAGTTAACTGCTCTTCAGAACATGTCTCTGCTTGGGGGAGCTTTATTCTCTGTAGAAGGTCTCCTTGGAGGGATAGAGGAGAAGACTAGGCATGTAGCAATTCTTGGCCACATCTTGATAGAAATGGTTACAGTCCAGTTAGTTCCAGATCAGCAGCCTTGGAACACCTGGGTTGCATCATTTGTATACACCCAATCCATAATGTTTTGATCAGCAATCATGCATTTGTCTGCACAGGCTTGACAACACAAGTCTTTTCCTGGGATGAGAAAGCGCTCCTGTGGCTGAGGCAGTGAGCTGCTTTCTGAAATCCAATTCCTCTTCTGAATCTTTCTTGACTCTCCCGCATAGAAGTGTAGCTACAAGACAGTTTTTCCAGCAGAATAGGCAGAGCGGCATAATTCCCAGGCATGCCCGATAAGCTATGTGTTCTTTCTCTTTCCTGAAGATTGGGATGTCATATCAATCAATGATGGAAGGTGAGTGTCCAGGACTGTAAAGTGGTTGCTTGTCTTGAATTTTTAATGGAAAGACACCCTGATAACTTAGACCTTCCTTGGATTATTTTGGGTATCTCTTTGCACCACAATCAAACCTAGACTATCCTAACAAAGCAAGGATAGAATTAAGAGGCAATTAAATGATTAAGATTCTAGGTATAGCATTGGAACTGGGTTAGAGTTAAACAGTACTGTAAAAATTGAGAACTACTCAAAGATTTATTTTATTACACCTTCCTTGATCAATAAGAATGCTGTCAATAGCATCTGGTGATTAGTGAAGTATCAAAAATCATTGAGGTGTTCAAGATCTTTCCACACTCACTTTAATGCTACTGAAAATTAGAAATGTTGTGTTATTATCACGAAGGATGTGGAAGTATGGAACTGAAAGCTGCTAGCTAATTCTTCAGTGTTTTCTTTTATCACAATCTTACAACTGAAGTCCTTGAGGTCTCCTCAGTGAACTTCTGATGTTCTTAGGGTGTTATTTTAGCTCTGCAAACTAGCTTCCAAATGTTAAGCATATATTCCCTGGGAAAGCAGGAGTGCCTTTTTTACAATGTTCAGAGACATGATCTTTTAATACTTTGGTCTACAAGATATAATTATAAAATAATGGAGAAATAAAAATATTGCATAGAGAAACACCAAAGGCACAGGTTCCTTTTCTGAGGATTTTTAATTTAAACTCATTTTATTCTAATCTTTCACATCATCAGCTATTTTTAAACTGTTCTTACTGAGGTGTAACTTCTATGCAAGAATAAACTATGACGTTTACAGCTCCATGAACTTTTAAACATGCCCACACACCCACGTCTACCACTCGGAAACACGCGCAGAATATGTTCGCCACTCCAGCAGTCTTCTGAGCTATTCTCTCTGTCGATACTGCCTGGAAACTGGCATGAAGAGGCTGCTGTATGTTAGGGGAAGAAGAATGCTTCTGCAGACCTATCTTCATACAATTTCAGATAAGCCACGAATAGTTATTAACTCCCATGGCAACTTGTTGGGGCAGAAAGGCACCCAATTAGGGGACTCCAATGTCTGGGTTATATGTCCAAATGAGAGACTCCCTAGCTTTGCAGTTCTTGGTAAATTATTGAGCTTTTCTGAATCTCTACCATTAGAACTAGAAGAAGATATACAGAAGATAAATAAGAGATGAATCTATTTCAGAAGCTTTCTTAGAAAGTCATGTTTGGGGCTATTATGTAGAGTTATGTGAAATAGCTTATATTTATGACCATGAAAGGCAGTCACACCTATCTGCACAGGTAGCTACAAAAGTAAAAAGCATGTAAGAACTATGTATAAGGCATAATCCTTACTCTCAACAAAATTTCAAACTGATGGGACAATTAGAGACATGGGTATAATAACACAAAGACGCACTGAAAAAGCACCCTCAGAAGAAAACAAATATAAGATTGATGAATCTTTATTTTTAATTATCTACTATATTTTCACTAACAAAGTTGCTCATGAGTTGTTGGGGGAGGCCTCTCATTCATTCCTGGCTGCTTAGACCCCAAATAACCACACAGAAACTATACAATTTGTAATACTGTTTGACAAATAGCTTAAGCATATTTTTAACTAGTTCTTATATCCTAAACTAACCCATCTACATTAATCTGTGTATTGACACATGGCTGTGGCTTACCAGGTAAAGTTCTGTCCGGTGTCTGGTGTCTGTCTCCAGAGGGGCTACATGACTTCTCACTGACTCCGCCTTCTTTCTCCCAGCATTCAGTTTAGTTTTCCCCCCTAGCTCTATTCTGCCCTATCATAGGCCAAAGCAGTTTGGAGAGAACTACACACAAATTCTCAAATATTGTTTATAAATGTTTGTTTACATTTAAAGGGAGATATAGAGAGAGATGAATACTTTGCATTGGTATGGCTCTTGGTCTACTGATACAAATTTAAGGTCAATTTTGTTATATGTATATTTATGCTCTTTGAATAAGGTATTGTGTTTGTGCAACTCATTTAAAAATACAATGTGTAATTAAGAAATACAGGTTAATAGATAGTCATCTATAATAGTCAAGCTTGTAGTCATATTAATTAGGTTTTCTAGATATATAGAGACATACTTCAGTTAGATAATCTTCAAACTTTTCAAAGAGCTACAGAATATGGCATTTAAAATGCTTTAAGAACCTAGGAGGTTTTATGACAATGAACACATCTGCTCCTGGCAGCACCAATCTACTTCAAGTGGATGATGAACATTGAAGAGGCTCCTTACGGAGTTTATTAGCCACTTGGGCAAGAAACTGTTCTTGCCTGGACTGCTTGATATTATGTTGTGTAAACTGGACATGCAGGACCCACAGAGAAATGACTGCTGAACTTGCCTAAAGAAGGTGAGACGGTCCTTCAGGGTTCCTGCTTCATGAAAGAGTCTGCCAGACATTCTACATGACACGGAAGAAAGTAACTGATAAAGTGCCAATATCTGTCTTTGCAATTTCCTGCCTCATGGAAAAGTCTGCTGGATAGTATATGGATGATATAGGCTGAAGATGGATGCCCCAATGTTACAGAAGAACTGTGGGTTACTGTCTAAGCAGTGAGACATCTTTGTCAATTCTAGAGTTTTGGAAGTTGCTTAAAATGTACTTCCTGTTTACTTAGGTAATATTATATCCTTCTGGAGTCTTTGATGGAGCTGAAGAACAGATAGTTAAAATTATAGTTTTCCTTAGTTATGGTAAAAGATAAAGTAGATATAAATGTTTTATAACTGTAATTCTTGCTTGATACCTCTTTTGTTATATGTAATCTTGCTATGTTAAAGTTAAAACCTTCCTTTTTATTTTGACAGAAAAGGGGAGGTGATGTCTGCTATGAATATGTTTAATGCCCTTTGTTAATAAAGAAGTTGCTTTTGGCCAATGGCTTAACAGACTAAAGCCAGGCTGAAAGAGATATATAGAGAGAATAGACAGAGTCAGTGAGATGCCATGTAGCTACCTCCAGAGGAGACAGCCACTGGAACCTTGCTGATAAGCCATGAACATCATGGTAAAATTTAAAATAACAGAAACTGGTTAATTGAAGTATATAAGAGCTAGCTAGAAAGACACTTAAGCTATTGGCCAAACAGTATTACAATTAATATAGTTTCTGTGTGGTTATTTCAAGTCTCAGTGGCAGGGGATGAAAGAGCAGTCTCTGACAACAATGAGTATTTATTAAGAAATTTTTCTTACTAACAAACTAAAAAGAGCTAGTTAATGTTCTAGCATTCTCTGTATTCAGAAATCCGAGAGTTTTTTACCTTTCACAGCCAAGGTCAGAATCACAATACATTCTGCTGGTACAATTGGAACCCAAATAGGAAAGTGCCCTTTGAATGCTTGCTGTCCCAAAGAAAAGCACGCCCCATTCCATTTCTATGGAGTACTGTTGGGCCTTAGGTTATAGATGTCTATATCTTCAGGCTCCAGGAGGACTAGAGAGAGGGTCAACACACTAGACCAGCTAAGCCTTATATCAATAAGACACCATGCATTCAACAGAGAAAAGGCTCTACTCTTGATTTTAAAATAACAGCTGAATTCATGCAACTAGCCATTTTTTAAGAAGTAGAACGGAAAAGGGTGGAAGTGGGGTAGCTTTAACCATACTCCTTGGGGAAATGTATTACAGTTAAAAGTCACAAGATAGCTTTCTCACTTCCCAGGTCCCTTAAAATACATTTAGTGCTGCAAGAATAATTCCCACTTGAAATCTCGTGTACCTAGGAGCTCAGGGCAAACTGCAGGGAGATGAAAGAGATCTGAAAGCCTACTTAGCATTGTTTTGGATTAACTATTTTCAGGACACACACACACACACACCAAAAAAAAAAAAAAACAGGAAAAAAAGGTATATAAAAACTTTTGTGTTTTAGTTTAAAAAATTGAATTAGTTCAGAATCAGTCTTGAACAGACAGGCTGGAGAGACGGCTCAGTGGTTAAGAGCACTACCTGCTCTTATAGAGGATCTGAGTTTGCCCAGCACCAATATCAGGTAGTTTACAATTGCCAGTAACCCTGGCTCCAGGGCATCTTCTGGCTTCAGAGGGACTGCACTCTTGTGCACAATCTCCCACACACTACACATTTAATTAAAGCACAGAACAGACTAAAATGGAATATTAAAAACAAAATGGTCTGATTAAATTTATCCATCTACCATTTATCCATCCATCCCTCCACCCATCCATCTACTTACCTACTTGTCCACCCATCCAAGGTATGAGTTCTAGTTATAATTAGCAAACTACTTGTATTGATGGACATCTAAGTTATATAATTTTGTAACAATAGTGACACATTTTATTGGGTTCTACACTTTCATTATCACTACAACAAAGCCTTTCTTAAGTATCTTCCCTCTTCTTCGGTCTTAAAGCACCCTTCATGGGACTACCAAAGCAATCTTCCCCCAAGTCACTCCCCTGGGACCATTTCCTTGCTCAGGAACTTTCATAATGACATAATTTCAAGTATAGGCTTCAAGGCACAGAGTCAGAACTCAGACTTCCTCCCCTGTGTTACATCACCTTCAGTGATAGATGGATCTGTTAGAATCACAAGTAGGTGCGTTACTTTAATAATGAGTGAGGAGTAGGTCTAGGAAACCGGCAGGAACTTTTGGTAGAACAGACAGAGACTGTAGAAGAGGACATGTGTAAGTATCTAGAAGCATTTAAGGGAAACAGAAATTTGTTGTTATTGCTTGAGATAGGGTCTCACTCTGGAGCCCAGGCTGGCCTGAAATTGTAGCCCCAAGCTAGCCTCTAATCCACTGCAATTCTTTTGTCTCTCCTCTGAAGTGTTGGGATTACACATGTGGATCAACACAACCCAGGTCAGCGTGAGTATCAGGGTTGCGGGCAACCCAGATGTCAATCCAAAAACAATCCCGTGTTTCTGTAGGTAAAATAAGGCCCTGGGGAAGGAAAAGCCTTTCGGCTGTGCTTCCACTGAGCAGGAAGGAGATGCAATACTTGTAATTTGATAGAAAGATCCCCTGTATTTGCTTTCTCAGTGATTCAGGGAGGAGAGCCAGAGGCCTAAGCCAAGCTGCCATAAGGGCAGATGCAGAAGCCTGGCTTCCCAGTGAATCTGTGTCCATAACTGGGGAGAGGAGATGATTAAAATAAAAACCAGAGTGAATGAGCCACAGTAGCCAGGGCGCATCTCAGTCACAGCACTTGGTTCATAAGCATTTGCTTAGACATGTGTCTCTCCCTCTGAACACTGAGCCCATTGAGGGCTACGACCAGTCTTGTTTGACTGCATCCTCAACATTAAGCCTGGAGTCTGGCACAATGCAAGGGCTTTGAGTAAAATGCCCCTGAATGGATGGATGGATGAAGGAATGAAAGGAAGAAAGAAACGAGAGTAGAGCCCGATTAACTGAAGTCATTATACCAGACAGAGCTTTAGGGTGTATTTACACCAACGCTATTGTTTGACAGTTGATGTGAGACCCACAGGGATAAAAGGGTTTGTTGAGGCCCAACAGTGGCTTTCAAGCTAGAGCTGGGCCCAGAACCTAGGACAGCAGGATCCTTCTTCTCCTGCCCATGTGAGAAGGCAGAAGACAGCTCTCAGCCACTCTTGTGTTTGTCAGCTGGGTACTCGGGATGCAAAATACATGTTCCAATGGGCGCAAGATTTTTTCCCTCCACCCCACCCCCCCTTTTGTAATGGTGGTTCGGTTCCCAGGACAGGCCACAAAAGCTTATTTACCCCAAAGCTGAGCTCAACTATAAAACCAGCGGTAGCTCAGAGGCCTCCCTGAAGCCCCAGCTAGAGTTGCAGTCCGAAGGGCAGGTGGGCAGCTGGCTTTGCAATGGGGTGGGCAGCTCTGCCTTGAGCAGGCCAGGAAAGCCGGCGGGGGGGGATGGGGCGGGGCAGGGGGCCGGGCAGGGGGCCCAGGCAGCAGCTGCAGGAGGCCTCAGCAGCCTCTGAATGCCTTGGTGGTTCCTAAGTGGATTGTTTGTAAGTTGGGAACTGTCTGTACTTAGAAAGACGGATTTCAAGAGGTACGGGATCCTATTTCACTTGAAGGCCCACAGTAATGAGGGTTCTTTATTCGTAATGAAGTAGCCACTAATTGGAGGGACAGGCTTGGGAGGCCTGCTGGAATTCTGTACTCCTGGACCAGAACTGAGTAATATTATGCAGTAGCCTGGCAACCTCTTGCTTTTGCACAAAATTCATATAAAAATCTACCATGAACGCTGGTCTGACGTCACTGTGTTTGTTATTAATAATGATAATAACAGGGTGACTTATGTGCAGCATTAGGCTGAGGATGTGAATGGAATTCTCAGTTTCCTCAACGTTTTCTCCCCAGCAAGATTGGGAACATTTGGAAAATCCTTCCCTCAGAGTGGGCTGAGAGTCGTTTCCTTTGCCCAGAGGAGACATGGCTCCAGTGTCTTAGAGCTCATCCAAGGGATGAACTTTTTCCTTCTTCCTCCTCTTCAGAGAGGCAAAAATATTCCATAGACTCACAAATGCTGCAAGAGTGAACACAGGAGGAGAAATGTCAACAGAACTGGAAAAGTTACCATAGGGAACCGATTATAATAAGGCAACACAGTTAGCCTTCCTGGCTTTAATGAAATATGGTCAACTGCACTGGAATGTTCTGGTGCCCCCTGGAGGATTCTGAAATCTAACAGAACTGGTTATTTAGTACCTTGCTTTGGATGCCTCTGAAAACCCTAAAGAGGCAATGTGTTTCTTCTCCCTGGTTCCAACAGACTTAACCCGGCTCAGCCACGGCTGAGGGACAAAGGAGGAACGAAACTTACCATTTAAAAGGCTTAGAAATGGGGGCTCTTGGCTCAGAAGCAGAGCCTATTTTTGGCTTGTGAAGTTTATACATCCAACAGTGCAAAGTTCACTGTTTGCATGTGTGATCTCTCAATTTCTGGACTGAGTGTTTAGTGAACAAGGAAGTTTGCTTCTGCGAGTCTTGCTTTGTCTAGTGCAGGAAAGTTAAACATTCTGGAAAGTTAAACATTTAGCTTCTAAATTTTTACTGCTCTGGGAATCCTCAGGGACGTGACTCCAGTATGACGATGACTAAGTAGTCGTCAGCATTGTTTATTCCACAGCCACAGAACAGCCAGCAGATGTGAGGGACCAGTGTCTGACCCCACTGTGCTCGCAGGGATGGAGCTGCCTATCTGCCCTCCACTCCAGTCCACCCTGCCATTATTACATGGGCGCACAGGAAAACTGGCACCATCTACTCTTAGATCGCTGGGCCTGAGAGACATGACTGGGTTCACTAAACCTGCAAAGAATTATGTCAATGCATCATTAAAATTGTATCATGATGCTTGAGCTATGAATATATTTTATAATACTGCCCAACACTGTATTTATTAATATACTATCTTCTAGTGACTTCAATATCAATTGTTTTGATACTTCTGTGTACTGAATGTTTAGTTTATAAATTCAATATTATAAGGCAATTATTTTCAAATTCATCTCATGAGGTCACCAAACAGACCTCAGATGTGTAGAAGGGGTACAAGAATTCTTTGTGTTCCTGGATACCTCCTTCCCAGATTTCTAAAATGGGTATATGTAATACATTTGCCATTTCCTTTTGTAAACACAGAGAGGGAGGGGAAGGAATTCTGAATAACTTCAAAGTTGCAAAAACTGAAATATTTTCCCCTTAAATTAGGAAGAAGACAAGAGGAAACATTTTCTTTGAGTGTACTTCTTAAGATTCTAGGGAAATAAGGAAAGATAAATGTGACGCGCTTCCTGACCAGCAGGAATGGACGATCACAAAATCAAGAATCCTTCTCAATCACAATTTATTAGAGTTCCTTGATTGAAAGGGGGAATGGGGAACAGGGATGACGAGAGAGAGAGAGCGAAAAATCCAAAGACAGCCGCTTTTCTAGGGTGAGAGGCTCGAATGCTGATTGGTTGATGCCATTCTACTAGGACCCAAGGCCACGGGACAGGTCAGGAGACCTGAAGTCTCTTGAAATGCAAAACAAGGCTCAGAGCAAACTGGCCTAAAGACAACATCAAAGGATATGTATACCTCCAGGCTGTAGGACTGCTGGCACTATCTGGCCAAGGCCACATCCTGGCGGCTCCCTACAGATAAAACACAAGGTGTGCAGACAGGAAGAAATCCCACTAACCCTGTCTGCAGATGCCATGAGCCTACATTTGGAAAACTCTAAAAGACTAAGTTAGAGAACCCTTGTAGCAGGATTCCAGATTAATTTAAAAATCAATAGATTTTCTATGTAAAAGTAAGGGGTACAATAACAAAGGCAGGAGAAAAACAATGATTCTCACAATGGCTCCAAAAAGAAAGTCAAACAAAGAGGTGAGAGTCTTCTACAATGAAATGTTTAAAGTTCTCAAAGAATAAATTGAAGAAGACAGTAGAAGATGAAAAGACTTTCCAAGCTCATGGATTTGGTACAACTAATTTTGTGAAATTAGTTACATTACTAAAAGGGATCTGCAGATTTAATGTAAACCCTATCAAAATTTCAATGACATTCTTTATACGTATGAAAAGTCAATTAAAAAACATTGAAAATAAAAAAAAATAATCTTGACATTCATATAGAGAAGCACAGCTCTATAACAGCCCAAGCCTTGGCATGTAGAAAGAACAATGCCTGAATTATTGCAATGCCTCATTTCAGATTATACCAGAGAGCCACAGGAACAAAGTTAGCATGGCACCGGCAAAAGAGCAGACACATAAACTTTTATGGTTTGTAGTGTAAATGCCTCCCCTAAGCTCGTGGATTTGAACCCTTGGTCCCTAGCTGTTTGGGCAGTTGTAGAACCTTAGAGCCTGTGGCCCATTTAACAGATATGAGTTGTTGGGGGCAGGTTTTGAAGGTGATAATGAAGCAGAGAGCTTAGCTCAGAGCAGAAGTGATTATCTGTCACCTTCATTATCAGTTGAGACAGAGAAGTGGCAGTTACAGGCTCTTGTGGCTCAGACCAAGGTACCCTGGGTGCTTTGCCTTCTCTGCCATCATGGAGCTGATGTGTGCACAGAAATAAAACTCTTAAAGCTGCTTCTGTCAATGATGCTGTCACCATGATGAGAAAAGTAAGGAATAGAGGACACACCAGCATCGTCATGGTTACAGTGACCAAGCAGTCCAGAGGCTTTGGCAACTGGTTCAGAATGTGGAAAAGTTTGGTGATGCAGGCTTTGTAAGCTTTTGAGGACTGTGAGCAGAGATCAGTGGGCACTCTGGTGGTGGTGTTTCAGAAATGCTTAGGGAAATACAGGCTGAAGACTGTGTTTCAATTCGGTTCCAAACAAAAACAGCCAATGAGTGCACCACAAATAGACCCACCCGGTTACAGCCATCTGAATGCCAGCAAACATGCTCAGACAACAAGAGTGCTGGGAAAATGTGGCTACCACATACAGAAGAATAAAACTACACCCCTATCTCTAACTCTATACAAAAATAAATGGAAAATGGATCAAAGACCTTACAGCAAAACTTGAAACTCTAAAACTGCTGGAGAAAAACAGTGTCTTAGTTAGGGCTTTTGTTGCTGTGAAGAGATACAGTGCCCGTGACAACTCTCATAAGAAAAACATTTGAGAGGGCTTGCTTCCACTTTCAGAGGTTCAGTCCATTATCATCATGGTAGGGAGCATGTGGCATGCATGCAGGCAGACATGGTGTTTCAGCCCTGAGAGTCCTACATCTTGCAGGCAACAGGAAGTCAACTGCAGTCTCACTAAGGGAAGCTTGAGCAAAAGAGACCTCAAAGCCCACTCCCACAGTGACACACTTCCTCTGACAAGGGCACACCTCCTAATAGACCCACCCCCATCTGGGGGGCATTTTTCTTCAAACCACCACAAATAGGGAGCACAGGTGAGGGAAGGACTTCCTATGAGGCTCCAATAATTCAGAGAATAAAAGCAAGAACTGCCAGGTGGAACTCTATGGGACTGAGAACCTTCTGCACAGCGAAGGCAGCACTGGTCCAGGAAGAGACACCTGGAGAATGGGGAATCTCTGCTCCCTATACATCTGGCAGGGGCTTGATATCTAAGATACATAAAGAACTTAAACGATTAAGTGACAATCCTGTCAAATCATCCAATCAATAAGTGGGTAAATGAATTATGGTGGGAAAAAAAGACATACCACATGTTTACTCCCAAAGGTAGGATCTAGACTCAATAATAGTTACAGGGAATGTGTGGTGGTTTAATTGAGAATGGCCCCTATAGGCTCATATGTTCGAATGCCTGGTCCCCAGTTGGTGGAACTATTTGGGTAGGATTGAGAGGTGTGGCTTTACTGGAGGAGGTGTGTTACTGGAGGTGGGTTTTAAGGATTCAAAGTCCATGCTGTTTCCAATTGGTACTCCCTCTCCTCCTCTCTGTTTATATAATTATTTTCAAAGTGAAAATATTTTCATAACTTTTGTTTCTTAATGACTTAAAGAATTTAATGATGACTTAAAGAATAATGGGAACAAATCAATGACACAGAAACAGCATTGAAGGGTCTCCTTTTGGCTACTGAATACCTGAAACAGTATTTCTCTAGGCCTTGTCTTGCTCTGGAATTCTGTCTATTCCCTCCCCCCCCCCACACACAGTTCTTACATGCCTACCTTATATCTAGGTTCCCTGAATCCATAACTCAGGGGTGGAGTTACTGTTAAGATTTCTAGCTGAGGGAGGCCCCGCGACCCCGCCCGGCCGCTGTCGGTATTTGTAAACGTTAAGTTGAAATAAATTGTTTATAAATAACCTATTCACAGGTAGAAAGACCATGGTCAAATCCCCAAAGTCCATCACTCCACTAAAAACTTTCTAGACGGTTAAGAGTTGGTTTTTTTTTTTTTTTTCTGCTCATATTCCTTACCAAATGGGCTTTTCTCTGAACTTTGTTGTTGCACTGTATGTAAATGTTTGGTGGAAAGTGGATTGCTTTGTGCCCATTCGTTCATTGCTTTCACGTCTCCATTTTGTGTGCTTCGTCCATTTTTAAATGGAATTTCTAAGGAACTAATGAATTGAATTCTGTAGAAAAATGTTTAGACCATCTTGGAAATATACAAGTTAACATATTTTCGTAAAAAAAAAAAGGCAACTATCTTTTTCTGAAAAGAAGCAGCCATAAATGACTGTACAATAGCCATCTAGTGCAGATGAATTCTTGGCTCCCCTTACCCCAAACACATACCAATTACAAAATATAAAAAACAAAACTCAATGAAGAAATCCTGAAGGGAAATTGGGATTGAAAGACATAGTTCTGCTTTGTTCCAAGTGACTTTGATAACCCAGAATCAGTTGCACTGCTGACCTCCAAGGTCTGAGGTCAGGGATCCTGGTGCGCAACAAGTGAAGGAAGAACAAGCAAAGAAAACTGCTGTTGCTTCTATCCGAATCCCAGACCACGAAGCAAACTGCATGGCGGTGGAAACTGGAAGAAGAAGAAATACTCCCACAATAGAAAGTGAGCCTGCTGTCTGGGTTTTGTAGACTTCTAGTATTACCACAAACAGGAGTCTGGAAATACTCCAGTGAGATTTGCCCAGAGTGGAGGGGGAGGGGTCCTGATTGCTGGATTAAGAAAGCCAGACATAAAGCCACTTCTAAACTGATGCTGTAGTTTAGAGTTGCTCTGGAATGTGATGATTTGAATGAGAACGGCCTCCAGCTGGTGGAACTGTTTGGGAAGGATTAGGTGTCTCCTTGTTGGAGGAGCTTTGTCACTGGTGATGTGATGGCTAAGGTTATGCTGATCACTAACTGTGTTTAAAAATTTTAAATTTCTGTGCTTAATAAAACCATAATGCAAAAGTGAACTTCCAAATGTTATGTGCTGTTAACGGCTTATTTTTGTAATTGCCTGGTCTTGTACAACTTTGACAAAACTGCTGTTTCTGCTTCATAAACAAAAGCTTGCTTTGTAGGAAATGACCTGCTTGCGTGAAAAAAAAAAAGATTTCTAGCTGACTTTAAAGTGTTTTACAGGGTTAGAACAGCTTGACTTTTTTTTGTTTTGACTTTGTGTAGGTCAGATATCAAGATCAAAAGCATTCAGTATCAGTAAAGATGACTGACGAAACCAGACCTAAAGTAACATTACCTCTTTTCTGTGAAGTTCATTTTTACCTATAAAATAACATTATTTGTGAAAAGAAGCCATCTCCCTTTTAAATATCCACTCTCCGTAACTTAACTTCAGAGCCTGACGGAAAACCTCCTTGTTGCCTCTTCATCATTATTTTCTTAGAGAAAATATCTTTAACAGATATTTCAGAGTTTTCTGAAAGTTTTGCACAAAAATCTCAGGCAGTATTATTTACAAATCATGCATGAAAATGAGAAACAAAGACCCAGTATCATGGATTTTCACACAGTGGAATGTGGAACAATCAACATTGGTTTTTAGATTAATTCTTTGGAACAGCAAATGCTTATGATAAATGGACACCCTTAATGTTGGGATTTGATTGTATTCTGTGCTAATTTCTCAATGCTGGACATAGTAGATATTCTCAAAGGACAAATCTGATAAAGACCTGCCATTTCATAAACACACACACACACACACACAGAGTGATCTTAAAAATCAACAATAAGAAAATGGACAATTTTATTTTATAAGTAGGCAAGCCCAGACCCTTTACCAAAAGATGACCTATGATCACAGTGAGCAAGCAAACAATAAGAGATCAACATCAGATGTCATGGAGGACGCAAACCAAAATGAGCTGTACTGCACACTGACTGCAGTGGGTAAAACTCTAGACACTGATGACATCAAATGCCAAGCAGCACACAGAGGAATGCTCACCATTGGTGGAAAAACAAGACGGTATGATTACTCTGGAAGACAGTTTTATAGTTTCTTAGAAAACTGAAGTTTGAGGGCCTGAAGTGATAGTGTTGTGCCTAAGAGCACTGGAATAAAGCCACAGGACATGGGTTCTATTCCTACCACCCACATGGCAGCTCTCAACTGTCTCCAACTCTAATTCCTGGGGATCTGAAGTCCTCTTCTCACTCCTGAGAACACTGCATGCATGTGGTGCACAGACATGCACGCAAACACACCAAAAGAAAAAAGAAGGATAAACTTCTTACCATATAATCTAGTAACTGCGTTCCTTGGTATTTATCCAAAAAGTTGACAACTAAATCTCTAGTCAATTTTTATAGCAGTTTTACTCATAATTGCCAAAATGTGTAGGCTACCAAGACTCCCTTCAGTAGGTGAATAAACAGTGATCCAGACAATGGAATACTACTCAGTGTGGTATCAGGTTCTGTCACTACACAAAAATCTCTGAGATAATCAACCTATAAAGAGAAAAGGTTTATTTTGCCTTATGGTTTTACTACACAATCTATTGGTCTGGTTGTTTGGGGCTTATGAGGAGGCAGCATATAATGTCAGAGGTCATGGTCAGAAAGGAAAAAAGGGAAGGGAGGTCTATGGTCCCATATCCTTTTCCTTTTGCCTTTAAAAAATATTTACTCTGTGAATTTCATATGTACATACTACGTAGTTCAATTATCTCTAACCCCCTGCCCTGCCTTTAACCCCCCTGGACGCTTCTCTGTTTATACCCCAACATTATGACCCCCTTTCTTATTTTTACAGCCCATTGAGTCTACTTCATGTTACCTACGTATATAGGTGTGGGGCCATTCACGGGAGCAAGAGTATACCAGAAGTGGTAACCCTGAAGAAAACTGAGTGGCCCTCCCCAAGCAACTGTCAACTGCCAACAGCTCCTCAGCTGTGGGTGCAGCCTCGGCACGTGGGAGGGATTTTAGGATAGTGAAACTGTGCTGTGTACTACCAGAATGATTGTTCATCTATATCACCACGCGCTAGTCAAACCCCAGAGAATGTACCTTACTGTAAACCACAGGCTTAGCTGGATGAAAATGTTGTTGATGGCTCAGTGGCTGTAATGCACTGCTTTGATAGAGGATACTGATGGAGGAAGACTGTATACAAGTGAGGGGGATGCCCTGGGGAGGATGTACAGAGAGGAACTCTCTTTCCTAGCTCTCCATTTCGCTATGAACTTAAAACTGCTTGAAAAAGTACTCTTATTACCACTATATGTACATATACATATACATATATAAAGCAATTGAAGGATATTATCTACAGAAATGATGAAAAACATGATATAGAAAAGGATACTATATATTTCAATTTCATAAAAAGTATGTCTACCATTTTCTGACTGCATTTAAGACAAAAATAGAAAACTGAAACAATGGTGTATTCCTATTAGAGATAAAGACTTGAAGCCATCCGTTTAGTGTTAATCACTGAGTATCACAAAAATAGAGGCAAAACAAGAGCAAAAAGAACGGGAAAAGAAACTATATCTACCAAAAGAGAGAAGCTTAAGAACATATAACTTAGAGAGAATGAAGAAGCCAACAGGGAAAAAATAAAAATAACAAAAACAAAAACAGAAACTATCTGACTAATCCAGAATTATTTTTGAGCTTAAAGAGTTAGTGGTACTTTGGGACTGGAGGCAACAGTGTTATTAATAAGAGGAAGACAAGATGAAGGTCTGTTTAGGTGAATTCCCAGGTTCTTCCACTAACCTCAAGCTGCAGGGCTGTTTTTAGGAACAGTGTAGAACAGAGAGTACTAAAGTTCAAATGTATTTTCCAAAGTGCATTATGTGTTGGAAACTTAATTCCAAAATAAAGGTATCAAGGAATGGAACCCTTAAGAACCTTCCTGAATAATATGGACTTAGCCCTGTGTGCAGAGGACTGCTCTGGGTGACAAAGATGGCTCTGAGTATTAAAGCCAAGTGATTGGCATTTAAGATTGAAAAGCTGGAAGACTGTCCATGTGGAAGACTGTAGCAAACACATTCTAAGCCTTTTATTATATCAGGCTTTGTAATCATTTTTATACTCTACTGAAATCTATTATTTTCAATTTTGCAAAATGAAGACAGTATAGAGCGCATTAGTAGATGAACAAAAATATGTTAAACCATGCTCTCCATGGGGTGTTGGGAAGGAATGAACTCATGGCAGCAAAGGCACTTCCACCACTGTCTGACTTCTGAGTAAGCCTAGTCCCTTTTCTGAACAGAAATGAGAAGCTGGCTCTTAGCAGTGTGCTACCTCTTCAGTTTTTTTTTTGGATTGTTTGTCTTAGCAGAATAGACATTTACTGAGGTTTCTGACTCACTCATTGTAGTCTCCCAAATGGAGGCTGATCAACTCCTTCATCTGAGTATGAGAGCATCATTTTGCCTTGTTCTTCTGAAAAATCCTTCATTTAAATGTTCCTCGACATTTTATAGAAATGTCCTTCTGCAGAGAACAACAGCTCCTGCCACAACATGGCAGTGCTTCATCGTAGACAATGAACTCACAACAGCTTGTCCCACTCAACCAGGCTCCATCTAAGATAACATCCTAAATCAGTTTAAGTCTAGCTTGCCATACTGCCACACTTTCTAGGGCTTTCCTTTTCAAGTACTGCACTGTTTACATTAAGAAAGCTACTAATTCTGAGTTAATTCACCAATATTTCTGTGTCACATTTTATACTGCTATGGTTATTTTGGTGTTTACTGAGCTGTACTTGTGAATCATACATATACAGGGGCACAAAATAAGTGCAGCAATGAAAACATAACCCGCATATCAAAAGGTTGAACACACAAGCGTGGGCTCAGATTGGCCCTTGATATAAAGGAGTGTCTGCTAACACACACTTATTGTAACTATTGACTGGTGACAAGCTCCATGTCTAAGGCTCATTGTTTAAAGCAGTTTGATATTTCTGCAAAATAAAATATATGTGTGAGGTACATGTCTGGAGATGTGGACAAGGCAAAAACCACAGCTGCTTGAACTTGATCTTGTGGCTTCAGCAGGTACTTTGTAGAGACGTGCTGTGGTTGGACTTGGGTTTCATTTTGATCACGGTGGGCTGTATCGAAGGCAGACTTAAAGGAGGAAACTCAGGGTAGCGACTTGAGGTCCAGGCAAGTCATAAGGCTGCATAGACACTTACAGACAACACTGATCTGCAAATCTGGTGGGTTCTGAGATGAAGAAGGTACGAGAAAGGAAGGAACTATGGTGTTTCTTAGGGTGTAGCTTCAGCTGCTCTGGGTCTAAATGGCACTCACCCTCAGGCTGCTATTCTTGGCTGTGGTCAAGCTGTCCCTCACACTTTACAACAGTGACTCCACACACAGAAGCTTGCTTTCAGCTTTCTGTCTTATGAGGGCCCCATTACATCCTCGAATAGTGCACCATGGTGACGCAAGTTACCCCATATTCTCTTACGACTCTTTTATCACATGTCTATAACCCTATTAGGTCCATGGGGGCAGAGATCACATCGATTTGGTCAGCACTGTGTCCTGATGTTGAGCACACTGGCTGAGCGAATGAATGCTAAGCTCTCAGAGCAACAGTGGGCTGAAGCAATGCTTTCTCCCACACATTATTACAAGCAACCCAAAACCATTCATAAAGAACCTTGTTGAGAATAATGGAAGTCAAAATAGAATCAGGTGATGAGATGTGAGAATCTGGAGAAAGCTGGAGGAGTGCTTCACTTTGCATCAATCTATGATTTGGTCACTTTTACGGCTAAGTGTATTGAATAGGGTGCTCCTCAACAGTAGTGACCCTTCCCTTGCCTAATACCGTCATGTGCTCATTAGGAGAAAGAATTCATGAAATTGCTTCCAAAGCATTGAAGGCTGAGCACAGAGGAATCCCAAGGATTATTTGATACAATGGAGATGTAAGAATTGGACCAAATGCCGTGGAACACAGAAGCATAGATCTGTGAGAACTGCTAGACTAGAGTGTCCCGTGGAAGGACAGAGCTGGGTAGCTCCTGGCTCCCAACTGAGGGTTAATCCTATAGGCAGGTTTGGAGTTTGGATGAAATCCCAACTGGATGTTTATTGCTGACATGAGCACAGTCATGTCAAAAACACCAGTGCCTCAAACTCATGGGAATGGCAAGGCTTTTCCCTAGTTAAAGCACAGATATTGAGGAATGGTTGACTTTTAGCTAAAAACAGTACATGCAAGAATTACCAAGCACGGCTCCCTTCATTCTGGACGGCTGTGTGGTCATACTCCCATCCAGACAACTGCCCTACAGAGATACCTCACCCTGCACACTGAGATGAGTGAGTCCACTTCTTCCTTCACGCCATGTAAAATAAATGCACTGAGTGTCTGAGTGTACAGCCCACCAGATTCCATCTTTATTTAGTTACTTTTGTCTGTCTTTCTTAATCGCTCTTTGTTATCAGCCAGGTTTCCAGAACACAGCTGTGCAGGCCTTAGTAGACAGACGAGAAGAACGCTAGGTGCAGCTAAGCTATTGGTTCTGAACAAACATATGTCTGTTGTCTGTATGAGCACTTATAGATGTTCTTCATCCCCAACTCTCTCTCTCTCTCTCTCTCTCTCTCTCTCTCTCTCTCTCTCTCTCACACACACACACACACACACACACACAGACATATCAACCCTTCCTCTAAGCTTGGCAATACTGCCAGCTTTCCCATTTAAGCTAATGAACATAACACTTGTTTTTCCTTGTTATCTTCTCTAAAGAAAAGCAGAGCCTTACAATTCAGGCTCTTTCCCTTCCGTGTCCCAACCCTGCTTGCTGATAGCAGAAGTGGCACATCCGCCTCTGAGTATTCACAAGTGACAGGGACACAGATCTGGAGTCAACCGATGGACCTGGAGCTATCCCAAGGACCCTCAGCCTCTCCGGTGTGAGCAGGAACCAGCTAAACTCTGGGGGTCTCTGCCTTTTGTCTACCACATTTCTCACGGTACGCAGGACTCCAGTTCAAAGAACAGAAAATAAATGACTAGGGAATCTTTCTCTTACCTGAGAATTTTAATTTTAATGGGAATATGCTTAGTTTATAATAAAGTACCAAAATTTCCCCATTTTCAATGGAACTATCTATGTCTTCTCACATTCACTAAGAATTCTCTCTCTCTCCTCTCTTTTCTCCCTCTTCTCACCCCTTTCTCCATTCTCTCCCCCCTCCTCCCTCAGTTTTATGTCTTATTTTCCAAATAAAACCAGATAACAGAAGAGGACACTATCTTAAATTCTGCACTATTATTTTATCTCACAGCATCCAACGTAAGAGACTGACTTAAGAGATGATCATGTAAGCCATCAGAAAAAGGTCAAGAAACAGAGGTAAGAAAAAGTTGCTGACGACATAGTCAATTTTTCCTTGACGTGACTATTCTCTGCAGAAATACAACCGTTTGCTCCAGAATCAAATCAAAATGGTCCAAATCACAAAGTTTGTCGAGAGAAAGGGAACATACATGCCGTCCATGCTACGATGAGTCTTACAACATCTCCTTGGGAAACCCTGGTCCTTTGTTACATTAAAGATCCCCTCACTACTGCACCACTTCTTCAGTTCATTGCTCAGCAATGGGTCATTTTGACCCCCTGGGAACCTCTTCTAGGAGACGAAGGGGAACCCAATTCTCACCACTATTTCAAGGAAAAACTTCACCTTGAGTAGAAATAGCAGAAGATGTGCAAAGAACAGATCAGGCCTTGCTGACCTGGCTCAGATGATAACAATCAGGAACATGCTTTTAAAGATAAGAATCTCTCAACTCTTGTACAAATAGGCAATGTAAAAATGCTCGATAGAATGAATGAAAAAGGAACACATTTCTGACTGAAATGGAGAGTGAACAAAATCAACAGAGTGGAGTCACAAGGCACAGTCCATTTAGTTCAAATTCCTCACAGAGTGCACTGGACCCTGGCCTTGGAGCAAACATGCACACTTCATTACTGAAGTATGCTTCTGATGAGGTGGGTACCTCTGGGTTAATCAATGACCTTCTAGACCTTTCAGTAGACATGAAACTACCACGTGGACAGAGATATACCCCATCGGGAGAGGACACTGGACCAGGCATGGGTGTCTACATGTAAAACTTTCAAATGAAGTTCTGTTCCAGTCAACTTAAAAATCAATAGATGCGACAGAAGGAGAGGATTCTCCCAGCTGCCCTAGACTCTTGCCACATTGGTGGTTCACTTCAAGACTGCTATGGCTAAGCAGTGCTGCAACCTGTCTGATGACAGCACCCAGCGGTTCCAGTTGTACTTGGAGAGTGTGGGCACTTTTAGCAGGAGGAACCCCAAAATATCTCGCTATAGTGTTAATATATGTCTTACTGAAAAGAGAAAAATAGATCAGAAAAAGCTGATCACTCTCAGCTTTGTGCTGAGTACATCCTTGGTAAAGAACCACTGCTCAATAGTAAACAAGTCAGGCCTGGTTATTCAGGTCCATAGTCCCAGACAGGAAGCTTATATGGGACAGTTACAAGTTCAAGGCCAGCCTGGAAAACTTAGTCATTGGCTGTATCTAATGGTGGTGGTGATGGGTTAATAACAAGAGAAAGGAAATGGAAAAGTCTATTAACCTTTTTCTAGGATTGTGGGCATCAGGGAATTGGGCAAGGAAACACAGAACTAACTTTGTACCAACTTTGTGCTTTGTAAGAAGAGCTCTGAGGGAAAACAAAAGGCCAAAAGTGAGTCTTCCAAACACCTGCTTGGGAATCCACTGAGGTCTGCTTCTGCTCATAAACAATCAGCTACATTGAAGTCCAACAGTGCAGCGGGTAAGGAAAAATAAAGCCCAGCTCCCTATTATTTCCTTGAGGTTTGGAGAATAAAAAGAAGTAGTAAATCCAAAGGATCTCAGATGTCCTGTGGAGAAAAGAGAGGAGGCCAAGAGTGTAGTCACCTGGAAGTCACCCTGGTCCGGTGGCTAAACTGAAACCCACGTGAGTTGTTGCTAAGGTGATTCATCAAGGAAGACGGCTGAAGTGTCTAGAACACTGCTGGTGTGAGAGAAAGAGATTTAGCTTTACTTTAGCCATGGGCTTCAGGGAATACCGTACTGGTGTGGAGTGGTCATGCTGGAGCAAGAGAAGCAAGGAGCCTGCTGAGGCAGAGCGGCCTCAGGGACACTTGCAGACTTCTAGGATAGGGGGAGAAGATAATAGATTTCTGGAAGAACAGCCCCAAAGGAATCATTTAAACAACACCAATATAAAGGCAAACTTTGAGTGGATTTAACATTTAAACTGAAACAAGAGAGGCTTCTTAGCCTGAGTGAATTGACAAGTCTAGAAAGATCTACCATGCTTATAAACAATCTGCCTTAGTTCCAGAGAATAAGATGTGTGTGACCATGTGATGTTAGTAAATTTAGAGCCATTCCTTCCTGGCCCTCCCACATTTGAACGGTGTCACACCGAGAAAGTTAAACCCCATAAGCTCCGAAACCTTCTCTGTGAAGAGGAAATTGTATCCCTGCTTGGAACATGTTAGTAAACTGTTCATACGAAATGCTTAGAAGTGTAGTTGGCTTGCAATAAGCTTTTAATGATGTGTTTGCTAATTTTGTTAACATTTCTACTATTACGTTCAACGACAAAGTTTCCTTTACCCAGTTTAAGAATGGTTGAGTAAAAATGGTTCCAGGACAGCCAGAGATACACATAGAAACCTTGTCTCAAAAAAAAATGGTTGAATATTTTAAAAAAAATAACAAGGAACTATATTCCTGATTGTCTTCATTTATGATAGTCATATAGGCATACAAATGTCATGCTGGAAATAAATGAGACTTTCTTCTCCTCCTCCTCTTCTTCTTTTGTTTTTAGAGACAGGGTTTCCTTTATGTAAACCTGACTGCCCTGGAACTCACACTGTAGACCAGGCTGGCCTTGAACTCACAGAGATATGCCTGTCTCTGCCTCACAATTGCTAGAATTAAAGTTGTGGTCCACTACTATCAAGCATAAATGCGAATTTCTGATTTTAGATCATCTCATACTCTTTCTTAGATTAGTAAACATTTTGTTCCTAAAATTGGTACAGAAATCACCTCAAAGTTAGGATAACATTTCTTAAAAATCATGCTGGATGCAGACAGACATATTTTCCAGACTTGGTGGTAAAACCTGCTGTATCTCAGTGGATCTTATCCTTTGAGAACTAGCCAACTTTGAACAACAAACCTCATTGATGGAGAAGAAAGCAGAGAAAAAGTGCATACCACAATCTAGCAGGCACTTCCAACACTGCCACGCCATGCTGCTCCTGGGCAATGCCCGGTAATGACTGGGCTCCTGGAGTTGTCTGCTTCTGAGGGTTCTAGATGGTAACTGGCCCGAGCTTTTGCAGTTCTCTGAGCCAATGTGGCAAACACTAGTTTGGGGAGGAAATAGCTAAGAGAAGAAAGATTCATTTAACATGGTTAATACTATTAACATGGAACACTTGAGTGTGTGTGGTATACGATTCTCCAGACTCTGGGGCTAATGCAATGGTTAACAATAAGCAAATTACTAGTGACACACTTCTATATCTCAGAAGTCAGGTCATTTAGTTGATTTCCCCTCCTACTTTGGTATAAGTCATGTTTACTTAACAAAAAGAAGTCAGATACTTGTCTTATTAAATGGTTGTCTTGTAGTTGGACAATTAAGTTTTGTTGGATCAGCCATTAGTTGTTTCATAATGTGTCCCTGGGAAAAGCTTTTTCAAAGTGTAGCGGATGGAGCCAAACAAGGGAATTTCTCTGGACCTTCTTAAAAATCCGATCTCTGGGTTCCACCCCAAGCCTCTTGAGTCAGAATCCTTAAGTGAGACTCAGGATTCTCTATTTCCAATCTGCTTCTCAGGGGTCTGTTAAACTCAGCCAGCCAGAGACGCTTTAGCGAAGGGTCAGTTGAGTCGTGAGCAGCCACAGACAGTTGTTCTTTATGTGGCTGTTTGCTGTGGGGCCTGTGACTTCAACAGTAAAATATTTTCATTAGAGGTTTGACCTTGGGTCCTTCATACCCAGTGTGCACGAGATCTGAGGCCGAGTAGCTTGCCTTTGTGACCTCACTTTCCCAGCTAGCAGTCTCTGACCACTTTCCGGGTTTGGAGCATCAAGTGGAAAGCTACTTTTATAGGATCTAGACACCTGACTCTAAGGAATCCACACTCTAAAACAAGGCATTTCACCTCAAATGTGCAAGACAAGGTGGAAGAGAAACGCTAAATGTTCAATATAGACACGTAGCTAGATGTTCAGAATATTGAGCGACTGATAAATGCCTTCATGAGAAAAAAATCTCAAGTTAAGGGTGCTGGTAAAATCAGCTCTTGGGTCACAGCACTGAGTTCAGGGAACAGAGAACTCACTGGAAGAAGGCATGGATACTACTCTAATACAAAGCAGGTTGGCCTTCCCCTCAGGAGCATTGTCCTTCACAGCAACTAATACTGCACACACAGACCTACTCTTTGGATCATGAAGAAATCAGGGGACAAGGGGTGGGAGGAATACTGGCTTTGGGGCAGAACATCTGGTCTGGAAATGTAGTATGGCTGTGTGGCCGTGGACAAGTCAGACCACTGTGGCCCAATGCTCTTGTCTCTGGAAGAGAAAAACCACATCCTTGCTGAATTTCTATGCAGCCTTGATGAAGAAATGAATATGAAACAGTATGCTAAATTCAAGAGCATTTTTACAAATATTTAGCTAGAAATATTCTGTATTATGTACATATGGATGCTACATCTCTCTATAAGGCAGAATGCTAAGAAAAACCCTATGCTGGGAAAAAATTCAAATATGTTAATTATCTTACATAAACCTATCATATTATTCATTGTGGAGTTTAAATATCTGCTGTGCTTTTGTGCTACTAAAAAGATGCATCTTTAGATTAAAAAATGAACAACCTATGTTTAACATTCTAACAAGTTATTCTTATTTTCTAGATTGAAGGAAGGGAAAAGGTCCATCAAATCTTTATTTTTATTTTCAAAACACTTGCCTCACAATTTTCTCAATGCTTTACTTACATAGTTTCCTTGCTGAAATTAAAGAACAGGGACAAAGAGGAAAGGACAAAGAAGCAGCACATGAGGAATCCAAGATACTGACCCTAAAAGCTCATAGTGCATCAAGCAGAAAGAGGGAGTCCATAGCCCAGGATGCCTGTGAACCCATTGCCTGGCTTCACAACTGTTAGTTGTTACCTTTTATTTTTAAAGAGAAGACTTGTTTTTAAGAAAGAAAAAAAAAGAGAGAGAAAAGCTGGTTCTTTCTACAGAGAATTAAAAACAGACGGGGTCTTGGATAATAAGCACCAATAAAAACTTTAGCTGACATAGCTTCAATTTACGAATCATTGGCTTTTCCTGGCAGGACCTAGAGAAGGAGGTTCAGGATGCAGTCAGGCACAGCCTGGACGAAGAAGATATGGAAACCTTTCAAATTAAAGATGCTCTCAGCGCCTTTGTCTCAACATTTGATTTGCGGCAGCCATGATAAAATTCTAGTGAAAGCTAAGTCTTCTGCACTGTCTGAGGAAACCCTGGAGGCCAAGAGACAGGCCCTTATGCCTTCTCGTGGGTCTTACACTGACATGTACACATGATCAGATGAAGTTAGACTAGAACATGCATGCAGAAAGATGCCTGTTTGGAATCCACATGTATTTCAATTTTTTTTTTAAAAAAAACTTGAGCATGAAGAGAAATTAATGAGAATCTTAAAATTTAACCTAGTACTAAATGAACACTGTGGAGCTAAAGAGAGATGGCTGGGTTTATGGCAGCTGACACTGCTTCTCAAAAAATGTTACTGACAAAATTAGGGCTCACAGGTGTACAAATACTCTGGGTTTAGGATATAAGGCCTGGAGACTACCAGAGAGAACTGTCAGAGTGGAGAACAGAGTAGAAGCTGAGGAGATGGTCCAGCTGGGCCAGCGTAGAAGCCTGAAGACTGGGGTTCAGATCTCAGAACCCACATAAAAGCTGGGCAGTTGTGTGGCCCACTGGGAATCCTCGTCACAGGAGGCATAGACAGGGACTCCCCAAAGCTGAGCTGGCATCCAGAGAAAGACTCTGCTTTACGATGTATGGTGGGGGGTGATCAAGAAAGATACCAACATTAATCACAGGCCTCCGCATGCATGCACAGTTATGTGCACGCAGACACACGTGAACACACACGAACACAGTACACACGTGAACACACACGTGAACATATACCACACAGGTGAACACACACGTGAATACACACAAGTAAACACACACAGGTGAACACACATGCACACATGAACACACACACGTGAACACACACCCTGTAGGAAAGACTATGGAAGCTGTGTGAGACGGCGGTACCTGCCAGGCCCTCCACCCCAGTGCCTTTCAGCCCTTTCCTGGGCAAGGCTGTCTCTGTGTCTTCACTGGTACACAACACAGAATATGTTCATTCCAGGAAAAAAACTGGAACGACGTGGGGAACATCCGTTTTTTACTTTCTCACCTTCCCCCTTTCAGAATAAGTATGAGCTAGCGTACTGAGGGCCCCTAGAACACAGAAGGCTTTCAGAAGCCCGGTTCCCACCACCCTCGCCAGTTTCAGAGGGTTCCCCGCAGGCGCTGCTTTTTTGATCCTTTCTTCCCCAAGTGACTTAACCTCCTCACATGGCTCTCCCTGCCGATGGCTTTCAAAAATGACCTCACCCTCCACCTCCTCCCTCCAGCTGTGCACATGACATCACCGTGCGACCCAGGTTCTCTATCTGCCCCCACAGCCTGTCCTCTCTCTTCCCTTATTGTTATTAATAACCAAACCAAATAAACAATTTCCAATATTTGCCAACTTAAGTGAGTTTCTGTTATTCTCTCCTTTACCAAATCTTATCTGTTCTTTAATCTTATTAATCTCATTATTTTGCATAGAAATTACTTTAATAAGCAACACATGGCACATAAGTTGAAAGGCATTTTGTGAACCCTCACCTCAGCCTTGTTCTTATATCTGCTCCTCTTCTGTCATCCCTCAAAGTGATTCCAGCCGTGGAGGCATCAGGGCTATGAGCTATTCCTGCATCTGCCTCTCTTGAATTTAACATGGAGAAATTTAAATGGGAAAGGACTTTAAATAAAAATACCCACCATTTAAATATTTGAGTAAAATATATTTTCCTCTGCTAGCTTCTCTTCAATTTCCCTATTTAAGAATTATCTTCATTATTTCACACCATCATTTTAGTTTCACAGGACCCTCCAGAAACAACCATACCCCCATGACAGCTGGAAGTAATTCTAGAGGACGATGTCCCCTCTCTCAGGAAAAGTTTGTCCTCAGGTTTAGGAACAATATTTAGGGATTGATTATAATTACTATACGGTTGAGAGTTGGGAAAGAAATTTTATAAGCTCAGGGATCTTTTGAAAAAAAAGGAGATAATTGGATAGATAATAATGGTATTTGTGAGTTATTGTTTATAGATAATTACATCAGCATATATTGAATATTGTATGTATGCATGCTTCTACCTGTTTAAAACATTTTTTATGTATTGATATATATTGTATTGATAAATGTATACCATAATGCAGTGTACATTTCTACCTCTGATTAAGATACTCATATATTGTTTATGTATTGATATTTATTGTTTACATTTGGAGGTCATTGTCCTCATTTATTGCACAGTTGTTTATTCTCTTAGTCTTTACGTTAGATATATGTTAAGAATTGTAGATCAATAGTCATCTATGTCTGTCATATTTATGGTTAGACTAATCAGGTTCTTTAGATACATAGAGATTATATATAAATAGTCTTCAACCTCTTCGAAGAGCTGTAGAAAATGGCATTTAATTTAATCTTAGAGTTCTGTGTAGTGAGACACAATCACTCCTGGCAACACCGACCTATTCCCAAGAGATTGTTGAGCACCAAAGACACTCCACTTGGAGCTTGTCTTCTTGACAAAACTGGCCTCTGGGTAAGGAACTGCCCATACCTCAACTACTGACAAATACACGGTATCCGGAAATGGATAAACAGAACTGTTAAATCTTGCCAAGACAGGGTAAGACAGTTTTGAAAAATCTCTTGCCTGTTAAAACCCGGAAATGGATAAAATCCGGAAATGGATAAACAGAAGTGTTAAATCTTGCCAAGACAGGGTAAGATGGTTTTGAAAAATCTCTTGCCTGTTAAAAATAATCTGTCAGTAATTCTATGCCTTAGTCAATGCTGCAAACAGGTCTTTGGTGATTGCCCAGGTAGCCAGTTGTCTCTGTGATTTGTTGCATGTTTTGGAAGTTCTTTGATTGCACTTCCTAATTACTCAGGTAACATTATTTCCCTTCTCGGATCTTCTATGGGGTTGAAGACTAGATAAATGTAGCTACTTTCCTCTCATGACTTGGCCAAGTTATTTATTATACAAGACTTTAGCTAGTTAGAATAGGATATTTGTACTTATTGTATATAATTGTGTAGGTTTGTACTTACTGTATATAATTTCGTAGTAGACTTAGAACTCTCTTACTTAAACAAAAGGGGGAGGTGCTGTGGGAGTATCTTCCGCTGCTTCAGCCAATAGTCGCTGAAGCACGAGCCCACGGTGCTGCGGGAGCGCCTTCCGCTCCGTCAGTCAATAGCTGCTGAAATACCAGCCCACTGGGGCGTGGTATATTTCTCTTTTAAAAAGAGCTGCAAGTCTCGGCTCAGGCCTCTTGGTTCCGGCTCCTGCTCCAGCGACTAGGCTCCCTTCCTGACGGTTTATGGTGTATGTAAGTTTTACCCCCCAAAATAAATAACCCCTTAAAACATAACTGGTGTGGGATTGATTCGCCGTTAGAGTGGTGGTTTGAACAGACAAAACCATTCAATTGTGAAGTGTCCCAATTCCTAAGGTCATATTTCACTGGGTGTTAACAACATAGCTCAATTAATGAACATGGTGCTTTTATTTCAGATTTATAATGAAGGGCTCTGAGGGCTTGCTTCTTTCAGGGTTGCTCAAGAGCATACAGCACTGGCCCATTTGGACTTGTGGACCCCTATCAGAGATCTTCCTTCATTTTGTTTTTACAGTCAAGTCTGGGCTAACTGCTGAAGGGGAAGCAGAATTTTACAGTTGTGATAATTTTATTATACTGGGAACTTCTGAAAACTTTATGCTCAAAGGCATAACCAGGATATAAATGGAAAGTCTGGCTTCCCACCCTCTCATACCCCTGTCAGCGGTGTATTAGAACCAAGCAATCATTCAGCATCTTTTTTAAAAGAAACCCCAGTTTATGGAAAGAAAAATACCAGTTTTCTACTCAGTTGTTTTTTTGGTAGATTAAATCAAAGTGCCCTGATAGACTTAGGACTTCAGACACATAGGATTCCAAAAGTTACTGGCAGACAAAGAAAACTGCAAAACCGTCATAACTCCATTTCAGGGTTGGTGCTACTTGCATAAATCTCACTGGGAAGGCTTTGCTGAGAGTTAGCAAATAATAATTCAATCATTTAAAAGAAGTACCATTTAAAACTGTTCATCGTTCCTCTATGACAGTCTAACAGAGAAAATAATGTTTTCTTTTTTTTTTTTTTTAAAGCAGCAATCATGCTATAGATCTTTCTGGAATAGTGACTCTCTGTAGTCACTTGTAAATCCAGCTGGACTCGAGAGTGACACCCTGCATACATTGCACCATTATTTCTCCTGTCTCCGGAAGTTCTATGAATAATGGGATCCGAGAAAACGCTGTTTGACTTGAACAAAAGCAGCTTGCAGTTCTGTAAAGCTATTGGTATTGAGGGCATAGTAGATTTACTGTTCCTACTTGAGGTTAAATAAAGCCCACATTCTATTTCATGTATCAAAATAAATCATCATTAAAATAACAAACGTAAATAATAGGTGGTAGATCCCTAAAACGTACCAGCTTTAAAATAAAAATGCTAGGTTAACATATCCAGATACAACTGTCTTCGTCTGTACTGAATTCTAGAAGATGGTAAAAACTGCAAGTAATTCATCATGGAAAATGAAAGGATTAGCCGACATCTGAGCTGGTGACTAAGGAGGGTGATGTGGTGGGGCGTACAGCCATGACGGACTTGGAGAAAAAGTCGGCAAGCCGAAGACAGTAAGGAGAAAATCATACCACGGGAACACAGAGATTTTCCAGTGATCTATAATCTAAGATGACACCTCCTTTAGGAGGTTCCAAAAGAGAAGCGGCCAAAGGAACAGACTGTGGTTGGGGGTAGTTGTCACAAGCACCAGGCAGCCCTGATCCTGCAGCCAAAAGCACAATGTGATGGAAATGCAGGCTTAGTGAATTCCTCCAAAATCTTCCAGCTGCTGAGGGGCCAAGAGATGATCTTTTTATGAAATGGGCCCTGTAACTGACAGCATTTCTACCTAGAATCTGATGGTTCTAATTGGGTACGGTCTGTAGGTTTGCATATGGTCACCTATGAAAGTCTCAGCTTGCAGATGTTACCTAGGAAGAAAAGCCATACGGTTTGGCGAAAGGAAAACTATCATCACAGAAGAGCACATGCTTCGTTCACTGTGTTCAGAGTTCACCTTGAAACTTGGGAGTTAAGCAAGCTTTTACCTCAGACAATTAGACAAACTTTCTATGTGTAGATTCAACACTTCTCCTCAAGGAAGCTGGTGTTTGCTCCTACCTTAAAAAATAAATTTAAATATTTACTATATTAGCTCTTTCAGTTTTATAAAATACACTTATTTTTCAGCCCATATCAAAATGTTTTTTTAGAGAACTTAGATAACAGAAGTTTTATTTTTGTGAGTTGCTATGTGTAGATAACTTCCAGATTGTTCCAATCAAACGACTCCTTGGTTGAATATTAATGCTTCATTTTTACCCAATGGTAGGGATAATCTTCCTTCAGTAAAGCAAATATCAGACACATGCTGTATTTGTTTATTATACAGTTGAGGTTCCAAGATGTGTCGTTTTCTGCTTCTGTCTTCAAGGAAACAAATCTATGCATTTACCAACTCGCTCATTTGATAACTACTCATTGGACACGACAGGCCGTGCAGAGTACAATGGGAACACTGCAAAGTCAACAAAGGCTCCTTAGGGTACTATGGCTTTAAAGGGTGCATTAGAATTCTATAGGGACAATAGAAGAATAAGGGGGGAATCTCGGGGGTGGTGGCGGGAGAAAGGACTGTATTAGGAAGGCTGTTGAAGAATATGGGGAAGCTTTCTAGCAAGGCTTCGTATTTCATGCATACCTAGCATGTGCAAGTAACAGGCAGGTGGCAGGAGTATTCTCCCAGAGGAAAGCTGGTGGAAAGGGGGTGGTTAGTCCGCACATGCTGTGAGTCTGGACTTGAAGATGGCTGAAGTGAGAGGCAGAGGATGTTTTCATCCAGTACCATGACACAGTCAGCCTTAGGCTGCGGAATCAGGACCATCATTTCTGTGGAGGGTGGCAGTCCATTACAGACCTCCATGCTGAGGAAGACTCTGCTCCAGCAACGGCAGTGAGGATGAGGAGGGAACCAAGCCAACAAATACTTTCGACGTAGAATAATTCGAGACTGGAGACCTGCATGTGGCTAATTGTTGCCAGCAGCGGAAAATGAACCTCCAGCCTGGGAACCAGAACAGGATGCGACAGAAATGTACTTAAATGGCCTTGTTATTTTGGGGATGTGTGTAAATATGTTTACTCGATTCGTCCAAAAATATCCTAAAACTTTTAAAGATGTAAACACACCATGAACATTTGTTTGCTTAAATTTAAATTATTCTTGCTAAGAAATCTGACTAAAAGCAGAAATAATAAAAAGCTGTGAAGGTGTATCGGGGGAAAGGCACAGACAGTGCTGTTTAATTTCTGA
This sequence comes from Myodes glareolus, assembly GCF_982192425.1. NCBI lineage: Eukaryota > Metazoa > Chordata > Mammalia > Rodentia > Cricetidae > Myodes > Myodes glareolus. The sequence goes on from NC_142050.1 coordinate 7,635,581, forward strand.
GCTAAACCACGGGTAAATGCAGAGTTATACTCAACTGCCACTTTTCCCAAAGACTTCATCCACTGGAAAGCAGGTTGCAAAGAGGAACAAACACACCAAGATAGGTTGCTGTTCACACTGCAGCAAAGGACAATTAAAAACACCAGCAGCTCGAGGTGGACAAGCAGGAAGGAAACTTTGGGGTCAGCACTTCAAGAATCCCTTGGACCTTATGTTGGAAAAAGGTGTAGGGGTGCCACGAAACTCTTATCTGACAAGTTCACCAGTCAGTCTGTAATACAAAGTAGCGTTCTTCTAGTGCATGTGGAGGGAACAAGCCAAGACTGTGGTCCCTTCCAGCCAGACCCCTCCTTACTCAGGAGGTTTATTTAGCATGTTTCACTGGATGTCAACACTTTTTTCTTGGAGAGGCAGTAATAAACACAGTGAATATCAAAACGGCCACTGTGCACGGAGCACATGCACTGCAGTGTGCTAAGTGCCTCTTCGAAATCATCCTCTGGAATCCTGTCATCCTGTGTGGGAGCCACAGGCTGAGAGGGGGGGCTTAGCGTGGCTAGTGAGCTCAGGACTTCGTTCAGCATTCTGTCCGAAGAGAATGGGTTTTCGAGTTTGAGGCTAAGGAGCCATGGTACCCCTGGATTTCAACTTGTTATTGTGTTCTGTAAATGAAGAGACTAAACAGTGTTTGGGACCACAGTCAGGTTCTTAACCCTCCACCCTCCAAGCCTGGACGTTTCTATGTCTATAAAGTGGGGTAACATCTGGATTACTTCCAAAGTAATTTACCATGTAAATATGAGGCATCATGATTCTGTGCACCTCAAAGAGTGCAGTCAGTGTGCCAAGGTCCTGAGGCAATTCAGATAGCCTTAACTAGGTTCCTTCCTCGGTGTGCCTGTCTCCCCATTTGCAAAATGTTGATAATAATTATATCCTCTTGATTTGTTGATTAGCAGGATTAAGTAAGTTTATATGAACAAATGACTTGGAATAGTGCCAGACACAAAGATTGTACTGTATGTTTGCTAAATAAAAAGCCAAGCCCAGTGTATTGTGTCTATCATATGATAACAAAGACAGATATTTTTCAGCCAAGGACTAGGTAATTTGACGACCATCATCTCCCAGCTTACAATTTCACACAATCTGCAGCTCTCTGCAGACCTATCCAACAAGACATGCATTCTGTTTTCTTCCCGCCACACTGTCCACAGCACTATCCTTGTCTCCCATGAAATCACGCTGATTAGCAGACAATTTCATGAAGATTGGGTGAAACAAAAGAATGGGGTTTGGAGATGCACTTCCACGTCTGTCATCTGGGGCAAACTTTCCTTCCTGGAATGCTTTAGAAGACATACATGTTGTTGCTCTGTCTGCACTTGGAGAAAAATCTCTTAGCAATGTCAATGACTGAGACACAGTTTCTAAGCATCGTCCTAGAGGAGATAAACATCTCATAAACATGGGCATCTTCAAGGAAAACTTTAATTGCATACTTTTGTGTTTTCCTTCTTTTGTTCGTGAGTGAGGGCCAAGTATGAGCTGCTTTTGGTTCCCATACAGTGTCAGCTTTCTCTGCAAGCTTCAATGTCCTTAAGGTCCCAGACACTGAAATGGACCTCTGCCGTTGATTTTGGTTATATATCGCGTATAAAAAAATAACCACACAGCATCAGAAAGGCAAACATGTTTCCTCTCATTTTTAGATCCTATATTTTCTATAGATACAATTGTGAATGTATAGGATAAGACACAGAAGTAGAAGTGAAATTACACACGGTTACAAAGGGAACCAATGGGAGGGGAAAGGAGAAGAAAAGGGGGGGGGTTGGGAGTATATGCTCAAAGTACCTTATATATTAAAATGCCTTATAAAACAAAGTACCACATGCAATGAATATATGACAGCTAAAATACTCAGAAACAAAAAGAAAAAATGGAGTAGGGCCAGAACTGGTGCAGGAGAATTGTCTGTATTCTGTCAATCATGTTTTAAATAAACGCTGATTGGCCAGGCAGGAGGTGTAGGTGGGAAAACCAGACAGGAAGTGGAAATGATGCAAGGAGAGCAGGAGAATTCTGGGGAGGAGGAAGTTGATTCCTCCCACTCCTGCCCAGATCACTGAAGCAGCAGGATGTAAGCTGCCCCACTGAAAAAGGTACTGAGCCACATGGCTAACATAGATCAGAAAAGTGGGTTAATCAAGATGTGAGAGTTAGTCAGTAAAAAGCCTGAGCTAACGGGCCAATCAGCTTTATAACTTACAGAGATTTCAGTGTGGTTGATTTTCTCTGGGGCCTGCTGGCTGTAGGGTACCAGGCGGGGACAGAAAACACAAACAAGCAGGGCCCTACATGTTACACAGAACTAAGGGAGCTGTATGCTACTTAGCAGCATCTCCTAGGTCCTAGCTCTTCTCATGCTCTAATGATTCTTTGTAACACAGATCAGTCATTTATAGAATTAGGAACTTCAGGGGTTAAGGCTGCACTGTTATAAAACATCATATGTAACAACCAGATACACCTCTGCGTTTGTATGAACTATTGTTTTAAGGATAGTTGAATATTGCACAAGAGAAAGAAAATAGAGAGCCAGCCAACTTCCTAATGCAAAACTTCTTATCATGAACAGCACAGGAGGCCCTCCGAGAAAACTGAAACCAGCACTACCACATGAGCCAACAACCCCTGGGTATCTGCCCGAAAGAATAATGCTCAAAGAGACCTGGATAAGACGCTAAAATATATGTGTTTTGATCCCAATTAAAAAGCTAACATAATCAAGTTCTTAATCTCGGCCTGCGCCTACCATGGCTGTAACACATCTGTCAGCGGTTGTGGGGGGCAAGACGCGCTGCTGGGTTCTGGGTTGGCAGGCCTCCCGCCTGTGTTGTGGTTACTCCACTCTGCCATGGCACTGGAAATCAGCTGTAGACAGTGAGGACCACACGGAGCAAAGGTATGTATCAACAACAGCCGCTCCCAGTGTTACCTCAACCGTAGGTGGCTGGGCTGTAGGCACAGGTTGCTGACCCTTGCAGAAGAAACAGTTATCTGTACGTGATGAGTTTTATCAGCTCATAAACACCAAAGACTCTGAAGGCCAAGAATTAGAAGAGAGATCTTGTGATTTTTTTCCCCAGCATCTAAGATTAAAAGTCTCAGCAACAGAGGTAAGCAGACTCAACAGGATGAGACTGTCCTTGAGGTGCAAGGCAAATACTACAAAGTGAGTGACTGCTCCTCCCTGTGGCTATACGTCTTCACAGATGAGTTCCAGAGCCTTAGAACTTAGAGGAAAACAGTGTTACAGAGGGAGGAAGTCTGGTGATTGCATTGAATAGACGCAAAATCAGACTTAGACCCAAGTGTCTGCACACCATGCAAGCAGTGCTGGGAACAGGAGCCTGACTCAGACAGAGGCTCCACCCTCCACCCCCCCCCCCCCAAAGTTTAGTCAGGAGAAGCAGCTGTGGTACAGCCACCAGCTCTGCCAGACTTATCTCTTAGGGCCTTAGTCTAAACAGTCTTAGTGCAGCCCTCAAGCAGATTTTTGGTATTTACCAAGTTCTGCCGGAGAAAAATCAATAAAGACACTCAAGGCCTCAAGGCCTCATCTCATGAAAGTCAGAGTTGCAAGCAAGGCTATAATTATTAGTTCCCTTCCAAGCTGTGCCATATGAAAATGGCAGGCTTTTCCTATGGCATTTTGGCAGCAAGATGCAAAATGCTTGGGGCCCACAAATAACAAGAGCTCCAGTTAAACATCCAAAACAAAACAAACACAGGCACACACTGAAAACCAACCAATAAACAGCAACAACTATGAAACAGATACATTTAAAGGAGTATTAACTTTATAAAAGGAATTTTCACCTCACCTCATAAAAGGGCTCAACCCATATACGGAATTCTAGAATGAGCAAAACCAGAAGAGACAATGGAACCAGTTCCCTTCCTCTTTTGATACCAGAACTAAGAAAAGCCCAGGAGGGTTAAATTCTGCTTAGATACTTAACATTGTCCTACAGTACAAATCAAACAAAATATTACCTATGTGCTCAACCCAGATTGTTGATGCCAGACCTAGTCAGGCATTGAATTGAAGCAGGAACCAGTTTAATCCAGAGAGCAGTAATGCAAGGTGAAAACTGAAGGTCTCTATCACAGGGCAGGGAGGGGGTGGCAATCCTGTAATATTAAGAGGCTTCAACTCCCCTGGGAACTGCCCTCAATTGCTAAAAGAGCCTGACCTCTGACAAGAACCAATGATTTCAGCAGTAATTAATAAAACTGTCAAATTAATTAACCCAAGTCTTTGTTCACAGGAGAAAAAAAACCCCATCTATTATCAATATCGTTCTTTATTAGTCGTTGACCAAACTCTTCGACTCAAACCTTTACCACCAGGACAGAAGGTCATCACTGACCAATGGCTCTCCCTAGTTCAATTGCCAATGTTTGTTAATAAGCCATACTGTACTGTGCTGTTTGATGATATGATTAGGATCAACCGGGCTCTACAACCTAATGGTATTTCTAACGGAGGCAGACAGGCCTATGAATCCCAGCGTATATCACTTAGAGTTCCTAGAATGCTTTTTAGACATCCTTTGAATTACTGTGATCAAACACTAGACAAATGCTGCAGGATTTCATTAAACTATTTAGTAAATGGCTCTGCTTATAACCCTGGTTCCCATGTCTTTGTCTTTAGAGGCAGAGCCCCACAAATGCCACGTCTACATTTCCATACTATCTCTTCAGAGGCTTCAGAGCTAGTTTCTTACACCCAACACAGCTTTTATTCCATTTAGAATAATTACCCTCCATCCCATTTCTGACTTTCAAGAAAAACAAGACACTTAATTGACCACAGGAGCTCTCAAGGGCACAGGCTTCAGAGGTTCTGCTGGGGCTCACAACTTGAGCTGATGTAATCTACTCTGAGAAGCTGACTTCTATTTTTAAATTATACCCTTTTATTCTGCCTTCAAAGGGCACATATATCACACATTAACTTTGCTCATAAAATACCTCGTGGTACCAGGGTGAATCATGCTGTCAGGAGGAGCCTCCAACTGCACACAGACAACTAGCCCCGCCCATGAAATCCACCCATCAGTCCTACACTTCAGCCTGCAGCCTGGCTCCAGGGCCTCACTCTCCAGGTATCTCCTTCCTCCCAATCATTTTGACAAGGAGCAGATGACTAGCAGGGTTCTTCCAGAAGGCTAGGATCAGGATTTCCTCTCTTTAGCTCCCCACACAAACACTTAATAAAGACTCCTAATGTTGATGTGTAGAGCTGTTCGCAGCCTCTGTGCTACAAAGGGTGCCAGATCATTTGCTTTGTTTAATTTTAAATTTTCATTCATCATGTCTGTCTTCTTCACTATGACTGCGCTTTTTGAAAAGTTTCCTGATATTTGGGAAATGCTGGAAAAAAAGAGTCTTGGCTGGAGGTGAAAATTCACTTCCAATTTGACATTTATTTATGTTTATTCTGCTTATTTCTAAAAATAATAAACAGCTTTGTAATTAGAGTGACGCTCTACTGAGTCTGCCAGAGGTCAGAACAGTGTGTTTTTCTCTGCGTTCCATCCCTCTGAGACCCAGGCATGCCATGTTTCATCTGGTTTGTACTCTTGTACTCCCTGTTCTATCATGAAATCTGACTGAGCTGGTGGGAACACAAATTTTGCTATACCCATCCCCTTCTCAACACTCTTCCAGCCCCTCCTGATAGACGCCCCTTCTTTTCTAGTCCTGCTTCCCTCTGCTGCCCCATTGCGTGGGTACCTCTGTCTCCACAAATAGCCTCATGTGGGCCCTGGATACAGATGCTATGTTGCTTCTACCTTGGACTGTTGTCCAAGTTGACTCCTCAGTTAGAAACTCTGCTCCATTGTCTCCCACTTCCTCCATCTAGATCCCTCCTATTTGTCTTTTTTTAAAAAAATGTTTCTGTGAGAATATACTCTGACAAAAATAACCTAATGGGAAAGGGTTTTAGTTTATTGTTCAGGGTACAGTCTAATATGGCAGCAGGTTGAGGCAGAAGGAGCTTGAAGTAGCTGGTCGTTATCACCGTCACAGTCAGAAAGGAACAATGGATTCATATATGCACTCAACCCTCCCTCTTTCATTTACTCCAGGACTCAACCCATGAAACGGTACTGTCTAAAACTGAGATGGCTCCTCCTACATCAGTTAATGTAATTAAGCCCAGAGACCCAGCTTCCAGGTGATTCTAGAAGTCAAGTTGATAACATGAACCATCAAACTGTTCATTCTTCTGTTTCCTGTGGGGTGCTACTTATCTGGGATCCCCCGTCTAAATTTGTATATCTTTAGTAGTGTTCCACCTCAGACGACCACTCGGGAAACTGCTTTGGATTTACTTTTTTTATGCTCAACTGACTGCATGAGACAGGACTTAGTGCAATGCTGTATTCCTCTGTGCTAGCTGCCATGTAACTGGGCTTCAGTATCACTTGTTGAATGAACCATCATAAATGAATGAATGCATTCTAAAAAATTCCAAGTAGGGGGCCATAACCGTGAGGTAAGAATCACAACTTTTCCTTCTCCAGAATATATGAATTCAGTCAAACTTCAAGTCCAGACTTTACTGGCTGAAATGTGGGGAGGAGATGGCACTGAGAGACAGGACCCTTGAGGTCACACCTGGAGCACGGCTGGGTCACTGTCCCAAAGGTCTTAGCAACACACTCAGTAGCACACTCCTGAGAGATAAACAGACACTCTAAGGCGGACTCCCACTGGGACCAAGACCCTTAAGCCTACATAGAGTGAATTATAAATACATTGCACAGAACAGAAAACTTGACACGCTAGAGAGTTAGCAGCAAGCCGCACCTCGGTGTGCCTACTTCTAACCTGAACCATCAATCGCATTTATCAATTTCCAAAGCACCGGCGGTCACCTGCATGAGAGGGAATGCTGAGTGATCTGAGGAGAGCTGACTCTGGCACCTTGAACTCTGCTTAGAATCCTGCCACTTGACATGTAAGTGCTAACCAGGGCTGGGTGATGACCCAGGGGTTAGGCTCTAGAGAGAACCAAGTGTTCCCCTGTCCTTGTGAAGGCTCCAGTCTAAATACACTTTTGAAGATAGTCTTTCTCACAAAATACTCCTTTTCCCAATCCAAGTCCACCACATCCAGCTATTAAATTAAATCTAGCACACACACACACAGGATTACGGCGGCAGGCACAGCTTCAGCAACTACTGCAAGGCAAAGAATTAAAAAAAAAAAAACCCAAAAACCCAAACCACCCATATTTTCCAGAATCAAGAGATTGAGGGCATTAGACGATGGGAAATGTTCCAATGTTCAAACCAAATGACGAAGGACTTGGGTTTTGTTTCACCATTCCACAGCTAGCAACCACCCCTAGCAGACAAACCAAATAAACAAAGATCCACACAAATGTCTCCTGCCTCCCGGAGGAACTGTTTACTTGCATTATCTGTCACGCTGGAGGCACCCAAGACTGTTCCCTGAGTGGATGGGTCACAGGCAAGGTGTCGCTATGAAAGCGCCGTAGCCACTTTCAGGTATATTGTTTGAGTTCTTTTCTTTGTCTCTGAGTGGGCAAACTGTATGTATTTTCAAGGGTTCAGGCTTCTATCTCCTTGTCTGCACCTTCCGTGAGTTACCTACTATGGTTACCCTTCTCATCCTCAAAAGCAAAAGTGTGTGTGGCTAACAGCAAGCAAAAGCTGACACTAAATCAAACAGTGTCAGCCGTGCGGCCTGGAGGCAGCTTTGTTTTCTCTCATTCTTTCTTTTCTCTACCCATTCCACCCCACTCTCCTCAATCCCCAAACTAATGACAAAAGAAAGGACTGGTCTAATTTCAAAGTCAGCAACCTGGCCCAACAGTCTGGGCTCACGGGCATCTCGTTGCCAAACCATAAATATTTAACTTATTTACTACCATAAGCCTGATTTTCCTCTTTTAGAAAACGAATGAGTTCTACAACATCTACAACACTGATGAAAACCTTCCAGTCCCACCTGTGCCTGCGACATTGGCCTGCCTTATTGAGAAGGCAGATGCTGACAGTCAAAAGACCAGAGAGAAAATGATGCTGGCTCCCACGACAGGGAGGGAGTCTGGACTGCAAACCGAGAGAAAGTTTAACTTTGAAAGGAATTTGTCACTCTAAGATCTAGGGCAAGATATGGTGACCACTGTCTTGAGCACGTGAAGCTCTTCCCAACTCTCCCTTCCCACACTTCTTAACCCCCAGCATGGTAAGCAGCCAGGGTTCCAGGCTCACAGTTCCAAAGTGATGTCCCTAAAAGGAATTTAAGCCTTTTAAGCAATATTTCTCATTACCAATGGATCAGTGGAAATGACTAAGGAGTTGACACAATATTATGTCAAGCGTAACATCTGGCAGATTTTTTTTCTTTTACACCCTAAAACACACCCAGTCGCCCAGACAAAGAACTACCAACATTGTATACAACAACAAAAATCATGCCACATGCTTATTAAATACTAGTGTTCGACTGCCACCCAGTGGTAGGATGCGTTCCTGCGTGACAAACGGCTCCAAATGGCTAGGCACTAACACAATGTGGGGTTTAGAAAAAGGAACTGAAGATTATTCCTCGGTTGCTCATCAGTTATTCCAAGGGAGTTTAAGAGAATATCCATCTCTTCGGCTCTTATTTTCCTCAGAGAAATTTCTGAAGAGGTCAATAGCAGGGAAGGCTAGGGGCATTCTCACGAAGCATACAACTAGAGCCCACTGTCTCTGGAGAGATCACAGACAGAATGTTTTTATTTTACAAACTTCAACATGAATTAGCAATTAAAAAGACTTGCCAAACAGTCTGTTCTCACCGTCTAGATCTGTGTGAGCTATCCTAGATTTTTAGTTACGCATGAGGAGGCATTTACAAGTGACAACCTTATAAAAAGTGTGCATTATATGAAAATCTGACTTCAATTAAAACCAGCTACTAAATCCCAGCATTTCCAGCTGTCTCTTCTCTTCTCCTTAGAGAATTATATATCACATTAATTGGTATTCTGTCACATTAAAAAAATGCCAGCAATGATTAATTGCATCCTTGGTGTGTTTGAGTTATGTCTTCCTCACCAGAGGGATTCAAATCACACTTGGTTGCCTTCTAGCAGGTGCCCCTTTTGACAACCTTCAGAGAACAACCTACCTTCCTGAACTTCTCCATTTGTTTGTAGAGGTCTGGGTCAAGTTCCTGAGACACATCCTTCATCCACAATAAGGCCCCTCTATATTCAATCCGGCACTGCTCCATGCGGTTCACGGTCAGCCAGGTATCAGAGATGGCCCGATGTCTAAAAGTCTCCACTTCTTGGTGGAATCGACACAAAGGGTTCCGCAGAGCCAACCTGCACCAGAGGGCACAACTACAATTATGAAATGAAGACCAGCAGCAGTTCCAATCCAATGTGTTCTGCATTCATCACAGACCCAAGAACCTAGAACACAGTTGCTTCATCAGACAGGGCAGACAATAATTAAAATGTGTGTGAATTTGGGAATCATCCAGACCTTGATCACATTCTAATCCTTTCTTTCTTAGTGAATTGGACCGGCAAGCACTGTTTGTTTTGCTGGGTGGCCCCAGGCCTGTACAGTCTTTGTTTGAGGTTGAAACCAATCCTACATTAATGAAGGGCAGTGAAGGCTTGACCATTCCTATTTCCATTCCTGGTTCCTCCCTGTCTCTTCTGTTCCTGAAGTTTAGGCCCTATAAGGAGGGATGGGATAGGCATGACTATGGTGTCCTTGACTTGGTCATTTTGATCGGTCCTCACAGGCCAGATCACCTACAGTTTGCTCTAATAGAAGCAGAGCTGACCCATTGACCAAAGCATTTTTTAAAGTGACTCAGGGAAGAAGAGCACAATTCCTAAGGTCAATTGTGTATCAGTACTATCAGATAGGCTATATGGTTCAATCTTCGCAAAAATAAAATACAAAACTAGGTATGGTAGTAGGACACAGGTTTAATCCCAGCAGAAAACAGGAGGATCAGAAGTTCAAGATTAGTCTCAGAAGATCTGGGCTACCTGAGATCCTGGCTTAAAAGAATGAGAGACAGAAAGAAGGAGGGAGGGATAGAAAAAAGAAATGAAGGGAAGGAGGAGGGAGGGAGAAAAAGAGGGATGGAGGGAGGGTCAGAGCTTCAGCTCAGTGGTAAACACTTGCCAAGCATTAGCAAAGGCCTGGGTTCTATCCCAAGCATTGCCAGTAAACAAACAAATATCACAACAGAAATGAAGGTACACTGTACAGTGTAAAATTATTACAAGAGTAAGCCATAAAAACTGTTATTTATTAATTAAAAAAGGAAGGCATATCCTAACTTAAGGTAAAATATTTGGGGTACAAAATGCTTCCTCTCCCATATTCAAAGCCAAATAATCAATGTCAGATGACTCAAACCTTGAAAACATATTCTTTCTTTTGTCAAAGGCTTATTTTTCTTTTTAATTATCCACGTGTGTGTCTGTATGGGCACTCTTGGAGGCTAGAGATGTCAGATCCCTCAAGCTGGAGCTGTAGGTGATTGTGGGCCACCTGTGTGGTGCTGAGACTCAAACAAGGCTTCTGCAGGAGCAACACACACTCTTAGCCACTGAGACCCCTCTCCAGCCATGCAAAACATTCTCTATGAAGTTTCATGGCATAGGTGCAAAAATTTCCATTCGCATACCAAGTTACTCCACCAAAGGGAATAATGACGTTGGTGTTCTGAAAACAGCTCCTGACATCCATCAGAATCTACAATGTCTCACGTATGTAGCACTCTGAAATGATAAATCTGGAATAGACCTCAAGAAAAAAATCTCCTTTGCTATTTTTCTCCATGTTTCCTTTTGTCTGTAGTGTATTATTTAAGTGCTGAACACATCTATGGTGGCAACTGGCCCGTTCTATTCTACCTTGATATCTGGAGAGATGGCTCAGAGGTTAAGAACAATGGATGCTCTTCCAGAGGTCCTGAGTTCAATTCCCAGCAACCACAGAGTGCTTACAACCATCTATAATGAAATCTAGTGCCCTCTTCTGGTGTGCAGTCATGTATGTAAGCAGAATACTGTATACAGAATTAATAAATAAATCTAAAAAACAGAAGTCTTCTCAAAAAGTTATGTCACTGTGCCATGAGGTAAGCTTGTGTTTTATACTGGTTTAAATTTACTACTTGCCTTTCATCCAATAGAATGTGTAGCAGAAGCAAAGGCCTAACAAGTCACTGGTGTGCAGGTTTCTAACAGGAGGACTTCTATCTGAAGACATAAACAGTCCTCAGATGGCCGCCTGAGGGCGCTGCTCACTCTCTTGCTCCTTTTCTCTTTCTTTAGATTTTGTGTATTTCCCCACATTTGCTGAAAATGAGTATTTTGAATAAAGTACTCTTGACTCCTTGGAATGTTGAAGATTATACAAATATCTTTAAAGTTAGAACGACATGATGTTAGAAACTACAAAGGCATACTAAACATCCACACCAACACTCATCCCTGCCAACATGCCATAAACCAGTGGTTCTCAACCTGGGGGTCTCAACCTACCAGTATCAGATAGCCTACATATCAGATATTTATATTACGATTCATAACAGTAGCAAAATTGCAGTTATGAAGTAGCAATGAAAATAATATTATGGTTTGGGGTCACCAGAACATGAGGAACTGCACTGTAGTAAAAGCTGAGAATCACTGCCAAAAGCTGATCCATGTGAATCAGGATGGTGAAAATCCACTCACTGGAGTATAGGAAAATGAATCTAGACCAAGAAAAAATATCATTCTTACTACCTGAAACTATCATCCTTCATGTTGGGTAAAGGGACCACTCCTCCATTGCTGGTAGGAGTACAAATTGGTACAATCACTTTGGAAATCAGTATGGTGATTTCTCAGAAAATTAGGAAACAACATTCCTCAAGACCCCAAAGGATGCTCAATCATACCACAAGGACATGCGCTCAACTATGTTTATAGAAGTATTAGCATTATTTGTCATAGCCAAAACCTGGAAACAACCTAAATGCTCTTGACCAAAAAAATGGATATAAAAGATGTAGTACATTTACACAATGGAGTACTTCACAGCAGAAAAAAAAAATGACGTCTTGAAATTTGCGGGCAAATGTATGGAGCTAGAAAACATCATATTGAGTGAGGTAACCCAGACTCAGAAAGACAAATATCATATGTCCTCACCCATAAGTGGCTTTTAGACATCAAGCAAGCAAGCAAGCAAGCAAGCAAGCAAGCAAGCAAACGAACAACCCCCCCCCAAAAAAAACAAGCCTATAATTCACAATCCCAGAGAACCTAGACAACAAAGGACTCTAAGAGAGACATACATGGATTCAATCTACATGGATTCAATCTACATGGGAAGTGGAAAAAAACAAGATTTTTTTGAGTAAATTGAGAGCATGGGGATCATGGGAGAGGGTTGAAGGGGAGGGGAGAGAAAGGGAGGGGAGCAGAGAAAAAATATAGCTCAATAAAACCAACAAAAAATCGTTTAATAATCTTAAAAATGCAAGGCTGGCCAATCCTTTATGCAAATCTGCCCAGTGGAAATAATTAATAAAATAACTAAAGGGCTACTTTAAAATATTTATCCTTTAGTAGGTAACAGCAAAAAGTAAAGAGAGAGCCTGGATAAGTGTGGTTAACAGTGAGTACTGTTCTTGCAGAAGACCCAAGGCCTGTTTCTAGTGCCCAGGATGGGCAGCTTAGAACTGTCTGTAACTCCAGCTCCTAGGGTACTGGGATGCCTTCTTCAGACTTCTGTGGGCACCCACACAATGTGGATGCATGCGTGTGTGCGTGCGCATGCATACACACACACACACACTCTAACAAAACCAATATCCTTAAAAAGAAAAATAAAACAGAGGGCTCGAGTGTATCAGAACATGCCCAGAAATCCTGTGGAGTTGCTTTTTGTTTGTTTTAATTTTGCATTTTTGTTTTTGTTCTTAAAGATGCAAACATTGAAATATAAAAAGATTACCATTATTCAATTAAATATCAATTTACTAAATTATCAGCATACACTATAACATATAAAAACTATCTGTTATAGTGCTGTTTATGCTAAAAAAACATATTCTGTGGGCTGAAAGTTGGTTTAACCATTAAGATTATGTAGAGCTCTTGCAGAGGACCCAAGTTTAATTTTCAGGACCCATGTCAGATGGCTTATAACTGCCTGTAAATCTAGCTACAGGAGACCTGAACCCTCTGCTGGCTTCTACAATCATCTGCACTCATGTGCACACACAATTAAAATAAATCTTCAGAAACATTCTTGCATACTCTAAATCATGTTCACTCAACTAAGAATTCAAGCGCAGAAGAATTCCATATAGGAGAACTAGGTGGGATATCATGTGACCAGTGAGCAGCTGGGAAAGCGAAGCCACTGTGTAAGAGGGTAAGAGGCCACCTTCCAAACTGTGGAGCTGGTTGCACCTTATTAAGTTAGTGTAGACTGCAGTTTGCTAGTCTACTGTAGATATTTTCCAGTATCATTTACATTGTTTTGTTGATGGCTTTCACCGGTGTGTGTGTGTGTGTGTGTGTGTGTGTGTGTGTGTGTGTGTGTGTGTGCATGAGAGAGAGAAAGAGAGAGCAAGACAGATACATTAACTTAAGATGCTGTATTTGTACTTTGTGGGATCATTTTGGTCCATAATCATCCAGACTGCAACCAAACAGCATAGGATAGAATAATTAACAATGTGATTAATAACAGGAACTCTCAAAGTGGTCTGGATTTGGATATTTCTTTTCCTGAATAAATATTAATTTTTGTATATGGGCCCACTTTTTTTCCCTCTGAAATCCAGTGGTAGTACATGCTTAACATAAGAGCATTTACTCTGTTTTTCCAGTAATCGATATCCTTGTAAGACTGGTCAAGGCCATATGCACAAAAGAATTATGTAGTAAGGGGTTATAATTTACCAGTTTTAGAATTTTTCTCTTTTTGATTTGTCTGTCTTTAAGTATTAAATGTGCAATCTAAGATTTATAAGAAAATACTCTTAAAAAATTTAAACTGTGGTAGAGAACTGGTAGAAATGGCTACATTCATTTCTGACCACTGCCTACAATCCGGGGTCCAAATGTCATTAGCAAGAACCACAATGTCCAAGAGTGGGGTCACTAAAAAGCCTATAGATACTGCTGGTACCTTTTCTAGCTCCATCTTTTTTTGGGTTTCCATAGGAATGCTCATGGGGTTTGTCAATCAATGACCTGCTCTTGGACCACAGTTAGGGCAAATAGGGGCAGGGAGGAAGGTGGGCCAACTTGAGTAAGTGGATTTCTGAAGCTTAAATAATCTTGGAAACCACCTGCCAAACTTTCTTGAGGTATAATTCTGCATGATATTAATGGAGACATTTCCTGGGGCTTGTTAGTGAGTAGTGTGTCTCTGGAACAAGGAGCAGTTTGTGTAGCACAAAGCTCAGGATTGTTTAACATCGTCCATAAACATTGGTCACGGGTGTATTTTGAAATCCAACCGTTCTGCCACAATTTCCTCTGTGCTGGAGACTGTCAAACTGTCATGCACATCAGGATCAATTGTAGATCTGGTTGTGATGTAGAGTTGGAGTTGGTAGGCAGTGGGGACTCGATTCTGGTTCTAACAGTCTCCCAGGTGCTGCTGCTGACCACGGACCTGAGGAGTGTGGTCCAGGGCATCTTTGCCATTAATTAGCCCCCAGAGGCAGAGCGGGAACCTTCCAAGTCAGGCGCATTAGGCTCTTGCTTTAATCAAATGCTGAGGGGGACCAGATTGATGGTTATGAACAACTTGAAGGTCAAACACTCACAATGATTGGCGTATATACTGCCTCCCACGGAGCAGAAGACAAAACAGAGTAAATAGCAAGGAGGAAAACTAATCTTACATGCTATCTAACCAAAAGGAAGTGGGAAACCAGCTAAGTATAGAATGTTACTCCTCAGGCTTAGGCGCAAGCGTTTTTGATGGCATGATTTCCCCTTAAGAAGCAGTGGGTCCGAGATTCTCCCTGGATCCCCTCAAGCACAGCCCCAAAGAAGGTCACACACCTTTGCTGGGAGGAGAAGCAGAGGGCCTTGCCTGTGGCTTGCATCATTTTTCCTGCTCTGGTTTTATCTTGGAAGCCTTGGGATCGGAGAAATTTTCCCAGTTCGTTCTCTTCCTGAGACAGGACTGATGGAGAAAACAGGGAAAGGCACTGAGAATGACCAGCATTTTTACGACAAAGAAAGTGAGAGAGACAAATCCCAAGGCCCTCTCTCCAGAGGCTAAGATTAGAGGAAATTAAATCCAAGTGGCAGGCTGCAAGGTGAGTCTCTCCACCTCCCCCACCCAGCCATTTAACTTCCATGCTGGTCTTCCTTTTACAATAGGAGATCAAATTCACTTGAATACATCTGTCAGTGAGTTTGGTGCCCTGTAATCAGAACCAGAAAATGACCTCTGTACTGAAAAGCGAGCCCATAATGTGCTGCTTCAAGTCGAAATGAAGGAGTTGGGTTTGTCACAGCTGACAGTGGGGACCTTTTGTGGCTGCCTCCCATTATCCTCTCCTGCTGACTTTTTGATCTCTGCAGTCTGAGTTACATTCCGTCCTTTGTACAACAACTCAAATCTCTCAACCACGATGAAGCAAGGTGGAGTTGGAAGTGGGGACTGAAGGTGGGTAGGCCATCGGGTTGACCATTTGGTAAATTTTAGAAATACAGAGCTGGAACCAAGACTGAAGTGGTTATGCTTAAACTTGGCTTTATTTTTAGAGACAAGTACAGATGGGGGCAATTTAGTAGAATAGTGATTTGGCACATGCTGTCTACAGATTGATTGGTAGAAGATATAAAAAGTCAGGGGACTGTATGATTCTTTTGCTATTGCTCTTTACCTTCAGGGGTACAAGGTACATTCTCAGGAGGTCGCAACACAGCCACAAAAATGATCAGCATCATTATTTATAATAGTAACACTCTCCCTATTCTAGAGAGTGATTAAAAAAAAAAGAGCATCCACAAAGCAGTCACAAAGAGACCCAAACTCTCCATCATCTGCTCCATAAACACAGGGCTTGGGAATTGAACACAGGACCTTGTGCTTGCAATAAAAGCACTCTACCATTGAGCAGCATCGCTGGTAATGAGGTAGCTGAATGGTATGTTATATGGGCACCAGTTATGGACTGAGGCCAGAGAGAAATGGTGGGTGTCCTGCCCTGCCACCCTGCGTTTACTCCCTTGAGACAGGTCTCTTACCAAACATGGAGTTAGGCTACAAGTTAGTGAGCCCAGAAATCCTCCTGACTCCATCTCCCAACCGACCCCAGCTCTGGGGTAACTGGAGCACATGGGGGTATACCTAGCTTTCTGAGTGCTGAGATCCAAACTGAAGTCCTCTTGTTAATTTGTTTTCTTGCGTTGCTTGCAAAGCAATTGTTTTACACACCCAACTATCTTTTCAGTCCCAATCTTGGCATTTTGAGACAGAGCCTTGCTATGTAGCTCAGGATGGCCTCGACTTCCCAGTCCTTATAGTTCCTTCTGCCTCTCCCCCGTCCCCTGAATGCTGAGATGACAGGTGCACACACATATCCCATCTCCCTCTGTAACCACATCTGAAATGTCACTAGAATCCTTGTCCGTTTTCAGGAGTCTTCCAAACTGGGGCAAGAAGACCATGACTGAGAGATGGGAAAGGTGCCTAATAGGGACTTTCTATGAGGCAAGTGGTTTCTAAAGTTTCCCAAAGCAGAGAACAGTGTCCACTCCATCCAAACCGCCAGTGGTCCAGCGACATGACTGCCCACATAAGCCCACCTGCACCGACACGGTGGGAATCACATGACACCCTCATCAAGAATGAAGCTCTAGCACGACCCTGCTCACAACCCTTGTCTCTTGAAGCCAGTTCTTCACACAGTTCATATGCAAGGTGTACTCAGTAAGACTAATCGGTTTCTATTGTTGTCTATTGAAGGTTGATTTATTTCACCAACCCACCAGTCTTGCCACACTTCAATCTGTACCCTATTGTTAGTACCAACCTCTCCAACAACAACTACAGAAGGCTGAGTGGGAACCACATATCCAAAGGACTCCCTGCTCCTTGCCTACTGTGACTATAGTCCTTGTTCAGCAGTGTCCTGGAACTGCAGAAGGAAGTCCTGAGGCAGGAGAAGGGGCTTTTAGATACTCCCCCTTTTCATGAGATAGATAATGCCCCTCTTCACACTTTTCTCTCAAAACCCAAGTTCCCAACGTCATCTGTGGTGACACAGACCTATAATCCCAGCACTGGGAAGCTAGAGGTAGAAGGGCTGAGAGACTGGGGTCAGTCAGGGCTACTGAGGAGAAGGGATCCGGCCTCACAGATCCAAGTTCACTTAAAGATTTCTTCTGACAAGTGGCCAATCCCCCTCTTTTTTGGACAGCAGTGACCGTTGGGCCCATATGTTGGCACCTGCCACAGTGGGCTCAGTGTCGTAGACTGGGAGTGCAGGTGGTCTGCGTCTGACCTCATCGTGCGATTCTGCCTCCACAGACTACATCCACACGTTGTATTTCTCAGGTCAAGCAGAGAGTCTTATATTCATGGCACTAAATTAATGTTTGTGAAATGAACTAGCTGATATTTTTGCCTTGTCGCTGCATGTAACATGAGGGCTGGCTTGTTGGGGTATCTGTTCCCACCCGGTAACCCACAGCCGGCAAATCCCAGAGAAAATCGATCACACAGAGATCTCTATAAGTTATAAAGCTGATTGGCCCATTACGTCAGGCTTCTTATTAGTCCTTGTAACTTATATTAATCCATTATCATTATCTATGTTAGCCATATGGCTTGGTACCTTTTTCAGCTGTCAGCTCACATGCTGCCTCTTCGGTGATCTGGGCAGGAATGGCAGAGGGAGCTTCCTGCTTCTCAGAATACTCCCAGTCTCTTTGTTCCACCCCTACTTCCTGTCTGGCTTTCCCGCCTATACTGCCTGCCTGGCCAATCAGCGTTTTATTAAAATATGATTGACAGAATACAGACAATTCTCCCACACCAACTGCACACACTGTATTCCATTTAAAATGCTTGTTTGATATCCATGTGATAGTTTTATGTAGCTTAAAAAAGTTTGTATGATGTTTTTCAATGCCTTATGTATTGTCTCTTCATTGACTAATATGGGGTTCATTCATCTCCACCAAGAACCTTTTCCTTCCTATGGAAAGAAACTTCCCATTTCACTTCTAAAAACAGCAGGTTACTGTCACCTTTTTTATCTTAAAGACTCAAGTCACATAAAATGAACACATTTAACTTGAGTCCCAAAGAAAGCAATTCAGCATACCTGAATGTGCACTTGGCGACAGGAATCTCTCCTAAATAACCTATGTAGGTTGAAGGCTTCAGGAGTAATTTTTGGTCACTTCATGCGCTTGGGGATTAACCTTGGTGGCAAACATGCTTGACCTTCTGTGCTGGCCTGAGCTTCCGAGAGAGCATGAGCTGTCAAGAGTCAAGGCCGGATTGTCCCCAGACAAGATGGTCATTCCCATGCAACATGTATATTAGAAAATTCGAAGTCTGCACTCGTTCAAAAGATTCAATTAACTAGGTCCTAAAATTTCAAATACAAACCCACTAACATTTAGTTGCTGGTTATATTTTCAGATGCGTCCTTGAACGATAAGAAGTCACTGAAGAACTATGAAAACATTTCCCCTAACTGTTAATCAACGGTTCAGACTTACAGCGAATTCTGCAGTGATGAAGGAGACAGAGGTTGTCCCCCAACCCTCCAGAGCTCAGATTCAAGTGGCGGATGACATAAAATGAAGCACACATAATCACAGAAACAAGACACAAAAGGAAAAGTGCCAGAGAAACTGAGCAAGACAGTGACTGCTTTAGACTGGGTCTTGATTGGGAAGGCTCTAGCAGCAGCTGAACTCTGAGGGACAAAAGGTGGCATTCTTGGTATTATTAGAGCAATGACACTCCGAGCAGAGGAACACACTGAGAGCCAAAGACCTCCTGCTGCCTGGGAGGTAAAGGAAATGGAGCCTAGGGAATAAGGTGGGACTAGATGTTTCCTAATTTTATAAGCTGTGATAAGTTTGTCTGCAGTGTTCTAAAGCAAGTAGCAATATGATCCAACTCTATGAAAATAATGGTACACTTAAAAATACCAACAGTATGCAGAATTGTGATACACCCTTCCCTAGCTTCTCCTCTCATGTTCTGTATATTATTATGGCACGAGGTTCAGAAAATTAATACAGACACAATTCTATCAACTAAAGTACAGCCCTTATTTGGACTGTTACCAGATTTTCCATGATTGTTCTTTTTCTGTTCCAGACTTTAGCCCTGGATCCCACATAGCAGTGAGGTATTGGGTCTCCGTCTTCTCCAAGCTCTGACAGCTCCTCGGCTTTCTTGCATTTTAAGACTTTGACACCGTCTAAGAGCAGCCCAGAGTTACAAGAGGAAGCCTCAATTGAGGAGTCGCCTCCATCGGACTGGTCTAAGGGGGCATTGCTGTGACCAATGGTTAAGGTGGAAGAATCAAGCCTGCATTAATGTGGAAGTGGTGCCATCATGGGCAGGTGCTCCAAGGAAAGCTGGCTGAGCAAAAGCAAAAGCGAGAGCAAGGCAGTAAGCAGCATTTTCCCATGGTCTCTGTCTCAGTTCCTGCCTCCACGGCTGTACCCTGACTTCCCTTCATGACAAACTGTCGGCTGTAAGATGAGATAAACCCTTTCTTCCCCTAGTTGCTTTTGGTCACACCATTTATCACAGCACAGAAACCAGACCAGGGGAAAAAGGGTTTATCTTTTAGTTTACACCAATCCATCTGTCTACCTGTCCATTTATCTCCATACAAGTATAACCAGTAGTTAATATTTATTATGATTTATAGTCTATTACTGTTATTTATCTTCTTGTGTGAATTGGAAGTGGCTTTGACTACAGTCTTGCTTCTGTGCTCCTTAATTCCCCATCCTTTCTCAAGGATGTTTTAGGTTCAGGCACTTTGAGGCATTCCAGATTCATGTTCAATTTCCCTTTGCTTGGCCTGAAATCAGTCACTTCCCCAAAGGTGTAGAAAGGGTTATTTAGAAAACAAGATCTAAGTGTTAGGTGCACTCAGTGCTTGGTGCTTTCAGATGCTGTGAGGCATCTGGATATACAGATATAAATACACCAACCCTGGCACATGTGTTAATCTGTGTTCCTTTCTGTGCACATCTATCTGCACAGGTTAATAGCCATGAAAATACCTGCTATGTATTTGCTGTATAGCACCTTACTCCTTGACCTTTAACCTCATTTTAAACAGGTTCTCAGCTACACTACATTTGGTTGTTTACTCTCATATACATAAGGTAGTTTTAGAATTGCTCGTCCATTTAGTTAAGATCAATAAATTAATTATCTGCTCCAGCTTTTGTACATATTTCTTCTTGTGTTGCTCCTTACTCCCCTCTTAAAGATACTGTCTTTAGAGTTGTTGAAGCTAATTTTCTTCTTTCTCATCCAGCCAGCCCAGCAATGCTATCTGCAGTGCATCAGATCCTGTCTCTACTGTCTCTATTCCACTTTACACCTCCCCCCCCTGCCCCGCCGCCACGTTCTGGTTTAGGGATTTTGTGAGTGTGTAAAATGTCACTATGGTTTTAAAAGTCAGAATTACTGTACACCTTGCTGAGGTAAAGCTATGCCCTCACCTCCTGCGCCCTGCTCTTACTCTTCCCTACCTCCGCTTTCTTTCTCATGAACTCTATTTCTGCTCAAAGGAGATCTAATTCCTTTCACTGGGATTTACCTTTCCAGGATTTCTTCAGCATAGCGTGCATGCTCTATGCATACTTGCATGTATTCTTTTTAAACACTTACATTTGATTAACCCCCCTTTCCTTGCATAGCTGGCACCGTGCTATATGTATCTGCTTGTTTTCCTTTTAAATGTTACCTTAAAAACCACCCCATGTCAGTTCACAGAAATTTGCTATATTTCTTTTCTATGGCAGCTGTAAACAACACCCTCACTTTAATGGTTCTGTTTTCAGTCCTCTATCAAAGTAGGGATCCTGACCAGTCTAGACAGGGCAGAACTCTTCCTTCCTTTCTCAGCTGTGATGACATGGCTTACCCACAAACCAACAGCCAATCCCTGCTACAATCAGAAGACCACTTTATTCTGGGACTGTGTGTGTGTGTGTGTGTGTGTAGCATATGGATGCAGGTGCCCACAGAGGTCAGAAGAGGGCACTATATTTCTTGAAACTGTTGTTACATGTGTCTATGTCTGCCCAGTGTGAGTGCTGGGAACCAAACTCAGGACTACTAGAAGAACATGTGCTCTTTACTGCTGAGTCATCTCCCTAACCCCATGGATGAGATAGGATTTTAACTCTGTACATTATATATGTTTATGAAGAAGTTTTGCTGACAAAATATATTCAATGAATTAGCTAATCGTGCCTCCTTTCCCTACCTGGTCATTAAAAATAATGGACACAAAATGACAAAGAAGTCAAATAAAAATAACCCCAAATCAAAAAGTCCAGTATCTAAAACTGAAAGAATATTTATAATTGGGGAAGTGAACAGTATGTCTGCATTCATGAATGATCCAGTAAAATTTTTCCTGAGTCTTATACTCGCTTTGAAAAGAGCCAAAGTAAATCGAAGGTGGAACTAGCAGAGACCTTCCTCACATTTGAAAGAACAACGACATAATACCCTCTCCTAAGTAGTTCCTGAACTTATGATATGACACATTAAAGCAAAAATAGCCTGCCCTTTCTCACTATTTGCTCAATATCATACTTAAGTCATACTTACAACATATTCTCTTTTGGTAGAGTACAATTGCTTTAGACAAGTCCAAACAGGTTCTCTGAACTGAGTGAAATAACTGCAATAAAACACAATAAAATGCTATGAAACACACAACAGTGCAATTAAAATACACCACAATAAATAAAACCACAATACTTCATTTCCTGCTAGAAGCAAGACCCTATTTGATGTTACATGTAGTGAAGCACACAGTGACCAATGGCCTGATGTCACATGTAGTGATACATACAGTGACCAAAGGCCTGATGTCACATGTAGTGATACATACAGTGACCAACTGCTTGATGTCACATGTAGTGATGCATACAGTGACCAACGGCCTGATGTCACATGTAGTGATACATACAGTGACCAATTGCTTGATGTCACATGTAGTGATACATACAGTGACCAACGGCCTGATGTCACATGTAGTGATACATACAGTGACCAATTGCCTGATGTCACATATAGTGATGCACACAGTGAGTGACCAATGGCCTGGTGTCACAGGTAGTGATG
Source organism: Myodes glareolus (assembly GCF_982192425.1). Taxonomy (NCBI): domain Eukaryota; kingdom Metazoa; phylum Chordata; class Mammalia; order Rodentia; family Cricetidae; genus Myodes; species Myodes glareolus. Next base: position 7,658,038 of record NC_142050.1, read on the forward strand.
CATACAGTGACTGATGGCCTGATGTCACATGTAGTGACACATACAGTGACCAACGACCTGATGTCACATGTAGTGACACATACAGTGACCAACGACCTGATGTCACATGTAGTGACACATACAGTGACCAATGTCCTAAAATCTGTGCCCATTGAGCCTGACCATCTCTGCTATTTAAGTTCTAGAGAACAGTTATTCCCTCCAGACTCTTGGAAAACAAAACAAAAGCGTAGGGCCCAGTATAGAGCTTGGTACACCAGAGACCCAGAATTCATTCTAGCCTAATGTGTTATCTTTAACACTTACTGTCTTTGTCAAAATGGAGCTTCTGAAGACTAAGCATTATACTTAAAAGATGACAGTAAGTTATTTTATGATCCTAATAGATTTTACAGCATGTGTAAGCAATTGGATAAAGCAAACACAAATTAATTGGAAGAATTCTGTCTATTTAGAATACATCTATTAAAACAGTATCATTGCTAAAAACAAACATTAACACCTACCTACCAGTAATATCACAAAATACACAGTGAGGCAACCTCATGCCACACTAGAGCCATGCTGAAGAAACCTAGGGAGAAGGCAGGAGAGATGTACTGAAAAGGATCTAACTAGATTTGAATTCGTGGCAGTTGTGATGGTTAATGTTGCTTGTCAACTTGACTACATCTGGAATCAGTTAAAACCAAAATGGCTGGGCACACCTGTGAGAGATTTTTTTGACTGGATCATATGCGGTGGGAAGACCCACCCCAAACCTGGGCCACACCTTCTGGTGGCAGCCCACATAAAAGGACAGGGAAGAAGGAAATTGTTGCCTTTTCCCAGCTTGTTCTCACCTCACTGGCAAGTTCATCTACACTAACTACACTGGGGCCACCTTTGCTGGTGGAGAACCTACTTCTTCAGGATCCTAACATAGACTGAAGGCCAGTTGACACATCCAGCTGTGGGCTGGACAGCCACTGATTCTTGCTCTTTCCTTTGTTGGACTAGCCAGACCTCAGAAAGCCACTCCAATAAACCCCCCTTTAACGTATGTTCTCTCTACTAGTTCTGTCCCTTTAGAGAACCCCAACTTGGTTCACCCCTTGGTCTTTCCTTCAGAAACAGAGCACTCAAGAATAATAGATGTTTTGCTTTGGAGAGTGAATGTCTCCCCAGAGCCCAGCTTAGTGGACGGAAGTGAGGTCACGGAGAACATGCCCTCGAAGGGGTGTTAGGACCTCGGCCTTCTCTCGATTTCTAGGCTATTAGAAGGCAAACATGTTGCTTCTGCCAGGCGTTCCTGTCATGACAAAGCTGCCTCACAACATCGCTGAAAGCAAAGGGGCTGAGTAACCTTGAGCCAAAAATAACCTTGTTTCTCCTTTTCCCTCTACAATAGCTGTGAAGTAACAGAAAGCTGACTAATATCACAGACTTCACACTTCTCAGAGCCCTGTCTGTGGACTCGGGGACCATGATGGTTCAGTTACAAAAGCTGATGGACATCTTGACTCCATGGAGCCATTCCTCTTCGTATATAGTTTATTGGTCATGCCAACATAAAAATATGTCTTGGTAATCATAAAGTACTTACAACTTTTGAGTGAAAAAATCGATGATCTCTTTATATTATATATGGTCAAATTATCTAACAAAAGTAATGAATGAATTTAAAATGATTAAAATTCATTCTTAAGAACGTTTAATAAAATAAAGTTTATTTTATTCTATTAATAAACAAATTTACTTATTTATTAAATTACATCTTCAATCTGTTTGGGGGAGGGGAGTCTTTCCCTGTTTAAAAATAAATCAGAAAACCATCATAACTGCTCCTTTTGCAGACTCCTGACAGCAGTGTTCTGGGCCACAAACCCCCAAAGTAAGAGCAAGTATGTTCAGAGTCCGTAGGAGAAACGATATGGTCCATTGTTACTGCTGACCTTTTAGAATCAAGACATTAGTTAGGTGCAATAAAAGGCCCAGCTTTGGAATGTTCTGTGAGTTTTGACAACTGTATTCACCTGTGAATCACACTCAATGCAAGCATTTCCATATCAAAATAGTCCCCTCTGCCCTGGCAGCTACTAAAAGACCAAACCCAAGCATATTTATATATTAGCTTCTCAATGCATTAGTGTCACTATATTTATTTATTTGGATTTTCTTTTTGAAATAGGGCTTCTCTGTGTAGCTTTGGAGCCTGGTCTACAGAGTGAGTTCTACTCAAGAGATCCTCCTGCTTCTGCCTCCTGAGTACTGGGATTAAAGGTGGCTATATTTATTTATTTGATATTTGGATGTGTGTAAGAGGGCTAGAGGTCAATGTTGTTATTTTCCTTCGTGGCAACCACCATATTTTTAAATTTTATTTAACTTGTCATTATTTGTGTGTGTGTGTGTGTGTGTGTGTGTGTGAGTGTGAATGTGCCACACTGTGCAGTAGAGGTCAGAAAACTACTTCCAGGAGTCAGTTCTCTCCTTCTGCAGTGGGTTCTGGGGATCAAGGTTCAGCTGTCCAGACTGTCCAGCAAATACTCGGACTCACTGAACCATCAAATGGCCCACGACCTTATTGTCTGAGACAAGGGCTCTCACTGACTCACTGGTCAGCACGCCCCCAGGATGTAACTGCTTCTGCCTGCCCTTCACCATGTGTCCTGCTTCTACATGAGCTCCGGAGATCCAAACTCAGGCCATGTGCTTACATATCATACACTTCCCCAGTTCTTAATCTATCAAGAAAGCTTGGTATGGGAACAAAGTTTCTGGGCCAGCAGAGCAAACTAGCCTTCTGCAGGTAATCCAGTGTGAGAACACTCCATAATACTTTGCACGTCATTCTCATGTTCTACCGAGGGACCCAGTTTCTCTATTAATATTCATAACTATATTAGTCCTTTTGCGACAGAAATCCTTTTGGTGAGCAGAACACTAAGTCATGGGCCGAATACTTTGGATGCATGAACTAAGATAGTGGCTGTTTAGATGAAAGTATAGCTATTTAAAAAAATATGCTGCAAAAACTTCCATTTAAATGTAGTGTTTAAGACAGTAGCAAATTAAATTAAATATTAAATTACTATATCGTTGAAACAGGGTCTGGCTGTGAAGCACACACTGGCAATGCTTCTGCTTCAACTTTCAGAGTGCTGGGATTACAGGGGTACCACTATGCCAAGTATAACTTTTTTGGAAAATGCTTATACTTACTAGCTTGCTAAAAAAACAAATCTATGAGACATGAAAAGCATATACAACTTAGATACAAATATCAGAAAAGACACTTCTTCTCTCTTCTCTGTTCCACAGTACAATCTCTCCTGAAAAAGTACCCAGGCAGCTTCAATTGCACAATGTCCGGTGACGGGAAAGAAAGGGTTAAGAGCTGATACTGTTTGTCCTAACATATAGTGACTATTTACACAGTCATCCAGTTGGAAACTGTACCTGGGACAGGTTGGGGACACAGTGGTGATTAATGCGGACATGGAATTTGACCTCTTTGTGGAGAAAAGGTAGGTAAACAAAGTTACACCTGAGGTTTTCCCGTGGACCGTGAATCTGAAGAGCTTAGTTCTAGACTGACTGTTTACCCTCCAGAGGGATTTCTGTTGCAGAAATGAGTACTCTGAGCCATGAAGCTGGGCCATGTGCTAGTGAACAGCTGTTCCGTGGGTAGACAGTCGGGGACTTTAAACAGCATGGTGAGGTAAGGCTTTTCAAAGTGACTTTTAGGCTGTGAGAACTGAGAATGAGTCAGTCAAGGAAAGACGTAGGGGAACGAGTCCGGGCAGACCACGGAACTGCTTTGGCAAGTCTGAACTAGCTGGCTGTACCCAGAGATCTGAGGAAAAGCCGTAATGGATGGAGCATTGGGTGAATAGCACAAGTTTTGTGGAGAAAAAAAAAAGATTCAGGGGAGGGAAGCAGAGGCCAGGTATGTCAGGAACATTCAGAAAGTGGATTGCCAGGACGTTAAGAACTCAGAAAAACATTGTTTTCACTTGAATTATACTCATTCAACCCTCAGAATAGCTGGGACAAGGATGCTCTCCTGTTGCAGGGGCAAAAGTGGTTCAGATCCCACCGTGCAGGGCATCTCAAAGTCAGCCCGTCTCTCATTAGCCTAAACTTAGAAAGTCTGGCCTGGGTCTGTTTCTGCCCTGTTTCATAATATGAGTGCACTCCTCTTCCATACAAAAGACATTCCTCTGTAACTGACAGCTACATGAGGTTCCCTTAGCCCTTTGCTACAACTTAGCCACCCTTCTAGCAAAGGCTTTGAAATCTTCAGCTTTTAACTGCAGTCTCATGAACGTTCAGCTCATTAACTTAAGCTACCATCTTAAATTTAAGAGATCCTATTGACTATTATCCACGGGACATATTTTTCTTGTGACCTGCCACTCAGTACTGATGCTTGTTTTCAAATTATAATGAAAATGACCGGCAAAAATGTTCAGCAGGATAACGATTCAGCAGGCCTTCAACTCACACTCATGCAATCATAGTATGAGTTTTTCTCTGGCCACCAACCAGCTCCCAAATAACAACATGCAGATTTAATTACCTAAACTCAGCCTTAGCTTAGGATGTCCCACTAGCTCTTATAACTTAAATTAATCCGTATTTTTATTAATCTACATTTTACCACATGACTTTTACCTCTATCCCATTCTGTGGGTGGCACTTGTTTCATGTCTGCTTGGCATCTCTGCCTTTCTTGTTCCTATTGTCCTCTCTGTCCCCAGAAGTCCTGCCTAACCTCTTCCTGTCAACTATTTACCATTCAGCTCTTCATTAAATCAAGAGAAGACACCTTGGCAAAGACACATCCTCACAGTGTAAACAAACATTCCACAACACAACTGGATATTAGATCATTCGCTAGACGGTTAATGCATTCTAGAATTTTCCATGGCTTAGTAACAACCTTTTTAGACGCTATAAGTCATTTTGTCATTGACTAAACATTTGCCTGGTTTTAATGTTTAATTCTAGTTCTTCAGATATAAGGAGCAGATTTTTAATTGTGTTTAATACTTCAACAAACACTTCCTTGAATTTACCACACATGGTGCATTCCAATACAGTGCTTGAAAACACATTAAAAGAGGTGTGCTAGGGTCAGAATTTGTAGATTGAAAAATATGCTAGGATTGAGCTGATCTGATTCTAGATTTCCCTCACTGTCTAAGGTGAGCAAACAAGACCATCTAGCAAGTTTGCTCTAAGGTTTTGACTCTTGCAAGGCAGCTTTGCTGGGCCAAGGGCTCTGAAGAGCTTACCTCCAGCTTGGCATCCAGGTCCGCATCAGAGGCAACAACATGCTCATCTTCCTTCTTCCCTGTCGCCTTGATAAAGGCCTGCTTTGTTTCCCAATACTTCTGTTGCATCTTATTGACAACTGACTTATCTTGAGAAAACCGGTCCTGCAGTTCCCAGGAATAACTGCTAAAAACAGTAGAGAGTTATCTTACTCATGGCTTTTGAAAGCATTAAGATACTATGAAGAATTTTAGCTAGATATGACAGCTTTCTAATGTACATTTACATTGCTGATAAACACACAAATAACCTCCGTTCTTATGGGGTTATTATACCATGAAAATCAGTTATTTCTTTCTAACTTCTTCCCCAATTTTAAAGGTTAGAGTGAGAAAATTCTGAATCTTAAGAAAATCAAGAAATTGAACATCAAAAAGAATATATATGTGTATCTTGGGTTGGGCATACATTCCTTGTGGGGGTTAGAAAGAGTGAGGCCAAGGAAGCCAGTAACTAGTTGAGAAGAGCCCCGTGAGTCAGAGATAAGGACAGACAGCAGCACATCTCTCCACGCCTCCATTATGCCACAGTGGGGTGACAGCAGAACAGCAGATAAGGGGCTGAAAAATAGCATGTCTAAAATCTGCTACAGAGGCATCTAAAACTGTCAGGCTCGGAGTCAGGGAGAAAAATGGTGGCTGAGTCTGGGGGAAGGGAAATGTGGGGAATGGCTAATCTAGTCATAAGGTTACAGTTATGCTAAAATGAGTAAGCTCTGAAGATTTGCTACCACTGGACCTACAGTTAACAATCAGAATTGTGCACTTTAAACTCTATTAAGAGTGTACATTTATTATTAATTGTTCTTACAACAATAAAGCAAAAATCTACAGTGTTAGGGATTTCTGGGTGCTGAAACACTAAATTATTCAATATAAATGCTTAAAATATAGATAGAAAGTCATTTCTTAGAACACTGTAATGAGAAGCAAATAAAAATATGTAAAGAAGAATTAGAAAGACAATTGAGAATGATATCGAATTCCATAAGAGTGATCAGAGGACCCCAAATCCTGCGAGAAGGTTTGTTCTTGGTGCTCTATCCCTCCTCCTTGGTGTTCCATCCCTCCTCCTTGCTCTGTCTACATCCTACTTGGTTCAGTTTCTGCTACAAAAACTCAACAAATCCTCTTTTCTGCCTCCCTAGCCCATCACCACTCTAAGATGTGCCAAGCTGACATTCTAAAGCAGGAACTGCTTAGTAATATTGTAGTAAAATGATGTATCTCAAACTTGATGATTTACACTCTTCATTTGTAAGCCCATTATGCTTACTTACAAGGTCAATTCACATGTTTAGTCTCAGAAAGTCAGAAAATCTGTCTGATGTTGTCCTTAATGATAACTATTTTTGTTAAAGGAGATAGGACTATGTGAGAGTACTATTAATATCTTTCTTTATTACCTAAGAGATTTATTTTGGCTTCATATTAGAGAAAATAAGATAAAAGAGTTATATCATATACTAAAAAGATCAATTCTATATAATGTGCACATTAAAAGATTGAAAGGATCTAGCCCAAATAGATTATTTCATGCAAATGAGATTCTGAAAAAATGAGGTATTGGATGGACTTTGTATTGGATCTTTTATTTTTTTATCCATAATTATATTTCAACAGAAAAAAGTTCCATGGAGTAAAAAAAAAAAAAAAACAGGAGTGCTTTAGAAATCTAGTAAGCACCTCGTACCCACCATTTAACAAATGGGAACCTTGGGCTTCAAAATGCTAATGATCTTGCTCACAGTCACAGAGAATGAAAAGTGAAACCTTGCAGTGTATCTGCAACAAGCCATGAAGCTGAGCTCTGAAAGGGGCTACCTACATCTCAGGGCTTTCTGATCCCTAAAGGAGTGAGTACTGAGAATTCCAGGACATGGCAGTCACTGTGGTGGTGCTGAGATGAGCCAGCCCAAATGAATATAATAACAGTCTGACAACTGTTGGATGCATGTTCAACTACAATGCTCAAGTTTATATTTTAAGATATGCAAAAATTCTTTTGAAGTTTAAAAGTTGATATTACAGAGGACTTTGGACCTGACAATTTTCTTGGTAAGAAAGGAAGGATTAAAAGTATATTTCATATAACTTTTAACATATGAAAATAAAACTATTATATATTTTATGACACAAATTAAAGGTGAAACATGACAACATTCTCATTGTTTGGTGGGTGGCAGTTTCACCGTGCTAAGAAATATCAATGAAAGAACTTCTAAGAGGTTTACATGCTGCTTAGATGTGTTATGGGCACACACATGACAGAGCTATCATGAGTGCCATGTCTACCTATGCCTAGTTTCTGAATGTTCACAAATGATGAGGTTGTATTTACAATAAAGGTGATCAAGCAATAGTGCTTGATTGATCGTATAATCAATCCTTAGGCACCCCACATAACATCACACTGGGCCTCCAACAGTGGAAGCTATAAACAAGACAGGAGCAAAACCACATCGAGTTATTAGGGTATATGAGATGGTGGTAAGAAAAATTACCCTTGGATTCTTAAGAGCAGATGTATAGCCAAGCGAATTTCTTAGCAAGTACAAGTGACCTGAGTATTTGCAACACTTCTGTTGCTTAGTGTTTATGCCACATTGATCGAGTAAACCAGGCTACACTAATGTCAGAAAGTAGACAGGTGGTCATTTCTTGCTAAAATCTCCGTATCATTCCATTTTATCCTCATTTATTAAGCATTAACTATGTAATTTCCACTCATCATCCTCCAAAGGAAAAATAGGCAACAGATAACTTACGATTTATGTCCTGACATCCTTCTTTTTCTACTGTTGATTTGAGAAAGGGCAGATAAAAGCAAGATGTGATATGTTATATTAATCCTGAAATAAAACAAATGCATTTAATAGTTGTACACTATGCAACAACTATGCATTAATTCAACACACGATACATTTTCAGTGTAGCCCAGATCTAGTTGTATGATAAGGGTCAAATACTGTTCTACAATAATGCCCAGTATTGGTGTCAAAAATGGCTTAGCTGAGTAACACTGGAGCGAATAGCCCAAATGAAGCTTTAGGGAAAAGCAGGTAGGATAATGATAAAAAAATAAGCAGGGTTTGTAAGACTATATCAGATATGGTGATACTTATATAAAGCTTAAAATACATGAAATAATGCTATATATCATTGACAAGGCCAATATTGTATAATTTATTTTAAAAACCATTCTTCAAAGACTTTAGTGTTCATATTTTTATAAACATACAGTTGTTTGAGAAGAAACAATCAGCAACAAATAAATGGGTCCAACTGTGGTGAGGCCAGAGTGAAGACCGACACCAACAGTGCATGTAAAAATGTTAGGATCACAATGCTTAAAACATCTACTTAGCATGCTCACGTGTGTGAACGCATATGCCATGGTGCTTACATAGAGATCAGAGGACACTGAGGGTAAATTTTCTGCTGGTACCATATGGGATCTGTGGATCTACCTCAGGTTCTTAGGTTGGTGATAAGAGCCATAATCTGCTGAGCCATCTCACTGGTCCAGTCTTATAGCCCTCTTTTACATAATTTTAAATTAAATCTACTTTAACTGATACATAAAACACAAAAATTATACATTCTAATGGAGTACTATGCTCTTCTGATATAAAGAATTTGTTAGAAATGATGACCTCTTTGTTCCAGACAGCAGAAACCGGTAGGGAGGCTGCAGGATATGGTTTGAGAGCTGTACAGCGCTCTCCGGTATGCATGGAGCATCCGCAATGTTTAAGACACATGGCGAGTATTAGTATCTTCTTAGTATTTCATACTCAAGATCTTAGGGAGATAAATCAGAACATTTCAAATACAAAAAGACAAAAAATTTAAAAACCAAAATCCTCAAAGACCCAAAAGATAAAACAAGATTCTAAGAGGGTAGTGGAGAAGGGTGTATACATACATCAGGCCAGCAAAGTATTTTTAGTAAATATGGGAGTCACCTGCGTCTTTGCCCTCAATCTGCTTGCTCCCCTCATGAAAGCAGGCCAGTCCCAAGGGCAAAGCCCACCAGCCACCCGGACAGCACTCCAACTTGCCTAACAGTTCTGAGAAAGAAAGGGCCTCTGCCTGACATAAGGCCTCTAGCTGCCGAGTGTGTGCTCGGCATGCATGCTAGCACTCTGGATGCCCGTCAAATCAACTGATGAGTACATCTCAGGCAGGTCTGGTAACTGGTGCTCTTAAAATCACAAGGGGGTTTTGTCGCTGTTGTTGTTGGTGGGTCTTTGTTTTCAAAATGTTTTAAGAAAATGGCAGTGAGTATTTAAATTTTCAGCATCAATTACTGGGATGACAGGGAATAACGGACTCTTCCTGAGTGTCTGAAATGACAGCAACCCATCACTGACACCCCTTTCCTGTCTCTTCCTCATGGAGGGCATCCAGGCATCCAGAGAAATTGCCTTGGGAAGGACACTCACGACGAGTGTGCTTTGCCATCCACTCTGCGTTTTATTCACGGATGGGGCTATGTTCAAGTCTCACCTCTACAGACGTTTCAGCTATACAGTTACTTGACACTTCCAACAAAAATTATCATAAAAATGCACAAAAGAAATGAAATTACTATACTCTTCCAATGAGTTTGATTTGCCATGAACTGTTAAGTGAATTACTATAATGATTCATTTTTTATTATTGGAATAAAACTGATTTTTAATATGTTTCGTGTGTATAAATGCAGGTGTGTGTGTGTGCATTAATGTGTGCATGTATGTGTCGACATCAATTGTCAGAAGCTGTCCACCTTGTTTTATGAGACAGTATTTCTCACTGAGACCCAAGAGATTCACAAAGGATTCCCTGGTCTCTCCTTCCCCAGAGATGGGTTTGCAGACATGTGCTTTTTATGTGGGTCCTGGGGTCAAATTCACATTTTTTTGGGCTGAAATTCCTTTCTCATTTTTTTACATGTACATGACAGTGTATTGTAGGGCATTTCTGCACAACACATCTCAAGAATGGTTCATCTTGCATGACTGAAACTTCATACCCATTGAACTGGCAACTCACTATCATTTCCTGTCTGGCCCTGGCAATCACTTTCTGATTGTGAATTTCACAACTCTAGATACCTCATTATTAGTGTAACCAAGTAGTATTTGTGTTTTGTGATTGGCTTCTTTCACTTTACACGATTTCCTTATAGACTGAAAGAATCAACTCCCTCCTTCCCCTTTAATGCTAATAGTTCATTAAGTGTGTGCATCACCACTGATACTTGGGTTACTCTCACACTTAGCTACTATGGATAATGATGCAATGAACATAAGTACCATATACCTCTTCAGGATAATTCTCTTATACAAATGATTTACAATCAGAAGTGGAATATCTATGGTAGCTTTTGTTTTGTTTGATTTTGGTCTTCTACACTGAACATCCCTGCATCAGGACATATGGTCCCAAGTTTCCACACCTTTGCACTAAGAGTCACTTTACTGCAGCAGGCATTATCATACCTCAGCTCATTTTGGTTTTAGTTTGCATTCCCCTGATTATCAGTGATGCTGAGCATCGTTCTGTAGTTTTGTTGACAATTTATTTGTTTCTATTAGACAAAGGTCTATTTGGTCTTTTCCTCATTTTAAAATTCAACTTTTTTTAATATTGAGTTCTTTGAACACTACATCTAAATGGCTTGTGTTTTTCCCATTAAATAGATGGTCTTTGATTTTGCTTCTCTTGATTGTTTGCTTTGCTGTAACATTTTTGATTAATTTTGGTCATTAAAGTATCTATCCACTTTAGTTCTTTACACCAACAACTAATATCACTAAGCAAACTGCCTCTCCTACACAGACTCTCCGGATGCTACTAGATACACACCATCTGTCAGTGTACCCCCAGTGCTGCTGCCTAGCTACTGCACCACACCTCTCTGGGGTGTTACACTCTAGAGTTCTGGACTCCTTCCCCACTGAACTAGAATTTCGAACATAGGGTCTGTAAACTCACAGCCACAACAAAATTTGCATATTAATGTGATTTCTAAGCATATTAAAGTCTAAGAACTGTGACTAAATCCAAGAAACCCCTTTCTGGACATGGATCTTTCTTAAAGAAACATGACAAGATGCAGCAAAAACATGGGCAATCGAACAGGTAAACCATGCGGGTCCATCTGAGTATCTCACGCTAAAGCAGCTACAGTCAGACCTTTCGTCTCTTCCTACACACATTCAAATACCACACACCAAGACAACCAATAAATATCTCAGATTTTCTAAGCCCAATTTATCCCAATTGCTCTGTCATTTCCTAAACTGACAGCGCCACCATCAGCAGTCAAAATCATTCTGAGGCTGCTGACGTGGTGCAATAGGCAGATGTGCTGCCTGGCCAGCCTGACAACCTGAGCTCAAGCCCAACAACTGCGAACAAGGCGGAAAAAAAACAACTGACTTCCACATTCACAGCCTACCCATTCACAACCTACCCTTCTCTCTTTCTCATACCTCTATGAGATAATAACAGAAATAATAGATAAAATAAAACTAAAATCATCATAAGTCTCTCATTTTAGTTTGACATTTTAGTTAATCAAACACTCATAGGAGACTAATGAATATGAAACTGGCATTGTCTTTGACTGGAACCAACTTATCATCTAAATTAACTCTGTCCAATAAGAAAGCACTCTCAGCTACAGTGTAGTTAGAAGTGATCCGACAGCCATTGTAAAATCAAAACAATGAAACTTAATTTTAATTTGTTATTTAGCCTAATGTCTCTAAAAATTCAAAAAGGTAATCAATATAAAAATTTGTAGGCTATATTTCTCATTCACAGTGGAGCTAAATCTAAGATGAGTTGTATATTTTATCTACACATTTAGTTTCAGTTCAGACTGGCCCCACTGAACAGTCAGTCCATAGTCTCCTGGGGTTAGTGGCTACAGTGTTAGACAGAGTACCATTGATAGCAAAGACAACCAAAATATTGTACAAGCTTATACAATAGGACCAAATACATGGAACTTTATAAATTCTCCCGTAAAAATGTTTCACTGTAAGAGAGAACCAAGTTGTCAATGGTTTCAAATTGATTGTAGACTTCAAGTGCTATGAAGACAAGGACACTGGTATCTTAATCAGTAGACCTTGTCCACAAGAATATCTGCGTTTTTCTCAAGGAAGGCAAAGCAGTTTGCCAATGATGATGATAAAAATGACTGTGATGATGATGATAGAGCTGTTCAAAGATGTTGGGCTCTAAAAGCTAATAATGAAGGTAAGTTTTATTACAGCAAAACAATCCTAACAAGGCAGCAGTGATTCCCTGGGCAGTGGGCTCTTTGTCCAGGACAGAAGTAAGAGGAAAGGATGCCTTTCTGCTCAGAGGTTAGCTCCTGCCACTTTGATGACAGCTTAGCCAGCCAACCAACTTTCTAATTTTTCCAAGCTGCACCTTAACAGTGTTGTAATGTCTGCCTCATAGCCCAGGGTCAGCCATGAAAACCCTGGTTTATTCTAGCCACCCCATGAGACTGAAAGATTGTCTTGCCCTGTGGGGAGAACCTAGGAACAGGGAAGAGGAATACTTCATATTTTGTCTTGGGGTTCTGTGCAATCATTATGTCCATTTTCCTTCTTTAGATATGCTTCCTGTACTGAGCTCTCAATTCTATTCCCCAGTACAAATAAATAAAAGGTATTAACTACTTACACACTTGTCTTTTAAACATCACTTTTAAAATAGCATCGACATAAACAAAAGTCTTGGTTTTCTCCCTACAACAATCTGAGGTTCACAGAACGCTGAAGTAGAATCTAACTTCTTGTTACATGTAACATGAAAAGGCCAGGCCTGTTTGTTTGGGTTTACTGTCTCGCCCAGTACCCCACATCCGGCAAGCCCAAAGAGAACCACACAAAGATCTCTATTAGTTATAAAGCTGATTGGCCCGTTAGGTCAGGCTTCTTACTGGCTAACTCTCACATCTTGATTAACCCATTTTTCTGATCTATGTTAGCCATGTGGCTCAGTACCTTTTTCAGTGGGGCAGCTTACATCCTGCTGCTTCGGTGGTCTGGGCAGGAGTGGGAGGAATCGACTTCCTCCTCCCCAGAATTCGCCTGCTCTCCTTACGTCATTTCCACTTCCTGTCTGGTTTTCCCACCTACACCTCCTGCCTGGCCAATCAGCATTTATTTAAAACATGATTAACAGAATACAGACAATTCTCCTGCAGTTACATACTGACGTAGTCAGTCTAGCTTGCTGACATGATATTGGATTCTTCTTGATAACATGGTAAGAAGAAGGCATTTTCATTCCAAGCAGGCTTGCTTCAGCTGTAATGAACACTTGTTCTGGCCTCAAACACTTTCCCATGAGTCTTCACAGCAGTGAAGTTAGCTGGTGGCACCTCTGAGTACATAAAATTTACAAAAATAATCTAAAGTTCTTGAGCCAACACTCATGGAAAAAGGGAAGATTGATGATCATTCTGCTACTCTGGTGCTGTCAGCCCATGAGAATGTTTTATTAGGTAACTAGCTTCCTCGTGAAGTTTTTGAGTGTGTCATATTTCCTGTAGAAACCTTCATGTTTCTAATTCCCCTTCCAGCTTCGGTGGTAGAACTTTCTCTCCCAGTCAATGGATAATTCTTCTGCTAGATGAAGGACACAAAAACAGATGCTGTTCTTTGGGTGTGTCCTGCGCTTATGGTAGAGTGTCTTTAACTGCAGATTAAAATTTTTAATTTTCCTCTATTATTTACTCAAAATTTCTCTATTTTAGATAAAAATGTTACTATCTTAAAATTGTTCAGTTCTGCTGTGTACATCACCAATCAAATCTCTTTGAGAAGTGGGCCATCATGCAGGAATGAGGTAGCATGCTGGAAGAACCCCTCGGCAAGGCCATTCCTCTCTAACACCAGCACTGGTGGACCACAGAGCATCAAATCTACGGTGCAAGTCTGTCCACATTTCAACATCTCTGAAACCAGCTATGTGTCACAGTCATCACCACTTTACCAAATATTTGGCAGTCACCTTTCTTTCAAGGAACATAAATAGTAGGCCTCACGGTAATGACTTCTTTGAACTGATGAAATACAGAACCATTCTTTACAATTAAACCTTATTAAAAACTGCAAATTGATATATATCACAGATATCTGTGACCATATGCATATAACTGCACAGGAGAGCTGTGCCAGGGAATTGCCAGCGTGATCTGTGATAGAAAACACATGGCAAGCAAGAGCAAGTGTCCAGAGCAAAAGCAACACTGAAGAGAAGGAGCAGTGCTGGTTTCCTACGCGGCTTCTGGGTCAAGTCTCTAAGAATCTGTGGTTTCGGTCAGTGATACGGTGTGAGTGGATACGGGGGGGGGGGGAGAATAGAGCAGCGGGGGTGCGGCCAGCCGTACGGTGTGAGTGGATACGGGGGGGGGGGGGGATAGAGCAGCAGTGGGTGCGGCCAGCCACACGCAGCTAAACGTCATCACCAGGGAGATGCAGGGCCTATCACGGAAGTCACCCGGGCCCTCTCATCACTTAAATTTATCCAGCAGACACCCGAGGGTGGACACTCAGGTATTTCCTTCCCATTTAGTGAGTATCTTTTAAACACTGCCTTTGCTGGTGAGGGAGTCCTTTGAGCATCCCTCACAAAGGTTAGCTTCTGATGTCTCTTGGCTACAGCTTCCCACTGACTAGTTACTTTCATATGCCGAAACCTACATGTTAGGCAATTATTTTATAGATCTCAACTGTGCCTTACTTGTCTTCAGTTAGCTGACCACTGGTTGCTTAGAAATAATCTGGAATAACTCTTTCCATCTACTTCTCTGGTGTGTAAGTTCAGGTTGAATGCCAGTTACAACAGACATACGGAATGGAGCCCTGTGTTTTGAAGTGCAGACCTGTGAGCCAGAGAAACTGAAGCAGCCTGGGTGTGCAATGCCAGCTCTAGGGCTTGCCTCATGACAAGCATTAGAAAAGCATCAGACAGGCTAGGTGTCCAGGTAACACTTGGCTGAGTGTCTGCAGTTCTTTTGGCAGTATATGCTTTCAATTCCTTTATTCTACATGTTTATCTCTGGTCACTTTCCCATATGTCAATAATAAATTTTATAATTTCTTATGACTGGGAGCATGTTTTGAGTATAAATATTAAACTAGTTTCGTTAAGAACATTGAAAAAAGGAATAGTTTTTCCAGGCACAGTTAATTGCATTTATTATTTTAAAATCTTGGCTCATCAGATTGTGTCTTCATGTGGTTGAGAAGGGAGAGTGTCACAGAGCGTAGGAGGCTCAATTAACCTTCCACAGGCTAAACAAACGACAGCGGCTTTGATTAGACTTACGGGTGTTTTTCTCTCTACAGTATCACAGGGCTTCTCTGTAGATTTTCATATATGATTACTTGAACATTTCAGCAGATTCTATTTCTAGGTTCATGTCCCCTGAAAATTGTTTTGATATTTCATAAATTCACAACTAAATGTGGGGCAGGATCATACTTTAATTTTGTGATTCAGAAAAATCTTACACAAGGAAAACAGAATTCTGACCTTATTAAAAGCAGCTAAGAGAGGGCTGAATTTTTATTAAACTTTACAGATGCAAGTCACGGCCAGAGTTTCATTTCATGGTAATGATTTGAGGGTCTGAGTATATTTTCAAATGATCATTTTATTCATGTATTAGGACAATGCGGACATTAACATACAGGGTGTTGTAGTTAGGGTTTCTACTCATGTGATGAAACACCGTGATCAAAGAGCAAACTGCGGAGGAAAGGGTTTATTTGGCTGACACTTCTCAATTATAGCCCATCATTGGAAGAAGTCAGAACAGGAGCTCAAGCACAGCTGGTACCTGGAGGCAGGAACTGATGGAGAGGCCATAGATGGGGAGCTGCCTGCTGGCTTGCTTCCCCTGGCTTGCTCAGCCTGCTTTTTCATAAAACCCAGGACCACCAGTCCAGGAATGGCACCCATCGTCATGGGCTGGGCCCTCCGCCTCTGGTTCCTAATTAAGAAAATAACCTCACAGCTGGACTTCATGAAGGCATTCCCTCAACCGAGACTCCTTCCTCTCTAATGGCAATTGTGTCAAGTTGACACACAAAACCAACCAAAATACACAGGTACAGGGCATAATTAAACATTAATGATTTCACAAAACCATTCAAATCAACTTCCCAAATAAATTTTAATGATTCCTAAAATGCTCCTGAATATCAATAAAATCTGATACATCCACGACCACACAAAAAACTTGTACCTCTCCACGTCTCCACGTCTCCTCACACATCAGTAAAAATTACCAGGCTAGCAGACACAAGAATGTCCTCTTTCACAAAAACTATACAGTCCATTTTAATTTCAGAAATATTGATAACAAAGAGAAAGCCTAGATAGAGATAATAAATGCAACATCTTCTGTTTTGAGATGTGGAAATTGGTTACCAAAATTGGAGATAACTTGTCTAAGTTGAGGTCCAAAGTCAGATTCTCATGGAGGAATCTAGGTCTCACCCCTCTTCTGTTGCTACAGCCCTGCTTTCAAAGGACAATTCTAGGTAAATTTTCTACTACAGAAAAATGTAGCAGCCATACCAGGAGGCTGACAATTGGAGATAATAGACCTGAAGGAAATCTGTAAGTGCGAATCATATACAAATGTGTATTAGTCAACTGTGGCACTAGAAACAGGAACAGAGCGAATAGTTGGCCTTGGCCAAGGAAGAGAAAATGAGAGAGACAGAGGACAGTATTTGCTGTATAAATGATATCACCTTTGATTTTATCTGTTTATATGATTTTCAAATGCTAATTTAAGTGCAGCATACAGATTTTAATCTGTATTTATGGTGGTGCTTTTCTTTGAACCATTAACCTGAAAAGGTGAACTGTGAAGGTGACAGACGAAGAACACTCTACTGAGACAGACGAATGTCGGAAGAAACATAAAGAAATGAACCCCTTCAAATATCAGCACAGGGCATCATTAAATGACTGAACTAAACGTCGTTCTTAAACTGCATTCCAATTAAGACTCAAGAATAACACCTGGAATACTACTGCAAATATTACTTTAAAGAATAAAAACAAGTCTAAAATTTTTTTATGAAAGAGTAATCTATGATAAATTAACTTCTCATGTAAGATTATTCAGTGCCACTGGCCACAAGAGGAACTAAACACTGGAAATACAGCTAATTGGAATTCAGATATACTGTTTGTGTAAAACTCATAGACAGTTTCAAAGACTTAAGAAGCAAAGTAAAACAAAACAAAATATCTTATTAATAAATCTCATCTTATTTATACAAATAATTTGTATTGAATTTATATATCCATATATATTTAAATTCTATAAAATTTTATTTTATATTACCTTTATATAATAAAACATAACTATAAAATGAAATATACAATACACATTTAAAAATATATACATATATTTTATATTTAATTATATTCAATGTATATGTTATATAGCTTTGTATTTCATACTAAAATAATTTTATGTATTGAGTAATATAAAATAAAAGTTAATTTCACCTCCTCTTTTATTTAGTGTTTTAAACTCAGAGTACTTTAGAGCAACTAGACTGTTTCAATCCTATCTACATGGCTATCAGTGTATTTTTGTTGGACAGCCTTGGTCTAAGGCATTAACAAATCGGCAAAGAGCATAGGTAACCATTATTCTACGTTAAATACATGACACTTTAAATCCACTTCCTTCCTAGAGCTGATGATTTTACTTGGTCAAAAACATTAACAAACATATTCATATATGTTAAGGTGACTTAACCTATAAAATCGTCATCCAATACATGTCTCTAGCATTTTCAGTTTGGTCCAGTCTACATAAGGCATTTGTTGATTCACGCAAGATTTGTCAGAGTAATAGAACACACAGGGAACCAAAACAGGAAGATGGCAAGTTCAAGGCCTGTCTGGGTTACAGAGTGAGACCCTATTTCCAAATAAAAGCTACCAAATGGGATAGGAGATGTGTGGTGGTAAAGTACTTGCCCAGCATATGAAAGGCCCTAAGTTCAATCTCTGGTACTACATTTTAAAAAATATGAAACTAATCCCTTTCTATATTTACATCTATCTCTTTATATACTAATAAATACAGATTTAAATAGATACATATTTACAGGTGAAATACATGCAGACATAGTCATACACAAACAGGATGATTAACACAGTGGAAAGAACAAGACTGTGACTACAGAGTCCACAATGATATGAAATGGCACACTGGATTAATGCCAGCCATCTGGGGACGGCGACAGGTGCAAGGCTTTTCTTTAAAATTCAATTTATCACTCGAAGCCTCCTAAAGAGGTTAGGATGCGTCTGTGACGGTAGCTCTAGTAGCTGAGAACTACAGAGAATGTACAGCTCACTTAGTCCAGCCTTCTGTTTTCACGGCTAAGGGAACCGAGGCTCGTGGCTGAAGGAAATTTCCTAGGGCAGAGTAAGTCTCTTTCATTAGACAAAGTAAACACACACCAGGATGAGGTTTATAAAATGTCAGGGCTGTGCACAGGCCTGATAAACAAGACACCACAGTTCCTTTCTCTGGAAATGGCACACATTCCAGGTGATGGAGGAGGGTCATCTGTCTATTGTGTTACTTTCATTGGTTAATAAAGAAACTGCCTTGGCCCTTTGATAAGACAGAAAATTAAGTAGGCGGAGTAAACAGAACAGAATTGTGGGAGAAAGAAAGCCGAGGCAGGCAGTCCCATGACTCTGCTCTCCGAGACAGCCGCAGGTTAGAATCCTCCTGGTAAGCCACCACCTCGTGGTGCTACACAGATTATTAGAAATGGGTTAGATCAATATGTAAGAGTTAGCTAATAAGAGGCTACAGATAATGGGCCAAGCAGTGTTTAAAAGAATACAGTTTCCGTGTAATTATTTCAGGGGTAAAGCTAGCTGGGAGGCGGGTGGCGGGAAGCGGCCCACCCCTCCTTACTACATTCAGGACTTTCCTTGGTTAAACTGTGGCAACTAAATCTTGTTTGAGTTTAGAGTGGCTTGTGAGCAAGGAACGAAGATCTTAAGAGTCAGAAGCAAAGCAAGAGAAAATGATATTTTGGGGTATGCCTATTGACTGGGCCACCTAGCTAAGGTTATTTGAGAACCCGTACATGATACCTGCCCCAGATTCTTTCTTCTTTCTCAGCAAATATGCTTATGAGATTAAGTAGTCCCAAAGCCCAGAGCTCACAGGGCAGGCTGCTTGCTTTGATGGAAATCTGGAAGGACAGGTCAGTGTGTATAGACCTGATAGGGCTGGCCCAGTTACAACAACAAGGAAACTGCAGGAAACCTCCAGGTCAGTAGGACAGAGAGAAGCAAGAAATAGAAGGGAGGGGCTAGCCTGGCACCAACACATACGCTTCGCTGTGATGCTGCTCAGGGGCAGGGCAATGCCAGAGCCCGGGACAAAAAGACTCCTGACCTCGGGGAGCAGCAGGTGGCAGAAAGCTCCCCAGGGTGGCGAGGGGCAGTATACATTGTACTCCTGCACACTGGAAACCATGGCCTTAGACTTGCCCTGGACACCTGTCTGCGTCTGCTCTCCGTGTGTACTGCCCACTTCTTTACAACGACCCAGCACTATGGCCACTGTAGTTCCCTGTCGTCCCACTAAGAGAGACAGTCAGACCCCAGGCCCCTGTGACCTTCGGCCTATTAGCCCTTCTATTTCAAGTTAGTCCACTTCCCTTGCTCTCACCTTCCTGCTCGCATTCAAGGTATCAACCTCTTCCTTCTCTAGAGGATTCCTCTGGAAAACACTCTACTCGCTAAACCTTCCTGATAGTTCCTCCTCCTCCCAGCCCACATCTCAAGCATCACACTACCTATATGCAAAGCTCCGCCTTAGCGGTCTTAGGACACACTTAGCTTTATCTAGGTGGTTTCATGCATTTCCACACTTCAGTCACCAGCTATATTCCGATGACTTCCAAAATTAAACACCGCTCCAGAGCATGAGTTCAACACCTTTCACCGTTTCGTTCTCCCATCCCCTTGCTGCCCCCTCCACAGTGAGCTCTTTACTACTGAGCTCCACCTTCCTCTATGAGACCTCACAGAAATGCTCCATAGACTTCAAATCCAGTACATCTCAAACCCAATCTTCCCTCTTTCCATTTCTGCATAGTCTCTATGCTTGGTACCAGTTCTAACTCCACCAGGTGGCTTAATTTGAGAAGTTGGCATTTCTCTCATGCTTGCCTCCACATTCTTTCTATTATTTCTCCTACAGCACATCTTTCCCTGTCTGTGTAACAGACAGGCTGGCCTAGGCCATCTGAGGCCTGTATCTGCCCACTCCATCCTTTCACACTACTTTTTACACAATTACTGTGTCACGCAAACTTAATCAAGCTGCTTGTTCTGCAACTCAAAAACCTTGCATCACTAATTTTTGCCAGTAGAGAAACTCTGAAATTCTTGGCAAAAACATAGGACTCTTTCCTTCAGGTTTTCTTTTGGTTGTTGTTGTTGTTTTGTTGTTTTTGTTTTTGAGACAGGGTTTTCTCTGTATAACTTTGGCGCCTGTCCTGGAACTAGCTCTTGTTCCAGGCTGGCCGCGAACTCACAGAGATCTGCCTTCCTCTGCCTCCTGAGTGCTGAGATTAAAGGCATGTGCCACCACTGCCTGGCTTCCCTCAGCTTCCCTCAGGTTGTACTGTGTCACAAAGAACTGTAGTGGACATTTCAGACAGCTAGCACTTCCTAGAGTATCTACTCTGCCCCCTGGAAAGTTCTCCCTTCCTTGGGTTTAGAATCTCCTCAAGAGACACATCTCCAGGGAAGCCTCCATAACCCAACAGAGGCCTTCCACTGCATTTCTTCAGGGAGCTCCTCGTTCCTGGGCTCCCACACAGGGATTAGTTGTCTCAGGCTGGAAATGTCACCATGCTTCATTATTCTTCTGCATGAGTTAGTTCCGTTTATCTCCCCATGCCTTTTGAGAAAAGGAGCCCTCAGCTTCATCTTTGGCTCCCTAGCACCAAGCACAGCACCAGTAAGTGCAGGACAAACCTATGATTGTAAGCCGTCACTAACTGGACACTTACATGTGAGAAGCGTCCATACAATGACTTCATCTGCAGAACACGATCAAGGGGAAGCCATCCGCTCCCAATTTGCAAGCAAAGAAATAAAACAAATTAAAAAGAAACCTTACAAAATAACTTTCCCTTTAACCAATAACTGGAAAACTCAAACCAGTTTTGAATATCTGGGTTTTTAACCACATCACACAAGTGCAGGTTGAAATGAGGTTGACTAATGAGGCTTAAAAATATTGGATAACCACCGACTCCAATTCTCTGATCTGTGGCCACGACAGCGCAACGGGGCAAACGATACATTCAAACGATGAGGGACTCACTTCCATCAACATAAAAAAAGGCACAACTTATTAAAACTGGCAGCTTGCTCTCTGCCTCAGGATGCCCACCCAGAAAACATCACATAGAAGCCTGAGTTTCTTCTAAAGAACAGAGTCCAGTTGCTAAAAAGTTTCCAGCACTGTTAAGCCTGCCCTATCCTTGGAACAGAGAAGTAAAGGGAGTAACAGTGAAGATACCAAGCATGAATTCTTAACGTGTAAGTGACCAGCCTTCTTTAGAGAGACTCCTCCTAATACTCTCACTGCCAGAACTAGAGAGCCTTACTGCTCTTCAATTGAGATGCTCAGAAGAATCGGTACCTGTATAGCCAGTAGACCCTCAGGAAATGTATGTGCTTTGTCACTCCACAGTACTCCATTGCCTTGGCTTTTACTCTTTTAAATTTCATGTCTTTTGGGATAATTATATTCTAAAAGTGACAACCACAAGGTCCTCAATTTCTAATGCCTTTTAAATAGCAAGCTTCTATTTTGTACTGATACTTCCAATGTCTTCACAATTACCCAGCACATAACTGAAATTAATTCTGGGTTTACACTGCTTAGCATCTTTAATCTTCCCATAGGTTATCCTACTTTTTTAGTTTCTGTGGCTACTTCACTCTCAAGTAAGGATCTGGAGCAAGGACCACAAATAAGGGAGAACATGCCTTTGGCTTTCTGGGTCTGAATTACCACATGCAGTATAAAATTTTCTAGTTCTATCCCCTTACCTGAAATTTCACGATTTTATTTTCCCTTACAGCTCACTAAAATCCAACTTAAGTCCACGTTTTCATTATCCTTCATCAGTTGAAGGACACTTAGGTTGTTTCCATTTCCTAGCTACTGTGACTAGAGCAGCAATGAACATGGCTGATCCAATCTCTGTGGAGTGGGATGTGTATGTGCCGAGGAGTAGTATATTCGGGCCATACAGCAGGTCTACTTCTGAGTTCTGAGAATCCTTCATGCTGATTTCCAGAGTGCCTGTACCAGTTTGCAATCCACCAACAGGGAATGAGGGCCTTCCTTTTCCCCACACGCTAGTCGGAATTTATTGTCAACTGATTTCTTGATTTTAGCCATTCTGATGGGACAAGAAGGAATCTCAAGTAGATTATAGTTTATGAGCCTTTCAAATTTGCATGTTGCTAAGAATGCTGTATATTTTTTGAGATATTTTTTAGACATTTTTTTCTTTCTTCTTTTGGGAAATGTATGCCAATTGGATTATTTTCTTGGCACTTTGTCTTGAGTTCATTCTATATACTGGATATTAATCTTCTATCAGATGTATAGCTAGAAAACATCCTCTACCATTCCATGGTCTTGGAACCTAGAGGAGAATCCACTACTGCTACTTTTCTAAGCCAGCGTCATTATCCAATCGCATCCTAACTTATATCCATATAGCTACAGATAAGTTCAGCTCTCGCACCTTATGAAGACAGCTTCTCTCTGCAGAAAGCCATAAGTGATCAGAACTCTGAGAACAACTTACTGTGGGATTTCCAGCCCCAAACAACACATTAATAACACAGTCTCCCACACCCAAGGCTCAGAAAACACCATGGAAGATGAGGTGAAAAGATTTTAAAAATTTATTTATTTTTATGTGCATTGGTGTTTTGCCTGCGTGTATGTCTGTGTGAGGGTATCAGAACCCCTGGTACTGGAGTTACAGAGTCTTGAACTGCCATGTGGGCACTAGGAATTGAATCCTGGTTCTTGGAAAGAGCAGCCAGTGCTTTTTAAACTACTGAGTCATCTTTCCAGCCTGAGGTGAAAAGATTTTAAGAACTAGAGGGCCAGGATGTCTGCTGCAAGATTAGGTCTTTTATATATTTATTACAGGGAAATCATATCCATGAACTCTCAACAATATTATTGAAGTCTAAACAAACCCCAGACAATGACAACATCAGATGACAAGCCAATGTGGACAGGGAAAATCTCATGAGGCCCCACCTCTAGATGGAAAATTACAGGTAACTAGTGACTAGTGAGAGAGGAAAACTTAAGTCTTCCTCACTCCCCTGATTGGTTATCCAATATCAAGTGACCAACCATAAAACATATACATACAAGTAACACCAAACAGATTCAGTAGTTGTGTTTCTATATATGTATGCGTGTAACAGTAATTTTTGAAAACTCAGAGGGTGCCAAGGTGTGGGAGGTGGACCTGGGGAAGCTGGAGGAGAAGTCAAGCAGGGGGAAATACGATCAAAATACATTGTATAAATTTCTCAAGAAATACAAATTTTATATTAAAGAAAGTCAACCTAGAGGATAAAAGGCAGAGCAGAACAGGATTTCTCACGTCCTGCTATCCAGGAGGCAGAGAATGAGGGAGCAGAAAAGAGGCGAGACCTGATAAGACAATTTTGAAAGGTATGCCCCTATTGGACCACTTCTTCCAATTAGATCCCACCTTCCACTACTGACATTATTATGCATCCATTAACAAACTGATCCATAGATTAGGTTAGAGCTCTCAGGATCCCATCAGTTCCCCAAACCCCATCTTTGAACACTACATTGGTGGCTAAGCCTTCAACACTATATTGGTGACCAAGCCCTTAGCACATGAACCTTGGAAAGATATTTTTGTACGGGCTCCAATCCTGCTCAAACTGAGACTTAAAGCTTGTATGTTCTCTGCAATCTTCTTTGGCACTAGAGATGATGGTAGAATAAAACATAACTGGAAACCAAGAAAAAGGAAAAGTTTTCACTTCTATCACTCCTGGAGTGTGAGACACTATGAGGCGTCTGGATGGGTGTCGGGGGTAATAAGGCTCATAAACTATAATCTACTTTACTCCTTTGACCACACATCTCTTGTAGCTGATAATGGTGAGATACTAGTGACCATTGGCCAGCTCTATTGTTACCACCTATCTTTAGGCCTCCAGCTGTCAGGATCACCCAGTAAAGAAGAAGCATGTGTCCTGATCCGGGTGACCCATCAGTGCCCCCGTCTTCTCCTGCAGATTCCTCTAACTCTAGAGCTTGTGCGCGACTCTGATTTACTCTACTAGGTCTTGTCACAGTTGTCACCCTCCCTGTGGTAGTTTGAATGTAATTGCTCCCCTCATAATTTTATAGAGAGTGGCACTATTAGGAGGAGTGACTTTGTTGGAAGGGGTATGACCTTACTGGAGGAAGTGTGTCACTGTGGGGGCAGGCTTTGAGGTTTCCTATGCTCAGGATACTGCTCAGTGTCTCAGTCTCCTTCCTGTTGCCTGCAAGATGTAGAACTCTCAATTACTCTTCCAGCACCACGTCTGCCTGCATGCCACCATGCTCCCCACCATCATGATAATGGACAGAACCTCTGAAACTATAAGCAAATCCCTCAACTAAATATTTTACTTATAAGAGTTGCCTTGGTCATGGTGTCTCTTCACAGCAATAGAAACCCCAAGACACTCCCCTTCCACTGATAAAACTGTTTCTATCTGGAAAAAAATGTACTTGTGTCATTAGATGCGTTGATAATAGTCATGTTGAAGATTTTCTACTGAGGAACAAGATTTAATGTACTTTTCATATATTTAGACATAGAAATAAGGATGCTCAGACACAGCAGTTAGAGAGGTACTCAGGTCGACCAGATGGAGGAAAGGGTATAAAATTACAAGCAATTTACCAACTTGCGTCTTTAGCTTCATTGGCTGAACAAGGGTCAGTTATCTAATCTCAGTTTTCTCTACTTATTGCAAGCAGCGGAACTCTAGTTTAACTGCTATGCTTTCTCAAGACTCATTTTAAATAACATTGCAACCATTTTCCTAAGTGATAAGAAATGCTATTAGAAAACAGCATTTCTTGTATAATAGCATGTCTTGCAATCAAAACTCATGTACTGGACTAAGACCAATCACATGTTTGAGAGACTAAGAATCATGAACTTATTTTGACCCGTAGTATTCTCTACAAATATGTTATAAAAATAAAAACTGAAATCTAAAAAGAAAACAAAAAGCAATTAGGGATGGGCAGTGACATAGCTGGGCAGGTAAAAGTACTTGTGGTACAAAGCTGGCAACCTGAATTTAAGTCCAGGAACTTATGCAAATGTGGAAGGAAGAAGACAACCACATCCACAAAATTACTCTCTGACCTTCACATGTGGGACAGGGCATGCTAAACGTGCTCATAAATCATGCACAGGCAAATATACAAAACAATAAATAGTGTGTGTGTGTGTGTGTGTGTGTGTGTATGCGCATGCGCGCGCGTGTTTTGGAGCGTGGATTTAATGATCATGTCCTACTTTACTCCCTAATTTCAGAGCTCTAGAGGTGTCAGATTTAAACCAGTGGACCATGGGAGCCAGTTCGAGAGACAGTGCTGAAATAAATGGTGATGTTTTCAGAAAGTTATCGTTTATAGGACCACAATGGTCAACAAATATTTTGAGTGCCTTCCTCCCTTCATCACCATTTTCAAACAAGCTGGTGAGATGTCTTCTCCAGGTTCACGTAATTTTTAGTTACCAGATCTTAGGCATCAAAGGCTGCCCCCCAGGTTGATGGACAATCCCTTTCTTGCATGATTTTCAACGCTACCTAAAAGGGAAAATATCATCTTCTTTCTAAACATTAATTTCTCCCCCACAAAGGGGCAGGTAATTGGCCAATATTTGGGCATGGGGCATTAAAGGCCCCTAAAGAGAAATTGAGGGACTTTGGGACTCTCCAAGCCAAAAGGTAGTGGGGAGGTTAACGCGAGCTGCTTGGGAGAAAGAATGGCATAACAGGATATACTTTCAGAGGAAACAGGAGCTGCTTTAACCTCGGGGCAGGAAAGGCGGAGTCAGCAGCGCAACACCCAAAGAAACCCGCGCGCCAGGGATTACAAGAACGTGGCATGCTCAGTGACTCTTCCTAGCCCGCAGGTGCCAACCACAGGCCTCCTGGTGCCAGTCATTAAAAAAAAAAAAGTACCCATCGGCTCTTGGCCACCCCTGCCAAAGATCAGCAATGGAGGAGCAGCAAAAACAGGCGTCAGATACCGCTGCAGGTGAATTAGGCAACAAGTCAACCCTAGACACAAGTCCCTGTCCAGAGGGGACCTGGACGGGGCGAGGGTAGGCCCTCATGCCTGGGAAAGGGAGGCTTGTGGGTATGCGGCTTGGGTGTGGGAGCAGGTGCTCTCGGGGCTTCCCTCCCGCTTCCCGGGGACTGACGCACGCTCCCAGAGCGCGCGCATCTTCCACGGATCCAGGCCTGAGGGAGGACCCACGGGAGAAAAGGGGGGATGATGCTCCTCCCGCACCTGAATCCGGGCCGGACGAGGTGACCCGCCTGTTACCCGCTGCCCGCAAAGGGCAGCGGAGGCAGCCTTGGCTTGGCATTCCCAATCGCCCTGGCTGCCGGGCGTTTCCCGCTGCAGCATGCAGCCCGCCCGGCTCGCCCCCGCCCCGGTCCCGGAGGGCAGGTACCTCGGAGCCCCGGCCCCTAGGAGCCTCCCGGCGGAGATCCGAGCGTCCCTCCAGCTCCCAGCGCCGACGTCAGCGTCAGCTCTGGCGAGGGAAGGGGCGGGGAGCGCAGGAAGCGGTCCTTCCTGCAGCGGCCGCCGCCAGCCGGAATAGCAGCGCCGAGTCCGTGCACGCAGCAGCGCAGCACCGCGGCCCGAGCCGGCACCCCACCCCGCTACCGCACCGCGCCAGCACCCGCAGCCTCCCTCCCACGGGGACAGCGACGGGCGACAGCTCTTGCCACGACCCCCGGGATCCGGGTGGGGAGAGGGTGGTGGTCTCACCTTGTTTGGGGCGAATCAGGGATGAGAGGAGCCAGTGTCCCTCTCTCTACGCCTTACGGTCTTGCGTGACCCTCATCTCTAGGGTTTCCCGTTTGAACTTGCTGCCGGAGATAACCCCGCCCCTGCTGTCTGGCAGGTGTTCCACGTGTCTGTAGCATTCGCGTCACAATGACCACCTGTCTACAGGTGGCCAAGGCAGAGACCGCCCCACAATTCCCTTCTTGTACTGTTAGGAGTACATGCTACTTCCCTTAGAGTTTGGCGTCTTGAACAGATGGGATTTCATGAGGTCAGTACCAGAAAGGTAGAGGTTTACCCCTGGAACCCGAATTGGTGCTTAAAGGCAAAAGTCTGTGGTAAGGGAAAACAGCTAGCTATGTGTATTCACACCTGTTTTTCGTATCCATATGCCACGCCTGTGTCATTTCCTCGTTTTTGACACAGCATTTCATCCCTTCTTATCCTTTGTCACAAGAACCAAATCGCAGTTTCTGGAGTACCTTGTCTGTCACAGGAAAGGAGTGTGAAACAGCGCTTCCTAACACTTATGGATATAGTTGCTGGGGTTCATCCCTCCTTTTAAGTCGATAGGTAAGTTTGTTGAATGGTCATTGCTAGAAACAGGTCAGCGGGTAGAAAGAGAAATTACCGGAAAATGATATAAACAAGTTAGAAATTCACAGCTAACATAAAGCTAGACGCCAATATAGCCTTTTACACTGCGTCTTTCTCCGTGGCCCAGCGTTGTAGGTAAAATTATTATTCCTGTTTTGAGGGCAAAGATGCTGCTCGAACGCCTTAAGGAAGACTGGTGGAAGCGAGGGCGTGGCTCAGCGGTAAAGAGCCAGGGTTGAACCTGAGGTTGGCTGAACCAAGAGACCTTACCTAATCTCAGGAGAGAGTGGGTTTTAAAAGACATGATTGGGGCTGGGTATGAAGCTCACTTGTACAGCATTTACCTAACATGCAATGTCCTGGGTTTGATCCCTAGGAAATCAAAGTAAATAAAAATGTAAGATGATAGTTTTTGAATGGAATGAAAAGCTATGTTCTTCAACACCAGAGGTACCCCAATAAATGACTGACTGAAGCACCAAGAAGGGATACAGCACCCCAAGCTCCCCTTGACTCGATTCGATTCTACCGGTAGCAGTTCGTTAGTCACATGAAAACAGAAGAATCCATTGACCAAATGTGGCACATTTACACAATGGAGCACTACTCAGTGGTAAAAAACAATGACATCTTGAAATTTGCATGCAAAGGGATGGAACTAGAAAAAAAAACATTCAAAGTGAGGTAACCCAGACCCAGAATGATGAGCATGGTATGCACTCATTTATAAGTGGATACTAGCAGTGAAGCAAAGCTAACCAGCCTATAGTCCATGACCCCAGAGAAGCTAAGTAACAAGGAGAACCCTAAGAGAAACATATATAGATCCCCCTGTGATGTGGGATTCCCCTCTGTATACTGTGAATATGTTTTACAACCATTGGTTAATAAAACAATTTGCTGTGGCCTATAGCAGGGCAGAATATAGTCAGGCTGGAGGAGATATAGCAAGAGAGTAGGTGGAGTCAGGGAGATACCATGAAGCTACTGAAGGAGACAGACATGCCAGAACTTTGCCAGTAAATCATGAGCTCGTGGTAAAATATATAAAAAAAAAGAGAAATGGGTTAATTTAAGATGTAGGAGTTAGTTAATAAGATGCCTAAGCGAATAGGCCAAGCAGTGTTTTAATTAATAGTTTCTGTGTAATTTTGGAGTCTGAGCGACCAGGAATGCACAAGCAGTCTCTGCCTATACCCCTGAGAAGGGGAAATAGACAAGATCTCCTGAGAAAATTGGGAGCATGGGCGTGGTGAGAGAAAGAAGGGTAGAAGGGGAAGAGAAGAGGAGAAGCGGGGGAGGAGAACTTGAGGGAATGGGATAGTCAAGATGAGGGAAGGACAGAGGCAGAGAGCAAGGAAAGAGATATTGATTGAGGGAGTCATTATGGGCCTAGCAAGAAACCTGGTACTAGAGAAATTCCCAGGAATCCACAAGGATGACCCCAGCTAAGACCCTAAGCAAGAGTGGAGAGAGTGTCCGTTTGGGCATTGCCCTATAGTCAGATTGATGACTATCTTAAATGTCACCATAGAAACTTCATCTGATGGAACTGATGGAAGCAGAGAGCCACAGCGAAGCACTGGGCTGAGCTCCCAAAGTCCAGTTGAGGAGTAGGAGGAGTGAGAATATGAGCAAAGAGGTCAAGACCATGGTGGGGACACCCATTGAAACAGTTTATCTGAGCTAATCGGAGTTCACCAACTCTGACCTGACAGGGAAGGAACCAGCATAGGACCAAACGAGTCGCTCAGAATGTGGGTGACAGTTGTATGGCTGGGACACTGGCAGTGGGACCAGGATTTATCCCTATTGCTTGTACTGGCTTTTGGAACCCATTCTTCTTGGAGGAATACCTTGCTCAGCCTAAATATGGTAGGGAGGGCTTTGGTCTTTCCTCAAAGCCATATGCTTCACCCTCTCTGAGATGGGGGGGTGTGGTGGGAGGGGAAGGTGGAGGGGATGGAGGAAGGGAGGGAGTAGGAACAGGGATTGGTATGTAAAATGAAAAAGATAGTTTAAAAAAATAAAATAAAAAGGGAAAAATGTTTACAAAGTCTTAACAGTCCCAACAGTTTTTCAGAGTCCAGAGACTCTTCTGTGACTAGGGGAAATCTTTTAACTCCGAGCTCCTGAAACATTAAAACAAAACAAAACAGACCGACTCCTTAATACACCAAAGCAAAGAATAGCGTCCATATTCTGAAAGGAAAGAATGAGGACGTAGTGAAGAAAGATTGTACCAAAGCAAGACTAACACACTCAACAGGCCCATGTTTGGCATCTGGGCTTTGTGGTGGCATCATCTGGTATTAGGAAATCCTGCCTCTTCTGGTCTGCTATCTGAAGCACATGTATTTCTCCCTTGACCCAGCTCAACTCTTCTTTTCGCTTTCCTCAATGGATGCTCCCCTTCCCCCAAGTCCTGGCATCTCAGCCAGTCTGCAGTTTCCATTACAACTTAGATTTTCTTTCCCAGAGTCACACAATGGCCTCTCAAGGGCCTCTTGCAAGAATCCAATGATCCACCTACTGCATAGTCTCAATGACTTTCTGGAACCTTGGTATATGCTTCCATGACCTCATAACTCTTGTATTATTCATACTTGTAAAAGCAGGACCATGTGGATAATGTTTCTAAGGTTTACTGTCAGCTCAGAATACGGCTTGTTCTTAGTCCTTTATCACAGGTGTTAGAAGCCTTTGGTGTTCTGTGGCTGAACCTGAGCTGCTTCTCTAGGTTTTGAATAGGAAACCTGCTCAGTGCTACTCTCAATTCTTCTCTCTTCTTTCAAATGAATTTGCAGTTTAGAGGTTGGAACTTCCTGTGGGTTGGGTCTTGCTCTCAGGATACTCTCCTTCCTATTTTTCCAGTGAAGGCACTAATCTCTTTAAGTTAACTGTGCCTACTTTGGCTACATCTTTAAACTCTGTTACACTTCTTCCCTGGCCAAACAGTCGTAATTCTTATTTCCCTCCTCTCTTCCTGTGGAGCTGAGAGTGCTCAGCACAGACCACATCACAGCCTGGGTATTATGTTGTCCTGAAATTTTCTCTACCAAACAATGTAGTCCAGGACTTCTGATTTCAGCCTCACTCATTGGTTCAGGACACAGAAGGCAGGTCATCATCTTTGCGACATTAGCATGAGTGGCCTCTACCTCAGTTCCTGATACAGACCTTTTCCATTTTCACAGCTCTTGCACTGGGCTCCCAGAGTCCACCTTTCCTGCAGCATACTAGTCTCTTAACCTCTGCCAGAATGACGCATTAGCCTCTGTTCACAGATCTCGGGCTTCTCTAGTCTGCATCTCCAAATGCTTCCACATCCATCTGCAAACTGAATCTGAAGGCTGATAACTACTGAGGCCAGGTCTGTGACAGCAGGGACCCTACTGCTTGGATCCATGACAGCAATGGTCCTACTTCCTAGCACCAATTTTCTGTGTTAGTTACTTTTCTTATTATATGATGGGACACAGTAGCAACAGTTATGAATTGGTGGATCATATTGGGTCCATAGTCAGCTTTCAAAATGGAACAGGACTCTACTGGGAACCGAAATAGAAGTCACTCATACTATAATTTGGCAAAAAGTGTGATTACCTTCTGTGTCCTTAAATTCTTTCACAGAGAGAGATGAAAGCTTGTTCTTAGCTTCATGTATTCCTTTTTCCCCAGCTGGCACTTCAGCCAATCGCATGGATAATAGAACCCACATTCAGGGTGGATCTTCCTTCCTCAGTTAAATGTCTTTGGAAATACCCTCACAGGTACACCCACTAGCACATCTCTTGGAGATTCGGGACCCAATTAAATTGACAATGAGGGCTGATCCTCACAAGAGCCTTCATGTGTTTGCTGCAGCAACAGTGTTACCTTCCACCAGCTTGCCACCCTTAGCAAAATGATACTGTGTAAAGGTAAATCCATCTGGAGATGTGAAGAAGTCAGAAACCTCTTGCACTGCTAGTGGGAAGGAAAATGTTACAACCATTAGATAAAGTAATCAGGCAATTCTCAAGATCTGTCACATGATCCAGCAGTTCCACACCTTGATCTGTCCTATAGAAATGTAGAAATACTTACACACGAGTGTCTGTAACTTCAAAATAGTAGACCCAAATAATCCACCTGTCTGTGAACAAAAGAATAAACAATGTGTACTACACACACACACACACACACACACACACACACACACACACACGTAAAAATTTGTTACACAGGCAGTAAAAATTTGTTAGGCCACACCACAAAGTATCAATGTGTTGATACACACTGCAACTTATAAGAAATCTGGAAGCGTTCTGAGTGGAAGAAGTGAGTCAGAATTGGCCGCAAGTGATACTATTCAGTCCATCTTACAGCCAGAATAGGGAACACTTTTGCAGAGACAAAGTTTATTGGTGATCATTTAAGGTGGATAAGGAGGGAAAGTCAAAGCACATGGGTTTTTATTTTTCTTGTTTTGGTTGATAACAAATTTCTAACAGTAAGTGATATTATTTCACTTATTTGTAATCTTGTAAATATACCAAACATTGGCATTTGTGAATTATATGTCAATAAAGCTATATAAAAATTATAAAAAAGATGATGTTTGTAGTTTTTGTTTGCTTTGTTGTTGTTGTTGTTTTGGTTTTAGAGACAGAATTTCTCTGTGTAGCTTTAGAACCTGTCCTGTAACTCGCTCTGTAGTTCAGATCAGGCTGACCTCCAACTCACAGAGATCCTCCTGCCTCTGCCTCCTGAATGCAAGGATTAAAGGCATGTGC
Source organism: Myodes glareolus (assembly GCF_982192425.1). Lineage (NCBI taxonomy): Eukaryota > Metazoa > Chordata > Mammalia > Rodentia > Cricetidae > Myodes > Myodes glareolus. Next base: position 7,690,953 of record NC_142050.1, read on the forward strand.
CACCACTGCCTGACTGTGTTTGTAGTTACACACACACACACACACACACACACACACACACACACACACACACAGCTGTACCTACACACACAGCACAACCAACACCTTTCCCAGAAAGAAGCATAAGCTAAGAACAGCCATACCACCTCATTGCATTATCAGCCCCATCTGTTAAGGAATGAACAAACAGTCCTGTTATGTTTGACTGAGAATACCTCTCACAGATGCATATGTCTGCATGTGTAGTCTCCAGTTGATGAACTATTTGGGGATGATCAGGAGGTGTGGCCTTGTTGGAAGAGGTGTGCCACTAGAGGTGGGCTTTAGGGTTTACATTTGAAATTGTAGACAAACCCCCAATTAAATGCATTAAATGCTTCCCATTATAAGAGTAGCTTTGATCATGGAGTCTTCACAGCAATAAAACAGTAAGACAAGTCCTTTTAAATATGCACATATTCAAGAAAAATGACACATTTATGGTATCAGGCTTAGTAGCAAGGGATGCTTTTGTGTGTGGAGGTGAACCAGGTAGCCACGCTCCCTCCCTGATCCTCACATAGGAGAACAAACAAAGGATTCCTGTACCAAGGCTCTAAAGTTCTACTTTAATTCTTCTAGAGACACTAACATAGGAGACATTTTGAGTAAGTGATTTGCTCATAAGAATAGTTTGTGTACTGGTTGGAGATAGGCCAGTTGGTAAAGTAGTTTCCATTATGCAAAAGTGGTGTGGGAAGTCCTTCTGTATATGTGTTGCTTTTATTGGTTAATGAATAAGGAAGCTTCTTTGGCCTGCAGCAGGACAAAAGAGAGCTAGGTGGGGAAAACTATACTGAATGCTGGGAGAAAGAAGGTGAAGTCAAGGAGAAGCCAAATAGCTGCCATAGGAGACAGACACTGGACACCAGACAGAACCTTGCTGGTAGACCACAACCACGTGCTGATACACAGATTAATAGAAATGGGTTAATTTAAGATGTAAGAGCTAATTAGAAATAGGCTTAAGCTATTGGCCAAATAGTATTGCAAATAATATAGTTTCTGAGGGATTATTTTGGGTATGGGCAGTCGGGAATCTAGTCTAATTAGTGACTTCCAAAGCAATGAGACATCATTTCTCAAAAAAACAGGCAGACAGTGATCAATGACACCAGAAATTGTCCTCTGGCCTCTACATGCATGGACATTCACAAGTACATGCCCTTCCCTCCCCAATACACAACTAATTTATAAAGAAACTCAGCTTTTTAGTAGGGAAGTTTCATGATATCTGTTTTTCCTTTTAGTTAAATTTTTGACAATTTCACATATATAATATATAGTTATATATAACATTCTAATTACTACTTCCTTCACCTCTTATTTCCCTCATATCCCCACCACCTCCCTGATAAGTCCCTATCTCACATTCATGTCTCAACTTCAGCATAGTTGGACCTTAACAGAGTCACCTCTCTTACATATCAACACAGATAGCATCTGTATTGCTAATCCATATATAATACAATCAGTTTTAAGGAATTATTGCTATATATTTTTAATATTTTAAATTTTTATTACTCTCAGTCATTTTGTAGAATTCATGTTCTTGTGGAAAATGAACAGCAAATACCCCAACAGATAGATATTTGTAGTTCATATATTCAAGACTCAAAACTAATAACTAAAATCACTAGATTGATTAAAATTAAGCAAACTATAAGAATGAAGGTTGGAAAATGATATTTTAAGAAATATCATTAAAACATTTTCCTGATTCTTGCTGCCATGACAAATTGAAATAAAGGTTAACGTTTACTAGATAAATCATTCAGGTCCCTCTCCAATTATATTATACTTTTAAAGGAACTGTTTAAACTCAAGAGTGTGATTGCATATTAGTCAATTTTGGTTTAATTTCTGTGGTAATTTGAGCTGTGCATGCAGAAGAACAATGTATTTGTTAGACTCTCCATAGTGCTGCTGAGATCTCTACGCAAATTGGTATGTGCATATAAAAATAGAACACATGTTTAATTAACATTAACTTTCATTAATTAAAATTAACTTCCTTTCACTTCAAAATCAAGACTACAATGGAGAGAAGGGGCTTATTTATATGGAGAGAAAGGTAATTATTTTCATTGTTGCACCCACTTAGAATTCTGCACAAGTAATGTGGCTTTGCCTTTCCATCCTGTTTACCGTTTGTTAAAATTTCTGCAAGAAATTTGCTGGAGGTGTCATCAAAATAGGAACTTGAAAGGAGGCCGCTTGTTGGTTCCCAGCTGCTAGCCCGGAAAAATGACACAGAAACTGTATTACTTAAATCAGTTTCTTATTATTGTCTAACTCTTACGTATTAATTTAACCCATCTCCATTAATTTGTGTATTGTCACATGGCAGTGGCTTGCCAGCAAAGTTTATGTATGTCTGTCACTGGCGGCGGCTACATGACTTCTCCTTGCCTCTGCCTCCTTTCTCCTAGCATTCAGTTTAGTTTTCCTCACCTACCTAAGTTCTGCCCTATCAACAGGCCAAGGCAGTTTCTTTATTCACCAATGGTATTCATGGCATATAGAGGAGAATCCCACATCAGGACCTCATCTCCACTGCAGGTGGAGACTTTGTCTGTCAGGTGTGATGGGGCAGTGATGGCACATCTTTCTGCTTCTCACTAGGAGTTATACCAAGACCAGCAGAGTGAATCCAGAGTTCACAGTTGTATCTTGGCTTGGTAGACAGAAGGCTAATAAACCTTCAAGGGATCACATTTTCTATTGAAAGCAAATCAAAAACAAAACATCACTTATTAGAAAGACTAGGATATAACTCCCAAGGTTTTTGGGATCTCCTTTACTTTATGCAAGATGGGTTTACAAGAATCACTTAGATCTCTGGCACTGATTATACTTGGAGGCCAGCTAAGTATGGTTTGAATATTTGATTTAATCAGGAACTTGAAGTTGCTCTGGAACTGTGGTCCCTATTTCCTAGTTCTTAATCAATATGCTTTCTCATCTACTTTTAACTCAGTTACAAATTTGCTTTGGGAGAGATTGTAATTTCCCCATTATTTATTCTCTCCTTTATCTGCATTAGTAGGTTTCAGCTAAACACACTATTTCTCAGTTAAAAACGTATCAGTTTTAGATTTCCTTCAACAAGGTCTGTCCATGTGATCTCATCTAGCTTGAAGAATATGATCAGAAAAAAAAACACTTGCATACATGCATATGCGTGTGCACACACACTCACACACACACAATAAACAAAACTCAAACAGGCCTTGGCCCTGCTCCCACCTGGAGAGGTGAACGTCTGGGTCCCCAACTGGAGGGCTCTACTCTCTAGGTCTTTGTTCGCAGAGACACATCCTGTGCCCTAGCACCACCCAGAGACCTGGGAACAGCTTCCCCACACCCCAACCATCACCCATGGCATCTGTGACTACCAGAACTTTGGCCCCACTTACACCTGAAGGAGCCTCAGAGCCATATCAGCATCCACAGAGGACAGACCTGGAGGAAGAGTGATCTCCTAAGCTATAGGCCTCACCTGTGCCAACTGGAGGAAGAGATGGGCAGACAGCAGTGTAAGAACACATTCAACAACACAAAGAGCAATATGGCACCACCAGAAACTAGTGGTTCTACATCAGCAAGACCTGAGCATCCCAATTCAGGTGAAGCAGAAGAAAATGACCTTAAAAATAACTTTATGGAACTGATAGAGGCCCTTAAAGATGAAACAAAAAAGTCCCTTAAAGAAGTGGAGAAAAAAGACAAAAAATTGTAAGGAATCAACAAATCCCTTAAAGAAATTGAAAAAAAAGCCAAGAAAAAACAATTAAACAGAAAAGTTCAAGAAGAAATAACTAAACAGTAAAGTTCAAGACTTGAAAACTGAAATACAGGTAACAAAGAAAACACAAACAAACGGAATTCTGGAAATGGGAAATCTGGTCAAATAATAAGGAACTACAGATATAAGCATAACCAACAAAATATAAGAGATGGAAGAGAGAATCTCAGGTGTTGAAAATATGATAGAGGAAATAGATTCGTTGGTTAAAGAAAATGTTAAAACCAACAAACTCTTAACACAAAATACCTGGGAAATCAGGGCACCATAAAAAGACCAAACTTAAGAATAGTAATAATAGAAGAAGGAGAGAAACTCCAGCTCAAAGACACAGAAAATTGATTTAACAGAGTCACAGAAGAAAACTTTCCCAACCTAAAGGACACGCCTATGAAAGTATGAGAAGTTTACAGGACACCAAGTAGACTGGACAAAAAAAGTTCCCTTGCTACATGATAATCAAAACACTAAACATACAGAATAAAGAAAAATTATTAAGAATTTCAAAAGAAAAAGCTAAGTAACATAAAGGCAGAGCTATTACAATCACACCTGACTTCTCAGTGAAAACTCTGGAAGCCAGAAAGTCCTGGACACATGTGCTGCAGACACTAAGAGACTGCAGATGCCAGCCCAGTATACTAAACCTAGTAAAGTTTTCAATCTGTGTAGATGGAAAAAGTAAGGTATTCCATGACAAAAGCAGATTTAAACAATACCTTTCCACAAATACAGCCCTACAGAAAGTATTAGAGCTAGTTATAGCCACAAAAACAGAGGCAATAGATAATCCCACACCAGTAAACCTGAAAGAAGGAAAACATACACACAATACCACCACCACAAAATATTTATTTATTTATTTATTTATTTTGCAAAACCAAAAATAACAGATACTAACAATCACTGGTCATTAATATCTCTTAATATCAAAGATCTCAATTAACCTATAAAAAGACACAGGTTAACAGAATGGGTGTGAAAACAGGATCCATCCTTATGATGCATACAAGAAACAAACATTCCTCAACTTCAAAGATAGACATTATCTCAGAGAAAAGGGTGGGAAAAGATTTTCCAATCAAATGGACCAAAAAAAAAAAAAAAAAACCAAGCTGCTATAGCTATCTTAATATCTAACAAGATAGACTTCAAACTAAAATTAATTAATAGAGATGAAGAAGGATATTTCATATCTGTCAAACGAAAAATACATTAAGATGAAATTTCCATTCTGAAAATCCAAACAAGGGCACTCACATATGTAAAAGAAACATTATTGAAGTTTAAATCACACAACAATCCCGCTAGTAGTGGGAGACTTCAACATCCCACTCTTAACACTGAACAGGACTGCCCAACAGAAACTTAACAGAAAAGTAAAAGGAACTGACAAAATTTATGACTCAAATGGGTTTAACAGACATCTGTAGAACATTCCACCCAAAACCAAAAAAGTATACCTTCCGGCACCCTTCAATACCAGGAGTCCCTGTTTCTGTGCTGAGGAGTTTCATCCAGAGTGGGGAGTGTATGCCATCCCTGGGGCGGACTGTCCAGGAAGGGAGCACAGGGCCCCCTCAGCTCCTGCTACAGGGGCTTCTTTGTTACACATGACCTTGCATCCCCCAAGCCTGCCCTATTGTCTGCAAGGTCCTTTGCCCAGGACCTTGTGTGAGTGTCTGTCAACCTGGCAGGCCGGAAGGTCCCTGCAAGGGAGTGCAGGGCACTTTCAGCTTCTCCTGCAGGGTCTTCTTTGTTCCACACGACCCTGCCCTCCCCTCAAGTTTGCCCTTTCGTCTGCGGGGTTCCTTGGACTACCAGGAGTCCCTGTTCCTGTGCTGAGGAGATCCATCCAGACTGGTCCTTGACCCAGGAAAAGTTTCTGTTCTGCTACTGAGGAGATCCACCCAGAGAGTCAGTCACAACTAAGACTGGACCAAGACGCAAAGACTCTCCTGGCTGCATTTGAAGGAAGCGATGGGCAGGAGCCCACGCAAGAATTCCTCCAACAACTTGAAAGGCAACATGATATCACCAGAATTCAGGGATCATGCACCAAGAAGAATTGAACACCCTATTCCAGAAGAAGTAGAAGAAATCAACTTTAAATGGAACATTATGAAAATAATAGAGGACCTTAAACAGGACATGAAAAACTGCTGTAAAGAAATGGAGATGACAAACAAAAAGGTAGAGGAAATGAATAAATCTCTCAAAGATACCCAAGAAAACCAAGAAAAGACAATCTAACAGGCAATGGAAACAGTTCAAAACTTGAAAAATGAAATGGAGGTAATTAAGAAAACACAAACCGCGGGAAGGCTGGATATAGAAAATCTGGGTAAACGAACAGGAATTACAGAGACAAGTATAACCAACAGAATACAAGAGATAGAAGAAAGAATCTCAGACACTGAAGATACTATAGAGGAAATAATCTCATTGACTAAAGAACAAAACAAATACAACAAATTCTTAACACAAAACATACAGGAAATCTGGGACACTGTGAAAAGACCAAACCTAAGAATAATAGGGGTAGAAAAAGGAGAAGAATTACAGCTCAAAGGCCCAGAAAATATATTCAAAAAAATTATAGAAGAAAACTTTCTCAACCCAAAGAAAGATATCCCTATGAAGGTACAAGAAGCATACAAAACACCAAATTGATTGGATCAAAAAAAAAGCATCTCCTTGCCATGTAATAATCAAAACACAAAACATACAGAATAAAGAACGAATACTAAGAGCTGCAAGGGAAAAAGCTCAAGTAACAGATAAAGGGAAACCTACCAAAATTACACCTGACTTCTCAATGAAAACCATGAAAGCCAGAAGGTCTTGGATAGATGTGCTGCAGACACTAAGAGACCATGGATGCAAGCCCAGACTACTATATCCAGCAAAGCTTGCATTCACCATTGATGGAGAAGCCAAGATATTCCAGGACAAAAACAGATTTAAACAATACATAGCTACAAACCCAGCCTTACAAAAAATAGTAGAAGAAAAATCACAAACCAAGGAAGCCAACAACACCCATAATAACACAAGCATCTGACAACCCTCCACCAGCACAACTCAAAGAAGGGAAACACACAAACACTGCCACCAGAAAAAAATAACTGGAGTTAACAACCACAGGTCATTAATATCACTTATTATCAATGGACTCAATTCACCTATAAAAAGGCACAGGTTAGGGCTGGAGAGATGGCTCAGTAGTTAAGAGCATTGCCTGCTTTTCCAAAGGTCCTGAGTTCAATTCCCAGCAACCACATGGGGGCTCACAACCATCTCTTCTGGCCTTCAGGCATACACGCAGACAAAATCATGTACACATAATAAATAAATATATATTTGTTTTAAAAAGGCAAGGTTAAGAGAATGGATACAAAAATAGGATTCAACATTCTGCTGTTTACAAGAAACACACCTCAAACTCAAAAACAGACACTACTGCAGAGTAAAGGGTTGGGAAAAGGTTTTTCAATCAAATGGACCAAAGAAACAAGCAGGTGTGGCTAAACTAATATCTAACGAAATTTATTTCAAACCTAAATCAATCAGAAGAGATGGAATGGACACTTTATACTCATAACAGGAAAATTTATCAGGAGGAAGTCTCAATCCTGAATATCTACGCCCCTAATATAAAAGCACCCACATATTTAAAAAAAAACATTACTAGTAATCAAAGCACATCAAACCCCACACTCTAATAGTGGGAGATTTCAACACTCCTCTCTCACCAATGAACAGGTCAACCAGATAGAAACTTAACAGAGAAATAAGAGAACTAGCAGATGTAATGAACCAAATGGACATAAAAAACATCTATAGAACATTCCATCCAAACAGAAAAGAATATACCTTCTTCTTAGGATCTCATGGAACCTTCTCAAAAATTGGTCACATAATTGGTAACAAAGCAAACATCCATAGATACAAAGAAATCGTAGTAACCACTAGTGTACTATCGGATCACCATGGAATAAAGTTAGAATTCAACAACAGATCTAACACCAGGAGCCTACAAACTCATGGAACAGTCAACTAATGAACCACCCCTGGGTCAATAAAGAAAGAAAGAAAGAAAGAAAGTCTTCCTTGAATTCAATGAAAATAAAGACACAACATACCCAAACCCATGGGACACTATGAAAGCAGTGCTAAGAGGAAAGTTCAAAGCACTAAGTGCCCACATAAAGAAAATGGAGCAAGCACACATTAGGGACTTAACAGCATACCTGAAAGCTCTAGAAAAAAAAAAGAAGCAGATTCACCCAGGAGGAGTAGAAGACTGGAAATAATCAAACTGAGGGCTGAAATCAACAAAATAGAAACACAGAAAACAATCCAAAGAATCAATGAAACAAAAAGCTAGTTCCTGGAGAAAATCAACAAGATCAACAAACCCCTATTCAAACTAATCAAACAGCAGAGAGAGAACACACAAATTAAAAAGATCAGAAATGAAAAGGGGGGCATAACCACAGACACAGAGGAAATTCAGAGAATCATTAGCTCTTACTACAAAAGCCTGTATGCCACAAAATTGGAAAATGTGAAAGAAATGGACATGATTTTTTAGATAAGTACGATATACCAAAATTAAATCAAGATCAGGTGAGCAGTTTAAATAGACCTGTAAGTTGCGAGGAATTAGAAGCTGTCATCAGAAACCTCCCCAAAAAAAAAAAAAAAAAACAAAACCCTGGACTAGATGGTTTCAATGCAGAATTCTACCAGAACTTCCAAGAAGAGCTAATACCTATACTCCTTAATGTGTCTCACAAAATAGAAACACAAGAGTCATTGCAAAACTCCTTTTATGAAGCTACAGTTACCCTGATACAAAACCACATAAAGACTTAGTCAAGAAAGAGAATTACAGACCAATCTCACTCATGAACATCGATGCAAAAATTCTCAACAAAATACTGGCAAACAGAATCCAAGAACACATCCAAAAAATACACATTATGATCAAGTAGGCTTCATCCCAGAGAGGCTGCTGGTTCAACATAAAAAAATCTATCAATGTAATCCACTATGCAAATAAACTGAGGGAAAAAACCATATGATAATTTCATTAGATGCTGAAAAAGCATTTGACAAAATTCAACACACCTTTATGATAAAGGTCTTGGAGAGATTAGGGACACAAGGTTCATTCCTAAATATAATAAAAGCAATATACAGCAAGCCGACAGTTAACATTAAATTAAATGGAGAGAAACCCAAAGCCATTCCACTAAAATCAGGAACATGACAAGGCTGTACACTCTCCCCATACCTCTTCAATATAGTGCTTGAAGTTCTAGCAATAGCAATAAGACAGTATAAAGGGATCAAGGGAATCCGAATTGGAAAGGAAGAAGTGAAACTTTCGTTATTTGTAGATGATATGATAGTGTACATAAGCGACCCCAAAAGCTTTACCAAAGAACTCCTACAGCTGATAAACACCTTTAGTAATGTGGCAGGATACAAGATCAACTCTCAAAAATCAGTTGTCCTCCTATACACAAAGAACAAAGAAACAGAGAGGGAAATCAGAGAAACATCATGTTTCACGATAGCCACAAATAGCCATAAAGTATCTTGGGAACCAAGGAAGTGTAAGATCTATTGGACAAGAACTGTAAGTCTTTGAAGAAAGAAATTGGAGGATCTCCCATGCTTTTTCATGGGTAGGATCAACATAGTAAAAATGGCAATTCTACCAAAAGCAATCTATAGATTCAATGCAATCCCCATGAAAATCCCAACAAAATTCTTCACAGACCTTGAGAGAACAATAATCAACTTTATATGGAAAAACAAAAAACCCAGGATAACCAAAACAATCCTATACAATAAACATACTTCTGGAGGCATTACTATCCCTGACTTCAAACTCTATTACAGAGCTACAGTATTAAAAACAGCTTGGTATTGGCACAAAACAGAGATGCTGACCAATGGAATCAAATCAAAGACCCGGATATTAATCGACAAACCTATGAACACCTGATTTTTGAAAAAGGAGTTAAAATTATACAGTGGAAGAAAGAAAGCATCTTTAACAAATAGTGCTGGCATAACTGGATTGTAGAAGAATTAAAATAGATACATATCACCATGCACAAAACTCAAGTCCAAAAGTCTTAAATACCTCAATATAAATCTGACCACACTGAACCTGATAGAAGAGAAAGTGAAAAGTAGATTGCAACACATGGGCACAGTAGACTATTTCCTACATATAACCCCAGTAGCACAGACAATATGAGCAACAATGAAAAAATGGGACCTCCTGAAACTTAGAAACTTCAGTTTCAGTAATGCAAAGGACACTGTCATTAAGACAAAAAGGCAGCCTACTGAATGGGAGAAGATCTTCACCAACCCCACATCAGACAAATGTCTGATCTCCAAAATATACAAAGAACTCAAGAAACTAGACATTAAAACTCTAATTAACCCAATTAAAAAATGGGGTACTGAACTGAATAGAGAATTCTCAACCGAAGAAGTTCTAATGGCCAAAAGACAATTAAAGTCATGCTCAACCTCCTTAGCGATCAGGGAAATGCAAATTAAAACAACCTTGAGATACCACCTTACACCAGTCAGAATGGCTAAACTCAAAAACACCACTGATAGCCTATGCTGGAGAGGATGTGGAGTGAGGGGAACACTCATCCATTGTTGGTGGGAATGCAAACTTGCGCAGCCACTGTGGAAATCAGTGTGGCAGTTTCTCAGGAAACTCGGAGTCAACCTCCCTCAGGACCCAGCAATTCCACTCTTGGGAATATACCCAAGAGATTCCCAATCATATTACAAAAGCATTTGTTCAACTATGTTCATAGCAGCACTATTTGTAATAGTCAGAACCTGGAAACAACCTAGGTGCCCCTCAATAGAAGAATGGATAAAGAAGGTGTGGCACATACACACTTCAGAGTTCTACTCAGTGGTAAAAAGCAATGACATCTTGAATTTTGCATGCAAATGGATGGAAATAGAAAACACTTTACTGAGTGAGATAATCCAGACCCAAAAATATGAATATGGTATGTACTCTCATAAGTGGATTCTAGCCATAAATATAGTACATTGAGGCTATAATTTGTGATCCTAGAGAAGCTAAATAAGAAGGTGAACCCAAAGGAAAACATATAGTTATCCTCCTGGAAATTGGAAGTAGTCAAGATTGCCAGGCAAAAGTTGGGAGCACAGGGGTGGGGTAGGGGTAAGGGGAGATGGGGAGAGAGAAGGGAGAAGGGGAGGATTCGGGAGAGCTTGGGGGAATGGGATGGTTGAGATGGAGGAAAGGTGGATATGGGAGCAGGGAAGTAGATATCTTAATTAAGGGAGCCATTTTAGGGTTGGCAAGAGATTTGATTCAAGAGGGGTTCCCAGGTGTCCAAGGAGATGTCCCTAGCTTGTTCCTTGGGCAGCAGAGGAGAGGGTGTCTGAACTGGCCTTATCCCATAGCCACACTGATGAATATCTTGCCTATCACCATAGAACCTTCATCTGACAATGAATGGAGATAGAGACAGAGACCCACATTGGAGCACTGGACTGAGCTCCAAGGTCCAAATGAAGAACAGAAGGAGGGAGAACATGAGCAAGGAAGTCAGGACCACAAGGGGTGCATCCACCCATGGAGATGGTGGGACTGATCTAATGGGAGCTCACCAAGGCCAGCTGGACTGGTACTGAACGAGCATGTGATCAGACCGGACTCTCTGAATGTGGCTGACAATGAGGACTGACTGAGAAGCCAAGGACAATGACACCGGGTTTTGATTCTACTGCATGGACTCGCTTTGTGGGAGCCTAGTCTGTTTGGATGCTCATCTTCCTAGACCTGGATGGAGGGGGAAGGACCTTGGACTTCCCACAGGGCAGGGTACCCTGACTGCTTTTAGGACTGGAGAGAGAGGGGGAGGGGGAGTGGGGGGAGTGGGAGGGAAATGGGAGGAAGTGGAAATTTTTAATTAATAAATAAATACTGATACACAAGCTAGGGATTTAACTCAGTCAGGAGAGCGCTCGTGCAGCAGGTAACAAAGCCCTGGTTCAAGCTAATCTGGACATGGTGGCACATGCTTGTAACCACAGCTCTTCAGAAGGGTAGGAAGGTGGGTTAAAAAGTTCAAGGTCATCTTTGACTACCTAGAGCGTTTAAGGACAGCCTGGGCTACCTGTGACCCTGTCTCCAATCAAAACGGAACTAGGAATTTCTGCTCATCACAAGCGTACGACTCTCTATAAGAAGTCAGTTTGTTCATGTTACTCAGATCTTCTGTCCACATTTCCTTCAGTTTTCATTGCCTCTCTCTCGATTAAGAATTTGCGTAGAATTAAAATTTTCTTACGCAGAATTTAAAAACGTTTTTCCACCTGAGATTATGCATTTTCATTAACGTAAAATGGTTAGAATGTCAGAAAGTGTTCATTCCGTGTAGCTGCTTTCTGATAGCATTGAGTGTGCCTGTAGTTATAATGGGATGGAGTAGGAATAAGTGAAATAATAGGAGACAAAGGCCATGTCTTGGATGTTTTCAAGACTGGAGTAAATTGCATATTATTTTAAATGACTGACATCCCAACTTCAAAGTTTTCCAAAGTTTACACCCTAATCAGCAACCTAATCAAGACATCCAAGCCTTTATCAGCTACACTGGTTGCCTTATGCACCTTGCAACACTGATTTCTGCGTGTCTCCTTTGTTCTCCGTCCCCCACAGTCACCCTCCTCTCTGGACTCATCACACAGAACAACTACCATCTCTACTTGCTAAGGCCAGCTCCAAACCTCCTGACCCATGCATGATTCTGCAGCTTTTTCTGTTTCTCCCGGGTACTTACTGTACTTCCCAGAATGCTTACTAAAACTACACCAGATGAAAACAGGAACTAAGAGAAGTTAAGTAAACTTTGCTCCAATGCTTCAAAAATTTTTAACAAGAAATTTACATGCACACTCACATCATTTAGAGTGCGGGATTTTTATTATCATCCTTGTGCTCTCAGTAATATCTACTGCAAGGCTTTGGATTCTGGTGATTAATAAAAGTTTAATACAGAATCTGTTGTCAGTTAGTGATGGAAGCTGTACACTTACAAACATCTTTGGAAAGTGGATGAGCAAGTGAGTTCTCTTGGTTGTGTTTGGTAACGTCTGTATTAATTCTTCAAAGTTTTTCACGCCAGACGTTCATACTCCAGTAACAATATTTATATGGTCTGATACTGACTTTAAAACTTGATGTTCTTCTGTCAGCTAGCAGCTGCACATGAATCTGCTGATATTTTAATTACCATCTGTGTCCCCACAGCCCCATAGTCAACATCCTGTTGGCCACCCAAGAGAGGCCCAGAGGGACTTTCAGTCCCAAGTGTCGTGATCCCTCTCCCCACCTCATGGATGTGATAAGTAGGCTTAAACTAAATCTCTATCATTCTATTTACCAACAAAAACTCGGAAGTCAGATGTTGGAGTAATAACCTGCTAGATCAGAGAGGCTGAGAAGTAGCCAGATGACCTTCCTTTCTGGCAGGTGACTAAGCAAGAGAGGTGTTTTTTGCTGGTCCCAAACCAAAAAGAAGCGCCAAACTGCAAGTCCCCATCCTTTTCCTTCCTGTGTGTCTCCTCTATCCAAATTGCTGCTCTTCTGGGCTCTCAATGGCCAATTCCAGACAACTAATGGCTGACTCTGCCCCTGAACCAAGGTCGATTTTATTTAATTAACACAAACACAAACTCAGGGTTCCCAGTGTGAGGGAATATCCCACAATGAAAACTATTTTTAAAATGAGCAGACAAGGTGTTAGTTATCATTAAGATACTTTTGAACAATGTTCCAGTAGATTCTCCTTTCTCTTCACTCCTTCTGTCCTTGTTAACCCCAATCTCCCTTTCTAACCCCTCTATGTTCTCTTCCTCTATGTCCCACAAGGTCTAAGAACATTCCTCCCAATAACTTTCCAAACCAAACTGCCACAACCAATCTGTTACACACTTGGAAATTACCTCTATCTAGTCCTTTTTTTCCTTAGAAGTTTTAGGGTGGGCTCCTAAATTCTGACAATGATCATGGTAAATCATAGCCAGAAGAAGCTGAAAACCATTTGTTAGTAACTCTCAACAGATATTAATTGGGATAATTGTTATCTAGAGCTTTATTCCAAATATAACAACACAAACTTTGACTTGACAGCAAAATCTCTGAGCCTGAAGTCCACAAATTAACATTCAGGTGAGCTGAGAATAATCTAGTATTTCACAAACTTGTCTGCTCTCAGACTCACACTTAAAGTCCCCAAAACTTGACTAAGAATGATGGCTCATATTTGTAACCCCAGTTGTCAGGAGGCTGAGTCAGGAAGACCAGGCATCCTAAACCAGTGTGAAGCACATGATGTCATAGATCGAAATATCTAAGTAATTGGCAAATTAGTATACTAAATAATAGTTGTTCTATTCAAGGGACAATTAAATAGAAACCTATGGAGTCAGCAAACATATCTATCTTCTATCTATCTATCTATCTATCTATCTATCTATCTATCTATCTATCTATCTATCTATCATCTTCATTCAAGTGAATTCTCCATGTAGACAAGCCTGGGAGCTACTAGGCTATTGTTTATTACTTCAAAACACATGTGTTCACATATAAAACATTGGTAGTTATTATTCTGAAATGTTATTAGGATTTCATCTCAGAATGCATGTGGATATAGTATATAAACAATACAGCTCTGTACAAACCTAATGTATATTTTTACTTTTAAAGTATTTAAAATTCTCAGTCTGGGGCAAAAGATGGATAATGTGAAAGGAGCTTCCTTCTCAAGTTTGTTATTATTCAGGTCTGCTTCACTGACCTTGAAAATAGTCTCCAGGCTCTGGTGGCTAAGCTGGTGATGGGACCGTCTGCCAACTTGTCTCATCAGTCCCAATACTGAGCCACAAGAAACAAGAAGTATTAGTTGGTACAGAGAAAATTGGCCTCCTCCTTCTCTTCCTTCCTGTTTTCCCTTTGTTTCTCAGCCCGGACTCCTATTAACATCCTTTCTTCCCTGTGATGTGCTGGTTTATAGACCACCTTAGGAAACACCTGAACAGATCAGAAGGTAGAAAAAGATCTTGCATGTTTAAAAAAGTTTATCAATAATAACTGAAGCACCTAATTTGCCTTTAAATTACAGGAGCAGAAAATTTCATAATTCAGTTGGGCTAATTACTCACTGTCATACATGGTTTTACTTCATAATTCTTCGATTTGATGGACAATTTTGGTTCCTGTAGCTCATTTTCATTTGCCGACATCTTGATACAGCCTGAGGCTTTATCTGTCTTTGAAGTCAGATACCCCACTTCTTTCTGGAAAACAAGCAGTAAAGGATTTTCCATCTTACCTGAGCTAGTGGGAGCTCACCAACTCTGACCAGACAGGGAAGGAACCTGCATAGGACCAAACTAGGCCCTCTGAATGTGGGTAATAGTTTTATGGCCAGGGCAGACTGTGGGGCCATTGGCAATTAACGGCGAATCAATCCCACACCAGTTATGGGGACCTGTGTATTCTGGGAGGCGTGAAGGTTATGATTGAGGGAGGGCTCGTGCCAAGCCGAGCTGGCCAAGCCGAGCTGTCGGCAGGTAGCCAAGCCAGAGGCCGAGCTGGGGGTGGGGGGGGGTGGGGCGGTTCTTAACGAAACGTTGGGTGCCAAATAACGGCGAATCAATCCCACACCAGTTATGTTTTAAGGGATTACTTATTTTGGGGGGGGGGGTAAAACTTACATACACCATAAACCGTCAAGAAGGGAGCCTAGTCGCTGGAGCAGGAGCCGGGAGCAGGAGCTGGGACCAAGTGGGAACCAAGTGGGCCTGATCCGGGATCTGTGGCTCTTTTTAAAAGAGAAATATACCACGCCCCAGTGGACTGGTATTTCAGCGGCTATTGGCTGACGGAGCCGAAGGCGCTCCCGCTGCACTGTGGGCTCGTGCTTCAGCGACTGTTGGCTGAGGCAGCGAAAGATACTCCCGCAACAGGCAATGAGGCCATGATTTATCCCTACTGCTCGTACTGGCTTTTTGGAATCTATTCTCTTTGGATGAATGCCTTGCTCAGCCTAGATATAGTAGGGAGGCTCTTAGACCTTCCTCAAAGCAATGTGCCTTACCTTCCCTGAGGGAGTGGATGCGGGTTTGGGGAGAGAAAGTGAAGGAGATGGGATGGGAAAGGGAGTGGGAACTAGGATTGTTATGCAAAATGAGAAAAGATAGGTTTTTAAAAAATAAAATAAAAAAGGATTTTCCACAACACTACATTGTATTGATAGAGACATAACATAAGGATTGAGTACTGACTCTCATATTTGATGTATGTGCTCTAAAGAAACTTGCAAATTATTAATAACCTTTGTGTTGGATGAGTTTTAGCATTTAACCTGGACTTTAAAATAGAGGTTAGAGTATGTGAAGAGCTAGCAGGTTGATTAATCTCTTTCCAAAGAATTTAGTTAAAACTTTAATTATGAATACCATTCTTTCCTCCCACGCAGAGATGAATATCCAGGCTCTGCTGGTTCTTGCAGTTTGCAAGGGAGGACTCACCTCGGACGGCTTGAGGGACTGAGTGGAGCTCACCTTACCACAGTTGTGTCAGCTTGACTTCCTCCTGGAGCAGCAGGCACTCCCTAGCCAAAAGCCACGCTAATCTTTCTAAACTAAAATTTAAACCGCTTCTCCTTTCTTTTGATTAAAGTCTCCTGGTAGCTCCTCGTGGGGTGTTATCTCCAGCTGTAAACACAAGAAACTTTTTTTTATCCATGGGAATGAAATAAATTTTTTGTTTGTTTTTAAAGATGAGGTCTCTATTTAAAACATTTTTAATTTAATTTTTGATAATTCCATATATGCAAGCATGTATTTTGAGCATACTTCCCCTCACTGCTCTGTGCCCCCTCCTCACTCCTGAAGACCTTGTCCTTCTTCTCACCAGTCTCCCTGCTTTCCTGTCTGTGTTGCTGGTCTTGTTCAGGTCTTGTGTATAGACTGCTCTGTGCAGGCTGCTGTAGCACAGCTGCTGTGTGTTCAGGATTCCATCAGCTACAGCACACTCACAACAGTTTCACAGCCCTGTCCTCCAGTTCATGACACCCTGTGTCTCCTTTCCCATGATGCTTCCTGGACCTTGGGAGGGTGATGTTGATGTCCTGCTAAGTGCTGAATGTTTAACACACACAAGCCACTTATTCTTAGTGCTTTGACCAGTTGTAAGTCTCTGTACTAATTATGACCTATTGCAGAAGGAACCATATCTGAGCAAGGCTGAGAGCATCACTCACTGATGGGTATAAACAAATGTTTAGAATGCAGTTAGTTTGCCACAAGTCCATTCACATAACATCAGCAGTCTCCAGTCATAGCTATTTTTTAGTTTTACTTATTAAATACTTTTTTTTCCTTGGAGAAAGATTCATTGCTTGGGAGTACTTGCTGTGCTTGCAGAGAATGTGACTTTTCCCAGCATCACGTAAAACAGCTTACAACAGACTTTAATCCAGCTCCAGCGTAGTCAACAGTCTCTTATGGCCTCTGAGTATGTGTGTGTGTATAAATATACATTTATATGTGTGTGCGCAGATACATAAACATATATGTATGCATATGCATACATATATGTTCACACACTTAGACACATAGGCATAAATAAAAATTAAGTAGATTTTAGTTTTCTTGATTCTTGAGAATTTCACATATGTATGAATATGTTCATATCTGCCCTTTCTTGTTCCCTCTCCAATTCTGCTCATTTCTTTCCCAATAGGTATTCTTTAAAAAATGTTCTTTTGATAACCCAATTAATTGATAATCCAATTAATTCTGCCCATATATGTTTGAGCTTGGGGCCAAACATCAGAAAATGGGAAATCTGCCAGTAGCCACACCCTCAAGAAAGAATGATTCTCCCCCAACAGCTATTAATTTCCAGTAGACCCTCAATAAGGAGTGGGGACTGGGAGCCTCTGCCTGTCTGTGCTAGACCGTTGGCCGGTTTGCCCTTGGACAAGTAATCATGGCTTCTATGGCTTCATGAGTGCAGTATTCATGTCTAGCCAAAGACAGAAATTCACAGCACACCCCCATCCTCCCGCTCCTATGTTCTCTTTGCCTCCTCTTCCAGGGGTTTCCCTGAACCTTAGTAGAGGGTGTGAGTTGATAATATGTCTCATTTAGGGCTAAGAACCTACTCTCTTATTTTCGGCACTTTGAGAGTTATGTGTTTCTCCACTGACTGTTGCTCATTGCTAAAAGAAACTTCTTGAACCACAGATAGCAGTAGCCCAAGTCTATGGGTAGAAACATGAGTATTTGGAAGGCAAATTCACAACACGGCCACTTAGCTAAGTAACAAGAGCAGGTTCTACCCTAAGGCCCAAGACTAACCCAGCCATGACCTTTTGATCAGGTTTACAGTACCAAACATGGAATCCCCTCCTGCAGTCACGAGTTAATGTAGAAAGTGACTTGTTGCCTCGCTAGAGTCAGTTCACGAAGAGGCTGATATGGCAGCTTACGAAGTCCAGTACTGGCTGAGACCACTGAAGTCGTTTCTCCATCTGCAGTCTGCATTGTATCCTCGGGCTCTATGAAAACAAACCAGCAGGTGGGACATTTCCTAGTTGTTTGAGATTGATTTCTCTCTGTCCTGGGACCAGAGAACTTTTTTCAGCAATAAAGTATGATCCAGTAGTTAAGAGTGTAACTAAGAGCAATGACAGTATCCTGTATTGGTTTGGAGACCTCTGGAGAGTCTCTGAATTCCTAGGGAGCTGTCCCATGCCATGTATTGTGACTTTCATATAATAACCCATGTCTTCTCAAAACGGCAATCACCGATTTTCATTATACTAAATAGGTTTAGCACCAGGTATGTTCCTTCTCATGGAGTTGGCCTCAAATCCAAACAAAAATACATTGGTCACCTCTCAAATGATCATGCCAGTATTGTACCAGTGGGAACATCCTGTTTGGGGATGTTGTCTCCTGGTGTTGCCCTAACTATTCTTGAACAATCCCCCTATCTCAGGCGCCCCAGTAGTTAGGACTATAAGGATGTGTCACTATGCTCAGTTAGACCCTTTAATACTGAAGAGGGATGTGCCAATGCTTGTGGGAGAGGAGAAGCCAAAAGAGGAAACGCTTGGGACTATGACAGCCATGTTTCCCAGGAGG
The DNA here is from genome assembly GCF_982192425.1 of Myodes glareolus. Lineage (NCBI taxonomy): Eukaryota > Metazoa > Chordata > Mammalia > Rodentia > Cricetidae > Myodes > Myodes glareolus. Next base: position 7,710,055 of record NC_142050.1, read on the forward strand.
TACAGGAACTCGATAGCCACCTGGAATGGGGAGCCCAACTGTGGAAAGGAGCTGCCATGAGAGGTCGTGATCGGTTGGGATCAGAGGTTCTATTTCATGTTGTCCCTGGATCTTGGTTGCAGAAGTATTTCTATGAGTTTAGGAGGACTCTTCAGTCTCTCCTAAATTACGGGAATAACCCCAAACAGTTCCATAGCAGCTCAGTTTCACCAAAATTAGCTAGAAATATGTTTCTATACTACAAAGAGAGAGTTGAGTTTGGTGTGGAGCTGAGTGCCAGAACATTTGTCTAGCATGATGGAGGACCTGAATGTAATCCCCATTTTTAGGAGGAAACAAATTTTAAGAAAAGCATTAAGTCAAACAGATTGTACATATTTCTGTAACCTGACTCTGGCTCATCAATTCAGTCTTAATAAAATCCTTAGGAATTTGTACAGTTATAGTAAATGAATAGGCAACAAAAATTCTTAAATGATAAACATTTTTTTTTGCTTAAATAATGTCATTTTCTTTTCTCACATGCCAGGAAATACAGATAATGGACAGAATAATTTCAAGGATGTGTTGTCAGCTCAGTTAAATGATAGTGGCTAGGCCAGTGCCTTACATTTGTGTTCTAGCTTTTCTCTGTGTGCATGTGCATACACATCTGTCTACACACCTGTGTGCAGTTATGTGGAGATCAGAGTCAGGTGTCTTTCTTCATCTCTTCTGTCTTAGTCTCTGTTCTGTTGGTGTAAAGTGACACCATGACCAAGCTGGTCTATAACAGGAAGCATTTAATTGGGGGCTTGCTTACAGTTACAGAGGGTTAGTCCATTAGCATTCTGGGAGCATGGCAGTAGGCAGGTAAGCGGACATGGTGATGGGGAAGTAGCTGAGCATAATATCCTGATCTGCAGGCTCAGTGGGGGGGGGGGGGAGAGAGAGAGAGAGAGAGAGAGAGAGAGAGAGAGAGAGAGAGAGAGAACATCTCAAAGTCCACGCCCAGAGACACTCCTCCAACAAGGTCACACTTCTTAATCTTCAAGCTCTACCAACTGGGGGCGAAGAATGCAAACACATGAGCCTATGGGGTCCGTTCCCATTTAAACCACCACACTTTCCATCCTATTTATTGAGACAGAGTCCTTCACAAAACCTGAAGCTTGTCAATTTGGCTAGCAAGGTCAGGCATTTTATGTAGGTGTTAAAGATGTGAATTTAGGTCCTCTGTGTTTAAAGCAAATGTTCTAACTCACCCACTTACTCCCAGCTAAGGAGGGAGGGGGTCTCTTCTTGATTCTAGGATTGCTGTAACACTTCCAGTTTCCTGGTGGCCAAGAAGGGATGATGGCTTTTCTTTTCTGAGAGTTACCTTCAAGAAAAGCCTTGGGGACTTAGCTCATGAGCCAGACCTGGGTCATATATCCAAGCCCAGACTCATTGTTGTGAAGAGAAAATGTTTTGTTAGTTTTCTTTCTCTTTTGAAGTTTCTTCATTTTTTTTTAATGCATATGGGTGTTTTATCTGCACGTATGTCTGTGCACCACGTGAGTGCCCAAGGAGGCCAAAAGATGGCATCAGATCCTCCGGAACTGAGCTAAAGACAGCCATGTCTTTGGCCCCTAAAATGCCTTGCTTTATTCTCTTTCTGTCCTTAAAGCAACAATCTACCCTTTACCAGGTACTAAAAAGCAGAGACTGTGGTGAAGGCGAGGACCTGTGTCAGCCTCATTCATGTTTCCTTCCTACCTTCTCCATTCTTCTAACCTCCACCCAGCACCACTACTATCACCCCCCCAAAAAAGGGACATCATTTCAGGTGTCTCCAAATGCCATGCTTCCCATGGATTTTGTATCATTGTATTTAACTTTTGTTCCACCTGAGTACACTGCCTTCACTTCTGTCTGTGGTATCTTAGTCTGAATGACTGCCATTCCACTGTAGCCCTCTGCCTAGGTATCAGTTGCGTTAGGTACTTTCCTAACCCCCTGATGCCAGAGCTCCCTGATCTCAGTCCTGTTCCTGTCTTAAGGCTTCTCAATGTATGTTGTAGTCTTCTGTTCCTTTATTAACATTCTTGCTGGGATGATGAATTCTTTCATGACATGTTGGCTGTGCCCTTCTTTGCCTGAAGTCCCGTGTAGAGATTGCACACGATCTATAGATACAGATGAGCAATAAATACTTAAAAGAAGTAAGCCTCTCGAGCATGCGTTTTGTCTGAAATCTAACATTCTTCATTGTATACAAACGCAAGTTCTTAAATTTGAGTAGTACTGATAATTACCTGCGTGGTGGGAAGGCTTGTTAAAAATATGTATTTCTGGCCTTGGCATTCAAATGTTCTCGTTTGTTAGCTTCAAGGTAAGATCCAGGAAGCACCACTGGTTTTAATAAGAACCAGAAGTTTGGAATGTACTTTCTCCTCGGCCCCAGGGTCATAGAAATTATTCTCAACACTAGGTCAATTAGAAGAAAGAGGTAGCTTACAACTCACAGTGACCCTAAGAAAACAGTGCAAACCAGCTCTGTTAAGTCACAACCAGGGATTGGGCACATATTTCTGCTAAATTAAATTTCATTCATAACAAGCCCAACTGCCCACATTCGAGCTAATACAATCTGAAAGAGTTAATTAGGTGAGAGATCTTGAGTCTCATTAAACCAGACACACTTTTTTTTTTTTGTTTGATTTACAGACGAGGAATATCTTCTGGGTCCTGGGAGATTCGTATCACTTGGTTAGTCTGTTCTTCCCAATGATTATTTGAGATCCTATGAACGCTTTACATCACAAAAGTCCTTCCTTTTCTTCTTTCTTATTTCCCTCTCTTCTTGTATCTGTTGACTTAATGTATATTCATTGACTGATTCTGAAGATACAAAATCAGAGACTGAGAGAATAGAATACAAGGCTAGGCTATTCCTCTCAATATCCATAGAATTTGGAGACCACCCAGCTCCTACCTCCTATAATTTGTTGCTGATTGAGACAGATGTTTGGCTCAGCATCATTAAAAATACAACAGAACCAAAAAGAAACCATGTGTTTTGGTTTAATACTTATTTTCAACTCAAGTGAAAGTACTCTAACCTTGAATCTCTAAGAGACTAATTATTTTGAATTACTCTGAAGGAACAGGTAGATGCAAATATGAAATAGCGTCTTTTTGGTCTGTCCTGATTGTCAAAACTCTCAGTTCAAATTAGTAAGGCTTAGTTTTGTTGATTTTTTTTCTCTTTACTAGTAGAGAACATATGAAATATGTCATAAAGACATTTCAGATAAGAAATGGTATTGATATTTGCTATACAAAATAAATTTGAAGATTATATTCATAGTGACATTGGGGGAATTAATGTTTCATTGAAAGATCTGATTTTGAAATTATTTGCCTTAGAGAAGTGATCCTTCTTTCCCATATTTTGAAGTTAAGAGTCCTATGAGTTTGGAAGAGTTTTGTGTTGATTGCTCGTTCTTTGTCAAAGGAAAGGAATTTCTCTGGAAAGATGATAACACCTTCTTGTCAAGCCTTCTTGATGAACTGTCACTTTGTCCATGTCTTAGAGAAGCTGGAACGGCATGAAGCACTTTAATGGAGAGAGACATTTCTAAACACGTTTTTCTATTTTTCTTGAACTTCGCTCTTCCATATGTAACTTAGTATGAGCACAATTTACAAATCATGGGTTGACATTCTTCAGGCTTAGTTTTTCTGAAGAAACAACACGAAGGAAATGTCAGATTGAAACGAACAGCTCACATGTTGTGCTGTGCACGTGGACATACTGTGAAGTAAATGTCACTTCAGCTTCTGTCACTCCACATTATATCAGAAAACATCTTAATCATTTTTTTCAATTTTGTTATTCTGCTACTGAAACTAGTTCCTTCTTGCCACGTCGCTCGGTATAACTGTAATGGTATTTAGTCTGCTATAATTACTGTCATAAATTAATTCTGTCTTGCTCCTCTTAATTTTTCTAATGCCCTTGATTTTTTTTTCAAATTTTGGCAAATATTTTTCTTAGCAGTCTTTTATGAAGCAAAATTCTCTTAAAAATTAATTAAAATTATGAATTTGTTTAATTAATTTTTATCTGTGGGGAAGGTATTTGTGTAGTGCATGTATACATGCACATGTGTGTAGGAACACTTACCTGTGTGAGTGTGTATGGAATCCAGAAGCTGGTGTTGGGATTATTTTCCTCAATTGTAAGAAGCTTTTGTAGTTAAATGAAATTTATTCTGTTTATAAGATTTAATTAAAATTCATTCCTCAATACATTAGACTTGTAATTGTCCTTACATTCTGGTATTTGGTATTAATTCACCTCAGTAAGGAGAATGAAAACATTCCTAATATGAGCCAAATTATTATCCTTGGTCATTTGAGAGACTGCAGATTATCTTATTTTTGAGAGCCTTTGAATTCAAAATCATGTCTTTTCCAGCTACACAATACTCTGTACTTTTTCACACATATACCCCACTGGCTATTCACAAGGAAATATCTGAAAGCTCTCTCACCCCAAAGTGAATCTTATCATGAATGTAAACCGCAGCATGCATGTATCTGAGAGACATAGCTGCCAAGTAAATACAGCTCTTCTAGTACTCACAGTTCTCGGTGAAATCCTCTGTGTGTTTTGTACACGCATATAAACTTCATTAAAGTTAATAAAAAGTTACAGGACACTTGACTGGCAATGCCTTTATTTAAGATGGCAAAGTGAATGCGAGCTGTAACTTGATATTCAGTTAGGCATCAACTTGCTCAAATCGTGGATTTCACTTAGTAGCAAAACTGGGCTAAACCATGAAAACCTCTTGGTAGTCATGTTAAAATTATTTCACTCACTGAAAATGAACTGTTTTCAAATCAAGTTTTGTTTTTAGATCTGCATAGATTACACATGAGAAAATTAGCAAGAGAAATAGGAAATAAATCAAAAATGGAAAAATTTCACAGACGGTTTCATCAAGGAGAAACCACTACTTCCAGTCAGCTGTGTTTGGGCATGATCAGGAGGACCAAAGATGGCGCAGTGAACTAATCAGTGCCCCACCATCGCGGAGCAGCTGTGAGGGCATTTTTGACTTTGGCTTCTTTGGCTCACACTGCTTACACTTTGCCAACTGATTGGACTCAGCTGCTGCCTAGCCATCTATTTATGACTTGTACTTTTAAAAGGCCCCATCCCCTCCTTCTTTAAAATTACTTTTCAAAAGTTAGCATAACAAGGGAAGGAAATCAGCCTAAATGACTCTCTACAGATAAATGGACAAAGAAATATGGTGAACACACAATATAATTTTATCTATCCTTGGAAAAAGTGAGATCATGATAGCAGGATGAGACTGGATAGTAGTAAAAAAAATCAGTATGGTAAATAAAATAAGGCAGGCTCAGAAAGGCAGACCCTGGATATTTTCTTCGCTGAGGGAAATAAAAGGCTCACTTATAGGAACAGCTGATCAAGATCAGAACAAGATCACTATTTGGGACCTAAGTAATAGCAAATCATCATGATGGGATGGGAATTAAATGCCACACAAGAAAAGTCAATGATTGGAGGGTGGATCCTAGATTTAAGGGTCAGGTGGGCTTGAGGGTTGAGGCTGCTTAGAATCTTACAAGTCTAAGAGAAGAAGTTAACAGAGGAAGTCAACTGGAGTTGAAGCAGACGGGACTGAGGGATGAAGTTAGCTCATAAGAAAGAGAAACAAGAATGTATGAGAAGCAAAAGGAAATACACCCAGCTTATCACAACTGACTTTGATTTTGACCTTCCGTAGGATCTAGAGAGAGCTTGCCATTAACCTTTGTTCCTTGAGGGTCTCTCCTTCTCTCTATTGTTCCATGAACTTGGAAGACTGAGTATAACTGAGACCTTTAATTACCACTAATGACCCCACACAAAGGGAACCTCAGTCTCTGTCCATCCTGCAAGGGAATCTCTATCAGTAAGAGGGGAACCGGATTCTAGCAATTTCTTCCCATAAGGGGACCTACTGAGGAGCATGCTCATTTCTGATGTACCTTTAGCTTCAGTCCCTAAGGGATAAATGGCTAATATGATTAACTAGAACCTCATTTAAATTGGGTCATACTTTTATGGGCACGTCAACTGGGCAGAGTTAGTGTGTGGAGGGACATCGTTAATGTTTGGGGTACGCCCATTCTCATTGCCTTCCTCTCTTGGCTCAGTGCTCACAGTGGAGTTTACTAAAATTAAAGTAATGATGATAGTTGTATAATAATCAAAGTAAACACATTAAAATTTTAAAAAAAGATCCCTGACAAAACATGATTAGACAAGGAACCTCCAAAGATGCTGAGTTTGTTTTCTGTTGGCCACCTACTGCTGGGCTTGCAGACTTCCCTTGAAATAGTTTGCCTGGTGAGACTCCCTTGGAAGAAACTAAAATTTCGTTTATGAGTGGTTATCAATTGAATATTGTTTGTGGATTAGAGACAGGGCCTATGTCCACTTCTCCCTTCAGTTCCAGGGCCCCCACCTGGTGCAGACCTCTGCAGCCCCTATGCACATGTGTCAGTCTCTGTGAGTTCATGTGAGCTTTGCTCATGTTGATTCAGAGGGCCTCGTTTCTTGGTGCCCTCCATTCCCCTGACTCTTACAGTTTTTCTGCCTCCTCTTCCCCAGGCTTCCCTTAACCCCGACTCTAATGCGGTAGGAGAGCTAGAGACTTCTTCCTTGTATGGGAAGTTGTCCAGTAACCTTCTCTCTGTTTCCAAAGCACACTACAGCTCAGCTTAGGCTGCTGCCACATACCACAGCAAGGGACAAGGCAGCTTTACATCAGGCAAGGGGATAAGTGTGTCCCTTCCTGCTGTCTGCCTCCTTCCTTTAGTTTGGCACTAAGTGAGGATTTTATATTGATCTCTTCCCTTGTTGCTGTGAGAATAACTCATCTGCTGGAATGAAAAGTGGAATGGAAAGCAGTCCAGAGCGGAATAAAAACAGAAACAATACTTCGTGTGTCTCAGTCTAAGCATGTTCTTCATCCTGGCTTTCCTAATAAGAGTTTTCTTTTCTTTTTTTTTTTTTAGGATTGTGATGTTTTTCTTTTTTTTTTTGTAATTTTATTAAATTATAAAAAGTTTCCATTTACGCCCCTCCTCCCAACGCCCTCCCACTCCCCCCCTCCCTCTCCTCCTCCCTCTATGTCCCCTAGGGAAGTCAGGGTCTCCTGCCCTGTGGGAAGTCCAAGTTCCTCCCCGCTCACTCCAGGACCAGGAAGGTGAGCATCCAAACAGACTGGATCCCAAAAATCCAGTATATGCAGAGGAAACCAGTCCCAGTGTCATTGTCAATGGCTTCTCGGAAAGACTGCAGGCCAGCCACATTCAGAAAATCCGGCCACATTCAGAGAATCTGGTTGGATCACATGCTCGTTCAGTCACGGTCCATCTGGCCTTGGTAAAATCTCATTAGATCCGACCCCTTGTATCAGTGGGTGATAGTATCCCTCGCAGTCCTTCGTCATTTTCTTCCTCCTTTTGCTCCTCGTTTGGATCTTGGGGGGCTCAGTTCGGTGCTCCAACGCGGGCCTCCATCTGTATCGTCATCCAACGCCAGATGAGGGATCTATGGTGATAAGCAAAATATTCATCAGTATGGTCACGGGCCAAGGCCGGTTCAGGCACCCCCTCCTCTGTCCAGAGAACAATCTGGGGATCTCTCCTTGGACCTGGGATCCCATATATAATCAAGTTTCCTGTAAACTCTAATATGACTCCCTTAGTTGAAATATATTCTTCCCTGATCCCACATTCATCCTTCCTCCCTTCCCCCCATCCCGGTCAACCGAGCTTTCTCCATTCCTCCCCTACTCCCTTCTCTCTAACCCTCTCCCCTTCCATCAACCCTCCCACCACCCCCCCCCCCCCATGCACCCAAGGTTACCTGGGACTCTTGACTATTTCCTACCTCCTGGCGGATAGGTAAATAATCTTCATCAGGTTCGTCTTCTTATTTAGCTTCTTGGTGAGTATTGGCTGCTCATCAACATTTACCAAGATGTACTTTACTTCCTATCTGCACTTGAATGTTTACTCTTGGAAGGGAATGCAAAATGATGGAGGGATGTGTGGCACCTGGGCGTTCCAGTTAGGTTTCAAGGGAGTTCAAACTTAAATTGTACTTTAGAATTACTTAGTTATTTATATATTTGATCATATTATATATTTGATTATATATTAGCTACAGAAAAGCTGTAGCTAACTTGATGGCACTTTTTAAATGAAATAGAGCTTGTTTAATTGTCTAATATTTATTAGTGGGAACACAACATGCACGCAAGGAAAAGTTATGATAAATTCTCAAATTCTGGAAAACGGACACGTTTAAACAAATTTCTAGTTCAGTTCAGAATCTTTTATTGAATTAAAATGTCTGGAACGCAGCCTCTGGACCAGACAACATGCTGAAGACCCAGGGGTCCTCTCCTGAGTCGTGAACAGATGATCCCCTTCTGTGCATAAAGGAAGTAAAGGTGATGGAATGACATGCAATAAAAGCTGTATCCGAAGCACAAGATAGCCTTGTGGTTTTCTATAGGACAGTGGTCTTGTCTTCTTAATCTGAATTCAGTAGAATTTAAAGTATCTGAAGAATTCTCAGTCCCAATTGTCCCAGTTAGCTTTCACCGTCAATTTTACACAGCCCAGAGTCACGTGGGAGGAGAACGTTACTTGAGGAATTGCCCAGATCAGATTGGCATGTGGGCATGCGTGTGTGGTATTATCTTGCTTGTTAGTTGATGCACGTTCAACCTACTGTGGATGGCACCTCCGCCTTGGCAGCTGGTTCTGGACTGTAAGGAAAGTTAGCTGGGCATCAGAATGCCAGTGAAGGAACCAGCTCCCAAGCAGCCTTTCTCCATGGTTTCTGCTTCAAGTTCCTGTTAGAATTCTTGCCTTTATTTCCCTCCATGATGGACTATCACCTAAAAAACGAAATAAACACTTTCCTCCCTCAAGCTGCTCTTTGTCAGAGTGTTTTTAATCACAGCAACAGAAAATGAAACAAGAATACCAATGCAAACAGTTCATTAGTGAGCAGGATTAAATAGATGGTGCTGCGCCGTACGGAGCGGATTGTGCTGCGCCGTACGGAGCGGTCAGTTCCAGGGAGAATCATGGCAACCATAGCTTCATGTGCTGGAGAATTCACACCATAAGAACGACATTTCTCACCAAATGGAGCTTAAAAACACTGGAAGCTGTTCCATTCTGATTCATATAGTCCACTATTTGAGCTTTTTCTCCCTAGACGATACAGTGATAAAATACTGTTTGCAAATAATACCTGACATTTCATATAAATATAAATTATACACATATATATATATGACTTCTATATGAGTATTTGTCATTGACATTTCCACTGATGTCTGCTCACACAAACTTCTTTGCAAATGAATCTTGATCTAAAACAGAAAAAATGGCAAACAGCTTTATAACAGTGCACTTTTTATAAATCAGTCTCTGTCTCTCTCTCTCTCTCTCTCTCTCTCTCTCTCTCTCTTGTTTTTTGACAGCTCTCACATACCCCTGGCTGGGATCCAGCTCACTGTATAGCCAAGGACAATCTTGAACTTTGGATCCTCCTGTCTCTACCTCCTGAATGCTGGGATTGTAGATTTGCTTCATTATACCTGGTTTATGCAGTCATAGCAACTCAACCATGGGCTTTGTAAATATTAGGCAAGCTTTGTACTAACAAAGCCTCAGGAATTCTCACCTAATAAAGCATGTTTCTAGTTAGATGTATTTGAATGATACCTGATGCTTATAAAGTGTTCAATAAATGATTTTTAAATGAGTATAGATGGATGAAAAAATTAATTTGAAAGTAGAAAGAGGGAATCTAATTAAATGTCCTGCTTTTTATAATAAATTATAGGATTAGACAATTTCAATTGCTATAATATACCATGATAAAAACCATACAGAACTAGCATCACAGGAATAGGAAAAGATGAATGCTTTCTTTCTCAGATCTTGAGTAAACAAGATGCCAACGCTTAACATTTTTATTCCACATAATATTAGAAGTCTTGGCCACAGCAATCAGGCAAGAGAAATAAAGAGTATCCAAATGAGAAAGAATGAAGCCAAATTGTCACTCTTCACAGATGGCAGATTCTTAATTAGAGAAAACTCCAGATTACACCACAAAACTAATACTAATAAATTAACGCAGCAAAGCTTAAATACATTAATGGGCATAAAATATAAACAATTCTATATGCCAACTGAGAATTATTTGAAAAATATCACTTATAATAACTACAAAAAAGGAAAACTTAATCAAACAGATAAAATATTTCCACAATGAGAACTATAAAATATTTGTAAAGGATATCAAAAAGGACATTAATAATGAAAATATAGTCCTTACTTATGAGTTGAAGAATTAATATTAGACTTCCCATATACCCAAAAGTCATCTACAGATTCTAGGCACTCTCTATCAAAATAACAATGACATTATTTATAAAAACTAAAAAAAAAAATCTAAATTTTATTTTCTAAAATGTGACCTTGACTAGTGAGGGCATTTGTGAACAGAAAGGGCAAAGCAGTGTACATTACATTGCCTGACTTCAATATACACAACACAGCTATTGTTCAAAACAGGGCAGTCATGCTGTAAGAGACGAGGTATAAATCAATAGAACATATGTCAGACTTCATAGATCGGGGCACATGGGAAGTTAGAAGTGAAAAGTGGCCTTAACTAGAGAATCCTTGAGAAATAAGAGTGAAAATAGAGCCACCGTATGATCTGGCAAACACACTACTGAATGTGAAGCCAAAGGAAGCGAAAGTATGTGCAAGAAATGTCTGCGTTCGCAGTTTAACTGCAGCCCCGTGCAAAATAACCAAGAAATGGAAATGAGCTCTCTGTGACCAGGTGAGTAGGTGTAATCCCAAAGGATTATATGCCTCACCAGACTGAGGCATACACCAAAGGAATACTCCAGCCATAAAAAGATGAACACCTCTGCTGTTCTTAGTCATATGTGGCATGGAGGACGCTAGGTTAAAAGATTATCCAGTCACGGAGAGTCAACCATGTGACTACTCAAACGTAGACTCTAAAAACATTGATCTTAAGGAAGCTGAGACGCTAAGTGGGGGTTGCCAGAGGCTCAGGACTATAAAGAGGAAGGTAGACAGCTGGTCCCTGGGTTCTAGGTTAGATGGAAGAGAATTTGAGTGTGTTGTTGTGTAGTAGAATGACTATGGGTTATCACCCATAGTCTGCGTGTCTTGAAAAAGCCAGGAGAAAGGATTTTGAATGTTTTATCATAAAGATGCAATGAGGAGACAGATGTGTTTATTTTGATTTGAACATTTTAACAAGATGTACACATAGAAATATGGTGTAGTACCCAATATGTATATATTAATGAGTAAATTAAAATACTTTAAAAGTTATCCGGACAGGTTTCGAGTCATTCTTGAATCTAGTAAGGACAGAGAGGTGGACCAATGTGTTGAGGCTGGTGGGTAAATAGGAAACGCACAGGGAGTTGCGGAGGACTGGCTACGCACTCCATACCGGCCTATTGCTTCCACAGATGCTGGCCTAGTTAAATCCCAGTAGCCCCAGGAGGAAGATGCACTAATGTTGTTATACTGGGAGAAATATATGGGTTCCAAGAATTAGGCTGTTGCTCAGGGATATGCAGCTCCATGGTAAATGAATTTGAACTCATTTATTGTTAGTGGTCTTGAGACAGCGGTCCTTTCTGTATCTCAGTATTGTTTTGCTGAAAAACCATGGAATTTGCAAGCCACTAGGTGAGGTCCTCTTTGAGAAGGGGTGAGCAAGCACTATTACATGAAGACTTCATTTATCAGGAAAACATGGTGATTTCAGAGCGTGAAGCCATTTAAGGACATGAGTTCCAAAGCAGTTCATTTCACTGGTGCATCTACGTCTTATTTATTTATTCAAAAATTATTTGGCATTTTCTACATACCATGAACTCAGGTTTCTGAGACGTGGTGTGTGGGCCTGTGAGCCTTTCTGGTGCTCTGCTCTGTTTTATTTGGCTCTCCAACATAAAACCTGTTTACATGTCGATGCCTGTGTCTACTTACTCAAGTTTAGATGGGAGTTTGTCTCTGCATCTGCAGCCAGGGGTTTTCCAGTCAGTGGGAGAAGTTGAAAGGAGAGAGGGAAGAATTCAAGGCAGTGATTTGTTTCCATTTCTGTGGAAGAAACCTCTCCAGCACCTTTTCCTCAGGCTGTGGCGGTTTGCAGAGCTGTCTCTCATTCAATACCCCGAAACTCCCAAAAGCCAGTGGCCACAGTGAAAAACAAGCTAATGGGCACATATTGCCTGGCAACAGCCACTGAGATAGCTGACCTTCCTGCAAGGTGGCCTGGGAATACCAGGCAGGAGAGACCTGCTTTCCAGTTCATGTTCCTCACCATATGCACTAGTGCGGAGATGACATAATAAGCCAGGTTAAAAGTTAACTAGTTGCCTAGGAAGAGAAGAGAGACCATAAGAACCTGACTAAGAGTATGGTAATGCCGGAGTGCTTGTGTGCATTCGTTGTGAGTATGGTATCAGCAGTAATGGACATGGAAAATCACACTTCTAAGGAACCCAGATCCCATGAAACATTTTTAGGAAGGCTGAGACTGCATCCTCCCGGGAAGTAATGCATCTTCAAATTTCACATGAAACGGCTCCCTCTGGGATGTTATTAAAAGGCTGGTTCTGGGCAGTCAGTCTGGAGCTGGCCTGAGAAGACACTGGCACCAAAGCTCCCAGACGAGGTCCATGTTTGTGGTCCGTGAACTGTTCTTCTCATGGCACAGATGTAAAGCTGAGACTATCACTCCGTATGTCAGGGCAATTCACCAAACATTCTGTTATAAACACAAACACACTCACGTGCGCACACAAGCATTCCTGGTGTGTTAACCTCAGGACTTGGGCGTCTCACCAAATCATCTTTATTTCTTCTTCCCAACGTTTTAAAAACATGTACACTAATCATTACGTGGTGCTGGATGGAAATTTCTCCAGACACTATGCTTTTCTGTTCATCCTTAAGTAATAGACCACCCTACTGTCAATTAAGATCATGAACTCAAGAACCCATTCACTAATTAGATTGCAGGCCTAAGACATTAACCAAACTCTGATCTTAATTTAATATGGAAGGCTCACGTGGCCCAGCCTGAGCCTCTTTTCCCTGCAATGTGGCTCTGGAAAGGGACTCTCATTAGCTTTCTCTATTTGCCCTTCTTGCATTCTTTTATTTAAAGTAGACTGTCTTCCTTCTGGGGCTCTTTTGGGAATCTAGGTCATTTCCTTCCCTGAGGACCTCCTTCCTGCCTTTGCTCACTGTTTCCTGGAAGAGCCATCACAGTTCTAGGTGGACCCTTACCGCTCTTGATTGGGATCCTAGGAGTCTGGCTTCACCTCATCATGTGCTGCTGCCCTCTGGGACCACACTGATGCTTGCTGTCCTTTCTCCTTCCTCTTCTGGTGCCCAGGAAACATGGTGATGTGTTTTACTCTGGAAAACTCCGAAAGTGGAAGTGGAGCTCCCCCGTCCCCAGAGCAGTTATATAACCATCCCCCATGCCCTGGATTTTATGGGCTGAAGGTAGGAAGCAGATCCAGAATCTCAGAAGTGCAGCTCCAGCGTCTCCAAATGAGCCTATCAGAATCCTCCGTAGAGTGGGGTGGTGGGAGGCAATGAACAAGGCAGCCATTGTCCCTGAGTGTCTGTCTCTTCAGAGATGGCCTTCTTTCCTAAACTTTTCATATTCTCAAGGTGGATCAGAGTTCAGAAGTTATAGGTTATATTCTCCAAATTTTTCTTTGACATTATTTATGTGGCTGGGTTTTGCTTCCTTTTAAATATTACTTAGTAGTCTCTTATATACAACAATTATAACAATAAACTAAGCAAAGCAAGTCTAATACCATCAAGCACAATACATTTCCTGTTTTAAAAGTAAGAAATGTGGTAAAATTAATTAAATTCAGCGCAAAAGATTAAGTAAAAAATGCTGGTTATGAATCCTGTTAGGAGAAGGGCTTGTGAGCCTCACTGTAGCTGTGGAGCTGTTTGTCGCTGATGGCTGCTGGTGGAGTGAGAGTCAGTTTTCTTCTGGGATGTAGTTCGTGTTGGGCTAGCAATGTTCCAGCCAGTGGCCTTATACCTACGTACACTTTGGCAACACTAAAGGACTCAGTGGGAGCAAAAACTATGGTAGGGATAAGGGAGAATTTGGAGGGAGGGAGAGAGGAGGTAGATGTGCCGGAACCACATTATATGCATCTATGAAATTCTTATTAAAAATGCTGGGTGCCGTCTGAGAAACCTCGAGTTTGGATTCTTAGCTGCTGGGCTGGGCCTTTAGCAGGAAACTGCTGCTTTAGTCAGCATTTCATTACTGTGACACAATGTGTCGTAAAGAACTTAAAAGAGAAAAGGGTTGTTCTGGCTTATAGATTTAACAATTCCAGTTTTAGGGCCGGGCGGTGGTGGCACACGCCTTTAATCCCACCTCTCGGGAGGCAGAGGCAGGTGGATCTCTGTGAGTTCGAGGCCAACCTGGTCTACAAGAGCTAGTTCCAGGACAGGCTCCAAAGCTACAGAGAAATCCTGTCTCCAAAAATAAAAAACCAACCAATTTTAGAGGATTCCATTACTTTCAGACTTCTGGCAGGAAAAAAAAAAAGCCATGTTGTGGAAGGGCACAGTAGAGGAAAGCTACTCGCTATATGGTAGCCAGGAAGCAGGCAGCCCCACAGTGGCCCACTTTTTCCAAACTGGTCATACTTCCTAGTAGCCTATTCAGCAGGGCTGGTCAATGATGATCAGCTCATGGATGAAGTTAGTGCCCTTATGATTCCATCCCCTTTCAGTAGTTCAACCATCAGGGGAATAAGCCTTAGATCGAAAGTCCATAACTTCCAATATCTGGTGATCCTCTAGTGACAGATTCAGAGGAGAATGCCTAATAGCAAGTAACATATCAGCACTGCAGAGTGGAAGTTTTAGATAACACTTTTGATCCAAGCGTTAACTGTTACTGCCTCGAAAGTTAGACCCTTGGGTTGCTTTCTTAAAGTGTGTTGTCATGGAACAGTATTACATGGCTACGTAGACTCAGTCTTGAAGGCTGTTGGGAGCCACCTGGAGGCACAGGTGGTCCTGCAGTTTGGAGGTATACCTGGCTTAGCCACGTGGGGCTGAGCACCCTTGCCTGCACCCTTGCTTGCACATGCTCAGACCAGCAGAATGGCATTAACCAATCAGGACAGCGTTCAAGCCTCTCCACCGTTTAAAAGCAGCTGCCTCTGGGCTCTACTCTCTCTCTCTAAGCTTTCTCTCGTCCCTGCTCTATCTTCCCTTCCCCCAATTTTCCTCAATCAAAGGGCTCCGAATAAAGACGTGACCAGGGAAGGAATTCTCGTTTTTGGTGGCGTTCATTCCTGCTGGTCAGGATGCGCGCCGCAGAAGGCCATTGAGGATGGAGGCCCCCCCCCCATCCCCCCTAATCAGCACCCTGTAAACTCAGGAACAGGACCTGATTGCTACTCAAAATTTGGGAGCTTACTTGTATCTCTGCCCCTGGGTGGAGACATGACTTTGTGAACTTCCAAAAATATTTTACAATCTAGCAGAACACTTTCTGGTAAAAAACAAATTCGTGTTATTGTACCCTTTCTTAGCAGTTAATCCAAATAGACCTGTCAGTCACTTGAACAGGAAAGTGCTGTTTCGTATAGTTTTAGAAAACATTGCAGTTTGCTTACACAGGGAGTTTGGCACAACCGTTTCTCAGGCTGTTACCTAGCTTTACTAGTCAGAATGCTTTCTTATTATTCTGTAATAAGCTCTGCTTGTCTTCTGTCCCCTTGGATCTCGTCTGAATTGTCTTGATGAAGAGCACAGACTATTAAACTGAGGGGAGGCTGGAGTCTGAGATTTTTGCACCACTCAACATGTATGCAGCCCTCATGAGCAGTCTGTAATATTTCCGATCTAGTAGCAAGATGCAGATTCTAAGCAATCCGACAGCAGTAAATTGTTTTATATTATATTTTCCATTTCATCTCATCCCAAACACCATTTTTTTGGCTATTTCTTAGAATTCACTTTTTGGGGAGACCTCTTATGAGGACTGAATGTTCTATAATCGTTCACTCTGCATTGTCCAGTTGTGGGTCTCTATATTAGTTCCCATCTACTGTGGGAAAAACCTTCTCAGATGATGGCCCATTGAGGCACTGATTGTGAATATAGCAGAATTTAGTTAGGAGTAATTTTATTGTTGTATTCCTTTAGCGGAACAGTAGTGTTTGATCTTCTCCAGGTCCATGGCCTAGCTAGTCTCAGGCTCTTGACCATCTCAGCAGTGTCAGGCATGGATTCCAACTCTCAGAGTGACCTGGAATCTAACCAGATGATGGTTGGTTACTCCCACAATGTTTGTGCCACGATTGCACCATCGTGCCATGCAGGTCACCACTGTACGTCAAAGGGTTTGAATCTGGATTTGTGTTTACCTTTCTCCTCTGGTAGCATGCTGACTACCTTCTAGTACCACAGACACTAGTCAGTAGGGGTGAAGGCTCCAGGTCAACTCCCTCCCCTCAGGACTCCTTGAGCCTTACAGAAGAGAAGTCTGAATGAGCCAGTGGTTATGGAAGACACAAAGGAAACAAGACCTTCTAGACAGAACAGGGCTGATGTACGTGTGAACTCAACACAGGTAGCTTATACGGGATCTGCACAGATTCAAACCAGATGGGGTCCCAGTACTGATAGAGGAAACAAATTTCCATCCCCAACCACAGGCTCTCTCCAATAGACAACCTCTTGCAAAGGAAAGTTTTGTTTTCTTCAGGAGAGTTGCAAGCCACGCTGAGGGCAGGCCCCCTTTCGGTACAAACTCACTGGTGGTTTTGGAGGGTGTTTGTCTCATAATTTTTGTCTGATCATTCTTAAAACTTATAAGTCTTTTGTTTATATATTTTGGTTTCTGAGTTGGTCTTTTTATGAGATTTTTGTATTGTGAGAGTGTGTCTCTGTGTCTACATGCCTTTCTTGTACTTTTTCCTTGGTTCTTTTTTTCTTTCCTGTTTGTTTTGTCCCATTCTGGTGTTTTTTTTTTTTTATTGTTGCCTGTTTGTTTTCTAATAAGAGAGAGAGAGAAAGAAAGAAAGAATGTGGGTTTGGATGGGTCTGTGGTTCAAAAACCATTATCATGATATACCATATGAAAAGAATCTATATTCAATAAAAATTAAAATTATAAATAAAAGATTCACTTTGGGGAGCTTGGCATGGAAAAACTCAAGAATTCAAAGATAAGTGCAAATACATTTATTCATTACGCTTTTTTCTTTTGCTTAGTTATGAGGTGTTTTTAGTTTTTAGTCACGTTTTCCTTAACTTGGTTGATTTTTCCCTCATGTACAAGTTTCACCTAATTGAGGAGCATACCCACTTACAACAGCACTGAGATTAGCAAAGCACCAATGCATTAACACATGCATGCACACAATGTAAAGTTCAGAGTAGTATTTTTCTTCTCTGCCTGCCCATTAGGATCTCTGAGGAAGCTTTTAAATGTCGGATGACTCCAGCATATTCAGGCCAATTACATCAAAATCTCTGGGGTAAGATTTAAGCATGAAGATCCAAGGTTGCGGTTGAAGCTTATTACAGTTTATGTGATAAATGATCTAGTTTAAACCACATCTTTAAAAAGAGATCAAATGAGCTACCAGGAAAATATTCAGTCTGAAATAAATGGGTAAGATTGCATGATTTTCTAAATAAATAAATAAATGAAATGAAATGTACTCTTTGCAGATCGTCACAATTATCTAGGATGTTTCTCATTGAGATACCATGATTGATGATGACCTTTTATGAAAACCCCATGTCTTTACCTGCCTCCTATCTGTCAGTTTTATATTTTTACTTTACACTCCACTGAAAATGAGGAAATCAGATCACTACAGTTATGTTAATGGCTGCAATGTGCACCTCGTTGGCACGGGAATGGAACAACATATTTTCATAAATTCTGAATTACTCAACTCATTGACCAGAAATGTGCACGTCTGAGAAACACACCGATGGCATCTTAAAGACAAAAAGCAGCAACACCTGCAGAAACCTAGACAGAATGACAGCACTGAACATACTTAAACGATCGTCAATGCACTGCTTGAAGGCGCAGATTATATTTGGGCTCTGACGATTACCTCTAGGAGCAAAGTAAATTGACGATGCGCTTTGCTTCCTCTCAACACACAGTTCTTTGTCACTTTGAATATTGAGCGTAATTCTGTCAAACAAAACAAAAGCAAAATCACCTGGCTGTAAAAGTCACAGTACTGGAACCATGTGATTTCATAAGAACAAGCCTGCAGTAAATGCCTCCTTGGGGTTTCTTCCTCTGTCTTTCAGGCCCCTGCGTGCTTCTTTGCTGTCTCGTTTTTTGTTGCTTGGGTCTCAGCACTGTTGGTTTGAGGTTTTCATTCATAGTGGAGAACACAGTGCTGAGAGTTTCCATGCAATAAATGACTTCCAAGGTATATCTGTATTAGAAATAGAAAGGGCTTAGATATTTTCTCCCAGCGACTGGAGTAGAAGTCTTGAAGATGAAAAAGGCAGAGAGAATTAATTACTCCTTGGAATACTGAAGGGAGGGCAAAGATGGAAGAGCATTTCCTGGCCTGTAAAGGAGAAGAGAGCTCAGGAGCAAAGCGTAACAACACTTTTTCTGCTTACTTATAGTGGAGAAATTAAAAACCAATCTTAGGTTTGATTGGAAATTCATCTGTAAATTTGTAATTATGTAATTTGTAATTATGACCTCCATTTAGGGGCTGCTGTTGAAATGTCACCTATAGAAAAAGAATTCCTTTCAACTGTACTTTGATGAGCAAGATCTTTGTGAAGGTCGTCTCCAGTTGATAATGCAGAAGACAGAGACATTTCTAAAATGAGTAAACACTACCAATTGACACGGGCAGTTCTTTTGATGTGCTTCTTCTGTGGCATCCTAGCCTAAGGGGGGGGGGAATCTTTGGGCATATTTACTTGACAAACAAGACAAAACAAGACAAAAACAGGAAACAGGAAAGGCACTAGAAGGTGTTTGGGGGTTCTAGACTCAGTCCGGATCTTTGTTCCAGAAAGTAAGTAGATCCTAGTTTCATGACATGCCTAATTTGGGATGCACTCCCAGGTTTCAGAGATACAGAAATCACATGAATTAGCCTGGAGCAAGATTCAGAGTATTTGTTTAAACCAATAGTGACATCTGGTGGCTGCATACGCCAATGACTATTAGCATACTTCAGGCTTCCCCAGCAGCCCAGTAAGGCTTGTGTTTTAAAATGGCTGCCTTTCCCATGTGATAATGTAAACTATCAAACACCAGATGGAAATCTTACTGTTTAGATTTGATCTTTGTGATCTACTGTTTACATCATAAATTTAAAAAAAAGTTTCTACAAGTATGCGGATGGACGTGCTTTTTTTCAGTGAATGGTTCTTTGACTTTTTACATTGTTAAAGCAACACTATAAACAAAACTCTAAATTGTTTTGTCTTTGTAGCTACTTCTTCCTAAAAGACTGCATTGCCCTGCAGTTGCTTGGATTTGAGTCAGCTTAAATTTTAAGGTAAATGAATTGGCTTTTTTCTCTCATTCATCCAAGTCCTATTCTCTGCTGGCCTCTGTACTGGACAGCAGCAGGACTGAAGGCAGAAAGTAAAGCACAGGCAGGGCTCGCATTCCTCAGTTGACCACGGACCACCTGCCGTTTGTTCCTTTTGTAAACAGAGGCAGGGAAATCTTTATTTTTTTCCCCTTTCTTTGATACTCATGTTTTAGTTTCATCTACCATCGTGGGTGCTCACCCCTGCTTTGAATTCCGTCCCTGGTCCTCTCAGTCTGTATTCATAGTTTCTGTACATCAGTGAATCTACAAGTGAGCACATTTCTATGGAATGCTTAGTGTTTAACTTTGCGCTTAATGCTCACAACTTGTTCCATGTAACTATTCTTTTCAGTTTAGAGTGACCACCTCCCTCATCTTAGTCTTTCTCCGAACTATTGACTCAAAATTCCATAATTCCCAGTCTTTACTATAATGTTCTATTTTCTCTTTTTTCATAGGAGTTTACGAAATTATTATATTATTCTTTTTGTTTGCTTTATTTGCTGTTTTTTTTCCTATAATGTCTGCAAGAAGAATTCAAGTTTTAGCAAAAAAAAAAAAAGAATTTTCTTAAGACTCCAATAAGGGTCAAAGTAAGGGACTGAATCCAGTTTCTGAACTGGGACAATGGCTCTGTGAGTGACATGTTTATTATGAAGGTATAGACCTAAGTCCAGATCCCCAGAACCCACACAAGAGCTGGACTCATTGCATAGGTATCTGTGATCCCAGTGCTGCTAAGAGGACGTTGGGAAGGAGACGAGAGAGTCCCCAGGCGCTCACGTCAGCCAACATAATGCAGGCGTACAGCAGGAAAATAACACCGAAGTCTTGCTTCATGTGAAGAGAGGGTCAATTCCCGAGTTTGTCCTTGCACCTCTAAACATACTCCATGGCATGGCATGTGCATGCCCACATTTATACACATGAATGCTGGCACACATGTATACACGCACATACACACTTGCATCATATGAACACACACACAGAGAGAGAGAGAGAGAGAGAGAGAGAGAGAGAGAGAGAGAGAGAGGAGAGAGGGAGGGAGGGAGGGAGGGAGAGAAGAGCAGGTCCTTAGATTCTGTAGTCTTCACATTGTACAACAGACTCAATGACTATGGAAGGTGAAATCCCCAGTGTCCAGCTCCCCTCCAGCCACTCCTCTTTCAGTCGTGTCCACAGCTTCTGTGATGTCCATGACAATAACGGTTCAGCAGGGGAGAACACATAGAAAACTTTCCTTGTCTTTCTTCACTGTGGCTTTTGAAACAGGAAGTGGAGTCACAAGCAACAGTATATTCAGTTTAGCTTCCTTCGGAATACAGACAGACAGGTGGTTCAAACAGACGTCTCAATTATTTATAAATGACTGTAGGAAAATATTTACTCTGGGAACACTAACCATTTTATGCTTGAATTATTTATAGTCTTTGCTATTTAGAGCAGCAGTTAGGGTTGCTGTCATCTATTCTTTTCTACAGTGAGTCAGAGAGCCTTAGTTCACCAGACATGCTGGAATAACCAACTGGTTCTTCCCTTAAATGTTGTCTTTCTAAAATACTGTTCCCAAATGACCTCCTTCCGTGTAGTAAGAGGAGGATGACACACGGGAAGGGCAGAAGGCACAGTGACAGATGTTGGTCCCCAATCAAGGATACATGTGAGTCAGTCCTCTTAGCGCCTGACACGTAGCAATATTTGATATATTATTGCTGCTTATTGACTGTGGGTCTTAAGAGTCTTTAAGAGCCTTCCACAACACAGCGATGGTCTCCTAACTTTGATGACCTTCAACCTTTGTCTTCCTTTATGACCCCATCCACACAGTTCCATTCACACCAGGATTTTAAAATTATATCTTATTCACCGATTTTTTTTTAATTTATGTCTCTCTTAGTTTTTTTTTCCTTTTGTGTGTTTGTGTGTGTGTTTTGTGTTTTTCCTCTATTCTTTTCTCAGGTCTCAGTTAAAATATAAATATCACCTTCTCAGAGAGCCCTTTCCTGGTTGCCTTCTTTAAGCATTTTTTTTTTTACTAGTCGTTGCCCTAGTATGTTTTTATTGACTTTGAAGTATTTTTTCCTGGACTTTACTGTGACTTAGCATCTTTTAAAAAGTCACTATCAGTCTTTGTTCTCTAGGCCACTGGCCCAAGATCTGCCCATAGCACTGCAACATCACTGGAGTTAGCAACTGTGATGGTTTGAGTAGAAATGGCTCCCATAGGTTCCTAGGGAGTGGTGCTATTAGGCTAAGTGGCCTTGAAGTAGATGTGGTCTTGTTGGAGGAAGTGTGTCATTGGTGATAGGCTTTGAGGTTTCAAATGCATGAGCCAGGCCCAGTCTCTCTCTCTCTCTTTCTGCTGCCTGCTGATCCAGATGTAGAACTCTCAACTCCTTCTTTAGTACCAGGTCTGTCTGCGTGCCACCATGCTTCCTACCATGATGATAATGTTGGTTCATTATCATCTGATAATCTCTGAACCTCTAAGCCAGCCCCCAAATTAAATGCTTTCCTTTTTAAAAGTTGCTCTGGTCATGGTGTCTCTTCACAGCAGTAGAAACCCTAACTAAGACAGCAAACTTAACAAATTCGCTGTGTGTCTTTTCAGATGCCTAATGAGAATCTAAGGACAACGTATTTTCCACTATCCGCTATAAATCTCAGTGACCTTTTACTGATAGGGCCAAGGAAACTGTTTCTTCATCTGTAGGTCACATGATTTTGGTTAATATAAATATAAATATTTTCGAGCTAATATAAAACTCATTTTGTAGTAACAAACATACTGGTGTTGTGTTAATGTTTTCTTTCGTTAAATTTCTCCTGAGTATCTACTCGACATCAGATACAATTAGCACTGGGGATTGAGCCAGTAAGATAGATTCTAGAAAGTCTTATACACTGTCTGAGTCAGCTACGCTATTGAGTGAAAGAACCCATCTATTCAGTGGGTGAGTAACAGAGTTTATTTTTCACAGAAATGGAGGCTGGGAGAATAGAACTCATTGTGATGAAGGTATTTCATGGCTTTACAGGTGGTTACTTTCTGGCTTCCGCTTCATATCTATGATGAGAGAAGGAAAGTAAGAGCAAAAAAATTTTATTTTTTTCTGCAGGCTGTGGCAGGGGTGGCATCTCTTTATTACAGAGGACAAACAATCTTGGGAAGGAGGTGCCAGTCAGAAGCGAGGATTCACCTTGCTTTAGAGCTCTTGGAGCCAGAGGTTTATACATAATGGCTTGTCTACCTTGGTCATCCTCAGACGCCTCCTAGGCCTTTATCATCATGATTTTTGTCCTTATAAGGCTTGGTATCACTTCCTGTTTGTGTCATTGACTTTTTAGGCCTTTCAGGAATGTCTCCTGGAACTCAGGTCAATATAAGCAAAATCCAATTTCTTT
Source organism: Myodes glareolus (assembly GCF_982192425.1). Classification (NCBI taxonomy): domain Eukaryota; kingdom Metazoa; phylum Chordata; class Mammalia; order Rodentia; family Cricetidae; genus Myodes; species Myodes glareolus. Next base: position 7,733,214 of record NC_142050.1, read on the forward strand.
TCTGAATGCATTGCTTATGTTTCTAACCCACAGATCTGGGTGTCCCTGGAAACCTCTGAGATGCAGAACACATCTATGTCTAAGGTCGGTCACATGGCCTTATTCCAGCTGTTGCCCGAGTTCATTTTTCCTCAGAAGCACAGTTTTTGGGAAGAACATGCATTTAGGGACGCTCACAGAACCTCTGTTTGTTCCTTTTTTTGTTGTTGTTCATTTTTTTAAACTTAGGTCTTGGCATTGGCCTTATTTTCCTTCTTTCCATCACGGTTTCATTTTCTATTCTCATTTATTTAAGTAATAAAATGTAAGCGACACATCCAATACTCCTACTTAGATCCCTTGATTCCTCATTTTCAGGTGATTCCTTCTTTGTCTTTTGATCATATCCTAGGCTTTGTTATAACTCCTGTACAGCCTCTGAAATAGTGATGTCAAGCTTAACCTTAACCCCCATCTACTCATTTAATCTGACATATAATGGCCATAAATTAAAAACTTTATTGGGATCTTTATTTAATTGATATCACAACTCTTCAATGGCACCTCACTGTATTAGTTCCCCTTTTCTTAATTTCAGTGAACACATATTGAACAAGGAAGAGAAGTTTCTCTTGACTCACAGTTTGACGTGATCTGATCCATCATGAGGGGAAGGGCACAGGGATAGGCAATCCCAAGGTAGCGTGGTATAAGGCAGCTGCTTGCTCACATCTCAGGTGACCAAGAATCAGAGAGTGAGGAATGCAGACAGACATCCATCAGATTTTCTCTTTTTCCTCTTTTATTTAGTTTGGGTTGCCATCACATGGGATCCTGCATCCCACATTTAGGGTGGTTCTTCTTCTCTCAGGTAAATGTCTCTGGAAACCCCTTAACAGACATGACCAAAGGTAGTTCTGTTATACCCTTGGAGACCACTGAGGACAGTTATTATGCCTTTGTCAAGACCCAGTAAGGAAAAGCCATTTCCTCCTGGTCAAAATAATAAAACACGTAATGCAACTTTATTTCCTTGTTATGTACCCAGGTTCTCACTTTTCCACATGTGTATGCCACAAAATGCCCTCTGTATCTCTAGACTTTCAACTCCAGGGACTTCCTTTCTTTGTGCCTTTAGCTGATGATAGAACTTCTTGATTCATTTAGAAAATATTGGTAAATAAAAAAATTGGTAAAGTTGAACAACCTTCTTGTCCAATACTGATATGTGATGTCTTGTCTCTGATCTCATGAAACTTTTGTTTCTTTAGGGGACAACTTTTCACCCTATCGCCTCTTCCTTGAGTACCCTACCCACCTTTTTACCTTGTATCCTTAATTTTCCTTTCTTATTGTTTTGTTTCAGCAAAAAGAATATTAAGAGCTGCAAAGGAAAACGGTCAAGTAACTTATAAAGGTAAACCTATCAGACTTACACCGCACTTCTCTATGGAAACCATGAAAGCCAGAAGGTCCTGGGTAGAGGTACTGCAGAAACTAAGAGACCATGGATGCAAGCCCAGACTACTATACCCAGTCAAGCTATCATTCACTATCAATGGAGAAAACAAAATATTTCAGGATAAAAACAAATTTAAACAATATGTAGCCACAAATCCAGCCTTACAGAAAGTAATAGGAGGAAAATCACAACCCAAGGAATCCAATATTCCCAACACTGCCTACAATAACTCAGACATCTAGCGACCCTTCACAACCACAACTCAAAGAAGGGAAACACACAAACTCTACTACCTCCCCCACCAAAAAAATAATCGGAGTCAACAACCACTGGTCATTAATATCACTTAATATCAATGGACTCAATTCACCTATAAAAAGGCACAGACTAAGAGATTGGATATGAAAACAGGATCTAACATTCTCTTGTTTACAAGAAACACACCTTGACCACAAAGACAGACATCTACTCAGAGTAAAGGGTTGGAAAAGGTTTTCCAGGCAAACGGACCTAAGAAACAAGCGGGTGTGGCCATTCTAATTTCTAACAAAATTGACTTCAAATTAAAATCAATCAGAAGAGATGGAGATGGGCATTTTTTACTCATAACAGGAACAATTCATCAGGAGCAAGTCTCAATCATGAATATCTATGTCCCTAATATAAAGGCACCCACTTATGTAAAAGAAACACTTACAGAACTCAAGGCAGTCATCAAACCACACACACTAATAGTAGGAGACTTCAACACACCTCTCTCACCAATGGACAGGTCAATCAGACAGAAACCTAACAGAGAAATAAGAGAATTATTGGAGGTATTGAATCAAATGGACTTAACAGACATCTATAGAACATTCCACCCAAATAGGAAAGAATATACCTTCTTCTCTGCTGCTCATGGAACCTTCTCGAAAATTGACCACATGCTTGGTAACAACGCAAACTTCCACAGATCCAAAAAAAAAATATTAGTAACCACCTGTGTCTTATCGGATCACCATGGATGAAAATCAGAATTCAACAAAAATGCTACCCCCAAGAAGCCTACAAACTCATGGAAGCTGAACAGTCAACTAATGAATCACCCCTGGGTCAAGGAAGAAATAAAGAAAGAATTTAAAGTCTTTCTTGAATTTAATGAAAATAAAGACACAACATACTCAAACCTATGGGACACTATGAAAGCAGTGCTAAGAGGAAAGTTCATAGCACTAAGTACCCACATAAAGAAAACGGAAAAAGCACACATTGGAGACTTAACAGCACACCTGAAAGCTCTAAAAGAAAAAGAAGCAGACTCACTGAGGAGGAGTAGAAGACTGGACATAATCAAACTGAGGGCTGAAATCAACAAAATAGAAACACAGAAAACAATCCAAAGAATCACTGAAACAAAAAACTGGTTCCTGGAGACAATCAACAAATTGACAAACCCCTATCCAAATTAATCAAACGACAGAGAGAGAACACGTAAATCAATAAGATCAGAAATGAAAAGGGGGACATAACCACAGAAACAGAGGAAATTCAGAGAATCATTAGCTCTTACTACAAAAGCCTGTATGCCACAAAATTGGAAAATGTAAAAGAAACGGACATTTTTTTTAGATAAGTACCATATACCAAAGTTGAACCAAGAACAGGTGAACAATCTAAATAGACCTGTTAGTCGCAAAGAATTAGAAGCTGTTATCAAAAACCTCCCTACCAAAAAAAGCCCAGGACCAGATGGTTTCAATGCAGAATTCTACCAGAACTTCCAAGAAAAGCTAATACCTATACTCCTTAATGTGTTCCACAATATAGAAACAGAAGAACACATTAGAAAAATTATCTATTATGGTCAAGTAGGCTTCATCCCAGAGATGCAGGGCTGGTTCAACATACAAAAATCTATCAATGTTATCCATCATATAAATAAACTGAAAGAAAAAAACCATATGATCATTTCATTGGATGCTGAAAAGGCATTTGACAAAATTCAATACCCCTTTATGACAAAGGTGTTGGAGAGACTGAGGATACAAGGATCATACCTAAATATAATAAAAGCAATATACAGCAAGCCGACAGCTAACATCAAATTGAATGGAGAGAAACTCAAAGCCATTCCACTAAAATCAGGAACACGACAAGGCTGTCCACCTTCTCCATATCTCTTCACTATAGTGCTTGAAGTTCTAGCAATAGCAATAAGACAGTATAAGGAGAACAAGGGGATTCGAATTGGAAAGGATGAAGTTAAACTTTCATTATTTGCAGATGATATGATAGTGTACATAAGCGACCCCAACATCTCTACCAAAGAACTCCTACAGCTGATAAACATCTTTAGTAATGTGGCAGGATACAAGATCATCTCTAAAAAATCAGTTGCCCTCCTATACACAAAGGATAAAGAAGCAGAGAGGGAAATCAGAGAAGCATCACCTTTCACAATAGCCACAAACAGCATAAAATATCTTGGTGTAACTCTAACCAAGGAAGTGAAAGACCTATTTGATAAGAACTTTAAGTCTTTGAAGAAAGAAATTAAGGAGGATACCAGAAAATGGAAGGATCTCCCTTGCTCTTGGATTGGGAGGATCAACATAGTAAAAATGGCAATTCTACCAAAAGCAATCTACAGATTCAATGCAATCCCCATCAAAATCCCATCAAACTTCTTCACAGACCTTGAGAGAACAATAATTAAGTTTATATGGAAAAACAAAAAACCCAGGATAGCCAAAACAATCTTATACAATAAAGGAACTTCTGGAGGCATTACCATCCCTGACTTCAAACTCTATTACAGAGCTACAGTATTGAAAACAGCTTGGTATTGGCATAAGAACAGAGAAGTCGACCTATGGAATCGAATAGAAGACCTAGACATTAACCCACAAACCTGTGAACACCTGATTTTCGATAAGGGAGCTAAAAGTATACAATGGAAGAAGGAAAGCATCTTTAACAAATGGTGCTGGCATAACTGGATGCCAACCTGTGGAAGAATGAAAGTAGATCCATATCTATCACCATGCACAAAACTCAAGTCCAAATGGATTAAAGACCTCAATATTAATCTGTCCACTTTGAACCTGATAGAAGAGAAAGTGGGAAGTAGTCTACAAGACATGGGCACAGGAGACCACTTCCTAGGTAGAACCCCAGTAGCACAGACAATAAGAGAAACAATGAATAAATGGGACCTCCTGAAACTGAGAAGGTTCTCTAAAGCAAAGGACACTGTCACTAAGATAAAAAGGCTACCTTCTGACTGGGGGAAAATCTTCACTAACCCCTCATTAGACAAAGGTCTGATCTCCAAAATATACAAAGAACTCAAGAAACTAGACACTAAAACTCTAATTAACCCAATTAAAAAATGGGATACTGAACTGAACAGAGAATTCTCAACAGAAGAAGTTCGAAAGGCCAAAAGACACTTAAGGTAATGTTCATTCTCCTTAGCAATCAGGGAAATGCAAATCAAAACAACTTCGAGATAGCATCTTACACCTGTCAGAATAGCTAAAATCAAAAACACTAATGCTGTGTTTTTGTATGTACAGCATACAGCCTATGCTGTAGAGTATGTGGAGTAAGGGGAACGAACACTCATTCACTGTTGGTGGGAACGCAAACTTGTGCAGTCACTTTGGAAATCAGTGTAGCGGTTTCTCAGGAAATTGGGATTCAACCTCCTTCAGGATCCAGCAATTCCACTCTTGGGAATATACCCAAGAGATTCTGTATCACACTACAAAAGCATTTGTTCAACTGTGCTCACAGAAACACTATTTGTATTAACCAGAACCTGGAAACAACCTAGGTGCCCCTCAATGCCCCTCAAAGAACGGTTAAAGAAGGTGTGGAACATATACACATTGGAGTTTTATTCAGCGGTAAAAAACAATGACATCTTGAATTTTGCATGCAAATGAATGGTAATAGAAAACACTTTACTGAGTGAGGTAACCCAGACCCAAAAAGAGGAATATGGTATGTACTCCCTCATAAGTGGATTTTAGCCATAATTAAAGGACATTGAGCCTATAATTTGTGATCCTAGATAAGCTAAATAAGAAGGTGAACCTGAAGAAAATCATATAGTTATCTTCCTGGATATTGGAAGTAGACAAGATTGCCAGGCAAACTTGGGTGCATGAGGGGTGGTGGTGGGGGGTGGATATAATGGGAGATGTGTGGAGAGAAGGGAGAAGGGGAGTATTCGGGAAAGCTTGGCGGAATGGGATGGGTGGGATGGAGGAAGGATGTATATGGGAGCAGGGAAGTAAATATCTTAATTAAGGGAGCCATTTTAGGGTTTGCAAGAGACTTGACTCTAGAGGGGTTCCCAGGTCCAAGGAGAGGTCCCCAGATTGTTTCTTGGGCAGCAGAGGAGAGGCTTGCCTGAACTGGCCTTGTCCCACAGCCATACTGATGAATATCTTGTGTATCACCTTAGAACCTTCATCTGGCGATGGATGAAGATAGAGACAGAGACCCACACTGGAGCACTAGTCTTAGCTCCCTAGGTCCAAATGAGGAGCAGAAGGAGGGAGAACATGAGCAATGAAGTCAGGACCACGAGGGGTGCGTCCACCCACTGAATGGTGGGACTGCTGTAATGGGAGCTCACCAAGGTCAGCTGGACTGGGAGTGATGGAGCATGTGATCAGAATGGACACTCTAAATGTGGCTGGCAATGAAGGCTGAGTGAGAAGCCAAGAGCAATGGCACTGGGTTTTGATTCTACTGCATGGACTGATTTTGTGGGAGCCTAGTTTGCTTAGATGCTCAACTTTATAGACCTGTATGAAGCGGGGAGGACCTTGGACTTCCCCTGGGGCAGGGAACCCTACTACTCTTAAGACTAGTGAGGGAGGGGGAGGTGGGGAGGGGGAGGGGAAAGTGAGGCAGGGAAGAGGTGGAAAATTTTAATAAATAAATAAATAAATTTTAAAAAAAAGACTGGTTTTGTCAAAACTATTGATTACCTTTATCTTTGTAAATTCAAATGTCAAGTCTTGGCTTCAGTCTACCTCTCCTTTCTATGCATCTGGCAATGGGCTTCTGCATCCTTATTGAAATGGTTTCATTTGGATTTGAGGGGATGAAGCAGAAGGCATCAGATGGTGGGGGAGGGGCATGAATCCAAAAATCCGATGCTAGCTCCAAATAGGGTATACTAAGGCTTTTCTTCATTAAAAGGAAAACTCACAGATCACAACGAGGAAACAGGAATGGGATCCAACATCTTGGTGTGGCAAATGGAAAGGGAGAGAGTGGGCGCTCCCGCAGACTTTTTGGTACCCAAAAGCCACACCCTACCTGGTCGAGTCTCTCAAAGGCCATTGGCTGAAGGAGGTTCCCCATCAGGCTATGAGTCCCAAAACTTTTTAATTGTTTTCTTTACTAGGCATCGTTCGCTAGCTCCTTTTCCCATGCTTGACACTTCCTGTGTTAGGATAGAGAGGTTGCCTAGGGCTTGTGTGTCTACCTCTTCAACCACTCTGCTATCTCATTCAGTCTTATTACTTTAAACAACATCGATAAGCTGATGAATACTAAGTCCGTACACGTAGATAAACCATTTGATTGAACTCTATATTTGTACGACCTATTGTTCCTTCAGTGTCTGTGTAAACATGTAGAATGTACCTCACCTTTTGTATGACCTCCCAGTTCTCATTCTGTCTTCAGCTGTCCCACTTATTTTCACCGTATCTTCCTTCTCGTCCACTCAGTTTTCAGGACGCTTGCCTATTCAGTGCATAAACTGTCATCTTGGCTCTACTTTGTCAATATATTCTGAACCTAGCCATTCTTTACTTTCATTGCCACTCCAAGATCTAACCCACCTTCATCACTGACCTGGAATATCAGTTTCTTATAGTTTATTATACGTTGGAGCCAAAGTGAATTTCAAAACAACATAGATTAGTCTGTGCACATTGAAATTTTGGTTACACTATATAGAAACATTGTGATGATATACTATGAAATCTCTTTGGGCTTACTTTTCTTATTTGTATAATAGAAAGGGAATGTTACCTCTTTCATAGACCTTGTATGATAATTCAATGAGTTTATATGTTCAAATCACTTAAAGTACACAGTCAAGATGATATAAGAACTTTTTATACATAATAAGTCAGACTTCAACTACTTCTCATTACACTTAGAATTCAGACTGCCCACTATCATTAATCATTAAGACCCTGTGTTACTTTGGCCATTGGCCACCTCTTTAAATCTATTATTTGCAGTTCTTCTTGCTCACTGTACAGTCACTCTGACTTCACTTTGGATTGTCAGAGCTTGAAGCGTGCTTTTACTACTGCCAAGAACATGTCTCCATTAGATCTTTGTCTAATTCACTCTTGCATTCAGATGTCTCATTTGCTTCTTTTGGTGCCGGGTATTGAGACCAGCCCTTTGTGCATTTCTGCAATACTCTACAACTCAGCTATACCCTCAGCTCAACTTAAGAATCTTTTCAGGCATTGACTGCCTTTTCAGAGAAGTCTTCCTGATTTGCTTATGTAAAGTAGACACACATCCAATCACACTCTGTTACAATATCTCTATTATTTTTCTGCAATAGTGTCATCATCAGTAATCCTATATATTGATTTTTTATTTATTTGTTTTCTGTCTCCACAATCCCATGCTGCTTATTAGGTTACCTTTGTTTTCTCTGGAGAGCTCCAGTAGGCACTTCGCAAATATCTGTTGAGGAAATTACAGAATAGTCTTTTAAGAACATAATTGTTTGTATTTCTTCCCTCCTGCAAAATGTATCATATCTACATAAAGTGTAATTGCTGCGGGAGTATCTTCTGCTGCTTCAGCCAATAGTCGCTGAAGCACGAGCCCACGGTGCTGCGGGAGCACCTTCCGCTCTGTCAGCCAATAGCCGCTGAAATACCAGCCCACTGGGGCATGGTATATTTCTCCTAAAATGAGCCACAGATCTCGGCTCCGGCCTCTTGGTTCTGGCGCTTGGTCCCGGCTCCTGCTCCCGGCTCCTGCTCCAGCGACTAGGTTCCCTTCCTGACGGTTTATGGTGCATGTAAGTTTTACCCCCCAAAATAAATAACCCCTTAAAACATAACTGGTGTGGGATTGATTCGCCGTCATGTAATTCATTTTCTTTAAGTTAGAAGTAAGGACTTGATTTGAGTTATTCCAGATTAACTTGATTATAGCAAAGACTGTAGTATAATCTCATGACATCATGTTTCAGAGTATTGTTTGTATTTTTAGGTTGCTGAGTTATTTACAGAACTCTTAAATGTAATGACATTTTCAGTCACTACCAGATTCATTAAAGTGTTTTATGAAAAACTGCCTATAGATACAGTTTAAATTCCTTGGAATAGTCCATTTATTTATTTGTTTGAGAAAAGGACAGTCTGGAGGGATGGCTCAGTGGCTAAGAATACTGGCTTTTCTTCCACAGCACCTGAATCAATTCCCAGCACCCACATGACAACATAAAACTGTCTGTTTCAGCCTGCATCTCCAGTATGAAGGTATCCCATACTCTTTTCTGGCCCCCATGGGCACTAGGCATGCATGTGATGCAGAGGCATGCATGCAGACAAAACACTGTTCTGCATTATATGAGTGAATGCATGAATTGATCTTTTAAAAGAGCATGGAAATGGGTGTGGGTGTATTCTCAAGAACTGCATTCTTTGAGGAAGGTTTATTCAGATTAATGGCACATTTGCTTAGTTTGTCAAGAGTGAAGACATTTGGACTAAAATGAGAAGTTGCTTCCATTTACCATGGTGAATGAGAGGAATCAAGATAACAAAGAATAGGTTATATTCCAAAGAAATGGAGAGAGAGAGAGAGAGAGAGAGAGAGAGAGAGAGAGAGAGAAGGAAAGAAGGGAAGAGAAAAGGAGAGGAAAAGAGAGGAGAGGAGAGGAGAGGAGAGGAGAGGAGAGGAGAGGAGAGGAGAGGAGAGGAGAGGAGAGGAGAACATCAGAAATCACAAAGGAAGTGTTAACTTGCAGGAGAGAGCTTGGGGAGTAAGAAATTTATCTTCAAAAATAAGAAAACAATCTGCTGACAGCTCCAGGTCTAGATCTTCAAAGAAAAAGGAGAAACAAGACTCTTCCATGAGAAGTTTCTTTTCTCCTTTTGTGATGTTGCTTGAAATTGAGCCCTGAAGAAAAGGCTGCTCCAGAAGGAGGGAGAACATGAACAAGAAAGGCAGGACCATGAGGAGTGCGTTCACCCACGGATACAAGGGGACTGATCTAATGAGAGTTCACCAAGACCAGCTGGACTGGGGCTGAACGAGCACGTGATCCAACCAGATTCTCTGAATGTGGCTGGATTCTCTGAATGTGGCTGGCCCAGAGTTTTTCTGAAAAGCCATTGACAATGGCATTGGGACTTGTTTCCTCTGCATATACTGGATTTTGCGGATCCAGTCTGTCTGGACACTCACCTTCCTGGACCTGGAGGGAGGGGGGAGAAACTTGAACTTCCCACAGGGCAGGAAACCCTGACTGCTCTTAGGGATGGAGAGGGAGGAGGAGAGGGAGTGGGGGGAGTGGGAGGGTGTTGGGAGGAGGGGCGGAAATGGAAACTTTTATAAATTAATAAACTTAAAAAAAAAGGAAAAGGCTGCTCACCAAAAAGGCCCCCAAATTAAACTGGAAGAGAGGTCTATTTCAGCAGATGAACATATTGCAACATAGAAGCACAAGAAACATTAAAAAACTACTTAACTCTTCCAAAATATCATAATCCTCAATAATCAAATTCAAAGATATTAAAGTGGTTGAAATGCCAAAGTATTCAAATGTCTGTCAAAATGATAAATAACCTCAAAGGGGACAGTGACAAGCATAGGGAAGTCAATTCAGAAACTGGGTGTGAAAGTACCAATGTGGATTAGAACAGCAAGAAATTTGAGATTTTTGAAAATAAAATCAAACAGAAATGCTAGACTTCAAAACTCAAGAAATCAAATAAAAATCAAATGAGAAGAATTATTAATAGATTAGATCAAGCAAGAGAAAGAATCGAAAATAGGACGCAAAGCCAAGGGAATACTATAATCAATCAAAGAAGCAACAAACATGATTACAAATTTTAAGAAGCCAAGAAAATAATCAAGACATCAAATGTAGGAAAACAAGGGCTAGAGAAAGAATCCAAGATACACACTAAAGGAATAAATAAAAAAAACATGTTTGATACAATTATAATAGAAAACCCCAAATTTAGGTAGAGACATGAACTTTGAAACACAAGAGGCATTATAACCCAAAGTAGCCATGACCAGAAAACAACTTCCTCATTGTACATTATGGCTAAAATATCAGATTACAGATGAAAGAAATAAAGACTTAAAGACTGTGCCTGAATTCCTTCTGTAGATGCACTTTGCTGGCCTGTGTAGCCAAGGAATTGCTAGAAAGGTGTCCTTGGCAAGATCTACCAGAAGTTGTTCAGAGCATTCTCAAGGGCTTTGCCATTTGAAGTTATCAAGGGACTAATATAAACATTTTTCGATCTTATGTCTTTCCCATATTAAGAACACTTCATTTTTCCATTTAAATGAGTGCCCAATTCTTACAATCTGAGTTTGGCAAGTTTTTTTCTTTTTTTTCCTCCAGAGTTCTTTCTTTTAAGAAAGTGACATGTTGGGTGTAGATGTCCTCTATTGAATCATGGAACTGGTCTTTGTTAGGGCCTTGCCTAGAACAATGTGTAGTACAAAATAGAATATTTTGACAAGGTTGTCAGAATATAAAATCTGTTTTCTCTTTCTGACTCTTAGCCAATTACTGGAAACTTTGAGTTTCTATTTTATTCATTGTTATAATGGCTATATTTTTAACAGAGACAGTTTATACTTGTAACAAAGCATACAGTTAATTTAAACAAATCTTAAGTGGTGCTGTGCATAGTCTAAAGTGACTCCCAGTGGATTTCTACCTACCAAGTGAGTTTGGCAGAGGATTGTTAGCTCTGGAAAGGAACAGAATCACCAAACACCTTGATTGTAAACCTTTTACAGAGGCCCAACTTAGCTGATCCACAGAAGCGAGAGCATAGCGGCTAAATGCATGATGTTTGGAAGCTGCTGTATTTTCTTTTTTTTTTGCAGCAGAATATAAACCAAGTATTCATTCTGTTCACATGCATACACATAGTGCATTATACATGAGTTTTGTGATGTCAGATACAATGTAGTTAGTTTATCTGTGAGTTGTTTACCTCAACATCTGAGAACTCAGAGAAAGGAAGATGGAGAAGGAAAAGGGGAGAAGGGAAGGGGAGAGAGAATAGCTGTATCCATAAACTGACAAGTTGTAGCCAGCATAAGACGCCCTTTTGAGGAAAGAGATGTGAAGTAGCCTACGGCTAAGCTAACCCCCTTCAGCCCTGTTTCTGTTGTTTTCGGCCCTCTCCAGTTCTCTCTCAGAGCCTGGTGATGAACCTCTTCTAAACTTCCAGAGGCACTGCTGCTCCAGTTCATGGATTGCAAATAAAAATTAACGAGATGGTGTAATGAACTCAGAGTAAAGTTATTTGGCGGGTGGTGTTTGTGTTACATATTTCACAGATTTCAGCATCCCACCCCAAATGGCCATGTCACCTTTCTTAGGCATAGGAAATCAAAGGGGAGACTGCAGGAGAGAGGTCATCCAGCTCCCCCCCAACCCCGCCTGGAATGCAGGATAACACTAATGGTGCCTGTGAGCTGCTGCTGCAGGCTGTTCCCCACTACTAGGGCTACGGGAAGAGTCACACAGGTTCTGTTATCCCACTCAGCCCATTTTCGAACCATCTCATCTTTGATTTCTGTTAAGCGCATTTCAGAGAGGAAAATAAAGCTAAGTGACTGAAGACCAAAGACAGAACTCTGGCAGCCTATGTGTCGGTGTTCCTTCCTTAAGGTCATCTCCCTAAATTGGCCTCATCCTGTTGTCCTTGGCTTCAGAATGGTTCTGTCAAAACAGCTCCGTCAATGGCGCAGATACTCCCAACAGAACCCAGGTACGGCATTACCTCAGCACAAGACTGACCGTTCTATGGCCTGCCTTTGTCAGTGTGCATCCCCGGTACCCATGCTAATTAAATCAAGTCAATTAGAACTCAGCCATGACCTAATGCCATGTCTTACACATCAGAAGCAGTTTGTTTGTGCCAGTTAGCAGAGCAGGGCAGTCGAGCTACGGAGATAATTTACGTGGCACTTTCCAAACAACGTCGATCAATTTAAAGTGAATTTGCCAAAGTGACTCATGGTAGAGCGATGAGATCAAACCTATAATAAACAGTGTCTGCAAATGGAAGGGGATGAGATAAGGTTAAGAAACCATAATGCATGATTTAAATACTCCAGATAAATTAATCCAGTTAGCAACCACTTATTGAAAGCCTACTATGAACCGGGCACAAAAATGTCTACCTTCATGAGGCTTTTATTTATGGAGGAGGGAAAATAAAAGCATTGAAAAATAAATCTTTTGTATGTCAGAAAGCAGTAAGCACTGTGAAGAAAAGCAATGAAGAAAGGAGAACATTCCGTACCGAGTCACCCTGCTGGTCTTGGTGGTTTTACTTTCAAAATATGCTCAGAATCCGCAGTTTCTCCACTGCCTTTGCACAGGCCCAGCCACCAATAGATCTAGAAAAAGTAACATTCCTTCTTGGCTTTTCCTTTGTCTCAGCATTGGGCTTTCAATTTGTTCTTACTTCATCATTCTGGGAAATCTCACTAAAGGGAAGTTAGACAACATCTTTATACCACAGAAACCCCAATAACTTACTGCAACATTCAGGGTGAAAAATCAAGCTTCCAAAGCCCTTTCTTACTTGACCTCTGACTTCTCTTTGTACCGCTCTGTGTTTACTCCTCCTGTGTCCCAGCTCAAGTATTCTGTGGATGGTCCTTGAACACTGGGTATCATCTACAAGACCTTTGTTCTTACTGTCACTGTGTTTAGAAACCACCTCACTTGTGTTTGCTGTGCGAGTCATCAGACCCCACATCTTCTCTGGTGTGTGCATTGTGTTCTCGTGACAGATCCAACACAGGGTAGGACAAGCAGAGGACTGAGCCCACCTTGTCACCTTTTACCAGTTATTCTTACCATACCGCCAAGCACCTGCCTTGCTTGTGCCATGACTTCTGTGCACAGGACGTGGTGGTCTTCTTGGTGATGCCTGCCCACACTGCTTTGGAAAGGCAACACACATGTCTCTGATTCAGGGGGCATTTCTAAAGGAAGGATGTCATAAGTTCACCTGTGCACATTCACAGAGGACACATTCACAGAGCACAAAGGACAGTAGATAGAAGAAGCAGATAAACCATTATATTATCTCTCAGAGTCTTTCGGATGACCCTGAATCATGACGAGAACACGTTATCATGTGACACTCATTTGCGTAAGGAAACAAGGAAGCACACCATCAGTATCATAAATATTAAAACTGTAGAATCATAAATAAAACATCTGTGTCACCCAGAGACCTGCCAAGAAACAGCCAGTTCATACTGAGCAATCTGAAGAATTCTGAAACTATGTGAAAGTGTAGAGGAAGATCAGTGGTCATGGGTGGCATGGCTGCTTGTAAATCTGGACTGAGACAGGCAAGTTCCAGGGCCTGAACTCAATGAAGCTGTGTACAGAGCGTTGCTGAGACCTTTGGAAGAGACATAAACTCTGCCCTCGGGAGAGGTGGAGGAACACATACATCGACCTTGCTCTGATCTGCTGGCACCGTGTCCTGAAACGTGCTAGTGGGTGAAAAAGTCTGCCGATGAGGAAGGCCGTGTGAGCTCCCTCCTGGAACTCTGAGCAGGATGGGAGACAGTATTCAAGAAAAGATAGAAAGACAAATACTATGTACTATATAAGATGCAGGACTTCCACCAGTGCCTCTGCCTGGGATTCGGGGCGCTTCCCTGCTTCTCCCTGCACGGGCTTTGATGTTCTGTAGCTGTGTCAGGTGGAAGCAATTTGTCTGTAGCCTACGGTAGACTTTGTGGCAGCCTGTTTATGCTAGATACTTGTGTCCCTAGGCAGACATTTTCACTCAATATGTGGAAGCAAAACTGAGCCGAAACCATTGGTAAAATTGACTGGGGAAGGTCTCCATTGTGTTTTATAGGAATTAACAGTATGGAAAGAGAGAGGGGACAGATCTTTAATATGAATCTGTCAAGGGAGTGTATAATCTAAACAGTAGTTGGGATTCGAAAGAAGGTCAGTATCTGAAGACATGGTACAGCGAGAGGCGTTTTCCTGGGGGGAGAGGCAGCACAGTTCAGGTGTGCTTTGAAGATGGGGGAGACTTCTGGTAACCAGAAGAGTGGTCTGGGGGTTTCCTGTGGTATCAGCCAAACACCAGTAGCCTAGCAAGCAAGGTGAAATCGGACTGTAGTGATAGACTTAGGAAAAATGTAATATCATGAATATGAAGGGACTGTAGAATGCATTGGTCACTCTTTTGGTACCTTGGCAAATCTGGGGTATACCACAGAGAGCTCAGGAAATTGCACACATTGACTTTTGATCAATTTAGAATTTTCAGATGTGAACAGGTGAATTTCGTAGTTTTTTTCCCTAGTTTTCATCACAGAATATGTAAGAAGAAGCTTACTTGAAATCTTAAAATAATGAGCTTGGTGGATTTACATTAATGAATATGACTGTGGGAATTTAATTCAAGCGTCTCCCTGAGACAGTACATTTAATTAACTGATGATAAAAATAAAGATAGAAATTTACATCATTATACTTGGGAATACTAAAACAATTGTGATGCATTTCCTATGATGACTTTCAAATGAGTCTTTACAAACATTTGAAAATAACAATATATTTTATTTAAATAAAGTAATTATCTCCCTGCTTTTGTATTCTTAAGATTAGTATCCTAAGATTTTAGTTAGCACCTTTTAAATCTTCTCTTTGGTAAAATTCAAGACCTATATGGCTTTGTGTCATTTATCAAATCTCAGGTCTGATCTGTGAAAAAATGAAAGACCCTACCACAGTCTCTAATACATGCAGAAGCTGGAAAGAACCTTCGATGTGGCTCAGTTGATAGAGTGTTAGCCTTGACTATACAAAGCCCTGAGTTTGATTGACATCACTTCAAAAAGTAGACATGGTGGTTTTTGCTTATGATCACAGCCCTTAGGAAATAGATTCCATCCTTAGCTACATGGAAAGTTCTGGACTATCCCACCCTACATGTGTCCCTGTCCTGAAAGAAAAGAAAACTTCTACCCACCAGGTCCTATCATAGCTTTGCTCTGTATTACTATGTATGGTAACGGGATGGGTGGTTGATATGATTTCTGCTTTCTGTTTGAGGAAACTGGGGCTTAGAGACGGCAAATAGACTGAGGCCAGACAGTTAGAAACAGGTGAAGTTGGGATTTGAACCAGGCACCATCTGACTCTACCTATAAAGCCTTATTACCTTTATTGTAAAATAACTTAAGCCTTTGCTGAGTTAATTCTTAGACAATCAGTACATTTTTTATTAGAATTCCAGAAACAGATATTTCACAGACATTGATGACTTGTAGCTAGAGGAACAGCAACCCTCGCAAAAATACAAATGGTACATGTTTCCTGTTCCTTTGCTGCTAAAACCGAGGCTGACGTTTTCATTAATGATGCCCTCCCTAAAGGCATATGCTATTCTGACTATTGACATCCTAGATAGGTTTTGCATGATTTTATATAAATATAAGGCTATAGTGTGTACTTAAAGATTGGCATTTCCTCAGTAAAATATCTTTAAGATTCATTTCTGTTGCTCATTGTGTCAACAGCTTTTGCATTTTCTAGTCTGCTCACTTAGAAACCATTTGTTACTAATGTTCTGGAAATTCAATACTCCATGGCCAAAATTATTGCAGCATTAAGTAGAGTGACTTTTCGTATTCTAAATAAAACATGAAGTATGCTTTGAAAAGAAGTGTTTTAATATGACGTTAGTACTCCATTGCTGTGAAGAGATAACATGATCATGGCAACTTATTTTTTTTTTATTTTTTTTCAAGACAGGGTTTCTCTGTGTCGCTTTGGCGCCTATCCTGGAATTTAAGGGTAGCCTCAAACTTATGGAAATTCACCTGCCTCCCCCTCCTGAGCGCTGGGATTAAAGGCATGTGCTGCCACCACCCAACGATCATGGCAACTCTTGCAAAAGAAAGCATTTTATTGGGGCTTGTTTACAGTTCAGACAGGAAGTATCATGGCAGGAAGCATGACAACATGCAGGCAGGCACCGTGCTAGAGAAGTCACTGAGAGTTCTATATCCAGATCTGGAGGCAACAGGGAGAGAGGGACACTAGGTCTGGTTTGGGTGTTTGAAACCCAAAAGCCCACCCCAATGACACTCTTCCTCTAACAAAGTTATACCTACTCCAACAAGGTCATGCCTCCTAATTCCTTTCAAGTAGTGCCACTCCCTGGTGATTAAGAATTTATATATATGAGCCTTTGGGACTATTCTTGCTCAAACCCACAGAGATGGTTAAGCAGAACTATTGATCAAGCAATTGCTCTTGGTCAATGAATGATATTGGAGACAAATTCTAATTGTGGGCCATATTTGCCTAAACAATTGTTTTGTAAGTATTTATCATGTGAGAGGAATGAAATGGCGTTTTCTAGTGGCTCTTCAGTTGGTTAAATGAGCATTATTTCTTTCTATTCCAAAGAGATATTGGCTTTAGCTTACTCTTCTGCTTTGTTTGCAATGCACTCCTTCACTTGTAAGGTCAATCTGTGTGCAAAAACTAATGTTGAAACGTTGTCATAGATGAGGACACCGAGCCGGACAGGTGAGTGCGATGAGCTGTACTTACAATACGTCATCCACAAAGATTACCGTTTCTCCGCCTGCTTCTTATTTACAGAAACACCTTCCAGTGCTTCACTGCTATCTTTGCTCTTGTGGATCTTCTGACTTCGATATTAATATGAGGATAAAACACACTATCCCTTCTCTCTAACGAATAAAACACTTTATGATAAAGCTTTTAATTCATAGTTTTGGCCCACTTGTCAGGCCACGTGTGTATTGATTCACAGACATTCGTAATATAATCCTGAATCTGTATCCTTGTCGGCTATTGGTATTGCTTGCATGTTCTCGTGCTGTGTAATTTGCCCTTTCAGGCTGTTAAGTGGTGACTTTTGATAAACAGAGAGCTTTAAA
This sequence comes from Myodes glareolus, assembly GCF_982192425.1. Classification (NCBI taxonomy): domain Eukaryota; kingdom Metazoa; phylum Chordata; class Mammalia; order Rodentia; family Cricetidae; genus Myodes; species Myodes glareolus. The sequence goes on from NC_142050.1 coordinate 7,750,876, forward strand.
ATTGTTGAAGTTCAGTGTATCAATCTTCCCTTTAAGGTTAGTAGTTTTGTGCTGTTAAATGAATCTTTGCCTACCAAGGTTACCAAGTTGTTTCCTTTTGGATTTGTGATTGCTCCCACCTCTGACTTTTAGACCTGCAATCCATCTGGAATTGATTTTTTTGTTTTTGTATGATGCGAAACAAGGTCAAGTTTCATTGTTTCCCAGATGGCTATCCAAGTGACTCTGCACCATTTAAAAATGCAGCTGACCCAATCTTACCATATTTATCATAGATCAAGTGGCTGTGCTTCGTGCATGGGGCCCTTCTGGCTTCTGTTGCTCTGTCTGTCAATTCTGACAGCAGTAACACTTTGGCTTAATTGTTAAAACTTTAGTATAAACCTTGATGATTAATAGAGTAAATTGTCTGACTTTGTTTTATTTATGTTTGTTTTAGCTTATTGGTCTGTTGTCTTTTGTAAAAATTTCAAATGGTCAACTTAGGTATACACATACACACAAACACAGAGGGGAGAGAGAGAGGAGAGATCGAGCTAGAAAATTGATTGAGATTCTACTGAAAATGCAATTTAATTTAGTTTAGGAAGAATGGACATAGTAAATCCTTTGTATATTTAGGTCTTTATTTCAGCAGTGTTTCCATCACTTTGTATAGGGAAACCTTTTTGAAAAGGGACGGTTTACTATGAAAGGGAAGACATCCCCAGGAAGGAGTGGGTTGGTGAGCTGAGAAAAGCTGTGCTTCTTCTGTGTTTCATGGCGGAGGCCATGAAAGTCAAGGCCTAGTTTCCCACCTCGGCAGCCCCGAGCTCTCACTTTTGCTTCCCTAGCTGCCCAGTGTTTCTGCTTTTGCCATGCAGTCGAGAACTGGCCCTTCCAATTGAAAAGGTTAGCACATGCCTGCAATTGCAGCATGTGGGAGTTCAAGGATCAGGAGTTCAAGGCCCTCTTTGGCTACATAAGGTGGAGTTCAACTTCAGTTACCTGAGACCTTGGTTCAAAAACCAAACCAAAATGCCCAACAGGCATAACCAGTTCACTTTCTCCAGAGTTCTTTCAGTTTCCACGATGGCCTGACTATTCTCTCATGCTCTGGGTAGCCTTGATGTTTCCAAGAAGGCACTGAATATGTTTAAAGATCATAATTCATGATGCATCTTTCAATTTGTATTCAGCGGAAAGACCAGTGTCAACGGCCTCATCTGCCAGCCCAGAAGCACAGCTCCCCTGGCCTCCTGGCCTATTTCCAAGGCAGCTTTGGGAGAGAAAGGATATGCGGCCTCTTATATTTGTTTGATTGGAAGGAGAGAGATGAGTTGTGGGTAAAAACATCTGGCAAGCCAGATCAGAAGAGTTGTTGTTTTTTATTGTGTTCTGGGAAGTGCAATGACAAAGACGAAATTCTAGAACTATTTGTACTGGAAATGGGAATAAAGTGCAGGAAAACTCTTATTTACACTAAATATGATTTATTGCATTTTTACTAAACCCAATTTGTTTACTATTAAGACAACCGTCTTTTCCCTCAGGCAAGCATCATTATTTTTAAGACCTAAGGCTACAATTGTACATAGACATCAGTTATGAATTGAAGTCTAAGTTGGATTGTTCAGACAAGAAGATACAGTCACAGTCGAGAAGGTGCTTCATGTTTCTGGAGCAGGAATTCATTTCCGTGTTTTATAAGATTTGCTAAGTCAGATCTACAAATGGTTTGGCCAACCATAAATACCTCTATCCTGTATAGACCTAAACTGGGTTGTCATTTAGTATAAAAATTCTGGGCTGTGTTTTCCATGTGCACTTCTGGTGGCATCCCATCTGAAACCAGTAAGGCCTGTGTTAAAGAGCTCACCTTGAGCTTGCTGAGTAGGCTTTAAATGTTTCTCTTCCGCCTGCCTTCTACTTTCTCCACATCAGGAAACAAAACAAAACAACACAATAACCTCAACTCTATAGCGAAGCATTACTCCTTCTAGACACTACCTTGGAAAAAAATCAGAAAGGTAAAATCCATTTTTCACTGCTTACGGAGCTGAAGGATGGACAATCAATTTAAATTTTTACAGAATGATGGCTGAGCCTCTTGGGGTCCCTTGTTCCAGTCTCCATTTCTTTTCTTTGATGCGGGACTTTTGGGTGCTGCGGAGTAGGTCATCTTTGCTCTTCAATAATCTAGGACTTTGTCAGTTTTTCATCATCTCTTAGGGAAATATTGAAAAAGATCCATATATGCATTTCCTATGAAATGACACTTCACTATGCCATTATGGGCTCTAGTTTTGATGAAAATGTCAATACAACATCTGCTATCCAGTTATAAACAGCCAGCTTTAGGTTAGTACTAACCCCACAAAGCAAAACTATCTAGATGATATACCCAGTAATTGTTAGAGTACAGTCTAAGCTGAAGATTGTCCATTCTGCTTGGACTCATTTGACTGGAATCTGTTCTTGATTTAAAGAACAGATTTAAAGAGATTAGGAATGCATATTTAATAAACAGCTGTCAACATAATACACAATAGTATACGTAGAGTAAAAAACTTAATTTTAGTTATAAGAATAACTTTAATAAAATCTAGCTATCAGATATGGGAATAAGTAAAATAAAAGCAAGGGCCACAGATGTCTCAGGTAAGTGTAAAGTCTGCTGTGAAAGGGACTCTCTTACCCACACCCACATAAGAAGTTAATTTAATTAAATGGACAAAACCTTAAGTGAAATTGATTTTGTATACTACACTCTGTTGCTCAAGACAAACCCCTCTGTTTTATGTGGTGGTGAATATCTATTAGACAAGCTAGAGAAACAATGCATTTATATTTCTGCATGGTGTAAAAGGAAAACAAATTTTGTTGAGTTTCAAAAATAATAACTATTTTCCAATCACGTGCTATAAAATATGCTATTTCATGCTATTGGTTTGCAATTTCAATAAAGGTTGACCAAATCCTGGATGTACCATTTGCTTGCAATTATTCCTTGTAGAATATTTCCAAATAAAAGTTGTCAGCACAGAAGACTGAACAAATACCATCAGGAGGAAGAGAGACATGGTTTGCGGCTGGAGGGCCTTAGATGTGAGAACTCGGAATCCCTAACAAGTAACTTTGAGATCAAAGCACCAAAGAAATGTGAATAAGGTACGAACTCGTGGTAAAAATATCAAATTATAGATTCCTTGGAATAACACAGCATGCAATTGTCAAAACACGACACGTATTACTGTTGTGCTATATCGGGATAGCTTGCGGCAGTTGGAACAATATTCATTTTAATTGAAATCAGATGTTCAGGGTTTTCAGCTCTTGTATCATATAGAAACAGTTCGTTTCCTTAGCACATGATTAAATTGGTTCTATGAGACGGAAGGCAAAAGTAAAGAAGACAAGGTTTGTATTTTTAGGCGCTGAGAGTAGCCGTGTGAGAACACAGGGAACTGAACAACAATGCCAAGATACATGTGAGTAGAAAAACTACTTAGGATTATAGATCTTTATTCTAGACATGCACCAACTAACTAGTATTTCCTCTTCTTCCCACTGCCTCACAATGATCTCTGGTTTATTTAAGTAGAGCTGGAAAATGTAAAATTAGAGAATCATAGCAGAATTTCTTCTCTCAGTACCAAATCCCCTGAGTTTGCCTAAAGGATGCATTAATGTATGTTACTAGAGGGAAAGATGAGGCAAGAGAGCCTGTCATGGCTAAAAAGAATGTTCGCCAGCTCTGTGAATGTAGAGATGGCCAAGGCATTGTGCTGATCGTCACGGTGCCATGACCAGTTAGGAAGGGAAATGTGTTGGTAAGCAATTGAGTGCACATTACTATATTGGGTAGTATGGACGAGCTTTGTAGAAGCAGTCACGCGAGATAGGAAAGCAGTAGGTAGAGAAGGGAGATGGGAAGAAACAAGGTGCCACTTTGGTCACATTCTTCAATTTGAGCCAGTATTCACTTGCTCAAAAGGTGGGGAGGGGAGATCATGTGCTCTGGATTGTAACCACTAACTGGTTAATGACTCAGCGCGTAAGTGGATCCTGGGAAAGCCTGGTGAAATACAGCATGTCGTCATGATATAAAAAAAGGACAGGCTCTGGATAGAAGGAAACCTGGCTGAAAATTCACACCCAAGGTGCTTTTTAGGTTAAAGTAGGCAGGGCTATAACTTTAAATTCATTTTATGGGGGAAAACAAACCACCCAGGCTTGGAGATGCACCTCGCTCACTGAGTAGTTGAATAAGATCTCTGCCTACAAAGACCACACTTCTCCTTCTGCTTTCTTACTGAGTCTCCAGGGAAGAGAGGAAAGAAAATGGATACAGTGAGGATGAGCGAAGATGCTAGAGGGGAAGGAATGGGTCATGGTCTTGAGGCATGTTTCATGGACTTAAGTCCCAGCACTCGAAAGAGACAATGTCCATGCTCAACTTCTCGCAGGTCTCACAGCTCTCACCAGGCCCGGAGAGAAGTGTCTGAAAAAACCAAATGTGAAAATAATAGCGGGCCTTGCTCACAGTGCCAACTGATTTCTGGCTATGCATTTGTTGCTTCTGGCTTTGCTTCCCGAGCTTTTCTACCATGGAGGAGACACTGATATTGTGGTTCTGGTGACTACGTAGAGGCTTATCGTTTTCAATATGCTTGAATTTCATAACCTCATTTAGTTCTCACATGACAGCTTTCTGAACGAAGGAAATGAAAGATCAGAGAGGCATTGGTGGCAAGACTGTAAATGCAAATTTGAATTATTAGCAATATTCTTTCCAAGATACCACACAGGCATTGATTAGAGTGGGAAAGATAGGTGAGTAATGTAATAGAAAAAAGAAGGCAAAATGAATTCAGTAAAAATGCAGGAGAAATGGAGTTAATGCGTGTGCTTTCAAGGCGCTCCTTATTTCTTCCTGGAGTCGGCCCCTTTGCTTTGTTACGTGATCTCAAAGATCCGTATGGCCTTGAGACTTCAGTGAGCAGCTATGAATGTGGCCTTGAGGGCTATCAGAAAGGTCTTGGAAGCTGGAGAATTAATGGAGCCCTAGCTGCTCTGTTGCTGCAGCCAGTGTCAGAGTCACACTGTCCTTGCTGCAGACTGTCTGAGGATGTCCCAGGCACTAAACAGACCATAGGATGATGCTTCTTGATGTGACCGTAAAGCCCAGAGGATGTGCGGATGACTCTACGTCTGGCATCTCCTTCTATACAGCTTCACTGTCATATTAAAATGTTTCTCCTTGAGGACCAGCACTGGTGGATGGGCCCAGGAGAGATGTTAGCATCTCTTGGATCATGGTTCCTTCTCCTTCTCAGATTTAGTGAAGGATTTAATTTTCAATGGACAGTGATGCATCTTTGTTAAATATTGCAGCCATGGGCCCTTCCAAGGATCTCCTTTCTAGTTCTTCACTTCTCAGAAAACACTATTTTCTGCTTCTTAACCATGGTGAGCTAAGGAGACATGGTTTCTCCTTTTCCCCCCCCTCTTGCTCTGAGTTGCCACGTTCAAGAGGGAGCAGAGATGGCTCTCAGACATACCTGCAAAGCTTAATTACTCCCTTCCCCTGGTTGTCTCACCTGCCACTTCTATTGGAGCCAGGCTAATTAGTTAGCTTGTTCCAGAAATATCCATCCAAATCTGTGCTAGCTAAATCAAAATGTCTCCCATAATATACTTTTCAAGGTCCTGAGAGAATGTTGATCCTAATGTCTCTCTCTCCCCCTGCATGGTGTGATTTGAAAAGATGCTATTTTAATCAAATGTACGAAATTACAAAAAAGGAGTCTGTCAAACTATTAAATGCATCAGTGATAGCAAAATAGTTGAAATCCTGTAGCTGCGAAGTCTCAGGGTCATTACTTTTGATGAATATTTTCCCTTTTTAAGAAGCATAGCTAATATAAGCAAATAGAGCAGAGACGATGGTTAAAATATATCCATAGATTGCCTTTTGTTAAGAGCTTTAACCCTGAAAAATCATGTCCATAATCATAGCTCATTATCTTAATTAGATCTGTCCTACATTATCTCACAATTTATTCTCATTACTTCATAGGTGATCAGCCCTTCGAAAGGCATTTCAACAGAATTTGCTGATTTTTGACTGTGATAGTGTCTGTATTCTCTTTCAAACTCTATTTAGATCTTTTGGGTGTAATCGTGGCGATGCTATATTTAATTAAAAATTACATTAGAAAGATATTAAAATTCATTCTGCTGAGTGAACACCAGATTAACTGAAGAATTAAAATCTCTATAATGGCTAATGAGGTGAACTGTTCTGGGATGTTCATAAAGAGATGAGTCGTAAAAGCAGCCGAAGATCTGAAGCTTTTCTTCCCATTATGAAGCTTGGTGTTTGGAATGTGGAGCTCTTAGCAGCAGGTCACTTCAGCATATGCTTCTTTTCTAATGATGGGCCCACTGTCAGGCAGGCATGTGTAATTCTGAACAGAATATACAAGATAGAAGCAGAGCAAAGCAGGCCTCAGTAAAGGAGCCATATCCAAGAAACATGGTCTTGGTTGTTACTGTTGGTGACCGGACAGTTTCAGAGCAAATATGGCAATGACAACATATAGAGCAAAAGCATATTTGTTCAGACTTAAAAGTGTCTTTGGGAGGGAGGATAATAAATTGTGTAGAAGTAGCTTTAATCTGGACCAGAAATAATTTCAAGTTCTTTGTCTATGAGACATTAATCAAATTATTTAACTTATTTAGACCTCAGGTTATTTGTTTCTGAAACTGAGAAGTTATAGTAGACAATGATTAGAAATGCCTCTCAATCCTCAATTTCTGAGAAATTAGGAGAATGTAACCAACTTTTTACTTAAAAAAAAAAGGTAAAATGAAGAAAACAAAACAACCTTGCGTATGACAGAGCTCAATCTTTGCCCACTCAAAATCTCTCTCCTTGAAATTGACTGCATTTTTCCCACTGAGGGAGGGAGTTGACATCCTCATTATTTACATGTTGCTTGGCCTCCTGACTTGGTTCAACAGATAAAATACGGTAAAGTTAATGACATTCCAGGGCTATTCCCAAGCCTCAAGTAATCTTGTGCTATTTTGTTCTTTTTCTCTGTCTCTCTTTCCACTTGCCCTATGAGGGGAATCTTGATTGATAGAGGGCTTTAGAGACACATGAAAGGTGTCTTACTTCAGAGTGGGTTTCCTAGTTCAGCATGCTTCAGTTGACCTGTTAGTTAATCACACACTCGTGGGCGCAGATAAGACAAACGAAGCCTGACTCGGGTCCTCAGAGTCACACCATCTAGCTAGAGATGTGAGAAATGACTGGTTCTTGGAAAGTAACATCATGTTTTAAGATATTTTAAACAATAAAAGTTAACTGACACAAGAAGCTTTGTTGGTTTCATTTGTTTATGCAAGAACTTGCTGTGGGTAAATTTGCCTCTTTTTGACCCTGTTTTTCTAGTTCTTTAGGCTCATCAAAAGTCTAATGAGCCAAATAGCATTGGTAGGGTCCTCCGGTCACTTTTGCTGGGCACCACTGTAGAGAGCTCGATTATGGCCGCCATTGCTCTTGCGCTTCCCCACTTGGCACTCTGGTGTCAGTTACAAGGGCCTCAAATTCCAACAGCTTGTTCAGGAAAAGATGACCATGTAGCAGAATCAGCTTGTGTCTCACTTTAGCTATTTTCTGAAACAATTCCAATCTACTTTAGCTTTTGCTATAGAGAAGTTTTAAAAAAATATTCTTTTATTTTTGAGATTTCACATTACATAATACATATATTTATATATTTACACACACACGCGTGCGCACACACACACACACACACACACATATATATATACATATATTTCCCCTTTCCAACTCCCCTATCGTTCCTCTAAAGATCTCCTTCAGCAAGGTTCAAGGAATGTCTCGGAAGAGGAAGCAGCTGGAGTAGTTAATTATCCATAACCAACTGGAGAAGTTAAGATTGTCAGCCAGGGTTCCTGGCTGAGGTTTCTTTTCACAGGTGAGTTTCTCATGCCTGAAATTCTGCCTCCATTCTCACTACAGACATTTCCACATCGTGGGATAAGCAATAGTAACTCTGTTGGAAATTGTTTATCTGCTAGCTGTTCTCACAGTATTTTTACTTTTGGGCTCTTTTTCTATTCCCTTCCCTTGCTGTCACAGCAAGGGTACAGCCCTTAATTTGATTTTAGGAAACATTCAGACAAATTTGTTTGGATCTGGAATCCAGAAGGAGTGCAATGCCATTTTCCGAGCCAGCTTCTCAATGAGCTCATACAACACATGGTAATTTTCCAACATAGTGAGCATTATACCCTCTTTTGAGGCTTCACTTTTCTCAACAAAATGCTGTTTCCTGGTGCCCTGGTCATCAAATAGTTGTATTGCAAGCCTTCAAATATCAGCAGTAATGTTTTTAACTAGGTTTATGGCTTCTTTAACAAGGAGTTTCCACGCAAACAGTAGGTTTCTGCTTTATCTACTCTTAATACATTCCATGGAGCATCAAGTACATCAAGAACTTCCTTCTGAACACAGTTATAAAGTGTGCTTTGATGGCTTTCTCTCTTCCATGTATTTCTTTCTCAACTTTACCAAGGCTTCTTGAAGTCTTAGAAAGTTCACATGTTCAACCTCATCCTTATCCTAAGTCCTTCATCCCCATGGGCATATTGTGTATTGTGCAAAGCTCTTCAATACATCAAGTCTCAGTACTTGGAGTCTAGCACCACTATCTTTCCTAGCATGGAAGCTTCTCAGTAGAGAACTATTTATCTCTCTTTTATTTTCATTTGCAAATCACCCAGGGTTTTCCTGAGTTTATACATTCATAAACGAACACAACATATATGACTTTTAGATGCTCTTGTTCTAAATCATGTGGATTCTAATCCACATGGCCCACAGTCCAGAGTGTCAGGATTTCATTTTTTTCCAAATATGTCATTAAAATTCACTGTCTTTTTCTCTAGCCTCCAACATTGGGTTTCTTTCTATTTTGTGTCTAACTGCTAAGTCGCCATCACATATTTGAGGTTTTCTTTGTGATAAGTTTTGAGTTTGTTAGGAGTGCCTGGAGTTCTCTGTGTTAAAACAAAATACACATCCCAATCCACTGGCTAACCTTAATGCAGTCTTCTTCTTTGTACAAAATTAATCTTCATGATCCTTTCTTATTTCACCAATGGTCAGCGTTATATGATATTGTCAGATCAGAATTTCAAGACATTGTGCTTGGCAAACTTTGAATTTATTTTGAGACTTATTTTTATGTGTCTATTCATGCAGACCAGAAGGAACTGGAGTTAGAGTAGGTTGTGTGAGTGCTGGGAATTGAACTATGATCCCCAGGAAGAGGAGTCCATGTTCTGAACCATTGAGGCATTTCTCCAGCACCCACGATAACATTTTAAAAACTCTATGATCCTTGGCTTTCCCCTTTTGAAAGGGTAAAATAATATTTTATCAGATTTATCAGTGAAAATTACCAAAAATTTCGTGATGGTAGATGTAAAATTCTCCCCTAAGTCACAATAAAATTTAGATTTAGGTTTTTGCATAGGATATGGAATGATTATGTACTTTTCTGTGGTTGCTCACTGGTGCAAGTTCGGGCATTTTAATTTGTTATAGACTTTATCGTAATGCTTCCAGCAACCTAACTAGGTAGGCTACCTTTCTACTGAGAACCTTGAATAAATTTTGTTGAATGAACAAGGTAAGAAAAGCTTGAAAGATTGACTATAGTGACTAGCTCTGTATTAGTTATTAATTAACACAACCTAACCAGGTTTATTAATACTCCACTAATCCTGCCTCCAACTAGCTTCAGAATGCAGGCTTCTATTTCTGTTATCAATATTTTCTTTAGAGTTGTGCTGATGAATTGAAGTTTCGTAACAGGAAGAAAGCAGATGGCCTTTGGAAGGGGCTGATACTGCTCTTCTGTGCTTCTGTTTTGCTTGTTAATGCAGAGTGTGCATGAAGGTTGCCAGAGCCTTAATTTCAAACTGCATCATTTAATAAAATACAATAAGGAGAATTAAGAAGCAAGGCTGGAGCGGGGGGAACATCCTGCTTATTATCCCTGTAATGAGAGGACTATTTTTTCTCCCATCAGTTGCCAATGATGGGTTTTTTTGTTTCCTTTCGTCTGGGCACGATTGTGATATTCAATGAGAGGAGTGTGAAGTGCCACTTTAAAGCCAAACATTCAATTCCTCCTAATTCACAAGGGAGAGAAGGATCAAGTTGTGCAGCTGGGAGGTGATGCTTCTTCCCGGCAGCTGTCATTGAAGAGACACATGCAAACCATAGAAGTCATTTGTCACCAGAACCTTGTCCAGAATTTGCTATGTGTGTCTCACTTGCTAACGTGACATGAAATAGTGAAGCTTTCAAAATCAAGTGCAGAGACTTGGTTGTGTTGACATGGGCAAAATAAAATGAGGAGCAGTAGCAATTACGTGGATAAATCAGACCCAAAATAGCCAAGCACCCAGAGAAAAAGTTCCTTTGGCCCGAATTATTCAGTGACTGTTCATGTTCATTAATTTATCAAACTAATGAATTCTATCCTATACTTTACTTTGTCACTATAGATCTATCTTTAGTCTATGAATTTGAATGACTTTTTGATATTTTATTTCACTGGAAATTATAATAGAAATTGAATGAGCAAGAACTGCATTGAAAGATGGCTACTGAAGCTATGATAATAGTCCAGGAGAATTTAAATGTCATTATTCAACAGCTATCAGATAAGACTATTGGACTGGAGTTATAGAGGGATATATGAACTCTGTTAGAATCAAATTTTTCTAAAAAATCTTTCATTCTTGTTCAGTAGCCTATTACCCCAAAGTATCTTGATCTGTAGCTCCCAGCTGGTTTCTAATCATTTGACAGTTTAAATGATCTTGCAAAATTCATCAGGATTTATATAAAGACCAATATAGTTTTATACATGGACTTGTTTCCTTTCTGTATTTTTAACATTCCTTATTCATGTTCAAAGAGATGAAAATTTGAAATACGAAAAGGATAAATTATCATATGTGGCATATACCTTTAATCCCAGCACTCCTTTAAGAGGCAGAGGTGGGAAGATCTACGTGAGTTCAAGGTCAGCCTGATTTACACGGTGAGTTCCAGTCCATCCAGGGTCATCTAATGAGACCTTGTGTCAAAACACGAAACAGAACAACAATAAAGATTAGTGAGGTGAATTCAGTTGGTGAAGTGCTTAATCATCAGTCATAAAGAACTGAGTTCAATCTTGAGCACCCACATAAAAATGATGGGCAAGGAGCATGGGCTGCCATCTCAGAAGTGAGGAGCATAGGCCTACACATCTGTACATGCATCTGCACACACACGGTGGAGGTGGAAGAGAGAGAGAGCTTCACTTGGAACTTTAGTATACTTCTTGCTTTGGCTATCCTTTCTTTCTTTCCAGAACCACCAGAATCATGTTCAGTATGGCAGAGGCTTACCACGGGCTAAGAGAAGAATGTTGCTGCACCTGGCAAGTGATCTGTTCAACCCAGAGAGTCTTAAACATTAGGAACATTTCATCCCTCAGAGGCTACAAATTGTGAGTCTGCTCATTACAGTAGTAGAATAGTAGGTGGAAAAGCAATATCTAGTATGGATGGCCATTTTTATTTTTGTTACAAAGTCATATCAAATAAGTGTCTAGGGGACTCTCCCTCACATATATGTTTTCATATTTAATGTATACCTACTTGATTAGAAATTATGCTTATGTAACTCACCTATTTGTCTCCTAATCTTATTGATTTTGACTGTGATAAGTAAAGCCTTTTTTATCTACACACAAAAAAACTAAAACCAAGTTGTATCATAACAAAGGACCTTGAAAAAATGACCATGTTTTTGTCAAAATAATTTTTTTTTGCAAAATGGAAACAAATGTATGTTTTTGTTTGAGAAAGAAATATTGATAGATTAATGAAAATATGATTGAGAAAATGTCCTTGGTCAATTTAATTAAACTTTTAAATTAGATTTATTGGTTTTAAAATGAAAGTAATAGAACTATCTACTTCAAAAGGTTGTCATGGTGCTTCAGCGACAGGACAAGATGTGTAATGTATGCATGTATCACGGTGCATAGCCATAAATGCAAGATAAAATTATTTTTATAGTCATTAATAACAATTTTTGTTTATGATGACTGGCAATTTATATATCTAAAGCAATTCTTCACTTAATGACTGCTATGTAGCAGTTTAATCTCAGAGAAAACCATCTGCTTTAGAGGGAAGCTTGTTGAGACAGAAGACGCTAGAAAGGAGGTGGAGCAATAGCAATAGTATGTTCTGAGGATGGATGATGCATCCTCTCCTCCACAGAAGCTTCTTATGCACAGGAAGTAAGCAACCCAAAGGCTTCAGGAAGTCCCTAAAACTGACCAGATACACTCGGTCCTGCCTGCCCATGCTTAGATAATCTGTAAAGACAGCTGAGTAGAGACACTCTCAAACAAGCTGAGCTTTAGAAGGCCCCAGATGAGCCAAGAGTGGCCTGGAAGAAGCACAGACAAGCTAAGTCACCTAAAAGAAGCAGACCCAGGTGAGCTATCCTGAAGAGGCTCACACCAGCCCAGTGGCCAAAATGAGGCCATCTTTCAGCCCAGAAATTGTGCAGTGAGGTTGTCTAGATTCCTGGCTTTCATGATCTGTCACCCATGCTGGAATGGGCTTTTGGTGATACACCTGCCTTTGAGGCATCTCTGCTTCTCTAAGCAACCCCATTAACTCACCAATTCCCCAAGTCTGGCTTTGATTGTATCCGTCCATTAGTTAATCTTCAGTTCTCTATCTGGAGGGAATAGATGTTTGTTGACATTTTCCAGCAATAATGTCCCACGACAGTGATATTTTCCTATGAAGTCTGAACTCATAAACATATGCCAGAAAGTAAAGTACGCTACCATCAAACATCAGGGTTGTCATCTTACTATAAAACAGAGTGGTGTGTGTGTGTGTGTGTGTGTGTGTGTGTGCATGTGCTTGTGTGCACACATGTGCTTAGATCACCATTTGAAAGAAGAAGTATACAGATGAGAACATGCTAACATAGTATCACAAAATTCTTCCAGGGCAAACACAACTTTTATTAAACAATTACAGAATTCTGGGACATGCGGGGGCTGTGTTAAACTGAGAACTCAGGGCACAATGTGTTGTATTAAGTTGTGCTCAGGCAAGCATTTGAAATATTAGTGAACAAGGAAGCATCTTTCAACTTCTTAGTTGACAAGCATCCTATTACTCTAACCATTGCTAGATTTAACAGTCATTGCATTTATTGACAGTCTCAGCAAAAAGTTTGCAAAAATCAATTCTACACATGAATTATGGCATTTCATTGAACACCAACCATTTCTGTTAGTTCTAAAATCTGCACCCTTAGTAGTACCCTTTATTTCTGAGAGGTAAGCTATTAAAGAATTCCAGTTGCACAATTTCCTGTGCTTGTTATAATTTTTGTCAGAAAGATAATAGCAGTTCCTAACACAATAACCTTTCCACTGCTTCGTGATTTGATTTGCTGCAATTTCTACCCTCCATTCTATAACTGAGGAAGAGGTGAAGTGGCAGGGTCACTCAAAGGACAGAAATTATCACAGTGTTTAGAAGCTAAATTATTAAAGAGCTGATATCTTTCCATATGACAATGATACTAACAAAAAGAGGAAATTATATGAGAACATTTTTTTTGGGGAAACAAAAGTAATGGAACTGGAAAATCAGTAATATACAGATTTACTGTTTCCATGATAGCTACAGAGTGGCCTTTGGGACTCACCCTTAAGGGTTCTATTCCTTTCTCTAGTTTCTGTTGAGAGTAGCAAATCCATTTGGCTTTTGTGAGCTCTTAAACTGGTCTTTTTCCTTTTGAAATAAAATGACTATTACATTAGTCATGTGTAAATTGATGCAGTGGGGCCTAATGACGGTGACATCATCCACTAAAAAGTACCAGAGCAAATTCTTCCCAGAGTCCTTTAGTTTATATTGTTCTTTTCCCCTCATTTTCACAATATTATATTGATTGTAACATGATGGAGGCTTACTTGTTTGTGTTTCTGTCCTGCCCGGCCCCCCAGCTGTTTAGTCCCAGAGAAAAATCACACTGAGATCTCTATAAGTTATAATGCTGATTGGCCCTTTAGGTCAGGTTTCTTACTGGCTAACTCTCATATCTTGATTAACCCATTTTTCTGATTTGTGTTAGCCATGTGGCTCAGTACCTTTTTCAATGAGGCAGCTCACATCCTGCTTCTTCAGTGATCTGGGCAGGAGTGCGAGAAATCAACTTCCTCCTCCCCAGAATTCTCCTGCTCTCCTTGCATCATTTCCACTTCCTGTCTGGGTTTCCCACCTACACCTCCTGCCTGGCCAATCAGCGTTTATTTAAAACATGATTGACAGAATACAGACAATTCTCCCACACCAATTGATGTAATTTTTTTTTTTGGTTTAACAGTCTTTTACTGATCCTCCTATAAACTTCTCTGATATCAAAGTATGTTTGTTAGTAGAATTTCCTAATTCTGTAATGTCTTACTGTACTTATTTGTAAGATTTCTCTTAATCTATGATTTATAAACCAAATATATTAGACAGGATTCTTTAGAGAGATATAGTCAATGGGATGTATGTATAATAAAATATAAAATGCTCACATATGTAGGATATATAATGAAGTGGATTTCTTAGATTGGTCTATGCAGGGGTGACAGAGTGGCGCCGCCATGGCTTTTCGCATGCTAGTGCGGCTGAGAATCTGGTAGTGGCTCCTGTCACAAAGCTCAGTCCTACAGTAGACCTGACCCAGCTAACGGCCTGGAGAGTCCTGGAGAATCCATACTAAGGACTGAAGAAGACTGAATCTGATGTTAATGGAGGGCGGTAACATGCACTGAGAGATACATTCAGAAGGGGAGGTGAAGACAGGCCACTAATACTGCTTCTTCCTTTCACTCCTCAGTTAATCCTGTCTGGAAACACCCTCACAGACATGCCCAAGATGTGTCTTCTCGGTGATTCCCAAACTCATTTAGCAGATACTCAAGTTAAACTCTCACACCAAGTTTACATATTAAGTTGCCTGTGAATTATTATTAAAAAAAATAGAGTTAACTTACTAATAAGGAAAATTGTATTTCTGTGTGTATTTGCCATGACTTGAGGATAGATTGCTTCAAGGAGAGAAATGTTTTAAAGTAGTGATATGATGATCCAATGGAGGCATCCAGGCCTCAGCTGCTCCTCATAAAGAACTATAGTGGCAGATGTACAGCTTTATGGTTAGGCAGTAATTGTAGAGAACATCCAATCCAACAGTAGAGAAAAAGGAATCTGTAACATTCAGAGACCTGGGCCATCAGCAAGGCAAAGGAAAGACAATATTCTAGCACCCACTGTTCTGTCTCTAGCTAGGGGAGGGTAGATTTCTCCTACATAGAGCTAAGGGTGAATAAGAGAAGTAAAAATCCAGATTTTAGGATGATTATATAATTAAGATTTTTGAAATAATGTTTTTCTTTGTTAAATATTTTATGTCTTGATATAATTGGAAAATCTTTAGCTAGACTAGAGGAGGAGAGGGAGGGAAGAAGGGAAAAGGGAGAGGGAGGGGGGAGGGGGAGATGAGTAAATAAATAAATAAAAGCAAAAGGAGCTGTTACAACTGGTATCATGGAAATGTAAAATCTCATTCCAGATTATTTTGAAAACTGTATGCTAACAAATTGGACAATCTAGAAGAATGGAGGACATTTCTGAACACATGCGATCTAACTAAATTAAATCAGAAGGATCTGATAAACAAGAATAGACAAGGGCAAATACTGAGGTCACATTAGTAGTGAAATGTCTCCAACAAAGGAATGTCCAGGAACAGATACATTCACTGCTGGACTTCACCAAACCTGGAAAAAAAAACTAGCACTGATGTTTCTTGAAGGACCCCTAGAATTCATAAAATTCAAAGACAAGCAACTCTTCTACATCACTCTATAAGGCCGGCATGACCATGCTGCGGAAGCAGGACAGTGATATAAAACCAAAACAAACAACAAGGAAAACTACAGACCAATATCCCTGCTAAACACAGATTCAAAAATATCTCAACAAAATATGAGAGACTTGAGTTCTGCAGCATATCAGAATTACATCATACTAGAGTCAAGGTGGCTTTACTTCAGGAATGCAAAAATATTTCCACATAAGCCGTCACATAGATATTAAGAGAATTCAGGGTAGAAATCTTATGATCATTGCAGCAAGTGAAGAAGCATTTAATGAAATTTCCATTTAATGATAGGATCTCTGAGCAGATTATGTGTAGGATTGGTAGAACAATTTCTTGTCAAAAGGAAAGAAATTGGGAAAATAAGCTCATGTTCAAGTTCTCCATGGTTTCTAGGTTCAGGGATTTTGTCTGACTAGGAACCAGGCCAGTCATTGTGTCTTCTGTGAACACCCTGGCTTTTGACCTTTGGTACTCACCAATAATTAAGCTGCCAATACTGTCATCAGTGGAACTGAGATCACCTATTTAGTGACATTACAGTTGTTTGATGTAAAGATTGGTGAAATAACACAGGTAAAACACATGGATCATTGCACACACCAGAGGCTTAACCAATAATTTAAAATATATACACACCCAGTGATTATTTCTTAAAAGATACATTTAGACATGTCACTATTTTAGAGTTTATTTGAATGGTGATTCATGAATCCTACAACATCACATCATAGCACAGCACACCCTCTGAGAAGGGGAGAGAGGAAGCTTTTATAATGTGCTCACGGAAGGAAGACAAAACCATCGCTAAAAGTAGAAAGTCCCAAGACGGAGGGGAGTCAGAGGGAAAGTTTCCACTGAGCTTAGCTGGTAGTTTGTGCTGGTGAAGCTTATTTTATGTCTTCAGAAAAACCTTTTTACTCTGAGCTGGGTGCCAGTTCGACAACCCAAGCTGCTTGAGCTGTCTGTATAAGGGCATAACTGGTTTCAGGTAACTTCTGGCAAAATTCATAAGACAATCAGTGAACTCAAAACCGCCCAAAGAGGGAGTGGGGAGAAACACGGAGTTAGTACAGTACTTGAATGAGAACCTAAGTTTGCATCCCCAGCATCAGTATAAGCCAAACCCAAACTAAGAAACAAATCAAACTGAGTGCCCCAGCAACTGCCTGTAATCAGAGTACTGGAGAGGGAGAGACAAAGTGATCCTAGGCTTCCTGGCCAGCCAAGCTAGCTAAATCAGTTAGTCCTGGGTTCAGTGAGAGATACAGCCTCTAGAAACAAGAGGGAACGTGACTGAGGAAGCTATCTGATGTCAAACTCCAGTCTCCACACGCATGTGCATGCATACACACACACACACACACACACACACACACACACACAAGCATACGTTACACAGACTTATGACTCCAAGATTGTTATCAGATACACTCAAAATCATAACTACGTACTTCCCTGATGATTTAAAGATAATCTCACTCATTTGCTATTTCTGGAAGAAAAAAGAAAAATAATTTACTAGTCTCCTAAATTCTGCTTCGACAATTGCAGGCATTTCCTAGTCACCTTAAGCAAGAGAAGATAAAAAGCCAGTCAAAGAAAAGGCCTTCTCGTTCTGAACTCTTATCAGCCCAATACAATGCTCAGCAAACAACTAGGAGGTTCCTTGTCAGCAGAGAGGAGCTCCTGCTCTGAAATGTTTTCAAAGTTTCCATGACAAAATATTCTTTCACAGTCTCTGCATCAGTGAGCTGCTTTGTGCTTCCAGCACAGCGAAGCAATTAAAAGAAGATGAATAGATGTATTCCGGCGTGTGTGATAACAAATGGCGTACTTAAGGTGACAAGGTTTTCTGTGTTAACTGGCTTTGCAGTCACTTGCAAGTTTTTGAAAAATATTCCCTTTTATTGGAAGTTTCTCCCTTCTTAATCTCAGCTTTAAGGCCATTTTTCTCCCAGCAAATTGGAGGAGAACTGTTCAAGTCATCTTTGATGGAACAAAATATATGTACATGCTCCCTGTGCAAGGCAACTGCAACGCGCCTATGACTATTTACGATGGACTAAAGTTTTAAGCAGCAAGCCATTCACATGACAAAAGATGTTCAGCCATCCGGGCCTTGAATGATGAGACCTCTGCAGGACAATGAACTGGCCTCTTTAATTGCATCTGTGCTTCGTGCTTTGTAGGCCACTGAGTGCAAGCTAAGGGGCCACCACAACCCCCACATCCCACAAAGCATCAGATTCAGGACATTAAAAAAAATTAGTTCCCAGGAACAGGGAATAATGGCCATTTCGATACCATTTTGGTATCTAAATTCATGATCAAAGGGTTGGATGACACAGAAGCCCCTATGATAGAATCTTTAGTTCCTCTCTGTTTTATATTCTCGTGTCTTTGGAAATGTATCTGTTCTGTCAGTTAAGATGTCTCTGGCTGTTTGAATGCATATTAATTAAATCAGGCTTTGTGGTTATAGGTGATAATTCAGAATTTGGAATGGAAACAAACCTGGATCAGGATTGGAAGCTGATCCTTTTAGTTTTTTGACCCTGTGCAAGCTAGCTGATCTTGTTCAGCCCTCAGTTACCAGTGCACAGTGAAGTCAGAGGATATTATTATATTATAGTAGTTATATTCTAAGGAGTGGTTAAAATAGCTTTGTGGTCTGATCGACCTAGGTGTGCTAGACCAATTTTACTTTTGCACTTGTGAGATCTTGATAATTATATTTAAACTGTGTGGGTTTGGTTAATATTTTACTTAAAAATGCTTCAAAGAAGCCACCCCTTAAAGGGTTACCGTGAGGATTAAAGACAGCAGAAGAGGGCTTTAGTAAAGAATAGTTCAGTTAGACCGAGATCTCTTGCCTTAAGCAAGCAAGCAAACAAACAAGTAAGCAAGCAAGAAAGAAAGGAAAGAAAAGAAGAAGATTGTACCATTCTACAGCCCTCAAAAAAGATTCAGAAAAGAGGACACTGTGAGCAAAATGGATTATGTAATTTCCATTCCTCATTTTACGGATGGACAGAAGAAAGAGGCACAACAAAGATGTCTCTGGCTATTGGAATGCACATAATGAAGATCCCACAAGACCCCACACTGAGTGTAATCCCACAGTCTCCAGTGTTTATGGCAAAGAATTCCAAATGCAGCATCCTTCATCCAATAAGCAAGGGACACAAAATCTCTCTCTCTGTCTCTGTCTCTGTGCCTCTCTATCTCTCTGGCGTGTGCGCGTGTGTTTGCAGGGAAAGAAGCAGTTACAATCACAATATTCTCATTTCTAGGTGAAATAGCAAATTTCCCTTTAAAAGGAAGGACTGGACTGAAAGTAGCGTAGATAGAAAGTGGATAAAATTCAACTTTCATTAGAAGAGTTAGGGCATTTTTCAAGACAGAGTGTTTTGTTTTGTCCAAATCCAGCTGTTCCTTTCAATAAACACAGCCAATATCTGCAAGCTGCTCAGAGGAGTGCTGATGAAATTTTTATATTGAATGCTTAAATTTTGTATTCCAGTTTTCATCTTCTCCACAGACAAAGTTTCCAGCCTTCCCCAGCAGCCTTTCCTTTAGGAGTTATATTTTTCGTACCGCACAGGAGTGACTTGTTCCTCCGCTCCAGTTTAGACACTTCACTTCATTAAGCTGAAACTAACTAGAGTTCGGAATAGGAGAAGGGAGAAAAATCCAACCATAACACAAATATGTATTTTACGACCTGCATTTTGTGAGGTTACCTTGCTGGGTGTTTAGGCTAGCAGGTCACTCTATACAAAAGAAATCTTACTCTCTAGATGGCTTGGTGGGGTTAGAATGCTTCCCAGCTGTTTAAAAAGGCAGAGAGGGAACATGAAGGGACACAAAGACTTTCTGCATCCTTGCGATCTGCAGAGCAAACGCATCTGCCATTTCACAGCCCTGTGTGCCTTGCCTCTTAAAGCATCAGCTTTCTCCTGACTCACCATCGCTTCCTTCTGCAATGGATAAGAACCTTATGCAGAGGCACAGACAGCAAATATTGTACTGGCTTTTTATCTACAAAGCATGTTGAGGCTGGAGCTGTAATGTTTACCCATAGTCTCCAATCTCCATCTGGATAAATAAAGTGGTATCTTGGGACAGCCTGCTCTGTAGATAACGAGTTTGAAACTCATTCACCCCGAGAAAATTTAACCGATACAGTTTGTCTATCAGACGGATTTAAAATGGCATTGCCACAGTTCTGCTTTCTATGGTGATTGCTGCTGCTCCGTGGTCCCATGCCTCAATAGCCAGTTTGATTGTGTATGTCACCACTTTGCTCACACTGCACTGTTTGTAATGATCTGTAAGGCACAGCCCTGCTCTCCTGTAATAAAGCTGAACATGACCCCTTCGGTGATTTTAGCTAAGGAGTTTGTGTGCTTCTAGTGCCACTCCATGAGAGCAGAGAACATTGCCCGTTTCTCCTGATGATTCTGTCTCTTTGTTTTGTACTTCTCCATTTCCTGTCCTTCCTTCTTTCTTTGATCTAGGTGTCTTTTGTTCACAGTGGGCTTAATGAATATTTCTCCTGGATTTTAGTGACGAGAAGATAAGTTATCAATCCACTCTTTCTTTGTTAGTGGCTTCAGCCGCCCCTCATTTATTATCCGAGGACTGCTTGCCCTGAATAGATGGTGGAGTAGATGAGGCAGCTTGGAAATATGCCTCCAACTGTCAGGGAACAGTCTGGTGTCTTTGATAGAAATCAAGGCCTGTCACTTGTCTCATGTGTTCCTGGTTCCAGGAAGGAGGCCAGGGTTATATTACTCTGGAAAGAGAATAAGCTGTATTTCCTTCAACTGTCTTGGTTTCATTCACAGACTCAATTATCTATAAAAAAGGGTTTTATAGTCAAGAGAATTCACCACAGAGAAATGATGTAAAGTTAAATGGAATAGAAAGGAAGCCATATTTCAAACTATCTCTGATAAGGAATTTAGTCTTAACTAAAATCTGAAGTTGAAGAATTAAGAAAGGACAAAAACATCACCTCAAAATAGCCTGCTTTCTCAAGAAAAATATTGCCAGGCAACCTTGCTAAAGTTTTCTCCTGTTTCCCTCTGACTGTTTAATTTTTGTTTTTTGAGGCAAAAATCTCCTCCTGTAGTCTAGGCTGACTTTGAACTCATGATCTTCCTGTCTCTCTTCCAACTGCTAAGATTATAAGCACATATCAGTGTTCATGATTGCTCCTGTGTTATTTCTGCAAAACAATCTTCTATTTCTGACAAAACTCCTTAAAAATTAATATTAGTATTAATTAACTTGACACAAACTGGAAAGATTTTGGAAGAGGGAGCCTTAACTGAGAAAATACCCCCAACAGACTGGCCTTAGGGAAAGTCTGTGGTTTTGGGCCTTGAGTCAAGCAGTAGGAACCCAGCCTCTTAAGACAAGGTGGCTATAGACTGAGTTTAATTATAGTGAAGGGTTCTGTCAGTGGTACCGGTATAATGAAACCTTAATAAAATCAAAATTTCGGTTCTGATCCCATAAAGGGATGTCAGCAAAGGTTCACACTGGACACCACTCCAGGCAGTTCCTTTTATAGTTATCATAGATAATTCTTATTTCTGTGTTTTGCTCAACTAACACTGTAATTTAATGCTTTCCTGAGTTCTGTGAATTGTTTGAGCATATTCTCAAACCTGGGGAGGTCTGAAGAATCTCTTATTTTACAACAATGTAGTCAGAAGAGCAGACAACTGGGAGACCCCAACTTTGTGACTACTTTTTGGAGAAGAGGAATACACCATTAGCCTGCAAAATATCACCGACCTCCAAGTCATTAGTGTTATTCCCTCACATCTGACCTAAACAATTAATCCCCTGAAGAGGCCAAATTTATCTCAAACTTCTCAGCTCATAAGTGGCAGCATCAGGAATTAAATCTAAGACATTGTAATGGAGGAAAATATATTTTCTCTTTACTTTGCCAAGGAAAAACCAAAGAAAATGTAATAACTTTGGTCAAGAAGGTTGAGACAGAGGCTTGAGGACATGGCTAATCAGAGGGCAGACCTATGATTTTGTCATTGGTAAGTGAAGATTTTGGAATATATATTTTTAAGATTATATAATCATATATTTGATTTTGCAACATTTATATATGCAAAACTTATGTGTTTCAAGCTTCTCCCACGTCTGCAGTTCTTAAAAATGATCAGCTAAACCAACGAACAAACAAAACAAAACAAAAAACCCTTAAGCAAGAAAGGCACCCATTTGAGGAGCAACTGACTTTGGTACCGCCATTTTCTGTATACGGAACTTTTCTATTCTTAATCATTATACAATTTTTTTCTGTTAATTCAAGAGTTCATTTCAGGTTTCAGCAAATGAAGGGCTAGGATGAACCAGTTCAAATATACTACTCTGCCAATATTTTGGTTGTGAACTTCTGGTCTCTGTACCGCAGGGAATAAACTTACGTTGTCTGAAGTTACATGGTTTATGCTCGTTTGTCATAAGGGTTCCAAGAAGCTAACACAGTGCCTCAAAGTTAATATAGCTGTTCTTCCACGTTTGTGGGCTCTGCAAGTAAGGCTCTTCTTAAATTTGAAAGTCTTTCCTGTTTGCCAACTATTTGCATGGTTACTAGTATTGCATTTGGTGTTTCAGTAATCTACAGATCATTTAAGCCTTTGAGACTCTATGTATAAACTATATACAAATATTACATCATTTTATGCAGGGACTCAGGCGTCTGTATGAAAGCGGCCACTCCTTTGTGAGTTGTCTTTTGCAGAGTTGCTTCCTTTCAATTTTCAATTCTTAATATCAAAGAAAAGCTAATCCTAAATGATTAAGAACTTAGCTGTGGAATACTCACTCTTTACATTTACTAAAGCCAGGATATCTGTGACCTTCAGACTGTGTAAGAATGTGTAAGATGGTGCTTAATTTACAGAAAGTGATATATTTATTGGAAGACTTACAGGAACTAGCCCCAGACTGGTTGTTCTGACCAGAGGAAAAACACACATGCTATCCTATGATAAGAAAGACAATCAAGGAATACCAGTTCCTTCTATCTCCTCAGCTTGCTGGCTTTTGACTAAATTTGACTTCCATCCCAGCGGCATCCTCTCGAGAGCCAGCAGTGTTGGCTCTCGCTGGTGAGTAGATGCGTATTGATATGAAAAACTGTATAGATCTTAGGGCCTATGGCAATTCTGGGATCATTGTCCTGTAGGAGCCAAGGGACAAATTCACAAACAAAATCGAATGATTGGCTTGTTCCCACTCAAATCCCACTTTCCCCTAGTCTTACTTTCCCAGAATATGGCAATTTTATCTATTTAATTGCTAAAGTTAATTTTAAAGACTTATTTTAATTATGTGCATGTGTGTGGGGGGTGGGTATTGTGTGGGCATGTGCAGGTGAGCAAGGGTGCAGGTGCCTGCAGAACATACAAGTGTTGAATTCGCTGGAGCTGAAGTTATGGACCAACTGTGAACAGCTTGATGGAAATACTGGGAATGGAATTCAGGTCTTCCCCAAGGTCACGGAGTGTCCTTGAACTTTGAACCATATCTCTAGCTCCTGCAGTAAAATTCAGAGTCTTCTTCTTCTTCTTCTTCTTCTTCTTCTTCTTCTTCTTCTTCTTCTTCTTCTTCTTCTTCTTCTTCTTCTTCTTCTTCTTCTTCCTCTTCCTCTTCCTCTTCCTCTTCCTCTTCCTCCTCTTCCTCTTCCTCTCCTCCTCCTCCTCCTCCTTCTCTTCCTCCTCCTTCTTCTCCTTCTTCTTCTTCTTCTTCTCCTCCTCCTCCTTCTTCTCCTTCTTCTTCTTCTCCTCCTCCTCCTTCTCCTCCATCTTCCTCTTCCTCTTCTTTTTGTTTGCCTCTGAACTTTTATGGTTTCATTTCAAAATAGATTAGCTTTTCTGTCTCTGTGCCTCTTGAGTTCTCTGTGTGTGCCTACATGTATATGTGTGTGAAGGTCCATGTGCCTATGCCTATGTGCCCATTCACCACAAATGCTCAGCATTCAGAGAAAAAAAAGTCAGATGTCCTGCGTCATTCTCTGACTGCCTCCCCTGGGACAAAAGCTTTCCCTGAACCTGGAACTCACCATGCTTTTGGCTAGGTTGGTGGTCAGCAAGCCCCAGCAACTGGATGGATTTTTCAAGTGCTGAGAGCGCTCTGAAGAAAAACAGGTCGCATGGGTCACGGTCAGAAAACAGAGATAATCATAAGTTAGCATAACACATTAGTAAGGGGCATTACACCTCACACGGGTGGGTGGAAAAGCCACAGCAATCTGACCACTGAGCTACAGTGGTATTTAACTGCATTCTTCGATGCTTCGGCTAGTCAAGTGTCCAGGTTTTTACTCACTTATTGTGGGAAAGTTGATAGACACAAAGATCAAAAGCAAAGGCTTTTTTTCCCTAAAGATCTAAAGATATTTCAGTGTTTTCTTCTACAGACCGTCTCACCATCTGAATTTTCCTTAAAGAATTCTATGATAGAGCCAAGTCTCTTGCCAGCTCTAAAATGGCTCCCTTAATTAAGATATCTTCTTCTCCACTCCCATATCTGTTCTTCCTCCATCTCAACCATCCCACTCCTCCAAGCTCTCCCCAAACCTTCCCTTCTCCCTTCTCTTTCCCCTTCCCCCGACCCCACCTCCACCCCCATGCTCCCCACTTTTGCCCAGTGATCTTGTCTGCTGCTAATTTCCAGGAGGATCTATATATGTTTTCTTTACGATCACATTATTATTTAACTTCTCTAGGATCATGAACTATAGGCTCAACTATAGTCCTTTTTTTATGACTAGAATCCACTTACGAGTGAATACATCCCATATTCATCTTTTTGGGTCTGGGTTACCTCACTCAGGATAGTATTTTCTATTTCCATCCATTTGCATGCAAAGTTCAAGTTGTCATTGTTTTTTTTTTTTTTTTACCACTGAGTAGTACTCTAATGCGTATATGTTCCACACTTTCTTTATCCATTTTTCCATTGGCTCTAGAGGGGTTCTCAGGTGTCCACGGGGATGTTCACAGCCAGGACCTTGGGCAGTAGAGGAGAGGGTGTCTGAACTGGCCTTGCCCCACTGATGATAATCACACTGATGATTACCTCAAATATCACCATAGAATCTTTGTCTGACAATGGATGGAGATAGAGATAGAGACCTTCATCAGAGCAATGGACTGAGCTTCCAAGGTCCAGTTGAAGAGCAGAAGGAAGGAGAAGATGAGCAAGGAAGTCAGGACCGTGAGGAGTTGGTCCACCCACTGAGTCAGTGTGCCTGATCTAATGGGAGCTCACCAAAGCCAGCTGGACTGGGACTGAACAAGCATGTGAACAAACCAGACTCTCTGAATGTGGCTGACAATGGGGGCTGACTGAAAAGCCATTGATAAAGGCACTGGGACTTGTTTCTTCTGCATGGATGCCTTTTTGGGACCCTAGTCTATTTGGGTCCCACCTTCCTAGGCCTGGATGGATGGGGGAGGGACTTGGACTTCCCACAATGCAGGGTTTCCTGCCCTTTCTTAAGGAGGGAGGGAGATGGAGGAGTGTGAGTGGGGGAGCAGGAGGGAAATGGGAGGAGGGGAGGAAGTGGAAATTTTGAATGATATTATTTATAAAGCGATAAAAATTTCTATGATAATAGTTCCTTTGGGAACGTTTAGCTTCATTCAACTTAACTGATTTCCCCTCTTAAGCTTTTGTTCATTATACATGGGATAAAGCCCAAAATTCTAAAAGAACAGTCATGGTAGACCTGAAGTTGTGCAAGTGAGGAGGTCCACTATAAAAATGACGGTGCTCTTAAGTGTTATTTCATGCAAAAATGTGCTCTTGGGTGGTATCTTCAAGTCATTAAGACTATTTAAAACATGTCCAGTTGAATGGCCTTAAATCATTGAAAATAATTTTTATGTCTTCCTGATAGATTTAGAATTTTCTTTTGTTTTTAGGAAATAATAAAAAACAAATTACTGATGACAAGCTAGCTTTTAAAGAAGCACTTAAAGTTTGCTTCAATCTTTTTTTTAAAATTGACTTTCAGGAGCTGAAATTAAGAGCACTGGCTGTTCACACAGAAGACGTGGGTTTGATTCCCAGCACCTACATGGAAGTTTATAACTGTCTGTCACATCAGTCCCAGGGCATCCAGTACCTTTTTCTGTCCTCCCACACACATGTGGTACACAAACAGACATGCATGCAAAACACCCTACCCATCAAAATAATAAGTAAAAATTTGACTTTTACCTAAATATCATTTAATGTAAGCATTCAGAAGTTAAGTTCCACTTAGGTTAAATTTATGTTATATCTAACTCATGTATTCTAAGTAGTTTTCTATGTTTAAAACAAAAATTGAAAATTAATGTTTTTGAGGCACATGAAAAGTCTCTAAAATCGAAAGTGAGTATTTTAAGGCATATGAAAAGTCTATAACATTTAAATTGTGTTGATTGTAAATAAAGTTTTATAGAAACTCTATGTGTGTGATTTATGTATTATCTATGGCTATTTTCTTTCCTTTTATGCATTTATTTACTTGTATTAGTGTGCATGATTGCGTGTGTGTGTGTGTGTGTGTGTGTATGTATGTACAGACACGGTCATGCTACAACAAATGCTTGGAGGTCAGAGACAGCATGGGAAGTTGGTCATCTCTTTGTATCATATAGATTCTGGAGACTAAACTCAAATCATTAGACTTGGCAGCAAGAGCCCTTGTCCAATGAGACATTTGCTGGGCCCATCTATGGATATTTTTCACTGTACAATCATCACATTGGATAGCTTTAACAGAATCAATATGACTCATTTTCTCCTTGTTCTTTTTTTTTCATGTATTACATCCCAACTGAGGGACTGAGGTTTCCTCTCACTTCTCTCCTGCCAGTCCCCAGTCCCCATCTCCTCTCCTCCAGATCCACTCCTCCTCCTGTCTCTTCTAGGGATATCAACCAAACATGGCAAATCAAGTTATAGTAAAACAAGGCACATGCCTTCATATTAAGGGTGAATGAGGCAATCCAGTAGGAAAACAGTCTCAAAAGAAGGCAAAAAAGTTGGAGACAATCCCTGCTCCCACACTTAGTAATACCACAGGAACCCCAAGCCACACAACCATAACATGTATGCAGAGGATGTAGATCAAACCTATGTAGTCTCCCATATTGTCAGCTCATTCTCTCTGTGTCCCTATGGGCCCTGGTTGGTTGGTTCTGTGGGTCGTTTTCTTGTGATGTCTTGACCTCTCTAGCTCCTACAATCCTTCCTAGCTATCTCCTAGAGGATTCCCCAAGTTCTATCCAATGATTTGTTGTGGGTCTCTGCATCTGCTCCAATCAGTTGCTGGATGAAGCCCTTCTGGTGGCGATTTTGCTGGACATGGGTCTGGTTATATAAAGTTCTGGTTCCATATCCCCTATCACTAGGAGTCTTTGCTAGGATCACCCTTGTGAATTCCTGGGAGTTTCCATTGCATTGGGTTTCTACCTTGTCCCTGAAATGCCCTGCCCCCCATTTCTAGTTGTCTCCCCCAATATTGCCTTCCTCCACTGCCCCCCATCTAATTCTTCCTGTTCCCAAGCGCACTGTCTTACTCCCAGTCCACCTGGAAATCTATTACCCCTCCCCAGGGAGATCTGTGTGTTCCTCCTAAGCCCTCCTTGTTCTCCTTGTTACTTAGCCTCCCTGGGTCTGTTAATCTTAGCATTATCCTTTACTTTATAGCTAATATCTACTTATAAATGAGTATATACCTTGTCTTTCTAGGTCTGAGTTACCTCATTCAGGATGACTTTTTCTAGTCCCATTCATTCACCTACAGATTTCATAGTGTTAATTTTTTAAAGCGGCCACTCCTTTGTGAGTTGTCTTTTGCAGAGTTGCTTCCTTTCAATTTTCAATTCTTAATATCAAAGAAAAGCTAATCCTAAATGATTAAGAACTTAGCTGTGGAATACTCACTCTTTACATTTACTAAAGCCAGGATATCTGTGACCTTCAGACTGTGTAAGAATGTGTAAGATGGTGCTTAATTTACAGAAAGTGATATATTTATTGGAAGACTTACAGGAACTAGCCCCAGACTGGTTGTTCTGACCAGAGGAAAAACACACATGCTATCCTATGATAAGAAAGACAATCAAGGAATACCAGTTCCTTCTATCTCCTCAGCTTGCTGGCTTTTGACTAAATTTGACTTCCATCCCAGCGGCATCCTCTCGAGAGCCAGCAGTGTTGGCTCTCGCTGGTGAGTAGATGCGTATTGATATGAAAAACTGTATAGATCTTAGGGCCTATGGCAATTCTGGGATCATTGTCCTGTAGGAGCCAAGGGACAAATTCACAAACAAAATCGAATGATTGGCTTGTTCCCACTCAAATCCCACTTTCCCCTAGTCTTACTTTCCCAGAATATGGCAATTTTATCTATTTAATTGCTAAAGTTAATTTTAAAGACTTATTTTAATTATGTGCATGTGTGTGGGGGGTGGGTATTGTGTGGGCATGTGCAGGTGAGCAAGGGTGCAGGTGCCTGCAGAACATACAAGTGTTGAATTCGCTGGAGCTGAAGTTATGGACCAACTGTGAACAGCTTGATGGAAATACTGGGAATGGAATTCAGGTCTTCCCCAAGGTCACGGAGTGTCCTTGAACTTTGAACCATATCTCTAGCTCCTGCAGTAAAATTCAGAGTCTTCTTCTTCTTCTTCTTCTTCTTCTTCTTCTTCTTCTTCTTCTTCTTCTTCTTCTTCTTCTTCTTCTTCTTCTTCTTCTTCTTCCTCTTCCTCTTCCTCTTCCTCTTCCTCTTCCTCTTCCTCCTCTTCCTCTTCCTCTCCTCCTCCTCCTCCTCCTTCTCTTCCTCCTCCTTCTTCTCCTTCTTCTTCTTCTTCTTCTCCTCCTCCTCCTTCTTCTCCTTCTTCTTCTTCTCCTCCTCCTCCTTCTCCTCCATCTTCCTCTTCCTCTTCTTTTTGTTTGCCTCTGAACTTTTATGGTTTCATTTCAAAATAGATTAGCTTTTCTGTCTCTGTGCCTCTTGAGTTCTCTGTGTGTGCCTACATGTATATGTGTGTGAAGGTCCATGTGCCTATGCCTATGTGCCCATTCACCACAAATGCTCAGCATTCAGAGAAAAAAAAGTCAGATGTCCTGCGTCATTCTCTGACTGCCTCCCCTGGGACAAAAGCTTTCCCTGAACCTGGAACTCACCATGCTTTTGGCTAGGTTGGTGGTCAGCAAGCCCCAGCAACTGGATGGATTTTTCAAGTGCTGAGAGCGCTCTGAAGAAAAACAGGTCGCATGGGTCACGGTCAGAAAACAGAGATAATCATAAGTTAGCATAACACATTAGTAAGGGGCATTACACCTCACACGGGTGGGTGGAAAAGCCACAGCAATCTGACCACTGAGCTACAGTGGTATTTAACTGCATTCTTCGATGCTTCGGCTAGTCAAGTGTCCAGGTTTTTACTCACTTATTGTGGGAAAGTTGATAGACACAAAGATCAAAAGCAAAGGCTTTTTTTCCCTAAAGATCTAAAGATATTTCAGTGTTTTCTTCTACAGACCGTCTCACCATCTGAATTTTCCTTAAAGAATTCTATGATAGAGCCAAGTCTCTTGCCAGCTCTAAAATGGCTCCCTTAATTAAGATATCTTCTTCTCCACTCCCATATCTGTTCTTCCTCCATCTCAACCATCCCACTCCTCCAAGCTCTCCCCAAACCTTCCCTTCTCCCTTCTCTTTCCCCTTCCCCCGACCCCACCTCCACCCCCATGCTCCCCACTTTTGCCCAGTGATCTTGTCTGCTGCTAATTTCCAGGAGGATCTATATATGTTTTCTTTACGATCACATTATTATTTAACTTCTCTAGGATCATGAACTATAGGCTCAACTATAGTCCTTTTTTTATGACTAGAATCCACTTACGAGTGAATACATCCCATATTCATCTTTTTGGGTCTGGGTTACCTCACTCAGGATAGTATTTTCTATTTCCATCCATTTGCATGCAAAGTTCAAGTTGTCATTGTTTTTTTTTTTTTTTACCACTGAGTAGTACTCTAATGCGTATATGTTCCACACTTTCTTTATCCATTTTTCCATTGGCTCTAGAGGGGTTCTCAGGTGTCCACGGGGATGTTCACAGCCAGGACCTTGGGCAGTAGAGGAGAGGGTGTCTGAACTGGCCTTGCCCCACTGATGATAATCACACTGATGATTACCTCAAATATCACCATAGAATCTTTGTCTGACAATGGATGGAGATAGAGATAGAGACCTTCATCAGAGCAATGGACTGAGCTTCCAAGGTCCAGTTGAAGAGCAGAAGGAAGGAGAAGATGAGCAAGGAAGTCAGGACCGTGAGGAGTTGGTCCACCCACTGAGTCAGTGTGCCTGATCTAATGGGAGCTCACCAAAGCCAGCTGGACTGGGACTGAACAAGCATGTGAACAAACCAGACTCTCTGAATGTGGCTGACAATGGGGGCTGACTGAAAAGCCATTGATAAAGGCACTGGGACTTGTTTCTTCTGCATGGATGCCTTTTTGGGACCCTAGTCTATTTGGGTCCCACCTTCCTAGGCCTGGATGGATGGGGGAGGGACTTGGACTTCCCACAATGCAGGGTTTCCTGCCCTTTCTTAAGGAGGGAGGGAGATGGAGGAGTGTGAGTGGGGGAGCAGGAGGGAAATGGGAGGAGGGGAGGAAGTGGAAATTTTGAATGATATTATTTATAAAGCGATAAAAATTTCTATGATAATAGTTCCTTTGGGAACGTTTAGCTTCATTCAACTTAACTGATTTCCCCTCTTAAGCTTTTGTTCATTATACATGGGATAAAGCCCAAAATTCTAAAAGAACAGTCATGGTAGACCTGAAGTTGTGCAAGTGAGGAGGTCCACTATAAAAATGACGGTGCTCTTAAGTGTTATTTCATGCAAAAATGTGCTCTTGGGTGGTATCTTCAAGTCATTAAGACTATTTAAAACATGTCCAGTTGAATGGCCTTAAATCATTGAAAATAATTTTTATGTCTTCCTGATAGATTTAGAATTTTCTTTTGTTTTTAGGAAATAATAAAAAACAAATTACTGATGACAAGCTAGCTTTTAAAGAAGCACTTAAAGTTTGCTTCAATCTTTTTTTTAAAATTGACTTTCAGGAGCTGAAATTAAGAGCACTGGCTGTTCACACAGAAGACGTGGGTTTGATTCCCAGCACCTACATGGAAGTTTATAACTGTCTGTCACATCAGTCCCAGGGCATCCAGTACCTTTTTCTGTCCTCCCACACACATGTGGTACACAAACAGACATGCATGCAAAACACCCTACCCATCAAAATAATAAGTAAAAATTTGACTTTTACCTAAATATCATTTAATGTAAGCATTCAGAAGTTAAGTTCCACTTAGGTTAAATTTATGTTATATCTAACTCATGTATTCTAAGTAGTTTTCTATGTTTAAAACAAAAATTGAAAATTAATGTTTTTGAGGCACATGAAAAGTCTCTAAAATCGAAAGTGAGTATTTTAAGGCATATGAAAAGTCTATAACATTTAAATTGTGTTGATTGTAAATAAAGTTTTATAGAAACTCTATGTGTGTGATTTATGTATTATCTATGGCTATTTTCTTTCCTTTTATGCATTTATTTACTTGTATTAGTGTGCATGATTGCGTGTGTGTGTGTGTGTGTGTGTGTATGTATGTACAGACACGGTCATGCTACAACAAATGCTTGGAGGTCAGAGACAGCATGGGAAGTTGGTCATCTCTTTGTATCATATAGATTCTGGAGACTAAACTCAAATCATTAGACTTGGCAGCAAGAGCCCTTGTCCAATGAGACATTTGCTGGGCCCATCTATGGATATTTTTCACTGTACAATCATCACATTGGATAGCTTTAACAGAATCAATATGACTCATTTTCTCCTTGTTCTTTTTTTTTCATGTATTACATCCCAACTGAGGGACTGAGGTTTCCTCTCACTTCTCTCCTGCCAGTCCCCAGTCCCCATCTCCTCTCCTCCAGATCCACTCCTCCTCCTGTCTCTTCTAGGGATATCAACCAAACATGGCAAATCAAGTTATAGTAAAACAAGGCACATGCCTTCATATTAAGGGTGAATGAGGCAATCCAGTAGGAAAACAGTCTCAAAAGAAGGCAAAAAAGTTGGAGACAATCCCTGCTCCCACACTTAGTAATACCACAGGAACCCCAAGCCACACAACCATAACATGTATGCAGAGGATGTAGATCAAACCTATGTAGTCTCCCATATTGTCAGCTCATTCTCTCTGTGTCCCTATGGGCCCTGGTTGGTTGGTTCTGTGGGTCGTTTTCTTGTGATGTCTTGACCTCTCTAGCTCCTACAATCCTTCCTAGCTATCTCCTAGAGGATTCCCCAAGTTCTATCCAATGATTTGTTGTGGGTCTCTGCATCTGCTCCAATCAGTTGCTGGATGAAGCCCTTCTGGTGGCGATTTTGCTGGACATGGGTCTGGTTATATAAAGTTCTGGTTCCATATCCCCTATCACTAGGAGTCTTTGCTAGGATCACCCTTGTGAATTCCTGGGAGTTTCCATTGCATTGGGTTTCTACCTTGTCCCTGAAATGCCCTGCCCCCCATTTCTAGTTGTCTCCCCCAATATTGCCTTCCTCCACTGCCCCCCATCTAATTCTTCCTGTTCCCAAGCGCACTGTCTTACTCCCAGTCCACCTGGAAATCTATTACCCCTCCCCAGGGAGATCTGTGTGTTCCTCCTAAGCCCTCCTTGTTCTCCTTGTTACTTAGCCTCCCTGGGTCTGTTAATCTTAGCATTATCCTTTACTTTATAGCTAATATCTACTTATAAATGAGTATATACCTTGTCTTTCTAGGTCTGAGTTACCTCATTCAGGATGACTTTTTCTAGTCCCATTCATTCACCTACAGATTTCATAGTGTTAATTTTTTAACAGCTGAGTAATACTCCATTGTGTAAAAGTACCATTTTCTTTAATCTTTCTTTGGTTGAGGGACATCTAGGTTGTTTCTAGTTCCTGACTATTACAAATAAAGCTACTATGAAGATAGTTGAGCAAATATCTTTGTGGTAGAATGGAGTGTTTTTTGTATATGCCCAGGTATAGTACAGCTGCATCCTGATGTAGATTGATTCCTCCAATATGACTCTTAAAGTTGAAATATTTATTATCTGACTCTCCATGGGAGAAGTTTACCTAACGATGTTTGAACACATAAAATGCTTGAGAAACATTTTTAATTCTGTTTACTGTAACTGTCTTTTTAGAATAGTGTAATGTAGTTCAAAATATGTATTGAATGTGTTTGACAATTTCTCACATGTATGAAGTACCTTCTGAGTACTGTAACCTTCTACCCTCTCTAACCCCTCTTTCACCCTTATTAACTCCTCTTTCCTATAATTCCCATTCAAACATTCCTCTTTCTCTCTCTCTCTCTCTCTCTCTCTCTCTCTCTCTCTCTCTCTCTTTCTTTCTTCCTTTCTTTCTTTCTCTTTCTCTCTCTCTCTCCTTCCTTCCTTCATTCCTTCCTTCGTTCCTTCCTTCGTTCCTTCGTTCCTTCCTTCCCTCCTTCCCTCCTTCCTTCTTTCCTTCTTTCCTTTGACCCACTAAATTTAACCAGCATCATCTGTGTGATCATGAAATTGGAACTGTCCATTGGAGCCTGGTGGCACCTGGATAGCTACCTAATTTCAAACAATGCCTTCCCCTTCCCCAGAATCCATTAGTATCCAATATTTCATCAGGAAGTGGTAGGGCTCTGAAGGCCTGTTTCTAATCCATAATTTAAAATGAATGGGTCCAATCTCCTATAGACCCATTGCAGGCATGAATACGTTAACTATGCCATGCCCAGAAGTCAGCATTTCACAGACCTTCTCTCTGTCTTCTGGTTCTTTGTCCCACACAGCAATGATTCTCGAGTCTGAGAGGTGGTGACATCAATATCTTTCCAGGGTTGAGTACTCAACGATAACTGTCTTAGAACTTTGATCCACTATGAGTCTGGGTAACTGCTACCATTTATTGAAAAGAGAAGCATTTCTTACTAAGGCTTAGAAACTTGTTTCCATTATTTGTCTACAAGCATAAATATTTAGAAGGTAATTTGTTGCCATGACAATCTTGCTAGACAACACTGACAGATTTGCCTTTAGGGCCTAAGACATCCCAGCCATGTTTCTTTCTTTTTTTTTTTCCTGAGTTTATAGTACCAGGAATGTAATTATCTCTTTGCAATGGGCCTCATGTCCCAATCAGAGAATAGCTAGTTAATTTCATAATAGTATTACTGTTGTGCAGGTGGACATATGATGTCTGGCAGGAGTTATTGTAGATCATAGGCTGCACAGTTAGGTAGGAACGTTGATGAGTTTTTACCTCCAGAAACATGTATAGCATCTGGTTACCATGGCCCTTACCTCCAGTGACCCCAGTAACTTCTATAAAACATATAAAATATTAGAACAATAATTTTCTTATCCTTCTCACCTTAACTTTCTGGTTAGAATACAAGAATATCTTTTTTTTTGAGAAAAGGTCTTATATAGTCCCCCTTAGGAATTTATCCCTATTTTAGAGGTAAAACAACAGAAATATAGAGACATCAATAGCATTTCCAAGCACTTTGAAATGTTTGAGGTTTGTGCTCCCCTTCCCTGCTTAAAAATTAACAACGTAGGAAAAAATTCAGGTGCATTCTTTAGAAATAGCACAGGGCCAAACACATGCATAAGTAGAAAGAAGACCCAAAGGACAGTGAGCCCTGGCAGGTCTATGGCAGAATGTGTTGTTTCTTTTGAAATCTGACAAGTCCTTCTGTGCGTTCCAGGTTTCATAGGGTTGAGGATGAAGCATGGCAAATACAGGGAATGAGAGGACTACATACATGCCATTTGCTAAGAGTGTGTGCTTTAGAAACACGTGTTTTAGTGGATCACAGACTCCATACTAAGTTTCTTACTAAAAAAAAACCCATAGTAAAGTCCTGCAAAGGATCAGTGTGTGCTAACATATGCGAGAACAGCCTGGGTGCTGAGAGCAGCTCTCAAGTCTGCCCTTTCTCGGAGGTGGATGTGATGACCCACTTCCATCCCAGGTGGAGACTCAATTCCAATAACTGTGCATGCCGCTGTCCCAAGAAGTCCACATGTGAACTTACAAATGGATCCTAGCCAGAGCACAGAGCATCCAGGAACACAGATGCACTTATCCCACCCTATCGTCTCGCCAGCAAGAACCACGCGGGACACTAGGATTCTTCTGCAGAAAAAGCTTTAATGCGTCCTGAGAGAGAGAGAGCATCAGCTAACATGGCCGGAGACCCCTAAATGAGGGAACCCCTCCTTTATATAGGAAACAGTCCTTGCTTCGGACGTGTCACCCTTGGATTGGCCTGCTGCCTGTTAGCCCAGGTGAAGCCTCGGGAGTAGGTGGGGACAGCAGTGGGATGTTACTGAGCACATGTGCGTTCACCTGGCGGTGAAACCGGATGCCAGCGCCATCTTGTAATGGAGCATGTGGATGCGGCCCTTCACATGCACTGGTAGTCACTTCTGAGGTTTAGACTGGAAAGGCACCCCAGGAGAGTAAAGGCCCACCCTGCAGCCCGTATGCAAAGGAAAAGGATCTTCCCTCTGCTCTGAGCTGCTTCTGCAACTCAAGAGATTATCAGGAAATATTCACAGTCAGAGGCATAGAGATGCAGATGTATAAACTTTTACCCAACTCTGACAGCTGGCTAATGCGGAACACCTTCTGTGATAACACAGTTGGGCTGGGGCGGGGGGCTTGCTTTTCTCTCAGCAAATCACTGAAGCTTCCATCAATAATCATGTCTGGTTTGCTGCTCACTCTCCCCTCCCCTAGTATAATGGATCGCCATTAGAACAGGTGTGCTATTATTAAATAAGATTTCTTCGCCAAAGGTAGAAAAACACCGCAAGTAAAGTTCAGCCTCCTAGAAAGAAGTATTCAAGAAAAGAGCAATGAAGATTCAATAAGTTCATCACCTAGAGTCAACCACTAGCAATTTGTCAATTAAACAAATTAAGCAAGTAAGGTGGAAAGTAAAGATCAACACCTGAGGTTGTTCACCTCTAGGTATGTGATATGGGTGCCTACATTTGCACACGTGAGCACATACACACATCCCACATGCCCCCACACATCATACACACCAACAAATCACACATCGCATTCACCTGCCACTTGTCAGCCTCTTTCATGTCCTTTATGGAAGATGAATTTCATTTCCTTTGAGAACCCTATTAGTTACCTTGCAGATTGACTTTCATATTGGGTTTGTCTAGTGATTTATTTATCCTCGGGTTTATATTTTGCTCAGGAATACTAGAAAGCTGGTTTCGCACACCATCATCCTTCTAGAAATATTCATAGAATACATGGGTTCTATGATAACTTCTGATTTTCTCCATTACTGCTTTTGAATCTGAGTCAGTTGAATTTAGATTCATATTAATTTCTTCCTGCTGTGGGCATCTGAGATCTGTGTGAGTCTGTGCTGGACCAAACATCTCCATGGACTTGTGAACTCTGGTTGCTTAGAAGCAGAGAGAACATAAGCATTAACATCTCGTGGACCATAGATATTCTATCTAATGACTTGAATCACATTTGTAGGAAGAGTCCAACCAAATATTACTCTCTTCTCTGGGGTCTGGGATCCAAGTCTTCTTCCAGTTAGCATGTCTTTAACCTCCTGATTGACCACACATCTCCTGCCATCTGGTGGTCACTCCATGAGCTTACAAGAAGAAACTGCATTATTTGGGGACCAAATAGGACGTGTTGTCACAGAATGTCTAGATATCAAATGACTGCACCCAATCATCAGCATGTTTTTTTAATATAGGACTCTTTTGTCTTAAATGTATCTCACATATACAAATGGGAAAGAAAATGAAAAACACTCACTGGTCTCTGTACTGGGGTTGTTAACACTCACTGGTCTCTGTGCTGAAGTTGTTAACACTCACTGATCTTTGTACTGGGGTCCCTAACAAACACTTGACTTCAAAAAGTTTTGGAAAGTAGTCACTATTGAAGATAATTGAGTATTCCATCATAGTAATATAAAAATTAATAAATATATTGTATTTTCCCTCAAGGCACTCAAGACACATATTAATGAGGAGAACAATATTAAAATGTATTTAATTAGAGATCAAGAAACTGAAGTAAAGAGTTTAAAAACTTATGTAATTGAGAGATAAACTTGTACAAATAAGAAAGAAATGGGTTAATTGAATGTTTTTTGTAATATTATATTTCTTATTGTCTCTTGAATAGCATGTTTATATTTTCTGAGAATACTGATCTAGAATTTAACTATACACCCATAACTTCTTATAGTCTTTTTGGAATCAATGTAACTCCCCATATAATATGATAATCTTACAATAATAACTTCCATTTCCCCCATCTAGGCTTTGGGTTATTCTTATGATACTTTATATTTATATATGCCTTAAGCCTATAAATACATTGCTATTAGTTTTTATTAAGATAGCAAAATTCTTTTTAGAGGGATTTAAATGAGGATAAAACCTTATGTATTTTCCATGAAGCTGCCATTTCAAGTGCTTCCATTTTTTTTTTATCTAGATCCACATTTCTGCATGAGATCTTTTTCATTCTGCCTGGAGGATTTCTTTTAACGTCTTGTAGTGCAGGTTTGTGATAAACACTTCCAGCTTTTTTATGTATGGAAAAAAATCTTTGTTTGCGACATACTTTTGCTGCATATAAAATTATAGAGTGATGGGTCCCTTTCTCTCAGTTGTAAAGAAGCTGCCCATCCTCTTCTTGCCTCTGTTTCTGATGGGGACTCTGCCTTGTCTTTACCTTTTTTTCTTTTCTTCTCGACTTGTCGCCCCAATCCCAGGTGCCCTTAGGCTTCTGTCTTCATCCCTGGCTCTGACAAATTTGGCAACCATATTTTAGTAGTTAAATTAATTTTCCTGTGCTTTAGGTTTTCTGGGGTTTTTTTTTTTGATTTCTGGGGTTATGTTTCTCATAAAGTTAGATTTTGGTCATCATATCTCCAAATGTCGTGCGGGTCACTTTCCTCTGATTTATTGACTCTAAGGTATTAATATCCAACCAGTTGAATTTAGTGGAGTTCATCAATAGTCTAGCTTTCTAAATTAGCTTTCTTTCCATGATTCATGATTTGTGTATTTTTGCTTCTGCTTCTCTAAGTTTAATAATCTTTTCTTTCCTAGTACTTAATATGTACCTCTCCCACCATGTGGACTCTTCCCGAGGTCTCGATGCCCTAACCTCTAACCCTCTGAGTCTTCCTCTCACTTCAGAAACATCTTGACCATGTTGGACATAAGGAACACAGTCACAATTGTAATTTTTTGTCTTTTTTCCCCTTTTATTGAAAATAGATAATTTTCTCCATACAATATGTCTGATTATAGTTTCTCCTCTGGTGCGGGAGAATTGTCTGCATTCTGTCAATCATGTTTTAAATAAAATGCTGATTGGCTGGGCAGGAGGTGTAGGTGGGAAAACCAGACAGGAAGTGGAAATGATGCAAGGAGAGCAGGAGAATTCTGGGGAGGAGGAAATTGATTCCTCGCACTCCTGCCCAGATCACTGAAGAAGCAGGATGTGAGCTGCCCCACTGAAAAAGGTACTGAGCCACATGGCTAAAATAGATCAGAAAAATGGGTAAATCAAGATGTGAGAGTTAGCTAACAAGTAGCCTGACCTAATGGACCAATCAGCATTATAACTTATAGAGATCTGTGTGGTTGATTTTTCTCTGGGACTAAACAGCTGGGAGGCCCGGCCTTTTCATGTTACACTCCTCCCTTGACTCCTCCCAGTTCCTCACCATCTTTCCTCCCTTCTGGGTCCTTCGTCTCAGTTCCATGTTGCTTTCTACTGATTTATCCTTCTCTTTATTGTGGATTGTATATTCTGGCTCTTGGCAAATTCTGATCAGATACCAGATATTATGTATTTCATCTTGGGCATTGGATATTTTGTGCTTTATTCTGGGATACAGTTGCAATTCTTGGAAATAGTATTAACCTTTTGGGTCTTGCTCTTTTAATTTTCTAATTATAACCAGAGCATCACTTAAGGTGGGGAGATTATTCACTATTGCTAAACTATGCCTGTTTCTGAACATTGTGCCAACCGGCTAAAATTTGTTCTTTACTCTGGCTGATGACATAATAGTCACTGATAGCTATTCTGTGGGACCACTTTGGTCCTTGGACTCAAGTTTTTTTTTTATATATGAATGTGCTAAACACTTGATAGAGATGCTGTCAAGATGCCCAACGCTGGTACTCTTCTGCAGACACTAATTACCTTGTTTGCTTATACTCTGAGCAACATCTCCTCTACTAAAAAACTGAACCCTGCTTGTTTTTTCCTTCTCTGGTCAAGAAGCTAGGGCTGACCAAAAGCATATTTCAATTACTTCCTGCTTTTCAGGGACCAATTTTTTTTTGTTTTGTTTTTCGAGACAGGGTTTTGCTGTGTATCCCTGGCTGTCTTGGAATTAGCTCTGTAGATCAGACTGGCCTCGAACTCACAGAGATCCAGCTGCCTCTGCCTATCGAGTGCTGGGATTAAAGGCCAACACCACCACTGTCTGGTTTAAATGTCCCTTTTCACAGTCGTGTAACCTTTGGTTTTAGTGAGAAGTAAGATGCATTTGGGAGGCTGAGGAGGTAGCTCAATCTGTAAAGTATTGTCTTGCAAGCAGGAGAACCAGGGTTATGTCCCCAAAATCCACGCAAAGAAACCAGAAATGGGTGGCACATGTAGTATGGAGTGCTACGGAGGCAGAGACAAGTGAATGGCTGGGGTTTGCTGTCTACTCAGAATCATTTACATGGCAAGTCCAGGTCAGTGAGAGAGCCGATCTTTTAAAAAGGAAAAAAAAAGGTGGATTATAGCATGATTAATAAAAACCCAGAGACGGATGTTGGGGCTCAATCTGAAGACCAAAAATGCAAAGCAACCAGCCAGCCACTGGCTCTTACTTTGACCTCAGTTTGAAATGGTGATCCTGCCTCCAGGAGACCTCAGAATGACACTGAGACTGAGAGCCGTCTCGTCCCATTTTATAATCCTCTCTAGTTCTGGGATTAAGGGCGTGCACCACTACTGCCTGGTTTCTGTATGACTCCTGTGATTTAAGGTGTGCGTCATTGCTGCCTGGTCTGGAAGGCTGGCCAGTGAGGCTGTTTTACTTTTCTGATCCTCAGACAAGCTTTATTTAATAAAATACAAATGAAATGCCACTACAGTGGGTCTGGCCTAGGGTATGACACCTAAGGCCATCTTGGGATCTCTGTACAAACACACACACACACACACACACACACACACACACACACACACACTGTTCTTATTCTTCCTGTATGTGGTAATTTTGCTTGTTGATGAAACATTTGGTTTAAGTGTCCTTCTATTATGTATCTAGATGGTATGCTCATCTATATATTTGCTCTATCTTGAATTTGCCTCTTGGCTTCTTGGGTCTGTGGGTTTAAGTTTCTTTAAGTATTTCAAAGGTTTGACCTCTTCATTTCCTCCTTGTGAAATGTTCGTTACATGTCTGCTAAACATTTGGGTGCTAAACATACTGTGTCATACAATACATGAATGCCATTCCTCTTTTAAGTGCATTTTTATTTCTTTTCTCCCATTGGGTTGTTTTTACTGATCCATTTTCAAGGCCTTTGGTGCTATTGTTTCTGTTGTTGTTTTTTGTTCTTACACATATCCAGTGAGGTTTTATATTCATATGGTCAAGTATTTAGTTTTAGAATTTTCATTCGGTTTGTTATTAGAGTTCCAATATTTCCATTGATAGTTTATATTTTGTCACTCATTCCAGTTACCATTTCCTTTAAATCGTTCAACATGCCTATAATAGAGTTCTCAGAGTGTTTCTTTGGCATTTCCAATTCCTACATCATTCTGGGGAACTACTTCTACTGAATGCACTTTTTAAATTTACCTTTAGGTCCCATTGCTTGTTTGCAAGTGTAGTACTTTTAAAAATGTATGCTGGACATTGTGTACGTTACCTAGTTTGTAGGTTATGTATTTAAAGGCTGTGGAATTTTAATTAGAATGACCATTGGTTTATGGAAGACTACTTAGACCCTAGAATGTGGAGAGTTGATGATGAGACCACTCGAGGCATTTGATAACGTATGGGATTATTTTTAGGAATCTAATGTGCTAACCATTGCGCAATGGAGCCTGAGAGGATAATTTTAGTTCACATATCTGGAGAATGATAGGGTTACATAGCAGGTAGAACCCAGAAGTGCAGCTCGGCACCCACCAGTATACAGAGTAAGCACCCCACAATATGGGATAATCTATTCAGTATTTCAATGATTCTTAGGCTGAGAAACTTGGGGCTTGGGATACTATTAGAGAGGATTAATGGGATATTTCCCCCTTCCAGTCCTATGCCTGTCCTTTACTTGAGAGTGTGGTTCTTAGGGTCTTAACTAAATGCCCAAGATATTAACTGAAGTCTCTTTGCACTATGCAGACTGTCTGGGACTCCAAAGTCCCTTCCTACTTTACCTCTCCTAAAAATTTCACTGAGACATCAATTCCTTGCAGCTATTTTAGGATTCGCCTAACTAAGTTTTGCCCAGTTTGTGTGCTGCCCAGGACGTTGCCATAGCTTCTGGGTGTCTTAGCTTTTGTATCTGCACTTTCTCCATTGTCTTTCCTGGAAAAGTCTTCTCTTTCCAGCCTCTGCCTGATGAATGTGTCCGGTTAGGATACCTCAGTTCAGAAAGTGCCTTAGAGAGGAATATTGAGTCCCGGTAAAACTAAGTTCACATGTTTTTCTTCTGTTGGGTATCAAAGAGCTTTGTACAAACTGGGAAGTTTGTCATCCAATCCTGGCAACAGTTGCTGCATATATTTGGTCTAGTTTTATGGCTTATAATAGGAGAACAAATCCTATGTCAGTCATTTAGTCATGACCAAAGATTATTCCCAGAACTGGAATTTGAATCCCAACTCTAAATCTCAGATTCCTTTATCATTCTCTAAGAATAACTAGAAGTTCTTATAATTAGAAGTATCAGTTTCATAACATATGAAGATAAAATTATAGTTATCTCTTTCAGGGAGTGCTGCGATGAATATTTCTTACAAAGCTAGCTTCTCATTCCACTTTCCAATACTATTTCCAGACTGGCTAATAACTCCATACAAATTATTTTCTGTCTGCTGAGATATTAATAGCTACCTTCTATCATAGTCTTTCTATTGCCAGCAATGCCAAAATTATATATATTGTATTTTATAATCACAGCACATCTATTTTCCCTGTTTCCTTTGTAGGGACCGTGAGGCTCCAGGAGATGAACTCACTTGTCATGTGTTCTGAGTTAGTTAAGTTAGGAGCTGAACCTCAGACCTCATGCTGTCTGACTATAAATCCTAAAGTTTTATCAGGCAGGGTAGGCTATCTGCTACAGCACACAGTTCTCAAGTCTTAGTGACTGGTGACTGGCCACATACTGACTTCGGAAAGTGTTCTTCTCAAGCACATTGCAGTCCAGCAAGGGTTGATGGGAAAACAGCCCCACCCCGGCTTTTTCTTTCACTGGCCCCGCCAGTGCGGAGGCGATGGATTGCTTTGACATTTTACTTTATCATAAAACAGTGAAGAACAAGTACTGCGGATCACATCAGGCAATTTTTAAGGTTGTCAAGTGAATAACATCATCTCTGGTAGTTTTGAACTGGGCAGAAGTCAGCTGGAATCTACCTAACCACAAGGAGGATGGGAAATGTAGTTCGTTTATTTAGGAGGAAAAGCACATGCATTTTTGACGAACAAATTTCTTATCAAGCTAAATTCTCTCCCCAGTACCTCCTTTGGAAGTTTTTGGTAAATTTTGCTCTAAATTGAATTTTTCTACTCAGAAAGCCTGCTTTATAGACATAACCAATCTACTAACTCAACAAAAATGAATACAAACCATATTCTGAGATTTATGCTCTAAGCTAGTATGTCATGCTATTGTTCACAGGACCAATTATAATAACTGTTTTCATCATCTCCAATTTGGACAGTAGATTTCATTGTTAACTATTTGATAGTCTACTTTCAAAGTTTGGCATCGGCTATTTTAATTAAACCACCGCTTATCCATCTTTCTCCTGTATCATATTCTTTAGGTTTGGAACACCATGGAGTCAACACTTGGTTTTCTGGTCCAGCATCTCAGAATGTTGCCTTTCAGCGTCACTTAGAACTCCAAAGACACAAAATCAATGTCAGGGGCTCTGTAATTGCTCAAGAAACAACATCAGTGCTACACAAAGGAAACAGCAAACTCTTCAGTGTGAGGAAGACATTTCCAGGAAGGGCTGGATTAGGTTCATCTGGGAAAGAATGGTGACACCTACAAGACCAAGTGTTTTCCTAGAGTGAAGCAAACCCGCGAAGCCTATTAGTCTCGGTGTTTTCTTCAGCACACCAGTGTCTTTTGACTTGAGTGCATCTCTCCCATCTGCTTGGTCAGAAAATCTGAACAAATTTGCTCACTTTCACTGTGAATACACCTGCCCTAACCCTGAACTTCTATTTCTTTCCTTATCATGACATTTCCATTTTTTCCCTGTTTTAAATATCTCTCTTCCTATCTTCCTATCTGTCCCACAAGAAGCTGCCATTACCTTCTGAGAATGCAGGTGACATTGTGTCCATTCTCCTCGGCAGTGTCT
Organism: Myodes glareolus; assembly: GCF_982192425.1. Classification (NCBI taxonomy): domain Eukaryota; kingdom Metazoa; phylum Chordata; class Mammalia; order Rodentia; family Cricetidae; genus Myodes; species Myodes glareolus. The sequence goes on from NC_142050.1 coordinate 7,794,768, forward strand.
TCTATCTCCGGATCATGGCTCTCCGCCATCTCTCACTGCGTCTCTGGTTTCGCCCTTTCATGTCCCCAGGATCCAGCTAGAGTGTACACTCTGCATCCCTAGAACTTCTCGCAGCCCTTCTGTACATGCTCCTAACACCTGAGTTTCTTATTCTTGGCAACATTCCCATTCTATCTCTACTCCTCATAGCTTCCTTAGGTTCCCTGACCACAGTAGCCACTGATATTTTTTTCTGTGGAATCTACACAGGGTTTCTGGTTAAAGAAACCCCCCTTTCTCATGTCTGAGTGGTGCTTTGTGTCAATCATCACTCTGTGCTCCATCTTCCCTCTTAGACCACAAGGGCCTAGGTTATGGGTATCTTATGAATTTTCCTATTGATCTCCTTTCATGCTGAGAACCACACCTTCATCAAGGAGAATACTTAGAAATGCTTAGTGGGAAAATTTTAAAGCAAATGTGACATCCACAGTGCAAAGACATTTTACTTGGGGCCTGGAATTTAAGTTACTGTGCCTGTGAAGTTATCTTATCCCTTCCTGGCTCTCTGTTTTCTGGCCACCATAGAAGGAGCAGCTCTGGCTGAAGATGACTGAAACCTTTGTCATCATCAGCTAAAATTCAGTCTTTGTTCCGTTTGTATATTTCTCTCTCAGGCGTTTGTCACATAGATGAAACACAAACAGAAGAAAAGGTAGGCTTAAGCTTGATGGATGTGGTGGTACATGTCTACAATTCTAATCATCAAGGAAGCTGAGGTAGGAGGGCCAACTGAAGCTAAAGATCGCAAGAGCTCGTCTTAATAAAGAATAAAGAGAGGGAGAGAGGGAAAGAGGAAGAGAAAAGAAAAAAGCAAAGATAAAAAACATGATCTTGTGGAGAAGAGAAACAATTTATTAAAATAGTTAATTTTAAAATTGTTTTATAGTTTTAGTTAGCCTTTATTTTCTCAAGATAATATATGTGCTACTTTGCTAAGAAGACTGGCACTACCCGTGTAAAATATGCTCTAATAATATGTTTCCAAAAGGCATCTGAAGGACTCTCTCATGTGCCTGGGATGGTGCCTTGTAGGCACCTTCCTCAACAGTGCTATGAATAAAATTTTGCAGGTAGACCAGCTTGCCTGGGACAAGCACAACTTTTGTTAGAAAGAGCAACTGCGGGTGCGGGTGTGCAGCAGGGCAGTGGGAAAGAGCTGCCTATGGCATGGATCCTTCAGGGAGAGCGTGTGTCTTCATCAAAATTCTAAAGGCATTGAGACTGCCATTCAAAGAGTTAACATCTGTGGAGAATAAAAAATGCAATGGAGAGGTTTCAGGCAAAGCATGGGGAGACTGATAAAATTATCAGTGAATTAAATTCAGACAGATGGTTCTGGGAAGGAGTGAAATACACAAACCTTACGTAGAGTATAATGGCTCTCACTTTGACAGGGGCTTTGTCAACAGGACAAGCTCCCCCACCCCCTTTTAATCTGCATTTTAAGGCAGTTGGAAATCAGATTCTCCTTTTCTAAAGGTGTTGCTCAATACTTACAGCAACAAAAACAACAATAAGCTTTTAAGGCAGCCTGGACAGCCACAGACACCCCCGGGGACCAGTGTAGTTGCTCAGCCCCAGAGAAGGCATGTGGCAGGTGCACATCGCTCATGCCGCTTCTCACTGGTCTCAGAGTGGCTGTCTGCATCAGTAGGTCCTTGGCAGTTAAAATGATTCTAGGAAACACATGCCAATCATTAGCTCTGTTTATAACAGCAGGATGGCAAAGGAAGCTTTAGCCATCCAAACAAAGCTAAACAAACACGAAACCCACAGATCTCACATCACAGAACACACAAACCAGTGCAAGGCTGCTGATTTAAATTTTCAGTTTTCGAAAAATCAAAATCCCAGAAGGCTGATTGGAGATTATTCTACATTTAGGCAAAAGCTATGAGAAAATAACACATAATTTCTCCCTCGGGTTTCTCCTTTCCCTTGTGGTTCTGTTTTATCGTCTCTCATTTGGCTCCAAAGACCCCGTCTTTCAGGTGACAAGACCAGGCATATTCATGCTTGAATGATGACGGCCAGGCGGCTTCTTAGCAATGGACTTTGCTTTTGTTCCAGACCAGATGTTCTGTTTCTCCCTGGTAACAGTTCGCATTGTCGTACCTTATTATATGACACTCTCTGGATGGGATGCCAGAGTAGCCTCCAAATCAGCCAAGAGCAGAGCTGAATCAATGGGACAGCTGGCAACCTCCGTGGGGAGGGAGCATTTTTTGCCTTTTTGATTCATGCAGCCTCCGCTAGTTCAGATCCAGGATGCCATGAATGATTTTTCTTAGTGACAGGTGAGAAAAAAGAAAGGCTTTGTAAACCTAATTCAGTGGAATCTGGAGACTCAGTGTCCTATCGATTAAAAGGAGGTGACCAAGAGTAAGTAGACACATGGACTACTTGTATTTCCCCCCTAATCGACTTCTGTGCTTCCGTCTGTATTGGAGTTGTCAGGTTTCTCTCAAGGATAAGCTTGAAATCAAGAGTATTGTGTTTATTGACCTAGGGTTAGGATTTTCATTATGTCTCCAATAGCCTATTATCAACAACAGCAAGATTATCACCCCTTTAAAAAAAAAGAAATATAACATTCCCTGACTTATTGTTAACTTTGCTAAAAATTTAAGGTTACTTTAATGGGCTTGTTTACATCATCTGAGATATAGAGGTTGAAATGTGTTTATCACGACCAATGTTTTACACAAGAATCATCCATTTTAACACGTCAGCAAGGGACTAAGTTCAGATCTTTCCCCAAGTGGTGCACACTTCCTGGGTCCTTAAGAACACTGGTAATGGTTTCCTACTTCTCTATGGATGTAAACCAGGTCATCAGCCATTTTAACCGAGAGGGTTATTGGGAGATAAACCATACCGTACCTGGGAGATCCACTCCTGGTGTGGCTGAGAGACAAAACCTTAACAGTCACAGAAGTCAGAGATACTGCAGGGCAATGTCCCATCAATCATGGCAGACATATTGGCAACATGATGGATTATAGCCAAAATTGACCTTGGTGGGTTAGCCTTTGTCATGTAAGTAACAGAATAAGTCAGAGCAGCGGGTCTACCCACTGCCAACCAGAAGAGCTGTGCTGAGCCAGCAGCAAGACGAAAACGAACGTTAGTGGGAAGTGACAACCACATTTCTGAGCCACAGGAATGGTTATCTTTTGGTTCAATCCTTGAGTAGAATGAGATATTTCAGGAAGGGTTTTTCAAAAAAGGAAAACAATGTGGCAATGTGTCCTTGTCACAGTAGGATTTTTTTTCTTTCTTAACCTAAATATAGCTTGGAAAATAGATCTGGGGAACTTGGGGGGGGTCATTGATATCAGGGTGAACTATTATCATTTAAGTTATTTTAAGGTCTATCCAGTGAACAAATATGATACGAACTAAAGTGTCAATCCCGTTGAGAATGCATGGGTTCACATACATGTAATGCAATATTCAGTTGTTGGCATATGATTTGGTTTGGGACTAGAAGTAATTAAGTCGGAAGTTCCTGTTGGTTTTTCTATATGATCTTAGTACCTGTCTCTTAAGAAACATACTGAAGTTTTACTGTCTTACATGACCTATCCAAGTTCTGTTTTCTGGAGTTTAATATTATTTGGGCAGCCACAAAAAGTCAAAAAAAAATCCTGGTAAGATGTTTCAATAATGTGTACTTAGTTGTTTGGAGGACTCAGCTACAGAGAATAACAGAAACAGAGAAAATATTGTGATCAATTGGCTTTTCGTAGGTAGGTTAGGTTAGAATAGATCAATGCAAGAGAGCTACCCAGTTACTTTCTAGATGCTTAGAACTTATGCTATGGAGTAGAGAATTTGGTCACTTTTACCAATAAAAACAGTCAGTAGCCCTGATCAAATCCCTAATCCAGGGAAGCCGATGATATTCTATGATCTCCTCTGGAATGAGTACTTATGTATGCCAAAGATCCAGGTGCTGTGTGCATGTCCCTCTTGTTCCAGGTCAAATCACTCAAGTTGGTGTCGCGAAGCACTTAAACTCAAGCACCAATTAGGTGGTATTCACATCTGGAGATGAGACTCTACATATTTGCAATCTGGCCAATCCAAGCAGCTTTGTGGTTTTTTTTTCCCCCAAACATCTGAACATTACAAACATCAGTTAAAGAAATGGCTTTTAAGACAAAAAAAGGTCAAAATTTATCATAGAAAGCTTTTCTTTTTTTTTTTTAAAAAAAAAAACTTTTGGATTTAAAGAATATGTGCCTACCAAAAAGCATATACAGAGTCAGGAAGAATTCAAGAAAGAAAAATGCAGAGGTTGGCGAGGCAGCTCAGTGGGTGGGTGCTTGCCTTGAACTCTTGGCCATCCCTATATCCTATATAAAGGTGGAGGAGGGAACAACTCCACAGAATTGTCCTCTGAGTATCACATATTGCTGTGGCACTCATGCTCCCATTCAATTACATTTTCCACACATAATTATAATTTTAAAACGAGATAGAGACGCAATATTGTATGCATCTTGCTTTATTTAAAGGTAAGGAACCCAGGGGAGTCTCAAAGTCCACCTTTCCTCTTCTGAGACTGATGCCAGGAAGGCTGGATGCATGCTTTCGGGGATAACCCGAAGATAGAAAGCATGGCTCGGACTCTGTAAGACATTTCGTGTGTTCTGCTGTTCCTTTGATGGGAACAGATGCCGAGAAGCTCAAGCATGCAGATGGGCCATCTTTAGCTATGTGGGCTACTGTCTAGAGAGGGGAGGATAAAGCCAAGCACAAGCTGTGATTGTATTCTGGGTGCATTTCTCTTCTTTCTGGATGAAAGCCTATGATGCTGCTATACTGGAGACAGAATTACTTCGCTCGCTAATCTTTCCCATTCTTCTTGACTGCAGGATTTATAAGACATTGCGCTCTGGGTCCAGGCGTCATTTGGGGATCACATCATGATAACTCTATGTATGTGCACCGGGAGGGCAGAGTTGCAAAGCAATTGCTCAGCAAGGCAGAGGAAAGAAGCAATTACAGGAATGCATTTTAGCCCTGCTTGTCAGAGGGAGTTTCACTGGGGCACAAGGGAAGTATTAACTTGGGCAGCATCCCTTTCAGAGCTTAATTTAGTTTTTTTCCTCTCTCTCACTTGTGTGATTCCAGTATTTTAGCTACAATCCCCAGGCCTTAGGAACTTTTACACAGCTCTTTATATAAAGCAGGGCTTGAATTCTTGAAGAAGAATAAATAGGGAGCTGCATAATTTATAGGAAAATGGCCTGATGAACTATTTCTTCACAAAGAACATGAAGGTTACATTGGAAAAAGCCAAATACCTTTTTAATGAACAGTCAGTAATCACCAGTCGCTCCAGTAAGTGCTTGGATTTGTTCTTTTATGTGCTATGTGTCCTCAAATGAAGCGTCTGATTCTGATGGCAGTCATGCGTGCATAAGCCTGTTGCCACTCCCTCACTCCCCACTCAGACCTGCAGCAGCTCACGCCCAGTATAGAGAATTAGGAAAAATGGAAGGCAAAGATTTTTTAATAAGTTCAATTTCCATCCACTTTGAATACCACAATGGAGGCATGGTGACAATGCATTCTCTTTTTGGATTTATGCCACTGTTTGGGTTTAAAGATAGCAGTATTATATTTTAGAATGTAAGAAAAGAAGTTTAAACCAAGAGCCATTAAAATAAATTGCCAACGCGTCTTTAAAAAATTAGCTCTGCTTCATTTCATCTGTAGCCTCCAATGTGTTCATTCCTCCTGATTTTGTACATGATCGTCTCATCATTTGGAATGCATCCCTGCCTTTGAGTCCCTACTTCTCAATGTTTCTAATTCTAACAACCCTAACCAAACATCTTAGGAAATGGGTCAGGGCTAATCTCCTCTGACCAGTTCCTGTTGAGTGACTTACTTTAATCCATAGCTTCTATGAAGTTAATGGAAGTATGTTCTTGGTGAACTTCCTGTGTTTTTTTTAAATTTATATCTTTTGTTTTTGAGATTATAAAGTTATTGCATTATTTTCTTTTTCTATTTTCCCCCTCCAAACCTTTCCATATACTATACTAACACTTGCTCTTTTTCAAATTCATGGTCTTTTGTTTTTACACACACACACACACACACACACACACACACACACATTCACACACACACGTTTTTCTTGCTCTTCGCATTCCTCAGTTGCACGTAGTTCTTTATGCAAGGTTGAGGACTCATGTGAGATTTTCCTTGTCCACTTTATCATGTCAAGGAAATGTCTTTTTGCATCAGACGGATGCCATCAAAGAAAACCACAACTAGTCAAAATGCAGAACTGTGAAGCTCAGTCCCAGCTGCCATATGTGCTATACACCTCCCACACCTAAAGCGCACAGACGATTGTGAAAGAGAAACGAAAGATTGTAAGAGCAAGTGGATCAGGAAGTTTGTGATGAGATTGTCTTCTACGAGTAAAAGAAGCTCCACTCATAAAACCTCGCCAACATGACTGCCTAAGCAGCAGTAGACATGATTATTTTGTTAGTTCCTAGCTGTGATGGTTTCTGAATGTTTTAAGACTATAAATATATTTTTAAGTGAAGGTAGTGCTGTTTAGTAGTTATTTGGATATACTTAATTCAAAGTATGGGTTATGTACAGATATGTAAAGCTTTTTTTTTTTTTTGGTACCAACTACTTTAGGATGTGGCGCCTTCTCTGGAGTGTGGTTTACCTACCAGGTGTCATACCTCTCCAGGTAGCTATCAAATGCCAATAGCTCCTCAGGCAGATGTGAGATGTCCTCCCCACATCCCCTCTCCATGCTAAGATTTTGTCTGACTTGAGTTCACACAAGTCATTTGCACAGCAGCGCTGCTATGTTCAGAAAACAATGTTTTCTTGAACTCATCTACTGCTCTGGCCCTTAAAATATTTCTGTTCCCCTTTCCATAAAGATCTATGAGCCTTGGGAGGAAGAGAAAGATTTTTTTTTAAATTGACAATAGTCTTCTCTCTTACAATGCATCCTGAGCACAGTTTCTCCTCCCTCCACTCCTCCTAGTTGCCCCCACCTCCTCTCTCCCCCAGATCCACTGCTCCTCCACGTCCTCTTCAGAAAAGAGCAGGCTGCCAAGAGATGGCAGCAAAACAGGGCAAAATAAGGTACAATAAGACAAAGCAAAAGCTCTCATGTCAAGACTGACCAAGACAATCCAATGGGAGGACAAGAGTCTTAAGAGCAGGCAAGAGTCCAAGATACACCTGCTGCCACTGTCAGGAGTCCCACAAGAACACCAAACTGGCCATCATAATCTATATGTCGAGGACCTGGTGCAGTCCCCGTGCTTGCCACTGCCACTTCAGTGTCTGTAAGCCAAGATAATCCCGGATTAGTTGATTCAGTGTGCGATGTGATTCTTAAAAATTTAAATACTGGTCACTGAACGAGGAATTGCAACATATGTCTAAGCCCCCTTATACTGTTTGGAGAAGGAGGAAGAAATGCCTGCAAAAGCAATTCAGAACAGTTTTGGGCTGTGCAGCCTGAGATAGCTCAGGGCTGAAGATGTATATCTAATAACCAGGATTTGTAAGGAAGTGAAGGGCAAGCATATGTGCTCAATTATGTTGACTTGATGATTACCTTGGTAATAGAGTCACATGATATCCTTCAAATTTTGGGTGCGTGTATGTTTTTTTTTCCTTTGGATGCACTGTAGTATACAGGGGTCAGACATACTTACTGTATGGCTATCTGGAAAACTGCAGAGGCCATTCCTACAGATAGCAGGAGTTCACCTCTGCCACGGACCACCTTCCTCATGAAACCATCTCTTTACCGAGATAATGTTCTCACTGCATCTCTATTTCCTAGCAGCTCTCTGTAGACTTCACCCAACTGATAGTATTGAATCATTGGTATGGGCATTCTGAGTCTTGAGTTTTATATAAGCACAGGGATTTTGTAGTTTAATGCTGAGCATCTCTCATGTGAGCAATGACGGGGGCAGAGACTTCTGCTTTCTTTAATATTACACTGCTGCTTGCCAGAGTAGGGAGAAATGTCATGTGAAGGAAACCGAGAAGACTTGGGTAGAATGTGAGCACTGTGCAGAAGTGAAGTGCTTAGGGCTTTGCATTAGGTAAGCAGAATTTCAGTGAGTTGAGATCAGCAGATTTGCGCGATGTTCTGGTAAGCCACTTCCCTCCTGCAGCCCACTCATTAATTTTCGGAAGTCTGACAGAATGGCTAAAAGGATGATCAATTTCAAGTGTCACTCCTGGCTTGTTTTTAGCCTCCTGCGAAAGGAGTTCCTGACAAGCAGCCCTGTTAGTGCCCTCAAAATGTCTCTTGGTATTAAATATTGGGAATAAGCTGAAATAATGAAACTAAGATTTTTATGTCACTGGAACTGTTGATTTAGAAGATGATGAGATTAGGATGTATTAATGACTTGTAGGTGAACCTGAGCACTCAAAGCATCAAGACTTCCATTAATAGACTTGCTTGAAACATGGGGAATATCCTTGCTCTTGTGGCAAGTGATTGTATGACATTGTTACCTCCTGGGAAAACCTCTGGTTCTCCCTTCCTGCTTATCATCTGGTGTTATCTAACTTGACAGTTTATTTTATTTTTTTGAGATTATAAGAACATCACTTTCTTTTCCCCTTTCCTCCCTCTAACCCTACCATGTATCCCCCTGATCTTTTTCAAATTCATTGCCTCATTTTTCTTTAAATGTTGTTACATGAATGTGTGTGTGTATGTGTGTGTGTGTGTGTGTGTGTGTGTGTGTGTGTGCAAATAACATAACCTGTTTGGTTTATATAAAGTTACTTATATGTATATAGATAGACAACTCCTTTTCTTTTTGTGGTGGTCCTTGAGCTGGACCCAGGGGAGTGAAGTTCTAGGTGGCACTGCATTTTCCTCCTTATTTTTTTCCTCCCTGTATTTTTATCCACTCAACATTTTTCCTTCTTTGCTAGATGCCCCCTTTCTTTCAAGAGCAACTCCGAACCCTGTATCACCAGGGCAAATTATCGGCAAGGCTTACCTACTTGGGTGTCTATGGCATCTACTGATGTTGATTTACCATCATTTTATCTTAACATTTGACCAATTGATTTTATTTAGAGTGCTCTTGGTGAGTGAAGGGGGAGAAAGGTATCAAGGAATCCAGTTGTAGAAGTTACGTTATAAAATCTGAGAACGTTCCCATACATGTCCTTTAGATAAGAATCACACTATGTGGCTCTGTGTACCAATAAATGACAGCAGAGATGAACAACTGCTGGCAGAGGGTTAGATGGTTCAAGTACACGACAAAAGCAGCTAAGGGCTGGAAGACTAGGAGACTATGCAGCTATTCAACCCCACTCATACTTCTACCCTTCAGGAATATGATGACATATGTAATTCTTGATTTGATATTAATATTAAAAAAGTTGTCCTGACAGGAGTTGTGTGGGTGAGAGAAAAGGAGGGGAAAAGAAAGCAAACTAATGAGAGCCAAAGTAAAGGAGAGAAAAAGAAAAGCCATCTGTGGTCTTGGGTACTGTTGCAGCTTGTTTTGTGACTTCTGCCATAAACACTATAAAATACCGGAGACAGAATGCCGTACTTCGGTCACACCTGGGAAATTTAATGTTACCACAGTGGTCTGAGAAGTTTGAACACAACCACTTTTCTAGGCGAGTGTTTACCCACTCGATTAAAACTTGATAACTCACCAGAATGCTAAGCTCTGAGCTAAGACTGGAAACAATAAACTGACAAATTAAAGAGCATCACCTGGTGCTGCGATACACAGTACCATTCATTTATAACACTAATGGGGCTAGAATCTGCCTATACCCAATCCAAGGCTGCATTCTATTTGCTCTTTTATTGTCTGCGATAAGAGCCAATGCTGGGCCCAGGAATCAACCTATCTTCGCTTCCACAGTGATGGGATCTTTTCTTCCCCCATTCCTTTAAGAAAGCATCAAAGACGGAAAGATAACATTTTTTATGCTGATGATTCTTTACAAGCTACGCAAAGTCCTCAAAAATACTTTGCTTAAAATAGTGGTATTTGGAAGGATTAAGGGTAATAGGCCAATTCTATGGGACTATCTGGGTCTATTAGAAGCAAAATAATTTGCAAAAGGCACTTAAAATCACAGCCTATGTTTTATATGCACTAATAGCTTGTTGTTTCATAATGCCTTTTTCTAATTTTGTTTTCTGAAATGTTTTTGCTCTCTGCATGAGTTGTTTTTCCTTCTTTAACCAGTTAAGAATCATTTCCTTTGCCTTAATAGAGCTGTCAGCCTGTTTCCAGTCATCTTGGCTTTCATCTCTGCCAGGAGTAGATGCGCAGAAAGACGGGTAGAAGACCTGTGTGATGGGGCACTCCCCCTGCGGATGTAGAGTGACTGACTTAGTCAAGTGGAAATGCATGTCAGAGTCTGTGATGGGGGCTTGGGAACACACGGTCGTCGGGCCTGACCCCTTGCCTGGTGTTGGTGTTAAAGGGCTGTGCTCATCTACTCAGATCTGCCGCTCAGATACGTGTCTTCGGGGAGGGCCTCAGATCTCAGAGGCCCTTGTGTCTTTCAACTTTTGGAATAGCCTCAAAGAGCTCACGAGTCATTTCAGTTTTACTCATAATGAGTTTCCTCAGGCTGTTGTTTGGTACCTTGGAAACATACTGTTTGCTAAGCTTTCTCGGGGGTACCAAGTATTCTCTGTTCCTCGGATTCACTGTCCCTTTGAAAAGTGTGGCTCACAGCTTAGTCTTGACCACCTAGGCTCACCAAAATGGCACTCTGTTGCTTGCTTTGGCAACATATCTGTTAAATAGAAACAATACAGAGAAGGTTGGCATGGCCCCTGCACAAGGATGGCACGCAAATCGGTGAAATGGTCCATATTTTTTTAAAAAATGACAATCTGGACATTAAATCATTAAGTCAAAGGTAGAGTATTTTTTTAAATACATTTATTTTTATGTGTGTGGATTATCTTGCCTGAATATATGTCTGTGAACCACATACATGCAGTGCCCGTGGAGGCTGGAAGAGGATGTTAGGTCATTTGGGACTGGAGTCACAGCCGTGAGCCTTCATGGGGGTGCTGGGAATCCAGTCTAGGCCCTCAGAACAGCGACTAGTATTTTTAACCACGGAGTCATCTCTCCAGCCCACACTAGGAGTGTTGAGATTGAGGCAGGATTTGTAAACTCTCAGGGTCAGGGTGAGAGTCCTGGACAGCCACGGACTTGCCACTGTGGCATGGTGGATGCTCTGCTCTGCCTCTTGGGGAGCTGGGGCTGTGCATGGAGCCTGCAGTTTTCCAGGCTCGAGACTGCTACCAACCAATGCCTCTCAGACTCACTCGGTGACCTCACTCACTTCAATTTCTTGAGCTCTGTCTGTCAAGCCTGCTTGCCCAGAGGGCCCTCTTTTCTATCTCTTTCTAGCTTCCCATTCATGGGTGCAGTCCGTGTCATAGCAACAGCAGCTGCCCTTGGTCCGTTGCCTTCTGGCTATAGCTCTGGCTCTTGTTACTTCACACACGTCTTCTCCATCTGGTTTTAGGGAGCCTCAGTGCCGTGCTCAGGGTACGTACATCTAAGAGTAAGACGGCTGGGAGAACTCAGTCACCCAGTGAATATCATGTCTTAATGAGGGAATTTTCAACCGGGCTCTACTCCGTGGCTTCCTGTTCTTCCTGACTGACCACCACCCTCCTGCTCTGTGTTTCATTCATCCTCATGTCCTCAAGCGAGACCAGCATTCCATGGTAGACATGAGTTTACCTTGAGCAACTCTAGGCCGTGAAAGTTGAAGCCAGGGCAACACCAAGAGGGCAAACAGGAGGAAAGAATGATAGTAATTAATCCGCTACTAACACACCTCTGTGGGCAGGTGATAAAGGAACAATGGGCTTGGGAGAAGCAGGTGTAAGTCTCCTTCTAGGCTTGCATGAGAGGAAAAATATTCTACTTTATTTCAGATATTGGCTTATAGCTTCTGACACTGAATGCTTTCCTCTTTGAATGCTTCTTCTCCCATTTTCCCCCTTACCAGCCTTAGAAAACCACTTTCCTTAACAACACTGAATTCAACACAGCTATGTTACTTTGGCAGCAAAGCAATCACAGAGCCCCAGTATGTGTGGACATGTGTATTATTCATCCCTGGTCGCTCTTTCTGCGAAAGTGCATTTAAACCCAGTACACGTAAGTCCGTAACAGTTGCTTTGTCGTATTTTGTTAAGGTTGGTAATGTTTTATGTAAAGTCTCTAATTAATTTTCAGAAACGTAGCAGCCTCTACAGTCCTTCTCATTACCCCTGCATGTTTAGAGTCAGTGGGATATTTATATTTTTTGGTGGTGAGCCTAGCCTTATTTAACGGCTGAGCCATCTCTCCATCCCCAGCGGGATATTAAACACTTCCTGACAATTTGCATTCTGCGCCCCCAACTGACTTCCAACCTGTGGCACCTTAAAACCCTGTTCTTTGGAATCTTTCTTTCTCTCAGAGTAGAAAACTTTATAATTAAGTGGAGCGATTATAACAATCTCATCAAAAAAAAATAAATCCTTTCTCAAGTCTTGTGTCCCATCTCCCTTGACCCTCACCATGAACTTGTGGTGTATGCCTGGCTGGCCTGGAGTTTCCTACGTAGACCAGGATGGTCTCAGACTCACAGAGGCTATCCAGCCTCTGACTTCTGAGTGCTGGGATCAGAAGTGTGTGCCATCGTGTTTGGAATCCCTTGCATTCTATTTTTATACAACGACTTGCAAAGCGTCTAAGGGGATATGGCCTGAGGATTTATGTTCGGGCAGCACCGTTTTCAATAACTGTGACATAATTCATAACACAGACTGCAGATTTCTGTGCAGCTTCTGTGAGTGCAGCTTTATCCTGCCAGCGTCTGCTTTATTTCTTCCTTGCTTTTATCTGTGCTCGAAGCTGTGTGTGAGAGAGAGTTCAATGCTTCCTCTTCGGAGGACACGGAAAGACAGGCAGATGAGGATGCGGGGGAGTCTTTGGCTCTTTGCGTTTTCTACTTGTGCAGCCAACTTCCCATCAGTTCAGCCTTCTGATTCCCACGGAACATGAGAGACAGAAACCAGCCTCATCCCTTCAGGATGGAACTGGACTGACGTGCGCCCTGCATGCTTGGGGACGAATGCTCGTCTTTGGTTGTGGAGGACTTTTAAGTTTTCTCGGCAGTAGGACTTTTTAGTTTTCACTTAGAAACATAACTAGTCCTCTCTCTCTCTCTCTCTCTCTCTCTCTCTCTCTCTCTCTCTCTCTTTCCTCTCTGCGTGCGTGCGTGCAGCTAAGGTGCGTCCAGCAGACACCCAAAGGCACAACTACCCTTTGCTTTGTTTTGGGAAGTTGTAGAGGTTCCCGCTGTGCGTGGGAAACTTGACATCTTTACAAGCACGGAGAAACTTTCTTTGTAGTCACGGGATGTGTATTTAAATAAAAATGGAGCCTTTCTCATAGAGAATAGGGAGAACATTTCTGCAGATATAAAAAGTTCAGTTAGCTTACACTGTAACAGAATTCCTTCATATAACAAGATAGCATTCTCCCTGTGCAGATCAATCTACACTCAAACTTCCCTTTTTAATAGTGTACAAAACAACAGGCTTTCTTTTGCTACTCAGACTTACCCCCCTCTTCCTTCTTTCGTGCCTTAAAGACCTCTTCACAGCAGAGGGAATATGTCTGTTGGAAACTGCTAAATTCACTTGATGTTAGGTACATCCTCAGCTCTATTATTTATATCCTATAAATGACATTATTTTATTTTTAATGGCCAAATAATACTCCATGGTGCCTTTATATGTCTTTAACCATTCAACTGTTGACAGGGACCTATGAAGAGTCAATGACTTTGTTTTCACAAATAATGCCACAATAAATGGGATGTGTTAACTTTGGTCCTTCAGGTGTATACCAAAATCTGGTATTATAGCTGGATTTTATGATAAACACACTTTCAATTTTTGAGAAAACACCTTAGTGGTTTCCACAGTGACTGCATCAAGTTTCATTCCCACCTGCAGGTACAGAGTTCTTTTCTCTTGTGCATTCTTGCCAGTATTGGTATTTCTTGTTTTCTTGGTAGTAGCTATTCCATTTAGAAACAGAAGGAGGTTTGATTTGCATTTCCATGAGAGCTAAAGATGTTGAAAATGTTTTCATATGTTTATTGGCCATTGCTGTTCTCCTGGCAAGTATGTTCCAATATATGAAAGGGGGGTTGCATATTAAGAATATAACAGAGAGAAATCCTGTCTCAAAAAACCAAGAGAGAGAGAGAGAGAGAGAGAGTGTGTAACAGAAGCTAAATAAAAATGTTAATGTTAATAGGGGAAAGGGGAAAATACTATTAAAATGAGTTTTATTAAATTGATTTAATTATATTATGTACATATTAAGTATCATATGTGAAACATTTTGTAATCCTAAAATGGTAGACAAATGTGATTCATGAAACTTAATGAAAAATGAAATAAATAAAATGTGAAATTTCTCCCTAACTCACCCAGATTGAACAATATATTATAAAAATAGTGAGAATGGCATTTTTCTGTTGTTCTGTTTTAACTATGGTTGATATTACACAGCAGTAAATACCCAAATAAAACTCAGCTGTTACTCTTATTTTCTCTCACAAGATGCCTGTCAGTTGCATTACTTCTCTCATAGGCAGCTATAAAATCTTTCATTGGGAGAGGTCGTCCCATAAATGTGAAAAATTGTCATATGTGGTAGATATTGGGACGGACATGGCAGCCCAGTAGTACAGATCCCTAACCTCAAATACTGAGAATTTCCAATTTTCCTGAACATTTTCAAGGAAAGTTTGGTGATAAAAAGTAATTCAGGAACAACTCTGTTTTTGAAATGTGGAGTCAGGAGGTCTCTTCCCTGCGAGGCCTGGAAGAGATGCCTCGTCCTCTCACCAGACTGTGTACTGTGAGTAGCAGCCAGAGAGAGGACGTCCGTGGGGGAGCTCCCAAAAGGACTAGTGCCTAACCCTCCCCTTGCAACGACTTCCAAATTTGAGCTGAGATTGTAAAAGTCCACAAATGGTAGAATAAAGTTTCCCTTCTGGAAAAGATGCAGACATATTCATCTCTAAAAACCGTGATATATTGTTTTACATGGCAAGTGAAATGAAACAGATCAAGATCCCAGGATGAGGAGATTACCCAGGTTATCTGAACTGGTATACTGCTATGTGGGTCCTTACGAGAGGGATGCAAGAGGATCAGAGCAGTCTAAGTGGTGTGAGGGGACCAAGGAACAAAGAATTCAGGATACCTCCAGAAGCTGAAAATGCCAAGTTCTCCCCCAGGGTCTGTAATCATCACCATTACCACAAGCACACACAGCACTGTTGGTATGTCCACAGATGCTTTAGGGTTTGTGCGTCTCTCTCTCTCTCTCTCTCTCTCTCTCTCTCTCTCTCTCTCTGTGTGTGTGTGTGTGTGTGATTTTGGATCTTGTGAATGTTAGGCAAGCGTTCTATTTCTGAACTATACTCATAGCCCCTGCTACAGACCTCTGATTTTTCTAAGTATAAGATAATAAATTCAGACTATCCCAAGCACTGTAGGTGATATTTGTTACAGTATTAATAGGAAACTGAAACTCCAGGTTCTGGATTCCAGGGTTCCGTTTGATGCTCCTTTATGCTCCTTTATCTAGTGCTGTTCAGTGATTTCCATAAACTCAGCAGGAGGAATAACAAAGGCAGCTCCAGAGAGAAAGGCTGCATGTGACTTTTAATGAACTCAAGGGATGTTTCTGTATTGGTTCATTTATTCTAACAGATTTTTTTATTAGAAGGGATTTTAGTCTAGCTTAGCACACAAAACATTAACAATTTCTAATATATGGAGTCTTTTCAAACTTTATTATCTTCCTGCTAACCTGATTTTTGCAAGATAAGCATTTTCTATTATAAATGAATTAGGTATTCATTATAGAAAATTGGAAGGAGACATTGGAAGGAAAGGAAGAAGCTTTCAGCTTTGCATTTTCAGAGAAAAGTACTTAATGGTCTGGTGTATCTCCTGTGTCTTCTGTGCGGTTTTCAAACTTCTTGCACTAATTTATACAGACACAGCATTGTGCATTTTGCTGCTTCCACATAATATTATTTGTATATTTAGTTTATACTTATGGATTTCTTGTAAGTGTACTTTATTATTATGTTCTAATTTTTAGGGATTCACAAGCAAGGGTTTCTGCATGCAACTGTAAAAAAGTAAGTGTTAGTTAGTGTAAGCACAAAGGTGTGACGTCAAAGGGAAGTAAGGAACTGACAGGATCTGGGGAATCGGAGGACGAGATGTCATCAGGATCAGAGTGAGTGCAGGACTCTGGCCCGCTATTTAGTGTGGCATGCCGGGCACAGCCAGGTTCCATAGGCTCCGTGTTGCTCCCTGCGGTAGGAGCAACAACTTGCCTTTTATCTCAGAGAAACTATTTTGACATCTGCACCCATAAAATTCCATGCGTTGTCTGCAGTTTGAATTTATGGGATTATAAAACTCTGAGAATATAGCCCTCCCCCCACCAGGTGTCTTTTGTACTGATTTGCAGATCACAGTATCATGATGTCATGTCTTGCTTAAAAGTTTCCTAAACGAAGTTTGGAATAAGGGAATCCGTGTGTTTCTTAGGCAAGGTGGTTAAGTGTCATGGTGGATATTAAATACACTCAAAAGCCGAGTGCTCAGTGCTTGTTCCATTGTGACTCTGTTAGCGGGTGGTGGGGACTGGGAGCTGGACCGAGTCAGAGGAAGTAGTTGGTTGAGGACATGTCCTTGAGGAGTATACTGAGTCTGGCCCCTTATGCTATCTCCCGCTGCTCCCTGCCTCTTTGAGGTGAGCATTCTCCTGCACTGTGGTGCATTGACTCACCATAGGTCACAGGGCCAAATGACCGTGGGACTAAATCATCTTCTGAACCTATGAACTCAATGAATCTCTCCTCTCTTAATACCTGTTCTATTAGCGGTTTTGCCAAGAGACTCCGAATTCACTACCATTGTAAGACCCTTCATCAGATAAAGGTAAACTCTTTCTGACTCTTTCTGATTGAGAGATATGTAGAAAGAAAAAATGGATTTTGTTTACCTAAAAGTGATATAAGAGATGCCTACCAAGTTTCCTCAAGAACAGCATTTGAGGACAGCGGCATCCAGTCACTAACACTCCCTGAGTCTCACATGTCTCCTGCAAAGGCTGCCCCAACAGTTAAATGGAGTCGTGCATTCCTTTGTCCTACGAGAGCTCATGTCAAGCAGCTCCTGGCCCAGAGGTTGCCAATACATCAGTGGAGAAAGTGGAAGCTTGGGCTGGAGAGATGGCTCAGCGGTTAAGAGCATTGCCTGCTCTTCCAAAGGTCCTGAGTTCAATTCCTGGCAACCACATGGTGGCTCACAACCATCTGTAATGAGATCTGGTGCTCTCTTCTGGACTGCAGGCATACATGTAGACAGAATATTGTATAAATAATAAGTAAAGAAAGAAAAAAAGAAAGTGGAAGCTCCTGGCTTTACTTGGAGTATAGTTTCTTAAAGTTTAAGAAACTGCGACCTGCACCTTTTCAGGTATTGGGGAAGTCTTTGCTGCTTGTGAGTCACTGTTAGAGAGGGACCTTCCAGGTGACACTCCTGCTGTGACAGCACACACCCCATTACCTGTCCTCAGCATGGTGGTTCTTCAGTGATGTTGTGCATATTTGTAGTAGTGGCTTTTGTTACAGTCAATAGTGGGCAGTGATATTGTGACAGGCACATGCAAGAGAGAACTGTTCTCTCTACTCCTATACAAACTACAAGTGAGATTAAATATTACATATTCTTATAGTCCAAGAATGGAAGTTATTTTTGCAGTGTGGATACTTTTTGAGTCTCCTAGAAGTAGAAACTTCTGTGTAATTTGGGAGTTGGTTTTACTGTTTCATTTTTTTTTTAAAGTATTACTCTTCAGACGGAACATAACATACCAGCATCAGTCTGTAATGGCTGTAGGATTTGTCATGACTCTGAATGAGCTGAGGTCCATGTGTTTTCTCTTAGTATTATTCTGAATTAATTTCTTTCTATTTCTTGTTCATTATTACCAGGCAGTTCTGCTATTTTTTAAAGTTGTGTTTGCAGCCTGGAGTGGCCATGCGTACCTATGATTCCAGTACTCATGAGGCAGAGGCAGACGCAGGAGAATTTCAACATGAGTCAGGGCCACAGAGTGAGTTCTTATCCCAGAAAATGAAGCAAAACAGCAACAACAGCAAAAATCCTTACAGTGGTAGATGTTTATATCAACTATGGTTTAATTCATGGAAAATAAGAATCAAGTTTTAGCGAGTGGCTAAGGAAGTTTTGGGTCTGGTTGGCATGAGACTGAACATTACACAAATCAAAAAGTCAGCGAAAGGAGTCTATCAGCTATTGCTATAATAGTATACCTACAGAGATAGAGACATAACCTCTGTAAATGTTTGGGGTGTTTCAAAGATTACCATAAAATGTTCTTGATTCAGAATTTATCAATATTTATCAGAATTCTCTTTAACAGGTGAACATCATTGATGTTCTGGGCAGCCAAGAGTTGTCATTCTTAGCCAGTGACATGAAGTTCCCTGGGACACAGACCTCCTTTGAAGACTGGTGAAACATTGACTGGAGATCCTTGTGCCATCCTAAGTCTTCCTCAAGGATCCACTTATTCTCCATCAATTAAGGATCCCTTCTTCACAGACATATAATGACCAATAAAGCCTGTGTTGCACACTGAACCTTTCTACACATACTGGGGGTCTTTAATGCAGTAACTGAGGAGTATTTGGTAGCTTGCTCCTTGATTTTGGTGTATTCATCCCCATGGTCCTTCATCGTTTACAAAAGAGCCCACTTCAGTTTTCACCTGAGCCATTCTGGTGTAGTTATTTCCCCATCTTGAGAGCCCACAGATCTTCTGCCAATATCCTGCACACTGGACTAAGGGAAGAGCCACATAATGACTTTCCACTTCTTGTTAGCACTTTTCTAATTGGTGCATTTCTCAAGGCTGGAGTGAATGACGCATCAAATCCCTGTAAAGCACAGAGAGGACAAAGACAGTCAAGTTGCAGATGACTCATCAATTCTGGCATTGCTATGTAGTAAGTTCTTCACAAGCACACCTATGGTTTACCTTGATCCCTGGCATCTGAATGTCATTTAATGTTGCCAGGCTGTATATCTAGGTTTCAGAAAAGCCATACAAATACTGATTAAAATCACTATAACTTCTTAAATTTGTTAACTCCTACATCTTTGATGAACGTACTCATGGTTAGTACACCTGTGTAAGCATTTACAGAGTTTATTTCTCTATATAATTCCTATGCTTTATATAGGTAGATTTCATATATATAATAATATATACTATATATGCATATCTATAAACTACGCAGCTTTTGGCACATAAGCTTTTTCTTTGAGTGCTGTCCTTGCAGCTGTATCACAAAAACGCACTGCAGAATCCCACTTTATCTGTAAGACAGTGGTGGGGAGAAGGGGAGGATGAGGAGAAATGGGCTTCCTTTGAACAACTTCTTCAAATAATTTCATTAATAGAGGGTGATCAGTTACGGTGATGAGTCATATGACTGTTAAAGTTCCAAATTATTAGCTGTTTGCAGGTATTCCTTTCTGATTTGTCAGCTTAATTTGCTGCAATAATAGAATCCCATAGACTGAGTTGCTTGAACCATAGGGATATGTTTCTTACTGCGCCGTAAGCTGGGGAATCGAAGACGAAGTGGATGTCAATTCCTGGGTACGGTCTTTCCTCCTAGTTTGAATATGGTTGTATCTTCTCTCTGTTCCTGTGGTGGGAGGAAGAGAGGAAGCAAGCTCTTTGGTAGCTCTTCATATTGGGGTTCTAATTTCATCACGAGGAGCCCACTGTAGTGGCATATCTGAACTTAATCAAAGCTCCCATCTCTAAATATAATCACATCGGAGATTAGAGTTTTGAGATATAAAACTTAGAGGGAAACGTTCAACTAATCATACCAATTATCTTCAGTAAGCAGTAACTCTGACTTCATCTGTATGCTTCCTGCTTAATGCCCTGCATTTCACAAAGCACTTAGTACATATTAAGTTGAAATATTGTTGTGATTCATTAATTTATAGGATAATCATCAATTATTAAATTTTAATATTATCTAAGTCTGTGTATTATTTCCTCAGTACTCAAGGTTCTAGATACACATTGCTAGTTGGTTGAGCCAGAGTCGTAAGTTTGTATGCATGCGGTCACCACCCCTTCCTCCTTTCCTTCTCTTTCAAATCCTTTTCTGGTGGAACCGAGAAAGTCCAGGTGCTAGACAGACTGTGAAGCCACCGACTTACATCCCTGGCCTCTGATTTCTTAGCCTTCTGAGACTGCCCTTATATCAAAAGGAAGTTTAAGTGTTAAGTAACCAAAAAGACCCAACAGTTTACTGGAAAAATGTTCGGGTATTTGTCTTCATTTTAAAAACTATTTTAAATGGTCTTCTGACAGTGATGGTTTCCATTTAGCTTTCAGAATAGATTGTCAGAAGTAAAGCTTTGCGGTTGAAGGTCTTCATAAGAACTCTAGGATACGTGACGTACACTGTTCATTTGCTTAAGTATTGTGCTGCTCTATTCCACTCTGCCAGCGTTAGAGGGTTCCCATTTCACTGTCCCCACTGCCACTGACCTGACAGAGACATTTGCTATGAATGGTTCATTTTTTTAAATAAAAAGGTCAACTTTTCTTTTTAGCTTTCAGGAAAAACTTAGCATTCCACCAAGTGTTTTCTCAATTGTTTTCTTCACAGGCTTCCTAAGAATTTGTGTAAACAGTAAGAAGGACACAGTGTTGCAGGAGCTCCTTCCACTCCTTTAGCCAATAGCCTTTAAGATACCAGCCCACTTGGGCGTGGTCTCTTTTGCTTTAAAAAGCAGCTGTAACCCTGCTCTGGCTCTCCTGCTTCCGGCTCCACTTCCGACTACTAGACTCTGTTCCTGTTGTTGATGTTGTTTTATTTCTTCAATACAGGGAACCGGTTCTAGGGTATCACACTCACTAAGATGCTGGGCGGTTGCTCAGGTACTCAGTCATAGCTCCAGTCCATTCTTCTATTTAACAAATGTTAATTGATCACTTACTATGCACTAAGACTAAAGCCATGGGTCTGGAATATATACAGAACAAAGTTCTGCTCTTGTGAAGCCCTTACTGCAGTTGAGGAAGAGATACAATGAAGAGTGGACCACTTTGTGACATGTAAACCCTTTCATTTCTTAGAAAGTGATAAAGCCAACAAGGAAAAATACAAATTAAGGAGCCTAAGAACACGGTAAGGTTCGATGGTGCCAGCGGGTTTAAAAACTGTATCATTAATATTTTTCATTTGTATATGCAGTGTGCATGCATGTAGGTATGAGTTATTTGCATATGAGGCACATGCATGTACGCGAGTACTTGCACATGCGCACATGCATGTGGAGGCTCCAGGGTGCTGTGAGGACATTTTCCTGGGTTCTTCTTTCACTTGATTCCCTGAGGCAGGGACTTTCAGTCAGGCTTAGACCTAGCTGATACACTTCACTAGCCAGCTTGCTCTGAGAATCTTCTGTGGCTCAAATTTCTATTAGTTCTACGTGAGTCTGCCATTTATATTGGTTCCAGGGACCCAAACTCTGGGCCTCATGCATGAACAACTGTGACTTTAACCGCTGGGCAATCTCCCAAGCCCAGGCCTGTAATTTTAATAGGATAGGAAGTGCATGTGTTATGACAATTTGATATTTGATGAAAGACTTCATGAAGAGGCTGAAGCTGCTCATGCAGATAGCTGGAAGAAGAAGATTTGACCAGAGGCAATGGCTAGGAATAAGATCACAGGCTACAGCAGGCATGCAACGTTTTAAAACTGCAAGAGCAGTTTCCTCTTTCAAGGCTTTATTTCTTTTCTGGTTGCAGCAGTGTAGCTGTTTCCATGGGTCTGGACATAACCATCACCACTTTGGGGTGGAGCAGCCATGATGATTCTCATGAAAATTGCCTCCTGGAGAGTGTGGGGGTCATGAGACTCAAGAGAGTCTCACAAGGCCTCCAATATGGATCCTCGCCAGGCCTTCCCCTCTCTGAGGTTCTAGTAGGCAGACAATTCTCTAGTGTTGGGATTTTGTTGTGTGTCTGCCTCAGAGTCCCACAAGCTCCTGTATGCAATGTCAGTATACTGACTGATTCACCAATTAGGATGTGGATGGAATACTTTCTTTGGTCTGGTGCCATGTCTGCCTGGAATGAACAGGTATTTCTTTATACTTCCCCGGGGAAAGTCACAAGAGGACTACTCACCTTAAGGCAGATGTGAACTTCACACACCATGAATTTCATGTCTGGTTATCCATAGCCTCTGCTATGTCTCAGATGAATGTCTAATTCCTTCCCATTTTTCTTCCCATCCTCCCTTCCCTGCACGTGCATTTAGTATCACCTGTTTTTACTTTAGGAATAATCCCAGCTATATGTCTTACCTTATTCAGGAGGAGCAAACATTTTTGCTCTTCACCCTGTCACACAAGAGAGAAGGAATGTTCCAATTATATCATAGAACAGAATAAAACAGGAAATATGAGTTTGGGTCAAGAGGAGAGAACTTCCAGTTTCATGCACCATGGGTTTTAAAAAACAAAATCTAGGACACTGAATGACTAGAGTGGCGGCTATAAAAACCAGCATGCTGGCACAGGCAAATCAGGGGAGAAATTGCTACCTCTGTGCTCTTCTGTAGAAATCACCATGCAGCTATACAGAAAACCTCATGGACTTCCCTCAAAAATTAAAAGTAGAAGGTAGTAATTTGGCTTCTAGTCATGTAATGAAAATAACTGAGAACAAACTCTCAAATAGATATTGGCATGTACATATTTATGGTGAATCTTGATGATTTTAAGATAAGTGGAGTAAGAACGTTAGGGTAAGTGTAATAAGCCAGTCACAAAGGACAGAGATTGTATTTTTTTCCTTATATAAGGTACCTAGAACACTTGGTTCGTAGAGATAGAAAGTGGAAGGCTATTTGCCAGGAGCAGAGCAGGGAGAGGAAACTTTATAATGGGTATAAAATTTCCCTTTGCAACATGAAAGTTTTTGAAAATTGCCTGAACCACAGTGTGGGTGCATGTAACTACTGAACAGACTCTTTGCAAAGAGTGCTGCACAAGTTCCCTGTGCACATGGTGCCCCAAGTGGAAACATTCAGGCTCTCCAAAGGTTTCAGTAGACTCTGCCAACCAGCGTAGGGCTGGTGCTGTGAACCAACAGGCCGGAGGAAGCATCCACATGCATGACCCTGCCTCGCTCTGATCATACAGTATGCAGCCTCTTCTGAGGGTTTGTTCAGCTACCCTGGAAATGTGCTAGTGAGAACGGTATAGGGAGAGAGGTGACAGACAGCAAAGCGTCTCACAGACCAGTAGGCTCATCTGTCTGGAGCTCACAAGGGAAGACACGTCCTTTTGTTTCAACTAGCTTTTCTTATGTTATTACCACACATGACTATAGGACATTTGTAAAATCTAAAAACTTAGTAATACAGACCATAGGTTTCTTAGATTGTTCTTTTCCTACTGAAGTCTCTTTTCTATTTTTGGTAACCATGTTCTGTTGCTGATTTTAGCTTAGGGGCTTCAAAGGCAGTCTTGGTATTTTATTGACATTAATGACCTTGGTGTCTTTGAAGAGAGTTTCTCAGGTGTTCTGTAGAATATCTATCCATTTGAGTCTATCTGATGTTTTATTGTGGCTAGAATGCAGTTGTATATTTTTAAAAATTACATTTATTTATTTACTTGTATATGAGTGTCCCTATGGCTGCATGATTTCTGTGGAATACATGTAGAGGTCAGATTATAGCTTTTAAGAGTCAGTCTTTTCTTTCTATCATAGTGGTCCTGTTGATCAAACCCAGATTATCAGCCTTGGCTGCAAGCCCCTTTAACTACAGAGCCATCTTGGTGGACCATGGTGTTGGCGGAGGCTGCTTGTTTGTTTTCCCTGCTGCCCAGACTCCCAAAATAATTACATAGAAACCATATTGTTTAAATCAGTGCTTTGCCAATCACTTAAACATATTGCTAGCTAGCTCTTATATAACCCATTTCTATTATTTTATATTTTACCATGGGGTTTGTAGTCTGCTGGCAAGGTTCTGACCAGAGACTTGCGTATTTCTCTTCTGGCAGCTCCATGGCTTCTCATAACTCTACCTTCTTTCTCCTAGCATTAAGTTTAGTTTTTCTGTCCAACTCTATCCTGCCCTATAACAGGCAGTTTCTTTATTCATTAACCAATAAAAGCAACACGTATACAGAAGGACATCCCACACCATTTCCCCTTTTCTGTCTAAATAAAAAGGAAGGTTTTAACTTTAACATAGTAAAATTACATATAGCAAGACAGGAATCAAACAAAAATTACAGTTACAACATTTATATCTATTTTATCTTTTAACATAACAAAGGAAAACTATAACTATCTCTTTATTCTTCAACTCTATCAAAGATAATATTACGTAAGTAAATAGGAAGTGCATTGTAAGCAACTTCCAAAACTCTAGAGTTGACAGAGACATCTCGCTGCTTGGACAGTCACCTAAAGTTTTTTTTATAACATTGAGACACCCATCTCCAGCCTATAGCTGGAAGACTTTTCATGAAGCAGGAAATTTCAAAGACAGTTCTACCTATATTGACAGTTTGTCAGTCCTGCATAATGTCTGGCAAACTCTTTCATGAAGATCATCTGAAGGACCGTCTCACCTTTAGGCAAGTTTAGCAGTCATCTCTCCATGGGTCCTGCATGTCCAGTTCATACAGCATAACATCAAGCAGTCCAGGTCAGAGCAGTTTCTTGCCCAAATGACTAACAAACTTCATGAGGAGCTTCTTCGATGCTCATCTTCCTTTTGAAGTAATTGGTGCTGCCAGGAGCAGATGTGTCTCATTGTCATGAAAAGTCCTAAGTTTTTAAAACACTTTAAATGTCATATTCTGAAGGTCTCTGAAAGATTTGAAGAATACCTATTTAACTGAAATATATCTCTGTATATCTAGAAAACCCAATTAACTGACTATAAAGCTTGACTATTATAAATGACTTTCTATTAACCTATATTTTTAATTATGCATTACATTTTTAAAAGAGCTGCACAAACACAATACCTTAATCAAGAGCAGAAATAAACATTCAACAAAACTGACCTTAAATTTGTATCAATAAACCAAGGTTCATACCAATGCAAATCTCTGTAGCATATCCTCCTTCAAATGTAAACAAACACTTATAAAAAAATCATTCATTAACCAATAAAGGCAACGCATATACAGAAGGACTTCCCATGAGGTATCCACTTTTAAGAAGGGGCCACGTGAGTCAGATGTTCACATTGTATCACAGCAGAACTACATGACTCAGCATGGCTCACTACTGGAGATGACAACATTGATCTCTTAAGTGGTCTCTCACTGTAGCATAATTCTATCTTCTCCAACCTTTATTAGATAGAAGAGTCATCTGATCCAGCCCACATTCAGTAGGAGGGGAATTAAACCTCAACTACTGTGGGAAGAACTTAAACAGGCACATGAGACATAAGTGTTTTAGGAAGGTCCTTGGAAGCTGTTTGATAGTACTACTTCTCATTACAATATTGGTTAAAAGACGGGTCTTAGATACTAAATACTGCAGCGGCGTTATGGTGGCAGTCTTTTGTTTTACTCAGCTGCCTCATAGCCAAGCAGTCACATAAGCAGGATGCAGGTTTTCTCTCTCTCCCTCTCGCCTTCTCTGTCCTCCCTGCATTCCTTTCTTTCCTTCCCTTCTTCCTTCTTCTCTTTCCTTATTTTCTGGTACTGTAAGATGCCCCAAGCTTGTATCATATTTTTCTGTCTCAGACATGTATCCAACCATTTCTCTAAAGAACCACAGTATCGGACTGGAGATATGGCTCAGTGGTTAAGAGCACTGGCTGCTCTTCCAGAGGTCCTGAGTTCAATTCCCAGCAACCACATGGTGGCTCACAACCATCTGTAATGGGATTTGGCACCCTCCTCTGGCGTGCGGGCATACATGGAGGCAGAAGGTTGTATACATAATAAATAAATAAATCTTTAAAAAAAAAAGAACCATAGTATCTTCCATTGGGCTGTAGCATTCAGAAACCAAAATCTTGGTGCTATTTAAGGAAATTGTTTTAAGAAATGGCACATGTAGAAGGTGCTAGAAATGAATTCTTTCAAGGTTGCATGTACCTGTTCACTGGCAATTCTTTTGTGTGGAATATTAGGTAAATATTGTAGAGACTTGCAGAAAAAATGTGCAAAGTGATTCTAAATACTGGAGAGGTAAACTCTATAAAATGCCAAGAGAGTTTAAAACCATTGCCGACCACCTATTGTCTGTTTGATGGCTGCCATCTTTAATTAGAAAGAAGTGGATAGTACATCAAAGCTGGTGAAGGAAAAATACTGCTAACTGCTGTGAATTAATCCTATATCCTTTCTCCACAAGCTTCCTCAAAGTGACTCAAGCTTGAGGCTATAATTAATTAGGTGACATTTCATTTCTTGAATGCATGCTCTGCACCCTTTAGTCCTTTTGCAATGGCTTTGGGCAGATACTGAAATCTCCGCACCTTTGTTTGGTAGCCTTCTGTTTCCTTTCTTCTGTAGACACGGCGTTAGCAATTTCCTGCTCTGCTGCTCCTGCCTGTAAAGCAAATGGTAAGGTTTCACAGTCTTACATTAAAATTGAGTTAAGAACACTTTCTTTATATATAAAAAAAATCAACCTTCTATTTTTTTTTTGTCTGGGTCTGCCTCAGCACTCCATTCAGGCTTTGAAGATATTTAAATGGTAGTGAAGAATGTCATCCCAATGATTCAGTTTCTCAGCAATCTTTCTTGATCCAATACTGACTTGACATGGCCCTAACTGATCCACCCTGCAGGGCATGTCTGAGATCAGTGTCAGAAGATGGACACTGCAGAGTTACTGGGGGAGTACTCAGGTACAGATGTATTCACTCAGATTCAAACTGTGGACTGAAGGGGAATTTTGCTTGAGGGTGGAAACCACTGCTATTTTTTTTTCAGGCTTTGTAGCATCTCTCACTGAAAGAAGACAGAGCTTGATCATTCCAGAAAGGGATAATATAATTCTATTTTATCCAATGTTGAACACAAGCTAAAGAAAGATTGTCTGGAAGACACTTGGTATACACATTGCCTAACATTGCCCAGTTTGCACCCATGCTCTGAATCTTATCTATGCTGCTTTTAACCCTTTAAGATGCATCTTAAGATACCCAGTCTCTAAACCTTAATTAATAAAGATGTATTTTAAAATTGCAATGACATTTTAGAATCTTCTGAGAAAATAATAATAAAAATGTTATGAATTCAGCAATGTTTTGAAATTAATCTTTATTTTTCACACACGCATGCATACACAGAGAGGAAAATTGTGTCCTCTTTCTATAGGGTGATTAATGGCTATAAATAATTCTTGGTTAATGTATAGACTTTTAGTTTCTTCCCATGGAGCAAGGAGCAGAGCATGAACCAGGCATCCACAGGTATGCACAGTGGGTAACTTTACTTAACTGACCTCATCAAGAGTCTCAATTAAGAGATGGTAGACAAGGGAGATTGTCTCAGAGGTAGAATCATATCCTTCCAAAAATATTTATTAACAGGAACACTACAATATCAACACATACATTTTTATTATCAAAATGTCATTTTTTGAGGTTGGATATTTATGTAGTAGGTTATGGAGGGAAAAGGGAAAGGGGAGAGGGAGGAAGAAGGTGGACAAGGAGAGAGAGGCAGAGAGAGAGAGAGAGAGAGAGAGAGAGAGAGAGAGAGAGAGAATGAGAGAGAATGAGAGCAGAAGTTATCTCTCCAGGAGAGAGATGAAAAGGGCATCAAAATGTCAATTTTGTTTTATTGGTTTAGAAAGAAATGTTGTAACTATATTACAACATCAAAAATAAAAGTAAACTATTAAATATTTAAAGAAATGAAAAATGAATAAAAAGGAAAGTATCACAAATGTGCAGATAAAATTAATACAAGACATGTCATGAAGCAGTTTTTTACAGAAATTAGCAAGCTATTCTAAACTTCTTGAGGAAGTAAAAGGGGCCTGGGGTAGTGCAAAAAAATCTAGAAAAAGAAAAATGTCCTCAGGGCTGAACTTCAAACCTCATATAAAAACCACACTTCGCAATGCTGTGTGAATTTTTAATTGTTGAAATGAAGAATACTCATGTAAGATGAACTATCAAAATAGCTTTGATTTACATTTCCCTGATGATGAAGGATACTGAACATTCTGTTGTGTTTCTCAGCTATTGGTGTTCCATCTTTTGAGAATTCTCTGTTAAGTTCTGTTTCCCATTTTTAACTGGGTTACTTGTTTTCCTGGTATCCAGCTTCTTTTAGTTATCTTTATTTTGTTAGTCTTCTATTAGATGTATAATTGGTTAAGATCTTTCACCATTCTGCATCCTGCCACTTTACCTGAATGATGATGTCCTTTGCCATAGAGAAAGCTTTTCAGTTTTTTTTCCACCTTACACCAGTATTCTGGCCAAGTTCAATAGAAAAAATGATAGCCCATGCTGACAAGGATCTGGCTACGTCACTCTTGGTGTGCATTCATTGGACTCTGCCTCCTACCACAGATAAACTTGTTCGTCTACGTTCACTGCTGCTCTGTTCTTAAAAGCTAGAAATTAGAATAAATGGATAACGAAAGTGTGATACCTTTATACAACAGAATATCATTCAGCTGTTAAAAATACCAGAAATCATGAAATTCAGAAGTACATGGATGGAGCTAGGAAAAAAAATCATCCTGATGAATATTTGCTGATTAAACAAATAAATGAAAACAAAACAAACAAAACAAAACATAACAAAAGAAATGAAGAATATTCACTCTAATTAGAATCACCTGATACCCTGCATTAGAAGTTGAAGTAAATTAGATGGTTATGATAAAAACTTATTATGACTACAAATATTTTCTCTCAGATTTTAAAATAATAAATATTGTTATCTTGTTGAAGATAATATGTTTTTGAACTAAGTGCTACAAGGCGATTGCCCTATTTTATATTATTGGAAAGTTATGTGTAGATCTAAACAGACTGAATTTGGTTCAAACTCCAGTGTTAGACTCAGGCATGTGTGACAAAACAGAGAGAAAGGGATGGTGTTCAGCAGCAGAGGATGGCATGGGGTGCGCTGTCAGGGAGGACCTTTCCAAACACCGAAAGGAGTAGAAACCAAAAGAACTGAGGGAGAGGTTCTCTAGGTAGCAAGGAAAAGCACATTCAAACTCTCTCTCTCTCTCTCTCTCTCTCTCTCTCTCTCTCTCTCTCTCTCTCTCTCTCTCTCTCTGTGTGTGTGTGTGTGTGTGTGTGTGTGTGTGTGTTGGTAGGTATTAGCGGGGCATTTGGTACTAAATGTTGAGTTTTCCCTTCCTCCTCTGTTACCTAAGGAATTTCAGAGCAGGGTGGGGGTGGGGAGCTCCTTTCTCCTGCTTGTTTTGTTTTTGTTTTTCTAACCCTGGGATGTATCTGCATTCACAAGAGCCCAACTACAGTTCCACTGCCCAGAACTTGGTCCTATGGAGTCTTATCTAGAAGCAATGCTGCTTTTCATGTTGTTGGATACCTTTGAGAGGATTTAAAAAAGAATAAACCACAATCGCCTCCGTCCCCAGTTTCCAGTAGGTCCCACTGTGTGCTCATGGCAAGGGGTCATACCCGAGACAGTGTAACCTCCTGATACCTGCCGGGTATCAACAGTAGACAAATAGAGAAGATCATTTGGTAAAAATACCGTGTCTCCATGTGATGTTATTAAGTCAGGTCGGACACCCGCAGCTTTCACTGTGAGGACATGCCTAGGTCTTAGTCCCTTAGCGCTGCCGTTGTGTTCAGCCACTGGTTTAAGCGACTGCTTGATGGTGATGACTCTGTGACATCTGTCCTCCTCGAGGACCAGAAGAAGAGATTTCGTAATCTTAAGAACGAATTCTTAAGAAGAATCTTAAGAAAGAATCTTTCTTTCGTAATCTTAAAGAACGACCCTGGCATTGCTTATTCAACCCACTTTATTTGTCAGTTCAAGAAAACTGGATGCTCAATGAAAATTTTGGCGTCCATGTTTTTTTGTTTTGTTTTTTTGTTTTTGTTTTTGCTTGTTTCTGTAAACTCAGTGTGATGTTTATTTACATGCACTTTTAAAATAATAAAATTTACAAAATCTTTAAACACTTAGATAGTCTCCTCTAGCATGCCTAGGTCAATTAATTAAGAAGTGACTTTATCATTCATCAAAAACAAGCTAACTTTGTTAATTGCTGTGGTTTTGGAGCAAAGGGCAACAATTAGTTGATTAACAATGGAAATGAACCAAGGATACAAAAA
The DNA here is from genome assembly GCF_982192425.1 of Myodes glareolus. NCBI lineage: Eukaryota > Metazoa > Chordata > Mammalia > Rodentia > Cricetidae > Myodes > Myodes glareolus. The sequence goes on from NC_142050.1 coordinate 7,825,362, forward strand.
AAAACTTTTTGTCGGACAAAAACAAATGATCCTTCAGTAACTTAAAGCAACTAAAATCAAAGAATTGAAAATGCTTCAAGATATCAAAACGAAGCCTTGACATGTGTCTGTTTCCTTTTATTTCGGAGGTCTTTGTAAGAAATTGTTAATTTGGTTTAGTAGGTGAGCTGGGTTACAGCAATGTATGGAAACACTAGGTGGCGCTAGAGGACTGTATTAATTGACCACAATTAGCGCCCTTTACAAATCGCCTCACTGTCAGGATCAGGAAGACTATGAAATTTTTTATATTAAACATGATGCATATGATCAGGTTTCATTTTCTTCTCTCTGTGGCTTTGCTCACTGGAAATCCAAGCAGAGTTTTTCCAAGAGTGAAGTAGAGTTTATACAGTGCTCATTGGGCAGTAACTTTTCCAAACAAATGCTGGCTGAGAAACGTCCCTTTGTTTGCATGCTCTCATTTCGGTGCAGCTAAACAGTGATCAGTGTTCTCTAAACCTTTCTGTGGAATGTGTGCTTGCTAGTCACCTTTCCGGCGAGTGTTTCTCATTTTAAAGTTTCTTTCTTCCTTCTTTTTTGGATGACTGTAAATCTTGAAGCAGAGCTCATGATGAAAGGGGAAACCTGTGCCTTCATCCTCCATTTGCTCAGGTTGTCAGGGGATGAAAAGCATCTTCTGCATGGGCCAGTCTTTTTCATGTCTCATGCTTGCTCTGTAGTGTGAAAATTCATTTCATAATCATTCCATTGAAGCTATTTTTGTCCATTTTCATCCACCTCCTGGAATCTAATTAATGTTTGGCCAAAGAGATGGTAGTGAGCAGGGTTAATTGTCATTGCATTTCTATAGCTAAAAAAGGGCTTTAAAAGCATAGCCTTAGTTTTGCAGTCAGCCTTATTTGTTAGCCTCCTCTGTAATATCTGGGCACTTCAGTCACATCGTTTTAATTTTGAACCTAAAATATGAGGTAGACATAGTAAATTTGGGATTTGAAATACTTACTCTAAAGAGACAATAATGCCTTAGTCAAAAATAGCAAGATCATATATATACTCTCAAATTAAACTCAGTCTCCTCCAATTCATCTTATTTGAAATGGTGGAGAATCTAAAATCCGAGCCACTCACACCGCAGGCTCATCATTCACTCTGACAATAGCTACAAAATATTTAGCGCTGGATAAAATGAGAAGCATAGTTATTAATGTATAATTATCTCTAAATTAGATCACCTCACCTTGATATTTCTTTGCCAGAGATGGTTTGAAAGTGGTGCTTCGCTTTAATGTGCAGTTTCTCTGGAGATCTGATACAGCTTTAAGCTTCTGTACAGGTTATTTTAGGGCAGATGGTAAGATGAGGGGCTTGTTCGGGCACTTAGGATGGCGAATGGAACCTTTACTGGTTGGGACCTTTTAATAGATTATGTTTTTCCTTTATAACATCAGATGTTGTTATGGTGCCTCTGGCTTCCCTCCTTCCTGCCTCGTCCTTCCTTCCTTCCTTTTTTAGAGTTTATGGGTAATAATAAAGCAAGAATACTTGTGCTAACGGCGGTGGCATATACCTTTAAACTAGGGAAGCAGAGGCAGGAAGATCTCTGGGAATTTGAGGCCAGCCATGCTCACATATCAAGTTCCAGGCCAGCCAAGGATATACAGTTAAACTCTGTCTCAAACAAAGAAACAAAAATCCAAATCAAAACAACAGCAACAAAACACTCGCTAACCCTGAGGAACTCAGTCATCAGGTACGTGTGAGTGAATAACTCAGTTTGATTGCGATTTCTCCGAAAGCTGGAAATTCAATAAATGGTTTAAAAATATATCAGAGACAGATCTCCAATCGTCTCAAGAAAGTACTTGTTGGATAAATTCTTCTTGATTCTGTGCTGTTGAGATTGGAAATCTGTAATTGGGATCATGTGATATGCGCTGGAAGGAAACGTTCCCCAGAGAACATCTCTAGCAGGCAAGCCCTTACTGTTCCAGACAGTGGTCCCTTTGTTACTGAAGGGAAAGAGGAATGAAACTGGAGAACTACGATTTTCATCTGACAAACAACAAACACAATATTCAGTACAAAGTGAAAAGGCAGGGGAATTAATCAGTGGTGTTACATTTTTAGACAGGAAGAGAACATGGTGGAAGAAGAAAAGAGGGAATTCTAAAATCAGAAACTAGGGTTTCATTGCCCCAGAACAACTGTGGGATTTTTACATGCCTTTGGTCACCTCATGTCTTTTTAGTGGAATACATTAGTTAATGTGTGAGATGTGGAACAAACCCTTCCCTCCGTTCTCTCTTCATTTATGTTGTTTTTTTTTTTATCACATCTTTAAATATGGTGCTATTTTGTTTTTGATGTCGGATTCCTCTCTATATGCTGTGATTACCATTGATGAATAAAGGAACTGCTTTGGGCCTACAGCAGAGTTATAGGGGAACAGAGCTAGGTGGAGAAAACTAAACAGAATGCTGGGAGAAAGGAGGTGGAGTCAGAGAGAAGTAATGTAGCCCAGCCAGAGCCAGATCGAACTTTAGCCGGTAAGCCACAGTCACGTGGCGATACACAGATTAATAGAAATGGGTTAAATTAATATGTAAGAGTCATCCAATAAGAAGCTAGAGCTAATGGGCCAAGCAGTGATTTAGTTAATATGGTTTCTGTGTGATTATTTCAGTTCTAGGTGGCCAGGACAAACAAGTGGCCTCCTTACTTCCAATTGATTCTGAAATTTCTAGGTAACAGATTAAATAGAAATTCCAAATTGTTAAACTTGGTCCAACATTTTAAACAGTAAAATGTATATAAAAATAGAATAATTTACTGTAATTTCTGTATTGTAGATAAGACAAGAAAACCTTGCAGTATTGACATGCAAGTGATAAGACATAAAATCTGGATTTTTTAAAAAGGCAAATAGAATAAAAATAAAATTTAATTTCTTTATTGGTTACTTCCTAAAAGGGAAAGGGTTCTTGAGTTGAAGAAGGCTTTCCAGACAGAGATAATATTATAAGTTAAATAACAGGAAATGACCAATAAATTATCAGAAACACTAAGAGACTAAATTTTAATAAGCCAGCTTGTGGACATTTTTACAGGCCAAATGGAAGGACATAAACCTAGTTGAAGTTGCTTAAGATCTAGAAAGGAGAACTGGAAGGTGCTTGGAAAGACAGCAGAGAAATATTTAGTTTACTGTATACTTTGCATGCTCACTGTGGGTGTGAACGTACCCAGTGTCCTAAGGGGGTTGCTGCATCTGCAAAAGAAGGTGCGGATTTGCCCACTTTTTTAGTGGGAAAGAAGACATGACCAGAAGGAAGTATTCAGCATCATGGATGGGAAGCCAGTGCAGTGAGCGAATGAGCAGGTCCTATGTAGTTCAGAGACTTGGGGAGAGGAGACCATGGGGAGAGTCCTGAAAGGGGGCTACTTTAACAAAGCTGCTCTTATCAAGGTTGCCTCGGACTTCTATCTTCCACTGGTCATTCTCAGTCATACTTGACTCACCAAAGCCTTTGATTCTTTCTGCCTAGAGCACTGAGTGTCCATTCTCCTTCTGCTTGATCCAACCCACTGCCCACTATTTCTTACACTGAAGAGCCCCAGGAATCCTTTCTTCCTTACCTACACCTATTTAACAATTCCATCTTCAAAAGCGCTATGAATATGCTGGCAATAGCCAAATTCATATCTTTTACTTAAAACATTCCTCTGAATTCTTAGCTCATTATTCACCTCCCTGTCAATATCTTATATGCATCTCAAACTTAACAGGCTCTAAGCTGAGCTGGTGGCTGCCTGGTTTTCTTTGCACGCCTTCCTCTTTCAGTCTTTTCTGCCTCAATGAAGGGTCCCTCTTTTTAGGCACCCAGGGCCAAAACCTTGTAGTCAACAGTGTCTCTGCCATTCCATCTTCAACCCTTCTGCAAACGATGTCACAGCCCTCCTTTTAACACAACCCAGAATCAGTTGCTTCTCCTCATCTCTTCATCTTCCCTGCCACCAATTCCCTTCAGCCTAGTGTTTGGGTTGTTTCAGGAGCCTGCTGGTTCTCCCTGAGCTGTGCTCTTGTACTTCCTGTTGGTTTTCATCTTTAGAGACAGCCTTGCTATGGGCTAACCTTGGATTTGAGATCCTCTTGCTTTGCCCCCCCCCCCCCCCCGCCAGTTGCTAAAATCTCCTTTCCCAGCCCAGCAGGTTCCTCTTGAAAGAGTATCTGCAATCATTATGTTAAAGTGTGAGTCTGAGTGTGTCACTTCCCTGCTCAGCTTAAGGCACACAGGTAACATCTTGTTTCAGTGCCCCCAGCTGCTACTGAACCTGCCACTTCTGTTTTCTTCTTTGCCACCTCTTCCTGACTTCCTCTTCCCTCGATAAAACGCCACTCTCCCTGTCTCTCCAATTCACTAGTAGATCACTGTTTAAACTTTCTTTCCTTGCTTGCTTCTACTTGAAAAATTTACTCACGACTTCTAGATGGTGTGCTACTTCATCTCCATCCATTTGCACACTCAAGATTTTAGCTTCACAAGGAGACCATCATCAACCACTGCACCTAAAGCTGCTTCTGTGTTCGCTGCTATGTCTCCTCCTGTACCTTCTTCGTTTGCTCTGCAGGACTTCTCCCCGTCCAACTTGCTGTATATTCTAACTAATACCATACTTGTTGTCAGTCTTTTGGGATGTTAACTCCCCGAGACAAGGATTTATGCTTCTTTGCAGCTGTGTCTACAGTACCAAGAACCATGGCTTATTTGGTTACCTAGCATTGGATTCCAATCAAGAAGCACAGCATAAGAGAAGATTTAAAGTTGGAATCAAATCAAAATGGTTGGAGGAGCCACAGTGCAATAGGCTGAAGCAAGTGTTCTCGAGAGTACTATGTTGTTACGTACATCTTTTAAAAATATTTTCAATTACAAAGTCATATTTATTAAATACATGTGATGTTACATGTATTCAGTATACATTAATTAAACCAAGTTAATTATACTGTTAGTCTCTTTTTCTTTTTTATTGAGTAATTTATATATAGTTATAGTGCAATCAATATATGTAGTCTTGATGTTTTGAAGGTTTATTTATTTATTATATATACAGTGTTCTGCCTCCATGTATGCCTACAGGCCAGAAGACTGCACCAGATCTCATTATAGATGGTTGTGAGCCACCATGTGATTGCTGGGAATTGAACTCAGGACCTCTGGAAGAGCAGCCAGTGCTCTTAACCTCTAAGCTATCTCTCCAACTCCAGTTTTGATGTTTTGGGTAAACATCACTCCGACTAATAATTTCTACATTAATGGGCTCAACTGTTGTTTAAATTTGAATCTACTACATTTGAAGACAATTATTCTCCAAGTTTATTTGGACAGTCTTCCTCTGAATCACCTGGACACTTGTTAAAATATATTCCTTTAAAGGCAAATGAGAGGCAAACATGTGCTGGGCATGAACCCTCATACTAAGACAGAATAAAGATGAGACAGTCCCTTCCATTGGAGGACACAGAAAAACATTATGGGAATTGTGACATGGGTTATAAAAAACATAGCTTCCCAGATACTAACTGATGAAGATCTCACTTCTGGTCACGAGGTAAGAGTGGGTGGATACCTTGAAAGAAGCCTGGACCTGACAAGTGCCATCCTGGTCTATGAGATGTACACCAAAAGGCTATCTATGTGCATGAACACCGTGGATGTCACTGGTGAGTAGGTGGGTGTGCACATGGGGAGTGTGGTATCAGTGATACTGGTGAGCTGGTCTTGATCACTGTGTATCAGAGCAACATGGAACTGAGGATGATGTCCTTTGTGGATGGAGGTCTCTAACCCTTTATATCAAAGACAGGTGTGAAAGAAGAATGCGAGCCTGGGTGGTTAGTAGGGAAGTGAACACAAGTGGCAAAAGGGAACTGTTTAAAGAGAGACGGAAGGAGAGTTTGATGGCGTTAGTTACTGGCGTCATGTAGAAGAAAGGGCGCGGGATTCCGGAAACTGTATATTTTACTCTAGGTTCTGTCAGTGAGATAATGGAAGTATAATGCAAGATAGGGCTGAAGGGAGAGCAGAGAAGAGAGATTAACATCCCCTGGTGCCTACTGTATTGAACATTTAGCCACAATAGAAGAAGGGCTCCATAGGTTTTTTTTTTCCCACCAAAAATGTAATCCAAAAGCCTAGGACTAAAAATCTTTGTACCAAGTTTTTTCATGGGTATTGTTAATTAGGTCCAGAGTTAGGGTTGGGTGTACCAAGAACAGGGGTTCTCTAGTTTTCTTCCCTCCATTTCCCCTTTCACCTTATTTCATGGCAGAGGGCGAGGGACTGATGTAATGAAGTGTTCACGTAACACTAATGCCTACAGTGTCTGAAACATCGAGAGTCTATCTGGAATACTCCTAGGAAGAGTGAAGCTAGGGTTGAAGGACACTGGGTAATTTTTGATGCCATGTTTACTTGGCCCTGGACAAGAGAATTAATGAGTTGAGCCACTGAATAGCATATCCAGCCAAATACCCACCCAGCTACTGATTCTGAGAAGACTTTCTGAGGATTTGGGGCTAGGGGGGTGTCTTAGGACTGAGACCCAGTCCTCCCAATCTTGAAACTACCTCTATTCATTTCACTGATTTGAGGTTACCTGACTTGCTCTATTCAAATCTCTGATAAGCTCATGTTTCTGTCTCTGTCTCTCTCTTGCAATGTAGTCCAAGCCTCAAAATGGCCTTAAACTCATTATCCTCCTGCCTTAGCTCCTGAGTACTGAGATAAGACCTGCTCTTTTCCATGAAATGGACAAGACTGTTTTCTGGACACTGAGCTGAGTGTGTCTGACTGTCTAGTCAAGAAACAATGGTATAAAAAATATGGTGCACATGAATTGATAAGATGCTTAATGCACAAATCCCTGAAGAAAATGGAGCAGGTTGGAGGTGACTTTTGAGCAAAAGTTTGCAGGTTCTCCTTGAAACAGTGGTTCTCAACCTTCCCAATGCTGTGACATTTTAACACAGTTCCTCATGTTGTGGTGACCCCAAACCACAAAACTATTTTATTGAGACTTCATCACTGTGATTTTTTTATTTTTATAAGTCATAATGTAAATATCTGGTATGCAGGATATCTTATATGTGACTCCTGATGGGGTTACCACTCACAGGTTGAGATCTGCTGACCTAGAGGTTAGTTGAGAAGAATCTAAGAAAAGGAAAGAATGTGCCAAGCTGAGACACAACTTTTTGTTAAAAATTCTAAAGATTTTGTGGCTTGGGAAAATAAGGTTGTAGGTAAGGAGAAGCTGGGTTTGACAGGAGATGAGAGAGAAGATATGGATAGAGGTTGGAAGTAGTCTTCTGGTCTCTAGGAAGTTTGACATGATTCTGTAAGCAATGGGGAGTTTAGAAAGAAGTTTAAATACACACATGTTATGAGTATATCCTTGGTCTTATCTTGTGGTAGTGAAGACAGTATATGTATGAAGACAGAAGATGAAAATGGGCAAGACCTGTTAGTAGGATACTGCCAACTCAGCTGGTGCAGGATACCAACCTAAATCAGAAGCAATATCAGGAATAGACAAGAGAGAAGACAGCATGAGACTTAATTAGGTCTAAGGCTGAGAAGTGTTGGTAACTTAATGACTTATGCAGAGAACAGAAAGACTAGAAAATGACCCAGGGCAATCTGACATTCAAGATTTCGAGGGTAGTGCCGTTATTCTCAACCAGCCAGTTTTGTTTGTGATGGTGCTGAAAATGACATCAAAATCTGGACAGTTATAAAGTAACTAAAGATTTTATTTTTAAGTCTACATGATGGCAGATCAACTTGGTAGATCTGCCCCAGATAATCTGCCACTTCTCGTCTGTATCATGTGTTTTTATTTTCAGGTCCCATGTTGAAGGATATGAAGGCCTACTTCTCATTTCACAAGAAGCCTCTTGGCTAAGTCCCTTAGTGTTAACAATGAAAATTATGCAAACAAATGGAATTATGTTGTCAATGTAGCAAAATAAAGTTGTGTTTTAGTCACATTAATTTTAGCACCTCAAGGACATCTGGGTGAGTATATAGACAATTGAAATTTTGGTTGAAGTAAAACATCAGAACAAGAATTAGGAGCTTGGTTGTAACTGGATATTAGCAGTCATATATCTGTGAAGCTGTTAAAAGACCGACTTGTCTTCTCAGGGTGGAAGGAGAAACAGAATTACTAACAGAGTCCTGGAGAGGACAAGGGTCTCGTTGAAGATCAGTGAATGGACAGCATGAGAAGGAATGGCTGGGGCCTTACTGGAAAACATGCACTGAAATCAAACAGGTAGGGCAGTTACAAGATACAGGCCTGTGTGGGGAAAGAGGTAGGGCAGTTACAAAACACGGCATGTATGGAAAAGGTCCAGGCACCCCAGGTTTGCTGAGTCAACCTCATTGGAAAAAAAAAAGAATGAAGAAAATACATTTGTCTAATCTTAAAGGCTTGCCTTCAATACTAAATTCTGGATTCAAATTCAAGGGCTCACCAGGCATATTGTATGGCAAAGCAAACAAATCCGAGGCTATAGTATATATGTGTATTGTTCCGTGGCAGTCATTGTCATTTTGAGAAATTCAGTTTTTGAGGCATTATGTCACCCCTTTAACACAGAATTTGATGTGACACCATTTTACTTTAAACTTTAACAAAATGCATTATTATTAAAATTGAAAGCAGAAAAACTTATAATTTTTATGACATGGTCCCCAATGTTAATCAGAGTGAAATTTTAATATAGCTGTTTTCATTTATTTGATGTTCAAATGGGAAGTTAAGAGGCTTGTTTCTTCTTTATGAAATTCCTATTTAAACAAAATAACGCAAAAACAGTCTTATCTCTATATTTTAGTTGAAGTAGCTTTTGCTGCTTGCCTATGTCATTTTGCTTAAGACTTTGGTTTCGTATTGTCTAGTCAGGACAAAAACTCGAACAACCATGGAGTTTCAAGAAAATCTTGGTATGTTAGATGATGAAGATAAAATATAGATACATTTTCAGACTCACTTATGGCTTCTGGTTGCCCCAAGACTGCATCCATTGTCCTCACAGTTTATACCATCTTCACATAGTTGGGAGTTCCAGTGTTCTTTCTAGCTGAGAGCAAATACTGTCCTTTGCTTTGTTCACAGAACATTGGCCGTCAAGTTCTTTGTCTTAATGATTCAGCTTTAGGGAACTGTCAGTTAATCTCTGGAGGGACTATTATGACAAATTTCTCTAATTAGATTATAATACAAAGGTTTGTTTAGCTGAAATATTTAAAATATATTTATGATCTTGGGGTGTATGGCCTCAATCTTTCCATCCTGTATATTCAACTTTTCCTTTCAATGCTGGCTGTCTTTATTTCTCTTATTGTATTCATTCTCTTTTTAACTTTGTGAGCATGATTAAAGCCAACCTACCTTCAAGAGCCCAAAGTCCTTGCCTAGCAGAATAAATATGGACGCAAAGAATGAGCATCTACATTACTTTTAAAAAGAAAAATGCCTTTTACATCAAGCTTTGGATTTTCTTTCATGAACTTGATGACTATTTTTTTTCTCTCTAGTCCAGTGATATGGTTACTAAAGCATTCTTGTAATGGTAATACAGCTAGCATATCTCACAGTTATTAGCTAAATTAAACTACATTGAAATGCCAAATACTTTAGGCTGGTATTAAAACAACAACAACAACAACAACAGCAACAGCAACAACAGAAAAATAAAAACACTTTTCAACGGATCATTCTTTATACTAGCAAAACACCTTGAAGGTGTGGAGGGGCCAGAGGGTTTCTTAATTGTCTTGGGTGACATTTAGGAATTGTGAAGAAAGGATAGAAATAGCTTTGCCTCTTTTGTAACAAATATTCATAAATATAATAAGGATGCCACTCTGAGTGCAGATTCTCATAAATCAATGACATTAAAAACATGTGCAGAACAATTTATATGAGAAAGTGGTATGATTAATACAATAGAGTCAACCCTTGACCTAGAGAAAAGGTTATAAACATGAGGCAGGAAAGAAATGCACAGAAAACTGATTTAAACCCACAAACATCCTGAGAATCATTGGAGTGTGTTGAACAAAATAATGTTCTTTTAAATCGCCAACGTCTTTGAAAATAATGTAACATACACTTTCGTGACATAGTTAAGTTTTAAAAAACAACTGTGACTCCCTGTCTAATTACATGAAATAGAATAAAGACATTTTATCTATTATCTAACCTTACTTCCTCATTAGATAGGGATGGGTACTGAGACCAGGGGACTCTTTGGGCACTTGCTCAGGGCTGTATAACATGAAAGCATCAGCTTATACTGAATTCAGGATAGAAAAATGATACAGCTATGCATTTTTTGGTGTTATTAAGAAAAAGTAGGCATAATTCTATTTGCTATTTACAAAAAATATATAGTTTGGCCTGAAGTTTAAGCAGAATCACAACTGGGCACTTCATAATTACAGTTTTCTGTCTACTTGGGTTCTGGGCAAAATATGATATCAATATGTTTTAAGATAAGTTCAGTTTAGGGCTTTTTTGGTGAAATTTGAAATTAATTTGTACTTCTCTCTTCTCTCTAGTCCCAAAATATATCAAAGCTTCAACTGATGTACTATCCCTCCTGCCAATAAAAAGGTAATTGAGACTAACAGTGTACTTCAAATAAATTATAAACAATCTTTTTGCTTTAATTGTCAGAAATCATTTACAATCTTAATTTCTTGGAGGAAAACAGCCCTTTGAGCTCTTTTGAGATAAGTAATTTTCTTTTAGTAGAAGTAAGTTTTACACCAGACTTTATATATTTGACCAAGTAGATTGGGGAGGTAAAAAGTGAAGGTTATGGTTTGAAGTGGTTGTAACATGCAGAGGGAAAGGGAGATTTTCAAAAGGACTCGCAGCATAAATAAAGTCTGGAGGAACTAGTAGCTTTGTTCTCCTTCTGGGAAGATCATTGTCATTGAGCATTGCAGGGTACTGTTGGAGTTGAAGCAGAAGAATGTGTAAGAATCGTGTTCTTCCTTTTGTTTTTAAAGCAGGTAACAGGAGGCAGGTAAAGATGCCATCTTTGTGCCCCTCCCCACTAATATTATGTCATTAAATTTGAAGAAATCTCACAGAAATGATTATGGAGTCTTTTGTGTTGCTCAGGGGCTCCAGATATTTTTCTAATTAAGGAAATTGCTTCTACGATGACATAAGAAGTGAGATACACTCTTGTTTTATATACCAGGCCAAAGAGCTTGTAGGATCCTTCAAAAGTATACACGTGGGTAGAAATTCTCATGTGTTAGCATAAAAAGGCTCCTTGGCACCCCACCTGTCATAGAACAAAGTGTCTGACCATTTCTCCTGGATGGGTTCCTGTGGTGCTTTTTAAAAAATAATCAGCCCCATTCAGGCAGGGATTTTAAGGTCCCTGATCTATTTCACAAGCAATGTATTTTTTTTTTTAACAGCTGAATGGCAGTGTAAGAAGGAATGTTTTTGGAGAAAGTTTAGGAAAGAGCTTGGTACATCCCAAAGCTGGCTTTTTTCATTCCTGTGTCTCAAAAGGCCAGAGAAAAGCCCACTTATTACAGCAGTGTGCTTGAGTACCCAGGTGAACACCTACCCCTGTTCTATAATACTATAGCCTGGGAGGACCTGGGAGCTTGTGCATAAGTGACTGTTGTATTTAGAACAGCCTTCTGGCTCTTAAGGGGGGTGGTGATCAAAACCTTGTCCTCTTTTTTACTCTTCATCACCAGATATAGATGTTTTCATACTTAATTTTTCTCCTTTAAACAGTATAGAACATAAAAATTCTAGTAAGTGTTCAGGCTGAAGTCAACTTTAGATCCAGACAATGTACCCATGTGCATTATTTTTAAAGAGGATTTTCCAGAGTCCTTATTAGAAAGCGTGCTTCACTCTCTTACTCTGCCTCAGTGAATTACAATGATCACAGTGGCAGAGCACAAATTTTGAAATTAGGAGAGCGTTTTCTTTAAAGAGCTGTTTCTAGGGGGAAAATATTACAGTCCTCAAAGCACAGGGACCTCTGTCCTGAGATGGGATCTAATTTGGAGCCTTTTGGAAAGATCTGATTCTCAGTGGGCACCTTCTTGCCTCTGCTCAAGAGGATGGTACTTTTGTTGATTGTCACTGTCATGTTTGGAGGGTAGCCTGTGCTCGCTAGGAGAATTCAGCCGGTGGTTGCAGTGTCTAAAGGGCGCATGGAGCCTGGGTCTCATGGAATGGAACAGAATCCACAGGGCCTGAGGTGTCCAAGAGGCACGCTTAGGGGAAAGAAACTCCAAAACCCATTAAAAACCACGATTCTATTTTGATGCTGTGCACTCAGGCTCCGGAGGTAAATTTTGACCCAGTTCCTGCAGGTTAATAACAAAATATTGTCCTGCATTGTGTATGTATTACTCAACACCAGATTCTGTCCAAGGGAGAGAGAAGTAACCTGCAAGAGTGCAGGAGAGAAAGGCCTTTGTTGTTCTCCCCTGTGACCTAAATGTGGACTTGTAAAAGGAAGACCTGGTCTCAGTCTTCCTGGAGTAGAAACCAAGCTTGAGCGACTGAGACGGTGGAGGTCGACAAGAAAAGAACAGGACTTGAGGTTTGATGGAGAGTGGTGAGGTTCTGGCTAAAGCATGGGGATACAGAGAATGAGTGTGGAAAAATTTGAAACATGAGTAAAAAGATGCCTGGGGGGACAGAGAAGACATAGTGGAGAAGTGCAGAGAGGGAGAGAGAAAGAGGGGGGAGATAGACTATAGAAGACAGTCCCCCTTCTCGCTTTGCTCAGCCGGCGCAGGAGAGTCCAGAGAATCCAAGGTCGCACAGTCCTCTCTGCTGCCTCGCTCTCTGAATGGCTGGCGGTCCGCAGCATCCCCGCCTCTGGCCACCGCAGCCACAGGTTTACGTTCTCGACAGCAGCGCGCCCCTCCCGAAGCCAGCTGAGGCTCCCCACACTCTTCTACATCCACCGCTGTCCGTTGCACCTCTCTGCCTCACTTCACGCCACTCCCCTGGAGGTTGCTCTCCTCCCTATGACCCCCTCTCCCAAGGAGGCGACTGGGCCACCAGAGACGCAGCGGGAGTCATTTCTCCCTAAGGGTCAGGAGGCCCGCAGAGAGCCCGAGAACGGGATCTATTTACATGGGGTATTAATTAGTCTTTGAGGAACCGTTCACCCACGTGCCAATGTAATTGTTGGTGACGGGACTGTAGGCACGACCAGCCGCCACCGGGAGGAGAAAACCCGCTCACGGCGCGCTGAAACCGCGCTTTTGGAGCGTCCCCCGGTGGCCGGGCAGGACCTCGGAAAGCGCCCGGGACGCCAGTCCCTTGCGGGCTTTGGGAGTTTTCTGGCGTTGCTGGTAATGCTGCAGTTGCTTCCAGCGCTAGCAGCTTTCAAATTCTCTCCACCACACCCCTCCTTCTGAAGCTGGGACTCATCGCGCCTGTTGTGTGGTTTTTTTTTTTTCCTTCTTCCGAAAAGGCTCGCGTCTTATCGTTCAAGTTCAAGTCCGGAGGACTTGCCCAGTCTCCTCCCCTTAAGTCATTCTTCATCCTCTGGCAACCGCTGAAAGCCCGGAGTTCTGGGCTGCTGGTGACAGTGCCAGCACAGGCAGTCCGAGTCGGTCGGGTGCAGCAGCCCGGCGCATTAGTCTCTCTCCCTCCCTTTCTTTCTTCCCTTGTCGTTTCTCTACCTGCCCCTCCTTCTCTTGCCTCTTAAGTTTCCTGCACCGGGAACCCAACTGTGCCAAGCCTAGGTTCCCGCGGACCAATTCAGATCGCGACCCCGGCACTAGGATAACGACTCTGCCAAGGCTGGACAAGGCAACTGTACTCGTCCTCGCCCGAGCATGGAGACGGAGCTCCGGGGAGGGCACGTCCCGGGCGCTGGGAACGCCAGGCCGTAGTAGCTCCTCCATGGAGCCTGTTCAGAGCGGTCCTTGCTCGCTGCATTTGCCTCCAGTCCAGTGCAGTAAGTACCGGTCACCTCCACGGTTCCTAGCAGAGACACCTTGGGGCAGGGTGGTAAGCACTAAAAAAGGGTAGCGGTGTGGAACTCTAGTTGGGCACAGAGCACGTCTGATAGGTGACCCTCAGAGTCCCATGCAGGTTTCCACTGTGGAAGTTAGTAACTGACTGTGCCCCTTGGCACTAAAAAGTAGTGCTAGAGATGTGATTGTGTGTGTCTATCTCTGTGTTACAAAGAGCTCGAATGGGTAAACTGAGCCCCGCTCTCCTGTATGCAAATTGCATCCCCTTCCTCCACCCCCATTTCACCCGCACCTAATCCGGGTCAGTTCTACCTACCGGTTTCTCTGCCCGTGTCCCCCTCACTCAGTCTCTTGCTCGCTCGCTTTTGCTATCTCTCTCTGCTGCTGTGTGCACGTATGCACCCTGCCAGGGCTGGCGAAGAACCAGCCGCCGCCTTTAGTCCCAGCCTCCCGCCTGTCAAACACTAGGGCAGGTCTGGCAGCTAGAGACAGTTGGGTTCCTAACCAGCCTGTGAGCGGTTCTCTGTGTGACTAACCTCCGGCCTCAGCCATTTGGGCACTGGCACCTGAGACGCGCCGGCAACTGGGAGTCCCCTCAGCCACTGCTCAAGCCCGCCCGCCCGCCCGCGGACCTCACTCGCTTGTTTCTGGAGCAGGATTGACTCGCTTTTCAAATCTTCGTGTCCCCTCCCAGCTTTTTGACTCCATCACTTCACACAAAGACACCCTTTCCCCGTTTGATCATCAGCCTTGTCCGCGTGGTCATGGGATGTCTAATTTCATTTATATCTAGGCTGCTGAGAGCGCTCCCTGATCTGTAAAGTGGATGTCAGGTGGATCTATGTTTTTGAAGGAACAAAGACTCAGCCAAGGCACCGCCAAGGAAGTTTGAGAGGAGGGAGGATGCAGGCTGCGTGCTGGTACGTGCTTCTCCTACTGCAGCCCACTGTATACTTGGTAAGTCGTGAGCGGTCCAGCATCTTTGGAGATTCCACCCTAACCGAGAGGTCAAGTACCTGATGGGGGGGGGGGTGAGAAAGAGGGCGAGGCCACCAGTTCCGTGAGAGCTGTGCTCCCAGAGACAGTGAATGAACTTTGGGAAGCCGTTCTTTGGATTCCTGCGGGAGTTTTTGGGGTTCTCATCCCCATTTCTTGCTTTATTTTCCCCATCTCCTAATCGTAGTTTTTAACAGCGGCGCGCGTATCCTATACGGCCAGAAACGAAAGAGGTAGTGGGACAGGACGCCTTGGGAGGAAGGACTAGGGGGAAGGGTAAAACTCTTGGCAGCAGCGCCCATCTAGTGTAAATGAAGGGGATGCAGGTGGGGTTGAAGATCTGAGCGAGAGTCAACCCACCGCCCCCTCCCCCGTTTGAATTTGTGGTACGTGAAGAAGTGCAGTTAACTTCTTGAGACTTCCAGACTTGTAGCTGGTGTAAGTTTATCCACCAGACACAGAGTAAACGACCAGAGTTAGGTAAGAGATACACTTGCAAACATACGCCCTCCCTCTTCTTCTAAGCTCCAGTTTCCCTCAGTTTTTATGTGGGGGTTCCTTTTAGAAAATGGGTTTGTCACTAGGCCTTGTCACTAGGGAGAGAATCTCATCCACGGCCTCCGGCCAGGTTCCCCCAGAAACAGTTTTCGGAGGTTTGAACTCGACAGTCTGAGAGGAGTCGCAGGGCGAATCGCTCTGTGTGATTTGGGAGTTACGGGCATCATAGCGAGCCTAAAAGAGTATGATTTTTCAGGTCTGATCTCTCAGGGGGCCAGGGACACTTGCTTTCTACCGGCGAAGTTGAGCCCCGTGCACCACAGTCGATCCTGGGCTTCGGGAGTGCCCTGAGAACTCAAGGTGTTCTGTGGAGGGTCGAGGAGCGCAGGCGCTGCAGTAGCAGCAGGAGTTTTCTAACCCTGCTGGAGAAATGGACTAGGTGTGGTGTTAGTATCTTTTATTCCCAAGAGCTTCAGAATCCACAAGCCCGGAAGCAATACTGTACAGTCCCTGCAAATGGTCGTGTTTTTCGGCCTTTGCTCTGCTTGCGATGGGCAGGACTGAGAGTTCTGTGGATCCGGTACATACACGCGCGCGCGCGTGTGTCTCTGAGTAAGTGTATTTACCCGGTTCCGGCTTCCGGCTGCATCTCAAGAACCCTCAGTGTTGCCAGTCTTTGCACCTTTCTCGCCCGACTGTAGCAGAAGCGGACGCCAGAGGGCGCTGCGTATCAACGTCCTCGCCCACAGGACACCTTGAGGGTAAACAGGTGAAAGCAGGGGCAGCCAATCCAAAAGAACAGCTTTTTCTGACTGTCGCGGGTCCGTGCATTCCCGGGTATAACGCAGACCGAATGCAAGAAGTGTCCTTCCTATTGTCCATCTTCCGTCATTATCGCTCCCACCTGTGTTCAGTAAGCCCACTGACGTTGAAGATCCGGAGTTGGAGGGTGGAAAGTTCCACCAAAGGACACAGCATTTTCTTTTTTTTCTTTTTTAATTGGGTGAGGTGGGAAGGAGTGAAAAATGAAAGGCAAAAACCGCAGGGGAGGGATACCAATGGTTCTCTTGCTCGTCACAACAAGCATACCCGTCCTCTCCGCACACCTTTAGAGATAATTCAAACATCAGGACTGCCCCTATGTCCCTGGCCTGTGCTCACACATCCAAGGCCAGCGCTCTCAGCTATGGTGCAGTTTATTGCTTGAAGCAAGTATTTCGATAGCCTGGAAAATAATCTATCAAAAACAGAAGTGAAATCAATACGTTGTGTTAAATTTTAAATGTGTGTGTTGGCAGTTAAACCGTTTCCCACTCATTATAACAACAGTGCTGGATTTATTCTAATGCGGCGCGTTCTCAACAACAAGCGCATTAATTCTCCTTTAATTGTAAACTGGGAGCATTTGAAAACCATTCAGTGTGCAAATTATGCTGATTCAATTACCGTTTAGTTACAGACTTCATTACCTGAATGCCTTTTGGCAATACAGAGAAAGGAGACAATTTTTCCAATTTCACTCAAAACAATACGAAATGTGAGCAATAAAACAGTGAAGGCGATTTAGAAGTCCATTCTTTTCTCTCCAATCTGAAGTTGTTTTGTGTGTAGGGGATTAGAAACCACACATACCACAAAAACAAAAGACTAGTTGCTTTGACCTAAGACAGTATCCCAGGGACTGCAATCCCATAGCTATTTGCCAGAAAAATTCCAGGCTGTTTTCCTGAGGAGGAAGCTGATGCTTACCATCAAAATGGGATTCAAAGGGTGAACTGGGCAGTTAATGTTAGGGTGGTTTTAGGTAAATGAAGAAGTAGGGAGTCTTGATTAAAACTTGTAGCAATGAACAGATGAAAACACAATATTGCTTCTTTTCATTAGTTTCATTAAACACCAGTTAGAGCAATGGAACCAAACATCTATTTGTGACTGTACCCCAGAACACTTCAGCCCTTTGCAAAATCCTGCAACAGATGCACACAGGTTATCAGCAGCAGCATCAAGGTAAACTCCAAGAAAACAAGGTGGCAAACAACCATTATTTTATTTTTTTCCTTGACCAGTCACAAGTCAGGGAGGAGTTAGTAATTCTTTGCTTTTATGGATTGCATCATCAGTTAAATGACTATAGAGCACTCTGTGGCTTGCCTCCTCTCTTAACATTTCCAATACACCTTGCCTTACACCTTGCCTTTGTGGGTGTGAGATCTCAGCCATGTTTTTCAAAGAGTAATTCCCACAGTTTGAGCAAGGCTTGTTTAGATATCTCCTATACCGAAGTAGTTTAGATTACTGCTTATAGAATATGAATTTAAATGTTTCTGAGTTTGGGGAGCCATTCTTACGAGGATGTCTCTGTCTGACAGATCTTACCCCACAATCAGCATGGGAATAAATGCTCACGAAATGTGTTTGTTGGTCCAGAGGTCTCTGAATGCCTGTCCTAAGTTGGAGGTCTTTATTTACTGTGTGTTTATTGAGAGATGGGTCTGCCTTGTTTTCATACCAGGACCTCATTTTCGTGTTGCAATGAAAAACTGATTACAGGTCTGTCTGTAAATTTACCTTCTGAAACCCATTATCTTGACTTCTTAAGTTTTACCACCGGGAAAACTCTCAAAGAAAAAAATAAGAATCAGGAAACCATCTTTTAAAAATAAATGTAAGGAAAACTGCTGTTTATTAAATGTTGTGTATTTCAGATTTAAACACCTGACCAACAGGAGGAAACCTATGGTGTAGCTTTTTATTTTTATTAAAGTCCTGCAGGCTTCATTTTCTATCAGTCCTGGACTGATTCCAGGATATTTTGAATATGAGATAATGAGGTAACCAGACAATAGCATTTAAAATGAATTAAAGGGCATGCTGGGATAAGGTGGACAAATGTGGTTTCTTGTTTGAAAAAGTAAGGAGTAGGGGTTGTAAATGGATTTACTCCCAGTGGATTGTGCCCGAAGACCTCACCAAAAAACAGGGGCTAGTTTGCCTAGTAGAGAATGTGACACTTCATTTGGGGCAGCTCTCAATAGTGAAGAGAGGCTGGTAGCATTCCTGAGCATGCAAAGAAAAGTCACTCAGAATCTGAGTCCAGAGAATCTGGCAAAGGGTGAATGCTGTTATTGCAATCTTTAGGGAAAGGCCTCACCAGTTCTGCTAGGAATTACAATAGCCAATAACTTGTTTGCTTTCTTGGCCAAAATAGGCAAGAATTAGAAAGCATTGCTAAACCTTTGATTTGATAAAATTTGAGTTATCTAATTGCATGCGTGTAGGGGTTTTAAGTCTGTGTGTGTGTGTGTGTGTGTGTGTGTGTGTGTGATATGTTGAGATGTGACTTCTACATCAGTTGCTTCACTGAGTTGAGTCTAAAAGTATTGGCAATATCCATTGTCTCTAATTCCAATAGTTAACATGTAGAGCACTAGCTGGATTTAACTCAACATGAAGGTGGCTTTTAGGGAGGATAACGACTGAAGGGCAAGCAGGAGAATGGACACCCAGATCTGGTGTAGTCTTTGAACTAGGTCTGTGTGTGTCCTGCCCTTTGGAGAATAAGCTACTTGCTCACTGCAAGCTTTCATCAATTTGAAATTATTCTATATAGTAGATAACAACAGCTACCCAGTCCTGACTAAAGTGTTTTCTGTTAAATCTTGTTCTGGGGGGTGGGGCAGCATAAAGAATTCCTCCTTAGGCTGAATTTCCTCCTTTTTCTGCTGCAGAGCACACTTGCCCACTCAGGATTAAGTGCAGATAGTTTGAGGTGCCTACACTCAGCAGCACAGCAAGATGCCACCTCAGTCCGAAGGAGCTCTCCAGGTCTCTGCAGGGCAGGGAGATCCTGGCTTATCATGAAAAGCAGTTCTTGGAGGTGTGAGAAGCACTTGGGTGGTGCACTTGTGTGGTTCACCCTTTTGTCCCATCTACAGGAGTATTATGGCCTTGAGCCTTGTAGTGAGAGCTTCCAAGACACTGCCTTCCACACTGAGCACAGGAGGGAGAGAAAGCCAGAATTTCTCCAACCCTGTTAGCCGTGTGTTCCCAGAAAGCTATTAAATTTGTGGCTCTTTTTGTGTGTGGCTGATTTCTATTTGGCTTTGAATTGTTGATGGCTATTTCCCCCTTAATGAAAGTGTTGTCTGGGTGAAAAATATATCCGGTGGAAGGGAAATAGGTTGATTTTTTTAAAAGATAGGTGCCCAATGTCCTACTTTTCCATTCGAGGGAAGATTTTCTGCAGACTACAAAAATTGACAGCATTGTACAGGTAATAACCACCGTCGACAATATTTTCAAAGGGGCATTTGAGTGATGAAAGCATATGGATATTGCTTTTTCAAATAAGCAATTCTCTGTCCTGAGCTTCTTTGATTTTATAAGGGGCTGGCAGTAGAATTGGGAACAAGGAGGGAGAAAGGGCCATATACTGGCAAAGAGATGTCTGCTTCCTGTCAACCCAGACCTAGAATACTGAAGTGTTCTCCGCCTTTAGGCTGGAGTTCCGGGATCCGAACCGACCATCAGTGAAGTCCCCCAGCATGGTGTTGGTGTAGAGTTGTAGAGTCAAAGGGGGAACCCCAAGAACAAGCGATAACACGCCTTGCACTCGTCTGTCCTTACAGCAGGACAGCGCAAACTCTGCAAGTTTGTCGGCTTTCAATCGGCAGGCTAGAAAGTGCGCATTCTTCTTCTTCATTTTTTTAAAACAAAATGTCTAGCTTTGAATCAGTTCAAGAAAGTTCCCTTGGGACAATTCTTTCTTCTTAAAGCTTCAGCACTCATTTTAAGACCTAACAGTTGTCACCATTTTAATTAAAGGGAGGCGGGCAAGACTGCTAGCCGGCGCCGTCGGGTCAGCGGCTCCTGTGTGCCGCGAAGTCGTAAGGCGGATCCCGCTGTCGCCTCCCGCCGCCTTCTCCGGGTCGCCGTTCATCCAGGCCCGCCTCTAGTTTGCTGGAAGTTGCGGTCTTGATTTATCCGCTAGTCAAGTTCGAGATCAGCTCTTTTTCACGGTGTCAGCACTCACCCCTCCCGGAGCTTGGTAAACACACCGCGCTCATTTTTCTGCTGCAGATTGGCATGTTGACGACTCTGCTTGAAGGAATGTGACAATAAAGTGGGGAACCAAAGCTTGGCAAGCACTTAATCAAGGATAAAAAGGTTCCGCTGTAAGGATGTCACTCAATTTATTGTGAAAGTCGAATGAATTACGTTTAATGAAAGTGCTCCCCAGATGAATATTACCAGCAATTTCCTGAGTTGGCTCTGTCAGCTTGAGATGAGGAAATGCCAACCCAGATCAGAAAAGAGCGCCTGTCTCAATTACTATGCAAGCTTTCCAAGAGTGGCTTTTTATTGAGATGATGTGTGTTGGCGGCATCTTCGTGCCCCTCGCGCGCGCCCAAGAACATGTTTGTTTATTTTTCCGCTTTGTCGTCTGCCCTCCCCAGTACCGGCTGTTGTTTAAACTTCTGACGCGCTCGCTGCCTCTCTGCTGCCGGCAGCAAACCTAATCACCTACTCTGTAAACAGCTTCTCTAGTTGCACTTTATTTACTATGGAGGTGGGGCCTGGCGCGCGCGCGCGGGGGGCGCGCGTGTGATCTGGAGCTCTGGAGGGTGGAAAACGAGCACTTGCGGGGAGTCTGGGCAAAGAAACTGAGAGCTGAGAGGGGTCCCAGGAGCAGCAACAGGGCAGTAGGACCCCCTCAGGCCAAGCTTTAGAAAAGCATCCCGGCTACTTTACCTTTGAATGAATGAGGTATTTTACTGGCTCAAGCCGGAAATGGGACGGGAGTGAAGTGGGGGTGGGGACTCACAGGCCAAAGCGGAGCACATCATCTCATCTGCATGAGAATGGAGAACTGGGAGGCTTTTCTTGTGCTGTTTCTTTCTCCCAGAAAGTGACAAATTGTTGCTTGGAAGAGCCAAATGTTTCCTTAGAAACTGGCTGCGCGTCCCCGCGGAACCTGCCTCCATTCCGTCCTCACCCACAGTACCCCGGCGCCCTAAAAGAAGCTAGCAGCTGCCAAAGGCTCGAATCAAGGCCAAGTACACTGGTCCCATAGGAGGCAAGGCTCTTCCCTCACACACCAGGCCCTAAGTCCTACCCTACCCCCCAGTTGATTGGGAAGACCGTATTAGACATCTTTGTAATAATCGAGAAACTTTCTTCGACGTGGTAGTCTTCATGCCCGTCACTCGGCAACTCACCCCTAGACCCAAAGTTGCAATGTCCAGGCTAGGAAGGTTTCAAGCCCAAGTCCACCACATTCACGCACTTCACTGTCTCCTTTTTTGCCTCCTGTGATAGGTGAAATAAACCCAGCAGGTTTTATGAACATACGGTTGCAGCTCTCTTGCCTTTGGATCCCATGCCATTATATTAAATCCTTGCTTCTGGGAAACTTTTGGTCTCCTTCACCGACCTTCAATGCTCCGGGAGGTGCAGGCTGACCAGCGACTGTTCTCCAGCGAGAAGCTCGGAAATGGATTTGGAGCGCGAAAGCGCCTTGTACCTATCCCGGGCCTGGAGAGCGATCTTCAGCACCACGGCCAGTGCCTCAAGCTCCGCCCCGCCGGGGGCTCCGGGCCAGACCGCAGAGTTGGGATGCTCACTGTTTGCGGACCTCCCTAAGCACCCTGGGACGATTTTAAAAACCCACTTTCTCCTGCCAATCACCTAGGAACACCAAGCTCCTATCGTTGGGGCCCTAAAGTGCTCTGTGGTCAGAACCTCTAGTTTACAACCCCTTCCTCCGACTCCATCTAGGCTTGGGGAGTCACGTGGTTATCAGTTTATTGGGGGGGGCGGGGCTCGAGCGTTCTGGTTTCTCTCACTTTTCCTGTTTATTAATCCATCTTTCCCTAACCAGAAACATATATCACGTAATGTGTAGCTAAAAGACTCTTTAGCAACGTGTATGTCACAAATGAGGAAACTGAGGCACCGAAAGGTAAACCGATTTTTTTTTTCACTCAGGAGCAAAATCATTTGAACAGAAGGTGTATTGGCCCCAGCACCCATCACTGAGAAGAGACTGGAGCTACCCAAAGACCCCGCTAGATCTGGCGCCTTTAAGATGTGGAGCTCTGGGGAGAGGGAGGGTAGAGGGAGGGGGCTAGAAGAGTCCTAATTATTATGAATTTCTAAAGGACAGTAATTATTCACAGGGAGCAGGACAAACCACTGCCTAGGCAAGGGAATCGATATATTTGCTATCGAAAGTGCCTGGCTCGCCTTTAATGCAGACGAATGGGGATACAGCCTCATTATTTTCCGTGGTTAGGTTCGCCGGCGTGGGGCCTGATTCAGCGTGGAATCTATCATCATTAGAGTTCCTTTTTATTTAACAAACAGCAACAATCCGACTTAACCACCCCCTCAAAAACAACAGCAAAAAGTTCTTCGCGTCATCACACAAGCGGCTCCTCCCCTCACTCCTGCACTCCCCTGGGGCTTCTCGGTGCACTCTAGAGGTGACCCCGCAGTCACTTAAAGTGTTTGCTGCGCAGTCCCGGCTCAGCAGCTTATGACCCAGAAATAAACTAGATAGTACCAGGCGCTGGCGCTAGGGGTTGTCTGTGTCAAAGGCTAAGGCTGCCTGGGAAGCTGGCTGATTCTCTTGCCTTAGCTGAGTCAGTCCTTTCAAGACGTCTGATTCCTCAAATCCCCGCAGTATTAAAGGAGCAGACACCTACAAGCAGTGCGCCCTCAGCCCCGCAGGAAAAGCCAGCTCACAGAAAGATGGATTCCAGAGAAAGAAAAGAAAGAAAAGGAGATGTTGGCTCAATGTCTCCAGAGTATTCTCCGAGGTTGTCGGGGAGGCAATCCCCACCTAGCTTTCTCTCTGTGAAATTCTATCTTTTTGCCTGTAGGTCAGTCTTCCAGAATCCCCCAAGACCTGACTAGGAAAGGGCCCTAGTTCCACCACCGAGGTCACTGACTATCCAGGGTGCTGTCTCCTTCCAGGATTGCAAGTGTTTCTCAGTTTCTCCTCTCTTCTCCAGCCTTATTTCCCTGGCACCATCCTCACACTCAGAGATTTCCTGATGTCCCAGTGAGTAGCTTCTTATTGGCATGCAGCCATTTCCAGAAACATTTTAGTTACCGTGGTTAACTGAGGCAGGCCTGTTGGTTTGTGAGTTCTGGCTTTCCTTTGGCAGGTCCATCTTATTACAGCTCAATGATTGCTTGCAAAACAAATGTGGACTAATGCCTCCCTTGTTAAAGAAAAATTATTATAATCATAACAACAACAAGACAAAACAAAAACTGTGGACTTGAAGGCATTAAACTAAAAATATCTATCCACCCCATTCGACTTTCTGTCTTTGGAGCATAACCATTCCTGGTGTATGTGGTTAGCAAGTGCCTTTATTCCTTCTTCTTAGAGACAGCCAGCCAACTCAATACCAGGACTGTATGATCTACTAGCACCATTTCCTCTCGCCATCTTCATTTTTAGAGGCTTTATAATTAAACTCTGTGAGATATATGGGACATACATCTGGTGGAGAGCCTTTTTATTTATATTTATGCAGGACACCGAGAAGGGAAATTAAAGAAGTACTTATATTGAAGTAGTAAACCTGCCCAGATATTAGCAGAAATGTTCTTTTAATTCACTTTTATTCAGGGCTAGAGGACCATCTGTGTGACACCAGACTGTGTAGTCTTTCCTCTTTTCAGAGAGGTCCCACTGACATGGAAGAAACATTTGCTAGCTTGTGTTAACTTCTGTGAACAAAAGGCCGGGCTTCTATTTACTGGTAACACACACAGTAATGAAGTGCCCTCTGATGCAGGAAGCTGACCAGAAAGGGCAAGTTGCCGCAGGGGCCTGCATTCTCTTGCCTTTCCACACCCCTACTACAAGGCATAAACACACACAGACTCCAACAGGGCCCCATAGACACAGCATGATGATCCCCAGTGCAAACCGGCTGAAATTTGATAAAACTGATAGACTAAAAACTGGAGATGTCCGCACTCCACGAGGTTACTGTTAGAAAAGTTGTGGTAGAAAAACTAACAGAAATTTTCTTGTTCTTGAAGATTCTTTTTCTTTTATAAAGTAAATAACGTACATATACACAGAATTGGCCAGAGCTAGGGAGCTTTTTGTTGGTTTGTTTTTTTATATGTCTATGTCTGCTTCCTTAAAGGAGTCTATGAAAAACTATTGTGGAAGATTTTTTCCTTCCCCTTCATAAGTTCTTGTTTTTACATTTTCAGCTTGTTTTCCTTAATACCCATCAATATTTTCATTTATAGCATGAAAATAGTGTTAGTTGAGAGGACTCCCTGGCATAACTGGAAAATCAGTCACATTTATATGATCTGATTGGACTTGGAAGAGAACTCCTCTTCCAATGTAACCTTGTAGCTGGGTGTTCTTAGAGACCTGCAGGTATATAAAACAGCTTATATAAAATTAATGGACTGCTTTACGTTCACAACCTCCTACTTGTGAAACCCTTGTAAAATATTGCACCTGTTTCAAATCGGAAGATTATAAAGTCAAGTTTGCTGTGCGATCGATAGTTGTAAATGGTTCAGTGAAATATTTGATTGTTGCGAGTCTGACAATGATGGGAATTTTATTGTCCGTTTTTGTGCACTGATGTGCTAATCACAAGGCTGTCCCTTCTTTTATGTACTTGACTCATTTTGAAACTGAATGTTAAGATTTCAAGGTAATATCTAAGGGCATAATATTGAAAAAAATACTTAGAGGAGAGATCTATTTATTGTCTTACCCGGTTAGAAAGAAATCCACAGGTTATCAGGAGGTTGTGGATGAGGAAAGAATTCTCTAATAGCATTTCAGTATCCTGTTTAAAATTATCAAGAGCATACTTATGGAATACGTGCCCTATTGATTTTATGTGTATTTTTAAATAAGCAAATGGAAAGAAGTTTTTTTTAATCAACCCTATACTTCATAAAAATGACTTTCTAAATGCAGATAAGTTATTTTATAAGGAAATCTTTTGTCATGCGTGTAATATTTGGATAAATTTCAGATTCTCATTCTTTCCTTCCTTAAAACAAATTCAAAACTAAATTTTCTCAAGTATTCTATGATTTGCTTCATAGACATTTATGAAATGCCATAAGTTCTTGCTATGAACTTCTTTTGTTCCTTAATCTGCATCTTCATTATGAGGAAGGAATAACTAAGAACTATGCATGGAAATATTTTCATGTCCTGTTTCCTTTCTTATCTCACTCTCAGGTTAGCTAGAATCACATTTGCCTCTCTGGCAGAACTGTTCATTCTGTCAGTTCCTCCAAATTAATAGCAAAGTGCCCTAACTCAACCAACATGTAGACTGATTGCCAATGTTACCCGGGATTCAATGGGAAGTTCTAAAATGTATGAACTGGACTCTATGAGGCCCATTACATTTCCTGTTCAAATATTTCAGTGAAAATATCACTATTAATCTAAATTTAATTTTCATGCCTATTGGCATAATATTGTAATTTGTTGTAGGGCAGCTGGGTTTATGACAGGGTGTAACATGCTCTCTGCAATTGAAAATGTGAAATACTTCCAGTCAGATCATCAATTTGGGGATAATTTCTTGTAACACAGCACCATCATTTATTGTTTTGCAGAGTTAAATGCAGAGAAAAATGCAAACTGTTGTGTATGAAAAGAAGCTATACATGCGCTGTACTAGCTACTATTTCTTTGCCCTTGATGGGGATGTAATTGCTATTGATGTGGAGAATTTGCAGAACATGGCACAGTTTTTGCCTCTTTCACAAGAAATATTTAGTTGAATGATGAGCACCTCATGTTAGATTTTCAACCTTATTTCTTCTAGTTTAACAAGGCAGAATTAAGAGCATCTGTACCAAGCAGGCCAGCACAGTTTCTAGCCATCATCAAAGTAATGCAGAGCTGGTGTTAGCATACAATGTACTGAACTCTCACCTTTGGGTTTGCACCTCCTGAAAAATTGTTCTGGGCAGTGGTGGCACTCGACTTATGCCCAGCACTTGGGAGGCAGAGGCAGAGATCCCTGTGAGTTCAAGGCCAGCCTAGTGTACAGAGATATTTCTAGGACAGCTAGGGCTGTTACACAAAGAGATCCTGTTTCCAAAAAAAAAAAAATTGTTCTGTAGAGAGGAACAGAAAAGAAAATTTAAGAAGAAGGAAAAAAGGAAAATGATTTGGCCTGAGATGTTTCATTGTGCCTTGCATTCTTGAATGAAATCCTTCACAATTAGAATAGCTCTGAGTAACGTGAGGCCAGATGCATTCATGCAGTTTGAGAGATTGCTCCATTCCATTTTCCTTGAGAAAATAGTGAAAAGTATGTGTATGCGTGTACTCGTTTGGGGATTTAAAGATGAATCCACATCTCTAAAGATGACTGATTCTCCCTCAGAGATGCCTGCCACCCAGTTTCCGTTTGGTGGACAATACAACAAGAGGTTGATGTTGGACATGGACTCATGATGAGGAAAAAGAGAGTAACTTTCTCCATTCTATTGAAGACTTAGACACAAGAGGGAGAAATATTTCCATATTTGGTCATTCCAGGACCTGTTCTTCAGCTCTTCTGTGGCAGTTTTGAAAGCATGCAACATTCAGAAGGGCTTTTTCTTGTTGTTGTTTTAAAAGGGAGATAAGGGCAAATATATTTTTCGTAAGTTCTATAACCTTGGGCAAATTTCACTTTTTGGACCTTCCATCAATTTCCTTATTTGTCATATGTGCTAATAACTCTTCATGTTCAATAGAGTTATTGTTGAGAAGTCACTGAGATAATGTGCTAAAGAGCTTAGAAAGAAGGGTAGAATACAGCATTGATGATGAATTGATAATGACAAATACTACTACCCTTTACAGAGAAAGGTTTCTGGGCCAGCTTTCCAGGTATTCCCTGCATAGTCCTTGGAGGGAAGACACACAGGAATAACTGATGGCTACCTTATTCCTGTATGCTTTTATAGCAACTGATTTATGCAAGCTACCCATTACTTCCCAGAAATTCACATTTTTTAAAAATGTGAATAGTATGTATTATGATCAACAACAGAGGGAGAAAGCTCATTTCATGTGAAGTGGAGAGATGGAGGACTCTGTAGGCAGGATCAATGGATAGACAAAGAATCGTGTGATGTTTTAAATACTAAGAATGGACACTCAGTTATAGTTTGGGGGCAGGTTATTTTTGAGGAGTCTTTTTTTCTTTTTTCTTTTGGTTTTGTGAGACAAGGTTTCTCTGTGTAGCTTTAGAGCCTATCCTGGAACTTTCTTTTTAGACTAACCTGGCCTTGAACTCATAGAGATCCACCTGCCTCTGCCTCCTGAGTACTGGGATTAAAGGCATGCGCCACCAACTGCCCAACCAGTGTTTACTTTCAATTTAGTTTTTAACACTTGAAATTCTTTTAAAATATGTGCCAGTGCAATAAAAATTGAAAACAATGGCTTTTCAGATCTAAGGGTGTATGTCCAGGTGGAGTTTTGTTGTCAGTGTTTCTGTCCTGCCCGGTTAAGGCCCAAAGAAATCACACAAAGGTCTACATTAGTTATAAACTGATTGGCCCATTAGCTCAGACTTCTTATTAACTCTTATAACTTATATTAACCCATTATTCTTATTTGTGTTAGCCACATATCTCAGTACCTTTTTCAGCGGGGCAGTCACATCTTTCTTCTTCTGTAGCTGGGCCAGATCTGGTCAAACAACTTTCCTCTTCCTAGAGTTCTCCTGTTCTCCTTGACCCGCCTCCACTTTCTGTCTGGTTGTCCCGCCTATACTTCCTGCCTGGCTACTGGTCATCAGCGTTTATTTAAAACATAATTGACAGAATACAGAGCATTGTGCCACACCAGAGTTTCATCTTTGAAACTCATTTTAGGTGAACGCCTGGAGGTGACATCTCATAAGCTCCCTGAAAATTCTGCATATATTAGTTTGATAGAATGAGAAACTCTCTGTCCTTATCATATGCTGCTCAAAACTTCTATTTGCCACCAAACACATCATTCAAAGTCACTGGGGTGGGTGCCCAAGCAGATATTTTTTTCTTTTTATTTAAATATAAGCACTTACTTTGTGTCTTAGATTTACCAGAGAATGGGGGAAGGATCAAAAAAAAAAAAAAAAAACACTAAAAGATAAAATGCTCCATCTTCGTTTGTCACCAGGTCCATGTATATTCTAGGCAAGTTCCCTCCTTTGACCTACAACTCACTTCTCTTACCAGTGCTATGACATGATATTAGTTGACTTCTACTTCTATCATTAATATTACCATGTTGTTATGCCCATCTTGGTGATCTTCACAGGTCCTCATTTTACAGATGAGGAAATAAGTGAGACACTGAAAGTTAAATTGGTGAAAGACAACAAGATTTTGTCTCTAGTGGTCTTATATTTGAGTCAAGGCTTTTAGCTCCCATATTATATTAAGTCTGTTTGTTTGGATGCTGATCTTTACATATACATGTGCATTTATGTATATACATACAGTTATGGGCCTGGGATATGAGACTCATTAAAACTAAAACAAAACAAAATGAAACATTTTCTTTGACATTCCTGATGGAAGATGTTGCCTGAGTAACTGGGTTATGTATAAAATTTCAGGTGTTACTCCTATAGTTCAGTAGTCTTATTAGATGTAGTAGTCTTATTAACTGGGGCTAAAGTCTATCAATGTAAGTTTGGTATTGATAATTGTTGATTCTAGCTTCTGAAGATGGCATGTAAGGCTTAAACTTTTTAGGAAGTCTGCGTCTATTGGCCTACCCATTATGAAATAGATCACTAGGTCTCAGGGTAGAGTACATCATGTAAAGAGCACGAGGAACTGGGCCGCGGTCATCTGTTGTGGTTTAAAATGATCCGTAACATCTGTATCTCTCCTAAAAAATTATACGCATGTTTTTTTGAACTGCTTGCTGTGCCTGGGCAGGTAGAAGTTGTGGGGGATGGCATTCAGAGAAGAGATGTTTTCGAGGGGTGATCATAGGTCCGAGGCAGAATCTTTAGTCTTCCTGGGGTGTTTATTTTCAAGGGTTTTGTCTGGTAACAGACTTATCACACACAGAGAAATGAAAGTCCACAGCCTTCTACCTGTAGAATCTTTGCACACACATACCATCAAAAAAATTTAAAATAACTATATCTGCTTAGTTTCTAAAATATATGATAGTAAAGAGAGTCCTAGATGGTTTAGTTCTATGTGGGTATTTCTGCTACATTCTGATTGGGTGATTCTTAACAAAGTAGCAAGACTTACACAACATGTTTTATAGAATCTAGAACTCTTTCTATTAACAAAGAACAAAGCAGGCTCAAGATTTTCCTGGCCAGTGTGGAAATCCTCTGTCAGGAGATGATGGGAAAGAATCTCTTTCATTTCAGTCCTGTGCTACATTTGACCTTGGGAGAGCTTAGTTGTGCCTTGGGGCAAAAAATTAAATGTTCCATTTTGCAGCAGTATCATCTTTCACCTTTATGTGGATTTAAAAATGTAAATAAAATTGCTTTCTGTAAATGGTACACATGAAGGTCATGCTCATGTTCTCTGCAAGAATTCAAAATGCCATTCGAGCCATCATCGGCTCAATGGATACTAATACGTTCTATTAGTTTCCAGTAATCTATTTTTTAAGTATTTTATGGACCCATATTTTTATGCCTAGTTCCTAGTTTGTGAAATAAGAAATCAGAAATAAACCTTTTAGCACTTCATTGTAGACTTATTTATAGAACGTGTGCTTTCAACTCTGAACTTTTAAAAATGCCAAACCTTCCCAAAATACATTTTTTTTTAGTCATTAAAATGGCCGAAATGGAAATCTGCAATGAGAGAAGAAATGCTTTTGAAAGCGTTGGGGGAATCGTTCCTTTTCCAATTATCATCCATGTTTTTTTTTTTTCCTTGCATATTGTTCTCCAGGAAATAAGGTTTGGAGTCCTTAGTAGCAGCCAACGAACTTGGAAAGTAAAGCAACGCTGCTTTCTTTTTGAGAAGAAGGGGTTTGAATTCTTTTCAATGCAATTTGGATAATAAGACCCTGATACAGCTTTGTATTTAATTGTTATGATTCTGATTGTTAATGACATTTGATTGCTTCTTCTGGAGGCACCTGTCAGCCATTTCTGAGGCACAGATGGCTTTATCGGCACCAGCAGGAATTTCTTTTCCTTACTGACCTTGAGTTACATAGCAAATTTGGGGAGGATGAGCAGGAAGGGCCAATGTTGTCACAAATTTTCTGTCTATTTTCGAGAGATGATTTTGATTTTTGAGCAATAATTTGAGATCACTCTTTTTCAAAAGCTTCTAGGTTATTATTCTTTTACTGTGAAGAGCACTGATTTTCTCTGAGTAGTTGTGTTGATTCTTCAGTGACCAAGACCATGTGATAAGGTGAGAGTTTGTCCTGTTTATTTAGCATGACTCTATCTTATGCCTTTTGCATAAGTCAGGAATAGATATCCCTGTTCTTTTTTGAAATGTCCTGGTTTGGATGATAAAGTATGTGTGAACTCACATATAACGAAACATTCAAATGGGTAACTGTGGCAGGTTGACTATGAGTCTTTATGAAATGTTTCTGACAATGCAGAATGTTCTGCAGGTAAGATGAATACATATATATTCATATTCATTTTTTCCCACTGTGCTTCAGGGACCTAAGGAATTTGCTCAGAGTCTACCACTATGCTATTCCTCATGGGAAACAGTCCATACTCCTTTCTTTAAAAATCTTGTGAAATCCAAATGAAATTTGAGTAGTACTGCTAATCATGGCAAAAGATAATATGACAAGACTAACTGATTAGCCACTGACTGATGTTGGAGACTGTAACAGTTTAGGGGAGTGAATGTAGGACTCAGAAAACTACCTTTGCCAGTACTTCTAGAATAAAGAGATACACAGAGAAACACTTACTCTAACCAGGATACTCTTTTGATAATGATAATAATCTTTTCTTTATGAAGAATCTCTGGAACACTGGAGTATTTTGTCTTTATATTTTTTAATAATAACAAAATAGTATTTTTTATTATTAAAAATTTCCACCTCCTCCCATTTCACTCCTCCTCCCTCCTCCCCCATATGACAGCACAAAAGAATCTATGTAGAAATGAAAATGTGTGTGTGTGTGTGTGTGTGTGTGTCCTAAGTGGGATTTTCATAGCTACAGTTATCTGAAGAGAGGAACCTTAGTTGAAAGTATGCCTCCATCAGACTGCCTGATTATCTTGATGATTGTCTGATGTGGGCTGTCTCAGCTTACTGGGGCAGGACCACCCACAGACAGATGGCCCTGGATTTTTATACGAAAAGCAGGGTGCCAAGCAGTGGGGAGGAAGCCAGTTAACAGTGTTCTTTTACGACCTCTGCTTCAGTTGCCTTCAGGTTTCTACACTAAGTTCCTGCCCTAACTTCCCTTCATGGTGGACTATAACTGTAAACTGAAATAAACCCTTTCCTCTTTGTGTTATTTTTGGTCATGGTGTTTTATCCTGGCAACATAAGCCATGACTAAGTATATATATGTATGTGTAAAGCCGTGTGGATGCTTGTGTGTTTAGAAAAAAGCAAACAAACAAACGAAACCTTCAAATTAGCCATGGAAGATCCCAGAGCAGAGTTGAAGGCTTATTTTACTTGATTTTTGTCTTCCTACCGTTAGGATGTTGAACGTGCATCATCACGGCTTGCTTTTCTGATTCCTCGTTTTCTCAACTGATAAGCCCATACAACTATTTGTTATTGTCTTTTTGAAAATATATTATTACTACTTAAAATTCAGGTAAATAGCTACACTATTTATTTGTAGACCTATTGAATCTTCTTCCTCTTATCATTTTATTAATATTTATTATATTTAAGTTTAAAGACATATTTTTCCGATAATATTATAGTTTATTCTTTTATTTTTTTAAGGGGGGAGGTTTCAAGACATGAGTTTTCTATGTAGCTCTGGTTGTCCTGAATCTCAATCTGTAGACCAGTCTGGCCTCATACAGAGATTCGTCTGCCTCTGCCTTTCAAGTACAGAAATTAAAGGCATGTGCCACCACATCTGACCTATCCTTTTATTGTTTGAGGTAGGGTCTTGCTATGTGGCAGTAGCTACCCTGGAAACTCACTCTAGACAAGAATTGCCTCTAGCTACATCTTTTGCCCCAGTCTCTGGAACGCTGGAAATATAGGTGTGTACCATCCCTAGTCTTTCCACCATATTAATATATTCCTTTTTAGGGTTCCTGTAGTGAGTGTGAGTGTGTGATATGAGTGTGCAATGGTGACTTAATGAGTTATTTGTTCACACTTTAGCTCAGAGTTTTCTCATGGTAAGAAATTCAAGCAATCAGTCTCCAAAGCAGAGGCAACCGCCCCCGTGATTATGGGAAGGACAGAATAATCATTTTCTATGTTTGTATCCAGTGACTTAATCTGCTCTCTAATATGCATCATGCAGCCCTCTCTCGACTGTTCCAAAATTTCTTTTTACACTCAATAAAACATTCAAAAGATTTGTGGGCAGGATATCGTGGTTATGGGGATTGATGCTAGAATCACTTCAAAAATTCTCTTGTTTTTCAAATGTAATTTCAAAAGATGAACTGGGTCTCCCTTTCTTGGTAGGAAGCACCAGGGAAGATTGCTATTTCTGAAGTTCAGAAAATGAGTGTATTTCCTACTCTGCTTAATTTTGGGAAAATTTTGTCAGGAATTGCACCCTGTGCATCATCTTTGTGTAGACTTCTGGCAAGTGCATAGCTCATGTAACTCACTAGAACTTGTGTTATAGCCTGGAATCTGAAATGAACTCAGAGGCAGGAAACACCCCATTTCTCTTCAAAGATGCTTTACTACTGCGCCAGAAGAGGAGAAGGAGAGAACGGGAGAGACAGCAGGTAGAGGAAGGGAAGGGCAGATCCAGTATTTGGCCTGTATTTCCTGTATTTAGAAACCTTGAGTAGATGATGATTACTCTTTCCAGTGAGCTAAATAGCTGCAATGAACTCCTACTTTTTTAGTGAGGCAGCATCGGAAAGTCATTCTGAAGTTTGAATAAACAGAAAAGAGGCAAACAAACAACACTAGATGACAGTGAGAGGAAACCCCAAACAAGTGTAACTAGCAAACATTTTGTGAAAACATGTAACTGCCTCAGTTTCTAGTATGGCTGTGTATTCCAACCATTGCATGTTGTGTGCTGTGGGAGTATCTTCCGCTGCTTCAGCCAATAGTCGCTGAAGCACGAGCCCACGGTGCTGGGGGAGCGCCTTCCGCTCCGTCAGCCAATAGCCGCTGAAATACCAGCCCACTGGGGCGTGGTATATTTCTCTTTTAAAAAGAACCACAGATCCCGGATCAGGCCCTCTTGGTTCCAGCGCTTGGTCCCGGCTTGTGCTCCCAGCTCCTGCTCCAGCGACTAGGCTCCCTTCCTGATGGTTTATGGTGTATGTAAGTTTTACCCCCCAAAATAAATAACCCCTTAAAACATAACTGGTGTGGGATTGATTCGCTGTTAGTTGTGGTAGGGTGTTTTTTCTGAAGTAACAAGTGAGCAAATAGAGTTTGATTAGGATTTATAAAAAACTATTTGCTTAAAAAATTTAAATTAGTTTATTTATCAGGTTTTCTTAGCTAAAGAATATCTGGACTGTGTGATTTGCAATCATGAGGACTATTAAATCTTGGTGCTCAAATGAATCTTCTATGTTGCATACAGATTATACTTTTAAAGCATTTGTTAACTTGAGTTTTAAAAGAAAAGGTTATAATTGTCTGCTCCTTTTAAAAGACAATACCCTGGAGGCAGAGGTTGGCAGAGTTCTGTGAGTTTGAGGGCAACCTGGTCTACATAGAAAGTTCCAGATCACCCAGGGCAATATAATGAGATCCTGTCTCAAAACATGCAAGCAAACAAGGGAGCAAGCAAGCAAGCAAGTGAGCGAGCGAGCAAGCTTGCAAATAAGAATAATTCATTTGAGATTTGGAAGCTTTCTACTTAAGTTGGAGATATGGATGAGTGAATAGATAATCTTCGGTGTCTTAGGTGTTTAGAATTTAAGGAAGATTATAACCACTATAACATAAAGCAGAAAATTCACCTGTGCACTGTGTAACATGTTTCTTCTATAGACCTCTTCAGCTTTTCCAAGTTCTTGGTTCATTTTGTGCCTTAGCTTTTAATGACTAGTGCAGTAATAGAATTGGGGCCAACTCACAGATAAACATCATATGAGTTAAGATTACTATCACTATTATGAACTACCATGACCAAAAGCAACTGAAGGACGAAAGAGCTTATTTTGCATACACTTCCAAATCATAATTTATCACTGGAGGACGTCAGAACAGGAACTCAAGCAGGGCTGAACTGAGAAGTAGGAGCTGATGTAGATAGAGGTCATGGAAGAGTATTGTTTACTGACTTGCTCCCTGTTGCTTGCTCAGCCTACTTTCATATAGAATCCATAACTATCAACCCAAAGATGGTACCAGAGAGCAAGGACAAGGCCTCTCCCCTATCCATCACTAATTAAAAAATTGCCCTATGGCAATGTGTTCTATGGTCAGAGGTATCCTTGAAATAGAACCTGTTTGATTATTTTCTCTAAGATTAATATAAATAAAATTATTCCACGGACTATATAATTAATTCTTCTAGGACTAAATGCAGTAAAAATGTCCTAGTGCAGTGCTTGCAGAATTGTGTCCTAGGAAACACATTGACTTAAATC
Source organism: Myodes glareolus (assembly GCF_982192425.1). Classification (NCBI taxonomy): domain Eukaryota; kingdom Metazoa; phylum Chordata; class Mammalia; order Rodentia; family Cricetidae; genus Myodes; species Myodes glareolus. Next base: position 7,860,674 of record NC_142050.1, read on the forward strand.
AAAGATCAATTCGTATCCATTTTAAAATACTATCCCTGTGACTTTAATCAGTTGACATAGCATTCTATGCATGAAGGAAATCAGTGTACTGTGTATTGTGTCTTCATGAGTAATCTCTGGCCCTGTTGTCATTTGTGGTGTCACTAAAATAGGAAATGAGCAGATTTTCTCATGGTGATCAAGCATTTTAGGGCTTTAGCAGAAGGGAAAAGGTAAAGCTTCAGCTTCAAGCCAGGCCACGTCAGCTTACAATGAGTGCTTGTCTCTCCCTTTCTGTACACCATCTGCACAACTCTACAGCCTGGATTGCCACAGCTATCTAGAGGGAAGTGGTGCTTCCCAGAAAGGGAGCAAATATGAGCAGTGCTCTAGATTGTAGTGTTAACATTTCCAACCAATTTGCGAGCTCAGGGTGGGAGGAAATTGTCTGCTGCTTATCAGTGTCCACATTGTTACTTCTTCCAAAAAGGTTTTGGGCCAATACTCAAAATCAGATGCTGTGGAAGCCACTAACCTATAAAATATTGAGTGGGTTGTAACAATATTCAATGGTGTGCTTTTCCTGTATTCAAACCAAATATGAGATGGCAGGACTTCCCTTCCATATGTCTCAGGGGCTATTTCTTTGCCAGTCATTCCTTTGCCAACACTTACACAAAAGGGACATTTTCTCGGATGGTATAACATGGAACAATTTTCGAGATGTGATCTCAGGTCTTCTATAGAAAGGAGGTGATGTGGACGTGGGCAGATGATTTGATTTGTGGAGATGTGGAGGCACATGGTAGTTAAGTGGCTTACCTGGATTACACATGCTGCAGTTAGAACTCATAGCCGTTGACCTCCATGTGCTGACGAGAGGCATTAAAGGCAACAGTGTTTTATACGGTTTTCCTGCTTGCCTGTACCACATCCTCTTCTAAGGAAAGCATGAATTCTGGATCATCCTGGGAGCAACTGATTAACTTGTGGATCTTTGTGTTCGTAATAATGGTAATGAATGGATTTGGTAATTGTTCATCTGTATTTCTTGATTTCAAGGTTGCTACAGTTTGAGCAATTTCATGAAATAATCTTCCCTTCCCTTTAGAATGCACAGAGGCTGTGGGTCCTTGAGTCTGGTCCAAGTGGCTGTGTGTGCTCAGCATCTGACAAGAATGATGAATGGAGCTGCAGGTTCAAGGAAACAGAGGTCTTATTGGAATGACATCTGCTTCTCTTCCAGGCCAGACATGGCATACCAGGGATCAGTGAATCATGGTGGAGGAGGAATTTGACAGGCTTGAAAACATAACTTTTTTTTTTCTGGTCTATTTAATTTTGGGCTGAAAAACTGGACCCAAACAAAAGTAGTTGATTTTTCTATTAATCAGAAAACTTTACATGCAAATCTATAAAGCTATCTTAAGTTAAACATAAGAAGAAATTTCTGACTTTATGAGACATGTAATTTGAGCTAGACTACCATGGCAGATTTATTTACTTGGCAGAATGGTGGTTGATAGAAACATTATGATTTTTAAAAAATATTTATTTATTTATCTATTTATTTATTATGTATACAATATTCTGTCAGCGTGTATGCCTGCAGACCAGAAGAGGGCACCAGACCTCATTACAGATGGTTGTGAGCCACCATGTGGTTGCTGGGAATTGAACTCAGGACCTTTGGAAGACCAAGCAATGCTCTTACCCACTGAGCCATCTATCTGGCCCGAAATATTATGATTTTAACATGTATTTCAGTATTTCTTTGCAGACAGTTTCTGTCTTTCCATTTGCATCGCACAACTACTTTCTAGATATGCTTTTCAGTTCTCCAACCACACATGTTAGTGCAGCTAACTCCCAAGCATGGTACTCATATCTGGATCAGAGACTCTCTTATGCTACAAATCTCAACTGAATATTTTTGTTCAAGGTGGACTTTCCACTGTGACAGAACTATGGCTTCTTTCTTTTTCAAAATGCCTTTTAAGAGGCATTTCAGACTCTTTAGCTATAAAAGAGGAACTCCTTCTTGCCTTTCCCACTTCATGCCTGGTGGCATTGGGGATGTGTCACAGTGTGTAGCTGATGCAAAGTAACAAAGGGCAGGACTTCAGGTTAGAGGTACCACTCTCCCTTAGGAGCCCGAGCTTGAGTCTCAGCACGGTACAATGAAACAGAAGGGTTTCTACGTCTCTCATCTATAGAGTTTAAGTTTTTAAGGCAGTTTCCCAGCCTTTTACAAAAATGAGAGGAACAACCAACTGATAGAATCACATAAAGTCAATGTGTGCCTAGTTTATATCACATCAGATTTGGTATACTGATGGAGCAAACACTGAGGTTCGGCAGCAAGAAATCATGGCATAGCAAACAGTGTGGCCTGAAGGCCAATATTCTAAACACGGCTTAAAAGCTATGAGCTAGTCATACACCATTTTCCCTCCACTGGAATGGTGTTTGGTATTGCCCTAACTCTTGCTTAGTTTTTTTTTTTCCCCAAGAACACTTGAAAGGAGCCTCAGAAGGCAGGTAAGTCCCTCTCAATGGTCCATTTGGTCTCATAGCTCTTGGCAGTCTCTCCATTGCTTATAAGTGCATTTCTGCAGTATTCTTCTTCGAGGAAGCTCCCAGTGAATGCCATAAAAATTATTTCTGCATCTATTTCTTACTTCTCAGGCTGATGGCAAAGGCTGGGTGAGTGTTATTTTTTCCATCTCCTCTGTACATAGGTTTCTGTCAGAGAAAGGCAGAAATTTCTGCTATTTTTTCTTGCCAATTAATTAAAGTTATTTAAATAATTTGTAATATCTATAAAATTAAGATGTTATTTAAACCAATTCCTCAAGTGCAAAAGAAGACCTAGACTAGATTGATTCACTTCTTGTTTAATATTAAACAGCTAAGTCAAGTTCGAGCAGTTCTTAATGATGTGTGTGGGGGGGGAGTGGGGGAACAAGGTTGTGCTCACGAATGCAGTGCTCGTATAGGACAGAAGAGTGTGTTACATCTACTGGAGCTGGAGTTACAAGTGGTTGTGAGTCAGCTGATGTGGATATTGGAATGCAAATGTGGGTCCTCTGCAAGAGGAATATATGGTCCTGACTGCTGAGAAGTCTTTCTAGTTCCAGAATTAGAATATCTCAGAAATTATGAAACTCTGATGTCTTACAAAAATAAAATTGTGGTGCAATTGAGGCCTAATGATATTCCATCTAGTCTTCCCCTTTCCCATATAATATGTGAGACTTAGCTGATGTGAAATGATGAACAATGATGCTACAAAGACACTAGCCCCTCCTCTCTTTTCCGGGAAAGTTATACAAGGAATGAGGAAATAAAGACTAATTTAGGATCACCTAGCTACTTATACAGAAGGGATCGAAAGTCAGTTAGCTTCTCCAAGTCTCAGTATATATAAAGTACAAAAATGTACTAAACTATTCAATATCATTTTGACAGGAATATCTCATAATTAATAAAATAATGAGAGAGACAGAGACAGACAGATGGAGAGGAGAAGAATGTGTTACAATAGTTTGGGTAGGACTTGTAAATAAAACCTTGCGAATTTTGGAGGCTAAACAATCACGACTAAAGACTGTGAAAATAGGTTTTGAGGGTAAGGTCAAGAAGAAACAAATGGCATCTTCCTTTTTTAAAAACTGAATCTATAAGCTGATTTTTGTCCTGGGATCTTATTTATAAGCCTACAATGACAAAAAACAGTACCTGTACCACATAGAAGATTTTATATACTGCTCCATTCATAATGCTCTTGAGATATTTTTTTTCTGTTCAAAAGGAAAAAATGTAATGAACATTTTATGATATCTCTATGGTCTAATAAATTAATGTGTATCCAAGAATTCCAGTATTTTTCAGGCAAAGGGGTTAATGAGGACATAAAATTATGCATTTTTACCCCCACTTCTAGATGAAAGGATATGAGAGGATGATTAATTTTAGCATGTGGAGGCTTTTCTAGATTTTAGAAATTAAGGCAAATCCGTTCACAAAATTTCTTGGAGATGTGACAAACTGATTTATATTCCATTAATTGAACTCTGTTTAAACATAATTGTGAATTTCTGAAATAAAGCACAAATTAATTGGATTGCCCAATAGTGTAATTACATTTTCATCCCCAGCGAAAACAACTTGGAGTGCCAAAGTTTTGAAACATTGAGCTGCGTTTTCAGTTTAATGTGGGAAAACGTGTAACTGTGCTCTGTCCTGCCATTGTCGTCGAGAGACATCCGTGCCAGTGCGTGCACTTATTTTTCCTGCTAACTTCTTCAGTTTTACTTTCAATCTATTAAATGTAGCCACTGAAGTTTTTGGGTACTTAAAGAAATTGGGTTTGTGGAGCAGAAGCATAGAAATGGAGTGGAAGTGTAGGGAGGAAGAATAAAGACAGGGCGCAGGTGTCAGCTCCAATTAGGAAGTCTGCGTGCTTGTGACGGTTAGGACAGAATGCAATGGATGACCAGATTTGCTGTAAGTACATGTTGCAGGAATGGATTCATGAATGAAATCTACTAACTATCCCTTGAAAAGCAGAGCAGTCACGAAGTGCATTAAACATAGGTGCTTAGCCGGACTGAGCTCTGCAGAGATGACCCATGAATATGTGTGCAACTTCCTTTAGGATGATAGTTCAGTGTGTGACATTTCTTATATTTATACCCAGTCCCTCTGTTAGTTTTGTTTGGGTGAGCAAACCAAAAGTGTCTTTATATACAAAAGCAGCTTAATACATATTGAATTCACTAATACAAGAATGCCAACATATCACTTTATCCCAGACGAACTTTTTAAAATTAAACTTTCTTTTTAATTTTGAAATTATTATATAACTAAATCATATTTTCCTTCCCTTTCCTGTATCTACATTGCCTGTATATACATCATGATTTTACTCTTTGTTTCTTGTGCCCTCAATGTTCCAAAGAAGTGTGGAGAGAAAGAGGGACTCTTCTTATTCTTTCCATGTGTAGCTACTCATTGTTTTATACTAGATTTCACTAAGAGATAATGAAAAAGCTCACCAACACTCTATACATTTTGGTATTAAGACTTGCAAACAAAGCTGATTCCCCTTTGCCTGATATTTTGTTTAGAATTTCTCTGGATAAAGTCTATCTCATTAGCTGGAGGGTAAGATCAATGGGAAGGCTTGGAGCCATCAGGAAGTTTCACTTTTAGATCTTTCATCAACCTCTGGACCTCTCACTCTGGCCTCTTGAGATGAATAGTAAGCTAAAAAAAATAAGTCAATGAGATTTTGAATGGGTTTTATGCTCTAGGCTTTTAACTTCTGGCATGATGGGAAGCAAAAAGTAAAATAAAACCAGCCTTATAGCAGACATAATTGAATTTGCATCTCAGTCCTTCCAATTATTAGCTGCCTATCATTGACAGAATTACTTAGGAACAGTCAAGGCTCTGTCATTTTTCTGTGGATAGGGAGATTAGAATAACCATCTCCTAAGACATGGAGGAAAATAAACTCTCATTTGGCACATGTATGGGTTCATAACAGCTCTATAGCTTTGTTTTTCCTTCCATTTAGCTTGTGTGTCTAGAACAGTTATGAATCAGGTACTAAAAAGAGCTGGCTTACACTGATGTGAGAACACTAGATTTACTCAAAATGCAGTGGGTAGAATTTGCTCAGAGCAGGGAGGCAGAAGAGGTCATTGGAAAAGGGAAGGTTGCCTACTTGCTCTTCAAATATTCATCTTCTTGTCACAAGACATGACCAGGAGATTGGGAAGGTTCCATTCTAACTTGACATCTTTTATTTTTCCTTTCTTTTCTTCTTCTTTTTTTAACCACTGAGAAAGAGTAACTTCAAATCCTGTAAGGTTCTAAAGGAGGGGGTGTGACAAAGAGAAAATGTAAATGAAAAGAACTGAGGATTGTAGAAGACAAAAGAAGGTTTTCAGAGGCAATAGCAGATATTTACTGTTTACTCTCTTAAAAAAAACCCACAGACACATATACTGCACACACATACATCATTTATTACAAACATTTTGTCTGACCTTATATTTTCACTACCAATCTATTAGAAGGCTATTTTTAAAGTTATTGAGACTCTTATACATGTATTCAATAAAATATGATCATATACACCCTCCATTTCTCCCCTTCATCTTCCCCAACATCCCCTGTATATCATTCTAGTACCTGACACTTCTAACATTCTTGTTTATTTCTCTTCCTCCTGGAGCTTGGGGCTTGGAGATCACATGCTCCATCTCTGTAGGAATTGACTGTCTTGATCTTGTGCCGCTCGGTCTTGTGCTGGTAGCCACTAGTTTTAGTTCATGACTGCGAGAGTCCTGCCATATCCAGAAGACAGTGCTTAACAAAACTCCTTCCCATCCTCCCGATGTTATATTCTTTTAGCTTCCTTTTCCATGACATTTGCTAAGCTATGGCAAGGGTGAGGTGTTGATATATATGACCAATTTAGGGCCAAGCATTCAAAGTCTTTCGGTACTTTGATCAGCTATGCATCACTGCATTGACAACAGCTCACTATAAAAAGAAATTTCTCAGTTAGGTTGAGAGCATCCCAGGTCAATGAGAAAAATAATTAGAAAGGAGTTTTACAACATAACCATTTAGCCAAATAACATCAGGTTCTCCCCAAAGCCCTATGACCTTATTAGCCATGGGCTTTGACCAGGGTTACAGTGTCAGATAGAAAAATCCTTCCTATTGAATAGGCCTTGGATATAATTAGAAACCAGGTAGGTAGCTACCCCATAATAACCGTGCCACATTATACTAGTAGGACACATCTTACCTGATAGGTTAGATTAATATTGTAGCATGCAGAGTCCAGTATTTAGTATGATCTTTAGTGTCTTTTATCCTCCAGCGCTCTGCAAAGCACCTGCTGGTACTATGAGAAGAGTATATAGGGATGAAGTTTCCCAACAGAGATCTCTTTCCTGCAGCTGAAGTATGTTGTCTTCAGCAACAAGCTCTTATCTTGTGCTTGTATGGGTAATCAAGGGTGATGGCAACAGTCTTTGTTGTTTTGGAGACTTCTGGGGCTTCCCTGACCAGTGAGTCATAGGTGGTTTTCCATACTGAGAAGGCTATTACTTATAATGTTTCCAACTTTTTAATCATTGGCATTTACAGTGATGAAAAATGGTAACTCATTTTTTCTGTCATGTATACTTAATTTTGAATGATTTTAGCTTAAATTTTCTGCTTGTCAGAGAGTTTAATGGAATAAAAAGCATAGAGTAGAAATGAGATGCATGTGGTTTTCTTTTCTTATCCTTGAGGCCTGTCCTTGGCAGCTAACCTGGAAGTCTTTTACTCTCCCACGAATTTATATAGCAAATGTACTTTACTTTGGGCTAGGGCCATATGTAGCCCCAAGGTTTATATGTACTAAGACTGGCTTTACAGTTAACAATTGAATGTTTCTTTCTTTCTTTCTTTCTTTTTTTTTTTTTTTTGAGTAAGAGTGAGGCTATTAAATGATCAGAGTGTATTTTGGTGAATTAATCTGGTGGTAAAATACTTTCCAGGTGGATGAGAAGAAGACATAGATGTCAATATGTAGATACTGGCACTGAGGAAGGTGGGGGTAGACATTTTAACATAAATTATGCCATTTATAACAAAAAGGACAACAACAAAAGATACATTGTGGAAAGTCTGTCCCAGTTCAGAAAGCTTTCATTTGCAAGGGGAAGTCTTCTTTTGATGGAAATGGCTCAGTGAAAGCCAAATAGACTGTCTAAAGGATGACCACACATCCTTGCACTGAAAGCCAACTAGGCTGTCCAGAAGATGGCTGTGATTCCTTGCAGTGAAAGCCAAATACACTGTCTAGAGGATGACTGTGCATCCTTGCAGTGAAAGCCAGCTAGGCTGTCCAGAGGATGGTTGTGATTCCGTGCAGTAAAAGCCAGCTAGGCTGTCCAGAGGATGGTTGTGTATCCTTGCAGTGAAAGCCAGCTAGGCTGTCCAGAGGATGGTTGTGTATCCTTGCAGTGAAAGCCAGCTAGGCTGTCCAGAGGATGGTTGTGTATCCTTGCAGTGAAAGCCAGCTAGGCTGTCCAGAGGATGGCTGTGCATCCTTGCAGTGAAAGCCAGCTAGGCTGTCCAGAGGATGGCTGTGCATCCTTGCAGTGAAAGCCAGCTAGGCTGCCCAGAGGATGGCTGTGCATCCTTGCAGTGAAAGCCAGCTAGGCTACCCAGAGGATGGTTGCCGCAGCACAGGATTCCTTTGGAAAATTTTCTCTAGGCTTTCCTTAGTATGATTTTTGCAAAGATTTTAGGATGGTGGAATTTCCCACTTGTTCCTTTATGCACAGGTGACATTGGGGATTGTGTCTCCTGGAGGATTAATTACCATAAAAGGTTTCTCACCCCTGAAAGGTTTCCTATTAGGTCATGGTCCAACTCAGCCCGGGTCGAGCTGAAATGCTTATACAAGGGATGCCTGCAGAGCTCCTGACAAGCAGATAGATGAGCTCTCATTCCTCATGTTGTGCTGCTAGATTCTTGCAACAGAGCAACACTGGATACCAGAGAAGTATTGCATAGCAGGAGATATTGTCACAGTCCCTTCCCAGCTGTTGGCTGTTAGCAACAACATCCATTCTGCTGCTGACACCAGGCTCTCCCTGGTGGGGCTTACATGGAGGAATTATTTAAACCACTTAAAGACAGTAGAATATTTAAAAGTCAAAATGCTTTCTTTCTAATTATTCCCCAGACCTCACTTAGCAATAGCTGGCTTCATGTCATACAACATGACTCCCATGGGTTTTACCACAGGCCCTGAGCAGACGAAACAACTTTGGCAAGCTATTAATAAAACTGGAAGCTGGGCCTGGAATAGGAAGGAGAAAATTCCTACCCTCACCCCTGCATCTTAAAGTCTCAAGTCCATTGGACAGAGCATTTTCAATGGGTTGTCCATAACATGTTTGGCGGGAAGTTTGGGAAGTTTAGCCTTTTTTTTTTTTTTTCTGAGAGTTGCTTCAGCTCACTCATGCCATTTGTAATGAAATGATTTGTTGAAAATGTGAAGAAGTTGAAGGGGAAATTCTGTGCTCTTGGCCTCTCTTAACTCTCTCTGACTTTCCTGAGTGCCTTGAAAAGTATTTAAAAAAACACAAAAAAATGAACGAGTTGGAGGAAATCAAGACCTGAACTGTGGCATTGTCAGGAAGATGATAGAATGGGCTTTTGAATATGCTTTGTAATCTTGAAAACGACATTAAGCAACTAATGGAGTTGATATATTAAATACATTTCTAATCCATACACAAAATGGACACTCAATAATCCATGGTTTGGTCCATCAATTGATATGGGGAAGATGAGTTCTTTTTAATAGCTCAGCAGAACTGGGGATGTATGGAGGCACTAAAATGAGGGGACAGATTAGGCTGCTCTTTGCAATTTTAATTATGAATTTTATGAACAGAAAAATAAAATGTAGACATCTGTGACTGAGGAAATAAAGGTATAAGCATTTGCCAGACTTCAGATCTTTTCTTGCTCTATGTTTTTTCTTTAGCTTCACGTTTAGATAAAGATTTGAAGGGCAGTATGAATTTTCATATTCTTAGTTTTTAATATACTGATAAGGAAATCAAGGTAGTGGGACATCATTTTATCTGATTTCCTCCACTATTTCCCAATGTTATCCATGAAGAAGAAAGATAGGGAGAGAGGCTTGGTGTTAGAGGAACTTTAAGGGATGCTGTATGTACTGGATTCACTCCGTGTTTACTGGGGTTGCCTTCCTTGGCTCCATATGGAGGTGGTGTGGAAGAGTGGCAGAGAGTCTGAATTTATCAGAATCGATGAGAATGTGGACCTTCACCAATGCCCCAGTCTTTTGAAACAGCAGTAGGGTCTGCATCTGTAACATCAAGGTGTGAAGTTCTTTGGAGGATGATTAACACAAATGGGAAAAATGTCAGCCCTTGGCTTACTGCTTGATATTTAGTGCTGAGTGAATTTTTTTTTTTAAAAAAAAAACTTTAATGTTATTTGGGTGTGGCTCCTGCAGAAGCACTATTAGAACAATTTTTTTCCTAATATGAATGTCTGTAGATGAATGGATTCTCTTGAATTTTTCTTGTAATGGCACTTAAAGTATGCCTGGCTTTAACTAAAATCTGGTTTAAAAGGTCACTGCATTTTGCACGTCTGTGAAAGGATATTAGTAACTAAATGCTCTGAAATGAGAATCCACAGAAGCATCAGGTGATGAGGCCTCATCTAGAACTCCCCCTAAGGTCATATCAAGCGTATTTGCATAGAGCTGGCATATAATTTACAGACGCTCCCTGTCTGTTCTGAGATATTCTCAACTTAGGCTTCTATTATGGCTCCCCTTAGGACACTAATTTCCTGAGTTTCTCTAATCTTCCTACAGACTCTTTTCCATCTGAAACTCTTTACATTGTTAATTTTCTAAAACTGGAGCTCAAGACAGCAGATATATAAGTTAAATGAGAGGCAGCATAAGAGGCTGGTATAAACCTTTGCTAAGGCATTTCAGCCCATTTATTAAAATGTGAAATTGTTGGCCTGCTGTCTTTAGGTCTTGCCAAAGCCTCCTGGAGGCATAGAGGAATTAGATTGTAACTAGGACCAGTTGGTTAATGTGAGTGATCAGTAAAAAGACAGCAAAGACTCTCAATTTAGAACTGTTTGATTGAAAAGGAATAGACATTTTCTTTGAAGACAGGAGTTACTTGGTGCTGGGACTATTTTCTTTTGAGAATTTATTACTGAACATTGCTGTTTATTTAATTTCAAAATTTTCAGAGCATCTCATACTAGCAGTATTACTGATTATGTTCTGTTGGGATGCCTGTAATTTATATGTAGTTAATTAATAAGTCTATTGAGCATTTAGTGGTGAGATAAGTTGCACAAAAATAAAGAGGAAAAACAATAGTGATCTGCTTGTAGCTCATTTAAATTGAGCAGGAAAAATAAAGAACATGTTGTATACCACATTTTGATATGAATCCACCAAAATTTCTTAGACAAACTTACCAGTCTACAAATATATAATCAAGTATTTCATCTTTCCAGAATATGAAATATATTATCATGTCTGAAGTCAAATTAGAACTTAGCTAGTACACGAAAAGTCAGAAAAAACATCAGACAAGTAACCAAATAAGGATGATGCTGCCCTGGAGTTTTTCTCATTAGTAAAATGGCAAAATAGGTAAATTTACAGAAGTTGAAGTGGGGCTGTCATTGAAGTCAGGGCAGTCTCTCAGTGTACTGCAAGGCTTTATACTCCATTGTAATATGCAATATTTTAGGTGGTGTGGTTCTGTGTCTTGTCTATGCAGTTGAAATACATATACTATAGGAATGAGACTGACATATGGTCAGATTGATAAAGGACATGTTTGGACTGAGTTCAGATAAGATATCTAGGGCTGACCATGGCTCAATATTCCAGGCACGTGGTATTTGTCTATTTGTCCTTTATGCTGTGCCTCTGTTGCCAGATGGCTCATGCCAAGAACTACTTTAATCGCTATGATGGCTGAATATATATAAATATAAACGACATCTATATATCAACCAAGAATGTGAGATATTCAAATCATTAATATTTTTGATATATGGACAGATTGTCATAGATCAAATTCAGAACTATGAATTTGGAAGTCATTTTTATGCAGAGAAAAACATTTCACTTTATTCATAGCTCTTTTTGTAATTCTTAGGAATTCATATTTTACTTACATCCTGACTACTTCTGAATTTTAAATCATTTACTGTCAACTGCCATTTTTTTAAGGGGAAATGCAGAGCAGGTACAGGCACATAGTTGAGGGAGAGAGACCTGGTGCCTAGCTGGGCCAGTAAGGAATTCTCAGATTTATAGGCGGTGGGGGGAGGTGGGAACATAACAACACCCCACCTTTCAGACCCCTGCTCATGCACTCTGCAGCCTTATCTTCATAAAGATTTTTATAATGGCTCTTTGTCAAGTTCTTTCAAATGTCCTGCCAACCAATTATCGTAAAAACCTTGCTGAAAAGGTGCTATTTTTGTGGAATGCTTTCAGAGAGGGCAATTGTGAACTGTGCTCGTCTCCACCAGCCCTGCCTGTGGGATGATGGAAATTGACCTTTCTTATAAAAACGAAAGGAAATAGCAGGATGGATAGCTTGGACACGAGGATGCGGTCTTACAAAATTCTCCAGGTCAAGGGTTTACAAAATTCACTGGAGGGTAGGGCACTGGTAGGAATGGGGAATGAATATCTTCGACTGTCTTATCTATTGGGTTCCTTTGTGTGCCTGGGCAGGGGATGGATGAAAGGGGGTGGGGTTGCATTTTCTAGTAGTATTTGTATCTGAAAACTAGAGCTGCTTCATCGGGCTTGAATCTGAACGATTTATGTAGAATTTCCAAGTTTAGCTTTTCAGGATTGGAGAGAAGAAACAGTGAATTGCACTCTCTATGGTAGAGATTAGGTGATAGACCACACTCTACCATAAAGGCTACAGACAAGAGAGGTTTATAAGTGGAACTGCTCCTTGCTTTGAGGGAAAGGACTTACAAGCCGTGAAGGCTCTGGTTGAGAGGAACATCATTAACATAAACTTTATGTCCCCAATGAAGCTGACCACGACTCCAGATGATGGGTGCAAAGAACCAAGCGCAGCAGGACAAACATTAAAACATCAGAGTTTCTCAGTTTTGCTGTTCAGGGCAGCAACTGCTGAGTCAAAGACTGAGACTAGACGGTGAACGGAATGGAAGACAGTTTCTCTTAGAAACTTGTTTTTGTTTTGTTTTGTACAGAAAGATACTATTGTAGTATGGATAAAGGAAAAGAACTTGTCCACAAGCTTCTAACTTAGCGGAAAAAAAACCACTAAACCACTTTTCAACCCTCGTGCTCGAACCTTCTCTCTTTCACACACACACACACACACACACACACACACACACACATAAATAAATATAAATGTAAAATATAAATTTAAATAAATATATAAATCTCTCTGTGTGTATTTTGCTTCCTGGAGGCCAGATAAATTTATTTTGGAAGTTTGCTCTTTCACATTTCTGTTTATAAACATGTGTGACAGATATTACTTTGTTAGAATGTATAGAATGGCATTTTAAATTCTTTTTATCCAAAAAGGAGATTATGAATAGTATATAGTCTATAATCTAAAGACAAATGCTATTTACTCTTATGTTAGTATGAATATTTTTCCCTGAAAGGCTCATTGTGGGTCATTTTTAGTCATTTATTTATTTACTTATTTTCTTCTCTATAGTGTGACCATAAAAGCAACAATATTATTTTATTATATCAAAGCATATAGTGGCAATATGCCATTTATTATGTATTTCAGACCGGTTCCTTTTAATTTCCATAGAAAGTATATCTTCCTTTTGCGCTAAGAAGAAATAAAAATAAGCCAGTAATGCATTTGCATGCACATTCAAGTGTCAATAATTTGTGATCATTGTATTTTGACTCGTATGACAGCTCTGCTTCTGTTTGACTTTGTTCAAGTCATTTAGGCACTTGGGGACTGTTTCCCCATCTGTATAATAAGGGACTGTACTAAGTGGTCCCCCAGGCCCTTCTAGAATTCTGTGATTTTATGAGTGAACGTTTTTCAAAGTACTTTTATATTCATGATTTTATTTGATTCCCTGACCACCCAGTAAGAGAGAGAACATCGTTGGCATATAGAAAAAAGGCTCAACTACAGTGGGATTGGATGCTTTGTCCAAAGTCACCCTGAATCAGAGCTGTTGTGAGGCTATGGCTGCCCTTGTGGTTCCAAGCTCTATCCCCGAGGTGTCTGCTGGCTTGCCTCTGTGATATCAGACTCCCCAACCGGAAGCCATGCTCCCTGACTGCATAGGCCCAAGGGCCTGGTAAGAAGAAATTTGGATAGGATATCACTTTCTCAGAATGTTTTGGTGACAGGAGAGATGATGCAAAACAAACAAACAAAAAATAAAAATGAAGCAAAGCAAAACAAAACAAAAATCTCAACCAAAGCAGGGAAACTGCTCATTGGACATAACTCTTCTTAGCTCCTTATAAAGTAAAATTTTTGTGTTAAAGGCGTCACTGGTTGGCCGCAAGAGTCCACTTACCTTTTGGAGGCAAAGCTTCTATAGAAGAATCCGCTGAAAGAGAGCCACTTCTTAGTGGCTTTTTCAAAGGCCTCTAGAAGTCTGGAAAAACCTTACCTATGGCAGTGTCTCAGTTTCCACGGGTCAGTAACAGGGAATGGAGAGAGTTTCCTTCTTCACTGCAGCATCTCCTGCGGGTCACATACAAAGGGACCACTTTCTGTCAGTGAGCTCTACGGAAAGACATAGCTAAGAGCTGCTACACCAGTTAAGGTGTTTAGAGATGATATATTCGATGATCCTCTTGATTCTTTCTTATAACAACCATAACCAGAGTTGCAGGGACTAACAAGTTGTGGAGTGAGTCTTCAGTGTAAGAAAATGATTACTATCAAGTGTTTAGAACTCCAAATGCTTCAACCATGTAGCTATCCCAATCAGGGCTTGAAAACCCCAGAAAGCAGCAGGTTGCATCATATACATCATGCATAGCTGTTTCAATGTGCTCCACCCAGACAGGGTTATCAGTAACAAATATACAAGAATGTCTTTTTCCCACTGCTCTGGATTTTCTCATGGTGACGACTTGTCTGCTCTTTTGACAGGATGGCAGTCAGGTGACATTGCTAGTATTCTTTTATACCCCTCACGGTCTAAAACTGGAATGGGAGGGGTAGACTCAGCTAAAATCCACTTAACTAACTGTCCTCTGATTGGATTTATTTAGATTACTTATCATTGTATTTACTGTTGTGCCTGTGCCAAACATCTCAGCTTCCTCCGCCTAACTTCGGTTCTGTTTCAACCTGTGCTTTTTTTATTCTGTGCTTACTATGTAAGCGAGCTTATTTCTCAGTATCATATTCTAAAGTCATTTTAAGGCAGTGGCTGTAAGTGGATACTGGAATGTACAGTTTCCCAGGAGAAAGCGTGCTGCCAAACCCCAGCTATGACAGACCTTACATTTAATTAACTTCTTGGTCCAGTTGGATAAGTCTCCATGAATCCACCCCAAAGAACAGGTTTACATGTTTTCAGAGTGGGCAGGATGTCATTTCCTCTTTGTAGGCTACTTTGATTTCATTTTCCACTTGAGCTATTGCAGGTATGCGGAGCCCACTTCAAATTACTCAGGAGTTTGATGAATACCTTGGCCATTAATGAGTGAACAGCTCATGAGCCAGCCTGCAAAGGGCCTTCTGAGATTATACTGAATCAGAAAACAAGTTTCCAGTGGTGGACAGTACTGACTTTCCTGAATTTCGGCTGTTGCTTGTCAAAGTCGGATACTCTGTTTCATCACACTTATTTTCATGATTGTAAGTAGGATTGTGAGAGGGGTTGGATGGAAATGAGACAAGTATAGAAAGATGGTCTTCTAGTTGCTGCATGTGTTACAACTGTTTTTAAACTTCAGAACTGATGTGAGCAATTTTCATGTCAAGTTTTCATCAAGTGGGTGTAGCGCAAATGGACACAGGAAAAGCAAAGCTTTTGGGTCATCTATGCCTATGCATTTAAATATATATCACAATTGGGGTGTAGAATAGCAATAAGAGGAAAATCTCCCACAGTCCTTTGCAAAACAAGCTTGTGCTAGCATGTTAAACATCTTATTGTCTTATTGGCTATGTCTCGTGTTTACCTTTCTCCTTCATTTACATAAAAGTATACAGATTCCTATTGGTTCAAACTCAAATACGAAAGTTAATATGTGCATACAAACTGCTTCAATGTGCTTTTATAGTCGGACACTATACTGTGAAGAGGGTCCTAGATCATTACGGGTGTTAGAAAATGTAATTTGTGAGTTGTATAGCAGCTCACAAGGTTCTACTTAATCCAGCTGTTTTAGTTATATTTCTATTGCAGTAACAAAGTACCATGATCAAGGCAACTTATAAACAAAAAAAGCATTTAGTTTGGGGGTTTGCTTACAGTTTCAGTGAGTGAGTCCATGGCCATCATAGCTAGAAGTATGATAGCAGGCAGTCAGGCATTGAGTTGGAGCAGTAACTGGTGGTTTACGTATGATCCACAGTGAGAGGCAGAAAGAGAGAGAGACAGAGACACAGAGAGAATGACAGAGAGAGACACATGGGAGTGAGCCGTAACTAATTGGGAATGACATAGACTTTTTAAACCTCAAAGCCTGTCCCTAGTGACATATCTCCAATACGATCATGCCTTCTTGTTGTAGGGAGAGTGGGACCCCTTTGTTCATCCTGCCCGGCTAGCTTACATCTGAAATAATCACACAGAAATTGTATTAATTAAATTACTGCTTGCCCCATAAGCTCTAGCCTCTTATTGACTAGCTCTCACATCTTGATTCAACCCATTTCTAATAATCGGTATGTCACCACGAAATCGTGACCTACCAGGAAAGATTCAGCATGTCTGACCTGGCAGCTTCATGGCGGCTCAGCTCTATCCGCTGCTTTCTTCCTCCCAGAATACAGTTCTGTCTTCTCTGCTTGTCTAAGTTCTGCACTGTCAGGCCAAACAGTTTCTTTATTGATTAACCAATGAAAGCAACACAAATACAGAAGGATCTCCTACGCCACTTTCTAAACCATCTTAAACATTTCCATCAACCCAGGACCAAGCATTCAAACCAATGAGTCTATGGGACCATTCTCTTTCAAACCTCTACACCAGCTATAGTCATTTACAGTTTCCTTCTAGTTGGCTTCATCCAAGCCTACCTTTTTCCTCTTTTTGTTTTTCAAACTTCACTTTCCAGCCCATCTTTCTACTTTTAGTACATTAGCTACCTTCTGGTTGCCCTCCCCCCCCCCCCCCCCGCCGCTTCTCTTAGCTGGATTTCAGGGTCAGCACGTTATTAAACTCTGGCTACAATGCATATTCCTTCAGTGCACTTCTTTCAGGCTGTACAGGATGCGCATGGCTGATCCCATGTGTGAGAATGGAAGCAGTTATGAGGGCAGGGAAGGAACTGGTGAGCTTTGCTTGGCATCCTCCCTTCTTGGGAGGGCATCCTGGGCCATATGGGGCATGCTGGTTTGGAGGGAGATGAGGCATGACTTCACTGCAGTTATCTTTGCTTAGTTTTTCATCCTTAGACTCCTACTTTGATGATCTTTAGATTCCAGTTGTTTAAATCTTGTTCAGGATGCTTCCTCTGGGATACGAAAACCAATTTTCAATCTGACCTGCCTTCTTACAGGCTCCATTTAAATCTTACTGTCTAGTCTCCCTCTGGCAGTCTTGGGGAGTTTGTTCTTCCTTCATTGTTGCCCTATAACTGGAATCTTTCAATTGTATATCCAAATGACAAAACTGTGCCATGACACTCTGACCTAAAATTAACAGAACACATTGGAATATTTGATGTTGGTGCATAAGTACAAATTTGATTGCGAGTAACAGTTAAAGAAACCCACAGATTGGAGATCTTTTTATAAGAAATAACAATTGCCAGGCTGGAAACCAGCTGCCCCACAAAAGTGTCCTTTATGAATTGCATGAATTGAATTTCTTCCCAGGTCTCCCTCTCTGCCTCCTAGGGCATATAGGTGCTAAGGACTGGTGGTAGAAGCCACCTTTGTCAGACAGCTTTTTTTCTTCCTCTGGAATCACTATTTTAGATTTGCCATCCCTTAAAAGAAACCTTTAATCTCCTTTTATGCCACTGATCTCTAACATTTTTCTAAAATTTATATCCAGCTGTTCTATTTCTTCTTAATGTTTTCCCTCATGTTGCCTATACAGTATTTTTATTTATTGGCTCTTAGGGCAATCAGGCTGTGGTAGGGTGACTCTACTGACAATGCTACCATTATAAAGTCACTTGACTAAGCTCTCTAGTAGGTTTCTTATATTCTTTTTGTGGTTAACTCCACTTTTATGAATCTGAAAATAGTTATTAATCTTCCATTCTGAAGAAATTTAATCTCCTTTCTTGTTCTGTATGTGCTTTAAGGAAGTTCACGACTCTCTTAACAATGCCTCCTGTTTTTGGCAACACATAGTGAGCATTTGTATGGAGGCACAAGTATCTCCACAATCCTTACTCTTTGGTGAAAGTTGTCCATATACCCCTTCCCCAACTTCTCACTAGTTTACCAAACATGCTCTTTCCAAGTACCTGATTATTCAGCTGGAAATAACAGTATCAGTGAATGTGAACATTTGTAGGACAACAATCCTGGTTCTTTCTCTTAGCCACCCACCTTCTTCTCTCAGGCAACCACTTGCTTTTCCCTATATTTTTAATTTTCTTTTAGTTTTCAATTGCATCTTCATGTACCTAGAATAAGGCATGACCTTTGACCCTCTGTTTTGGTAACCTGCATATTTTTGGGGGGAGCGGGTCTAAATTTAGACCAAATTTATTTTTTCCCTATCCAACGTGACTCAAACCTTAGCTTGCCTTCACTTACTTTGATCCCTCTATATTCGTATTTGAGGTTGACTCATACAGTATTTTAGTCTTAAAAATCATTACTGTATTGGATTTTTTTCTGTTTTTAGTAATATTTTACATTAAATGTCCTCAGATCTGACACATATAATTTAAACTATGTGTATTAGTTACTTTCCCCTCATTTGCTATGAAGTATGTCCCTCAAAATATAATTTCTCTTAGAAAAAAATTAAATCTCTGTGGTTAAGATCTAGCAAGGTAGAACTATTCCTGGAGTGGATAAGAGCTGGCCACAGCCCTTGGATTCATCCCAGATTTATTGCTCAATGATTTCATCCCAAACACAGGCATGTAAGCTTGGGTGTGGATGCATTCTTGAGAGACTTGAGGTTTATATCTGTATGTTTGTGTGTAAGCAGCACCCAAAACCACACAGTTGGAAAAAGAGGCAGATTAATAATTTCTTCTTCTTCCCTTGGAGTCATTGTGAAGTAACACTCCAGTAAGTTCCTAGTCTTTCTGGCTTGGGATAGCAAATTTTCAAAGTTTTCTTCATAAGCAACTGAAAAAAAAAGGGGAAACTTGCCTTGTAAGAGACTGGTGTATTTCCCACTTTCTATTTCTGCATCTTATTTATTTCTTTTTATTTTGTTGCAGGTGGCTAGTACTTTAGGTATTCATTCTAGGTGGTTAGGCTGAGCCATCCACTGGTCCAGTTAATGAACCTGCATTTTCTTGTCATGAAGATAACTGAGGAGAGGGCAGGAGTGCTCTTGACTTTTTAGCCCTTTGCTATCAGAACATACTAATTGTGATCTATAAGCTAGAGGATATTATATAATTAAAATCGTAACATGCAAATATGTTTAATTTTTATTAAATTTAATAATAAAGATTTATTAAAAAGTCTTTAATAGGCTTCTTAGTAAAACTCTAGGTTTAATGGTATTTTAGTGCTTGAATTAGAACAATGGCTCTTAATAGGAATCACCTCCTGGTTCACAGATAGTGGAGGCGTGATGACCCTGCCAGTGTCATACGGAGGAGAGTTTGCTGTAGTACCTTAAGCAAATATGATTTCTGAATGGAACAGTTCTCACTACTTAGTCACGACTGTTGTTCTGTCTCTCATCTATATTATAGTAGAAACAAGTTAAGACCCAAAGTAGATTGTCATTCAGCTCTTCATGGTAATTCTCTGTTTAATTGTCTGACCCCACATCAGATCATAAATCTTTAATGGAATGGGTCATGTCTATCTTACTAATCATTAATCTTATTAATTAGGAATATCTTTCTTAATAATTTGAGTCTCATTGCTTCACACGTAGCTGGCATTGACTAGACATGTGCTGGGTGAATAAAGGATGCATGGTCGCAGGGAGAGCTGCAGCCGTACTCTCCTCTGAGGGTGAACTGCAGTTGTCTGCTGACAGATGGCCTTGCAAAGCCATTTGCAGAAGTATTTATTGCCTTCTCCCCATCAAAAAGCCATCAGAAAAAGTGTGCATTATATATAAAAACTGTCTGTTGTATAAGTGGAAATACAATGGAAAATGACTCAATACACAAATTTGCCATATTGAAATGAAAAATATCCATAAACGAGGATATGAAGGGCAGTAAAAGTCATAAGTAAAACACTAACTAGAATAAAATACAAGAATGAATACTATAGTAGATAATACCTTATAAGAAATACAACAGGTGAAAAAAGTGAAACCATTTTGGAGATCAAAATACATGAAGTCTGAAAAATTTTTGAATAAAATATCCAGCATCAGGGTTGACAAGATGGCTCATTAGCTGAGGATGCTTTCCACCCAACCTGACGACCGGAGTTTGATCCCTGAAACCAACATAATGGAAGGATGGACTGGCTCCTCCAAGCTGTCTCCCGACTTCTATAAGTGTTCTTTGACATATATACCTTAGCATTACAAAAGAGCAATTTTGACAAAAAAGGACTCAGTATATGTATAATTGGAACTTTGAAGAAGTAACCAAGAGAGCAGAAAAGAATCCTAATAATTAAAATTAAAGAAAAAAATCTCTTGAGTTAACAGAGAAGTCACATATTGGAATATGTACCTCAGACTGACAATCCAAAACATCAAATGCCAAAATATGTTCCACTAAAACTTGGTATAAAAGGAAAAGGCCCACATTTGCATATCTTAATAAAACAGGAAGTGATTTATAATGGAAAAATAATTAGATTTTTATCATCCTTTTTTGATGGCAATTTTTTTATGCCAGAAGAAAATGGAGCAATACATATTAGGAATTCAAAGAAAAAAATTATGACACAAAGAGTTTTGTAACTAGAGAAAATGACTTTTGAGCATAGCTGCCACAGATTACACTCAGCACGTACTAAACCAAAGAATGCTGTCCCTAGATTTTCCAAGGAAGCTGGACTTGAACCTCATATACTGAAAACAACTCAAGAGCTCCAGAATGACATGGGATGACTAGTGAGCAAAGAACATTAAGTTTAAAGAACTAAACTTAAATGTGGGCTATAAAGGAGAAAGTATCTTTGAAACAATATATTAAAACTATTAAGGAATAATTGTAACGATGAGGATACAATCAAGGAAATATATTGAAACTAAAGCTTCAAAATTATTTCTAGAAATTACACTGGAGGTAATAGCATTACTTCTAGTTAAGCATGCAATTTTCAGGAAAAATTAATGAGTGGTTGTGTGATTGTGACTGTTCATATCTCATCTAGCATTAGAATTTTTGTGTATAAGAAAGAAGATATAGATATATGATATGAGATTCCCCTCCATATGCTGTAAATATGTTTTATTTCCATTGGGTAATAAGGAAGCTGCTTTTGGCCAATGGCTTAACAGAATAGAACTAGGTGGGAAAACTAAACTGAATGCTGGGAGAAAATAGGCAAAGTCAGGAAGAAGCCATGTAGCCGCCAGAGACAGATGTGCCGGAACATTGTCAGTAAGTCCCAGCTTTGTGTCGATACACAGATAAATAGAAATGGGTTAATTTAAGGTATAAGAGTTACCCAGAAATATGTTTAAGCTATTGGCCAAACTTGGCAGCCAGGGAAGGGACAAGCAGCCTCTCCCAACAGATATAATATTAAAGAATTGAATAAAAGACCTGTTCTTCCATTCTTAGGAGAAAGAAGATACAGATGTGATAATAAAGAATTGAATAAAACACCTGTTTTTCCATTTTTCGGTGGGAGAGATTGCATGGAATCATGACATATTTTACATGTATAAACATATGCCCATGTCTAATCTATTCTTACTGGCTAAGCCTACAAATAATACACTCCCTAACATCAAAGGACACACCTAAAAGTCAGGTTGTAGTAATTTTGAAATAATGTTTCCACGAAAAAAAAAGAAAAACAACCTGTGTTTCTCAGAGCAGTTTTTAATTTCAGGCCTAGGACAGGTAATACATAAAATGAATCCAGAAGATCATGCTCAAATACTTACCCAGGAAACTGTGAACAGCTATAGAGTTATGTGAGAAACTCAGGAACAAACTTTAAGTATCCATAAAGTGGATATTTATATTTATTTAACAATTTTATCAATAAGAAGTTTATTGGGACAATTTAAACTTCAAACATTTTATAACTGCAATGAGGTCAAACCCTTAAATTTAGTTTGAATGTGTGAATTCCCAGTAGAGTTGTCCCTTAATATCACTGTGATTTTTGTATCAATAGATTCAACTTACTTGGATTGAAAACATTTTAAAAACTCTGTATCTGTGGTTCATATAAAGGGTTTAAAAAGTCACAAATTTCCTAAACAATTCATTATAACAATGATTTATATAACATTTATATTGTATTGGGTATCATAAACAACCTAGAAGTGAATTAATCTATAAACAGATTATTTGCAAATTCTATATCATTTCATAAAAAGAACTTGGCTGTTCATGGATTTTGTAACCAGGGGGCTCCAGGAACAACCTTCTCTTATGGTTATCAAGAGATGGCCATGTGTTAAAAGCCTTGTTAACTTCATTAAATTCTGAAGCAACAGTTCATTATCTTGGAGGTAGATGAAGGTAGAAAATCAAATATTGATCCTATCTTTCCACTATGAATTGCAATAACTGAAACCCAGTAGTAAATGAAAGGAAGCTTCTTTCTTATAAAAAATTAAGATACTTAATTAACAAATGGAAAGTAATTGATAAAATAAAACTCACAATTTTATAAACTCAACATGAGTCACAAGATATTGGTATTTTAAATATATTATCAACTGTTAATATGAAAAGAAAGATATTCATATCATGTTATTTTGGATGAAAAGTCAACATGAACTACTATCTTTGTGAAGAGATTTCCAAGCCTCTGGATCCAGTGGTTGAACTGTAGCTAACATTGAGGACAGACAGTGAGCCAAATTGTACCATGTCTGCCTGTAACATCTGAATTATGGCAAAGTCTACAGATCAACTACCCCAGTTCCTTAACCAAATACATCATTAAGGGAGAAGGAATAGCTAAAACCCTGTGGAGGAGCTGGCCCTGTGTATGAAAAGGTTGGACATTGTGATAGATATCTTAGCACTTGGGGAGTTGGAGGCAGCCAGGTTACAAAGTCAAGGCAATTCTGGACTACATAGCAAGAAACTGTCTCAAATAACAAGACAAAGAAAAAGGAAACAAAATTAGGTTTAACAAAATAGACAATACTAAGCTATAGTGTCTAGTAATGTACATTTTTGTGATAAAATTGTGAAAATGTGATTATTACTATAAAACTTGGAAAAGTCTATAGTTTGAGAGAAAGGAGGTTTTGAAACACAGCTGAGGCCTCTGGTTAGCATTTCCAAGGAGAATGGCAAGGGTCTGATTTTGATTCAGGCAGTGTTTTCAGTATGTTCAACAATAACTTGTTAAGCTATACACGTGTTTTTTGTGTTAAGGATTTTAAAATTATAAGTTTAAAACAATAAAGGCACAAAAGTTTGAATGTTTTTTGCCCTCTCTCAGGCCAGTTCTGCAGTTCTTCTCATATCTGTGATCTGAGATCTTAGTACAGTCGGGAATCGCTTCTGTTTCAAATAGACATCATTCCTTCTGGTATACAGAATTCCTCTACGTTGTGTTTGCCTCCAGGGAAAAATAATGTGACAGAGGCCCGTTGTCCCTAGTGATACCGTCTAACACCCGGGGTCGAGGCAGTGCTGCCCAGTGGGCTCCACCGCTGTCTTAAGTGGTGTACTTACATCTTTCTTCTCCTCCAATAGCTCCTTATAATGTCCACAAAAGCCGTGCTTTCCAGACAGAAACGTTAATCTTTATTTAATCTAGTCCTCCGTTGTGAAGACTTTGTCACCTGGGAATTGTGCGAAGAAAAATGAGTCAGCAGGACTTGTATGGTGTGCAGGGCAAGCTATCCCCATCCCTTAGCAGTGCTGGAAATGAGACTTTCACTGCTTAGTGATTCACTAAGTGTTTGCAATCACTGTCCATCCAGTTAGTTGTTGTCAAGATGGATGTTTCTAAAGGAATTATTTCTTCATCTCATGTCGAGGCTCCTTTTATCTTCCAGACACTTCAGTTACTGACAGGAAGGGGGCACAAGAGGCTCCAGCAGCATGACTTCACTCAGATTCCAGGGCCAGGGGCGGAGAAACTGTGCTTCCTCTTTTTTTGTGCTAAATGATTGATGAGCCCTAAAGCCTGCTTGGCGGACACACAGATTTCTCTCTATTTTGACTTACTACATTATTTTTTGTTGTTGTTTAGTTATTTTCTCTCTCTCTCTGTGTTTGGTTGTGTATGAATAGTGTGTGTATTTGTTTGTGTAGGAATGAGTATTGGGTATACTTTCATGTGGGTATATTTATGTAGAGATCCAAGGAGACGGTGTCTATTTTTATTTTTTGAGGCGAGGTCTCTCACTGGATCTGAAGCTTGTGAGTTTGAATAGGCTAACTGGCTAGTGATCTTCAAGGATCTCTACCTGTCTGTCCCCCAACTCAGTGTTAGGGTTATAGGAAGGAATTCAGTGTCTTCTTTTCCTCCTTCTCCTTCTCCTTCCCCCTCCCTCTCCCCTTCCCCCTTTTCTTCTTCTTCTTTCTTCTTCCTCTTCTTCTTCTTGTTCTTCTTGTTCTTGTTCTTGTTCTTCTTCTTCTTGTTCTTCTTCTTGTTCTTGTTCTTGTTCTTGTTCTTCTTCTTCTTCTTGTTCTTCTTGTTCTTCTTCTTCTTCTTCTTCTTCTTCTTCTTCTTCTTCTTCTTCTGCTGCTGCTGCTGCTGCTGCTGCTGCTGCTGCTGCTGCTGCTGCTGCTGCTGCTTCTGCTTCTGCTTCTGCTTCTGCTTCTGCTTCTGCTTCTGCTTCTGCTTCTGCTGCTTCTGCTTCTGCTTCTGCTTCTGCTTCTTCTGCTTCTGCTTCTGCACTGAAGTTTCCCCTTTCTCTACACTTCCCAGTTCCACCACCCACCTTCATATCCACTCCTCCTCTGTTTTACTTCAGAAAAGAGTAGACCTCTCAGGGATATCAACTGAATTCTACAGAGGCATAACAAGTTGCAGTAAGACTAGGTACAAACCCTCATTTCAGGACTGGGCAAGGCAACCCAGAAGAAGGAAAAGGGTCCCAGAGGTAAAAGAGTCAGAGTCACTGCCACTCCCACTGTTAGGAGTCCCACAAAAACACCATACTAACAACTTAACATATATGTGGAAGACCTAGTGCAGACCCATGCATGTTCCATGATTGTCATTTCAGTCTCTATAAGCCCCTATGAGCCCTGCTTAGGTAGTTCTGTGGGCCGTGTTTTCCAAGTGGTCTCTACTCCTTCTGGTTTCTACAATCCTTTGTCCCCCACATTGGTGGAGTTCCCAGAGCTCCTAGGAAAGGAACCTGATGGATATCTCCCATTTGGGCTCTGTCTGCACCTCATGTTTGGCTGTGGCTCTCTGCATCTGGGCACTCGATTCTTTACATGAGATCTGGGGAAATGAATTCAGGTCCTCATGATTGCAAAGCAGGCATTTTATTAACTGAGTTATCTATCCAGCTCCATTGACAAGAATTTCTGAATTATATCTATTCTCCCCCCACCCCCGACAGAATAAAAGATAATGGCACTATCTAATGATAGCAATGCTGGGCAACTTCTGACTTTACTTGACAGAACTCATGTAGAGTAAACACTATTATAAACAATACCAGAGTGACACAGGAGGACTGAAGGCCAGTTATTTCCATAAAGCCTCTGGGTGTGTTTTAAAACTACCTTTGCAAAGATTCCACTTTCGAGATGCTGTGGTAATCCAATGGACATTGAAATATCACCAGAAGGAAAAAAATGCCTCCATGAGAGCATGTGTTCATGGTTGGAAAGATGTTATGACCTAGGGGTTGACAACATTCATAGTATGACATCTGTACAATGAAATGAAAAACTAAAGGTCAGAGGTGACATAGAGAGCTTGTTTGCATTATTCTTGGATTTGCTTGTATCTTAGCAATGTCTACTAGGACAAAGTTAGTATTTAGAGTGATCTCTGCGACCTATATAGCTTGGAAAACAAACAAACAAACACACATACAACAAAAACAAACAAAAACACCAGACAACCGATTAAGCACTCATCAACAACTTCACCATAAAAACAGTTTATTTTGCTTTAATAACTGATTTTAAAATTTCATTATGTTGATGTCAGTGTTGGGAGCCATCTGAAGGTTCTTCACAGTCCAGACTTAGGACTGGCAAAACAAGGCCTGATGGCCTCTCTGGCTAGCTTCATTTTGGCGTAGCTCTGATTCACATAGTCGTGTTGCCTTTTGACAGAGTTCTCCATAAGCCTGGCTCGGCAGCCCTGAGCATCTGGCTAAAGCAAAGGAATCTGTGGGCTGGGACTCCGCAGAAGCTTTGGCCCAACAGAGTGAAACTGCTGAACTCCAGCGTTTTCACCAGTTTGCTTCCTTTTAAAGAGCAGGCTCAGCTTGAACAGCTGGGGCTAAATTGCAGGGCAGAGTGTTTCCGTGAGCTTCGCTGGCTTCCCCAAATGATCATGTGGAAGCTGGCCCTTGTCAGCAGAGCCCAAACACAGCCATCCGATTGTGCCTCAGTGAAATGAGGTTGCGTTCATTTTCCTTTCAAAAGCCCATTTCCTGCACAATCGAGCCTCCTCTAGTCAGTCCCACAATCTTGTTTTTAGCAGGGAGCTTTGGAGCCAGGGAGCTATCTGAACGATTACTGCACACAGGACTTTCGGGGGGCCTTAGATTCCCTCTTGAGCTTCCTAGGCCTAGACTGGAACATACTGGGACTTACCGTGAAATTCAGCATGCTCTACCTCAGGATTTCAATCTTTGTAGTTCACCTTCTTTCTGTTCTGCACATTTGATGTTTTAAGTCAGGGATAAAAAAGACTTCAGGCCTGCTTCTATTTGTTTCTTGTAGCTCAAAGCTTAACCTTGCGGATGGCCAATGACTCCCTTCTACTCAACCTGCCTTCAAGCTCAGAGTACTTTTGAAATTTATTTTATTTTTCAAAAGAAAACAAACCATCACCCCTCATCCCACATACCAATCCCAGTTCCCTCTTCCCCCACTACCATGCTCTCCACCTCCCCCACCCATCTCCCCACCTCCTCCAGTCATTCCTCAGAGAGGGCAAGGCACACTGCCCTGGGGAAGGTCCAAGGCCCTCACCACTATATGCAGGCTGAGCAAGGCAAACACAAGCAGTAGGAACAAGTGCCAGCACCACCGCCAGTGACCCCGCAGCCAACCCCCGCCATACACCTGTCACCCACTTTCAGAGGTACTAGTTTGGACCCATGCTGCTTCCTTCCCAGTCCAGCTGGACTTGTTGAGCTCCTTTATCGCAGGTAAACTGTTTCAGTGGGTGTCCCTGCCATGGTCTTGACCTCTTTGCTCATATTTTCATTCCTCCCACTCTTCAACTGGATTTTGGGAGCTCAGCGGAGGGTCTCTGACTCTACTTCCATCAGTTGCTGGATGAAGGTTCTATGGTGACATTTAAGATATTCATCAATCTGACTATAGGGTAAGGACAGCTTGGGCACCCAGTCCTCCATTGCTTAGGGTCTTATCTGGAGTACTATGTTCATAGCAGCATTATTTGTAAGAGTCAGAACCTGGAAACAACCTAGATGCCCCTCAACTGAAGAATGGATAAAGAAAATGTGTCACATTTACACATTGGAGTACTACTCAGCGGTTAAAAAACAATGACATCTTGACATTTGCATGCAAATGGATGAAATTAGAAAACATTACCCTGAGTGAGATAACCCAGAAGCAGAAAGATGAACATGTTATATACTCACTCATAAGTGGATACTAGCTGTAAAGCAAAGGATATTGAGTCTATAGTTCATGATCCTAGAGGAGCCAAGTAACAAGGTGAACCCTAAAAAAAAATATATATATAGATACAACTGGAAAGGGGAAATAAACAAGATCGCCTGGCAAAACTGGGAGCATGAGGATGGGGGGGAGAAGGAAGAGGGGAGAGGAGGAGAGGGGAAGAGAACTTGAGGGAATGGGATAGTCGAGATGGAGGAAGAACAGAGATGACAACAAGGAAGGAGATAATTTCATTGAGGTAGCCATTATGGGACTAGCAAGAAACCTGGCACTAGAGAAATTTCCAGGAATCCGCGAGGATGACCCCAGCTAAGACCCTAAGCAATGGAGGACAGAGTACTTTTTAAAGTGCCTCATCATGAGAGATCTCAAGAGTTGAATTGTATTTACTGCCTTTGCTCAGGAGAAACAGTAGAATGTGGTGCCCAAGAGACAGTTAGAGGGCCTTGCTTCTGGACTCAGTGATGGACTAAGTAGGTGGTTAAAACTGTTTTGTCCTAGTTCTGGCACTTACCAGTTAACTACAGTTAACTGCACTGATCATCCAGTGTCCTCAAAGCTTAGATACCTTCATTTAAATCCATCTAAATGTCTTTTCTAAATATATTCCAATTTGTTCCTCACGTACAGGACTAAGGCAATGAGTTCTTTGCAACCGCCTTGTGTGGCATGCATACCAATGACAGGTAACACAATGCATGACACTTTTCAGCTTTCCGATTCCTAGATTTACAGGAAGTACGGAATGAGGAGTCTCTGAAGGTGAAATTACTGCATGGGGGATATCAGTCTGTTGGACTTTAGCTTAGTTCTGACACTAATTGCTGAAAACATCTTGAATGTCGGAGCTCTACATTCATATATATAGAGTTAGAAAGTTGAATTTGATAAATGAAATCAAGCACTGTTTTTTTTTTTTTTTTTTTTTTAGCAGTAGAATA
Source organism: Myodes glareolus (assembly GCF_982192425.1). Taxonomy (NCBI): domain Eukaryota; kingdom Metazoa; phylum Chordata; class Mammalia; order Rodentia; family Cricetidae; genus Myodes; species Myodes glareolus. Next base: position 7,889,504 of record NC_142050.1, read on the forward strand.
CATACTTTTCTACTTGGAAAAGTGTTGGAAAGTGAAATTCCAACACTTAGCTTGTACCTATCCAATTTAAGTTATATGGAAGATGTGTCCAGAGTGTCTTCTGTGAGTCTACCCCAAACACTTCTGTGGCATCTTGAGCTCCACTGAAACTCACTCAAAACCATGATGGCTAAAGTTTTTTGGAGGCTTATTATTTTATATGTGCAATATATTATATGTAAACCTTAGACACATCAGTCTCTGGTTTTAAGTAAAAAATGGCCTTCTACTCTCTCATTGTCTTTGTCAATTTTCTTATTATTTCAAGAAAATGACTTGGAATTTGTGGTCACGGGTATGCAAACACAGTATGCAGCTAGAATGAATGGCACTCTCCTTATTTTTTCTTTTAAGAAGTAGGCTAGAGAGGATGTCTGAAGTATCTCACACAGCCTTGACTACGGAGCCATCTGTTTCATTAAGCCTGCGAGCCTCCGTATGCTCTCTCTGCAACAGATCAGGTCTGTAGGAACTTGCTGATCGTCCTCTGTACCAGGCCCGATGCTGGCATGAGAGTTGCCACAGTCACTGAGATGCAGCCCTGTGTTGAGGATCTTGTACAACCATGATGCTTTTAAACTGACTCAGCAAATCACAGGGAGAAATTTACATGTAGGTCATTCCTTATAAGATCTTGTTCCGTTTCTAACAGTGAGTACAAAGAAACAAAGAACTTTCAAAAATGTAATTACTTTTATTATTTAAAATTGTGTGTGTGTGTGTGTACATGCTTGTGAACATGTGCAATGAATGCAGGTGGTCTAGGAGGCCAAAGGCCTTGGGTCAGCTGGAGGTGGAGTTATGAGTGGTTATGAGCCACTTGGGTCTCCAGGAAGGCCAGGAAATGCACTTAACTGCTATCTTGATTTCCAACCATGAAGCTTTTATTTTTATATTTTAAAAATTTATTCTTCTGCATTTACTGCAGTTTTCTTAGGTTGGTATCACCCAGAAGGCCTAGGAAAATGCTTAGGACTCAGGGTCCAGTGATAGCAGCTGTCAATATAGCCTGGTTTGTTTTTGATTGTTACAAATCATCTTAACAATTTTTTAACAAAAATAAGAAAAACTATATTTAAAATCCATTTTAAATGAAAAATTTAGAAGTCATATCAATGAATGATATCATATTTGCCCTCTTCCCATTGAACTTCACAAAATATAGTCATCTGATAAGTTGTTTTAGGGCTTTATTCTAGATTTAGTTTAATACCTGTCATAAAACTGAACTTTTATAAAAGTGATAGAGGAAAAAAGTCTGCAGTAAACTATCATGTTTTAGATATAGTAATAAGAAAATGGACATTTGTGGACATAGTTAATGTTCTGTTTCTTTTAATAAAAATAATGGTACATTAGTGACCAAACTACATAATAGAAACTACTTCAGGGAGGAAGGATTTATTGCAGCTATGGTTTTAGACGGCTCCATCCTTGGCTGCTTGACTTCTTGTACTTAAGTAGAATGTTATAGTTGTGGTAGATTGTGGTAGAGGTAACAATCTGTTGTGTGACATGTAAAGCTTGCTTGGAGTCAGAGGGCCGAGCTAGTTAAAGATAGGGGTCTGGAGGACTGTACAGAGAGACAGGAAGTGATAAGGCAGGGGGAAAGAGGATCTGGACCTTTTTGGAGCAAGGAACAAGAGAGGTAGGAAGCAACTGACGGCTGCTCCCTGTCCTATTATATTCCAGATTTTAACCCCTATATCTGACTCCTGTTTTTTATTGACAAGATTAATTAATGTGTCACTCCTAAATAGCAGGAAGTAATTTTGAGAACATGACAACCACATATCCAAGAGGTAGGTTTGGTGGTTTTTGTTGTTCAGTGGGTTATGAATATTTGTCCTTATTTGGGGGGGGGTGCTGCGGGAGTATTTTCCGCTGCTTCAGCCAATAGCCGCTGAAATACCAGCCCACTGGGGCGTGGTATATTTCTCTTTTAAAAAGAGCCACAGATCCCGGATCAGGCCCGCTTGGTTCCAGCGCTTGGTCCTGGCTCCTTCTTCCGGCTCCTGCTCCAGCGACTAGGCTCCCTTCCTGACGGTTTATGGTGTATGTAAGTTTTACCCCCCAAAATAAATAACCCCTTAAAACATAACTGGTGTGGGATTGATTCGCCGTTATTTGGCGCCCAACGTTACTGGTAATGGTCAGGAAGAAGGAGATAATAATCAGGGGTCTTATTCTGAAAAGAAAAGTGTGAGATAAATAGAGTAAAAGAGTAGATTATTGATTCTATTTTAAACAAAAAAAGCAACTACTAGTCTTAAATATTTTGTATTTGCATGAATTTTTATAAATTGTACAAATTTAAGGTTATTTTTGTTAGAACGTATTGTACATATATTTCTATTCATTTAAGGTATCATATCTTAATGTAAATTTTTAGTCCTTGAAAGTTATTATTGAAAACTATTTAGGATAATAAAGAAATGCAGGTTATTAGGTAATCACCTATTACAGTCAAACTTGTAGTCATGTCACGTATATTTTCAAGGTCAAATGAAGATATATTTTAGGTAGACAGATGCTCTTCAAAAATTCAGAGATCTAGAGAATATATTATTTAAGATATTTTAATAACATAAGATTCTCTTTTTATGACAATGAGACATTTTTGTTCCTGGTGGTACCAATCTATTTCAGAGATGATGGGTATCAGAGAAACTCCATATGGAGCTTATTTATTTATTTATTTATTTTTGTAACAAAAGTTAGACACTGGACAAGAAGCTGCCTTGCCTCAATTTCTGACAGTACACTGTCCAAATTGGATAAGTAGTACACAAAATAAAATGGCTACCATCTTTTCCAAGACAAGGAAGGATAACTCTTCAGAATTTCGTGCTTCTCAGAAGTCTGTCAGACATTCTTGACAAGTAGATTGAAGAGGAATGTCCCAATATTACAGAAGAACCTTGGGTGACTGTCCAGGTAGCTCATTGTTTCTGTCATTTCTTAGTTTTGTAAATTGTTTACTCTGCACTTCCTGTTTACTCAGGTAATAATATATCCCTTTCAGGTCTCTGATGGAGTTGAAGACTAAATAGTTATTGTTTTCTTTGTTAGCAAATCCAGAAAAAAAGTCTCACAAAGGAAGTATAAAGTGTATAATGTTGAGAGACATAAAATGATAGTTTTGGTTTTAATACAAGTTTGGTTCAATGCTTTGGACTTACCAAGATAGGATAGCATTTTCAGAGTATTTTCTCTGAATTTTTCAAATGAAAATGGATTGACATTTTTAATGTAATTCTTGTCTGTATATATATATTTGTATATAGTTATTGTACTTACTGCATACAGTTTTTCTGTAGTCAAAATTTACACTTTTTATTTAGACAAAAAGGGGAAATGTGAGATATTTTGTTTGTGTTCTGACAAATAAAGCTTGCTTGGAGTCAGAAGGCAGAACGGGTAAATAATTAACCATAGAGGTCTGGAGGACTGTGCAGAGAGAAAGGAAACGATAAGGCAAGGTGAAGAGGAGGTCAGTACATTTTTGGAGCAAGAAATGAGAGGGGAAGTAAACAGCCGGTCGCTGCTCCCTGCTCTCTTTGCTTCTAGGTTTTTACTCCAGATCTGACTTCTGGTTTTTGTTTTCAAGGTTAATTAGATTAATGTTTCAGTTCTGTTCTGTGAGGTCAGGGAGCAAAAAAAGGTCCATAGTGAGAGGTAGCCTCAAGCACCTGCTAATATGGGCCTCTTTTCTCCTTTATCAGATCACTCATTCATGAGCCATTCATCCCTAGATTAGGACCACCTCTTTTGTGATCACTATCATAGACACTCCTGAGGGGGTGTTTGACTAGTGGTTTAGGTATATCTTAGCCTGATCCAGTTGATCAAGATTAACTATCTTGAATTGACTTTCTTTACTCATCTAGGGAAAATACTCTAATTCAGAAATTTACCTTTTTCACTTTTCAATGTCAGGATACTTTTAACTTCCCCATCTCATTCTATATTTAGGTATAAAAATTATTATGTACACACTTATAAGATACATAAGTTTCTTATCCAAGGTAAATCTACAGGTAAGGTAATTGTAAGCATGTAGTGTACTCATTTAGACATGAATCCCTAAAGTGAAGTTGAAACCCCTCAACTTTTCCTTTAGAGTGCCTCGTTAGTAGAGATTCCAAGTAAAATATTACCTGAGCTATCTTCCTAGCCCGTCATGGAAATTTTAGATATTCATGTGTGAGGAACTTCTAGCTTGTCTTCTTTCTGCAGAAGGATGGAAGGAAGAATTTCTCAGTTCTTCTTGCTCCATGGGGTCTTGTTTCCTTACAGTTTATAATGTTTGTTCATGGGGGAATAGTGAACTCAAGATAACTTCTTAGATGGAAACATTTTGGTGCGTATTTGAAAGATACTGCTAAATACCCCATTTTCAAAAATTCTAACTGATATATTTCAAGTCATATACCAAAGCTAGAGGACAGAAGGCAATAACTGCAATCTGTTTTCCTTATGAAAGCATTTTAGATTCAGGTATTGATTACAACCATCTGTGAAAATGAAGAGGAAACCAGGGTTGATATGCTCAAATCAATGTCACGAAACAAGAATGGCAGCTGCCAGAAACATTAGTGGGTTCAGTGTCATTCATGTTCATTGAATATTGACTCTGATTACTAAGTTTAGCTTCGTTCTACCTGGCTTTCCATTTCTAGCCTGACATTTAAGGGCGAAGTGTCTAGAAAGTGAGTTCCTGCTCAGATTCTGAAATATCCATGCATGAGGGGACTTGAGGAGCCATTATACAACCTACTTATTTTCTTGATTGTATTTGAACCAATTGAGGAATATTAAGAAGAGGATCTCCAAATATCTCTATTTATGATACAATTGATCTTGTAAACTGTAACTTTTCTCTCTCTGCATGAAGATACTACTATTCTGAAGGCAATCAGCCCCATGCAGCCAAATGGCTCTGTGCCACTCCCAATGTAGGGCAAGTGTGATTCAGAGCAGACAGTGTGACTCTTTAAGGAATGAAGCAAAGGAAGGAGGGTTATGTTCTGACTTTCTTATCCCATTAATATTCACTTGTTGAATGAGCTTTTTCTCTCTGTAATAACCCAGTGTCCTTGTTGATGGATTCTCTCACATCTGGGTATCACTATGAAGGGAACAATGTTCTCTCAGAGGATAAATTCTTTCTTTCAGGAAGACCACGTTCTTCTACTGACCAGCTCTGTCATTTAGAAGAGTCATTGAATTTGCTGAACCTTTGTTTTCATGTCTATAAGGATAATGTTACACAGATATACCTACTTGGCTGGCTAGATGAAGCACATGCATACATGATATACTGAGCTAGACCTGTCCTACCTATCCCAACACATACTATTTGATTCCAGCCTGATTCCCAGTATTCTTTACTATCTCTCGGCAGTTCCAGGCACACACTGGACTGATTCTGATCTCAGGATTTTGGACATGAAGTTATTTTTATTTGGATAGCGCATTATTCACCATCCGGGTGATTACTACCTATTGTTCTGTTGTAAGGGGAAATAATGCCTTTACTTAAGTCATTCTGAAGCTCTCATTTACTTAAGTTACAAATATTTTATTTCTTGCTTGTATTAATAATGGCATTGAAAATTTATTTTAGCATATATTTAAAATATTTAGTTAAATATTTTATTTGACAAATATTTTCTCACCATCAGACATTATACACATAAGAACAAGCATTTCAGTTTATTTTGTTTACCATTGTACTCTTCAAGTCTCACAGAGTACCCATCCTAATAATTGCTCAATAAGTATTTGTTGAGTAAATATATAATCTCCTTGCATGTAGTGTGTATGTGCTCCACAGCTAACTATCACCTTACCAGCTTCCATGCTGACAGTTCTTGTTAGGTACCCTACTCTTACCATGCACGGAGAGGATTCCTCGTGAACAAGTCCTTTGTGTCTTTACTCATCATGGGTGCTAGTTACTTTCCACTGACCCATTCTAAAACACTGTCAAGAATAAAATTAAAGAAATAGAAGTTTATTTTTATTCATAGTTTCTGTCTACTATGGCACAAAAGCAGATTGGGATTCAGGTGGAGCAAGCTGTAGAAGCTCTTTACATCATGTGAACCAGGAACAGAGAGCAGTCAGAAGTAAAAGCAGCACAGTTACCTCGAGGGTCTATCCCTGGTTGTCAGCCACAAACACCGCCCCCACCCACCAATCGTGCCAACTAATCAGTCACCTCGAGGGCCTACCCTTAGTCGTCAGCCACAGACACCGCCCCCACCCACCAATCGTGCCAGCTAATCATGAATAAGAGCTTCAAGTATGACTCTGTACTTGGAGACATTTAAGATTCAAACCATAACATTATTGAAGATTTCTCTAGATCCCTTGAAATATAAATCTTTTAAATCAAGTTCTCACTAATTTGTTTAGGAACAAATAACTCTATTCCAAGTCAAAAGGAAAGAGAATACAATTTTAAAATTCAGTTAACAAAGGGAAATTTCCTATTTGTAATGACACAAAGACTCGCAGGACAGCTGGAGTGATATAATGAAAAGGACTCAGGGATCACTCTCAGATGTGTCCTGAGTTTCCGGTCTTCTGCCACACAATTACATTATTTAAAATTTTAAACTTAAGTTTCTTCTTTTGGAATTTTGAGCGTGTCTTCGTTTGGGTTTTTCCTGCTATGATGAAGACCCATGGTCAAAAAGCAAGTTGGGGAGGAAAGGATTCATTTTACTTATACTTCCAGATCGTAATTTATCACTGGAGGAAGTCAGAACAGAAACTCCTGTAAAACTGGACTTGCAAATAGGAGGTGATGCAGTGGCCATGGAGAGGTGCTGCTTACTGGCTTGCTGCCCACGACTTGCTCAATATGCTTTCACGTAAAATCCAGGACCACCAGTCCAGGAATGGTACCGCCCACAATGAGCTGGGCCTTCCCCCATCCATTACTACTTAAGAAACAGGCCTATAGGGATTTTATGGAGGCATTTTCGCATTTGAGGTTCCTTCCTTTCAGACTGTGTTAAGTTGACATAAAACTAGTCAGTACAAAGTATCTTGCAAAATAATGCAGAGACAATTAAAAAGGAACGATATAGAGACATAAAGAGCACCTGTCAGGTTGTGCCTTTAGGTTATATCAGCCTCTGTCTGAAGATTATAAATTGGTATGGGTTAATCTCTGTTATCATGAGTGAATCCCCTTCAATTCCTTTTCTTACTTTATCAGCATTATCATTAAACACAAAACTCATGAATGTACCCCACAGCCAAGTAGGAACTTTTTGTCTTTTCTCATTGTCTTGTGCTGTGCTGGAGCCTCCATATATCATATACTATATATCTACCTTCCACTACAATATAATTTATCAGTTTGCAAATAATCCACTAACTGTGGTATGAATCTCAAAAAATAGTAATTTTTACTCTTTTAATATTTAAAACAAAATTTAAATTGACTGGTCAACCCTAGAGAATAAACTAATTATGTGATTCTCCAAAAAAGAATAAATCTATTCTTGTTGAGAAAAAACTGATTGAAACTCAGGCTTCAGATCTCTAAGTTTTGTGTTTTTTCTTTCATCTATGGTCGTTTATGGTAACACTATAAGTTCCACTATGGACATTTTAATCACATTTTTTAATATTATATATTATTTTTATTTTCTATTTTGCCCTTTGTTTATTTTGTTTTGGTTTTTGAAGTTTCATAGAGGAATTTGTTCTTTCAAACTTGATGTGAGAGGTCCTGTATATGTGTTGCTTTCATTGGTTAATGACTAAAGAAGCTGCTTTGGCCGATGATAGGGAAGAGTAGAGCTAGGTAGGAAAACGGAACTGAATGCTGGGAGAAAGAAGGTGAGTCAGGGAGATTCTGTATAACCACCATAGGAGATAGATGCTCTAGAACCTTGCTGGTACACCACAGACATATGGCAACACACAGAATAATAGAAATTAGTTAACTTAAGATGTAAGAGCTAGCCAATAAAAAGCTAGAGCTAATAGTAAAAACAGTGATTTAATTAATATGGTTTCTGTATTATTATTTCCGGTCTGAGTGGCCATGGAACAAATGAGCAGTCTCCGCCTACACAAACTTTTGTCACATAAGCATCTCTGAGAGTGGACAATTACCTATTCATTGTGGGATATGAAATAAATTCACATTTATCTGATTACTTCATGTGTAAACTGGTCACCACAGAAAGAAGGCCCTTTAAAAAGTTATGAGGGTTAAACTAGAGTCCCTACATACAGTAATGTAAAGTTATTGGAAGACAGTAAGAGAGTAATAAAAGCTGTTATAATTCATTATAACATGGCAGCTTAAGCAGTTATCCTTCTGTATGGTGGGTAATTAATTCTGTTAAACCATCCTAACTTCTCAATCTTTGTTCTGTTTAGAGACTCCAACCTTTTAGACCCAGTTTTACTTGGTTCCTTGTATTTGGAATCATAACACATAGTGCACTAAAGTATGGGAGGGGCTTTAAACTTCCATTCTTAGCATTTCTTGTGATTGACAGCCTCAGTGTCTGAGATGAATGTGAATCATCATCTCTACTCCTCTCCGGGTGCTATGGAGGACTTGACTCCCTGCTTGTGGTGTGCTCACTTCCTCCTTTGGCACTTCTCTTGGAACCCTTTAAACGTAGGAGGCCTTCCCACAGAAATGAGGGCTTCTTATTCAAAAGGGTCTCAACTTTTATGGAAGCACTGAGCTTTTGTTCCAGCTTCAGGAAACTCAGGTGGCATAATAGAGGACCTTAAACCACTAACCACCAAAGGAGGAATAAACAGTTCTTGAGTGTGTATAATGCTGGATACTATCCTTATATATTAGAGCCATTTTCACATTTAGTGCCTCCAACATCCTGGGACCACTGTGAACAGGACCACTATTTGAGTGTGTGCTGCTATTACTGTATTTGAATGCTTAGTTTGCTCATGGTTCCCTGAGCTGTGTGGAGTCAGTATCCTTGTAGTTAATACTGACCCTCTGAAAACAATTGTGAAACCTTAGAAGTACAGAATTTCTTCCTGGTATTTCAGTTGGCTGAACTATTTATGGCTTATTAGCATTAATTGTGGCTTGGTGAACTGATTCAATACACCCTCAGTTCCTTTAGATGGACATGTCCTCTTCACCTCTAATGTCAGATCTGCTCTTGTTTCAGAGACCAATTAAGGGTTTGGTCTAGAGGCTTTTCATGCATCTCAGTAGCTCTGGGATATGTTGTCTAATACTCTATTGCTAGGTATTTGGTCTTTGGTTTAATTAAGTCACAATCCATCTTGTTCTTTGTAATGTAAATTTTGGTGCTTCCTTCATAAGTCTGTTGTATCCACATTGGAAACACCAGAGACATTGGTGTTCCTGGCTCCCAAAGCTAGGCTATTTATGGAATGACTTGATGTTCTTTGTACCATTTTTCTTGGGAAATAAGCTTCATCTGTACATTCAAATTCTGTTTTTCCCCCAGATATGGTCTATTAGTTAGAACAAGCTTTCACAAATGTTACTTAAAGGGAAATAATTATGATTAAATAATAATTAAAAACACAAGAGAAATAAAAAGAATGTATGAATGGTAAGATAATTAATATGGAAGTTTTTAAACTACCTTTTCAATTCATGTACAGCTTAGTGCTTTAGTAGTGGCATATGGGGATAAGGAGGGGATAAGTGCTTCTGATGCAGACACACAGGCTGGTTCCTAACACATTTCACCTCATTGGTACTTCATAGAAAAAAAAATCCTGAACACGGGATGGTGATGATTCATGCATGACACCACAGTTGCAATTAAAGGGTGTCTTTGCTTCTTGTGAAGATTAATTCCATTCCACCATTTATGGAAACATTTCGACTACTAATGCTTACTACGATAAAAAATCTGTGCTATAAAATATGAGAGTCACTGTTGTTTTTGCTATAAGATGTCAATAGTTTTAAAATGGCAATAAATATTTAAGGGAAGAAGGAGACAGTGTTCAATGTGTCCTAAAACTTGACATCCCAAGTGATATAATTTAATCACAACAGCCCCGCCCTTTCGTTCTTTAATATTTTACCCAGTACATTTCATGAATAAATATTAGCCAAATACTTCTGGAGTTTGTGATTAAATATTAACGCTGTTATTTTTACAAAATGCATGGGAACCTTTCATAGATTGCATCTGTGAATGCAAATTGGTCTAGAGACATTTTGACAGATGCTTGTGGTTGATTATAGTGACACCTGCTCTGGTTATCATTTGCTATTAGAAAAAAAATACTTTTGCTAACACTAACATCTCAGCTCTTCCCCATCAATATAACTTACAGTTGATCATCATCGGAAAGTGTGACTTTACCAGGGCAATGAATAATGAAAAAAATTGTAATTGGTCCTAATAAGCTTGAATGGGAATCCAACTTGCTTTGGACATTTCCAGCCAGGCATAATTTATCTCCATCCTTGGCTGTGAAACAGTGTGGATCTTCTTAACTGAGTCCCTGACAGATGGTTTCAGTGTTTCCAGGACTCCATTTCCAATCATTTTGCCCATATTGCAAAATTGGCCTTGAAAAAGGGTAAAGAGTTGTTCTGCTGCATTAACGTCCCTTCAGAGCTGTTTGCTGTGAAGGGCATGAAGAAATGAAGGAAATCAAGAGAGTGATGCTTGAAAAATATGCGGCTGGAACTCGGAAATGTTAGTGACATATTGATGATTCCAAGATCACATCACAACCGGCCTTTGATTTTGATGGTAAATCTCCAAGACACACTAAAAGCAACAGTAAGAACACATTCAGTTACCTTGGTTTGCAAGCCACTTCGATGCTGAGAACAATGTGGGAAGTCAGGAAGGGATGTGGGTTCAGACTGACTTCCTGTTGCTTACAACTTGCTGATCAATACCACCACCGAGGGTTGGAGCATGATACCCAGGAAGCGTTGTGACTGTCTCCAAAGGAGAGGCCTGAAACATCGACACTCATTTTCCCGGAACCATGAACTGATCGCCTTCAGCATGCCAAATCTTCATTTTCTTTTGCAGCTTCAGCTGACTGACTTCTTCATCTAAAGTACTGTTCTTTTCTTTTTGTCGCTGTTTAGTTTATGATCAAAATCAATGAGGACTGAAGCTTTCCACAGCCATCTATAAAATGCAATTACTGTATACAACACAGAGTAAAACTCCTGTGGTGTATATGTTGAGACATAATTTATGCCACTTACCTCCAGAGAGGTATCGATCTTTTGCTGTGAATGTTTTACAAAAGGGTCTCTAGAGACAAGTACAGGGAAATATGTGGCTATTGGGGCTGATCTATAATTTGATTAATAATGACCAATCTCCTGAACTTGACTTCTCACTGCATTTTTATTGTGATATGATCTCAGAATTTTAGAGTTTCCTTTCCTTTTATTATTATTTTTTCAGTGGTAGAGTCATTCCTATGTTTTGACATGCTAGTATTGTTATTTGCTTTATTTACAATGTGGGTGTCAAATTTGAACTTACAGGAGACAGACACAAAATCTGAAATCAGAGGATCTTAATATGGATGGGTTTCAGCCACGTAATATTCATGTGACCTTGGGTTTGAACATTTTGGTTTTGTCATCTCTCAGTGTTTAAAATGGAGCATGTAATCCAGCTGAGAAGCCATTGATTTCCAAGATAAAAGGAAACATTCATCACACTTCTTGCAAACATTCACCAACCATATATTTTGACATGTTGTTGGGACTCGATTGTGAACAAGACTTACATAATCTTTGCCTTCATGGAGCTTGCATGAATTAAATGATATGCAAATAATCCCATATGTTTTGATGTCTTGCACATGTACACAGTGACATTCTCATCTCTGTTGCTACATTGTTGTCATGACTGAGACTGGAAGAAAATAATGCTGATGATGCTCCTAAGAGTCAGTCCCATTGGTGGAGGGAGCAGTTAGAGTTAATGACATGGAAATGGTTCTGAAACTGCACAATGAGCCTTCTTAATGCTCCAAAGCATAGCATTCACTAGCTTATCCCCTTAAGTTTGCCTGGAAACTCTATTTATCGATTATTTCCCTTGTAGCCAGATTCCTGTAAGTGAAAGAGACAGAAAGAAAAGGAAGGGAAGGCATTTTTCTTTAACTCTTCTAAAGTGTAATCTATCAGAGTCAATGAGCTAGGGAAGTTCATTTTTAAAGAATGAAGCTTCCTGTTTCATCCAGGGTCCCTCAGCACCCTCAGGGTCTTATCGTGGGCTACCATGTAATAGACAGCCCAGCATTCTTTCAACTGTTTTTATAAAGCAGGGTGGATTTGTCATTAAGGGGTTATGGCCCTTAGACTGTACACTGTATATCACCGGGTTTAAAGTATGGGACCTTCCATATCCCTTGTGCCAGGTAACACAGGATGATTGCTAGCCACCTGGGAGAGGTATCTCTCAAGGCCCTGCCTTTACCATGGAAGAAAGTGCATTTCAAATTGGTGGTAAATTTAACTTTATGACAGTTTTGGTGATTTCAGCATTGCTAGATGAAAGGTAGAGCTACATAGTTCTTTCGGGTACAGTGAAGTGACAGCAGGTTGTCTCAGAGTCTTTGGCTTTGATGGATCAGCGTCATTTCTCGAACCTCATATTCTCCTGGAGTATTTATCTGTACCACATGGAGAGAGAAAGTTTTGTCCTCATAGAACAAGAGGACAGCTTGGGTTAATTTGCTTTGAACAGAATTCTGGAGAGCAGTGTAAACCTCATTGTTATATGAACACAATATATTTTTCTGCTTTGACCTAGTGTAAGAATCCACTTTTGGGATTAGAAAAAAGTAATTGTCTTTCATCACCCCACAGAGGTCAGCAACATAGTGAATGCTCATATATATGCAATCAGAATGATTACATGGTCAGGGGAATGTTCAAGTGGAATCAAGGGCCATCTTTTATCTTAAAACCAACTCTGGAAAAAAACATTTGTATTCAGATTAGAGACGCATGAGCATGTAAGCTTCTCTCCCTTACTCCAGTCTCCCTTTCATTTCCCAAGTTGAGAAAATTTTCTAAAAGTTTGAGGTGCCTGGGAAGCAATGACATGGTGCTCTTCTGCAGAAAACCCAGCACACAATGCATTTTATCCAGGGTGCATTTGCTCATGTCAGAGTGAGAACCCAGAAGTAAAGTAGGGGGGATGCTTAGGACCCGTAGATTATTTGTATTGCCATTTCTCTGTTAGGAAGGGTTGCGTATGTCTTCTATATTTCTTAATTGTTTTTATAATGTACGAGACTTTTACGGAGAGTCAAGTGACCAGCAGGCTCATAAGAGCATGATTGTCATTTCTGTGTTCCAAGTCCCTTTCTTGGCTTCTCAGAAAAGATCAGTCTTTAGGTGATTCTCATATTTCTCTAAGCATATGCTTCTGTAAAGAGAAGACAGGTCTAGTTCTTGTTGATTATACACAAAGCCATAAACCCTGTGATAGCTATTTTGCACATATTATTCAATATTTTTCTTTCTATATCAACCTATGAAGTAAGAATTATAGTTTTTTGTTTCTGTTAGACTTAGTATTTAAACATTTTTCTGCAAACCTGCTTGACATATAAGAGCCTGAGTTTCCTAGTTGTCAAATGAGACTGTGAGATCTTTGTAGATAGTTGATGATACTGTGACTGTAAAGATCAGCTATAGGGCAAAGATTTAAACACTCTCCACCCCATGCGTGTGTGTGTTTATTTATGTGTGTCCATGTGTACATTATGCACAGGTACATAGCATGTCTTTGTGTTTTAATAAAAATTTTGCCTATGAAGTAAAACATGCAACATTTATCTTTCTGGTTCTGGCTTATTTTGTTTAACACAATGATTTTCAGTTCCACCAATTTTTGTACACTTGATAAGATTTCTTTTTTCTTTGTGATTGACTGTAACTTAAGTGTACAAATACATCAAAATTTCTTTATTAATCTATTGAACATTTAGTCTGGCTTAACTATTGAGAAAAGTGATAAAACAAGAATATTTATGTAGGTGTCTGCTATACTGTGACTTGAATTTCTTTGGATACATACCTAAAAGTGTGTAGGTGGACCATATTGGTGCTTGTAATTTTATTTTTTCAAGAAAACTACACTATGATTTCAACAGTGGCACATGAATTTACTTACTCACCTGAAGTGCGCAAGACTTTTTTGCATCCTCTTCTTCACCGTCAGTTGCAGTTTTCTTGATGCCAGCCCTTTTGATTGGAGTGAGATGGAATCTCAATGCAGTTTTGATTTACATTACCCATGGATGAAAAGGCTGGACTACCCAACAAAATATGTTTTTTCTTTGATCATTTTTAGGTTTTTATTTTGAGAACTTTCTAATTAATGTGTTCAGTTATTTATTGGGTAATTTGGCTTTTTTTTTTTTTTTTTTGGTTTTTTTGAGACAGGGGTAGCTTTGGAGCCTGTCCTGGAACTAGCTCTTATAGACCAGGCTGGCCTCGAACTCACAGAGATCCACCTGCCTTTGCCTCCGGAGTGCTGGGATTAAAGGCCTGCGCCACCACCATTTGGCTAATTTGGTCTTTTGATATTTAAATTTTTGTGTTCTTTATATATTCTGGATATTCTTTTTGAGACAGGATCGCATGTAGATCAACCTGGCCTTTAATTGCTATATAGATGAAAATCACCTTGAATTTCTGATCTTTTTGCTTCTACCTCCAGAACACTGGGCTTATAGGTGTGTGTGGTTTACTCAGTAGTCCTAGGGGTCAATCCTAGAGTTTCTTGCATTCTAGACATTCATTCAACTAAATGAGCAACATTCCCAGTCTATCATCTGAATGCTAGCTTCCTGTCAGGTATGCAGTTGCCAGTGAGTCAGGAGACTTTCTTCACTTGCTAATTGTGTCCTTTGCTGTGCAGGGACTTTATAATTCTGTCAATTCCTCCTCTCATTTTCTGAGTTACTGAAGTCTTATTTTGGAAGCCATTGTCCATTGTCTATGTCTATATTTTAAAGTTTGTCCTATGATTTCAATGGTTTTAGACCTTAAATCAAGCTCTTTGAACCATTTTGAATAGAGGGCTTTTTTTTTTTTAAATGTACGAGGAAGGGATCTAGTTTCAGTCTTATAATGTGGATATCCAATTTTCTGTTAAAAGTTCCTGTTGTCTTTGTTGAAGATTAGGTAGTGGTAGTTTCATGGGTTTACTTTTGGGTCCCCTTCTGTATTCCATTGTATTCCATTGGTGTACAGATCTTTTTGTTTTTCCCTGCCAGTGTCATGTTGGTTTTGTCACTATGGCTGGAGTATAGTTTGAGATCAGATGTTGTTCTTCTGTTCTGGATTGCTTTGGCTCTTTGTGGCCTTTTGGATTTAATATGAATTTTTGCATTTCTTGCTGTTTCTGTCAAAAATGTCATAAGAGCTTTCATGGGGACATGAAATCTGTGGATCACTTTCAGTAATATAGCATTTTGCACCATATTAATTATACTTATACACACATATGGAAGGTCATTCCATAGTGTGTTGTTGTGTTGCTCAATATTTTTCTTTAGTGTTCTGTGATACATTTCTTATTTGTGAGTTAAGTTTGTCATTATAATTTTGGATAACAGTCACAAAGAGCCTTGGTTTTCTCTCCTGGTTTCCCTCGTCATCCAAGAAGACAAAGGAGCAGTTTATACAGTATTTCCACTGTGTTCCTAAAGTCAGAGAAGACTCCTTCGGGTCTCACCCCAGAACTGAAGAGTCAGGAGGTTTTGGCACTCAGCAATTTTAAGCCCTGAAGGTGTTTGTAGATTGTGCTAACATTTGAGAACATGTACCTTGGAACAAGTTTGGGCAACAACACAAGAAAAAAGCAGTTGCCGCCTCTCATGAATGGATTGACCTATTTAATAACTGTGTTTCACATAGTAAGTGGAAAGGAGGCAGTGAAACAAAATAACCTGTTTCCTTACTACAACTAATATTATATCATACCATATCATATCATATATATGACATGCATATATATTGTATTCATAGATAAAATGTATATATGTGTGCATGTGAAAACATTTTAAACTACAAAAATTCTTAACATGCACAAGGTATAATTATTGCAAGTACCTTCTTTCCATGGTGTCAAGTTCACTTTGAAAGGATATCCCTGGAGTTTGCTGATCATTTTATTTTCATAATCGCATGTGTCAACTAGTTCCCATCACTAGCCAATTAGGTATCATGCAAAAGGGCCAAATCAGAGGGGAAATTGGTCACATAATGACTGAATGCTTTAATTGAGTGGGAAAAAAACTAGAGTTGACGGATTTTATGTAGGTTGAAACAGGATATTTAGAGCAGTTTAATACTTTATGGTTTATCAATCTCCCTGTTTCCTTTTCCCTACTTTCAAAAATGTTTCTGTCTATCCTATAGGCATTAACAGTCTTATGTGGAGTTAACAAAACAACAGCTACAAACCAAAATAAGATGCATTGATTTTGAAATTTTCACTGTAGAAAGCCCTTTTCATTTTGAAATTAGAATCTCATTTTGCTTGTTCTTATTGGAACATCTTTTCTGTTCTTTTGGGGCAATTATAGCACAGTGAATTTATGCTTTCATAGATACTGATAATTGTGTGTTAATGTGCCAGCATGCAAGCTGTCAGTGAACACACTATTTTGCGGATCTATTATGAACATGGATTTATGATATATTTCATGTGTCCTTGCTCCAACTTCTTCCCCAAACTTAGTTGGAGGGATAAAATTGGGGCCCTTGAAAGGGAAGCATATTCATTGAAAGAAGGTGTGAACAGATGATGGCTATTATAGAACTGGGAATACAGTACACAATATAAACCCATGGGAGGTAATATCAGACAAGATGAAGCCCTACAGATGCTTGGGCGATGGATCATTGCTGTTTAACAGGTAGTGCCCTGCACTGTACCAAAGTATTCTTTTTGTTCATAAGGCAGGAAATACCATTCATTTTAATTGATTTTTTTATTGAAAACATTTTCATTCAATAAGTTTTGATCAAATCCTTCTCCCTCCCCTATCTTCTCCCAGATCCTGCCCACCCACCCAACTTCAATTCTTCCCTTCTCCTCTCTCAAGAATAAAAAAAAAGACCAAGAAAAAGCCAAAGAGACCCCCCAAATCAAAACAAAAAATAGCAAAATAAAATAATAATACAAAATAAAAAAGTTATACCTAGTACCACTTCATGGTAGAAAACTGATTTTCCCTTTCTCAGTGGGTTGGTATCAATTGCAAACAACTTTTTGGTTAGGGGTAGAACCATGTGTCCACTTCTCCTTCTCCATGCTAAGATCTTACTTGATTTGAAACTACGCAGGTCTTGTGTGTATTGTCATTGTCTCTGTGTGTTCATGTGTGCATCCATCTGGCTGTATCTAGATGATGCTGTTTTCTTGGAATCAACCACCACTGGTTCTTACAGTCTTTCTGCCTACTCTTCTTCACAAATTCCTGAGCCTTGAGGAAAGGGTCTGATAAAGACATTCCGTTTAGGACTGAGTGCTCCAATATCTCTCACTGTTCTCACATTGCCAAGCTGCGTGTTTCTGTTAACTGCTGCAAGAAAAGGCTTCTCAGGTGAGGGTTTTGAGATTCTCTTATCTTTGGGTATAGCAATATGTCATTAGGAGTCATTGTATTGCTATGTTTCTTGAGCAAAATAATAGTAGTAGCTTTATCCTAGGGTCTTAATCTCAGATTATTATTCATTTTAGCACTGTTAGATATGGATTCCATGTCACAGAGGGGTCCTTAAATCCAAGCAATAAGGGACTGGCTACTCTCATAATAGTTGTACCGGTGTATATTGCTGACAGGTCACAGGATTTGTAGCTGGGTGATGATGATAATTATTTTTCTCCTCCCGTGTCATGCCATGCACCTCCCAGTATCATGAATGCTAGTCAGAAGGGTTGAAGCTTATAGCTGGGTACCAATTTGATTGCTCCATATTCTATGACACAACTAGGTGAGCAGTGGAGAATATCACGTTGTGAATAGCAGTCAGTGGCCTTGGCAATCTCCTGTGGTACTTTGGGATGTCTATGGGGCCTCATGGGCTAATGAATCAACCAGATGTGGCCTATTCCTGGAACTGGAGGTTTTATTTGGTGATATAAGATAGGGAAAAACCAATCTTAATAAAGAAACTTTAAAGCCCCCTCCCACCTCTTAATGCAAGTGACATTAAGTTCTTGAACATAACAGTTTTCTCCTCTGAGATAACTGGGAAGGTATAATCCAGTAACTATCAGCTAAACAGCCACCAGGCGGTTCACTGGTGAATATCCAGCTGATATTCCACATCACTTTCATCAAGTGCCTAAGCAGGGACCATGGTAATAAAAAAACTTGATACAAACAGTGGTTAGCTGAACTGAGTTGAAGCAGTCCACAAAGGCCAGTGTGGATCTAAAGATTACCAAGGAGATTTGGATTTAGCTATTTCACTATTGTTTCTGTATTTCCCCATGAAAGTTTCACTATCAAGATGTTAAAACCAACAGTGCAATGATAAGTGTAAAGGTAAGTGAGCAGATTACTCACGAGTCCTGCAGTTAATATCGAAGCCTCGTAAAATCAGAGGAGCAGATATTGGACTCAGGGCAAGGAAGCTTAAATGGACTTGACTCTATTCTGAGAGCTTTTGCTTCATGTCCTTGTTGCACACCTTTGAGCATATGCCTGTGTCCCATACCTCACTAGAAAGGGAGAAGATCTGGACAGAGAGCCTCTTTACACAGCCACATTAGTCAAAGCTGATGACTGCTTCTTTCATGGGGAAGAAACATGGACAGAGCAGGCCCTCCATATTGTTTATAGCTTCATATCAATTCAGTGAACTATAAAGTCGATAATGTTTTATAATGTAATGCAGGCACCAACATTCTAAGCAAAGAGATTTTCTTTTCCTTCCTTCCTTCCTTCCTTCCTTCCTTCCTTCCTTCCTTCCTTCCTTCCTTCCTTCCTTCCTTCCTTCCTTCCTTCCTTTCTTTTTTAAATGTGATTTTGTATACTTATCCTTACCCACTTAGGTACACTTGTGCTGGCAGAAGTTTGAGATCTGGACTCCAGAACTTCAAGAGGACCAAGAAGCAGGGCTTTTGCTGTGTCTAGCATGGGCTTTTGTGGAATCACTCTTACATTCTGAGTCTCTCAGTTTTCCTTGACAGCCCAGGTAGCTTCCATCTATTATCCCCAGATGTCCACCACATGCTCACCAGCAGTCCTGGGCATTCGAGTGTCGTTTCTTGTAGTTTCTCTGGAAAACTGATGACTCACTGCTTTGTGGAAACACTTCCGGGTAGAGAGTTTTTGAACTCTTTTCATTTGGGGTAGATGCAGGATATTGTGACCACGAAGAACATAGGCTTGGGGTCTGGCTGCTGCCATTTGGAATCTGAGGACTGAGTTTCCTACCTGTGTAGCACATGTAGATTTGAAGATTAGCAGAGAGATGAATTTGGCAAAATTTGTTGCTGTTTGATTCACTATTGAGCTAACATCAGCAGTGTCACGGTCGAGGTAGAAGCAGCTCACTGGAAACACACAGCTGCACCCATGTTCCGTAACCCACACCAATGCCTGGTGTGAATCAGAACAACAGGAACTGGGTTCAAGGAAGTGATGTCCAGGCAGGATTCAGTCTATTTGGGGGTCGTGGCAAGAGCACTAACCACTCTGTCTATGTTGTTTGCTGTAAACATTAAGTGAGGAGCCAACTTTTGAGCATCGTTAACATAATGTGATGTATTTTTCTCTTATTTTCTGAATAGCACTCTAGTACATAGATTGTTCAATTAATTTGTCTGTTACTAGATCACCAAATTTTGAAAGGAATTTTATAAGTAGAATGGTGATAGTACTGTGGTCTTCACTCATTGGCTCCATTATCTGTAGCTCTGATAAAAAAAAATACAGCTCCAATGATCTTTTACTTTCTCGACTTTACATAAACTTATATAATTTCAGATCATATATTCTTTAGTTGGCCATCTTGCTTCAGACATATGGCTGAAGATTAATTAAGCAGTCCAGGGTCTGCTGATGAAAAGCAAAGATGAAGTCTGTGAAGCTCAAATCTTGCAAAGTTGGGTCTGTAGCAATGGATGGTTTCCTGTTAAATCTTTCTGCAGTGTTTGTTTATGAGCTGGGATCTTCAGCATATGTTTCTGGCTTTGCTTTTCAAGCTTTGAAAAGTCTGTCAGCTGTCACAGATATGGTCCCTGTCATCTGGCTCTTTCAAGCACTAAGAATCTGTCACTTCTAAATTTCATAATATAATGTGGCTATCAGTTCTCAATGTGGAGCTGAAGTTAGGGTTTTCATGTGCAAAATGTGAAACTGAAAAGCTTCAGTTTGTTATTGAGTAATAAAAAGACAAATAACTGGTTCCTGAAAGCTTTTAGGAAATGTGTCATGCATACAAGATATGGCTATAGAACAGCATGCCAAAATGCCCGTGCAGTGCTGACCATACCTGGCCAAGTACCCTGGTCATCAGCCCCTTTAGAAACATACGTTCTTTCAGCAATCTACTACCTACATTCAGGTTTCTACTAAGTAGAATATAATTTCAGAAGTTCAGTTGTGATTTTAATGAGCTGTGCTCTAAAATAATCTTCAGATGATGTCAAAACTCTGGAGTCATTCCAAATGTTAGGACCTAAAGATGGGTAGGAATTTAGTATAGTATTCAGTATAATACAGCCCTTGGCGAGTGAGTAAGTCAAGGCTGGGGTGATTTGGCCACTTAGATGTTTAGAGGATGAAGATAGTTAGCTCTTTGATTTCTGATATGTTGTTGACCTTTTACAAATGAATAAATGGAGAACACGAGCGCTGTGTGGCTGCCCAGTTATATTCAGCACAGTAAGCAGAGAAGAGTCATCCTGGCTCCCCACTGCAGACATGGGACAGCCTTAACAGTGACAGAACAAAGGTCCTGTCCCAGAGATGTGAGAGTGTAGCATGAGAGGCCGGCTTGTTGGGGTTTCTTGTCCTGCCCGGTACCCCACAGCCAGCATGTCCCAAAGAAAATTACACACAAGACTCCATAATATTATAAACTGATTGGCCCATTAGGTCAGGCTACTTGTTAGCTCTTATAACTTATGTTACCCCATTATCCTTATCTACATTAGCCACATGGCTCCGTACCTTTCTCAGCTGGGCAAGTTACATGCTGCCTCTTTGGTGATCTGCTCAGGAGTGGCTGAGGGAGCTTCTGCTTCCAGAATACTCCCAGTCTCTTTGCTCCACCCCTACTTCCTGTCTGGCTTTCCCACCTATACTGCTTGCCTGGCCAATCAGCGTTTTATTAAAATATGATTGACAGAATACAGACTATTCTCCCACACCATGAGAGCATCAATGAAGGCTCAGGGTCTGTGTACCCACACCAATAGGCTTGGATATTTTAAAGTTTTATGAATATTACACAGTGGAAAAAAATAGTCAATTCAAGGTTCCTTTATTCTGGGGACAGTTTTGTTCATGGGAGCTGGGGTGCGAATGGAGTGAAGAGGAAAATCTTTAACGACGAGCTCGGAGAGATCAGATGTGTTCTTGTCCCCATAAATCATCACTGTGGAAACGTGCTACCACTCAGCCTCTGACCTGCATTTCAGAGGCAAGGTCAGTAGTGAAGGAAATTTCCCTAAGAACCCTAATAAGTCATCATGGGTATCAAACTAAAAGGCATGCAGGAAAGAGTATCGAAAGGAACAGCTTACATATTTTAATCTTCCCATTTAAGCAGAAATGTCTGATT
This sequence comes from Myodes glareolus, assembly GCF_982192425.1. NCBI lineage: Eukaryota > Metazoa > Chordata > Mammalia > Rodentia > Cricetidae > Myodes > Myodes glareolus. The sequence goes on from NC_142050.1 coordinate 7,911,357, forward strand.
TGGGAATAAGAAGACATCCATGAGCTTACGTTTCATCTATCATTTAGCTATGAATTAAAACCTCACAAGCTTTTATTGTGTATTCATTTAAAAATATTTATAAAATCTTGGGCCTTACCAAGTATGATGTACAACTGTTTTTGTTTGAGAATATGGTTAATGGCTCAATGTAAATAAAATTTTTTAAAAATGTAGATTTTTCTTTTCCTAAGGCAACCAGAATAAGGGATTTTCCATATCATATTATAGCTAAAATTATAGTCATTTCTTTCTCTTGCTTGCTTTCCTCTGGCCCTTCTAAAGATTAACATACATCTACAAAATGCTTCTTATATACCTGACCCTGTTTTTCACCTAAAGAGTAGAATTTTATTGGTCTTGCTACAATAGACAAGGTCTAACCATGAGCCAAAAATCACATAGTAATTTGAATAGGGAAAATATAGTATAAAGAATTAATAATCATAGAATTGCATTAGATCAAGTTCAGGGCTAGCTAGTAAGAAATGAAGAGAACAATAAAATATACAAGAATAGCAATTCACCCTCAAGTTGAGACAGAATTTTCAAAAAAGGAATAAATTAGGAAATGTGTGCTTCTAACTCGGGCTTAAGACCTGAAACTTCATTGGAGGTGGAATAACCATGGTCCACTGCTTAGCGAAGTAGATGCCAGAAAGTTCACAGGTGAAATTCATCCTTCTGGGTGCCAGGGGACCTTTAACAGAAGGTGTTGTGCCTCAGAGCTGGCTGTGTTACTGTCTGAAAAGTGCTGGGGGACTTCCAGGGTGAAGGGTATTGCCAGTATAAGAGAATAGCCTTGCCCACATGAACTGGATACTGAAAAAATGACACCAGGGAGGCCCACTGGGTACCACAGTTGAATCTAGGTTTTTCTTCCTTTAGTGTTCTTGGTCTCTTTAGTGATGAAATTTAGCTTATGCCACCTGGAAAAGCACAATGAGTTATAAGGCCCAGCTCTGTCTGCAGAGAGTGACAAGGAGGAAAGCTGTGACTTTGAGTCACTTGGTAACTGGAACGTGCCCCAAGATTTCTAATACAGTAGTATTTGCCCCCTCTTAAAGTTAATGAAACAGAGATGCAGAAAGATAAATTAACATGCATGAGGCCCCACAGCCTCTCTGCCTCCCACGTATGATGCATGCTCACCGTTATCTCACGTCCTGTTGTACAAGTTCCACAGTAGTGTGAGCTGGCTTCTGAAATTATAAATATCACAAACAATTGAACTTTCTTAAGGTGCTTCATTTTCTTCATAACTAATCGCTGACTTGGCTTCTGTTTCTTCTGCTTTTGCTCAAACCACGTATCCAAATCAAACCTGCTTCTCTGCACATTCACTGTTTCCCAGAGGGAGAAAAAGTAACGGAGGCTACCTCCTTTTAGATTTCCATTTCCTACCTTACCACACAAACTCAGACCCATAAACCTCTTACCACAGAAAGCCTGGATGTCATTGTGCTGGTCTAAGTCACCTGAACACCACCACAGTCAGCTGCCATGACGAGTGTCACCACTGCCCTCCATATTCTCCAGGGGTCGTTCAGCTGTGCTCTGTTAAAGTTTTCCCATCCGTGCAGCCTGGAAAGGCTTGGAACTCTGAACTCAACTTTGAGCTTTCCTGTTTTCTTGCTTGAGGTGAACATTTGATGCTCCTTCAACTTTGTCTCAATCGTACATTTTGCTAATTTTTATGCAAAGTGCATGAGTTCATCCCAGATGCCTCATCCAACACAAGGTCTTTATTATATTCAAGCAATCATTTTCCCTTTTGAAGCTCTGGAGGGCTATATATTTCTCATAACATATTTTGCTTTTTTTAGGACAGTAATATTCACATCAATTTTCATTCTATTAGTATGTTTCCTTGAAGACAGGATAATATTTTATTTGGTTTTGATTTATTTATTCATTCATTTGTATAGTTATTATTGTACTTCCTTTTATCCAAAGGCCACTAAAGTGATCTCATTTTTCGGTAACCTCACAAGACTCAGAAGCTGCAACCAGCTCCTGTCTGTTAGCTGTTGCTGGGGCTTGTCCCAGGATAGAGAGTTCTGATGGCAAACAGTGCACATCAGAACCACCACAGACGGTGACTCTTTAATGCTATGTACAGAATGTTTGTTGCCTTCCATCCTAAACTTAACATGCTGAAACCCTGGTGTGCTAGTAATAAGATTCGGAGCATTTGGGAGACAGTTAAGTCACGAGGGTGGAGGCTTACTAAATGGAATTAGTACACTGGGCCTGTTGTCTGCTGCATGAGAGTCTGTGAGGTGACAACCAAGAAACCAAGACACAGATTCTCACACAGAAGATCTGCTGGTGACTTAGCCTCCAGACCTGTAAGCAATACATGCCTCCTGTTTAAACTGTTCAGTCTATTGCATTCTATTTTAGCTTGCCAAATTAGAACACTATCTAAATTCCCTGCTGCAGAATTGCCTTGAAAGATAAAGGGAGAATTCCTAATGCAGTTCTGGGCGCATAATAGATTAAGGAAATTTCACTTCACAAAATTTTAGGTTTTATTTCCGACTTCGCTTTGTGCCAAAGGATCATCATTTCCTGCTATCAAGTAAATGCGAGGGCCAGGACCCGCTCCTGGTGCTGGCTCTTTCTGTATGTATCCCTACCTGCCAATTCTAATTCCCACTCTTGCTCAGACCTCCCGTAATTGCGTGGCCTTTAAAACTTCCTTAATGACTTCACCTCATTTTCAGTAATAACAACCTTCTTGGTCTTTGAAGGCTTCTCTTACCCTCCTCTCCACTGCTAGGTCCTCAGTGTTTATCTGTAATTTGCCTCAGCGTAACCCAAGTGGGCAAGACAGCTGTTTGTGAGCCATGAAGCACTGTGGTGCCTATAGATTCTCTAATCATTAATCAGAGGTTCTCAGAAGAAAAAAAAATCTAAAAAAATCTATTTTAAAAAACACATTTCCATTATAGGAAATCAGGGAGATGCACCAGATTTCACAGTTTTATAAAGCTTACGCCCATTAAGTTTGCATTAAGGCTTTACATACAATGAACTCTCAATAGCTGGAAGCTGAATGCCCAAGGCTGGTTTGTTCTCAATTACCACAAGACTTTTTGTTTGTTAGAAAATTAACTTTGGAAAGTCCAAACCCTGACTGCTCTCTGGACTGGAGAGGGAGAGGGGGAAAGAATGGAGGGAGGGGGAGGGAAATGGTAGGAGGGGAGGAGGCAATAATTTTTGAAAATAATAATAATAATAACCTGAAAAAAAGAAAATTAACTTTGGAAAGCATGTAGGTTTCTCTGAATCCCAAGCATTATATATTCCTTTTCAAATAAAAAAATGTAGATTTGTGAAAACTCACTCCAATCTTTTGATTAGGCTTGGGCATCTACATTACATGTTTGTGTATCTCTGTGTGTGTGTGTGTGCTTGTGTGTACCTGTGCATGTGTGCACGAGTTTTTGTGTTAATGTCTAGTGAACACATGTGAAGACCAGAGCAGAATGCAGGGCATCTTCTCCAGTGTCTCTCTTCCTAACTGCCTCAGGACAGGGTCACTCGCGGAACCAGAAGCTCACTAATTTTTGGCTAGGCTGGCTTGTCTCTGAGCTGTCACGATCTGCTGTCTCTGCTCCCTCTTGTCAGGTCGCAGGCATTAGTCATGCTTAGCATTTTACAGGGGAACAGGGGGTTTGAACTCAAATTCTCATGCTTACAGAGTAAGTGCTGTTACCCCCTCAGCCGTCTTTTCAGCTCTGGCATCTGAATTCCTTTAGTATCAATAGCATCAATGATGGCTTTGATCCACACAGTCTGAGGCTATATTTTAAGACTAACTGGTAATGTGGTGGCATACATCCTTAATCCCAGCATTTGGGAATTAGAGGCAGGCAGACCTCTGTCTATCTGAGGCCAATCCAGTTTACAAAGTGAGTTTTAGCCCAGCCAAGAGTTACACAGTAAGACTTTGTGCTGTCATTGTTGGTCTTATTCAGGCAACCATATTGTTGAGACTCCATGTTTATGTTTTCTCTGTCATGTCTAGGAAGCACGATTTAAGAGCAGGAGTACAATTGGCCTGCCAGCACAGACAGGAGAAATTCCACTTTTTTTTCACCATTAGATGAAGGGTTACAAGAAGTCAATGGCTGTTGAGAGAGTGAGAAAGGATAAACTCTTGCAAAAGTCATTCATTCCAAGTAATTAGACATGAATGCATGCATGTACAAGACATGCTTAATGGACCCAGTAGGTTCTACATACATGTGTACACATGTGTATAACTATAAATTTGTTTGTACAAAAAAGAATTTAAGAAGAGATCATGAATTTGGAGTTGGGAATTACGTGAGGAATTGCACGGGGAGTGGTAGGAATGAAAAATGTTCATATATGACTTTCTCGAAAATTCAACAAGAGTAATTGTTAATCACTATGGATAATGTTCAAATAGTTTGTATTTTAGGTGCGCTTTCTAACTATGTAGTATAACATCACTGAGAAAGTTCTGATAATTTTGAAAAGTAATATTGCTAAAATATAATTTTCTTGCTACAAAATCATATGCTTTAGTGTGCATATAATACTCTTAGTGCATTTGCTGAGTTCTACAGCTATAGTTTTAAGATTTTTACCTCCTTTGCTTTGGCTCTTGAAAAAAGTTTATCACAACATCAGGCAGCAATGCAATATGGAAGGCAGTGAAGTGTTTTGACTAAAAGAGTGAAGACCTGTTTGAGCATTTGCTCTTCCACCCACCTGGTGGCATGATCTCTTTATGCACCTTGTTTACAAGTAAGGATACCGTTTCCTTTAAGTGGCCTCTGTGAAGGTTAAATGGGAATAAAAAGGTGTTTGTTTAGTGTGAATTTTGGATTTTTTGCAGCTATTTAGTTAAGATACCTCCCTTTCTATACATACTTTCTGGTCTCAGGGTGGGAGATTTATAATGAGTTGGTAGACAATGTTGCTGATTTCCCCCAAAGCAGGGAAAGTATGCATTATTCCATGAGGACCTATAGTAAATACATTTGATTCGATGAGAAGAAAAGGACTGGTCAAAGGAATCAAGCATTGTTTCCCAAAGGACATAATGTTTGAGATGAGTAATTGGCATTAGCAGTGAAGGGAGTGGTGGAATTACAGCCATCTGGGAAGAGTGGGGGTCATTTTACTGCAGGGTACATAGGACATTTGAGAGATCTAACAAATGCTAGGGAGGCTATGGAGTTGGTCGGTAAAGGTTAAGGAAGAAAGCGGTGCTGGATAGCGCGGGCTGTGTCACTTGTAGCCCGTAAAGGTTTGGGCCGCTGTTTTAAAAGCTTATATGAATCTCCCATGGGCATACACACAAACAATAAACAGATGCAAACACCCATTCTGGAAAATCCACGTAGAAGTGGGAGGAAGGCAGACGATGTCAGCAGGCAGCTGGGATGCTACTGTAGCAGTTCAGGTGAGCAATAACCGAGTTTGGCTGCTGACTCCATGGAGGGGACACCATCGATTCCTGACTTGCGTGTGAAACATTGTTTGAGGACCAAGAGTTTGAGAGTGAGAAGAGGACGATTGTGAGTAAAAACACGCAAAGCGTTGACCAGAACTTTCTGCTTGATAACTGGTAGCGGCCATTAGGGTAGTGGACTTTAGGAGTTTTAGAATCATCCTGGTACATCCCTTGAGCTGTCACAACCTGATTAATGCTGGGTTTGATCATACTGCCATTTTCACAGTAAAGCTTGGAAAGCAACTTATTAATTCACATTTATTTTCTTTATCTTAACATCAAAATCACTTATATCCTGGACCCTTGGAGTAGCTCTTCGAATGACACAAAAGCACTATAGTGCTGTAGTAAATAGGTGCCCATGTTCTATAATCTTCCCGCTATTGATTGGAGCTGACAGCTGTTCCTAGATCATTCCACAGTACGCCTCTAGGGAATGTTACACCAGAAAAATAACAGCAGACTTGTAAATTAGTACAGTTTACCAACCCACAGACATTTGTCACCCGCTCTCCGCAGAGGAGAGCAGAAGGGGAGCAAGCAGTCTTTTCTCACTGCCTCCTGCCTCCTGATTCGGTTGGCATAAATTGCTACCTGCCTTGTGACTAGGCAGTTAGCTAATTTAAAGGCGGCCTGGGAGAGCTCTGAGCGGAGCGAGAGTGCTCTATTGAAGTGGACAGTCCATCAATAGGGAAAGGGGAGATAAGCTGATTAACGACCGAATCAAGAACATACTCTGAAAAGGATCCTCGTGCTTTGTCAGGCTGCTTTATGTGGTCCCATTTTGATGGTCACCTACTGCCCTTCCACTCTTTCTGATTTTGGCTGTAGATACTTCCCCGGAAACCACTATTAAATCATGACCGATGCTTCCTTCAGGAGAACAGTTCTTACATAATTGTGACTTAGCTTCTTTAGAGTATCAATTTTGCTGTCACTTTACTTGTGCAACAAAATTGCAATTAGATAAACACTTGCACACTTGCATCTGTGAAAACAACAACATGAAAGCCACCTAGACTTTTAGATGAAAATGCCTTAGTTCCTATATTATTGACCAAGACAACTATTGTAAGAGAAAGTATTTCATTGCGGACGTGGTTCCAGTTTCAGAGTGTTAGTCCATTGTCATCATGTGTCGTCATGCTGGGGAGCTTGGTGGTACACAGGCAGATGCTGGAGCACTGGCTGGGAACTGCATCCTGACCATAAGTTGGGAGAGAGAAAGAGAGATTGGACCTGCCATGAGCCCACCCCCAGTGACACACTCCCTCTGACTGGGCCACACCCTTTCCATATAAAGGAGCTCAGGCAGATGACCACAAAGTTAATGGTAAGTGTGGTTACTCACTGTTACCCCCACACTGGAGTCACACTGAGCGACAGAGAAGCTCAGCTGTGATCTGATACTCAGTGATGCCTAAGGCAGCAGACAGCACCAGGGCAGTCATGAGGAACACGGAGGCGAGCTCATCAGGTAACTTAGAAAGTCTGTTTTCAGCTTATCCTCACTATCCGCTGCAGAAGACTCACGAGACGCCATGCACTTGGGCAGAATGTACTGACTGCAAGAGTGTGGCAGGAGAGGGCTGCTCCATCTCACAGCAGACAGGGGGCAGTGACTGGAACTTTCTCTGCTTTCCAGCCCTCTTTTCCTCCTTTTATGGAATCAAATTTTCTTTATTCCTATCATCTATAATCTTTTTTTTAAAAAGAATCTTTATTCTTTTTCTGTTTTTTTCCACATTTACATGTATTTGTAATTTGTATTTTAAATGGCAATCTGTAAGGAAGCACAATGACAATAAATTCATTGGTTCCTCAAAGCGGGAAAAAAAAAACTTAAAATGCCAAGGGCACATCGAGTTAGTGTTTGGTTGTGTGGCATTTGTCTCTCAGCCTTGCTTTGTTCTCATTTTAAAGACAGAAGTGATATTAGTATTCCCCTTCAGAATGCAGTTGCTGGAACCTGAGCATCGCCTGCTACACTGAAAACTGTCGATAAAGAGTCACTTTCTGGCTACCTGGAGGAGACGGTGGTGGAAACAGTTCTCCTCCACACGTGTGAGCCAACCAGCTGTGGACAAGCCAGGACCAGAGGACTCAGCCTTCACTTACTCCAGCTTGTGTAGAATGTGCAGAATGGGCTTTCCTGAGGCCCAGGGACACAGCTGTTCCTCTTGGAACCATCATCTCCTCCTTTGTGTTGTACAGGGAAGTACAAGGTTCAGCGGCATGAAGACTTTCCTTTCTCACGTCTTTGTGAAAGAAAGAAAGTGGAGTCTTAAAAGAGGTGTTGATCTGAGGTTTTGACAACATGTCTGTGTTTGTGTGTGCATGGATACATGTGTGTGTCCGTGTGTGCTGTGGGGAGGGCATACCACTAAAAAGATAGAAATAGAGCCATGATAAAAAGAGGTCTGATGACATAACGCAGCAAATCCCAAGTGGGTATTTGTAAACACAATGCCACATTTCTGCATTCCTCCTTGTCTTTTACAACTGCATTTGCCTGAGCAGGACAGGAAGCACCATTAGACAAAACTTTATAAATTAATTTGTAACTACCTAGTCCAGTGTTTAACTGCTTGAGATCTACAGTAAAGCTCACACACATTATTTAATAATTAAAATGTTGATGTCCTTGTGACAGCATTATTTGTCGTAGCCAGAACCTGGAAACAACCTAAATGCCCCTCGACTGAAGAATGGATAAGGAAAATGTGGTAATTTACACAATGAAGTACTTACTACACAGCAGAAAAAAATAACATCTTGAAATTTGCAGGCAAATGCATGGAGCTAGAGAACATCATTTTGAGTGACGTAACCCAGACCCAGAAAGACAATTATACATGTACTCACTCATAAGTGATTTTTAAACATAAAGCAAAGAAAATAAGCCTACAAATCACAATCACAGAGAACCTAAACAACAATAAGAACCCCAAGAAAGGTATATATAGATCTAATCTACATGGGAAGTAGAAAAAGACAAAATCTCCTGAGTAAATTGGAAGCATGTGGGACCTTGGGAGAGGGTGGAAGGGGAGCGGAGAGGCAGGGAGGGGAGCAGAGAAAAATGTAGAGCTCAATAAAAACCAATAAAAAAGAGAAAAAAAATGTTGATGTCACAGTTACTGAAAAATCTATCATTCTGATTTTGTATTGTCAATTATGTAGATGACATTAATTTTGAGAGGCATTTCGTGTAATAAATTGGCTTAAATCCACATTAATGAAGAAGTGGAAGTTTCTGGAATACACTTCTTACTTTGGAGCAGCACATTCGGTTTTAAAGGCAGTGGTTGCCTGTGCTATGTCGCAGAGAGTGACATCATGTGCCTTTCTTTGAGGCATGCTATTATTATACAGCCCATATAATGCACCTTCCTCAGACTCGGTGCTGGGATTACAGGTATGCGCCTCCGAGTTAGAGTCGCTGGCTCTCTTTTTCTTCCCCCTACCTTGCCTTTTTTTCCCCATTTCTCCTTCCTTTCCACATATGGCCTTCCTCTTGTCATCCTGAATTCTCACACCCCTGTTTGCCAGTGTTCACTGTGATGTGAATCAACCCTAGGGAAATGAGCTGCATATGACTCCCCTTTTCCACTGTCTTCTCTGCTCGTCCTGTGTGTGCCTCAGAGGGACCTGGGAAGGAGCACAGACACTTGTGCTTTATTTGAGAAAGAGGAGAGTGGCTAAGGGGACTGGGAGAGTGGGGTGACTTGGCAATCTATGGTGACCTGACTTTCTTATCACATTCCTTGCCATGACTTCACCAGCAAGACTTCACTAATCCCAGAGTTATCATGTGTTCTGACAAAGGCAAAAACCCCTGTAGGGCCGGCTCATCAATGCTCCTGTGATGAGGAACAGGAGGGAGGGTGGTGGCATTTTTGTCATGTAGATGAGAATTAAAAGTGATTATTTCTTCATCAAGCATTTGCATAATTACAACTTTCAAGAACCACATGAGAAAATTTGGTGAAAATTCTTGGTTATAAATCCTAGAGTGAAGGGACCCAGTTAGTTGTTTCTTGTTTCAGGGTCTCCGAGCTAATCCCTGATTTTAGGGTGTGTACTTTTTATCCTGCTTTACTGGCCATGGATGTGGGGCTCTGTTGGTGCAAGTGGGAAAGGCCTTTATAGAACAGGCCTCTGAGTGGGGCCAAAATCCAGGTATGGTACGGGACTATGCTAGGGAGGTAAGTGAGACAGCCTCAACATTTAGCCAGCTTATGGTACTGAAATAATTATTTGTAAGTCATTGATGGGTGTAGTTATATTAATAATTCCCAATATTTCTCACTATTTTATGAACCTCAAGTATTTAACATACTGTTTAAGAAGTGCGGACTGAAGAAGCTATTACTCTCCCCAATTCACTAATGGCAAAACTGAAGCTCAGAGCAGTTGAGACATTTATTGGTTCTCAGTGAGATACAGGGTCATAAGGGAGAGTTATTAAACTTTTGAAGTTCTGTGATTAAATAAATACATTTTGATTTTAGTGGATTGAGAAGTATGGAAGCAAAGACAAAAATTCCTTTTTGGAGAATTACATAAATATATATGCAAGGATTTATAGGTTTTAGAAATAAATAGACAACTGTGTATGCATTTATGAATACTATTAATATTTATTCTGTTGGCCACATTGAAGGGATAGGTTTCAAGAGTTTCTTATTTTTTGCTGGAGATATATAGGTTCTCTGAGTCAACTCCTACTTTTGATTCCAATTCACGTAAGTTTCAGCTTCTGAGCCCTTCCATAGGAAGAGTCCATTTATTTTGTTCCAGATTCTTGGGATACAAATACCTGGAGTTCACTGATACTGGCTTGATCATCTTTGTTTCCTTGACCTTGGATCAATAAAGGAGAGACTGGAGAGGCTGTTTGTAGCTTTGCAAGTAAACCTTACTTTAAGCAGAGCAATGAAGCTTGACTTAAACTAGATTCCGAAAAGGGTATGGCTTGGATTGCAAGCATAAGGAAGTATTCTGAAGAAATATGCTAGGTGAGAGTGCACTACTTGTAACATTTAAGAATCATTTTTACAGTTAATGGTAGCGAGTCTTATGGGACATTTTCAGTATCTTGTTTGTGAAAACTTGTGGCGTTTCTGGTCTTGTATTTGCAACAGTTTCTGAGTTAATGGCTGGAAAGTTTTTTCCCTCATCTATAGAGGTCACAACTGCTGAAACAAACTACTGGATACAGTTTCAGTTTCTTACCGAGTGTGAAACTTGTTCTGCTTGTGACTATTGTTCTGGATTTTGAGTTCAAGTTTCTGCTGCAAGCGGCCTTGGCTCCAATGTAATCTGGCACTATGCCCCTTCTTTCAGGTGTGAGCCCATTATGCCCAGTGCAAATTGATCATTCATTTACCCAGAGACCTTGAAATGTCTCCTTCGCTTTTTAAGCAGTAGAAATGAAAAGACTAGTAGTGGAATAAAGGGGAGCCAAACGCTGTCCCTAAATAATTTGCTGAAGAGCTTTCTTCACTCCATTCCTTGACCCCAGAGAAGTTGTTGTCAGGGACTAACATGTTGGCATCAACATAACACAGGTAGTAACAGCTGTTTCTGCCCTGACTATGTCAGTCTTAGCTTTAAATCTCATAGAGATTTGTCACCTCCACTAGAGCTTCCCAGTCAGTCCTAGTGCAGGCAGTTTCCATGAGACATGGGCTGAAGACTTAAAGTGAAGGCAGATTTCCTTTTATCAAGGTTGACTGAAGGAAAGTAGCCACCAGGAGGTTCTGACAGTCCAGGAATGGGCGACCCTCTGCTGGCAGCACTGGCCCTTGGAGTTCAGCCAAGGCAGATACTGAGATGAGGCTCACTACAGCTGCAGATGCCAGCGCTCAAGATTCATAATCCCGAGCTTGACAGCTGCCAAACTAGCCCCCAGAGTGTCCAAATGAGTTGGCTCTTCTGAAGGAGATGACAGGAAGGAACCAGAGGGATTGTCATGGCATCCTTCCAAACGCAGCATTAAAGGGAAGCAAAGAGAACGTTGCAATTTTTTGCTTTAAGTTTAAGGAACACAAAGAGTCACACAATAATGTTAATTTAGTATATCATTGCAATGGACAGAAGGGTTGTGAACTTGATCTTTATACTCCTGTTACTCTTTTTGATTTTTATAGAAACTATTCATTCAGGTAATCAATGGAAATTTATTAAATGCCCTTCATACATCAAGCAACGAGAATACAGAGATGGATAAAGGTGCAGCCATCTACCTGAATGAGGTTTTCTGAATGCATTTGAATAGCATAGTGAGGAGGGGCTAAAGACATTATGACTCACCAATCCCACCCTCACTTTCAGTAGTGACAATTTAGAAAGAGCGATAATGATGTTATTACCTTAGGATTGGCAAAACACCTTGGCTTATACTTGGATGGTAAGGCTTACTCTGACGGTTGGAAACTATGAGTTGACTGATTTTAATAGAAACACACAGTTTTGACCCTTTGCAGTTATCCAAGTAACCCCAAGTAAAGTAGTAACACAAATGAATACTATTTCTTAGTTATTGTGACAAATGCAAGTTCTATCTATCAATCATGTGGCTTATAACATGCTGCTGAGAAAGTATTTTCTTTCACATGCAAAATTGCATGTTTTCTCTTTGTGTACATGTAGAGGATTTTTTAGTAGAAAATTGAGCGTATTAGTCAGCCTTCTGTTATTCTACCAAAGCATCCAAAGGAATCACTAATGTACAAATCAAAAAAAGTTTATTTGGCTTACAGGTTTTGTAGTTTCAGTTTATGGTCATTAGGATCTTTCTATTTTAGACTTTGACTTGGCTGTACATGATGGCAGGAGATACTAAATACCTTGTGTCGGGGGGGGGGAGGTACACAAAGGCCCCCACCGCATTATAAGGGACTGTCTTCAATGCTCTAAAACCTCTGGATAGACTCCACCTCTTAAAGATTTCCACTGCTCTCAATCAAGATATTCTGGGAACCTTGACTTTAACATGGGTGGAAAGTGAAACAAGTCAAGTCAAGTCATAGCACTGGCTTTGACTCTTATTTGCATTCTTAAGAACACTAGGTTTCATTTAGGTATACTAAATGTTAGAAACTTCTGGCATACTCTGATAGGAAATAACCTCCCATGCTCTATGAGAAAGTGGATGTTTTATACTGATCGTGAGTGCAAGCGAACAAGGCGAACCTGAGAGTTCTGAAGCAGAGATACACAGGCAGATGATATCCTGGAAGAAGGAGGGCAGGGCTCCCTTATGGTGAGCGCCAGGGAAGTTTCTGGGTGTTGCTTTTCTCAGAGTGAGTCTGAGAACCTCATATGGATGAGGGTATGGGCAGAGTTGTTCAGGTGGAGGAAGCTGAGCTGAACAGGAATAAGGAGAAGCAGAATGACCTGGGGACTCAAAGCCCATTGTTAGTAACTCTGAAATCTCCAAAACTTTATAGCCTGTCAATGCCCCCGCCCCTCACTGCCCCCACCCAACTCATTTGGGGTAAAACTGACTTGCAGTAATGTAAGATCATGTGTTGTTCACATTTATTTCTCTAGTGTTAATATCCACATATTTACTTACAGAATTATTACTGTGTTGGTCACAAGGTCTCCTCCTGTGCTTCCTGGGCTTTTGTGTAATGGATGCTGTGTGCACTAAAGCACCTTTTCAAATGTGAGAAACTGTGAATCCTAAAACACAGTAGGCTCCAGCATATCAGGTGATTGCTGCCTTTGGGTTGCTCTAGAATTTTTCCTGTGGTTTGGCAATGAGGGAAATCCGGAGTTCACACCTGTATCCCTAGCATGCCATACCTGTACTTGCTCCATGCCTTTGCTTCCTAGTGCTGCTCCGGCAAAGGGCTGCAAACTGGGGCGTGTGGGAGTGCTTGAACAGCCACAATTTATTGCTTGAGATTTTGGAAGACAAAACTTCCTTCCAAGGGCTATGAGGGCAGGCTTGTTGAAGGCTTTTCTCCTGAGATTTTCAGTGACCATTGTCTCCTCCTTCATATTATTTTTCCTCAGTGAGGTACATCTGTCTTCAAATTTCCTCTTCATTTAAAGCTGTATGTCCCATTAGAATTGTACTCATTTTAATGACATCATCTTAATTACATTTACAAATACATTTGTATTGTGTTGTACTGAAGGTCAGAATGTCAACAGATGCATTTCAGTAGTCTGTTTGTATATTCGTAACGGAAGGTGTGGAACATCTCTTTTCCCCACATATTACAGTTTTAATATTCAAGAAACCTGCAAGTTGTTCATTACATTTACATTTAAAATGTTACCCTTATTTCTAAGGATGACTCAGAAAAGTTCAACAACACCCTCAAGGTCACACAGTAGACAAGAGTCTTGAAATTCAATCTTGGGCTTTTGCTCAGTGAACTGAAAAATGGTAAAAATGAGAGATCTATTTCCTGGCCATATCTTGGGGTGCTGGTAAAACTTAACTTCTTACACGTTTTGTTCAGAATGTTGCAGAAAGTATGCTTCCGGCCAGTAGGCATTAAATCTCTCTGGTGGTCTAGATGATCAGCTTTGGAGATGATACAAGTCCTGTATCTAACTCCCATCTGAACAGTGACAAAGGCAGTATGGCCTATGACAGTCTCCAAAAGCATGCTAACTTTTCATATGAGGTAGAGATCCACCAGACTCCAGCAGCTACTCACCCACCCACCTTCCCTGCTCTAAGTCAGTGGCTCAAGTGAAGTCAAGAAACATTATACACTGTAAAAGAAAATTATTTATCTTCTTATTTCCCAAACATTTTGTGGTCAGTTTAACTCACATGAATGACCCACATTGCTTCTGTTTTGTATCAAAACAGCTACATTCTTAGGGTCATTTTTTTCTGTTCAAAAGGTGTATGTATGTGAGTGTGTGTGTGTAAGTGTGTGTGTGTGTGTGTGTGTGCGTGTGAGTGTATGTGTGTGTGTTTATGTAACTAGTAGGCACAGGGACAGATGTTTGGCAGTTTAAAGCAACAGTCTAGGTAAAATGACCCTTTGAAGCAATTTTTAATGTAGCTGGGCTAAAAATATTTCCCATGGGGGCTGGTTTTGAGTGAGTTGAAAAGTCTGCACTTCTGGCCAGATGTGTGTCCAAGTGGGAGGTGGGATAAACAGAAGAGCAGTTCTGCAGAACTCCCTGTGGTCTGTGGGATTCTGCATCATCATCATCAATTGCTGTTTATTGAGTGATAGATCATGGGGCCCGTGGCATTCTGTGCTGCTCCAAACGGCAATATTTTATTTCCTGCCACGAGAATCCCGGAGAGTCGCTACATTTCACAGCTAAATAGTGGATGTTTGAACAGTTGGTTAAAGGGGATCCTTCATATCTTGTTTATAAAACTGCTTTCCAGTGTTTTTAGAATTGAGAGAAATCTTCTAAAAGTATGGAACATCTACCCAGTGGGTGTCAATCCACTGTCCCTTGTCATTTCTTACTTCCCTGGTCTTCCTTTCTTCTAAAGAGGAAGGGAATGCATTTGTCACACTAAAATCATCTTTCTCCCTTTAAAGTATAGAGTGATTCAGCTGCTGACATTCACGTTACTTTTTACCCGAATGTTCTAATGGGTTTTGGGTAAAAGCTGATCCACATCAGGCATGGTGAGGTACATCTGTTATTACAGCTCTTGGGAGACTGAAGCAGGTGTAACCTGAGATTAAGACCAGGTTGGACTTTACAGCAAGTCCAGCAGGCCTTGACTACTCACAATGATCCCATTTCAACAAACAAAGCAGAAACAAGGCCCAAACCATACTGGGAATCATTGTTGGGAAATCCTCCTTGTCTGAATTTTCATCTTCCTCATTTAGCAGTTGACACAACTGTGAATCTGTCATTTTAATGACATCAGCAAGCTTACGTATGGGACGTAGATGTCGCCCTCTAGGACGAGGAAACTGAGTCAAGCGCTTACTTCTTCAAGTACGTGTCATAGGAGATGGTTGCCAAGATTTTGTGCTAGAATATTTTATTACCACTGTATCATTGAATTGATTGGTTTTCATTGACAACACCATTTTCTGCTGTCCAAGTTATGTTTCAGTCTTGAGCATCACTATGTTTTTGCTCAAATTCTCCAAAAACCCTTGTCACATTACTAGAAAGTTCTTCCCCCTTTCTTTTTCCATTGCCTATCTCTCAGGTCACCTGTTTTAACTTCCCTCTCTCTTCCCCATTCCTTATGTTTTGTGTGTTTAATCTTTGCTTATTAGTAGCTGCATATCTGCTGTCACTGGCTAGTTGCCATCTTTGATTTCAAGACACTCAAGTTATCGTTCAGTACACCAGAAAATCCAGAGCCTTTGCTTCATTGTCCACTGTGAAGTGACAGTGAGCATCAGCGACTTACTCACCAATATAGTTGCTAATTGCAAATAAAAGAGTTTTCTATGAAATATCACTTGAGATTCTTCAGATATTACCTAGGGCTCAGAGATACTTTGATCTTGCAGAGATTTCTAAGTAGATCAATAAAAGTAATTTTTACCTTTAAGGAAAATACTGCCCAAGGCCTATCCCTGAGTGAAAAATTACTTTAACAATTCATTTTTGCCCTTTTTGTATACTCGCTCAGTCACTGAGAGGAAGTAATTTTTTTTAAAGGTTAAAACGTCAGTAAGAAGCAGGAAGGAGAGGAAGTGAATAATTCTCATGCAATTCATCTCAATGCAAATAAAAATTTAAAGTTCTTTGTAAAAACCAAAGGGTAAATATAGAGAGACTACAGTGTCCTGGGTTTAGTAGGTTAATTGAAGGAAAAAGGGCTCAATGTTTCCCTGTACCATTCCAGGGGAGTCTGCATGGAAGCATATTTATGTTTGTCCTTTAAGGTTAAATTTGATACAATAAATCACTTAATAAGTGAAAATATATTAATTACTATGTGATATGATACAGAGGTGTTGGTTGATTAATTCACTCAAGTCACAACTATTTACTGATCACTACTATATGTAGGCATAATGAGTCACTAAGCATCCAATAGGGAAGAAGAGAGATTCACTGCTTAGTTTCAGTGACCTTAGGTGCATAACATCAGGTCAGCAATGAGATGTACTGGAGTACAGCAATTCTGATGTAGGGGAACAACAGGGTGCTGTGGGTCACAGAGGGACCTAAGCCATACTTAAGGGCTTGGAGAAAGGCTCATCTTTAATTGGAGAGTGAAGGATAGATAAAATTAATGGCCAGAATAAAGGAAAGGGAGTTGTAAATAGAAGAATAGACATACATAAAGTACAAGAACATGACATTTGTGAAGGTCATTGTCACTAAGGCACAGAGATTGACTTGTGACATTTGTCAGGAGGAGCCTACCCCCTCTACTGGTGAGCAAGGAGCGAGTCTGAAGTCATTGTTTTATTCCAGTCTTCGCCTGTGCTATTTGATAGTTTGTTCTGAGTTCGGAATAGTCAGGCATCTGCCCAAAGATCAGAAGTATACTTGGATTGTTCCTCTTTAATAAAAATGTGGGATCGAAACATCGTGTCTCTGCCAAAGCCATCTCCACCCATGTTTGTGTTTGCGATCTTGTTTGAGGAATGGTAGAGTGGGGCCCGCAGAGGGGAGACAGGAACAGGATTTAATTTCCTTATACATGGGACATGTATATGGGTGCAGCTCTTGGCGAGTCTCTGAGATAATATGAAACACATGGTGAAGAGAGGGCTACAGAGATGAGTGCTGACATCTGAAGAAATGCCAGCGAGGACTGGGCTGCCTGGCACTATGTTTGGATAGAATAATAAAATATTGCATTTTTCCATATGTTTAATCCTCCTAAGTAGCTTTTATTTTTCACATGTGCAATATTTATCAAATAGGCAGATAAAATGGAGGTAGCAAGCACCTTAAGAGCTGAATTTAGTAGTTTGTCTGTGATACTTGGAGTTCTAGCTTATGATACAGTACTTTGTACATAACAGATGTGCAAAACGTTATTGGATTAAGGATGGTTTTTAGCACATTAATAAAAACTATGAGCAATAAGGGATTAAAAGAAGTATCTAGACTATTTTTTTCAACATATATGTATTACATTACTATGCCCAATTACTGGGTTGGGTATGTGGTATTAAATGTCATATTGAAGAGATGTACCTTCACTCAAGAGAAACATGAATACCAGTCTTCATTGTCAACAATGCAGTTACAGTACCCCATGTTTTCTAAGGTGTATTTGTAGGTACCTATCCTACCTTATAAAAATTTGCCAAGATGGAAGAAGGAATAGGGATAGCAGAAACATAGAAATGTGCGGAGGCTGCATTTGTTCCCAGCTCTCTGATACATGGAGTATGATTGGAAACAAACCAGTCGTGTTCAGCCTAACTGTTGGGACAGGTTCTCAAAGTCATTGCGTTCCCTTCTACGGCTCTCTCCATGTCCTGCTTTTTTTTTTTTTTTTTTTTTTTTTTTTTTATAAATTCCAACAGTGAAGATAGCATCATGGATTTTTGAGGAAGGTGTGGTGAAGAGTGGTTTTACAGACAATATTTAGAATACCTGTATAGAATATGTATTTGCTATTTGTCTTCTCATCACTTCTTAGGCATTGTCTTATTAGTTCTTTTCACCTTCTGCATTTTATTTTCTTTGCTAGGGGAAAACAATTTTCTTTTATTTGTCCTGTAAAAGAAAACTTTCTTAAGTTAATAATGTAAGGGAAGTTAACTGTTAAATTTAAATTTACTCAGTATCCATGCTTTTAAAAATATCGAAGCAAATGTATGTCAGCCATTAATTAAAAGCAACTGCTTCCTATGTAGAGCGCTCTCAAGAGTTGATTAAGTAGCACACTGTATTCATTTCTTCAATTTCAGAGTGCCTTTGCCTCTCCCAGTTTAGTAACATTTCCCACAACCTTTCTCAACATTACAAATACTGTTTTGTTTTCTTCAATGAACCCATCTAAACTATAAACACACCTAAACTAAGGGATTCTGAAGACAGAAAAAGTAGACACACATATATGCACTCAAACAGATGCACACATTCACAAGCCCCCATGCACACATACACACATGCACACATGTATAATTTGGAATAATTATACATGCACCATTTTAAAAGTAAAATTGTCAATATTCCTGTCTTGGTAACTTGAAGGTCAGGATTTCTTTTCTTATGCTTTATTCTCCTTTTCCTTTACCTTTCCTTATCTTTCCATATGTGTATTGCTG
Source organism: Myodes glareolus (assembly GCF_982192425.1). Classification (NCBI taxonomy): domain Eukaryota; kingdom Metazoa; phylum Chordata; class Mammalia; order Rodentia; family Cricetidae; genus Myodes; species Myodes glareolus. The sequence goes on from NC_142050.1 coordinate 7,930,086, forward strand.
CTTGAAAATCTGCATAGTCAGATGTTATTAGTGAGGAGAAAAACAACAAGAGAAAAACATATTGATTTTCACTGTTTGTTATCATGAAAGAATAACTACATGCTTGTAGATATTGGAGCATCCACTCACATATGTAAACACATGTGTATATTGAAGGTTATGTAATTACTGGTTGATTAAGTCCAGATGACAATATCTGAGAATTCCCAGGGACATAGGGAGAAGCTGCTCTAACAAGTGCGTCGGTGTTGCTCAGTTTCTTCATGCTTGCGCTCATTAGGATGTGGAGATGGTGTGTAGCAAAGATATTCTTCATGAAACAGAGAAAATGGGGGTCTAGACCGCACCTTTAGAATGAGAAATTGGCACTGAAAAAGCCCCTTGACCACGACGTTAGGAGAGAATGGGTTAATCTTCCAATCTTTACTGCTTATCTGGATGAGTCCCTCAGACATTCCATTATAGGGATCTGTTCTTCTGACAGTAGCTAGACAAACTAAAAGAAAGGATTTTTGCAAGTCACTGTCTGACTTTTTCAGGCAATTCAACAATTTCTTTTTAAAAGAGAGAGAGAGAGAGAAAAAAAAGCAGCATTTGTTTTCCTTCAAAGAGTTTCTGTTCTGTGACTGAGATGACATGGTTTCTGGACTGCTCCCTGCAGGAGGAGAAGCCAGACGGAAGGCAGCTCTCTCTCAGCTCTGGCAATTATAACAGTCATAAAACCCCAGGTAAATGGGAACTCTTTAAACATTTGCAGATATAAATCCAACACAGTAGGAAAGTGACCCAAAGGAAGTGTTTATTGATCCATTACCCCCCAAAGCTGTCAGTGACGAATGAACATCCTCTCATTTAATAGGAGCGGCTCCAAGCTGGCAACCTTGCAGGTGCTCACCCCGCCATTCCTTGCACGGCTGTGCAACATCGTACAAGAGAAGCGCGAGCCTCCTCATCTGTTAATGGGCACAACAGCCTTGGCTTGGAGCCTTCCTGTGGGAGGCAGTTAGGGAGGAATAGGATGCCAGGGCGCTTTGTACTATAAACCTATTTCTTGTCAGGTTTTATCATGTTATTTTTTCTTCTCAGTAGGACCTTGCCCACCAATGCCAGTTCCTTTTTTGGTCCCACAGTACAAAGAGCAGAGAGGAAAGTTTTAATGTTGTGGTATTTACACATAGTTGAATGAGACAGTCATGAGCCATTCTGCTTCTCCTGCCCTGTCTTGGAAGTCACACCTCTGCTGTTGCACCCTGCAGCCAAAGCACATGGTAGAGGCCCAACGTGGTCAGATAGAACGTTTCCTTGTCTGTTTCAGATTAAGTCTGTCAATAATCCTTCCGTGGGTGATTCTAGTGTAGAGCATGTGAGACATGGTTCTGGGAACACCTGAAGATAGGCGTGTTGGGTGCCCTCTGTTTACGAACTCTGGGGAGTCAACTCCAGGGCAGGCACCAGCCTAATGAGAACTTGGCCAACACAAATCAGACTCCAAATCCTTTTGTGTTTTCTTGTTCTTGTGTTTTTAAGAGGGATAAAGATGATGTTGTTTGGGTGGGTGGGGGAAGAATCTGGTAGGACCTGGGGGAATGGAAAGAATACAATCAAAATATATAAAACTTTTAATATATAAATAAAAACCTACAAAAAGAAAAAAATAAAATAAATTGAAGAAAACATTTTCAACAAACAATGAAAACAATGACATTAGAAGGTATTTATTTTCTCTTTGTTATTTATAGTCATGTTTTCAACAAAATTTCTTTAAATTGATAATCTACAAGAAAAAGGCTATAAAAATTATGAGCTCTTTTTTTTTGCCCTGCAAAATAAAAATTTACCTAAAAATTTGAAAAAAAGTAGAAAGAACCTGGAGAATCAGGAAAAGAAGGCTCACTTTTATTTTAGTACACTTCATGTCCTAATGTACTAGGATGGGATGTGATCTCACTGTGGGATCTCTTGTATTTGGGTTTTCTGTTTTCAGGAACGTTTGCGAATGTTCTACTTCCCAGGCCCTTGTCAGGTGGGCTGGTTGATTGTTTGCTGTTTAGGATGCTTGCTGTACAGGAAAAGGCACTGAAATTTTGAGAGAACAATGTCTGGCTTTCTCTTTTATCGTCCATGATACTCTTAAGCATTGCTGTTTGAAATAATCACATTTCAGGATGGTGTGTCAGTCATTGAGTGTTCAAAGATAGGTAGTCTAATGATCTTTACTGTATTTCATGTGACTGACAACCTCATTCATCCAGAATTTCTAAATAGCCATACATTTGAGATATAGTGAACTTTGTTTTTGAAAGTCACACCCTAGTCTAGCATTTTCTGTATGAATGGAATGTTAAGCAAATAAAAAGGGAAGTTAGGGTGTGGTGGCACATGCCTTTTAATCCCAGCATTTGTGAGGCAGAGGCAGGTGGATCTCTGTGGGTTAGAGGCCAGCCGGGTCTACCGAGCAAGTTCCAAGACAACCAGGACTGTTTCACTGAGTAATCTTTCTCCAAATAATAATAATGATAATGATAATAATAATAATAATAATAATAATAATAGACTGGAAGTGTTTTAAAGGAAAAGGAAGAACCAAGTGGACAGAGGGACAGAGGACAGGGAGAGGAAGAGAGGTGCTGGGAGGAGTATAGAGAGATGATGAGAACCAATTCTTTCAAGGTGGTGTAGAACAGCTTTGGTGAAGAGTGAAGCTCTGCCTTACAGAAGAGGCATCATGCCAAGCATGGCAGTCTGTGCCTGTATTCTCGTACTTGGGAGGCTGAGGGAACAGAACTGATAATTTGAGAAAGGAGAGAAGGATATGGGGAGAAGGATCAGGAATTTCTCATTAAAATACTGAAATCTGCAAGCCTTTGACTTGATTTTGTTATTTAGGCGCAGTATTTCTTTTTTAAACTAAGAGCTGGAATCCATTAGTAGCATTCTAGATAAAGAGCATCATCGTTCATTTGGAAGAGAGCAAAACATGTAATGGAACAAAGGCAGTACTGCTCTTTGGGCAACAGGAGGAGATCAAGTGGAGCACATGATATCTGTGTGAATTTTGGATGAATTTAGCTCTATTGTTTCGTTCTTCCTGCTGTATTAGCTCTTCAGAGCTGTGTAGGATTCACAGCAAATATTCATTGTATGGTGTAGGGACTTATGAATCAGTTCATAGAAGTCAATATGGCAATTAATTATTCTCAATATTGCTAAAAGTCCCATAGGGAAATATCTCATTTGTTTTATGTAGTTAATATTATCTTATTGAGTATGAATTATTGATTTTATGTAGTGGAGAATTCTTTGAGAGACATATTTATGAATTTGTATTAACTGCAACATTTTTCTTTTTAAAGGACATGGGGTGCTAGTAAGAGACTCAAAATTCAAATTTTCATCTTGAGATTGTTAATTGTAATCCACTGCCATTTAGATTTAGATGAATTTCTTCCTAGGTTATAGAAACTAATTTTCTATGAAAAGTCTGAATTGCTACCTCAAACCTGACCTTCTTAGGCGGCTGTGCCAAAGCTGAGTCTGTTGCTGCTTTCTTCAAACTCCATATGAATTTCATATCTCTGTTGAAGGTGGTGATTATACCAGGCTCTGGGCACAGAGATTTTTTGGGCCCTGTACAGCCTTAGGCAAGAATTGCAATGTGCATAGACATTGTCATTGGTGGGAGATGGACCAGGACTTTAATTCTGGCGTGTATTGGTTACACAATTTAGGCAAATCAGCATGTGTTTGAATTTCCTTATCTACAAAATAAATATGGAAGAATGGTAACTGTAAGAATCACAAACAATGATGCTATTTATTATTGATGATAGCAGGCATTTGATGTGATTGATGGATAAATGGATATAACTGTCAATACTGGCAAACTCTCCCCTAGGACTTTATTTGACTGCACTAAATCTGATTTCATGTCCATATTGAGTTGAATTTTCCAGAGGGGCAGCAGCGAGTCTATTGCTGCCTCTTCCACATGGTGTCTTACAACAGACATAGCCAAAATTCTCTACATTCTATCCTGTTGCTATTAAGACATCTGCTGCCTTCTGCAACTTGAAACCAGGATTCTCCCAACCAAGCCTTCCCTATGTGAAAATTCTTAAGTGTTTTTCTCTCAGAAACTATGAGGACTATTGGGGAGTCTAATAAATATCATTTTTCAGTTGTCATAGTCAAATACAGTTTTGTTTGTATAAGCATTTCAAAACCCATGTTCCAGCAAAAGTAATAATTTGATATATTTTAAGCCTTTGGAAGAAAAAGCAAAGTAAGATTCTAAACACTACATATACTTGAGGGAGTGTCAATTAATTACCTTTTTCTGCAGTTCCATATTCCTCAGATATTTTGTATAGTGATTTGTAGAAAGTGGCACTATGAGTAAGGAAATAATGTGAGTTGGCAAGTGACCGATATTCCATGATTGGACAAATAACCGAGTGCCTGAGTTAAATGTAGACTGATTTTCTGCATCTTGTTTTGGAGCCTTGACAGCTTTTCTCACTCTATGTCCATCACATTTCTTTTTTTTTTTTTTTTTTTTCTTTTAGTAATTTTATTAAATTATAAAAAGTTTCCATTTACGCCCCTCCTCCCAACGCCCTCCCACTCCCCCCCTCCCTCTCCTCCTCCCTCTTTGTCCCCAAGGGAAGTCAGGGTCTCCTGCCCTGTGGGAAGTCCAAGTTCCTCCCCCCTCACTCCAGGTCCAGGAAGGTGAGCATCCAAACAGACTGGATCCCAAAAATCCAGTATATGCAGAGGAAACCAGTCCCAGTGTCATTGTCAATGGCTTCTCGGAAAGACTGCAGGCCAGCCACATTCAGAAAATCCAACCACATTCAGAGAATCTGGTTGGATCACATGCTCGTTCAGTCACGGTCCATCTGGCCTTGGTAAACTCTCATTAGATCCGACCCCTTGTATCAGTGGGTGATAGTATCCCTCGCAGTCCTTCGTCATTTTCTTCCTCCTTTTGCTCCTCGTTTGGAACTTGGGGGGCTCAGTTCGGTGCTCCAACGCGGGCCTCCATCTGTATCGTCATCCAACGCCAGGTGAGGGATCTATGGTGATAAGCAAAATATTCATCAGTATGGTCACGGGCCAAGGCTGGTTCAGGCAACCCTCCTCTGTCCAGAGAACAATCTGGGGATCTCTCCTTGGACCTGGGATCTCATATATAATCAAGTTTCCTGTAAACTCTAATATGACTCCCTTAGTTGAAATATATTCTTCCCTGATCCCACATTCATCCTTCCTCCCTTCCCCCCATCCCGGTCAACCGAGCTTTCTCCATTCCTCCCCTACTCCCTTCTCTCTAACCCTCTCATCACATTTCTTTCCATACCTCTGAATGGCTCTCTTTCTCCACGACCCATGTGGTTTTGGAGACCTGTGAGCTGTTGGTCAGAATATCAAGTGTGGAAGAAAGCAATGTTTGGGAGCTACTAAAGATACAGCAAAGCTATTCACATTCTCATGAATTCTTATAGCATGGGTGTGATAATCCCAGTAAATCTCAGCCGGTAACCTTTTGCAGCCTCGGTCTTTCTTTTGGAGGTGCTGAGGTCTTGCATGAAGCATCTTCAAGGACTTGCAGTGTTCTCTCTGCAAGGGGCTTCTTCAGAGACAAACACATTGCCCTGCTCTCATCTCACACAGATTTGACAACTTCCTCTGGAAATCACAGTATAGTATGTCTTTCTATTCTTCGTATAAAGAAAGTACTGATGTTCTGGAGACAAAGCCACAGGGTTCGAGCAAAGGTCAGGAAGACATAGGGAAAAGGGTTGCTTTTCTTTGGCGATGTGAGCCAGTCTTTAATTTCTCTTCTTTGTTTAATACGGTTCTGAACTACTGTTGTTATAGCTCATCAGGATTTTCTCCACAGTAATTTCCCAAATGAGACTACACAGAAATTTTCTACTAATTGAAATCCAGCAAAATCAGTCCTAAAACCCACACCTCTCTCATTAGGGAATAGAGAAACTACTTCTGTTGGGTAGAAGGGAAGGCTATTCTGAGTGGCAGCTTCTTACTCTGTAAGGGCTTCAGTTGAGGTCATTTTCTCAAGGATAGGACCACCCCAATGGTACCAGCTTTGGCTTTTATTTTCTTGAATGTGTTTAGTACCAACAAGCCTCCAGGAAGCACACTGTTGGACAACAGGCAGAAGAAGTAGGAGGAAGTTTGGAGAAGTTCAGGTGGTACAGCGTTATCATCAGCATTTTGTCTTCAGCAGAATTATTGCTATCCCAGTGGCAATATTTATTTGGGAGTAACACATATTCTCTTGAAAAGGTGACAGCAAATGTGACTTTGGCATAGAGAGGGCCTGTCAGGCCTGTTCACTCAAAGTGGGATCTGTACCAGGACTTCATGTTTTATAATTCTATGAAAACTTTGTGCTTTTGACTGAGAATTCTATATCACCTTTTCAATGGTGTATTTTTATAACTCCAGACAGGAGAGAAACAGGTGTATTGAATGAATTGACAGAGGTAGATTCTTCAAATAGCTCATTCATCCAGCATCCAACCCGAAACTGACGGACGTTTTCCCTGCTGAAGAAGCTTAGCTACTATGACTTAAAATAGCAAAGAAATAATACCCACAACATGATCTGCTTCCTGGTGTGCTGTGAGAATTAACCAGATTGTCTTGGGCTCCCTGTTAATGACCAACTGTCTTTCTAAGAGATGATTTGGTGAGAACACCCCCTTGAGGAAGAGACCTTCCTCTGTAGATTAGTTTTTCAGCTTTTGTTGTTGTCTTGTAGCTGACAGAACTCACAAGAATTTCTCTTTTCTTTAGTTCCCAGAGCACAGTCATTGGATGAGGGAGGACTGTGGAGTACAGCAGCAATTTTATTTGTTAGGAATAGACAGCAGAGATGGGAAGGAAGCAAAGACTACTCTTGTAAGATCCCGTTTTCCTCTGAAAAGAGTGTGGGTACCTGGCACGGACCAGCTCCAGTGGCACAGACTGTGTCCTCCACAGCCCCTGGCCGCTTGCCAATGACAGATCTGGGAGGAGTCTGAGCAGGCAGGAGTGCCCATGCTTTCTAGTGCTCCAAGCTGGACAGTTTTCAAGAGGCTGTGGTGGGATTTATAGGATTCGGAATTGCAGAACTGCTTTTGTTTTTCTAACAGCTTGTATCACACAAGTAAACAGTATAGGCACAGAGTTTGTTTGAAGCCAGAGATGAAGAGCAAAGCTTGAACCATATTGGATCTTCTTTGTTTTAAAACTCTTTATCTCAGAAATGCTTAATTTGCATGTGAAAAGTATGTTTTTTTCACAGTATGGGTTTTTCTCTCAGTTTTTCTTTCAAGGAACAGTTTTCTGTTAAGATCAAGGATTTACTATATAATGTTATTTTTTTTTTATTTAACTAGAGAGTAGAGAGAGACCTCAGGAAAGTTACACATAGCTGCCTAAAATTTTAACTCTTCTCATGAAACTGAGACACCTACTTCCACATGTCAGGTAGACCTTGGAAGAGGAGGAGAGCTTCCTGGAAGAGAGCCTGCTGGTTTTCTGTTGCTGAGGTAACAAACAGCAAACTCGGTGGTTTAGAACAGCACCCATTCCTGATCCCCACAGGACGGAAGTTCAGAACTTTTGCATGATGTGACTATCTTCCATTCAGGCATTTAGTTTCACACTCATGTGCCAGCTCCCAGGTCTCTTTAACATTCACTAGTTCCTGAAAAAATTTAGTTACTTTTAATTTTCCAGATCTTTTTATTTATTTGACTTTCATATTTTACATCTCAGCTGAAAATCAATGAAATGTTTCACTGTTAATTTTAAGATATCCTCAGACACACTCCTCCCTCTCCCATCTTATTCTTCTCCCAGTAAGTAAGTTTCTTCCTTATTGTCTTTCTGTTTCTTTTTTTTTTCTTTCACTGTGACCAACTCGGTTTAATCAGTATCACTCAAGAGTTTTTGGGTGTGGAGCTATCTACTGGAGCACGGCTAACTCACCAGTGGCTGTGGCAGTGAAGAAAGCGACTTTTCTGACTACCTGTAACTCGCCTTGGGGGATCCCACAAGCCCCTCCCTCTCAATGACTGAAGATTCTAGGTCCAGTCTTGTGTAGGCATTTTGTAGGCAACAGTGTCTTGTCTGAGTTCATGAGGGTCATAGCTTTGCCGTGCACATAAGACAACATTTTACTGCCGGTGTCCCCAGCATTACATGTCTTTCCCCTTTTTCCATGATGTTCCTTGAGTCTGAGGAGGTCATATGCCTGTACTGTGTATTGTTGAACACTCAAGATGTATAACAGCTTAAAGTATACACAGTGTATAATGACCAAATCAGGGTAAATATTTCTATCCCTTTAAACATTTATGACATTTTAACTACCAGCAATTGTATACATTTTGAGATATATTTCACCACATGTACATAGTGTGCACATATCAGAGATATCATGATCAGGCTTAGTTCCTCAGTATACACAATGAAACATGAAATCCTTCTATATACCAACAAATGTATTATTTGATAAAGCGTGTTATATATGTGCAATACATATTGTTGAGCTCTATAAAGAATATAACCTACAATTTTCTGCAGAATGGGTAGAATTTGAGGGGAGTGTGCTAACTGAAGTCAGATGTAAGGTGCAAAAGTCAGTGGGATACTATAGCAGCTGTAACACCTAGAGGCTGCAGGTGAAGTCAGAGAAAGGTGTCTTAGTTTGCTTTTTATTGCTGTGGTAGAACACTCACCATAAGTGACTTGGGCAAGAAAAGGCTCATTATATTTTACAGGGCAGAATTCATTAATGATGGATATAAAGATAGGAACTCAAGACAGGAACCTGGAGGCCAGGAACTGATGTTCCCAGCCTTGTGTGAATGGTGCTTACTGGCTTGTTGCCGTAGCTTGACTACCCTGCTTTCTTACATCATTCAGAACTATCTGTTCAGTTATGGTGGCACCTCGCAGAGTAGGCTAGGTCCTCTCACATCAATCGCCAATCAAGATTATACCCATAGATTTTCCTACAGGCCAGTCTGTAGGAGGTATTGTCTCAGTGAGGTTCTCTCCACCTAAGACTCTGGCCTGTGTTACATTGACACATACTCACAATAAAAACAAACAAACAAACAAACAAAACTTAACCAGCATAAAAGGACAGCCAAACCCAGGTAACAGAAACAACCACCTCTAGTGGTGTGTAGAATAAGAAGATCACTGTAGTTCAAAATAAATTGTCACACACACTTGTGTATGTACATATGATTTTCTTTTGTAGTCAAAGGTCTCACACTGTCCCCCAAGCTAGTCTCAGATCAACAATTCTCATTCCTCTGCCTCTTAACTGCTGGGATTACAGCCGTGTGCATCTGCACCCAACAATTATTGCATGTTTTATGAATAACAGAAAGAGAGGATTTTGACATCATCAAACACAAAATAATGAAGCTTTAATCTCTCTGAATTTATTTCCTTAACCTGATCCTTGTATGTCTTTTCTCCTTGGCACATGTCTTTCTGTTTTCTAGTCAGTGGTGGTGCTTTACCTCTTTCTCATACAAATCTCATTGTTTTCTTCTCTGTCATAACCTCTCTAACTTCTTCTTATGCCTTTTGCTTATAAAGTTCATTTGACCACCCTGGGCTCAAGGAAATAATTCAGGACAATCTTCCTAGAAAGAATTATTACATAGGAAAGATCTCTTTTGCCAAGTGAGGGTAACATACTGAAAAGTGGAGACACCAGGACCCCAAAATTCTGCCTGAAAGAAAAGAGAGGAAGAGAATCAGGCGGAAAACATGATAAGACCCAAGGTATGGGCACGATGTACATGAGACAGTAAAGGAAGATGTGATTACTTTTGTATTTTAGGAAGAACAGTTTGGTTAAGAAGATAGGTTAGGAGCTGGGAAGGAGATCCGTGCTTGTTAGCTATAGTCACGCTGTCGGGAGAAGTCTGCTTTACAGCCCACTGCGGTAGTTAAGTGTGAATGAAAGGATGAGGGGATTTGTCTTCCAATCTCCTGCATAGGATGAGGATAACAACAACAAATTTAACTCAGAGGAGCATTGTGAGGATTAAATTGGTAAGGCGTAGCTTGTATCATAGTCAGTGCTCAATAAATATGGTAATCTTAAAAACTGAAATCTTGGCCCCCACATTGAAGAAAAGGCTTGGATTAGTGCCTGTCAGGATGAGAACAGCTGGAGTCTAATACCTTTCCCATTTCTCTACCAGGTAGTGTGATCCTCCTCACGTTGTGTCACAGTTCTGCCAGTTTTAAAATGAAAATGATATCAATTATGCTAAATGTGTCAAAACAAACTGGCGATTTTAGAGCACTTTGAAATTATCACTCGTTATTTTTTGAAATGGAGCTGATGATATATAGAAAATAATCCTGATCTTTCTTAGTTCATTCTTGATCTGAGTTGCAATGTAGCCACATCCTTTTACATCCTACCACAACAGAAGCCCAGGAAATTCCTCTTGGCCCGTCATTCAGACTCGACTGCAGGCAGATAGCACTGGGCTCCATGAAGCTATGTCAAGGACTACGTTATCACAGAAGGGCAGAGGAGTATGATGAGGAGAGGCCTGCTCTGTGATGCTGAGTCAAAAAGCCAGCCCTGTGCCCATTAGAGTGCGCCTTCTTTCCTTCTGTACCTTGGCGAGACTTTCTTTCCTAACATTAAGATGTGTTATTTTATTTAATGTGTGTGTGTGTGTGTGTGTGTGTGTGTGTGTGTGTGTGTGTGTGTGCCTTCAGCAGACAACTCACAGTTCTTAGTTCTCTCCTTCTCCCAGATAAGTTTGGGGGGCACAACTCTGACCAGCCTGGTGGGAAACACCTTTACTTCAGAGCCATGTTTTTAGCACAAATGTTTGCATCTGAAAGGGACATGACAGATGACAAAGGGGACTTGCAGAGAACACGATGCCTGGACTCTAGTTTGACTTGAAGACTCTTTAGCTGTAAAGTGCACATGCCTTCTGGTTTTATTTGTGAGGAGGAAGGTCAGCCTAACCTGAGCATCTCTCTTCTGCTAAGACCCTACAGGGTGGTGTGAATTTTCATCCCAGTATTTAGGAGGCTGAGGCGGGAGGATTTTAAGCCTGAGACAAGCCCCTACTACACTGTGAGAACTTGTCTTTGAAGAACAAAACATCCCATGATCCAGAAATGCTGGGCTTTTGATCTAGTTTATAAAAGTTGGACAGCCATTTTGGCAGGCAGCAGGTGTGCCAGGAGGCTTACTGTGAGGAAGCGGGCTGTAGAGAGGGCGGCTGCGGGGATTCTGAAAGTGAAGATGGAAATGTGCCTGGATGAGGCCAGAGAGGGCATGAGGGGAGGAGGCGAGTCAACAGAGCAGATGGTCTCATGGAGAGGTGAACATAAATGATGTCATGCAGGGTCTTGCCAGCCTCCCTAGCCCTGCTGACAGTCTCTGATTACAGGGAGCATCTATTCAGACATCTGGTTTGTACAATAAAGTTAGCAGCCTGTTCCCTAGACTGATTGAACTCTCTTGGTGAGAGCATCATTTATACATGAGGCTAATAGTAATTTATTTGTCGGAACCCAGGGGGTTAAGTTATATTACTTTTTGAGATCCGTTTAGTAATGAGGTAGAGCTTTGTTTATCCTGGTATATAGAGGGTCTGTTTGGTCTCAAAAAAAGATAAAGAATTTCCTTGAGGTTTGTACATATCAGGAGAACTCAAATGAGGGATGACGAAACATATTATTTATCCTAGGTCTGTCCCTGAGCGGAGATGGAAATCTGGCCACTTTGTAACCCATTCCGTGTCACTTCCTATTCATGATGTGCAGATAAGGATTTCTGCCCAACCGTGTATTAAGCTATGTAAAGTGTTGTATACAATGTTTTGCTCACCAACTGTGTCATAAATGTGAGCTATTGTTCTCCCAGCAATCTCCTGATATGGTACCAGCAAGATTTGAAAGAGTCAATAAAGAGTTCTTGAATGGACACAGGAAATAAAAGGTACAGCGACTTTCAAAATGTGCTAACAAATGGTGCGCCTTATAAAGTAAGTTATATTCTACTTGTTGAGTGAGGCAGCAGCTTTCACACAAGGAGGTTCCCACAAAACCCCCTGAACCCGAAACATTCCACTCTACCCCAGCAAGGAGGAAGATATAAGTGCTAGTTGCTCACCTCATATCAGAGACAGCACCCAAGACTGCCCTTTCTAAAACTGTAGTACATGCTTTATCTTGTCCTTATTTCCGTCTTAGCACCCTTTGCCCAAGATTGCTTATTGTCTCACTCTAACCACCGAGACCCATGAAAGAGTTTTGCTGGGTTTATCTTTTCCTCATTGCTATAGTCTTCACACCGACAGTACCATGCACAGTATATAGTAGGTACACAAAAGATGAGTCAGTTGCTCTTGGGGATGCCTTGGCTGTGGTAATGACTTGGATATTATGATTAAGCCCCTTTCAGCCAGCATTACTTGAATCTTAAGATTTACAGAATCTGCTATAAAAACAAGAGCAGTAACTTTTCCCCTGTGGCTCCTTCTAAAGATCCATACATGTGGTTGGACATTATTACCAGGTCTTAGAGATACTTTGTGTAGGAGCTTTTGTCTTCTTGGACATGGTCAATTTAATGGCTTCCCAAATGCAGGTTCTTTCTTTCCCAGCAGCTACCGAGGGGTCTAAATTAGGAGCAACGCCAGTAATTCTGCCCTGTGCTCCATAAAAAATTAATAGCCATAAAAGTCAAAATGGCTTACTCACTAGCAAATGAACTTTACAACCCGCTTTAGCTTACAGACTCTTCGCAACCAACACATTAAAAAAATACCAACCAGGGAAAGATATTTTCTGGCTTTATAGGCTTTAAAAAAACGATTTAATTCAATCTGGTACCCAGGCTGAATGTAAAATAACTAAAGCAGTATTGATGGGATAGCACATAATATAATTAAATCTATGTATCAATCCATCAAGTGTAAGATAAAAATCAATCACACACAAGCAGACACCTCCAGGCAGGAAAGGAGACTAGTGTTTTGCGGCAGCCCTGTCCCCACACTGTGCCATTACACATCAGTCTCTTACTGGAGCAATTTTCTCACCTGTCACAGGATTATCTTTTAGTATTTTTTTCTGGGGTTCTACTTTGCACAGTGCCCTGAATACAAGTGTCTGAGTTTCAATTGAGGTTAGCTGTCTCTGAAAGAACCGTGTTCAGAGATCTACTGGGGATTTCACTAACTTACAGATTCATTGATCTCTGTTCTATTTTGATGTAGATTACGCTTGTGGAAGTACTCAGATTGTACTTTAAAAAGCAGTCATTGGTCCTGGATGGGAATCAGCATCCATAGCTTAACAAACCCCAGGATTTTAGGAAATGTGATGCATCTTTTCATTTGTAGTTCCAGCTTAGAGATGGAATTATCTCTCCTCCCAGGCTCAACCAGCCCTGTTCTCCTGGCGAGTGTAGGAATAACTGAGGTAATGCACACAGTGTCAAATTTGGAGTCCGGTAAACATGGTGCCATTGTTATGGCCAGCGACTAATTCTTGCGAGCTTACTCTTCAAGGACAGTGCCATTAGTTCCTTAAGTGTTTTTCCGCCTTTAAAATCTCATTACTTCACTTTTACTTATTTTACACAGCTAAGAACACAGTGGCATAGAGAAGTAGTGTAGCCTGTTTTTAGTCTCGTAATTGTGAAGTGGTTAAATAAAGTCAAGATTCCAGGTTTATGTAACCTCAGATACCACACACATAAACTTTTACTCTGACTGGTTTTTCAGCTGGAGCTTACCTATTGCTTTAAAATATTTTTTTGAGATTATAATATAATCATTCCATCACTTCTTTTCTTTTGTTATTTATTTGTTTATTTATTTTTGCTTTTTTGAGGCAGGGTTTTTATGTGTAACAGTCCTAGCTGTCCTGAAACTACACTTATAGCCCAGGCTGGCCTCAAGCTCACAGTTCTGCCTGCCTATGTCTCCCTAGTGCTGGAATTAAAGGCGTGAACCACCACCATTCAACTTTCCTTCTTTTATTTTTATTCTTACATATATCTGATTGTCATCTGCCCAACTTTTTGTTCTTTTTGTTATTGTTGTTGTGACCGAATCTCATATAGCCCAGGCAGGACTCAGACTTGGTACACAGTTGAGGTGTCCTTGAATCCTTCCTGGTCTTCCTGTGTTAGGAGCAAATACTGGGATTATAGCCATATCTAACACTGACGTAATCCTCCTGGGTAACCTGTTGTTTTCTTGTGGATTTTGTAGTTCATCAGTTAACATATACATTCAAATGTAAGAACCTACTCCATGGTTCTTAAGATGTGCAGATTGTCTATCTTTCCTTCTCCTTGGTGCCCCAGATCAACACTAAGTGATACGTGCAAAGATTTAAAATAGGTTTGATTAAAAGTTGTGTGCATCCACAAAGAGAACAATAGAGGAAAGATCTCAAAGCCAGATGAACTTTGCTCTTGTTTATGGCTTCCCATGGCTAGTGGCATTGTCCTAATCAATGCCTTTAGATTTTGTGCCTTTAGAAAATGTACTATAAAGAGCTTCTGGTACTTGTATAGTAATACTTCTATTACTTCGTTTTTTTTTTTTTTGTTTCATTGCTTGATCATTTTAATAAACTTTTCCATAAGATTCAACACACCCCTCCCAACAAGGTTTATCTTGCAGGGTTTAATTAACAGGCCATCTGCAACAATGCATACATAAATGACCAGAAGACCTTTACTTTTATCTGCATTTATTTCATGTTGAATTTATTCCCCTGCCAGAAGTTTTTGTTTCTTCAGTTTCTTCTGGGATATCTTTTTCTTCTGTGCAGCCTCCTCTTCTGGCTTTGGAACAGTCTGTTCCTTTTCAGTGAGGATCATCTCAACGTGGCAGGGGGAGCTCATGTATTGGTTAATCCGGCCATGAGCTCTGTAAATTCGTCTGTGCATCTTAGGTGCTTTGTTCACCTGGATGTGCTCAATGACCAGAGAGTCTACAGTCTAAACCCTTCAGTTCAGCATTTCTCTCTGCATTTTCAAGCATGTGCAGCAAAAATTCTGCACTCTTTTTTGGCCACCGACCCTGTGTCCAGCCCCACTGTTTGGCCTGGGCGCACCCACCGACTCCACCATTGTACCGTCGGAATGGCACACACTGCTTCTTCAAAGTGACATCTTTCAGATACTTGGTGGCTTTTCGGATATGCATACCCTTGATGGCCTGGGCCATTTCACAGGTGTTCTTAAAGTGAACCCGAAGGCTTGATCCTCTCGATTTACATGATTTTGTAGGGTTTTCCGGGTCAAGAGAGTAGCGAATCATCTTCATGGGTCACCTCTGGCCGCTTACAGGAAAAGCCTTCTATTACTTTGAAGAGCAAATTAATTGAAAGTCGACCCTCATATTGCTAGTCCTCTGCTTCCCCAGCCTGCTGTTCACTCACAAGTATACATCCTGGTCACCTCCATAAGATACAGTGAGAAAACTAAAAGCTGTCTCTATCTCAATGCCAAGAGGAAGAAGGAGGGGATGGTGTGAAGGGATGCTTTAAACTCTCGGTGAGTTCTGTTAGTCTGCCTCAGTTCACTGACCTTGAAAATTAACCTGGGGTGTCCGGAGGACTAAGCCCTGGAATAAACAAACACGAGAGATAATTCATTTTTAATTTTGACCAAATGTTAACAACACATTGTGATGCATGATGCCAAAACTTACTAAGTTTCATGAAAACAACATCAATCAAGTCATTGGAAACACATAAAATCAATATGGGTGTTATTTTATAGATCAAACTATCACTTGATGGATGGCGTTTCCCTGCTGATTATGTGTTTGCTTAGTGATCACTGGGTATGTGCAGAGGTCGTCCTGAATTCTGAACAAATACTGACACCTCAAAGGCAGTTATTATGAAAATAACATGTTGTAAAAGGAACCATAGTGAACAAGGTTCTAGTATTTTTTGGGGGCCAAAAAAAAAAAAACCCTCTGGAAACATTTTGTTTCGGCAAAGTGATCGCTGTAAAGTGGCACAGGGAAGCCATTTACCACCAGGCTGGAAAGCTTTGGGGATAAACTATTGTGGACAGGGTAGAACAATCCTGCTCAGCGGTAATCCCCTCCCAGGAAAAGGGATGCATTAAGCTACTTTGTACTGAGTTGCTTGGTAGCTAATGGGATAGAGGGCTCTGGAACTAAGGCATTTCATAATCTTTCATATAAAAGCAGAGTGTCTAAAATGGAGAGAGATGTTATTGTCATTTTCTGAGAAATTTGAGAAGAAAATCCTATTTATCTGTGTGAGTCAAAGCACAAATACCTTGTAATAATGATATCTTGTGAGGTATAATCCTCTCAAATATTTGAGATGTTTTTCTAATCTACTTTAGGAGTCTACTCTAGCTGCAGAATTATGCTAGGTAGTATTTTAAACTTTTATTCATGAGAAAACTAAGCATTTGCTTAACATTACTAGAGAATGAACAGCATAACATAGGCCTTTGACCTTCTAAATTGGGCTTATTTATCCTTTTGTGTCATTATGGCACAAATATGTCTATGAAAAACAAATGAAGACAAGAAAATAATCCAAACAGGATGTGAGTGAGTGTGTGTGTGTGTCGGGGGGGGGGGGAGGTGGGGGGGATGGCCCAGCACCTGGCTTATGTTGTTTACATAATATTTAGTACTTAGAAGATCCCAAAAGAAAAGAAACAGTCTTCCAAAGCCTGGATAATTCACAAATGCGTTTCTTTTTGATTAGATTGTTTAGTATAGTTTAGATAAATCATAAATTAGAAAATGAATAGATATAGAGACAAAACATTAATGATTATTTCATCAAGTTATGTAAATCGTAGAAGTTGTGTGTTAGATTTAGGGTAGAAGTTGTGTGTTAGATTTAGGTTATTTTGTGGCAAAAGCAAACAGTAAAAACAATGCAGACAAAATGAAGAGGTACATAGTAGAATCTCATGCCTCAGAGTTCTTTTTTTTCTTTTTGGCAAAGGATTAGTACAAGGACAACCTAATTTTTGCTCTTGATGATGTACTGACTACCCTTGCCGATCAGCAGAACAGAGACTGACATGCAGTCATCTGGGTTCTCATTGAGTACTGACACTGGATTGATTGGAATGCATACTAGAAAAAGAAAAAGCAATCCTTGCAGTGATATCCCAAGATTCTGCTCTAATCTCTCGGTACTTAGTGTCGAGGGGAAGACGAAAGAAATAAAACATGAGAACAAAGTAAATCTCTGTGCTGGAGGTAAGTCCTGGAAGGAAACGAAGGGCATGACGTAGGCATCAAGTGGCTAGGGTGCTCTTTCAGAGAAGTTAGTAAAGGTCTTTACACAGATACTTTAATACTCTCGATCGATTTGTCGTTACGGAAATGGACTAGGATTTCCAAACGTGGAGTGTAGACAGTGTACGAAGCACTGAGGTGACGTTTGACAGGAGAACGACATTACGCTCATCTTACACCTACCAGGCTGCTTTACAATCTATCGCAAGGTGCTCCTCTGTTCCCATGCCCCACTCAACTCTCCCTTTGCCTGCACGACTCTCCTAATTTCTATTTAATTAGGTCCAGATTTAAACGATCCTCTGCTCAGGCAGGTGCTGCCTCCCCAGTTCTTCCTAATGCCTCGGGCTCATTTTGAGAACAGCCCTCTCTCTAGTGGTCAGGTGTCAGCATCAGCCGCCTTCTCAAGCTCATTTGGAGATTGATAAATTCGTGCTGCTCATTTAACTTTACATTTTGCTTTTTAAGATCCTGGTAAATATGGAGCTTAACTATAAGAAGAGTTTATCTTCCAATCAGAGGATTAAACTCACATGTGTAAATTAACACAATGATACAGAATGTTTGAAGTTCAGTTATGACCACATATTTAAAGAATCAGTGATAGTTGATAGTAGCTAGATTTTGTGTTATAAAAATGATGTTAGAAGATTTCTCCTTTAATGACTGTATCATAAGGAGTGGACTAGCAACATTTTCTGCTATTGTTGACTGTTCTAGTGAAATTGTGATGAGATATAGTATGGTCACTGAGGTCGTGAATGGGCCTTTTGTTAGTCTGTTGCCTAGTCAATTACTGGTTGACCAAAGTGCAAATTGTGATTTATTGTGTCTATTTATGAAAACTCTCAACTAGCCCTGTTTAAAAAGATATGGAAAGGGGCTTTGAGGACCTTCTGTAAATTCAAGAATGACATAGTCCCATCCTTGTGTTTTTGTTTTAAAGGACATTCTAAGGTAAGATAGAAAACGTATTGTAGGGCTTCAAGTGTAGTGTGGAAGAAGAGGAACTATACAGGAAGTTATAATAATACCATGGAGAGGAAAGCAGGTTGACTTAGTGTACGCAGTAGACATGGAGACTCCCTGGTGAGCTTATCTCTAACGCAGATTCCAAAGGATCGCTTTAATAGATTAAACATAGACTGAAAAAAGTTCAGGAGGTTTGCTGATATTTTTCACAAGTAGTTGGTCGATGGAAAGACTAGAATGTGGGTCAGTTAAGAGTTCCATTATGGGAATTTGAACTACAAGATGTCAAATTATAACAGAAGCGTATGTTTTAAGCTATGACTGCAAAGTGTGGCTTTCATTGGGAGGTTCTAAAAATGAATTCTGAATCTGTGTTATTTTTACATCGTGTACTTCCAATACAGGAATGCCTTTGCTTTTGTTTTTTTTGACACTCATATTTTACTCTTTACTCTTCTGGTCTCTTTCAATAAAGAAGATGAAAGGATGGATGGATGGATGGTGGTCTGGACTTCCACACTGTTTATTCTTTCTCTATTTTGTCTCTTTTCCTTCAGGAACTCTATGAGCTTTCTCTCTGCTTTTTTAAATAGCTTACAATATAAGAAAAAGCTTTAAAACAAGAATCACTGCATTGGGTGCTAGCTATATGTTGCTAAAGTAGCCCCAACTTTTATTTTTTTTGGAGCCCATGTTTCTTAACCTAGAAAATAAGAATTTTCTTGTGAGTTAAATTATGTAAATGGTATTTATTTTTGTTTGAAATGTTTAAATGTAATATGTGTTTATTTTGTCTTGTAAGTATTTTCAAAGTAATGTAATTTTAGAAAAAAAATTTAGCTGTAATGAGTTCAACTCTTTTATGTTAAGAGGTGAGGGAAATAAAATCCGATGATATGCATCTTATTGTAAAATAAGACAAATAGTGATAGTGACACGAACAGAAATAATAATAACTTGTAATTCCAAAGATTCTTGCAGAATAAAATTACATAAAACCTGTAAGCATGCTGTAACAATTAACCTTCACTTACGCTGTGACTGGATTGGGAGTCAACTAGGAGACACAGCTTTGGGTGTATGACCTTGAGGGAGCTGTTAAAGGGTTAAATGAGGCCAGACTAAACCATGAGTGTAGGTGGCACTCCACCTTGCTCTGAGAGCCTCAGACAGATTTAACAGGGGAAAGGAGAGAGTGAAGTTACCTTCAGTTTTTATTACTCTTTTCTTTTAAACTAGACACAGTACAACCAGTGACCCCATGCTCCTGCCATTATGTCTTCACTCTCAGGATAGGTGTTACACCTTCAAATAATGAGCCAGAACAAATCTTTTCTCCACTAAGATGCTTTTGTAGACATTTCATTTTACAGCAGTGAAAAATTAACTAATGTAATACGCCTTGTTAGCAATAAATGTCCAGTAACTATTGGCTCACAATAATTATCATCTGACATATGATTGCCTGACCAGGAAGTGCTGGAACTGGAGCTAAATTGTTTTTGCAAACAGTGCAAGACTTCCATTTCTTTTTCAGTTTTGCGTCTGATTTTCTTTCCAGCAAACTAAGCTGAACCATACTTCTTCTAACAATATGAAGAAAATACATAAAGAGTGATGAATGTATCTTAGGTGTAGGAGTCATCCTGGGATTGAAACTAGGTTTGGTTAATCTCTACATAGGACACAGGATATTACTCATTATTTCTGCATCCCTAGTTTCATCATTTGTAAGCAGGACTAATAAAAACGTGTATCAACTTCCATGAGGTAGAGTGAGGATTGCAGATGTTTTATGCCACATGCTTGGCCCTACTCCTTGCATGAATAAAGTCAGGAAAGAAAACTGATCCCCCTCATTCTCCAGTAACAAATGTTCTTAATGTTACTGGGTCACTGCTCAAACCAAAGTTATCTGGACTTTGGAAGATGGTCTGAATGCCACCAATCTTGACAATCAAAGGTATTGATGCAGTGCTTCCCTGGCCAACCGGTCAGACCTCTCTAGTTTAGTGTCAGGAGATGACAGGCATGCTGGTGTCCCAACCAGCAACCTCCATAGATTTGAACAAAAGTAGAGAGGAAGGCGATTGGAGGAGGTCTGTGGGAACAAGAGGAAACTGGTGCCCAAGGTTTTGAAGATCTCAAAAGTGAAATATGAGAGTATTTAAAAATATTAGCTACAACTCAAGTTAATCAAAGAAAACAAACGGAACTATTGAAAGGAAATGTACAAATAAATGTTATCATAGCACAACCCCTTTGTCTCAACAGTGAACAATATTAAAGCAAAATCTACAAACACGAGCCATCTATGTAACTTAACTCTACTGGGACAAAACGTGTGGTTAGAAAAATGGTAACAAGAGTGAAGACGCATCCTAGCTAAATTGTTCATCTTATCTGCACTTGATGCTGAGGAGCAATGCGTAGATTTAGAAACATGGTAAGTGAGTAGCAAAAGTAGCTGCATTAAAGGTGCCGAGTTGTAGAAGAGGGCTTGGGTGTGATGGATGCTGTCTAGAGGCTGCTGTCTTCTCTTCTGTGCACTTAGAGACTGTCAGGAAGCACCAGTCACTTTGATTACAAAAACAGAAAAAGAGATAATAGGCACCCAAATATACATTTTTAAATCTTTTGTAAATGAGGTAAATATGAGTACCAGTAAAATCTGTCTGAAGACTTTCTTGTCAGAATGCTTATCACATATTTATAATGGATACAGAACTACATATCCCTGTAGTGTGGATAGACTGCCTATAAAATGCAGAATTGGGCAGTATAATTTTTATGATATTTAGATATAAACTTAAAATATCATTAGTGTTGGAAATAAAGCATATGTTGAATAAATCATGAACAAATTTGCATTTGTAAAATCACTGAACATCTTCAATAAAAATATCAATTATAAATTTTTGCAAGTAGAAGCCATTGTAACCCAAGAAAACATTCCTCTGCTTTACCTTTAGTTTATGGAGAGCAAAAATCCTGCCTTTCTCATCTTTAGTAATTCTTGAAAAATGACACTGAATATATGTATTATAAAAGTTCCTTTCGTGAATAACTTCAGTGTCATTTCTGCTTATGCAAATGTAATGTAGAAAATTTTCATATTTCGTTTTAGATTTTTTTCACTGCAAAAGCTATTTACAAAAGTTTGCTTGGTTTCTATTTTATGCCATTTAGGAAAATATATTATCCTGTCACATATTAATTTTGTATTCATTAGCAGATTCTGTAATCTTAAAACACAATATGTTAACAATATGGGGAAGGAAATGAATGGGTGTCACTGTGCAGCAATTTGAAAGTCTGGGACCTCGTGGAGAAAGAAACTGATTACAGGTTCAGATTTTCAAAACGTCTTTCCGGTCCCATGGGAGTAAGTAGTACTTCTCAAAATCCAAGGGAAGTAGCACAAGAATGTACAAATATTCCTCAGTGAGTTTTTTAAAAAAGATTTCAATGAGAACTAGATTGTAAAGCCAATGCATTATTTTAGTTATTGTAATGAAAGCAGAAATTCCCACATGAAGCTTACACCTCATACCTAGTGGCATCATGCAAGTAAACTCTTATTATAAAGTAATCCACTTAAACTAGAACTACTTCATTGGATAAAAGCAGAATTATCATGGCCAAGTAAAACCACAACTGGTACGGGAGAATTGTCTGTGTTCTGTCAATCATGTTTTAAATAAGCGCTGATTGGCCAGGCAGGAGGTATAGGCAGGAAAACCAGACAGGAAGTGGAAATGATGCAAGGAGAGCAGGAGAATTCTGGGGAGGAGGAAGATGATTTCTCCTACTCCTGCCCAGATTCACCGAAGCAGCAGGATGTGAGCTGCCCCACTGAAAAAGGTACTGAGCCACATGTCTAACATAGATCAGAAAAATGGGTTAATCAAAATGTGAGAGTTAACTAATAAGAAGCCTGACCTAATGGGCCAATCAGCTTTATAACTTACGGAGTCCTCTATGTGGGTGATTTTCTCTGGGACTAAACAGCTGGGGGGTTGGGCATGACAGAACCACAAACAAACAGGCCCCCTCATGTTACACACAACAAACAAAGTGTGACCCAAGTGTGAAGATATAGAACAGGACCCCAGAGGGTATAGAAGACAGTTGTCTTCAGGATCCCAGAGAACAGAGAAACAAGGTCCCCATGTTTATTGCATTGAGAGAATTTCTAGACTCCTGTACAAGGAAGGGAATTGATGTGGGGCCCAGTAGATTTCTACGTGAGGAGATGGAGCTGAGAGTCGGCTGAGGACAAGGCAGGAGGAGTTGGAAACAGCTGGTCACATTGATTTGGAGTGGAGTAAAATAAGGCTATGAATTCTCTTCTTTTTATGCAGTTGAGGAAACAACCCAGGTAATAGGGCTGCCTACTCTTAGAATGGTTCTTCACACCCTAGTTAACCTAACCAGGCAATCCCCTGCAGGTGTGCTCAGAGAATTTCTTTAAGAGTCCAGATCCTGCCAAATTGATTTTCTCTAAATATTTTTATTTATTTGTGGTGTGTGTGTGTGTGTGTGTGTGTGTGTGTGTGTGTGTGTATGTGTGTGTGTGTGTGTGTGTGTGTTTACTAGCAGAAAGTTGTAGAAGTCAGAGGACAATAGTTTGGAGCCAGGTCTTTCCTTCTACCTGGAATCCCAGGGATTGAACTCAGGCTATTAGGCTTATGTGACTAGCAATTTTACCTGCTATGCCATCTCACTGACAATAGCATTATCCTTTAATGATGAAAATAAGTCAAAAAATCAATGAAGTACTCCATAAATAAATTACAAATAAATTAAAATTCATACAATGACAGTAAATCTGTCCTTTGAATTTAGGAGGAAATTATTTCTATCTCAGAAGGAAAATTATGGTTGTAAAGTATATAAAATGACTAATACAATAATATACTTTTATGTATGACCTTATTCAGGAAAAGCAGTATGGGTACTAGAAGTATATAAGATGCATCCAGCAAAAAAACACATGCTTTTGATGAATCAATTAGGACACTGACAGTAGAATTACTGCAAGATTTCATTGTTTTAAATTTTTATTACATTTAGTGTGTGTGCATCTGTGCATGCATGTATGTGTATGTGTGTGTATATCATAGCATGTGTGTATTTGTGTATGTGTGCACGTGTGTGTGCCTGAGCTTGTGTGCACATATGTGTGTTGCCACAGCCTGAGTGTGTGTGTGGGTGTATGCTACAGCATGGTTGTATGTGCACAGCACGTTTGTCTGTGTGTGCATACAAATGTGTGCATTCACATGTGTGTGTTTGTGTGTCAGTCACTGCATGCGTGTAAAGGATAGAACTAAAGACTACTTGCAGGAATCCTTCCCCATGCCGCTTCTAGGAAGTCAAGTTTGGTGACCCATTGTTCTAGTTACTTTTTGTTGTTGGGATAAAACACTTACCAGAACCAACCTGGGGAGGAAAGTGTTTATTTCCGCTTACAGGTTAAAGTCGCATTATAGAAAGCCTGGGCAGAACTCAAGCAAGAAGCTGGGTGCAGGAACTGAAGCAGAGATCAGAGAGGAACACTGCCTGCTGCCTTGTTCCCAGACACATCATGTTCAGCTATCCTCACATAGCCCAGTTCTTCCTGCCCAGGGATGACAGCATTCTCAGTGTGCTGGGCCCTCTGTGTCAACTGGTAATAAAGAAAAGAATTCACAGATAAGTCCAAAGATCAGTTTGCTGGAGGCAATTTCCCCAATTAAGTTCCTTCTTCCCAGGGTTTTGGTTTTGCCTTAAGTGCATCAAATATGTTTGATTCTGAAAGTATAAAATTTAAGCTTCACAGCTTTGTTTTGAAAGACAATTTTTCCCCTAAATAGGGTTCTTCTGTCTAGCCCTGAGTGTTCTGGAGCTCACTTTGTAGACCAGGATGACTTTGAATTCACAGAGATCCTTCTGCCCCTGCCTCCCAAGTGCTGAGATTAAAGGCGTAAACCACCATTGCCCAGCTTGAAAGCTAATTTTGACTATATATTCATTCAATAGGTTGTATAGAGTTTGAGTTTGGTTAATTTTGGTGAGTTTTACTTATTTGCAAGATTATTTTTAATATTGAAGTTTATTTTTCAAAGTTAACTATGAAGATTAGCCGTCACATGCATCTTGCTGACCCTCATTTTATTTTACTTTTTTTTTTTTTTTGCAACAAGATTTCTCTGTATCTTTGGAGCCTGTCCAGGAACTAGCTCTTGTAGACCAGGCTGGCCTCAAACTCACAGAGATCCGCCAGCCTCTGCCTCTCGAGTGCTGGGATTGAAGGCATGTGCCACCATCGCCCAGCCCCTCATTTTATTTTTATTTTGCTTATACAATCTCAAAAATAATGAAATATTTCATTAATTTTCTTAAACGAACACATAAATTAAAATAACATTCTAATTTATTCTTTTAAAATTGATATTTTGTCCAATTGCCATTAGAGAGGATTCCTCCAGTAGTAGATGAGACTGGGTGCAAGACACATAGCCAGATATTATGCAGAGAGAATCCAAATTGAAGGTCCCCATTGGGGCCTTCCCCTCAGAGATCTGGGAACCCCTCAAAATAGGAGGAGGAAAGACTGTAGGAGTAAGAGGGGATGGAGGGCAGCAGGAGAACGTGACCCACTGGATCAACTAAGCAGGGCTCATCTGGGCTCACAGAGGCTAAAGCTGCAAGCATGAGATCGGCTGGGTGTGCAGCAGGCCCTCTGTGCATTATGGCTGCCAGCTTGTTGTTTTTGTGGGTCTGCTAAGAGTGGGAACAGGTGTGCCTCTGACTCTTTTGCCTGCTCCTGAAAGGGACCAGCCCATGGTGGTCCTGGGTTCTATAAGAAGGTTGGCAGAGCAGGCCATGGAAAGCAAGGCAGTAAGCAGTCCCCCTTCTGGTCTTGGCGTCAGCTCCTGTCTCCAGAATTATGTCCGTTTGAGTTCCTGTCCTGACTTCCTTCAGCGATGAACAGCAATGCTGAAGTGTAAGCCGAGTAAGCCTTTTCCTTTTCGTCTTCCTTTAGGGCATGGTGTTTTGTCACAGGACTAGAAACCCTAACTGAGACAGGGACATCACATGCATCAGCTGTAAGCAGAGGAGGGACGGAGCTAGGAATGCAGCTTAGTGCCTTAAAGTAGAATGTACTAAAGCACAAGATGGTGTGATTTAGATTTTTATGGCTTTTTTATTTATATCAATTTGATTATACTCTTTAAAAATGTTATTTCTTAGTGATACCATGCTTGTTACTCTCTAAGTGGAATATTCTGCCAAGATATAACGAGTGTCTTTTTAGCTCTTAGAAAGCAGAGTATATGTATTCTCAATATGAAAAATTAATCTTGTGAATTTTTCAAAAGTCTAGAGAAGCTATGCAGGTTACTTTTCTGAAATGTAAACATGTATAATGCCCCGTTGATGGAAGACTTTATCCTCGCTCATTTCTTTGTTATGTAGAAGCTGATGGGTGTTCATTTGATCATGTCAGTTAAACCTGACCACAGTGAAATCACTGCTCAATGGATAGCTGACCATCTTTGCTGCTGTGTTGAAGAAAAAGCGTCTTTCTGTTTTGATAGAGTAGAAAATATGCATGGAGAGTTAAAAGATGAGCAGCCCATTATCAATCCGCAACTAGAGAAACATCTCCTTAGTGCAATTATGGTTCTACACTAACAAAAGAGGACTCTTTCCTCACCACAGTGAGCAGCTTGTCTAGTAGAGGAGGAAGGGGGCCATGGAGCCGGTTGAAGCTTTGAGTCGTAGTCCCGGGTTTTTCACTGGAACACATTGCCATTTTTCCATCACTTTTGCTCATTAGTTAAGAAAAGTGTTGAGCAAATGCCTGCTCTTGGACATACCTGTGCTTCATATCTCCAGTACAAATTCTAGTTGTTTATACTACCAACGTTAAAATTATCTTACACTAAAGACAAAATATTTCTAAAAGCGAGTTTCAAATAATAATGTAAGCTTCATCAGATACTTGAATGTGGGCTTTTGCTGAAAGGACTTGGAGAGAGAGAACTTGGTACACCATGGTTCTAATTAAAATAAAGCAAAATATAAGCTTCCAGATGATTTTCTTCCTGATGGCTTAAACACATGCTGTCTTCCCCTTAGCAATACTCTGCTCTGAGAGGTCAACCAGTGGTTTAATATTTTAAGGAAATATTTGATTGTTATGATACTGATGATTGTAATGATTAAAATATAGACGTTGTGAATATTAATTGCTTGGGTTCCAATTAGCATATTAACATTCAATGGAGAATACATGTGTCCCTCTTTAATATCATTCTTTTTTTTCTCATTCATTCCATGGTACTGAGCACTGTCAGCCCTTAGCACAATTACATCAAAGACTTCTTCAAGTTAACTCCTGGCCACAGTCTGGCACAGGAAGTCAGAATCAGGGCTTAATTATGTTGATGAACAAAAAGTCACTTTTTGTGCATAAGATAAACATGTGCAGAAGGTTGGGAGAGCAGCTGTTGCACTTTTGATTTGCCCTAAAGATCACAACAAAAGGTCAGAAATTTTTTTTCCTTTTTTTTAAATTAAAATACAAAAGTTTCCATTTTTGCCCCTCCTCCCAACACCCTCCCACTCCCCCCACTCCCTCTCCTCTTCCCTCTCCATCCCTAAGAGCAGTCAGGGTTTCCTGTCCTGTGGGTAGTTCAAGTTTCTCCCTGCTCCCTCCAGGTCCAGGAAGGTGAGTATCCAAACAGATTTTGGATCTCCAAAAATCCAGAATATGCAGAGGAAACAAGTCCCAGAGTCATTGTCAATGGTTTTTTAGAAAGACTTCGGGCCAGCCACATTCAGGGAATCCAGCCTCCTCCAGAGAATCTGGTTGGATCAAGCGCTCCTTCAGTCCCAGTCAACTGGCCTTGGTGAACTCTCATTAGATCAGTCCCCTTGTATCAGTGGGTGATCGCTCCCCTTGCGGTTCTGATTTTCTTTTTCATGTTCTTCCTCCTTCTGCTTCTCCTTTGGACCTTGGGGGGGCTCAGTCCGGTGGGTCAGGAATTTTTTGATCCTAGCTAATGAAAATATCAATAATTAGGGAGCTTGTAAACTTGTTTTAGGTTTGGCGTATGAAGCCGAAACTTCATCTTGTGTTCATCAGGAGTCTACAGTTTGGTGTAATTAATTAAAGATGTAAGTGCCAAGAAGACTGACATTCTAGCCTTTCAAAAAATATTCAGATAAATATGCCTGGCCCTGAGTTTTTTTCGTTTACAAAACTGAGCACATTAACATGTGTTATTCCCATTCACGACAAAGGTGAATTGAGTTTGGAAAACACTCAGAAACCTGGAGATAATTGCAAACACAAGGAAAGGTATGTTTCATGAAATCTTACTGAAACCCAATGGGGCCGTTCTTTCCTGGTGTTTCTGGAGCCTCTTGTACATGCGTGGGCACCTCAGTGGAATCAATTGTACTATTCTTCACAAAAGTCAGTGTCTTAAAGGCTATGATTGTGGCTTACACCTGTAATCCTTTTGAAATGAATGGCTTTGCATTCCTTTCAAAAGGCTGTTTGTGGAGCTGTGAGGAAATGTCCACTGCACAGGTCATTTCTGTATTAAAAGAAATTAGTTTGGTTACTGTTGTCAGGTTATTTCTTCCAGATATGAAATTCTCTGTAATTCTGTAATACTGTAATTCTATAGAATGAGCAAAATGATGACCTGGAGCCCCGGGCTAGCCCGGGGTGTGAAACAAGAACGAATCTTAAAAAAAAATGTAAAAACAAACAACAGATCTTAACATCTAAGGGCGGTATTATTATTACCAATTTTAGAATCACCTTAGATTCTTGACTGAACTCAGTGATATGAGGCTTCCTATAAAAATTCCAAGTGATCCTGAAACTTATGCAGCTTTCTCAGAACCCAAATAGGTCATAGAAACCTGGGCTAAGTGAGTCAAATATTTTATCTTCTGCCTGCCCACTTTGCTGCTCGTTAATCTCACATTAACCCATCATTTCCTTCCCTGTCCCTATATGGTTATCTCTTCTTCAGTAAGCAAAATCTTTTGACCAGGACTTGGCCATTAGCATTTCTGTTTCCATAACGTCAGTGACAACAATACGGCTACGAAAGTGACAATGACAGTCATGAACATAATGATGAGGACATCTGACTCTAAATGTTTCAAACCTTACATTTCTTCTCTACTCCTCTGCTACCAGAATCTAAGGAATGTCACAATCCAAAGTAAACTTGGCCTCGGATGTACTGGAACATTAGAAAGAAGAATATCCCTGGACACTAAACTGAAATGTTTAATGATGACTTGTGTTTACAGTGAAACAACTAATATGTGTTTTTAAAGTCTAATCAACATAACTTTTGTCAACACAATAGACACCTACATAGATAGTCAAACAGCAGAAAGACAAAGCAGGCTTGATGGATGTCCTTAAAGTATTTTCTTTATCAAATGATCAAAAACTACAAACACGAAAGTACTTGTGCCTCACGTCAAGCCTTCCCTCTAAGCCAGGAGTCCTGAAGCTTCATTAGTTCATGTCTGCCTGCATATCTCGTTCAGAAATGAGAAACGAGTTGCATATCTTGCAACTCCAGAGAAACACGTAGACCATAAATGGATGCATCTATAGGAAAGGCATGGTTGCTGTCCTCTCAGCTTTTCAGATGAGAAATTGAAGTTGGCTTATGTGAAGTCACACATCAAACAATAATTCATTAAAAAGAAACAAGCAAGTCCAGGCTATGGTCTTTACTGTGTTCTCAGGGGCCAGGAGTGCCAGTATAGGCCGTGTTGGTTGGGGTCTGTGCCTGGCATTGAATTCATTTTAAAAAGTTATCTGTTTAGCTCTATTAGTCCTGTAAGGAAATGTCCACTGCACTGGTTCTTCCTGTAGAAAATGAAGTTAATTTGGTGACTTTTGGCAGGTTATTTTTTCCAGATACCAAAACTCTTGGCCCAGTTAACTTGTGATCACTCAGATGTGCACAAAGTATTTGCGCAAATGCTGGGGGAATGAATTTCAGGATCGCTAGGCTAGAGTTAGTGTCATCAAGCTTAGATAACTGGTTTGGGAACTGATATTCCTGGATTCTTCATAGTTCAGTTGTTTCCTTTGCAACTTGTGCTAATATTTAGTCCTATCATATCATCATTGCATTTTCATCATCATAAACATCTCAACAAGGAGGTGAGAGGTAATTGCTAATAGTGTACTAAGTTTTGTCTTTGGTTCTTGTAAATTCTTCACACTGGCAAGCACATTACCTTGTCCTTTGCTTCCTCTCCAGTGAATGGAACAGTTAAATGACAGTTAAGAGCCAGACACTGCTATGGGAAGAATAGCTTTGATCACTACACAGGAATTTGTTAAAAAAATTGAAGCCATAACTATTGTGAAACTCTTTCATTTAATATTTGAAAGACAGAAGTCCACCCATTCCCTAGATTTAAATGCATATTTTTAAAACTGCAACTAGTTGGCTTCTTTCTTTCTCTTAGGGAATGAGTACACTGAAGAGGTTTGTTGCCTAATGAACCAAGAACCCAAACCTTGGATTTCATTACTGTTATGATTCCAGATCCCACTAGAGTCCCTGATCAAATGTAGCCTCATTAAGTGCAAGAAGCAATGCACTTTTCCATTAAATTGTGCTGAGCTAACTTGCGGCTGACACGAGCCCAAATGAAATGTAATTATTTTAAATCTGTTTCTATTGGACTGTAGTTACCCATCACAAATAGATATTAACACATGCAAAACTGCTGTGAAACCTTACTTACCTAGACTTTATCCTGAGTACGTATGCTGCGTACCAAAGCTATTTAATGAGGCTTTTGTCAATAATCAAATCTAAATATAAAACAATGTGTGGGTTCTTGCTCAGACTAAGTTATTGCTAAGAATAAACAATACATTGTTTTTTCTTCCTCTCTTGAAAATAAAACTTTCATAAACATAAACTCCCTCAGTTTAATATGCTCTGTTTTTTAAGTAGCAAATAAGTTTGTAAACAGATCTATAGCCTATAAAATGAAGGCAAAATCTTGCTAATAATAGTTAACAGTTTTTCGATGCTAGAAATAATTATAAATACTGTGTATGTTAAGTATATATGTTACGTGTTGAGTAACCCACTTAATGCTTTTGTAGGGAAAGAAAGAGAAGCAGAGAGATTTATACCATTAGTGAGTGACAGGACCAGACTTATCACCAGAAAGATGAGATTGCGTCTGTGGTTGTAATGACTCAAATACAGTAGTTTCTCTAGTTCTCCTCTGCATTGCTTCAGTTTCCTTAGGCAAAAAGAACAAACTTCTCATTGAAACAGTGAGAATAGGAACTGCAGAATGAAAACTTTATCTGGTGATATTATGTCTTATTTTGTCTCCCAGTGAGATCGAATATGATATCAAATGCAACTCTGTTTTGAAATGGGAGAAGCAGCTAATAAATGGTTTATAAGATTTGCCTGCAGTGCTCTGGAGTCAGTTAAGAAAGCAGCGACAGGTACAAGCTCCCGACAGACTCTGTCTTGGCTAAAACCGCTAGAGAAAGTGTCTTCCCAGTGACAGCCATCAATGGCTGCAGGGGACAGAAATATCTAGGAGGCAATTAGTGATTCCAGAGGGAAGTGACAGGACGTGGACTGCTGGTGTATGAAAGCTGGGTTTCAGGGCTGTGGATCACAGTAATGACTTTATCAACAACCTTGACTCAACACAAAATAAACCTGAGTTTTAACTGGGCGGTGGTGGCTCACACCTTTAGTCCCAGCACATGGGAGGAAGAGGCAGGTGGATCCCTGTGAGTTCGAGACCAGCCTGACCTACAGAGTGGGCTTTAGGATAGCCAGAACTACACAGAGAAACCCTGTCTTCAAAAACCAAAACAACAGCAAAATTAAGATGAGTTTTAAATGGCATTTCAAGAGGAATTTGCTACTCTTCACAGTTTTATCTATGAAGTCTCAAAATAAATAAACAAATGAATAAATAAGTAAAGAAGCACCAGCAATGTGATAAATTTCTCCCTAGATGTCTTGGGAAGTCTAGCATCTTTGTGTTTTATTGGCTTCAACAATAAGATCAATTTATACTTAAAATAATGGCTTTTAGAATAGACATTTCATATGGAAATGAGTCAAAGGGAAAATAAATATAGTTTTATCATTCAGAAGCAAACATATAACTTTTTGAGTTATATTTTTGGATATAACAACTCTGGGAGGCACATGTATTTGTAATTTAAATATTTTCTTACATTTGTGTGTGTGTGTGTATGTGTGTGTGTATGGGTGGTTTGACTTACTGCATGCTAGAGCAGAATGACGTCAGAAGACAGTTTATGGGCCTTATTTCCTTCTTCCTCCTTATTGTTCCAATGGATCAATCTCAGATCCTTAGGTTTGTGCCTTGACCACATTCATCAAATTAACTTTTAGTTTGTTTTCATAGATCTATAGCTTTGAAGACATAACGTTTTCTTTGTACGGTTTCTTCCCCCTTTCCCTTCTCCGGTACTCTCATGTCCCCCCTCCCCGCCCTACCTACTTAAACAAAGGGCACAGATTTACTTAAACTGCAAAATTTGTCTAGACTCTTCCCAAGTCTGAGGATAATAATTCTACTGGGCTTAACTCCAGTGTTCTGTAAGGAAAAAAAAAAAAACCTGTACAAAAACGGTCAGGCAAGTAATGATTTGTAGAAACCTGCAGGAGGTCTTGGTCCTTGGTCCAGGAGTACTACTGCTGACAATTATACAAATCGTGTTCCTGTGCAATTATCTCAGCAATAACCAGTGGCAAGCAAAAATTACAGAGCCCTGATGCGATTTATGCCCACAGGTTTCTGCATAGCACTTTGTTTGAATCAAAATGGCTATCTTTATTTTTCTCTTGGTTTTCAAGAAAAGAATCAGCTGACTCCTTAGGAGAATATAATTTTCTTCCATCTAGCTTTAAATGGCATTAGCCTAGCAATCAGATGTCAAGGTGAAAAATAAACATGTCTGTTCCTAGTGCATAAATGGCTAAAACACCAGGTAATGTGGGTACCATCACTCTGGCTTTTGCATTTTAAACAGCATTAACCTTGTGTGGTGTAGAGTTATGATTTCTTAAACTGTTTTCTCTCTACAGTGGCCAATCAGTACTGCCGTTTAAAAATATGGTCTGGGCTGTCATGTTTTTCTCTTAAATATGAGGGTACAGTTATGAAAAAAGGAATGATTTGTTTTTTCATTTTTCATGATTACTTTGTGGTATAGTTCCATGTTTCCTTCAACGTCACCATTTAACTCCCTGCATTCAAAACTGCTTGTGTTTACCCTTTGGCCAATGAGAGGAAATTGTACATATTATATAGTTTAAGCAAATCAGATTAGAAGATCTTTTCTCTTCCCTCCCTCCCTCCCTCCCTCCCTCCTTCCCTCCCTCCCTTCCTTCCTTTCTTACTTTCTCCCTCCCTCTCTCCAGCTCTTTTCTCCCTCTCTCCCTCCCTTCCTCTTTCTTTTGTTTTTTTCTTTTTTTCTCTTCTCTTTCTCTCTGATTTTTTTTTATTCAGGTACTAATGGTCACATATGAATTATTTTGAAAATGATAATTTACAGGCTATTACTAACTTAGAAATCAATTTAAAAAACTAAGCATAACTGCAAAACCGAAGGATGAAGAAAATAGCCTCATGTGTAACCTCACTCTTCCACAACCCCTTTTATATAAAAAACAAAATAAAACTGGAGATAAAGGAAAAGTGAAACTTAGTTTTGGTAAAGCTGTTTTTTTTGGGAGTTGTATGGGTTTTATTTTTTTAATGAAAAATAAGAATAGAATATGACAAAAACTCAAGTTTCTGAATATTTAATCTGTAGAATAGAAAAAAGATTTTAGTGTGCAAATGACTTTCTTCTTGAGGATAAAAAATTGATATCCCAAAAGATTGGAAATTTGGTGACTTTTTCAGACTTTTAAAATCATTATTGTTTTTATTTCTGTTTGTGTTTATGCAAAATGTCTTTAGTTGCCTGTGAAGGTAGGTAGACAAGAATGAGTGTTTTGAAGCTATAGTTACAGGTGATTATGGGTGCTGGGAACTGAACTCAAGTCCTCTGGAAGAACAAGAAGCCCTCTTAGTGCTGACTCATCTCTTCAGTCCAAAGACACCTAGTACCCTCTAACTCATATTATCTCATATAATAATATAATATAATATAATATAAAATAAAAGTATCTCATATTATCTTCCTGAGAGTTAGTATTCATAATTTGATTTTTATTCCTATTAAAATGTCATAAGCAATGTAATTATATAATTTCCCATATTTAAATGCTGAAGAAGAAACCACCCATATAAATAAATGCTTGCTGACTAAATATTGCTGATAATCTTGCCTGAAACCCAAGCAAGATCCATGATTATTTGGTCTACTGGGAATATTCTCACATTTTAATTATAATTAGGATGGTTTTTTGTTTTACTGGAATGGAAGGATTGTTATAAAACTTTTCTAGGCCACCGAGTTAGAACATATGTAGCAATATAATGTTAGATTTATGTATACATTCAGCACTATTTTTCTCTTGAAGTCTTGCAACTGCATTTATTTAATGAATTACCAAGTCAATGTGTAAGTCTGGATCAACTTGAACACTTGCTCTGATTAATACCACAGTCTCTAGGCTGTTTGAAATTGAGATCTATTAGGGATTCCAAGTGTCACAAGCTTTCTGATGAGTTTGGGGGTTTCCTGTGGTCCTCAGGAAACTTTTCATTGCTTATTTTTGAGCAGATTTCTTTAAAAAAATCTTTAACAGTGGAACTGAATATCAAGATTTTAATATAAAGGAGCCAAAATTGTTATATCAGCAAATAGGGTGAACTCAAGGAGGTATAGGGGGTATGTAAGGAGGTCAAGATGGGCACTGTGTTTGTTAAGAGGAACAGTATTCGTCCTCACAAGACATACAATTAATGAAACACTTAAAATGATCAAAGGAAAGAAATGAAACAGGGGTGTACAAATTCTTAATATTGCTTCAGTGTTAGACTTCAGTCCTTTAGGATGCACTGAAGTTGTCTAAAACTGCAGTAATAGCCAGGGGCAGTTCTTCAGTCTAATGAGACAGCTGCGATGTGAACTGGGGGGTGATATGCTCATCAGAGGAGAAGAGATGTGCACCATACGGTGTGAGATCACCTCACATTCATCAGAATGAGCCCTTGAGGGATCTTTTGATTTGATACTTAGAATACCATGCTTCTGAGGTCATTTATGGGTTTTCAGGGATGTGCACATCAGTTCCCCTCAGCTCCCTGGACTAAGAAACACATACCCATCTACAATAGAAGGTTCTTTTTCTGCTAATGCATGGTATTTCTCATACTGTCTCATCGTTTTTCTTATGATCCCAATTCTGGAAAAGAAAAAAAAAACTTTTTTGGTCAGAAGAGAGGGTTTTAAATTTGGTTTTAAAATTTGTCTTAGTCCTATTAGTGTTCAAGCTGATGATATATTGCCACGAAGGGGCATATGGAACCTTGGGTTTTTTTGGAGCAAGACACATCCAGATTCTTCCACTGGAGCTTGACAACAGTTCAGGTCAGTTCTCATCAGCCAGTGTGGTAGTGCCCTGCAGTTGAGTGTTATCCCTGATAAAGGGTATGTCATCGGAAAAGTCACAAGATGAAACGATTGTCTGCAACTCAGTTATGTGGATGTCAACAACCTGTGGTTCCAATCTCTGGGAGTGAATTCGGTCCACCGGCTTTTGGGAAATAAACACAGCTGAGGCACTGACGTCCAGTGGGGTTCTTTTGCTCAGTTCTCTAATGGTGACTGCGTTTGTGAATCAACCAAGAACAGCCTTTTCTGCTGTGGTCACTTTGCTTTTATTTCCCGTTTTGAAGTGTGACTCTTTGATGGATGTGTAAGGAATTCACTTAGACACCTCTGACAGGACATACCAGACGGAAGATAGGACTTGATTTTAAGCAACCCCCATGCTACAAAGCAATGACGTAGACTGCTGAGTTACACGCAGCAAGCTGGTTTGTAAAGAGACCAAGCATTGTGTGACAGAAGCACCTAAGTCCCTGTTCAGGCTGAGAGCCTTTGAGGGCTGGAAAGAAGGCATTGTCTGAAAGGAGAGAAGAAAACCTCACCAAGGTTGAAGCGCACCAGGACGTTAAAGTTCGAGGCGACATTTGTTGACCCTAGGTTCGGCTCTCTCCAACCTTATTTCTTTGTTCTTGGCAAGGACCCTCTGTTAGAGTGCAGACTGTCTCCTTTACAGATCTTGTTTCCGACTTGTTCATTGCTGGTTTCCAGCCTTCTTACTTTCCATTTCTAACACATTTTGTTTGCGATCTGTGTGTCTCCACGATGTTTTTGATCCCCTTTAAAACTCTGGTTTAAATAGAACACTTGGGATAGATTTTTAAAAACATAACAGCCTCGCTATGAACTGTAGTCCCTGATCATCTTTTTATCTGTAGTTGGGAACCAAAAGACCTAGTTTCAGGTGCTGTAATTTTCACCGGGGTTAAAGGTTGACCGTTGTGTTTAGTTATTGCTGCAAAGGTATAGTCTTTCTCCCCAACTCTGCTTGATACCCGCGTGTATAAGACTGTGTTTACTCATGCAGTGTTCTGTCTTCTCCATCCCCTCCATTCAGAGTAAGGCTTGACTGCATAGATGCAGATACTGAGTACCGGCTATGGTTAGTTATCACCCAATCGAAAGTGCTTTTACAATGGATCCACTCAGGGAGAAGCAGAAATGTGGAGAAGAAAGGCTGTATAGTCCTGTGTTCTGAGAGTCGCTACTGCATAACAAATTACCATAGGATTATGGCTCAACACAGCAACCGATCAGTAAGCAGGATTTACATATGACTGCTCAGCTCTGTACAGTCTGGAGTTAGCTGTGGCCCTGGTACTTCTCAACTCAGCGTAGAGGAACCAGGGTAACGAAGGCAGGTGGTCATGTTTAAAGGGCAAATTAAAGATGATGTATAAAGCTCGCATAACACCACTCCATAAGAAATAAATTGTGTGTCTGGGTATGTATGAGGCACAGTCACATTGCAGAAGTATTTTGAACATTTTTGGAAAATATAGATTATTGCATATTACTTTATAATGAAACTATACCAAGTTTCCTTATGTAAGTAAAGAAAGCCTGTTTAGTAAAAATTATGGTGATTAACTTTTATTTAGTGCTGATATTATTAGTTGATTCTCACAACTTATGAATTGATTATTGAATTTTGCTCGTTTACAGAGGAATAGACAGAGATGCAAGGGAGTAATATGGATGCTCACTTAATAACAGTCAAATGCCAAAGGTAGATGGTAACTCCAAGTTGGCTAGGGTTTGGGATTCTTCTGTCTTCACTGTCCTTTCTTCTTGAAGTATTAAAAGTGAACAAAAAGTCCTTCCTTCATGAGTTACGAACTGGGGTTAGAAGTGCATGTTATTATTATAGGGCATAATTTGTGTGTGCATGCATGCATGTGTGTTTTAGTGTGACTTTTATCATACTCTAAGAAGGGTATGTATTATAAATGCTTAACTATAAAAGAATAGGTAGTCTCTCTCTTCCTAAGGCCAGTTTAGTTTAAAATGCCTTACAAGATCAATTAACATGTTTCTTTAAAATCTTCACAAGAAAAGTTACATAATATCCCGGGGCATACTTGCTTTGGGGCCTCATGGATTATGTCAAAATCCTTTGTAATTCTTATAATCTTGGGTAAATTCCTGACCCCTCCCCTCAGGACCTGATTTTCCTGGCTGGTGGAATAGAACTTCTGAAAATCACCTTTAATGGCTTTGAGGACAAAATAATACACTGTGTTCAACAAGTCCCTGGCAGTAATAGGTTCTTATCCAATGCTGTTTTCTTTAATGGTGTTTCGAGTGTTGCACAGAACTGATGCAGTAAAAACCCTTCTTTCCCTCTCAAGCAGTTGCTACCCTCTAAAGGCAAGTAGGCCCGTATTGAAATCCACACACTAAATCACTTAGCTATGGCTCTCCGTGCTGCCCTGCCCAGCTCACTTTTCAGTATTCAGTGGTGTGTTGGACTCCGCCTTGTACAAAACCTTTCTTCAACTTTAGTATAAGGAAATAAATCTAGGTAGCTTCTTAATTTTCTGATCATTCTCCCCAGTTTATTCCCAGCTTTGGATGCATTTGATGTCTTGTTTGTAGACCAAGAACCCGTCCTTCCTCCCCACAGTCCTATCACAAAAATAGAACAACAACCCCTTAAATCCAGGTAATTATTTAAATTTTTGATGGATTTCTTTACTATTGGCTTTCATGACGCAATATCTTATCTGCTTTATTTATTCTAACTAGGAACGTTTTTATTTCATTTTGAAGTACTTGTTATTGAACATGGAATCTTCCAAGTATTATTCAAGTGTGTTACCACCAAGCTACTCTTCCGGCCCTTACCTATGTATGACCATGAGAATAATCATTGTCAAGTCCTTATGATACATAGTTGTTGGAAACCCTTCTAGACTTGACATATCAGAGAATTTAGGCTCCAATGAAGAAGGTTAATGGAGGTTTAAAAGTGAAGTTAGCTATTGATTTTGTCTTACTTATCTGGTACACATGAGGATCAATTAAATTGACTATGATTGATAATATTAACATGAGAAGGTTTCTTCCTTCCTTCCTTCCTTCCTTCCTTCCTTCCTTCCTTCCTTCCTTCCTTCCTTTCTTTCTTTCTTTCTTTCTTTCTTTCTTTCTTTCTTTCTTTCTTTTTTTCTTCCTTTCTTTGTTTCCTTTTTTTTTTCAAGACTGGGTTTCTCTGTAATCACCCTGGCTGTCTTGTAGACCAGGCTGGCCTCAAACTCAGAGATCTACCTACCTCTGCTTCCTGAGTGCTGGGACTAAAGGCATGTGCTGCCATGCCTGGCAATTTCCCTTTTTCTTGAGCCCTTGTGTTACCAGCAGCCTTACTTTAAAACTGTGAATTCATGACACAGAATGCCTGAGCTGGGTGTTTCATCCTTGCTAGCTAGTGTTTGCAGTATTGAAAGATGGAAGAGAAACATCCTTTTTACCCATCTGTGGACACTGTGAGCTACAATACCATTCTGTTAGGCAAGATGAAACTAATGGATCAGTAGTAGCATGACTGTGTGTGGGTAGCTAAGCAATTTTACTGGAATTAAAGACTTTTGCAAAGAAGGAAATACATGCCTGGTGTTGTAGTCACAGCAAATACACCCTGTGGATGGCAGTTGAGGGATGTGCTCAGAGGTAGAATGGTGAATCAGAACTCATGAAGTTCAAGTTTGATTCCCAGCACCATAAACAAACAAACAAACACACAAATAACACTTAAAAATTCTATGACTAGAAAGACCAGAAGAAGAAATCTACCTTAAAACTTGGAATGTGACTTCATGCTCTCTGAGTTCTGTCATCTCATAGGCCCATGTCAGCTATGGGCCAACCTTTCCTTCTCATTGTGATTTTTAATAATTTTCTAAAAAGTGCATCAGTCTAAAACAGACTTCAAAGTATTTTTAGTTAGAGTCAATTGCTGAACTTTTTTACCTTGCTTCTCATTTCATTATTTTAAAGACAGATGGCTGCCATCCCTTTTGTTCATTATTCTGCTAAGTCTTCTATCATTCTTGCTCTGGTTTTGCAGGTAATTAGGAAACTGCAAAGAAAGATGAAAAATATTGGAAAATTGATCATACCCTAAAATATTAGGGATCTAACTGTAGAACACCAGCGCTCACTAAAAAAGGTGTATGTGATTAGAAAGCATTGTTTTCTTCCTCCCATTATGTCCTTTGAGGCTTTATAGGTGTGAGTTTAAAGTTTCTTTTAGGTTAGAAAGTGTTGCTTTTGTTTTAAGTGTTTTTACTAACATTCAAACATGCTGGATAAAGTTATAGATCATTATTATTTGTATTGCCAATTTTAATAAAGATATAGCTTCATTTGAATTTTATTTATTCCTTGATTTTTTGTCAGATTTTACAATTATCTTCCCCTTAGATATACATACTATTTTTTATTTAAAAAAATCTCTTAGTTGAGTTCCCTAAAATTTTTAGCATTTAAGTCTCTAGGTACATTTAGACGTCACTAACACAATCAGTTGGTTAGAAAACTTGGTTTCTAGTTTTTTCTTCAGTTAGTAAAACCAACTAAATCTCTGCAGATTTAGTTTTGTAATTTTTATCTCATATTTTCCTTTTCAGGACACTGTTACAAAGACATGAAGTTTAGTCATAGAAATTAAAATATAGTGTTGACCACAGAATGAGCCATTGTGGTATCACCATTTGAAGTGAACATGGCATACTGGGCCAGTTCTCAATTTGTTTGCTAGCTCTAAATTATCTATAGACTTGTAGTGACTCCCGGGAGCACTGTTTTTCCGAAATCACAATGAGGTTGACATGAAAGATGGCCAGAATTGATTACAGATATCTGTTGTGGAGTAGCAAGGGGAAAATGATGAGAGAGCTTCCATTCCCTTCAGTGTTCCAGCGGTTACTCTTTAAAAAGAGAACCTCTTTCCAGGTCGATTTGATGCTTTATGTACAGAGCAGACTCCTAGGTGACAGAATACACATTTGAACATTTTGAACATGTGCTTGAATTTATATGGCAGAGTTGGGTCACCCAAAAAGGAAACATCTAGAAGGTTAGAATTATCAAAAGACTACCCGTTATGATGTTTTCATATTTTTAGACCCAGCCTTCTCATTTTCTAAAACAAAGGATAGTCTGAGACTAGCATTCTGTTTGCAGTAATATCTTCAGACTACTGACATCCAGAGCATCTGAACAATGACTTTCTGAATTATAAATACTCTTAGTGAGGGAAAGCACTGCTCTAATCTTCGTCATTGCATTTGGTGTGACATATTGCAATGGAGTGTACCCTTGGTCACACTGTTCCTCTCATCTCAGTAGTAGCCATTTAAGTAGATTCCATGTTATTTTGAATGCATCCTTGGATGTCAGACTATAGATAAGTATTCACAGCTCTTTGGCAAAGTGTAAGGAAAACTCCTTGTGGGAGGCGAGAGGCCCGGCTGGAGTGTCAGGGAAAGGAGAGCAGAAGAGGAGTTTGAGATGAGGAGATATCTGTGTCTATATCTCCATTAACGCCACTGTCAGGCTATTGGATTGGTTTCTCTCAACCTTTTGTGTGCAATTCCCCAGCATAGTTGTTGGATGCCGAGCAACCGTGCAACCATTCTCTCAGTAAGTGGTTTAGGTAAGGGCCTTTTTTTTTTTTTTTGTCATTTAGCTCTTACATACTTAAACAAAAACTCAATTTGCTAAGGTTTTTAACACTTGATGCCCATTCTCTTTACCCATTTTTAGCACCTGCTCCCTTGGTGGTATTTACAACACATGTGGCTGCAGATTATGGCGTTTTGGCTAGTATTTACCACACTAACCTCTGTTAGTTCTCCTAGTATTTAGGCAACAAGACCCTCTGGATTGAAATATTAGTGTATCATAAGTACAACAATATTCCCTCTGCTTTTCAAGTAATGGAATTTTAAGCTGAAGGGCAACATTAGTCATAGCTAAGGGAATCCTATATATTGTCCCAGTAAAATACACGGATGCACATCCTGGGACACTCAGCTGGACTCTGATACTTGTAATGGAATGTTTCCTTGTGCTTTGCTGTTTTGATGCCCGTAAAGAGGAAGCATGACTCTAAGAAGGGTATTTGGTTGGTGAAGGAGAGTATCACAACTGCTGAACAAGCTGTGTGTGCAAATTGCCTGTGGGTGCATGGGCTGGCGGGGGTTTCCTTACTTCTTACAATGCTCCCTTTGGGAAATGAGGGAAGCCTGTGCACTTCATTCCTTCTCCCTCACAATTTCTCTCATTCCCCTGGGCTGTTTGCAGTAATTAGAATAGTGTACCAGGAAAGAGTGGTAGGTTTTATTTTTGACTCCACTGCCACCTGAGAGACAGGCTTTCTACTCAGAGGTGTTCAGCCTAAGGGTAAAAACAAATGAGTAGAC
Organism: Myodes glareolus; assembly: GCF_982192425.1. Lineage (NCBI taxonomy): Eukaryota > Metazoa > Chordata > Mammalia > Rodentia > Cricetidae > Myodes > Myodes glareolus. The sequence continues at coordinate 7,971,458 of NC_142050.1, forward strand.
ATTATAGAATTGGTTATGTGTCATATGGATCAGGGATCCTGCTGGCAGACACAGATTCCCTGACTGAATCTTTTGTGACTGACATTTCTCTTAGATCCCCTAACTCCAGGCTGACTAAAAGACTTTATTAGAAGGAATGATACAGGTTTGTAAAGATCCATATGAGCTCACACAGAAAGAAAAAATGTGAAGAACTAATAAAAGGAAAAATTGTATAAAAAGAGTTCTGTTAAGTCAAGAAACCTAGATGATGATTCAGTAATTTATTGATAATTGTCAAGAAATAAAAGAATTAATAGTTCTTTATAGTAAAAGTATATGACATTATTTTGATATATATATATAATGCAACTTACAGGTACTAATAAATATATTTATTGAGCACTTAACCAAGTTATGAATCCTAATAATAATCATTTGTTTAGATTTTTATTTGAATTGAGTCTCACTTTTGAAGAAAGAAGTGTCTTCCTCATCTATAACAGGATAAGCCAAACCTGGGATTATCTAGAGGTAACTACATTTCTATCAAATATTACAAAAAAACCTGTCAGCTCCCATCCTAAACTTTCGGTTCTGTGGGTTCTCTCTTCTTTCTCAGTCTGCCACATTATTTAGTTAGAAGAATGAAAGACTCCCTTAACTCTATGTAAGGGAGAGTGCCTCTATAGGCAAAAATCAGTCTTATTTTATAGAATCGAGTCCAGTCATCACAGCTGAATTTTCATAGCTCTTTGGTAATATCCACTCACTAGCTAGCAAGATGTTTATACTCCTTTTAAACTCCTAAGTGTACAATAAAAATAATATATATCTTTAAAGCATAAAGCCATTTTTTAAAATGCTCATACATCAATGTTACTATTTTTATAAGTGAAGAAGCAAATGAGACTTTAGGAAGCACTTCATGACTCTGGACAATAAGGAAAAATATAATGCCAACATGTAGTATGAGATATTATAAATGGACATGATCTCAAAAGACATAAAACTGCATTGGAGTGAGATTTTCGTAGGGGAGGGCTACTCACTTTCATCAAAAGATGCCTTCCCTCCTTCTCCAGAGTCTACAGTGCCTACTTGTGCTCGGTAGTAACATAGTGAGGAATTCTTCAGGAGAGTTAGTTATACTAGTTAACTGCCTTGCCAGAACTATAAACCCGGGGGAAAGCTCAGTGAAAAATTGATGGGCAGTTGAGCTTAAAGAGGAAACCAAACAGCTACAAACCAAATGAATAAGTGATGCTTCTTCAGTTCATCAAGGCCAGAGGAGTTCCTGCCAGTTGGGATCTGAACAAGGTAGGTTGTGTGCAAAAGGGCATGGCAAATGTCATCCCTAATTCTTGGCATAGAACTAAGGATACCCCATTCCATCCTTCCTTTGCTTCCAGGCCACTTAAATTATAGGTTTATTCCATATCTTATTAACTGCTTATCCCACGGACACGAATGCCATGAGCCTTTTGAGCCACTCTCAGTGGCTGTGCAGTCTTCTGTTTATTGTCTATGGGCCACCCTACTTTCCTGCTGCAAAGCAGGCTCAAGCCAAGCTGCAAAACTAATTTTTACAAACAAGTACTTTAAATCAGTGTAGCAATAAATTAATTTCATGCCTAGTCTAAATGGTGCTGTTAATAAAAATAGAACTCGTGTGGTGCCTGAGAATGACTGTACAGGAGATGCTGGCTCGCTCCTCAGCCTTTGCCATTGCTCACAGTTCTTTCTTTCCAAACGCTGCCAGGAGCTGTGTCAGTTGCTGGCTGAGGGTGCATAACAGCCGACTGCAAGGAAAGTTGGCAACACCTTGCTGAAGGCATATCTCAAACTGAGGAATCCTGGCTGGCATCTTGGTTAGTAAGCACGGTAGCTTTCCCACAGGATCGACTGTCTACTCCAAGTTCCTGATGGGAAGGGAAATTCAAGCAAGAGAAGTGATACGTGCCACTTGAATGTATTACTGATAGGCAATTCATTAAGACTTCGTGTTTTTCTGTTATTTCAGAACTCCTTCCAGGTGAATGAAGTGTGGCCCATTTCTGTTATAAAATCTTGTTAGTCACTAGCTGTTCAAGCATAGGAGAAGGAGTACATAGGTTGTAAGCTCTCTTATTTATTTATTTAGGCATTTATTTATTTATATTTCTCTATTGGAAACAAATGACGGAACAAGATGCATTGGATGATTTTGTGTTTTGTTTGGTTGACTCATCGGCTGCCAGTATCAAATCATTCTACTGAGTGTCCTCCTGGTTGCTGAATTGTGTTTTCTCAGGAAAGGAACTTCAAAAGTCCATTAGACAGTGGGTCAGAGAAGCGCGTGGAGTCACATTTGGAAATTGGCACCTCAGAGGAAAGGAAAGCTACTGAATTATTTCCCAAGATTATACAGGCAGTTTTAAGGATCATTCTCAGAAATATAGAGGGTAAAGATAGACAGACTCCTGGACACTGTCACCATGGATGTCCCTTTCAGGCCAAGTGTATGTGCTTTGGCTGTTATTAGAGCGTCCACTCCTCTCCTCTCAAGAGGATTTCCCAGGAAGGCACAGGGAAGCGCTTGTGCCACTATTAAGCAACCATACAAAAGAATATGGGCATTTCAACAGTCAAATCCATTCCCAAGGGCATAAGCCAAATGAAAAATGGGAACTAAGAATCCATATTTGCTGCTTCTATCTGCTCATAGAGTTCTGGGTTTGCGTTCGAGCTTCAGAACCCCAAGGTCCCGTTGCACAGAACAATCTGACGGTCTTTCTGGTAACTGTTGCATCTCACAAGAGCTTTGGGAAATGCACATTTATACTGGTTTGGTTTTCTAAGGTCATAGATTGGGGAATTGTCGGGTCACAAAATAAGAAAAACCCTTTTGGTTTAGTCTTCTTCCAGAAGCTTTATTGTAGCTAACCCTTTTCCTTGGGGTATATATGAAAGCCTTTTAGAGGCCATTCCCGTTTGAGTCCAGATAGGGCCTGCACTATCAAGAAAATTAAGTTCATATTACTTCCCCCTGTCCATTCCAGTTTCCAAGGAAACAAGCCTTCCTGAGTCTCTGTAGCAAAGAAGTTTAACACCCCCTCACCCTGCCCCTCTGTCTCGGACACTATCTTTCTGAGGACTCAGAGACCTTCCCTTCCCAAATGAAATGATCTTTGGAAGATTCTCTTCATAACCACACTGTGATGCCATTGTTTATTTGTCCATGGGGCAGTTCTGGAGCTCAAACTGCTTCTTCCCTTGAGCTTCACCAATAAAAATACAGTCCTTATTCAAGAAAAAAAGATTAATGGGGGAAAACGAGAGTAAGGATTTATGTGGTCAACATTAAGTTAACATCCCAGTGATTACCTCATTTAGATATTTTGGTTTTGGTTTATGTTTCTGCCCCTAACAGAGATTCTGTGGTAAATACTCTGCCTAGAAAGGTAAGAGGACTTTAGTCTGTGGGCAGGGACTGTGCACTCAGGGGCTCTGGATGCGTCACCTTGGTAGGATCACTCTGAGACAGGCACACATTTCAATATTTTATGCTAAACGGGAACATTTCGTTCCCGTTATGCTTTGAATGAATGACTCAAAGCATTGCTCTTGGAATTATGAAATGTTGTGACTGACATGAAGACTTCTGCTGTCTCGTCCTTGTCTCTTGAGTTTTAGAAGACACCTGACTCAAATCTGCATGTGTTTCTGACGTGAACCACGTATCTCTTTGAAGCTTATTTTCTGAGACAGCACAGGGTGCGAAGTTGTCAAGGGATGTATGCATAGGTTATTTAAAGAACACATATTATCTTTTGGGGGGAGTATTGTTCTGCATGATTTCATTGGCATGATTTCAAGTGTGAACATTTTTCTGTGAAGAACTTAATAAAATCATGACCCATTTGACCTGGAAGTGGTCTTATAGCATACAATCCAAATCAAGTCCAGTTATGCCATAATTATAGGAAAGAATCTATTGAGATACAGAGAACTGATGTGGTTGTAGAGACCAGCACCCTCTTCTGCTGAAGTGTGGAGTCAAGCTTTTCTGCATGTTCTGTGTTACTTCCAAAGATGGGTAAAACACAGAGCTTTTAAAGTTGGCGTTTAGTACTAGCACCTTTGAAACAGGTGAGTAACGCAGGGAAAATTACTTCATGCTAACTTGAAATGACCTGAGTTTAAAAACTTCTGTGTCCTCTTACTGGCTCTTAATCAAGGTGTTGGGATTTAATTTCCTCAAATGCTTTCTGTATTTAAAGATTTTCTTGCATGTTTCTCTTTGGGACCCAATTTCCTTTGGCAAGGAATAGGCAAACAAGAACTAATAATGGACTTTTCATTAGCTTCATTCTTCTCCTGATGCCATGATTTTCTCTATCTGATGTGCAATGCAAATGTTATAAATGACGACTTTTTACACAATGCCGCGCACAGCAGCTTATCATGCAGATTGTAGAAAAGAAAAGGCTGTATTCAGTAGTGCAAGCCTTGCTCATGCTCCAGGGAGAAGTTTTCTTATTTAAATTTCTCTTTTCGCATTATGACCTCCTAATTGGAGCTGTATTTTCTTTGTGTAGATCTTTAAATTTGATATTTTTGTCAAACAACAGGTCATCAGATAATCTCCTTTTTGTAATTCGGGAAAAACTCATGTCTGTAGCAGAGGCTTCCCATTTTAATAGGATGATGATTGTTGAATCTGTGTCAAAATACTCTGCACACAACCAAGAACCTTGCTGGCACTTGAAGTCTATGTCACCTACATTTTGATAAGAGGAAATTTTCTATGATTCTGATGTGCATAATAAGTTTTAAGGCTGAAGACTTATAACTGCCTAAAATCCTGAAGGCAACATTGTATTTATTTGCGTTTCTGCCTGCCTTGTTTACTGGATACCATGGTAAGAGCTGGTTGATGATACAACCATAAGAAATGTTCACCTTACAAATATTAAGGGATCATTCCATTATAAAAGTATGCTAGCTTAGAAAATTCTTGACATGCTGATCCATGACAATAAACGTTGGTGACTTTTGGAACAATTTCTGTAAAATGTATGGATGGATGGATCCCCTCAACAGTTGTGGAGTGCTTTGGTTTTGGAGTTGCTTATTTTGTTTTAGTTTTTTCCCATGTTTATTATATCTTGCCAGTTTTTTTATTTATTTTTATTCATTTTACATTCCAACCACAGTTCTCCCTCCCACCACTCCTCTTGCCCACCTTCCTCTCCCTCTCTCCAACCCACCCCCCTGTTCAGTTCTCCCAAAGGGTAAGACCTCCCATGGAGAGTCAACAATGCCTGACACATTAATTTGAGGCGGGAGCAAGCCCCTCCCCTTTGCATCAAGGTTAAGCAAGACATCCCACCACAGGAAATGTGCTCCAAAAATCTGGTTTATGCACCAGGGATAGATCTCCATCCTACTGCCAGGGGTCCCTCAAATAGTCCAAGTTACACAACTGTCTTCCACATGCAGTGGGCCCATGCAAGCCCCACAGATGTAGATTTAGGGTTTGTGAATTCCCACAAACTTGATTCAGCTGTCTCTGTAGATTTTTCCCTTCATGATCTTGACCTCCCAGCTTCATACAATCCCTCCTCCCTTCCTTCGACTGGGTGCTCGGTTGTGGATCTCTGCATCTGATTCCATTAGTTGCTAGATAAAGCTTCTATGATGACCATTGGGGTATTCACCTGATTATAGGGGAAAGCCAGTTCAGGCACCCTCTCTACTACTAGTCTATTGCTAGGAGTCTTAGCTGGGGTCATCCTTATGGATTACTGGGAACTTCCCGAGCGCCAGGTTTCTCACCAATCCCCTAATGGCTCCCTTTATGAAGATAAATGGAGCTCTCCTATTTTGTTTCTCCCCCAACTTGACCATCCCATTCCTGCATGTTCTCATTCCCCATTCCTTCTCCCTCTACCACCCTCCTTGCCCCCAGTTTACCTAGGAGATCTTATCTAATCATCATTTTCAGGGCGATCCATGTGTGTACCTCTTAAGTTCCTTCTCTTTACCCGTAGGTTTCTCTGCGGTTGTGGATTTTAGTCTGGTTATTCTTTGCTTTACATCTAGTATCTACTTACGAGTGAGTACATTCATGTTTGTCTTTCTGAGTCTGGGTTACCTCACTCAGGATGATTTCTTTTCTAATTCCATCTATTTGCCTGAAAATTTCATGATGTCATTATTTTTTACAGCTGAGTAATACTCCATTGTGTAAATGTACCACTTAAAAAAAAATACATTCTCTGGTTGAGGAGCATCTAGGTTGTTTCCAGGTTCTGACTATTATAAATAACTTTGCTATGAACATTTTGGAGCAAGGGTCCTTCTGGTGTGATTGAGCATCCTTTGGATATATGCCCAAGAGTGGTATCTCTGGGTCTTGAGGTAGATTGATTCCCAATTTTCTGAGAACTCACCATACCAATTTCCAAAGTGACTGTATAGGTGAGCACTCCCACCAGAAGTAGAGGAGTGTTCCCCTTACTCTAGTCTTCTCCAACAGTGATTTTCCTCTTAGCCATTCTGTCAGGTGGAAGATGGCATCTCAAAGTCGTTTTGATTTGTATTTCCCTGATGATTAAGGATGATGAACAATTCCTTAAATGTCTTTTGGCCATTTAAGATTCTTCTGTTAAGAATTCTCTGTATAGATCTGCACCCCATTTTTTATTGGATTATTTGTTCCTTTGATGTCTAATTCCCTGAGTTCTTTATATATTTTGGAGATCAGCCCTCTGTCAGATGTGGGGGTTGGTGAAGATCTTTTCCCATTTTATAGGCTATCATTTAATCTTATTTACTGTGTCCTTTGCCTTACAGAGGAAACTTTTCAGTTTTAGGGGTTTCCAATTAAGGTCATGCTATCTCCATAGTCGTGGCTGGCCTTGACCTTGTCATTCTCCTTCAGCTTTTCTGAATACTGGTATTGTATATGTGCACTAACATGTCTGACTATGATAAAAGATTCTTAAATTTATTACCACTCTGCTACATTTGAGATTGTCAGACATTATTATGATCTAAGACCTGCACATGAATACTATTGCAAGTTTTTCTTGAAATAGTTTAGAATGAATCCAATTAAGTCTCTAGAATGAAATTACAAATATGTTTTAAATCTCACCTTTTATTTAGTACTTTTAAGCTTTTATGATGCTATAAAATCTATATACACAATGTGTAGAACAATACTTTGTACACAGTGAATTCCACAGATGACAGAAACCAGTGCCCCTGTAGACTGGTGCTCAAAACACCCAGTTGTAGAAGGTGCAGTTGACCACATTGGGCACTGGGCATTGGTCCTGAGCTGGAGAATAGGAAGGTCCCAGAAATAGTGTGACATCTTTGTGTTGCCAGAAAAGTGACACAGTTTGGATGGGCATCTTTGGCAGAGATTTCAGAATGCACAGAAGCCTAGAGAGAATATCAGTTTGAGTTGCAAAGAGAAGGGGAGGAAAGTTAGCGTTCGAAGGTAGAGGATGTGGAAATGGGAATGTACATGAAGTTATCACAATAGATGGTTTATCCTAGTAATTCAGTAGACAAAGGGAGTGATCAGGAATCTTACCCAGAAGATCAACAATACACCTGACTAACTGCAATGGATGGATATCGTCTTGTGTATCTACAAAAATAACACAGAACTTAGTTTCAATGTGGGGGTGGGGGTGTGCCTCGACCAGTAGGGTCACTTATCTCTATGGAACCTGCTTGAAATTTTTCACAGAGAATCAGGATGTACATCTTTCCAAGATGCTCAGATGACTTATAAGCACACTAAAATTTGAGAAACACTGGTCTGAAGTTAGCACAGGAAGATATAGTTTAATGCAGGGAGAGAGAATGAGAGTCACTTTCAGAAGCTTCTAAGAGGTGAAATGGGGAGGAGTAGGGAGTAGGGATGATGGGTGGCAGAGAGAGTGCCTGGAGAATTTTGTTTCCTTATTAGCATTTCTAGGTGGAAGATGATGTGATTACAAAGTAGGAAGTTTTGGGGAGTGCAGATAAGAAAATGATTCTCTTTATTGCATGATATTTGTAAGTAGCCCATGCTGCATGCAGAGAATCCACTGAAAATGTGTGGGTCAGTATGGAGTCATGTTTTTAAGGAGAAAATCTGATCATTCTCTTAATGTCGTGGAAGAGTTCCCCAAATGACCCTTCTCCACTGTCCTTCTCTAAGAGAACAAGGGCATGTTAAAATTGGCTTTCTAGTACGCATTAAATACTTTGAGAAAAATTGAGTTCATGAAGTCAGAGATCTCTGACTCTTCTGTTAAGTATAAATGCATGAAAATAAAACCATAAAGCAGAGCAGAGCTTGGTAATTTGTGTGTAATTCTTCTGTATAGACTTGGCAGGGTTTCAGGCTCTGGAATTGGGATAGGTTAGGGATCCTGGTGAAGCTTGGCATCAGCACTGCTGGAGTTTTCCAAGCTTTCTTTAGAGAGATGTAGAGAACTTGGGTATTTGAGACTACTACTTGCTGAGTTGAAAGGAAATCTTCCTTGGGGTGAGCTTGAAAGGTTATCTAGCCAGATTGTGGAATTTCTGGACCACCATTACTCTCCAGCTTAGAGTTGCCTGATTTAGCAAATAAGAGTGGAAAGCACCCTGATAAATTTGAATCTCAGATGAATATTAATAATTTCTCAAGTCAGTTTGTCCCAAATATTTAAAAAAATATTCACATAAAGAAAAATATATAATACTTTTCTGAAACCAACTTGAGCTGTATATTATTTATTTTAAATGAGAACCTTTTTGAGTGGCCTAAGAGAAGATTGTAAATATATTTACATATATAAAATACCACAACTATTAATGTTTAAGGACAAAACTGAGAAATTAATGAAGTGTCAAGTAAAAATTTATAACATCAATTTAAAAAGCATCTATATATCCATTTTGGAGGAAGAAACAAAACAGGCTTTTTGGGAAAATTATACCATGATTTTCCTTCCTGTGCTTGAGATAAAACTACTGATTTATTTTTTAAACCTTCCATACATTTTATCATCCTCTTCTATAATCTTAATACAACAGAGAGTGGGAAGACAGCCTATAATTAAGGCATAAGTTATCAAACAGTCTGCAGATGTAGAGCTGCAATGGAAAGGAAGCTTGGCGGCTGCTTTCTGCCGGCAGCTCCAGTGCTCAGCAGATGTGCTCCTTCCAAACAAGGAAGGCAGTGTGGAAAATAACTCTGTTACAGGTAGTGGTTAATATAGAGAGAAAACGTTTCTTTAATTAGATCTGTTTTTAGAATTTCTTCGGCCTGGATATATATTACATCTTTTTTTTTCAATCAAATTAAACAGCTACATCAAAGAGAAAATGCAATTTAAAGTATCTGGAAGTATAATGTGGGAACATAGAAAAGTTAAGGTTTAATCCCATTAAGGGTCATGGAGAGGTTTCCCAGATGGCAGTAGCAAAGATCTTTATAATATATGATAGAAATCTTTTTTAGTGCATTTTTTAATGACTAAGGTCATAGATGCAGAGGTTGTGGGAAATAGAGGTGATGATGACGCCGCAAGCAACCCTTACCTCAGATCTGAACACACAGAAACTGATAATTTTGATACATTGCCTTGCAGTCTTTTTTTCTTTTTAATGCAGAGATTGTTTTGTATACATGAAATTTTCTACCCCCCCACTTCACTCAATGAATGTCCTTTTTTAAAATTAAAAACTCTCCGTTTAATATCATTATAGAGGTAACCAGCAATACATTGTATGGATGAAGAGTGATTTTTTAATAATCCTTTAACATTGGGCTTTTGGTATCCAGGGATTTGTATCCATTATAAGAGGCATCATTGTATATTCAAAGAATTATATAACACTGATTATTTCTGATGCTATGAAGTAGAATTCCTTGGCTAAGAGTACAAGACAACATTAATGGTTTTACCACATATACCATCAGACTGTCTTCTAAATAGACTGTCCTAATTTAGGCTTACTTGTTCACAGAGATGGTGAAAAGTCACCATTCATAGTCAGAGGTAGAAAAATGCTGCACATAGTCAGTCCCAAGAATTCAAAGAGTGTGCTGGGGACATACACTATGGGTGGTGGATGGGTAAAACCAAGCTAAGAGAGACTGCTTCAGTATTGCATTGTGGAAATCTTAAATGACACATTAATGTAGTGAGTTTCTCTTTCTATACTAGGGAGTGGAGAACCATGGAGAGTTTCTGAGCAGAACAATGCCATGACATTAGAACTTTCTTTCAGTTAATTATAGGTTATTAAATGTTTCTGAACTTTTTGATCATGCTTAAGTAATATTTAAGGTCATAAGCTATCAAAATTTGAATGTCTGGAAATAAACTCTTCCATGGGCACATCATGTTTAAAGATACCATTGACATTTACTTTATTGAACATAAATTGATTTTTATACACTCCTGTCAGGGACTGCGTAAAGCACCTGGAAGAAGGAAAGTGGCAGGCCATTCTGTGTCGTGGAGACCTTTAAATGTGCACTATGGAGGTTGTGGGACTGCGGTGGGATAGAGATTTACTGAGGAGTCAACAAGATTCTAGGACATTTTTGTTTAATGATATACTCCAAAGTTGTTCCTGGCTTTGGTAAAGACTAGAAAAACCCAAACGCTATTTAAAAAGACTGTTCAGATACACATTGATTTTAAAATCAGCACACAGTGTGTCGTTTTTCATGCTTCTTCTTTATAAAAATATTATATGAAAATATAAAGGAAATAAATTACTCCTGTACCCAGCTCTTTTATATGTCTCTAGACAGAGCTGCTTTTTAAATTAATTTTTGGTTTTGTGTGCAATGCAATGTACTTTGTACAGATCCACTCGCACTCCCCCTCAGTCTCCACCAGCTCCTACCAGTGTTCCTACCCCTCTTCCTAAAGCCCCTCACAACCCTGTTGTGCTTGTATTTTCTTCTTTTCTGGTCTTATAACCTACTGAGTCTCAGTGCATAGGTGTGGGGTGCTCTCTGCCAGAGCTTGGTCAGTCTGCCCATGACCATATCCACAAAGGAAGCTAACCCTGCCTCTTGCAGTAGACATCAACTGATAACAGCTCCTTAGAGAGCAGTGGAGCAGTGTGAATCTCTCCCCACCCTGTTGGGTTATTGATGGGCTTGATCTTGTCTAGGCAGCCACAGCTACTGCAGTTTCATGAGTGTGATGGCCTTGTCATGCTGAGAAGACGTCACTTTGCAACACACCTCCTTGACCTCGGACCCATGCTCTTTTTATTTCATTTTCTTTTTCCCCCTCCGCTACTACACAGATATTTTAAGGGAAACGAGAATACACCCAGGTTAATGTTGCTCAGTCTGGACATTGTCAGTTTCTGAAGGAAAAAAAAAGATCGAATCTGTTGCTTCTTTCACACAAACATCTGCCACAAAAAGAAGGTGGAATAAGCCCTGTAGAAAGGGAAGATGGAACAATTACAGGTATATTGTATTTCCTTGTGTCTCTTTATTGTGAACACTCTGGTGCTGGGAGAATGCAAGCTTCTCAATTTGAAATCTTTTTAAATGCTGAAGGTTCTGAGTTTCAAATTCAACCTGATCTTTTCAGCCTGTGGATTCTGTCGCCTGCTGTCATAACATCGCTTCTCGATTCAAAAGGGGAAAGAAGATCCACAGCACCTCAAACAGAGCTTGTCTGGCATCAAGTAAAAATGAATCAGAAAACCAAGCATTAATGCTTACTTGAAATAGATAAGACGTTAAAAAATAGGGCGAGAATTGCATTGATGGTCTGCAACAGCTATTGAAGGCTTTTATGGCACCAGCTACCAGACGTGCTTGGCTGGGAGTCCGAGGCACTTCTTCAGCTTTATAGCAGTCATTGCTGACATTGTTAAGCCTAAAATGCAAATAGCCTGTGCCTGTATGCCTTTTGACTCTGACGGGCCTGCTGCACTATTGAGAGTGGAAGTATTTCTGACTAGGCTTTCTAAATTTGTCCTGAAAGTTTCCATAGAATGAATTTTTGCTCATAAAGCAAGCTATTTAACACATTTTTTTCTTTTGGTCAATTTAAAGCAAATAAATCAGGTCAGGTCAGTTTTATGACATAAAAGGCAAAAATGATATTTTCTCACTTTGGACTCTTTTATTTTTAAATTTCTGCAACTAAAATGTCTTTTCTTTAAGTCCACAATGACAGGTCATTAATCCTTAATGCGGATTTCTACCTCTGGGTATTTGGGGTAGAAAACTCATTAAGATTCTTTTGTTTTATATATGACTGTCCTAATATAAATTTGGAATTCATGTTTAGAATTTTTTAAAATGAATAGAAAGCATAGTCATACATTTAATGAGTTGAAGTATGTAAAAACTACTTCTACCTGTAGGAAATGTGTCGCTCCTTTTTTAAGTGTCTGCTGGCAATTTTTTAAAAAAAGTGAAGTTCTGCAAACACATCTGAGTAGATACACTACAATTCCTAATGTTTTATTATGCTTTCCTTTTTGACAAGAAGTACTGGCTTGGTTATATATATATTTACACATGTATATATCTATGTATATATACACATATACACACGCACACCCCCCCCACATACTTATTAACTAGCCATGGCTCATCTATAGAGTGTCTTATGGATACTGGAGATATCTTCTTCATTCTCTCCCTTAATCACAGTTTCCCTTGCTCACTTCTTCCCCTTTCTCTTCTATAAGATTCTTGAAAGTCACTGCAAAGGGAAGATCTGCCATCAACACACATTCCAAGCTCAACCAGAAAGACTTCACTATCTTACATTTCCAAGTACACCAGGGACAGCCATTTTCAAGATTACCAAAATAGCATCTGTTTCTTTTGATTCCATCTGCTCATAGCTACACAAAAACTCACAGAGAGGGATGCTGTGAGTTTGCTTTTGTGCCTTCTTTTCCTTAATTATGTGCCAATGTCACACACAGTCTAAGCTATATTTCATGTAAACATTTGAAAACCCCATAAGTTCAGCCCATCAATATTTGGTGAATATCACCTGCATATCAAGCTTTAGGAATACAATAAAGGGCAAAGTTGTCACCATTTGTACCCTTAAAATGACAGTGAGTGTAATGTGGAGATTATCTTTTCCAAATTGTTCTACAGATACTAAAGTTTGTAGTTGTGGTAAGGGCTTATAATGTATATAATACAACAAACAAATTCCCATTAAAGACCAGCGAAGGCTTTCTTTAAGCAGGAATGGATGCAAAGAAGGGCATTGTTGCCAGGGCAGTCTAGAAAAGAAAGTGGCAAAAGACTGCACTGTGTGACTGGAGAAGACTTAACTTAGCTTGCAACGGAGTTCTTATGAAGGAGAAGAAAGAAAACACTCATATTGGTGTTACGCATGGCCATGTCCATACCTGACTGTGAACCAGAGACAAAGAATCCAGCAAATAGTGATGGATCTACTAAGAAACACGAGGGAGAGATATGCTTGACATTCTGATTTATTCTTGACTGTAGGGCTGTTAATTATTGGAATGCTGAGTTATATTTTAGCTCATTAGATTATAAACGCAGTACTAAACTATGTTTCTGGAGTGATTTTGCAAGTTTGAATATTAGTACAATCAATTTTGGTATGTCACACTTCTTTCTTATTCTGAATGCCCTTGCTGTTTTGTAGTCAAAATTTACAAACATTTCCTCTTGTATTAGAAATCCTCCTAACAAAAGTGTCAAAGAAAATGCAAATAATGTTATTATTAGAACTCTGAAATGGTAATTACAGAAAGGCTTGTATTAGTCTGGTGTTCTGAGTGCTCAGACCCCCTGTACTGTTTAATGTATTTATGTAGCATTCAAGACGGCAGCTAAATTATAAATTTCCATCCCAAGAATGATGCAAAAAGGTAAGTTTTTGACAGCATCTAAATCTTTAATCATCATCATTTTCTTACATAAAAGATATAGCCTGTTTAGTTATATATTTAATTACCAACTATTGTAGTGGTTTAAAAAGAGGAAGGCTGGGTTTGGAAAATTTTGGACTGCTTCAGGGACACACATTGTTTCCCGCTATCAATAACTCTCTTTCATTAAATCCATAGCATTAAACTCTCCTTTCTTCTAAGGTGACTGTAGAATTTGTATACGTGGTCTCGCTAAGTAATCCGGCATTTCTGTGGCTTTTCTTTTACTGGTTTCAGAACTCTATAACAGTCATTCACAAACCCATTCTTTCATCTGTTGACCAACCATGGTCCAACCATGATCCCTTCAGTCTGTGGTGTTAGCATGTCACATGCAGGAGAACTTGGGCAGGGTAAAAGTCTTTGGAGGTTCAAGGCACCCAGGCTCTCTTCCTTTCCTGGTGCTGAATTTTTGCGATGTCACCTTCCACAGTGAATCAAGACATGAAACAAGGCAGGGATAATACTACTACGTTATCAAGAGCTCATTTTCAAAGCCTTGTGTTCTCCACTTTGTTTTCTCTGAGTGACTTGCTTTGACAGAAGTCAGCTACCACACTGTGCAGATATGTCAACAGCCCATGCTGTCTACATGGTGAGCCCCTTGTAGACAGTGGCTGAGGCTTCTGCTGATTATGAAAGCCACCTTGGAAGTTGGTCTCCTACTTTAACTTAAGTTCATTGGGTTCATATTTAACTAATTTAGTCTTTTCATGGGTTTGACACAAACTTTATGAGAGATTCTGAGACACAGATAAGCTACTATTAAAAAATTTTCCTTATTAAAAAGTTCTTCCTAATTTTTTTAGCCAAAATAAGTATTTCCTATCACCTTAAGTCATTAAGTTTTGAAATAACTTGCTAAGCTACCATAGGCTCGAGTGTTAATCTATGCCTTCTTTTATCCCTACATATGTATCAAGGGAGGGTTATATTCACATCTCAGCTATGTGCTTCAGAATAATAAAGAAAGCAAAACCAGTTTCAGCAAATAGAGACTTACCACAGTTGATGCTTTTTTTTTTTTTTTGGAATCCAAACAGGCATAGATAATAGTAGTCACTTGAACTCTTATTGCAATTTGTAATTAATTTTGCAGTTTGCAAGTTTCTTTCAGGCAATATAGTAGATGTTATAGACAAGGAGAGAGTTAATAAATAAGTACTGAGTGATACCACGCTTTTGTTAGTAAGGTAAGTACTGGGGTCATGCACAGATGAAGAAGAATGAAGTCTATTTCCTCTGAAGAATGGGTAAACACTCAGACACAAGAGTCATTTTTACTGCTAGAGTTCAAGTACAGGTTGCTCTTAAATATAAAATGAAGGAAGACAAACTAATTTGAGGGTCAGACATGGCTTCTCTGAAAACATTGTAGTTCAGTTGAGGTTTACAAGACTCAAGGACCAATCTAAGAGGAAAGAATGACAGGTGAAGGAGAGGCAGACTAGTCAAGGTCTGTTAAGGATTTGAGTTAGGGCAGTTCATGGTGTGTCTGAAGAGGTGAGGAAGAAGTCAGCTATGAATGGACAAGAGAGGAGAATGTTGTGGCACAATGTTGAAGAAACAAGCAGAGGCCAGCCGTTCAACACTGCCTGAGTCAAGTGGGAGATCTGTAAGTGAAGTCAACCAGAACTTGAATTCCGATTTTCTCTTTATACCTTTCATTCCATATGACTTAGTATTTCTTGTTACCCTGTCCTTGTCAGTTGGACTACATGAAAATGCCTGCTTTGAAAGAGAGAAAGAACCTTAAGTCTAAGACTTGAGGGCAAGGACAAGACTTAGCAAAGATGATTAACTCATCAACAGCCGAGGTCAAGAATTTGGTTACTGGCTTGCTGCTCATGGATTGCTTTTTCGAGTCAAAATGAGACTGTAATTCATTTTATCTGTTGGATTTCACTTGGTCCACATGCCTGTTCTAGCTGATTTCCACAAGCACATTTAATGAGTGTTTCAGAGAACAGATTGCATACTGACAGCCAAAAAGCCCAGAAAATTGTCAAGCTTTAGCCAGCCCTGACAAGTCCCTTGGTGGATACTAGGAGATATATATATATCTCCTAGTATATATATATATGAGGGATATATATATATATATATATATATATATATATATATATTTATGAGGGAATGAGGCATGTGCCAGTTTTATATGCCCCTGGATTCAATACTTTTAGATATTTTAGATAGTTGTAAAGTCTTTACAGAAAGAGTGGTGTGTGTATTTATCAGGAAGTCCAAGCTCTTTGAAGGGCTGGATGTTTTATTTTCATCTTTGTTTCTGTGATAAAATGCTTTAATCAAAAGCAGCATAGGGAAATTATTTTTACTTGATTTTGGTTTATAGATTATATTCTATCATCGAGGGAGTCAAGGCAGGTATCTGAAGGCAGACTTTTTTTTTTCTTTTTTTCTATTCCATAAGTTATTACCTCTGACTAAGGAACTCACTTTACAACCAAAGAATAATGTCAGGAAAAATGAAGGATGCTGCTGGCTAGCTGGTTTACCCACTCATGCTCAATAGCTTTCTTACTTAGTCCAGGATCACCTGCCCAGGGAATGGTGCCTCCTAGAGTGGGCTGGGTTCTCCTACACCAATTAGCAATCAAGACATTCACCCACAGACATGTCCACAGGCTGTCCCTTACTGAGACTCCCTAAGGTGATTCTTGTCTATGTCAAGTTGACAATTAAAGCTAAGTAGGATACTGAATCTAGGTGAAAGATGATACTGATTACTAATAGAGTCTATAGGAGACCTTCACAGACTTCTATTATTAGTAGCATATTCTTACACCTAGAAAGATTGAAGAGAAAGAAGGAGAGAGACAGGGTTTCATACTTAACTAACTTATCTACTGACTTATTTCTGGCAGCAAAAGATTAAGGAATCAAGGATTCTTGAATTAGTAACCAGAGCCCGTGTTCCTTAGGCAAGGAGAAGCTATTGCTTTGCTTGGAGATTAGGGGGCTAAGAGGAGAAGAAAGGCTGATCCTAGGAAAATTGCAAAGCTGTTGAAGAGGCAGTAGCTGAACATATTTTCCTTTTATTTTTCAATGTTTCGATGTCTGAAGAAAAAGATATCAGACATAGTACTGACTGGCAGTGATCCAGCTAAATCTCTGGATAGTTTAGAATTCTGTTGATTGGCATTTGACTGAAGTTCCCTGACATCCAGGAGAATATGCTCTGTTCGTGAAGGCTGACTCGCATTGGCCACTTTTTTACTTCTTGTGGGGCGGGAGAAAAGCATATGTGATATTGGGACTTGTGAGGTGTCAGGATGAATCAAAATCCTTTCTGAGCATGTGGGACACATCTTTCTGGGTTCAGCCCTGCCTTCAGTGAAGTCTTTGAATATCTTGCCTGTGGAGATAGATTTATTCTTGTTTTCTTAACATTTTCCTCTGCATGTGGAGGTTTTATTCTAACATAAATCTGACCATCAATTTATATAATCCTCTTCTTGTTTTGGATGGATTTTCATTTAAAAATTGGCTAAATCCCTAGGTGGCAAAAGGAGTCACGCCAAAGTTCAAATGGATGTTAGTTCCAGCACCATACACCTTCAGTCTTTGGCCTCAGAAGCTCTAGGTTTATATTGAAATGTTCTTCAGGTGATGAAGTATAGAAGGGAGAGTGTAATTTTCATGTTTTTTTTTCCTTCCTTTTTTCCTAATCTATAACAGATACTAGTTAAGGGTATACATATAATATATTAATATAAGATAATTAACATTATATATTTATATATTATAATAAAGGATATATTTATGTTAATTAAGGATATATAGATATATATGATATTGGGAAAACAATAAGAAGCAGGAAATGCAAACATTCCATAGATTGCAGAGTCCAGTGGGAGATAAACTGATGAAACATTGTAGTATCGTCTACTGTGAAAATTGTAGGAAAGTAAGGGGCAAAGCAGCGACACTCAACTTATTTGGGAGGGAGATGTGATGAGGACTGTCAAAGAAGCCCTCCAGAGAGGTAGCCAGAGTGTTCTCAGAAGACTGAAACTCGGAAAAGATCCAGTACTTAGCTCCTAAGATGGTTCAGTGGCCTGCCACCAAGCCTGGAGATCTCTAATGCAATCTACTTGATTAAAGGAGAGAGCCAGTTGCCACAGCTGTTCTCTGACCTCCACAGGCATGTTGTGACACATTCCCTGCCCCTGCTCCCCACATAAAAGGAAAATTAAAAAAAAATCACTACAGAGAGATGATGACATCACAGTACATTTAACATAACGTGGATAGTATAAAGTTTAGTAGATTGGGAAAGGTTATTACTAAGGGTGGTGGCAGAGGTCAGGGAGATAAACAGGGAACAATGAATTAGAACTGTGATGATCATATTCTGATATTTAAGTATAGGTTAGTGTAATTTTCCTGTTTTTGACCACAGGAATATAATGAAGACTCTACTTCCCCTCTAAATTTTGTGTCACGGAGGTGGTAAAGCTTACCAATGTTTACAGAGCACCTGCTGTATTGCTAGGCTTTGTCTCTAACACTGGCCTTTGAATACTGGTATTATCAATTATCTATCATGTGGCCTTGAGCAATGATTTCTTCAGCTCTGTCTGTCATATGCAAATTATGTATAGTAATGATACTTTATCTTATGATTGGAGGAATAAAGTTAAATCAGTTTTTAAATGAAATAAAGTCAGTATTTGGCAAATACTAATCATTTGGTGCATACTTGCTAACAGTATTATTGTTATTTTTAAACACATTTTCTAGTTGGAGAGACTGGGTTACAAAGGCCTGAAAACACAGCACCTATCACTAAATGATAGATAGCATTGGAGTTTGCAATAAACTGGCAAAAGGTGTGCTAGTCTTTGCTTGCAGATGGAGCTGGCCTTGAACCCAAGAGTAGAATGCAAGCCCCAAAGGAGCCTAGAGGCATGAATGCAGTGACAATGTTGCCCAGAAATTTTCATGGTCTTGATGTGTGACCTGATAAGGACTGCAAAGATGTGTCCAGACTTCTCTTCATCTCCTGTAACTCCTTTGAGAGGTGGTAGGGGTGGGGCAACAAAATTATTTTTGAATGCTTTGTAGTCTTGCCATAGAGCTCGTGTATAGTGATGAGAAGATACAAAAACAAAAAGAGGCGTTCAAACTTGTAGTAGCTATTAGCAGAGTAGCTACCTGTGCAGTCGTCGACAGGATATTTAGCAAACCTGAGACTCAGTTCTATCCTTACTAAGTTAACAAGCTATTGTTTAGTTAGTTCTGCAGTTTTGCTCTGAAATGTGCTTCATAGGTAGATAGTACTTCAGTAGATAATTATAGCAGGTCGGTAAGGTTGGTATTCACTATCCTGTTTTGTAAATCATCAATTAAAGCATTTAGGGATTAGCATACACAGCCTCATATTGCAATGAAGTGGCATCATGTTTGACCCTAGATAGTGGGACTTCCAGTCCTATGTTCTTACCTACCACACTTAAGAGAGTTTTGGTTATTCACAGTAGTTTACTACTAAGGAGCCAATAATACTGTGACCCAAATAACCATTGGAGATTGGAGTTCAGAATAAGTCACTTTTTCTTCTTCCCTTACAACTCTTTTTTACATTAGAATATTATTTTTTTTTATTTTTAAGGGAAAACTGTGTTAATATTTGTGTAGAGAAGTGATTAGTTTGATCTTCATCCTTGAATTAAAGATGAGTAAAAAGTTTACAAGCGGTTAAGAGCCAGTGAGCTAAACATGCTTGCAGAGAGATGGACATACGCCAGGTGTCCACCATGAGACAGAGTATTTGATGCCACCACAGAGGAGCAGCTGCATGGGAATGTGATTAGTGTTGTGGATTCTGATTTGTACAAGAGGCATTCACAACTTTTAGGTGCCTATCCATCAATTCCAGATGAAATCTGTGGGATCAGAATGGGGACTCTCTTAAAGATGGACACTGTTAATGTCCACCTTTAGTTGTCTAGTTGCTTTCAGTGTTCTTGCGGAGAGACAGACTTTCTCAACTTGTCTATTTCAGTGTCCTCATTTTATCAGGATACTACGTTTTATTACAATATATCTTAAATCGTTACTGTGTCTCATTTTTATCCCTTCAGACTGACTTCATAGGAAATTTTTAGCTAGCCAGCACTTTATACATCACTTGAATGAAGAAACGGGTCTCTATTCTTTCAGAAAGGACACTTTTTCACTGCGATTATTATTATTTTTTTATTTTGAAAGACCAGTAGTGTTCAAAGCCTGGAAAATAGGTCTATGCAATGCTTTCATATAGCTGTCCTTGCGAGGGGTGTCAGGTTTGTTTGTTTGTTTGAAATCATGTTGTTGCCTCAGTATCTGATAACAGTAAGTCATTCCTCTCAACAGTTTATACATTTCTGTATCTCTTTCTTTTATATTTTAAAAATACAATCATATTAATTCCTTTCAATACATTTCAGTACCAACATATAAATAATGTAATCTGCCTGTAAGTGATCATGTCTACCTGTGACATTCAAATGGGAACACTGTTTTTCTGCTTGGAAGTTCAGTTGGAGTTTTAGGGTTTCTGTAAGCAGTTTGGCATGGTGATTTGATACTTAGAGAGTGGGTCAGTTCTTTTGGTACCTCTTAATATGGTTATTCCTGGGTAAACCTTCATTAAACTTATCAATGGAACAGCCAGGCTTAGTCAAAGGAATCCAAGGGACAAGGAGACCTTGTCCCACTTTCCCCACTCTGACATCATAGCATCTTAAGCAATTCCAAGCATTCGATACAAGTTTACTATCTTATTGCTATGATTTCCCCCATTCTGCTGAATTTTAATCTGTTTCTGAATCTGTACTCAGACTCATCTTCCATCTGGCAATATGGTATGTTTTGCTGGACTGCTTATATTTCAAGGATCTTCTTTTGTGTCTTAAATAAAAGGATGTTTGTACATCACATATGTTGGAACATTTGCAATTAGTTGGTATTACTCTCTTAAGTGCTTGGGCAGGGAAGGCAGGCTGCCAGCCTTGGCAATCTTTTCAGATTCCTTCTCATGCCAATTTGCAATTTGTGATGGAGCTACATTTTCATCTGGAGATTTCACTGAGCTCTGGAGATGACTGCGTCTTCAAGTGACTAGGTGGATTCTTGACTAGAGGTATTCACATGACTTCTTCCTAAACTATACTTCCATGGAAATGCTGAGAATAATGCCTTGTGAAACTCAATATGGGGCAGACATTGATGTTCTTATGTGAATGATTTTATCAGATGCACAGCTTATCTGTGTTGATTATATAATAACAGAGACAGCTGTCTAAATATTCTGATTCAAAAATATGGGGGTCTCTGAAACTGAAAATTCTAAGCCAATAATGCTTTTCTTAGGAAATGACACTGACCTGTAGTCAGGCTGCAGGGGAGAACTTTGGGGGGAAGGCGTTCACATAAGGACTTACAGACTGTTTCTGTACCCGAAAGGCTGTTTTGTATGGAATTCAGGATTGATTCATTAAAAATTAATCAGCAAAATCACATGTCATATTTTCATGGACAAGATTGTGTTACTGTTTTATGAATGAGGACTTAAGACACAAGGACACAAGGAACTGAGAACTCAAAGTACTGGATGGTCAGAGAAGATGGCAGAGAAGAATGGGCTTTCTTTAGTGTTGAAGAAGAGACATTGAGCAATAAGACGAAGGTGAGTGAGAGGAAGCCATGGTCCTACACTCCAGGGAGAGGGATGGTGAACTCACGGAATACTGAATGAAAGCACATCAAATTCCATAAAACCATATAAAACCAAACACCATAAAACAAATTATAAATTTTGTTTTAAAATAAGATTAATGATTTTCAAAACATTTTATTTAATCATTTGTGTTTGTTTCTGAGAAGTGGAATATATTTGTTGTGTGTGGGATAAGGTATTTTAAGTTTTAACCACAAAATTGCAAAGAAAAATTTATAACGCAATGCATTCCAGTTCTTGAAAAAAGTCTATTATCGACATTGGTTAAGTATATGAAGTAACTGTATGTATTTGTTCACACACACACACATGTACACACATGGACACATATATTACACTCTCTCACATGCAAATACGCATCCTTTAGATAATCAGAAATAACTTCATAAAACTGGATCATTATGTACATGTTGAAAGTTTTATCCTTTATTATTTTTAGCAGTCACTAATTTGAATATATAGGTGAAAATGTACATGCCACAAATTTCGAATGACATTTCTCTCCACTGTCTAATCATGTCTCAGGCACAGTGTTTCCATAACCTTAATATATCTGTGACATTTATTTGAGAATGCTTACTATGGGACTCTTCATTTTGAATTTCCTGGGTTCATGTATATATTTCTAATTCTTATTCACAATGGAGTTTTTTTTCTAAATGTTTAATCTATTTTATGGATGGCTACTTCTGAATTTGAGCAACAGAAACTTCTTGAACTAAAGGATGGAATTTGCAGGACTTTTTAAAGTCAGCAGCAGGGAAGGACAGGTTCAGATGGGCTCTAGTGCAGGGGAAAGAAGAAATTGAGCCCCTGTTGTCTTTGCATGGTGGCCTCTTTTTGCACAGTCGACTAGACATGTGTACATTTGGTAACATAGCTACTCAAGGCTCCTAGGCCAGATGTCCTAAAGTTTTTTAGCCTGTAAAATTTCATGACACGTTTATCAAGCTTGGGCTATGTGCTAATACACTTTGAAGTTCTCTAACACAGAGATGGCAGCAGAGACCCCCCTCTCTATCAGGTGCCCTCTTCTATAACACAGAGATGGCAGCAGAGACCTCCCTCCTCTATGAGCTGCCCTCCTCTCACTGGGGTCAGGTGGGCTTGGAAAATTACAGTTGAGTTGGAGTATAGAGAAATTGCTTGGAACAATTAAAGTGAAATTATACAACCATGAAAATTATAGCTTTTTGCTAGTTTATTGTTTGCAATTATATAAATGAGGTTGATATATAATTTGTATATGTGAATGCTACCGCCTTTCTTAAAATTTTTTTCTTTTCATATTAGCATCTACCTCCTTTCTTAAAAAAGTAACCCCTTTCTTATTAGCATCCTATAGAAATTCATGCACAAAGAACTTAGGGTTTTCCGCTTTGTAATTTAAGAATAAAACAATGGGTTGTTATCAATGCAGAAGAAAAGCTTCCAAACAAATTTCTGATTTAATAAAGTTTGCCTGCTTTCACACTTGGATAACTGACCTTTTGAAGTATAAAAATTTAACTTCTGAAACATTTAGCTCTCCTCTGAGCTCTGGAAAGCAGACTATTGATGAAAACTAAAAAAGGAGACTAAACTTAAAGTATAAGATGAAAATTGACACCCAAGGTAAAGCAGAAGCAGGGAGTTTAGAGGTGGAGCTGAAATGTCTTTGTTTGGCAGGCCCGGCTACTTCCATTATATTAAGCCACAGGGTGTAAGGTTTTAGAAGGAAATTTCTGGAAACTGTAATTTCCTGTGATTGTAAGATTGGATTCTGCAGTGATGCTATTTAGAGGAAGAAAGTCACTATGCTTATCAGCAACTGGGACAAAATAGCGGAGAACTATGTGGATGGAATCACATAGAAGACCAGAGATGTCGGTAGGACGCACACCAGAGATGTGTATGGGATGGAGTATTGGGATCTGTCCTTCCCAAACAGAGAGAAGAGTAAAGCAACTGATGTCTAGTCCTGAACTCCGGAGACAGCAAATGATATGGCCCTAACAAACAATGGGACCCATGAGTACTAATGGAAAAGGCCCAAAAGATGTGGGCTCTGGTGGCAGACATCTTTAATCTGAGTACTTGTTCCTAAGCATTGGCTGACAGATCTTCTTTGTGAATTCAGGCCAGCCACGGCTGCATGGAGAGACCCTGTCTGGGCTATCTCGATCTTGTTAAAATGTGATCTATAGGGAAAGGACAATGAACAGTTAGATGGCAGGTGACAAAGGCAGACGTCTAGCTGCATCACTCAATGGGTAGCTTCTTACTATGATTTCTGACGCTCACACCTGACGCTGATAAAGCAGTTAAGAATCTAAGATTAGTAGCTCATAGGCCTAAGGTGAAAACTTACTGCTATTATTCTGCTAAAGCAATTTAAAAATAACATGACTCGTAATGACATATTTTTGCACCCATAGATCAGTGCATTGCTCAACCCCCATCAGAGAGGCTTCTTTTTGTGGGAGGTGGAGGTTAACAGAGACCCACAACAGAACAATGGGCAGAGAGTGAGACACTTTGAGGCACTTGCACAAATGGGATGTGTTTATGTCTGCTATGCAGAAGAGGAGGCAGAGGAGTATCAGAAGCGGAGGGGATGCGTGACTCCAAGGAAACAGCATCATCCAGGGACAACAGGGCTGATGCACATATGACCTCACAGAATCCACAGCAGCATGCCTGAGACCTACACAAGTTCAAAACAGCAAATTCCAGTATGGAGAAGGGAAGTGGGCACAAAGTTTCTAATCAAGAAGCTATTTTTGATGAATACTTGCTTGGAAAGGGGAACAGTTTTTTCCAATGGAGTGACACTGTCAATCACATCTTCCAGGGCAGGCCCCAACCCCAGGAACAGTTGGCTAACAAAATGTATCTCATTTTCTTTATGTATGCTTTTTATTTTTTTCGGGTTATTTTTTTATGTGATTGGTTTTTGTTTGTTTGTATTTTCCTTATGCGAGGGATAAAGAGTGAAGTAGGGCAGGTGGGGAGAATATGGAAGGGACTGGGGGAGGTAAAAGAATATGAACAAAATTTATTGTATAAAAATTTAAATAAGAAGTAGAATAGCTAATTAAGAAAGCAAAGAATTCAATCCCATAGTACTACTGACCACACTTGAGGTTGCTGCATCGGTCGGTGTAAGCATGGAATCTTTTCCAGGTAGCAGAAGTCCTGTAGGAGAGAGCTGAGAGACTCCACAGTGAGTTCATAGTGACCATCAGCCTGAAGGTTAGTTCCATGCCTGGGCTTCCTTCTTCTTATGGCATTCAGAGACTTCTTGGGAGCTCACTTAGAACTTGGCATTAACCTGACATTTGTGGCCAAGCATCACTAGTGATACAAATATGAAGGCATGTTCCAGCATGTGCCTCTGCATCTAGAGCCCTCTACTTGCTTCCTGAATCAGTCTGTTTCTCAGGCAGCTGCTAGGCAAAGACTCCAGGTAGTTAGCTCCCATTTCTAGAGAAGGCTGTATTTATGCTGTGCAAAAGAGTTGAGTGAACTGGCTATTTTTAGATGATGTTTCATTTCATGAAGGAAATTATATTAGGGTTTTAGTGGCAAAATCAGCCCCTTCACCTTCAAGTCTTTTTACAAAGGGAGGCAGTGCCGGATTTACCCAATACTGAATAACTTCAAGATCCTGTAAGGAAATAACCCAGTCTCTTCACTTAAAAATAATTCTTAAAGAAATGGAACCCACACTTTGCCTCTTGAACACATTAATTATTTGACTTCATGTGTTTGTGTATTTATTTTAGCTTAGGTCTGTTTTGGTGTCATCAATGCATTTTCCTGGGGGTGGGACCTTTTCATAGTCATTGACTCCAATTTTGTTCAACTAGTGAGCAATTGAGATTTGGACATTTATTTAGCTTAATTTTGCTCTTTTAAAAAGTGTGTTGAGAAGAATGTCAAGGCAACTCACAGTAGCTCATTCCTCCACTCCCCTAAAGGTTGCTATTTTTAAATCAACAGTGTTTTTTAATTGCAGCAGCTTTCTGAGGCTATTAGGCTACTATTCAATTAGGTACTGCTTCTGTGTATACAATGGCACCCAGAAGCTTTAAAGTGTGCATGCAGCTTCAGAAATGTTCCATTTGCTACCAGGGAGTAGCTTAGTTCGGAAAAGCGTGAGGGAAATAGAAATGAGAAAATAGGAACTGTTTCTTATCCCTGTAGTTAGAAAGGAAAGGTAGTGAAAACAATGGGAACAGAAAAACACTGCATGCTTTATCAGGTTTGACCTCCACACGAGTGATTTGAGGTATTCAATATACCTTTATCCCCGTTTAGCTGATGAGAAAGCTGAGGTTTAGAGAGTGTTGTGGTTAGGACATGAACTGTCTGCCTCAGGCTCATGTGTGGAACACTTGGTCTCCAAATAGCGTTACTTTTTCTGGAGGTTCTGGAAATTGTGGGGGTCCTACTTATAATAAGCAGGTTCCTGAGGTACATGGGGTCAAACAATTCTGGACTGAATTGTCTATAGCTAATAGCTAAAACAAATCATCCATTCTTTAAGTTATTCATGTCTGATATGTTCTCAAAGAGACACAGAAAGTAATTAATACAGAGGAGCAATAATTGACAATGAGACACAGAGCCAGGACTTCTACTTAATTTGATTCTACTATTTCAATCACCCTTCAACATCTCAGTTGAGTAACATGGCTGTTCACTAAACATGCTATGTAGTTTTCTGCTATAACTTTTGTTAATCTGGGCTGGAATGTTCTGTATCTGCCATCTTTTAAATTTTTATCATGACGTAAGATTCAGATCAAATCTCATCTCCCTCAAGACCTTTCATCCCTTTCTAAACAGACCATTGTTTTTTAATCTTATAAACCTCTATAGCGGCAGTTCACAACCTGTGTGTTGCGACTCCTTTGGAAGTCGAAGGAGCCTTTCACAGGGATCGCATATCAGATACATGCATATTAGATATCTGCGTTATGATTCATAACATCAGCAAAATTACATTTATGAAGTAGCAATGAAAATAATTTTATGTTTGGTTATCACCACAACATGAGGAACTGTATTAAAGGGTCATAGCATTAGGAAGGTTTAGAAACCACAACTTTATATGACCTTAAATCCCCTATAATCTTTTAACATTTTCAGAGTTGCCTTGTGTTAGAATTACATGTATTGTAGATATATGGACTATTAGCTCCTAGTTTGCACAGGATTTATCTTCCTTCATTCCTAGAATTGTGTCTTGAACATAGCAGACACTTTGTTATGGGTGATTTGAAAGTTTGCTAAAGAAATATTTATATTATATTTTAAGAGCTTGTTTCTTTTTATTTTTAATTTGCTAGTTTTGGTAAGTGGGATTTTCCTTTTTTTTAAAAAAATTGATTTTTATTAAGTCCCCCTCCCTGCTTCTCCCCTCCCCTTCAACCCTCTCCCAAGGTACCCATGCTCTGAATTTACTCAGGAGATCTTGTCTTTTTCTACTTCCCATGGCGATTAAATCTATGTATGTCTCTCTTAGGGTCCTCATTGTTGTCTAGGTTCTCTTCACTTTCATCTTATATTTTGAGGCAAGTGAGGTTGCTCTCACAGAACCTGGAACTCTCCTATTCAGCTTGGTTGGCTGCCTGAGAGTTTCTGGGATATACATGTCTCCATCTTTCCAGCCCAAGGCATTTTATGCAGGTGCTGGGGACCTGAATTCAAGATTTCATTTTTGCATGACAAACACTAAGCCCACTGGGCCATCTCCCCAGAATCAATACTACTTGATTTTATATGAAAAGCTTGGTTACCTTCTAGAATGCCTGCTTCTTAAGGGGCTGTTTCTCCTGTTTGGCTTCTTTCCCTCTTTAGGCACAGTGGGCATGAAGAATGCACCAATCTTACTTGGATGTCCTTCAGATAATCTGAAAGTGACTCTGAACTGAAGATATTTTGTAATACATAGAAATCATATTTATATTGCAAACTGAATTTAGTCACCTCAAATGCAGCCCCGAGGACTGATTAGAAAGATGATTAAAATTCGAGGTGCAGCTTTCATGTCACATTTGTAGAATAAGTGTCATATTATCCGTTTTCACATGCAAATCTTGGAAAACACAAAAATTGATTTTCCTTCCTTTGTGGAATGAATTGCTCTCTGGTCCTCTAAACCATGGGGGATTCTTTAATTTCTTATTTTGAAATTGTGCCTGTGGAGTCAATTAAAGCTAAATGTAAGAATTGTTAAATTTCATTTTTAAAAGAGTGAATGAGCTAGCCTGGTCTACAGAGCGAGTTCCAAGAAAGCCAGAGTTGCAACACAGAGAAACCCCATCTCGAAAGACCAAAATCAAACCAAACCAAACCAAAACAAAAAGAGTGGATGATAATTATAATCATTAAATAATATGCAAGTAGAGATTTTATCATACTGTCATGTTGTCCCATGCTTTCCTCTTTTGTTTCCTTCTCTGGCTACCATAAATAAAGTTAAATAGATGTGACGAAATTGTCTCAGGGTTGTGTTAATGCATAGACAATGGTCATTTAAGCAGTGTTATGTCAGATGTTTTCCATACTAGGAATACCTAAAACATAATTCCAAGGCTTGTAAAAAGTGTATTTAAGCTAGATATATATATATAATATACCATATGCAAGAATATAAATCTTTTATAAATTAAATTATAATTCAGCTAAAGATAATAGTTTTAAGTGCAAACTCTAAAATGTGGGAGTAGTTATAATTGATTCAAAATTCTAAATTAGAAGACAAATAAAAACTAAACACTATTGATTAAGGTATTTCCTTCAAATTTCCTGTGAAAGCTGGGTATCTAATGACCATCTCTCTTGAAAGCCTCTTCTTTATAGGACTACCCAGTCTATTCCTCATTGGCTAGAATGAATTATAAATATAAATTTGAGAGAAAGCAGCTTTAGAGACATGCACACACACTTTGGGACTTTGGAAATAAATCTCATTTACAACGTAGTATTTTTCAGGAAGACGAAATGCTCTGACTTTGACCCTGGTTGGGAACTCAAAAGGCCTGTTTGGAAGTTGCACTTGTTTGAGAACTGTAGAAGTACATTATTCTTGACAATGATGAGTGTTATGCCCAGATCAGGAAGTCCCCCCAAACCAACTAGTGGACCGAGTCCTGTATGTAAAAGCAAAGAGCCTTTATTCTTACTTGAGTTTGTGAACTCAGACTCTCCATGTGTCCTACATATTAGAGTGATCTGAGAGCCTCGAGCTCAGTTGGGGTTGGGTTTCTGTAGTAGCAGCGGTAGAGGTGAAGAATTTCTAAAGTTCAAGACCCCAGATTGGCTGATATTTGTGTACGGGTGTCCTTGTGAAAAGCGATGGGTGTGTGCTGGCAGGTGATCCTATCTACAATGGTTGGGATGTTAGAAATTTCCTTTGGATGGTCTGCTCCTGGGTGGTGCCAGCTTACAACTTTTCCTGAAACCCGATGCTGCCTGCTATGGCAGCTGTGTGGCCTGGTCCCCATTATATGTGACCAGGATGCTCTGGCTCCCACAGTGGGCTGCTGGAGAAGGGAGTTAATGCTAACTTCTTCAGAAGTCTGTGCACAGAGGAAGGCCTAGTGTCCTAACTATAAAGTGCATTAGTTACACAGATGTGTAGTTCACGTGTCTAAACAGTAGTCCCTCCCCACTTAAAATATGTTTTTTGATGTGAGAGTCCCTTCTGTATGTTATGAATATGTTTTATTACCAGTTGTTAATAGAGAAGCTGCTTTTGTCTATGACAGGACAGAATATGGCTAGGTGGAACATCCAAACAGAGATAAAGGGAGGAAATGGTGGAGTCAGGGAAACACGAGCAGCTGCCAGAGAAGCAAGATGTGAGGTAACACCATGACTACATGTCTATATGTAGATGAATGGAAATGGGTTAACTAAAAATGTAAAAGCTAGCCAGTAATAAACCTGAGCTATTGCCCAAACTGTTTGTAATTAATATTAAACTCCAAAGTGGATATTCTGGAACTAGAAAGTGAGAGAGAAACCTCCAGTTACAATTTTTCTTTGATTGTTTGAGGGACAAGATTGTAACTAAAACAGACTTGGTGAATAGCGCAGGCCTTAGTAGCTGCTTGCTTCTAAATGACAGCAAGGCATGATGGGAAGAGACATGACCTGTTTTTCACCTTATAAGGAATTTTCTAAAGAGAGAGTGTGCAGCAAGATGCCTTTCCTTAGAAGCTGACTTAACATTGACCTGGTTCAGTGGAGAATTGCACCTTATACAGCCCTGCTTTTCTCAAAGAAAATCATACTTCTAATTGACAATTTGCAATTTAAATAGATTATTCTTTTGTGGAAAGGCAGCCTTTTCAGTATTTTATCTTCCTCTAGTATAAACTTCCTACACTGGCTTCAGGCCGAGTATGTATTTTCATTAATTATCAATGCAGAAGGCATAAAACTTCAAAGATGTGTACACCCAGGTAAGACTCGAGAGCTCTAGGACCTGGTTAAGGCCTCTGCTGGTGATAAAACAGAAGGTGTTGAACAGAGCATCACGATCATTAGGGTGGGTTGTCTGGCTCTGGGTTTTAGTTGCAATAGCCCTGAGACATTTTTAAAAGACAGACATTTATCTATATTTTTCAAAGTGACTGCATATTTTAGACAGACATTTTGGCTCATGTCTATAATTCACTGGGGGCTGAGAATCACCATGAATTTGATGACAGTGAGGTCCATGCTAACCAGAACTACAGAGTAAGAACCAACGAACAAACATTAAGTTTTTAGCATATAAAGATGAAGTGCCACTAACTAACCAGGCAGTTAAATTTAGGAATTCAAGATTATTTCACTTTAAGTGGACATCATATCAAAATATGGGAAATACATGCAATAAATATTCACTTAAAGAAGTACGACATTGAATTTTAGTACTTCAAAAGTGAATATACAAATAACAGTTGTGGTGGTTTGGATAAGAATGGCCCCATGGTTTGAATGCTCAGTCATTAGGAAGTAGTTCTATTTGACAAAGATTAGGAGGTGTGGCCTTGTTGGAGGAAGTGGGCTTCGAGGTCTCAAATGCTCACATCAGGCCCTTTGTCTCACTCTATTTCTGTATTTGTGGATTAGTATGTAGAACTGTCAGCCACTTCAGCACCACGTCTGGATGTGTGCCACCATGCTCCCTACCAAGATGATAGTGGACTAACCTGTGAAACTGTAGACAAGGTCATAATTAAATTCTTTCTTTTATAATAATTACCTTTCTTTATAAGAATTATAAGCATAGCGTCTCTTCACAGAAATAGAACATTGACTAATACACAGGTTAGTACCCGAAGTATGGTATTGCTGTGATAGGCCTGACCATGCTTTTCTTTGGAAGAACATGGAAGATATTGAGATGTTGGATTAGAACATTGATTGAATGCTTTAAGCATGGTTTAGTGGATCATTCTAACAGGAGCATGGAATATAGTGCTGAAGTAGATTTGAACTGTAGGCCCAACACAAGAAGTTTCAGAGGGGAAGAATATTAGTAAGTGGCCTGGAGATAATTCTTGTTACATTAAAAAAAAACTGCCTAAAGCTGAAGAGTTTCTATTGATTGTGGTTTGTGGTTATTAGTATCATTCTCAAGCAGATCTATAATGAAAAGGGGCATGCTAGACAAAGATAAGTACAATACATACAGTCTGAGGAGAGAAGGAGTGCTGGTAAGTACTCCTGGTAAGTAGCTTACTACTGGTAAGTAGCTAAGCCCAAATTGCTTAAGAGATAAAAGGTTTAAAGACACACTAAACAGAATAAAGGAGTTATGACCTCAGGCCAAGACATCACTAAGCTTTTCTACTTGTGAAAAGGAATTAAAGTAAAACTTAACCAGTTAAGGAGACCATTAACAAAAGTAAGGTGATATAAATGAATGAGAAGACCAAGGTCAACCCCAGTAAAGCGGTAGAATTTAGCAACTTCAACAGTGGTTCTGACTTTACAGTCAAGGCTACCAGAAAGGGTTGGGGAATCATGCATCTATAGCTAAGGAAGGCTGCTGTAGCCAAGAGCCTTTCAGGGATGTCCCTGCATGTAGGCCTGGAGAGGCCATTGCATGAAGCTGTGTGAAGCCTGAATTGTGTTGGAGACCCCAAGATATTGGAGATGCCAAAGTCATGGATTATTTGCCAAGAAGAGCTGTAGATCAAGTGTGGAACCAGTGAAAGAAGTGTGTTACAGTCAATAAAGGTGGACGGAGCTGGAGTTCTAAAGAATGCCTTGATATCAGGCATGGAGAGGCAGAATTTGATGTTTGCCCTGCTAGGTGTCAGTCTTGCTTTGTTGTAGGTTTTTCTTCACTATGCTTCCTCACCTACCTTTGGGTAAGTAATGTATATGCTGGGCTACTGAATGCTGGAAGTATGTGATCTTTTTTAAATTTATTTTTTATTTTGATTTTTTATGATTTTTTTATGGGCTTACAGTTACGAGATTACCTTGAATCTCAGAAAAGCTTTGAACTTTGGTCTTTTAAGTGATGTTGAAACTGTAGTAGAATATGGGGACTGTACTTGAAGTTGAACTGAATGAATTTTTGCATTAAGATATGGCTACACGCTTATGGAGAGCAGAGAGTATAATATGATGGGTTTTTTTAAATAATAATAGACTCCATCAACTCATATCTCTGAATGTTTAGTCATCACAGAATGGCACGATTTGAAAAGGATTATGAGATGTGGAGGAAGCATGTCTATAGGAATGGGTTTATAAAACTCTCAGCTACCCCTCTATAACCATGTCTGCTTGCATGAGATAGTATGGACTAAGCTGTGAAACTGTAAGCAAGCCAACAAATAAATGCGTTTTTTTTTTTTTCAGAAGTGCTGCCTTGGTCATGTTGTATTGCATTTCACAGCAATAGAACAATATTGACTAAGATAATAATTCATTACTAACTTAAAAAGTTCATGCTAAAGCCACGTATACCACAATTTGAAAAAGTGAAAAATGACAGCCATCTAGAAATGATTTTATAAGTTGTTTAAAAATATATAAAACACATAAAGGTAAAGAACTAATAATTCAATCTGTATTATATAACTGTATGAAATACTGTAGAAATGAATTATTGAGTGTGTGTATGGTATCAACTCACTCCAGTAGGCATTTGTTTGTGAAGTCTTTGATAAGTTCTATATCTAATACTGTGACAACACAGCTCACTAACGTTAAATTCACTTCTGCAATATTAGATAACACAGAGTTGAGTTAATAACAGTTCATGTTATCTTGTGATTTTGAGGTGGGGGCAATCTTCCTTTTGAACTGTTGATATTTGATGTTCTACTCAAAAAATCATTGAACAGAGATCAGTACTCTCCAGCATTTTGAATGACCCTGTGCCCATTTGTGGCTCCATATTACTCTGTTCTCCATTCTTAGTTGTTGTTCTGAGGACTGTCAAGTAACAACTTCTATGATTTTTAAGTTTTACAGATGAGGTGTAATGTATTTCCTGACACACATTGCTATTTAAATCATAGTATATATGTCTGATATGTGTTGAGTGCTTGTCACAGAGAAGACAAATTGTTTATATATTCACTGATACATTATGTATTTTTCTAGGTATATTGTGTCATTCCTTTCTTATACTGATATAAAATTAGATTAGGTTGATGACTCTCTAGATCATGTTTCTCTGATGTGATTAATCAGTAAAGTAAGGTTAGGAAGTTTATTTGTGTTGTGTAAGTTCATTAGGTTGTTTTGATTTACCTACGATGTTCTATTAGAAGCACAATAACAAAAATAAAACTCTGAAAAGGTTGAGTGTTCTTGAGAATCAAAGCTTGAAGGGAGACAGAGTGGTATTCCTTGATGGAGGTAATGAAAATGTTTAGGTATTAGGGCCCTTGGAATAATGTTTATTGCTAAATGGTGCCAAAACTACTAAAGTGTTTCAGCTGGGATGAACTTGCCTGTAATTTCTTTCATTAAGTCAGCCTGTATCCTCCATATTGGAGATTAAATACAGATTTCACTGACTTTTCAGTCTGAAAAATAATGCCTTCTGAACATTGCTGTGTTAGAGTTTTACAAAGACCCTATTTCATAATCCTCATTACAGTGTTTCTATTGCCACAGTCGATATAGACTTGTTAACCGTTGAGCACAGGATAGCCCAGAGAGGTTAGGTAACTTGCCTAGTTTCACACAACTTGGAAGGTTAGAGAACTCTGAAGTCTCTCCACCATATTTTAATACAAATATTAAATATATAATATTCTTTTTTGTCATTCTCATGCATGCATCATAAACATACTTTGATGATATTCATCCTCTCTACTAGCCTGCCTTTCCCCCTTTTTCTTCATGTTCTGGTATATTCCCAGTAGTTCCTGTTTGCCATCCTGGCTTTCATCTCAAAATTCTGTATATGAGAAAAAGCATTTGATATTTGTCTTTTGAGTCTGGTTTGCATTTCTAAAATACCCATTTCTATCTCTCTTCTTGCAAATGACATTCTTTTCTTCTTTTGGCTGATAAAACTTCACTAAGTATGTATGCCATTTTTCTTTACCCATTCATCAACTGATGGGCACATAGGCTGACTCTGAAATTTAACTCTTGTGTGTAAACTGACTTTGATTTCTATGAATGTGTCTCTAGACATCATGTAGTGAATCATACGGAAGCTCCAGTCTTAACTTTTTAAGAAACGTCCATACTGATTGTTGTAGCATCTGAACTAATCTCCATTTCTTCCAAGAGGATGTCCGGGTCCCTTCTCCTGCACCCTCCATATTCATTAAAGTTTCCTGAGATTTGTTTGCTTGTTGATAGTTATTCTGACCGAAGTGACATGAATCAGAATGTAGTCTTGGCTTGCATTTTTTTTGAAAACTAAGAACGTTGAACACTTTCTCATGTATTTATTGGCCATTAGTGCTTCTTATTTGAAATGTGTTCAGTTCTTTTTTATTTATTGGATTATTTTATTCTTTTGATAATATTTTATCTTTTATTTAGGAGTTATATTATTTTTATTATAACATTTAAACATAATTCTTTAAAATTTCCTTTACACATGCTATATTTTTGATCATTTTTGAGGTTTTAAATGCATGTTTAACATCACTCTCCTTCTGGTTGAATAGCTGTTAAAGATATCCCATTGATAGACTGATTATTTCTTTTGGTATCAAAGCCCATGCTCACCATCACTGCTTTACTTCAGCAGAAGGTCTTGGAAAACTTATCTTCTACTATGAGAGGATGGGAAGGCACGGATTTAGTATGGTAGAATAAATGCAATTCAAGAACTATGCTCAAGATAGAATAACACTATAGAAAAGGAAATTTCCATACTTTTGTGGTAGTAAGCTCAGAGGAGGTGTTTATTGGAGAGAAAAGAACAAACTTTCTAAGTGAGCAGAACTGAGTTGCTTAGTTCTGGCCCAGGGAAAAACATAGCAAATCCAGATGATTGGCACTTCTGCAGAGCTTCTTCAACGACACATAACTCCATGCTAATAGATTTAGAGTGAAGTAGCAGTGAGTGGGATGTCTAGGAGACTAGTATGGGTACACTGACACCAATCAAAAGGCATAGGTCTTCTTTCCTAAAGTTAGTGTCTTTAACCATTTTTAATAAGCTAGATTGCTTTGTTAAGCATATACACAGTGGGCAGATAAGATGGAAGGGAGATCAACTAGGTTGCTTATGCCAGATTTTAAGAAAGGACAATGCTTGGTGGGTTTCAAGGGAAATGAAGTAGACAGAAGGGTACCTACATCTGGAAGCAAAGGTGCATGAGTTGGCTTGAAAAAGATGATGAATTGAGTAATGTTATAAAATTAATGAATGACTTACTTGTATTATTATTATTATTATTTTATATGTATTTTGTTCAGCATTTACGTGTCAATTCAATTATATAGTTATTTCAAGTATTGGTTCTAAATGCTCTATTTCATGGTGATAGACACTCAGGGAAACCAGTGCTTAAAACCAAGCAGGCAATCTTTATTTGTTCATTCAGTCCTCAGAGTTCTCAAAACATCTAGAACACTGAGTAAATGTCTCTAGCTCTACTCAACCTTTCACGTCTGGGAGAAAGTGTCCGTGGGGGGAGGGGAAAGCATCAGCGATTACCTTTATATTCATCAGCGTAACTAACTACTCTTAGGGACAGTCGTTCTTTAACTGTGGTAAGTGCTAAGTATACGAGGACTGTTCCAGCACTTCACTTTGAAGTGATTGATTGGAATTCCCTGTTGGACAGAAAGTCATACTACCACCTTGTTCTTCGTGGGTCTATGCAGGTCTGAATTCTTTTGTTGGGGACAGTGGTCCTATTGTTTCCGTACAGTCAATTAGCTGAGGTACTTTGAAAATGTCCAGCTCAGCAACAGGAAGTGAATGGCCTTTGCGTGACTGTTAGGCAGCTTTCTTATGCCACGCCCCCTCCCCGGCCCTGTGATGGAGACAAAAGCATTTGGATTTGGATCCTTCCTATGCTGTCTGTATAGAGCATATGCCACTCTCTCCATCTTTATTGCTATTCATATCGAGGTCAATTATGAGCTGCTGTTTAATGTCACCATGAAACTGTTCAATTATTTTCTCTCAGCATCTAAGTATCTATCCTCAAAGGGATTTAGGCAGAGTGGTATGAATGCTGAGGAAGTCTTAGGAAACCCCTGGCTCTAGGGGGCTTTTATTTTGTGTTTCATCCTTTCCCAACTATGAAATCCAAAGTACTTCATAAGTCAATAAGGAATAGCTTGATGTGCTATCATCTTTTTGAGTAAGATTGGTGAAATGGACATTGTTCCCTTCATGGTGATGGAGTAGCGATTGAAAAGAAGCTGTTATCCTTGACACTTTTTCCTTATCATTCTTAACTAAACTTTTCCAGAGTAACAAGTGTGTGTGTTTGGTTACATCTAGGTAGGAAAACATTAAGGTGAGTTTTTTTTTTCTATTTTAGTGTTGGAATGAAAGACTATGGTTACAGAAAATACCTGTTTTGAAGTGAATCATAAGTGAATTATCAGTGTTTACTTGTTTGTAGTTTGCCTATAAAGTATCCGGAGTCACTACTGCCACTGTGATTTGCTGAAAGATGCACAGAAAAACATCTCTAAAAACATCACAGATTGGTTCATTGGTCCTTACCTAGAAATACCTCCTCTTCTAATGATTTTCCCTACAGCCAAATGTATTTTTTTTTCTTAAGTTAATCCAATTGTTCCTGGTCATCTTTAAATGCTCTTGGCTATGGAATTTGGTTTTGATTTCAGCCATGCAAAAGCAGCCAAGTGTCCTGGGGATGTTTATTCACACAGGCTATCGTGTTTGTGCACGGGTGTGTTCTGGTTGTTCTTGGGAGAATGGTGTAACTGCGTGAATCTGCCAAGGAAATTCTTGGAGGGAGTTTGTAGTCGATGGAGACGTCAGACACACAGACAAGGGACCCCAAGTCACGGCAGAGTGAACCGAGTCTTAGAAGAGAAACAACCAGAAGTTTGTATAAGAAGAGGCAATGAGACCGATCTCTTCAGTAGGTGGTGAAGTATTTGTGGTGAGGATAGGAAGGATATTTATAGTCAGCCTGGCATTGGCTGGACATTCAGGTTAAGTGAGGCCAGAGGATGCAACTATATCATTGAACTGTGTGATTTCATCTCACTATTCTCCGTCACCACTTTTCCTGAGCCATTCAGTGTCCTTCCTTGTCTTGATCTTCTGACTTTCTTCCTGTATTATACTTAAAAAATCTCTTTCTGTATGTAGTTTTCATAGTAAATTTTATTATTTACAATTTCCATCTTGGCTTCCCAGATTAATAAGTTTAATAGGGTTGCATTGTTGTCGAATTGAGGCAGAAGTTCTCAGCATACGATCTGTTTGTTGATTCATGTCTCTCTTTCCCGACTCAGGGTTACCTGTTTATCTTTATGCCTTTATTGCATCCATCTTTCCAGCACTCAATTCATTTACTTGCATCTGTTCTATGTTTAGTTATGAAGAACAGGTTTATTCCTTGAGGACCACGGCAGAATGGGTGGGTCAGGTAGAAGCTACCACGATAGAGTGTTATTTTAAGAAAACATATTTATATCTAGTTGTTTTCATATTATTGCCATGTGATAAAATTTTATTTTTTGAGTGAGAAAGGATTGGATCATCTTAATTATCAAGTAGAATTTTCAGTTTTAGGGATTATTCATGTATCTTTTCACTATATGACATAGAATAGGGTAATTTCGAAAGATTATCTTAACAGTGAGAGAATATGGGATTGACTTACTGAGAAATACTAAGATAATTTTAGTAAGGATGGGTAGCCGTGGTAAGAGGCAACCTCCAATATTTAAAGGTCCCCTTTTAAGGTATATGATACATATTTCCTATGCACTTACATAACACTGATATGCTCTTCAAGCAGGAAAATGGATTCACTTACTCATTCACTAAATAATTATTCAAAAGGCTTTCTGCAAGGGATATATTTACTTGGGTGTTTGCTTGATTTCACTTTCCTTTTTTCTTCCCTCTTCTTGATTCTTGTAATAGATCTTGAAAAACTCATGCCAGCAACAGAGAGAAGCCACATTAAAAAAACAAAACAAAACAATTTAGAAGCCCGGAATCCAGCTCAGTGGGTTTTTAAGGCTCAGTTTATATCCTCTTAGCACACGCTTCAGCTAATTCAGTGCCTGACCTACTTGGCTCTTTTTGGTGTTGGCTCTTCTTTCTGATCTATTTAGACTTGGTTAGTGGCTCTAGATTGTATGCCTACGCCACTAGCTAGACAGACTTCTAAGCAGCACAGCCGTGAGCCGCCAATCTTCTGGAAGGCAAACCTTGAGAACTATACTGCTGGAGAGCTTAACTCTGTGTGCCCAGGTGGGCCCAGCTGTCCAGACTCAGTTATCCATTGGAAGTTTGTGGGCTATGTGGTGTGACCCATTATTTGTATTCCTCAATTTTTTGCATTCATTGAGCATTCTCTCTTCCCTACTGTTCATGTTTGTGCTGTGGTTTGAGAGACATATTTAAACAGACACCATTGATTTCAACATAGTCTGCAAATATTCTTTTTATAAAGGAAAAGTGTATAACTGTGTCAATTCTGACTTCAGTTAGGATTATTATCTTCCTTACTGAAACTCATGAAATTAGTTATGGACTTATTATACCCTCTGAATATGTTTCAGAAATCCCATTTCAGAGGCTAGAGCCCTCAGCTGGTAAGAGTACTTGTTTTAGGAAAAGATCCAGGTTCAGTTCCCAGCATCTATGTGGTGGCTTAAAACTATCTGTAACTCCAATTCCAGGAGACCTGGTACTTTCTTCTGACCTCCATGGGCACCAGGCATATGTGTGATGTACATACATTCATGCAGACTAAACACCCATACACATGAAATAAATAAATAAATCTTACAAAAAACAAAATTATTCAAAATGTATTTCTTTTAAGTAGAAGAAACTTTATCTGCTTTGGTGTTAAGTTCCAGGGTAACCAAGACTAAAGAGAGGTGAGTTAGAATTGATTTTTCCTCAAATCACCCTTGATGAATCAAGGAAAACCTATTGGGTCAAACAATATCTCTAAGTTGGTGTTTGCAGGAATTTTCCAGGGCTTCGTTCTTCATGACTGCTGCTTCAGATTAGCTCTGGCCACTTTCTCCACTTCCCCATGTGGCAAATGCTGCTCCACAGAGGTCAAGTGTCTGATCCCTTTTCTCATCAGTGTTAGGCCTCAATTGCTTTTTATTAAGGATGGGGACAGAGTACCCAATAAGGAATTATAGTCACCTTGCAGTACATCGTATCAGGGAATTTGTCTCTCCTTGTGCCTCTTTCTTGCTGTCCTGTTCTGTGATGGGAAACACCTTGACTTCCCAGATACAACTGAATCTCCTTCCTGTAACACCCAGTTGCAATGCTATTCTAGGAGCGGACTGCAGGTTGTTTGGGAAAATGCCATCATCATTTGCTGGCTGCTGGAAATATTTGGCTTTTAATCAATATCTGTAAGTGTCCTGACTAAAGGCCAATGGCCACATTTGGCTTTAATCAATACTGAAAGTTAAATACTTATATGGATTTAGAGGGTTTTTTTTTCCTCTAACCCCCACATTTAGGATACAACAACAAGAAATAGTATATTTACTATTGGGAAAAATGGTATAATAGAATAGCATATAATGCTTTTTTAAAATGAAAAAAATCAACTTTACTTCAGTAATATCATTAGAAAAGAAAAATTTCCAGTTATTAAAATATCATTTTGTTAATATATCACTGAATATGCTTTTGATTATTTCTTTTCATTTTTAAAATAGAAAAAGTCCACAACTGTGTTTTAGTTTTTTTCTGTATCAGCAACATGAACATTTCACTCCTTGACTCCTCGTACTTACTTTTGCCTGTAGCATAAACTCACATCCCTTGGTTGAGTTTTCAGAGTTCTATTGTTTTTCAAAGACTCTCCCTTTAATCTCTCTTAGCCACTCCTTGTCTCTGACATTTGGGCTCTTGGCCATTCTCTGCCCTTCTTGGGCCAGTCGTCCTACCTCTTGGGAAGATTCTTCCCTAAGAATGCCCTGAGTCAGAAGTAATGCCTTGCTCCATTTGGTGGTATGACCCAGTTCTATTCTGTATACTTATGCATTGGGCTTTCCTTTCAAGCATTCCCATTCATACCTTCCTCACTAGATTTGAGGTGTGGAGGGACTTTTAACACCTTACCGCTATTCTCCCTCCCTTCCCTGCAGTCTGTAGCAGGGGAATCCACTACAATAATTCTAACACCATGTTCTTACTAGCTGGGCATTCTAAGAACGCAAATTCAAAGATAGAAAGGTACATTTACCCCCTACCTTTTGTAGTTCTTGCCATAATGCTTCCAATATGTTAGTGACTAAGAAAGAGCAGTTGAATGAAATAATTTCCTCTGCTTTTAAAGAAACACACATACACCAAAAGCCAAAGGACTATAACTCAACAAAATTCTTTGGAACATTTTCAAAAGAAGAGAGCTTATTGCTTTGTA
This sequence comes from Myodes glareolus, assembly GCF_982192425.1. NCBI lineage: Eukaryota > Metazoa > Chordata > Mammalia > Rodentia > Cricetidae > Myodes > Myodes glareolus. The sequence goes on from NC_142050.1 coordinate 8,012,189, forward strand.
ATGTGCTTCGGAGTATAAAGCATGCTGGATAGAAATACAGTAAATAAATATTATTCCAGGCAGCACTGTGTATTACTGAATATTAGTAATGACCCCCATGTCTTATAAAACCCTTTGAAACACTGTTGTTCTTACTATTTTGCTGTTGTTATGCAGCAGGCCACATCATGGACTATGGTGGACCAATGAGACTGGACCAATAACTACATCATCAGCTAAATTCTAGGCAGACAGCCATCTACTAAGAAGAACACTCAAGTCTGCCTCTACTGCTTTAGAGTTTTATTGGTTATCACCGTCATTTGCTTTCCCACAGCTTACATGCATTGTACCTTTCAGCTTTCACACACTATGGCTAGAATCAGCTTTCCAACTCCATATTTGGTTGGAAATGATTCTGTTCCTACTCGAAGTGACTTTGAAAGAGACATATTTTCATTTTTTTTTCTGGATCCTATATAGAATGGTACATTTCATCTTACATGTCACCAGCTATTTCTTCAGATTCTCCTCTATTTGTTGAAAAATTTTCAGTAAAAATGTATTACTGTGTCGTGCTGTTGTTGTTTCGATGCCATTCCTTTCTTATTTAATTCATTACAAAATAATTCAGTATAATAAAATCTTCAATTCTATACAAAAATTAAATTTTATATTAAAATCCATGGTTTTTAAACATTCAGTGTGTGTGTGCCTACCTTGGCATGTGTGTAGATATCAGAGGAAACCGTGTGGAAAACAGTTTTCTCCCACTGTGTGTATTCAGAGGATGAAACTCAGGTCTTCAGGCCAAGTCACTGACTGACACTTGAACTCAATTTTTCTGCGCTACTTAAGATGGTTCAAATACTTTTCCATGACTGGAAAAAAGCAGTGAAGGTAGTGTTAATGTTCTATGTTAGTTGTAATGTTTTCTCTCATGTAATTAAGAGAAAATGAAAAAGTACAAATGGTTTTGTCTCTTCTCTTAAGGATGGAGCTAGCTGTTGCATTCAGGATTGTTTGGTGGCATTTTACAGATCAGGATCTTACGATACTTAAATTCTGAATTTTATGTAGTACGAAGTGATCCGTTCTGCAGACAGAAGGTCTCATCTGGTCCCACTGGACCAGTTTCTCTCCATCAACCGGGTTCTACTTGTTTTTTCCTGCAACTGCTTATGAAATAACCACTCTGAGGCTTATTATCAGTTACAATTGTTTGGCCAGTGTGTTAGGCTTCTTACTGGCTAGCTCTAACTATTAAATTAACCCATTTCTATTAATCTGTGTATTGCCTCAAGGCTATGGCTAACTGGCGTGGTATGTTACTCCTTTGGCAACTATATGGCTTCTCTTTGACTCTATCTATGCTCTCTCTATCTCTGTTTGGATTTCCCACCTGGGATTACTCTGCTAAACCATTGGCCAAAACAGTTTTATTCATCAACTGATAAAAGCAACATATACACACATGGACATTCTGCATCATCTCTCCATTTCTTTCTAAATAAAAAGGAAGGATTTAGCTGTAGCATAGTAAAGTTAAACGTAACGAAAACAATTGTTGTAGAAAGTACTCTTGAAACTTAATCATTGTTTTGAGTTTTTTTTATAGGATACCATAGATATACAGCCACCCGCATGACAACTAGAAGTTAATTCTAGAAAATGATGCTCCCCCAACAGATTTTTGTCTTCTCAGGGTTATAGATAATTGTCATCTGTTAGTGGTGGGTTATAAGTTGTATAGGGTTAGGGGTAAAATGTGAAGTAGGATGAGGAATCTCTTTTTTTTGGAAAAGAAAAGAAAAGTAAAGGGGGAATGAATCAGATGGGATAATAGGCAGATTAGTGTATCTATTTGTAAGCTATTAGTTAAAGAAAATTTACATTGGTATAAATTCTTGTATATTGATACATATGTAAAATTATCTTTGTATTCCTGTCTAAGATAATTTGTGTATCGATACAAATTCAAATTATATTTGTTATATTGAGTATGTTCCTATTTCTGTTTATAATATTCGTACACAAAATTACAATAAAGTTATTTTGTCATACTCTGTGTATGTATGTTTCTACCTCTTTTAAGATATTTTGTATATTCATGCATTTTTAGAATATAGTTATCATATTGCTTTATATATGTCTACCTCTGATCAAGATATTTATATATATATAGTTACAATTCAAGATTATTTTTTTCATTGCTGCACATTCACTTAAAGAGTGTCTATTTTTTATAATGTAAAGCTTTAGTCTTTAAGGTATAGGCATTAAGAAGTAAGGGGAACACTCATCCATTGCTGGTGGGAGTACAAACTTGTGCAACCACTTTGAAAATCAGTGTGGTGGTTTCTCAGAAAATTGGGATTCAACCTACCTCAGGATCCAGCAATAACACTCTTGGGAATATACCCAAGAGATGTCCAATCATACTACAAAAGCATTTGTTTAACTATGTTCATAGCGGCATTATTTGTAATAGCCAGAACCTGGAAACAACCTAGATGCCCCACAATGGAAGAATGGATAAAGAAAGTGTGAAATATATACTCATTAGAGTACTACTCAGCGGTAAAAAACAATGACATCTTGAATTTTGCATGCAAATGGATGGGAATAGAAAACACTATCCTGAGTGAGGTAACCCAGACCCAAAAATATGAATATGGTATGTACTCACTCATTAGTGGACTCTAGCCATATACCAAGGACATTAAGCTTATAGTTCACAAGCCTAGAGAAGCCAAATAACAAGGTGAACCCAAAGAAAAACATATACAGATCCTTTTGGATATTGGAAGCAAACAAGATTTCCGGGCAAAAGTTGGGAGTATGGGGATAGGGGTAGGGGTGGGAGTGAGGCTGTGGGTAGGGGAGAGGGGGAGAGGGAAGGGAGAAAGGAAAGACTGGCGAGAGCTTGGGGGAGTGGGAGGGTGTAGAGGGAGGAAGAGCGGATATAGGAGCAGGGAAGAAGATTTCTACATTAAGGGAACCATTTTAGGGTTGGGAAGAGACTTGGCTCTAGGGGGAATACCAGGTGTCCACGGGGATGTCCCCAGCTAGGTCCTTGGGCAGCAGAGGAGAGCGTGCCTGAAGGGTCCTTGCCCCACTATCACACTGATGATTATCTCGAATATCACCATAGAATCTTTGTCCGGTGACGAATGGAAATAGAGACAGAGACCCTCATCAGAGCAACAGAGGACTGAGCTCCCAAGGTCCAGTTGAAAGGCAGAAGGAGGGAGAGGACGAGCAAGGAAGTCAGGACTGCGAGGAGTTGGTCCACCAACTGAGGCAGTGTGCCTGTTCTAATGGGAGCTCACTAAATCTAGCTGGACTGGGACTGAATAAGCATGTGATCAAACTGGACTCGCTGACTGAGAAGCCATTCATAAAGGCACAGGGACTTGTTTTTAAGGCATGTTATGGCTTTGGGGGACCCTAGTCTTTATGGATGCATAGCTTCTTAGGTCTGGATGTAGTGGGGAGGGTCTTGGACACCCCTCATGGAGGGTACCCTGCCCTCTCTCATGAAGGGAGTGGAAGGGAGGAGGGTGAGTGGGGAAGTGGGAGGGGGTTGGGAGGAGGGGAGGAAGTGTAAATTTTTGAATGAAAAAATAAAAAAAGAAAACAAAAAAGAATTACAGGTTAATAGTCACACACGTTTGTCATATTTTTAGTTATGTAAGTCAGGTTCTCTAGATGTATAGAGATGTATTCTGCATAGATAGGTAATCTGCAAATATTTCAAAGATTGATAGAATATGGCATTTAAATAATTCAGGAGTCTGTTGATATGACGCACAATTGCTTCTGACAGCATCAGTTCATTCCTGAGAGAATGTTAGACACTGAAGACAGTTCTCTTGGAGTTTGTCTTCTTGGAAAAACTGACCTTTGGGTAAAGGGCTGCTCTTGCCTTGCCTACTGACAACATGTATGCTATCCAAACTAGACAAGCAGGATATAAGCAAAAATGACTGTGAACCTTGCCAAGACAACATAGGACAGTCTTTCAAGTTTTCATGCTTCTGATAAACGGTCGTCAGATACTTTAGACCTTAGGCGAAGTTGGTTGCCCCAGTGCTACAAAAGAGACTTGAGTGACTTCAGGTAGTCAGCTGTCTCTGTCATTTCTTACAGCTTTTGGAATTCACTTAGTTGGTCCTCCTCCTTATTCAGGTATTATTTATTTCCTCTCAGGTCTTTGATGGGGTTAAGACTAGCTGATCATAGCTACTTTCTTCTCATAGCTTTTTTAGTATAAGTCTTAGACTCTTCAGAATAGGACAATTATTGAAATAATCTCTGTTGTTTGCTAATTTCCTTAGATTGGACATTTAGCATGTGTTTCTTGCTTGATGTTGTTCATGTTGGTTGTAATTCTATTTTTGTGTATGCTTTTGCCCTTTCTTTCTCCTGGACAATACTTGATATTGGTTCTTATCTTATTTAGCTTTGTATTAGGTTTAGAACCCTCTTATTTAGACAAAAGGGAAAAGTGTTTTGGGAATTCTTTCAGCCTTTTGGGTATTGGTCCATTAGGGTATGGTCTATGGTACTAAGACTTATAAGTGCAGACAGGAAGCATGCCTGCTCTCTTGGGCAGTTGTTAGAGTTCTCTTGGCAGCTTTCAGTACCCATAGAGCAGAGGATTTCATAGCTTTCTACCCTTGTTGTGAGTTTTTCTCCGAATAAATATTGTTATCTTTTATTCTTGGCTCTTGTGGATTTCCTTAATTGCACCTACACCGTTCAAATGTAACAAACACTTTTTAAAGATTTTATTTATTCTTGTTTTATGTGTGTGAATGTTTTGTCTGGTGCCCACCAAGGCCAAGATAATCTGATGTGTAGTTATGGAATGTTGTGAACTATTATGTGGGTGCTAGGAATTAAATCTGGGTCCTCTACAGAAGAACATCTCTTAATTACTTACTTAGCTATCTGTCCAGCACTATACACACTTTTAAAAATATCTGCTGATTTGAGATCCTTATAGTCATTTTTAATAATTCCTCATCATTTAACCCCAGGTTATTTTCTATAATATTCTTGAGAACCTGTGATTAACACTGAACTGGACTTTTTTGAAGAGTCGAAATAAAGGATAAAGTGTAATTAGAAAACAGACTAAATGGGCCTTGGTTGTATTTTCTCTGTAGCTGTAGTGTTCCTGCAATTGTACTGTATTATTTCTTATTTTCATTACACTATCAATACAACTTTGCTCTCACATAGACTTTTGGTTAAAACTGAATTGAGCAAAAGAAATTTTTAATTGAACTATTTCAAAAATAAAAAATTCACTATTTTCAAATCTCACATTTAAATCTTTTCATTGCATTTTAGAATATCTAATATATTACCACATAATATTTGCACTGTGTATATAATTTTCATTTACATTGAAAACTTTTATTAATTGTTATATAGGCTTCAGTATGGCTGAAAATTACTAGTGTTACTAGTATAGTCAAACATTAGTCTTTTGATTTGAGAATATAAATTGCTGCCAATCATATGCCTGAAAAAATGTTGACATTCTATATCTCCTTAAATAAACATGATCCACTTACTCACCTAATAGAAGGGATTCAGAGAGTATTGTCACATAGTTTATGGAATGGAAATGTACTTGTTAATTTTTTTTTATTTAGATAGTTGTCAAGACATTACAACTTTACATACGACCACTAGTCAGTGGTGAACTATGCACCGTATGTTCTTTACTTTTGAAACTTTGATGTTAAGTGTTCAGATAACATCAAATCAATTCACCGAGATTTATTCTTAATCACTATATTCCTAATAGGACATCTTAAGGAAGGACTTCTCTTTGTTGAGAGGGAATGAAAGGTGATATAAAAATGCATTATTGTGGGGTTGCTTCTGTGTAATTTTGGATCACTGGAATGCCAGTTGGGGAATGGCAAAGGCTAATGCTCAACAGATGGCAGAGTCCTAAAACCTATAATAATAGATGCGGTTACTCTCATTACTGCCATTTGATGACACACACAATAGTGTGAAAAGGCTTGAACTGGGTAATCATAGTAAATATACTCAAAGGGTCCAGATGCATTTCAAACAATCAGAACGGTGATGGATATTCAGGCTGAATGCCATTTCTGTACATATTCTAGGTACATTTATTGCTAAGGATTAGAAGCAACATTGCTTGTCACAGAGAGGAGCGCCACGTCCTCTTATAATAACAAGCAACAAAAATTGACATCCTTTGTAACACAGACAGATTATTCCACATCCTTTATGATTGGGTGTCATTACCGTGCATATAAATGTAGTTTGCAGATGTTCAACATCAGAGATCAAAATACCAATTTTGCTTACAAAGGAATTGCAATAGATCTCGAAACCTAAGCACTTCTGAAAATAGATAAGTTAAATCTTTAAGAGTGGGGACAGTAAAAATCAAATGCTATCAGAAAGAGCCAGCATCAAAAGGCATCAGAAGGGTTGTGTGGCTTTCCAGAAGACCTTGCTATTGCTATTTTCAGCTTCGTTAAAGCACAATTCTTGGTCTTAATTTCCAGAACCTGAAAACAAGAAGAAAAAAAATGGAGGCTGGTGTTTTTTTTTTTTTTTCCTGAAAGACAGAATCTGTCATTCTAGAGAATTAATTAGATCACATTTGAATATTCATAATTTATCCTGTTTCTAATATGTAAAAATAGTACTTGGTGATTACAGAAGGGGGAGGTGGGTGGGTAACAATGACCTACAATGACACTATTAAACATGGTATAATAGACAAATTTCCCTTTTGATTTGATGAATAATTTAATAATAGTTACACATATATGTGTATATATTTGTTGCTCTACTTAGTGTGGTAACGGTGTATGCAAGATAAAAAAAGGAATTTTTATTTTGTGGCACATTATAAAATACCTAAGAATAAAAAAACATTATGGTTCATGGAAAACACTTTCCACTTTCCCCAGCCAAGCAACCTCAAACCACAAACAGCATCAACCAAAGGAAAGAAACCCAAGTCACTTATTTTAACAGTCTTGTGTCTGCTTGGAAGGCATGGCTAACAATGTGGATATATTTTGCATTTGCCTCTGGGGATTTACCACTCAATATTAAAGCACTTCCCACTGTGACATTTTTTAAACCGTCTCTTTCCTCTGCTGAGCTAACAACATAATGGGGATCAAGAAAGCAGTCTGGAACAAATACAGCATAAAATTCCTGCCAAGCTTTGGCAGCAGAGACATGGTGTTCAGACCTCTTTGTGCAGTGGGTCAGGATATAGGAATGCTGTTTGCTGCCCTTTAAAAGCTTCTTAAATGAATTAGATTGGCCATATTGTAAATTTGAAATATGTACACAGGGTCCTTGGTTCAAATCTAAGTGTATTTCTTTTAGGTCAGTGATTATGTATGGAATAATGCATGTGAATCAAGAAGTGTTGATGATACCATTAAAACTACAAAAGAGTGGCTAGTCAGTGGGAAGCCGCAATCCAATAACGAGAATGTGCAATTTCCTGGAATGTTGTAAAGGTTCATTCCTTTTCATCAGATTTATTTTTCAATTTCAAGAAGTAGAACACTAAGTTTACTGGCTATATTATTTTTAATGTTATTATTATAGATTCTGTTGATAAATTATTTTATTCTTAGTAAATTTCATAATCCAAATATTTATTTTACTAGGGACTTGAATCTGAGATGTCTTGGGACTAAGAAATTTGAACACTTAGTACAGCTATTAGAAATAACTCAAAGAACTTTGAACCTGAGCAGTGAGAAATCACATTGGGACCTTTTAAATTAAATGAAAATAATTAACCCATCTACAATTAATATAGTATTTATATGGATTATTGCTTAAATAGGTGCTTAAATTTTATATGCTCTGGATGATTTCAGCTTAAATTAGTTAAAAGCACAGTTTAATTAAGACTGATGAGATGCAGGAAGAATGCGTTTGGCTTTATACTTTGTCTGAGCAGAGCCACTTCATACAGTGCTCATTTACCTCTGACAAATAAAGAAGTCAATAAATTCCTGTTCCCATCAACTAGACTAATGAACTTCATTAGTTGATCATGTTATCAGTATAATTACTACAGACCACATTTTGCCCTTGGTTATTAATGAAACAGACTTCTGCATTACAAAAGCATTGCCTGAGAGGAGAACTAAGTCCAGTTCTGGAAAAGAACTTTACTTTCTTTCCACACTCTCTGTTACACCTTTTTTAAAAAATACAGTACATTCTCTATGTCCATTTGTGAAGGTTCCCACACTGTTTCGTACATAGTTTTCTCCAAAGAGATCCTGACTCTTGGTGTTCATAGATATGATTTGATTTGGAAGCACATTTTTTTTTTTTTTGGTGAAATATAAGCTAGTATGAGGTTATGCTGGAGCATGGTAGCCCTGAACCTGAATGAGAATTTTTGAAAATATGTACAAACAGACATCGGGAGAATGGCATGAGGTGGCAGGGGCAGAGGTGGGGGTGAAGCAGCTGTAAGGGCATGGACGCCGAGGCTGGACTGCCAGTGCTTTTGGAGGGGCCCGGATTTAGTCTCACCACCTAGATGGGGCTCATAGCCTTTTGTAATTCCAAATGATATGATGGCTTCTGTGGGCACCAAGCACGCAGGCATTGGCAACACACTCATCAACATAAAAATAAGCAAACAAGCCTGCAAAAAATATTTTTAAAAGAAAATACTATATTAAAATACTCAGATAAAATGAATCCCAAAGCACAAAAGATTTTGCTTTTGATACCTAATAAATCATAAGTGAGTATAAGTAATTTTAATTTAGATGCCATCAGTTTAAAAGCATTAATAGTTATACTATATAGCTTTTAATTACATTTTAAAAGCACATTTATAAGTACATAGAACTTCAGAATATGATTTGTACACAGAAACAGGAACCATGTCCTTCCTAGGTCTAAGGACTTATGTCTATTTTTCTTATCGTTTTAAAATAATTTAATAAATTTAAAAAGATGTGTACTCATCAGTCTTTGCAGTTCAGAAACAATTTCAGGAGTTCAGAATATGGAATTAACCCACCCAAACCAAAGGCATAATTTCAGATATTCTGTAAGTATTACATAATCATTATTCTGAAATTATGTTATAGACTATATGTGATCACTTTGCAGACCACTTTTTGTGCATAAGAAATGGAAAGGACAATTAAATAGAAAAAAGATTGGTAACAGAAGGAAGTGGAGAGAGAAATACAAGCTTTAGTCAGTTCCAAGACCTGTTTCAACTGTTTTCTTAACCTGAGTGACTGTGCGAAAGACCGATGATGGGGATGGGGAACTGGGCAATGACTGCCATTTTGAAGGTAGAATACTTAACATGATACAATTTTAGATTTTCCCCAAGTTTTTGAATCTATTTTCTATTAAATACAACACAATAGACTATGATTTTCTTATTTTTATCTAAGAGAAAAAGTTTTCCTATATTTTCTGCTATGATACAGAATAGCCTTTTGCTGTTAAAATAGTTGATGACATTTTGCCATTTAGACTTATAGATTCCTTGGTGGAGATGGCATTACATTATTATAACTTTGTTTATTGATATTAGAGGTACTGCTATCAGACATGGGAAGAGTTATAAACTTTGAATTTTTTGACTTATTTGCTTGGTATAGTGAAAGTTATGAAGAAGTCATACATTTTATTTTAAGTGGAAAGTTGCTAATAGAATTGTCATTGCATTATAATCTTTTTGAGACAACACTGATTACAATTTCATGTTGTTTAACAGCACCAAGAAAGAGAAATTTAATTAACTGAAGTAGGGACTAGGAACTTTCTTAGGAGATCTGGGAGACTTTCGGGGAATCTGACCATATCTTTCCTATGGAAATCCAAGCACTCTCCAAGGCATGACGCTGAATCAGCTGCAAATTTACATTTCCACATCATGTATATCATAGCTATCACAGCACTCTCGACGTGTTGGTAGCTTATACATTTGTATTGAAGGGCAGGCAGGTAGTTGCATGATGGGATCTGTGAGGGTTGCTCTCCCCTCAGAGCTCCACTACCAGCAATGTCTTGGGCTCTCCATTGCCCAAGTCCTTGAGAGGAAATCGCTGTGTCTTCAGGAAGTTTCTTTGAAAGTAAAAGGGCTCTATGGGAGATAAACCATTCTATAGATGACCTGGTGTTTTCCTCAGACACCAAAATGCTGAGGAAAAAATATCATAAAAGAATCTTGATAGAGCAAAGAGATGGAGAACTGATGGGGCTGTGAATTTCCGTAACAGCAGTTAGGTGAAGGGATCCAAATGATGCCTCACACAAGTTTGTTTAAAAGAATGCCAAGTTATTTTTTGGAATGTTGTGATTTATAATTTTTCTGAATTTTTGTGAAGTTCGTAGTGACAAGGTACTGGCTGCCTTGTTTGGGCATGAAGTACACCCAACTGCCACATGGGATACTTCTTATCAGAGCTTTGTTATTGGTTTCTAGTAATCTTACTCTAGAATACTGTGGAGGGCTATTATTTTTAAAGAAGAGTTCCACTAGAGAAATTTTAAACAATTGATTTATTATGTAAAAATTCCCAGATATATGATATAAGACTAAAGAAAAACTAAATGTGGCTAAATTTTATGAGCATTATAAAGCTATCAAGACTTTATGAAAGGATCGATTGACTTATTCTACTTTTATCAGAAATTAATTAAATAAACATTTGTACTCTCAGACTATAAGAGACTCCATGAATTCTGCACCACAATAGTAATTTTGGCATCAACTCCTGTTTTGAAGCAAAGAGAAAATTTTGAAGACTCAGATTTATAACAAAGTAAAACAAAAATCAAAACATTTGAGTAGTCTCATGCTATCTGTCTGTGTTCCTAGTATGCTACATTCATTCATTAGATTCTTTCCCAGGCTGACATCATTAACTTTGCTTTGTGGATAAAGAGACACTCAGAGGTCAATAGCCCTGGCAAACGTTTTGTCCAGTCACTGCCACTGCATCAGGAGACAGAAGTCTTAAAAAATGTGCAGTCTCATTTCTTTGTTTATCCTACTTGATGTTAGGTCCCAGTCATCAGTCAGGAGATGTGCCACTGTGAATCTGCTTAGGCAGTGGGTTATCTCAGAATAAGAACTCGTTTTGATTTTCATCCTAATAAATTGTGGAAAGATGATTGATGCTTTGCTCGGTTTCCCGTTGTTCTCTACATCTGTCTCTACATTTGTGTAACTACGCTTGAGCTTTCATTCTGCTGTTATCATGGTGTTTCTTTTACAGAATTCGGTGTTTCCTCAGTCATTGGCTCCATTAATTGTCTCCTTTTAGTAATTATCGCCATATTTTAAGGCATGTGTGAATTTTCTTTCATTTAGATAAGCTCCATTTTAAATGCTAGCAAGCCCAGTTTATAAAAAAGAAATAAAGAAAGGAAAGGCTTTCAAACACAGGCTATTGTCCAGGGCTTTCATAGTGCATTTCAACAAAGAAAATCTGCGCTCTCCCAATTTGCAAACATCTGGAGGAAAATAATGTGCTAATTAGAAGGCAACATGGGTTCATCAAAAACAAATCATGCCAAACTAACCTAATTTCTCCTTTTGATTTCTTAACAACCTGAGTGGGAGCACAGTGGGTATTTTTATTATAGTAAGATACTTGATATAGCCTCTTAATATCTTGAAAGGCAAAGGAAATGCAGATTAGGTAAAATGCCTGGCTAATGTGGAAACGAGCGAGGGAACATTATCTACCTGTGGTTCAGCATATAAGAGGCTGTGTGGTAAATTCTATTTTATTCATTGTATAAGTATTAAATATCTTAAGCTTTTGAATTTGGTTATAAGTATTTTTATTTTCCATAATAATACAAGGTAATTGACTATAGGTATTTTATTTTTTAAAAAGTAACACTGAAGGAATATATATTAGAATTCTTCAGTCCAAAGCAGATTGTCGTATTAAGTGAATTAAGCTGGTTTCAGAAAGACAATTGTCATATGTTTTCTCTCATAAGTGCTTTCCAAATTTCATATGAATTTATAAAATCATGTATGCAATAAGACAGGGAAATAGAAGTGAAGGGGAACAAAGAGAAGAGAGAGGAGCAGGAGGTGACCAAGGGGAGAGCAGGGCCTAGGGGCTATTTTTAATGTACAATATGTGGATGTATAAAATGTTCTTCTGTAGCAGTGCTTTTTATAATCAATACAGACACACACACAAAATACAATAACCTCGGTCATTTTCTATCCAGAAAGTAACATATCCTGGCTATCTTTATATTAGAAAACTACAAAACTTAAACATAGAAATTACATGTATATATTCTAAACCCATATAAAGATGTGTGTATTTTGAGGTATAACCATATTCCCACTTTACATATTGAATCAATTTTTGATAATTTTTATTTTAGTTTATTTTTGTTGTATGATTTTTAATTCATTTTAATAATAAAAACCCAGAGTTAGATATTATGGAATGAAAGCTGAAAGATCAGAGAAGCAGAACAGCCAGTGACTAGTTTTACCTCTATGGAATCCTCAGAGCAAAGAGGTCTCCTGACTCTACACATTTTTATCAGTGATATGGAAGTTTTTGCAAAAGTTGAAATATACCATAATTGCCTTAAAGTTTACCCATTTTTAATTATTAATATACCATTAGCATAGTCTTGATAATGATCATCCTTTATTAGATAGACTATATCTTTTTCTCTTACCAGCAATGATACGTGAATATTTATCATAAGACAAATACCTATCATTGTATTATTGTGTCAAAATATGAGCCTCGAAAGAATTTTTTATGTGCTTTCTATGTTTCTTCTAAAAATTGAATGTGTTTACATTTTTTCTGTCTGTTTCTGAGAGGAAGCCATGTGTTTGCCTGTGTTCATGTCTATACACATTTATACCAAACCCAGCTCTAGGTAGATGAATATCTTTTATACAGAAAATGGAAAGTTTCTTTTCAGGGAAAATGAAATTCACTGAAAAGATTTAAGTAATGAAAGTTGTCGTAAATATTTTAGAAGTTCGTGTTTCATTATGCAGCTCTGATGAAAAACTTCCAAAGTATAGCCTTGAATTGACTTTCTTCTGTCTCTTTCCAAAGATTTATCCAAAATAGAGATTCATTTTGTGATAGTTATTGTTCTTACTGAGAATACTGAAATAAGAATTACTTTATGCCCCAAAGTGATATTTAATTATATTTTGTTTTTTTATGTGTTATACCAACTAAAGTCCTTTAAATGGTGCTTGAAATTTTGCCTTGTATTGTAATGCTGTAGCACACACAGTAACTTCCACTGCTATCTGTGCCCAGGTTTTTTTTTTTCTTAAATTTCTCATCTTTTCTTGCATTTTGCATGTTGTGTCTCATTAAAATTTCAAATGAATTTGTGTGACACTGATTGGAATTGTTTCTGTGAGGGAAAATTTGCACATTAGATCTGCCCAGAAATACAGCTGTAGTAAGCACCGCTCTTTGTTCAACACAAGGATGCTGTGTTTTAGGACAGCTTGCAGGAGCTAAATCTTCAATAAAATTGCCATTTGTCCCTGTAGGAGGCAGTGTGCATGATGGCTAAACATGAGTTGGACCCCTCAGTTCCATTGCTTATTGACTGTGTAACTAGCATCTCTAAGTTCATTTACTCATCTGAAAAATGCAATGATATTAATCCATTATGGTTGTGGATAGGGCTTATTGAGACAATAAACACTTGGAATGTAGTGGGTTCCCAACAAGTAGCTCTAATTCTTATGTCCTGGTGACCAGACTTCCACGAAAGGTAGGAAATAATCTTTCCTATGTGCTTTAGTAAAAAAAAAAAAATCTGTCACTACTTTCTCAAGAGTGTTGGAATTTTTTGAATACTCACAAGTATACTTTTACAAATAATACAAATCAATACTGTCCTTCTTACTCTTATCCCTTTCCTCCACTTTCTGGGTTTCTTCCCCTCTTTAGTATTGACTGAGAACCAGTGGTGTTTTATGCTCACTTGGCATTAAAGAAAGAAAAACATATAATATCCCTTCCTGAAGCAGTTCATGGACCAACAAAGGAGACAAATATTAATCAAATAGTTATACAAATAAATCTAAAGTTGTAGGAATACCAAGCGTTACACAGATGATAAAAACATGAGTTTCTAAGTCTCTTTGGAAACAAAACACATTTTGAAAAAAATTACAAGGTATAAATAAATAAAACAATAGAATCCTAATTAGTTACTTTTTTGACCAAGTGATTATAGAGTTTATTTTCTAAATTGTGGTCATTGTGAACCCATTAAAAGGCCAGATTACACTAGACTTCTTCTCAATATGATACTCTTAATATGATACTTCTTAATATGATACTCACCTCAGAGTAAATCTTCTAGTTCCTACTTCATCTTATGTTTTTGCCTCCAGCTTCATTTCTGACCTCATTTTTCTATACTCTTTTCTTACAATTATCTTCCTGTGTTCAGGCAGCATTCAGATAAACTCATGTTAGAACCTTTGATCTTGCTGTTCTCAGCTCAAAACAGACTTTTCTAGATAACCCCTTGACTTAACAGTAAGCTCTTCCCTGATGACCTTGTATAAAACATTAACTCAGTCTCTATCAGCACCCCATTATCCTTACTCTGCGGATATCACAACACAACATTTTATGCACTTAGTAGCTTATATGCTCCTTCCTGCCTTGCCCAGTCCTACCTTGTTTATTAAAATCTTCATGGATCAGGAGATGCTTACTCCTGAAGTTCTAGCTCTCTGAGCAGTTCCTTGAAGGTGTCTGTGAAAAGTAGACATGGTAGAGAGATTGCACGGAGCAGAAAAAGCAGCACATTCAAGGGCGTCAAGGCAGGTATGCCAGCTGCAGAGGAACACTGCTGCTGTTCACATGGCAAACAAAAGACTTCAGAGAGATTGAGGCAGAGAGGCAGGGAAGGACTGTACTTGGCCTTTGCTAAGGTCTCTCCACTACAGTACAATGGAAAATATTGTGTCATAAACTGAGAAGCAAGTGACCTTAGTTATTCTGACTTCAGGATGTTTTTTGATGGGGTAGAGGCATATTAATGACAATGACAAATAAGTAAGGTAGCTAAAATAAAACTTGTGGACATTAATATGAACTCACTGAGTACAGGTACTTACTGCTTGACATAAAATTCAAGAATCCACTCCACAAAGTTGACCTTTGAACTCCACTCGCATGTCATAACATGCACTGCTTCTAATCAACAACAACAGCAGCAGCAATAGAGATGTAGCAATGTAGAGACAAAAGACATGCCAGGGATTCTGTAAGTCATCCTACAGCACACAGCACATCCTTCCACGTGAAGCATTAATCAACCCCAGTATCAGTGGTACTGAAGTTGTGAAACTATCATTTTAGAGCTGACCTTACAAATTGATCAGTGTTCAAAACTTGACACTTGGTGTTGAAGTGTATGGAAGTTAAGAAGGGTGGTGTAATCACATTTAGCTGTGGCTATCCACAGTTTAATGACTGATAAGGGTTCCTGTTCACTGCAGAGCTAGTCTGCTGCCATGTAGCCATCGATTCTTCTCTTTATCCTGTATCTTACCTTCGCTTTCGTGGAGATAGAACCAGTAGAGAGGGTAGAGATAGTTAGGATTATACTTCATAATTGAAGTGTGAGTATCTGGCCATATATTTTATGGCAGTGGTATAGATGTTAGAACGCATGTTTGGCTTGAGACTCACTGAGTTAATTAGAGCCAGTGAGTCAGCGAATTGCATGCATCCGATATGATAGAATACTGATTCTAAGAAGAGGTTTAATCAAAAATAGCCTTGATATCCTTCCTTTGGGGAGCATTACCATCACTCAGTATATTATTGGATGATCAGTTAATGAATGACTATCTGAAAGCAATTATTAATAATTATCTTATTAGCTTCATATACAGGAACCCCAAGCACATTCATCACAATTCCCTTCATCCTTTATAGGCTTGTGTTGACAGGAAGAAGCCAAATTAGCTGTATTGTGTTTGTGAATAAACCTTGAGGCACTTAGACATTCATGAGGCTTAAATTTCATTTGCAAAACGAGGAACTGAAAACAAGGGATCAGGATTTACCCTTCAGCAAATGTATTGTTTCTCCCACACGTGTGATTGCAGCATCCTTTCATTCTGAAGGTCTCTTGGGAGTACAGAAGGTATCCAACCCAATACATTTATATTTCAGATCTTCAAAAGAACTAAAGAATGTGTACTCTTTTCTTTTTTATTGCTGGATGATGCTAAACACATCATCCAGATTCAAGCAATGCTGACTTGTACCTTAGTTGAAAGTGTCCTCAGGATACTAGTTTTTTCTCTTCTGATACAGAATATTTCAAGCCAGAATATGGAAAGAGAGAATACCATTAGCCTAAAATCAGTCAACCTTTCTCTCTCTCTCTCTCTCTCTCTCTCTCTTTTTCTTTCTTTCTTTCTTGCTCTCTTCCTCTCTTTCTTTCTGTCTTTCTCTTTCCTTTCTTCCTTCTTTTCTTTACTTTTCATTTCTTTTTTTTTTTTTTGAGAAAGGGTCTTTCTTCTTCCTACATAGCCCTGGCTGTTCTTGAACTTTCTACATAGAACAAATTGGCCCCAAACTTACAGAGATCCACCTTCTTCTGCCTTCCAAGTGCTGCGATTAAAGTCATGTGCTACTATGCCAAGTTATGTATTGCTATCTTTAAATAGGAAAAAGTTTAGTATGTAAAAAGGATATAGTGTTAGACTTCCTTACTATCCATTTATTCCTTTCTCTACCTTGGTTATCTTTGGTGAATGCTTTTACCCTTACCATGCATTTATGGTGGAGCCTGAAGAGGCATGTGTTTTCAAGGCTCAGTTGCTGTTATTGGACAGGCAGTTGATCTAGTCCATACTCTCTTACATGTTTTCTCACTCAAATGGGCCAATAATCTTCTGTCATCCTACTTTATGGGAATTTATTCCTATTCTCTTATTAACAGTTGTTTCTACATAGGGAATGAAACTAAAAATGTGTGTTCATTACAAAATTTTACTTGAGTTTTGGTTAATCCTAGTTTTATTTTGTTTATGTTTTCCAAGACAAATAATGCTTCGTGGCCTTTCAGATGATTAATAAAGTAATGGGATAACTAATTTAGAAGCTAACAAATACACATGTTTTAGCTGACCCTTCTCTATCCGCATTCATCTGTAGTGTTAGCCGTACCTATTATCCAGCAACCGTTTCAAGCTCTTTGAACACATTGAATTTTGAAACAGATATAGATAATTATATAGACTGTGCATGAGAAAATACTGTAGCAATCTTATATTCCCATCCAATTTATTTCTGAAGTGATAAGGTGAGTCCAAGGAACTTGGAATGATGTCTAAGAATTGTATACTTCATCGAGTTAAACTCCAAAGCCAGTAGTAAAACTGAGGAGAGTGTAGAGTGTGGCTGAGTGCCCGCCCTTCCCCACACAACAAAAATGCTGAGATTAATTCTACACTATAAAATTACATGAACCAATAACTGGGGGGATATATCAGTGATTAAGAGCACCTACTGTTTTTGCAGGAGACTCCAGTTCAGTTTCTTTCACAAGTATGCGTGATCACAAACCACCTGTAGACAGTCTCCATCTCTAGACAATCTAGTCCCTCTTTTGGACTCTGTGGCACTGCACCCATGTACATAAGCCCATAGACAGACACACAAAAAATTAATAAAAAATAAAATATTTTTAAAAATAAATAGGATCACATTAACCCAAATTTTCATTTTATGATGAATAGATTTAGATGTTATCATATAAGGGATAAAGCATCCAAATATATTTCTAGTTAAATAACAATGGAGTCACCTTGCAAATACTTAAAAATTCTGACTTGTTCCTTTAAATGCCCAGTGGAAAGAGGAAAGATTTAGAAATGAATGTTTCAATTTGATTTGTTCTCTTTTAGCTTCATGTTTGAAAAGATGATACATAAGCTACTTCTCTATAAACTTTCACATATTCTATGAGTTGGGAAAGATATTTTTGTCATAATTTGTTTTTATTCAACAAATAATTATCACTGTGACACTGGGAGAGCTTGGGTCACAAGGCATTTTTATGCTGAAAAGTTAATAATTTAGTTGTTAAAAAAGACATTTTATTGTGGAATGAAAATTGTTTGACTTTATATATATGTATACATATATATATGTGTGTATGTATATTTGTGTGTTGACATATATTTCTATACTTATATGTGCTGACTCAAAATCACACACATACATATTACACCCATATTTATGTAAATGTGATATGTCGTTATTGGGAGATGTGGAAGGCATTTAAGGCCAAAATAGATTGAGAAGTGACAATTTCCATGAAAGAGACAGAAATGATTTCAATTGTAAAGGTTTGAGCAGGTAATGAGGAAAAAGATTATACAGGATATCGAGGATAGCCAGAAACATGGAGCAAGGAAAATGTCCTTGAGGAAGTTAGTGACTAAACAGGAAGGGAGAAGTAGTGAAGGAAAAATAGCTCAGGAATTTTCACCTCTTTTGTACAGATTCTTGGAACAAAGCTCGTGATGATGTAATGGTGACATTGATTAGTGTTGATTGTATATTGGCATTTAGGTTGTACATGTCGTGTGGATATCTCACTCAGCAATTCTAAAGTACCTTTTGATAGTCATTGTGGTTTTCTACGTCTAATACAGAACTATGCACACGTGCCATTCTTGTAAGCGGTTGAGTTGATCAGATCCAGGTGAGGCTAGCCTGCCTTGGGAATTCACTCAGGTTTGATGCTGTGTAAGTGCCTCCCCCTCTTCAGATGAGTGGAATAGTCTCTTAGCAATGTAAGTTTTATATTTCTTCCTCCACTTCAGTGAGCATTTGCAGATTTAGCAAATATTCAGAGTTAATAGAGTTTAATATTCAACGTTTCTACCTACAAATTCTCCAGATGACTTGATGTCAAGTATTTGAAGGCTGTCTCTTTAACATGAGATTTGTTCTTTCTTCCTGGGGCAAGCATATGGATTCTGCAGTTAGATTGAGTGCAGTGATGATTGAGAATACTGCAGTTGCATAGGGCTGACTTTCGGGACCTTTCTTGTTATAACCACACCACTTCTCCAGAACACTAGAAATGTGCTATCACCTCCATTTTATAGATAAGAAACCCAAAATTAAAATGTTTAAATAGCTTGTGTCTAAAGGCATACTTCTGATGGGAGATAAGTTGGGATTTGAGTTCGGTCTCATCCTGCTTTCTCCACGACTTTTGCTCACAAGTGGACAAAACACACAGATAAAACTTGTTTGTTGTATGTGTTGTTAATTATGAACATCTAGAGCAATTTTCTCATATTGATGATTTGACAGAGATTACTTTTCTCTCAAACTTTAAGTTTGATTTCCACAGCTGTCTGGTTATATGTTCTCTAATCTACTGGTTAGTTGGCTAAATGTATTAAATGATTTTCACCCTCTGTTTTTGAAAAGAGATTTCCCCCCACATAATATATCCTGATTACTGTTTCCCCTTCTTCTCTAGTCCTCTCAGTTTCTCCTACATCCTCTCCCATCTGGATCTACCACCTTTCTGCCTCTCATTAGAAATAAACAGGCTTCTAGCGGAAAGTAATAAAATATAACAAAGTATAATAAGATAAAAAAGCTATCTCATTGGACTTGGACAAGACAAAAAGAAGAAAAATAAGGGGGAAGAAAAACATGAGAACTGGAGTTCTTGATTTAGGGAGGCTTATTTTCTTAACGGTTGCTCTGAGGTTAGACTTGGATGTGACGATGTCCTGAAATCAGAAAGAGCAGAAGTGAGGAAGCATGGCATACTCTAGGGAGCAGCTTCTTTGAAGCCAAGATTTAAACAGGGGATAGTTAGAAATAAAACCAAGCAGTGGGTCAGGGTCAGTTTGTAGGGGTCTTAAGTGCAAAATCAAGGGGGCTGGGTTTCATGATGTGAGAAAAGTTGCCGTGGAGGTTGATAATAGGGCACTAAGGGAGGGGGATTTCAGGAGAGGAATTAAAATAAGAACCCATGAGGTATACAACAGTCAATTTTCGGAGGAATGAGCAACACAAACTAAAGAGTAATTATAATTGATCAGATGCCCACCAATTATGAGGGGAAGAGGAATGTGAAAAACCATCTTTAAGGAAACAGACAAATTTAAATTTTTGGACATTCTCGTAGACAGAGTGAACTGTCATGACCAATGTGGGGAGGGGCAGACACAATATAGTCAAAGAAATGAAATGATTAGATATCACCACAATTTGTAAGATGTGACTGCATCATAGTTTAAAAAGCTATGCAGCCATTTTGTGTATCACTGAGAATATTTGACTGATGGCTAGTTTTGAGATTCTATTAGAAAAGTTTTATTCTCATTATTTTTAGCTATGATAACATTTGGGGGGAATGGAAGACAATTATTTTCTTATGATTATTTGCCTATAAGCATCATATCTACCCCATTATTTCAAATTGTCCTGCAAAGTGGTTTTTTTTTTTTTTTTGTGTGTGTATGTGTTTGTTTGTATATGAATAAAAAGGGACAGAAAGAGACAGGGATCCAATAAGCCATTTCATGATACATTCCACTGATTTAAGGAACATTCTGTAAGCCTCACCAGTCAAAGATTAACCATCCCTCAGTATTTCCTCACTGGGGACCAGGTCTACAACACATGAACCTTTAGAAGATCTTGAGTTCCAAGCAATAGCACTATGTTGGTATGTGTATGACCAATTCTAACTGTACTCAGTTCTATGTCATTTTCTATACCTGTAGCCTCATCAGGATACACAAAAATCAAATTTGACATAATTTTAAAGATTACTGAATATAGCCTGTACGGATGTTCATCAGAGCGTTGTGCTCTTCTTCCAATTTTCCCATGTGCTGAACGCTTTTATCATAACAACTGAGCTAGAGGGAATGGAAGAAATAGGTCAGGCACTGGAGCCTAAAGCAGAGCAGTGTGAGTGGTAAAGAAGGAGCAGATGTTGCTAGGATAATTGGCATCAGCGGGTGAGTTGTTCAACTATCAGAGGAGTTCCTTAACGTTGGGGCCTCGCAGAGTGGATGTGGACACACTCTGAATGGAGACAGGAAAGGCTTTCGAGAAAGAGCTTGGGGAGAAATGTGTTCCGTTTTACAAGTGTTTAGTTCCCAAAGGGCGTCCCAGTAGAGTACTCACTGGAGGAAGACTCTCGGGATCTAGGCTAGAGACACGACTTTGGTGGTCAGCCGTAGAGGTGGATGGCTAAATTTCTACATGTAGAAGAGTAATATGGGCAAACTGAGAATGGCCTGTAAGAGTGCCTCCAGGTGATGAGAGGAACAGCTTGCCGCCAACAAAGCAGACAAACAGGCCAAATCAGAAGGACAATGCAGGAGTAACATCATATAAAGAAGTGGAGGGGATACACTGTGCATGGTAGGCAGACTAGTAACATTTTGAAGCTGAGTAGAGATCATCAACATAAAAAGACAGACAAGTGCAGCATAGACAAAAGGCCCTGGAGATTACTCATGAGGGTATTTTTAACTTGCGTGAGAGGTTTGTTTAAAAGACTGTCATAGTGACCTATGGAGGAGACACAGGGCTGTACCAAGAAGAGGGACTGCTGATTTGAGGAGGAAGGAAAACGTAGATTCTTGTCATGGCTTCTGTGTCATAAAAAAGTCATGGGATTCAATTATTTTTTTTTAAATAAAAATCCAGGCTTAACTTTTTCCTACTCCCTGGCCACCTTGACAACTACTCTTGTTCGGTGGCTACCCCACACCTAAGGCAGGAAAATGGTCCCAGAGAAGATGAAAAAGTTGCTGGAGTGGATCAATGTGAGGCTCTAACTTGTTACAGGAAGTTGAAAGTGTGTGCTGGGATGCAGAGTTTGAAGATGATCATACAGGGCAAAGTGAAATTGGTTATCCTCACCAACTGCCAAGATTTGAGCAAATCTGAAAGAGAAAACTATGTCACATTGGCTAAAACTGGTGTCCACCACTACAGTAGTAATATTATTGATTTGGTCCCAGTGGGAGGAAACTTCTACAGAGTATGCACACTGGCTATCATTGACTCAGGTGGTTCTGATATTACTAGAAAAATGCCAGAGCAGACAGGTCAAAAGCAAACCAGGGAAGTTTTTCTTTCATAAAATTTCAACATAACTCCTTTAAAAAATATTCATGCTTAACACAGGGATAGCTAACATTCTTCCAACATGTATTGTACTGGTCTTTATGCTATTCAAAACAATAGATATAGTCAGGACTGTACTAATCCCAGCTATATGTCATTTCCTGTCACTTTGTTACTATGCAGGGTGTAAGGTTTGAGTGCACTGCTGTTTTTACCACTGACACCTATATAGAAATAGAAATATTTTCTCTCCTGCTCTGGAGTCTCACTGATTTATAATTAAGTTATTAGGCTATTAGTACACAAAAATACAACATTTTGAAAAAATCATACCTTTACTGAGGAGTAAAATGATGCTCTTATACAGTAAAGAGAGATTCAAAGACAGAAAAAAACCTCTAAATAGTTTACAGTGTGTTAAAAATATATGCAGGCTAAAGGTTAAAGTCATTAAAAATAAAAAGAAAGAAAGAGAGAAGTAGGGTGTGGTAGTACACACTTTTAATCCCAATGCCTGGAAGGCAGAGACAGACAGATCTCTGAGTTCAAGGTGTGGTAGCACACACCTTTAATCCTAGCACTGGGGAAACGGAGACAGGTGGATCTCTGTGAGTTCAAGGACAGCCTGGTCTACAGAGTTATTCCAGGACAAAGATATACAGAGAACCTGTCTCAAAAAATAAAAGTAAAAATAAAAGAAATAGAGGTTAAAATAAAGATGGAAAATACACAGAGAATCTTGATACTATATGCTATTATGCTCTCTTTGAATTGTTTGATTGCTGAGGAAGGAGCAACAGCTGCTAAAAGACTTTTGTTTATAAATGCTGCTGAACTAACCCAAGATAGATATTTTGAAAATACCTTGGCTTCAAAATTGGAGTCAAAAGGTATGTTACTTTGGAGAAGAGATTTTGCTTTTGTTTCCACAGAAAATGAGAGGCTGTGGATACATTCTGAGTTAAGATAAATCAGGTTCGAAAAAGGAAGACCACCTGAGAAATCTTCGATAGGAACAGATGGCCCAGATGACAGAGTTCTACATCCAGAAGAGATTCAAGACTGCTGCCTGAGATGATCAAGACTCACAGGATACTCCAATCAGGACTTGATTATAACTCTAAATTTTCTTTAGGTCCCCATAAGATCATCAGCGCCCCCAAACAGCAGGAAGTAGCTTGGAATACTACGCCCACATTCCCAACAAATGGACTATGGGTATTTTCCTTTGTTTAAAAAAAAAAGAGGGAAATGGTGTGGGAGAATTGTCTGTATCTGTCAATCATATTTTAATAAAACGCTGATTGGCCAGGCAGGCAGTATAGGCGGGAAAGCCAGACAGGAAGTAGGGGTGGAGCAAAGAGACTGGGAGTATTCTGGAAGCAGAAGCTTTCTCAGTCACTCCTACGCAGACCACAGAAGAGGAAGCATGTAACTTGCCCAACTGAGAAAGGTACAGAGCCATGTGGCTAATGTAGATAAGGATAATGGGGTAACATAAATTATAAGAGCTAATAAGTAGCCTGACCTAATGGGCCAATCAGTTTATAATCTTATGGAGTCTTGTGTTTGATTTTCCTTGTCAGTTGCTGGTTGTGGGGTACCAGGCGGGACAGAAACCCCAATAAGCCGGCCCTCATGTTACACTCTTATTTTGATTTCCAATTTTTTTTTTTAAAAAAATGAGAAACTGTCCTAACAAGTTGCTATGCATTTGTAAGTATTTCTAGTAAGAAGTTAGGAGGAGACCAAGTCCAACCTTGTATTTTTGCTTTATTATAAACTTCTCTATGCTTTATTAGGTCTAAATATGCAGAAAAAGTACAGCTGGTATTCTGTTTGAGTCACTAGTCTTGAATGGCAAATACTTCTCTGGCCAACTCCTGGCAGAGCTGTTAGAGGCTGGAGGACATGTATGGAATGGTCCCAAGAAGACTGAAGTACATGATTGCAGATCTGAAGAGGGAGGTGTTCCATTAGGAATCCACCTAGTCTTCTTAACTCTGTGTTTCCCAATATCTCAGAACATTTGCCAGAGGCTTGAGCACAAACTGGATTCTCACCAAGTCTCTTAGCAAAGCCTTCAGATCTCAATTATCACAAAAAAGACAAAAAGCCTCAAATCCTCTTTGTGATTCAGGCATCTTCTGCTAGTCCTGAGCAATGTCAGTCTGAAGGTTTCGGGAAGCATTTTGTGAAAGTGCATTTGCAGATTAACCCACGGCATTCCTTCAAGTAAATGACATAATGAGGGTTTAGAACAATGAGTCAGAGGCCTGGCCTCTGATCCTGAGGTGACTGACTTTGTCTGTGACCTTCAATTAGTTACATAATCATCTTTTGGCCTGAAAATCAGTTCTCTAATCTGTGGTAGGCGAACTTTGCTTTGGTTCATTTAGGGCTATGGGAAATTCAAGGTGCGGTTAGTTCTCATGTTTGATTCTTTCTTTGAATCTTTGCTAGAGGATATCTTTCCCTTTGAGCACATAGACTTCAGTAGCAAGGAGAGGAAAACCAGTCCTATAAAGAGGAAGAGAAGTCCTGGTATCCTCCCTGAATTTCTTGGGATTTGATTCCGTATGACTGATGCAATTAATAGCTTGTATATCTTTCAATGTTTGTCTTTAGTGGGAGTAATAACTTTGTTAAAATCTTGTGCATTATTTAAAGGGTTTATTTGTTATATATATATGAATGTTTTGCTTTGTGTATGTATGTATGTGCACCATGTGCCTTATTAGTGCCCACAGAGGCCAGAAGAGAGCATTAGATCCCCTGAAACTGGAGTGACACGTGGTTATTGGGCTCCATATGAGTGTTGGAAAGCAAGCCTGGGTCCTCTATAAGAGTAACAAATGTTCTTAACTGCTGAGACATCTCTCTAGTCCAGAGACTAATTTTTGTAACATTTGTCTTTTTTTAACTAAATAAAATCCAGTTGTAATGAAAGCCAAAAAGACATGAAATAAAAAGTAAAATGGGCATAAATTTTGTTGTTTTACTAGCTTCTGATCATTGTTAAAGTGTTCTTCCCCCAGTCTCCCCACACCTTAGCACCTCATGATGCCGCGCTTTCTCTAGGTCTTGCTTTTGGCTGAAGTAACATGCCAGGCTGCTGCTTGGGCTTCGTGACTTTAACAAGCACTCAAGTTTCCATTCTCTTTCTTTATGTGATGCATTAAAGGTCTAATAGAGATAGCACAGGTCTTGGTGCTGGTATACACAGTTTGATGCTTTAGGTCATAGAAAACTGATGAATTCTTTAACCAACTTGGAAAGCCCCATGATGCATATGGTCCTCTATGAACTAGTTCCTAATAGTTTCTTCCATTACTTCTTTCTGGAATGATCTGTTTAGATTTTATGCTTTAATAAGAACAACATAGAAATTATGTAGATATAATATTTTCTTTATTACAAACTTTATTTACATCTTCTTATTCTCAAGGCCATTTTCATATCATACCATGCCTACTAAACTTTACTTATACTTCACATAACCATTTCAAACTATCTTTCCTGGTCTTTTCTCTCAAATGGTCAAAATGATTCTACGTCCATCCTATTTACATACTTTTGACTTTATGGCTCCGCCGTTTTCTTCTATTTACCTAGTATAGCTAGATAGTGATCTCAAGATTCTTTGAGTGCTTGATATACATAGGCTAATAATATGTATATGTATGAGTGAACCGGTTGATATGAAAGGATGAATACAGTTTTATATTTCTGTAGAATTTCATATGCCGTAGGTAGCTCAATTGCTTAGGTAACTGGGACTCATGTAATCTTGAATAATAATCACTTGATAAGTGAGGAAGGGTAAATAATCACTAGTTAAGTCAGAAATAAAAATCACACACACACACACACACACACATACACACCACACATAAGTCTATAAAGGAGGAGAAAATAGGTACAAAATTGACATCTGTAATGAACTAAACCTCAAGTCTGTAGCATATACTCTTTAGCTAATATCTCATGTAAAACCGACAAGACTTCCAGGCCTTCAATGCTCCAAGTTGCCATGGCAGCAGCACCATCACTCTTGGCTCTTTGAGTCATAGGATTTCAGGGGAGAATGGCCTGACACTATTAGGCAGATTGCCAAGGGGCTGGGAGAGGTTACTGAAGCATTTTATTACTGACACTGAAGAAATGATTATAGATCTGGAAGCAGGAGACCTACCATACCGTGGCAATGAGATTCATTGGTTTTCAGAGAGTTGCATTTTGACTTTTAAAGGAGATTTTTAAAAATGATAGTCAAATGCACTTCAATGGATTAAAAAGAATAACCATTTTAAAAGCAGAAGGAAGACGCTGCTACAGAGTATATTCAAATCCATGCTTCTTAGCAACCAGACCAGATTTCACCTATGAAAGAAGGCTAGAGTTACAATAAAAAAAAGCCTTTTTGGTTCTCTAGAGAATATAAAGGCATATTAGAGAAAGGAACCACTTTGAGGTCGGTGGATGAAAGGCACTGCATGGGCATAAAGTACTTTTGCAAAAGCGAAGGACAAGGAAGAAACAGCGTCTAGACTGGTGAGCTTATCTCGGGTACATATGAGAATAATTGCCAGAGTCAAAATGAGAGACCATGACAACGAGGATCATTAGGGTGTTCAGAAGTTGGTCTTATTTTTAAACATAGCAGCTACAGTTTCTTTGCTGAATCAAAGCCAAGGAAATGTAAAGCAAAGGATGTGATGGCTTCGTAACTTGCTAATATTTCTGCAAAGGGTTTTCACAGTAAAAGGAAATGAAAAGTACAAATACAAATATCACTAGTGTGGTACTCTCTTTGATGTCAACTATCTGTAGACAAAATATCAGCTCCAGTATTGGTTCTTAGTAATCCAACCAGGTGGGAAGCATCGGAACATTTGTGTATAGTTCCTTGATAATATAAGAAGAAATATGAAGACCCAAATTACACAACAAATTCTTTTTTTAAAAAAGAACCATCAAAGGAAAAATGCAATTTCTGTTAATAGTATTAAAAAGTGGGTAGTTAAGCTAGAACTTCCACTTCCTGCAATCGAATGAGATCTTTTGTATATATACAAAGAAATGGGGCCGGAAATGATTCTATTCATATATCAAAAACTGACACGTAGATTCCATCAAGATAATTCAACTATATTTTTGAGTGGTATGAAAAGCCTCGTGTACTTGAGAGAATAGAAATGCAAATGAGTGTGTTCTGGATAAATAAAGAATAAAAATTCCAAACTAGACTGCTTACGTTCAGCAGAGATTTGAGCATGGTCTGAGAGGACAGAGGGGCCATTGTTTTCTACTCTGGTTATTTTATAAAGGGCTACATTTCCCCTTGGAGCCAGACCCCATATGGGGCTAGGATGTCGAAAGCCTTCTACGTCTTGCTATCGTTACTCTAATGAGATTGGTCAAGGCCACATGCATTCTAATTCTTGACAAATTTAAAGTAAACCCAGTAAGTTGTCCTAGTTGCCTTGTGCCGTCTTTGTTTGAAGAACAGGTGAAAGAAATGAGTAGTAGATAAAAAGTTCATGGCTTTAGTTTTAGAAGCATTGATGCGAAATGACTTTAAAATTATTTATGCACTTGGTTGTCACTGCCTTTTTGATCACAGAATTAATTTTAAGCCTATATTTGTGACATGCCAGTGCACAGACACAAATCTTACACAGGGCTTGTTTCTTGACTTGTTTCTTGACAATTCCTTTTATCCTCAAAAGTTTGCAGTATTTAGTCAAGAGTTTTGAAAACAATGATGCACAGACGTTAAAAATAGGCTAACTCAGCTCTAGAAAGTTCATTTCTAACTGAGACCAACTTTTATAAATTATAACCAATTTATAATTGCTAAGAAAGTTGACTTTGTAGGAACCATAATAAATATGTCCTCATTAAATATAATGACCAATGTGCTATTAGGGGAAATATCATTTCTTTTAAAATCTTAGGATAAGTTTTCATAGCTAGTTAAAAATAGTTCAAACTCATTTTGAGTTTGGTGTGTTAACATGATATTACAAACTGCTATGTGGATAATTCTCCAAAATTACTGAAATTGCTCTTTATATTGGTAGGCAGTAACTACAAAGTATTATCTATAAAGTGGAGGCAACTTGGTGAAAAATGCTCATATTGCTGTCCAAAGGCTGGAGTTATGAGAGGGTATAGAGCAACACCCAGTAACAAATGGGAAGAACCATCTGCTGTATATTACAAATGAGTCAATTTAAAGCCTTTTGCGGGACTCTCCAAACACAGTCATAGCTACGCTGACAAAGTGAACTACAGAGGTTGGAAATTATCTGTTGCATTTATCAGCCTAGACAGTCACTGCAGATAATTTAGGTCCTACAACCCTTTGCTTCTGTGGAATTAGATATCTTGCCCTGGATATCTTACATTATGGCTGTAAATTTAATATATACCTTCATCAGATTGTTTACAGTGATAGAGAAACCCAGATGGGTAGGTTAGCAAATATTTCCCTCCCCTGACTCTTACAGAAGAGTTTAGAGAAAATATATTATTAACTTTTTCTAGCACAACTTATATTGTAAAGCTGACTGATGGTAGTTCAGTAGCATCACACGGAAGTAATATAATAATAGATTCTATCTCACGTGACATTATGCATCTAGGTCTTGTGTTCATCAAAATATTTTAAAGAGTGGATTTCCTATGCATTTATACACTTGGAAAAAATATATATATTTGCAAATGCCATGCCAAACTGCCTGTATTTGTGATTTCATTGCCTTTTCACAAAACTCTTTCTCCCCACCCCTCTCCAGGGGATACTTTTTATGTGTAATAACATCTAGTACTGGTCACAACATCCATAAGTAAGTGTTTTGAAAATAATGAAGATTTATAAACCAGTTTATTTTCCAGTAAACTTTTCTTCTAGTACTCAGTTGAACTTAACTCAACACCTAATTTTAGAAAAGAATATTGTAAAAAGCATTCTGTGTGTGAAATGTTTGTGTCTTATTTTCTATTCTATTTCTGTGCTAAGACAGCATGACCAAGGCATCTCTTATAAGAGAAAGTATTTAACTGGGTCTTGCTTACAGTTTTAGAGGATTTGTAAATTATCATCATGATAGAGAGCATGGTAGCACCCAGGCTGGCATGGTGTTGTAGTAGTAGCTGGACTGGAAGTTTTACAGAGAAACAGAGGGGGACACAGAGAAGACAGAGAGAGACACACAGAGAGACAGAGACACACAGAAAGAGAGAGAGAGAGAGAGAGAGAGAGAGAGGGGCCTGGACACACACACACACACACACACACACACACACACACACACACAGACAGAGAGAGAGAGAGAGAGAGAGACAGACAGACAGACAGACAGACAGACAGAGACAGAGAGAGATTGGACCTGACTTTTGAAATCTCAAAGGACACCCCAGTGACACATTTCTGCTGATATGGCCACACCTATTCCAACAAGGCCACACCTCATAATCCTTCCCAAATAGTTTGTCAACTGGGAACTAAGCAAGTTAATATATGCGCCTATGGGGAGTGGAATTCTCATTCAAACCAACACAAATTGTGCATTACAAGCTCTGACTATTGTCAGAACACTTACTGAAGAATTTTGTGGACTAGATCCAGTAGTAGATGTTATTTGAGATGTAAAATATCCCGTGATAAAACAAGAAATATGTGCAATAAGCAATGAAAGCACAAACACAGGCAGCTTGGCATGGCGTTTGTAAAAATATTTTCCAAGTCTATAAATACATAGTAAAATCCATCCTTTAACATTTTTGGTAAATTTTCATTTTACAGGGAAATTATGTTGATTTTAGTTAATACTTTATTTTTCTCATTTTTATTAGTTCTTTGAGAATTTTGTAGTATGTATTTTGACCACATTGCCCCTCTCCTACTCTTCCCACATACATTCCTTCATGCAAACTCACTCACCTTTCTGTCTGCTTTTTTAAGAAATCCATCAATTACAGTTAGTACTAGCCCTACACTCTTGAATATTTAGCCATCCCCTGGATCACAGTCAACCCACCAGGAGCCACAACCTTAAAAAAAAACTGACTCTTTCCTCAAACAGTGAACTGCTGATAACTTGTGGAGTAGGTGGGCCTTCTGTCTATGTGTTACTTTCATTGGTTAATAAAGAAACTGCCTTGGCTTTTTGATAGGGCAGAATTCAGATAGGTGGAGTAGACTGAACAGAATGCTGGGAGAAAGAAAGCAGAGTCAGGCAGATGCCATGAAGCTCCAGCCCGAGATGGACATGGGTTAGAATCTTCCCAGTAAGTCACGACCTCGTGGTGATATACAGATTATTAGGAGTGTGCTAATTAAGATGTGAGAGTTAGCCAAGAAGAGGCTAGATATAATGGGTTAGACAGTATTTAAATGAATACAGTTTCCGTGTAATTATTTCAGGTAAGCCAGGAGCCGAGTGGTGGGACGCAGCCCTCCACTCCTTCAACAAACTTGGAAGATTTCAGGTGAATATCTCACAGTTTGCCTTACAGTACTTTTCTCTCACTACTTTGTATGTTAAAATACCAAGCACTCCATTTTTCACTTGTGTGTCCATGCTAGCCCTTCTACCCTTCTCTCATTTCTGTGCCTCCATGAATCCTGCATCTTCTGGGATTTCTCTAGTAGTTTCCACCTTGACTGCCCGTGCCGTCAGAAGTGGGCGACACACCTGTCACGTTAGTTCTCACCTTTGGTATTTCCCCTTTCTTCCTAGTCTCCCATACTTCCTAATGGGGCCTGTGGGGCAGTGTTTGAAGCATTGAATCTCTGATTTCAGTTTTCCCATGGTAACTGAGTCATCTGCTCCAGAAAGCGCTCTTCTCAAGAGAGGGCTGTAGTGTCAAGAATTTTCCTGTAAAGTCACATACTGTCGTCTTGACTCATCTCTACTCTGATGGGAAGGACGCCCATGATATGGAGTTGGAATCATAAAATAGAGATTCCAATTCTCCTAGAAGTTGTCTAGTTTGTCTGACATTTCCTCATATATCCTTCTGGGATTTTTTTTGAAGCAGAGTTTACTTAGACAAAGACTGTGACAAAGAAGGACAAATGGAAAGGAAGCATCATAATTATATTCCAGGGCAGACACTTTTTCATTCTTCTCACTATATTATTTATCACTTTTGCTATAGACATATGTAGATAATTATTTTTCTAACTGTAGTGAATGCATGTGTCTAGTATATAAAATTATTAGAATTTTAAAGAATAATTGATGTTGTAATTATATACTTATATGCATAGGCAAGCAGCTTATATATGATCATTAATAACGGTGAAGTCCAATGGACCATAATGTTTTAAAATAAAAGTAGCAGTAATCAAAAGTTTCTGACAAAAGCAGACATCTCTGTTGGTGCTCAGACAGTAAACTGCCATTCTTAAAATTACAGCAATGTTAACGTTCATACACATCGCGTCCCAGTGTTCCATGGTAGGCTCTAGCAGACAGCATGCGAGCCTCAGCAAATTCTAGAGGTCTGCTAAAATGCACAAGCATGCTTGAACTTTCAAAACACATCACAAGCTCTTCAATTCATTTTTTTAGTGGCTTTAATTTATTTGTAAAGAGCAATTTCCAGTCAACTTCATGTCAGAGCAGAAAAAAGGATAGATGGATCCTGACGTCCAGCTTACCCAGCGGATCCTTGTGTGATCTGACAGAGAGGCACGTGCATGGTAACATACCTTCACTTCACTTTCTTTTCTAGATAAATCAAATCTTGAGGTTTGCTTAAGAAAGCACTTTATTGCTTGTATCAAATTTAAGTACTTTTCTAGTTTGCATGAGAAATGTTTGAACAATTTAAAAATTAAAAAACAAATCCTTACTCTAAAGCACTTGTGATTGTGGATTTCTCTTCATACTGGTACCCTCTGCTTCACCATCTGAAAACATCTAATGGCCTAAAGTGGGGCCTGATGTTTTGTTTAAATCCATCTCATGGGAGCTTCAGTTTCTTTTCTCATATGCCTGATGGAGATGAAACTGGCTTTGTTTTGTTTGGTGGCTGTTGTAGTCTCGTCATCCGGACACATCTGCATTAAATTGTAAAGTCGTAGGAATAAAATCTTTTGGAGTAAACTCTTGTGTGAACAGTTCTTTGCATTATAGAAATTTTTCCAGAGCATTTCTTTCCAAAAGAAACAGCCTCCTTTTGTTGTGTGTTTGTGTGAAGATGGAAATCATGCAGAAAACGGCAACACTTGTGTCAGCCTGCTTGTGTTACAGGAAAACAGACAGACACAGACACGTCCCCTCCCAGACCAATTTCTGGTCCTTTCACTAATTCTAAATATGGAGAACTCTAGAATTTACTAGTTCAACTCTTTTCTGGATGATTTTGAAGTACTACATGATAAATAATTTCTGTGTAATTTTGTACTAATGACACAAATGCCTTTTTTGCTCCTCAAAATTGCCATATTACCAGAAATGCAAACAGTTCCTGAGGCTGTAATCACAATCTTGAGAATTAATTTTTAAAAAAACTCTTCTTGTCCAAAGCAGGCTAGAGGTCTTATCTATATGAACCAGTCAAGCAGGGGGTGGTTTTTCAAGTATTAAACCGCTGAATAAGAGCTGGAAAAGGGGGAAAAAATGCTGTGTCACAGAGGTAGAAGTGAACTCAGAGCTGCAGTCTGTGGTGTGCATTTTTTCAGAGGTTATGGGAATGACAGCAATCAGCAGGCTGGAGGTACAACTCCTTACGAACAAGCACACACGAGTCTTTATTGCTTTTTGGCCTCAAATCTCCCATCGCATTCAATTTCATTCAACTTGGTTGGATGGCTATTGAACTCAAAACACTTGGGAGTTTCTTTCAAGTGAGTCTTTCTCTCTCTCTCTCTCTCTCTCTCTCTCTCTCTCTCTCTCTCTCTCTCTTTCACTTTTTAAATACATTCAGTAGTTTTGGTAAGATTGGCAGATTGGCATTAAATTCTCTAAAATTCTAGGTTGTTATGGAATTTCCCTCATTAGTGAGACAACTGTCGAAATTTAAAGGTAATCCCACGGTCAACTGAAAAATTAAACAGAGAGAGAATGTAAACGAAGAAGCATCATCATATTACCTATCAGAAGATTAAACAATGACTTGGGAAATACTGGGACAAAATGTGTCTAAAACATATAAAATCAAATATAAAAAAAATCAACATCAAAATCTTTGATTTGTGGGAATATTTGGTAAGTGTTTTTATCTGTGGGATTGATTCAGTTAAATTTAGAATATGTATGCTTAAAAATACTTGGTCAATTGCTCTAGTGAACTTCTAAGATTTTAAAATGTATGTTGATTTTAATTCTTCCATGAGAGAAAAAAAAATCCAGAGGAGACAGAATTCTTAAAAGCATTACTTTTTGCTGTATCCAATGAAGGTCACTTTCTCTGTCCAAGGGTAAAGGCTTTTCTTCCTTTTATTTTTTTTAACTGAAGTTGGACTGCAGCCTGCATAGAGCTTATTTTTCCTTAAAAGATATCGTTTTCTGCCTAATTGTGCCCAGTTCCATTTCCACTCTTAAAAGAACTGTGTTTGAGCTCACAGACTCAGGAGACTGTTCCACTCAATACCCAAACTCTGGCAACAGCCCTCCGGGATTTCTGAGGGAATGTAAGTGAAAGCGCTGTGTGTTTGCCTCCAGATTCCACTTAAACAAAAGTTTAACTCAGGACACTTTGGGAATATTCAAAGAAATTTATCTGGAGAACTGTCTTCTAGATAAGATCAAAAAAAAAAAAAAAAACAAAAAAATTTGGCCCATGAAAGTGCTCATAAGTCAGCAGAATTTCCATAGTGCTTCTGATGTTTGCAAGGCACCTTCTTCCCACAAGTAGTAGGGATGGAATCTACAGCCGTCTGCCTGCAGAAGATAATGACATTCCTTTAAAAATTTCCATGAGAACTTAACAGCAAAGGACTGAAAAGGAAAGGGCAACTCAAGGATATTGAAATGACTTCAATTCCAATGGAATGCCAATTCTAATCAATTAGTAAACATGCATGAAGTGTGAGGCAAGGGAGATGTTGAGACTGCATCTGGGTTCAGTGGGAAAGCATGCTGTGGTTGACTGCTGATGCCTGCCGTGGGTGTAGGCAAGCAAGAAATGGCATATGTTACCCATGTATTATGCTTCTACTGAAGCTGCTTAGCCTGGATTTCAATAGCTCTACCATTTTTTTTTTTGGCTTTCTGATGTACATTGCTCCTCTCTTTTCGGCTGCAAAGGCTTAACTAGAGTGAGTTCATAAGCATCTAGGGCTATTGGATCTCTTTAATTACTAAGATGTTAAAATATGAGCAATGATCAAAGGTTTCCTAATAGGTCAGCTTTGATAACTGGGCTGTAGGCTTTCAGAACTAGGTATAGATCTTCGATTTGTATGAACACAATCTACTTTGTGTTGCAGTTCTTATTAACATCTTCTCTTCTCTACCTATGCCACTGACAACAAATGGGGTCCAGGCTTCACATATAAATCATGAATGTGATTGGTCTTTGCCTCTTGTTCAGTCCTATTTTTTGTAGCCATGTTACTTACACCTCTTTTCCTTGATCTTGCTTGCTGCTGCTGACCCTAATTTTATTGTCTAGCTAGGGAGACTCATCTCTCTCTGATTAACCTCCTTTTGACACAGGTGTATCTGCACTGCTTTTGACCTACATGTTGTGTTCAGAGTTTGTTCAGGTTTAGAAATAACATTTGAGCTTGAAATACCCTGATCTTTTTTAGTTAGTTGGCAGCTCAAGCTCAGAACATTACACATACCGTTGAGCTTCATCAGGTTTACTGCTAACAAAGGCAAGGGTATTTATTAAGCTGGGCAATGCTCTAGTGGTAATTTTGATGATACAGTTACAATACAGCAAAGGAATTCATTTAAAAGTGCATAGGATTTAAAAATTCTAGTCCAGGCTAGCATATTAGATAAGATATTCCTTCAAAAAGCCAAAGTCAGCTGCAGAAAATTAGAGAATTTGATATAAAAATGGATATGGAGCAGTTGGCCGCGACTTTATAAAGAAAAACTCCAACTTGTAGCAACTTTCAGTGGGGAACCTAAGAGGACAATGATGATCTACTGAAGCAGATGGTCCAAACAATCACAGGCTAGGAAAACAAAGCAGCCAGTCTGGGAGAAGAGCCAACAACCACGATGGACTAATAAAAATGAACAAACACCTCGGCAACCATGTCCAAGAGCTAGGATTTCATATTGGCATTGGCAAGCTCATTGTCTTAGGCAGATTAGAACAAAGAAGAAGAAGAAAAACAGAGGGATCATCAATCTGTAGATGCTTCAGTTCATTGTGACTCAGTGGTCGATGTGAAGTCATGTATATTCTCTTTGAAAGGTTCTAGTTAAGCAAGGGATTATGGAATATGTCATATGAAGAAGTTGTAATTAGCAGGGGAACATTTACTGAAGAATGGCTTTATCTTGGGCTCTACTGTATCATATTTTTCATAAATGCTTGTGTTTTTGGAAAGGTAATAAATACATTATTTATTACAATATTATTTATTGCAAATAAATACTCTTAGAAGGTAGAGAGAATACAAAACTTTTTATTGTTTTGTTTGCACAATACTGTGTCCATTAATTTAGTGAATGATGATTTTGTGCAATTTTTGATGAATGATTTTGACATTTTAGTTAATTCTACATTGTCATTCATAATAAATAAGCCTTGTATGCATTATTTTTACCCATTGCAATACATCTTTTGCTTATATTTTATAGGCACAACATAGTGTTCAGAGTCCTTCGAGATAGTCAGACATGGGCTTGAAATACCCTGTATCAAGCTGTGTGACCTTTGACAAATTCCTCAATCTCTAACCATTGGTATCTTCATCTACAAACTATGAATGCAATATTAGCATCATAAATATATTTATGCTCTGACAGAAAGCGTCTATAAAGGGCTTAGCATAGTTTATGACATGGAGCAAGCAGTGGGTGACTGATAGTAACATTCTTTTCTACTTTTTCTATAAGCACATAACAATAATCACACAATTACTAAAATCTAAAGATGAAGAGCTTAATGACAAATTGATTCAATTATAATCTTGAGAATTCTGACCATCCAAATATCATATTATCAAATTTCAAACTTGACTAAAATTGTTTTAATTTTGAAAAAATAGTCTTATACCTTATCTATGTAGATACCTGAAGAAATGAGAATTCCCTGGTGATTTATACCTCTATGTAGTCAAATAGGTTTTTATATTCTGATTCAGACAATGTCTACCAGAAAACATAAATATCACATTATATAAACATAGCCGAATTTCCTGTGAAAGATTATACCAATACATATTGCTATCTGCAGTGCAAAAAACAGTCATTAGTGATATGTTTTGTTTTGTTACTATAACAGTTAAAACTGTATTTTTTAGTTTATACTTTGTGAGTTATTGATGAGGTTGAAACTATTCATAATATACTATTGGTTATTCATGTTGATTCTGTGAACTGCTTGACCATGTTCTTGGATAACTCTTCTGTCCCATTATTTTTTTGATGCACGATTATTAAAAACTCAGGGTCAGAAATTGGGGTTCAACCTGAAGATCTGAAAAGCAAAACAGCCAACCATTGGCTCTTACATCAACCTCAGTCTTTCAGGAATCTCAGAATAAGACTGTGTGTGTGAGAACTGTCTCCCCTCGTCTTACATTCCTCTCTAGGGCTGGGATTAAAGGTATGCACCACCCAATTTCTATAGCAACTAGTGTGGCTACTGAGATTAAAGGTGTGTGTCACCACTGCCTGGTCTGTAAGGCTGAGCAGTGGGGCTGTTTCACTCTCTGATCTTCAGGCAGTCTTTATTTATTAAAATACATTTGAAATGTCATTACATTTTAAAACTTTTATTATTATTATTTAATTGAAATTTTAATGCCAATTCCAGTTCCACTTTCTCCCTTCCTCCAGCTCCCTCTATTTTGCATCCCCCCCATCCACTCTCAAGAGAGGGCAAGGCACATTGCTCCTAGGAGGAACCAAGTTCTTCTCCACTATATCCAGGCTGAGCAAGGTGTCCCTGCAAAGAGAATGGACTCTTTAAAGTCAGTTCAAGCAGTAGGGGTAAATCCTGGCTCCACTGCCAGTGGCCCTACAGATGTGTCAGCCACACAACTGTCCTTTTAATTATTTTTAAACTTTTCAACTACTAAAACTTGCTTATCAAAATAATGTGTGAATAGCGATTTAACATCAAATGAAACTAAAGCTTCACCCTTGGATCTAAACACTGATGGGTTACTGCCAGTTTGCACGGTTCTCTTGGCACATATACCACAAATCTGGGCATTTTTCCCTCAGAGAACAAATTTTAAACATTTACTAGCCTACCCCAAGAACAACGGGGCCATACGCCAAATCCCTAACCCACCGGAGACAGTGTGCACTGCTTCCAGCAGTCTCCTAGCTATGCACACGTCTCTAAATACCATGATTAGCTGTCCCCTTCTTTTCCTCCCATTTCTTTCTTTTATATTTAGCCATCGCCTGTGGTGTTTGCCTCCTACGTTGACGGATGAATGTTTTGTTCTCTTATATCAGCCCCTTGCTTCCCACTCCTCCCCCGTCATAGCAGCTTCTTACTTTCGGTTAATTCATTTTCAGGTGCATTATTATGGTTAGGGCAGCACATGAGCTTGCCTTACAGAGCTCTGTAATCTCATTCTCACTTGCACATATCCTTTCCCTGCTCATATGAATTGTTTTATTTCTCTTTGCTTGTAGTTTTGTAAATATCTCACTAATCTTTCCTTACCCTCACAACATAATTTTTGCACCAAAAACATCAAGCAGTACCTCACGGAAACAAGTTCGGTGTATTTCACACCTGGGTCTGAAACACTTCTGTGGTTATAATTTATTTTCCCAACATTGCGGACGTTTCCTTTGTTTCTCATTCTGACCTGGTTACCTAGGCCGAGAATCTTCTCAGGAAAGATTCTCCTTCCTTGCAAGTAATTCTGAAGGCATTCTCCTCGGGAGCGAATGCCAGTGAAGGCTGCATTCTTCCTCTGCTAGAAGTAGGGCCAATCCTGGCACAGAGCTTGCTTTCTGACTGATGGTCTTTTAATTAATTGTACCCATGAATGTCTGCCCTTTGAATCTGCTGACTCTGAGCTTGGGATTTCTTTGAAGCTCTTGTGAGAGGAAAGGCTCTCACCTTGGCAATAGCTTTTTCTTAGGCCTACTTTGGGCTGAAGTTTTTCCTCAGTTGTTTCTGTCAGTTTGGTTCTTTTCCAGTGTCTCTTCTACAAGTTCTGTGCTCCAGGTTTGATCACAGTACCCTTTCTTTCTGATGACTGTACTTATTTAGTTTTAGGATACATGCATATGGTTTTTTAATATACTTGGATTTGGAGAAGAACGTTTTTGTTCAACCCGATGTCTGATATCTAACTTTTAGAAATAATATAAAAACTGGAGCAGAGTTTAAGAGAAATAGTCTTCCGTCGGAAAGAGAATATCAATTGGCTATTCAGTGCCAAATGGTCAGCCCAGAAAACATATATACCGGACATGAATTTGAAAGAGAACAGGAATATGAGAGAGGAAAAGGTAATATGGAGGGAGGAAGGGGCAGGAGAAATGATGTAATTGTATCATAATCTCAAAAATAAATTAATATAAAGGAAGTAAACATTGATTAACTTTTTGAAAAAATTAGAGTATAGTAATGATTTTAACTTTGCTATGTAGCACTTCCCCGTATACCTCCTTCCTTTGTTCTAAGTGGCAATTCGTTTCTTAAAGATCATGAAAATCATTCCTTTGCTCTTTATAGTAATTTTTTTCAGGGATATAATTTTGCTAGTACTTCAGGGTGTCTTTGAAATTGCAATCCTTCTGTTTTAGTCTCCCAACTAAAGGGAGTATGTCCTAATACACCTGGCAATAATAATTGTTACTGTCTCTATATTTATACCCATACTTATTTACTGCTGTAGACACTACATTATTTAATTTTCTCTTTATATAATCATAAAGTCTGCTCTGACACATCATTCTGCTTAATATACTATTTTGTGATTTATCCATGCTTATTAACGTAGTTCTAATTAATTTGTCTTGTTTCCTGATATGGAATATTCTATTGAATTGAATAAAGATAAGTATCATTTTGTTGGTAAAAATGCAAGTGGTTTCTACATTTATTTTTATTGGAACATCATGGTTATGATTCTTTTTCAAAATATGTATTTATTATTTTAACTGTATAAATGCACAATTAAATGCATAAATGTTTTTTCCTGCATCTATATATGTGCTACCTATGCATGTCTTATGCCAGAAGATGCATTGGATCTCCTGGAACTGGAGTTACAGATGTTTGTAAACTGCAGAGTAGGGTCTGCAAATTGAGCCCAGGTTCTCTGCCAGAGCAGTCAATGCTATTAACCACTGTGCCTTATTTCCAGCCCCACTTAGAAAAGCTTTAATACATATAAAGAACTCCTGTTATTCATTCTTTATGTTTAGACTGGTTAGGTCATCACAGACAGACACACAGACACACAGACACACAGACACACAGACACACAGACACACACACACACACACACCTCTAGTTTTATTACATTGATTTTTTCCCTTAAGGTTTTCATATTATAAACCTGAAAGTTCCATATGTTGTTAAGGCTCCATTATTCAGCAATATTTTCAAGCTTTAACATCAGTATAAATGCAATATTGAAGGCTGCATTCTATGTTCAATTTCTTAACTTGTAGTTTATTTAGCATCTTTCATATATTTATAATATTTAAATTATATACTCATGAAATGCTTTAAGATTTTTCACATGGCATAATCTCTTAAAGTCACTTCTAGTCTAGTTAAATAAATGTTAGTTATCAATTCTCCTCTGAATATATAAAGATTATCACATATGCTGCAACCATATTCTCTCTGTTTTGGCGTTATGCTTTAACTTCAGTACTTTTATTCTCCCGTTTAAGTGTCTGATCAATGTGTAATTTAGATTTTAAGTATGTTATCTGTTGGATACACAATATGTACCTTTCTATGCCCCCATTTCCCTATGAATCAGTAGTCACACAGGTTTACATTTATTTTTAGAGTCAGCTGTTTTCCCATTCATCTCTGTCCTATCTGTATTATATTTTTGTTGTAATTTTTTGCTAGTGTGTGTTTGAAAAGTATGTTATATCTTTTTTGTATATAATTTAGTAACATATTAGAAGGCTTTTAGGTATAATTTTGATACTAATTAATTAATTTCAATAAATGACAACTTTAAGTATTGTTCTGTTGATTAATAGTCATACTCTGTTTTGAAAGGCTTTTAAGACTATCTAGAAAATATTTTTTCTATGATATCATATTCACTTTTCCTAGATGGTTGCTGGTAATAACTTGTTAAATAACTTACATAAATAATTTAAATATTTTTATAATAATATTTGTGTTAATTTTCTGACAGTTTCATAGAAAACATTTTGATTATATTTACCCCAGCTTCTCTGAGAGCCACATTGTCTGCTCTTATCTCCTTACCTACCCAACACAAGGGTTTCTTATTTTTATTTATTTTTATTTAAACTCATCCAATCTAAGGTATGTTGCCCAGTTACTCTTTGGAATAAGGTCTGCCTGGGAGTATAGTAGTATAGTCATATATTAGCACACCAGGAGGACACACAATTAAAGAAAATTGACTCTTCTGGTGCATCAGCTACCAAATGTTAATTGCTCCTCAGCTAGTGATGGGGATCCTTGGATTTTGTTGATTTCAATTGCACAGGTCTTAAGCCTTCTGTCATAATCTCTGTAAATCCACATGTGCAAACAGCCCTGTTGATTCTGGAAAACACTATTTCCTTGAGGTTGTCCTCCATCTCTGCTCTTACACTCTTTCTGCCCTCTCTTGCTGGAAGAACCTTGGGCCCTGGCGGAAAAGGTATGATATGCAGGTCCCATTTAGGGTTGAGTACTTCCTACTTTCTTGTTCTCTACCTGTTGACCTGCTATGGTCTCTGTGTTCATTGCAATCTTCAGTGAAAGCCTCTATTTCTCTCTAAATTCTGGAGAACACTTGACCTCTCAAGTATAGAACAGCTTGTCTACTGTCTCACAGAATTCTACGCAATTAAACCTATCTTCAGATTAATAAAGAGTTCTTTGGATAAATTTTCAGTTTTTTCTTAAAGATGAGATACCTTGGACATCATTTAATTTTTTTGCGTTTTTTATTAAACAACTGAATAGTTTTTCTTTTTTATATTTTTGCTTGGCCAGAGTCAATTATCATATTTTAAAAATTAGCGTAAAAATTTTGGTATTATTAGTATTAAGATACATTGTTCAGTTTCACTGTGCAGAAACTCCCTAAATTAAAATTAATTGGGCTTTCACTGTTGTTTTGCCTTTTATTTTTCCTCTCATGTTTATGTTTTTTTCATTGGCTAGAATGCCCATAGGACAATAGAAATAAGTTTTTGAACTATTCGTATCAATTTATACTTATTTTGTTAAGGTGCTAAACAACAGATGATTTTTTAACATTAAGTAAACTTATAGGGCAAATAATATGTCTCATTAGGTAAAGGCAGCTGCTAGCACATCTGAAGACCTAAGCTCAGGCTCTGGGATCTATGTGGTGGGAGAAGTAATCTACTCCTCTATGCGTCCCATAAACTCCATAAGTAGTGCAGTCTGTCTGTCTGTCTGTCTGTCTGTATCACACACACACACACACACACGCACACAGTAGATACATGTAAAGGACTAAACTTGTATCTCTGGGTTAAACCCATTCATGATTTCAGGATGTGTTATCAGTGGGATTAAATCTGCTGATTAAGGGTGTGTTAGCCCTTTTTGATTATTTTTTTCACCACTATACTAATGAGGATTTGATTATTTTTGTATTTAGCATAAAATAATGTTTCTTGCATATGTTGGAAAAGATTGCAAGTTGCCCTTTTTGCTGTTTTGGTTTTATGCATCATTTATTCTGAATAATTTGGGGTGAATGGAGACTTTGGAGACCATCATCCGAATGATTTTGATTGAGCGTTAGGAAA
This sequence comes from Myodes glareolus, assembly GCF_982192425.1. Taxonomy (NCBI): domain Eukaryota; kingdom Metazoa; phylum Chordata; class Mammalia; order Rodentia; family Cricetidae; genus Myodes; species Myodes glareolus. The sequence goes on from NC_142050.1 coordinate 8,054,499, forward strand.
AGGAGTGCTTTGGAGCAATACCTGCTGATACTTCTGATAGAGTGCTGCTGACTGTGGTGTGTGTATGTGTGTGTGTGTGTGTGTGTGTGTGTGTGTGTGTGTGTGTGTGTACTAGAAGATGAGAGGCTGCAGTAATTCAAGGGAGTGAATGCAAAGGAAGTTGTTTAAAAATGAAAGTCAATAAACTATCACTATTCAGATAGTTTATCAGAGAATTACAGAAATTCATTTTTTGTGAAATATAGACTTTTCTTTAAGAATATGTAATATTTCATGTAATAATTCTAAGTATAAGAAGAGAATAGTGGTACCTAATCTGTGATTATGAGTAAATTTTTTCATATAACACCATCTTTTTATTGAGATTCCTGTAAATGGAGAGAGCAGGCAGACCAAGAGAAACTTGGGGATCAGCTGCACAGAGACAACTGCTCACCCACTCCCACTCTGCTTACAGATTTTCTCCTCCCTTTCTTCACATTGACAGCAGATTTTTTTTTAAAAAAATTCGTTTTTAATTATGTGTGTGCATGTCCATTTTTGTGTGGATATATGCATGAGTGTACACGCCTGCAGAAGCCAATAGAATGCATCAGATATCTTGTGCTTGGTGTTACAGATAGTTGTGAACTGCCTGAAACGGGTACTTGGAACTGAATTTAGGTTTTGCACAAGAGTAGTATGTGTTCTTAACCAGCAAGTCACCTTTCTAGCTTTGCAAATTTTTTAATGGGCCTTTTCAAATGTTTTTGCTCTGATATCATACCTAGATTCTATGTGCTCCCGGACATCCTTTACATATTAGATTCTAAAGAAAATCTTGTTTTGCAACACTGTATCTTGTGTGCAGGTTCTTTTCTCCATGACTGTCTTCAGTGTTGCGAGGCTATGAAGGCAGTCTTCATAATATTGCTAGTGATTAGCAATTTGCTGGCACAGATTATATGCAAGATACAACAGAATGAATAATCTTGATTTAAATTATGTATATCATTGTCTTCAATTTACATCATGGTTTCTTGTATAAGATAGATGTATATACAGAAATGTAGTGAAGATAGCTTCTCTTATTTTAAAAATGGTAATAAGAAAAATAGGGTGACTAATAATTAATAATATTTATTACTTGCTTTGTGGTATAAAGACACTGTTGATCTACAGTGATACCCTTAGAATATTTTGTAATTTTTATTTCTATTAACTATGTGCAAGTGAATATTGATTTGTGCTGGGCATTGAGTAAAATTTAATTTTTCTCATTTTACTTCTATTGCTCCTTGAGTGAGGTATCATCACCCCCAGTAAAAGTGAGGGGGGAAACTCAAGATATAAAGTAATTTTATCAAGATAATTGCAAGCAAGGAGCCAGTACTTCAACCAATCCTTGTTTCTTCTTATTCTTGTTGCTGCTTTCTGTGTTGCTCATTGGGAGAGTTTTGCATTCTTTGATTTTAAAATTCTGGTTCTTTTTCCCAATTCCATTTGGAAGAGTAAGTTATAGCTTTCTGTAGTTTGTGGTTCTTTTACTAAAAGTTTATTATACTTTTATGTACATGATGTTTTGCTGGCTGCTTCAAATTATATACTCTTAGTTAATTAAGGACAAAAGCTGTGCTTTACTTATTTCAGCCATAGTGTCCTCCTAGTACAACTTTTAGTTTATAAAAGAATAAAACATTCATTTTGCAATTCTAATCTTAAAAAAAATCCAAAGATTTTCACGTTAAACAAATACAAAACACATGTTACAAGAAGGTATGGGTGGGGCATCAAAAGTGAGATGAAGATATTGGCACAATATAAGATTGGATGATATTGTAAGGTGTTTTGAAACTTCCTCATGGTTGTAACATGTGATAGTTCCTGTCTGTGTTTTAGAAGTGAATTTTCAAGCTGGACAGTGGTGGTGCATGCCTTTAATCCCAACACTGAGGAGACAGAGGAAGGCAGATCTCCTTCTGAGTTCAAGGTCAGTACGGCCTAGAGCCAGGGCTACACTGAGAAACCCTACCTCGAAAAGCAAAAACAAAAACAGCAACAACAACAAAAGAAGTGAATTTTCAAGATATTTTCTCATTCTAAAAAAGTCCAGACATGTGTCATGGGTGCAAGAATGGAAGAATGGAAAAGTCTCCTGCTCTTTATCAGTTCTTGATTGAAACAGGATGGATTCTGGTGAAAGAGGTACCACTGGGTCAAGGATAGGGAAATGCCCATTGAAGTGAAAGTTGATAGCAGGATCAATGATAATCCATATTGTAGTAGCACGTGTCATAAGTGTATTTTTGTTATCATAAATTATAGGCATCAAAAGTTTCTTGTTTGAATAGTAGCAATGAGGAGGCTGGAACAAGTCACCTTTTTGATTTTTATTTTTTAAAGAAAAAGAGCAAATCAAGTGAAAAGCAATGATGCAAAGTTAACTGCACACTCTCTATTCATGTTCAGACCAAACTTTGATGACTGTGGAAATCGAGTATTGCTAGTAGACATGCCCGTATATTCTTCTTTGTAACCTTAAATAGAATCAACCTCAGTCCTTATTACAGGCCTAACCTAGAGTGTTTACTGCTGTTTTACTTATCCTCTTATTTTTAGTCTTTGCCATAGTGTCTAATTGATATCAAGTACACTTTGAGTCTTTAACTAATGAATAACCTTTCATTAAGTACACAATAGTATTTAAGAAAGAAATTTCTTGAGTTTCTATTGATTTATTATTTAAGAACATATTATAACTATAGCTAAAATCAGTCTCATAGATACTATGGAACACCAAAATAAGCTGTTATCCAGTTATTAACATATATAAGACATAAAAATATAGATTATCTTTTAGTCACATTAATAAACTCATTATTTATTGAAAAGAAATGTAGACTAAACACAGGTACACTCATATATTTTGTATAAAAACCTTTCATCTAGACTTGTCACTTATTTGTATTTTGTACAATCCAAAAGAGATTTAAAGTCATTAACGATAGTGGTCCCCATTCTACTACTTATTTATAGTAACATCTGTTGCTCTCACTGAAATCTCATTATATTACTCAATATTTACTACATGTGCTTTCCGCGTGTGCCCTAGTATTTATATTCCCATAGAAATAGTGGTAAACCAATTTCTGTAATTCCTTATCTAGAGGTAGGATCTGTGAAAATTCCCTTCTTCCATGCTAACATGACCATATAGCCATTGTTCCAGGCTTGTTTATGCAGCCATTTCTAGGAGTTGTAGTGTTTTACCGCAGACTTCCTGGAATTCTGACTCTCAATTTTCTGGTCCCTCTTCCATTATGGTTTACTGAGCCATAGGTGCGGGAGAAATGATGTAGACACATTCAGTGCACCTGGGCTCCCCATGACCTGTTGATTTCTGTATTGTGTCCATGTGTGGATTTCTGATGCAGTCTCTGCTACAGAGAGGGGTGGTAGCTACACTCGTCTGTAGGTATAAACATAAGGTTTAGAATGTAGTAAGGAGTTATGCTGGTCTAAAAAAGTAGCAGTAGGAGATTCTTTTCTAAGGTCCACGACCTCACTTGCCCTGGGAAGCTCTAGATTTTTAGTACTAGGAATGATTTTCCTCCTGTTGAGTGGGCCTTAAGTACAATTAGACAGCAATTGGTTGCCACTGACATTTGAGTGCCACTTAGGACACCTTTATGTACATCTTGTCTTGTGATAAGTATCAAGATTCATGGTGTTGCATCTGAGTAGGACTGTTTAATCACTTCCCACCCTTAGTAGTTTGGGCAGTAGTTTTTGGAATCATGCAAGCTAGACCTCAGAAAAGAGGTTTCCATGTCAGATTCAGTACTTTAACCATTGGAGTCCTGTGTCCAACCTGTGTAGTGTCTTCAGAAAAAGGAGCCATCATCAACCCATGAGCAATAACCAAAGAAAGACATATTACTGTACTATCCTGATCAACCATTCAAAGGAGGGTTTTTATTGGCTGAGACAAAAGTTTTTGTTGGTCTGTGGTTCTTCAGGGAAGCATTGTCAGTCCAATTGATTTAATGCCCTTTAATACACACACGCACACACACACACACACACACACACACACACACACACACAAATAAATAAATAAATGACAGCGAGGTTGTGGAGAAAGAGGAAATTCCACTTACTGTTGGTGAGAATATAAATGCTAACTGGTACAGTCATTCTGGAAATTAGTTGGGAGAATCCTCAAAAGAGTAAAGATAAATCTACCATGTTACCCAGGTATACGATTCCTAGGGAAAAAATATTGAATGAGGTAACCCAGACCCAGAAATACAGATGGTGCATGTTGAATGTCCTTTTTATCAGCAGTTCCTATCTCTGAATTCTCAGCTGTGAGTGAGTGTACAATGTGGCATAACCATAGAAACAAGGAAAGTATTATGGGACCAAAAGTGAGTGAATTTGTGTATGTGTGATCTCGGGATGTAAATAGCAGGATACAGGAAATAAGATGTGTGAAATGGAATAATGGCAAGGCGCTCTAACCTGAGGAAGAGAAGGAAGGTCAATACAGAATGAAAATGAGGGAAGGGAGACAAATAACACAATAGTTGTAAAGTCTCTGTATTACTTTATATTTATCTAAATTATACGCTACCTACCTGGGTGGTTCATATTAATAATACTTGTGTGTTGTGATCTACAAGAGAATGATAAAGGGAAGCTGGCATGAGAAATATTTCCCTTTTTGATAAGTTAGGCTGCTATGCCAGCAATGGAACTGTTCCATGAGTTGAAGATAAATTGCAGGTACCTCCTTCTGGGGTATTCCACAGTCAGTATGACACAGGCTATGTAGCACATGTTTAAGTAACATAAGTGTAGAGGGATCCTGCATAGATTTAATTTAGCATGACATTTTCATTTTGTCATATAAGCTTGTTTACTTAATATTATAATAATATAGTGATGATTATAAAATATATATCGAGAATTTTCCTATGCAACCACACCAAGAAAATGTTTTATATCAATGATCTCATTTTATCTAAAATTTTCCTACTATTTTGCTTTGTCATTGTGGATATTTTGCAGTTTAAAAAAAGTGAGGCAGAAAGTCAGCTAACAGTCTGAGCAATTAAGAATTAGTTAAGTGTAGTGATGGAATTAAAAGTCTGCCTGTATGTAAATCTGAACACAAAATCACCAAAAAGACACATTAGGTAGTGCTGTAGAATGTTTGTGATTAACACAACTATTGCTCAAAATGAGGGACAGATTTTCCAACTTTTAAACAGTTACTAATTATAAAAATGGTAGTGCCCAATGTGGTGAGATTTTATTACTCCAGTCTTCAATGTAAAATGCATGTCAACTTTGAAGATTGCCTGAAAAATAGGAAATGTAAATTTGAATTGAATTGGACAACCATGAACCCATTTACTGGAGCAGAAACCCTCTTCAATGATATAAACTGAGAGTGTTTCCGTATAAGAATAGCTGAAAAATATTTGTGTTTCATTTATGCAGCATTCCACACACACACACACACACACACACACACATGCCCACACACACTCAAAGATTCACATCACTCTTCTAATAGTAAGTTTGAAATTAGATAAATATGTTTTAAAAATGCATAATTGGAGGTTATCCTGGAAGATTAAGCATTTAAGCTTTAGCTTTCTTAAATTCTCATGCTTATCAAAAACTTTTTAGATTAAGAATAGTTAATTTTATAATGAGAAATGCAGAAATTACTTGAAAATCAGAGGGCATAATTTATATATGGTTCTCATATTTAATAATAAACATGGCTGACGCCATTATACATATTCTTTGGTGGGATGATTTTTTCCTCTGGTAATCTCTTTTGATTAAGAAGTGCTCACTGGCATAGAAGGACAGTGGTGTGATTGCTTCTTCTGAAAGTCATGCCGGAATAATAGGCAGTCACAGAAGGAACAAACAGAAAGCTGAGGTCTCTTCATTTTCAACCTGACAAGCATTTTGTCAATCTCTTTTTCACTCAAATACTTGAAACCTCAAGTTGCTCTGAAGTGTGGCACATAAACAAAGTCGGTGGAGAGCAGCAACCAAGAGTTACAGCCAAATAGCTCCATGCCGAGGGAGTCAACTCCAAAGTGCTTGCCTCCTACTTATATATCTTAAATCATAGTCTTGCTGAGTAAGTCCGGAATTAATATGAGAATTCAATCTATTTGGATATAACAACTGCTTCAAGTGGTAACTAATAGATGATAAATAGGGTGTGCTTGAAAGGGGAGGTAAAGGGGAAGACCGGGAAGAGTGCAGGGAGGGGAAACTGTGGTTGGGCTGTAATTTATGAGAGAACAAATAAATGGCACTACAAAATAGGGAAAATGAAATGTAAAATAAAATTGATGGTCTTGGTTCAATTTCTACTTCTACCAAAATGTGTAGAAGTAGCCAGCTTTGGTTGCTACGAAGTTATCATTAATTTTTAGTTTCCTTATTGATGAGAAGTCTTGGTTCTTGATTTCATTCAAACAATCCTCTCTTCATATTTTTAATAATGCCTCACCATTATTAACTTACCCTAGGTCTTGAAATGGCTTCCTAAATATCCATTTCCTGTTTTAATCCACTTTCAGTAGACATTTCATGCACTCTGAATATGACTTATGAATAAATAAACTTGAAAGCCTTTATACAGCTTAAGACAGTGATCCTTAACCTGTGAATCATGACTCCTTTGGGGTGGAACAAACCTTTCACAGTGGCTGCCTTAGACCATTTGAAAACATGGGTATGAAGTAGCAATGTAAATAATCTCATGGTTGGGAGTCACCACAACATGAGGAATTGTATTAAAGGGTCGCAGTATTAGTAGTGCTGAGAACCACTGTCTTAAGAGAAGATATGTAGTCTCATTGTCTTTGTTTCCAAGTACAATTCCTATTACCTTGTAGGGGCATATAACTAGACTGTACAACTTGTTAGGCACAAAATGAACAAAATACAATCAAGAACCAGGGTTTTCATCACTTAAGAAGCTACAAATTGGCAATTTGGTTTGTTGTTGTTATTTGCCTGTGTTTGTGTATGTGCGTGTGTGTGAGAGAGAGAGAAGAGATGATGAAAGTGAAAAGATGAAACAGAGAGAGAAAGTGATAGAGCAGGGTGGATGGGGAGGTGTGAAGGATCAAGCGGAGTTGGGGAAGGAGAAAGAATGATCAGAATATATTGTATGAAATTTTTTTCAATTAAAAGGAAGAATATTTTTTCTATTTCTGTGAATACTGTCATAGGCCAGGACTGAACTGAATCTGTATATCACTTTGAACAGTACAGGATTTATTGGAACAAGAACAGTTCTTAAATTTGTTTCAGTTACACTTCTAGTCTTACTTGGATGTTCTTTTCACTTGCTCTTATCTAATTACTTGTTCAGGAAGGACTTCCAGTGATATGAAGAGAAATGGGAGTAGCCTCATGTGTAAACTTGAAAAGCTTTAAACATTCTATGATAACTGCGGTGTTTTCTGTGTGCTTGTCATACATGTCTTTTTGGGTTGTATATTCTTCTACTATCTAATTTTTTTGTGAATGCTTACCATGAAAAGATGTTAATTATTGAATGTGTTTTCTATATCTACTGAAAATGAGCATATAGTTTTGATCTTTTGTTATTTTAATGGCATGTACAGGTCCGCATAGTTTGAATCATTCTTGTATCTCTGAGATAAATCCTAGTTGATCATAATGCATGATCTTTTAGAATGTTTAGAAATTTTACTACTTTCTTTTGTATTATTTATACTTCTACTTTCATTAAAGTGATTGTTCTATAGTTTCAAGCCTCATAAAATAAATTTCGATGTTTTTTCTTCTTCAATTTTTTATTAAGTGTTTGAAATTTTTGTTTTGTTTTTATTTTATTTTTAATGGATAATTAAAAAATTAGAATTTTAAATTTTAAAATTTAAAAATTTTAAATTCAGAATTTCACTGTGAAGTCTCCACATCCCGGACTGCTCTCTGATTGGAGCTACTTTATTGCTGACCCAATCTCCTTCCACATTGTCTGTTCAAATCTTCTGTTTATTTATGCTGCAGTCATGATGGGTTTTATGTGTCCAACATTTATGCATTGCTCATGTTTTTCATTGTAGTATCTTTAGGTCCTTTGTACGAATATCATATTTCGTGCAATTTTCTTTTTCATTTCTAAGTTTATTTATCTCAGGCTCCTTTGTTTTAATAGTTTAATAAAGTTTGCCAATATAACCTTTGCTTTCAACACTCTTTCTCTTTTTGTCTGTATTGTATTTACTTTGTTTTGAGTTTTATCACTTTCTCTCTTCCCTCACACTGAACTGAATTTGTTCTTCTTTTTCAAGTTCTCAGGTTGTTTGAGATTTTTCTTTAAATCACTTGATAAGCTTTGGTATATTTATTTTATTTCAATCAAGATATTTTTTAATTTTTCTTCATTTCTTCTTATATGTATTGGTGTCTGTAAGTATCTTGTTTAGCTTCCTGTATTTGTGAATCTTATCAGCATCCACCCTTTTGTTAATGTCTGGTTTCATGCTGTGTGGGCAGAAAAATACTCAATATGATTGATTTTCTTTTTTAAATTTAAGACTCACTTTGTAGACTAACATCTACTTGATTGTCCCTGAATACTTTACAAGAAAGTGTATTCCGTTGCAGTTGGATAAAAGTTCTTTTTATATAAAGGGTTCGTTGGTATAAATTCTAGCGTAAGCCTGATATATTCTTGTTTTCTTATATAGCCTATATTTTCTGTATGGACAATCTTATCATTTTATGAATTGTGATAGTGACTGAAGTCTCTACTCCTATTGTAGTTCATCACTCCCTTTTTTGGTACAGATAATTTATTTATTTTTGAATTTAGGTGCTATAATATTGGATGTAGATGTCGGCACAATTGTTATAGTCTCTTGATAAATGAACACTTCATCATTATATAAGAGTTGTCTTTGTTTTTAATAGCTTTTGACTTGTTGTCTATTTCATCTGTTTTAAATATAGAAAGCAGTGCTCCCTTTTAATTTTCATTTGCATGGATGTCTTTCCAACCCCTTCCATTCACTGCCTGTCTATGAAGGTCTATAAAAGTTAATTGAGTCTCTTAAAGGCAGTATATAGTTGGAGTTTCTTTATTGAAATCCAGTCAACCACTCTAAGTCTTTCAATTGGATAATTTAATCAACTTATTTTCAAGGTAATTGCTAATAGGTAAGAACTTAACATTGTCATTTTGTTAATGTTTCCTGGCTTCTTTGTAAATTCTTTGTTTCTTTATTCTGCTCTGGATGTGTTCATTGTGATTAGATCACTTTCTCCAGTGATGCTTGATTCCTTTTTGTTTAGCTTCTATAGCAGTGAATTTCAACCTTCCTGGTGCTATGAACCTTTAATACAGCTCCTCATGTTGTGTTGACCTACAGCCACAAAACTATTTCATTGCTACTTCATAACTGTAATTTTGCTACTATTATGGAACATGATGTAAATATCTGTGTTTTTCAATAATCTTAGGCGACCCCTGTGAAAGGGTCACTTGACCCCCCAAATGTATCCTATAGATTTTTCCCCCTTTATGGTTATGCTGGAGCTCATCTAAAATTAAGTGCAATATTTTAAAAAGTAATTTAATATTTTGACATGTTAAAAAAAAAACACCCTCCAAATGTTCATACTGCACTGGCCAAGGGCTCTCTCTTTCTCTACTTCCTGGCCCACGTCAGTTACGCCCCTCTGCTCTACTCCCTTTGCTCCACCGTGGTCCTCTGTCTTACTCCAAGTTCATGGCAATAAGGTTAAGAAACCGTGGGACTGATGCCTAAGAAATTGTGGCCCAGAATAAATCCTTCTTTTAACCTGTTTGTTTAGGTCCTTTTGCTATAGTAGTTGAAAAGTGCACCCATATTTAGAAAGTTTACTCTGTTGTTCCTTTTCAGGTAAGGAAGGACTCTTCGGATTGAACTCAAATATCCTGTGTTCAGTGAAAATTTGTGCTCTGCCCATGAGTTGTAACCTCAGCCCTCACTATTAGTTTCTTAAATTAGTTCTGTATCTTTCACTTCTTTATTTTCCTTTTCGAAATACTACTATTTAAATACTCTTTTGTCTTATACACCATACGTCTTTTGAGCTTTATTTGACCATTGGCTTTTGTTCTTTCATCTGTATTATAGATATGCAGTAATTATTCTTTGATTACACCAATTCTTCTGTTTGATCAGTTTTAACATTACTTTATTGAAATTTGCAAATCATTCATTTTTAAATAATTTACAATTTAAAATAAACAAATAACCTCAATCTCCTTCAAATTCCTAGTCTTCTTGCTTGTTGTTTCTATAATTATTTTAAATCATTTCTGTGCATTTTTTGAAGTTCTGAGATAATTTAAAATAATTTTGAGCTGTCATGCAGCTTCTGTACCTCTGCTTTTTTGAGGTCCACTTTGGCTGCTGACAGACCATTATAATTTTTGCTATGTTATATTTCTTTTGTTTGTTTTTGTTTTATTTGTTTGTTTTTCCTTTATGTTTATGCTTGTATTTTTGAAAATATAAATAATTATTCCAGTTTTTGTGAAATGTCTTTATTTAGAAATGCTTTCAGCGTCGTGGCCACCAAGAGATTTCAAATAGGCGGTCTCATTTTAGCCACTGGTGGACTTGCTGATTGCTCAAGCAAACTGATATTGCTGAGTCAGCAGGTGGGTGACCCTGTGACTTAGGAATTATCTTGTCACTGCTCCACCCTGCCTCCCCCTTGTAGACCTGATAATTAAATTTATAGAGGGAAGGTATGAAGCTCTAATCATCCCAGGATAAAAGTGTTGGCATAGAACGTCAGCTGCAATTTCATGCCCAGCACTTGCGTTCACTTGGACAGAGCTGTGTTGCAGTAGGCAAATATGAAGCTGACTTCCCTTTCATTTTCCCAGGTTCTACGTGGGTAGGTGCTGAAAGGGATTCAGATAATATGAATTTGTCTTTGCGATTCTTTTCAGTTTATGGGTTTTTTGTTTGTTTGTTTGTTTGTTTTCTATCTTGCCTTGCTTTCTTAGCCCCTGTGAAAATATATTCATGTATATATAATTGTTCATCCTGATATTTGTGTTCAGAATTAGAGTTAGAAAATGCTATTTTGATATCTTGCTGCCATCTTGATGTGCCAGATGCTAATCTTAAGTTGTTGAGGACTTAACAATCCTTTGTATTATGAACAAACAGTGAGGTTGCTCCTCTGAAGGTGAGTAGTGATTCTCAGTAGTATAAATCTGTGCTAGTTCCTGGTTCTCTGGTATTTGGGCTACCTGACGGTATTTTGAGATGATGGTATTTTCAGCTTTGACTGTATTTTTTTTTTCTCAACTGCCCAGTCTTTCCCCACCTCTAATTATAGATGACCTAAAAGGCAGTGTTTTCATCCTGATATAATTTTTCAGGGTAATTTATTTTGCCAAATCTATCTTTCACTGTAGAAATTTGTTATCTTTTTCTGCTAAAAACTCTAACCATAACCAATAGTTTAAAATAAAACTAGGCTGTTTGAAGCATCTACAATATATCCATTTTATCACCTTGCACAAAACTCAACTCTAAAATGATCAAAGGTCCCAACACAAAAATCATACATACTGAACCTGATAGAAGAGAAAGTGGAGAATAGCTTTTAAATCACTGGTACAAGAGAATCCTTTCTAAACAGAATACTATTAAAAAAGAAACTAAGATCAACAATTCATAATGAGACATCATGAAACTGGGAAACCTTTATGGCTGTAGTGACTGGTTTTGTGTGTTATCTTGACACAAGCTAGAGTCATCAGAGAGGGAGGAACCTCAAAAATGCCTCATGAGATCCAGTTATAAGATATTTTCTCATTTAGTGATCAACGGTGAAGGCTCCAGTACATGTGGATGATGTTATCCCTGAACTGGTAGTACTGGGTTCCCCAAGAATGTAGGGTAGGGGAAGCAAGACAGTAAGCAGCACCTCTCAATGGCCTCTGCATCGTTTCTGCAGCTAGGATCCTGTCCTGTTTGAGTTTCTGTCCTGGCTTTCTTCAATGGTGAACAGTGATGTGGAAGTATAAACTGGATAAATCCTGTCCTCACAAATTGCTTTATGGTCATGGTATTTAATCACAGCAATAGAAAGTGTAACTAAGGCAATGGTAAACAACACTGTCATTTGGACAAAAGTGCATCCTAAAGAATAGGAAAAGATTATTTTGCCCACTCCACTTCTGATAGAGTACTAGTACCAAAATATATGAGGAACTCAAGAAAACAGATATAAAGAAGAAACAATCCAATAAAAATTGGGTTAAAGATCTAAAGTAGATTATTAATCAAGGAAACTCAAATTGCTGAGAAACACTAAGAAATGTTCAACATGATTAGCCCTTAGGGAAATGCAAATCCAAACTACCATGAGATTTTTTTTCTTATACCTGTCAGAAAGGCTAAGTTTAACAAAACAAATGACCAGTCATACTGGCAAAGATGTGGAATAAAAGGAGCGTTCGTGTATTACTGTTGGGATTACAAGCTAGTAGTACAGTCACTATGGAAATCAGTGTGATGGCTCTTCAAGAAGATGGGAATTGATCTACCTCAAGATCCAGATATACCACCCTTAGGCATATACCCAAAGGATATTTTGAACTATCACAAAGGCACTTGCTCAACCATGTTCATTGCTGCTTCATTAATAATAACCAGGAATTGGGAACAACTTCAATGTCTCTCAACAAATGAATAGATACAGAAAATGTAGTACATTTATACAATAAAATTTACTCAGCTGTTAAAAACAATAACATCATAATATTTACAGGCTAATTGATAGAACTAGAAAAAAATCATCCTGTATGAGGTATCACAGACTCTGAAAGACAAATATGATATGTATTTATATGAGGATATTAGCTGTTAAATCAATGATTACCAAGCTATAATCCATAAGACCACAGAGGATAGGCACTGAGTAACAGACTAGAGAACAGATAGATCTTGTTAGGAAAAATAAATAGAATAGATAGTTATGGATGGAGAGTGGGGTCCCGTAGAACGTTAGGGTCAAATGGGAAGGAAGAGGATAAAGAGGATTGTGGGAGCTATCCAGGAAAAGATTCATAAAATTAAGGGGCATTTGAGGGGCAATATGGAAACATAATATTGTAGAAACTTCTTAAAATATGTACATATATGAAGGCAGTCTAAATTAAACTGCCAAATAATGGGAGAAACAGAGTCCAAACTAGCCCTCTCTTGTCAATGTGATTGGATAGTATCTAACTGAGTTGTTGACCAAAATCACCCATGGAAATTCCCAAACAATCCATGCTTTTGCCAAGACTATCAGATGTTCTCCATAAACTGACAACAAGGCCCCTTTGCTGAACACAACACTCACACAATTTATTGAAGATGGAGATGTGGAGTTTGTACCTATAGAGAGGCTTCACTGCTACTTTCCAGTATTTTGTTTTGTTTTTGTTTTGTACAGGAAGGTATTTTTTTATGTTTTGAAAAGAGAAGCATAAACACCAAGCGAGCCACAAACACTTTATCTGCAATAGTGTACAAATTGTAAGAATTTCTAGGGCAGTGGTGACACAGCCTGTAGGAGTAACCAATCACCAACTAATTTAACTTAGGGTCTACTCCATGGCGTGGAACCATGTCCAATTCTGCCTAGGTAATCAAGAGTCTAAAACTAGGTAACCCAGAGACCTAGGGTAAGCCAAATAACACTGGCCTAAAAAAAGAAAACAGAAAAAGAAAAAAAATGTAGAAATAAAATGACTCCTAATGATTCTTCTGCTATACTTATAGGTCAGTGTCTTTAACATCTGTCAGTAGAGGAACTTCCTTCTTCAGGGGATGGGAACAAATATAGAGGCCCACAGTCAGACATTAAGCAGAGAATAGGAGACCGTGGAATACACAGATTTAAATAGGATGTTTACATCAAATCCCTCCTTTTGGATCTCAGAGAATCCCAAGGAAAAAGTATGAGATCCAGAGGGGATGAAGGACACCAAGAAAACAAGGCCCTCAAAGTCAACATGATCAAAGACCATATGAATACAGAGACTGTAGCAGTATACACAGGGCCTGCACAGGTCTGCAATAGGTCCTCTGGATTTATTCTATTGCTTCCAATTTAGGGTTTTTATGGGATTTCTTAGAGTGATAATGAATGGGTCTCTGACTCTTGTGCCATCTCTTGGGATCTTTTCCTTCTGTTGGTTTGTCTTGTCCAACTTTGATGTGATAGTTTTTGTTTTATCTTATTATATTTTTAAGAATGAATGAATGAATAAAAATGGAACTAGACTTATTCTGATTCACATAAAATTGAATTTAACCAATAGAAACTCATAATGATTTGTGACACCAGATTCCCTTTAGTGATACCAACTGCCATCTCAACGTCTAACCCCAAGGAAAATGCATGCAGTCAAGTTCCCATTTTCTGTGCCAACATACCCAGATACATCTACCCCTCCCTGTTATTTGATTTCGCTGAAGTTTATTTTCCATTGTTTCAATAAATCTTGTGACAGCTGTTCACATTACATTTGAACCATGCCATGCCCTCATTTATCTAACAAATAAATATAATCTTTGATATGGGAGCTTTGTGATGAAATAAGATATGAAATATGCACTATCACAATATAAGCAATTCTTTAAAACAACACGACTTTAGACTCTAAGATATCGGAATGGGAGGCATTTTCTTTCTTTTCTTTTCTTTTTTGTCCCCCCGTGCAGTATCATATAAAGTGCTTCCGTTCCTGTTTCTTCACAGATTTCTGGCTTAGAAAACTTTTCTATATTTTCACCTCTTGGGGGTCTTGCTTTCTAACTCTTAAGACTAGTAAATATACAATGTCTTGCTTGGAACACAGGCTGACAGCTTAATCTAGTAGGAGATGTGACACAATCTGATTTACCTGCGATATTTCTATCTCCATGAATCATCAACAAGATCCTTCAGCACAATTTACTAAAAACATTGACCTGGTGAAAAGAACATTCATGGCATTTAACTAAATAAATCTGTATTCTTTCCTAAATACACATGATGGTAGCAATATTTCTGTGCACAGATTTTAAATAAATAATACTACTATATGTTTATGTTGGTAATGCTATCATAACTGGGTTTTATTGTGGAGGATAGAAAGATCAGGGTAGCTATTATATAAAATTTTCACATGTGGAGAACCTGCATTTGATTAACATATTTACCACATTAAGCACCCAGTTGTCTTTAGCTATCAAAGCATTGAGCATTCCTAAACATTTTTTTTTATCAATAATAAGAAACTTGGTTTTGGGGATAGTCTTCGTTTTGTATATTTTCTAGAAAGAAGGAAAACCCTGATACTTTCCCTCAGTTGCAGGGTGAGAAGCATTTTAGAGTCCTGAAATGAGCTAATGCTGAAGGTCGTATAATTACCTCCCATTAAGGGCTTTAAAAACAGAATGGCTATTTATATTCCTGGAGTTGTCTTAATGAAGCTCTTTCTTCAGTGGGTGGGTGATGCCATCATGGTATTGAGGTCGTTTTAGGTCTTGTTTTGAATGGTTTTAATGGCTGAGGTAAGTTTGGTTCAGGAAAACACTGCTGATCAGAAAAAAAATGGACTTGACACCAGTTCTTTTATGTAGTTATTATGCAAATATTAATTCTTTCACCATTTCTGAAACAGTGTGCTCAAAGGTATGCTAAATAAAAATGAAAGCATTCTACATCCCTTTTAGGAAAGAAACTATGAAAGATAAACCTGGAGTAGTTCTATGTTACTGCCTCCCAAGTTTTCTGTAGCCAAATTCCCATGAGGGTTAGAGCAGCTGCTGTGAAAGGCATCTGATTGGAAGGCTGGAAAAGTGGGGATGAAATTAAGGAAGAGAGCTGTTGCAAGGAGGTGATGGCAGTGATGTTGGTCCATACTGACAGTCTACTAACTAATGTAAGTCTCCAGTAGTGTCCTTGCTTCCTTTCCCACTTAAGGATTTCCCCTTCCACAGTCTCTTCTCTTGCTTCTTGTCTCATTACCTTTCACAGCCTCCTCCTCTGTTCTTTCCCCTTGTGCTGTTAAAGTTGGGGCCATTAGGATTTGAGTCTACATACTCATCTGCGTTCACCAAATGATCTCTAAAAAGATGAGTAGAAAACAGTGCAATTTTAAACACATACTCTATTCTGAATAAAAATTAGACATATATTGCTCCAGGTTAAATTCTGTATCAAGGGTATCTCCCCAATTTCAATACAGTTATTTTAAGTTTAGTAAAGGAATACAAATTTACTTTAGCAATTTAAAAAAAGAATGAGAAGCTAAAGATAGTTGGGAGATATAGCAAAAAAAAGCACATTTACAGCACTCTTACTATAGATGGTTCCAATTAAGATATTAATCATTAAATAGAACATTTAATTTGCAGATGTGATAGAGGATGATGTCACTGCTAATATCTGTAAATTAGAGGCCCCAAAGAGAAATGATATTTTAGATATATAGTTAAAATGCACATTAGTTTGTTTATGTGCTTGTGCTGTTTGCTGAGAGCTAAGGGTGTGGGCTTTGGATCTGAGAGTGCTAGGTTGGACTCCCATTCATCAGTTAGGAAGAGACTACATTCCCTTGAACTAATTACCTATCTCTTTTGTGCTCCAAGCTTTTATATAAGAATTTGACACAACAATTTTATCCACTAGAGTTCATGTTTGTTTCTATGTATGCACAAAAATTAACTGAACCAATGAATGAATGAATGAATGAATGAATGGGATTAACACAGCCTTTGCTTGTCAAAGTCTAAGTATTCAGTCTCTATTAGGTGCTATTAGTATCATCATCAGTAGTAGACTTGTGTGCAATGCCATAGTGTCACATAGAAACAATTGTATTTGTTAATCTTGCCAGAATTATTTTAGCATTAATATTAAGCAATAATTACATTTGCACACTAGAAAAGTAAATTATTTGGGACTAACGTAACATCAATAATATGAGTATTTTATTAATTCATCAAGAAAGAGCTAAAGAAGAAATACAGTTTAGAAATCTATAATCAAACTTGGGAACCATCTCCTATTTATAAATATTATATAGTATTGTGATTGTATCTATTTTTTTAAGAAAAATGTCTAGGAGACTTTACTATAATGAAAACAATTGCACAGTGATTTTAAGGTTTATCTCTAATCTATATCCGCAATCCATAAATACAGCATGTGCGTGCACATGTGTACACACACACACATACACACACAAAACACACCCCATAGATTGAACGTTGGAAAATTCCTGAAAGGAAAAGCAGACCACAAATGGAATAACTGAGATCTGAAAGGCTGTAATTCTATTTTAGAATTTCTTAAGTTACAAACTAAATAAAAGGAAAAATTCTTGACTGTTCCCTGTATAATACATTTATATTCATATAATAATAATGAATAACAGAAAATGAACTTGAAAGAGAGCAAGGCAGGGTATATGGTAGCGTTTGAGGGAGGAAAGAGAAAGGGATATTTGCAATTACATTATGAACTCATAAATAAAAAGGGAAACTTATTTGCAACAAGTTCAGATTTTTTCATTTTTTTATTATTGTTTTGCTTTGTTTTTAGAGACAGGGTTTCTCTGTGTAGCCTTAGAGCCTGTACTGGAACTTGCTCTGTAGGCCAGGCTGGCTTCAGACTCAAAGAGATTCGCTCGTTTCTGCCTCCCGAGCGCTGGGATTAAAGGTGTGACTTTGCCACATTCGGTTAATGTATAGTATTTAAAGAGAATTCCTGTTTTAAAAATCATTGTCTATAGAGACATAGTTCTGTGCTCAGATGGAGACTGGCTGACAGTCAGAGGCAGAAAGGGAAACAATCTTCTTCTAATGGAATGCAGGTTCCAGACATTCCCAGAGCAGAGACAAAAATGGAGATACTGATTAGTAGACAAGGCGGGGAAATGTGAGCCTGATGACAGAAGGCCTGGATGGTACCTGCCTTAATGAAGCAGGGTCTTGTCAGTTTGGGGTGAATCAAGCTGACAGTCAGCAGCATGCACCAAAGTATAACTCGTGCTCTCTGGAGGACTATCACAGAAGGGTGCAGCTAATGAGGATCTATACATCACTCAGATGAGGTATGAACACACATCAGGAACAGTTGACCTAGAAACCGAGACAGAATTTCAAGGGGTGGGGTGGGGTGGATGGGATCTTAGAGTCTAGCCGCTGCTGGTAAAGGAAACCACAGATGAAAAATTAACATTTTCTGAGCCCAGTGAGTGACAGTGCAGCCTTGACTTTGTCCTGCGAGGGCTGACAGAGGTTTCAGGACTGAGTGTGCATGGTTATGTAATAAAATAGAACAAGACATAGTTAGCGAAGTCTTCCCGATCTTGTGTTTAGGGGAAAGAACAGAAACTCTAGTGAAAGAAAGACTTAGACTGAAATGTCAACTCTTTCAGTTATTACTTCTTATATTGCATGAGTAATTTATCTTCTTAGGCTGTAGTGATTAATCTCAAAGGAGACTAAGAACACCTGCCTAAAATGTGTTAAGATAATAGCATAAATTTTTGTCTCATAGTATTTCTTTAGTTACTATCAGCTGTATTAATCTCTCATGACAGATAAGAACTGGAAGATAGTGCTCTAGATACACCCTATTAATCATTAATTATAACTTCTTCATGTTCCTGATGGAGGTTATGATTTGTCATTGCACTCAATAATCACCAACTGACTTATCAATGTTGATGGGAACTATGCCAGGGACGGAGATTATAGAAATGGAAGAGGTGGTCTTGTTTCCAAACCCATCACTTCAGAGTTAAAGGAAACATCTACACAATACAATGAGGACAACATGCTTGGGGAACATCTAGAACAGAGCGAGAGATGACTACATCTACGGTGCATTTAATGTATGGATTCCCTAGCTCAAGGAGGCTGAACATAATGGTGCCTTCTTTATATGTGACCATATATACAAAGATAGGGAAGTCTTGTGTGGTAAATAAAACTCACTTTCGAGTTTTATAACTCACTGTCTGCCTGCCTCCCTCCCTCCTAAGTATAAATTTCACACTATTGTCACTAGAACCGGTTCATTAAAACATGTAAAGAGTTTCCAACAGTGAACTCAACCCCTCGCCATAGACAAGTATGACTATCTAGTTCAAGCATTGCCTTCTAGCCTGAGCTTTACCTATGTTGAATTACTACACCTTCTTTATTGCTTGGCTATGCAAACAAAACTCTTAGGATCGATTTTAGAATTGTAGGTATAACATTAGATGTTTTTCGAAACAATCTGACCATGGTCAGTGCTGACAAAAGTGAACTATTATTCAGATGTTCAATTTTGTTGCATATGAACATTTCCAAGAAGATGCAGCTTGCCATGTTATAGGTTGAACAGATGAAAGCTCCCCTTTCTAGATATACATGATTCTAAGCATCTATTGTGTATGGTGTTAAACACAGCGCTTATATTTTGTTCAAAATATCAGAGGGAAATGCAATTCTGAAGCTGGGTGCAACCAAGATGCCCTTGTGATCGAAAGTGAGCAGCAGGCAGCTGAAGTCACTTGCATACTGCATACTGAACCCGAGAGCCTCAATACAGCATTTTTCTATACATCTGTGATTTTTATTTTGGGTAGGATAAAATATGTAAGAAAGACCTTTTCGAGGATATCGTTCTTTTCTTTAAGCATTGTTGGAACAAATATATTTAAATTTTATTTTGCCTATCAAAGTCAGTGCACTGAGAAATGTAAATATATTTTTGACATATGCATTTATGTTGCTGGCAATGAAGTGCTGGTTGTTAACTTAAGATGTTAATGAGTATTTGAGTTTAATAAAGAACTTTGCAGCCTCTTGGTGGTTGCTAGTGTTTTAAACAAATTAGTTAATTGTTTAATGAGTCAAAGTTGAAACTTTACTGTAGTAATGGAGCTGCAGACAGGCCTGCTTTTCATCCCGCCCGGTTCCCGCACAGCTAGCTTAGCCCCGGAAATAACAACACACAAATTGTATTCATTTAAGCACTGCCTGGCCCATTATCTCTAGAGAGTTAGTTACTGACTAACTCTCATATCTTGATATTAACCCATTTCTAATAATCTGTGTAGCACCACGAGGTGGTGGCTTACCGGAAAAGATTCAGCATGTCTGACCTGGTGGCTGGCTCCATGGCGTCTGCTCCATTGCCCTCTTCCCAGCATTCTGTTCTGTTTACTCTGCCTACCTAATTTTCTGTCCTATCAGAGGGCCAAGGCAGTCTCTTTATTAACCAATGAAAATAACACAATAGACAGATAACCCTCCTCCATCACTTTACGTTTTAGGATAACTTGGCTAGAAAATATATTGACTGAAACTTATAGCTTCATATATTGATTTTTCAGAATTTATTATTTATCAATAATTATTAGTTTGTTTTTCTTTCTTTGATTTTCATTTTTGTGTTTTTGTAGTTTCATTTTAAAGGCAAGAGAATGAAAATGAAAGACAGAGACAGAGAGAGACACATACAGAGGACATAAAATTGGATAGGTAGGGAGGTAACTTATTTGTTAAGTTCAATATAGTAGAGGTTATTAAATTCTGAATGTTAAAATACAGAGTACACTGAAGAAATGGCAGGCCAGAGATGAAGAGTTTCATAATAGGAACAGTAGTATCAGATGAGTTATTTGCTGAGACACTGCCAGGAAAAACCAGAGACAAATGCCAGAAATAATCATGAAATTCTTCAGGTATCAAAGGAGGAGTGAAGATGGTACAAAATTAGATGCTCTGAGTAGTGGGATATGTGCTCTGATTAAAGCTCTAGGCCAGATAAAGCCCATTCCATAACAGTGAGACAGAAGAGATAAACCTTTATTTATATTCAATTTCTTGAGGAATGGGCGCATTACTGAAAGAAAATTCTGACACATTTGATTGAGGGCTCAAATGTAAAAATGAACCTAGCTACAAAAGATACATCCTTTTTGTTCTTAAGTTTTGAGACAGGATTTCATGTAGCTCAGGCTAGCTGAATCCACGATACATATAATCAAGATGATCTTGATCTTGAACTTCTGATCTTCTTGCATCTGCCTTACAAGTGTTGAGATTATAGATGCTGGCCACCATGAATGACCTCACCAAATTTTTCACTTCCTTTGTAAGCCATATTTTTAAAATTATGAAATAATCAAGGTTAATTTGAAGCTTAGAAAAAAATTGCAATAATATTCTCAACCTAACTCATTGTCATCAAAATGATTACACTATACTCCAAATAGTTAAACAAATAATTACTGCATAATATTCATAGATTATATTAGGTTCAGAAGTAATCTTTTTCATCAGAAAATACAAGTGTCTTATCTTATATAGGAATGATGTAAATAGGGACTAGTAGAAGAGATATTTTTAAGCTAATTTTTTGATGTAAGAAGAATGTGTCTGTATTTCAAGTACTTACCACAGCAGTTGATCCACCAAGAGTCTTAGTAGTGTAGATGATAATTCTCGGAGTGAGTCTATAATTGGTTTCATAAACTCAGTTGTTGGGTACCTAGTCTAATGACCCTGTATATAAGCCTATATCTCTTTCCTGAACCAATAATTATTTTTCCTTTTCCTACATTCTGCTTAGAGTTGAATTTTACTTCTTTTATGGATCCTCCCCTATCCTAGAGTGTTTCTGAGATCTTGGAGTTTCGCCTATACTGTCTTGACCTCTCTAGTGTAGTGTTTCTCCAATCGGTTCTTTATTTTGTTACTTCCTATAAGTGCATAAGAGAGAGGTCTATGCCAGTTGGCAGCAATGTTAGTGTGTGGAGGTGTCCTTATGCATGGGATCACTGACATCTCTAATAAATCTTGCTCCCACTATGACCAGTTATATCATACACTCCCATGAGTCACGGCCCAGAATGAGGTTCTGTATAGGACTATAAGAATCCATGAAGTGATTAAATTAATATGTTCAATTGGTAGATATAAAGAATTAAAGCATTTCATATATTTATAAGTTAAATATGTATTGAAATTATTAATAATTCAACTCTGTCAGTTTTCTTTCAAATTTTCACAGATCTATTTTGAAAATTATTTTGGTGTGAATTGAAATGATGTGGAATTCCCCTCTGTTTGCTGTGAATATCATCGGTTAGTAAAGGAAGTGCTTTGGGCCTGTAGCAAGCTATAGTGCAACAGAGCCGGGGACGGGGGAACTAAATGGAATTCTGGGAGAAAGGAGGCAGAACCAGAGAGATGCCATGTAGCCCCACAGGAGACAGACACCGGAACTTTAGCTGGTAAGCCACAGCCGTGTGGTGATACACAGATTAATAGAAATAGGTTAAATTAATAAGTAAGAGTTAGCCAATAAGAAGGTAGAGCTAATGTGCCAAGCGGTAATTTAATTAATATAGCGTTTGTGTGATTATTTTGAGACTAAGCAACTGGGAAACAACAAGCAGTTCCTTGCAACATTGGAAGCCTTTTGGTCAAGAGTAAACGTATGTATAAAACATGTCTGGGTCTGATGAGGCTCATTTCTTTGTAGTCTTCATCATGCAGACCTTATGTTTTCTTTTCTTTATTAAGTGTGAATAAAATCAGCTTTTTGTAAGGTATTTTTCAGGAGTAGTATAACATTCATTCATGGTTTGATTAACAATCTTTATTGAAAACATTTTATTCAATGCTAGTAAGTTTACTTCTACTTTTCATTGTACAAAACAAGAAATATTTATTTCCTTTGGTTCTCTAGTGCCAATGAAGCATCAGATATGTAAAGATGTATGGATGTGAATTAAACAATTACTTTGCAGCCTGACGTAAGGAGGAAAGAAAATTACCTTTTTCAGATATGTAGGAAGAACCTGTGCACATAAAATATTGTGTCCAGCATGATCAGCTACAGGTGAAGTTACAAAGATATAGGATTTGTGCTTCAAATCATGTAATCCAGGGACTGGAGAGATTGTTTGGTGATTAAGAGCACTTGATGCTCCTTTTCAGAAAACTGGAATTGGATTCCTAGCACCCACATGATGGATAATACTGCTGTAACTCCAGTTCCAGGGGATCTAATGACGTCTTCTGGTCTCTGTGGGATCAGATATGCATGGAGTGTACATATGTATATGTAGGAGAAATTAACATGCACATAAAATAAAAATAAATCTCAAAAATTAAAATTGTCTACAGAGCAAGACAAATCTTGTCCTTACAGACATTTTTATCTATGTGATTCAAGAGTAAAAGATAATCAATACACACAGATATCTATTTACCATCCACTTGATGACAGAAAAGTATTTAAAAATAAATTGAAATTTTGTGTGTGTGTGTGTGTGTGTAGCTAGGAAGCGGGTATAGGTTTTCTGAATAAGTTAAGCATTTTGTCAAGACAGTAGTGATTGAAGAAACAGTAGAATTATCAAGATGATCAAAGGAGGGAATTTATATAATATAAGGGGGTCACCATAGGAGTTATTCATAAGAAGTCAGAACTTGGAGCTGCCATCACTAATGAGACAGCTTCAGCTGAAAATACCTGCTATCAGCATCTCCTACTAGCTCACAAGTGCTAAAACAGTTCCCACGCAACCCATGAGGGGAATTTCTATTAACAGAATGTTGTCACTGCAAAGGATCATCATGATCTGAGGCTTACAGAAGCACAGATGTTTCAACTAGGTCATCCTTAGGGGAATGTCTAGTTATTTTTCTCATTTCACACATATGAAAGCAGGTTCATACAAGTATATTGAGTTGTTCACCATCTGTAGCTGGCTAGGAGCCATAGTGTAACCCATTGTATTATACTAGGTAGTTGCATAAACATGGACTCATGAGAGATATGGATTTGACTGCCTTTCCAAATTATTTATGTCAAAGATAGAATAATAGTAATAATATTATGTACTATTATTTAATATCTAATTCTTTTACTTTTAGATTTGAGATCTTTCTACCAGACACACATAGTGAAACACTTTTTGCCTGACAAAGTGACATATGATGCAGAAATACCAAATTAATGTCACATGGATTTTATTTATGTTTCTTTCTCTGAAGGTTACATGTTTTTGTGAGACAATCTCACCAGTAATGTTGGTTTCTTTATATTCTCAAGACCATAGAGACCATATGTGTATATGTCTATGATGTATGTATGTTTTAATGTAAAATTTAATAAAAGCTACTCTAAATGAAGAAACATCGTTAGGTAGCCTAGGCCCAATGTCCTGATCTCTGCTGTATCAATAGATATGTCTTTAACTCAACAGAAATTTCATGACTTTAGAGAGGATGCATGAACACAGAGGGCAGTGACAAGAGTGAGCATTTCTTCAGCTTTAACAGATCTGTGTAAGGATTTTGATCTCATAAGATATATCTGCAAGTGAGAATCTAATTATTTTAATGAATTTTGATGCTTGTGATTGCTACAACATGCAAACCTCTTGCTTTGAGAAGCACCAAGATCACATCAGGAGGCTTGTGGGTCATCATGAAAAAGTTTGGAAATGTAGGCCAGTGTAGTCCACAAATCCCCGTGGTCGGAACTGATGTAGCTTATAGGTATAATGTTCATTGTAGTGAGATTGGCAAAGACATTGTCTCATTTTTAGAAACCTGAAAGTTGAGACTGAAAGCCAGGAGTTGTTCTAGGTACTGACATTTGGAAGACAGGAAGGCAGGAAGAAAAGAAGTGATGGGAAGCAGGCCTGTGAAAAGATTTGGATGAGTTATGGGGGAAGGAGTGGTGGTCAGTCTCAGCATGTCTGTCTTACTGAGAAGGCTAATCTAGGGCAGAGCAGGGAATGAGGGTGAGCGTGCTTGATTGGGCTCTGAGAAGAGGATGTAGGAATCAGAGTGCAAGAACAAAACTAAACACAGAGGCATGAAAAATATCCTCTGCACGATCTTGAAATTAATTAGGCGCTAACTATTAAGAACAATGACCTAGCTGGTTGGTGGTGGTGCATGCCTTTAATCCCAGAACTCGTGAGGCAGAGGAATGTGGATCTCTATGAGTTCGAGGCCAGCCTGGTCTATAAAAGCTCGTTCTAGGACAGATCCCAAGGCTCAGAGAAACCTGTATTGAAAACCAAATAATAATAATAATAATAATAATTAATAAATAAATAAATAAAAATAAAAAATAAAAAAACCCAATGACCTAGAGTAGTTAGCTCATCAGAAACAAAACCCAAATAGATCTGCTGTGTGGATCTGCTGTATGGGTAGGGAGAGAATCTAGAATTTCTGAATAACTGCATGGTCTTAGGACCAGCAGCAGCAAATGTCAGATTGGCCTTAGCACCAGCAATGTCAAAGGTCAGATGCCTCTGAATCTCAGATCTGATACCCTGGTGTGGGAGAATTGTTTGTATTCTGTCAATCATATTTTAATGAAATGCTGATTGGCCAGGCAGGCAGTATAGGCGGGAAAGCCAGACAGGAAGTAGAGATGGAGCAAAGAAACTGGGAGTATTCTGGAAAGCAGGAAGCTCCCTCCGCAGTTCTGCCCAGACCATCGGAGAGGAAAAATGTAAGCTGCCCCACTGGAAAAGGTACTGAGCTGTGTGGCTAACGTAGATAAGGATAATGGGATAACATTAGTTATAAGAGCTAATAAGTAGCCTGACCTAGTGGGCCAATCAGCTTTATAACTTATAGAGATCTCTGTGTGATTGATTTTCTCTGGGACTTGCCGGCTGTGGGGTACCAGGCGGGAAAAGATACTCCAACAAGCCGGCCCTCATGTTACAATACCCAGCATGGTGATATGCTCCTTTTGACTTTGTACATCTTCAGTTCAATCCTCTAGGATTCTAGTACACATCTGAAAATTCTTTAAGTGATGAATATAATTATAAATAACTATATTTTAATATTCATTACAGTCCTAAAATGTTTACAACATCTTCACTTCATCACATTTCTTTTTGGTTCATATGAAGGTCATTTAATTAAGATGGGCAATCAACATACAGATACCATGTTGAAACACAATGCCATGCCTCTAATGATTAGTGGAAGGTAATACCCACTGACTAGTCTTTTAGAATTCATAACTGAAAATGTCGACCATCAGTCAAAAGACATCATTTCTGCATGTTAATAAAGATGACAGATGCTTTTTCTAAAAGATAGTACAAAACATGCCATTTAAAAGAATGAACATATTGTTAACCTTTTTGTAGTTCAAGTCATTAAAATGTGATGATGAATATTTTAATAGAGCAGAGAAAACAGATTTTTTTTTTCATGAGATGGTTTGTGTGAGCGAGAGTTTGACTATAGCAAGTTCCATTATAAATCTAGCAATCTGGGTTCTGGCCTTATTCAGCTACTAACTAGGTGAGGAGACTGCACTTTGTTCTTTCATATGCTGGAGAGGAAGGACTAGGATCTCCATGGCTATGTGGCCCTAGCATTCATTATATGATATTTGTCATGATGACTCACATGGACTAAATGAATACAGAGTTACGGTGCTGACAAAAAAAGTTCCTATAAGGTTTATGTTCTTCTGAAAGACGTTAAACTTGCAGAATAATATTTCAAATTGAATATATTGTCTTTAAATATACTTCCTCCTCTTCCTGTGCATAGAGAGGTATGGATATGTGTGTGTGTGATTGTATGTGTGTTTATGATATATATATGTGTGCTATGAATGTCCATGTGTAGGGGTATAGTATGCATATAAGTGTGTGTTATGTATGTGGTGCAGATATACCTGTGTATAATGTGTTCGTATGTGTTTGTATGACATGCGTATGAATGCCATGGCACGTGTGTGGAGGTGAGAAGACAAGTTTCAGAAGTTGGGTCTCACCTTCCACCTTGTGTCAAAATGGTCTTTCTGATTCCTGCCATTGCACACTGTACTTCAGGGAGGCTGGCCTGCAAGCTTCCGCCTCTCATCTTGCAGGAGAAGCACTATGGATACAGATGTATGTGATGGCAGTTGGCGTTGCATGTGGTTTACAATTTGAACCATCATGAATTGACCCATGTTTCCACCCACTGAGCCACCTTGCAAACCGTAGGTCTCTTTAATTGTCAAGACACTGTCAACTTCTGTTTCTAGCTCCATGATCAATGTCTTTCCCCTTAGGCCATCACAACATGTATTTAGTCATTCCTTTAAGACATTTTTGGGTTTCTGTGTATGTACATGTTTATGCATATCTTCTCATATGTGCATACACACGTGTGTGTATATTCTGCAGCTACAAGAAGTCAACATCGACTGTCTTTCTTGTGTTGTCTGCCTTATATAAAATGTTAAAAAAGATTTACCATATTTGAAATAATCTGTTATGGGGGGGTTGATATGTGAGGGTGACCACAGAGACATGAAGAGGGTGTTGGATCTCAAGGAGCCAGAAGTGCAGACAGTTGTTAGCCACCATATGAGTACTGAACAGTAAATATTTGTCATTGTAAGAGCAACAAACATTTCTAACCACTGGGCTATCTCTTCAGCCCCCAACTCATTTTAAAATTATTGTTACTATTACTGTTGCTGTTGTTACTGTATTTTGTGTATTGGTGTTTGGCCTATATGCAAGTCTATGCACCATGCGTGTGCATAGTGCCCATGTGGAGACCAGTGGAGAGCATCAGATTCCCTTGCACTGAAGTTACGGACAGTTGTAATCTGCTATATAGATGCTGAGAATTAAATCTTGGTCCTCTGGAAGAGCAAAACATGTTTTCAAACACTGGGCCATGTCTCTAGACCACAGAACCCCACAAATACCTTATTCTTTGAAGTTTTTCACTGAACCTGCAACTAGGCAAGCTTCATGTTTCTGCACACTCGGATCATGTCGTCATTTCTGTTTTTTCTACATGCGTTTTTTTGGGATTGAATCTATTCCTCATGCTTGTGTGACAAGTATTCACGAACTGAGCCATTTCCCAAGACTCATTTAACCATGTGTTTGAGTGTATAGTGTGTTTGTGTGTGTGTGTGTGTGTGTGTGTGTGTGTGTGTGTGTTGGCATAATTATATTCAAGACATTGAAGTACCTAATGTGAAAAACCTACTTCCATGGAACTTAGATGGTAATAGCAATGATGAAACATATAGTGTGACCCAGGAGGAAGAAGCAAGGTGTTATAAAATGGTGTGTCTCATAATAATTTAAACTAGGTGACCTTATCTATCGTATGAGTCAGGTTTGCTAGAGGAGGAATGTGGCTTGTGTCTACGGGCGGGTAAGGTTTGGAAGGCACAGAGAACTGAAAGGACTAGGCTGTGTTTGGAGAGCAGCGAATAAAGTAGTTTTGTGTACAGGACACGTGAAGAAAACCCTAGGAAAGGAGAGGTAAAAGTGGGCTTGATGGGAGGTGGCAAAATGTCCCTAGTAAGGAGACTCCTTGGTTTATCAGAAAGAAATTTGCTTCAGAACTGGCCTTTGCTAGGCTTCTTAATTTCTTATTTTTGCCAGAGAAATTTCTGTTCTCTATGTGGTTAGCAGCCACTCTAGGGGTCATTTTCAGGAGCCACTTCCCTGCTGTGCTGGCCTTTGATATGTTATAGATGACAAGAAAGTTACATTCTGCCTTCTTGCTATCTTGATTGCGTTCTCTCAGGCCAGCCTCTGATTTTACTAATTCTTAATTTCTTCATTATGGGATGGTTCAAGATGATATGAATGTTGGAAAAAAGAGAGACCAGTGAATAAAACAAAATAGAAAACACAAACCAATTGATATCAAGGAAGCCTTGGAAATTCAAAGGTTCTTGACTTCTTCCTTAACCTTTACAAAACAGTCCTGGTACAGAACAGCAACTGCAAGGAGAGGCTGAGTATGTTGGAGGAGGTTTTACCTTAGCCAACCATACCTAATAGGAAATAAACTCTGAAACCAACATTTTTCAGAAAGGCAATGAAATTGCAAATTACAGTTCCAAGCATCTAGCATATCTCGTTGTGTTTACCATATTCCTCTGGCAGCCACTTATTCTCACCATTGCATTATCTAGTTATATTCACTTATTTATTTATTATTTGTGTGCATTTGTGTATCCTATATGTATGCACATGCATTTCACAGTCTGCATGTAGAAGTCACAGACAGTTTGAAGGAGTCAGTTCTAGCCTTATACCATGTATGTGAATGTCCTGAAATTGAACTTGGGTTGTCAGGTCTAGTGTCAAATTTCTTTTTTTTTTCTTTTTTCAGATTTATTTATTTATTTTTTTATTTATTATTTTTTTATTCATTTATTTATAAAACAATTTTCACTTCCTCCCCTCCTCCCAATACCCTCTCATTCCCCCTACTCCCTCTCCTCCTCCCTCTCCAGTCCCTAGAGCAGTCAGGGCTTCCTGCCCCATGGGAAGTCCAAGTTCCTCCCCTCCTCCCAATACCCTCCCACTCCCCCCACTCCCTCCCCTCCTACCTCTCCAGTCCCAAGAGCAGTCAGGGCCTCCTGCCCCGCTGGAAGTCCAAGATCCCCCCCCCCCCCAGGTCCAGGAAGGTGAGCATCCAAACAGACCAGGATCCCAGAGAGCCAGCACATGCAGAGGAAACAAGACCCAGCACCATTGTCAATGGCCTCCCAGTCAGCCCCCATGTCAACCACATTCAGAGAATCCGGTTTGATCACATGCTCGTTCAGTCCCAGTCCAGCTGGCCCTGGTGAGCTCCCACCAGACCAGTACCCTTGTATCAGTGGGTGAACGCACCCCTCGCGGTCTTGAGTTTGGGCCATCTCACCAGCCCTTGTTTACCACTTTTAAACTGATAATTTTTTTCTCCATCTGGTGACACTTAGATATTTTGTAACATGTATTTGAACAATAGTAATTGTTTATCATCCAACAAAACCAATGACTTTCCCCCCGATGCAATTAGTTCAGAATGCTGAGTTTTAAGAGGTGGGAGCCCGCCAAGTGTACCCGGGCATGCTGTGGACAGCATTGCAAGCTGGGGAACTTCATTCTAGGTCCCCAGCTTTCTCTTCTGTCCTTGTTCATGGATTTGCCTCCATTCTTCTTTCGGTCAGCTTCCTGCAAGCATCTGCTGTTGTTGAGTGATGTGCTTTCAAATCCAATTACTCCGGACTTGATGAACTGATAGCTGGGAGGTGTCCCTTATCTATGATATTTGTTTTTAAATCACTTCTAAAACTCAAAGCCAGAGGAATTATTTTCTAATTGGGTATGTTTGGTATAGAGAGCTGTTCTTAGTTCATTAAAATAAATAACATATCTTTTACCCTCTCCAAACCCTGGAACAAAGAGTCACTTCAAATGAAGTGTTTGATAGGATATTTCTAAGATCCCTGTTAGGTATGACCTTAAGTTTAGCAAATGTGCCTGGTGTTTTATATCTGCAAGGTTCCTGCTTCTACTTTGCATTTAGAATATATTCCTTTCCTCCAGTGTTTGATGTTTTCTTCTAACATCTAATGAAAATTCTGTACTGCTGTCAAAATTCAGAAAGCACAGTTATCATTTCACTGTGGTAGTTCAGGAAAATTTAAATTAGATTTGTACTCCTCAGAAATCATTCTGCTTGGGCATAAGCAAATTACATGCAAATAATGTCGAAAATATCAGGTGTATTTGTTCCACTTGAATATGACCTTTGAAGAAATAATAGAGTGTCTGGCTGTCTTGTGGGAATAGTGGAGCAGCCTGGCTGGAGAGAAGGTCACCTGCACACAGATATACTATAGTTTCTTTATGTAATTGCTCATATCAGAATTATATTCCTGCTCTGATAAGCAAGGGGAAAAACAAAAGGGGTTAACTCCACAAACATGCTAAAGTCAAAGAGACAAGTGGGATAATTTCACCCGCTGTTGGTAGCAGTCCTGCTGAAGGGATGATAGTAACATTAAAACTGTTGTGTCCAGAATGACATGTGCAGCTCAACTATTGTTTTTTTTTCAAATCAGATAAGTTTTTGTGACAAACTGAAACTTTTGTCAGTAATATCAGGCAGGATTTGTAGCTAAGAATTCTGCATTTTATTTTGATTTATACATTACAGTAAATAGATTATGATACTTACATTGTCTTTAAGTTATTTCAAAGAAAGGAAAGATAGGAAATTTTATTTGGGGGAATATAGGTTTTCTATAAGAATGAAGTAAATTGTTACTAATATGATATAGTTTGGAAAGTCTTACTCAAAGGCCTGAGGCCCAGAACAAGCTCCCCATGATACAAAGCTACGTTATATGTAAATGGTAACCCACAGCCTTAGTTCGTGGCACAGCTGTGCTCGAGCCTCGGGATATGAGCAGGTAAACTGTGGCAGATGAGTAAGCTCCTAAGACTAGCTTTGTGTTTTGGAAGAAGCACACTGTGCGGGAAAACTTATGGGAGTGTGCAGACATTTGTGTTGCTAGGAAGAAATCAAGAAGGATGAGGAATACTAAAATGGAGAGAAAAGGAGTTCAAATTTAATCAAGTATTAATACTGAGGACAACTAATTTCAGGTATTGTCCCTCATTTTTTCCCATCTGAAACTGTAAAGAGTGACCATGAAGGGGTTCATGCGGGAAAGTACTACATTGAAACTTAATTTTACCCTTTTTCTTCTTACTGAAGAAGAACGTTTTTGTTATGGTCGTTATTTGTTTTGCTTTTGTTTTTGTTTATTTTACTGTCAAATCCTTGTTTCTGGACTTTTCTGTCTCTCAGAGTACATGGTCCTCATACAGACAGAAATGGGTTTAAGTAGCAATATTGC
This sequence comes from Myodes glareolus, assembly GCF_982192425.1. Taxonomy (NCBI): domain Eukaryota; kingdom Metazoa; phylum Chordata; class Mammalia; order Rodentia; family Cricetidae; genus Myodes; species Myodes glareolus. Next base: position 8,086,275 of record NC_142050.1, read on the forward strand.
TACTGAGGAGCAAAACAAATCTGGGCAAGTAATAACCACACGGTTCACCCATTTTCTCTTATTGAAAGACTGGTAATAACTCGATGAGACATAGAAGTGACAGAGATGATACTTCTTTGTTAACTGAATGTGTGTCTGCTAAACTTTCAGGAGAAGCTGCTATCATTGTTACTGACACAACTATCTCTCTGCTGACATGTTTGGAAAATGATTTCTATTGTAAAACAGCTTTAAGGTCAGATTTATGGTATAGAAATGGGATTACAGTTTTCTTTAGGTTCCAAATCAGAGATATCAGGTTCTATTGTTTCTTTTATTATAGTCATTATAAGTCTTTTCGAGTTAATTTGGCATAACCAAAGTGAGTTTAGAGAGCATTCATCTAAACTTTTTTGTAAAAAAAATATTATTCTGTATTAATTACCCTTTTTGCCCTTGTGGCAAAATACCTACCAGAAGAAATTCACAAGGTCAAAGACTCATGTTTGGCTCATGGATGTTGGGATTTCAGTCGATCATGGAGGAATGGGAGCAGGATTGCTCACCTGCTGCTTCTCACAAGATGACTATTGTATCATCATCAGAGAGATATAGATGGAAAACAGAACTCGGCTAGTCCTGTAGATGTTCGTCCCCAGAGACCAGCATATGCCAGCCAGGGCCCAAAACTTCCCAAACACTTGCAGCAGCTGAGGACTAAGAACTCAAACATGTTACTTTGTGTTGAATATTTCACATCAAAATCATCATTGGTCAATGTGTCTTTTATCTTTTCACTGAATGTAATACTTCTGATGCTGCTTCCATTCTTATTTTGTATGTTCTACTTAGTTTACACAGGATGTAGATTTCTTACATCCAGAGCTTCACAATTTCATAAGCAAAGGGTACCATTTCACTGATTTGTGGCATGACAGGCAAAAGAAATAAGTAATGGCTGAGCTTTGTCTGTTATATTAAATTCAATTAAAAAACACACCTTGTAAAAAATATTGGCAATCATTAAGAAGTAGCGTGTAGTTAGAAGGAAGGGATAAATAATTTATTTTGTTCTTACCCAGCCTAACACTTCAGTTTTACTTGGAATCCTACTCAGAGACCGCAGCCAGATTTTCCTTGTAAAGAAACAGCTAATGATCCAGATTTCACTTTCCCAGAAAGCATTTGATAAATGTTAGAGAAATAGTGTATGGCTTTTTAAGACTATCCTGCTAATACGCTTTGATTCTGTATGGTTACAGTTTAAATATGGCACCTATTAGGGTCTCTAGGTGTCTTTGTTTTATATGGACTTTATTTTGTCATAATTATATCATTATTTTATTATATTTCTTCCAATTATTTTTCTGTTTAGTTATTTCACAAGGAACTCTCTTGCTCAAAAGACAGAGTGTGAAAGAAGGCATGAAGCTTGATGCATTGGGAGGTGGGAAGGATCTGGGAGGAGATGAAAGGGGGAAAACTACAATTAGAATATGCTGCATAAAATTATTTTCAATAAACCTACAAAGAAGTAATTGTTAAATGAACATATTCATATTTGATCAAAATATTTACCTTTTATTCTTTACTGTTTTTACATATATAAAATGTATTCAGATTATATCCACTTTCCACTTCCCTCTGCAACTCCTCCGACCCTCCCCCACATCTACTTTCCAAACTCATCCTCTTGTGATAGAAAAATTTGCAAGAACCTGCTTTTCCCTTCATTATCTAATATTAGAAGCAGCTGCTATGTTGACTAACTTGATATAGAATGACAGCCTGGAGCTTTCATAGTCAGGGGCATCTAAAATTGAATTTCATTCTTCTTTGAGCTTAAACTTTCTCATAAGCAAAATGGATATATACAGCTTTTACATTCACTGTAGATAAATTGAAAGAAAAAAAAGAGGAAACATTCTATCATTCAGTTTCCTAGTAAGAAATACAAGATGCATGTAATTGGGGGTGAGATTATTTTATATAAAAAATGTAGGCAAGATTAAAGAAATTTACAAGGTACTATGAACTCCCTGAGGGAAAATAACAGTGGAGAAATTTTTATATGCCTTGGTCTAAAAGAACAAGGGCAAGTGTAAATTTTAGATTTCAGAACTAGTACTTCAATTTCAACTAGCCATTGAAGTCCCACTTTTGATAGTGAGCAATGCTAGGTAGGAAGCACAGCAGGTTATGAATTACCAGACTTCCACATTGCTAGGCCGTCTCATGCCTCACTAGAGTTTCTGAGTGACAGCATTCACTTAGAGGGAATCCACTAAAGAAGACATATAGGATATCTTCCAAGGAACAGAAAAGTGAAGAAAAAAAACAGAATGCATCTATTCAATTATGTTTTCTATTTTGATGAGACAGGGTTTCTCTGTAGCTTTGGAGCCTGTCCTGGAACTAGTTCTCATAGACCAGGCTGGTCTTGAACTCACAAAGATCCTCCTACCTCTGCATCCTGAGTGCTGGGATTAAAGGCATGTGCCACCACTGCTGGGTTTTTAGTTACGTTTTCATCTAAGATTCTATCATGAGCATAGAGATAGATGCCTTACTTGACTGTGTGAATTGCAATATTTTCACGATGAAAAGGGATGTTATTATTCCTAATTGTACAAAGACGTGAGCCATGACACAGAAGGATGCCAGGAATATTTGAGCTCATTTTCACTTTAGTGGGTAAGGAAAAAACTGGGTGAATAAAATGTAGTTCCCTTCCTTTGCCACCCTCCAATGTTTTCCTGTTGTGAAAGAGTAAGATGAGCCTTTTTGAGAAAAAAAAGTAGATTATTTTAATGAAGCCATCCAGACTTATTCCTTTGTGGCAAGCTTACCCATACTTGGTAATTACAATTGAGCCCATTGATAAACTCTGCCAAAGGCATGTGAAGTCTTTAGGTGATTCTTTGACCCTACATCCCAGTTATGTAGTTGTATAGTCTCCTCTCTTTAGCATTGTCTTGTGCACCCTAAAAGCAGAAGAGAAAACAAGGATGATTAGTTAATAAGTGGGATGCACAGACTTTATTTGAGAGAATGTGGTGAACTCGCTGTATCCCTAAAGCAAGAATCTTAGTCTATTGATAGAACTTTTATATCAATCTTGTTATATATATATATATAACATATATAATATATATATTATATATATATATTTCTACTCTTGAGTAAGGTATTGTGCTCGTGCAGCTCATTTAAAAATATAATGTATAATTAAGAAATACGGGTTAATACATAGTCGTCTATAATAGTCAAGGTTATAGTCCTGATATATATTTCACTTAGATAGGTAATCTTCAACCACTTCAAAGAGCTGTAGAATATGGCATTTAAATAACTTAGGATTCTGTTGATATGAGACACAATTGCTCCTGGCATCACCAATCGATTTTCAAAGAATGTTAAGCACCAAAAGCACTACATTTGGAGCTTATTTTCTTCTTGGTAAAACTGGCCTTTGGGCAATAAACTGCTCATGCCTTGACCATTGACAAAATACTTGGTGTCCATACAGGACAAGCAGGATACAAGAAAAAAGACTGGCAAACCTTACCAAGACAGGGTAAAATTGTTCTGAAAATTCTCCTGCCTCTGAAAATGGTGTCAGTTACTCTAGGCCTTAGCCAAAGTTGGTTGCTCCAACATTGCAAATGAAACTTTGGGTGAGAGCCTCAACTCTGGGAAGCACTGTGCAGCATATAAACCCCTTTTATGTGAGTAAAAGCTAAATCTGCCATGCAATGTACTGCATGGCCTGTGTGTATGGCAATGGGAATCCTCCATGCTCTTCTTCCTGTGCACTTCAGCAGACCTGATTTCAGTGTCTGCTCAGGTAGAATGCACTGAGCCATACACATGGTCTCAGCTACTTTCCTCCCTAATCTTAGTGGGCTCAAAAGCATCAGGAGCCAAAGGGGGTGGTGGACATCAGTCCCAAATGTTTCAGACCACGTTGGCACACCAATTATTGGCAGAGACTGCTCGTTCAATCCCAGTTGCTCAGACCCCTGAAATAATCACATAGAAACTATTATTTTACTGTTTTACCAATAGCTGAAGCATATATCTAGTCAGCTCTTCCATCTTAGATTAGCCCATTTCTATTAATCTGTGTATCACACATGGCTGTGGCTTACCAATTAAAGTTCCGTCCAGCGTCTGTCTCCAGTGGGGCTACATGGCTTCTCTCTGACTACACCTTCTCTCTCTGTCTCTGTCTCTGTCTCTGTCTCTGTCTCTGTCTCTGTCTCTCTCTCTCTCTCTCTCTCTCTCTCTATATATATATATATATATATATATATTTTCCAGCCTGGCTATATTCTGCTAAGTCATTGACCGAAAGTAGCTTCTTTATTAATGAATGGCCATAAAACATATTCATAACATGCAGAGGGGAATCCCACAAAATAAGGTTCTTTGTATTTTACAACTTATAACTAATTACTTCACATACTGACTGCTTTGTCTTAAAAGATACCTGTAATCTTCATTTTTTCTTTTCTTTCTTTCTTTAAAATTTGTGTATTTATGTTGAATGCCGGAGAATAATTCTCAATGCCATTACATACAATATTTGACAGTTCAGAGAAAGCCAATGAATATAGATACAATGACATCAATTTATATTGGATAAAATCCTGAGATGCACATATGAACTCAAAGACAAAAATAACTACTTACAATAAGAGTTGAATATGTAATCAAATGTGATAGAGTGCATCACTTAGGCAACTCTAATTGTGAAAATTGTGAGTGGTTTGCACTTACAGGTTTAGTACTTCTACATGTGTTGGTAGTAATCTATATGAGTATAATCTGGTAAGCAGAATCAGAAGACCATTTATTATTTTAGAATAGAACAAACAGGTAAGGTCAAAGAGGGATTTACACGTGACTTGGTTACTACCTTTTCTCTGGTTAATTTTTTTAGACTGTCTCATCTAAAATGGTGATGTCTGAATTTCCCAGAGATCACTGTGGGGCAAGTTTCCCATTGCTTCCTCCCACTCTGCGTTTGTACATGAATGCTTTGTGTTAACTCAGTCCCTTCCTTCCTTCCTTCCTTCCTTCCTTCCTTCCTTCCTTCCTTCCTTCCTTCCTTCCTTCTTTCCTTCCTTCTTTCCTTCCTTCCTTCCTTCCTTTCTTCCATCCTTCCTTTCTCTTTATTTTTTGTTTTTGTTTTTTTCGTTTATTGAGAGAAAGTTTTTCTGTGTAGCTTTGAAGCCTGTTCTAGGATTAGCTCTTGTAGACCATGGTGGACTCGAACTCACAGAGATCTGCCTTTCTCTACATCCTGAGTGCTGGGATTAAAGGCACACACCACCACTGCCCATCAATCACTTTCCTCCTTTGTGATGATAAAATGAATATATGAATATTTTTGATAAGGAAAAAGAGGTTTGAACAAATCAACCCCTAGACAAAAATAGCCTGTAACTGATACAAGGAGGTAAATTACTGAAGCCCTTTACTTAGGAAGCTAAGACTGCTGATGAGTCCAGGTCTGACCTCTTGATTAAACATTTAAAAGGCTCTCTAAGGCAAAAAGAAAGAAAAGTGAGAAGCTAAGGATAAGAAAATAGAGACAGACATAGAACTAAAGCAAAGTCAAAGCATGACGTCACGGAAAACACTCATTTCCACAGAAAATATAAGAGCAAAAGTAAACAGATAAAATCTCATCCTACAAACAAAATCCAGCCCATGTTTGGGAGAAGGAACATAGACTTTAATGTCAGGTAGACCCAAGTTTGAGTTTGTCTTCCAAGTTAAACATGTAAACTTGAATAGAGAGCAGTCCCTTAGTTTTACATGTTCATGCATTAAATGAAAATATAATGTCTAAATCAGAGTGATCTTGGGCAGAATGGAATGAGCTCGTGCTCTGATCCAGATCCATCATTTGTTATCTAATTATCTCTGACAAGAGACTTAGTCTTTCTAAACTTTGTTTCCTAGCTCTAAAACACAACTGATGTGTATGCCCCAAGATGGCTATCCAGCACATTCACACCATCTGGCATCTTACTGTTGGAGTTTTGTTTGGTCTAAAGAAAATAATCAACAATCATAATTTTTCTTAATTTCTTGCTTCTTAATTATTTTTCTTTACCCATTGCAGATAAACTCTTTCTCCCCATAATGTTTAGATTTTAGTTCCACATATTTTCTTACTCATGCATATTGTTTAAAACTACTTTTCTCTAGAATACAATGGATGATTCTATCCCTATGGTTTAGTACAGTTGTTGATGTGTTCTCATATTTCCCTTAAAAGTTCAGCTTCGGACATATTTCATGACCATATTGCCTAAACTGTGCTTTACTCATGTTCCTATTCAAGAAGTGTTTGAAATATTTGTCCTTGGAAGGATTAAGGCTCTATAAAGGGAGATTCAAGTCAGGGTTGTATTTGAAAAAATGATGATTAAAAAAAGAAGTTTCTTATCTACCAAATGAGTAAAAAACTCACTATCCTCCCATAAATGATAGGGGCTGTTTTGATGGCCTGTGACTATGTTTTTCCTACTGTAACAATAGTGGTGGAATAGACACATTTCTGTGGGTCATTTTTCCAGACTGTATGCCATGAAATCCATAGACATCGAGACGATTTTATTACTCCAACCTTCTCTGTGCAAGTTCAAAAATATCTCTGTGATTCAAATATCTTCATGTGTCATTGGAAGAACTGAATTTTCCTTGTTGTCTTGAAATATCTGTCAGAGCATTACTATGCTTTGGAGTGGGGATTTGCTTTCTAAGTCCCATCAGAAAGTTACACTACATGGTTCTGGAGATGACGATTTAATTTCTTGACATACCCATATGATAGAAAGAAAAATCTTGAGAATATTTTAGTTTGTACATTGCCCCAGGACTGCATAAAATGGGGTTGGGGTGAGATGTTTTACATTGTGGGTATTTTATGTCTCCTTAAACAAGTTATAACAAAACTCAATGAGTGACATTTAACTCATAATTCAATTGATATTTGTATGTTCTAGCAAGAAATTAGTGAATAAATATCAATCAGCTACAAATTCTGTCTCATCCTTTTTCTTTGTACCCTCTCTATCCTGTAATACAACAGGAAAGTTATATGAAATATCTTTCCCTTCAGGTAACTCACTAACTTTCCAGACCTGCGACACATTGGAAAAGTTGAAGAAAATAAGTGCGAAATTAAGTTTATAATGAATACTTCAGGGCAGGATTTGGAGTTCCAGTGATAATTCAGTCAGCCTCGGAATGAAAATCTCTGAATACATTATTACTTTAAAACCAAGTATTAGAGAATTTAGACTTTTAAACGCACTGGACAGAATTTGGATGTGTGGCAGAACTAGGAAATCCACTTTTATTAAAACATTTCCTTTGGAAAAAATTAAATATTCATTGGTAATACTGAATCAAACTTCCTTCTATATTAAATCTAAAATCAGGACAGGATGGATACTTTTAGGTTCTATAATGACAGGTGCTTTATGTTGTGGCTATAATCGCTGCAATCTAAGAGCCTGACTGATGGTGTTCCTTTGAAGTGTACTGTGTCTAGCACTGGCATCCTATTTTATTTCTAGACTATGTAAATTTAGTCATAGCTTCCTCTTGACCTACATGCTTGTTGACTATCTTCATATTCTCTTGCCTACAATATTGTCATTTTAAGATTCAGTTTCACACTAGCTCCATGCATCTTGCCTCTTTGATTTTTGTGTGTGTTTGAGAGCTCCTTGACCTTTCTTCTTAAGGAATTTGGCTGCCTCTTGGTCATGAATTTCTTGTTTGATCTTAACATACCGTGTATTTTGTACCACGTCAAAAACTGACTACCACTCGCAGGAAATAACATTTAAAGCTTTAGTATAAAGAATGAAAATCTACATGTGTCAAGATTTGGACCCTGAAAATTATTTCCCCCTCCCAGGAGGACTTGCTTATAATCTCTGGTGATGACTCTAATGGAACATTAAAAGTGATACTGTTTCCCACTCCCTCATCCAGGAAAATCAAAGAATGACTCCTGTCCTTTGAATATTTCTCCTTTTAACGTTAAAATACTTAAAACCAAAGATAATTGTACCATATATCTGAAAATTTTGAATCAAAGTTTCAAGAGGCTGCTAAAAGTTAAAAATTCACAGAAAGCACCATTTATGTCACAAGATCATGAAAATTACATATTCTAATTTATTTTGTATTATTATCTATTATATAATTATATTGTCTGAAATGCCTTTGTTTGAAGGTGTTTTAGCAAAGTATATCACATTTTCTTATGGTTTGTTCTATAGTTCTTCTGAATAAGTAACAACTTCTAGGGCTTTGCCTACACAGTTGAAAATCAGGACCCCTACTGAATTATTCAACCACTTGCTCATCTATTCAACCAATGAATACACTGGGGAATGACTTTATAGGTAGTGGGTACATCCTAATACTTAATTTGAAAAATTTTTATTTTCAGGGGAGGAAACAATATAGAGTGAAGTGCACCAAAAATGCCACAGAATAATCAATTCTGTGATAGAAAGAAAGTAATATAATTAGAAAGGAATTGGGGTGGGGCTTCAGCAGATTCAAAGATTGGGGAATATTTTTCTGGGGCCATGACATTTTAAGCTGACATCTGGTTAGAAGAAGTCAGTAATAAGAATATGTCAAGTCACTTCCAGGCACAGTTCCAGGATACAGCTGACATCTTCAGAGGGAATGAGCATGACTTAGATACCAGAAAGAGGGCCATTCGTGTAGGGAATGAATAGAGAAAAGTAAACAATGTGGTGAGGCAACCAGGCAATCAATACTCTTGTAGACCTTAGTGCAAGAATTTAGGTCAGGGTTTAAAAGGGAAAGACAGCAATGGAGGGATTGAAAGACACAAAACACGACTGACCTTTCTACGAAGTCACTCTTGGTATTGGATGGAGAGTGAGCCCAAAGTAGAGGCAGTCTTGAGTTGAGGGTGTGTTACCCGGCATGAGAGAGAGAACACACAATGCTGACCGACAGAGGAAGAGCATCCGTGCCTGTGGTCAGTTTGGGATGTGTTGTTGAGATAAAGTCCGCAGCACTCACTCCCTCACTATATAAAGCCCTGCATTCTGAATAGCATTTGAGGATTTTAGAACCAGCAAGACAGAAAGTGTGTCTGGAGCAGAAAACAAGAGTCTTGGTGGGTATCAGCTGATAAACGTGCTCACAAAAGGGTCACTAAAGGCTGATGGTCATGAAAAAAATTGGATTATACTCCAAATGTGACATACCGAAGTGGCTTACCTAAGTAATATGTTGTGATTAGTAGTGTTTTTAACATTATCACTCTGGCTTTTACATGAAGAATTGATTTGGAGGGGGTATGATAGTAGACATTGGACATGAGGAACATGTGAGAAAGTTACTAGAATAAGAAATACCCATTTTATTACAGTATATTACTGAGTTTTAAATAATCAAAAAAATGTCCCCTCACATTTTATATGATTTTCGACTATCCAACTGGAAATTCATGCAAGCAGAAACATACTTACAAGTGTGTGTTATATATTCACAATTCTCCATAATTATACTGCATACTAAATTTTCTAAATGTAATTATTATGCATACTAAAGGAACCTTTGTAGCTCTATTTTTCAAAACTGTACTATTCTTGGCTCGTTATTTGGGAAAAGCCAAACCACTGATGGCAATGACATGCATAGTGCTTAGCTAGTTAATTTCTGCCATCTGATCTATATAAGAATGGGACTCTGACTTCAGCACATCCTCATCTGTAATTAATTGCCTACTAAATACATCCTGTGTGGGCACTGCACACAAATTTTGTAGTATGTGTATGTTATACTCATCCATTTATTTCTGAATAATAAAGTATTGTTCTATGTGGAGACTGCTAGTCTGATAAGTAGAAAACTGTGTTTAGGTAGTGAGGGGAGAGATGACCCAGAAACTTTGGTTTCGGGATTTCTGTCTTTGACTGATTTAGTCAAGAGAGAACTAAACTGGCAGTCTCTCAAATGAGTTGTTACTTTCCCAAGACTCTCAGCTTATCTGCCACCGGTGCTGCTTTTGAACTAAGATCAAATTGCACCAAAAATCACAATCATCACATTGTATAGTTATACCTTGTAGTAGAGTATTCGGCTAATATTCTTAATGAATATGCTTAAAATTTAAGTTGTGCATCTACTAGCAACAAAATAAAGTTATCAATTAGCCAATTTAATAAAAAGTTAAGTTTGGAGGGAAAGAATGGATCTAATAGTTTTCTAGTTGCTAATATAAAATTATAAAAAAATCTTAATTATGGTCCTTTATTTTCATTCCAATCCAATTATTGGGAAGTATAATAAGAAACAATCTTTTTTCGTGATTTTTAAATTTCAACTTGGAAGCATGGTTATGAGTGTTTTGAATTTTTCCTTCCTATTACAGGTCTGTCTCATCATACTTGATTCATGATTGTTACCTGTAGATTCTTACTTTCAGATCTTAAAACCGGCAGTTGTTCACAAGAAAAGCTGTTTAGTTTTATGTCTGCCTTCTCCCGCGTACACATTCAGACAGTGAAACATTCTTTTGAGTGTCAGTGTTTCATCTTATCAGGTACCAACAGTATTATTATTCTGAAGAAGAAGAGCTGAGAGGAATTAACTTGGCAGTAATTCTAAAAAAAATGTAATTTTGAAGGGATATGACAGTTTTGTGAGCCATAGTTGCAGGCACTCTCACCAAAGCATTTTAATTTCAACCCTGAAAAAATAGTTACCAGAGAATAAATACATCATCATACTCTGTGCTGTATCAAATGCTTTTTGACAGTGTTCTGCTGACGGGAAAAGTACAAGTTAAAATAATCTATCTCAGTCTGTTTAGGCCATTTTGCATTAAAAATTGACATGGTATTAAAGACTGAATTTTAACATTTCACTAATCTTCACACTGCACCTTGCTTCTCGTGGTGATTTGTGTCTAGCTTTGTCTTACGAATAGAAAGAGAAGAGCCACTCACTTACTTTGCTGAAGATATAAAAGAAATTAATTACTCTGCCTGTGGTTACTATCTGCACAGAATCAAATTACTTGGTTTGGGAAATATTTCATCTGTTAAAAAAACAGTGTGGACCAGAGATACCGTGCCTCAGCCAAATAAATGGTGAAACCTGGAGATAAATTTGCTTTCCATTACACTGTCTACAAAAGGACAGGCCACACATGTCTGAAAAGCTTCCCACAGAGGTACCTGAAAAGCTGCCATCTCCTCTGCACCAGAGTAAATTATAAACTCTTTCTATTTGGAATGGTCGGTGTGCTCTGTAAATTATTTAACAAGCATGATGTTGGTTGTTGTTACATATTTCCTAGGAGGAAGGCTCCTATTGGTCCTCTTTCCCCTTTGCATCAAGGTTTGACAGGTGACAAATGAAATTTGTTCTGTGAAATTAAATCAGGCTTCATTTCTGTCTGTCCCCAATAAAGGATGAAATGTTCCTTGCTCCTTAGATAGCTCTTGTACTTCATCATTGTTCATTACTTTTATAAGTTCTGTCACAAATGTTTTATCTCCTTGGCCTTGGCTTCTAACTGCCTGTTATGGAGATAAGTGTCCTGGTCTGACAATATAAAACCTCCAGTGTTGTTTTACCTTCAATTAAAAAGAACTTTCAAAGCAGCATTAGAGTACAAAATGGTCTATCATGTCCCTCTTGTATTTGTCTCTTCATGTACTCTTGATTCTTTATGACCAGAAGAGCAGTGCTTGCATAGCATTTGAGAAGTCTCTGTAGTGAGCTCACAGCTATATCTCTGCTTCTAGACATTCCCGTCCTGGTGTCTAGAGCATCCCACACTTCAGCAGTACACTCTGCTTTCCCATGCTTTCTCCGTTTTGAACGTGGGTCAAATACGGTTGGGGCCTGGTCCAACTGATTACCTGGCATTGCACAACCTAAGATAGGAGAATAATTGTTGCATCTGCAAACCGTAGAGAGAAAATAACATTTTCTGCTATGCAAAAATTAAAGGAAATCAAAATTTCACTGTAAATAAATAATCATTTTCTTGGAATGCATCCACCTTTACTAAATTGCTGCCTATATTTACTCTTGAGGAGGCTTCCCTGCTCGTATTCATATTGAAGTGACAGGATGTACTCTATCCCCAGCTCAGATTTCTCATTTTTAACATTTGCAGAATTCTTGAGCATCCCGATCAGAGTCTTTCTGAACATTTCAACACTTTTTAACTTATTTTTTTTAACCGTACATTTTGTCTTTGCTACTATTAGTGTTATCATGTGAATATTAATAACCTAGAGCATTCTTCTCTCTTATTAAGCATTCCATTAAGATCCTGGGTACCACAGAATCAAGTGAGTACTTTGCAGCATTTGAACAAATCCATTTATTCACTGGGCTCAGTTTCTTCTCCAACTTCAATGTTCTGTCTCTGTCTGTCCTCTCTGCTTCCACCCCTTGCATCTTAAATTCCGCGGGCACAGTGCTGAAGATTGTTCCCTTGATATGTTACTGCCTTTCATGAGTCTGCCCTAGCACTGCAGCTGCCAAGTCTTTACAGCCCTTTCACTATGTTCTAAATAGAAAACTTGATTTTGGATTGTTAGGCTCCTCTTAAATGTCACATTTGAGAATCTTCTAGAATTTTGAGGTAGGGATAATTCTTTGCCCACTACATTTTTGTACTCATTCCTGTTGTATAACCTATCGAGATATTAGATCCTCATTTTTATAGTCTCAGAATGTAAGATTTGTTGCAAATAAGGCAGTAAATTTTGTTGGCTGAGTATGTATTCATTTACTTTGAAAAATGCCCTACACTTTATTTCATTAGACTTGAAGACCTGAAAAAAAGACAAAGTTTATAATTTTTCATAATTTATAATGAACCTCAGACTCTGAGAACCAGTACAGTAGTCTTTATTTCTTTTTTGTGCCTGTTTTGGGGTTCTTAAATGGAAAGTTTATTAACTAGCAGGCATAAGTTTTTCTTTTAACTATTGCCTTTTCAAAAATGCTCATGATCTCTAGGTAAAATAAAAAGTGCATTGGCATTCCAATTTTGGCATTCCTTTATATCCTTGATTTTAATAATAAATTTATTGATCATTCTTGTGGGTTATAGTTATATTCTCAAACTCAGCTTTCTCTGGTTTTTGGGGGGCAACTCAAAAGGCTATTTTAGCTGTTGATGCTAATGTATTCTAAAACATGGCTGTGGTTTGGCAATGAACACTTCTATCTACACAGGAATTAGCCGGGTACCTGGTACCTTATCATTACTCCACTACCCTCCTAGGGTTGATATTTTGCTTAGTATCTCTTCAGAAAGCTAGGGCAAATATCAGTTAACTATTTTTTTGTATCCTTAAACAGACTGTTTGAAGAGGAAGAGATATAAAATCATCTAAAAGAAGATTTTAAGATTATTTGAGTTTCACTCATCTATTATTTTCCTACCTTTCTTAAGACTGGAAAATAACAACGAGAGACACTTATGAATATATAGCAGTCTATACTTATTCAAAATGCTTGACCTCCATTGTGTCTTTTGAGAAAAAGGCAGATATAGAATTTTTAGGGCAATTTTTCAGTGAAACTAGTATTCAGAACTATGGAATAACCTGCCAAAATTCTTCCAGTTAGTTAGACATATGATTTAGACTAAAACCAGGTTCTTAAGCCTGTATAGTATTTTGTGGTTTTTATTTTGTTCTTGTAGCATATGTCCTGGTTATCAAGCTATCTTCTGGCTATAAAGCTATCCTTCCATGGGAATAAGACATTGCATTTCTACTTCCCTTTATCAGCCCTCTTGTTGCCGTCCTACAGGAAGTAGCACATGGGAAAGGCTGGGTGTTTGCTGTGGAAGAGAATGGACTTCACTCTCTCATTCGCCTGTACTATCAGCATATCCTTAGCAACATAAGCTGACTAGAACCTCCAAATGAACCCCATCTCACTTTCTCTGAGTATAGGACTGGGGATGTAGTGGCTGCCCTCAGGGTTCCGGCTCCCAATCCCTTCTATGAGCTTGTACAGCCTATGTAGTATAACAGCTCCCTCTATAGCTCTACCTTAGTGATGGAAGCTGACTTGTAGAACTGTCACCTTTGCTGTGCACTGGACCCTGCATTCCCAGTCAGCTTTTAACATCTGTGAAACCAATTCTCCATATATACTACTTGTTGAAACCCTAGATTTAGTTTTGGTTTTCCCTTCAGACCTCCATGCAACAATATGGCTAATACCATGAGTGTACATTCTGGGTTTGGTTAACAGTGTGAAGTTGGTTTGTTTAGGTATTTTTCAGCAAGCACTGATCCATTGCTTATAGTATGCGGTGGGAATATTTTGCTTGTTAGTATCTCTTCAGAAAGCTAGCACTGATCCATTCCTTATAGTATGCTTGAGAATATGGACTTATTTAACCTGATTTCAATACAAACTGCATAATTAAACATTGTCTCTGGTAGATTTAAATGAAGTGTTTGCTGAAGGAAGTTATTGGAGTGATTAAGTGGGTGTTGAATCTTGGTGGTTAGTGTAGTGGTGATAATTACACATTCTTGGAAGGGATAGAAGAACGGTCGCTTTCCACAGGCTGCAAAGTAAGAGGAACAGAAAGAACAAGAGAACTAGAGAACAGAGTGCGTATTCACATGCAGTGATATTATGGTTTAATAGGCCTTTGAATTTGCTATTGCATGCTGGGGTGACTACAGATGACAATATGTACTATATATTTGAAAAATCCAGAAGAAATTATTTTAAATATTTCTGTCATAGATAATGAATGCTTGAGAATACGGACTTATTTTTACCTGATTTCAATACAAACTGCATTTGGGAGAATGCATATTTGTAACATATTTGTATCAGCCACTTCTCTGTTACTAAAATTAAATACTTGATCCTGGAGATTTTAAATGTAAGTAAAATAAGTGTTATTCAATGCGTACATATAATAAAACAGTATTTGGTGCCCTGCAAATATGTAAAATTTACACATTTTCATGCATCAGGTGAAAATATAAGCTTAAATGTTTTTAAAATGGACAAATTTCTGCCTTCACTTCCACAGAGATCTCTGATTCCAGTGTGGAGGGATTTGATGGAGACAGCCCAGTTAGGACTGAATGTTCCTAGGTCTCTCACTCCACATAAAATATCTGTCTATGGGTCTCTGCATTTTTTCCTATCTGCTTCAGGAAGAAGCTTCTCTGATGACAGCTGAACAAGGCACTGATCTACGAGAGCAGCAGAATATGATTAGAAGTCATTTGATTGCTGTATATTCTTAGTTGAACAGTAATATTTTGTTTTATTCTAGGTCTCTGGGCTAGCTAGTTTCAGGTTCCCGTTTACCCAAGCACTGTCAGGTATAGGTTCCATCTTGTCAAGGGGGCCTTAAGTCAAATCAGATATTGGTTAGCTACCCCACAAGCTCTGGGCCATCCTAGCACTTACATATGCAGCAGACAGGACACATTGTAGATCAAAGGGCTTGTACATGGATTGGTGTTTATGTTTCTCTTTTGATATCATGTAGAGTACCTTTTTGTATCAAACATGTTAACATGTAGGGAACAAGGTTCTGTGTAGGTACCATGAACAGGACAAGGTTCTGCATGGAGGCAGGGGCAAGAGCTGAAGGAGAAGTGGACAGTGAGCCCCCTCCCCCAACCCAGAAGCTATGTACAATTTATAACCAATTGCAAATGAAAATTTGGTTTTTTCCAAAGGAGTCTCCATGGAGAAACAATCTACTCTTAAGTAGGCTGCACACCCACCCAACAGTAGATGGCAAATACAAAATGAATTCAGCAACATTTTTGGAGGTTCCATGCACAGTAATGTTGGATCAGGCTTTAAAACTGTTATCTTGTTTTTATTTTTTATATATGTATGTTTATATAATTTATTTGTTTATTTTTTTTCTTTTTACTCTATTAGTCCTTTGTTTATGTATTATGGCTTTCAGTTTTGTGTTTTTATGGGATTCTTGAATGCACAAAGCAGTGTGTCTGTGTGTCTATCTCTATTTCTTGAACTCTTTTTCTTCTGATTTTTGTTTTGTCCTACTCTGTCATGTTGACTTTTTTTGTTTTATTTTATTTTTATTATTATCCCTTAGAAGACTGTTTCCTTTCTAATGAGAGATAGAAAGAGCATAGATTTGGATGGAAGAGGTGATGAGGAGGAACTGAAGAAGGGGAGGGAGGAGAAGCTGTAACCAGTATATATTATGTAAGAAAAAAATCCATTTTCGACAAAAGAAAAAAATGAAAACAAATTCATGACTTTAAGTCTTTGTTCCAAGTCTTCAAATGAGATCAGATTTAAAATAAGCCAAAAAGACTCATTTATTCATTTTTTAAAGATTAACTTATGAATAGGAGATTTGAAATGAAAAAAAATCATTTGGCTCACTTTATTGATGTGTCTGTGGTTATTTGGGGTATTTGCCCTGCAAAGGGATGCCATCCTTCTCAAGCTCCATTCAAGCCACTGCTTGACTATAGGCCGATAACTACAATCAGATGGTAGAACACTCCACAGCAAGTATAAAACACCAGCCATGGTGATATGTTACATTATGGGATGAAAATGAGCATTGATTTATATTGAAACTTCAGGGGATTTTATACTGAAGGGGCAACGTAAAAGACCAGATAAAGTTAAGTTTATTGATATTAAAGTTACGACTTAGTACTTCAGTTTGTGCAGCTGGCAGCTGTTCACGAAGCTGGTTAGTTAGCAAGGGAATCATGGTCTGCATGTAAAGATTCAGTTTCCAGCACTTAGGAGATATTATATTGGGGGGATTAAAGACATGTTAGGCAGATACTGAGGTAGTTTGGACTTGGGTGATTGGCACAATCAATTCCTTCCTCAGTGCTACCAGAGCCACAGCCATAGCATAGCCTAGGTAGCCCATAGAATATTCCTCAAGGTTAGAATTTGAGAATGCATTGTCTAGTAGAACCATCCAGTTATCTTCTATAGACCATACGAGAGTGTAAATCTTACGATTGAGATTGCCTCCCTGGATTTATGGGTGATATTGCAGTTTTAGGAAAGTCCAAATGTCACTGTCTAATCCATAGAGGTCAAGGGACAGTACATCACCAGTAATAAACTAACACTGAGCATTTATTAGTTGTATAGACTTTTTTTTCCAAAGTTTATTAAATTTTAAAAGTTTCCATTTCCGCCCCTCCTCCCAACACCCTCCCACTCCCCTCACTCCCTCTCCTCCTCCCTCTCCATCCCTAAGAGCAGTCAGGGTTTCCTGCCCTGTGGGAAGTTCAAGTTCCTCCCCCCTCCCTCCAGGTCCAGGAAGGTGAGTATCCAAACAGACTGGATCCCAAAAATCCAGTATATGCAGAGGAAACAAGTCCCAGTGTCATTGTCAATGGCTTTTCAGAAAGACTCCGGGCCAGCCACATTCAGAGAATCCGGTCACATTCAGAGAATCTGGTTGGATCATGTGCTCGTTCAGTCCCAGTCCAACTGGCCTTGGTGAACTCTCATTAGATCAGTCCCCTTGTATCAGTGGGTTATCGCACCTCTTGCGGTCCTGATTTCCTTTTTCATGTTCTTCCTCCTTCTGCTCCTCATTTGGACCTTGGGGGGCTCATTCCAGTGCTCCAATGTGGGTCTCCGTCTGTATCGCCATCCATCGTCGGATGAAGGTTCCCTCTGGTCTTGCCTTCTTTGCTCACGTTCTCTATCCTTCTGCTTCTCGTTTGGACCTAGGGAGTTAAGTCCAGTGTTCCAATATGGGTCTCTGTCTCTATCTCCATCCAACGCCAGATGAAGGTTCTATGGTGATAAGCAAAATATTCATCAGTATAGACTTTTTGTGTAGATAATTCCTATGATTTTCATAACAGCAGAAAATATGATATACCTTTCTACAATATTGCTTTATTATTTAAAAAGACAAAGCCTGTGTCTAATAGTGGTTTGAATAATCCCTTGAATCTTATTTGAACCTATAGACTTAGAGGCCATGCCCTCACAAGGTGAACTATGATACTACCTTAAGTATTTGCTTACTTTTCTTGGTATATCCCCCCAAAAAAACTTGCAGCCACTAAGTATATAACCATCGTGCTCCCTCAAAAGGATCAGCAAATACTGACTTGGATAATCATACAGTTTGATCATGGAACTACCAAATATATTTAGTTACTACTAAAAAAAAATTCAACTCACAAGAACACAAAATGATGCCACAATTACCAGGAAATGTGAACATTATGGTTGTCAAGTATATGAAGCAAGACAATGATGAAGTGAGCTAGGCATTTAGGACACACAACTTTGAATGAGCTCATATATTATGTAAATGCCAACCCTAACTGAGATTTTAAACCTGAGTTTACCAGTGTGGTTTATCTTCCCACTAGGTCCACGAGTACACAATGTGATTATTGCTTTATTGTCTTCCTATGCAATTAGAAGATGCTTATATGGCAACACTTGAGTTTCTAATAGTGACCCCTAACTGATATGATGAGACCTCTCTTGGCAGGAGATTCAAAACTTCTAGAACTTTCCATCCTGGCCAGGATAGTGAAACTGACAACAGCCCCCAGATAAACTGCAGATCAAAGGAGTCATCAAAAACTTGAAATATGCAAATGTGGTGATTTCTGTTATGTTCTCATTTAACTCACTTGGATTGTGAAGGAGATGGATGTCTTAGAGAACTGCTGTGGATTATCTTAAATGCAATCAGGCATTGATTTCAATTGCAGCTGTGGTTCCAGATGTTGTTTCTCCGCTGAGGCAGATTGGCCAAGCCTCTTAGACCTGATGCACATCAATTGATCAGGAAAATGTTTTTGTCTTTATGAAAGATTGAAAATAAATCAGCTACAGAATGGTTTTCCCAGGCACAATCACCAGTGAGTTTTCATGGGGCTTCCTTTCAACTACACCATTTTTTTTTCTACCTCAATATAGTTTTCAAAGATGATGGTGATGTATTAGCATTAACTTATTTAGATTTTGAAGACAGCACATACTATACTGAGTTTGCTTCCCTGTTTTTACTGAGTAACTCAGCCTTATCATCAGAAGAAAAGGTTAGTCAGGACGCAGTGAAAATCATTGTTCTATTTGATCTAATGACCCAGAAACTCCTATAATATTTAAAATACCTGGAAATAAACTTGTATAACATCTGAGAAATTCCTAAAGGAAGAAAAATCAGTTATGATCTCTAGGACTTAGAACAAAGCTAGATCAATTTCTGACTGTCAATAGTCATTAACATTTTGTAAAATGGCCCCTGGAAAGCTATCTGACCTTGATGGAGTTGGGATGCCCATGAACATGCCATTAAGTCGGCACACAGTGTTAGCTGTTCTTGTCAACTGAGTGTCTGTTTGGGTATGTACAGCAACAGATAATCATTAATGGGAGAAATTTTAATCTTGAAGCAGTTCAAGAAGGTAGAGCAGATATGTGAGACTATTACTATTCATTCTCTTATATTACCCTTCAACTTTCCAAAAATGTTGAAGATCTCGGGATACTTTCTTTTATTATCTTCTTTGTGCTGGAGGCATAAACCTGGGGCCTCATGCATTCCAAGCACATACTCTATTACTGTCCTTAAATTTCTTTATGCTCAGTATTGAGCACTGAGCACAAAGACTTGTTTGTGGTGCACACATAATCATTGGGAATGGTCAGTGTGTAAAATGATTTGGGTTGCAAATTTATGTAAAAACTGCTAAATGACAAATTTAGCAAAGGGAATTTCCTAGAGAACAACTCATAATAGTCATGTAAACTAGACAACTTTCCTCTTATTGTCAGGCTTTTGCTTTTTTATTGTAGTCATTATTATTTTCACTCAATGGGCCATGTCCACAGTACAGATAACAGTAGAAATATAGTCTGTCTGTACAGCTCAGAACATGGGTGCTCCCTTCGCTATCAGTCCTGACTTAACTAAGTGACTAATGTGATAGCCTCCAAGGTCAGTTATATGTCTTATGTGAGTATAATACCATACTTAGGTGAAGAGAAAGGAATTTATTGAGAAAGGTTTACTCTATTATATTACGTGCAAATATCTAAGAAAGTTTTAATATGTTATAATGACTCCTGGTTGTATTATTCTCATTATTAATGTTAAAGGGGAAGCCAAAATGTCTAAATGCATTTTTGAATTTTTCCCTCTCTTTTTTATTCTTCCCTTTAACCCCCACTTTACAGTTGTAGTCACAAGGAATATATATGGGATTCTTCTAGATTCTCAAGTATCCTGTTGTTTCTAACTAAAAGATATCTAAAACGCAGGCCCTATCTTCAGCTTTCCTTCCTTTAGCTTTTGAAATGACATCCTATGTTTATGTTAGACGTGACACTAATCAGATTATTCTGGATATAGCACAAGTTCTTGCTTATGTGTGTTCTTCGTGTGTATCCCAGGAGGAACCAGTGATGCTGTCCAATATCGCATCCTGTTCTTCTCCTCTCGTCGGGGACTATGACATCATTGGTTTCCCACATGCACTTTGTTAGTTAATGCAACATGTTCTCTCTATTTTTACCACTGTAGTAAATGGTGATGGTTCTGGAATCTGTAGATCCACTGAAATATAGCTTGTATAGAAACATGCATAGGGGATGGAAGTATCAGTACTAGTGAGTACTAGTCAGAAGCCTAAGTAGTGTGACCTTGACAGTGTCCTTTAATTTCCCCTAGCTTTATTTCTATTTTCTAAAAGGAAGCCTCTTTTAACTTTGCAATTCTACTGCTTCATAACTTCACAAAAAGAAAGAAATTCTATTATAGAAACAATTAACTTCAACATTTCCTCTTCCTTATTCTTCATTTTCACATAGTTTAGAATAATTGCTTATATAGTGCAGATAAAAGCTTCCTTTTTTTCTTTTGAAAATGATCAATGCCTAAAATTTTGTTAGGATAGAAAACATAAATCTTTAAATAATTTAATATACACCCATATATATGAATATGCAAATTCTAAATTAGATTAATATGAAACTGAAAATATTTATAACACGCTATTATAAAGGCTTCCTCCTGCATTTACAATCACTACAGTGAGAAAGAACCAAATTATAGACTGTAAAGTCCTCTTAATTCTATTCTGATCAGAAAACTGATCAAATATGAAGAAATTGATGCCTACTAATATATTCACCTGACTTACGTGAAGAGAGATGTGCTGTTTTTCTGATCTAAGTGTTTTAAATTTTTACCTCACAGTAAAGCAGACATAGGGAAATGTTTGCCTGAATAAATGTCTTCCTACTTCCATAATGGAAAACACTTGCAGAACCATAGTTCCAGAGCTGGTGAGTGTCAGCAGCATACCATGTGGAATGCTATAAGCAACTGATGAACTTGATTATTGGTGGGCTTCTAGCTGGATCCTTCTCATTAGTATCCATGGCTCACTGCTCAACAAGTTATTCCCAAACTAACCCCTCCCATGTTATCTGAGCTGTGAAAAATTCAGAATCACAGGCCTTATCCTCAGATTTTTGGAATTAAAATTCAACTTTTTTCATCAATATCATATATATGTATGATATTGATATATATTAATATATGTTGATATATATATATTGATCATATTCTTTCCACTTATTATCTACCAAAGTTCATGTGTTCTCTCTCTCTATCTCTCTCTCTCTCATTTCTTTCTTTTTCTCAAGAAAATAAAATAGATAAATAAATCAAACAAAAAGCATAATACTTGCACAAGTTCAAGCCAAACAAAATCCCAGCAGGGAGAAGGGGACATGGACACATGTCTCAACCCTAATAACTGGACATTTGTGATTGAAGCCTTCTGGGAATGGAGAAATGAGCTTTTTCCAGTGGCGTGCCATCAGGCATCTCAATCACACTCCAGGACAGGCCCTGTGCCCAGAGTTCACCTTTCAGCAGGTCCCTAGGCCATCTTTACATACACTGTATGCTCCATGAGAAGTGGTGGGCACCATCCCCTAACAATGTCCTTTCATGAGACTTGTAATAAAATAATTACAAAATTATCACAATAGCTCACATAGTCACGAATAAACCGTATTTCCCCAAAGACACGTTTTATGTTCTAGGATTTAATCCTTTCAATAGTGAGTTTTGTGGCTGATCCGTTTCCCCCTGCTTTGGCTGCCTCTTAAGGCACATGCGTTTGAGCCCTGTCAGCTCGGGCTTTTTGAAAGTACCCCTTTCATCCTTTTGTGTGTTCACAAATCTCCATCCACTTTCTTTGCCCTAGTTCAAATAAGTTTTAAAATTATCCCAAGGTGTTTTGGGGCCTCATATCCTCTGTGTGATGAGGTAAAGGATATAGAAACAAAAACAAAATACACAGCCTAAATATTTTCAGAATTTGCTGCAAGATCTGAGCCTCACAGATCAGCTGTTGTACTCTTTGCTCCCCACCTTTCTGGGGCACCACAGTGGTTTCTCAGTGCAGAGATCTTCCGGCAAGCTGGGAGTTACAGCTTTCAGGGAAGCATTACTATCCTCAGCACATGATACTGTACTTACTGAGCCCGCAACATGGACTAATGTGTTTTATAAGGATTTTACACAAGGATGCAAACCCGAGAAGATTTCAAACTAAATTGGAACGTTCACTTCAATTAAAACATCCTATTTTGAGCAAATTCTGCTGATTATTGGCCCTTTATAGACAAACTGCCTAGTTCTTTTAAAAAAGAGGCACAACAATTTTCTAGAAATTTAGAGATCATTCCCGTCAAATATGTACTGATGAAACCAGTAGCAGGTGAATTCTGAGCCAATGTCAGGCTATATATCTCTACCAGCAGGAAGCCAAATAGCTGAACGGACTGCCTCAGGAGGCCATTGAACCAACTATGGTGGCTGAATAATTTTATGACCAGTAATAAGGCTCACAAGTTACACATGCTAAGAGAGGGGTAATCAAATCTTATGCTTCGGGGCATAAATTAATCACCGCAGGGGTCAGAAAAGAATCTCCTTTGCCCTATGCGCAGAACTATATAATTAGCAGTGGCCATATTGATAGTTTTAAAACCTTTCTCTTCAGCGTCAGCCTTGGCTTGAAGAGAAATTCTGAGACTTTGTGGGGGTGTTTGAGTTTTTGATTAGAACAGGAGGGCTGCAGTAAGTTGAGCAGTTTTTTCCCCCCTCTGGCAGACAGATAGGCTAGGCTGCTCCCTGATACCACACTGTTCAACCTGATTTTCATTAAATGCTCAAATGCCTGCTGCTAAAAATGGCTCCAGGCTGCTGGGAACAATGGGCTTCCTTGCCTCTCTGGAAATCTTGAGGTGGATTTTTGCCTTCTAATCAAGTCCCCTTCTAAAGAAGAGGGAAGATAGTGCACTAAGGTGTGAGGCTAATTCTCTGTCTTCTAAAATTCATGTTATAAAGAATAACACTTTCCTATGACTGGAGAATTAATCCTTGAATTCTTTTTCAGCAAAACAAGCTCAAGGAGAAACCCGTTAATCAAATAGCATTCAAGGCCAAGTGTAACCAACTGCCAAGCACATAAATCTTCCCAGGTTTGCCTATGTGTTTATTGAACAAAATCATATCAAATGCTATGGTTTTATGATAATGTAAAATACCATATTTCACAAAAAGTAGATGATACTTGTATTTCCAAGTACTCCCAGCTTTATCAATGTCAGATAAAACAGAATAACTTTTAAGTCATTTCCTAGGAAGATTTTTTAGTAAAAGGAAAAATGAAAGGATGAATTATTTTCAAATAAAGATGACCTATAAGACCTAGACACTCAATACTCTAAGAGAGAAAAATACTGTATTGACATATCTTTTCATTGACTCCAGTGGTCTTTTAGATGTTTATATATCTGGTTCTCTTGGCCTTTTCTTGTTTTTACTTTGAGATCAATCAAATGGTATTATATAACTGATGCAACAGTGGTTCGGACATATTTACTTACAATATAAGATAGCAAGCATAGTTTCTCATGAGAGGATGACTGAATTCTTCTTACAGGCCATAGAAACTCAAATGCATGTAGAAACCGTTTTCTTTATAAACTTGTGGCCTAAATGGGAACATAGGGCTTATCTAGAAATACGGTTAACCCATGTTCTAGCAGTATCGGGTTGTGTTTTGGAATAAGTGTGCATACAAAGCTGGACAACACTGTTGGTGATAGAACTAAGGCAGTTGTGGAAGCTGATGAGGATGCACAATTTGTTCGAAAAGATAACCCAATGGAGAGAGAGCAGTGGTGATGGAGCTTACTGTAAAATAAGCAATGATTTGAATTCATAATGGCACTCAAGATGGTCTGGGAAAGAATGAGGTTATATTTAAATGAGAGAGAGGAGCTAAGGTTAGTTAACCAGAGACTTATACTGAAAGAAATTGCATGCTATGTTCGGTCATATCCTACAGGGATTGTGCAGTTCTTATGGAAGCAAACCTTGGGAAGAATCCCATGACTACGGTATGGTAGCTAGTCTGCTTCAGAGACTGGCCAAGGTCAGACATGTTGGTTTGTGTGGAAACCAGTTGTTAGGTAATCATGCTGTATTACCTGCATTCACTTAGGTTTTAAACCCAGGATTTTCATTTGAGTGGTTTTCTTATGTTCTCTGTTAAACCAATAGATAGTTGAGAGGTGGGGCTTGAAATTTTGGATATGTGCTAATGTGTCCAGCCCATTCTCTACAACCAAGAGTTACTGAAAAAAATCTCCAAATCAAGTTGGATTCAGTGTGCTTAACTTCAGGATCAGATTCTTTTCTTATTTTTAATCAAGAAACAACATTTTTATAGGTCTATATTAATGAATTTAATACACATTAAATACTTCATATGGAAAATAATTTTTTTTGTATCAACAACTATCACATTCTTACTAGATTTCATTTTACTATATTTTCTTGTTTCTGGATAACAGCAAAGTAAATCAACTTCTCTGACAAATCAACCAACAGTTCAAACACTTTTGAAAAGTCAGTCAAATGCAGAGATTCACAAACAAACATTAGAGAGAGCATCCGTGCAGGAAAAAGGACGAAGGATTGTAGGAACCAGAGGAATCCAGGACCCTAGGAGAGCATAATCCACAGAATCAATTAAGCAGGGCTCACAGATACTGAAGTCACAACCTCAGAGCCTGCATGAGTCTGCACTAGGTCATCTACATACATGTTGTGATTGTTTAGCTTGAGGTTTTTTGTGACTCCTAACAGTGGGGAGTGGGAGTATCTCTGACTCTTTTGCCGGCTCTTAGGACCCTTTTCCTCCTACTGGATTGCCTCATCCTGCCTTAGCATGAGGGTTTGTGCCTAGTCTTCTTGCATCTTTTTATGCCATGTTCGGTTGAGATCCCTTGAAGGCCTGCTCGTTTCTGAAGGTAAATGGAGGAGCAGAGGATCTGAGGGAGAGTGAGAGTGGAGGAAACTGGGAGGAGTGGAGCAAGTAGAGGCTTTGTTTGTATGAGAATGACAAGAATAGATAAAAAAGATTTAAAAACTCAGTGATTATTAATAAGGTACCTATTTAAGAAAAATTATTTCTTCATAAGCTATACCTTGGGAAGACACAAAGAATCAGAATACCAATCCTCTCTGTGGCAAAACTGCAACAGTACAAGAAAAAAAAGAAAATCATGTTAAGCTATATCCTAATAAAAATTACAAAATAATAAAAGCCCTGAGTTAAATTGTTTTGCACCAGCTTTTCAGGCATTATCTCATTTACTTCTCCAGTAAACCCTCTGTGTGGCTACATCCCTAACTCCCTTGATTTTTCAAACAAAAATCGAGGTTTGCAAAAATTGGCCATTTTACTTATGGTAACACCACTATTAAGTCAGAGCCCACATCTGAACTCATGACTCCATCATTTTAATCCTGATCCCTTTTGGGACTATCATAATCAGTTAAAAAAGGCAAAAAATGCTTGTTAATTTTTAAACAGCAAATAAAGTTAATTGGGATGATTACAGTGAATTGCAGTCTGGTTGTTATTTGCTTTGCATCTAATATCCACTTATGAGTGAGTACGTACTGTGTTTGTCTTTCTGGGTTACCTCACACAGGATGTTTCCATCCATTTGCCTGAAAATTTCATGATGTCATTGACTTTTGCACCTTAATAATGTTCGATTGTGTAAATATACCACATTTTCTTTATCCATTTTTCAGTTGAGGGGCATCTAAGTTGTTTCCAGGTTTTGGCTGTTACGAATAATGCTGCTATGAACATTGTTGAGGAATTGTCCTTGTGGCGTGATTGAACATTCTTTGGGTATATGGTATCTCTGGGTCTTGAGGTAGATTGATTCCTCATTTCTTGAGAAACCACCATATTGATTTCCAAAGTTGCTGCACAGGTTTGCACTTCAACTAGCAGTGGAGGAGAGTTCCCCTGACTCCACATCCTCTCCAATAGAAGACATCCTCAGTAATTTTGATCTTCACCATTTTGGCGGATGTAAGATGGTATTTCAAAGTCATTCTGATTTATATTTCCCTGATGATTAAGGATGTTGAGCCATTTCTTAAAAGTCTTTTGGTCATTTGAGATTCTCCTAATAAGAGTTCTATGTTTAGCTCTGTACCTCACTTTTAATTGGATTATTTTGCATTTTGATGTCTAGTTTCTTGTTTATATATTTTGAGATCAGCCCCATGTCAGATGTGGGGTTGGTGAAGATCTTCCCATTCTGTAGACTGTTGTTTTGTCTTAGTTACCGTGTCCTTTGTCGTACGGAAGTTTCTCACTTTTGTGCAGTTCCATTTATTGATTGTTTCTCTCAGTGTCTGTGATACTGGTGTTATATTTTGGAAGTGGTCTCCTATGCCTACGCATTCAAGGCTACTTCCCATTTTCTCTTCCATCTGGTTCAGTGTAACTGGATTTATTTTGAGGTCTTGATCCACTTGGACTTGAGTTTTGTGCATGACTATAGATATGGATCTATTTGAAATCTTCTGCATGTTGACATCTGGTTATGTCCGCACCATTTGTTAAAGCTGATTTACTTTTTCCATTGTAGCATTTTGGCTTCTTTGTCAAAAATCAGGTGTTCATAGGTGTGTGGATTAATGTCGGGGTCTTCGATCCTATGCCATTTGCTCACACGTGTTTTTATGTCAATACCAAGCTGTTTTTATTACTGTAGCTTATAACAGAGCTTGAAGTCTGGATGGTGATGTCTCCAGAAGTTCCTTAATTGTACAGGATTGTTTCTGCTATTCTATTTTTTTTCCATATGAAGTTGACTATTGTACTTTCAAGGTCTGCGAAGAATTGTGTTGGGGTTTTGGAGGGGGGTTGCATTGAAACTATAGATTGCTTTTGGTAAGATTGCACTTCATTATTATTATCCTACCTATCTAAGAGCATGGCAGATCTTTCCCCTATCTGGGATCTTCTTCAATTTCTTTCTTTAGAAATTTAAAGTTCTTATCATACAGGTCTTTCACTGGTTTGGTTAGAGTTAATACTTTAAAAATAAATGTATATTTTAATTTAATCATATTTAAAAGAACAATCATCAAGAAGAATTCTACCTACATGTTGGAAAACAATAACTGTGAGTGGTTTTAGAAATTCAAATATGTAAGCTTGTATTTCCATGCTTCTGAAAGTCTTGTTGCTCCTTTGAATTTCCTTGCTTTAGGTATCAAATCAGCACTAGTTTATAGATCTGTGTTTTAGCCTTATGAATGGGAAACAGTAATGAATAATATGTAGTAGATGTTCAAGTAGCATGCACCGGTGTTGACGCATCGGAATGCTATGTAAGACTGGCATCACAGTTGCGCTGGGCATGGGAGTGCCATCATGCCCCACACCTCACATGTCTCTGGTGAGAACTTGACTCCAGGTCTTTCCCAGGGTCCTTTTCTCTTCCCCATTAAGGTCCAGGCCCTATGGTTGACTAGTACAACAGAAAGTTCTGAGTACCTTAGGATCCTTCCTTGATTTATTAACCATTTTGAATTTTGGCCCAATAGATAACAGGCCAAAGTTATCTTCAAATGAGATTTCAAATACATCATTTTTTTTTTCTTTCTCAAAGGGCTCTGATCCTGCACCTATCCTTCTCTACTCTGTAGGTTTGCAGAGTGTGGATATAGAGCTCCAGAAGGGCTGCATGGTTTTCTTAAATGAACAGTGTTTCTAGCTATATTCATTTCTAGAATTACTAGAATGTAGGCAATTAATATACCTAGAAAGCAGGTATATTAATTCCTGTTTTCTGGACCTTATATTGGGAAACTGGTTAAATGTAATAAGCTTGACAGAGATCTGGACAGCCACCTGGGACTGTATTAGTGTTTGAGAGCCATGTTGCCCCTCGGGTCATACTGATCCGGGTGACCTGAGCTAGAACAAGGGCCATCTTGACATCCGGCCCTGAGCTACTGCTGAGGGCCTGAACCTCACTGGAGATCTTGCCCCAACATCCAAGTATGGCAGAACCTCCACATTACCCTCCACATACTCTGGAGAGATGGCCCCACTCCACACC
This sequence comes from Myodes glareolus, assembly GCF_982192425.1. NCBI lineage: Eukaryota > Metazoa > Chordata > Mammalia > Rodentia > Cricetidae > Myodes > Myodes glareolus. Next base: position 8,114,820 of record NC_142050.1, read on the forward strand.
ATGAGCAAGAGCGGGAGAACTGCCCCTGATGGCATGAGCGTAGGCGAGCTGTCTCCAGTCCTTTCTCCACTGGACTGGACTCAGTAGCCTGGACTAATCAGCTCAGTTACCACCCACTCCCATATCCAGGGCCTTGGGTTGGCCCACCCTAACATCTACTCATCTATGACCTGCTGGAGTGTGTAAAGGGACGGGTCCTGAGGAGTGATGCTCGCAGGATCTCCCTGACTTGGAGTGGGTATGGGATATCTGAGAGCAGTTATGGTGCTTGTGCTAGAAACCAGAGACCTTGAAGCAGATAAATGACTCATTGCAATGAACATTTGCAAGTGAGGCAGATTGGAAAATGGGTATACTGTATGACACACCGCAGTTTCCAGTGCCACCAGGGTGAACAAGAAGGTGTTGTAGAGGTAGGAAAGATGAAGGATTGAAGACTTTTTGTTTGTTTGTTTGGTTTGTTTTGTTTTTAATTTTTAAAAATTTTCCTTTGGGGGATGATGCAAGGGCAAAGGGTAGAAGAGGGAGGCATGATATGAAATTTCCAAGGAATCAGTAAAGAAATGATGTTATAAAAAATAATGGGCTTGGTTAGTTTGTCTTTGTATATATATCTGGACTTAAAATGTGGGAATTTTATTACATGGTTCTCTACATAAGGATTGTTTTTATATTGATGCAAAAAGCTCTAAAATTAGCTAACTGATGTAACGTGAATCAAAAACTGTTCCTATGACTCAGATAAACCCCTTTTTACAGTTTTAGATACATATAACTCTTCAAATTTTTGTTACATTTCTGTTTACTTTGTATGCATTTGTGTGTGCATGTGATACATTCCCATGCTCCTATATATGATTCTGTGTGTTTGATGTCTGGGATAGTCAGAGGGCAGCTTTCAGGAGTTGGTTCTCTCTCTACCACATGTGGCCATGAGATTGAATTCAGGTCACACCGGGCTTGAAAGCCAGGGCCTTCACCTGCTGTGCATCTCACCCCTGACGAGGCTCCTAAAACTCAATCACTGGCCTAATGAGAATTTTAAACACCAGCTAGGGACTTCTATCAAAGACTTCTTTCAAACTTTAGTTCTTTTATCTGCAATTTTTGAATTAAAATGTAATTACATCATTTCCCTCTCTCTCTTCTCCTTCTGGCCCCTCTCACACTTTTCATTTGATCTCTCTTAAGTTCGTGGTTTCTTTTTTGTCTATTATTGTTATCTATCTATCTATCTATCTATCTATCTATCTATCTATCTATCTATCTATCTATCATCTATCTGCACACACACTTATATATGCCTGTGTATCTGTGTACACATAAATGTATAAATACAACTTGCTGGTTGCATTTAATGTTGCTTGTATGCATGTTTTTAGAACTGATCACTTGGTGTTGCATAATTAATTAGAATTTTTTTTAACTTAAAAACAATATTGAAACTGAGCTGTCCCTATTTCCTGGGGCAAATGAGCTAGGAAGAAGGTTGCTGAGATTTCACTCACAATTGTGTTCAGTATGTTCTTACCAGGGAGGCCAGTTCCTTCCTGATTCACACAGTATTGTTATCTTGCTTAGATTCTATGAATATGGCTCCAAAATGCAATAATGTAAAACTTCTTGCTTTTATAGCTCCTGTGTTTAATTTAAAATAACTTTGAGATTAAAGGATTATATTTTTTTCTAAAAAAATAATTAAGCCGTAAAATTTCAAAAATGGATTATATGTTTATGTATACCTATCTTTTTGTATACTCTTGTATAAATTAAAGGTTCTATGTACATATTCTCAGGTTTGCACCTATATATTTTAATTTTGACTTGATAGACTAAGGTTTTAAGAAATCGTAACTATGACTATGTAGTAATGCATTCATATATTCCCGAGATTAGCTGTCTGCAGGGGCTCATAGCATCCCTCAAGGGAGGCACTTCCTCACCTTTGCCTCTTCTTGAAATGAATCTGCTGTCTTTCAAAGTGGAGTATTTACACTGTCATGCTGAATGTGAAAAAGTATCTTTCTTTGCAATATTATATGTAAAGCAGGTTTAAACTCAGCTTTTGATTAAAGTACAGTTGTGTGGCCTTCCAGCTCCATTTTAATTGCATTTGAAATTCTTCCCTTCACTCGCATTGAAGATCACAACCCAGTATTAATAAAGTAGGCTTAGAGCAGTATAGCACCTGAGCAATTGGTTCTTGACAAACGTTATTTACCTAACTAGAGTTTCATTTCACAGTTAACATGTCTCTGTGCTACTTGAATAAAGCACTCATCTGAAAACTGTGTTAGACATTTTAACCCAATTTAATTTATTCCCTGAAAGTTTAATCCCCTGCTGAAAAGAGTAGTTGCCAGTGTCCCCGAGTTACAATTCACTGAAGTGAAAAATGTTTAATGACATCATAGGTATTGAGCTTGGAGAGGTTTAGTTAAAAATCTTTCTCAAAATGTAAAACGGGGGCCAAGAGTTAATAGGCTATTTTATACAGCTACATTTCAATCCCTTCCCAAATCTTTCTAAAGTCCCTTGTGTCTCTTCCGTTAAAGCTTTGTGAGTTGAGCTACGTAGACATCTCCAGGGAGCACTAACTGTGGGGGAGGGCACTTAAATTTCTAAACAGAAAAGAAACTCTTCTGAGCTTTGACTTAAAGTGGTTCATTCAGTCATCTTTGGATTTTATGAAAGTCTTTTTATAATCACATTCACTAATCAAAGCAGTAGTAGGTGCCAACTATATACAACTTTCTACCTAGCCATTTGAGGCAGAACAGAGTGCATTACCTCCCACATAATCTCTGCCTACACTCAGTTTATACTCTATTTTGTATAACAGAAGTCTATTTATTTGTTGTTGAAATATTTTTGGTCTGAGTGCCAAAGAATGAGGATAAAAACATGGGAGGAGAGGAAATAAAATCTGAATTGACTTTGGTTTTGGCATAGTGAGAAGCATGTTGGTCCCGTTATAGTCTCTTAAAAATCTAATTATTCATTTGGCAGCTGTACCTTATAGTGCAACAGGATAGTTGTTTTAAAATATGCAAAGTGCAGACTTCAGATTTAATAGGAGACAATGACTGCTTACCCCTATTATGTCATGGCATATTTGACCTAGTTCCAGAGACGTAGCTTCATGGTTCAACTCCTCCAGAGTTGGTGATGGCTTCAGGCCAGAAAAGGCATTACCATAATAGTAAGTATAGATTTCTTTGACACACTAAAGGGAGGTCTGTAAAACGCAGATCAAGTATGTCATGGCTCTACTAGTATGTTTAATTCCTCTGTTAATCAAAAAGGATTAACAACCACCAAAATTCTATATAGGCAGTTATAATTTCACATTCTAAAGTCAGGGTTATTAATACAAATTTTGTTTAGAGAGTAACTACTTCAAAAAGATAACTTCAATTGCAATTCCCACGAGCAAGAGCATCTGTTTTAAGCGCTGGATGCATGTCTGTAGTCTGGAACTAAGGTCAGCCTTCTACCATAATGCCTATATAATAATGACCAACATTTGCTAATTTAGTTTGCTGTATGGATTTAAAACTTTTTCATACAGAATTATCTGCACAGGTCCATATGATCATCTTTAGAGTGAAAGTTAAATTATTACCTTCTACCAGTTCTAAAACATTATCTCTAATTTACCAGGTCATGTAGTTATGATGGTGTTGATATCTCTGTTTAGAATGAGAAAATCTCAGCCTCAGAGGGTTATAACTTTGAAATTCATGCTGGCTGTGTTGCAGGAACAATGTAATCTGCTTGTTAGCTCCTGTGAGGATTTGCAATTCAGATCATGCTTGAACTCAGAATTCCACATCCATGAGTAAAGGTTTATGTTATCTTGGTGAAATGTACATTTTGTGGATATGTCTATTCATGACTAACTTACTGTCATGATTATCATTGTTAAATGGCAGCAGCAATAGGAGGTAAAGTTACCTTTTTTTTCTTCTTTCTTAGTTCTTTTAATTTCTCTGGTACCACAGAACTATCTTCTGATTTTAGGTTGGAAGGGCCAGGTCATAATATTAGAGCTATTTTCTCGATATAGGACACTTATAAAGAAGCCTCTTATGCTTGAGCCTCTTTTTTCTCTTTGTTGTTTGTCATTGGTACTCTGATTTTAATCCTGGGAATGATAGAGTAGTAGGCACAATTAACATGTGGTACTACTGAAGACACTGAGACCTGGTACCTGCCATAGTCTACAAGGCTGGTTGACTTAGTACACTGAATCTGGTGATGGAGGTCTGAAGAATTCCTGAAGAGCCTCTGGTTTTCATGTTGAAGACTGAATAATCTGTATTCCAATGACAACAAAGTGGAGGCAGCAACTGGGTAGACGTGTTGACAACCAGAGAGTGGTTGTGGGCAGGCAAATGCAGCCCTTAGATGTGCTTTTCTAGAGGAAACAATTAGACATCTTTATATTTTGAGTCACCGCTGGAACAAGCTACCTGATCTGGGGGAGGGTCTTTTTCATTTACTTAATCCTTCCATGAAATACCACCACAGAGCTTCTCAGAGGCATATCTTCTAAATAATTCCAAATCCAATTAAGTTGACAGCCAATATTAACCATAACAATTGCCCATGATTTAACCATTGTTACAGGGTACATTTCTTACACTTATGAAAAATGTTTAGCCTAAGAGAGTCTGTCATGTTATTCTAGCAGCAACCTCATCTATCCCACCATTGTTGATTTCAAAAGACCACATTGAGGCACTGATAAATTGTGGAGGGTGAATGATGTCCTGAGTGAATGTATGTTGTTGACATGGGAAAGGCCATATCAAGGATCTCAATTCCTCAAGTCCATGAGGATGACAAGACCTTCTTATGTCAGGCTCAGAAGAAGCGTGAAGTCTTCTTCTGCTCTTACAAAAATTGATCTTTAGTTAAAATTAGTGTCAGAAGAAACTATCTATCACAGATTCCTCCTCACCAGTGAATGCAATCTGAAATCATTCTCCTACAGAGACTTCCTACCAAGATTAACTAACTCACCTACCTTACTCCTCAGTTGACTGTGTACTATAAACCTGTCTCCTTACTTAGTGGTTTATAATAGCAATGTGGAGTTTGTAGGCTACTGGTGAATATCTAATAGAGTACAGGGCTCCTCAGATGGATGTCTATGTATCTTTCCACTCTTCATTTCCTCAGCACTGTAGTGAGGTCAAGTTCAAAATTATGTGCATCAAGACAATAGATACTAGTAAGGCTTGCCTAAAAGCACATCACATGGTATTTGCACAATGATGAAATCACCTAATCACCATCATGTTTCTCTGGCAAGAAGTGATGCATGAATTTAGTGTTAGCCTCTGACTGATAGATCAGTTCAGTGCTTCCAGTAAGTAATTTTTTTTAAACATTAGCCTCATTTAACCAAAATGAGAACTGAAGGAAACCACAAAATGACAAGTTTTAATGAGTTTATTATCAATAACATTAAAACAATTGTATATAATGCAGATTAATTGCCTGTAAAATTATATTAAGTATTCTAAATGACTTGCAAGGCTATGATTTAGCAAGTACAAGATTATTCTCTCTCAAGTTACTGGCATGACAACTTTGCTTCCTAAACTCTCAGATCAAAGGATGTACTCCTCAGAATCATCTTTGATAGTTGAAAGTTGTAGAGCATAGTTATAGCATTATTATCAGTACACATCAGTGCAATACAAACTTAGGGACATTTTAGGAATTACCTAGCAGGTGTAAAGGGAAAAAACTAGGGGAAAAAAGCAGTCATAGGATCATGTCACCCAGAGACAGATAAATGCATGATTCTTATTGAATTCTCAACCACGATAATCATCATGAAGGCGTTTTTTCTTCCCTTAGGAACTACCACAAGATCAATATAGGGACAAAATGAACATGATGTTTTCTATTTACTATTGAAATGTCTTAGCAATAAACATACATGAGTCTCTGCATACATGTAAGAGCATAGAAGACCAATAAAGTAACATGCGAGTAAGTAAATTTAACTGGTGAATTTATATAATGGGTGTGTGGAAATTACTTGCAGCTTAAATTGCATAAAAATAAAAAATTGCAAGAATTTAGATATACATACTATTTTATATGCAGATTCTAATGAAGTTGAATTACTCTTTCAGGCTGGCCAAAGAATCAAAGTTACTTAGAGAAAGGTGACTTAATTTATGAATGTATTTCTTGTCTAGTCAAATAAAACAAGTTTCCACAAGAGGAAAAGCAGAAACATCCTATCCCTTCCTCCACCTTTAGGTGAGACCGGGTCATAAATATTTTGACTAAAAGTCAAACATTTGGGAAATGTTACTTAACATTGAACATATTTTGCCACCCTAACTGCTGATACTACAGTAATTTCATACTATATCTCAGCTCAACCCTGAATTGCCTATAATTCTCCCTGGTGAGAATCAATGACTTTTGAAGCTTGTAGAATAAAGCGAGATCTGAAGTATTCTTTTATTATTAAGACTTTCATCGAGGAGAACTGATCTCAGGGATTGTTTTATTACTATATCCTTTTAGCAGGGAAATTGTGGGTGCACTTGGCAGCACACTGATAATGTTACTTGCAGGATCCATTGCTGGACAGACTGACGATCCCTTTTCTCCTCTGAGAATGTATGGGTAGTACATTCCAGCACCATGCATTCTGGAAGGATAATGCTTCTAACACTATCTCAATTTCCCCAAATTCAATGACCTAAGTACACAATGTCTTCATCAATAGAGTCTTACTAGATGTATATGGAGGGTAACTAACAGCATTGGATATTAGTGAACCGTGATGCTTGGGAGGTTCTGTGAGATCTCTTTAACTGAAGAATTGGCTCAGTGGGTGAGAACATTTGCTGTTCTTCTTGAGGACTGTGATTTGATCACCAGCACCCACAAGGTGGCTCACAACTATCTAACTTCAGTCTCTGGGGTCTGATGCCCTTCCTTGATCTCCTCAGCATGACACGCGTATAACACACAGACATACACACAGGAAAAATACCTATAGATATAATTAAAACTGAAGACAAGACTTTCATTCACAAGGAGGTAAGAAGTACTAATATAGGTTGTCTGGAGTGAACTGAGTTCCAGATGGATTTGACATAAAAACAACTTCATGGAAGTGCTTTTAGTGGAAAAGTCTAAAACCCTTAGTGGAGTTTTTAAATCTATATTTTTTCTTGGGTGTAAGAGAGAATACAGCATATCTTTTCTTTTGACTTTCTCTCTTTAAAAATAAATCTTCTGAAAACAGATATAGTAATTTGGTGACAGATATGAAACAGTCTTCCACTCACAACTTGAAGAATACTAGGTTCCTCTGCCTAACTATTTGTTTAACTGAAGACCCGTGATGATGAGTTTCATTTGATTTTCCTTCCTCATAGTGGTCAAGGGTCAGGGGTTAGAGTTAGACCTAGTTCTGGAAGGCCTAGGTACTTTTCATGGTCAAGCCCAGGGTGTCCTTAGGTGATGTTGCAAATCCCTAAGCTAGTGTCCCATTGTTTCAGAATGGACAAATGTTGCTAAATTTCCAGCATCCTCTCTTTCCCCAAAGTCAAGAGACTCCTGGAACAGGAGCCAGTTTCTTATCTTGATGTGACATACTGATTTAAACCCTGAAGGAGAGTGTAAACCCTGGCTTTCAATAAGGAAACCTCTGCATCATGAATAATGGGCTGGAGGCTAAGAAACCTTTACCACAGTTTTGACTCTTTCCTAAATCACTGTGGTATCTCATACGAGCTCAAAGCTACAATACTCAGCTTTTCAAGTTATAAAATACTTTCAAAAGTCCCTTCAAGCTTCAAATGATTCTTATTCTAACAGTCATGGATTTTTCACTATGTAGCCATGAAGTAAAACAAACAAACAAACAAAAACAACTTCTTTTATTTACAATTTTTCCCCATGCAGAATAAAGCCAAAAAAAAAGCCTTCAAGATTCACATTTTAATATTTTAATCCATGCTGTTAATGGACACTTTATAGCATCATTTAAAGAATTTTGAAACATACTCATAAGTTGATTTTTTTCCTTCACATTTTAAAGTCTGATTGCATTTCCCAAGCAAACGAGCATTTGTTAGAGGAAACAAACTAACATATGCCAAACTGCCGACTTCAAGGAAATTGTCAATCGCTAATAGAAATGTCCACTTGAAATATTGGGAAGCAAATACCTCCAGGAAGTTTGACAGACTCATGTTGAAAGAATTTGGTCCTTTTGACTCCTGCTTGCATTTCTTTCATTACTGTTTTTGGAACAAATAAGAGAAAAGCCCAAAGCATGAACCATTTTTTTTTATTGGCCAACAGATTGCTTTATTCTGCCTTTCCTGCATTTGTTGCAATGATGTTTCATGTTGATTTAGTTACTTTTGCTTCTTTTCACTCATCTATCTGCATGAAGTAAAACATGCTTATGTATTTAGGAGTGTGTGTGTGTGTATGTGTGTGTCTGTGTGTCTGTGTGCCTGTGAACAGCTAATAAAAGAAGAAGGCAGGAAATTGAAAGAGATAAAAGAGAAGTTATATAGGAGGATCTGTGAGGAGGAAGGGAAGGGAGAAATACTGTAATTATAATCTCAAAAACTAAAAGAAATGATTTAAAATAAACTTACTTAGATACTGATATATGCTGCATTGACCTAGAGGGATTTCCAACACAAACAAATATAAATATTTTGTCTTTAGTGCTTTAGAAGCTATACAAACTCTTCAGTCTTGAAGTGCTTCTTCAGGTGTCCGTGGCTTCTAATAGCTCGTTGGGCAACACTCTTCCTTACTGTTGTCTGCAGCTCACTGAAGACTATCTTTAGAGGTAATATCAACCAGGAGAGGGCACAGAGTGTCCTGCTGCATCACTGTGCTAGGGACTCTTTGACCCTTAGTGACTGAGCTGTTGGATTTCCAGCACCATAAACAGAGACAGAACTGTCCTGTGTTGCAGTTGCTCCCTCTAGTGGAACTTTATCCAGCTCTTTAAAGACTTGTCAGAGTGAAGAAGTTATGTGGGGGTCATACTAGAGGAAGAACATATTCTAACATCTATTCTTCTTTTATTTCTGTATTTTAGGGCACATTAAACAGGGCTAGAGATTTGTTGAACTCCACCAACAAACTATTATCTAACTGATCTCTTTATTTTAGCCTCTCCTACAGTAGTCTTCTCATGTGGGCTCTGCTCACACCACTCTATTTATTGATGGCCTGTTTAATCCTTTCATAATACAGCACACAGAGGGGAATCCTACATCACCCCTTAGCACATGGTTCTTAATTATGTGACTTCATATGTTATGCTTTTAACAATATGGGAATATGAAAAGGAGTTGGACAAGCTGAGTCTAGCTCAGATTACTAGAAAAACAGTAATATCAGATTCATATGTGTCCATGCTTCCAAAGCTGTTTTCAGAGGTCAGGTTGTAGTTGTAGGCACTATGAATACTGCTAAAAATCTTTCTTAGGAATCATAGTTCAGAATTTTCCAGGGAAATAGGTTGTTTCTATTTATCCAAGATAAAATGTGTGCATTCATGTATGCTTGTATATGCATGTGTGTGTAATATGTATAGTCATAGAAGTATAAATGTTCCACTATACATGTCTTCCCAGAGCTATGTTTATTAGTTTACTGGGTCCTGGTCCTGTTGGTTGGATATGCTTTGTAAAACTCACTCTTTCTCTAATGAGGCATGATCCAAAGATGCTCATTTAAGTAATATCCAAAGTTTTGACAGCTCAAACCATCTTTCTGCTGTACTTTATTTCTCTTGGACAATGCAACCAGAACATCTTGGCTCTGAGTGCTTCAGAAGTTTGGAGAATCCCAGGCCCTGAAATGTTTACAGATTTTGGATGGTCTGTACCCTCAGGACATTTGCTCCGTTTCACATATCTGGATTGGCTAACCTATTTACTGCATGCCAAGAATGTTCTAGGCAGTGTAAGTGTACTATAATGCCATAAAAAAGAGACCATGAATGACTTAGTTTCAGATAATCTAAGATTTAAACACCACAGCACTGGCATGCCTTTGTAGCTGGTATCTCTCAGTTTGTTTACAGGATCTCTTTCTCTGTCTAAAAAAAGACTTTCAGATCAATCTCTGGATATCAGAGGGTAACACTAAAGGTGTATTATACAGTGTCAACACTACTGTTTGCTCCAGGATTTCAGCTTCTATTGGAGGAGTTGTATATATATATTTTTTTATCGGTCATGTACTCACATACCAGTATGTAGACAAGGTCAAATTCATGGCATGACCTCATTTTCTTGCATCTCATTTTTTCCTGGTAAATAACACCTAGAAGCCATAACATAGTGAAATATAACTAAGATAAAGTATGTTTTTATGGAAATGTGTTCTCATATAAGTCTGGACATATGCATGTCCATATTGTTGAAGAGGTATTGAAATTTCTTGTTCTGTTTTGTGTTTCTATAACAAAATATCTGAGGTTGTATGCGTTAAAGGGAAAGAGGTTTACTTTGGCTTAAAAAGTCCAATTGGTTGGTTATTCTAAGAGGGCTTAATTCTGGGTCACAAAATGGTGGACAGAAACACAGAGCAGCAATGCATGTGTGAGACCAGGGTATGCATCTGAAATGAAGGGGTTAAACATATGTCATGGCCTCATTTCATAATGGCCTGCTCTCTGCTAGCTAAGCCAGTCTACAAGAACTTACTTACTTTCATAATAAGCACATCAATTGCTTCTGGGTGTATAATCTCCATGACATAACACCTCCTGCTAGGTCTTCCTCTCTAAGGTCCAACCATCTCTGAATATGTTGGATAACAGGTTTCTTGTCCACTAATGTTTGAACATCCTAACGTGTGCAAATGCTCATAGAGTGTAAACTAGTAATTCCTGCTGTAGTTCATGATAGGCATACCTGCTTCTTATTTGACTTTAAGAAGTTGCAAACTTATCCATTTGTATCTACACAACAGGCCTTGCCATGTAGTCACTCATTCTGACTGCTGATTTAGAAAGAAGTTAACCATGCATAGCATACATTTCTCCTCTGTGAAAACCCAGATTTAGTGACAAGTTCTAGCCATCTTATGACTAATAAAAATTGATGCATGGAGACTTTGCATTAATGAAGACATAGACCTCCTTATATTACATCAAGCAGTCTGTTTATTGTTATAACCATATACCTAGGGTCCATCACATGAGATACTCTGTGTATATTTCATGAAGAAGTCATGTTAACCATATTTCTTCTTCATGAAGAAAATATTAACCATATCTTTCTGGGTTGTTTTGTCACTGTAGAGTTTCATACATTTATTAACAAGGACAGAACTTTTACAATGTAAACCTGAGTAATCTGTAATTATGTTGTGACAGAATAGCTAAGCAGGTGTATTAAGACTAGTAGCTATTAATTTCTCATCAATACTAATGACTGTATATCAAAACTTGTATATATGTATATTTATTTGTGTAATTAATGTGATAGGAAAGGAAACATTTTTGAAGGATGGAAAACCAACTTCTTAGCTCTTTATAAAACATTCACGGCTCTTCATAAAACATGCCTTCCCCAAATGCTAAACCACTCGGAACATTTAAAAGATAATTCTTACAGGAGTATTGTACTAAACAGAATTTAAGAAAAAGCTTAATCTTGACAGTTATATGAAGAACTTCAGAGGTATTCAATTGCACTTGAGCAGGAATTAACATTTGCTTACAGAAGAAGCAAATGGGACAGTGGGTGTGCTGTGTTTGACGTGAGCTACCCTCCACAAGATGAGTCTAATGAACTAACACGCTCAGCCTCTGCAGACTTCAAACTCATCAGAATGAAGAGATTTCTAGAGCTTGAGGGTGACATAGAGCGTACTAGTGGTCCAGACAGTCTTAGTGGTACTGCTAATGGGAAATTATTATCTCCTTTTGTCCCACTTACACTGTAACATTATCAATAAGATCTCGATTTATGGTACTGCTCTTTTCTGAGAATTAGAAAAACTATGCAAATATCCATTTTAGTTTGTTTAGACCCTCTGAGCGGACGTGGTGTCTTTTCCAGAAGACAAGAATAGTACAACAGTATATAGTCTGAAAGTCTTGCTCTTGGTTTTCTCCCGGCTGATAGAAGCCTACAGAAGAGTTCCTCTCACGTGCTGTGTTCAGGCCACATAGGGCCTTGGACTTGTGCATTTGATATGTAAATCCTGTAGTTGTGCTTATTATAGAGGAAGTATTGTTTTTGATTTTTATTCGGAATTATCCAGGATTTAGAAGTTTTATAACAAGACTCATAAAAATATAAATATTTAGATCTGTGCTTGAGGCTATGAAATATGCCATATAGAACTTTTTCCTTCACAAAAATTCAATGATCCCTGTAAGTATCTTCTGAATTTTGTAACTGGGAAAAGAGATGCTAAGGTAACGTTAATATCTAAATATCAGAATTCATTTTTAAGCTATGATACTTGTTCAAAGTTCATTGTGTTAATCACTTTCCTGTCTCCATGACCAAAGTGTGAGAAAAATGAACTAAAAAGTTCATTTTAAAATTTTTATTGTTGTTGTTTTTTTTTTGTTTTTGTGCTGTTATGTTTTTTTTCTACTCATAGACTCAGTTTCCAGTTCCCAGCAGGCATACTCATTGATTCTCTGGGAAGAAAGAGAATCCTAAAAGCAGGAATAAGACTAAGGTAGCTGCTACTGCATCCTCCACCAAGAGAAGAAAGAAAGCCTTCCCCCTTCTTCTGCTCTTGCTCCATCTGGTCTCCCAGTCTATGGGAGGTACCCCTTACATTTGGGTATGTCTTATCCCATCACTCCAGTTATTCTGCACTGTCCTCTTACACACCAGTCCAGAAGTATCCATAAGACAGACCCAGGGAGTATGCTTTCCTTACATCTTAGGCTCCTACCAGTCCACTGATGATCCCAGTGGACACTGATCATCACATCCACTCTCCTGACTCCCTTGCCACACAGCCTATGAGCACTTACTGGGCTAAAGGAGGAGGCTCGTTCCTCTACATGCCCTCATTTCCACCACTAGAGGAACAAGGCTGCTTCTGGAGCCAGCTTCAGACACAAAGAAATTATATAATTTCTGTTGTTGCTCTTCCTCAAATGTTCGCTTTTGTTTTTAGTTTTAAAAAGTATTTTTCATTTTATTGGGGATTATTGACAAAATTATCTATCTTTACAGTATGAAATATGGTGTTTGATCATATGCTTACACTATGAAGAGATTGTTATGACACTTTAAAGGAGCCTTGAATGACCTCACTTAGTTAACGTGTTCTGATTTGTCTATTAAAATTTACATTTCATTAATATGAGTCTCTATGCTATACATTATAACTCCAGAACATGTAAGTTGCAGTATGTGCCCGTTGACCAATGGCCTCTCATTTTCCTCTTCTACCCTACAGTAACTACCATTCAACTCTTTTTTTGGAGTTTAACTTGTGCATAGTCAACCCACAAATGGAGTAAGAAGTGGTTTTATTTGTTGTCTTAAAAATATTTTTCAAAATGATCGTTTCCATTCATAATCAGACTAATAGGTTTTTTTCTTCCACATTCTCATGTAAATTACTTTAGCAGGTGTGAGGTGAGATTGCATTGTAGTTTTATTCAGAGAAAGTGATATATTTTAATACATATGGCACTAATCAATTTCTACAAGTTATAATATAGGTGTACTAGATATTGCCAAAGAAGGACCTGAGGTTAGTCTTTGAGGGTCACATATCCTTATATCTTTGTTGTGTGACTGAAAAAATGAATGATCTTTTATTACTGAAACAATGTATGTAAGAATATAAGCAATACTAGAAACTTATTGAATGGTTCTTGTGTCCCAAACATTCTCATCTCCACAAAACATGAGTGCAATGTAGAAAGTATGTTATGCAAATACGTTATAGTTCTTGGGAGAACTTGGTGAAAATAAGTTTAATATTAATATGCAAGAATATTTAGATTTTTCTGTAGACTAGCTATAAAAAAGGGTTAACAAAAGTCTTGATAATGTAATAGACCTTATGAGATTCAAGAATGATTGAGGTAAACTCAAATTTATAAGAAGATCATAATGAAACTAAATGAACAAGTTGAGGCAAGAATGAATATCTATACCAAATCAAGTCAGTGGCCAATGAAAACATTTTTAGGCATGGGTAAACTTGTAGTTTATCTTATAGGAACCTTTTCTGTAAGATTCACACAGCACATATACTCAGAAAAAATTAAATTCTAAGGTGAGAGAAGAGAAGTGGATTTCATAACTTTTAAAATAAAGAACTTTATGGGACAACTATTAAGTAGTTGTTTTACCCTACGCACTTCAATACCCAATTAGTAAGTTCGAATTTCTGTGTATGTGTCCATATGGCTTAAACACAATGCAATGCTGTACGTAAGATGCTGATTATAATGCCAAGGATAAAGTGAACTAGAATTACTTGATATTTTAGAGCAGATATTTAACATATTAATCATACATCTGCTATAATAAAGTTATAATCATAAACCAGGTCATTTTGTTGATTAGTTATTCACTGATGAGCAATATTGTTTAAGCATCAAGTCATCTCAGTTCTTGTTTGGCTTTCAGTATTCATGCACTTGATGTTGTAAATACTAAAACTTCAAGGTAGACTAACAGTACAGTGATCAGGTTGATGAAAATCAAGAGACATATCATTGAATGCTTTATAGAAATGGAAATATGAATGTTTGTAGGCACCGTGTTTTCAGAAGATCAGAAACAGTTCAGGAGGGAGGGAAGTTGAGGGATCGTTTATTTTATAAAACATTGCTTTTCCATAACATTTTCTGCAACAGCACTTGAGCATGATGTGAAGTCCAAAATGAGAAAATATTGTAAGACTGCCCTCAAGACACATAAAGGTGGACCAGCCAAGGAAGAGCTGGTCTCAGACATTCACACTTCATCTGCACTGGTCATTTTCCTCCTCCATAGTCTCCCTTAAAGTTCCTGCCTCAGATATAAATGTTTGATTACAGAACTACTATCTGTCTTAGTGTTTATGTTCTCCAAGAAATACAATCTTTAAAATGTACACCCAATGCCATGTTTTAAAAACAATTAAATGTGTGGCATACAGGCAAACATGCTCTCTGGACATTGGATCATTAGACAAGTGAACCTTGAAATATGGCATAACCATTTATCGTTTAGAATAGTATAATAAATTAGAAAATTATAGGTTTTCTTTGTAATAATATATGGAAAATATTATTTCAAGAAAAAATTCAGGAACACTTAGAGTTTTGTAACTAGGCAAGTAAGTTGCCATGCCTTCAGAGCCATGTCTCCACACTCCAGTTGTATGACAAGAATTCTGTGTAAATGCTTCAGCCACAATGCTTCTATGAGATTTAATTTTATATCAGAGACTATTGTTCTCTGTCACTCTTTAGAAGGTTTAGGAAAATTCATTAATTTTCAGTCTTTTCATGTATCCCTTTAGTCAATAAATAATCCTGCTGGCCCAGACTTGGTGGCACACAGTAATTTCAACATTTCCGAGGGAGAGGAGGAGTCCTGGTCATGAGTTTAAGAGTAGTCAAGGCTATTTCAGTGAGATGGACTTCAACATTATAATTAAAAATAATAAAATTGATTTATTTCTATCTATGAAATATTTGTTAAATTTATGTCTTTTTCCTCTTTTTCTCACTCACTACTTAGTACGGGTTCCCCTAACGAATCTTGCAATTAGTCATTTCACTAGCCTCTCTTCCCTTGGGATTTTTCTCTAGCTATCTTCCTTTTATGCTTAGTGTGTGATTCTTTTACAGTTAGTAATACCTACATGAAAACAGAGCTAAACTAATCTCAGTAATTCCCTATTAATTAAAATGAAGATTAAATACATTAGCAGGACATTCAGAATTTGGAGATGGGCTACTGCCTCTCCTGTATGTTCCACCCATGTGGCTTCCAAAGGTCCTGAATTTCAGAGAAAGAAATTTTCTTTTCTCCCTTCCTCCCTCCCTCCCTTCCTCTTTCCCTCCCTTTTTTCTTTCTCCCTCCCTACTCTTCTTTCTTTCTGTTTAAAATAAAAACGTGAGTCTCCTATGGTATTCTATAGTATAATGTAGAGGTATTGATGCAACTGTATGCACACACACACACACACACACACACACACACACACACACACACGGGGGGGGGGGGAGAGAGAGAGAGAGAGAGAGAGAGAGAGAGAGAGAGAGAGAGAGAGAGACTGTGCAATGACCAAAACTAACAATCTAATGCATGTAGTGTCTCACATATCCATTTCTTGTTTTGATGAGGGTCTTACTTCACTTGATTTCACATAAAATTTAAATTCGGGACGAAAGTAAATGTTAGTTTCTGGATAAGTGGGGGATCGAAAGAATGAGGAGAGAAGATACTGTCAAAGGAAACAAAATTACATAGACATGGTAGGGAGATATATCTCATGTCTACCTTTAACATATTCCTTCCGGACTTCGTGATTTTCCTCCATTATGTTCCAAATGTTTGGAAGAATTTCTCTGGGCCATTCTCTACATGACAAAAATCAAGATGATCTTATCCAGATTTTAGGATAATTTCCTCTGATATACCCTCGCTGCTTTTTTTGGTGGTAAGGGGGTTTTCAAGACAGGGCTTCTCTGTGTAACAACCATAGCTGCCCTTGAACTCACTTTGTAGACCAGGCTGTCTTCAAACTCACAGAGATCTCCCTGCCTCTGTCTTCTATCTGCCGAGTGCTAGGATTAAAGGTGTGCGCCACCACTGCCTGGCACCTTTCTTTTCAGATCATATAAGTCTTTGACCTTTTACTGCCACTGCTTTTAAACTTTGTGACTTTAAGATCATTCCATGGGCTACAGGTAGCATTTCAGCATGATTCATTAAACTGACCCTCAGGTTAGACTGTAAACTCCTTGAGATAAAGAACCATGCGTGCATCATTTATCTCTGATTTTCTCCATTCCATGTCTTATTAACAGTCTCCTTCCATAGTTTCTGAATTCCTAAAACAAAAGTAATCAAGGTTGCTAATACTGAAAAGATCAAGGAACCTATTGATGAGGCTCTTTTTTGGCATTTCATTATTGATACTGTCCTGAAGAGATTGTCCTGTTCTCCACTAATAGGGGGAAGAGTGAGAGCGATTAACACAAAGATACTGTTGACAATTACAGCTGAAGATGCTTTGGTTTGGAAGCTGCACTCAGGGTTTTCTTTGCTGTCAGCACTGCTCAAGGCTTTGTACCCCACTGCCCAGGGCAAAAGCATTTGTTGCTTTTAGTGCTTGAGCTGTTTAATAGCTACACTTGCACTCATTCTTTGTTACATGAAGTTTCACTGCCTACTTAGTTTGTCACGTTTCTTGTCTTGTCACATCAGCACTAGAAAAAGTATATGTGCTTTTCCTTTCTAAAAACTTTTTCTCCAGAAATTTTTATTAGCCTCTAATATATGTTCTTGTTTGCTAAGATATATTTTAGAATTTTTTATTTTAGTGATAATGTTTAGTATAGGGGCTGTTTTTTAAACAGATTTGTGAGTATTTAATACTGTTGTGTTGGCTAGAGGTACGATGCTGCCCAGCAGGTTTCTAGAGTTCCATTCATTCTTTCTTATATGAAACTTTTGGTATACATCTTACTCATCCTCTCTCACTTTTAGTGTGAAAATTTTTAATTGTTTATATTTACAGTTCTGCTAAAGACAGATTTTCTTTAAGAGTTTGGTTGCTTGCAAATACCATTCCAAGTTATCCATCATCTCTCATCTTCATAAGCCACTTGAGGTAAATTTTAGCGGTACAAGTGTGATAATTGCAGGTAGTGACACTGGTGTTGAACACTCAACATGTTCCAGAGATTTTTTTGTCCTGTGTAATCCCACCATGCCTGGGAAAGACATGACTAATATCTCCTAGTCTCTAGACAAGAAAAACATAAGTTTCTACACAGTAAATAAGTTTTGTACATAATACAGTTGTCAAGAATCAGACCCTAGTAGTTACTCCAAAGTCCACACTCATAACTACTGTGACTATGGAAAATAAAATTCAGAGCTAAACGATGGACATTCTGACTGAGAATCAGAGGTTGGTTCATCTATTAGAATCATACCATCTTCTGGATACAGTGGTTCTTCCTTCTTTAAATCATATGCTCCAGCTTTACAATTTCCCCCTTTGTCCTCTCCACCTGCTGCTGAGAAATTGCACACTATTTTCTTCCTTCCGTCTTAGGACAGTTTCACTACTGCTTTGTTAATAAGTGCATGGCAGAAGTATCCCATTACAGTTCTCTGTTGATTCTGAGGGAAAGTACTGTAAAGGCCATTCTGTGTATGCCTGAATTTATTCTCACTAGCCAAACAATGGGAACACATCTAACTCAAAGAAAATGATTCAGAGAAAAGTACATGCACTTATGTCTTTTCTTCTAAAGAATAAATATGAGGATTGTTGGGAAATGATGCTTATATAGTTAAGTAAGTACATATTTGTATGTTTAGCCACAAAATAGATGTTTTATTGAAATGTTAAAAGCAAATACTCATTAAAAGTATTTTAAAAAGCCAGTTTAACACTTGGGCTAAGTCCTCATCCCACTACCAGCCCCCACCTTGTCAACAAATGTAGCCACATAACTGCCACTCACATCCCACATTCAGAGGGCCTAGTTTGGTGCCATATAGGTTCCCCAGCTGTCAGTCCAGAGTCCATGAGCTCACACCAGCTCGGGTTAGCTGTCTCTGTGATTTTCCCAATCATTATCTTTACCCTGCATTGATCATTTGATTCTGCCTCCCTCTCTTCAGCTGAACTCCATGATCTCAGCCCAGTGCTTAGCTGTGGATCACTGTATCTGCTTCCAACAGTACTTTTCTCTATGGTGGAATACCTTGCTCAGCCTTGATACGGGGGGCTTGCCTTGGTCCTGCCCAACATGGTATGCCAGACTTTGTTGACTACCCAAGGGAGGAGGCCTTACCCCCTCAGAGGAGTGGATGGGGAGTGGGGTGGGGGAATGAGGGAATGGAGGTGGGGACCGAAGGGGATCTGGGGTTAGTACATAAAATGAAAAGAATTTTTAAAAAGTATTCTAAAGCCAAAAGATCAGTACTAGACTTATCAAATAGTGTTAGTAAATTTTTAGATACAATATAGTTTATAATAGCTACCTTGTGGCATACCATGCTCTTTTTTCTACCGTTATTTCCCCCTTTTTTCCCATTCATGGGTACTGAATCCAGGGTCCTGCACACTCTGGCAAGTGCTCTATCACTGAGTATATTATCTTCAACCTAAAAAAAAGTATTATTTGAAATTTTTTAATCTAGGGAATTATTAAAATATCTTTCACTGCTTCTACTATTTTATAATTATGTGGGATAATATTAACTCTGAAACTATCATGATTTCTACTTTATATGAGATACCAAAAATTGGCTAATAACAGATTGACATTGTAATCAGGCAAAGGGGATAGTTGGAAAATTAATTTACTACTGATTCTATATACATTCTTATGCCTAGTTCCCCCTCCCTCAAATAATATTCCTCCTTCAATTTCATTTTTTAAGGTTATAATATTTAGGACATGCTAAAAGTATTATTTGCCTTAAAACTTTTGATGTATGTTTCTTGAAAATGATCCATTCTTGAATAATTATGGGAAAGTGTAGACAGGAAACAGTTTGGGTGGAGAGAGGGAATATAGAAATCAAAGTGAGGGCAGAAAATAATTGCAAGAAGAATTCTTAGATTTAAAAAGAAGTTGTTAGCAAAGACATTCTTCTCACAACCCTCAGCACTCCATCTGAAATGGAAGTGGTCTATTTGAGCCTTCTCTGAAAACATGAGGTTCTTGCTTTGTTTTTGTATATGACAAAGTTAAAAGTCTGAAGAATAACAGGGAACATGAACCTGGCCTTTGCTGTGATTAGGTGTGCCCATGAAGACACTGTTTTCTGCCTCTTCTTTCTATGACAAATCATATTCTAGGTTATGATTCTGTGCAGTTTCTGTCCTCTAGTAACATAATCTTTGATCCTTTACATATGTACAGGTTGGCGTGACTTTTGCCTTGGAGATGGCAAGCAGATGTAACAGGGTATGGACTCTCAGCTTGAAATGTGTTTTTGAGTTGTGTTAGCCTTTCCAATGTTTTAGCTTTGACTTTGTAGGATAACGTCATTGGATATAAACCCACGAGAAAATCACATTTTCATCTTGGATGCAATAGGGTTACATGGAAAGCCATACAGTATTTCTTAAGGTCAGCAGTTTTTCAAATAGAGCAACTTTGTCTGGTATTTCTGAGAGTGGCTCCACATCAATAATGTCTCAGAGAATGACAGAGCTGGGAACATATACTAGTATGTCTGCTCCTAAGCTTATGCACTCCAGAAGTTGGTAAAGACTCTTCCTATCATACACATCTGATAGAAGAATATTTTCAGTAGAGATTTATGTCATAACAAGAGGCCTACAATGATAAATCTATAGGAATAGGTGGACATAGTCTAGAACATGGCACTAATTGCTAATGGGCCTCATTTAAGAGAGCTCTTTGACAAGTATCTTTTAATCAGAGAACTTTTATATAAATGCTAGAGAGACCTAAGAGGTTGCTATATAGTAATCAGGCTCATGTTTGGAAAAGAATTTGGGGTTTTTAGTATTGGTTTATCAGAAACCTGGCTAAAGAATTTTACTGGGAAATTTAGCTTTTCAATGGACATCTGGGGGAATTTCTTCAGCAACCTCAGCCAAAAGAGTCAGTCCATGTGGTCAATAGCCTATACTTACTGGTGGTCCTTGTGCATTTTTGGTTCTGCTTACAGGTTGTGTGTCCTTCATGCCCTGTAGTGGCATATTATTTGTATTTTGATAACTCAATCTTGCCTGAAGACCAGAGGCAAAGCTAAAGTTACTAGAGAACGGGCAATGGTGACACACACTTTTAATTCCCAAGATTTGGGAAACAGAGACAGATGGATCTCTGTGAGTTCAAGACCACCCTGGGCTACACAAAATCAAATCCAGAAAAAAAATGCAGGTGGTGGTGGCTCACACCTTTAATCCCAATCCTTGGGAGTAACATGCATTTATTCCCATCACTAGAGGGAATATAAAATGAGAGGAGAGAGAAGCATAGGCTGCTTAGTTTGTGGTCACCCAGCCTTTGTAGAGGTAAGACTTCTCTAGTAAGTTAGATGCCTTGCTTTTCTGGCTTTCAGGTTGAAGATTAATTTCTGTCTCTGAGGATTTTTGTTGTTGTTGTTTTGTTTTATTTTTGTTTTAATTCGTGCTACAGTGGCCCCATGCCAGAATGACCAATTTCTGCTGTGAGATCCTTGGGGTACTACTGGTTCTTTTGAACCCCTAGGTTCATTGAGGAACTAATTGTTTCTAAGAGGTGATCTGGGATCTCAAAGAATGCCATCCAAATGTGACTCTTACAACCCAATTGAAGTGACCTTCTGACAACTTTGTGTTGTTTTTGCAGATTTTCAAATGTCTACATGCTAGTGAATGCTAGATGTTAAAACTCTTTTCTTAAACAATATTTGAAGTCTTAAAAGTATAAAAAACTTATCCTATATCATGATTGGTGATAATAAGGACTTTTTCTGTTTGAGCCTGTTGAAAATAAAATACCACATTCTCTTTATAAAACTATTTTTATTTCTAATATTGTATTGACATAAGTAATCAAAGCACATAGGATACCAGCTGACATATTTATGTGAGTTATCTAGCTTTAGAGCTTATGGTGATTCTGAACTGGAAAAAGTACATAATGATTATAAAAGTTTACTTCAAAAACGGATTTAGTGATGAGACACTATTTACTTTAGTTTAGTTTATATTTGAATTCAATTTGGCTTGCTCATGCTAGAAGGTCTTTTCCTCCTTTAGTCAAGTGTTCTATATGGATCTTCAGGTCATGCTTGGTGGTTTTATACACTCACAACCTCCCCTTTCCCACTGCTGAATAAAAAACAGAAGTGGGATTTTTATCACTTAATCTACAGTGGCGGGATACTGGAGGTGCTTTTAAGAACAGTAACAACAACAAAAGTCATTTAATTCTGAGCCTCCCAGCAAGGGTTAGAATGTATGTATTGTGTATTCTTAGATGTGGAGTTGTAAATAAACACACATCTTTTAAATTCTCTTCTCAGGTCACGTGTGCCAATTTAACAAATGGTGGAAAATCAGAACTTCTGAAATCGGGAAGCAGCAAATCCACACTAAAGCACATATGGACAGAAAGTAGCAAAGACTTGTCTATCAGTCGGCTCCTCTCACAGACTTTCCGTGGTAAAGAAAACGACACAGATTTGGACCTACGCTATGACACCCCAGAACCTTATTCCGAGCAAGACCTCTGGGACTGGCTGAGGAACTCCACAGACCTTCAAGAGCCTCGGCCCAGGGCCAAAAGACGGCCCATTGTTAAGACCGGCAAGTTTAAGAAAATGTTTGGATGGGGTGATTTTCATTCCAACATCAAAACAGTGAAGCTAAACCTGTTGATAACTGGGAAAATTGTAGATCATGGCAATGGAACGTTTAGTGTTTATTTCAGGCATAATTCCACTGGTCAAGGGAATGTATCTGTCAGCTTGGTGCCCCCAACAAAAATCGTGGAATTCGACTTGGCACAACAAACCGTGATTGATGCCAAAGATTCCAAGTCCTTCAACTGTCGCATTGAATATGAAAAGGTTGACAAGGCTACCAAGAACACACTCTGCAACTATGACCCTTCAAAAACCTGTTACCAGGAGCAGACCCAAAGTCACGTGTCCTGGCTCTGCTCTAAACCCTTCAAGGTGATCTGCATTTACATTTCCTTTTATAGTACAGACTATAAACTAGTACAGAAAGTATGCCCCGACTACAACTACCACAGTGACACACCTTATTTTCCCTCAGGATGAGGATGAACAGGGCATGAGACTGAAGCCTGAGGAATTAGAGGTCACAGGACAGGGCTGTTACCTCAAGGAAGAAGGTCCCCTCTGTTGCCTGGAATGTGTCTACACTGCTGCTCTTGTTGACTGGTGCAAACATGCTAGTGGAAAACAGTTGATGTAACCTCTGCCCAGTCAGCTGCATCTCAGCATACTTGTAAATCATCGTAGATCTCAGAATCTCACCTGAAGACACGCTGTCACATGTAGAGGCACATGAGCACCACCCTTGCACATCTCAGCCTGCATCTATCATGGTTCCCTTTGAGAGGGCTTTCATTGTCTGACTCATGATGGTTCAGGATAAACTATGATCAAACACAGAGAATTAACTAGACAGAGGACATGTCTAACACACTGTTATGGAAATCTCTTTTAAGGTCTTGAGTCCATGCTAATCAATAGTCCCCACTCATGCATTCCAACTGCTTGGAGTAGCTGTGCTGGTGAATACTACTGTAGGAGTTATATGCTTGTTAAATGGAAAAAAAAATGTGTCTTTAGAGCTCAGTATTCTTTATTTTATGAACACAACAAAGTGTAGTAACTTTTCCCCAGCATACAGTAGGCACAATCAAGGTGATACAGAATGGCTTTTCTTTCTATGGAGGGAGGAGCCTGTTCTCAGTAAAGATGAGCATACATTTGGAATTTACATGTGGGCAGACACTGGGATTACAGCTTTTCTTGCCTATCACTGGACCATTGCAATGTTGAGATCAACTAAGGCTACTTAACACAGTTCTGATCATTATATAAGAAGGGAAATGCCTGGCAGACACCATGTAAGTTGTAAGTGTCTGTCTTATCTTTACTACACATATTGTAACAAATTCAATATCCTAGTCTTCATTTGTATGAATGGTTTGTATTGTACATAGTTTAACCAAGTGTTATTTGAGCTGCTTATTAATATTAAATTGTACTTGTCTCTCTGCTTGTTATTGGTTAAAACGAAAAAAAAAGGATCTGAGGAATCCATTTATTCAATGTAGCTGTGAATTCCATTAAAAAGACAGATTTAATGTACAAAGCATTTATTCAGCTCAAGTATTGTTGAAAGGTATACATATACAACATTACACTGTCTGTATTTAGATATTTTATTTCTGGAAAAAAGAAATGTACATAAAAATAAAACACTTAAAGTTGAGTTTCAGTACGTATTTGTGTAAGATGGTGATTTAAATGATTCTGACAAGAAGAATGTGCTGGAATACAGCCATGACTTTGCATCTCATGTCTTTGAATTTGAGCAGAGTTCTATAAAATGTTATTAGCTACCCAGTCAAAACAGCTTAAGAATTTCAGTCTCAAGCCTAGAAAATAATTGTGGCATAAAACACTGCATGCATTTTTGGTTTATTGTAATATTAACTACTCAAGAGTACCAAGGAAGAAAATAATTACAAGTGAACATAGGGAGAATATTGTTGTTGCTTAAATTAATTATAGTGAGTAGACTTTCTCCCCTGTACAGTCTTTATTTAGTAGGAGCATTGAAGTGAAAGCCATGTGTTCTCTTTAAAAGAAAACCAAGGTGTCTTGAGGATTGTAACTGAATTTCCCTGTGTCTGTTGTGATGACACCATCCAGTTGGAGAAATCGGGACAGCAATGGAGGGCTGCAAGTCTCAAATTGATCATCCCAGATGAGATTAAATTATCTATGTAGCTTTTTATATGGACACTAAGCTTTATTTTTAAAGTTGATGTGCACAGTCTTAGAAAAATAAACAGCTGAAGAAATGTATGAGGTCACTCATTTTTAAGACCATAGATTTGATGTTGAAATATGAAGAATCTTAAACGTTAACCAAAGAAGAGAACTCACCCTACCCACACCGCCTAGGCTGGACCTGTTTTTCACAGAGAAAGCAACAGAAGGATGACAGTGAAACAAAGCCACACAATTCTAAAGTGGGAGCTCAATCACTGCTCTGATGAAAGAGTCTTCATCTGTTAACCAAACATTTACCTGCTAAGGGGTCATCTCTCAGCACCATCTGCCATGTGTAGGCAGCCATTTGTATCAGTGTGCAAGTGATTTGCCCATGAAATATCGAGACAAAGGTTAGAACAACTCTGGCAGAACAGGCAGTAAGAGTTTCATGTGTTCCAACCATTGGACATGGTTTTCACAAAAAAGTTTTACCCTGTGCTTCATATCACTATAACCACTGCAGACTTGCTTCCTCACAAACAAGAGAGATAAACGGGGTGAAATCAGGTGATTTCTTTAGGGTCATTTGACGATTGAACTGTGACATTCATTATGTAGTCTGAAATGTCTTTTGCTAACCCCAAATTCAAAAGGAGATTTAAAAAAGCCTCCTTCAGTCTCTACCCCTCTACTCTGTTTTACAATACCCCCCACATTATACTGTCCATGTATCTTGGTAAACATATGAATACACTGAATACTGTGATTAATTTATCTACCAATTTACAGATTTTTATTTACAAGAAACATAAAATGAAAACACATTGGCCAACTTTAATTTAAAAATACTTAAAAATCCAAACTTTTAGACTTTTTCTGGGCTCATAAATAGTTTTGCGAACTCTATCATTTTCAACACTTTTCATATATTACACAGAGATATCATGGGGACACAGAGATTTTAAGATTTGTCTGTATCCAGTATATTCTTCCTGTGATTGCTAGGATGTGGGTAAAGGAAGATCATCAATAGGGAGGCTTCAAATAAGCATACTAACAATTTTATTAGACCAACTTGGTATTTCAGTGAGCTAGTTAACAAAGTTTTGATTATTTCTAAAAATGTACTGGATCTGGCAAAAACGAACTTTGAGCAGTGATAA
This sequence comes from Myodes glareolus, assembly GCF_982192425.1. NCBI lineage: Eukaryota > Metazoa > Chordata > Mammalia > Rodentia > Cricetidae > Myodes > Myodes glareolus. The sequence continues at coordinate 8,140,687 of NC_142050.1, forward strand.
GGAAACACCTTCTCTCAGATTTTGGAAATCATTCTGCACTTTTGTGAAGATATGGAAGAAAACTTCCATAAGCACAATGCATCTAAATGAAAGAAGGGGTTGTCAATCATCTAGTTTTCTTTAAGAAAAGATCCAATAAATTTGAAATTAAGAAAAAAGCATTACTGTAATTTTTGGTTTCACTGGAGAAAATAATATTAGTTTATCCATTTATTATTAAAAAAGCACCATTGTCATGATGTAGTATCAGATTTTGGGACCAAGACTATCTGTAGAGCTTTTGTGCTTTTGTGGAAGGAGTACAGTCGTGAATCATGTGGATGATAGAGTTATTCTGTAAGTACTTGAGAGGTTTGTTAAATTTAAAAGTGTAGCCTGAATTGTCACTTCAGCAAGGAACTGTAAGCCATATTTTTTTGTTAACACAGTAGATTTCAACAAATCCCGAAATGCCTGAGAGACTTTTCTTTCTGTTTTCCCACTGCCTTGCATGGAAAAGCAGATCACCCAATATAAACAACCCTATGGAAGAGTGATCTGATTCTTCACCATCAACTGTGAATGCCAAGTTTAAACAGAAACAAACACAAGTCAGTTGCTCATAAACTCTGAAAGACATACTTGACATATCAACCCCAGACACTTTATTTAACTATCAATCTATATATCTATCTTATTTATCTTTATTTTCATTCAAATTAAATGTAAGTCAGTAGACACCTTTAGAAAAAAATGCCAAAGCAGATTTGCCCAAATATGATCACCGTTTATTTAGTTTGTAGGTGATAGAAATTGAATCAATTCATACAGCCTCAACAGAATCCTTAAAAACTGATTACCAGGTCAGTCTTTTAAAGAGGTTTCAGACATTGTGTATCAGAGAAAGTTGCTGGGAAACAATGAAAACTGAGGGCCTGCTTTCTGAGTTTTTTAACCAATAGAAAAAAATTTAAAGTAAGAAATCTATAATTTAACTTCACTTCTTAGTGGGACAGGGAAAAATGGAAGATTTTAAATAAAGAGTTCTACTTTTGATTTTCTCTGAGTAATGTTGAGAAAAAGATACTAAAATGAGTGCCATGCTTCTAGAAAGTGCCCTAAGTTTGACTAAAAGAAGTTTAATTTTTCCATTTCTGACTTACAGGGATATGCATTTTATCACTGATGAGTTACAGGAAGGCTCTATAGGTCCTAGGCATATGAGCTGAGATGGCTTCTCTTGGTGGCTACAGCAGTTACTATTAGAGGAGGTTTATAGCTATTCTCCTTTTTAACCTGGGATTACACACTCAATCCACTCATCTCTGTGTAGCCCTGGCTGTCCTATTACTGTATAGTACAACCTGACCTTGAGCAAGTAGATCTGCCTGCATCTGCCTCCAGTGTGCTGGGATGAAAGGCATGCACCACCCCCTCACCCACATATCCTTTCTCATTCCAACCTAGCTGAAACTGCTTTATCATTAAAGATCCTGTGTGAGAGCCTCATAAAACAGACCAAGAGTTACCAGTTTCTAATGCTAGGTTCTTCTGTTCAAACAAGGGAGTGGACTTAACCCTTGTAGTTGTGACTGTTGAAGAAATATTTCAAGGACTGTTTTTTTTAGCATGCAATTACTGTTAAGTAACTACTTTGAACAAGAACACAATTGCTATAGTCAAAATTAACGTGGTAAGCTTTCTGAAGTCTCATTTTCATATCATTTTTTTCATTTTCTAGCAGTGCTTCAGGAGGATGCACATACAGTGACATTTGCTCAGTAGGTTGTTAGAATTTCATGTTCAACATCCCTTAGAGTATCATGCAAGTTCTAGCCCTTGTCTCTGGTTAGGTTGAAGTTAGCTCTGATTGTCACTGCCAGTAAACTAATGTGGCAGTCAAGGTCATTTCCCAAACTACTATTTGCAAACTCATTTTTGATTTGGAGATAGAGATGTCTTCAAGCTTGATAAATATGATACTTGTAGACTAGCAATATAGAAAACGATAATGTAATTCTGAATTATTGCATGTTCTTGCTTGGAGTCTCATTCTAGGAAACTATTTGCTGGATATTTAGGAATTTTTCAACACTTTCACTTTAGTTTCTATTGAGAATGACTCAAACAACTTTATATGGGTCCAGTTATTATCTTCTCATGCTGTTAGGTTATGAATTGAGTTTCTTGTAGATGTACACACACACACATATAAAACACAGAGGCTATTTTCCGCATACAGTTGAATGAATGGGGAAATTTGAAAAGAAGGCTCAAATGTATGTTTAATTTTTTCTTGCATTATTTTATTATTCAAACAAATATATTCAAAACTGTGTTTATGTTCTTGCTTTTCAAAGCTTCTACATGAAAGCAGGTATTGGAGTCTCTTTAGTACTTTTCACTGATGTTTACTGGTATTCTAACAACCAAGTACGCTTATAGTTATGTAATTTTCTGAATTTACTTAAGCCCATGTTCTGCTAATGTTCAAAACAATAATTATTTGAAAGAACCAGGAATTGAAGGGAAGTCACTCACTACCATTTTTGAGTAGAACCTTGTTCATGTTCTTCTGGTACAGTTCGCGAACTTCTTCACCATTAATTGAGTCTGGTCATCATCACCATCACATTTTCTCCAGGGGTTATGGAATAACATTTATCAGCAAAACATCTTGTCATTTATTATTGTCAAAAATACTGTACTTATTAGGGTAACCTTGACATACAATAGGGTATAGAAGCTTTCAGTGTCTAGTGCTTTATATTCGTGGGTGTGTACACACCACCATTACAGTGTATAATTATGACAAACATGTTTATCATCCTCCCGCAAATTACCTGTGTACTGAAATCATCTCTGTTAACTCTTCTAAACCTTATACCTTTAGGCAACCACTGATGTGCGTTTTGATCATTACATGGTGGCTCTTTAAAATACATTGTGATTTATTATTTGACAACTTCATGCATGCATGTAATGTGTGTATTTTGATCCTACTCATGTCTCATTACCCTCTTTATTGCCCCTGTCCTTTAAGCTAGGTGAGTTTAAAATTCTGCTGTTTCTTTAGCTCACTATGTTTTGTTTTGTAATTTTTTTTGCAAGAGGGAACTCAAATTGTTTTTATTAAAGCTTGAGAAAATTAGTATTTAAAAAGAAATATTGAAGTACTAGGGCACAAATTCTGCATCATGTTTGCAACAGCTTGTTGGACAGGTTAAGAAAACAGAGCGCAAGTCCCACCTTGAAAAGTCACAATAGGCGCTCCGTGTTTATATCACAAAGGAAAAGAAGTTTATTTTTGCTGTTTGTAAAATGTAATGGTAGCAAGTTCCTGGGAAGGAACTTCTAGGAGTTCTTTGCATGCTCGTATATGGAACTTTTGGAAATGTGAGGTTCTCAATCGAGTGAAGATGGGTGTGTGGAGTACATAGGACATGGGTAATGACATTAAAATGTTGAGTTCAGCGCAGCAGCAGATGTATCCACAAGAGTGGAATGGAAACACACAACTGTTAGACAATGGTGAATATAGACGACCAGATGACATGTGGGTCTATGGAGATGGAAGAAAGGGGTGCTTGTAGGTGAAAATCAGGTGCCATCTCTAAATAAAACCAGAGCACTCTACTTGACCTTTGGAAGTCTAAGCAGTGTTTGAAATAGGACGAGAAGATCCCTAGACAGACCAGGGTTGTCTGAGCTACTAGGACTTGTTGTATCAATTTCGGTTTCAGAGAAAAAATAAGGTAGAGAAGATTAGATGTTTTTCTACAATTGACTATATAGTATGTATGCAATTAATACCTGCTAGGTATAACTTGAATCATTCTGTGGAGTTTGTGGATGTGATTTGGTACAAGTTGCAGAAGCACACTGTGAATCAACACAGAATGTAGTCTATTGAAGGACATGGCAATTTATTAAGATGCATAAATTCTCAGACCTGTTTAATACTCTATGTCCAGTATAACTCCTAATTTTATATTGACTTAAATTTAATCCCAATAATGTTGTTGAAATAAACAGATACTTCCCAAAATAGGAAGGAGATGGTAAATGGTAAATAATGCTTGCAATTCACACTTTCCTTTCTTCCAGTTTTTTTTCTGGTCACATTTTTACAATTTGTGAGTAATTAAGCAAGTCCTACAAACTGACAAACAGAAAAGAATAGATATTTTTATTTCTAAAATAAAGTCTTATAGGTCATTTCTGTAGGTAATACACTGAAATGCAAACAGCATTCAACTTTATGCTAAAGCTTATCAGTGTAACACTCTTATATTACATAACAATTCTACCCCATACTTTCTCAATGGTCCTACTTACATTTTGAAAAACTACATTTCTATGTCAGGCCCACAATTTGTGTGTTTCAGATGTTTGTAAATTTGAACAGAAGTTCCTCATATGCCTCTGAGCAGGGATTTATGGAGGCTGGGAAGTGGGTGTCTATTCCACCTTTCGCCTGTATATAAACTTATTCACTGGACCTATTTACTGCATGCTTTCTAAATTCTGTGCACTGTGTATATTCTACCACAGCTGTAAAAAAAATCTACAGAGAGCACCCAACTTCATGGATCTTAGAACATCATGGGGGAAAACAACCTTCACTAAATAAGTACTTAGTATGCTGTGTGGTGATAAGTACTCTGAAGTGTACAGAGGTTTATCAGTTTATTATTCACACTTATGATTGGTAGGTGGGTTTTCCATGGTGCTCTTTGGAAGAGGGAAGGGAGCTAGCCACTTTAGTATAATGGACATCAGTTCATGAGCAAGCATAGCATCATGAATGGCTGCAGTAGATTTGGCTAGGTAAGTGTAGGCAAGGGGAGCTAAAGCAGAGTGAAGTCTGTAGAGAAAGAGAAAATGAAACATAAAAGAAGCAGGGTTTTGACTAAAAAAGGAGTACTCAGAGGAATTTGAGCAGATGAATTGCATGATGGAACTAAACTATATTTCAGGGAAGCATGGGTGCAGGAAGACCAGGTGTGTAACTACTGTAATAATGCACTAAGAGAAAATGGGGTTTCAGATTCAGGTTAAGGTGTTTCCTTGTAGCCAGCAAGAATATTCTGCAAAGGTGGAGCGCTGGATTCATTTATAGGCTGGTAAGACACTAGAGAAACAGATGTCACTGATGGCTTAGCTGTGTTTCATATCTGTGTTATATAGAAAGGAAGACTTTTTTTTAAATAGGACAGGAGAGATTGGTCATAACACTAGTTGGTCTTGCAGGGGACATGAGTTCTGTTCCCAGCAACCACATGGCGGCTCTCAATCATTAGTAACTCCAATTCCAAGGATTCCAATGCCCTCTTCTGTCCTGTTAGAGAATCAGGCTTGCATGTGTTGCACATACGAACATGCAGGGAAACACTCATCCACGTAAAATGAAAAGAAAAGAAATAAAGAAAACAAATATTTTAAAGCCTGCCCCCCCCTTTTTTGACACAGGATTTCTCAGAAACTATGGAGCCAGTCCTGGAACTTGTTCTGTATACCAGGCTGGCCTTGAACTCACAGAGAACTGCCTTCCTTTGCCTCCTGGGTCCTGGGCTTAAAGTCGTGTGCCTCCATTACCCAGCTTTAAAGCCCATTTTGAAACTCACTGGCAGTAACAGATGCTCACATATTATTGGATTGCAATTAGCCAGTACCTTTGGTCTGTCTTTTCAGAACCTTTGAAAGGGAAAGGAACTTACAGTTTGAAAAGTCTATGTATCTTCTTGGGGTATTCATTCTGTTTTAATGTATTATGTTACTTTGCGTAATTTCCTGAGCTGTCACTTTTTAAAAATAATTGAAGAACACTTTCCTTCATATTGGGTGGGATTTATGTTACATTAATCCACTGTGGAAAATTGAGAGGAAAATGATTATGTAAATTGGAAAGAGCAATTAAGTAGACAGTGAGCACTAAGCAATTTTTATTAGGATATAATAATTATATATAATAATAGGTTTCATTATGTCATTTTCATATGCATATTATATAATTTTATCATATAATTTATGTCTAATATATACCATTATTTGTGATTCATATCATAGCACATTCTCATATTGTCTATAAATAGGGTGATTATTTCTAAGTGGGATTTAATGTTGGCTAAGAAATTTTCTAAAATGTACATACAATATTATCATTGGAAGTGAAAATTTAGTTCTGTTATATATAAGAGAATTCTTAAAGGCAAAATCTTTAATAACAATGAAATTAAATGATTCAGAATACATGAAATGATAAGTGGAACCAAAATCATTAACTACTCAAATTAGTAAAAAAAAAAGAATTTATGACTATTTTTAAACTGAATCTATTATATACTTAACTATCTGTAATTTAATTGTTCTCCAAACAGTTAATAATGTTTAATAATTATTATAAATATATAATTTACTCATTTTATATTTGGAACAAAACGTAATAGATATAGTAATAATTAAAACAAAATATTTCATCTAAAGGTATTGGGAATGATACTTTGGGCATATTATAAAGATCCACTGTTGCCAGCAAACCTTTTCCAGATCTCTATTTACTGACATGAGAGTTCATCTCAAATCTCTTGAATAGTCAACCAGGACATAACAAAGAAGGAAAGAAGCTCTGAATTACAAAATACAGATGTTGTGATAATTAATGTGCCTAGAAAAGAAGTACTTATTATGTAACTGTGTATGTTATTGTGCCTTAGGGGCTTATTTATTTGACCCAGATAAATGTGATGTCTTGAGGTAATTGATTCAAAAGTAGTGTGCTGGAGATTAAACATATGGAATCTATATTCACTTAGAAATGTAAATATGTCTGGTACCCAAATAGTTACAGTCATAGATTCTTGCTGAGTTATAACATTTGTAAAACACAGAAAAGTAGACAGAACTGCTTCATTTCATAAGTGATAATTATGTTATATTATTTATCCTAGGATTCTGTGCAACTATTTTAGGATCTCCTAAAATAATAATAGTTAATAGCTTTATTAGCTAAGCATCTTAAATATTATATTTATCCTAAATGCATTACTGATAATGCGCAAGCTGGGGGAAATTCTACTTGAATAAAGACCACTGAAAAAAGAATAATTCAACACTTAGGAGTGGTGCTTCGAAGAATGAATATTTAATATGATGACCAAACTTGATAGTATTTACATTTTTTCGGTATTTCTGAATCATAGAAACTTGATTTCAAAATTTTTGGTCAGTTCTTTTGACTTTTGCCATTATAGTTATAAAACAAGTAGAAATATCTCATAAAGGAGCCAAAAGATTTCTTAACTCAATTATGCCAATGCCCCAAATTTTATAAAACAGCAATATGCTCTGGCTGTTGTGTGTCCCTTCCAGGAACGCTGTAGAAAACCTGGACAAAGTCTCCCTTAAATCTCGGCTTCTTTTATCACTTCAGTCCACTTTGACTATTGCTTTTATGAAAGTCTTTTTGGTTCAATAAAGTCTAATTGTTTCCTGTGCAGCCGGCTGGAAATATTAAGATAATACTGTTCTGCAGGTTCCCAGGAACAGATCTCCAATGACGATAATAAATGTCTTCATTCAGAGATCTTAAGTGGACAAGTTGACTGTGTTATGTTGTCTCTCACACGCCACACTCAGTTTAAAGGGTGGGACATATTTTATTATATTTTTTCTCTCTCTGTCATGCTTTGCCTCAGTTCTCAATTCCACTACTGAAGTCTATTTACAATTTCCCCAGGGTAAACCACACTCATTAATATTGAGATATGAAAATGCATCAGGAAAATGCATATCAAAAGAGACTACAAAACTTTTATTTGATCTTATGCTTGTTCTTGGTCTTGCAAAATGATACCTTGCAAATGTAGATTTTGAAAACACATTTTTTGAGGCAAAACTTACTTCTAATTAATTGTAATCATTTTAAGAGTATAGTTTAATGAACTAGTATATATCTGTACTCATCATTTCAATCTTAACTCAGAAAATCCCCAATATTCTAAAATGTTCCCTATGTCTTTCTGTGGTCAATGTGGCACAACATTTGGTATGCCATCTTTCAACAAAGATAAAAATTTTCTTATTCTATGTTTTCATGGTGAAATGTACATGCTTTTTGACTAGCTTCCTCTGTTCTATATGTTTTGGAGACTCATTTAGTTTATGTTCTGTGATTCACTTGGATTTGGGCTATTACGAAGAAAGTTGCTTTAGATATTTGTGAATATGTATTGTGTGTGATATTAAGTCTCATTATGTTAGGGAAAATAATAATGACTAGAAATATATATTTTGTGTATAAGAGTAGACTTTGAGAAATAGATTCCCTAGTTTGGGAAATGATTTTATTCATTTTACATTCTTGTGGATGATCTAGTGTTATAGTTGCCTTGTGACCTTTGCTCACTACTATTGTAAGTCTTAATCTAAAACTATCTCTTAGTAGTTTAACTTTTTATTTTCTCCATGATTTTTGATACAGATATTGTTTTAGATTCTTATTAATAATGTGTGTGCATGTGTATTTTTTCAAAATCTATCAATTAAAATATTCTCTTATTTTGAAATTATTGAATTGTAGAATTTCTATTCATCATTTTTAAAATACATATTCTGGATATGAAACCTTATCAGAAATTAGCAATTATGTTCAGTCTTAGCTTACTGTGTAGTTTTATTAATGAGGTTTTAAGAAGAAAACAATTCAACCCATCATTTAAACAGCTTATGTTTTATTGGTATCCTAACACATTTTTTTGTCAATTTTATTTAATTCCAGAAGTTTTTGAGTTTAATCGTTTTTGTTTAGGTATATAAAACATTTAAAATTATCCTCTGTGTTCTGTTTAAGAGCTGATACAGTGGTTTCAAATGAACATATTTTTCCAGCTTTCTTCATTGACAAGACTGTATTCTCTGTTAAATTATCAAGACTTTGTAAAAAAATTAGTGATTGAACATATGTAAGTGATCTTCTTTTCAACATATTACTGTCACTTTCACCTGCATATCTATGTCTATACAGCTTGATATATGCTAATTTCATTTTATATTATGATATGTTTCAAAATATTCTTGTCTTTGGACCATGGTATGATTAGATAATGGAATTTTTTTTAAATAATTGAGAATTTTCAGACATCTTTTGCCTTTCTATATTCATCTTCTCTCTGGCCCAAGACTATAGTCTACATGAATGCAATCTCTAGATTTATTTTGTAGGTCAATATATATTTTATTCAGCTAAAGATTTATTTATATAACCTTAAAATATATATTTCACTGTTTTGCTGTAAAGATGTATAATGCTAACTGTATCAGGTTGGTAAAAAATGTTTAGGCATTTAATATCCTTCCAAATTTTGTGCATATTTGATTTTTCATTAATAAGTATTAAAATTTGAAGCTATTAATATTACTTTATCTATTCTCTCATTCATATCATTTAGAAATAGATCTATCTATCTTCATCTATCTATCTATGTATCTATCTTCATCTATCTATCTATCATCTATCTATCTATCTATCTATCTATCTATCTATCTATCTATCTATCTATCATGTGTCTATCATCTAAAGTTATTTTATGAATCTATGTGTGCTCCTGTGTAAGTTTATGTGCACCACATGTGAACCACCTGGTGTAGTTCTTGGGAACTGAACCCAGAACCTCTACAAGAACAGTCAGTGGTATTATCTATTGTGCCACCTCTTCAACTCCATGTCTGCCCTTTTTACTGAATGCATCTTTAATAATATATCATTCAGTACATAAAAAGTTAACATATTATATATCCTTGACAAATAACGATTTGATTTCACTTTGAAGCATTGGCATTGTCCTCGATAATAATTCTTAATCAACAAATATTTAAACAGTGAACAACCAAAATTTATTGTTCTAAAGGTAAACCTAACCTTACAGCAAACTTCAGAGCAAAAGCAGGGTCTTGTGCAAATATTTGGCAAGTGCTCTCCCACTGGGCTTCATCCTCAGTCCCACTAGTCCAATTGAATTTAATATACTCTACCCCATCTTCTAAAGTATGTTGTAACAGCATCTACGCAATTGGATGCCAACATTAAAAAAATTGCAAAATTAGCTGAAAAAAGTAATGACCTAATAAAGTCCTAAGTATTTCCTTTCTATGACTATAGGACTTCTAAATTTTGATTACAAATTATAATCTTTATAGAATTTTGAAGTTCTTCATTGTTCACTTCACAGATTACTACATGAGATCAGTTTTCTTTGTATTATGTTTTAAAACTACTGCTTTCTGTCATTATTTCATTTTGCTTTTCCATATCTGTCTTCTCAGATTGGTAGAAAAGACAGTATTAGAGATGAGAAAATTAGGATTTGGTTAAGTCACTGGCTCAGGTCACAAAAGAAAGAGATCTGCATATTCACTGTAAAATTTTTGATTCTCACTCTGTCCAACTTTCTATAGTACCTGATTTTTTGATAAAATATAATATTAGTTCTATGCATAAAAGGCAATACAAAAAAGTGAAAAGATTAACAAAATATAAAAGAATATTCTTATGGAAATATTATTAGAAATATAGATATGCTTTATTAGTAAGTTGATGAGATAGTTTATAGGCATGCAACAAGACATTATAATATTTTGTACCAAATTGTATTCTTGACTCCTCATTTAATTAATTTGTTTGACTTGGAAACGAGATGACAATTTTCAAAATTCAATATAGAATATTTCAATTTCCATATAGAAACTGATAGAGGTAGAATATCAAATAAGTAATAGAAAAACCTCGTTAATTTTATCATCAAGGAGAAGGATTTCTTGATACATTTCTCACCAGGTTTTACATGAAATCTTTTATGGCAGTCAGAATTTCATTGCTGTAAAATACTTGGAATTTTAAATGAAGGAGATTTATTTTGATTTGCAGGTGTAGTGGCTTCAGTTCATGCTTAAATTATTCCTTGCCTTCTTGACCTGTGTTGAAGTAGAGCTTCATGATGGGGAGGGTGTGATGGAATAAAAATATTTCCTTCCTGGTAGCTGGGAAGCAAAGAAAGAGAGGAAGGGTCCAGAGTCTCAATATTGTGTTGCAGGGAACCCCTTGTTTGTCCCAGCCGCCTGGCTAGCTTAGCCCTAAAATAACCACACAGAAATTGTTTTATTTAAAACACTGTTTGGTGCATTAGCTCTAGCTTCTTATTGGCTAACTGTTATATTAATTTAACCCATTTTTATTAACCTGTATATCACCACCTGGCAGTGGCTTACCAGCAACAATTCTAACAGGCGTCTGTCTCAGGTGGATGATCCATGACTTCTCCCTGACTCCGCCTTCTGCCTTCCAACATTCAGTTCCATCTTCCCCACCTTCCTAAGTTCTGCCCTATTAACAGGCAAGGGCAGTTTCTTTATTCATTAACCAATGAAAGCAAGATAACAGCAGAAGGACCTCCCACGCCATTAGGCTTGCACAGGCAGGAGAGCATGATGGAGTCCTACCGCCATTCACAGGCGGCATGGTGCTCTGCGTGGCAGATTTGGCTGTAACTCAGAAAAAAATGGTTTATATGCTGCACGGAGGGCATGGGAAGTAATTATAGACACAAAATAACAGCGTTAAGCATGGTTTCTTGGTAGCAGCAATTTCTTGGGTCTGCTCTGCTTGCTAGAGGTAAGCAAGCAATCTCATTTAAGAGAAGCTTCCTGAATCAGCTTTAGCTACAAAACCTTACAGCTCTTTTAAAGATGTCCTCTCATGAAATACTTAAATGGTGGTGATGAAAAGCTGACCACATGCTTAAATGGTGGCAGGGACCTTGAAATTCCATAGAGTTGTGGCAGTAAACATGGCTCCAGCCAGTACCTCAGCCATGTGGCTGGAATCTCAGAAAGCTAAACAATGGGTTGGATCCAGCCATCAAAGTCACAGTTTTTATCTTAGCCATATTGCTTAGCAAATTAAAGTCTCATGTGGTCAGAAAAATAAAGATATACAATATAGAGAGATTCAAAGATGAAGGAAACCTCTAAATGGTTTACAATGTATTGAAAATATATGCAGGCTTGGGAGAGAAAAGAAAAAGCTTAAAGTCCTTAAAATCAAAAAGAAAGAAAGAGAGTAGTTGAGTGTGGTGGCACACACCTTTAATCCCAGCACTTGGGAGGCAGAGGCAGGCAGATCTCTGTGAGTTCAAGAATAGCTTGGTCTACAGAGTGAGTTTCAGGACAAAGAGAGAAATCCTTTCTCAAATAGCCAAAAATTAAAAATTAAAGAAATAGAGTTTAAAATAAAGCCACGTAAAGATGGAAAACACACAGAGAATCTGGATACTGTATGTTATTGTGTTCTCCTTGAGTTGTTTGAATACTGAGAAAGGAGAAACATATGCTGAAAGATATTTGTTTATAAAAGCTGCTAAATTAATTCAAGGTAGATATTTTGAAAATACCTTGACTTTAAAATTGAAGTCAAAAGGTATGTTACTTTGGAGAAGCAGTTTCATTTTTGTCTCCACAGGAGATGAGAAGCTGTGGATTCATTCTGTGTTAAGAAAAATCAGGTTTGGTCAAAGAAGACCACTTGGGAAATCTCTGATAAGAGCAGATTGCCCAGACGTCTGAGTTCTACATCCAGAACAGATTCAAGACTGCTGTCTGAAATAATCAAGCCTCACAAGAAACTCCAGTCATGACTTTATCATAATTCTAAATTTTTTTTAGGTCCCCATAAGATTATCAGCACCCCCAACCAGCAAGAATTAGACTGGAAAACCATGCTGACATTCCCAAAGAATGGACTATGGATATTTTCCTTTGTTTAGAATGTTGGTTACAAGTTGTTATGGATAATGGTCAGGAGAAAAGCTAAACAAAGGATTTTTTTTAAAGGGAAAGAAATACTGTGGGACAATGGTTTGTACCCTGTCAATTGTATTTTAATAAAATGCTGATTGGCCAGTAAGCAGGCAGGAAGTATAGGCGGGGAGACCAGCCAGGAAGTAGAGACAGGAAATGAAAAAGGAGAATTCTGGGAAGAGGACACAATCTGCAGTCATGATTCAGCACAGAAGAAGCAAGATGTGACTGCCTCTCTGAATAAGGTACCAGGTCACATGGCTAACATAGACATGAATAATGGGCTAATATAGGTTATAAAAGAAAATAAGAAGCCTGAGCCAATTGGCCAATTAGTTTATAATGAATGTAGACCTCTGTGTGATTCTTTGGGACTTAGCTGCAGGACTGGGCGGGACAGAAAAACCTCTGACACCAACATTGCTGTTAAAGCATGCCACTAATTAGGAAGGCTGCTTCTCAAAAGCCATTATTCTAGACATTCCATCTCTTTCCAACAACACCTCAGTCTGACAGTCAAACCCTTTTCATATGGTCCTGGGGGATGGTGTGTGAGCCAACTGTGAAAACTACAGTTTAAGTGATTGTGAGCAAAATAGATACAAATCTGAATTGAAATCTATTTATTGTAAAAACAGGAACAAAGTAAATAAGTAATTTCACCCTTTTGCAAGTGACTTTGTAATACTGCTAAAATGCTGTATGGCAATGTCTGAGATTTAGGCTTTTCTGGGATGACTTATGTTCACTAAATCCTGAAAATTGTCATCCCAAGGCATATTTATGGCTTCAATGTATCTGCTACTGCTTTTTTTGTTGGGGTTGGCGTCTCTTTCTGGATCCAAGTTCTCTAGGAAGAGGAGAAAGTTGCTGCATATTTTTGATGATATTTTCTAAAAATTTACTTTCCATTATTTAAACTTTTGTGAAGACAAAGTATAGACCACTGTTTCATCATTTAATTCTTTATATTAGCTGGTGAGAAGGGGGGTCCCTGCACTGGGAACCTGGTGTCTTGACTCCCACAAAAGCAAATATGGAACCAGACAAATTTCTGCCTGAGAGTTTGGGAAATATTATTCATGGGTTAAGCTGCTCTGGTGTGCTGTGGGACCATGGTCTTATAGCTTGCAAAGATTTGTCACTTGTATTTTAATAAAACACTGATTGGCTAGTAGTTTGGCAAGAAGTATAGGCTGGGTGACTAGTCAGGAAATAGAAGCAGGCTAATGAGAACAGGAGAATTCTGGGAAGAGGAAAGATGCTGTCTGCAGACTGTAGTTGTTGCCCAGATAGAGAGGAGCAAGATGAGAGAGCAAGCTGATGAAAGGTACCAAGCCACGTGGCTAACACAGACAAGAATAATGGGTTAATGTAGGATGTAATAATTAGTTAATAAGAAACCTGAGCTAATAGGCCAACCAGTTTATAATTAATGTAGGCCTCTTTGGGACTGAAAGGCTGTGAAACTGAGTGGGTCAGAAACCCCTTGTCAACACTGGTGCACCTAACAAAAATTATCCTACCTCTCTTGAGTCTCAGACTCCTAATCTGTAAAATGCATATAATGCTTGCCTCCAGAGACTGTAAGGATTAAATAAGATAAAGTTTACAATGAATTCAACTTGATGCTTTACACTTGATAGATGTTCCATAAATGATAGCTGTATTGTTGATTTTGGCGCAAAGTATATTCTAACATGAGAATTCAAATAGAGTGTTAAAAGGAATAACAATACAATGCTGTGTTTATTTCAGTAGGGGTTATGTGTTAAACGGAGAGGTAAAATGGAATGTTAAAAAGCAATGACAACAATATGATATCATTCACTTTAAAATGATCACACAAACAACAGAATAGGCTTGGGAAGTCCCAGGAGACAGAACAATTTATAAACAGCTTTGTTCTATTTCCTACTTTGGTTTATGTAGACAAATTCACCTTCAGTCTAGGCTACTCCCATTGAGATTCCAAAGGGCTCTAGAGCTCTTTGAAAACTAGATGCTTAAACTTTCACTCTGTATTACCCCAACCAGAATCTCAAAGGTAAAGACTGACCTTCACCATGTTTCAAAAGTTCTTCTAGTGAGGTGCATTCACTAATGCAAGCTTTTGGTTGACCATCTACCTGGCCCTCACAGTGACATTTTACATTTTTAAGCTGACCGCCACAAGACAATTAATTTAGATTAAGGTTATTAGGGACATCTTGAGCTGTAATACTTAATGACATTTCCTAAATCTTTTACTGCCTCGATTATAGGCAAATTCTGAAATGTGTACTAGAGTCAAGTTCATCATTGCCATGCAGCAAGCTGCTGTGGTGCTTAAAAGTGAAAGTGGGCAGCAGAATTTCCATTTGAAGAAACCCAGGAAAAATGATGGATTGCTGATTATTAATAATCTTTCCATTTTACCATTATTTACTAAGAGGATTACAACTAAATCTTAAATAAGGATAATTCAGGGTTCTTTTAAAGGCATGGTGAGGAAGTGTAAGCCTGTCTCAGGGTTGTTTGGGACATGGCTAACTTAACCATAGTGAGAAAAGGCAGAGCATGGTTCAATTCTAGATTGATGTGACTCTCTAAATGAATGGCCACTGCACAGGACAAAGAGCCAGCATTCACCTTAACACTGAACCTATGGATGTGGCCATTTATGATCCTATATCCTGTCACTGTCCCCAGAAAACAGGAAGTCATGGTATGTATGTAGAACTTTCTGCCTACCAAGAGACTACAAAACTGGAAACAAGGTCTCTTACAACAGTAATCTCAGCAAGGGCAGTGAGTCCTGTGGCTTTCATGGTTGTTATTTATATATAGCTGGTATATTCTGGATGATTGGAAAGAGATGTTTCTTTTCTTCTCCTCTCTTCCCCCCCCCTGTGTATATATACACACACTCCTCTATCTCAACTTTTACTTTTTTTTATTTTTGAGATTATAGTAGGACTACAACATTTTCCACTTCCCTTCTTCATTCCAAATCCTCCCCTAAACCTTTATTTTCTCTTTTTCAAATTCATGGCCTCTTTTTTCACTAATTATTGTCACATGCATATATGCACATTCCTAAATATAAGCTGCTCAGTCTGTATAATATTTATTGTATTTATGTTTTCAGGGTTGACATAAAACTACCACTTCCTTTCCATAGCATAATCCTTAAGTACATTCGAAATATTTATCCTTTCACTCATAGATTAATATAGTCCCATTCTTCATAAAGAAAATTTCTCTTTGCTACAGCCAGAGACCATTATAGAACACTACAACCAGTCAAAATGTAGAATAGTGGAGTCCAGTCCCAATGGATACATCTACAAAACCCTCTCATATATTAGGTTTAGGGAACCCAGAAGAAGAAGGAGCAGAAGGATTAGGGAGTTTGCAGTGAAATTTGTCTCCTAATAACATCAGAAGCTATACTCACGAAGTCTCACCAACGTGAAACCAACTGTGAGATGAACAAGGATAAAACTAAGAAACAAGAGGAAGTGGACAGGGAAAGCCTGCGAGACTTTAATTCTATATAAACAACTACAGGCAACTAAAGAATGCATCAATTGGTGATCCACTCCTAAATGGTCATATCTGAAGACACATTTTCTTCATGTGTACATATTTGTCAAGGTGGATTTGTAAGTCAATATTTCTAGGTGATGTGTGGAGAAAATAAGCAGGACTTGTTTCTAAAAACCACAATGCTATTATATGCATACATATATTCAATATATATATATATATATATATATATATATTACCCTACCCTCTGTTACCTCCCAAATGTGTAAATTGGTCACAAACTGGCAAAGACTTACTATAATAGCAATTATCTATGAAGTGACCCAGGAAATTACCTGTGACTGTTTTTTTCTGATGGTACCAAACTGTAATAATTTGGTCCAGAATAAAATGCAGGTATTAGTGCCTAGAGAAGTGACCTAACTACATCTGAGAGAAAATTTATATTGATATGTGTTGAAAAATGATAAGCACACAAAATTATTTTAAGCATTATAAAAAACTGTATGAAAGTATGATTTTCTGTTAGATTATCTAATTTGACCTGAGGAATATGCAAATAACTTGGTTCTCTCTTTATATCTAACTGATCCATTTCTTTTGACATATAGTTATGAACTATTGGAGAGTTCTCACTTATGTGGTTTTCTCAGTAGATTGGATTCTCTTCTTATACATTACTAAAAATCTAGTAGAACCCACAGTAACACTGAGAATGTATTTTACATGATCAATAAATTTGTGATTGAATAAAACATACCATTTAATATTGCTCTAGGTACATAGTCCTGTAGTGTCCTCCTCATTACCATTTCTGGATTCAATTTTTGTGGTTTCAGACAGCCATGGCCAAGTGTGGCTTGGGGATATTAAATAGAAAATTTCTGATTTAAATAATTTATATATTTTAAATTGCTTGGTGTCCTGTTTGGCATGATAAAACCCTGGGCCATACTGCTCCATTCTTCCCTGGATGTAAATAATTTTTTGCCAACACAGCATCACTGTACACACTGCATGCCTATTTGTCACTTTGTGACATCTTCACTATCAGATTAACTCTTTCAGTGTCAGTGATTTTGCCCAAGTAAATTTTATTTTCTGAATAATAGCATTGAAATAGAAAATAACGAATATGTGTAATTCAGATATCCCAAAGGGAGGCCATTGGCCACTTCATCTGAATAAGTGGTCTCAACTTCCTAATGCTGTGACCCTTTAATACAATTCCTCTTGTGGTGATGATCCTGAACCATAAAATTATTTTTATTGTTACTTCATAACTGTAATTTTGTTACTGTTATGATTTAATAAAAATATGTGTGTTTTCCAATAGTCTTAAGTGACTAATGTGAGTCATTCAACTCCCAAAGAGGTTACATGTTGAGAATCACTGATCTAAATACCATTTCATACCCTCAAAAGGTGCATAGTTTACAATTCAGTAATGGGAAAGACAGAGAGAAAAACACACATAACTTTTAGTAGAGTATATTGTTATAATAATTTTGTTTGTTGTTATTATTGTCAGTTCATCAATGCCTAGTTTATAAGGTAAACCTTGTAATAGGAAGGCTATAGAGAATAGAAGAGGCATGGTATAATACAGAGTAAGTCTTATGCTATATGTGCTTTCAGGCATTCACTGGGGTTGAGAGATGTGTACCCTGAAGATAAGTTAGTTATACATAAAATTTCTTTGTTCTTACTTTATTTAGAAATTAAGAGTGCTTTCTTATTGAAAATACATTTTTATATATAATTGTGGAATACTATTCTGTGTGCATTTATATTACTCACTGCAATGGCTTAAATAATTTTATCCATGAAGACAAGATAGTTTAATTTTATTCAATAATATTTTATAATTTTGTGGAAAATGTCTTTAAATACTTGAATAAATGTAATATACATTCTTTCTGCCTTCTACCTTTAATAATATTTAAGAAAAAACAAATCTGTTCTTTGGTTCTACATATTTTTTAAAAAACTAAATAAATTATTGTTAAAATAGTCATTTCATAAGCAGTAAATAAATTTTAAACAAAATCAATAGAAGTTTATAGTTTTGCTCCTTTTAAGTCTAATACACTTAAACCCCAAAGCTATCATAGTAGAGTATTTGGAATTGTGAAATTATCATATTTTGTTTTACAACTTTTCCATCTTTTATTTCTTTTCCAATAGAACAAAGAAAGTAAAGCTTTCAAAATATATTCACAGTTCTAGCTTAGAAATCCATCTAATAATTCCATCTGAGTGATAACAAATCCACAGACAATTCTCAAATAAAGAGATTTTATGTATGAGGAAAACAAAGAAAATTATAAAGAAAATTCCTAACATCTAACAGCTACTAAACATATTGTGATCTATTCACACTGTTCAAAACATACATTTTTCTTTTCTTCTAAGATTTATTTATTATTCTAATGTATATGTGTGTGTACTTACATGAATCTACATGTACCACCGGTGTGCATGCAAAGGCCTGGGCAAGTCAGATGAGGGCATCAGATGTCCTGGAACTGGAGTCATAGGGGGTTGTGGAACGAGACAAGGTACTTTGCAGAAGCAGTAAGTGCTCTTAAACACTGAGCTACATATTTACTCTCTGAAATATGCTTTGTTAACTCAGATATGTTGGTGGATGCTTCATGACATCATGACTTGACAAGCCCCCTGAAAAATCTCAATGTCCCAGAATTTTGGTGTATTTTGATGTGGTGATAGCAAAATCATAAATATGATATTCTGTGTTTCAATAAATCCAGACAAAAATGTAACATTTGTTGATAGAGACTGTTGCTAAACCAATGACACTACAAATAGTTAAGATTATTTATTTATTTTTTTCGTCAAAAGGGAGACAGTAATGTAGTTATATTTTAATTTAAAATTTATATATAAAATCATTTCCTCTTCTTTATTTTATACATTTATACTGTTTACACTGAATACATAGTTTCCTATCAGGAAGATGCTACAAAGGAAGAGAGAGTCTGTTGCAACTCAGTACAGATAACCACAGGCCTTAAAGCTCATCACTTGAAAGCATTTCTGTTGGTAACAAGAGGAGCACAGCCTGCAAAGGCTCCTCTCTGGAGTGGGGAGACCAGATCATCCCAGTCAAACACAGCAAGTCAAAAGATACTGAGAAGCCTCACTGACCTTGTGTCTATCTCCTAGGCTGTGTGTCAGCTCTGTTAAGCTCAAATTCAACAGCTTCATAGGAAGAGTGCTCAATTAAGATGAAAGAATAAAAAGGCAATGTAATAAAACTTTAAACACCACATTGTGAAAAACGTAGCATTTGTGAAAAAATTTTTAGTAAATAAAAGAGTCTAAAAATAGTCGTAGTTTTGGGGTAGCTAATTTCAATTCTGAAGATAATTTTCAAGAAAACTTCTCAAAATATTGGATAGTTTTTATGTGCTAATGTGTTCAGTAAAATTTTATTTTAAAGGGTCAAACATTAGAATTAAATATCAAGTAAGAGAAAATCAAGTAAGCTAATCAGTAGACTTACTTGGTGAACTACTACGCAGAAATTATAAACATTTTGAAAATGCTTAAGATGTGTTAATTAAAAAAGAAAGAGAACACCAGGATGTATCAATGGATCTGCACAAATGATGTTAACAATTTTGCCTAGAGGAACCTGGAAGAAAAGCAAAAAAGGAATGATATATATTTTGTTTGGCAGTTTTTGTTGGTAGCCAATGATGTGATTTTTTCCTCTTTTTCTCTATTTCCTAAATTTTTATTTTTGAATGTTATTTTGTGAGAAAGAACTAAAAGAATTTTTAAAAGTTTCATTAGGTTATAATATTATCATAGGAATGGTACATTTTAACAGTGCCTCAAATATTTCATACCAACTTGACTGTGATTCTGATATGGGATGTCCTTCTGTATATGTGTTGTTTTTATTGGAAAATGAATAAAGCTGTTTCGGTCAATGGCTTAGCAGAGTAAAGCCAGGCAGGAAATTTGAATAGAGATATATAGGAAGAACAGGCAGAGTCAAAGAGATGCCAAGTAGCTGCCACAGGAGAAAGACACTTGTCAGAATCTTACGAGTAAGCCACAGTCTTGTGGCGATACACAGATTAATAGAAATGGGTTAATTTAATATGTAAGAGTTAGCTAGGAATATGCCTAAGCTATTAGCCAAGTAGTGTTGTAATTAATACAGCTTCTGTGTGATTATTTGGGTCTGGACAGCCAAGAAATGAATGAGCAGTCTCTGGTTACATGATTCTATTCTTATATTGGCTCTCTACCTACTAGTTTCAATTCAATAAAAGTCTGTCTTTTAGAAACCCCACTCTTGCAGAAGTCTACATCTTAATGTCACCTCAGAGTCTGGAATGATATTTTGTCTATAGAGTTTCAGGTAGTAAGTAGTGTAAGGAAGGGACTGTAGAATAATTAATTCAACAATTAAAGATTATGAGAGAAAAAAGTTTGGTTGAGCATTTTTTTCCCCATTGGAATTCCCACAGACAGATAAAGTGGAAAACCATTCTGATCTTTGTATTTTAATATATGCACGAGGTTTAAGTAGCCAATTTTTAAAAAGAGTGACCTGATGGTAGCTGTGAATCCTGTGAAGTGTGTGTCCAACCTTAGGTTCTTCCTTGTGAGGGACTGCCAAATAGTGTTAAGAGCTGAATGACTCCTGCTGTAATGTCTCCCATAAATGCCAGCTACACTTGTGGTCTTTCCTCAATAGCTGTTTTTAAATAAAGGCAAATGGAGCAAGGACAGAGGAAAGAGCCTTGTAGCCACAACTGGAGAGGGGTAATGTGGAAAGAATTTAAAGAGAAGCTGGATTGAAAGCGTCAGTTTATTTCTTTGTATTTGTTTGGTGAAGCTACTTTTATTGGTATTTCAAACAATGTGATACATGCCAACGATGACTTAGAAATGTAAATGGCAGAGTTTATTATATGGATCTGGAGAATTAGTCATGATCTAAATTATATTGCATAAAATTAGAATGATCAATTTCTTTTCCCTTCACCATATTTTGTTTCCTTGTAAAATCTCAGAAATAAAGGAATTCATGTTTTAAAGTGCATTCATTGAACCCATAATATTTTACTGTCTACTCTACATTGTGTCCTATTATAGGTACTGGTGTTAAAACAAAAACAATATAGGGACTTGTATCTACTTTAAAACAAAACTTTTGAGAAAATTATCATCATGAGTGAAATTAAATGGGCAAGGTTTCCACATGTATTAGCTTATGGAATTGTATTATAGAACACTGTGGGTTGCATAGTATGTCCAGGTAGTCAAGGAATAACTATCTCAAGATAGCCGGTTTCCCTCTCTGAGAAACAGTGGAAGGAGATACAAAAAGAGAAGAGATAAACGGTGCATGCTGTCAAACTCGTTTGTGGAAGTCCTAATTCCCAACGTGATGATCATAGAAAATGATTTAGTTGTAAGTATAAAGTGTTCACTAGTGAATTAAAGTTCCTGTAGAAAATGCCTGAAAGTCTCCTCACCCCTTCTGAGTGAGGACAGAAATCAAATGCTGTGTATAAAAAAAATAAGACAAAATCTGATGCACATTGACCTTGGGTGTTCAGTCTCTGCTGTTTATTAACTGCCTGGCTCCTAAATCTTTGTTGTATCAACTATAATGAACTAGAACACAATGAAAATTCTGATTACAATGGACCTGATGAAAATTTGGAACTGCTCCCCAAGGTTACTGATTGTGTTCATTCCCAAGAAACCATATGTTGGACACTCGTAACATCAATCAGAAACTTGGCTCTTCTTGAATTATTGTGAGTGCTCTAAATCAACAGCCTGAAAACAAGAATACTAGTCACAACAAAAGCTACACTTGTAAACTGTAATGAAATGCCATGAAAATTTCTTGTTTTGATTTTTCATACTTGTTCAGCAATACTTAAATGCCTTACTTGTAATGTGTTTGGAATTGACACTTCTTCTGGTCACATAAGTTTAGAAGGTCATTCCCTACAGGGAGTTTTACAGTGAACATTGGCCTTATGCACCTCTGATACATTAGTTTTGTGGATAATATTTTGTTTGTTTGTTTTTATTTATTTGTTTTTACATTTCAATTAAAGTTTCCCCACTCTTCTCTCACCAGTCTCTCTCTCTCTCTCTCTCTCTCTCTCTCTCTCTCTCTCTCACTCACACACACACACACACACACACACACACACACACATTCCACCTGCACCCTCAAACCTCATCCAAATCTCTCCTCTGTTCAGATACAGATGAACCTCCCTTGGATATATCATGATATATCAAATTTCTGTGATATTAGGCTCTTCCTCTTCTATTAAGGTTGACTGAGGCAATCCAGTAGAAATAATAGGCCTCAAAAGCAGGCATCAGAGTCAGAGACAGCTACTTTCACTGTTAGGTGTCTCACAGAAAGACTAAGTTACAGAACTATAACATACATACAGAGGTCCTAGGTCAGTCCCATGCAGGTTCCCTAGTTATTAGTTGAATCTCTATGAGCTCCAACTAGCCCAGGTTAGCTGGTTCTGTGGGTTGTCTTGTGGTGCACTTGACACCACTTGGTCTTACAATCTTTCCTCCCTTCTTGTGTAGGATTCCCAGAGACCCACGTAATGTTTGACTGTGGGTCTCTGTATCTGTTTCCATCAGTTTCTGGGTGAAGTCTTTCTGATGACAGTTGGGCTAGGTACCAGTCTATGGAGTAGAGCAGACTATCATTAGGAATCCTGTCGTTGGCTTCCCCCCCACTTTTTTGTTTGGCTTTATCCTAGGTCTTGGAGGTATTCTGTCCCTGGGTCTAAAAACCCTCGCTAGAACTTACAATGTAGCTAAGTATTCTTTCACCTTCCCAGTATAAACAAAGCCCTGGGCTTCAACCGCAACAAGAGCAAAAACAACTAACCAACCAATCAAAAACAAACCTGACAAAGGAATTCTGTGGAACAAGGTCCAGAGACTGATTTGGCTTGGTCTACCGTATTTCTAAATGTGTTTTTTTTTCTGTGATAAGTAGTTTCCTTTGATATATGCTTGTTTCTAGAAACATCAATTATAACAATACAAATATATATTTAAAAGTTTGCTCTAAAGTGGTTTTAATCTTACAGTATAAAGTTTTAAAGAAAATTTAGTTAAGTTTTTCTGAATGGCACATATAGTGATATTTTATGGGTAGAGACAACCTTAAAATATTTTAGAGATTTTTGTGATTATGTTTTTTCCACCGAAAGTCAAAATAATTTGAAAATAGCAAATATGTTCCTGGGACACACATGGCTGATGGTAATTTGTTGCACAAATTTGCCTGGTACGTAATCGAATTCTTACCACTCATTTCAAGCTGATTACACTCTTTCAAGATGTTCTACTTTTTCCCGACTTTGCATTTCAGACAAACATTAGCTGGGCAATTGCTTGTAGTTTTTGTTTTCCATTCTCTAGCTTTTAATGACATTTGAAGATCTAAAAACCTTCAAGAAGCAGCAAAGCAAGGAAGTGCTGTCCAGCTTCCTAAAGGAAAATAAAACCACTTCAAGGTATGCTTATTCCTCTAATTTCATGGATACTAAAATCTACGAATGAGTTCCAGGGCAAGTCCATTTTGAACAGAGTTATTCTGCTCTTCTAACTAGGATAGAATTTCATATGAAGTTTGAGCAGCAGCATTTCCCCAGATTAAGAAAACTTTGCAATGACTTGAATTGCAGACCTGACAGGATATATTAAAACAATGAATAGCATCTCCTCAAAAGTCACAGTATCTTATGGGAAAAATAAAACCATATGATTTCTTTTTATTTTTGTATTAATTAAATTTTTCCAGTTAATAAATAGAGGATTTTTTTTTGTCCTGAGCAGGTTTGGTATCTTTTCTTATTAAACTATCACAGAGAGTAAAAACTGTATTTTGTTTGTGAAGAGAAACCATTTATTCTCTAAGGCTCAGGCAAATGGTTAGAATATCATGGATATTATTATCAAAATATACTATGTTTCTATAAATAATCTCATGAAAAGAAGTCATCGTCAAAGTAAGATCCAATAACGATATGCATTTCATTGAAGAATGAAGTCCACTAAAGAAAGATCTTTTGAAAAACAATATGAAAATCTACTAGAAGCTTCTAATTGTTTCTAGAGATCCCTTAAAAGGAGGAATCTAAATGGAATTACCATAAAATCAAGATGTCTCAATCAGATATTTTATTTCACCATGAAAACCCAACACCAGAAATGGGTAATATCTTGTTAAATTGTTGGCCAAAGGGGTCCTGCAAACTTCCCAAATATCACAGACTATTGCAAATGCTATTGGTTACCCTTCAGAATGTAAGGGTGAGTTTCTATTGCTGAGAACACCACTTATTTTTTAACAACAACCATAGAGGAATAAAGCTGATGCCCAACGAGAAGCTTCACCCCTGTTCAGTAGCATCTGTAGTACTGGAGGTACTATACTACATGAGGGGGAAAGTGATCAGCTATATCACCCAAC
Organism: Myodes glareolus; assembly: GCF_982192425.1. Lineage (NCBI taxonomy): Eukaryota > Metazoa > Chordata > Mammalia > Rodentia > Cricetidae > Myodes > Myodes glareolus. The sequence continues at coordinate 8,165,570 of NC_142050.1, forward strand.
AACAAACCCTGTAACATACAATAGTAACATTCCTGCAAGATAGATCTACTGACATAATGTAGTAGCAGCACAAATGTTATAAAAATAACCAACCGCTTTGTGATTGGTTTTGATGCCTAATCAATAAGTGTGAACCTGGCACTGTTAGTGAGGACACAAACCTTAAGCTACTAGGCAATAAAGTCTAAGGGTAAACATGATGCTATTATTCTGCCAAATGAAAAGAGCACTACAATGACTCCCAATGACATATTGCTATATCCATTGATTATCGGTTCACTCAACCCTCATCAAAGAAGTGTCTTCTTGCAGTAAGTGGTAATTAACATAGAGACCCACAAAGCTAGAAAATGTGCAAAGAGTATAAGACCCTTTAGCACTCAGTCCCAAATTGAATATCTATTCCAAAGGCCTCTCATCAAAGCTCAGGAATTTATGTGGAAAGAAAGGAAGAAAGATTATTAAAACAAGAGGTCTTGGGTGGATCTAAAGAAACAGTGTCTTCTATAAATAAGAGAGTTATTGAACATATGAACTTACAGATAGATGTAGTGGCATATACAAAAGTGGAACAAATTTAAGTGATACAAAATCCCAGTATAAAGAAGAGAAAGTGAGTACAAAGTCCCACTCTTAACTAAAAAGCAATCTGCAATTGATAAATGTTATGAGAGGGGAAATCAGTTCTCTCCAACGGAATGGAGATATGACATATCAGCAGCATTCCAAGGCAGAACACATGCTCAAGGTTAGTTGACTAGGACAAAGCTGACAGTATTGTTTTTATTAATTTATTTTGTGTGTGTGTGTGCTTTTATTGTTATGGTTCAGTGTTTTTGTCTTTTTGCTTTTGTGTTCTCGGCATTTTTATTTTCAGAACTATTCATTCTTTTGAGAGAGGAAATACATGAAGTTTTGTAGGTAGTAAGGTTGTGAGGATTATGGAGGATTTGAGAGAGAGTAGCCAATATGAACAAATATATGATATGAAAAAAGTTTAAAGATAAATAGTAATAATAATAATAATAATAATAATAATAATAATAATGATACAGAAAGTAAAGCAATGGCTAACAAACTGTCATGCACTAAGTTTCTATTGTATAGTAGGGACCATAAGAAGTTAGAGAGCAAAGCCAAGGTACCATTCCTGAGTAAGGATTACTCAAGCAGGAAAGAATTTCCAGGTAATAGAAAATGAAATGTGTTAGGCAGCAGGGAGGATAGGCAATTATGAGTTCCATAGGCAGGAAGATAGAGCTGAGGATTGAATTGTGTCTCATTGGCTGAGTAAGCTGAAGGAAGAAGATAGTCAAGGCAGAGCGCCTGCTGTTTCTGACAAGTCAGATTAATATATGTATATGTGAACACCATAGGACAACACTGGAGAAGTAGGCAGGATTCCTGGATACACCTTGCTATATAGTTGAGGTTTTATTTCTTGCAGCAATGAGAAGCAGATATATTTTTGAACAATATTATAGCTGAGTTCCATCAGGCATAAAATTATGATTTAAATGAATGGCATTCAACTTTTAGTGAGAGAAAGAAAGAAAGAGAGAGGCAGAAAAACAGAAACAGAGCTAGAAAGAGAGAGACAGACTGACACACATACACAGGGAGGGAGACAGAGACAGAGAGAGACAGAGAGAGAGAGAGCTCAAATGTGAAGGTCCTTGTGGAACTTAGCTGAATCTTGCCTTTGTGGTGGTACACAGTGTATGTTTGAGTATTAAGATTAGCATGTAAATGCATACAACACCAGTAATAGAGAAAAGTAACATGTCTTTTGGTTTGAAATTATTCACTATTTAGAACCAAAGGTCAGAGTTTTCATCTACCTTTTCAAAAAAGTATAATAATTCTTGTTACAGTGAAAGCTGACTGATGTTTCTAGAGTCCTGTTCTGTGCATGCATGGCACTCCACTTTCTTGATATACTTGTTTTACTTCAATTGTATTTTATTTTTGATGTTTTAAGAAGATGTATATTATTTATATAATGCAATTTCTATTTTCACAGGAAAAGTTTCTGTTAGTTATGGGATTAATACCTGGGCTGACAGATTTGTTCAATCGACAAGGATGCTTGCTACCAAGACTAAAGACCTAAATTTGAACCCTGAGACCCAAGTGAAAAATGAAGATAAATGACTCTCATAGGTTGTCTTAAGACCTCCAACACACACACACACAAAAACACATGCGCGCGCTCACACACACACACACACACACACACACACACACACGCCCCCCATGGGAGAGAAACAGAGATACAGAGACACAGAGAAATGCAATTAAAATATTTTTTCAAACACCCTAAGGATATATCATGCTGAGACTATAAATTTATTTAAGCCTTGTTAATCAAATGTTCAGACACTTTTCTCCACTGCCTGTTTCATAAAGCTGTCAGACCCTTCCTCCTTTAAAATATCTTCCATATATATATATATATATATATATATATATATATATATATGGAAGGCAGAACTTAGATAAGCAGGGAAAGCTAGGCTGAATGCTGGGAGGAAGGAGACAGAGTCAGAGAAAAGCCATGGAGCCACCTGAGACAGACATACTAAAACTTTGTTGGTAGGCAACGACCTCATGGTGATGTGCAGATTACTTGAAATGGATTAAATTAAGATTTAAAAGTTAGCAAATAAGAAGTTAGAGCTAATGGGCCAAGCACTGTTTTAATTAATACAGTTTCTGTGTGATTATTTAATGTCTAAGCTAACTGGGCAGCTGGGAAGAACAAGAGTCCTCCTCCAACCCACACACACGCATACATACATACATATACACACACACTAATTTTTAGTGACTTTTCACTGGTTATATATGTAGTATCACTATCTTGGTATGGGTTGGTTTGATATGCAAGTGATTGATACTGTTTGTTTGGATCCCAAGTGTTATTAGTAACTCAGTCCAGGGAAGTAGGTGGGCTACTTGAAGATCTTCATCTCTCCCTGCTTCCTCCAAATCTCATCTCCCAGTCTCACCCTCAACTCTGTAGCAGAAGTGCTGTGGCAGCCTTCCTCTTCCCCTACCACCATCTCCAGTGGAACACACAGGTCTTCCACTTCAGCTTTTCCTCACTAATCACTTTATCCAAGTCTTCCACTCCAGCAGGCATTTCCTGGGAGCTTGCAGGCCACTCTGGAGGGGCAAGTAGGCAACCTAACCATGGAACTACACTGCTGCCTCCTCTCTCCTCTCCAAATCTAATTCCCTAGTTTCACTTCCATCTCTGTAGTAGATGACCTTATGGGGCCCCCCTTCCTCTCTGCTCCCATCTCCAGCAGATCACATAGTTCTTCAAAGTTCCTCCCCATTCATCCTTTTATCCCAGCATCCACCTTCAGCATGCTTTCTCTGGGAACCTTCCAGCGAAGCATGACATAGAAGCAAATAAACCTGTTAAAGAGATAGGCTTGCTTCACGTCTTCACTCTCCTCCCTCCTTCCATACTCAGTTCTGCAGTCTCCCTTATATCTCTGTAGCAAACTACATGTTGTGGTCTCTCCTCTCTATGATATCATTGCCAGGGAACTAAGAACATCTTTTTGGAACTTCCTGCTTCCTTCCCTCCTGTTGAGCCCCTAAGTCATCCTCTGTCTTAGTTAGTGTATTGCTCTGAAGATATACCATGACCATAGTAACTCTTATAAAAGATGACAGATTACTGTTAAGAGTTTTAATCAATTTTCATCATGGTGAGGAGCATGGTGGCATGTGGGCAGATATGATGCTGGAGAAGTAGCTGAGAGTCTTACATCTTGCAAGCAATGGGATGTTGATGATGATGTTGGACAGTATCCTGAAAATAAGAAGTTTCAAAGCCACTTCCAGAGTGACACACTAACTCCAAGGTCAGACCCACTCCAACAAAGTCACACCTCCCAATAGTGCCACTATCAATGAGATTATGGGGGCCAATTACTTTCAAAGTATCTGATGTAAGTGGGCTTTCTGTCTATGTGCTATTTTCATTGGTTAATAAAGAGACTGCCTTGGTCCTTTGATAGGACAGAAAATTAGGTAGGTGGAGTAAACAGAACAGAATGCTGGGAAGAAGGGAAGTGAGGCAGACACCATGGAGCCAGCCACCAGGTCAGACATGCTGAATCTTTTCCGGTAAGCCACCACTTCGTGGTGCTACACAGATTATTAGAAATGGGTTAATCAAGATGTGAGAGTTAGTCAGTAACTAACTCTCTAGAGATAATGGGCCAGACAGTGTTTAAATGAATACAGTTTCTGTGTTATTATTTCTGGGGCTAAGCTAGCTGTGCGGGAGCTGGGCGGGATGAAAAGCAGCCTGCCCACAGCTCCTCACTGCAGATGGCACCCACGTTGGGAAAGAATAGAGTAAAGCATGTTTTCTTGGTGGCAGCAATTTCTCAGGTCTGCTCTGCTTGCTAGAGGCAAGCAAGCGCTCTCATCTAAGAGAGGCTTCCTGACTTAGCTTTAGCTGCAAAACCCTTCAGCTTTTTTAAGAGGTCCTGCCATGAGAAACTTAAACAGTGTTGATGAAAAGCTGAAAGCATGCTTTTCAGTTTTCAGCCATAGCAGGAATAAAAGCTGCGCTGTATTAAATTGCCGGCTTTCTGGGCTGTCCTGCCAGGGCAAACTCTGACTCTTTCAGGCGGGCAGTCCGACTATGGAGGATTTGAATGCTGCAGCTTACTTGCTGGGAGGGACCTTGAAATGCCACAGAGTTGAGGCAATAAAAATGGCTCCAGTTGTACCTCTGCCATGAGGCTGGAAAGCTAAGGAATGGGCTGGATCTAGCCATCAAAGCCACGGCTTTATACAGTAAAGATAGATTCAAATATGAAGAAAACCTCTAAATGGTTTACAGTGTGTTAAAAATATATGCAGGCTAAAAGTTAAAGTTCTTAAAGTTAAAAGGAAAGAAAGAGAGTAGTTGGGTGTGGTGGTATACACCTTTAATCCCAACACTTGGGAGGCATAGGTAGATTGACCTCTGTGACTTCAGGGTGTGGTGGTGCACACCTTTAATCTCAATACCTGGGAGGCAGAGACATACAGATCTCTGAGTTCAAGGTGTGGTAGCACACACCTTTAATCCAATCACTGGGGAGGCAGGGACAGAAAGATCTCTGTGAGTTCAACGACAGCCTGACAGAGTTATTCCAGGACAAAGATATACAGAGAACCTGTCTCAAAAAGTAAAAGTAAAAATAAAAGAAATAGAGGTTAAAATAAAGCCACATAAAGATGGAAAATACAAAGAGAATCTTGGTACTGTATGCTCTTATTCTCTCTTTGAATTGTTTGAATGCTGAGGAAGGAGCAACAGTAAACAGCAAAAAGATATTTGTTTATAAATGCTGCTGAACTAATCCAAGATAGATATTTTGAAAATGTCTTGACTTTAGAATTTGGATCTAAGGATATGATACTTTGGAAAGGAGGTTCTTCTTTTGTTTTCACAGAGGATGAGACCCTGTGGATAGCTTCTATCCCAATATGGTATGATAGACCACACCCTTCTGAAAGGTTGCTGTGAACACCCTCAAAAAATTACTTCACTCAGCTGCCAACTGAGATGAATCTGGCACAAAGGATACACCATAAAAGACCTGATTAACAATGCCCCTATACAGCAGAAAGAAGTTTGGAGAGAAATAACTACGTCCATATTTCCAGATATTGTTTATAAATGTTCTTTTACATTTAAAGGGGGATATGATATAGATATGAATAATTTGCATTGGTATGGATTTTAAGGTCAATTTTGTTATAGGTATATGTATTTCTGATCTTGATTAAGGTATTGTGATTGTGTAGTTAATTTTAAAAATGTAATATATAATTAGAAAATATAGGTTGTTAATGGATAATCATCGATAATAGTCAAGCTTGTAGTAATGTTAGTTTGATTTTCTAGATGTGCATAGATATATTTCAGATAGGCATTCTTCATATCTTTCAAATACTACAGAACATGGCATTTAATGTTTTAATAACTTAGGGCTTTTCATGACAATGAGACACGCCTGCTCCTGGCAGCACCAATCTACTTCAAGAGGAAGATGGGCATCGAAGAGGCTCCTTATGGAGTTGGTTAGCCATTTGGGCAAGAAATTGCTCTTGCCTGGACTGTTGCATAAACTGGACACAAAGAACCCGCAGAGAGAGGACTGCTAAACTTTCCTAAAGGTGAGATGGTCTTTCGGGGTTCCTGATTCATGAAAGAGTCTGTGAGACATTCTGCAGGACACAGCAGATAGTGACTGAACTGCCTTTGAAATTTCCTGCTTCATGGAAATGTCTCTGAATACTATGGGCCTGTAGGCTGAAGATGGATGCCTCAATGGTACAGAGGAACTTTGGGTGACTGTCCAGGCAGCAAGATGTCTCTGTCATTTCTAGAGTTTTGGAAGTTGCTTACTTCTTGTTTACTAAGGTAATATTATATCCTTCTGGAGTCTTTGATGGAGTTGAAGAATGGTTAGTTATAGTTTTCCATTATTATGATAACGATAAAATAGATATAAATATTTTAACTGTGATTCTTACTTGATAACTGTTTTGGTATATGTAATTTTACTATGTTAAAGTGAAAGCCTTTCTTTTTTGTTTAAATAGAAAAAAGGAAAATGATGTAAGTGGGCTTTCTGTCTATGTGTTATTTTCATTGGTTAATAAAGAAACTGCCTTGGCCCTTTGATAGGACAGAAAATTAGGTAGGCAGAGTAAACAGCACAGAATGCTGGAAAGAGGGCAATGAGGCAGACGCCATGGAGCCAGCCACCAGGTCAGATATGCTGAATCTTTTCCAGTAAGCCACCACTTCGTGGTGCTACACAGATTATTAGAAATGGGTTAATCAAGATGTGAGAGTTAGTCAGTAACTAACTCTCTAGAGATAATGGGCCAGGCAGTGTTTAAATGAATACAGTTTCTGTGTTATTATTTCTGGGGCTAAGCTAGCTGTGTGGGAGCCGGGCGGGATGAAAAACAGGCCTGCCCACAGCTCCTCACTACAAGTATCAACCTTTCCAACACATTACATTTTTAAATGTAAGTTTCTAATATCTATTTCTCAACATTTTATCCTAAATCCTTGTGGCACACCTATTGGGATCCAGGAGAATCCCAGGTGGCTGGGACAAAACGCAGCCACCACACCATTCTAAGAACCAAAGAGAGCAATGGAATCCAAGGAACAAACACCTATCCAACAAAGACAAGATCAGATGTCAGCTCCTAGAATTATAATCTTTCCAAACCCTCATGCCTAGAAGGCAGCATAAAAATGTAGTGATACAGAACAATAAGTCCCTGCTAAAGCCAGCAACCATTATGAAGTAGGTCCTGAATATTTCAATAAAGCTGATGTCCAAGGTAAAGATTTTAAAAGAGCATTTTTGGACATGTTTGAGGTTCTCAAAGAGGAAATGAATAAATCCAGAGGCTGGATGGTCCGGAGACCTAGGATAGAAGCAAACAAGACTGGAGAAAAAAATGTTAACGTTATGATTGCCTGACGATATTCTGCAGTACTCTTAGGTTGGTGATCACCCCAATTGCATCAGAAAGCCTTCATCCCATAACTGATGTAGACAGAGGCAAAGACACACAGCCAAAATGAAGTCAAACTCAGAGAACCCTACTAAAAAAGAGGGAAGAGTAAGAGTGGCCAAGGACATCACAAGAAAAGCCACAGTGTCAACTAACCTGGGATCATAGGAGCTCAGAGAGTCTGAACCAGTAACAAAGGAGCCTGCATGGGACCAAGCTAGGCCTTCTACATATATGTGACAGTTGTGTATCTTGGTCTACTTGTGGGACTCCTAACAAGAAGAGCCAAACTTTCTCAAATGCTTCAGCTGTCTTTTGAGAACCTATTCCTCAGACTTTGGTTACTGTGCCCAGTCTTAAAACAAGAGGAGGTGTTTAGTCCTACTGCAACTTGAAATGTTATGTTTGTTGATTCCCATTTCTTAACAGAAACAACGAAAGAGTGGATTGGGGGACATAAGGAAGCTTGAGGGAGGGAATGGGAGAAGAGGAAGGATGAAAAACCGCATTCAACATGCAAAATAAATAAATAAATTCAATTAAAAAAAGATCAAGACATGAAAGGAGAAATAGATTCAATTAAGAAACCCCAAAGTGATGGAAATCTGAAAATGAAAAATTTAAGAACTCAAACAGGAAACTCAGAGGAAAGCCTCACGAGCAGAATGTAAGAGAGGGAAGAGAGAATCTCGGGCATTGGAGACATGATGGAAGAAGTGGATGCCTCAGTCAAAGAAAATTTCATATATATATATATATATATATATATGTGTGTGTGTGTGTGTGTGTGTGTGTGTGTGTGTGTGTGTAATATGTATGTAGGCATGTATGTATGCATGTATAACAACTCTGTCACAAAACACTCAGGGAATCTGGGACACTATGAAAAAAACCAAAGAATATTAAGAATATAAGGAGAAGAAAGCCATGCCAAAGACACGGGACACATTTCCAACAAAATCATAGAAGAAAATTTCTCTAACCTAAAGAAGGAGATTCCTATCAAAGTACAAGTAGCATACAGAAGACCAAATAGGCTTTTTATATTTCCCTTGGCACAATACAATACAAACAGGAAACATGCATAATGAATAAAGAATATTGAAAGTTACAGAGAGAAAGAAAATGTAATAAAAACAGGCAAACATATTAGAGTAACACCTGACTTTCCAGTGGAGACTCTAAAAACCACAAGGGCATGGACAGATATTCTAAAGATTCTAAGAGACCACAGATTCCAACTTAGACTACTATACCCAGCAAATCTTTCAATTATGATGGATATAGAACATAAGACATTCCAAGATAAAATCAAATTTAAGCAATATTGATCTAACAACCCTGTCCTACAGAGACAGTAGAAGGGGAACTTCAGCCTATAGCAGATAATCACATAAAGAAATCATAAAAAATAAATAATCCTAGACCATAAAATCAAAAGCAGGTAAGCACACACACATGCACACACACACACAAACACACACACACACACCACTACCACCACCATCACAACAACAGCAACATTTCAGAAATCAACAAACACTGCTCATTGATATCTCTCAGCATCAGTGTTTTCAGTTTCTCAATAAAATGACACAGACTAACTAAATGAATTCAAAAACAGGGTCCATCCTCTGCTGTATCCACGAAACATACCTTAACATCAAGGACAAACAGCCTGGCAGAATATAAGGCTGGAAAAAGATATTCCAAGCAAATGGACCTAAGAAGTAAGCTGGTGTAGCCATTTTAGTGTCTGATAAAACTGATTATAAACCAAACCTATCAGAGAAGATAGGGAAAGACACTACATATTCATCAAAGAAAAAATCCTTTGAAAGATGTTGTAATTCTTAACACCTGTGCACCAAACACAAGGACACCTATGTTTATAAAAGAAACATTCTTATAGCTTAAATCATGTACTGACTCTCACACACTTGTAGTGGAAGAGATCAATAACTCACTCTCAACAATAAACAGAGAATTTTTGGAGTTACCAGATATTATAAATTAAATGGACATAATAAACATTCACAGAACATTTTCCCCAAACATAAAAGAATATATCCGATTTTTATAACTTCATAGAATTCAATACAAAATTGACCACATATTCAGACTTCAGAAGTCTGGAGAGGTATAAGAAAATTGAAATAACTCCATGCATTCTGTCTGACCACCATGGATTAAAGCTTGGTATCAACAAAAACAAAAGCAAAGAAAGCTTACAAATTCGTGGAAATTAAACTTCTCACCACTGAGAGACAAATGAGTCAAGACAAGAGTTAAGAACATTAAAGACTTTCTAGAATTGAATGATAATGGACATATAAAAAACACACCCAAACATACGGAATACAATGAAGGTGGTTCTAAGAGGCAAGTTCAGAGTACTAAATGACTACATAAGAGAACTGTAGAATTCTCATACTAGTAACTTAATTGTATACCTGAAACTTTTGGAACAAAAAGAAGATATCACACTAAAAGTAGTACATGGCAAGAAATAATAAATCTCTGGTATAAAGTCAATAAAAAAGAAAAGACAAAACAAAAAATAATAAAAGGAGTTGATTGAGAAAACTAATAACATCAACAAATCCTCATCCAAATTAGCTAAAAGTTGAATAGAGCTATACAAATGAACAAAATAAGCAAAAATGGGGTTTAACAAAAGAAAACAAGAAACCCAGAGAGTCATAGGAACTCTGTATTTTACTAAATGGGAAAGTCTTATAGAAAGGGACATTTTCCCATACATACCATCTACCCAAGTTAAATCAAGATCAGATAAAATATTTAAATAGACCTGTAACCTCTAGTTAAATGGAAATCATTAAAAGTCTCCAAAGCAAAAAGCCCAGGGCTAGAAGGATTTAGCTCAGAATTCTACCAGACATTCAAAGAATTAACACCAATATTCCTCAAATTATTTCACAAAATTGGAACAGAAGAATCATTGCTCGATTCATTTATGAGGTCACAGTTACTATGATGCCCAAATGACACATCTCAACAAAGAAAGAGAATTACAGACCATTTTCCCTCATGAACATAGACATAAAGATTCTCAGTAAAATATATACAAACCAAATCCAAGAACATATAAAAAAAAACATCCACCACGATGAAGTAGGCTTCATCATATAGATAAAGACATTGTTCAGTATATAAAAATTGATAAATGTAATCCACCATATAAACAAGATGAAAGACAAAACCCACATGCTTATCTCATTAGATGTAGAAAAGGCCTTTGATGAAATCCTGTTGTAAAAGGAACGGTGGGTTGCATTTCTGCCAGGTTCATGCACGTCTAGCTTTACACCCGAAATAACAACACACAAACTGTATTCTTTTAATCACTGCCTGGCCCATTACCTCCTGCCTCTTATTGACTAACTCTCTCATATTGTTTTAACCCATATTTAGTAATCTGTGTAGCACCACGAGGTGGTGGCTTACCAGGAAAGATCCTAACCTCTGTCTGTCTTGGAGGGGAGAGTCATGGCGATTGCCTCATTGCCTTCTTCCCAGCATTCTGTTCTGCCTACTCCACCCACCTATGTTCTGACCTATCAGGCCAAGCATTTTCTTTATTAATTAGCCAATGAAAGCAATGGAAATACAGAAGACTCTCCTACATCAAAATCCAATACTTACTGAATTTTGATGAAATCTTCTATTATACAGTCCTGAAGACTTTAGGGATACAAAGGTTATACCTTGACACAATAAAGGCAGTTTTCACTAAGCCTATAGCCAACATCAACTTAATTATAAAAAATTCAAAGCAATTCTACTGAAATCAGGAATAAGAAAATACTGTGGAACAATGGTCTTGTATCCTGCAAAGATTTGTCTCTTGTATTGGCTTAATAAAATGTAGATTGCCCAACAGCCAAGCAGAAAATATAGGCAAGGTGACCAGATTAGGAGAATTCTGGGAAGGGGAAACGCTCAGTCTGCAGTTGTCATCCAGATGCAGAGGAAGCAAGCTGAGAATGCCTCACTGATCTCACTGATAAAAGACACCAAACCCCATGGCTAACACAAAAATTATGGGTTAATTTGAGATGTAAAAGTTAGTTAATAAGAAAGCCAAAGACACTTAAGGTCATGCTCAACCTCCTTGGCAATCAGGGAAATTCAAATCAAAACAATTTTGAGATACTATCTTACACCTGACAGAATAGCTAATATCAAAAACACCAATGATAGCCTATGCTGGAGAGGATGTGGAGTAAGGGGAACACTCAACCATTGTTGGTGGGGATGCAAACTTTTGAAACCACTTTGGAAATCAGTGTGGCAGTTTCTCAGGAAACTGGGAGTCAACCTCCCTCAGGACCCAGCAGTTCCACTCTTGGGAATATACCCAAGAGATGCTCAATCATACTACAAAAACATTTGTTCAACTATGTTCATAGAAGCACTGTTTGTAATATTCAGAACCTGGAAACAACCTAGATGCCCCTCAATAGAAGAATGGATAAAGAAGGTGTGGCACATATACACTTTAGAGTTTTACTCAGCGGTAAAAAACAATGACATCTTGAATTTTGCATGCAAATGGATGAAAATAGAAAATGCTTTACTGAGTGAGGTAACTCAGACCCAAAAAGAGGAATATGGTATGTACTTGCTCATAAGTTGATTCTAGCCATAAATAAAGGGCATTGAGCCTATAATTTGTAATCCTAGAGAAGCTAAATAAGGTGAACCCAAAGAAAAACAGTTATACTCCTGGATATTGGAAGTAGACAAGATTGTCAGGCAAAAGTTGAGAGCATGGGGGTAGGGGTGGGGTAGGATAAGCGCGATGGGATGAGAGAAGGGAGAAAGGGAGGATTGGGGAGAGCTTGGGGGAATGGGATGGTTGTTATAGAGGAAGGGTGGATATGGGGACAGGGAAGTAGGTATCTTAATTAAGGGAGCCATTTTAGGGTTGGCAAGAGACTTGACTCTAGAGGGGTTCCCAGGTCCAAGGAGAGTTCCCCAGCTTGTTCCTTGGGCAGCAGAGGAGAGGATGCCTGAACTGGCCTTATCCCATAGTCATACTGATGAATACCTTGCATATCACCATAGAACCTTCATCTGGCAATGGATGGAGATAGATGTAGAAACCCACATTGGAGCACTGGACTGAGCCCCCAAGGTCCAAATGAAGATCAGAAGGAGAGAGAACATGAGCAAGGAAGTCAGGACTGCAATGGGTCTGTCTACCCACAGAGATGGTGTGACTGATCTAATGGGAACTCACCAAGGGCAGCTGGACTGGGACTGAACGAGCATGTATCAAACCGGACTCTCTGAATGTGGCTGGCAATGAGGGCTGACTGAGAAGCCAAGAACAATGGCACTGAGTTTTGATTCAACTGCATGGACTGTCTTTGTGGGAGCTTAGTCTGTTTGGATGCTTACCATCTTAGACCTGGATGAAGGAAGGAGGATCTTGGACTTCCCACAGGGCAGGGCACCCTGACTTCTCTTAGGACTGGAGAGGGAGGGGGAGGGGGAAAAGTGGGAGGGAAATGGGAGAAGGGGAGGAGGTGGAAATTTTTAATAAATAAAAAAAGAAAAAAGAAAGCCTAAGCTAATAGGCCAATCCATTTATAATTAATGTACATCTCTGTGTGTTTTTGGGGGACTGAATGACTGCAGGACCTAGGGTAACAGAAATCTCTGTCAACAAATGGTGCCAACGTGGACAACTACATCCACGTAAAAACCTGAGAGAGCTTGGGAGGTAATTCTAGACACAAAAGAACAGAGTTAAGCATGGCGTCTTGTTAGCAGTATTTTCTCAGGTGGGCTCTGTTTCCTAGAGGCAAGTACATCTCATTTAAGAGAGGTTTTGTGACAAAAAAAACCTTGCAGCTCTTTTAAGAGGCCCCACCACCAAAGACTTAAATGATGTTTATAGATAGCCAACAGCATGCTTCTTGATTGAGGCAGGAACCTTGAAACTCCATAGAGTTGTGGCAACAAACATGACTCCAGCTAGTACCTATGCTATTAGGCTACATTTTCAGAAAGCTAAAAAATGGGAGGCTTCAGCCAGCAAAGCCACAGCTTTAATCTTAGTCATATTGCTTAGCAAATTAAAGACTCATGTGGTCAGAAAAAGAGAGCTTTACAGTAAAAATATATTCAGATGAAAAAAAACCCCTCTAAATCGTTTACAGTATGTTTAAAAATATATTTAGGCTTGAGAAAGAAAAGAAAAATGATAAAGTCCTTATAAAAAAGAAAGAGTAGTTGGACTTGCTGGCAAACACCTTTAATCCCAGCACTTGGGAGGCAACAGGCAGGTGTATCTCTGTGAGTTCAAAGACAGTCTGATCTACAGAGTGAGTTCCAGGACACAGAGAAACTTTGTCTCAAAAAAACCACAAAAATTAAAAATAAAAATAAAAGAAATAGAATTGAAAATAAAGCCATGTAAAGATGGAAAATACAGAGAAAATACAGAGAAAACCTGCGTACTGTATGTTTTTGTGCTGTCTTTGAATTTTTGACACCTGAGGAAGGAGCAACAGCTGCTAAAAGACATTTGTTTATAAATGCTGCTGGATTAATCCAACATAAATATTTTGAAAATGTTTTGATTTCAAAATTAAATTCAAAAGTATACTACTTTGGAGAAGAAGTTTTGTTTCTGTTTCTGCAGGAAATGAGAGGCTATGGATTCATTCTGTGTTAATAAAAATAAGGTTTGATCAAGGAAGAGCCCCCTGAAGAAATCTTTGATAGGAGCAAATGGCCCAGATGATCCACCATTTCACAGAACCTCTGTTTGCGTTTCCTCTGAGTTCTACATCCAGAACAGCCTCAAGACTGCTGGCTGAGGTGATCAAACCGCACAGACTATTCCTATTTCAGTCAGGACTTTCCCCAAATCCTAAATTTTCTCTAGGTTCTCATAAGATTATCAGTACTCCCAATCAGCAGGAAGTATCCTAGAAAACTATGCCCATATTACCAAAAAGTGGATTATGGATGCTTGTATTTGTTTAGATTGTTGATTACAAGTTGTTATAATGGTCAGGAAAACAGCTAAACAAAGGAGATTAAATTCAATGTTCTTATTTTGAAAAGAAAAAAAAAAGGCAAGTATTATGGGTCAATAGTCTTATACCTCATAAATTTTTGTCACTTGTATTGGTTTCATAAAATGCTGATTGCCCAGTAGCCAGGCAAGAAGTATAGGCAGGGTGACCAGAATAAGTGAATTCTGGGAAGAGTAAAGGCTCAGACTGCAGTTGTCACCCAGATGCAAAGGAAGCAAGATGAGAATGCCTCACTGATAAAAGGTACCAAATCACATGACTAACACATACAAGAATTATAGGTTAATTTAAGATGTAATAGTTAGTTAATAATTAAGCCTGAATAAATAGACCAATCAGTTTATAATTAATGTAGGTCTGTGTGTGTTTCTTCAGGAATTAACGGCTGTGGGACCTGGCAGGACAGAATCCTCTGTTAACAAAAAAGGATACCTACTCTCTCTACATCTATCCAATAGAACACTTGAAGTTTTAGCTAGAATAATAAGGCAACTGAGGGAGAACAAGGGGAGAAAAATTGAAAAGGAAAGAGTCAAAGTATCTTCATTTGCAGATGTTATGATAGTAAGCTACCATAAAACTTTCATAGGGAATCTCCTTCAGCTGATAAACACTTTCAGCAAAGTATCTAGATACAAAATTAACCTACAACAACCACTCTCTCTCATATATATAAATGACAGAGTGAGAAATAAACAGGGAAGCAACACTTTTCACAATAGCCTCAAATAATATAAATTATTAGGAAATAACTCTAATCAAGTTGTGGAAGCTTTGTATAATAAAAAGACACTGAAGAAAAAAAATGAAGAAGATATCAGAAGATGGAAAAGATCTTCCATGCATGGATCTGTAGAGTTAGCATCAATATACTAAACATACCCATCTTACCAATAGTAATCTATAGATGCAATGCAATCCCCACCAAAATTCCAACACATCCTTCACACATCTCAAAATGACAATATTCAGGTTCATATGGAAACTCTCTCTATCTTTTCCTCCTCTCTTTCTCTTTCTCTTTCTCTTTCTCTTTCTCTTTCTCTTTCTCTTTCTCTCTCTCTCTCTCTCTCTCTCTCTCTCTGTCTCTCTGTCTCTCTCTCTCTCTCTCTCTCTCTCTCTCTCTCTCTCTCTCTCTCACACACACACACACACACACACACACCAGAATAGTTTAAACAATCATGAATAATTTAAAGAATTCTACTACAGAGCTATAGTAATAAAAACATCATGGCATTGGCCCATTAACAGGCACATCAATCAAATTGAATTGAGTTGAATCAAAGTTTCAGATATAAATCCACACACCTATGGACATCTTTTTTTTGATAAAGAAACCTGAAATACACACTGGTAAAAAGATAACATCTTTAACAAATAGTGCTGGTTAAACTGGATGGTTGTATGTAGAATGATCCAAATAGATGCATAGTTATCATCCTGAGAAAAATCAGTTATAAATGAATCAAAAACCTTAACATAAAACCAGATACACTGACCTCATGGAAAAGATAGTAGCTAATACTCTTGAAAACATTGGTATAGGTAAAGACTTTCTGAACAGAAAAGTTTTAGCTCAGACACTAAGAGAAACAATTAATAAATGGATCTCATGAAGCTGAAAAGATTCTGCATGGCAAAGGACCCTGTCATTCAGGCAAAGTGTCAGTCTACAGAATGGGTAAAGATTTTTATACTTATACATGCAATAGAGGTCTAATATCCGAAATAATAAACAAAAAGCTAAAAATCTAGATATCAAAGAAACAATAAGGCATTTAAAAATAAGGTACTGATTCTTATTTCAAAAGAGACAATCCAAAAGGCTGAGAAATACTTAAAAAATATTCAACATCCTTAGTCATTAGGGAAATACAAATCAAAACAATTTTGAGATTTCATTTTACATCTTTTAGAATGGCTTGATCAATAAAATAAGTGACATCTCACATTGGTAATGATATGAGGGTGTGGGGGAAGGGGAACAGCCCTGATGGTGGGTGTGCAAAATAGCACAGCCACTATGGAAGTTAGTATGGTTGTTCCTCTGGAAAATGGGAATTACCACAAGATCCAGCTTTATCCCTATTAGGCACATACCCAAAAGATGGTTCATCCTACCACAGACACACTAATTTAGCCATGTCATTGCTGCTCTCTTCATAATAGCTAGAAATTGAAAACAACATAGATATTGAAAACAACCAAAAAAATGTGTAACAAAAAATTGCACATTTGCATAACAGAGTCTTACTCAGCCATTACAAAATATGAAATCATGCAATTTTCAGGTAAATGGATGGAATTAGAAAAAAAATCTCCCTGACTGAGGTCACTTAGAATGTTAAAGATAAATATGGTATATAATTGTTTATATATAAATACTAACTTTTAAGTCAATGATAACCAAGATACAATCTGTAGAAAAAGAAATTTCATACAGAGAAATGGACTAGATGTGTGTGTGTGGGAGGGAAGGGGATCATATAGATCTCCCTAGTAAGGGAACAAGAATCAATAATTACAAATAGATGTGAGGGAAGAGCTGGAACAAGAAGATCAAGTAGAGACAGGAAGGGAAGAGGGTGGCAAGACAGGGAATACAAGAGAGACAGTTAAATTTAAGGGCCATTTAAGAGGTACTATGGAAATATAATATAGTAGAAGTTTCACATAATGTATACATATATGAAAGTGAGCTAAATGAAATCACACAATAAATAATAGGGAGACAGAGTCCCAACTGCCAATCTCTTATCCCCAAATCAATCTCCCAGTACCAGGATTGGGCTACATCCAATTGAGCTGTTGGCGCTGAAGGGTCCCATGGGAATCCCCATACAACTCAGACTGCTGCCAAGACTATAAGTTACTCTCCACTTACTAAGAGCAAGGCTCTGTTATTGAAAATAGAACCTACATAGCTCATTAAACATGAAGACATCAAGCTGGTGACCACACAAAACCTTTATCCCTCATGCTAGTGTGTTTGGTATGGAGAGGTAATCTACATAGTAACAAAGGAGAAATGTAAACATCAGCCCAGCCACATCCTTTGATCTACAGTGGTTTTCTGCAAGTTATTCAAGTTCAATGGTGGCACAAAGTTTGTGGGAGTAACCAAAGAGCATCTGCTTTGACTGTAGATTCACTGCACAATATGAAACCCATCCCTGGCACTGCTTGTGTGATCTAGAATCTGTGAATAAATAGCCCAGGGATGCAAGGGAAAACCAAATACTGCTGTTATAAAAATAATTAAAACAAACTAACAAAAAAAGCATAGCAGTAAAAATTATTCGAATGACATTCTTCTATAGTGTTTTGTTCATTCATCATCAGAGAAGTTTTCTCCTGCAGCGAGAGAAAATATAGTAATCCACAGTTAGACATGGAATGAGTGAGAAGCCACGAAACACTCAGCCCTAATTGAGAAGTCTCCTACAAATAACTCCCCTCAGGGCTTGGGGAACTCTGTGGTAAGAATGTAAGAGCAAAAAAGATTTCAAGAAAACAACTCTTCAATGGAGAAAGTATCTTTTGAAGAAAGGTAGCTTCAAAACTATAGTCATATATCAGACATATCCATTTACTAAAAATTAGTTGGTTATGTCCAATGCTGAGTATAAGCACAGCTCTTTCTTGCCTGTACATCAGCTCCAGTACTCAAAGGCCAGAGTGGTCAAGTAGGAATACCATGATTTCTCTCTTTCAGTTATAATCCTGTCCAACCACCTAAAAAGTGTTCCTGTACCTTTCTGTACCTTTTCATCCTAACCCTTGCTAACAGAACAAAGGAGAGTAGGAAATCCTGGGAAGGAAAGAACTTTTGCCACATGAAGGTCAGGCGGGTTAAAATTTGTATGATATGCCTCTAGAGACATTTGCATTCTTATTGGTTAGGAATCAAGAAATGTGGCACAGGATGCAGTTTGTAGAAGAAGAGGAATAAACAGCACCAATAGGAAGAAGACAAATATCTACTTCTGCATAACTAGCAGAAGGTCAGGAGAGGTTAAGTACCAGGCAGTTTTCAGGAAAGATTCATAGAACTAATTCAGTTTGCACTACTGTTACAGCAAGGAGTTCATGTCACTGTGAGCAAACCCTGGTTCAGAAAGAAGAGTGAATCCTTTTGCCCTGAATATAGGAGGTCAGAGTGTGCAGGTGATCCTGGATTAGTCAAAGGTTTAATATCTTCTTCATGACCTCTGCTGTCTGTCTTCCCCTTATTCATGTTCATGGTTCAGTCATTTCACTGCTCATTAGCATCTAAATTAAGGAGTAGGGACTTGGACTAAGATTTCTTTGATTCTGAGGGGGAAAAAGAGAAAAAGTAGCTGGAAGTAGTACAGCTGCTGATTCAGTGATGCCAGTGGTGTCCTCCTGATCCCACATCCTCTCCATAAAACACCTCTCCACTTCCCTTTTTAGACACTCTGCTGTATGCACACTGACAGACACAGTGGCCTAGCCTGTTAGTCTTTTTATAATTAAAATTTTCTTCTTATATTGAAAATAATGTTTTCACATAATATATATTGAATATGATTTTCCCTCTCTCTCCTCCTCCCAATTCCTTCTCCTCTCCCCTCGAATTCATATGCACTCCCTTTTTCTCATTTAAACACAAATAGGATAAGAATAAAATAAAAAATGTTAATATAGTAAAATATAATAAGATAAAATAAAACTTACTCATTGTAATTGGATAAACAGACAAACCAAAGGACAGGAGCCCAAGAGAAGGCATAGAAAACAGACTCACACTCAGGAATTCCATAAAAACACTAAACTGGAAGCCATTAAATGTATGTAACGAATCTGGTACCAATCAGTGGTGGCCATGCGCATGCTGCCTAATTTGGTTTGATGCAGGCAGAAAACAAGAGAAATTACATAACTTCAATGCATCATTTAATGTACAATTTAATGATAATGATGTATCAAACACTTAATGTTAGTGATTTCACAAAGGTATGTGTGAAACACCAAAGTAACAGAAATGAGAGTGAGCTTCTCATGGTCTCATGCCACCTAAACTAGAGAGGCTTTACAGTTCTGAATGTTTTGTAGTCTACATGAAAGACCACATACTTTTTCGACTCATTGAAGTTATTTGTGATTTTCTTCTTCCCCTCAACTATCTACCCACAGTTAGAATATAACCTCTGAAATCATTTTATAACTGTGTTCAAGGGTAGAAGAAAGCTTTTGACTCTTGTCTTAGGGTTTCTATTGCTGTGACAAAGCTCTCTGACAAAAATCAAATTGTGGAGGAAAGCCTCTAATTCATTTTACCGTTCCAGGTAATAGTCCATCACGAAGAGAAGCCAGAATAGGAACTCAAGCAGGGCAGGAACTGGAAAGCAAGAACTGAAGCAGAAGTCATGGAGGCATGCTGCTTACTGTTTTGATCTTTGTCGTTTGCTTAGCCTGGTTTTTCATACTCTCCAAGACCATCTGCTTTGAGGGCAGCACCAACCACAATGGTCTGTGCTCAGGCAACACCAAGAAAGTAAAGACCCAATAAGCAGCGCTCATTCTTCCACAGCTTTTGCTTCAGCTCTGGCCTCCAGGATTCTCCTTGAATTCCTGCCCTGACTTCCCTCAGTGACAGACTGTGATAGGGAACTGTTAACTAAAATTAACACTTTCTTTCCAAAATTTGCTTTCTGATCATTATCATAAGCGACCCCAAAAACTCTACCAAAGAACTTCTACAATTGAGAAACATCTTTAGTAATGTGGCAGGATACAAGATCAACTCCAAAAAATCGGTTGCCCTCCTATACACAAAGGATAAAGAAGCAGAGAGGGAAATCAGAGAAACATCGCCTTTCATGATAGCCACAGATAGCATAAAATATCTTGGGGTAACTCTAACCAAGGAAGTGAAAGACCTATTTGACAAGAACTTTAAGTCCTTGAAGAAAGAAATTGAGGAGGATACCAGAAAATGGAAAGACCTCCCCTGCTCTTGGATTGGGAGAATCAACATAGTAAAAATGGCAATTCTACCAAAAGCAATCTATAGATTCAATGCAATCCCCATCAAAATCCCATCAAACTTCTTCACAGACCTTGAGAGAACAATAATCAAGTTTATATGAAAAAACAAAAAACCCAGGATAGCCAAAACAATCTTATTCAATAAAGGAACTTCTGGAGGCATTACCATCCCTGACTTCAAACTCTATTACAGAGCAACAGTATTGAAAACAGGTTGGTATTGGTATAACAACAGAGAAGTCGATCTATGGAATTGAATAGAAGACCCGGGTATTAACCCACAAACGTATGAACACCTGATATTTGACAAGGGAGCTAAGGGTATACAATGGAAGAAGGAAAGCATCTTTAACAAATGGTGCTGGCATAACTGGATGTCAACCTGTAGAAGAATGAAAATAGATCCATATCTATCACCATGCGCAAAACTCAGGTCCAAATGGATTAAAGACATCAACATTAATCTGACCACTTTGAACCTGATAGAAGAGAAAGTGGGAAGTAGTCTACAAGATATAGGCACAGGAGACCAGTTCCTAAGCAGAACCCCAGGAGCGCAGACAATAAGAGAAGCAATGAATAAATGGGATCTACTGAAACTGAGAAGCTTCTGTAAAGCAAAGGACACTGTCAGTAAGACAAAAAGGCTACCTTCTGACTGGGAGAAGATCTTCACAAACCCCTCATCAGACAAAGGTCTGATCTCCTAAATATACAAAGAACTCAAGAAACTAGACACTAAAACTCTAATTAACCCAATTAAAAAATGGGGTACTGAACTGAACAGAGAATTCACAACAGATGAACTCCGAATGGCCAAAAGGCACTTAAGGTCATGCTCAACCTCCTTAGCGATCAGGGAAATGCAAATCAAAGCAATAGAAACCCTAAGAAAAGTCTATATTTCTTATCTGAAAACCCTCTTGGTGCCTGTTATTAGATCTCTTACCTGTCAAATTATTTTCCAGATTATTTGGTGCCTCCGTTCTTTATTACTGTCATGTGTGATTTAAGATTAACATTTTATTATATTAGCAGTTCCTTGCTATTATATATATTTTTTCTGTCTTTCCTTCTGTGGCTGAAATTCCATTTCAATGGGAACCCAACTATCATGTGTGTGTATATATATATATATATATATATATATATATATATATATATATATATATATTCATGTCCAGGTAAGGAAATAGTCAAGAGAGAAATAAATAAATAAATAGTTTTCTCAAGTTTCATGACTTTTCATCCTTGATAAACTCAATATTATTTAGCAGGCCTAGTACATTTCTAGGAACCAACTTCCTACTTCCCCTTTGATATTTCAGTTTGCCAACCTTTTAAAGCCAATTTTCCACTCCAGCCTCCCTCCACTGGCACTGCTAAGCCATCTTTTTATTATTTATCAGAGGGAAAAGGCAGTCAGGAATAGACTCGTTATTATCTGAATTGTGCTTGAGTGCATTATCCTCTCTTCCTCTGCCAGCTGAAGAACTGACTGTCCCCATCCTACTAGCTAACTAGCAACTCCATCTTCTCAGAATCAACACCCCAGTGACTATCTTCTTAGTCTTCCCTTCTACTGCTAAATAAACAGTAGTATTAAGTAATCAAAGACGATTATGTGAAGTAATTTACTGATTATCAAAATGCTTTACTTTGAAAAAAGTTCTCACTAAAAGCATTAGATAAATATATTTAGGGATCTAGAAAATACATAGAATCTTCTATGTTTTATTGAAATTTTGTAAAAAATTGAGGATTTTACATACCAGTAGTGGATTTCCACCATTTGTACTGCCCCTGTCACTCTTCCAACTCCTCTTTTATTCCCCATCTAAAATTCATTACTTTTTCTTCTTTGCTTATAACACATAAACACCCATATGTGGGTGTGCATATATATACATATAATGTTGCTCGTATGTATGCATTTTGAAGGATGACCACTGACCAGGCACTCATTCCTGGAGAAGAGTGGTTCACCTTTTCTCGGTAGACATTAATTATCTGTAGCTCTTCAGCCACAAATGGAGCTTATGTGGTTTATTCATCCACATTGGAAAGTCTATTTGAGTTTTCTTTGTGCAGATCCTATTTAGGAGGCTAAATTGCTGATCCATATTTATCCTGATGGACTTAGTTAGGGATGAAACCTAAGAAGTAAGAAAACATTAGAAATACAGTGTGATTCTTAAACACAAGTTTAAAAATAAGTGTGATACATGAAGATATGTTTATACAACTATGGAAGAACTTTCTTTTTTTTCATTTTTTTCAGCAATTTTTTTATTTTTTATTAAAAATTTTCACCTCTTCCCATTTCCCTCCCCCTCCCCCCACTCCCTCTCCTCCTCCCTCTCCAGTCCAAAGAACAGTTAGGGTTCCCTGTCCTGTGGAAAGTCCAAGGTCTTCCCCCCTCCATCCAGGTCTAGGAAGGTGAGCAACCAAACAGACTAGGCTCCCACAAAGCCAGTCCATGCAGTAGAATCAAAACCCAGTGCCATTGTCCTTGGCTTCTCAGTCAGCCCTCATTGCCAGCCACATTTAGAGAGTCCGGTTTGATCACATGCTCCATCAGTCCCAGTCCAGCTGCCTTTGGTGAGCTCCCATTAGATCAACTCCACTGTCTCAGTGGGTGGGTGCACCTTTCGTGTCCTGACTTCCTTGCTCATTTTCTTCCTCCTTCTGCTCCTTGTTTGGACCTTGGGAGCTCAGTCCAGTGCTCCAATGTGGGTCTCTGTATCTATCTCCATCCATTGCCAGATGAAGGTTCTATCGTGATATGCAAGATATTCATCAGTGTGGTTATAGGATAGGGCCAGTTCAGACACCCTCTCTTTAGCTGCCCAAGGAACAAGCTGGGGGCATCTCCTTGGACACCTGGGAACCCCTCTAGAGTCAAGTCTCTTGCCAACCCTAAGATAGCTCCCTCAATTAAAATATCTACTTCCCTGCTTCCATATCCACCCTTCCTCCATCCCAACCATCCCAATTAAAAATGGGGCACTGAACTGAACAGAGAATTCTCAACAGAAGAAGTTCAACTGGCCAAAAGACACTTAAGGTCATATTCTTAACTTCCTTAGCAATCAAGGAAATGCAAATCAAAACAACTTTGAGATACCATCTTACACCTGTCAGAATGGCTAAAATCAAAACCACAAATGATAGCCTTTGTTGCAGAGGATGTGGAATGAGGGGAACACTCATCCATTGTTGGTGGGAATGCAAACTTGTGAAACCACTTTGGAAATCAGTATGACAATTTCTCAGGAAATTCGGGATCAACCTACCCCAGGATCCAGCAATACCACTCTTGGGAATATACCCAAGAGATGCCCTATCATACTACAAAAGCATTTGTTCAACTATGTTCATAGAAGCACTATTTGTAATATCCAGAACCTGGAAACAACCTAGATGCCCCTCAATAGAAGAATGGATAAAGAAGGTGTGGAACATATACACTTTAGAGTTTTACTCAGCGGTAAAAAACAATGACATCTTGAATTTTTTGCATGCAAATGGATGAAAATAGAAAATGCTTTACTGAGTGAGGTAACTCAGACCCAAAAAGAGGAATATGGTATGTATATAGAATCACTTGATGTAAAATCATGTCTCCCTTGCCTGTTAGCATTTTGCTATACCACTTTTTTTCTCTAAACTGTCTCATCCTAAAAATGTTCTTTGTATGATTCCATTAATCCTATGTTTCATTTTACTTTCAACTTTTCTATGACTTTAAACTGGGCAGTTTGTAGCATCACTAGCTGTATTTATCCCTAGTGCATGAACTTGCTCTTTGGAGCCCATTCCCTATGAAGGATACTTTGCCCAGCCTAGATACAGAGGACAGGGGCTTGATCCTGCCTCAAGTGAATTGACAGATTTTGTTGACTCCCCATGGGAGGTCTTTCCTCTACTCTCTTCTCTCTAACCATCTCCCCTTCCTTCCACCTCCCCCCCTATGCACCCAAGGTTGCCTGTCTAAAATCATAAATAACCACAGTAAACATTAATAAACCAACTACTCAAAAAATGGTTCTCTTAGTTGAGATATATACTTCCCTGCTCCCATATCCATCCTTCCTCCTCCCATCCCATTCCCCCAGGATGGGGTGTGGCAAGGGGAGAATGTGGGAGGGGGGAGCAGGAGGATGGGAAGGAGAGACAAATGGGATTGGTATGTAAAGTAGATTGTTTTAAAAACCAAATCAGTGCTTAAAGAAAGCCTTATAGCTTTAAATATATATAAAAAATAAGACTTAAAATATGTATCAATCTCTCTAAGTCAGACAAAGAATACAACTTATCCAGGTACACTAGCAAGATTATACTAAAGAAGATCAACAAATTTTAAGAAAACATGCAGAAAAAAGACCAACAAATTCAGTAATAATTCCTAATATAGACTGATACAATCAGTACACATCTATTAAGATGGACAAGAACAAGAAAGAAAGAGGAAAGAAGAGGAAATATCAGATTAGGAAAAATATTCAGTTCCTTTGGAGTCCAACCTTCAGTGTTAAGATCGAATGCTACAGCAAGCAAAAGGCACTTGTATTAGGTGTATCTGAAGGTGAATGAATTCTCTGACACCATGCTGCTTCAAATAAGCGCCTTTATTATTTGCCTCTATTCTAATTTTAATTCCTCCTAGCTTCTTCTTTTCTAGCCAAAAAATTCTTTACCCTCGTGGGGCTGGAAGCCATGAAAAAAATTACAAGAATTAACCCTCATTGATCAAAAGCACATCCTTGGGGTAAGCAATAAGGAGCTGAGCCATTTTCCACAGCAATACAAGACTTTAAGGTTACAGGAATAAGACTGTGACCAGACTGGGTGGAGAAGCACGGTGGCCAGTGACAAACTTAGAGACATAGCTATATTCTCAGCTAGACTTGGCAAGTGAAGAATTGGCACGCGTTTCTTAGGATGTTTTGTGTAGCAACCTTGGTTGGACACCTGCGACTCTGAACTTGTACATAGCTCTAAGGTTTTAAATTTATGATCTATTTCCAAAAAGCCTTTAGTCTAGTTTGAACTTGTTCTAAGGTAATGATGTGGAATTTCCCTCTGTATGTTGTCATTACCATTAATGAATAAAGAACTTCTTTGAGCCTATAGCAGGGCAGGGCAGGGTAGAGTCAGAGAGAAGCCATGGAGCCACTGGAGACAGACACTGGGAACTTTACCCGGTAATCTACAGCACTTGGCAATATACAGATTAATATAAATGAGTTAAATTAATATAAGAATTATTCAGTAAGAAGCTAGAAATCATGGGCCAAGTAGTGACTTAATTAATACAGTTTCTGCGTGATTATTTCTAGTCCAAGCTAGCCGGGTGGCAAACAAATAAGAGGCCTCCTCCAACAGAGTAGCACACCAATGTGCGTAACTACATCCACATAAAAATGTGAGAAATCTTAAAAAATAATTCTACACACTAAAGAACAGGGTTAAGCATGATTTGTTAGCAGCATTTTCTTGGATGGGCTCTGTTTGCTAAAAGCAAACAGAGGCATGGCTTCTTTAAGAAAGGTTTTCCTGACTGAATGGTAGCAGAAAAGCCATTTTGAAGTGCCAGATTTTTGGGCAGTGCTGCCAGTGTGTCCTCTGGCTCTTTCGGGAGATGAAACATTGGGATGGGTTTTGTGAACAGCATGATACAGCTTGCTTGATAGCAATATGGACAGGCTTTGTGCCTGAAAGTGGGGCAGTGTACATGGCTCTCAGAGGCATGAGTGGCTCCACCATTCTGGACTAGGTGGGGCAAGCAGGCACTGCCATATTTCTTCTATCAATGGCACAGCTTAAGTTTTTAAGAAACACTTAGCATTTTAAGAAGTGCTTCTGGACAGTAAAGAATTACAGATACACATTAGGACAGATTCAGATATAAAAGACCTTTAAATGGGTCACAGGGTTGAATAAATGTATATAGGCTTGGGAGAGAGAATAAATAGTCATAAAAAGAAATAAGTGGTTTATAAAAATATAAAACAAAGTTTAAAGAGACAAAGTATAGACAGTCATAGATTAAAGGAATAAAAGTAATAGGGTAAGAAAAGCCACTTGAAGATGGAGTATACACAGAGAATATGGATTCTGTATATTATTGTGTTTGATTTGAATGTTTTGACTGTGAAGGAGCTAAGAACAGAGAGACATTTCATTGTATGGGCTGCTAAGCTAAACCAGCATGTAGATTATAAAGGTATCTTGACTTCAGAATCTGTATATAATGATATAATGCTTTGGAAAAGACGTTCTACAGTTCTTCTTTTGTTTCCACAGAGGATGAGAACTTGTTGATTGCTTCCAGACTAATATTATTTGATAGACAATGAACCCCCAAGAGGTCACTGTAAACACCCCCCAAAATTATGTCACCCAATAAACAGCAGGAAAAAGTTTGGACAAAGCTATGCTCATATTTCTAAATATTGTTTGTAAATGCTTCTTTATATTTAAATGGAGATATGCTATAGAGATTTGAATTGACATGGATTGTAAAAGAAGTGGCGGGCTGTGTACCACCACTGGCTCCTGACTAGCTTTATCCGAAATAATTACACGGAAACTGTATTCATTTAAACACTACCTGGCCCATTATCTGTAGCCTCTTCTTGGCTAACTCTTACATATTGATCTAACCCATTTCTAATAATCTGTGTAGCACCATGAGGTGGTGGCTTACCGGGAGGATTCTAATCGGCATTCGTCTCAGAGAGGAGAGTCATGGTGACTGCCTCACTGCCTTCTTCCTCTCAGCATTCTGTTCTGTCTACTCCACCCACCTAAGGGCTGGCCTATCAAAAAGGCCAAGGCAGTCTCTTTATTAACCAATGAAAGTAACAATAGACAGATGACCCTCCTCCATCAATGGATCTTGATTTATTGACACAAATTTAAGGTCAATCTTGTTATATGTATATTTCTGTTCTTGGTTAAGATATTTTATAGCTCATTTAAAAATGTTACATATAATTAATAAATATAGATTAATAGTTAATCATCTATAATAGCTGAGCTTGTAGTCACGTTCGTTAGTTTTTCTACATATATAGAGATATATTTCAGTTAGGCATTCTTCAAATCTTTCAGAGACCTTTAGAATATGGCATTTAAATGTTTTAGGAAATTAGTTCTTTTCATGACAGTGGGCTGCATCTGCTCCTGGTATTACCAATTACTTCAAGAGGAAGATGGGCATCGAAGAGGCTCCTTATGATGTTGGTTAGCCATTTGGGCAAGAAACTGCTCTTGCTTGTACATAATAATGGATTAAAATGCAAGACCCACAGAAAAATGACTATTGAACTTCCTTAAAGGTAAGATGAACCTTTGGGGTCCCTACTTCATGAAAGAGTTGCTAGATATTCTGCACAATATAGAAGAAAGTGATTGAAATTTCCTTCTTCATGGAACAGTCTTCTGAATACTATGGGTCAGTAGGCTGAAGATGGATGCCCCTATGATGCAGAATAATTTTGGGTGACTGCCTGAAGATCTGAGAGAAAAACAGTCCCACTGGTCAGCCTTACAGACCAGATTATGGTAACACAAACCTTTAATTCCATCAACCACACTAGTTGCCAAAGAAACTGGGTGGTGCATGCCTTTAATGACAGTGGTGAACACCTTTAATCCCATCCCTAGAAAGGTTTATAAAATGGGAGGAAACAGTTCTCAACACAGTCTCATTCTGAGATCCCAGGAGGCAGGGTTGCCATTTCACACTGAGGTGGAAGTAAGAGCCAGTAGCTGGCTGTTTTGCTTTTCAGAAATTCAGGTTGAACCCCAATTTCCTTTTCTGAGTTTTTATTAATCATGCTTAATTTGGTATCTAACTCTTTGGAGTACGAATTCACAAAAAATGACATTTGCTTGAGGCTTTTTAGCCAGATTATAGTAACACATAGCTTTAATCACAGTAGCCACATTAGTTGCCACAAAAACTGAATGGTGCATGCCTTTAGTGACAGTGGTGCACACCTTAAATCTCAACCCCAGAGAGGTTTATAAAATAGGAGGAAACAGTTCTCAACACACAGTCTCATTCTGGGATTCCAGGAGGCGAGATCGCCATTTCAGAATGAGGTAGAGGTAAGAGCTAGTGGCTGACTGTTTGCTTTTTAGATCTTCAGGTTGAACCTCAGTTTCTCTTTCTGAGTTTTTATTAATCATGCTTCACTAGTATATTTTCTATATATCAAAATTGTACAGCTAATTGAAAATCATCTCCCTGACCTTCCACAGATACATGTGCCCATAAGATTGAGAAGTAATCATGAGATTATATATGCTCATAACACGACGTTACACATTACAATGCAGGTTTTGGGGTGACATCAAGTTGTTTCAACAAATGACACCAAGTTTCTAGAGCTGATGGTCCTGAATGCCTTTCTGGACAGGATTAGTCTCCACTAGAGAATCACTCCTCTGATAGGTTGACTTCTGAACACTAATTGTTATCTGCTTTAACTCTCATGGCCTCTGACAGGATTCTTTTCTGTCACCAATGACCCATCATGGTCCACCAATAAGCCATCAACCATTCTATGTTGATAGCATCCCATTGGGATATTACAAGGATTCTTGCTGAATAAATAAACAAACTATTCTTAACCCAATATCAGAAATGCAACAAAGGACAAAAGTATCTAACAGTCTTATACAACTGTGTACCCAATAAACTCCAACAAACACAGGCCTGACAAGGTATGCTCACTGGTATAGTAGTGACATGAACATTCCTGGAGCAATCAACTACTTTCTGATTGAATTTAAAGCCCACTCCAAAAGATAGAACTCATGCCTGGCAGTATTGTCTGGGCTAAAACCACATAACTAGCTAGATCAATAGGTTCTACCAGAAAACTGCCTACGATACTTATGTTAAATCAATACAATAATAAACTGCCCCAACTTGTTAATTTATACCTAGAGACTAGTGGCTCTCTCAACCATCATCAGAGAATATTATTTTAGAGTAGGTAGCGACTAACACAGAGACCTACAGAGAATAAGAGACTATGAAGTGCTCAGATTTCAATAAAACACTTACATTCTTTCCCTGAAAACTTAGGGGTCATATTGAAAGAGGAGGAAATAAAGATTGCAAGAGTCAGAGATATTAGATATCTGTAGCAGAACAGTATTGGCCAGACATGCCAGGGCCATTACACACATGAGTTTACATCAGATTTGATTTCATGCAGAAGATTTATATGATATCAAACCAAGCAAAAGTTCCAGCATGATGTAGAGGAATTCATGAAGTACTATACCTACCTGAGGAGATATTGGCAAAAAATAATGCATGTTGAGAAAGGGGGAACATTTTCGTGAGTGGTGTGGCATACAAGAAGATACCCATATTCTAGTAGATTGTACTACATCCGGGTACATATCGACAAATACTAGTTTCAGCCTTGATCAAGAAACCATCTCTTTGAAGTCAACATTAATGAACGCAGAGACTCACAGCTGAACAAGGAGCTAAGGATAGTGATGATTGAGTGCATAGTCCTAAATAGAACATTTTTAACACCATTTTGAATAATTAGGTATCAGAAGTGAGGAATGCATTGAGCTGGAAGGTAGGGAGAAAGGGTGAGAAACCTCATGTTTAGGGGTTTCAGTTACCTCAATTACAATCATGAACTCAGTTATTTGCATTGGGTTCTCTGTTTGGTTTTGCTAGCTTGACACAAGCAGAGACATATCTGGGGAAAGAGAATCTAAGTTGAGAAAATACCCTCATCAAAGCGGCCTGTAGGCAAGACTGTGGATTATTGCATCAATTATTGATTGATATGGGTATGTGGTCTTGAGTGTTACAAGAAAGCAAAGAGGAGCAAACCAGTTAGCAGTGTCCTCCATTGCCTCTACTTCAGTTCCTGCCTCCAGGCACATAGCATTTAGTTCCTGCTATGACTTGCTTTGATGATGAACTGTGATGAAGAATTATAAGCTGAACTAGCCCCCTAGACACCAACCTCCAGCTGCATTTGGTCATGGTGTTTTGTTACAAATGAAATGATTATCAAGGCAACCTTTTAACAGTAAGAGATGGGGGGGGGGTGAACCTGGTAAACTACAGCCTACTGATTATGCAAGAGGAGGGGGCCATCTCTTTCATTGTATGCCAACTGGTAAGTCTACCAGGTTCAACTGGATAGTTCCACATACATGAAGATAGCCTTAGTTAAGTTTAGTGAGTCACACAATAAACAAAGAAGTTGTGAATGTAAGAAATGGATTTATGGTATAAGAGACAGATAAAAGGGCCTTGGAAATGAGAGTAATCAGAATGAATTACAATTGCCATGACAGTATCAAAAAATAACTTTAAGATTACAAAACCATACAAATGCCCAAACTGTTCTATTTAATTCATATAAAGTTTTAATATTGGCAGGGTAAACCTCACTGAAGAGTCAGGACAATAGTTGACGTCACAGGGATGCTGTCTTAGGGTATCTACCGCTGTGAAGAGATATCATGGCCATGGTGACCCTTATAAAGAAAACATGTAATTGGGATGACTCACAGTTTCAGAAGTCCGTTATCATCATGACTGGGAGCACCAGAGTGCAGGCAGCCGGGAGCACCAGAGGGCAGGCAGAGATGTTGCTAGAGTACCTGAGAGTCATATATCTTGCTGGCAACAGCAAGTTGACTGTGACACTGTATCCCGAGTAAAGGAAACCTCCAAACCTACCCCCAAAAGAACACACTTCCTCCAGGAAATCAGTATCTACTCCAATGAAGCCACACCTTCGAATAGCGCCATTCCCTATGAGACAATGCAGACAATTGAGATCAAGCTGCCACAGAGGCTACTGAATTCCTGGTAGTAATCCTCTCTTTCTCTCCTAGATAGGTCTATTTACTGTGCTCACTCATTGTGATTTGTTTTCCATAAATATGAGCTCACATATATTAAGTCTTTGTTAGATATTTTTGAAATTATTATATCTTGGAATTTGCAGAGTCATGGAAATTTTTTGTGGGAAAAAAAAGAACGCTGTTATTGTTTCAAGCTTGGAACATATTTTCATCAAAAAGCAGGATAGAAGACCAATCGTATCAAGGAACAGGTGTTCTTGTGTTTCTATTTAAGTCAACTGTTAGCTTTATGACTTTGACCTTATTATATGGTCTACCTAAACATTTTCTTGTAAAGGAAACACATGACAAGAATATATAATGTGCATCATTAGGCACAAAGGATTCTTTCCTTTATGCTAAGGAATTTGGTGCTCAGAGCATGTCCTCAGAATGACTTACAGCCAGAAGATGTGGCTTTTGTGGTTACTGTATTTCTACTTTTACTTACTTGAAAAAATTGAACTTAGAAAATTATAAGGTATCAATGACATAAAATCCATAATCACTTTGCTTTTACCATATCCTGTATTCTGGTTAGATCCTAGGCCAGCCAAAACACTGCAATGTTAAGAGTAATTTTCCTATGTTGAACTATCAGTTAGGAAACATTTTTATCTCATCTGGGACAAAAGTAAATATCTTCACAGTTCGTTTTCAATTATCACCAGTTACATTTTCACATGTTCAATTTACGAATTCTCCTTTCTTTCTTTCTTTCTTTCTTTCTTTCTTTCTTTCTTTCTTTCTTTCTTTGCTTATTCTATTAACAATTTCTGATTTTCTTTGTTTTCTGCAAACCTGACAGTGTGGAGACAGTGTCTCCACAGGGGAATTTCCCCTTCATCTGCTGTGCTGTCCAGTCACATCCAAACAGAAATACTTGGAGAACTCTAGCTTGTTTCAGCTACTATATTCAGGTATCTAGGCTGTCTTTTTTTTTTTTTTTTGAAGTGTTTTTCACTTTCTTCAAAATCAGGCAAATAAACACCCCACACTACAGATTATATTTTTAAAAGAGAAAACTGAGACCCCCCAAATTTTATATATATATATATATATATATATATATATATACATATATATATGTGTGTGTGTGTGTGTGTGCATAAATATATATATTTTTATATATACACACACATATATAGTGTGTGTGTCTGTGTATCTGTGTGACTGTGTGTCTTTGTGTATGTGTGTGCCCTGACATGAAGAGCTTTTCATAAGGGTACTAGTGATGGAACCTGAAGGCCCAGTAAGTACCTCTATTCCTGTCCACTTTATTTTTGGAGGCATGATCTCCCTCTGAGGCTGAATTGACCAATTGGCTGCCCAGACAGTTTCCAGGATCCTTCTGTTTCTGTCTCCCATATTTACTATTACAGGTGTTCCTATCATTAAGAGCTTTTGACAATGACGCTGGGGATTCAAACTCAGGCCTCATGTTTAGAGTGTATGCACCTAACCCACTAAGCGATCTCTCTTGGCAGTAATAGGTGAAATTTTAACAGTGAAGGATTTCTAATAAAATTTAATGATGGATTAGCATTTAGTAAACCAAGAAACTACATAAAATTAAAAGAGGTAGTGTTATAGAATGTTGAGAGAAAATAAGAAGACATCTTAATGAAATTTATTGGTGGTTATATTTAAAAATAGCCATTCTTATAAATTAAATAGAATATGTTCATTAAATGAAAGACAGTCTTAGTACAAATATGAGTTATAATAAAATATAACTACTTTATTGCCATGCAAAATAGTTGTAGTACAACATGGGATGATATTAATCAGTAATATATAGATATAAAGCATTGATTCATGGATTTAAATGATGGGTATAGATATAAAGACTTTTAATTATAGAAAACACAAAGCAGAAAATTAAATTTCATCTTTTCTTCTTCAAAATAATTGTCTAAACAACAATACACTGATAAATAAAGAACAAATAAATAATAATGTTAAGGTATAATTTTTTCTCTTTATCCTTTTTAAAATTATTTGTTGGGCACTGAACAGTGATAAGTTGTAGTAGGACATTCTTACACATTTACTATACTTTCTCTTATTCTTCTAATTGTTTTTCACCCTTCTCCAACAAAATATTTCTCTTTTGTGCTTTAAAATCACAAGAATTCCAGTATCTCTCTGCCACATAAGAGATGCTCCCTTTAATGATCCTGTCTACTTTTATGAACCACGCATGCAACACACACACACACACACACACACACACACACACACATACCAGACATATTTCTCTTTTTGAATTATATTGTAGCATCAAATTTTATTTTAGTGTTTATAATTTTATTTTTTTATTTTTCTCTCATACAATACATTATTATTGCAGCATCTCTTCCCTTCCCTTCTCCAAGTCCCCCTCCCCGACCTCCTGTATTTTACCCCAAATTCACCTCTCCTCCATTTTTCCTCAGAAAAGAGCACGTACCTCTCAGTGATTTTAACTGAACATAAAACAAGATGCAATAATTCTAGGCATAAACCCTCATATCAAGACTGGATAAGTCAACACACTAGTGAGCAGGTAAAAGAGTCAGGGACACCCCCACTCCCACTGTTATGAATTCAACGGAAACCCCAAGCTAAACAACAACAGCATGTATGCAGAGAATCTAGCACAGACCTACGCAGACTTCTGATTATGTCAGTCTCTATGAGCCCCTCACAGAGTTAGTTAGTTGATTATGTAGGCTTTGCCTTCTTGGTATAGTACCTCTCTGGCTCCTACAATCCTCCTCCTTCTTCAGGCTTCCCCGAGCTCTGCCAAATGTTTGGGTGTGAGTCTTTGTATCTGATCTCATAACCTTTTGAGATAAGCCTTTTTTGATGACTGTTGAACTAGGCAATTAGGAATTATTTCATTGACTTTTTTTTGAAAGTAATTTTATTAAATTATAAAAGTTTCCATTTATGCCCCTCTTCCCAATGCCCTCCCACTCCCCCCCTCCCTCTCCTCCTCCCTCTTTGTCCCTATGGGAAGTCAGGGTTTCCTGCCCTGTGGGAAGTTCAAGTTCCTCCCCCCTCCCTCCAGGTCCAGGAAGGTGAGTATCCAAACAGACTGGATCCCAAAAATCCAGTATATGCAGAGGAAACTAGTCCCAGTGTCATTGTCAATGGCTTCTCAGGAAGACTCCAGGCCAGCCACATTCAGAGAATCCGGCCACATTCAGAGAATCTGGTTGGATCACGTGCTCGTTCAGTCGCAGTCCAACTGGCCTTGGTAAACTCTCATTAGATCCGACCCCTTGTATCAGTGGGTGATAGCATCCCTCGCAGTCCTTCGTCATTTTCTTCCTGAGCCCCCCAAGATTCATTGACTTTTTAAAATCAATTATATTTGGTCATACCCTGGGTCTCTGAGCCATTCAGCTTCCAGATCCTGGTCATTGAGGCAGTGTTGGGTATGGGCTCTCTCTCTTGGCTTGAACCTCAAGTTAAAGCAGTCATTGGCTAGCCGTTCCCACAAGCCCTGAACCACCATTGCCCCAGCACATCTTGAAGGCAGAACAGTTTGTGGGTCAAAGGTTTTGTGGATGGATTGATGTCCCAATCCTATGACTGGGAGCCTACCTGGTTACAGAAGAAGGCCAGATCAGGCTTCAGATCTTCTATTACTAGAAGCTCTCACTAGGGTCACCTCATAGGCTCCAGGAAGTGCAGGGGCACTAGATTTCCATATCGTCCATTAAATGCCCACCTATTCCAGTTGTCTCTCTCCATTTTCTCTATCTGCATACTTCCCTCCTTCATCTTAAGTCATTCTGAGTGAGGCAACCAAGACCTAGAAAGACAAACATGATGTATACTCAATTATACACAAGAAAGTTAATTACTAAACTTCAACAAGACAAGGTAGGACAGTCCTTCAGAATGCCCTGCTTCTCAAGAAAGTTTGTTAGATATGCTAGGCCTGTAGGCCAGAGTTGGATGCTTCAACATTACAGAGGAACTTTGGATGACTGTCCAGACAGTCTGATGTCCCTGTCATTAGGTAATATTTCATTTTTCTGGGGTATTTGATTGAGCTAAAGACTAAATAAATAAGCTGTTGAGTTTCCTTAGTTATAATAAAAAGGAAATTATCTATAAAACTTTAGACTTGCCAAGATAAGATAAATAATAGAGAATTTTCTCTAATTTTGCCACAGACAAATAGACTGAATCTTTTGACTATGATTCTTACTTGGTAACTGTTTTTTGTTGTATATAATTTTACTATGTTAAAGTTAAAGCCTTTCTTTTTAACCATATAAAAGGAGGTAAATGCTGTAAAAATCATGTCATAGATTATGTCAACATTATGCTGTATTCAAATTTTCTCCGACCAGTTCATTACTTTTCAGTGAGCATCAGGCAAGTTGTTCAGGCACAGATTCATTGTTAAAATATCACACAAACGTCTATTGTTATTGTTACTGAACTCCTTGATTCCCTCTGAAACATAAACTGGACCTCCACAGACCACATTATTCTTGGCATTGCTCTTTTCTAGTCTTCTGCTAGAATGGTCTATTACTCTCTCCTTATAACATCCAACTTCTTTTCTAATCCAAAATTACAACTTATTTCTAATTCCCCCCCCCCATCCAACATGGTCAAGCTCTTCTCAGAAATACCCTACTTCTTAGTACCAACTTCTGTGTAAATTATTCTTCTGTGGCTTTGATAACATACTGTCTTAGTTAAGTTTTTTATTGTTTTAAAAATACACCATGACCACATCGCCATATGAAGGTTCTGTGGTGACATGCAAAATATTCATCAGTATGGTTATGGGCCAAGACCAGTTCAGGCACCCTCTCCTCTGCTGCCCAGAGTACAATCTGGGAACCTCTCCTTGGGCCTGGGAACCCCTCCAGAATCAAGTCTCTTGCAAACCCTAAAATGGCTCCCTTAGTTGAGATATAAATTTCCCTGCTCCCAAAACCATCCTTCCTCCCTCCCCACCTCCCATTCCCCCAAGCCATCCCCAATCCTCCCCCTCTCCCCTCTCCCTAACCATCTTCCCTTACTTCCACCCCCAACCCCCCATGCACCCAAGTTTGCCTGGCAATCTTGCCTACTTCTAATATCCAGGAGGATAACTATATGATTTTCTTCAGGTTCACGTTCATATTTAGCTTCTCTAGGATCGCAAATTATAGGCTCAAAGACCTTTAACTATGGTTAGAATCCACTTATGAGTGAGTCCATACCATATTCCTCTTTTTGGGTCTGGGTTACCTCACTCAGTAAAGAGTTTTCTATTTCCATCCATTTGCATGCAAAATTCAAGATGCCATTGTTTTTCACCGCTGAGTAAAACTCTAATGTGTATATGTTCCATACCTTTTTTAACCATTCTTCTATTGAGGGGCACCTAGGTTGTTTCCAGGTTCTGTCTATTACAAATAATGCAGCTATGAACATAGTTGAACAAATACTTTTGTAGTATGATAGGGCATCTCTTGGGTATATTCCCAAGAGTGGAATTGCTGTGTCCTGAGGGAGGTTGACTCCCAGTTTCCTGAGAAACCACCACACTGATTTCCACAGAGGCTGTAAAAGTTTGCATTCCCACTAGCAATGAATGAGTGTTCCCCTTACTCTACAACCTCTCCATCATAGGCTATCATTTGTGTTTTTGATTTTAGCCATTCTGACAGGTTTAAGATCTCAAAGTTGTTTTGATTTGCATTTCCCTGATCGCCAAAGAGGTTGAATATGACCTTAAGTGTCTTTTGGCCATTTGAACGTCTTCTGTTGAGAATTCTCTGTTCAGATCAGTACCCCATTTTTAAGTGGGTTAATTAGAATTTTAATGTCTACTTTCTTGAGTTCTTTATATATTTTGGAGATCAGACCATTGTCTGATGTGGGGTTGGTGAAGATCTTCTCTCAAACAGTTGGTTGCCTTTTGGTCTTAATGACAGTGTCCTTTGCTTTACAGAAGCTCCTCAGTTTCAGGAGGTCCCATTTATTCATTGTTGCTCTTATGGTCTCTGCTACTGGGGTTCTACTTAAGAAGTGGTCTCCTGTGCCCATGTGTTGCAGACTATATCCCACTTTCTCTTCTATCAGGTTCAGTGAGGTCAGATTAATATTGAGGTCTTTAATCCATTTGGACTTGAGTTTTGTGCATGGTGATAGATATGGATCTATTTTCATTCTTCTACATGTTGATATCAGTTATGCCAGCACAATTTGTTAAAGATGCTTTCTTTCTTCCATTGTATAATTTTAGGTCCTTTGTCAAAAATCAGTTGTTCATAGGTTTGTGGATTAATAGCCGGGTCTTCTATTCGATTTCAATGGTTCATCTCTGTTTTTATGCCAATACCAAGCTGTTTTCATTACTGTAGCTCTGTAAAAGAGTTTGAAGTCAGGGATGGTAATGCCTCCGGGAGTACTTTAATTGTATAGGATTGTTTTGGCTATCCTGAGTTTTTTGATTTTTCATATAAAGTTGATTATTGTTCTCTCAAGGTCTATTAAGAATTTTGTTGGAATTTTTTATGGGGACTGCATTGAATCTATATATTGCTTTTGGTAGAATTGCCATTTTTACTATGTTGATCCTCCCAATCCAAGAGCATGAGAGATCTTTCCATTTTCTGGTATCCTCTTCAATTTATTTCTTCAAAAACTTAAAGTTCTTGTCAAATAGAACTTTCACTTCCTTGGTAAGAGTTACTCCAAGATACTTTATGCTATTTGTAACTATCGTGAAAGGTGATGCTTCTCTTTCCCTCTCTGCTTCTTTATCCTTTGTGTATAGGAGGGCAATTGATTTTTTGGAGTTGATCTTATATTCTGTCACATTACTGAAGGTGTTTATCAGCTGTAGGAGTTTTTGGGGTCGCTTATGTACACTATCAAATCATCTGAAAATAGCAAAAGTTTGACTTCTTCCTTTCCAATTCGAATCCCCTTGATATCCTTATGTTGTCTTATTGCTATGGCTAGAACTTCAAGCACTTTATTGAAGAAGTATGGAGAGAGTGGACAGCATTGTCTTTTTCCGGATTTTAGTGGAATGGCTTTGAGTTTCTCTCCATTCAATATGATGTTAACTATCAGCTTGCTGTATATAGCTTTTATAATATTTAGGTATGAACATTGTATCCCTATTGTCTTCAAGACCTTTATCACAAAGGGTGTTGAATTTTATTGAATGCTTTTCAACATCTAATGAAATGATCATATGGTTTTTTCTTTCAGTTTATTTATATGATGAATTACATTGATAGATTTGCATATGTTGAACCAGCCCTGCCTCTATATGATGAATCCTACTTGATCATAATATATAATTTCTTTGATTGTTCTTGGATTTAATTTGCCAGTATTTTATTGAGAATTTTTGCATCAATGTTCATTAGTGAGATTGGACTGTAATTCTCTTTCTTGGTTGTGTCTTTGTGTGGTTTTGGTATCAGGGTAACTGTAGCTTCATCAAAGGAGTTTGGCAATGACTCTAATGTTTATATTTTGTGAAATACATTAAGGAGTATAGGTATTAGCTCTTCTTGGAAGTTCTGGTAGAATTCTGCATTGAAACCATCTGGTCATGGACATTTTTTGGTAGGGAGGTTTTTGATGACAGCTTCTAATTCTTCGTGACTTACAGATCTATTAAATTGTTCACCTGGTCTTGATTTAATTTTGGTATATGGTACTTATCTAAAAATGTCCATTTCTTTCACATTTTCCAATTTTGTGGCATCCAGGCTTTTGTAGTAAGTTCTAATGATTCTCTGAATTTCCTCTGTGTCTGTGGTTATGTTTCCCATTTTCATATCTGATCTTATTAATTTGCATGTTCTCTCTCTGCCGTTTGATTAGTTTGGATAGGGGTTTGTCAATCTTGTTGATTTTCTCCAAGAATCAGCTTTTTGTTTCATTGATTCTTTGGATTGTTTTCTGTGTTTCTATTTTGTTGATTTCAGCCCTCAGTTTGATTATTTCCAGTCTTCTATTCCTCCTGGGTGAGTCTGCTTCTTTTTTTTTTCTAAAGCTTTCAGGTGTGCTGTTAACTCTCTAATGTGTACTGTCTCCATTTTCCTTATGTGGGCACTTAGTGCTATGAACTTTCCTATTAGCACTGCTTTCATAGTGTTCCATTGGTTTGGGTATGTTGTGTCTTTATTTTCATTAAATTCAAGGAAGACTTTAATTTCTTTCTTTATTTCTTCCTTGAAATAAAGGTGGTTCTGAAATTAATGGTGGTTCTGTAGTTGACTGTTCAGTTTCTATGTGTTTGTTGACTTTCTGAGGGTAGAATTGTTGTTGAATTCTAACTTTATTCCATGGTGATCCAATAGTACACAGGTGGTTACTACAATTTCTTTGTATCGATGGATGTTTGCTTTGTTACCAATTATGTGATCAATTTTTGAGAAGGTTCCATGAGATG
The DNA here is from genome assembly GCF_982192425.1 of Myodes glareolus. Taxonomy (NCBI): domain Eukaryota; kingdom Metazoa; phylum Chordata; class Mammalia; order Rodentia; family Cricetidae; genus Myodes; species Myodes glareolus. The sequence goes on from NC_142050.1 coordinate 8,205,554, forward strand.
CTGAGAAGAAGGTTTATTTTTTTCTGTTTTGGTGTTATGTTCTATAGATGTCTGTTAAGTCCATTTGGCTCATTACATCTGTTAGTTCTCTTATTTCTCTGTTAATTTTCTGTCTGGTTGACATGTCCATTGGTGAAAGAGGAGTGTTGAAATCTCCTACTCTTAGAGCGTGGGGTTTGATGTATGCTTTGAGTTCTAGTAATGTTTCTTTTACATATATGCGTGCTTTTTTATTAGGGGCATTTATATTCAAGATTGAGATTTCCTTCTGATGAATTGTTCCAGTTATGAGATTAAAGTGTCCTTCTTCATCTCTTCTGATTGATTTTAGTTTGAAATCAATTTTGTCAGATATTAGTATAGCCACACTCACTGGTTTCTTTGGACCATTTGATTGGAAAACCTTTTCCCAACGCTTTACTTTGAAGTAGTGTCTGTCTTTGAGTTTGAGGTGTGTTTCTTGTAAACAGCAGAATGTTGGATCCTGTTTTTGTATCCATTCTCTTAACCTGTGCCTTTTTATAGGTGAACTGAACCAATCATATTAAGTGATATTAATGACCAGCAGTTGCTAATTCCAGTTATTTTTTCTGGTGGTAGTGTATCGGCGAATAAATCCCACACCAGTTATGTTTTAAGGGGTTATTTATTTTGGGGGACAAAACTTACATACACCATAAACCGTCAGGAAGGGAGCCTAGTCGCTGGAGCAGGAGCCGGGAACAGGAGCTTGGAGCAGGAGCCGGGAGCAAGCACTGGAACCAAGAGCCAGAACCAAGAGAGCCTGATCCGGATCTGCTTCTCTTTTTAAAAGAGAAATATACCACGCCCCAGTGGGCTGGTATTTAAGCAGCTATTGGCTGATGGAGCAGAAGTCGCTCCCCGCTGCACTGTGGGCTCATATTTCAGCGACTATTGGTTGAGGCAGCAGAAGTTACTCCCACAACAGTAGTGTTTGTGTGTTTCCCTTCTTTGAGTTGTGCTGGTGGAGGGTTGTTAGATGTTTGTGTTATTATGGGTGTTGTTGGCTTCCTTGGTTTGTGATTTTCCATCTAGTATTTTCTGTAAGGCTGGGTTTGTGTCTATGTATTGTTTGAATCTGTTTTTATTCTGGAATATCTTGCTTTCTCCACCGATGGTGAATGCAAGCTTTGCTGGGTATAGTAGTATCTGTTTGCATCCATGGTCTTTCAGTATCTATAACACATCTGTCTAAGACCTTCTGGCTTTCATGTTTTCCATTTAGTAGTCAGGTATAATTCTGATAGCTTTCCCTTTATATGTTACTTAAGCTTTTTCCTTTGTAGCTCTTAATATTTGTTATTTATTCTACATGTTTTGTGTTTTGATTATTATATGGCGAGGGGATGCTTTTTTTCATCCAGTCTATTTGGTGTTCTGTATGCTTCTTGTACTTTCATAGGAATATCCTTCTTTAGTTTGGGAAAGTTTTCTTCTATAATTTTGTTAAATATATTTTCTGAGCCTTTGAGCTGTAATTCTTCTCCTTCTTCTACCCCTATTATTCTTAGGTTTGTTCTTTTCACAGTGTCCCAGATTTCCTGGATGTTTCGTGTTAAAAACTTTTTGAATCTGTTATTTTCTTTAATCAATGAGTTTATTTCCTCTATAGTATCTTCAGTGTCTGAGATTCTTTCTTCTATCTGTTGGTTATGCTTGTCTCTGTAGTTCCTGATCAATTTTCCAGATTTTCCATATCCAGCCTTCCCTCGGTTTATGTTTTCTTCATTACCTCCATTTCATTTTTCAAGTCTTGAACTGTTTCCTTTACCTGTTTGATTGTTTTATCTTGGTTTTCTTGGGTATCTTTGAGAGATTTATCCATTTCTTCTACCTTTGTGTTTGTCTTCTCCATTTCTTTGTAGCAGTTTTTCACATCCTGTTTAAGGTCCTCTATTATTTTCATAATGTTACATTTAAAGTCGATTTTTTTTCTACATTTTTTTGGAATAGGGTGTTCAAGTCTTCTTGTTGCGTGACCCCTGGCATCTGGTGTTGTCATGTTGCCTTTCAGGCTGTTGGAGGAATTCTTGCTTTGACGCTTGTCCATCTCTTCCTTTAAAGGCAGCTAGGAGAGTCTTGGTGTCTTGGTCCAATCTATGCTGTGACTGACTCTGGGTGGATCTCCTCAGTGCAGGAGCATGAACTGTTCCTGGGCCGAGGACCTCGCAGACAATAGGGCAGGCAGTCTGAAAGGTTATTCTCAGCACAGTGACAGGACTCTTGGAGGTCCAAGGACCCCACAGACAAAAGCATCACACCAATCTTTTAACTGTAATCTCCCCTTTAATAAAATCAAAATCAAAAAGCAGATAACATACATACTTCTACCATATAATGTCACTATCTAAAGAACAGCTCCATACTATGATTTTCTCCTATCTCAGCAACCTTCACAGCACTTTCTAGTACTGTGAAAGCAAGCAACCTAGGAGGGAAGTTTCCTTGTTGGTTGGAGAATAGTTTCTCAATGTCCATGAAGAAGGCATTCATATTTTTAAAATTCCAAATCATTGAGATTGAAGAACAATCTTTATTTATTTTTTTAAATATTTATTTATTTATTATGTATACAATATGCTGTTTGTGTGTATGCCTGCAGGCCAGAAGAGGGCACCAGACCTCATTACAGATGGTTGTGAGCCACCGTGTGGTTGCTGGGAATTGAACTCAGGACCTTTGGAAGAGCAGGCAATGCTCTTAACCTCTGAGCCATCTCTCCAGCCCCAATCTTTAATATTGTAAGTATCCATTTCCAAAATATGATTTTTTCCTATGTTCATTCACTGAAGAAGGCAAGAGAGAGAAGAACACTAGAATAAGACAAAAAAATCACACTCAACCATAGCATTGACAGTAGCTTGGAGGAAGAAATATTAGGAACAACCTGGGGAAGTAGGCTGGGTCAATAGCAGAGAGGTCATGATGTCTTGACGGTTACCTTTGACATTGCAAACAGATTTTAAATTAATAATGGGAGAATGTTTATTTATTTATATATACCTAAATCACTTAAAATGTATTGCATATAGTCCAAAAATTCTTTATTTAAGAAAACGTATTTCAAGTAAATGGTCAGCCTAAAGAAGTGTTTATGGAAATTATTTCTTGGATATTAAAACATAAACATTATTATTTCATATGTATACTCCCAATAGAATCAATAGAAGTTGCATGCATCTTACTCTTAGGGCAAATACACGAAAAGACAGATTTCAGGTTCATATCAACTGAAATTTAACATTTAAATCACTAAACATCTCTAAGTGCCATTGCATGTCTTAAATAACATGTTCTAATAATGTAGCAAATAGTAAGAAAACATTATAGCTTAATTAAGTATATGCTTAAAAGAAGTTTGCCAGAAAACTAGTTCAGAGCATGTGTCAAAATATATGCAAATTATGTGACCCACCACAGGCCCCAATGCTGTGTCCATATATGCAAAAGGAACTCAAAGCCTGCTGATATTATTACTCTAGTTAGGCTTTTTTTGTAAATGGAGATTGTACTTTTGTTTCCCAGATTCCAAGGCCCAAATAATCACACAGAAATTAGATTAATTATAACACTGTTTGGTCAATGACTCAGGCATATTCTTAACTAGGTTTTATAATCTTAAATTAACCAATTTCTAATAATTTGTGTATTGTCACGTGGCTGCAAGTTTCTGGTAAGGTTCTGGCATCTTTCTCCTTTGGCAGCTACATGGTGTCTGCCTGACTCTGCCTTCTTTTTCACTGCATTCAGTTTAGTTTTCCTGCCTAGCTATATTCTGCCCTGCCATAGGCCAAAGGAGCTTCTCTATTAACCAATAGTAACAAAACATATTCACAGCATACAGAGGGGCATAGTATATCACATTTTGCTCTAGGATGTCCTAGCTCTAATTCTGTGTCTCCAATGAGATTATTGGCAGACCACCATGCAGGCCTGACATCTATATGGGTACTGGGGATCCAAACTGATTACTTATACCTGTGCAACAAGAACTTTAACCACTGACCTTCCTCCTCAAGAAAATATTCATCTCTGATTTAAATATATCCATTAACTTAATAGCTGCCATCATAACTTCAGATAAGAGGCTAAATATGTCTTGTTTCTCTTCCAAACTGGGAAATAGACAAAACATATCAAGTGTCATAAACTGTTGACACAGCTGCTCCATGATATGGTTAAGTGGAAGGTTTACATTGTAGAGAGAAAGAGAAAAGCCAGAGGCATGTGGAAGAGTCGAGAGCAGAGAAAGGAAGAAGCAGATGACAGGATATGGTCAGGACTATCTGTGAGAAAGGGGAGAATAGCAGGGGACAGGGAATAAAATCCCAGTGAGAAAAGCAGGAGCAGAGCAGAAAGAGAGAGGGGAGAAAGGGTGCATACCAGGTATAGCAGGTTATAAGGAGAATGAGTAGCTTCTAGCTATGAACTGTTGGGAGATTGGGATAGTGGGGAGGAGATAAAGAGTAGGACACTAGCATAGACTTTGAAACATAGAACAGGTGCTTGTGGAACACAGGGAGTCTAGAGGCCAAGGTAGCTTTGAGACACTAATAGACACACAGGTAAGCCTGCCAAGGTTAAGTGAAATGAATCCTTTTGTTAGATGGGAACCAGTTTCACAAGTTCCTGAGGAATGCTGACTTTTATCCAAAGTCCAGGTTGAGTTCATGCATTGCTTTTTTGGGTTTAGGAAACTGGACCCAACAGTGTACATAATTCACTGTGCCATAATACCTATTATTTGGATGACTGCACTAGTACAATTTAAAAAAAAAGAGGAGAGAGGAGGTCAAATAGACCAGGATGTCTTTGAACTCACAGAGATCTGTCTGCATCTGCCTTCTAAGTGCTAGGATTAAAGATGGATGGATATACCCAGCAGAACAATGTTTTAAAAGTATAGTTTCATAAAGAGGCAGGATTCCTTTTTTTGGTCTTTATCTCAAGATGCAGGATAAGATCTTCATTCTAAACTTGGTTGAATGTTAAGACAAATTGCACCACACTTATATTATGGGCTCTGAAAACTTATTGCTCACACAGTCAAGTTTTATCTATGAAGCAGTCTTTTCAGCTACTGGAAAAATGATTAGAGATAATAGGAAACATAGGGCTTGGAGAGATGGCACAGTCGTTAAGTGCACTAGCTGATTTCCCAGAGGATCTGAGCTCAGATTCTTGTGCCCCTGTCTTACAGCTTACAACTGCCTGTAACCTTATAGATAACTCCAACTCAAGTAGAGCCAATGACATTTTATTCACTTCTGTAGGGAACCTCACTCCTGAACATATATCCCCACACATAAATACATAATTAAAAGTAAAAGAGAGGGGAAGAGAGACAGAAACAGAAAGACTGAGAGACAAAGAAAGAGCACATGGGAAGGGAAAATAGGTTGGGATTTTCATGGTGTTTGCTGAGAAAAGGCTGTTTAGAGTGTTTCTAATGATGAGAATGTTCCTAATCTCCTTCATCAAAGAGGGAATCTGAGTTTTCTTAGCAGTTTAGGTAGATTTTGAGTGAGAGGGATGAGTGAAGAATAGAACTGAAAAGTTGTATACTGCCAACAATAAAACTGGAGTGAAAAAGCTATGATCATTGTACAGACAGAAAATCCTAAGTAATGTTTTAGAAGTGATCAAAATGAGCAAAAAGAACCGATCAAAAATAGAAAACATCAACATAAAAATTAGAACTCCTATCAGCAGTTCAGGTACTTGATCAAAGATGATTTGAAAATCAATTTTCTAGCTTTTGCATTGTGCTGTATTTTCTTCATTCTTCAAGAGAACTTTACTGAGCTTATTAAATGAAAATTTATTAAAATAGAAAATGAAGAGCTGAATTTCAGAGACATATGAAGTTTAAGTTTTTAGCTCTCAGGCATGATTTTCAAAAGGAACAGATTCTGTAGTCTCCATTTTATGCAAAGACATCATGTTCAAATTTAAAAAATTAAAAGTGAGGCAATGGAATGCTCAAAGAACTCATATCATTTTTTTAAAACAGTATCTAGTTTTCTTCCTTGTGTTTAAAGCATTGAAATATGGTGCATTTTTATATTAAAATAAATATGTCTTCAACTAAAGTATAAATCAACCTTGATTTAACAAAATGGCAATTCACTGAGAAAACAATCGTTACATTTAAGTATTCTCAGTCTAATACCTACTCTTTCCAGAAATCATGTATTGGGAACATGTTTTAGTTCATTTCACACTGTATTAATTGTGAAACACACTGTAACCATCACCTTTTACCAACTACAATTGCTCTTTAATGAAAAATGATGAATTTATCAAGAAATTATTAGATGTGTTTGATCTAAGCATGAACAAGTGGTTGATGGGATGAACTTGATAAATATTTAATTTCTATTGTCCCACCCTCCTCCAACGTTCTAATTAGATTATATGCTTCAGTTTAGTTAAATAAGGAATACAACAATTCTGACCACTAGTGGCATTTGCTTTTTACTCTCCCAGTATGTGAGAGTAAACATTTCGAGTTTCATTTTCTCCAAATTTTATTTTAATTTTTTACTTTCCTGCCTGTCAAATGCCTCTATAATACGTTGAATGTGTCCTTTTATTATCATTGTTTATATAAACCATTAAATAGAAGTCCTAGTTTTCTTTTTCCTTTTCTTGTCTCTATTTCTCTTCTAATTCTTCATCAGGAAACTGTATTATGTTTACATTATGCTTTGGACATTCTAATGAGTTCTCATTGCCTGTTGGAGAATGTGAAAATATCTGAAGATTGTAAGGCATCTAATAGGGTATGTTCTGGCTATTCCTCAGTGTCACCTTTCCCATGTCAAACTGAGCAATCCACGTAATTTTCAAATAAGAATGATTTACAATGATCTATATTTAAAACCTTATTCACCAGAATCAATTTATCATTTTTATATTTCATGTTTATAAAGAGTTTGCAAAGAACTTTTAAAGAATGCTTAATGAGGAAGAGACAGAAAGTACCACCTCATCCGGATCTCTTCTTTCTTATATTTGGTGAGCAACAGCAGTATACAATATTTAAAAAAAAATAACAAGAGCAAAACAAAAGGACAGTAACAACCTCAGAAGAGACTGGGGGGACCTGAACCACTTGTGTAATGAAGTACCATTACACAAGTAATGTACTGCATCTGAACTATTATTAGGGAGATTATTGTTCTGTGACATCACTCTCTCTTCTTCTTCCTGTGGTTTTTTCTTTTTTTCTTTTCTTTTTTTAAATTGATTTTTCAAGACAGGATTTCCACTCTTGTAGACCAGACTGGCCTCGAACTCACAGGGATTCACCTGACTTTGCCACCCGAGTGCTGGGATTAGAGGCATGTGCCACCACCGCCCAGCCCTGGCTGTGTTTTAAACCATGCTATATTGTCAACTTTTCTCTTTAAGTATTTGAAAATTTTCCATGTGTTCTCTAAAACTGTTTTCAGTGGTATAGATTAATCATTTTGTTTCATTTTGCTTTGGACATTTAGGTTTATGTCAATATTGTAATTTATTTCTTCATTGGTCCCCACAGGTCTAGGCTCAGAGTTTGTACCATTTGAGGTGCTATATAATAGCTATATGATTTAATTTTCCTGACTCCCATTTTAATTTGATAAATCATCACACTTTTTCAATAATTTTTCCTCTCACATAACAAAATTCCTAGGCTTTAAATTATATGTGGATACACACAATGTCTAGCATGTAGTAGGAACTTAGTAAATAGTCAAAACATAAATCAGTGTAATTAGAAAAAGTATCATCTATATTGTATCATTTTTAACTCTAGATACTGTCTCCTCTTATCATGAGAATCAACACTCCATTATCATCAAACACACACACACACACACACACACACACACATTAGGTTAGAGTTTTGCTTAAGGCATGCTGTGTTTAAAATTTTTCTATGGATTTTCAGATCTGTTTATTTATCTGTACCAGAAAAATTATCATACAAACCTGAGTGTTTGTAACAAAGAAGCAAGAAGAACCAACTGGACATCCATTTGAGTTGTCATAGTCTAGTATCAAGTATCAAGAATGCACATGTTATCATTCTATGCACAGGCTCACTTGATAGTTAGGTATCACGTGCTAGAGTCTTTATGATATCACTATCTGTATTGTCCCCTTGGGACATCTTCTAGGAGAAATCAAACTGCAGACACATCTGAAGGCTATAATACTTCCGCTAATTTTTCTTAGATATTGGCCCATTGATGCTGGTTTTTCTGATTATCAGTATGATAATTAAAATAGTTTTCAATGATTTATTTTTGTTGATCCTTTTAAAAACTCTTCTTATTTTAAATTATGTATATCTGAGTGTCTGTGTCAGAATATGCACACTTGCATGCAGCTGCTCACAGAGGCCAGAGGTACTGGGGTTACATGCAGGTTGAACCATCTGATGTGTGTCCTGGGTCCTGGAAGATCAGTACAAACTGTTAATCATTAGGCAATGCTCCAAATTTTGTCTATTCTAAAAGAAGTTTCCCCTTTCTTTTTTTGAATAAATCTTTGATCACATGCTCCATCAGCCCCAGTCCAGCTGGCGTTGGCGAGCTTCCATTAGATCAGTCCTACCGGTCTCAGTGTGTGGACGCACCCCTAGCGGTCCTGACTTCCTTGCTCATGTTCTCCCTCTTTCTGCTCCTCATTATGACCTTGGGAGCTCAGTCCAGTGCTCCGATGTGGGTCTCTGTCTCTATCTTCATCCATCGCCAGATGAAGGTTCTATGGTGATACGCAAGATATTCATCAGTGTGGCTATGGGACAAGGCCAGTTCAGGCACCCTCTCCTCAGCTGCCCAAGAAACAAGCTGGGGACATCTCCTTCGCCTGGGAACCCCAAATCTTACATATGTTCTTTCTCATGAATGATCTCAGTCACCTAATACCATAGGTGATTAACACAGATCTTGACAAGGAGTTCCAGGTATTATCATTCTATAATTAAAAATGGTCGAGTAAGAAATTAGTTTTTCTTTCTTAGAAGCTTGCTTTTCTAGTTCATTCTGACTTCTAGAACTGAGTCACCCACCAAGCTAACCAATTAGAAATGCTATCCTATAAGAACAAGAAGCAATCCCTCTGTTAAGGTACTAATGCTCCTAGTCTTATCTTTATGGAGAAAGCATTTTCATATTTATATGATACTTCATATTGTACACCATAAAGGAGAAAAACAAAGGCAATACATGTATACTTTCAGTTTTTAAAAGAACCTGAAGAAAATAATTACATTATTCTTTGCTACACTATTGTACCTTTTTGATGAAGGTATGACTCAAATTCCATATATATGTACATCAATTATCTAAACTCAGTAAATAAAATAAAACACAGAAAAACATTGATATTTGTTTTGCTGTAAATGGAACAATTTATATTCAAGCCAAAAATAAAGGGCACAAATTTAAGAGAGGAGCCAGAGGCTAGAAAAAGAAATTTGCAATGCATTAAACCTCACCAAGTTGGGACCAGCATAAATAAGCATTCCTTTGTTTGGTTGGACAGAACTAAAGAAAACAATGAAAAGTATGAGGACAAAATTCAAAGAGAAATAGTCCTGTATGATCAAAAATGCTTAAGTCACAGTTGTTGCCAAGTCGAAGTGCTGCAGACCCATTATAGGTGACACTAATTCTAATTAGTACTTTGTGGCCATAAATGTTGCTCAGACAGTATACTTTAAAATTTTCTCCAGTCCCTCTCTTTATAGCTTGAGAAACCCCATGGAAGAAGGGGAGGAAAGACTGTAGGAGTCACATGGAATGGAAAATACCAGGAGAACATGACCCACTGAATCAACTAAGCAGGGCTCATGTGGACTCATAGAGGCTGAAGTGACAAGCATGGGAGCTGCCTAGGTCTACAGCAGGTCTTTTGCACATATGATGCTACGGCTGCTAGTTTCGTGTTTTTGTGGGATTCCTACCAGTGGGGGCAGTTGTGTTTTTATGACTCTTTTGCCTGCTCTTGGGATTCTTTCCTCCAGTTGAGTCTCTCTGTTCAACCTTAAGATGAAGTCTTCTGCCTTGTCTTATTGTATCTTGTATTGTCTTGTTTGGTTGTCTCTTGGTCACCTGCTCTTTTCTGAAGAGAAGCAGAGGGGGATTGGGTCTGGGGCAGTGGGGGGGGGTGGAACTTGGAGAACTGGAGGGAGGGGAACCTGTGATGAAGTTGTATTGTATGAGAGTAGAGTCTATTTTCAGTTAAAGAAAAATTCTCATCACCAAAATGAAACTTAAATGGTAATTAAGACAGTAATTATTTCTGTTTTACCATCCCACAATGAATACAGAACAAAACATAAGAGCAAAATCAAGATGAATAATAGCTATACACCTAAAGAATATAAAAATGTATCTGTTCTTAATAAACAACAGAAAACTGTAAATAAACCAACTGAGCTAACCTATTAAATCCAGTCCAAAAAAACTTTGTGTATCCAATGTAAGAAAGCTGTGAGAATATAGTAACTATCCCTCAGTATTTCAGGATAAATTACTATATTCCTAGATCTCAGTCAGGTAGTCTTAATTATAAGCCCAAGTACAGATAACAAGAAATTCAACCATTTTACTTCTAGCATTGAAGTCATATTTTCAAAAGAAGCCTGGAGTCACCAAGATACCTCACGGAGGCCATCCCTTGTATCCACCCAGACTTGTCTAATACCTTGAGCTACAGCTACTGGAGAAAACAATTCAGGTCAGAAGAATTAGTTAATTTGTTTCCCATCATTAAAGTTTTGAGAAGTTTCATATAAAAAGACTGACTTGTATATTTCCTCCCAGAAATATTTTTCCTATATATGTCAGTATAAATTTTAATACAGTGAAAAATAAAATAGAATCTACAGCAATATAGAATGATTTTCCCTTCAAGATAGGCTTGATATCTATTTTCCATATAAAGCTAGCCATTTAGAATTAAAATTTCTACACTGGACAAGATTTTTTTAATTGCCCTCTGTATGACTGTCGAAACCCAGGAAAATAAGTAGAGGTTTGTGTTTCTCTTATCATCACGGGAAAATGTGCGTCTGTGCTCTGCTGTCTCTGAGATCTTTAGGGATTTTGATGTTTTGTGGTCACAAAGTGAATTTGCTTTGTCTTCCTCAATTCAGAGACTGTGCCCGAGAGTCAAAGAGCATGAAGTGTTCAGATCTAACACGAAGAAGAAAATTGTGTTAGTTTAGGTTAATCCCAGAAGCAGACACAGAGACAAAGTTTTGAGTGCTCAAGATTCATTTGGGAAATGCAGCAAGTACCAACAAGGGAAAAAGAAGTTTCTGGAAGAGAGAGAACAAGTGAAGGTACATTATTCACCCTGTTCCCAAGGAGCAACCTGAGTGTCACTGTGTTAAAGCACCGGCCCCAGCACATCTGTACCCTCTCCTCTCCACCGAAGGGTGACTCAGCTGTGTCACGTATCCATACCAGTGAGTTCCATGGGAAGCTCTGTTAATATCCTGGAGAACTGGTCTGCTCTGTGGGAGAAACTGGTTCTCTGGTTCTGGGGGGGGGGGGGGAAGAAACAAAACAAATGAAACAAAATACAGCTAAACTAAACTACTAAACTGAAGCCCCTAGAAACAAAATAGCTCACTGGCCACAGTAAAGGTGAGATCTGCGTAGTGTGGGTATAGTTGGTGTCTACTTCAGAGAGCATTCCCAAGGTGAATGAAAGGAAGTGGGGTTGGTTTGAGAGTCTCAGAACGGACTTACTTGCCTAAAGGTTTGGACAGGATGCTTGGAAGTATGGAGTAGCATAGCTTGAGATTCCCATAGCTACTGTAAAACAAGCCCTCATGGGTATAGGAAGCCCTTATTTGTGATTTCTCTCGTGGGCCTTTGAGACCACAGCACTTTCCTGGGTTCTCATACTGCAGAATGCAGGCCACATGATGACAGGAAGAACAGCTTTTAAACTTAAATGTCTTCCAAAAATATGTACTGTTAGGACTAGATTACATACACATTTTCTTACTAATGATATAAAATAAATCACCCATATTACATAATAATAATTATAGTATTTTATTATATACATGTAAACTATGAAAGCAAATGTCCTCTCCTTGAATTTGAGTATTTGCTCTTTAACCGATAGTGCCATTGGGAAGGTCTGTGAGATGTAGCCTTGCTGGAGAAAGTATGACACAGGGCATGGGCTTTGAGTACTTAACGAGGCCCTTGATAGTTCAGTCTCTTTGATTTGTGCTCACAGTAAAGGATGTGAACTCTCAGCACCCTGCTCCAAGCACCATGCCTGTTGCTTGAGACATGTGTCCTCCCTATGACTGATTCTTATCCTTCTGGAACAGGAACTATTAGCTCAAATAAACTCTTTCTTCTATAAGTTGTCCTGGTCACAGTGTTTTATCACAGCATCAGAAAGTAAGTAATATACTAGACAATATAATTTTCATCTAAGTTCTGCAATTCCATGTTGGAGTTATATCATGCTTAATTGAATCATATTCCTTTTTGAATAACCCATATAATGTGGGCAAAATTAAGATAGTTATTCTTGAATTTTATGTTTAAATCAGCCTAAAAATTTTCATAGCAGGAACATCTAAATAGAGAATTTGCATCAAGGAGTCTGTAAAGCTTAAGAATTTTATTATAAATTACAAAATAGTCTTTTAAAATATATATTTATTTATACACCAATCATGATGTGGTTGGGAACTTATGGATGCATCATCAACATTTCAGAGTGTGTCTTTAAACCACACCCAGTCATTCTTTACTCATTTGTCCTGATCTCTTAATTCACCAAAGAACAAAAAGTCACAAGTTATCAGGATGCATGCAGCAGACACAGTCTGAGTCTTCTTAGTGTAGGTTGCTAGTGTTTTTATTTTTGAAATAGGATTGAAAAGTGATAGCTTTTAACAGTGAAAATAGAATTTTTTCATAGTGTAATGGCTTAGATAAAATGACACCCCGAGGGGCACCAGCAGGCCACAAAGGGTGGCTGGTCCCACCACCCGAGGCTTCTGTGGGTCCCAGGCGGGAGGGAGGCGGTGGGTGAGAGACCTCGGTGGGATGGACAAGCAGTCTCTCCAGCCGGTCTCATGAGGAGCCACTGTGGGGCAGAGACTGATAGGAATGCCATGAAGAGAAAGTTAGTTTGTTTAGTGGGTTATGGGAGGGAAGGGAAAAGGAGAGATGGAGAGGGAGGAGGGACAGATGTGAGAGAGACAGAGAGGGAGAGAGGGGGGGAGAGAGAGAAAGAGAGAGAGGGAGAAGGGGAGAGAGAGAGAAAGAGAGAGAGGGAGAAGGGGAGAGAGAGAGAGAGAGAGAGAGAGAGAGAGAGAGAACACAAATTACCTCTTTTTGGGAGAGAGATGAAAAGAGAGAGCAAAGTCTGGAGGAGGCAGGATATCTGCTTCCCTTGACAGAAGGGGAGGGGTTGGGAGAGAGCAGGCTTGTCTCTTAAAGGACAGGGTACCCAGGTGACAGACCAGGCCAGCAGATCATAATATTCCCATCTCTTTCTTATAATAAAAAGGCGGGAAGTTAGGCACAACAGGTTAAAGGAATTGGTACGGCAGATTCTCAAGACTGCTTCCTGCTTATTTGTGGGTGTCATCTTTGGGAGGGGGAGATGACCTGAGAAAGATGAGTGCTGGTCACACCCTGGGGTAGCTGGTCTCTTTACTCCTGTCCAGGGTTTGTGGTATGGAACTGTCCGGGGTCTCTGGGACCTGGCAAGGTGTTGGCAGAACAGAGAACAAAGTTAAGTTTAGAAAGAGAAAAAAAAAAATCAGAGCCAGGGAATTGAGGTGGGGGGGTTATCTGACCTTTTAAAGTAGATTTATCAATTTGACTCCCTGGAACTCACAAGAATTCTGTGCATTTGTGAAAACATAAGTTTTAGACATATACATTGTATAAACAGTAGCATATTTATGTCAGAATGACTGTGACAGATGTTTTTGCACAATTAAAAGTGTTTTTAAGATTATGAAAAGCAGCATGAAGAGAGATTCGAAAACTTATATTTGTCCTTACACCTTTATAACTTGCAGGTACACACCTTAATAACTTGTATTTGTATTTTACTGAAATTTGTTTGGTGAGGTTGTCCTTTTAAACTGACAAAACCTCTCAGCTCTCAAACTGCATCAGAGATTTTTGAGAAAAATAAAATTTTACTTGAGGAATTACTAATTATAACATGACAGAGAACTTATTTGATTGGCTACCTAGATCCCCTCTCAGCATCTTCCATGGTCATGAAGATGGTCAGGGTCGTATTTGCCTTTTGCTGTTTAGTGCAGGGCCTGCCAGGTTTTAGAAGATCTTGTGGGTCAGAAATCTGTAGGAAGACACGCCTACATTTACCTGAGCAGCTGGGCTGTTGATTCTAGTGATTTTGTCCATGTCTGGAGATCTTCAGTTTAAATGAAAGGCAGTTTTTCCCAGTGGTCAGTGCTTGGCAGTTGATGCAGGGAATTACGGATGGATGCTGTTCTGTGCCCATTTGTCTTCTATCTCTTTTGGAGGAAATATAGTGCTGCTGCTAGGAGCCAACCTGTCTCTGTTAAGAAAAGTCTTTTATTAATTAATCATTTAAATGCCATATTCCCCAAACCTTGAAGCAGTTGAGGGAAATTCATCAGGTATAACTACAGTATAGAATCTGCCTGAAGAACTGAGTTCAAACTTGACTGTAATGGCTCTAACTTAGCAGGTGATATTTGTACTTGTGAAAGACACAGAAGGAGAAAATTGTTTGAACTAGAAGCTTCATGGTAGAGCTGACAATAGTAGAAAAGAACCGAATATATTTTAAAGCAGAGTTGGATTACATATACACTATTTTTTTGTAAGAGTCTTAAAAGTACCTACAAATTCAAAACATGAGACTTACTGTTTTTATAGTCTGGAATGAGACACAATGAACAGACAATTATAACATTTAACAGTAAATACATGTGCATTTGCACCCAATTGAATTTAAGTTTTATACACATAGTTGAATGAAAAATGAGCCAAAGGGAGCTGGCTAGGAGTGGGACTCCATTTGGAGACCCTACTGTTGTGCTCTTTGGCTTGTGGCAGAACCTCTGGCTCCTCCCTTTGTTAAACTCAAAGAAAATGGCAGCAGCCATGGTTGTCCATGTGGTGTGAATATTTAAATTTAGCCACCCACTGGTAAAAGCCAGAAATATGGTTGGTTTTCCATAGCTGAAAGCATGAGAACAGCAAAAACAACACAATCCCCAGATCAACTAACAGGATGTCTCCAGGCTGTCGTGGGGGTTGATTCCCAGCCTATCAGCTCAGGAACCAGGGTGTTCCAAGCTATCCTTACAGCAGTGAGGCCCACTTATGAGAGGTCTGAAAAGAAAACACACACACACACACACACACACACAAAATCTGAACATTGCAAGGACTACTACTCCGAATAGTCCACTCATGTTTTTTGCTATGGGAAACAATGAGGCTGAAAAATATCTGAGGGGCCCTGGACCACAAAAACAAATACACTGCTCTGTGAATGCAGTGCTATGGGAGAACTCGAGAGACGGCAGTCACACAAGAGGCACTAGGCCTAAAAGGGAAAGGGAGGAGTATCTGAGGGGCCCTGAGCCCTAAAAGACAAATGCACTGCAGAGCTAAGGGAGAACCAGAAAAAGGGCAATTGTATGAGAGGCTCTAGGCCAAAAAGAGAATAGTTTTACCAGTTGTCCCAATGGTCTGATGGAAAGTTGGGAAGTAGGTTGGTAGAAGGTCCAGGTTTAGTAAAAATGGCAATCTTACTAAAAGCAATCTACAGATTCAATGCAATGCCTATCAACATTCCAAAAATTTCTTCACAGACCTTGAAAGAACAGTACTCAACTTCATATGGAAAAGCAAAAAACCCAAGATAGCCAATACAATTCTGTACAATAAAAGAACTTCTGGAGGCATCACAATCTCTGACTGCAAACTCTACTACAGAGCTACAGTACTGAAAACAGCCAGGTATTGGCATAAGAATAGACAGGAGGACCAAAGGAACCAAATAGAAGACCTGGATAATAATCCACACATCTTTGAACAACTGATTTTTAACAAAGAAGGAAAAAAATATCAAATGGAAAAAAGAAAGCATATTTAACAAGTGATGCTGGCATAACTGGATATCAACATGGAGAAGAATGCAAATAGACCCATATCTATCACCATGCACAAAACTCAAGTGCAAATGGATCAACAACCTCAACATAAAGCCAGCCACACCGAATCATATAGAAGAGAGAGTAGGAAGTACACTTGAATGCATTGGCATAGGAGACTACTTCCTAAATATAACCACAGCAGCACAGACACTGAGAAAAACAATTAATAAATGGGACCTCATGAAACCGAAAAGCTTCTGGAAAGCAAAGGACATGGTCAATAAGACAAATGACAGCCTACAGAATGGGAAAAAAATCTTCATTAACCCCACATCAGACAGAAGTCTCATCTCCAAAATATACAAAGAACTCAAGAAATTGGTCATCAAAAGAACAAATAATACAATAAAAAATGGAGTACAGACCTAAACAGAGAACTCTCAAGAGAGAAATCCAAAATGGCTGAAAGACACTTAAGGAAATGGTCAACATCCTCAGTCATAAGAGAAATGCAAATCAAAACAACTCTGAGATTCCATCTTACACCTGTAAGCATGGCCAAGATCAAAAATACTGATGACAACTTATGCTGGAGAAGTTGTGGGGAAAGGGAACACTTCTGCACTGCTGGTGGGAAAGGAAGCTGGCATAGCTCCTATGGATGTCAGTGTGGCTATTTCTCAGAAAATTAGGAAACAACCTTCCTCAAGACCCAGTAATACCACTTTTGGGTACATATCCACAGGATGCTCAATCGTGCCACAAGGACATGTCATGTGCTCAACTATGTTCAGAACAGTTTTGTTTGTTATAGTCAGAACCTGAAAACAACCTAAATGCCCCTTGACCAGAGAATCAATAAGAAAAATGTGTTACGTTTACACAATGGAGTCTACACAGCAGAAAAAAGTAATGACATCTTGAATTTTGCAGGCAAATGGATAGAGCTAGAAAACATTATTTTGAGTGAGGTAACTCAGATACAGAAAGACAATTATCACATGCACTCACTCATAAGTGGTTTTTAAACATAAAGCAAAGAAAACCAGCCCTCAGATCACAATCCTAGAGAATTTAGACAACAATGAAGACACTAAGAGAGACTTACATGGATCTAATCTACATGGGAAGTAGAAAGTAGAAAAAGACATGATCTCCTGAGTAAATTGGGAGCATGGGGACCTTAGGAGAGGTTGAACGGGAGGGGAGAGGCAGGATGGAGAGCAGAGAAAAATGCAGAGTTCAATAAAAATCAAGAAAAAACAACAACAAAAAATAATAATTTTCACCCACAGCACAGCAGTGGTAGGAACTCTCCATGAATGGAAGAGAGACAGATTCTTCTGCTGTGGTGGGAGGCAGCATGGGGGGAGTGCCATCAGGACAGTATGTCTGTTATACCACCAAGAATTGAGTCCAGGAGATAGAGCAGGTCCTGGCAGTGATGTGAGAAGGGGGAAAGAGAAGAAAAGGTGTGGGAGAAGGAAGAGAGGCAGAAGTTGCCTCTCCGGAAGAAGGACACAGAGAGAGTGGATGGGGAAAAGTAAGAGGTATTTAAAGACAAAAACATAAGTAAACCATGAGACTAGGCAAGGAATACCACGATAAAGATGGCGGGACTTGTTCATTTGACCTGTCCTTAGTTAAGATGGCAGTGAGGTAACCTGACCTTAGTTAAGATGGTGGTGAAATCACCTGACCATGATTTAGATGGCAGTGAGGTAACCTGACCTTAGTTAAAATGGTGATGGGGTCACATGTTGTATGGAGAAATCAAAGTTTTAGAGCCGCAGGACTTCTAAATATAATAACAAAAAAGAGAGGTTGTGTGTAACATATATTTGAAAGAGAGTTCCATCCGTGTGGCCACACCATTCATGCATTTTTTTTCATACATGAAGTAGAGAACAATATTATTCAGCACCATGAGCTGTCCTGTCGCTGAGCAAGGGCTGAAACTAGAAACAACTGCCTCGTGGATCTGACTAATCTTGCAGGTTTCTATGGGACCAGCAGTAGCGGTGGCAGAGACAGAACAGAAGGAAAAGGAAGCAAGAGAAAAAGAGTATTTACAGGTAGGTGGGAAGGGGATGCCCAGCGAAAGGAAAAGCAGATGGGCCTGAGATGCTGGCAACAGGATACCGGCAGTCTGGTTTGCTGGGAGAAATTAGAAAGAAGCTGATAGGGAACCTTACCATTTGTAGCACTGGAAATAGGTCTGCTTCCAGGGTCCCCACGAGGGAATGTGAAATGTGGAGAGAGCCTGGCTGAGTCAGGCACCAATGTTATTCTTTTATAAAACTAACTATAAGGGTGAGGGGGAAGGGCGGCACCATAAGGAGCAGTGGTCCCTAAAGGGGTAGCCAGTCCTGGGAGTCTTAGCAGCAGGTGACCTGAGGCCTTGGCTGGTCTCCCTGGCCTCAGTGAATCCCCTGAGGCTTTGGTGGATCACCCTGATAGATGGGAGACTGGCAGGTGAGAGACAGAAAGAGAGAGGGTTTGGGTACAGTTTATTCAGTGGGCTATGGAATGAAATGGGAAAAGGGGGGACGGGAGGGAGGGAGGGAGGGAGGAGGGAAGAGTCGGGGAGAAGAGAAGAGGCAGCAGTTAGCTCTTTAGAAAAGTGATGGGACAGAGAGAAAACACAGGCTGGAAACAGAAGGAAGATCCCCTCACCTGGGAAGAAAGAGGGAGTGGATGTGGCTTGTCTCTTAAAGGGCCAGAACAAGTCAGAAACAGGTCACAACACATATAATATATTCTAATTACAGCTTTTTGTCTCTCCACCCTTCCAAATCCATACCACTTTAGTATTTAAGTTATCTAAATCTATTTATTAATTTTTCTTTTCATTAATACTAACTTTGTGTTTGAGCCATTCTAAAAAGAGATTAGAATTCTAGATTCGTGATTTACTTTTCCTTGTAATCTTATTTGTATCTGATTATTTACTGGGCTTACATGATAGAACAAAAGTCCCATTAGTTATCTTTTGTTAAAGAAAACTGATAAAAATTCCACATGAATTCTAAGCCTCATTTCCTTGATTTAAAATATCTTGAAAGTTCCCCAAAGTAAAAGATAAATGAGAGAGGTTGTACTGTTGATAAGATCAGAGTCTCATTAGGAAGTAATACTTAAAACTGGCTTTCAGAATATAAGAAATTCTTTGTCCAGATATCTTCAGTTGATCTCTGTCATAAGTCACATGTTGGCGACTTATGTCAGAGTCCAGCATTGTTGAAATTCACTCATTCTAGGTTAGGAAAATGAATCTTAATATAATAAGCAAAAGGAACAGAGATATTAGAGAAATAATAGACAGAAACACAAAACAGCACCAGGAGCAAAATTCAGTGAATACTGAATCCACCTGTGTTTATTTTCTTCATGTTTAGATACTTCCCTCCAAAAGGGGAAGGGAGAGACAACAGACTTCACTAGCATGATATAAAAAATAGACCAAGTATCCTGCGGGAGCTCAAACCCTCTGCCATTTAGTCGTGTTGGAACAGCCTCACATCTGTAGGCCCCCACAGATCTCCATGAAAATGAGCGTATATTTTCTGTAGGTGTATATACTTCACCTGTAGTAGGTGAAGTTGCCGTATATGATGAATCAAGATGGTGGCTGGGACTGAGGCAAAGTCACAAAACTTGCAAAGGCATTTAGTCCTGTTTTCATCTGGGTTTTCATTGGCTACTTATTTAATTTTGGTTACTGTTTCTTCACCGAAGCATGGGGGTTCTATGGAACCGCTTGAAACTGCCTGGCTCCAGAGCCCAGAGAATCTGGTCACTCAGAAACCATGATAAAGGGCTAATAAGCAATAATAATCATGAGGGGAGAGTAGTGATAGAAATAAATAAGCACGAATGTTCCAATAGTGTGTCACTCTCAAGTCCCCTTTTCTAAGTTAAGCTCTGCACATGTGTATTTGTGGTTGAGTCATTCCTAAGAAATGCTCTCTGGGAAAAGGTGAGAATGCAAATTGAGCTTTCCAGGAACCTCACCCAATCTCTATCACCTAATTTGTAAATTCTTTTTGGTGACTGTTGAGGATTTAAAATTTATTTACTTTTTTTTCTTTTTATCATTTGTCAAATCACACATGAATATAAAATATTCTGAACTCAATTATTACCTCACCATCTCCAATTTCTCTTTTCCTGTCAATAAGCAAGTTTTTAAATTTATTTGAGTCTCATTTTATTTGCTTCTTAAAATGGGAAATAATGTCAGTCCTTTTGAAGATTAATAGATTGACAGAAGGTAAAAGTGTACAAAGTGATCAGACATGTAGAACATGTACTGTTTTGTCACATATACATATCTCCACTTTTGGTCCAGCTATTTTTGCTGCTAGTATTCTTTGAATCATTATTGTAATAATTTACTTAGATAAGGACTTAGGCATTTACCAGAAATAAATGTACAATGCTACAGAGTTAAACTTTCCTGAATATAAAACTTAATGATGACCTACAAATAATTGTTCACCTGCAGGTGGAATATTCCTTTTTGGTAGTGCTGTTGAAGGACATGCTTACTAAAATTCTTTTAAAATGGCAATAAGTCTAATATGTCTGCCAAGAAGACTAGTAAATAAATCGGATTACTTCTATAAACCCATTCATGAAAATTCCTATAACGTAATTTAGATTAGTGTATTACTAAGACTAAATGATGTACAAACTTACTTGCAACATTCTTAACACAAAAATTTTTTAAAAATACTACCATTTTCCAGATCTCCCAAATTAGAGCTGTCATGTAGTCTATCTATATGAATACAGGAAGTACTTCCAATGGTCAGACTAATATGACAACTACTCACAAACTTGATTCAATTTCGAAATGTGTTATTGTTACATTGATGCTAAACAGGCCTCTTCCTTGATTTCTGTTTACTTTTCTGAGACCATATTCTGTGAGTCATTTCAGTGTGGTTTTCCTCATACTCCAGAATTCTCATATTCCTAACTCATACAAAGGAAAGAAGCCATTCTCACCAAGGTGTCAGAAATCTCTTCTGGGAGATCTAAGATATATATTCCTGTAACACTTATAGAATGTTGAGATGGCCTTCTGATATCTTTGTGTTTGGTATATTTATTATTTAAAAACTAACAATTTATATAAAACACTGATAAATAAGGAATGGTTTGTGGGTTAAAGAAACAAAAATTCAATGATTATTTTCTCTGTTGAGTTTTCTTCACCAAAAGAAAGATTATTATATTATTGATACCTATATTAACTATATATATATATATATATATATATATATATATATATATATATATATATGTGTGTGTGTGTATGTATATATATATATCAGCTTTTTCTTCAGTTCTGTAAAAATTACAAAGAAAGGCTGGTCAAGTGAATGAAGTAGGTGGAGATTAGTTCACAATGACAGTTGCAACCATTGTCAAATTCTCTCTGCTTCATTTTCTTTATAAGTTTTATCCATAATGTTAGTCAACTTCTTAGGCAGCCTTTGTATTCTGGTTGATCTAAAAACCTGTGGGTCACTTGTTAAAGTTTTATTTTCCTTTAAAATTTCGAATGAAGCATGGGCTCAACAAACCTTTCATTTTTCTCGTAAGTCTTCTTTAAGAAAACTGTCAGTGCCAGCGTGGTGATGAACGGCAGCTGACATATCTCTCCAGTGTCCAGAGACAGTGGAGAGCAGCAAAGAAGCTGATGAGTGGAGAGCTTTAGTTCCTGTCAAGAGAGAGGAGCATTTTGTGCTCCGCTGTTGCTTTGCAGGAAGAAATACCAAGAGCCCATCTGATAACTTTTGCAAATGTCTCCACGAATTTAAGAACTGGGAATTAATAAATAGTACTGAAAATGTGCAGTTAGGACAATGAAAATGTATCTCTAACACAAGAAATGACTCTCCACGTACTAACTACACAATTTTCCAGAATCATGGCAGGCCAGTGTTAGATTGTTGTGAGAAATTTTTATTTATGTATTTAATAGATGAATAAAAACTGAGGATTAAAAAGGTCATGTCTCTGTTCAGTAGTAGAGTTGGGGATCTCTAGATCTCAGCAAATTAAAGGCAATCTCCATTTATGCTTTGCTATGATAGTTCAGAATAACTTAAAGTGACAACAGTGGTGAAACTTTAATGGGAACGCTTTATTCTATTACTAAAAAGTCACTACTTTTCTTAGTATTTGTCATATAGGTAATTATTTTCCAGGATTGGACAATGTCTCAAGATTTGGGAGTTAATGCTTGTACTTCTTTGTTGTAGTTTTAATTGTTTATTGGAATTAATGAAAAGTGAATTTTCCTTAAGTATTGTTTTATGGCTTTATTATGAGTTTGTTAGCACATTTATTGTAGCTAGTGAATTCCAGACTATTTTCAGTAGAACTCAGATCGTCTCACTCCCTATCTGGGAAGTAGCAGGTGATAATGCAGTTATTTTGTTACTGTTCAGAATCTTCTATTTCTAGGTGTGGAAAGATGGCAGCCTAAACCCCATTTCCAGTTTTATTACCACTCAGAATCTGTGAGCAAGCATCTTTTCTGGTCCTTTTACTTGTCTGTCTTGTCTATTGGCTATCCATTTTCCATTGTTGTCCCAGGTTAGCTGCCAATGGTGCATTTCTCAGGCACTTAATAACTTTACTTAGACAGATTTATAAGAAGGCGAGCGCTGTCAAGTCCCTGAGATGTATAGATTGAGGCGTTCTTTCTCTTCTCCACCGGTTCCAACTTTATGGTATAAGTCTGTCTCCTTAATAGCACTTTGGTCTTAATAGAGTGTGTCTCTCAGGGTCTGGCATCCACTGCGTTGTTGGAGCATGGCTGACGCTCATCTCTTCTGAGCTGGATGGCAGTTAAATAGGAGCAATTTATTTCTGCTGTTGTCAATATCACATTTCATGAACCTGAAACTCATTACACTTTTTTTTTTCCAAATTGCCTTGCTTGGTTTTGTAAGGGCATTCTGCATTTGCCACAGATCATTCTTTCAGATTTGGACTGAAACTTTCTGTCACACTTTTCATTGGTTAATAAGTGTAGTTTAGGCAGGACTACTGACTGGAGAAACTGCACATGTTATTTGCTCAATAACAAAGACAGTGTTTCAGGAACTTCTAGCTCTCAATATAATTGAAAGCCTACAGGTCAGGTGCTGTACAAAATTTCTAGAAACACATAAAGACTAGGAATTTTTTATCACAATGAAGTTAAGAAATTTATCAAGTGGAAGCTATCAGTTTTATTAAGGACATGCCTCATTTGGCATGGTAACACGTGATCAAGTAAAATAGTTGGTTTATTCTCCTAGCTCATTTATATATCAGTTACTCTCTGAGGTGTTTTTATATAGGCTTTTTACAACACAGTTGATCTAATGAGATCCACTCCCTGTTCTCAGATAGCTCAAGAACTATAAGCTACTTTTCCATTTTTAGGTAGTTGATAATGACCTAAATATTAATCTTTTATGACAAGTGAACAATGTATGAAATTCAAATATTGATGCTCATGCACGCATGCACACCTGGATTTGTATGTTAAATCTCTGGTTGTCTGTCTTCAGAGTACAGTGACTTTGCTTTATAGATACAACAGAAACTCTTGGGCCTGCAAAGCCTAAAGTATGTACTCTGTATCTTTACAGAGAAAGTTTTCCAATGCTTTCTGTAGAAAGTAATGGTATAAATTTAGGCATTTTTTCTTTAATTATGCCAGTTCTGCTACTTGGAGAAAACTGATAACAAGAGCTGCAAAGTCAGGGCTGGCCTTTGGCCCAGATGAAGTTACATAAATGAAATGATTTATTGAGCTGATCAAAGTTTCTCCTATCTCCTAGTGTTTTAGTGTCTTGTCAAGATACAGCTATCTTATTTTTATCTGTTCTCTTTCAACCTTCTGGTTGATGCTTAGGAGGTAATGGGGTAGATATAATTTCTAGAAAATCACAGAAAAGTATTTTACAACAAAAATTCTTGAATTATCATTGAGAAAATCTGGATTTAATTAAGAATAACATTGACTCAGATATATGCATTAGAGCACTTGACTTATCCTGTTTGTTAAAAAATGATGGACCATTTACTCTTTCATATCTGTGTTGTCTTTGACTTTGTGTCTTTCAAGCACTGGAAGTAGGCTTAAGTAACTGTTAACGTTAGTGTTATTATTGTGATTGAACTAAAAAAGTAAATACATAACCATTAAGATAAGATCTAGTAATTTTGTCCCTAGTGATCAGTATTTCTCACCTATCCATACCATCTACCACAAACGCACTGCGTAAAGTTATAATTGTGTAGTCTGCATAGTGCCACTAAAAGGCTCCACTTTTTATGGGCGTCAATCTTTGTGATCTGTGTCTGTATGGCTGGACCACATACTTGTAGACTGGGGAATAATTTTACTATCCCTTTTCATACCTACGACTTAGATTTCCAGTTTAGTTTCTGTAGCCATGACTTACCTAGAACAAAAAACATCCAAATCTGGTGGTGCTCCAGACTCTTGCCATAACTATCTCAGTTAGGCCTCTGAATTCCTTGGACAGACTTCACGGGCCCTCTAGGGGGCAAAAAGCAGCTCGAGAACTTTGAATCCAATGAGAAATCATGTGCCTTTTAAATGAAGCCCAATAATGTGAGGAACACCAGTAATAGCTGCTATTCTTTACAGATTTTCTAGAAGCCATGCATTGTGCCACTCGGTGAGCCTATGCTGGCATCTTGGATTGGTGCTTGGGAATGCCAAGCTGTCACCTTTCCATCTTCAGAGTTCCAAAAAACAGTCTCTTCACAAAGTTTATGAGTTTGATCCTTAATTGAAGTATTTATAGAGTTTTCATGGTAACATTAGCCTTGAGAAATAAGACATTGTGAAGGAATCTTTTAAAACATATTTTAAGGTCCTGTCTACAGCAGCACAACCTTTAAACATTAGCTTTCTAAGCAGTAGAAGACTAGCAAAGGCTGAGTTCCCAGGCGATGGAGGCAAAGGGGGAAAGCAGGCAGGCCTCTGGAAGTGTTCTGCTACTAGGCTTGGGTCCTGCAAGGGTATGTGGAGCACTCAGAGAATGGAGGAAGAGGGAATAGTTATGCCTCTGCATGTGCTTCCTGAAGAGAGAGATCTTGGAACACTCAATCATAAATGGGATGCCTCCATTAAATCCCTCCCCTTAGGGTTCAGAGGATTGTGCAGAGAAAGAGGCAAGAAGACTAAAAGGGAATGGATACCAAGAAATAAGATCTTCTAGGAAGAGAAGAATTGACCTACATACAATCTCACAGAGACCTCCCACATGCATAGGGCCTGCACATGTCTAAGCCAAATGGGGTTCCAGTGCTGAGAGGGGACATAAACACAAAACCCTCTCTCTAACCCAGAAGTTCTCACCGATTGATAACTGCTTGCAAAGGACAAACTAGTTTTCTTCAGTGAAGTATTACTTGATATGCAAACTGTGTTTTTTTATATAATTTATTTATTTATTAAAAATTTCCACCTCTTCCCTGCTTCCCTTTTCTCTCCCCCTCCCCACCTCTCCCTCCCCATTTCTCTCTCCCTCTCTAGTCTTAAGAGCAGTCAGGGTTCCCTGCCCCGTGGGAAGTCCAAGGTCCTCCCCCCTCCATACAGGTCTATAAAGGTGAGCATCCAAACAAAACAGGCTCCCACAAAGTCAGTCCATGCAGTAGAATAAAAACCCAGTGCCATTGTCCTTGATTTCTCAGTCAGCCTTCACTGCCAGCCAGGTTCAGAGTGTCCATTTTGATCACATGCTCCATCACTCCCAGTCCAGCTGGGCAAACCTTGTTTAAGGACAGGCTCCATGCCCAGCAGAAGATGACCAGACAAAAGGAATTCAGTGATAATTTTTGGAGAATATTTTTTTCACAATGGATTGCCTGGGTAATTTTTTTAATTTTTCAGATCTTTTTGTATATATATATATATATATTTTATGGTTTCTGGTTTTGTTTTTATGGGTTTGTGTGTGTGTGTGTGTGTTGTGTGTGTGTGTGTGTGTGTGTGTGTGTGAGAGAGAGAGAGAGAGAGAGAGAGAGAGAGAGAGAGAGATTGTGTGTGTCTAAACATCTGTATGTTTCCTGGGATTTTTCCTCAGTTCTTTTTTTTCTGTTTGTTTTATTCTATTCTGGTTTGTTTTTATTTTTATTATTATTACCATATTATTACCATTATTCTTTAGATTCCTGTTTTTATTCTAATGAGAGATATAAAGGGAGTGGATTTGGGTGATTGGGGAAATTCACAGGACCTGGGAGGAGTTGTGGGGAGGCAAGCCATAATCACCATGTACTATATGAAAAAAAATCTATTTTCAATTAAAAAACTAGACAGGAAAAGTTGTTAGTTGGTTTTGCTGTATTACAGAAATTTAGTAAATATTCTCGCTAGCTAAGCCACTGCAGCATCTCACAAGAACAACACAGTAATTACAAGTAGTTGCAAAGGACACTTTGATTTACCATTTTGCCCTGTCATTTAAATGGGCAATGATAGTACGAAGAAGGAAGTTATTACATGTGCTTAGAATGAAAATAGAGGGAATTTAAACTGAAAAGTAAGTCTGTAATTGTTTCAAAAATATGTCTGCATACCCTGCGTCTGTGTCATTCCAACTTCAGCAAATGTCAACAACAAAATTTAAATTCGGTTTTGGTCAAGTCTCCAGAGATGACATTAGGGAAGGGACATAGGTGGGACTTATGTTTACTTTTACTTCTAGATACTTGTGATATTGATGTTATGTCTCATTTGATCCAGCTGGTGAAATAATAGAGGAAAGGATGGAGAAGGTAGGTAGAACCAAGATTGAGAAGGTGTGAGGGGTACAGCATCAGGCTGTTTTAAACCAGTTTCCTGATGCTGACTAAATCCTAGCTGATTTGTATTAACTGGATATTTAAAATCAATATTCCT
This sequence comes from Myodes glareolus, assembly GCF_982192425.1. Lineage (NCBI taxonomy): Eukaryota > Metazoa > Chordata > Mammalia > Rodentia > Cricetidae > Myodes > Myodes glareolus. The sequence goes on from NC_142050.1 coordinate 8,232,679, forward strand.
TCACATGAATAAGCAATGGTTTTACATAAGGGAACAAAGTGTTGTGTTTATTTTTCTATGTGTGGACCACGAAAAAGCAAGACATTGACACATTTAAAGGCAGTTGATCTGTGTTTTCAAGTGCACCATTTAGCATTGTAAAGAGTCCAGAAATTAAATATAAAAAATAAAGGGCCCAGTCCAGGAATATAGAAATATGAAATTGTAAGCCTAAACATATCTTGGAAGAAAAAAATAAATAAATAAAGCTGGAAGCCACTTTTAACCTTTAATACTTTTAATACTTTTAACCTTTCTGCCTTAAGAACAGACATCCTGACAGCCACTGTGCACAGAAGTAACTTTTAACAGTTGTCTCCTATTTCCCATCTTCCCAACTATGCAGCTACAGGGTTCAAAGGCTAGTTTCTAAATATTGCCTCTATGGGATTCTCTGTCTGTATTTCCTTAATTTTTAACTGTCCCCCTGTGTGACTGCACTCTCTGCCTTGCATTCTTTCAAGGACAGTGAAAAGTGCCTGTGTCAGCCACAGGATTTTGCAGACATACTAAGTTAGCATCCTATAACCAACAGTTGTAAAACTTAAAATGTAATGTGACTTTAAGGCTGACCTCAAGGTTGTAAAAGTTCTTTGGCCCACACCTGATGCTTTTAGTATAAGAGGCACAAACAAGTCCCCATTGCCATAGCTACTGAAGCCTAAACTCCGGCTGTGATCACAGCTATAGCTGATAAGTTTGTGTGCCTCATGGAGATTGTTTTTTCTCAAATAAAGTTTGCTTCTGGTTTAATAGGCTTTGGTGTTCGGTCCCTCATCTTTGTGTGACATCGGTACCCAACAATTGTACTAGTTAGATTCTGGCTTGTTGAGTAAATACCTGGGAATATCTGACACTTTTTAAATATTATTTATCACATGCACATTTTAATTGTTATAAAGATCAAAGTTCCAAAGATACAGACAAATTATGATTCACATGAGAGTAGACCGAGTTATTTGTGTTCAAGTTGTGCTGGTAAGTTGATGTCAATTTGACACGCTAAAGTCATTGTGAAAGAGGAAACTTCCATTTAGGAAAATACTCCCAACTGATTGGCCTATGGAGAACTCTTGGGTGCCTTTTCTTCATTGATAGTTGATGTGAGAGGGTCCAGCTCACTGTGGGCAGTTCCACACCTGGACTGTTAGTCATGGGTATTTACAGACAGCAGCTTGAGCAAGCCAAGAGGAAAAAGCCAGTAAGGAAAGTAAAGCAGGCCCTTTTCTCTTGTAACATGTTATGGATGAATTCTTCATACTCCTTACTTGTCAAAGTTAAATGTTAAATTAAACTGACTTCCTAATATAGGAGATAAGGATAGCCTGACTTCAACTCTTCTTTTCTAGTTACTTAAGCAAATAATACAATATTTACTGGTAAGTAAATAAAGTAACTATATTAAGAGGTTCTTTAAAATTCCTTAGTACTATAGGAATAGCATATAATTCTGCCTTTTGGACAGAATTATAAGAGATTAATTCCACCTTTCTTAAATCTTCTGATTTGTTACCTTCCTTTCCTGATTTATTTGCCTCAGTATAGAATGTACAGGCTCCAGTTATTGGTGTGTTCTGTACAATGCAGGGAAGACTCCAAGTAGTTCTCTTTATAAGGTTAATTCTATCACTTTTGGTATAATTGCTGTTACTCTCTCTGAAAAAGAAAAGCACAAGCTCTTTGCCAAGGTTCATTGTCTTCCCATAATTTTTTTAATTTCATCAGTAGTAAAAGACACTATAATCACTGTTAGGTTTATACTTGCTGGTTGATGAAGTCACAATTTTCCTTTCATAATTAATTTAGAGACCTTTTCCACACAAGTTTTTAATTTTTTACTCGGTTTATGTGGCAAAAAGGTCTACTCTAAGATAATTTCTTCCCTTTGCATTAAAATTCCTGAGTGGAAATTCTGAAAGGCAATATATCTAGATGCAGTTAAGATTTGGATTCACCCTATCTGCATGTGCCCCCTGTAATTTTTCTTCAATGACAATCAATTCCTTTTCTGCTTCAGCTGGTAATTCCCTGGGACTCTTTAAGTCTTTGTTACCATCGAAGGTTTTGCTTAAATGAACTATCAGATCAGATGTTATCCCAAAAGCTGGTCATAGACTGGAAAAGTCTCCTAACAATCTTTGAAAGTCCTTAAGAGTCTGCAATCAGTCTCTCCTAATTTGTACCTTTTGTGTTCTAATTTTCTGTAAACCTATTTTATAACTTGGGTTATTGATGAAATTTTTCTGTATTTTTTTCAGGTGCATTTTGTAATCCCCTATTTGGAAAAACTTTCTTTACTTCTTTAAACATTCTTTCTAAAGTATCTATGTTTGAATCAGATAGCAAAATATTATCCATGTAATGGTAAATTATTGATTTAGGAAATTTTCTATGTATTATTTCCAATGGCTGACTTACAACATACTGGCATAGGTTGGGGCTACTGAGCATTTCCTGTAGGAGGACGGTCCACTTGTATCTCCTAATAGATTGAGAATTATTGTAAGTAGGCACTGTGAGGGCAAATTTTTCTCTGTCCTTTTCTTGTAAAGGTACAGTGAAGAAACAATCTTTTAAATCCATAATTATAAGAGGCCATAATTTGGTAGTAGAGAAGGGAGAGGATTTCCAGATTGTAGAAGAGCCATAGGTTGAATTACCTGTTGACACCTCTTAGATATGCTGCCATTCTCCATTTACCAGATTTCTTTTTAAGAACAGATTCAGGAAAATTCCAAGGGTTGACTGATTCTTCAATACAGTGAGCATCTAGTTGCTCCTGTACCAGCTGTTCTAAAGCCTGCAATTTGTCTTTTGTTAAAATTCATTGTTTAACCCATATGGGTTTCTCAATTAATCATTTTAAAGGCAAGGCCATTAGTACTCCTAAAGGTTTGCTAGTTTCTTTGTGTTCTTGTGTAGCCTGAATGGTTGGTGACCTTTGTGTATTGTATCTTACAATATTCTTCCCAGAAATAAGAGTGTCTGGGACTGCAGGAATGTTAATCTTGGTGTTCCATTGCTACAGCAGGTCACAGCACCATAAGTTCACTGTCAGCCTTCTTCTCTGTCTCACTGGCCCTATGCATTCAACCCATCTCATGCTTTGTTTCACTTGAGACAGGGTTCCAGTTCCTAGGAATTGAACATCTGCATCTTGAACTCCAATTTGGTTGCCAAGATTCTGGAATAATGATACTCACATCTGCACCCATGTATCAAACCCACAATTACAATGCCATTTTTATGCATTCTTAGTTTTGGTTTTTGATCATTTATAGAAGTCTGCCAGAATATTCGTTTCCTGTTTCCTACTGAAATTTTTGATTCATCCTCCATGTTTATTCCTTCATCCAGAATAGTGTGGTTTTTTAAAACAAGACTCAGGATTTTTAAATTTTCCTCATGAGATATGTCCTCCACAGTGACTGGGAATTACTAGACAACTTTTTACTTAGAGGCCTGTGAGAGGTCCCCCAAGGAGTTTTCTAATATTATCAGGTTGCTTTGAATGTCTTTGGTTGATCTGCATTCATTGTCTAATGTCACCCTTTGTCACAACTTCTACATAATCCAGAAGGATGATACCTTTTATTTCTGCCATTCCCAGAGGAGACATTATTTCTAGGAATTCCTTGTCTACAATCCCTTCTCAGGTGTCCTATTCTATCACAATGAAAACATTTGGCATTTTGATGTCTCCTCATACCTTTGAAAATTGCTTCTCCTATCTAAGATTCAGTATTATAGTCAATTTTCTCAATGTTCACTGTATGCAGAATCCATTTATTCATGGGTGCTGATCTAATCTTTAAAGGCCCAAGTATCTTTTTGCATTCTAAGTTGTCATTTTCAAAAGCCAGAGGTTCCATAAGTACTCACCTAGCATCTGAGTCTGTTACTTCTATTTGTACAGCCTTAGTTAATCTTTGTAAAATGTTACTAAAGGAGTCTCTTTGGCTCTGTTTAACCCTAGTATATGATTCAATTAGTTTTCCTAGTTCTTAAACCCTGCCCCAAGCACTTTAGGCTGCTTTGTGGCATAGGGACAAGATTTGTTCATGGTAAAAAGCTTGAGCCTGAGGATCAGCATAAGTGCCATCAAAAGAATTTAATCTTGGGAAGTCTCAAGTCCTCTTGCTTTTCCTTGTTGTTCTAAAATTTTTGCCTTTTCTCACAAATATCATTTCCATAGCAATTGTGGCCCATCATCCAGGACAGCTGAAACTAATTGAAGCTAGTTGTGTTGAGTATTCTTATTGCTAGAATCCCATGTCTTTACAGTCTCCCTAAGAAATGCTGAATGCAAACCATAAGATACTAATGCTTGTTTAATTTCTTTTAGATCATTCATTCCTATAGGTATCCATCTACCTTCTTTGGATCCTTTCAGTCATTTAGAACTTGATGCTTTACCAGAGCAGATTTCAGGGTAGGAAGCTAAAACCCTGGGTAAATCATCTCTGACAGGTATTGATGATGTTAAATCCTGTCCTTGTATCTCCTTTCCCTGCTCATCAGCTCCAATAATTCCTCAATCATTTCATATCTTTTCACTACTGTCTTTTATAAAACCTGAATCTCCTGACCTATATATACTTCTAGTGATTTCATTGAGGCACATAGCCTCTGGTCCTCATTCTGCACATGTGATTTCAAGGATTGAAGTTTTTCCTTTAAAGATAACAGCTCCTCCTTAGACATTATTGGGATAGTGTGCAGATTTTCTTCCTGGAGAGGTACTCTATCTGCTAACCTATCATAACTTTTAAACAGATTTTGATTGCCAAATTCCACAGTATGAATTATTTCAGAAAAATTTTCAGTACCCTTTGATATGAATTAAATTTTGTCTGTCAAAGTAATGCTATCCTTTTCAATATTATTAATTTTTCAGGTAAAATTTGATTTTTTGATGGTATTAATGCTGTCAGCTAGCTGTTCATTATTAGTCTGTAAAAACTGTATCGTTTCTAAAAGTGCCTTATCTTGGTTCTGTTATCAAACTATTTTCTTAACGATATAATATGAAGAAAAAAACTGAGTCCCAATATCTAATAACTGGATGCACCACAATAACCATATAAGTCTTACAGGATACAATCCATAGTATCAGCAAAAAGATTATTAAAATTTTGAATGTTATTGTTGTCTACCATTGTATAACTTTCAAGTTTATTGATTTATTAATTAATCAAATAGTTACCTATTTATTTATATAGTTATATACTTATATATAATAGTTATCTATAGTGTTATAAGATTCAGTAAATTGTTTTAGGTGCAATAATCTTTACCATCCATCAGGTGTTGTGGCTGCAGTGTGGACACCGGTGGTAAACCAGTGGTGGCACAATCAGTCCTAAGTAACTTCAGTCTTCTGTCTTGGTGCTGGTCAAATACTGACAAATATGTTTTGCTTGACAAACCAAAAGCAATAAAATCAAGTCCATAATGGAACAAGGACCCATAACTCATGAACAGGGAGCAGAAATCAAAAGCAGCAAATGTGTGTGAGCTTGGGAAATTTCCAGGTTACTGTATACTTATGTCTGATGTGGCAGGGGATTTACAAAAACAAATCACTTAGTCAGTGAAAGCAAGCCAGGTGGGCAGGGGTGGGAGACCTTCTGTGCCATAGACCATTTTGTCCTTTTGGACCAGGCCATCCAGTAGGTGTGGAGTTGGGATCCACGTGGGGTGTTAGATGAAGACGGACACTCAAACGAAATCCCACACTAGCTCAGAATTGAGTACAATAAAGGGACACTCACAGATCACAATCCTCTGCTCAAATGGGAAAACATCAACTGAATCCAGCAGCCGGAAGAGAGGAAGAGTGCGTGCTTTACATCAACATTTATCGTATAAAAGTGGGCAGGAAACTTAAAGGCTACTGACTGAAGGATTTCCTACAACAGGTAGGGTCCTTTAGTAGGGACTGAGCTGAAGGACCAACACTTTTGGGGGCCATGCAAGCAGGAGAGAAGGTTAGCAACTTGCTATTCAGCCTCTCTGAGCTAGCAGGATTTCACATCAACCTTTGATAGAGATTTAGATAAAGTTTCCCCTAGCAACTGTGATAGACTTGTGCCTGAGGGAACAGAATCCTTGCTGTTATGAAATTTTGAAATTGAATGAAATTATGAAATTTTCAGGAAAATGGGTAATATTGGTAATCATCATTCTAGACAATATGAACCAGACTCAGAAAGACAAATACCACATAGTCCCCTCTACATATGCAATTTCAAAAAGATAAAAGAGAGGAAAGTAAGGGAGGGACTGATTTTGATATGTAAGGATGTAATAAGAATAATAAGTTAAGGAAGTAACATATCATAAACTATGTTATATAATATATATTTTTATTGTTTATATCTTTCTCATATGAGTGTATTTATGTGTACAGAAATGTATATATAGAGAACATATCTAAGGCTGGAACTTTTGGTTTGATTTGGGATTCCCTTCTATTTGCTGTGAATACTATTGGTTAATAAAGGACTACTTTGGACCTAGAGCAGGGCAGAACTTAGATAGGTGGGAAAAACTAAACTGAATGATGGGAGAAGAGAAGTAGAGTCCAAGAGAAGCCATGTAGCCTTGCTGGAGTTGGATGGAACTTTACCGGGTAAGCCATAGCCATGTAACAATATACAGATTAATAGAAATGGGTTAAATTAAGATGTAAGAGTTAGCCAATAAGAAGCTAGAAGTAATGGGCCAAACAGTGTTTTAAATAATATAGTTTCTGTGTGATTATTTTGGGGCTGAGTAGCTGGGAACCAACAAGTGGCCTCATCCTCCAACACTGGTTTCAAACTTATATGTTCATATTTTATGGAAACTGCCAAAGAGTTCTTCCAAAATGGATAGCTAGACTTCACTCCCAAACACAGTGTCTAAGAGTTTCAGATGCTCCAGATGCTGGAAGTAGTTTTACGTGTTCCATTGACAGGTCTTTACATTTTAACAGTACTTGTAGGTGTGCAGTGCTCTTTTATAATGTATTAACTTGAATTTCCCAGGATTGATGAGGTTGAAACTCTGCTCACATATTAGTTGGCCATTTGAGCATTTTCTTTTGGATTCAACCATGTGCTGCTTTTAATTCTTTTCCAATGTGCTTCTGGATCATTTGTCTTTTTCTTATTGACATTTCAGAAGTTTACATATTCTCAATGGGTCTTTTATCCCTAAAATCCAGTACAGTTATCCTTTCTCACACTGTTTGCTCCATCCTGACATAGAATATTTGCCTAAATAGTTTTGCTTTAATATGGTCTACTTTGTCAAGCATTTCTACTTAGTTTACTCAGGTTTTCCTACAAGAATACATACTATTCCAAATTCATGAGGATATTTTCTCCTGAAATTGATTTAATTTATTATTTTTAACATGTTCTGTTAAGAAAGACCATATATCTGAAATTACTGTTTTGTAAGGATGCAGCCTATGTGGCTGAAGTCAATAAAGTATCAAAGTTTTTCTATCATATGGATTTGTATTTGCACTAACTTGTTTATTGAGAGCCATGGTCTTCCTCTATGCTGAAATTCCAGCCTTGCATTTAGTTACAAGCCTCTATTTGAAAAAAGAGTCCTTGGTTTCTTGTGTTTCTTTTATTTGGGTATTAGCATTGTGACATGACATTAAGGCTTTGATACCTTATTGTTTTATTTCTGCAACTTTCTTCTTCTTTTTTTTTTTTTTTTTTGGTTTTTCGAGACAGGGTTTCTCTGTCGCTTTGGTGCCTGTCCTGGAGCTAGCTCTTGTAGACCAGGCTGGCCTCAAACTCACAAAGATCCGCCCGCCTTTGCCTCCCGAGTGCTGGGATTAAAGGCGTGCGCCACCACCGCCCGGCTGCAACTTTCTTTTTAAGTTGGCGCTGACAAATATTGGTAAGTTAAGCTTGTGTGTTACGTTAGATTTGACCACTCCTTCTAAACCTAGAGTTTTTTTGGAATCTATACACTTTAGGGAAGTTGCAATGCCAAATTTTCCAACACATAAATATATGCCTCCAGCTTTTATGATTAGAGCTTTGTTCTTTCAAGATCTTTTATTAAATTTATTGTTTTGTGGGCTTTTCCCCAAACTTTACTATTGTTGTTACCAATAGATTCAGATAGCAAAATTTAGTTCTATATCAATTTTGCTTATTTTTCTTCATCCTGTGACTGTGATGTGTTACACTGAGGAATTTCTATGATGAACTTCACATGCATTCCAGGAATAAGTCTCATTTATATATATAGTATGTAGTTTTAACATGCTGTCGTATTTGGATTACTAGAATTTTTGTTGAGGATTTTTGTAACAATATTCATATGATTTACATATTCTATTATTACATTCTTGTCTGAGTTTTACATCTTGGTATTAGTGTTTGATTTTTTGTAAGTGAAAAGGAGACCAGGAGTTTCTATAGATTCTTATATTGATTCTCAAATGAACATTTCATTTTCAATTTTAAGCCTTGTCAGTACATTAAGCTTTTACCATTTCTAATATGAATTAAGTGATTTTTACTAGGGGCTATGCAATACAAATAGATAGAAATAAATTAATGTGTTTGGTGTACCAGATTCCCTTGAATTAAATTATGATTCTTTAGTCTTTTCATCTTAATTACCTAGCCCCTGGTCTGATATGGATTTTGAAATTAATTACTTTGTCAATTAAATGGTTCCCTAAAGAACTTGGAAAGATATTTTAAATGAAATATGTAAATATTTTTAATATTTTTAGATAAGAATATTGTCAGGAGCTAAAATTATACATTTAGATAATGGCATATATATGTATGCCATCCATACAATGAGTACACTAAGATAAATTTGTGGATAATTAAAGTTTTGTTTTCTAATTATATTACTATTTACTATTATGATCATTGAGAATGCCAATATGAAGTTTCTAGATTGTGAAAAGTATAATGAAGGCAAAGTGCAGAAATGTTACTTTAGACAGCTTTGTAGCAGGTATTTTAATGAACCAGAAGAGTACCACACTTACCTTGCATGAGAGTAGCCCCTGAGTCACGAGGGGACTGCATAGGGAGAGTATTGTTGAGAGTATATAAATGTGTCTCTATGGCTATGGATATAACTCAGTAGGGGAGCACTTGTCTGACATGTTTGACCCCTGGCTTTGGTCCTCAGTCCTGGGAACAAGTTCACAAATGAGGAAACAAGTTAATTTGGGCATCATGCTTTGAGTTATCTCTCATAAATTTAGTAATGATGGCTAATGACATCATTATTCATTTACAACTTAAAAACTTTATCAATAGTAAGTGTTAAATTATTATATCTTAAAGTAGAGGAGTTTCTGCCTCATTTGAAATCTTAATCTGGTCTGGCCTGATTAAATGTTAGGTGGGAATGTGGCAAAGTATTAGTGTGTGGACACTAGATAATCACTATTTCTCTAGCAGGGTGTTGATGAAGTAGTGTATTTCAGTAGGAAATATATGATCTCTGATGCGTGTGAATTGGCTTCAAACATGAAATACCTTGTGGAATTTCAACCACTTTTTTGTCTTAGCATGAAAATAGATTGGTAATATCCTCTTAAGAATAAGCAGGATTGTTTGTAAAGCATACTTAGCACTGAGTTGATATTTAATAGATTTAATAAGTGACGTTAATCTGGTTTTTGTTTGTTTTTACTTGATCTCTTTGTAGTCATTATGTTTGCTTCTAATATACCCTTTCCACGTAGTCATCTAAATTTTTATGAACTTGACAGGAATTGCCTGTGTGTTTTATTTTATTTTTTTCATACAACTTTGCTTGTTAACTTCTACTCCCCTTTGCTGTCTCAAACAACTACCAGTTCTCAAAGAATGCCTTCTAAAACCTGCAAGTGAGCTTCTGTTTCTCATCTCTGTCTGTTGTCATAGAATCGTAATCCATCTACCGGACTGCATTAAAACTGCTTATTTATCAATTTGCTTCTGTTACTGATTTTTAGGCTGAAGTGACTGTGTCTTTTTTTAAAATTAAATATCTCCAAAGTCTTTTACTATAACAGGATAATAAGACATTTAACAAACGACAAAATGTTTCTAAGGATTGAATCACAAGCAAGTAGGTATTTGTTTTTTATTTAATTTTGAGGAAATAGTAGAAGACATTAAATGATAAATTATAAAATACAACATTGAATTAAAATTATTACAAGTTCTATAAAGAAAAGTGACACTATTCACCAAACCCTCATAGGACAAAGGTCTGATCTCCAAAATATACAAAGAACTCAAGAAACTAGACACTAAAACTCTAATTAACCCAATTAAAAAATGGGGTACTGAACTGAACAGAGAATTCTCAACAGAAGAACGCCGAATGGCAAAAAGACACTTAAGGACATGCTCTACCTCCTTAGCGATCAGGGAAAAGCAAATCAAAACCACTTTGAGATACCATCTTACACCTGTCAGAATAGCCAAACTCAAAAACACCAATGATAGCCTATGTTGGAGAGGATGTGGAATGAAGGGAACTCTCATCCATTATTGGTGGGAATGCAAACGTGTGCAACCACTCTGGAAATCAGTGTGGCGGTTTCTCAGGAAACTGGGAGTCAACCTCCCTCAGGACACAGCAATTCCACTCTTGGGAATATACCCAAGAGATGCCCTATCATACTACAAAAGCATTTGTTCAACTATGTTCATAGCTGCACTATTTGTAGTAGCCAGAACCTGGAAACAACCTAGGTGCCCCTCAATAGAAGAATGGTTAAAGAAGGTGTGGAACATATACACATTAGAGTTCTACTCAGCAGTAAAAAACAATGACATCTTGAATTTTGCATGCAAATGGATGGAAATAGAAAACGCTTTACTGAGTGAGGTAACCCAGACCCAAAAATAGGAATATGGTATGTACTCACTCATAAGTGGATTTTAGCCATAGTTAAAGGTCTTTGAGCCTATAATTCGTGATCCTAGAAAAGCTAAATAAGAAGGTGAACGTGAAGAAAATCATATGGTTATTCTCCTGGATATTGGAAGTAGACAAGATTGCCAGGCAAACTTGGGTGCACGGTGTGTGGGGGGGTGGAAGTAAGGGGAGATGGCTAGAGAGAAGGGAGAGGGGGAGGATTGGGGATGGCTTGGGGGAATGGGATGGGGGGAGGGAGGAAGGATGGATATGGGAATAAGGAAGTATATATCTCAACTAAGGGAGTCATTTTAGGGTTTGCAAGAGACTTGATTCTAGAGGGGTTCCCAGGCCCAAGGAGAGGTCCCCATATTGTTCCCTGGGCAGCAGAGGAGAGGGTGCCTGAACTAACCTTGGCCTATAACCATACTGATGAATATTTTGCATATCACCATAGAACCTTCATCTGGCGATGGATGGAGATAGAGACAGAGACACACATTGGAACACTGGACTTAACTCCCTAGGTTCAAATGAGAAGCAGAAGGAGGGAGAACGTGATCAAGGCAGAACCAGAGGGAACCTTCATCCGACAATAGATGGAGATAAAGATGGAGACCCACATTGGAGCACTGGACTGAGCCCCCAAGGTACAAATGAGGAGCAGAAGGAGGGAGACCATGAAAAAGGAAATCAGGATCGTGAGGGGTGCGTACACCCTCTGATACAAGGGGACTGATCGAATGAGAGCTCACCAAGGCCAGCTGGATTGGGACTGAATGAGCATGTGATCCAACCAGATTTTCTGAATGTGGCTGACATGGGGGCTGACTGAGAAGCCATTGACAATGGCACTGGGTCTTGTTTCGTCCTCATGTACTGGCTTTTTGGGATCCTGGTCTGTTTGGATGCTCACCTTCCTGGACCTGGAGGGAAGGGGGAGGAACTTGGATTTCCCACAGGACAGGAAACCCTGACTGCTCTTAAGACTGGAGAGGGAAGAGGAGAGGGAGTGGGGGGGAGGAGGAGAGGGAGTGGGAGGAATGGGAGGATATGGGGAGGAGGGGAGGAAGCGGAAATTTTTATAAACAAATAAATAAATAAATTTGAAAAAAAAGGAAAAGTGACACTAGAAATAAAAACATTCGACTCATAGCCTTGGACATCCTTTTGATTGGAGAACTGTCATCCAGTGATTCTTAATTATAAGTAACAAACGGCTATATTCCAGAATCCCACTATCCAAGTGCTTGTCTACGTGTTGCAGTGGAAGTATTTCTTTAGATAGTTTTCATTTAGATAAACAGATGTTAAGTAGATTATCTTCCACGTGTGAGTGAACAAGAGCAACCAAGCCTAAATTCTTCAGTGAATAAAAACATCCTGATGTCCAGTCAGTCTTTGGACTCAAGGCCACATATTAATTCTTTTCTGATTCTGTATACTGCCAACTTGCCTTGCAAATTTTAGACTTGTCGACTTCAATAATCTTATAATCTCACTCTTTAAGTAAGCACTTACTATGAAGATATGCTTTGTCTGTGTCTCTTGAGAGCACTAAAACAGCTCTATAAAGAACATGGAAGAAGTACTGTTTAGTTTGATCTTTAAGAGTGGAGAGGAGATTAATAGATGAAACAACAAAAAATAAAAATTACTGAAAAAAACATGCCCTTGGACCCTCGGTTGGGAAGATGCTAAAGTGTGTGCCCTGCAGAACAGGATTATGCAAAACTCAGTATTTGAAGAAAACACATAAACTATTCACTTTTTTCCCATTTGACTATATTTATTAGAGTACTTCATAAGATTAGACCTCTATAGCATTGGTATTAACCATAATTCAAATAGTCATAACTTAAATAATAGTATCCTTTCTTCTCTCCATTAATGAGAATGAACTATTATGTACTTCTTGTTATCTAAATTTAAAAAACACTCTGTTGAAGTAAAGAAACAGGTCCCACAAGATTCAAGTAGATGTTTGCACATATGAGAAGAGATCAAATATTCTAAGCTGAATCGAAATATCGGTACATTAGCTCAGCTCGAGTAACTGTGACAAGAGTTAGCAAAACAATTCACTTAAAATAAGAGGGAAGACAGTTCAAGTGTGAAGAGGCAGAGATACGTTCATATCATTTAATAATACCCATCACTGTGCTTTACAAAGTGCAATTCCTCCTTTTTCTAAAATGCCAGTGCACACTTTGTAAATTCCACTGCCCCTGCTTTCCCTGTGTAAACTGACTTTGGACCTTTAAATGATGTTATGCATTCTTTGGGGTTGACAATTATATATGAAAGGATGATTCAAACTTGTTAAAAATTAGTAAAAGGTGGAAGGTAAAAAATAATAATAAAACAATAGCCTTCAAATAGTTTCATGAGAGACATTTATAAAATGATCTTGATTTCAAAAAACCCAATAAAGTTATAAGAAAAATATGACAACCAATGAACATTCTGTTCTCTGCTCGCCATCGAGTACGTTTTACAGTAATTGAAATGCCGAGTGTGATGGTGAGACGGAGAGAATGAGCTTGCTGACACGGGCTGAGTGTAAGCCGTCCTTTAGCCTAAAAATCTAGCCACTGAGGGGATAGCCTTCTACAAGCTGTATTAAATAAACTCTGCCTCCCCGTCTACCTAAGCTTTTGGCCTACATGATTATGGAGGTCAAAAACAAACAAACAACAACAACAACAAAAAAGAACAAAAACAAAAACACCTTCCAGAAAGCTGGAGACTCAGAAAATGTGATGGTGTAGTTCAAACAGTCTGAGAGGTGGAGAGCAGATGGTGTGGATTCCATTGTTTCATAGCTCAATTACAGGAATGCCAAGTGCAGGGGGAGAGGGACGCAATCCAGCACAGCCAGGTGGGGAAAAGCCAGTTCAGCCTCCCACTATCTGTTTTCTTCAGGTCCTCAGAGAGCTGCAAGATGCTCACCCACACTAGAGAAGGCCATCTGCTTTCTTGAGTCCATCCATTTAAATGCTAATCTTCCCTGGAAGTATTCTCACAGACACACTCAGGAATATTATTTAATCAGATGGCTGGGCATCTTGTGGTTCAGTTAAACTGATATGTAAGATTAAGCATGACAGTAACATATATTCTATATTCTGAAAAATAAAACCTCATGCATGTGCTACTGACACCTTAGCATTGTTTACAATGTCTTCCTTACTTTGGTAACAGTTCTCATAGTCTGTGTGCCCATCTTGGCAACTATTTAGGTTTATGATGGTGGTGAGGTTGTTGCTGCCTTAATCTTCATGTTTCTTAAAGAGCTGTGTTTAAAAATGTTTGCTAATGTTACAATAGCCAGTTTGTTGTGTTGAAAGGAGTATTGTTTCTTTTTGTGTTTCAGGCCGGTTACAATGACTTTGTTGCTTCGGATGACTGTGAAGAGAACCAGTTAGAAAACAATGAACTTATCTGGTACTGTTAACTTAAAAATATGAACCCACTGAATTGAAAGGGACATGAAAACAGAGGCAGGCTGGCCACCAAAAAGTGACCATCTTCACTGTCAGGTGACTTTAAAACCTACGCACAGTTTCTTGGTCTCAGAGAGTATTGCTGGTATCTTAGTAAGATGTTAAGTCCCAAGTCCAGATATCAGTTAAAGTGTACACACCCTAATAGATGCACTGAAAATGACCAAAACTTTTGTAGCGATACAAGTTGTAGAATACATATACTCGTGGTGAACAGCCTTGCTTGAGATTCAGGATTGGCTAACCTCACTGAGGAGTGTATTGTTCAGGCGATCCTGTCTAAAGAACATTCATTATTTCTTAACTTTCATAACTACATTCACAGCATATATCAAGAATTTAATTTAATTGGACGTTTAATTAGCAAATGTGAAGTTAAATCACCAAGGGCTTGACCAAATTAAGTATTAAGGAGAGTTCCCAGGGTCAGAGGTTTAAATCTTCAGGAAAACAATTGGTTTTATATATTTTTTTTCTACCTAGGGACAATAACTGAATTTTAGTTCAGCTCACTTAAAATGTACTTATCATCAATATAAACTTGATTATGTTGTAAGCACACATCTAATTTTAAGTAACAATAGGATTCTCAGCCCCCATTCTGGCATGAATTCCTGCTGTTTGTCTTCCTCTCCAGGAGAAAACAAAGAAATAAGGACCACGTTGAATAGACTCCACCACAACAAACACTTGCTGCTCTCTTCATTGCTTTTGTGCTACGCAGCGAGGGGACTGGAAATGAGCAACAGGAGCTTCAGGAGTGAATAGTGCTGGCCAGCCAGCACCTCCTGAATAGCTACATCAAAGAAAGGACTGTGCCCCTGCGTCCTAACTAGCATCCCTTTCTTCATCATGGCAAGTATGTCACCATTAACTGATCATTTGTGTTATAAAACAAACCATTGCTGAGAAGCAATTTGGTTTTAAAAATGAAGCTACTAGAGAGAAACTTTGATTAAACCTCAGGTAGAACTAAACCCGCTGGGGTGTCACAACAGAAAAAGCTGATTTTATTCTTTTTCTCCGGGAGCCAACCTTTGGTATTGGGTGCTCGCTTTCATATCTAGGGAACTAGAGAATGGCAATTTAAAGGTTATGTTAATGCTTTCCTGCGTGAAAAAACATTTCAGAATATCTGTGGGGTTTTTGTTGTTCAAATGACATTGCTCCCTGAAAACAACAAGAGTGAAAAGATGAGCTAGCCTTTAATCTCAAGCACTGTTATCTCAAGCAGCAATAGTTCAATGATTTTGCTCTTCTAATGACCTACACCCAGGGTAAATGATTTATAATGTTCGTTGCACTGTCACACCAGTAAAATCTTATCGTAAAATGATCTATATTTTTTCTCTGTTTTTTTTAATGATGGATTACTTTGAATAATATCATACTTAGGAAATATCCAGTATTTACCAGCCTTTTCCAGATATATATGTAAGTTACAACGGACAGTAGATCTTCTGGCTGCAAATTATTTTCTTTCTTTCTTTCTCCTGCACCTAAATCCATGACCAGGAAGAAGTTATTCTACAAACAATGATTCTGTATAACTATATGGGTATTGCTGCATAAACTCATTCTTCTAAAGTAGCAGATGTGAAATGAATCTTTGATATAGGAATGAGAATGTAATGATAATTCTGTCAAATATAAACATCCATTTGTTTACGTTTATTAAACATAAATCATATACTTTGAATTCAATATTAAAATTATATTTCTTATAGGACTAGGGTCTTGTGTTTCTGTTCATATTTAAATTTGAAGGTAGATTCACTAATCAGATAAAAATAAAACAAAATCTTACTGGAAGACTCTCTGAGACTCAGAATTCATTTACTTTTCTATATCCTTTAGGAGCTTTGCCCTGTGTATGTAAATATAAATTAATACCTGATTCCCCTTCAATAGTTATGGTATTCTGTTAATTCCAAATCATTTTTTTTTTTTAGTAAATTTTATTAAATTATAAAAGTTTCCATTTCCGCCCCCCCTCCCAACACCCTCCCACTCCCCCCACTCCCCCCCTCCTTCCCCTCCGTCCCCCAGGGCAGTCAGGGTTTCCTGCCCTGTGGGAAGCTCCAGCTCCCTCCCCCTCCCTCCAGGTCCAGGGAGGCGAGCGTCCAGACTGGATCCCCAAAATCCAGCATATGCAGAGGAAACAGGTCCCAGTGTCATAGTCAATGGCTTTCCAGAAAGACCCCGGGCCAGCCACAGTCAGAGAATCCGGCCAAATTCCGAGAATCTGGCTAGATCACGTCCTCGTTCAGTCCCAGTCCGGCTGGCCCTGGTAAACTCTCATCAGATCCATTCCCTTGTATCAGTGGGTGATAGCATCCCTCGTAGTACTGATTTCGTCTTTCATGTTCCTCCTCCTTCCGCTCCCCCTCCGGACCTCGGGGGGCTCAATCTGGTGCTCCAATGTGGGCCTCCGACTGCATAGCCGTCCTTCGCCAGACGAAGGATCTATGGTGATAAGCAAAATATACATCAGTATGGTCATGGGCCACGGCCGATTCAGGCACCCTCTCCTCTGTCCAGAGAGCAATCTGGGGGATTTCTCCTTGGACCTGGGATCCCATATATAATCAAGTCTCCTGTAAACCCTAAAATGGCTCCCTTAGTTGAAATATATTGTTCCCTGATCCCATATTCATCCTACCTCCCTCCCCCCCCATCCCCGGCCACCAAGCTTTCCCCGTTCCTCCCCTACTCCCAAATCATTTTTATATAAGAATTCAAAGAGCAATCTGAGAAAAGCGGTATTATAAATTCCTTTACATATTGAGGTCTCAAAAAAACTTAATAAATTACAGTTTATTTACAATAAAATAAAAGGTCAAATATTTCTCAATATATTTCATTTTTGGATGTTTAGTAATCTCTAGATAAAGTTTGTACAATGAATATTTGTTTTGGTTCTGAGAAAACCTTATTTAAATGCCAAATTTAATATGATACTTTGACTTGTTGAATGTTTGATATAAATATCTGATGTGCAAGTCATATTTATATCAATCATGTGTAAATCCATAGAATTTTTCTTAGGAATACTTTACAAAAACATAAAGTACACTTTTTTCAGCACGTGTTTGGTAGTTTGCTTGTGTGTGTATGTGCGAGTGCATGTGCATGTGCGTGTACATTGCGTCTGTGTGCATGTATAATGCGTGTGTGCGTGCGTGTGTGTGTGTGTGTGTGTGTGTGTGTGTGTGTGTAGATGCTCATGTGACAGAACCCTCAGGTGGAGGTCAGAGAAGAACTTGAGAAGTTGATTCTCTACTTCTACCATGTAAGTTTTAGGAATCAAATCAAACTATCATTCTTGCCAGCAAGATTCTTTACCTACTGAACCACCTCTTTTCTTTTTTTTTAAGTTTGCTTTAAAAAATGGCAGAAAAATCAAATGCCAAAGTAGAGTATAGAGGAAACTAAAAGAACATTAAAAAAGGATCATGTGAGTAAGCTTCTCATTCAGTCCTGGTCCTTTGGAACCTGAGGTATGATAAGAGTGTGCTACAGCTCTATAATCCCATCTAACATCTGAGAACCTCTCTTGCAGCAAAACTGAACTGCTTGCATTTTCTTTCTTTCTTTTTTTCACTTAGCTCCAATGAAATTAAGGAATAATGGGAGGTGCTCCATTAACTTTGGAGCACAATTATTTGTACACACATTCTTTCTTTTTCCTTTTTGTAGAGGTATTACTTTTTGTAGGGGTATTACTGAGCTTAGGGAAAGAAAAGAATACGTAGGCAGAGCAAATATGCATAAGCAAATTGAATTAATTAGGAATAAGCAAACTTTATCCCTTGGTCTAGTGGTTAATATGACTTTGAGAGTGCATAATCTCTGTGAGAACAATTTGGAAAATAGACGAATGGTATTCTAGTTTGAATGTATAAAAAAGATTAAGTGCTCTAAACATAATAATAATAAATTCAGAAAAATAATGAAATTCACTCAGTTGCTAATATGCAAGCACCAGGGGTGCTCTAGGAAAAAATATAACAATAAAATTATAGTTTCTCGTTAATTATGTCATTTGACAAACTGAGCACCGAGTTGCTTATGTCCAAAAGCCTTTCCATAGGCAAGATCACAGACATAGCCTAAGATGGTAGAATATTGGAAATTCATCTTCCCAGGAGCATTTCTGCCAATTAGTTTGGGACTAAAGAATCCTGCCAGGCATGAGGTTGCCCAGCAAGGTAGAACATCAGAAAAAGCAAAAAAAAATATTTTGTAAGAGAGTTTAAAAATCAGCAACTCAGTTGGTAGCAAACACAGTGCTGCAAAGTAATGGCAGCACTGGGAAGTGTGCAGAGCCATCTGCCCTGTGCAGGGCTTTGGGTGAGCATTGCTGTTTGTCTTTATTAGAAGGTGGTGTAAAGATTACAGAATGTGTTTCCTCAAGGTGATAACCTAGTCCTGGTGAAAACAATTCACTACTTGAAAGTGTACTTCAGAGGCAAGAACAGAATCATGATGGACCAAATTATCACTTTGAATGAGAAACTATTGGGAATGAGGAACTCTTCCTGATCATTGAGATATCTGTAATGATTAATTAGATGGACTTTATCTTCTAAATTTTACTTGGAAATGCAGCATCATGATATTTGAAGTATATTTCTTACTCAAATAAAACGAAACAACATACTAGTATGGTCTATAAATTACTGAGCAGCTCTGAGGCAGGGGACAAACTGAAGTGCAAATCCGACCCTTCACTAAGTCTTTCCCATCTTCATCTTTCCCTGGCAAGCTGCATGTCACACATATATGACATATATATCATGCATTCTCTGTTCAATCTTCTTTGTTTTCTTATATTCTCTTATTTCTAACATCTTTACCTACAATGGCCAAGACACCAAAACTCCATAATTCTTTGGAAGAACCTGTTTCTACTTCTATTTGAAAATGTTCCTGGATATATATTTTGAAATTTAACTGTTATCTTTCTTTTATTGAGTCTTTTGGAATTTCAAATTGTATGTTTATGACACAATTGACATTTAATAAATGACAGGAAGAACAATTGAAAGAAAAAGTAGCATAATTTAGAAATCATAAGTTCAGTGTACAACAGCAAATAAATTTGAATATCTTGGTTGTATAGCAAACCGTTCACTCTACTTTTACAAAAGCTTTCCAGTCCCTTGGCACTGGTCATGAAACTTACTTTAGTTTTCTTCCTTTTTGCAAGGGACAAGAAATGGTAGAAAAATCTGAAGTGTTAGCAAAAACACTTTGGATGCTATTGAAGAACCGTCAAATTTGGAAATAGTACTTGTGTATTAAAAATAGAGAAAATGACTACTTATTGGGGATTAAGTCAATACTGATCAAATAATCACTTCTAGAATTTATGAGTTTTTTTTAAAAAGAGATGTTTCATGAAATCCAAATTTTAAACAATTGAGTATATTTAGTCAGTTCAAAGCAAAATTTTTTGAACTGATAAATAACACTAACAATGTATCACATAACTATCAGGTACTATTTGGTGTTTCAGTATGATTGTTTAATGTTTAAGCAATGACATACTTCTCTATCTCCGGAAAATTGAATATTTTATATTTATTTTTTAATAAATCATTTTTATTCTATGTGCATTTGTGTTTTGCCTTCATTTATACCTAATAGCTATGTGAGGTGCCAGATACCCTGGAACTGTAGCAATAGATAGTTGTGAGCTACCATGTTGGTGCTGGGAATCAAAATTCTTTCTCCTAACTTTTTCTTTTTCTTTCTTTCTTTTTTTTTTTTTTTTTTCTGAGGCAGGGTCTCAGCAAGGATTGCTGACTGGTCTGAACCTCTCTTTGTGGACCAGGTTGATCTAGAACTCACAGAGATCCACCTTCCTCTGCCTCCTGAGTGCTGTGATTAAAGGTGTGCATTCCCATGTCCAGCTTTCCCAGTTTTGATCTACACTGTACACTGTTGTTACCTGTTCTTACTCCCGTCTGTGCATACTGAAACCACTTAAACTTATCTTAGAAGCCACTGACCAATGTCTTTCTCAACATCTTGCCCATAGAAGAGAACAGAACAACTGTTACCCGCATACTGTTTTCAACCTTCAAAGGGGAGAAGCCCTAAACTTCCTAGGTATTTGTCATCATAAAAAGTAGGTTTTTAAAAGTAATAACATAAGAGGGAAATAACAGGTAATTAGCCAAAATATTGTGATATATTTTCTCAGGCTCTATAAAAATATTTTAAAGTACATTTATCTAAGGAAATAAGACAGAAAGCTAAATAACCTTAAATTTTTCCTATATTTAGAACTTGGTTTAGATGGGGTATGAAATTTCGAAGCATTGGCAATTTACTTTCTTTTGGTAAAGAAGGCATTTCTATTTACTTGTGAACAAGAATATGTGCATATGTGTGGGTGTATATATGGTACATGCACCTGTGTGTGTGTGTGTGTGTATAAAATTCATGTTTTTTATTCTAGCTCTCCATTTCTGAGAAACAAATCATCTCAAACTTACTTCTGTATTTAAAAAAATATTCTCAAAATGGATTCTAAAGAACATGGATTAATACATTGGTCACAGCGTCACAGTGGTGATAACTTGTCTTACGGTATCTGAGGACTGTAAACATGGAGGTTTGGCACCATGAATGAGATATTTTAACATCTAGGCTCACCTGAGACTGTAATGTTACTATTATGAGGTTGATTTTTGTTTTGGTGTATTATGGTGTTCTCAAAATAGTTGGCCTTCTTACATAATACCTCAAGGAACAAGGATGCGTAATTGCAGTGATCAAAACAAAAACTGAACTTTTCTCAGAAGTTACAAAGTGTTCTCCAGGTATTTCTATGAGAGGGAAGACCTGCAAAGCTCCACAGGTTGAAGAAGAGCTACCATGTCCCCCAAACTGCCTTACATTTATTTCTGAGATGCATTTCAAGTCAGTGTTTGCATATGGGAGGAGATATTGATTGAAGTTCTTTCTCTGTATGAGAACCCAATTTTCCTAACTCCTTTTGCTGCTAAACACATAAAGTTGGCCATTTTGCATACCATAAATGAAAAATTTGAGCAAATTTGTGAAATGATTAGAGTTATAAATCATTTCGAAGATACATGCAGATCCATCAGAAAAAGGGGAAATCTTTACTACTTTATGGAGTAAGAATTCATGTCCAGAGTTATACAATAATTCTTCCATATTCATGAATATATCCACATGTGTATGGAAAGGTAGTACTTTTTAAGTCTATTTTACCTCAAGAAGTAGAATGTTTTGTATGCTCTTAATATCTACATATGCCCTTCCTTAACTTGTTTTCAGTTAAAGATCATTGTTTTTCATTTGAATACTCAATGAGAAATCTAAACTGCAATATTCACAAAGTTACCTTTCTTTTTTTCTTTTGAGCTTGGGGGCATGTACCCAACACTTTTATATTCTGAACAAGTACTCAATTGGTGAGTTATATTTCCAGCCCTTAATATTCTTAAGCATTTTAACTTGATACTATGTAATGATTCCAAAGTAAATTATTTTATTTACTGTTTATTTTCTCCAAATAAACTTGGCAAGTTAAGAATCTATCATATATTAGTTATAATTTAATTTAGTAAGCAAATTTATTAGACATATAAATGTCAAAGGCCTTATGTTTTCTGATTTATTATTTTCATTCAATTGTTTATAATTTTATTACTTTATAAGATATAAAAACATTTTATAGAAATACGGTAGTAGTAAGAGTCAGAATAGGCAGGTCTTCAAATTCATCCTTGTGATGAGACCCGTTCATTTGATGAAATTTAATGCTGACTAAGTTATATGAAAAGCTTTGGGCTTTTATGGGAACTTTTTAAAACCATGAACTGCATCTATGCCTAACTTAACAGAGTATACAGATCTAACAAATTATATATTATATTATTGTTTTTTAATTATATCTTTTTTTGAGATTATAATTAAATGACTTTCTTCCTCTCATTCCTCCGTACAGACCTGTGTGTGTGTGTGTGTACACATGTCTATATTTGTGTGTGTGTATGTGTGCATGTGCGTGTATTTGTATGTGTGTGTCAATATGCAAATATACCTTAGTCTGTATAATGCTACTGGCAGGTATGTTTTCAGGGCTGAACATTTGATATTAGATAACCAATTGGTGTGTTCTTCTCCAGCAAGACATCTCTCCCTTTCTCAGCATTTTTAGTTGCCTGTAGTTCTTTGTCTTGGACTGGGGCATCATGGGCTTTTCCACTTCCATGTTAGCCTGCCTGTTGATGCCATCATTGTTCTGCTTATGTTTAGGCAACCATGCCGGTAAGACTTTATGAAAATAGTCTCTGCCATTCCTAGGGAACAGTTTATTTCTTTCCAGTTTAGTACCACATATATTTGGCTACAATTTTGAGATTGTCTGTTATAGTGTAGATTGCAAATTCTCAGTGATCACACAGAGAGCCATACAATCGTCTCCAGAGGCAAACTACTCACCCTTGCTGCCATTAGCTGAGAGAGGACTAACAGTGTGAAATAAAAGCAGTGGCATTTGATACATGTTTTATGACTAATTTTTTTCTGATTAGACACAACAATCTTTTATTCATCTCAGATAGGGATCCCACTACAGACCAAAGTATATAGACCACCAATATCAAACTTGGCAAACCAATGAATTTTAGTGGGATTGTTTACAGGAACATGAGTGAGGAGTTACTTACAAGAATAGAAATAATTGACTAAGATCCCAAAAATCCAGAACATGCAGAGGAAACAAGTCCCAGTGCCATTATCAATGGCTTCTCAGACAGTCCCCGTGTCAGCCACATTCAGAGAATCCGGCCACATTCAGAGAACCCGGTTTGATCACATGCTCGTTTAGTCCCAGTCCAGCTGGCCTTGGTGAACTCTCATTAGATCAGTCCCCTTGTATCAGTGGGTGACTGCACTCCTTCCTAGACCTGGAGGGAGGTGGGAGGAACTTGAACTTCCCACAGGGCAGGAAACACTGACTGCTCTTAGGGCTGGAGAGGGAGGAGGAGAGGGAGTGGGGGGAGTGGGAGGGTATTGGGAGGAGGGGCGGAAGTGGAAACTTTTATAAATTAATAAAAAAATAAAATAAAAAATAAAAAAGAATAGAAATAATTCAGACAACTGCATCAGCAAAGCCCACCCCAGTACACATGACAGCTCACAAAACCTATTAATCTAAAGTAAACTCTACAAATGGCAGAAAACTCAACAGTTTGCAGAGGTTCTTTCCTGTTGGTCTGAGCCTCTTCTAGGCACTTTTGTTGTTCCCTTTCCCTTTCAGCATGCTTGGTTGGTCTTTACTTCTTCCAAGGCACTGGCCTTACTGGATAGTCAATTTGATTTTGCAGGTCCACTACTTTGAGAGTGTCTCTCAATAGTCTTTTACTCCTTACTTTGGGAGAGGGAAGAGTTTAATGAACTTGATCAATTTTGGGGCCTTCCTGAATATATTTAAAGTTGTTTTCTTTCTATTTTAATGAACCTCCATGAAGAATGCGATATTTCAACACTGGAGGAAACTGATATACAATTACATGAATAAAGATACAATGATGGTAGAATGAATAAATTATACTGGTATCTACAGACCTTATAGTAAAGATCAGAAAATTGGACTAATCAATTTACAAAATTTTTAAAGGTTAAGTTTTTAAATGTGTGTGTGTGTGTGTGTGTGTGTGTGTGTGTGTGTATACATGCACATGTGTGTATGACTTATGTGTGGAGGTCAGAGTACAACTTTCATGAGTCAATTCATTCCTTCCGCCATGTGGGGCTCAGTGATTGAATTCATGTCTTCAAACAATCTTGGTAGCAAGTCCCTTTACCCATGAAGCTTTATCTCCAACTCTGGACTAATTATGTTTCAACCATAATATTTAAAAACAAATGAAAGAGATCTCAGATATACTTCATAAAAGACTCAAAGAATGTTTTAAAATATCATCTTTGTAGGATATTGTTCCATTTATTATCTTAATAGTTATATAGTAATATTTGAATTCTAGATTTAATTAAAATTCAGAAAAGTGTTGAGTTTCATTTGGTGAAAATCCTGTTTACGACTTAAATATCCAAACTCTTCCAAACCTTGTTTACTTCACAATAATGCAAAGAACTCTTTAAAAATTATAACTATCTAATTATGGGGGATAGTTGTCATTTTGTATACTTTTTATCATTTGGCCTAATGAATGAATTTTGGGAACATGATTACCCTGAATAGTTCTAAAATTGAGTGATTCTTTTACAAGGACACATATTGATATAAATTTAGTTACTGAACTATAATAGAAGAGTTGTATAGTTTATATACAGTTATTGGCTAAATTTTAAGCATGGTGCACAAATCACAAATTAGTGGTGAAGAATGAAATCTGCTCTTCTTTTACACCTCATTGCATATTGGATGGCATTTCACTTGGGTTCTATATTTATATTTCATTTAAATTTTTTTTGCCATACAATATTTTAAGTTTAATCAAAAGTCAACTTAGAAAGGCCATTCTGCCTAAGGGATATTTTTCCATTAAGTATTATGACATATTGGTGGCCTTGAGGGATTATTGGTTTTTCAAGAAATATTAACAGCTGGAAATTTGCATTTTAATACAGTTCTACTCAGCTACTCAAGCAATTTTATTTTTAAGACCTGTGACAGGTTTCAAAGCTCTAGTTCTAAAGCAATCTAGTCAAGTAGAGCTAAAATAATTTTATTACAAATAACTAAGTTTTTAAATAGTTTTTATTTTTTTTTTCACCTGAAAAATTTAGTTGGAGATGTCAGGGAAATCAACACCCAAATTTTATGTCTGCACTATAACCAGACTTGATAATTAGAAACAGTGAGGAAGAATTCTTTTTAAGCTTCTCCTTTCAGAAATTGAAGAATAAGAAAATAGGACATCTAATTAAGTTTTTCTGATTAGTAGTTAAAACTGAAGTTGATGCAAAGCAGCCCTTCATAGGAATTGTTTCAGTCTATCTAGGTGTCTGTCCCTGAGGGCAATGATTTCTGAGATACCATGAGAAGATTCTGTGAAATGAGGGCTGAGTCTTTTACCCTTGATCCTGGTATTAAACACATATTCAAAATTGCTACTGGAATTAATTGGAGATTTGGAGTCAGGATCAAATGATGCTGCCACTTAAAAGGGTAGTAGTGAATAAAGCTGAGTGGTAATTTTAGCAATTATAAATGGATTTTCTTCTAGAATGATGAAGTGCCTAAATGTCTTAGAATGGGAAATGGGGAAGGAGACATTCAGCTTTCCTACTGATTTCTGATCTGAAATGAAAATTTGTTTTCTTAGTCAGTCTGGACATCAGAAAGTGGTCAGTACGTGGACAGTTGTTTACTTGTTAGGGACTGAATCAAATTAAAGGGTTTTAGTGCTCTCATAAATTTAGAGCTTAGAAAATGCCAGTCTGTATGAGTGAAAAGTAGAAAAGAAAAGCAAGAAAATAGGGAAGTTAGTCCTTGAATTTATAACAATGAGTAAGAATGCGGGGGGGGGGGTACCAGAATCCATAGCAAATCTAGAGAGAGGGGGATACCCGAATCCATAGCAAATCTACAGAGAGGAGGACACCCAAACACATAGTGAATCTACAGAGAGGGGGACACCCGAACACATAACAAATCTACAGAGAGGGGGACACCTGAATGCATTGCAAATCTATAGAGAGGGGGACACCCGAACACAAAGCAAATGGATACAGGTGGGAATAATTAAATTCATAACAATTGGATGAAAAGGGGAGCACCTGAGTCCACAGCAAAGAGATTATGCAGTTCTTTCTGTTTTCTCTCTTTCTTTGATTGTAAATACAATTTTAAATACAATATTGTACAATATTGTAGGGCTTTTTAAAAATCTCTTTGGGGGACTACCACCCCGCTCTAAATGCCTGGCCTTGGCTTGGCTTGTTTTTAGTCAGCTTTCCCAACTTAAACTATCACATTTCTCTTTAACTACATTTTGCCTCTGGGATTTTTACCTTTCGTGTGTGTGTGTGTGTGTGTGTGTGTGTATACATATATGAACTTAATATAAGATATATTAATATAAGATATATATATATATATATTTTCTATTATATATCTTATTCTTTCTTTCCTTCTTACCCTGTGACTCGCTATGTGGTTGGGTAACTGGCTCCTCTCCTGTTTTCCTGGTTCTCACTCTTCTCTTTTCTAGATTTCTTCTCCTTTTTATCTCTTTGCTTTCCAGTCCCATATGTTTCTCTATCCTGCCTAGCTACTTCAGGTGTTTTAGACAGGCAAAATAAAACAGTTTTACAGTGTTAAACAAATTGTTCATAAATAAATAGATGAATAAAAATAAAAGAATGACACACATCTTTGTATTATTAAATAAATATTCCATAACATAAACAAATGCAACATATATTAAACTAATATTCCACAACACAATATATTCTGGCTGCAGTTTTCCTTCCTCTAATTATTTTGAATCCATCCCTACCTCTCTTCCTACCCACATATCTACCTTTTCTGTCTTTAATTGGAAAACAAAAAGCCACCCAAAGAACAATAAAAAATAAAATAAGAAAACCAAAACTATTGGAATAGAACAAAGCAAACAGAAGAAAAAGAATCAAAGATAAAGCACAAGAAATGTATAGCTACAGAAAGACATACATTCTCATACACAGGAATCTTATAACACAAAACCAGAAAAGTCATAATATATACGTAAAGGACCTGTAAGGTTAAAAATGTCCTGATAAACATTATGTGGCAAAGAACCTCCAAAGATACCAATGAATTCATTTTGTGTTGCTATCTACTGCTGGGCATCGGGTTTGCCCTACAGGTGTTTAGGATTCCCAGTGAGACATTGGATGATACATTTATATAATTACTTTTTATCAATAAAAATCAGGAGTCAGATATTGGTTTAAGAACCTGAAAGATCAGAGAAATAGTGGAGTAATTACGAGTGGCTTCCTATTTCTTCCATTCCTCCAGCAGAGATCCTCACTCAGGCCAACCTTACTACTACTTCCTTTTTCCTATCTGTTCTCAGTTGTCCAAAAACTTTATGGTTAATTTTGGTCAGCTAGTGGCTAGCTATGCCCTCTGATGCCATGTAAGCTTTACGTCAGAATATGATTAAAATATCACACAAAATTGGAGAAAACTAATATTTCATTTTTAGTTGGTTATCAATTGGAGATGACGTCTGAGTTAGGAATGGAGCTTATGTCTAGTTCTGTGCTCATGCTGGGTCCCCCCATCTGGTGCAGATCCTTGAAGGGTGGGTGCAGGCTTCCACATTTTCCTTGAGCTCATATGTACATTGGCCCTGGTGTGTTTAGAAGGCCCTTTCATGTTCGGGTTCTCTGTCTTTCTGGCTCTTATACACCCTTTGCCTTTTTTTTCCTGTAGGGATCTCTGAACCCTGAAAGTAGGGTTTTGTTGGAGACAACCCATTTAGTATTAAGTGTTCCAAGATCTCTCACTCTCTGAATATTTTCCTGATGTGAGTCTCTGTATCTGTTCCCACATGCTAGAGGAGGAAATAACTCTGATGATAGCTGAGCAAGGCACTCATCTAAGAAAATAATGTAGAATGTCATGTTATTGCTACATTCCTTTGTATAATAATAATAATATCTAGATTTCCACTTTGTTCCTGGGCTATCTACTCTCAGGTTCTTTACCAACTGAGCAGTGTTGGGTATGGGTTCCACGTCATAGAATCAAATAAAATATTGATTGATTATTCCTGAAAAGTTTGTGCGACTATTGCACAAAACTATTTTGCAGGTGGGTCACCACTGTAGAATGAAGAATTCATAGCTGGATTGGTGTTTACCTTTTTCCTTTGGTGTTCTGCAGAGTACCTTCTATTACTATGAACACTAGTTTGTAGTGGGAAGGTTCTAGGTAGACAGAAGCTCGATCCCTCTGTGTTCAATGACTTGTGTAGGTGCTGTCTTCAGTAATAGGGCCTTGTTTCAGTTTGTGGAGTGTATCCAATAGCTTTGGTAATAGTGTGGATTGGAAACTTCATTTGGTAACAAGAGATATCTAATTTGGACCATATCTCCCTTGTTACATGTTGATTTCTTTTATATTGACTATTGACTTTATATATGTATGTATTTTGGAAGCTTCAACTGCATAAGGTTTTCATATGACCCTTCACATGTCATTTGGTTTAAGCTCAACTTCCCCATTCTCCTTCTCTTGCTCTCTCTGTTCCTCTTCCTCATTTGTTTCTTCTATTTCACCACCTCTCCATGTCCTTCATTCTTGCACAATCATCTATCTATCTATCTATCTATCTATCTATCTATCTATCTATCTCTCTATCTATCTATCTATCTATTTCTTACTGTGGAATAATTCTTCTGAACTCTGTAAATGTGTATTGTTTTTATTATTAATAAAAAGATGTTTGGCCAGTATCTTTGCAGGAAGAGATTGCATGAGACAGCCTAAGACAGAGAGAATGCTGGGATGAGAAATGAAAGTCAGAAATGTCACCAACCAGACAAAGAGCGAGTTGAACATACACAATGGAATGGAGTTTAAAAACCACAAGTTAAGGGCCAATACATAGATTAATAGAAATAAGTTAAGTTGTAAGAGCTAATTAATAATAATCCTGAGCTATTGGTCAGCATTTATAACTAACATTAAGGCTAAGTGTGTTTATTATGAAGTAGCTGCTGGGACACAGAGACACTCCACCTACAATATCTTCTTAGGGAGATCCTTCTTTCCCCCTTTGTCCCTTACTCTATGCCTAACCTCTGTGGTTAGATACATAGAGCAAGGGTATCTGTAGTAGGATGAAGTATCTTTTTGTATACACCCAACAGTTATATAGTTGAATCTTGAGGTAGATCTATTTCCAGCTTCCTGTGTAACTGTCACATTGATTTCCATAGTGACAGTGAAAGTTTCCAATCCCACTAGTAATGAATGAGTGCTCCCTTTACTATGTCTTTACCAGCATGGATTGGAATCTATTTTATTGATCTTAGCCATTATGACAGTTGCAAAATGAAATCTCAAAGCAATATTGGTCCATAATTCCTTGAAGACCTAGGATGCGGAACATTTCTTTGTTTCTTAACCATTTGAGTCTTATCTTTTGAGATTCTCTGTTTGGATCTGTATCCAATTTTTATTGAGTTATTTGTTTTTTGATATCCATTCCTTTAGTTCTTTATATATTTTGGATATTAGCCCTCTATTAGATGTGTAATAAGTAAATTTTTTTCCATTCTGTATCTTGCCATTTTGTGAACATGATGATACTCTTTGCCATGCAAACCATTTTTAGTTTCATAAAGTCCCATTTATTAAAAATTATTTTTAATGCTTGTGTTATTGGTATTCTGTTCAGAAAATCCTTTCCAGTGACAATGTATCCTTCACTTTCTCTTCTGTCAGATTCAGTTTGTTTGTTTTATGTTGAGATCTTTGATCTAATTGGAGTTGAGTTTTGTGCATTATTATAAGGGTCTTTTTACATTATTCTACATGCAACTGTCCAGTTTTACAAAACCATTTATTGAAGATGCTGTCCTTTTTAATGTATATTTCTGGCTTCTTTATGAAAATTCAGGTTTTCCTTGGTATTTGTTCTTATGTCTGTGTCTTCAATTTTATTCCATTGATCAACATGTCTGTTTTTGTTCCAATACCACACTGTTTATTTCATCATATCTCAGTAGTAGAATTGAGCTCATCTATTCAATTATTATATTTTCACCATTATCACTATTAAGATTATTTCTCAAGAAATACTACTTTTGTCCTGTTATCTAATGGTGACTAATTCTATCACTGCAACCTTTTATAGTTTTATCATTATTTAATGAAACTTACAGATTTTTTTACTCTGTTTCAAGTGAAGAAATAATATTTAAACATCTGTGAACACTGATTAAAAGCTTTTCAGTTGTTTGTTTTGAAACCAAAGGACAGCAGAGTTTTCTCCTAAATTTTATCTGTATATTTTTTACATTCTTATTAGGACCATGAAGTCAAATTGCTATGAATATTTTCCAATCATGTTTTGGAAGCAAACCATTATTACTTTTGTTGCATAATGATTAAAATCTATTCTAGGCAGCTATAATCCTTTTCAAAACATGAAGAGATTAAAGAAGACGATTTTCCTGAATACAGGTATGATGTTTCATCAACATAACCATGTAAGAGTAGACATTTTGTTCTAAATCATGTAGTAATATAGCTCTGTCACCTGTATATTATTAGTTTTAATACAATTAAGACAGTGATGTCAGGTGGAGAAACATATATAAAACAAATTAACACAAGGAAAAATGAGAGAACAAGTGGCATTTATACTGAATTGAGAGACAGCTAGATTGCCTGATAAAATGGGTTTGTGCTTAAAACAGAGAAGACAGCAGGAACAAGGTCAAAGTGCCATGACAATAGTTTTAGAAAAGACAGTGAGTCAACAGAGGTAGGGAGAGTTACAGTGGTACAAACCACAAGACATTTGTGAAGTCTGAGAAGGTTTAAGCTGAGCTTTCTTTTTAAATCTTGCTTCCCAGTGCCTAGAGGAATTCATTCATAAGCAGATTCCAAGTAGGGCATGGTTTCAGTGATAAAATGATTGACTTCTTGCTGTAGAATAATTCTTTAGAACACTGTGAAGAAGTGTTGCTCTAATTGGTAAACTAGTCAATAGCTAGGAAGGAAGAGGTTAGACAGAAGAGTCAGACTGAGAAAACTTGAAGAAGAAGAAAGACAGGCTCACCAGTCAGACACAAAGGGAGCAGGATGTATAAAAAATGAGGTAACAACTCATGAGTCACAAAGGAGAAGAATAGAAATGGGTTAAAATAAGTTG
Source organism: Myodes glareolus (assembly GCF_982192425.1). Classification (NCBI taxonomy): domain Eukaryota; kingdom Metazoa; phylum Chordata; class Mammalia; order Rodentia; family Cricetidae; genus Myodes; species Myodes glareolus. The sequence continues at coordinate 8,264,015 of NC_142050.1, forward strand.
TAATAACTAGTTGGTAATAAGCCTAAGCTATCTATCAAGCATTTCTAATTAATAATAAGTCTCTGTGTGGTTATTTGTGAATACGCTGGTAGGACAGAAAAGTTATCTCATATTTATGCTTGCCCAAGAAACCCCTAGCTTCCCAAAAAAGGCAACACAAAGAAGACTCTTTAAAGAAATGCTCTCCAGAATTACTTAAATAGTAAGATCACTATGGATATCTTTCTGAAACATTTTTCAGCACTCTTTTGTCTCGGTTGTAGTTATTTTGCTGAAGTACTCAAATATTTTTAAAAAAACCAATATTTTTAGATGTTTTCTGGAGTTATATTGGTTGGTGATGAATTCTTTTTGTTCATGAGAATGTGGTTGTTTAATTCTTCTTACAATTCAGAATTTTTTATTCCCAGTGTCCATATATGAATATCATTCATTCATATATGTCTAGAAGTTTCAATATGAAGTATTTGTAGAGTGATAACTATCTTATTAATGAATACTCTAAGTAAAATAACTAACAGTACAGATGATTAGTTGTTTTCTTCCATTGATAAGTGGTGATGACAATACTGGGTGGGGAGTTAGGAAGAAATAAATCTGATATCTGTTTTAATAAGAATATCAAAGAGAATTAATTCAATTTGAGACATGTCAATAATGTTCAAGAAGGAAACCACTGGGAAGCCCAGGTAGATGTGGGCAAGGTTTTGTGAAGACTCAAAGATAGATAGAAGCTTCCGAAAGAGTCATGCAGTTTTATTATCAGCCGGGAAGTATCTTGTGGTTTACATGCCCTTATTGTACTAGATGTATATACCTACATATGGCAAAAACAGATGCATTACATGGGAAAATAGAACCAAGAGGAAATATGTCTCACAAAGAAATAAAAACCTTTATAAAATGGAGCAGTGATAGGAAAATAAAATGTCTACCTACATAGGCTCCAGTAAGTCATATATATCAAGGAAAAATATAATGATTGTATATAGTGAACACAGGTCATTCAATAATCATTAAACCCCAAATACAAACTTTATGCCTTTTAGCTTTTAACAGCTGAGTGAAAAAAGGAAAATATTAATAAATTTTCTTAGGAAAGTGAGAGGCATTTTTGTATTCGTAAGAACCACAGATCAAAGTGCTTCTTCTTCCTGTTTTGGAAGGTCTGGCAAGACATGTAGGGCAAGAAAGTACCTTCTCTGAGAGATGTATCTAGACCAGAGTAAGGACAAAAGAGCCTCCTTGCATTGCCTGGGCAGTCTTGGCTATGGTTTGTTTATTCAGATAATCATGATAAATATGACTTAAAACACTCTCCGACTTTATGCATTTCCTTTTCTTGTCATTCTCCAGTACCCTGTGGAATGGTCCCGCTTGCTAAAAACAAACCTTGTGTTTTTGAACTAAAACTCTTTAAAAAAAAAACCAAAATGTGCCACCACAAACATTCTCTTTCTCTCTCTTTCTTTCTCAAGAAGAGTCACACAATGTAGCTCTGACTGTCCTAGAACTCACTTTGTAGATCGAGATGACTTTGAGCTCCCACTTGACTGCAAGCCAAGTGATAGGATTAAAGGTGTGTGCCACTATGTACAGTTCACAAATATATTCTTATTATTTTTTATATTATTTTTATTTACTCCTAAATGACTTACAACCTACTCACTTTATTACTGAGAAAAGATAAATCTCTACCAATCTGAAGACGAAAAGTAAAGCTAGGTCATATGTTTCTTGTTTTCTCTTTAATTTTTCTATTTTTCTATATTTCAGTTAAAAATAAAATAGATTTGGCATCAAAGACCTTTTACAAAGAGATGTGAAAGACCTGATTGCTGAAACAATTCTATTTTTAGTGTCAAAGTATTTTCTATGAGGTAGGGAGACAGCTTATTAGATAAAGTGCTTGTTGCGCCAACATGAGAACCCGAGTTTCTGCCCCAGCACTGACACAGAAATAACAAATATGGTGACAAACACTTATAATTCTAGCACTGGAGAGGTAGAGATATGTGGATATCTGAGGCTTTCTATCCAGCAAGCTTAGCCTGTTCTTGAAGCTGTAGCCTAGTGAAAGACACTGTCTTCAAGGATAGGATGGACAGTAATAAGGAGCAACATCTGAGGTTGTCCTCTGGAATGTGCATGCATAAACAATATATTTACATAATTTTTCCATTACCTTTCCTCCTTTTAAGCCTTCTTATGTACTTCTCTGTTTCTCTCAAAATTATAGTGACTTTTCTTAGCAATTGCTATTTGATATATATATGTATATATATTAATATGTAAATATCTCAATAAACAAAATTGCTTAGTTTGCCTACTGTTTCTTGTATGTTTACTTTCTGTAGGCTCATTTTATAAATGAGAAATTGTGGTATAATGGGAGATCTGAGAAGAGATTATAGACAAGGAATTCCTAGAAATAATGTCTCCTCTAGGAATGGCAAAAATAGAAGGTCCCAATCTTGTGGATTATGTAGCAAATGTTTTAAAGGCTGACATTGGACCAATGAATGTAGATCAAATAAGACACACAAGCAAACCTGATAACACTGAAAAACTTCTTGGGGGCATCTTGCAGGCCTTCATGTCAAATGTGATCCAGTCATTCTCAGTCACTATGCAGGGCATATTGCAGAACATTTTAAAAACTCACGGCCTGTTATAAAATAACAAACTATTTTGGATGATGGAACAAGCATGGATGATGAATCAAAAATTCCAATTGGAATTAGGAAGCATATATTTTGGCAAATGTCTATAAATGATCAAAGACCAAAGCTAAGAGTGCGTATAGATAACATTGTAATTTAGGGATTACTAGACATGTGTGCAGAGGAGACTATCATTACTCTAGAATCTTGACATCTGAATTGGTCTCTTCAAGAGGCATATCTTCGATTCCTAGGAATTGAATCCAACCTCAATGGATTGAGGATGGGTTAAATGCATGGGGCCAGGGACAGATGGGAAGGTTGAGGCCATACATAGCTAATATTGCAGTAAATGTTTACCTCTTGCAGCAATGGAATACCAAGGTTAACATTCCTGCAGTTCCAGAAACTCATGTTTCTGAGAAGAATATTATAAGATACTATAAATAAAGGTCACCAGCCATTCAGGCTGAACAAGAACATAAAGCAACTAGAAAGCTTTCGGAGATACTAATGGTCCTACCCTTGAAATGGTTAACTGAGGAACCAATATGCTTTAAACAACGGCCTTTAACAGAAGATAAACTGCAGGCTTTGGAACAGCTGGTACAGGAGCAACTAGGTGATCACCATATTGAATAATCAACCAGCCCTTGGAATTCCATAATTTTTGTTCAAAAGAAATCAGGAAAATGGATAATGGTAAAAGAGCTGTTAACAAGGTAATTCAACCTATGGACCCTCTACAAGTTGGAATTCCTTTGTCTTCTATATTACCTAAAGGATGGTCTGCTATAAACATTGATTTAAAAAATTGTTTCTTCACTATACCTATAAAAGAAGAGGATGGAGAAAAAATTGCCTTCACAGTGCCTTATAATAATTCATATAATAATTATAATGTGTCTAATAATTCTCAGATTACTAGGATATATCAGTGAACCCTCCTCACAAAGGGAATGCTCAATAGCTTGATTTTGTGAGTCAGCCATTGGAAATAATGCATAAACAATTTCCTAAATCTATAGTCTATAATTCACCATTGCATGGAAGACATTTTGCTATCTGATTCAAATGCAGATACCTTAGAAAGAATCTTTGAAGAAGTAAAGAAAGTTTGCCTTATTGGAGATTACATATTGTTCCTGAAAAAGTAAAAAGAGGAGATTATGTCAATTACCTATGTTATAAAATAGGTTTAAAGAAAACTAAAAAACAAAACACACAAATTAGGAGAGAGCAATTGTGGACTCTTAATGACTTTTAAAGATTACCAGGATACATTTGCAGTCTACAACTGGCTAGAGGGATAACACCAGATTGAATAATTCATTTAAACAAAACTTTAGATGGTGATAAAAGCTTAATTAATGACAAAAAGTTAAGAGCTGAACCTGAGAAAATTTAACTGTGGTTGAAGAGAAATTACAGGAGGCACATGTGGATCAAGTAAATCCAAATCTGGCAGATGGATGCGTTCCACTTTGTAGAATTTGGAAAATTAAAGTATGTACATCACAGCATTGACACTTATTCAGGTTTTCAATGGGCAGCTGCCCTTAGCTCATAAAAGGCTAATTCAGTAATCACACATTTATAAGAAGTTATGGCTATCATGGGTATGTCTGTGCGTATAAAGACAGATAATGGTCCAGCATATGTCTCTAAGAAAATGAAACCATTTTTGCTTATTATAATATAAAGCGTATTACAGGCATACCAAGCAATTCTGCAGGTCAGTTACAGAGAAATGAAATGGACTGTAAAATATATGTTAAACAAACAAAAAGGGATGGAATGTACCCCCAGAAATAGACTGCATAATGCTTTTAACATTGAATTTTCTTTACTCTAATGAATAAGGAACAACAGCAGCAGAAACTTCTGGATTAAATCTTCCAGTGTATTTCAAAGATGTGTTAACCTCACAATGGAAACCAGGAGATATTCTATGTTTGGGAAGAGGTTTTACTCTTGTTTCCACAAGGAAAAGAAAAGCAATGGATACCATCACAATTAATGAAGATTCAGTTTGAAAAAAGAAAGTTCTTGACAAAGAAAAATGACAGCTTTTTCACATAGGTGACAACCATGCAGGTGGTAACATAACCTTATAAGGGTTAGGACATGCTTTAGTTTTGGTCTTTTCAGGAAAATACTCATTTTATAAAAGTTGAGAGACCTTTGATATCTAGATGCCTAAAGATGAAAATAAAAGTAGCTATCCAAAAACAATCACCAAGAAAAGAGAAAACTGATTTGTGAATCTGTATCTTCTGCAAAGTAAAATTTGATTATCTGAACATGTATATATCTCTACTCAAAAATAAAAGCTGGCTTTGGGGTTGGACAAAGGCTCCCTGTCTCTAAATCCAAGCAAATTGTTAAAAGAAAGATTCAGAGTTTCTGTCTCATATCAGGAGCCATCTGGTGAGACAAAAAGAAGAAAGAATGTAGGAAATAATTTACTTTTCTCATACCTATTTTTATCTCTATTGTACCTTTCATTGAATATACATGTATATAAATAATGTTTATGTTTTCCACAATGAACAATGAACTTTCCTACAGTAATATCAGTAATATTTTAAGTTTCCAGGAAGAAGATCAGACCCTAAAACAACTCCACCTCGTTGATATGATGTAATGATGTTGATAGCTCTATTTTAAGACCAGTTTTGGATACCAACAGCTTAAGATAGTTCCAACTTGGTTATCTGAAATAATACACCTTCTTCCAATATTCCAGGCAGAGCTTCAAAAAGGAACTTAAAAAAAAAAAAACAAACGCTACCGAGTACTCAGAGACTATTTGCAATTATATCAGACAGTGGTGCAGAAGAATTGTCTGTATTCTGTCAATCATGTTTTAAATAAATGCTGATTGGCCAGGCAGGAAAACCAGACAGGAAGTAGAGTAAATGCAATGAAAACAGGAGAATTCTGGGAAGGAAGAAGCTGATTCCTACCAGTCCTGCCCAGACCACAGAAGCAGCAGGTTGTGATCTGCCCCACTGAAAAATGTACTGAGCCACCTGGCTAAAATATATCAGAATAATGGGTTAATATAAGTTACAAGAACTAATGAAAAGCCTGACCTAATGGGCCAATCAGCTTTATAACTTATGGTGATTTCTTTTTTGTTGTTGTTGCTATAGGATTTAATCTAATTGCACACACACCCAAAATCTGAAACCACAACTCCTCCAGATTTCTAAGAGACAGGGTATGCATGCTTCCATATTCAACTGCGCATCATTACATTTAGCCATATGGTAGATTTTACATTATGATCAGTTTGGAATTCCATGCAAGACCTCAAGTTATCAAATGAAATCAATTTTTAAACTTTGTTGAATGTTTTCATGCTGAAGATAAAAGCTACCTTTCATGGGCAACTTAAAGAGTTACAATACGAGGCCTGCCTGCAGCAGGGTGGGACTGCAGGCAGGGAGACTTCTGACCAGCGAGTGCTCTGATCCTGTAGCAAAAGATACAATGGAAGGCTAAGTGTGTTCCTGACCGCCACACAAGTCCGGGAAGGGAACACACAATCTTCCCGCCATCTTTATCTCCCTGGCTATTCCAAAGGGGCGGCTTCCCCCAGCTAAACCCCCTCTCCTCCTGTGCCATCCTGGCTTTCTTGCTGGAACCCCTACCCTTCCTCTCTCCCTTTTTCGGGGCTTAAATTCCTCCAACTCAGCCTGGGTGGGCACCGTGGCCAGAAAGGGAGGTGAGTGCAAACGGGAGGGAGTTCCTTTGTTTTAATAGCCTGCCTGCAGCAAGGTAGGACTGCAGGCAAAGTGATTCCTGGATAGCAAGGGGCAATAATCCGGTAGCAGAAGACCCAGCAGAGGGAAGAGCCATTGGAGAGCATCTGAAGGAAGAGATGGGCAGGCGCCAAGGCAAGAAATCCTCCAACAATCTGAAAAACAACATGAAAACACCGATCCCAGCGATCTTACAACAGAAGGACTTGAACACCCTATTCCGGAAGATGTGGAAAACAGTGTCATTATGAAAGCAATAGAGTCTCTTAAACAGGATATGAATAACTCACTTAAAGAAATAGAAGAGAAATATAACAAAAAATGGAAGAAATGAGTAAAGAAATGGAAGAGAAATATAACAAAAAGTTTGAAGAAATGAGTAAATTCGTAAATGATACCCTGGGAAATCAAGAAAAAACAATAAACAGGTAATGGAATCAATTCAAGAATTGAAAACTGAAATGGAGGCAGTGAAGAAAACACAAACCGAGGGCCGGCTGGATATGGAAAATCTAGGCAAACAAACAGAGATTTCAGGAACAAGCATAACCAATAGAATACAAGAGATAGAAGAACGAATCTCAGATTATGAAGACACCATAGAGAAAATAAATGCTCTGACCAAAGAAAACAGCAAATCCAACAAATTCTCATCACAAAACATTCAGAAAATATGGGACATAATAATAAAAAAAACAAATCTAAGAATAATAGGAATAGAAAAAGGAGAAGAATTGCAGATCAAAGGTCCAGAAAATATATTCAACAAAATTATAGAAGAAAACTTTCCCATCCTAAAAAACGATATTCCTATGAAGGTTCAAGAAGCATACAGAACACCAAATAGACTGGATCAGAAAAAAACATCCCCTCGCCATATAATAATCAAAACGCAAAGCATCCAGATTAAAGAAAGGATATTAAGAGCTGCAAAGGAAAAAGGTCAAGTAACTTATAAAGGTAAACCTATCAGATTTACACCAGACTTCTCTATGGAAACCATGAAAGCCAGAAGGTCCTCAATAGAGGTACTGCAGAAACTAAGAGACCATGAATGCAAGCCCAAACTACTATACCCAGCCAAGCTATTGTTCACTATCAATGGAGAAAACAAAATATTCCAGGATAGGAACCCAACTCCACCCCCACCGCCGTGTTCCCTACTTTTGCCTGGCGATTTTGGCTACTTCCAATATCCAGGAGGATAAATATATGTTTTTCTTTGGATTCACCTTCTTAATTAGCTTCTCTAGGATCACAAATTATAGGCTCAATGACCTTCTTTATGGCTAGAATTCACTTATGAGTGAGTACATACCATATTCATCTTTTTGGGTCTGGGTTATCTCACTCAGTAAAGTGTTTTCTGTTTTCATCCATTTGCATGCAAAATTCAAGATGTACTTGTTTTTTACTGCTGAGTAGAACTCTAGTGTGTATATGTGCCACACCTTCTCTATCCATTCTTCTATTGAGGGTCACCTAGGTTGTTTCCAGGTTCTGGCTATTACAAATAGTTCTGCTACAAACATAGTTGAGCAAATGCTTTTGTGGTATGATTGGGCATCTCTTGGATATATTTCTAAGAGTGGAATTGCTGGGTCCTGAGGTAGGTTGACTCCCAGTTTCCTGAGAAACCACTGCACTGATTTACAGAGTGTTTGCACATGTTTGCATTTCCAGCAACAATGGATGAGTGTTCCCCTTACTCCACATCCTCTCCAGCATAGGCTATCATTGGTGTTTTTGATTTTAGCCATTCTGACAGGTGTAGGATGATATCTCAAAGTTGTTTTTATTTGCATTTCCCTAATTGCCAAGGAGGTTGAACATGACCTTAAGTGTCTTTTGGCCATTTGAACTTCTGTTGAGAATTCTCTGTTCAGATCAGTACCCCATTATTTTAATTGGGCTAATTATGGTTTTAATGTCTAGTTTCTTGAGTTCTTTGTATATTTTGGAGATCAGACATTTTTCTGATGTGGGCTTGGTGAAGATCTTCTTCCATTCGGTAGGTTGCCTTTTTTTGTCTTAGCGACAGTGTTCTTTGCATTACAGAAGCTTCTCAGTTTTAGAAGATTCCACTTATACATTGTTGCTCTTATTGTCTGTGCTACTGGGGTTAATAGGTAGCAAGTGGTTTCCTGTGCCCATGTGTTGCAAACTACTTCTCACTTTCTCTTCTATCAGATTCAGTGTGGTCAGATTAATATTGAAGTCTTTAATTCATTTGGACTTGAGTTTTGTGCATGGTGATAGATATGGATCTATTTTCATTCTTCCCCTGGTCAACATCCAGTTATGCCAGCACCCTGTGTTAAAGATGCTTTCTTTCTTCCATTGTATACTTTTAGCTCCTTTGTCAAAAATCAGGTGCTCGTAGCTTTGTGGATTAATATCTGGGTCTTTGATTTGATTCCATTGGTCAACATCTCTGTTTTTATGCCAATACCAAGCTATTTTCATTACTGTAGCTCTGTAATAGAGTTTGAAGTCAGGGATGGTAATGCCTCTGGGAGTACTTTTATTGTATAGCATTGTTTTGGCTATCCTGGGTTTTTTGTTTTTTCAAATAAAGTTGATTATTGTTCTCTCAAGGTCTGTGAAGAATTTTGTTGGGATTTTTATTGGGATTGCATTGAATCTATAGATTGCTTTTGGTAGAATTGCCATTTTTACTGTGTTAATCCTAGAGCAAGGGAGATCCTTCCATTTTCTGGTGTCCTTTTCAATTTCTTTCTTCAAAGACTTAAAGTTCTTGTCAAATAGATCTTTTACTTCCTTGGTTAGAGTTACCCTAAGATACTTTATGCTATTTGTGGCTATCGTGAAAGGTAATGTTTCTCTGATTTCCTTTTCTGCTTCTTTGTTCTTTGTGTATAGGAGGGCTACTGATTTTTTGGAGTTGTTCTTGTATCCTGCCGCATTACTTAAGGTGTCTATAAGCTGTAGGAGTTCTTTGATAGAGTTTTTGGGGTCGCTTATGTACATTATCATATCATCTGCAAATAATGAAAGTTTGACTTCATCCTTTCCAATTCGAATCATTTTGATCTTCTTATGTTGTCTTATTGCGATTGCTAGAACTTCAAGCAATATATTGAAGAGATATGGAGATTAGACAGCTTTTTCTTTTTCCTGAATTTAGGGGAATGGCTTTAAGTTTGTCTCCATTTAATTTGATGTTAGTTGTTGGCTTGTTGTATATTGCTTTTAATATATTATGTATGAACATTGTATTCCTAATCTTTCCAAGACCTTTATCATAAAGTTTTGTTGAATTTATTTAAATGCTTTTTTAGCATCTAATGAAATGCTCATATGGCTTTTTTCTTTCAATTTATTTATATGACAGATTGCATTGATAGATTGTTGTACGTTGAACCAGCTCTGCATCTCTGGGATGTAGCCTATGTGATCATAATGGATAATTTTTTTTGATGTGTTCTTGGAATCGGTTTGCCAACATTTTATTGAGAATTTTTGTTTCGATGTTCATGAGTGAGATTGGTCTATAATTCTCTTTCTTGCTTGAGTCTTTGTGTAGTTTTGGTATCAGGGTAACTATAGCTTCATAAAAGGAGTTTGGCAATGACTCTTCTGTTTCTATATTGTGAAACACATTAAGGAGTATATGTATTAGCTCTTTTTGGAAGTTCTCATAGAATTCTGCATTGAAACAATGTGGTCCTGGGTTTTTTAGTAGAAGGTTTTTATGACAGCTTCTAATTCCTCATGAGTTACATGTCTATTTTAATTGTTCACCTGGTCTTGATTTAATTTTTGTATATGGTACTTATCTAAAAAAAAGTCCATTTCTTTCACATTTTCCAATTTTGTGGCATACAGGCTTTTGTAGTAAGAATAATGATTCTCCAAATTTCCTCTGTGTCTGTGGTTATGTCCCCCCCTTCATTTCTGATCTTGTTAATTTGCATGTTCTCCCTCTGTGCTGTTTGATTAGTTTGGAGAGGGGTTTGTCAATCTTGTTATTTTTCTCCAGGAACCAGCTTTTTGTTTTATTGATTTTTAGATTGTTTTCTGTGTTTCAATTTGTTGATTTCAGCCCTCAGTTTGATTATTTCCAGTCTTCTGCTCCTCCTGGGTGAATCAGGTTCTTTTTTTTATAGAACTTTCAGGTGTGCTGTTAAGTCTCCAATGTGTTCTTTCTCCGTTTTCTTTAATTGGACACTTAGTGCTATGAACTTTCCTCTTAGCACTGCTTTCATAGTGTCCCATAGGTTTGAGTATGTTGTGTCTTTTTTTTTCATTAAATTCAAGGAAGACTTTAATTTCTTTCTTTATTTCTTCCTTGATCCAGGAGTAGTTCAGTAGTTGACTGTTCAGTTTCTATGAGTTTGTAGGTTTTCTGGGGTTAGAATTTTTGTTGAATTCTAAATTTATTCCATGGTGATCTGATAGTACACAGGTGGTTGCTACAATTTCTTTGTATCTGTGGATATTTGCTTTGTTACTGATTATGTGATCAATTTTTGAGAAGGTTCCATGAGATGCTGAGAAGAAGGTATATTCTTTTCTGTTTTGGTGGAATGTTCTATAGATGTCTGTTAGGTCCATTTGGTTCATTACATCTGTTAGTTCTCTTATTTCTCTGTTAAGTCTCTGTCTGGTTGACCTGTCCATTGGTTAGCGAGAAGTGTTGAAATCCCCCACTATTAGAGTGTGGGGTTTGATGTGTGCTTTGAGTTCTAGTAATGTTTCTATTACATATGTGGGAGCTTTTATATTAGGGGCATAGATATTCAGGATTGACACTTCCTCCTGATGAATTGCCCTTATTATGAGTATAAAGTGTCCTTCTCCATCTCTTCTGATTGATTTTAGTTTGAAATCAATTTTGTTAGATATTAGTATAGCCACACCCACTTGTTTCTTTGGTCCATTTGATTGGAAAACCTTTACTCTGAGGTCGTGTCTGTCTTTGAGGTTGAGGTGTGTTTTTTGTAAACAGCAGAATATTGGATCCTGTTTTTGTATCCATTCTCTTAACCTGTGCCTTTTTATAGCTGAATTGAGTTCATTGATATTAAGTAATATTAATGACCAGTGGTTGTTAACTCCAGGTATTTTTTTGGTGATAGTGTTTGTGTGTTTCCCTTCTTTGAGTTGTGCAGGGTTGTCAGATGCCTGTGTTATTATGGGTGTTGTTGGTTTCCTTGGTTTGTGGTTTGCTTTCTTGTATTTTCTGTAAGGCTGGGTTTGCGGCTATGTTTTTGTCCTGGAATATCTTGTTTTCTCCATCGATGTTGAATGCAAGCTTTGCTGGGTATAGTAGTCTGGGCTTGCATCCTTGGCCTTTAGTGTCTGCAGACATCTATCCAGGACCTTCTGGCTTTCATGGTTTCCATTGAGAAGTCAGGTGTAATTCTGATAGGTTTCCCTTTATATGTTACTTGACCTTTTCCCTTTGCAGCTCTTAATATTCTTTCCTTATTCTGTATGTTTTGTGTTTTGATTATTATATGGCAAGGGGATTGTTTTTTTTTGTTTTTTTTCTTTTCTTTTCTTTTTTTGTTTTGTTTTATTTTTTTTCAAAGTTTATTAAATTATGAGAGTTTCCATTTCCACCCCTCCTCCCAACACCCTCCCACTCGCCCGTCCCCCTCCTCCTCCCTCTCCATCCCTAAGAGCAGTCAGGGCTTCCTGCCCTGTGGGAAGTTCAAGTTCCTCCCCCCTCCCTCCAGGTCCAGGAAGGTGAGTATCCAAACAGACTGGATCCCAAAAATCCAGTATATGCAGAGGAAACAAGACCCAGTGTCATTGTCAGTGGCTTTTCAGAAAGGCTCCGGGCCAGCCACATTCAGAGAATCCGGCCACATTCAGAGAATCCGGCCACATTCAGAAAATCTGGTTGGATCACATGCTCGTTCAGTCCCAGTCCAACTGGCCTTGGTGAACTCTCATTAGATCAGTCCCCTTGTATCAGTGGGTGATCGCACCCCTCGCGGTCCTGAGTATTTTTCATGTTCTTCCTCCTTCTGCCCCTCATTTGGACCATGGGGGGCTCAGTCCTGTGCTCCAATATGGGTCTCCATCTGTATCGCCATCCATCGTCGGATGAAAGATCTATGGTGATAAGCAAAATCTTCATCAGAGAGAAGGGAGTAGGGGAGGAATGGGGAAAACTCGGGGGACTGAGATGGCGGGAGGGAGGAAGGATGGATATGGGATCAGGGAAGAATATATCTCAACAAAGGGAGCCATTTTAGGGTTTACAAGAGTCTTGATTATAAATGGGATCCCAGGTCCAAGGAGAGATCCCCAGACTGTTCTCTAGACAGAGGAGAGGGTGCCTGAACCGGCCTTGGCCTATAACCATACTGGGCAAGGGGATTGTTTCTAATCCAGTCTATTTGGTGTTCTGCATACCATTTGTACCTTCATAAGAATATCCTTCTTTAGGTTGGGAATGTTTTCTTTTATAATTTTGTTGAATATATTTTCTCAGCCTCTGAGAATTCTACTTGTTTTACCTCTATTATTCTTAGGTTTGATCTTTTCATGTGTTCCAGATTTCCTGGATGTTTTGTATTAAGAATTTCTTGGATTTGTTATTTTCTTTAATCAATGAGTTTATTTCCTCTATAGTATCTTCAGCATCTGAGATTCTTTCTTCTATCCCTTGTATTCTGTTGGTTATACTTGTTTCTGTAGTTCCTGTTCGTTTACCCAGATTTTTCATATCCAGCCCCTTCCCTCGGTTTGTATTTTCTTCATTACCTTCATTTCATTTTTCAAGTCTTGAACTGTTTGATTGCTTTTTCTTGGGTATCTTTGAGAGATTCTACCTTCTTGTTTCTCTTCTCTGTTTTTTTACAGCAGTTTTTGGCATCCTGTTGAAGGTCTTATTATTTTCATAATGTTACGCTTAAAGTCATTTAAAGCAGTTTCTTCTACTGCATCTGGAATAGGGTATTCAAGTCTTCCTGTTGCGTTACCCCTGGATTTTGGTGTTGTCCTGTTGTTTTTCAGGTTGTTGGAGGAATTCTTGCATTGGTGCCTGCCCATCTCTACCTTCAAATGCATCCAGGAGAGTCTTGGCATCTTGGCCCGATCTTTGCTGTGACTGACTCTCTGGGTGGATCTCCTCAATACAAGAGCAGGAGCTATTCTTGGGTCAAGGACCTTACAAAAAATAGGGCAGGCTTGGGGGAGGCAGTTTCATATAGAACAAAGAGGCCCCTGCAGCAGGAGCTGGAGGGGCCCTGTGCTGCATTCCCAGAGTATCTGCCCTGGCATGGCACACACTCACCCATCTGGATGGATCTATTCAGCAGAGGAACAGGGACTCCCGGTAGTCCAAGGACCCTGCATACAAAAGGGCGAACTTGTGGGGAGGGCAGGGTTGTGTGGAACAAAGAAGTCCCTGGAGCAGGAGCTGGAGGTGCCTTGCACTCCTTTCTGAGGACCTTCTGACCAGGCGGACACACACTCACCCCTCTGGTGCAGAAGCAGGAACTGTTCCTTGACCAAGGATGTCACAGACAATAGGGAAGGCTTGGGGTAGATAGGTAATCTTTAACCACTTATAAGAACTGTAAAATAACTCATTTAAATAACTTGGGGTTCTGTTGACGTGAGACACAATTGTTCCTGGCAGCACCAATCTATTTCTGAGAGAAAGTTGAGCATCAAAGATACTTCACTTGGAGCTTGTTTTCTTCTTGTCAAAACTGGCCTTTGGGCAAGGAATTTCCCATGCCTTGACCACTGACAAAATGCATGGTGTCCGGATTGGACAAGAAAGATACAGGAAAAAAGATTGTCAAACCTTGCCAAGATACGGTAAGATGGTTTGGAAAATTTTCCTGCCTCAGAAAATTTTTTGTCAGATACTCTATGCCATAGCCAAAGTTTGTTGCTCCAACATTGCAATGATACTTTGGGTGATTGCCCAGGCAGCCAGTTCTCTCTGTCAGTTATTGCACATTTTGGAAGTCACTTGATTGCACTTCCTGAAGTAATATTATCTCCCTTCTAAAGTCTTTGATGGGGTTCAAGAGTAGAGAGTTGCAGTTACTTTTCTCTCATGACTTGGCCAAGTTATTTCTAATACAAGACTTAGATTCTTTCAGATAGGATAATTATTGTAACATTGTCATATGTTTCTTTCTTTATATTGTTTTTGCTGGTTGTAATTCTAATTTTTATACTTGATATTTGTTCTTATTGCATATAGTTTTATATTAGACTTGTAACTCTTTTATTTACACAAAAGGGTGAGGTCCTGTGGGAACTCCTTCAGCCAGTAGCCTTTAAGATACCAGCCTACTCAGGCATTGCCTCTTATACTGTAAATGACAACATAAAGTGCATGCTCACTCTCTCTCCCTTTCTCTGGTTTGGTTCCTGTTCCCCGTCCATGCAGAGGACTATGATTGTTGAGTTTACCCCTAAATACATAACTCCTTATTATACTCATTTCAGAGCTGTTGTGGGATTATTTTATAGCATCCAGCATCACAATACTGCATAATAATACAGGCTATGGAAGAGAGAAGTTCATGCCAGATAGTTGATACTAAAAATACTCTTTGAGTCACTGATATCATGTGCCTTAATCCCAATACCTGGGTTTGAGGAATGAGTAAGATTATCACTAGTTGGAGGACATACTGGGTCATCTAAAAAGTACTAGGCTCACCAGGGTTTTTCAAAACAGAAAGAAATCATTACATTTCTTTCTTTTGAAGAAATTACATTTGAACCAGGAAGTGAATGATGAGGAAGAGTCAGACACAGCATGACCTGGGTAGAATCAATCCAGGTAGAAATGTGTATGAGGAGCATCAATTTTTCATGGACATTATGACATGGAGATAAAGCTCTATTTGAAGTCAACATCAGCCACAACTGCTTTTGAATGTCTTCTTATGTGGGTACTGCCTCTTAAAAATGTATTTTTATAGCTATTTTCTATATAAAAATTGTTTGGAATTCAAAAATGTCCTTGCAACTCTAACAACAATTCTAAGGGTGAGGTTAGGTCCAGGCTGTGCTTTCTGTCCTTAAAAAAAAGTCCCTTATATTCTCCAGCAGCTGTAATACACCATGAATATTAAATTAAAATCAATTGCACACTTACTTATCCCACTCTAGGGATAAAAAGCATAAGCTAACTTTGAATTAACTTCCACTCTAAAAACATGACTTCATTTCAAAAGCTTCAAGTGCTTTCCGGAAGGTTTGATATCCTTATGCCTCTTGATTAGAAGTCATATACAGTTAGTTTGGGTAGAACGAGTGAAAAAGGAGAACAGTATAAAGTAAGTACTCAAAAAATACAACGTATACCAAGCAGATACATCAACTCAGATTTTTTTCACTGGGTGATTTATGATCTTTGGAATTATAGACAGAAAAATTGGGTGTTCTTCAAACATGTATACTCTCTTTTTCCTACTGATGAGACAAGAAAGAAACTAAATTAAAGTCCTAACACTCCTCTGGTTAATAATAAGCTCAGAGGCTGGGTGCTAAAAAAAATTTTTATATTTATGTAGATCCAGAAAAGTCACATTTGAGAATCTCACATCTTAATAATCTGTTTGATGCTCAGCTCAGGAGTGAGGCTGGATAGGAAGTGGTCACCTTTGCACCATTAGAATGCAGGCAGAGCTACCCTAGGATATTTACACTTGTCATACAGTGCTACTTAGACTGCTGCATTTAGTGGCATGAGAAGGAGTGTGAGATGAGGACTGATAGTCAAGACTTCAGAAAGAGGAAGAGCATGCCAATAAGATGAGCCATATGACAGTGATGGTTTACAACAATGTGGTGTGATACAAGCCTTTTCAAAGGTTGGAATGAATATTTAGAAGGTATAGTAAAGCACAATGAGTAAATGGTAGCCTTTAAGTCTGTGGCATTTTTGATATTATTTTGAAATAAGAGATGATGGGAAAATGTATACCAATTCCAATATGTAAACAAAAGGTAAAGGTTCTGAATAAAACTCAGATATTGAAAAGACTAAAGGATTTGGATGCTCTATGGCAGGGAGGAGAATATTTCAAGGATTAAGAAGTAAGCTGAGCTTTCCCCAATCCTCCCCCTCTCCCTTCTCTCTAACCATCCCCCCTTTCTTCCACCACCCCCTCCCCCGTGCACCCAAGGTTGCCTGGCAATTTTGTGTACTTCCAATATCTAGGAGGATAACTATATGATTTTCTTCAGGTTCACCTTCTTATTTAGCTTCTCTAGGATCACGCATTATAGGCTCAAAGACCTTTAATTATGGTTAGAATCCACTTATGAGTGTGTACATACCATATTCCTCTTTTTGTGTCTGGGTTACCTCACTCAGTAAAGTGGGGAAGGAGGAAGGATGGATATGGGAGCAAGGAAGTATATATCTCAACTAAGGGAGCCATTTTAGGGTTTGCAAGAGACTTGATTCTAGCGGGGTTCCCAGGCCCAAGGAGAGATCCCCAGATTGTTCCCTGGACAGCAGAGGAGAGGGTGCCTGAACTGGCCTTGGCCCATAACCATATTGATGAATATTTTGTATATCACCATAGAACCTTCATCTGGCGATGAACAGAAATAGAGACAAGAGACCCACATTGGAACACTGGACTTAACTCCCTAGGTCCAAATGAGAAGCAGAAGGAGGGAGAACGTGAGCAAGGAAGGCAGGATCAGAGGGAGCCTTCATCCGGCGGTGGATGGAGATAGAGACAGAGACCCACATTGGAGCACTGGACTGAGCCCCAAAATTCCAAATGAGGAGCAGTAGGAGGGAGAACATGAAAAATGAAGTCAGGACTGCGAGGGGTGCGTTCACCCACTGATACAAGGGGACTGATCTAATGGGAGCTCACGAAGGCCAGCTGAACTGGGACTGAACGAGCATGTGATCAAACCGGATTCTCTGAATGTGGCTGACATGGGGTCTGTCTGAGAGGCCATTGATAATGGCACTGGGACTTGTTTCGTCTGCATGTACTGGCTTTTTGGGATCCTAGTCTGTTTGGATGCTCACCTTCCTAGTCCTGGAGGGAAGGGGGAGGAACTTGAAGTTCCCACAGGGCAGGAAACCCTGACTGCTCTTAGGACTGGAAAGGGAGGAGGAGAGGGAGTGGGGGGAGTGGGAGGGTATTGGGAGGAGGGGCGGAAGTGGAAATTTTTATAAATTAATAAAAAAAAGAAAAAAAGAATTTTAAAAACAAAAATAAAAAAAGAAGTAAACTGAGTTTTGTTAATACTGATACATGAGAAACACAAAGCAAAAAAACCATACTAGGTTTTGCATTCACTCCACTTAGTAAAATACAATTGTGATCATCCCTAAATAGCCCTGACACAGTGGTGGGAGAAGAAAATCAGAGTTATATGGTTTGGAGACAGCTCGGATTGGAAATGAGAAAATGGTGTCAGGCTGTGTATTCAACGTGCTTTTTCAGCAAGATTGTGAATCTAAAGAAATGCTGTCCAGTGGGACAGTAGGAAAGGAGAGATGTCACAGTGGCGATTGCAATCTTTTAGCAGTTTTCGAGTCACATCCACTAAAGAAAGAGATAAAAAAGTGACTGGAAGTACAAGGAGCATTTATTCTCAGGAGAGTTACTTTTTAGCTGCATTGGAGGAAAATATGAATAAAGATGTAAAGAAAAGAATGTCAGGGAGTTGAGACGTTTTCATTTTCTGAAATGTAGGAGTCCAGGGAGGGACAAAAAGCTCCTAAGTGTTAAGGCTATGAGAGTCCTGCTTGGTGGCTTCTTCCTACAGTATTCACCTTAGGCTTGAGGCACATGCACTCTTCCTCACGATATGCACAGATTTCACTGTCCATGTCTAGTCTGAATCAGACGTTCTTGGTTTTCATTACGCATGTCTAGGGAGTGTGGAACGCTACAGCACATTCTAAATTTTTTGGGGGGTACAATGAGATTGGGATGAACAAATCACCATGTAATAAGTACCATGAATCAGCAACATTGACAAAGTTACCCCTCAAATATTCTGGAGGATGACTTCTAGTTTAGGAAACTAAGACATTAAGGGATTAAATAAAATCATGCCATCACTGTACAGTGGGGTAGTATAAGTCCTTTGTCCCTTTAGTAAAAGGGTAATGTAAATCAATCTTGATGGCTTCCTCTCCCCAGCTGAACAAATTGCTTAATACCTCATACTCTGAGAACCTGAGGTCTTTCTTCCATCTTCATTTAAAACAGTGATTCTCAAACTTCTTTCCACTGTGACCTGTTAGTACACTTTCTCATGTTGTGGGGATCCCAACCATAAAATTATTTTTGCTGCTTCTTCAGAACTGTAATTTTGCTAGTTATGAATTGTATTGTAAATATCTATGTTTCCCAATGACCTTAGGTGACTCATGTGAAAGGGTCACTTAATTACTCTCCAATGGGATCAGGACTCACATGTTGGTAACTGTTGACTTAAAATAAGTCTTTTTTGACTAATGATTTAAAACTGTCTCTCTACAGCAGCACACTCATATTCAAAACAACCCTGCTATATGTTACATTTTATATCACAAATTCAATAGAAAAATGTTTAAATATCTAAACAATTACAATAGTATATAAAGACAAATTATGTTCTTATAATATTCAGATATTTGATTTTTAAAATAAATTTTCTCATAGCTATTGAGAAAAATCATTAAATGCCTGCTTTCCCAAATTTTGGTAAATACCCACCTAGAATGAATGAAATACTTAAGAGGAAAATCTGAGCTGGTTTTTTTTTTTCTTACATATAGAACCTAACATTTAATCTATCATTTTCTCAACTAAGTGATGAACACTGGTTGGTCAACAGTGAACAAAGAGAATTTAAATATAGGATATTAGTAGCTATCATTCCCAAGTAGTATCTCTAGTGTCCCTGAAAAGGATTCTGCATTCATAAGAAAAGGTCTTTTTTTTTTAAATGGCAAACAATTTTATTAAGTGAATGATGATACACAACTACAAATTATCAAGGGAACAGAGATCTTTGTTCTTGGAGATCTGCATTCCTACCATTCACAGGTCTTTAAAGACGAGTTTCATCCATGATAATTCATCATGTGTCCATGACTTTATTTATTTGGTTTCTATAGTGTTGAAAGACAGAATAAAGTTTTTGTAGTTATAAATCAATTTGAATTGATAAAACACCTCCAAAATGGGCTGAGGAAAGTTTATCATTGTTTACCTTTTAATTCAAGTCAGTTATGAATGATCTATGTTGCATCTATACTTTGACAGCTTAAATATTAAAAGTTTATTTAATTTTCAGTATAATTTGCTTTTCTGTTAAGAAAATCATATTTTACACTGACCCATCTCTTGGGGGTGCTCTGATCAATGTCATTCCATCCATGTGGGACCTTAGTGTTGGTTTCCATTAAGCTGATGGGCCTGGCTATTAACAAGGGTGACACAATGATTTTCCTAGAGCTTCCCCAATATTTCATAGATTCAAATGGAATTTTTAAGACCACATATAAAATTAATGTCTTTGTTCTTTCTTTTATTTTGTTCTGTTTTTTTTTTTCATTCTAGAATGTGGTTACATTCCACGATAACACCAACACCATGTGCATTCTTTCAGAATAATTTATTTCACTGAGGTTTTTTAAAAATGCATGATAAGAAGTACAATAATCACTGTTTATAAATTAACATCTGGGTACACAAAATAGCCCATCTATTATTTTTGTTAATGTTGACTGTTTCCAGCTTGTCAAAGTTCATTAAAACATACTACGATACTATGTGAACACCAAAATTAACATATCTTAATGCATGTACCTATTTTTGTCTTCTATCCTAGATTAAATTCATTATTTAGATTGATGTTTTATTCCACTTGTGCTCGTAATTGAATTCTCTATTGGAATAGATAGTAACTATTCAGAAGAGAAAATTAGAATTTCTCCAACCATAAGAGGACTTCTTTGCCTAGCCATGTTATCATGCTCAACTTGTACATTTTGTTTCTCTTTTTTTTTCAGTCCTTTTACAATTGATAAGTAAGAAAACAAAATGAGGCCATAAGCATTCTGCTTCGTTCATACTGTTTGTAAAATTTCCTTCCTTTTAATGTTTCCTCATCCTGGTAATCTGACAGGGAAGCATGTTACCAGGGAATGGTTTTCACAATGAATCTTACAGTAAATACAGAGCTCCAGCTAAGAATTACTGGGAAAGCTTACATTCTAGTTATGCTCTACCAGCCACAGTAAAACTCGTTATATATCTTCAAGGAAGTTCCTAAATGCTGATATAGTCTTCTTTTCTGTGAAATGATAGGACACAATCAAAATTAGAATGCAGCTCTATACCATAAATATATCTTCTTTCTATTACACTTCAAAATTCCAAATTGTGCCAAGATATTTCTTTTCAAAAACATATATCTATTATTTGATACATATAATATATATAATATATAATATAATATAGGTATAATAATATTTGTTATTTTCATTTTAAAGCTTTATAATACAAAAATAGCCACAACTCTCAAATTTACACAGACATAGAGAGGGTAAAGAAAAGAGGTTGTGTCATCTGCCTTCAACTTTCTTTCCTTGACTTTTCTGTCTTTTGGGGCAGGACTGCTGTTTAACTTGATATGTGACTGAGAATAGCTTTGAACCCCTGATTTTCTTGACTCCACCAATTATGTGATTATAGACATGTATGTCGATGACTACCTTGAAGTTTTCAATGTTTTGACAATATAGAGGTTAATGATCTAAATTAATTAACTATTGTGGGTACATACATAATACAAAACATCAGCAATTTCTCTTCCACGTTTTATTCTCAACTCATAGAACACATTATAAGAAATTTTGGTTCTTATCAGATTTAATTGAAATGAACACTTATTAATGTAAAGCCATTTTTGTTGAAAGTCAAATTCTTTTATGAAAGAGTCAGAGATTATAGGTTGGAATTTTTCTTATATACATGACTTTTATCCTTGTACAATAATTTATTGAAATGGAGATTGCAAAAATGTGTTATAAGTATTAGTGCAGTTAGAGTTGAATATCTATAAATAGCAAACTTTATTAGAAACATATTTGCATTTCTATTGTCATGAAAAATATTTGTGTTCTAATTTAGACCTTCCTATTTTATAGCTCTCATTAAAGCCTCTCAGTAAGAGATAATCAGCTAGAAATTTACATAAACCTGTGAATCGTACTGGCTTTGTTTGGCAGATGGACTCATCCTGGTCAGTATTTCCTGGAGTGACACTTCACTGACATCTCCGTGTTGTACTTAGATTGCTAGAGATTATATAGGATAGCAATTAATAAAGAAACAACAATTGAATTTGCTATGGAACCTTCAATATATTCTTGTACTAAGCTATATGTGTTCTTTATATAGTGAGAAGTGAATATTTTCACAAATAACGTCAATGTAGGCATAAACTCATGGAAAAGTTATTGCAATGTTAACTGCATGGCTTGGTATCTGGCTTGTGTTAACGGAAGACTATATAACCCAGATGAAAGAAAGCAAATACATTTTGCAATAAAAAACATGGGGAATTGGGAGCAAGCCTGGTGACATGGAAGAGTGTATGATAGCCGCATGTGGTGGTCAGTAAGAGGAAAGTCACTGGTATCAAGAGCATAAAGAAGTCAGGAATCTAAGCAGATAGAGCGGCAAGAGAACAATGCAAAGTTAAGAGTCAGAGGAATGTATTTAACCTTGAAATGTTTGAAAGCTTTGAAATATGTTTACAAACAAAGTCCTCACACATGAACAAAAGTGAATAATGAATGACCGTACAATGGCTATTTTCTTTCGGGCTCTAGATGGCTAAGTATGCATATTAAGGTTGAATTTGCTGGTTTAAAACAATGGCATAGATAAGCTCCATCTATTTGACACTTATGTATTTAGTGATTTTATCCTTATAATTTTCAACTTGATATGTGTTGTTTTCAGTGTGACTAGCCAGCAATTATAATTTTAATGAGGAATGAGGATCAATATGACTACTTTACATTACAATAGCAAAGTAAGAAATTTAGTGGTTGAAAGTTTTATGATCCAAAGAAAGCATAAATGCTGAAGGTTAGCATGACATCCAGTGAACACATATTTGTTGCCCTAAAATATTCAGCAAAAAAGCCAGGATCATGTAATAGTGGATCTTGACTTCATAGAGACTTAGTGTCCACTATTTCTAAGGAGATCCTCCCTAGTAATACACATGGAATTTAAGCTTGCTTATTCAGCAGAGAATGCAGTGTTCACTGACTGCCTTGCTTCAGTACTCTTATACATATGAAAACTTCAATTATTGTGGAGAGTCATGTTTTGATTAATGTTGCTATTTCTATTTGATGGCTTGCCTCAAGCTTCTAACCATTTTCCTGGAATGTAACGCAGTTTAAGCTTGTTAGATCGATCAATTCACATATTAGATAGTCATAAACATTCACAAGCATCTTTTAATCTAAAAGTTACATAATAATATATTTCAGAGACTCTTTAGTGCAATTCAGAGTAATCAGCCATCTATGTATCTGAAAAGGTTTATGCTATAAACATATTTGAATGTGAAAAATGATTCTGTGGCTTAGAGCATGCTGAAAGAATTACATGGGTGAACTGGTGCATTATTGAATTTGTTTTATGATTTTTAAAATTGCAAAAGTAAAATGATTCTATACAACAAACATCCCCAAAACATTATTATTTTGGATTATAATAATATATGAAGCACACAATTCTGGAACTGAACATAAATGTCAGCACAATCAAGTGCAAAGAACACTTATAGTCTTTTGGGGGAGGCTGCTCATTTTTCCCGACTGCTTAGTCCCGAAATAATCACTCAGAAACTATATTATTTGCAATACTGTTTGGCCAATAGCTTAAGTGTCATTTTAGCTCATATCTTAAATTAACCCATTTCTATTATGTTATACTTTACCATGAGGCTTGTAGTTTACCGACAAGGTTTCAGCACATCTGTCCCTGGTGGCAGCTGCATGGCTTTTCCCAACTCTGCCTTCTTTCTCAGCATTCAGTTTAGTTTTCCCCACCCAGCTCTATTTTGCCTTGCACAGGCCAAAACAGCTTCTTTATTCATTAATCAATAAAAGTAACACATCTACAGAAGGACTTCCCCCACCAACAGTCTCCATGTGTTTCATAGCAAATGCCTCTGAACTAAAGGAGAGAACAATTTAGAAGGATACATTTTTGTAGTTAAGTGATCAGGTTTCCAAAAATGGACTCTTCTTTATCTCATTGTTGAGGAAGATGTCAGAAATTCAAAAGGAAATTTTGATACTAGGTTAAATGAATCACAATTAATATAAAAACTGAAAGAATATAAACAAATCAAATTAACAAAACAATACAACGAGCTATTCTTGACCAGAAATCTTGTTGGTATATGTAATCCTTATTGCAATATATCTATCAAATAAGTCATGCTTCCCATAAATAAAGCATTGACATATTTCATGGAGATATATGAGATCGTTCTAAGACTTTACATTGCCAAGAAAGAAAATCAGGACCAATGCCTCCTCTGCTCTTTGGATACAGTGTACTGTTGGTTTGAAGAAGTTGACAGTTACTGCTACTCTGTCAGTGTCCCATGGTTTAATTGGCAGTATATGTTAAACGACAAAGAAAATGAGACTCTTTACGAAGATCCATATGGTTGGTAGAACAATATTCATGTTGATTCTAAGTCATACAGGCACTTTCCTAACACAATGATGATTTTGAAAAGATCTAAGCAAAGCAACGCAGAACTCAGTGGGGGCTCAGTACTGATCAATCAAAGCCCCTGACTCTTCGTTCGTACTACACAAAATAATATTCTCTACAAGCGGAAACGTATTTTCTGTTACTTGGTTATGATGAAAACATTGGTGGAGCCCCACATCTTGTAATTATGACTTTTGTGAAGACGTACAGTCCTACAATTAGAAAAAAATATACTATTCTCTTAATGTGCAATCATAGAATATTTAACAAAGCAAAAGTGTATTGATGTAGTTTTCCTAATTCTTAATGCTACTTAAACCTAACCTGCTTCCTGGACTTGATTCATGAGTAATAAATATGGTGATTAATGGTAAGTAGACAGAGGCCATACTAAATGCTGATATTATTATTTGATCACTCATTACTCATGTTGTGTATTTAAACACATTTGAATTATTCATATTTTAACAGTCATGAACACATTAAACACATATAATTATATGGTCTCAAAGTTAGAATCCTTAAAACTCCCCCCCTCCCTCCAGGTCCAGGAAGGTGAGCATCCAAACAGACCAGGATCCCAAAAAGCCAGTTCATGCAGACGAAACAAGACCCAGTGCCATTGTCAATGGCTTCTCAGTCAGCCCCCATGTCAGCCACATTCAGAGAATCCGGTTTGATCACACGCTCGTTCAGTCCCAGACCAGTTGGCCTTGGTGAGCTCTCATTAGATCAGTCTTCTTGTATCAGTGGGTGAACGCACCCCTCGCGATCCTGATTTCCTTGTTCATGTTCTCCCTCCTTCTGCTCTTCATTTGGACCTTGGGGGCTCAGTCCAGTGCTCCAATGTGGGTCTCCGTCTCTATCTCCATCCATAGTCGGGTGAAGGTTCCCTCTGGTTCTGCCTTCCTTGCTCACGTTCTCCCTCCCTCTGCTTCTCATCTGGACCTAGGGAGTTAAGTCCAGTGTTCCAATATGTGTCTCTGTCTCTATCTCCATCCTTCGCCATATGAAGGTTCTGTGGTGACAATGCAAAAGACTCATCATTATGGTTATGGGCCAAGGCTAGTTCAGGCACCCTCTCCTCTGCTGCCCAGGGAACAATATGGGGACCTCTCCTTGGGCCTGGGAACTCCTCCAGAATCAAGTCTCTTGCAAACCCTAAAATGGTTCTCTTAGTTGAGATATTTACTTCCCTGCTCCCATAACCATCATTCCTCCCTCCCCCCATCCCATTCCCCCAAGCCATCCCCAATCTTCCCCCTCTCCCTTCTCTCTAACCATCTCCCCTTACTTCTGCCCCCACCCTCCCCCCGTGCACCCAAGTTTGCCTGGCAATCTTTGTCTACTTCTAATATCCAGGAGGATAACCATATGATTTTCTGCAGGTTCACCTTCTTATTTAGCTTCTCTAGGATCACGAATTATAGACTCAAAGACCTTTAACTATGGCTAGAATCCACTTATGAGTGAGTACATACCATATTCCTATTTTTGGGTCTGGGTTACCTCACTCAGTAAAGCGTTTTCTATTTCCATCCATTTGCATGCAAAATTCAAGATGTCATTGTTTTTTACCGCTGAGTATAACTCTAACGTGTATATGTTCCACACCTTTTTTAACCATTCTTCTATTGAGGGGCACCTAGGTTGTTTTCATGTTCTGGCTATTACAACACCATTGGTAATGACAAGTATGCCACCCACAGTGATACAGGTGAGTTTCAAAAAACTGTGTAGTCTGAAAAAAAAAACAGAGGAGCACAGAAGAAATGAGGGAAATGAGCCAACTTACATGAAACTCAAAGCAAAAATTACAGTTTTCATTAGCAGAATCAAACAAAAAATGACCTGCTTGAGCTTTATGGCTTACTGGAGGGAGGAACTACAGACAGTTTTCTGTAATTAGGAAAATATATATTTTGATTGGGACAGTTATAGTGACAGTGTCTATATGTATCACACTCAACTGGATAAGTGCATTTAGGGTGATGTAAACTGTCTAAAAATCAAAAACTAGAAAACACATTGATACAAAAGCAACAAAGAAGGAACTTTATTCTTAAAGTTCTAAGTACCCATTATCTGTGAAGCATACATTCTTCCTTGTTTTTTGGTTTATCTGTTTTTGCTTTATTTTTGGAGCCACCCCACATTGTTGAGGTTCCCATTTCTTCCTTCCTTCCTTCCTTCCTTCCTTCCTTCCTTCCTTCCTTTCTTTCTTTTTCTTTTCCTTTTCTTTTGTTTGTTTGTTGAGATAGAGTTTCTCTTTAGCCTATTTTGAAGCCTGTCTTGGACCTGGAACTAGCTCTTGTAGACCAGGCTGACCTCGATCTCATAGTGATCTACCTTTCTCTGCCTTCCAAGTGCTATGATTAAAGGTGTGAGCCAACACCGCCTGGCAAGGATCCTACTTTTAATTGTCAGATTTTTTTTCATTCAGATTCAGTGATAAGTTTTTTATTTTTTAACTTGATAAATTATCTTTCAGTAAATTACCAAAGTTTTAAAAATTCCTTTAATCATTTGCTTTATGTCTAATATTCACCTATAAATGAGAACGTGCATTGTTTATCTTTTTGTGTCTGGACTACTTTACTCAAGATGACGTTTTCTAGTTATATCCATTTGCCTCAAATTTCATGAAGTCGTTTTTTGTTTATTTGTTTGTTTGGTTGGTTTTTTTTTAAACCACTTAGTAGTATTCCATTGTATAAACTATGCTTTCTTTATCCAGTCTTTACTTGAGGGCCATCTAGTTTGTTTCTAGGTTATGACTATTATGAATAAAGCTAATGAACATAGTTGAGCAAATGCCCCTTTGATATGCATGTGCATCTTTTGGATATATGCCCAGAAGTGGTATTAATGCGTCTTGAGGTAGACTGATTCCCAATTTTCTGAGAAACCACCATACTGATTTCCAAAGCAGCTGTACAAGTTTACACTCCCACCAGCAATGGAGTAGCGCTCCTCTTAGTCCATATCCTCCCCAGCATAAACTATCATTGGTGCTTTTGATCTTAGCCATTGTGACTGGTGTAATATGGTATCTCAGAGTAATTTTGATTTGCATTTTTCTGAGGGCTAAGGATGATGAGCAGTACTTTAAATGCCTTTCAGTCTTTTGAGATTCCTCTTGAGAATTCTCTATTTAGATTTATGCCTCATTTTTAATTGGGTTATTTGATATTTTGATATCTAGTTTCTCAAGTTCTTTGTATGCTTTGGAGATCAGTCATCTCTCAGATGTGGAGTTGGTGAAGATATTTTTCCATTCTCTAGGCATCTGTTTTGTCTTGTTGAGTGTGTCCTTCGCCTTACAGAAGCTTCTCAGTTTCAGAAGGTCCCATTTATTAATTGTCAATCTGAGTGTCTATGCTACTAGTGTTATATTTAGGAAGTGGTCTTCTCTGTCAATGCGTTCAAGTGTACTTCCCACTGTCTCTTCTATGTGGTTCAGTGTGGCTGGATTATCTTGAGGTCCACAACACCAGAGAAGACAGGGAACAAAGAAAAACCTAAGAGGATCCCCCCAGAAACGGGAAGTAGACAAGATCTCTTTAGTAGTGTCAGCATGGTGGGGGAAGGGGAGGGTGGTAGGGAAGTGGAGAAGGGAGAAGTGGGAAGCAGGGACGAGAACCTGAAGGATTGAGGAAGTTGAGTTGGGTGACTGACAGAGAGGGAGAGCAAAGAAAGAGATACCTTGAAATCAGAGCCATTAAGAGGTAAGTGACAAACCAGACAATAGTTGAAATCCCAGGAATCTACAAGGATGGCCTCAGCTAAGAATCTAAACAAGAGTGGAGAGGGTTTCTAAAATGTTCTTCCCCTGAAATCAGATTGAAGACTAACTTAACTGCCATCTATAACTTTTGTCCAGTAACTGACAGAAGCAGATGCAGAGACCCACAGCTAAGTACTGTGCCAAACTCCTGGAGTACAGCCACAGAGAGGGAAAAGAGATATTATGAGCAAAGGGGTTAAGATCATGGTGGGGAAACCCACAGAAACAGCTGACCGAAGCTAGTAGGAATTCACTGACTCTGGACTGACAGCTGGTGAACCAGCATAAGACCAAACCAGGCCCCCTGAATGTGGATGACAGTTGTGTGGCATGGGCAGTTTGTGGAGCCCCTAGCAGTGGAACCAGCATTTTTCTCTAGTTCATGAATTTGCTCTTTGGAGTCCATTTCCTATCAAAAGGTGCTTGTTCAGCTTAGATAGGGGATGGGGTGGGATTCGGCATTGCCTCAAGTGATGTGACAGACTTTCTTCTCTCCCTTCACTCTCTCTGAGGAGTGGATAGAAGGTAGTCTTGGAAGAAGATGGGGATGAGCAGGAGAACTGGACGGAGAGGGAACTGGGATTGATATGGAAAGTAAGGTTGGTTTCAAAATAAAATAATTCCCTCAATCACATTTTTTGTGACTTTGCTCCCTCTTCCTCTCCCTCCCTCCCTCCCTTCCTCCCTCCCTCTCTCCATCTCTCTCTTCCTCTCTCTCTCTTTCTCTCTCTCTCTCTCTCTCTCTCTCTCTCTCTCTCTCTCTCTCTCTCTCTCTCTCATGTGTGCTTGCGTGTGTGCATGTGCCATGGTGTGCTCATGGAAGTAAAGGACCAAGTAACTGCTGTCAGTTCTCTTTTTCTGGATTTTTTGCTTCTGAGAATCAAACTTAGGACTATACTATTCCTTCTATACTGTTTTCATAAACTTTCATGCCCCTGGTCTTGTAATGTCAGACTTACTAAATGATACAAGATCTTATGCTAAACTAAATTTTAAACGAACAAGGGATTCCTCACATAATAATGTTGTATGTAATATTTATACACTAAATTTTCACTTAACTGGGCATCTTCATTTTCTGGCTTCTTCACAGTCACATGGAAGGAAGCTAATTGGTGGTATTTCTGTTGACATAGAGGCAGATAAGAGTAGAAAAGAGAAACTGACCTGAGATCCCTGTCATTAAATAGAACTAATACGATCATAAGGATTAGTCTACAGAGCGAGGAAGTGTGTGTATCAGAGGACAGTGTGAACTTTAGATGGGAGAAGTGGTAGGGTTTGAGCAATCCTGGCAAGGCAAGGTGCAGGGACATTGAGAAATATCTCAAATGGATGCATTAATCACTGACTACCTTCTAAGATGCACTGATGTTTGATACTGGCTTGGTTCTACCAGAACTTGCTTTTCTTCAGTGGGATCTAAATTCCCCCATTCATTAAGTGTAACAAAACTGTCAACTAGAATTTTATTATTTTAAATGTAAATTTATATTTTAAGAATTTTTTTAAATGAGAGAAGTATCATCATCAATATGTTTTATTGAAGTTAAAAACCTATTACATCTCTTTAGCTTCTCTTTAGACTAAAGTTGATGACAAGTTATCATAGTTTTTCAGGCTGAAGATATATCCATTTTCATATGAGTTATTAATTCAAAAGAAAATGTACTTTCCTTAACAAGCAAGCTTATCATCCAAGACAGACTTATCCATCCTGTTAGGGGATTAACTGGTCTGTGAATACATCAGGAACTCAAAATGTAGACCTTTTGCTAGAATATTATATCTAGTCTTGATGAACCTTACTTTATTCTACATATCCCATACTTTACCTTGCCACAGGATTTAATCTCTAAATATATTATAGTGAATTGATTTACCATGCAGATGGATCCAAACAATATATATGGTAATGACATATGTAAACTGTGTTCTGTCCAAACATGTAGTATATAGTACCAGCTCCAAGCTAAGTGAGGAAAAGAGAAAAGCTGAACATTACTGAATACAATTAATATTGTCATGTGCATGATAATTAAGAATAAGGGAGTGAATACTAGTGTAATATCATTAATATTGGGGTCCTGCAGGCCAACCTTCCAGAACTCATTACATAGTTTCAGTGATACTGTGTAATAGGATGTGAATAATAGGATTAATATAGCTATGGGCAGTGTAAGGTCAGCTGGCAGTAGATCAATCAGAAAACATAACATATTAAAAGGATTATAGATTAGCAATTAGATAGCTTCACAAACAAGGAGGAATCATCCAGCTCTCTAAGGTTAACAGAGATAACATGGCAATTTTTTTTCATTTTATAATCTGGTAGTAGCCCCATAAGATGAACTAAGAGATGGTACTGAGGCTATCTTCATGATTGACATAATCAGAATGAACTATCCTTTCAGTCTCCACATCTGGATTTTCAAAGGAAAGGATTATGGCACGAGGTGAAAGGAACACTTGTGAAACACATTGAAGTCCTTTGAAGGACAAAAGACTCAGTGTTAGAATTCTGAGAGATATCTTATAGCCTGTCTTTCAGAGCTTATATTTAACTTGATGTTTTCAAGCATTTGTGAGCTCCAAAGGTGTATGTAAGTGAATTATCCGTTTCAATGGATGAAAAAAATCAATGCTGTACATTACGGCTACCTTGTTCTCTTTCAATTTCACCTTGACACATGCTTTAAATTTATCCATAATAAATAACTATCCTTTTTATCTGCTTTACTATTTCTGCTGAGTTATTGCTAAGAGAGGGTAGTCTCCTCTTGATTATGCCCTATATAAGTAGCTGTAATATATAAGAACCTATTCATGTTTAGAATTTAATTTTTGATCACTTATAAGGTCATGACTAAGGATTTTGTACCGAATTCCTATAGCAGCTAAACTGTTTCCAGGAAAGCTTTGAGTATTCTCATAGAATGATATAAAGCCATTGTTTATAATAATAGGATGAGTATATACCACCATTTATTTGTCTTAACAGCCAGTATAAAACCATGATGTATGTGTCTGATGAGCTCTTTTACATTATGTTCAGTAATCCAGTCACACCTGTCACTGTTAACTCATTTGTTCCTTTGTAGTCTGTGATGTTTATAATTAGACAGCTGGACACAAAAAACAGAAAAGTTGAGACAAGAGAATCATTCATTATTCCATACTTTTATTTACAGTAATGTTTTCTCTCTGTGACATCATCCCCATGGTCCTTTGAGCTGTATTCAATGGTTTCAATTCTAATTGAATTCATGTTTCCATGAGAAGTTAATTTACATAGTCTGTATCATGACTGTTGTATTTGCTTTATTATATGTAATTGGTATGAAATACAAACTATGGGGAAATCAGTAAGTGCAAAATAGTAAGTAAGCCTTATAAGTAGTACATTTTTTCCAAATATTTAATTGGTATGTGTGGAGCCTATATTTGCCCAACATAATTTATCTTGATCCATGATGCCAACTCCAACCTTATGTTTGACAATTACTTATAAAAATTGTCTGAGAATGATGTTCTTATTTCAAAGACTAAATCCTCAGGCTTCTGAGTAACACTAATACGAGGAGTTTGATGAAAGTGCTGACTCCTTAAAGAAGAGTCAGAAGCTCTTGTTTGACATGCTTCTGTAGACATTCTTTTAAAATGTCTATAACCTGGTCTTTTGTTACATTTTTATCTTATGAAAATATTAAATGCAGGACTTTATAAAGGCTCAAATTTATGTATGTTTTTTTTTGCTCTTTCAGCTTTACTAGATCAACAGTCTTTTCAGCTCATCATTTCTTTATTCAAAATATTTTAAAGAAACAACATCTCTAAGAACTGCAGATTCTATATTTTATATCACAATTTCCTAAAGGAAAAGTATAATAACTTCATCATTTTATTTCACTACTCTTTTGCTTTTATTTTTAGGCAGGGTCTCTTGCAATAAAGTTTAGTCCATGCCAAAGGGTGGAGAGCCTGGGATGTGAGGGTCAGGGAGTATGCAGAACTATCTTGATGTGAATTACCAAATCTGTAGAAAAGAGAAGGCCCCATTCCAATGTCTAGTCATTTATATACATCTCTCTTTTTCCTGATCCAGGCACCCAACTGTTGTTGATAGCATCTCCATAGACATTTTCAGTCCACTATAAGCAAAATAAACCCAGTCCCTGCTTTCTCTTCCAGCAGAAGAAGGTCTTAGCTCTTCTGTGGCACTAGGCAAATACAACACTTTACCAGCCCAGAATCTCTTATGTGGTCACGTTGACACTCCAAATCAATTATCACAAGCAATGATACAGAATCTTAAGAAAACTTCAGATTTAATTAGCTTAATTAGTCTTCAAACTGGCTTGACAATTCAAGAAGAAATGCAATGTGTCTTTTAATTCTTCCCACAGTTATCACTGTATAAATTATTATGCTATATCAGATTTAGCTTTATCTTATACTTGTTGCTTTATTTTGGGGTACTGTTATGCTTTCTTTATTATACTAGTTGCACTTAAAAATAATATCATTTCCTGAGCTCTGGTTAAGCATATAGGTTCTAATGCAAATGTTTATATTTCTTGTGATCTAATATTTTATGAGGTGGGTCATTTTTATTCTGGTTACTCATCAATAGTTGTTTTTAGTTTATATTCTAAAAGCAATATTTGATTTATATTTATGTATTACTCCAAAGTAAAGAATGGATTTATTACATTGTGATACAATGTAGTATAGAGTTACATTTTTTAAATTTTAACGTTTTCTTCCATACATTTATAAGTTGCTAAAACTAAGATGTTATTTTTGCCTTTCATATTTCGTATACCAGTTTTGTCAATCAACACAGAGATACAGTTAAGTTGGTGTTGTTTTAAATAAGTGAGCATATTACAAAAATGAATTCCAAGACTGTGATTTAAAATTTACTAAAATTTTCATTTACAGATGATGACTGAATTTTAAAACATGCTTCTCAAAAGAGAAGATTCATAACTGATCTGTGCAGGACTGATGTTGCCCTCAGGATATGGAAATCGGGGCAATATGAAAGCATGAAGAAGGGCCCCTAGAACAGATATGCTTGGGAGTAAAGGGTCTAGAATGATCTTGGGGGTTAGGAAGGTGGAACTGAGTAAATGCTGGTGGTGATAGTCGGTTCTCTCTCTGTGTATCTCTCCAAGTCTCTATATCTCTCCATTTCTGTCTCTGTCTTTGTTTTTCTCTCTCAACACATAGTTCTTGTAGCATAGGTTGGTCTTGAACTCACTGTGTACCTGAAGATGACCTTGAACTTCTCATTCTACATGTCCAGTTGCCAACTTTTTGGGTCTCTAATTTACAAATGCTTGTGTTCCCCATACTACTAAAGCTGATTGTGATAAAGGCATCTCTTATAGAGATGGATTGTATAACTTATTTTACAAAGTATTGAATGCCACTCATTGCCTTTAGAATATATTTATAACTCTACATAATGTATTTTGCATTTTTATAATGTGTAAAAATTTTCCAGCGTTCAATTCTGGAAGAAACTGAAAATGAAAGTAAGAAAAAGTAAACTTTTTACACCATGACACTAGTCCTGGAGCTAAGTATTTCTAAAGGCAAGAATTTCGTTTAGCTGATGAAACGAGAACCGTCACTTTCATTCCAAATGGCTTAAATCTGCAGTCACCTAACTGCCCCTAGCCATGAACTTCAAAGCCTGCTCAAAGCAGTCATGTAAGAAGTTTCTTATTTTCCATTTGAACTTCTTAATCAATCCTCTCCATTACCTAATGTTCACGCTTCAGAAATGGAAGGAAATAGGGAACTGAGTTTTAGCTGGATCTGGAATAAACAAAGCCCGGGACCAAAGTAAGTCTGCCATTCTGCTTAGCTCTTATTTAACTAAATCTGAGGCACTTTTAAGCTCTTTTCTTTAAAATGAAGTAGTTTGACCAAGTCAATCAAACATATAAACTTGATTGTCATGTAAGAGGATAAATTAATTTCTGGAAATATAGAAACAACTTAATAAAGAATACAATAAAATAAAGAGCAGGTGACACTGTTGTCACATTAATTCCACTCCATGTAGGTTTGCTTCAGAGAATGCAAGTTCTTGACATACAACCTAAGCTGTCATAGTCACGTTTTCCCTTCACTTCCATGAGGAGTAATACAAGAAGCTCCTGTTGTATGAGGCACATAATAACACAAAGTAAAACAGGTAAATATTTTGAAATATGAGGTAGAACATTAGTTTTCAAAATTGTCTATGGTAGCGTTTGTATGTTACTTATTTTCTTCAGAAAAATGTCAAACTATGATAAAAGGTGTTGCTGATCTTGATCTCCTTATACCTAAGTTGGGCTCTGTTTTTCCCTTGATAAGTAGCATGTCGCTGAAGTCATACTGTATGTCTATTGAGAAAGGGAGATAAATTCTGATTCTCTGTTTCTCTGTCTCTCTCTCTCTCTTTCTATCACTCAAGTTAAAAATCCCTGATAGCAAGAAGATGGGTTTCCTCAAGCTGTTGTCCTTTAGACACCACAGACAAAAGCTGTGTAATGATGTCAAAAGTCTCCCCCCCAACTCCTAGCATCTTAGCTGTCAGTTACATGAATGCAGGTCCAGGATGGCACCCCTGAGTCCACCCTAGCCATGATTCTGTCTTGACACTGCGTGAGAATCGCAGACTTCCTGCACAGATCTCTGCCGATACTGTCAATTTATAAGAATACAATTATTTTAAGTTACTGTATTTTGGAATGATTAATTAGACAGCTTTTAACTAAAAAGACATTACATATACTTTACATTTCATGATATCAATGTAGTGGCTTTTCATTATGAAGGGAATATTATGGTTTGAAATTTACTTATGCACCTCTGTCTTCATCACATCTCTTTATCTCATGGATAGTTTATGACTATTACTATTGCACTGGGAATATGAAACATAAAAAGAGCATTATGTAACATGGTGATTGCTAGGGCCTTTTAAAGGAGATGGCAGGGGACAGAGGATAAAAAAGATTTGGAGCATAGGGACAAAACAAATTGTAGGCATGATTTCACTGTGAATTTCTCTAGGGTCAGTATTATTTCAGGTAATAACAATTTTACTATATTAAGTTTGAAATCACCATGTAATTTCTGCTAAAATAAACTCCATAATTTCTCCCCTAGATAGTAGGATAATTTTTTAAAGGCTCGATTTTGGTTACATATATTTAAGTCAAAGGACCAAAGGGTCCCATGGCCCTCTCCCAGTGTTACAGGCTATTGATAGTACTATTGGATACCCTCCACAAGCTAACACACAGACCTTATTGCTGAAGATACTACATACTTACGTAATAAAACATGGACAAGTCTTACTTGTCCTCAACTAAAAACTTTACTCCTGCTGACTAGAATCCACAGAGTTAGAAGGTATTATACATGTTACTGGTGGAGAAAGTCCTCATCAGTGTCACCCAGTTACAAATTCTTCCAGATAAAATAACTACCCGCCAGAAAGATATACCCACTGGAGGAATGGTGGCACAAATGTTATGGGAGTAACCAACCACCTTTTGATCGGATTTAAGGCCCACTCCGTGAGTTAGAATCTAAAATTGACACTGTTAATGAGGGCAAGGACTTAGGACTAGGACCAGGGGAAAATCTATTCTGTGTTTTGGTTCTGCTAAATAAACAGCAATAAAATGGCCACCTAACCATATATTGCTATACCCATCAAGTGTTGAATCTCTGGACTCTCATCAGAGATACTTCCTTGTGAAGGAGAAAGCAACTACCACAGAGACCCGCCACTAGAAAAAAAGCATAGAGTGAAAAGCTTTGGTGCATTCAGCCCTAAATGGGTTGTCTAGATCACACTCATCCCTTGAAGGCTCAAACAATGAAGAGAATGCTGAAGGATTGTGAAAGACAGAGGTACTTGATGACTCTAAAGAAATAATAGCTCCCACATAAAACAGGATTGATGTACATATGAACCCACAAAGACTGTGACAGCAATCAGCACCTGTACACATTCAAATCAGACAAAAATCGTGGAGAAGGGGAAGTGGGCACAGGAAGGCCTGCACACACACACACACACACACACACACACACAGACACACACACACACAGACACACACAGACACACACACACAGAGACACACACACAGACACACACACACACAGACACACACACACACACAGACACACACACACAGACACACACACACACAGACACACACACACACATGAGACAGACAGGGGGAGGGGGAATATGCCTGTGAAACTTACAGCAATGTGTGATTTAATCAAAGAGAACACAAAAACAAAGTGAGTTAGGAAGTAAAATTAATGAAAATCCAGGACAAATTATTTTATTGAAAGAAAAATTTCTACTATAGCCCAGAGCACAAGTTTAAAGAAAATCTTTATCAAAAAGTTACATGTGCATGAAATTGAGAGGAAATTCCTTCAGTTTCCAGTACAGCAAATATGTCCAGACTCTCCAGGGAGTGATGTGGGATTCCTCTCTGTATGCTGTGAATACCATTGGTTGATAAAGGAGCTGTTTTGAACCTGTGATAGGGTAGAGCAGAGCTAGGCAGGGAAAACTAAATTAAATGCTATGAGAAAGAAGGTGGAGTCTGAGAGAAGCCATGGAGCCACTGTAAGAGAGAGATTTGCTGAAACTTTGCTAATAAGCCACTGCCACATGGCGATACGCAAATTAATTGAGATGGGTTAAATTAATTTGTAAAAGTTAGCCAATAAGAAGCTAGAGCTACTGGGCCAAGTAGTGATTTAATTAATATAGTTTCTATGTGGTTATTTCGGGAGTCTGGGCAGCTGAGAAATGAACAAGCAGCTTCCTTACTACAAAGGAGTATGTTGGAAAGATGTGCTACGACTGAAAACACTAACACTGTATCTTATAATGCATTCTTTAGTTATATTTTACTCTTATAATTCATGGGGTTATGTTACAGCATAGCAGGAATAGCTCAGGGCCTGTGAGAAAATCATGGCATCATCTACAATTGTAAATACATGCCACTACAATTTCTCAATGTAAAACCTACACTTTACAAGGTGATTAAATCTTTAAAAAAATTTAATGTAGCTTCTCAGGCTCTCTCCATAAACAATTAAATTAGCTTGAAGGCATCCTCATAGAATACAAAATACAAAAGCTAAAAGCAAAATGTCTGAACTATCAAATAAAAAAATGGAGAATGTGGACCAAATGCAAAAGCTTTATCAATGCTGAAAGGAAAATAAGAATGAGGAAACTAAGAAAGTGCAAAAGAAAAAGAAATATTAGAAGTATCTTGCAATGGTTGGAAATTTTCCCATATTGATAAAGAAACAAAAACAGCATAAAAAAATTAGAGAACACCCAAAACTGAGGATTAGAGAATACCCAGAATTAGATATAGAAAATAAAAAACTATCCTCCACATGCAAGCATTCTGTTTATAAATTATAGAATGTCAATAGGAGAGGAAAATCCTGAAAGCAGTGAGAGGACAACCTTTACTTTCATCATTGATAGAGGAATAAGGCTTGATAATTACATCCAAGGTCAGAAAGATGACATACTGGGTGATTGCTACCAAGTGTCACGAATTCGCTTGATCTTAGAAACCTATAGAACAGCTTTAAAGTTATTCTCTGATCTCCTCATACAGACTACAGCACACAGAACGAAATGGCATTTGCAAAGTATAAATAAATGTATCATAGGGAAAGAATAAAAGCCTCGGAAATTGACTGTTGTAAATTTATTTCAAATAATTTTTAATGTTTTAGCAGTTATTTATTGAGTGTGTGTGTGTGTGTGTGTGTGTGTGTGTGTGTGTGTGTGTGTACATCACCACACATATGGAGATTAGAGGATAACTTGCTAGAGTTATCTCTGTACTTCAATAATATTTGTTCCAGGGATCAAACTCAGGCTCTCCAGTTTGGTAGCCAGTGTCTTTATCCACTGAGCTGTCTTGGTAGTCTTCAACTAAGCTTTGAACAAAAGGAAAAGAAATGTGTGGTCAGGGGAGAGTGGAATAAAGAAAGTAGAGAATCTCAACAAATGGTATGATGAAATTTGGACACTGCATGAAGAAGTGATTCTATATAGAGAGATTAAATCTTTAACCAAAATTAACTTAAATGTATCATAGACTTAAATGTACAATACAAATTAAAAAATCACAGTATGGGACAAAACTGAGAAGACTTTAAGTGTAACAGAGTTTTTGTAATTTAACAGCAAAGGTATAGTCTGCAAAGAAAATATTGAGTAGCTAGCTTTCATCAAAATTAAAATTAAAAATTTATGCTGCAAAGAGACACTATCAAGAGAATGGGATGAGAAACCACTGACTGGAAGAATATATTTGCAAGTGACATGTCTAATAAAAATAAGTTTTCCAAGACACATAAACAACATTTAAAATTCATCAATAAGATATCAAAATAAGCAACTGACAGAAAAAATAGACCAAATATGTATTTATGTGTGCATGTGTGTTAGAGAGAGAACAGAACACATATGTATACAAAGTGATACTCAGAACCATATCTTAAAAGAACTAAAGACAATTAACACAAAGTAGTATAACAGCCCAGAAGTATTCAGGAAGTTCAAACTCTGGTACAAGGGCACATTAAATGTAAGAGATGATGTGGAATAACAGGAATTCTTGCTTTTTGTCACTGGGAATGCAAAATGATGCAGCAAATTTAGAAGACATGTTGGTTATACATTGAAGAATTTAATAAAAACATATTCAGTATAAAATATTATAACCTCATACTTGAATCATACCAAAAAGATTTATATCCTCATAACCTGCACATAGATGATTATGTTAAGTTGCCAACTTTAGGCATAATTCTCAGAGTTTGGAAGATGCTGAGTTGTCTTTCTGGGGATGAATGGATGAAGTTGTTGCGGGAATACTCTTAAGTGCTCCCCCCAAATAAAGGAACTATTAAGTCAAGAATCAAATGCATATTAATAAGTGCAATATTTTATTTACTGACATGATTAACTATATTATTCTAAATGTACTACATTTCAAAAATGAACAAAACTGGAAAGAAAGCAGATGTTATTTATATAACAGAAGTTGCATACAGGGACATTGACAGGTACAACAAAGTACCAATACTGTGGGATATGCAGGGATGCATACTGTCATTATGTCTGTGGGGATCCAATGCCTGATCAGCATAAATCCTGACATAAGTGAGAGTAGGATGATTTGGATGTATCAATTTGAGTTCATGGGATTTTACTCCTGTGAGGGATGTTAAGAATTGAGGAAGATGTTGAAAATCTAGGAAATCTGTGCACTCTCTTCTTAATTTTCCCATGAGAACCTAAACTTCTCTAAAGCACAAGCATTAAAAACCTATCATGGGTTTAATAAAATAAGGTGGATTCATCAGTTCTGAGGAAAGACCATAAGTCATAGAAAACTTTAGCTTTGAGTTCATGAACTTCTTTGTACAGGAAGATGGTTTTCCTTTTGAATTGAGTGAAAATAATTTGTGAGAGTATTTAGTATTTTAATTACTCCTTGTCTAATAGGAATGATAATCTTCATATGTACTAATTTTAAGTTAGTATATAAATTTCTCACTTATCTTCATATATTTTTCAAATGACTATACTTTTCATTGTCACAAAAAATCATGAAAAAGCTCTTTTCAATTAATATATACTTTGAAAAATATAGATGAAGAGAATGTTCAATTTGTTTTGTAGTTTTTCACTTAAAATATAATTTATAAATTGGCAGTGAAAAAAATGATAGTGTGGGTGAAGTGCAGAATTCCCTGTCTGTGTGCAATTTTGGTACAGTCTTATGACGAAGTATATTCAATTGTATTGAGGAATGCAGGCTTTCACACGCTTTCAATCACTATGAATATTTAAGTTTTATGATTTATTTAACATTTGAATCTTCATTCATAGTTAACCATTGTGATTTGTTTAAATTGATAACATTTCATGAAATTTTAAAATTAACATTAATCAAATTAAAACCAGAATCATTGGAAAATTATCATATGTGTCAGGGTGATGAAGAAGCAATACTTTAAGAAATTTATTTTTAATTAAACAACAGCATTGACTCTTGTTCCTTATGTCTCACAGAAGTACTTAAAATGTCCATTTCTAGACAACAGAGGCTGTATTTTCTTGTTTAAATTTATCCATAATGATCTTAAAGATATATCTTCTACTCTGTGAAATTATTTAAGCCAGTTTTAAAATATATATTATGTTTGTTGAATTTAGGTAAAATATAATGTATATGTACTAACTTATTAGCTCTTGATTTTTATGAATGATGTTAGGTGCAGTTATTGTTATATTTCATTTTCTCTAATACTATATGGTAACAACTTGTTTGTAGCCATATTTATTTTTTCTTGTGATACAGAGAATGAGACAGCACAGTTGGTATATTTCTTCTCTCATTCCTAACCAGTCATTGAAGTACCAGCACCTTTAGTTTCAGGATTTCAGTTATGATGGCATTTCTTTGTATAATAAAATATCAGTTATTCAATTCACCCTTTTTTTTCTTAAGTCACTGACCTGGCCCCCAAAACACAATTTCATGGACTGCTTCTTAGGCAATATTTTCAGAAATGTCACTATGCACTAGAGAATTGGCATTTTCTGTGCCAGGATGTCGTTCCTAATGACACTGTGTCTCAGGAAATGAGGCTGGGAGAAATTACTAGGATGGTGGTGAAGGACAGGCTGGCCCATCTGTGAATAATAGTGATTTAGGGGGTGATGATCTCACCATGAGAGCAGATCTCCCCTCCTCCTTACCTCAGGATGTGTGTGCGGGGTCTGTCTGTCAGGAACCCTAATGGGAGCGATGAGAAATCTCCCTGTTTGCATTTCAGACAGAGAATACTCTAGCTCTCTCCGCTGCAGAGAGTGGCAGGGTTTGTATACAGATTTCTTCTCATTTTCCCCAGCTGCTGGGGGCAATTCCGTTCTTTGCCAGAATACTGCTTGTTTTGTAATTTAGCTTAAGATGCTTCTCAGGGGGCATGGTAAGCTAATGCTGGTGAAAGACACAAGGCTCCTCTCCAGGTAGAGATTTACTGACATAACTATAGTTGATAGTGCCAATGTCTGGGAATAATCCTCGAACAATTGGAACATAGAAGATTTAGTGAGTTCATTTAGAGTTTCCTCAGGCAAGATGTAAAAGGGACAGTGGTCATGCTCCTTTGAATCATGTAAGACCACAGAACACTTTATAAAGAAACAGAACCTCATATGAAAATCCATTTGAAAAAAGATCCCACAATGGGCTTCAGGGCTCCTCCAGCAGCTCCAACATTGCAAGTTTTATGAGGAATGAAAATACTTAATTTCAGATATCTCAGAAGTGGGCACAAATAGAGATATGGTACAAACATTTCTACAGTTCTGATTACAAGAGCCACTGCTATACACAGCCGTTTGCCAAGATACACCTTGCACAGAAAACGTAACATTGTTTTTAACTCTCATAACTAATTTCTATATTCTTAGGAAAATAGTGTCATCCTTTGATTTCTATTTTCTACATAGAATCAATGACTCCTGATCCAAATCTTCCTCTGGGTTTTTTGTTTTGTTCTTGTAGGTTTTTGTTGTTGTTGTTGCTGCTATTGTTTGTTTGTTTTATTAAGTTCAATAATATGAGGAACTCGAGAGGATTTGGAATATGCCTTTTTTATTATTGGGAATAGATTTTTCTCTCATATCCAGACCATGGTTTTCCCTCCCTCCATTCCCCAGCTTCCCCAGATCCACTCCTTCATTGTTTCTTCCTCAGAAAAGCGCAGGTCTCTAAGAGAGTACAGTCAAACAAGACAAGATATGCTAAGACAAGACAAAAGCTTTCATATCAGGGCTGAAAAAGGCAATCCAACTGGAGGAAGAGAATGAGAATAGCAAGCAAAAGAATCAGAGACACACCTGTTCCCACTGTTGGGAGTACCACAAAATACCAACTATTTTGTATTTGTAGCAGTCACAAGATATACACAGAGGACCTGGAGCAGATCCATGCAGGCACCGTGCATGCCCCTTCAGTCTCTGGGAGCCCAATGAGTCCTGCTTAGTTGGCTGCAGTCTTAAAGGGCAGCTAGAGACTGGAGCTCTGTTCTGTTGATATCATGCCATGTTTATGCTCATCACTACCGAGTCTCTAATATCCTGAGGGTGTCTTGCGAATTGAAACCTGACAGCTCCCGAGGCAGGGTGCTAGGCATTGCTACCACCATTCTGTCTCCCCTGCAGTATCAGAACCAGGAATGACCACAGACTCTGCTCTGCATCAAGTTCATGCTACAGTAGAATCGAAGATTCCTCCATAACTTCAAGGGCATTCTCCTTTATTCATCTAATTGTCTGTTTTGCCTTCAAGTGGGAGGAACCAAGAACTGATGTACAACAATGTTATTTCCCAAGTCCTTTGTCTGCTTAGAGCAGCATTTTAAATAAAGTGGTATCAGCTTACTGCTAGTTCATTTTTTATAAATTCTTATAGATGGAAGTGCGGGTTTTGATGATAAATTTTAAAACCATGTCTACGATTATACTGAAGAAAACTGAGTATAGAATGAGAATGAGACTAGTCCTATGTCACTTAGGTCTAAGTCTGTAACAGAGGTGGCGATGGGGGGAACTAGTGTCTAAGTTCTTTGGTGGATGGACCACTTGAGATCCACTGAAAATCATATGGAGCATGTTCATATTATCAGTATTCCACAAGAGAAGACTTTAGGCAATAAGAATATGAGCTGCTTACAAAGAAGTTTGTGAGAGAACAGCGTTTGAGGCCATGTTTAACTGCCATAGAATCCTTGCCAGTCAAAGATCTTAAACCCCTGTTCCCAACCTGTGGGTTTTGATCCCCAGAAGCATGACATATCACATTTCCTGAAGGTCAGATATTTCCATTATGATTCACAACAGCAGCAAAATTGCAGTTATGAAGTAGAAACTAAATAATGTTATCGTTAGCGGTCACCACAACATGAGGAACTGTATTAAACTGTGTTAGCATTAGGAAGGTTGAGAACTACTGGCATAGTTCCTTAATAAGTCTCAACATTCAAATGGTTGGCCGTCCAAAATTAAAAATAAGGAAGAGAACAGCATTGAAAAGAGCATTGAAGCCATTTGAGAATGAACAAGGTCATGAAGAATTGGAGTAAACCTAAGAAGAAAGCATATTGTGGGCACGCTTGTCTTGTAACTTATCTGCAGTCAAATAAGAGTCAAATAAAGGAAGTCAAATAGAATTCATTGTAAATATCTTCAAAAACTCTAGAAGCACTAGACTCACATTTTCACCGGCAATGCCATAAAGTCCTTTGTATCTATCAGAAGTATCTGAAAATGACTTCTAAAAGCTTTTGTAAAAGAACAGACTTCTTATACATGGATGTGTCCCCACTTTATGTAACTTGATATATTTTGGCAAGAGTTTTGCAGATAAAATGATAGGTATCAGGAGCTAAGTAAATCAAGTGTATGAACTCAATAGTTCCATGAGTTCTAAGAGGATCATTTTTTTCTGACTGCTGGAGCTAAGAAACATTATAAGGGTGTGGATATATCAAGTTTGGAAAGCAAATATA
Organism: Myodes glareolus; assembly: GCF_982192425.1. Lineage (NCBI taxonomy): Eukaryota > Metazoa > Chordata > Mammalia > Rodentia > Cricetidae > Myodes > Myodes glareolus. Next base: position 8,307,636 of record NC_142050.1, read on the forward strand.
AAAAAGTAGAAGAAAGGAAAATCAAAATGTAAATGAAAGGAAAAATATTTAGGCGATGTGTCTGAGCTAGACCTGTGCCCAGCCAAGTGGGCAGAGCAGTTGCAAAGAGGACGTTGATGTACCAGACAGCCTTTTTCTGACCTTTCAAATGTTCACACATTTAATGGTGGCTTGGGGTTGGCTTAGCTTGGTTGTTATTTTTTCTTCTGAAACAGCTTTTTCCTCTTTAGTTAGGAAGGCAGAGCTGCGACTCTGTTGTGGAGAAAAAGCTATTAAAAGGAAATTGTGGTGTATAAAATGGAGACACTTTTTTTGATCATATTTCAAAGGATTTGAAGGGAAAGACAAGAAAATCAATAAATGCACAGATTCCTTTACACTTTAAAAAGACAATTCTTTCCTTTCTAAAGTCCGTTTCTTGGTAATCCTGCTGTGAAATCAGCCCAGAACACCAAGATTTAATGGAAATTTACTTGGTTAAAAAGTGTAAAATAGTAAACACAATAGTCAGAATTCAGCTACTGCCCTTCTTTTCTACTTTTCAACAAATTATAACATCTGTCATGAAAATCACACAAATTCCACAACACTATTAATTTACTTTCTAACTAGTTAGAGAAATATTGATATTAAATTTCAATTCTGAATTAGAAAATAATGTCCTTTTTAAAAATCATAATAAACTTTTATAGATTTATATTTCCTATAACACAGAACTTCTTTCTTGTTATGACTTGGGCTAATAAAGTCATGAAGAACATGTAGATATATGTAATACTGTAACAAAGGAAAAATGCCACACTAACAATAAAATATCTGGCAATTTGTGAGTATAGGTCTCCATTTTAGATTTAAGATTCTTTATTATAAAATCTAAAGCATCTTGAAAATAAAGATAATGATTTCTGGGAATTTTCTCCTAAACAAATATTTTTCTCTTCCTCCCTAAGTACAAAATGAGAACTTGATCTCCGAAAACTAATCTATGAAATAAGAACTTTGTCCTAACTTATCTGTATTTTTGAGTTTTGCTAATAATAAATAATCCTATTTCCTCCCATAACCATGTTTTTTATGATTAATAAAAAGGTTATTTATTTAAGGGGAAAACTTACAGATCACTATCCTAGACAACAGCCCTCTGAGGGAACAGGAGCAGAGTCTAGCAGCCGGAAGTGGGAGCTGGAAGCAAGGGAACGAGAACAGGGCTACTGCTGCTTTTTAAAGCAAAAGAGACCATGCCCAAGTGGGTGGGTATCTTAAAGGCTATTGGTTGAAAGAGCGGAAGGAGCACCCGCAGCACCTCCCCCTTTTATTTAAGTAAGAAAGCTCCAAACCCAATACAAAACAATATACACTAGGAACATATATCAAGTATAAGGTTAGAATTACAATCAGTATAAACAATATTAAGCAAGGAACATATGCTAAATGTTTTAATAAACATTCTATCCTAAGGAGTCTAAGTCTTGTACTGGAAATGGCTTGGCTAGATCATAAGTGGATGGTAACTATGACTATCTAATCTTCAACCCTACTGAAGGCCTGAGAAGGGAGATAGTATTATTTGAGCAGGCTGGAAGTACAATCAAGTAACTTCTAAAGTGAGCAATAAATAACAGAGACAAATTAGCTACCTGAGCAATCACTGAAAGTCTCATTTCACAACATTGAAGGAACCAACTTTGGCTATGGCCTAGCATAATTGACAGACCATTTTCAGAGACAGGAAAATTTTCAAAACTGACTTATCCCGTCTTTGGTAAGATTTGACAGTCCTGCTTATCCATTTCTGGATATCATGTAACTTGTCAGTGATTGGAGCATTGTCAGTTCCTTGCCCAAAGGCCAGTTTTGCCAATAAGAAAACAAACTCCAAGGGGAGTGTCTTTGGTGCTCAACATTCTCTCGGGAATATATTGGTGCTGCCAGAAGCAGTCAAGTCTCAGGTCAATAGAATCCTAAGGTATTTAAATGCCATGTTCTACAGATTCTTGAAGTGGTTGAAGATTCTCTATCTAGACAGAATACAATATGTATCTAAGGAACCTAATTGATCAGACTGTGTGTACAACAAAAACAAACAACTATTGACCTATAATAATAAATACCTGTATAACTTAGAGAGTAAAACTTTATGTCAAAATATTAAATAATCTTTAAACAAATATTTAACAAAAGAGGACAATGATCTCAAAATGTAAGCAATCTATAAGTTTCTTAATCAGAGGTAGGAATAATACATAATGCAATATGAAAATATATCGTAAAAGTTGTATCAATATATAAAATGTCCTAAGCAGAGATAGGAACATACATATATGCAATCTGATAGAATAAGTTTGCATAGGTGTACAAATAATATAAACCAAAATAAGAAATATAATTGAACTTGTATCAATATATAAAAATCATACCAATGTAAATTGCTCATGAGTAATAACTCACAAGCATTCACTCTATTACCCACTATTACTATCCCTCCTTTTTTAAGAAAAATAAATTTCACCCCAACCCTCTATCTAATACAAAGTAATAATTAACAACCCCCAAACAGTGTTCCCAACCCTATGGACAATCTTTTTTGGGATGGGGCATCGTCTTCTAAAATTGCTTCCCACTGTCATGGGGGTGATGTTCTCTCTCTCTCTCTTTTTTTTCCTTATTTATTTATAAATATTTCCACTTCCTCCCCTCCTCCCAATACCCTCCCGCTCCCCCCACTCCCTCTCCTCTTCCCTCTCCAGTCCCAAGAGCAGTCAGAGTTTCCTGCCCTGTGGAAAGTTCAAGTTCCTCACCCCTCCCTCCAGGTCCAGGAAGGTGAGCATCCAAACAGACCAGGATCCCCAACCGCCAGTACATGCAGACGAAACAAGACTCAGTGTCATTGTCCATGGCTTCTCAGTCAGCCCCCATATCAGCCACATTCAGAGAATCCGGTTTGATCACATGCTCATTCAGTCCCAGTCCAGCTGGCCTTGGTGAGCTCTCATTCAATCAGTCTCCTTGTATCAGTGGGTGAACGCGCCCTTCATGCTCCTGACTTCCTTTTTCATGTTCTCCCTCCCTCTGCTTCTCATTTGGACCTAGGGAGTTAAGTCCAGTGTTCCAATATGTGTCTCTGTCTCTATCTCCATCCATCGCCAGACGAAGGTTCTATGGTGACATGCAAAATATTCATCAGTATGGTTATGGGCCAAGGGCAGTTCAGGTACCCTCTCCTCTGCTGCTCTGGGTCTCCTTGGGCCTGGGTACCCCTACAGAATCAAGTCTCTTGCAAACCCTAAAATGGCTCCCTTAGTTGAGATATTTACTTCCCTGCTCCTATAATCATCCTTCCTCCCTCCCCCCTCCCATTCCCCCAAGCCCTCCCCAATCCTCCCCCTCTCCCCTCTCCCTACCATCTCCCCATATTTTCACTCCCACCCCCCATGCACCCAAGTTTGCCTGGTAATCTTGTCTACTTCTAATATCCAGGAGGATAACTATATGATATTCTTCAGGTTCACCTTCTTATTTAGCTTCTCTAGGATCACAAATTATAGGCTCAAAGACCTTTAACTATGGTTAGAATCCACTTATGAGTGAGTACATACCATATTCCTCTTTTTGGGTCTGGGTTACCTCACTCAGTAAAGTGTTTTCTATTTCCATCCATTTGCATGCAAAATTCAAGATGTCATTGTTTTTTACCGCTGAGTAAAATTCTTTTTTTTTTAACCATTCTTCTATTGAGGGGCACCTAGATTTTTTCCAGGTTCTGGCTATTACAAATAGTGCTGCTATAAACATAGTTGAACAAATACTTTTGTAGTATGATAGGGCATCTCTTGGGTGTATTCCCAAGAGGGAAATTGCTGGGTTCTGAGGGAGGTTGACTCCCAGTTTCCTGAGAAACCGCCACACTGATTTTCACAGCGGCTGCACAAGTTTGCATTCCCACCAACAATGCGTGAGTGTTCCCTTCACTTCACAACCTCTCCAGCATAGGCTATCATTGGTGTTTTTGATATTAGCTAATCTGACAGGTGTAGGATGGTATCTCAAAGTGTTTTGATTTGCATTACCTGATGGCTAAGGAGGTTGAGCAAGACCTTAAGTGATTTTTGGCCATTCGAAGTTCTTCTGTTGTGAATTCTCTGTTCAGATAAGTATCCCATTTTTAAATTGGGTTAATTAGAGTTTTAGTGTCTAGTTTCTTGAGTTCTTTGTATATTTTGGAGATCAGACCTTTGTCTGATGAGGAGTTTGTGAAGATCTTCTCCCAGTCTGAAGGTAGCCTTTTTGTCTTACTGACAGTGTCCTTTGCTTTACAGAAACTTCTCAGTTTCAGTAGGTCCCATTTATTCATTGATTCTCTTATTGTCTGTGCTATTGGGGTTCTACTTAGGAAGTGGTCTCCTGTGCCTATATCTTGCAGACTACTTCCCACTTTCTCTTCTATCAGGTTCAAGTGGACAGATTAATGTTGATGTCTTTAATCCATTTGGAATTGAGTTTTGTGCATGGTGATAGATACGGATCTACTTTCATTCTTCAACAGGATGACATCCAGTTATGCCAGCACCATTTGTTAAAGATGCTTTCCTTCTTCCATTGTATACCTTTAGCTCCCTTGTCGAAAATTAGGTGCTCATTGGTTTGAGGGTTAATATCCGGGTCTTCTATTCGATTAGAAAGGTCAACTTCTTTGTTCTTATGCCAATACCAAGCTGTTTTCAATACTGTAGCTCTGCAATAGAGTTTGAAGTCAGGGATGGTAATGCCTCCAGAAGTTCCTTTATTGTATAAGATTGTTTTGGCTATCCTGGATTTTTTGTTTTGCCATATAAACTTGATTGTTGTTCTCTCAAGGTCTGTGAAGAAGTTTGATGGGATTTTGATGGGGATTGCATTGAATCATTAGATTGCTTTAGGTAGAATTGCCATTTTTACTATGTTGATTCTCCCAATCCAAGAGCAGGGGAGGTCTTTCCATTTTCTGGTATCCTCCTCAATTTTTTTCTTCAAAGACTTAAAGTTCTTGTCAAAGAGGTCTTTCACTTCCTTGGTTAGAGTTACCCCAAGATATTTTATGCTATTTGTGGCTATCATGAAAGGTAAGGTTTCTCTGATTTCCCTCTCTGCTTCTTTATCCTTTGTGTATAGGAGGGCAACTGATTTTTTGGAGTTGATCTTGTATCCTGCCACATTACTAAAGGTGTTTATCAGCTGTAGGAGTTCTTTAGTAGAGTTTTTGGGGTTGCTTATGTACACTATCATATTGTCTGCAAATAACGAAAGTTTAACTTCATCCTTTACAATTCGAATACCCTTGATCCCCTTTTGTTGTCTCATTGCTATTGCTAGAACTTCAAGCACTATATTGAAGAGGTATGGAGAGAGTGGACAGCCTTGTCGTATTCCTGATTTTAGTGGAATGGCTTTGAGTTTCTCTCCATTCAATTTGATGTTAGCTGTCGGCTTGCTGTATATTGCTTTTATTATATTTGGATATGATCCTTGTATCCCCAATCTCTCCAACATCTTTATCATAAATGGGTTTTGAATTTTGTCAAAAGCTTTTCACCATGCAATGAAATGATCATATTTTTTTTTCTTTCAGTTTATTTATATGATGGATTACATTGATAGATTTGCATATGTTGAACCAGCCCTGTATCTCTGGGATGAAGCCCACTTAATCATAATGGATGATTTTTCTAATGTGTTCTTGGATTCAGTTTGCCAGTATTTTATTGAGAATTTTTGTGTCGATGTTCATGAGTGAGATTGGCCTGTAATTCTCTTTCTTGGTTGTGTCTTTGTGTGGTTTTGGTATCAGGGTAACTGTAGCTTCATAAAAAGAGTTTGGCAAAGTCTCTTCTGTTTCTATATTGTGAAATACATTAAGGAGTATAAGTATTAGCTCTTCCTGGAAGTTCTGGTAGAATTCTGCATTGAAACCATCTGGCCCTGGGTTTTTTTTGGTAGGGAGATTTTTGATAACAGCTTCTAATTCTTCACGACTGACAGGTCTGTTTAGATTGTTCACCTGGTCTTGGTTCAACTTTGGTATATGGTACTTATCTAAAAAAATGTCCGTTTCTTTTACACTTTCCAATTTTGTGGCATACAAGCTTTTGTAGTAAGTTCTAATGATTCTCTGAATTTCCTCTGTGTTTGTGGTTATGTCCCCCTTTTCATTTCTGATCTTATTAATTTGCATGTTCTCTCTCTGCCATTTGATTAGTTTGGATAGGGGTTTGTCGATCTTGTTGATTTTCTCCAAGAACCAGCTTTTTGTTTCATTGATTCTTTGGATTGTTTTCTGTGTTTCTATTTTGTTGATTTCAGCCCTCAGTTTGATTATTTCCAGTCTTCTACTCCTCCTGGGTGAATCAGCTTCTTTTTTTCTAGAGCTTTCAAGTGTGTTGTTAAGTCTCCAATGTGTGCTTTCTCTGTTTTCTTTAATTGGGCACTTAGTGCTATGAACTTTCGTCTTAACACTGCTTTCATACTGTCTCATAGGTTTGAGTATGTTGTGTCTTTATTTTCATTAAATTCAAAGAAGACTTTAATTTCTTTCTTTATTTCTTCCTTGACCCAGGGGTGATTTAGTAGATGACTGTTCAACTTCCATGAGTTTGTTGGCTTTCTGGGGGTAGCACTGTTGTTGAATTCTAACTTTAATCCATGGTGATCTGATGAGACACAGGTGGTTACTAATATTTTTTTGTATCTGTGGAAGTTTGCTTTGTTACCAAGTATGTGGTCAATTTTCGAGAAGGGTCCATGAGCTGCAGAGAAGAAGGTATATTCTTTCTTATTTTGGTGTAATGTTCTATAGATGTCTGTTAAGTCCATTTGATTCAATACCTCCCATAATTCTCTTATTTCTCTGCTAAGTTTCTGTCTGATTGACCTGTCCATTGGTGAGAGAGGTGTGTTGAAGTCTCCTACTATTAGTGTGGGTGGTTTGAAGACTGCCTTGAGTTCTAGAAGTGTTTCTTTTACATAAGTGGGTGCCTTTATATTAGGGGATAGATATTCATGAGTGAGACTTCCTCCTGATGAATTGTTCCTGTTATGAGTATGAAATTTCCATCTCCATCTCTTCTGATTGATTTTAGTTTGAAGTCTATTTTGTTAGATATTAGAATGTTTCTTAGGTCTGTTTGCTTGGAAAACCTTTTCCCAACCCTTTACTCTGAGTAGGTGTTTGTCTTTGTGGTTGAGGTGTGTTTTTTGTAAACAGTAGAATGTTGGATCCTGTTTTCGTATCCAATCTCTAAGTCTGTCCTTTTTTATAGGTGAATTGAGTCCATTGATATTAAGTGATATTAATGACCAGTGGTTGTTGACTCCAGTTATTTTGGGGGGGGGGTAGTAGAGTGTATGTGTTTCTCTTCTTTGAGTTGTGGTTGTGAAGGGTCGCTAGATGTCTGAGTTATTGTAGGCAATGTTGGTTATGTTGGATTCCTTGGGTTGTGATTTTCCTTACAATACTTTCTGTAAGGCTGAATTTGTAACTACGTATTGTTTCAATTTGTTTTTATCCTGGAATATTTTGTTTTCTCCATTGATAGTGAACAATAGCTTGGCTGGGTATAGTAGTCTGGGCTTGCATTCATGGTCCCTTAGTTTCTGCAGTACCTCTATCCAGGACCTACTGGCTTTCATGGTTTCCATAGAGAAGTCTGGTGTAAGTCTGATAGGTTTACCTTTATAAGTTACCTGACCTTTTTCCTTTGCAGCTCTTAATACTCTTTCTTTAATCTGAATGCTTTGTGTTTTGATTATTAGATGGTGAGTGGATTTTTTTTTGATCCAGTCTATTCGGAGTTCTGTATGCTTCTTGAACCTTCATAGGAATATCGTTCTTTAGGTTGGGAAAGTTTTCTTCTATAATTTTGTTGAATATATTTTCTGTACCTTTGATCTGCAATTCTTCTCCTTCTTCTACCCCTATTATTCTTAGATTTGTTTTTTTTTATTATGTCCCAGATTTCCTGAATGTTTTTTTGATGCGAATTTGTTAGATTTGCTGTTTTCTTTGATCAGAGCATTTATTTTCTCTATGGAGTCTTCATAATCAGAGATTCATTCTTCTATCTTTTGTATTCTGTTGGTTATGCTCGTTTCTGAAGTCTCTGTTCGTTTACCTAGATTTTCCATATCCAGCCGGCCCTTGGTTTGTGTTTTTTTCATTGCCTCCATTTCAGTTTTTAATTCTTGAATTGTTTCCATTACCTGTTTGAATGTTTTTTCTTGGTTTCCCAGGGTGTCTTTACGGATTTACTCATTTCTTCAAACTTTTTGTTATATTTTTCTTCCATTTCTTTACTCATTTCTTCAATCTTTTTGTTATACTTCTCTTCCACTTCTTTAAGTGAGTTATTTATACTCTGTTTAAGGGACTCTATTGTTTTCATAATGACACTGTTTTCCACATCTTCCAGAATAGGGTGTTCAAGTCCTTCTGTAGTATGATCGCTGGGATCTGGTGTTTTCATGTTGTTTTTCAGATTGTTGGAGGAATTCTTGCCTTGGCGCCTGCCCATCTCTTCCTTCAGATGCTCTCCAGTGGCTCTTCCCTCAGCTGGGTCTTCTGCTACAGGATCAATGCCCCTTGCTGGCCAGAAATCTCCCTGCCTGCGGTCTTACCTTGCTGCAGGTAGACTATTAAAACAAAGGAACTCCCTCCTGCTTGGTTGCACTCACTGCCCCGTCCCGGCGGCACCCACACACGCTGGGTTGGAGGATTTTATTCCCTGAAAAAGGGAGGGAGGAAGGGAAGGGGTTCCTGACTGAAAGCGGGGATGGGGTAGGAGGAGAGAGGGCTTGCCTGGGGGAAGCTGCCCCTTCGGAATACCCAGGGAGATAAGGGTGGCTGGAAAATTATGTGTTCCCTTAACGGGCTTCTGTGGCGGGTCAGGAGCACACTTACCCCTCCATTGTATCTTCTGCTACAGGATCAGTGTCCCTTGCTGGCCAGAAATCTCCCTGCCTGCAGTCTTACCTTGCTCCAGGCAGGCTATTAAAACAAAGGAACTCCTTCCTGCCCGGTTGCATTCACCGCCCCATCCCCGGCAGTGCCCACATAGCCCATAACCATGTTTAATTAAATGTTTTATTTTTAGAAACTGCAAGCTCACATTCATTTGTAAGAAGTAATATATATAGAAGGCGTGCATTCTTATTGACTACTGCCTTAGCAGCATCTTGCAGACATAATGCAATAACCACAAAGGACAATGACACAATTAAGATTCAGAAGGTTTTCCTTGGGATGATAAGAATCAGGTTGCCATTTTATAGGGAAAGCTACTTTTCTCCTGTTCCAACCATTCCTTAAGCCACAAGGTCCTTCTCTTTTCTAGAATTTTGTCATTTCACAGATGTAAATGGAATCTTTACAACATCTTTGTCTTCCCATACTGCCATAAACAATGCCTAGCATCTAGAGCGACGATTATGGTTTTACAGTTTTGTTGGCTTCAAGATCCAGGGGCTAGTCAGTTTAGCTACTGGTGAAGACTGTCCTCTTAGTTTGCAGACAGCTGCCTTCTTACTGCGTCATTAAAGAGCCCATATTAAAAATGATTAAGGTCCCTGCTGTCTCTTTTTACGAGGGCACAAATTGCATCATGAAAGTCCCACACTCATGATACAAGCTTACTCTACTCACCAAACACTATCTCATTAAGGGTCATGCTAAACATACCAGTCACAATGGGCAACAGGTAAGGATCACACACATCCCTCCCACTATACATCTTAAGGAGAATTTAGGGACTGTCCTTTTTCATTCATGATAATTATTTGATTTTCCCAGGCATTGTCTACTTAAACAGCACATTCCTTTTATAACTGAGTAGTGTTCTTTGCTAAGCAAGTACTACTACATTCTATAACCCTTTCTCTTCTTAAGAAAATATAAGCTGATTCCTATTTTGCTCTTGAAGAGGCATTAAACATTTCTTTCTCTCCTTTCTTTTTCTCCACATGTAACACTTTTTGTATTACATTCTTAGGAACATAACTGCTATGTCATATATGGTTGGTTTTTGAAGAAACTAGCATATTAATTTGCCAAGTGACAATACCCCTTTGCATTTATGTCTGTGAGTTTTCTTAAATACTTTTTTTTTAAATCAGGGCTAAGATTATTTTTTCCAAAAGTTTGCCTAAGCCATATTTTGTTGTTATTGTTTGTAAACAGGTTCTCAGTATGTATTTCTGGCTACCCTGGAATTCACTATGTAGACAAGTCTAGCCTCAAATATATGCAATACTACACCTACCTATAAGTCATAGTTTTAAAGACATATATATGTAGATTCATGATCTATTTCCAATTCTGTTTGTATAAAAAGAATCTTAGATTGACTTATTTTTTGACTGTGGGTAGTCAACCACTCAAGAACATCAATTATGAAAAATAACCAAATAAAAATAGCATCAAAACAAATAAACAAAAAGAAAGAAATGTTTCTTCATAATTCGTAATGCATAATCTCAATATTTTGCTGTTCTTACTGGTTTTTCTAATGACAGGGAATTCTTAAAGAAGGACAGAATCAAGCTATAGTTTCTACTGTGTTTGGCTCAAATTCTGACAAATGACATCTACCCATTGTTTATGCCATAGTATTTAGATAAAGACGTAGTCCAAACTGTTCAATGATTTACTTATTTATTTTTAGAAAGGTTACTGCTGTTTTCCAAGGCTGACCTGAAACTCAGAGTCTTTCTGCTCCAGTGACTTGACTCAACTCACTCTTAGTGCATTCATGGAAGGCTACTCTCATTGATACCAATATGATTTATTATAGATCATTGCCTGGATTTTTATATTTTTCTAATCACTTAGAAACTCTTATTTGTCTTATTATCAAAGATATTAACAACTTTTCTTCTTTAAATTTGCATATAGTTTTATAATGCCAGAAAATCAGATTAATTTCCACAATTTAAATATAATTTTGGTTGCTCTAAGAAAACTGACATCTGACTGGATTAGTAATATTATCAGTCCCAATTACTGCCAAAGAAGGCTGCCTTTGAAGACTGACCGTACAGATGCACCCTGTTCCATGCTGTAATGATGATTTCACAGATTTAAATGTGCACAGGGGCTGAAGTGGTCTTGGAAGGAGAGTGACCTCCTTCTTCACAACATCCGACCTCCAGAATTCCATGCCATGAAATTGAAAACACAACCCATAGATATAACAATAAATACTGAAAATCTATTTGGTTCAAGTCAATGTTCAAGTATTTTGGAGTATGGATGTCTACTATTTAATATTCTCAGATACACTTCCTCTTCTACTCTCTTGATCTAATTCTCCTTTAAGGTCACTAAGATAGTTGCTATGCTCTCTTAAAAATTCTGAAGATAGATATCATCTCAGGCCTTAACTGAATCACTTGCTCTGAGTAAATAGAAGTGAGACTCATATTGATACCTAGACCTTTTGTTCTAGATTGTTACAGTAAAGCTTCTGGCTCTGCTCTCATCAGATTAAGTTAATCTCCATCAGATGCAATAATTGAGAACTGTTTTAATCTTTGAGAAAGTCATAGACGGTTTATGTGCCCTACACATATTTGACCTTCAAATCTGTATTTGTAATACCTCTTCTGACAAGTCTTTTCTTAAAGATGGTATAATATTTTCTTTTTATTGTGTGCTAATTTAAAGAAAAAATTCTTATGTTAAATTAGGAAAGTAGAATGACACTTGAGAGATCTTATAAAGATTCTCTTCCAGGTTCATTTACAATTTATCTTATGCCTTGACAGAGAGAAGCCTGAGAAAGGCCAGCTTCACTCCAGGAATTATCATTTCAACTGAATGCTCTAAGGAACTCCTTAAATGCATCTTTTCAAAGAGTATTATATGTTTGTTTTAGAGCAGTTAAAGACAAAGTAAAAAATGTTCTTGCATATCATGAATGTGCAATCTGTATTTACAAGATTTTATCTCCAGCCCAAGGTCCCTGGGTAGTCTTGTTAGTTATCTGTGCCTCTTCTCAATCACTGAGATGACTGTCTCTATAGAAATGCAGTCATATCAAGATTGAATGGAATGACATTGTCCTAAAGACAAAAAAATAACATGGAATAAAATGCCAAATTTTTATGGCAGACATCTGAAGTTACACTCAGTAGGGAAAATCTCTTGTGTCTTGTAGAATGGCTAATTTGTCATAATAACACCACCATCTTTGAGATTTTTTTCAAAGTCACATTTTAAAAAAAAATCTCAAGGAAGGGTAAAGCAAAACTATTCGGGGGTGAAAATGTATTAATTTTCTAGTCTGCATTCTGTCTACTCTCTGTATAATTACTGGTTTGACCAACTTCAGTATACAGGAAGTTCTTTAAAGTAGTTTTCTAGGTTAAATTGTGACAGCTGCTTTGATTTTGACAGACATCCAGTGAAGTGTTTCCGATGTAGTGTGACAGTGCCAGACATGGCGCTAATTGCATCTTTTGTTGCAAAATGCCACATTTAACATTTCAAACAGAATCCAAACACTAGTTTAACTACCATTTATTTCCATTTCCAATAGAAATCTAAAATATAAGCCTTCATTTTGTCTTTCTCAGTTTCTTAATTGACTATTTCAACTGTACACACAGTTCCCATTAGTGAGCACCATCAGTTAACTAGATAGACCAGTCAAATATGCCTGTTATCAACAACATATTAAAAACCAATATATTTATGGAGATGTGATAGTTATAAATTAGTTTTTAAGTATATAATTAATTTGGAAACAAGCCAGTATCACTTTTCTACTTGTCATCAAATTTGAAGGCATTGCAGTACTTTTATATAAAACAACACCAATTAATCATTTAAACCAAAGCTAAAGTTTCTTGAGCTCATTGCTGTCTTCCCTTTTGGACAGGAAAGTCTTTGTTCTCATCAATTGCAATAGTATATTGGCTACATTGTATGGTCTGCATCCATACATTTTGTACTCAAAGATTTATTTAATATGTATTAGAGATCTTAATCAGTTATGGCTCAGTGGTGAGCTATCTTCTTTGGAGTTGTATTATTTCAGAATGTTCTTTTAAATAGTGTAAGTGTTATTACCAACAGACCCCTGCTTGCTTGCACCTTCCATCATCTTTATTAATGGATGCATGGGAATCATTTATCTGGAATTACTAAGCCTAATTTTAACTGTAGAAGCACTAAAATAATTTTTGCCACAATCAAAATGTTTATAATTTCATGTTGTGTTTCTTTTTGTTTTTTAATTTTTTATCCATTTTTTATACTAACCACAGTTCACCTTTCCTCCCCTCCTCCTGCTTCCTGCCAACCTACCCCACAACCCACCACCCATCTACTCCTCAAAAAGGATAAGACCTCCTATGGGGAGTCAACAAAGCCTGTCAAATTAAGTTGAAACAGGAATAAGTTCCTCCCCACTTCATCAAGGCTGAGCAAGGCATCTCAACATAGTAAATGGGATCCAAAAAGCCAGCTCATGCACCAGTCCTAGTCCCACTGCCAGGAGCTCCTCAGACAGATCAAGCTACTCAACTGCTGCCCAAGCAGAGGGCCTACTTTGGTCTCATGCGGGCTCCCCAATTCTTGATCTAGAGTTCATGAGCTCCCACAAGCTCTAGTCCAGTCTCTGGATTTTCCCATCATGATTGTGACACTCTTATTCATACCACCATCCTGCAGTGGTAACTCTTTCAATCGATAGCCTTTAAGATTCTGGCCCACTTTGGGCATGGTCTCATGTACTATAAATGCAGACATAAAAGCATGCATCAGAAATGGGCTTGGCTGCTGGATTCTGTTCTAGTTCCCAGAGCATGTAGAGGACTGTGAGTTTTTCCCCAAATAAATAGCCTTTATTATACTCCATTTTGGGTCAGTGTGGATGGAAATCTTTTGTACTGCAACAGTTTGGCACCCTCTTGGGCAGGGTTCACACCATTACTGGGCCGTTCCCAGAAGGTCTGTGGCCTTTTCCCACCATACACAGCTGAAGTACCCTCAGCTGAACGACCCTTTTGGCACACACTGCACTTCATTTGGCTGACCTGCTGGACAGCAAAGTGGCAATTTTCCACCAGCTCACCAATGTGGCTTGATCCCACCTACTAAATGGTTTTTTGCTGAAATTCCTCCGCGGCTTCTCAGGATTCTGCCAGGCCTGTTCTAATCCGGTCTAGCTCTGTCTCTGGGGGCAGGGGCTCTTCTTGCTTATATTCTCAGTTCAGATCCATGAATACCTGTCCTAAGCTCTGGCCACTAACGTCGCGGCTGCCTGTAGGCTCTGGATTTCTTGATATTCTGCCTAACTCAAACCTTCTCCAATATGGATGTGCTACTCTTAATTAATTAACTAAATTTATTCATATTTAAGTATCAAGTAATTTAGGTACTGATCTAGGACCTGCCTTACTTCCGCAACTGTGACACCTGCTGGCCAATAAAGATTATTACACCAAAGCAATTTTATGAAAATTATAACAGACGTAAGTTTATTTGATTAATAAACAAACAAACAAACAAACAAACAAACTTGAAACTTATAACCCAATCCCAAGATAATTGCAGACAATATCACTATTCAGGAATTTACCAACCTTTTTGTTTTTACTATAGATGGAATTCTGCAAGAGTTACATGTGTTAATTTGTACATACATTTTTGTGATCATGGCACTTAGCTTTTTCTTCATGTTATACCATTAAAGAAATTGTTTGATAAAAGAGTCAATAATGAGAAATTTTTAGAAAGGATACAGTCTTAAGCTGAAAGTATTCATACTATTAAAAATGATAACCTTAATTTGACATACAAAATTTAATCTATGCCAATGGGTTATAAAACCTTACAAAGGGGTACTGAGAGATTATCAAAAAGGATTCATATTGTTGAAATTGACAAGTAAAATCTTTTAAAAAGCTATGATAAGGTAGCAGATAGAACATCTCTCCAGGACGGCAATCTGCACACCATCCAAATAATATTCAAGGTTGAGAAGATATCCATAGTTACAGTGGAAGTGATATTGTAGAGAGGAGGCTAAAGTCTTATAACAGTGAGGAGGAGGAGTCAAGGGATTTGAGTCTTCCCAAGACCAAATTCCTGGTCAGGGTTATTATGCTGATCCACAGAGTCAAACTATGTATAATGGACACATCTTGTCCCTGTGCCATATAGCAGCCTTAAATGCTTGAGACAGGATTCAAGAATTAGGAAAAAGAATTGAATCTTATTCTAAGACTAAACAAGGTTCAAGAGTGCCCTTTAGTGACTTTTTACAAAGATTAACTAAATCTATACAAATATAAAAAATCTACATAAGGGTAACAGATACAGAAGCTAAATAAGTACTTATTGATTCTCTGACTTTTGAAAATACCAGGTTAGAATGCAAAAAGATGCTTGGGTCTTTAAAGCACCAATGAATGTATGGATCCTGCACACAGTCAATGTTGAGTTATTTGATTATAAATCTGAGACTTGGGTAGCAGAAGCAATTTCCAAAGGTATGAAGAGACATCAAAATGCCAACGTTTTAATTGTGGAAGAATAGGACATCTGAGAAGGGATTGTAGACAAGGTATTTCTAGAAATAATGTCTCCTCTGTGAATGAGAAAAATGGAAAATCTCAATCTTATGGATTATATAGAAGATGCAGCAAAGGTTGGCATTGGACTAATGAATGTAGATCAACAAGAGACAAACATGGCAACCCATTACCATTCAGAAACTCCTTGGGGGACCTCTTGTAGGTCTCTAGGTAAAATGTGGTCAGGTCATTGCCAGTCACTGTGGAGGAAACATTCCCCCCCAAAAAAAAAAATTAAAAAATTCAGGGCCTGTTGTAAAAAACATACTTCTCTGGATGTTAGAATAAACATAGAGGATGAATAAAAAATTCCAATAGAAAATAGGAAATGTATATATTGGCAGACTTCTATAAGTTACCACATACCAAAGCTGAGAGAACAAATTAATAACACTGTAATTGAAGAATCACTGGACATGGATTTGGATATAACTATTATTACTCCAGAATCTTGGCATGCAAATTGGTCTCTTCAAAAGGAAGATGTTCAATACCTAAGAATTGGAACCTTATCTCAAGTGAAACAAACACAGGATGGGTTGAATGCATAGGGCAAGAAGGACAGAGAGGAAAGCTATGGCCATATATGGCTAATCTCACAGTGAATCTATGAGGTAATGATCTGTTGCAGCAATGAAATACCCATATTAGTATTCCTGCAGTTTCAGAAATGGAACATAAACCAATTCATGTTTTGGGGAAGGATATAGTAAGGTAGTATAAAAAACAGTCACCAGTCATTCAGGCTGTACAAATTCAAAAACAACTAGCAAACCTTTAGAGGTACCAATGGCCATACCCTTAAATTGGCTAAATAAGGAACCAATAAGAATTAAACAATGGTCTTTAGCAAAAGAGAAGCTGCAGGCTTTGGAACAGCTGGGATAGAAGCAATTAGATGCTTACTATATTGAAGAATCAACCAACCCTTGGAATTCTCCTGTATTTGTTGTTAAAAAGAAATAAAAAAAAAGAAATCTGGAAGATGGAGACTGGTAACAGATCTAAGAGCTGTCAATGAGATAATTCAATCAATGAGCTCTCTACAATCTTGAATTCTTTTGCCTTCCCTATTGCCTAAAGCAATGCCCTGTTAGAATTATTGATTTGAAAGAGTGTTTCTTCACTATACCTTTACAAGGAAAAGAAAAAGAGAAATTTGCCTTCACAGTGCCTACTTATAATAATTCTCAACCTACTAAGAGATATAAATGGAGGATTCTCCCCCAGGGAATATTAAGTAGCCTTATCTTGTGCCAATATTTTCTAAGTTAGCCATTGGAAATAATATGTAAGCAATTTCCTAAATCTATAGTTTACCATTACATTGATGACATTTTGCTATCTGATTTAAATGTAGATACTTTAGAAAGAATGTTTGAAGAAATAAAGAAAATTCCTCACTGGGGATTACAAATTGGTCCTGAAAAAATAGAGAGAGGAAATTCTATCAATTATCTAAGTTATAAAATAGTTTACAGAAAATTAGAACACAAGAAGCACAAATTAGGAGAGCTCGATTACAGAGTCTTAATGATTTTCAAAAATTGCTAGGAGATATTTCCTATTTATGGGCAAATTCTGGGAAAACACTTGATCTAATAATTCATTTAAATGAAACATTAAATGGCAACAGAGACACACCAATAACGAGATCCTCTACATTTTATACTAATGCAAATAAATCAGGAAAGAAAGGTTACAAATCAGAAGAATTAAGTAAAGTGGAATAAAATCCTTAATTTTGTCACAAAGGCAGAATTATATGGTATTCTCATGGTACTAAGGGATTTTAAAGAATCTTTCAATATAGTTACTCATTCACAATTTGCAGAAAGAATTGTTTTTTATATTGAAACTGCTGAAATTATACCAGATAATACAGAATTGACTTCATTATTTATTCAGGTTCAATATATAATCAGGAATAGGCTTTGTCCCATATCCATAACTGGTGTAGGAGGTCCTTCTGTATTTGTGTTGCTTTCATTGGTTATTAAAGAAACTAACTTGGACTAGTTGATAGGGAGGAACTCAGGTAGGCGGGGAAGACAGAACAGAATTCTGGGAGAAAGAAAGCAGAGACAGGCAGATGCCATGAATCTCCGGCCTGAGACAGACTTTAGTTAGAATCTTGCTGTTCAATCACAGTCATGTGGAGATACACAGATTTAATAGAAATGGGTCAATCAAGATATGAGAGTTAGAAAATAAGAGGCTAGAGCTTATGGGCCAGGCAGTAATTTAATTAATACAATTTCTGTGTGGTTATTTCAGAGGTTAAGCTAGCCAGGTGGCAGAACACAGCCTGCATCTTCCACAACATGTAACACACCTGTGATCCTGTATGTGTCTGCCAAATTCTCTAGCACAAGATAAGCCAGAAATTGATCAATCATTGATTGGAAATGTGCTAAAGGCCTCACAATCTCATTAGAAACATCATGTTAATAGCAAAGGTTTAAAAAAGGAGTTATTTATTACATGAAAACAAGCTAAGGAGATTATAAGGAGATGTCCCACTTGTTCTTTATATAATCAAACGCTGCTATCTGCAGAAAGTAACCCAAAAGATACTCAAAGGAATGAAATCTGGCAGACGAATGTCTTCCACTTTGAAAAATTTTAAAATTTAAAATATGTACACCACATTTTAACACCTATTCAGGTTTTCAATAGGCAACTGTTATGAGTTCAGAAAAGGCTTTTTTGGTAATCACACATTTAATAGAAGTTATGGTCATTGTGGTTATATTTTCATAATTACAGAGAGACAATGGTCTAGCATAAGACTCTAAGAAAATTAAAGTTTTTTGCTTATTATAATATAAAGCATATTACAGGAATACCAAACAATCCTACAGGTCAGGCAGTTATAGGAAGATCAAATCAAACTATAAAGAATACATTAAACAAACAGAAAGAGATGGAAAATATCTTTATAAATTGATTGCATAATACTTTACTAACCTTGAGTTTTCTTAATGGTAAAAAGAAATAATCAATGGCAGAAGAGAGACATTGGATAATAGAAAAACTTCTGAATTAAATCAGTCAGTGTATTTCAAGGATATTTTGACCTTAAAATGGAAACCAGGAGATGTGCTATGTTGGGGAAGGGGTTTCACTCTTGTTTCCACAGGAGAGGAAATGCTATGGGTACCATCAAAATTAATAAAGATCTTGTTTGATAAAGATAAACCTCTTGACAAAGAGAAATGACAGTTTATTAACAGAGGTGACAATACTACATTTGGTAAGGAAATCTCATAAAGGTTAAGGCAGAATTCTGTTCTTGTCTTTGCAAGAAAATTCCCATCTTCAAAAAGTCAAGAGACATTGGACATCTAGATGCCTAAAGAAGAAAAAATAGCTATCTAGAAAAAAATCACCAAACATAGAGAAATCTGACTTATGGTACCTATATCCTCTGCAGGGTGAAATATCACTTTCAAAACATATATATCTCCCTAATTCTCAATATAATAATAATCATGACTCATTTTTAAAAAAAATCAAAGCTGGATTTAGAAGAATAGTCACTTTTAAAAAACCTAAAGCTGGCTTTAGAGTTGGATAGTGGTTATCTAAAACCAAGCATGCTGTTAATAGAAAAATTCAGAGTTCCTTTCTCAAATCAGTAGCCACCAGGTATGTGACAGAAAGAAAAAAAAATTAGAAAAAAAATTACTTCTCTCATACCTTTTGGTCTCTGTTACCTTTCATTGAAAATATATATGTTTATATGAATCGTGTTTAAATTTTCTACAGTGAACAATACATTTTCCTGCAGCAATCTTTGAAATTTCTTGACCAAAGAGGGGGCCCCCACAACAATAATTCAACCTAGTTGGTTTGATGTCATTGTACTGATAACACTATTTTAAGATCAGTTTTGGGTTACAAACTACTCAACATGATTCCAACTTGGCTAGCTGAGATGTTGCACCTTCTTGCAACATTCTGGACAGAACTTCAAATAAGAGTTTCAGAAAAAAACCAACTGATTTCTCAGAGACTATCTGTAATTGTATAAGACAATGATCTTGAATCTTAAACATTATATTAGTTTTACAAGATCCAATAAAAATAATATCACCCTCATGACAGCTGGAAGTAATTCTAGAAGACAATGTCCCCTCTCCCAACAAAGTTTATCCTCGGGGTTAGGGGTTGGTTATAAGTGGTATGGGGTTGGGGTGGAAATTAAGTAGGCTCAGGGATCTCTTTTGAAAAAGGGGACTGGATGGGATAATAGGTAAATTAGTGTAAGTTTTTTCATACTAATAACAATAGTGAGTAATAGTAAGAATACTTGTGAGCTATTTTATAGACAATTTACACTGGTATAGATTCTTGTATATTGATAAAAATTCAAATTGTATTATTATATAGAAAATACTGCTATTTCTGTGTACCATTTTTGTGTATTTATGAAAAGTTATTTTATCATATTGTATGAATGCATGTTTTCATCTCTGCTTAAGATATTTTGTATACTGATGCAATTTTAGGTCATATTCATCATATTGCAAAATATATTTCTACCTCTGATCAACATATTTATATATTGTTTACACGTTGAGGTCACTGCTTTCATTTGCTACACATTTGTTTAAAAAATATTTAATGTTTTAATATGAAGCCTTAGTATTTAAGTTATATAGGTATTAATAACTGTAGTTCAATAGTTATCTACATTTGTCATACTTACAGTTAGATTGTTCAGGTCTTTTGGATGAGAAGATATTGTATTCCACATAGATAGATAGTCTTCAATCATTTCAAATAACAGTAGAATATGGCTTTTAAATGACTTAGACTTCTGTTGACATGAGACACATTTGCTTCAATCTATTCTCAAGAATTTATTGGGCACCAAAGACACTCCACTTGGAGCTTGTTTTTGTCTTGGCAAAAATAGCCTTTGGGCAAAGAATTGCCCCTGCCTTGACCACCAACAAAAGGCATGATATCCATACTGGACAAGCAGGATACAAGCAGAATGACTGACAAGCCTTACCAAGACAGGGTAAGCCAGTTTTTCAAATTTTCCTGCCTCTGAAAATGGTCTGTACATTACTCTAGGCCTTAGCCAAAGTTGGTTGCCCCAACATTGCAAATGAGGCTTTGAGTGATTGATCAGGTAGCCAATTGTCTCTATCATTTCTTGCACCTTTTGAAAGTTGCTTGATTGCACTTTATATTTACTCAAGTAATATTATTTCCCTTCTCAGGTCTTTGATGGGATTGAAGACTAGATAGTTGTAGTTACTTTCTTCTCATGACTTAGTCAAGCCATTTCTAATATAAGACTTAGACTCCTTTGGATAGGACAACTATTGAACATTTATCATATGTTTCTTTTTTGATGTTGCTCATGCTGGTTGTAATTCTAATTTTTACACTTGATAAATGTTCTTATTCTGTGTAGTTTTGTATTAGACTTAGAACTCATCCCATTTCCACTTACCTCTACCACCCCACACTTTGAGTTTACCTAGGAGCTCTCTTCTATTCTCCCTTCCAGGATGATTCATACCTTTAGGGTCTTTCTTGTTACCTAGCTTCTCTGGTACTGTGAATTATAGTCTGCTTATCCTTTGCTTTTTACCCAGTATCCACTTATGAATACCATTTTTGTCTTTCTAGGTCTGGGTTACCCCTCACAGGAAGATTTTTCTTTACTTCCATTCGTTTGCCTGCAAATTTTAAGATGTCATTGTTTTTTTTATAGCTGTATAATACTCCATTGTTTAAATGTACCACATATTTTTTTATCCGTTCTTTGTTTGGTGCTATCTAGATTGTTTCCAGATTCTTGCTATTAGGAATAATGTTGTTATGAACATAGCTGAGCAAGCATTCTAATGGTATGACTAATCATCTTTTGAGTTTAAACCTGAGTGGTAATGGTAAATCTTGAAGTAGATTCCCAATTTTCAGAAAAATCACCATACTGATTTCCAAGGTGACTCTACAAGTTTGTGCTCCCACCAGCAGTGGAGGGATTTCCCCCTTATCCACATCTTTCCAATGTAAGTTGACCTAGTGTTTTTAATTTTAGCCATTCTTACTGGTATAAGATATATCAGTTGTTTTGATCCATTTCTCTGATGACTAATGATTTTGAACAATTCATTAAATGTATTTCAGGAATTTGAAATTCTTCTGTTGAGAATTCTCTGCTTAGATCTGTACCCCACTTTTTAATTGGATTATTTGGTATTTTGATATATACTTTCTTATTTATTTATGTTGTAGATCATACATTTCTCAGATGTGGGAATAGTGAAAACCTTTTCTTATTCTACAGGTTATCATTTTGTCTTGGTGAGCATGTCCTTTGACATGCCATATAGAAACTTCTCAATTTTCGGAGGTTTCATTTATTGACTGCTGTACTCAGTGTTTGTGCTACTGGTGTTATATTTAGTAAGTGGTATTCTATGCCAATGTATTCAAGGTTACTTCCCACTTCCTCTTCTATCATGTTCAGTATAACTGGATTTATGTTGAGGTCTTTGATGCAACTAGAAGACTTGAGTTTCATGTATAGCAATATATATATGGATCTATTTCTAATCATATATGGGTTGACATTAAGTTATAACAACACCATTTGTTTAAGATGTTTCCCTTTCTCCATTGTACAATTTTGTCTTCTTAGTCAAAAAAGAAGATGTTCATAAGTTAGTGGATTAATGTCAGAGTCTTCAATTCAATTCTATTTGTGCCCACATGTTTTTATGCCAACACCTAGCTGCTTTCATTGCTGTAGCTCTATAGTAGAACTTGAAGTCATGAATGGTGATGCCTCCAGGAGTTCATTGATTGTATAGAATTGCCTTAGCTATCCTGTTTTTTTCCCATATGAAGTTGAGTAGTAGTCTTTGGAGGTTTGTAAAGAATTATGTTGGGATTTTGATAAAGATTGTATTGACTCTGTATATTGCTTTAAGTAAGATTGCCATTTTTATTATGTTTATACTACCTGTCCAAGAGCATGGGAGATTATTCTCTTTTCTGATATCTTCAATTTCTTTCTTGAAAGACTTAATGTTTTTGTCATACAGATCTATCACTTGTTTGTTTAGAGTTATTCCAAGATATTTTCTATAATATTGGCTACTGTAAAGGGAGATGTTTCTCTGATTTCTTCATTGTCCCATTTAGCATTTGTATATAGGTAGGATACAGATTCTTTTCAGTTAATCATGTATTGTTGAACAGTATTGAAGGTGTTTATCAATTGTAGAAGTTCTCTTGTAGAATTTTTGGGATCACTTATGTATACTATCATAACATCTGTAAACAGCAATACTTTGGCTTCTTTTCAATTTGCATCCATTGATCTCCTTTTGTTGTCTTATTGCTCTAGCTAGAAATTACAGTGCTGTATTGAATCATATCTATGGAGAGAATGGACATCCTTTTCTTGTTTCTGATTTTAGTGGAATCACTTTGAGTTTCTCTTCATTTAATTTGATGTTGGTTTTCAGCTTGCTGTAAATTACCTTAATTATGTTTAGGTATGTTTCTTGAATCCCTGATCTCTTCAAGCCCTTTATCATAAAGGGGTGTTGGATTTTGTCAAAGGCTTTTTCCACATCTAATGAGATGATATGTGGGATTTTTTTCTTTCAATTTGTTTATTTGGTGAATTATATTGACAGATTTTTATATGTTTAACCTTCCCTGTGTCTCTGGGATTAAGCATATTTGATCATGTTGGATGATTTTTTTAAAAAATGCCTTTTTGCATTCAGATTGGCCACATTTTATTGAGTATTTTTGCATCAATGTTCATAAGGGAGATTTGTCAGTAATTATCTTTCTTTGTTGCATCTTTGTGTGATTTGGTTACCAGGGTAACTGTAGCCTCATAAAAGGAGTTTGACAATGTTCTTTCTGTATATGTTGTGTGGAAACCATCAAATCCCAAAGAATTAAAACACACACACACACACACACACTATCACCAAAATATAAAAGGAATTAATAATCACTGACTATTCTATGTCTGTGTTTTTGTGGGTATAATTAACTTTTTTAGCTTAGAGTTTTCCTTCTAGTACATTCTGTAGGATTGGATTTATGGATAGGCATTGTTTAAATCTGGCTTTGTCATAGAATATCTTGTTTTCTCCCTCTATGCTGATTGAAAGTTTTACTGGGTATTGCAGTCTAGGCTTGTCTCTGTGGTCTCTTAGTGTCTGCAAAATATATGTCTGGTGTTCAGAGTCTCCATTAAGAAATATAACATAATTCTGTTTGGTCTGCCTTTATAAGTTACTTAGCCTTTTTCCAATGCAGTTCTTAATGTTCTTTCTTTATTTTATGTGATTCATGCTTTGATTATTATGTGGTCAGAGGCCTTTATATTTGACCCAATATTTTTGGTGTTCTACAAGCTTTTTGTATCTTCCCAGGTATTTCTTTTTTTTTTTTTTAGGTTGGGATAGTTTTCTTTTATGATTTTGTTGAGAATATTTTCTGTAACTTTGAACGGTATTCTTCTTTTTCTGTCTCTATTATTCTTTGGTTTGTTCTTTTCATGGTGTCCCATATTTCCAGAACATTTTTTGTTGTGGTTTTGTTGGATTTAATATTTTCTTCAACTGATGAATCTATTTCCTCTAACATATCGTCAATGCTATAGATTGGTTCTTCCACATCTTGCTCTCTTTTGGCTATTTTTGCATCTGTAGTTCCTGTTTGGTTAACAGATCTTCCATTTCCAGAATTCCCTGATTTTGTGTTTTCTTTATTATCTCTATTTGAATTTAAAAATCTTGAACTGTTTTCTTCACCTTTTTGATTGTTTTTCCTTGTCTTTTTGGCTGTCTTTAAGGGTTTTATTGGTTTCTTCAATTTTTTTGTTTCTTTTCCTTGATTCCTTTAAGGGAATTTTTCATTTCCTTTCTAAGTGCCTCTATAATATTCATAAAATTAATTTTAAGGTTGTTTTCTTCTGTGGGATGTTCAAGTTTGTTGCTGTAAAATCACTAGGTTCTGGTGGTACTTTATTGCTCTTTATGTATTTGAAAGTATTCTTGCACTGTCATCTCTCCATCACTTCCTTCCAACTGGTGTAGAGGGTTACTGTGACTCTGTGGTTGCTCTTCCTTCTATTGGTGCAGATGGTGTCTGTGCCTCCAGGGCCACTCATACCATTGTGAATATGTAAATAGTTGTTTTTGTGGGGTGGAGTGGGACTTGTAGATTATGCGGTCAAATCACAAGTAGTAATTCTAATCTGATTGTTTGAACTATTTTTTAAAATCTATAAAGATGTGTTTCTCCTATAATATTTTCATGTGCATGCCATTAGTACATTTCTCAGTTTTGGGTTCACGCAGTTGCACTTTTGAAAAAATTGTTACCAGCAACTAGTATTGTATAATACTTTGGAATATTTAGCCAAAATGAAAACATCCATCTTTAATTATCAATGATGTCACTAAATAAAGAGATATTTTGAAATGATTAAGAAGATTGTAGCAAGTCTTTCTCTGTACTGATAATTCTCAAATAATAATATAGAGATTCTTATTAATCATGAAAGCTTGGACTTTATCTTATGATTGTTTCAACTAGCTCTTATAATTTAAATTAACCACTTTATATTAATCTACATTCTGACACATGATATTAGCTCTCTTCCATTTTATACATTCCATTTCTGGCTTTTGTGTCTGGCTCATGACTCCACTTTTTTTTCTCCCAGAGACCTCTCTGTTCCCAGAAGTTCAACTTGAACTCTTCCTCCTAGCTGTTAACTATTCAGGCCTTTATTAAACTGACCAGAGTGATCCATCTTTACACAGTGTACAAATATCCCATAACATTTTCTCCTTTTTCTCTAAAAAAGAAAAGGTTTTTAACTCTAATATAATAAAATAATATACAATAAGAACAATTATCAATAAAGATTACATTGACAATGTATAGTCCATTTGTATTTGTCAAATTTGGAGAAATTATTCTATTATCTATGAAATGCTGACGAATCCAAAATTTCATAACTAATTTACTTCCTATTCTAACTTGTATTACCAACCCAAGACCATCTATTTAGACCTCAAAATATTTTCTTAAATAAATAATTTAAGTTTTTATGTCTCTCAAATGATCCACTCTCTCAGAATGCTTCTCTTGTAGTTTCCTCAAAATACTACTTCCAGAACAGCTTTAAAGCTGCTAGCTGAGCTGGTCCAACCTCAAAGACTATCAGGTCAAGACTTCAGATCTACACTTTCCAACTACACAAAGACTAAACAAACAAACTAATACTGCTAGCTTTCACAGGACTTGATCATTACCTCAATTTTCTTAGAGTTCCAAAAGTATGCCATTATCCCCAAGCAACAGGAAGTAATTTTAAGACTATGATGCCCACATTCCCAAGAGGTGGGATGATGGTTTTCGATTGCAATTTAGGTTATAGATGTTTGACATTATTTGGCAGGAGGGTGGTTGCAAATTGTTATTGGTCATGGTAAGAGAGAAAAATAAGCAAAGGAGATTGGATTCAAGGATGTCTTTCTTAAGGGACAAAGATATAGGAATGATAGGACAAAAGTGCATATTATAGAATCTATTTTAAGCTAAAAAGCAACCATTAATTTCAAATATTTTTCATTGGTATTAATTTTTATATATTGATACAAATTTAAGATTATTTTTGTTAGAAAATGTTTTTAAATATGTTTCTAAGCTTGCTTAAGATATTTTTGTGTATTGATATAAATTTAGGTTACCATTGTTAATATATATATATATATGTTGCTATTTTTATTTAAGATATTGTATGTATGCAGCTCATCTAACAATGCAATGTATATTTTAGTACTAGAAAGTTATTATTACAAGATATTTAGGATAATTAAGAAATACAGATTCTAGTTATTGATCTAACAATCAAATTTGTAGCCATGAGAGATATGTTTTCAAGGTCGAACAGTTATATTTTAGATATATAGATGGTCTTCAAATACTTCAGAGACCTGTAAAATATGACATTTAATATATTTTAATAGCCTAAGATTTTTCATGATAGAAAGATGTGTCTGCTTCTCGCAGCACCAATTTGCTTCAAAAAAGGATGAAGGGCCTCAAAGTTCCTCTATATGAAGTTTGCTTTCATTGTGGGAAAATTAGCCACTGCCTTTGCTTCAACCTCTAGACTGTTCAAATGGAACAAACATAGCACAAAGGAAGACAACTGCTGAAATTTGCCAAGACAAAATAGAACAGTCTGCCAAAATTCCTTCTTCATCAAAACCTTTGTCAGATATTCTGGGCCTGTAGGTAAAAGATGAATGTCTCAACTTTGCAGAAGAACATTGGGTAACTGTTCAGGCAGCAAAATTTCTTTGCTTTTCTATAGTTTTGGAAGTTGCTTTCTCTGCACTTTTTGTTTACTCAGGAAATATATCCTTCTTGGGTCTCTGATGGAATTGAAGATGAGATAGTTATAGTTACAGTTTTTCTTATTATCAAATTTATAAAAGAAGTTACAAAAGAAGTATAAATTATATAAGGTTGAGAGATGTTTATTGATGTTTGCTCTTTTTTTATGAAAACACATATTAAAGATAACATACATATTTGCATTAATACAAGTATGGAATGTGTAGTGAGCACAAATCAAAGATTTTTTGTTTTATTTTCAGCAGTAAAATGCATTTGTCAATTTTATAAGTTTTATATAACCAAGCTTCTATCCTTGCTATATGAGCATCATGAGGACTCTGTAGCTAAAGAGATTTATCATGCCTCATGTAGTCTCAGCTCTGTTCTCAAAGTAGAGAGAAAACATATATGCCAGCTGTCCTATAGTCTTTCTTGACTTCTTTATATCTGTAGCCAAGATTTTCAATAGGTCTTCCTCAATCAAATCTGGTCTTTATTAATTTTAAAGAGAACCATAACTTTTTATTTTCCATATAAACAGAGGCATAACCTCTCCCCAACACATTTTCTGACTTCCATTTAAAAGTTAAGACATTCTTAAAATACATGTTTATTTGACTTAGCATTTTCTATACTCCATTGTTTCACATTAGCCATTGTTGTTTTGTACATTAGCATTTATAAATTCCAAAGTCAACAAAACACTACACAGGATCCAGACATTATATGTATTTCCCATCTTTATGTAGTTTTCTTTCTATTATTTTACTCATTTTTTGAAAATTTTATTGTTTTAAACTATTTTTAATGATGGTCTATACACTTTTATTTTACTATATGTGTTTAAAGATTTTTTGGTCTGGACTATGTTACTGTGATCCTGTAGCCTTCTTTGACTTCATGAGTCACATCTTAAACTGTTAGACTCCCTTGATTCAGCTTTGTTTAGCGTACGTCATGCTGTCTGCTATATGCAACCCCCTTGGTTCTATGAACACCTCATCTCATGTCAGTGAATACTGATCTGGAGCTGCATTTATCTGTCCCAGCTCTGGAAACTTGTTCTTTCTGTTTGAAGTAGGAGTTTGTTCCCAGTGCTGGTTGTTTAAATGCTCAGCTGCACAAATATCCTTTTAAAAGAGTTTCTCTTCTGTATGCCAAGACTACCTGAGAAGGCATGACTGTCAGAAAGTAATGTCCTGTCCTCCACCTTCATATTTGGAACTTTTTACTTTTTACTTTTTGACCTTTCTTTCTTTTTTTAGTATTTTCAGGTCTTATCTGGATATACATGGCTGAACTTTGGATGTCAGCTGTAGCAATGCTTTCTTTGTACCACCAACTCCCAAGTACTGACACATAGAATTCTTTACTAATTATGAAAGATCAACCTTTAGCTTCGGTTTGTTTCAATGTTTCAACTAGCTTTTATAACTTTAATTAATCCATTTTTATTAATCTACTTTCTACCGTGTGATGTTAACTCTCTTTTATCTTGTGTCTCCTGTTTCTTCTATGTGTCATTTCTGGCTGGTAACTATGCCTTTCATTTGACCAGATTCCTCTCTGTTTCCAGAAATTCTGCCTAACATCTTTCTGTTCAGTTATTGGTCATTCATCTCTCTACTGAATCAATCAGAGTGACACATCTTTATATTTTATACAAATATCCCACAACAGAAGATATTATAAGATGTTTTCAAAATATTGAAAAGACTTAGTGTTATATATTTGCTGTTTAGAATCTTAGAATATTGTTATCAGTACTGAGCCAAATAGTATTATCCACTTGACTACTTAAGCATGTGACCTTCACACTTCCCTTACCATCTCTCTTACTTTTGTCTTTGTATTCATCTTGAATGGCTTTATCTCTTTTAGGATTTTGATTATTTTAATGGTTGTCTTCAAACCTAGATCCTTTTCCTAGATGCATTTTCAACAATATAGACCACAACCTTATATTGTAACAACTATGATATTTAATGAATGCTGAAGAATATATTGTTTTGCAGATTTCTTCACTTTCATTAGTTCAAAATATTGCAATGATTTTTTTGTACCTTTCCATCTTTAAAACTGTGATGGGTAGTCTTGAATGTCAGGCTAATGTATTGAGGCATAACTAGAAAATTATTAAAGCACATCTCTAGATGCATTTTTGAGGGTATTTCTAGAGAGAACTAGATCACAATGATTTACCTTATTAATGGATTCAAATCTTAGTATAATATTGGGAAGTGGCAGGATTGTGAAAATAGGCCTTTATTTTCTGAAATGGGTTTCTAGGAATATGATTTTCAAGAGCTTAACTTTGCCCAGGCTAATTTTTGCTACTATATTTTGATTTCCCATCACAATTTTTCTCGGACACACACTTACACCACAAGCCCTATAATACTATGGCCCAGAAACATTAAGACCAGGTGACCATTAACTGAATCTCAAAAACTACAACACAAAACAGATTTTCCTCCTTCTTTGTTTCTGTTAGCTATTCTATCACAGGGATGAAAAACTAATGCAGAAAACTAATTAAGATGTATATTTTTTATACTTTTTCATATTAAAGTTTTAATTTTTTATTATTCTACCAAAATTTTTCATGTTAGGTTATGTTATTTCCTGGTAACCATTTATACACATTTTTATAAATTAGGCACATGAAACACATTCTTAGAGTTCTTATTTAAATTTATAGATTAATTGGTCCTATTCTTTTGGTGCCTTATTCTTTATTTTTGCTACTTATTTTTAATTTTGTTAGGTCTTTGAAAATTTCATGTGATGTATTTGGATTATATTACCTTCCTCCTTGGTCAAGGTGCCCTCTTATTTAACTTCCAATGTTTTGTCTTCATAAGAAAATTTAAAAAAAATCAAATCTAATTTATGATGCCCATGTATTTTTTGAGTCTGCATCTATCCACTGATACATTGTCAACATACCAGGGGCCATACTCTTCAACAGAACTGATTTATTCCTCTCCCAGTCTCTCCCAATTATCAATAACTCCTCAGCTAGTAAGGGAACTTGGTTCACTTTATTTCCTTCCATGATGGAAATTTGTTTGGCTTGAAAGTGTGAAGGTCTTCAGCATGCTGTCATAAATGCTGTGAGTTCAAGTGTATAGCTGTCCTATTGTGCCAAGAAAACAGTTTCCTTCCAGTCATCCCACATCTGGGACTGTTTGTCTGTCTTTTTTTTTTAGTTGATTCTTGATCCATGAAAAGAGGAAGTGTGATATTTGTACTGTTTATAGCTGAACATTCCACACTCTCTTGTTTTCTACACATTAACCAGTTAGGATCTCTGTGTTAATCATCTTCTGGAAAGAGGAGAAAGAATAATTGTATAAAATTGGTAAGGAGGAATATTGCTAGCATACTATTAATATCTTACCACTTGACAAGTCCTCTGCATGTTAAAATTTTTTCTTCATTTTCTTGCTTCTAGTCAGGCTTACATTTTCTTGATAAGAGAAGGATGTTATATTTGTAAATCACAATCCATTCCAACATTGCTTTAAAAACAAAGCAAAATGAAACAAAACAAAATTAGAACCCTAAATGTTTTATTTTCTTAGAACAGAAGCCTATCCTTATTCCAAAGCCTCCTGCTCTGTGCATTATGGGGCCCTTTCTATCTGCCTCCATCAAGATTCTGTTTGTCAGTCATTTCATTGTTTGCTACATACCGAAATTTGTCCATTATTATCAAAAGTATGTTGTTTTCAAAATCACATTTCATATACTTTCAAAGAAAATAATATATTAATTTAAATGGGAAGAAGAAAATTATATGGAGATTAATCATTGTAATTCACTTTATTCTGCAATTAATAAAGAAAACAAAAGTAGTAATTATCACTAAGAATTTTCTTTAGAGCATACCTATATTTTATTATAAATAACTGAAAAGTTGTTAGTTGTAGTATTTAAAGACCAAGTTTGTATAGATGTATACACACACACACACACACACATATATATATATATTTATACACACACACACACACACACACATATATATATATATATGACAACAATCATGCTGAAGAGCTCTAATTATGCACAGTACAGCTTGTTTCTGTATTCAGATGAGATTGAGTTCTATTTCTGTAAAAAGCTAAAATTGTCACAACTTAGAGACACATTAGAACTGCCATTTTGTCTTCTTCATTATTTTGGCAGTCTTAGTTCTTTTCTTCAATACTGTTGCTTTCAATGTTTTCTTATGTATTTATTATTTCTATGTGTATGCATGTGAGTTTATACATGCACTGGAGCATAAGCATGTGTGGGAGGTCAGAAGACAACTTGTAGGCATCTGTTCTCTCTTTCCACATGTGTATTCTTGAACTCTAAGTTGGTTAACATTCTCAGATTGCATTAAATTTTAAGTTTGTTGAAAATCTTTATGCAAAAGATAGCTTCAGCCTGAAGACATTTTGTTTGTGATTTGTGTGTGTATGTGTGTGTGTGAGAGAGAGGGGTGGTATTTTGTGGTTTTGTTGCTTGTTTTGTTTACAATCAGTATTAAAAATATTTCTAAAATTTGTTTGAGAATCCTGACCAACTTGTGAGATAAACTATATAAAGGCCTAGCTGATGATGCATTATTAACAAAGTTATATACCATTCTGCTTGCTCACAGACCAGAGAATGATAATTTTTAGTATAATAACATTATGCAACATTATTTAATAATTAAAGAACATTTTAAAGACAGAAAATATTTACTAGGAATTGGAACCTGAGTAGTCAGGTGACAGTGTCACTCCTTATGCAAAAGGGGTTAATTTTGTGTCAAATTAGAGTTAATAACAAGTAAGTGAAAAATTATTTCTATTTAATATCATTTTATAAAAATTTATAAATTAAACCAAGAGGTGAGTGATCCGCCAGCCAGTTAGACACCCAACTCTCTAGAACTTCGGTACAGGGGCAAAACCCCAGGCCTTCCCTGTACCTGTCTCAGTTCTACTACAATGTTCATTTGCCAATGATCCTAGTACATTCCTAGCAAGCACTTACATCTTAAATTATTCCATTCTTATTATTTTATATTTTACTTCAAGGCTTGTGGCCTACTGACAAGGTTTCAGCAAGTTTCTCACTTATTACCCTCTGGTGGTTACATGACATCTCACTGACTCTGCCTTCTTTTCCCCAGCATTCAGTTCAGTTTTCTTGCCTTTCTCCATTCTGTCCTGTCATAGGCCCAAGGAACTTCTTTATTCATTAACCAATAAGAGTAACACATATACAGAAGGACTTCTCACACCATTTTCCATTTTCTATTTAAATAAAAATGAAGATTTCACCTTTAATATAGTAAAATTACATATAAAAAACAGGTATCAAGCAAGAATCACAGTTAAAATATTTTTATCTACTTTATTTTTTATTATAATTAAGGAAAACTATAATTATAGCTATCTATCCTCCAACTACGTCAATGACTCTAGAAGGATCTTATATTATCTAAGTTAACAGGAAGTACATTGTAAGCAACCTCAAAAACTCTAGAATTGACAGAGACATCTTGCTGCCTGGAAAGACACCCAAAGTTCTTTGTAATATTGAGGCACCCATCTTCAGTCTAAAAGACCCATACTATCTAGCAGACTTCCATAAAGCAACAAATTTCAAAGACAGTTTTGCTTGTATTGGCAGTTTGTCAGACACTTTCTTCTGTGTCCTGAAGAATGTCTGGCAGAGTCTTTTCATGAAGCAAGAACCCTGAAGAAACTTCTCACCTTTAGGCGAGTTCAATAGTCATTTTTATTTGGTTACTACATGTCCATTTCATACAGTATAACATCAAGCAGTCCAGGAAAGAGCAATATCTTGTCCAAATGACTAACAAACTCATTAAGAAGCCTCTTCAATGCCCATCTTCCTCTTCAAGTAGATTGATACTGCCAGGAGCACATGTATCTCATTATCATGAAAAGTCCTAAGTTCTTAAAACATTTTAAATGCCATATTCTGTAGGTCTTTGAAAGGTTTGAAGATTATCTAACTGAAATATATCTTTGTGTATTTAGAGAAAACCTAAGTAACATGACTACAAGCTTGACAATTACAGATGACTGTCAATTAGCCTGTATTTCTTAATTATACATTACATTTCTAAATGAGTAACACAAACACCTTAATCAAGATCAGAAATATACATATGACAAAATTGGCCCTAAATTTGTATCAATAAACCAAGATATATACCAATGCAAATCTCTACAGCATATTCTCCTTTAAATGTAAACAATCATTTATAAACAATATTTAATAATTTTGGCATAGTTCTCTCTAAACTGCTTCCTGCTTTTTGTTGGGCAAAGTATTTTTGTGGATTTTTGAAGAGACCTTTTGGGTAGTCTTGGTACATCAAACCAAATTACTCGGGAAGGAATCCATAGGTTCTCGTCCTCCATGGAAACAGAAGAAGAGCCTCTTTTCCAAAGAAAAATCTTTAGGCCCAAATTTTGAAGTCAAGGTACCTTTAAAATATAAAGATTGGTTTAGCTTAACAGCCCATACAATGAAATGTCTCTCTGTACTTAGCTCCTTCACAGTCAAAAAATTCAAAAAACACAATAATATACATAATCCAGACTCTCTGTGTATTTTCCCATCTTTATGTGGCTTATTTTTCTTACTCTATTACTTTTTCTACAAGATTAATAATTATTTTATTATCTTTACTCATTTAATCTGTAACTGTGTTTGTTCTTTTATATTATAACTGTCTATAATCCTTTTCCTCCCTGTCTCAAGCTTACATACTTTTACCCAATACTGTGACCCATTTAAAGGTCTTTTCCATTTGAAATTGTCATTATTGCATGTGTATCTGTCATTATTTTTTGACCAGGAGAACTTTTTTAAAAATGCTAAGAAAGCATGGCTAAAACCCACTCTGTGGTGCTGCCTGTTGGCTCTTCCCAGTCCAACATGGCAGAAGCATGCCCGCTTTCTCTGAGAGCCATGCACATTGCTTCATTTTTAGTTACAGAATGGGTCTATGTTGCTATTAAGCAAGTTGTAGTCTTCTGCTCACAAACCCCATTTAAATGCTTCATAACCTGATCTCCTGAGAGAGTCAGAACCATTTGCGCTAGTGAATCAGAATGCTACCATTTTTTAAAAGTCATACATACACCCCTGTTTGCCACCAGCAAGCAGAACCCATCTGAGAAAAAAATGCTAGCTACCAAAAGCTGTGCTTAACTTTCTTCTTTTGTATTTATAATTCTTCTCCAAGTTTTCTCAGGTTTTGTGTGGATTTAACTGGTAGATATTGGCATGCCAATATGTTGGTGGAGGTTGTTCTTTTCTTCCCATCTGGGCTAATTCAAAATATTCACAAAGAAACTGCATTAATTACAACACTGCTTGACCAATGACTCTAGTGTATTCATAGAAAGCTCTTACATCTTAAATTAACCAATTCTTATTGTTTTATAATTTTTTGTGAAGCTCATGGCCTACCAGCAATGTTCTTACTGGCAGCTGGCGTCTCTCTCCTTTGGCGGCTACATGACAACTCATTGACTCCACCTTCCTTCTCTCAGCATTCAGTTTAGTTTTCCCTCCTTGCTCTATTCTGCCCTGTCAGAGGCCCAAGAAGCTTCTTTATTCATTAACCAATATAAGCGACATATATACAGAAGGACTTTCCACACCATACCTATTCGCAAACCCAACCGTACAGAAAGTACTAGAAGTAAAACTCCAACACAGGGAAAGTAATTGCACCCAAAAAACAGAGGTAAATGATAACCTCAAATCCCAAAGAAGAGAAACACAGAAACACTGCCACCTAAAAATAACAGAAAATGCCAATTGTCATTCATATCTCTTAATATCAATGTACTCAAGTCACCTATAAAAAGACACAGTTTAAAAGAATGGATACAAAAGCAGGATCTGTCCTTCTGCTGCATACAAGAAATATACCTCAACCACAAAGACAGATATTACCTCAATATCTACCAATTAAATGGGCCCAAGAAATAAGTAGATGTAGCTATCCCAATATCTAAAAATATACACTTCAAACTAAAATCAATCAGACAAGATGGAGAAGGACACTTCATACACACCACAGGAAAAATCCATCAAGACGAAGTCTCAATCCTGAACATCTATACCCCAAATATAAGAGCACCCACATATGTAAAAGAAACAATATTTAAATTGCACATCAAACCCCACATACTAATAGCAAGAGACTTTAACACCCCACCCTTCCCAATGGACAGGTCAAGAAGATGGAAACTTTACAGAGAAATAAGAAAACTAACATGTCATAATTCAAATGGACTTAACAGACATCTATAGAACACTTAATTCAAATACAAAACAAAATATTTCCTTAACACCTCATGAAAACTTCTCTAAAACTGACCACATTCTTGGTAGCAAAGCAAACATCAACAGATACAAAAAATTGGAATAACCTAAGATCACCACGGGTTAAAGTTAGAATTCAACAACAACACTAATCGCAGAAAACCTATAAACTCATGGAAATTGAACAGAGAACTGTTGAACCACTGTTTGGTGAAGGAAGAAATAAAGAAAGAAATTAAAGACTTCCTTGAGCTCAATGAAAATAAGGTACAATGTACCCAAACTTGTGGGACACTGTAAAAGCAGTGCTAAGAGGAAAGTTCATAGCACTAAGTGCCATCATAAAGAAAGTGGAGAAATCTTACACTAGCAATTCAACAGCACACCTGAAAGATCTAGAACAAAAAGAAGCAGACTCACCCAAGAGGAATAAATGGAATGAAATTGTCAAGTTGAGGGCCAAAACCAATAAAATAATAACAAAGAAAATAATGCAAAGTATCAATGATACAAAGAACTGATTCTTTGAGAAAATCAATAAGATAGACGAACCCTTATCCAAACTAATCAAAAGTAGAGAGAGAACATTCAAATTAATAAAATCAGAAATAAAAAGGGAGACATAGCAACAGACATCAAATAAATCAAGAGGATCATTAGGTCATACTACAAAAACCAGTACTTCACAAAATTGAAAACTGTAAAAGAAATGAACATAACAAAATTAAATCAAGATGAAGTGAATAATTTAAATCAACCTATAACCTATAAAGAAATAGAAGCTGTCATCAAAAGATTCCCATACAAAAAAAAAAAAAAAAGCCCAGTGCCTGATGGTTTTAGTAGAGAATTCTACTGGAACTTTAAAGAAGAGCTAATACCTATTCTCATTAAATTGTTCCATGTTGCCAACTTCTTTCTATGAAGCTATAGTTACCCTGATATTCAAACCACATAAAGACTCAACCAATAAAGAGAATTACAGACCAATCTCCCTCATGAACACTGATGCAAAAATACTCAATAAATTGCTGGCAAATAGAATTCAAGAACACATCAAAAAATCACTCATCATGATCAAATCGGCTTCACTCCAGAGATGCAAGAATTGTTCAACAAACTAAAATCTACCATTGTAATTCATCATAGAAGAAAAAAAAGACATATGATCATCTTATTCGATGCTAAAAAAGCTTTAGATAAAAATCCAACATCTCTTCATGAAAAAGGTCTTGGAGAATTCAGGGATACAAGGAAAGTACCTAAATATAATAAAAGCAATACATAGCAAGCTGACAGACAACATAAGATTAAATGAAGAGGAGAAAATTTAATTCAAAAAGATTCCTCTAAAATCAGGAACAATACTAGGCTGTCCATTCTCTCTATATCTATTCAACATAGTTTTTGAAGTTCTAGATAGAGCGAAACGGAGATCAAGGGGATACAAATAGGAAAAGAAGAAAACAAACTTTCCCTATATATGATAGTATACTTAACTGACTCCAAGAATCCTACCAGGGAACTCATACAGTTGATAAACACCTTCAGTAATGTGGCAGGATACAAGATCAATTCACAAATAAATCAGTAGCTCTCCTATGTACAAATCATAAAGAAGCTGAGAAAGAAATCAGAGAAACATTACCCTTCACAATAGCCATAAATAACATAAAATATATTGGGTAACACTAACCAAACAAAAGAAAACCCTGTTTGACAGGAACTTTAAGTCTTTAAAGAAAGAAATTGAAGACAATATCAGAAAATGGAATGATCTTTCATGCTCTTAGATAGGTAGGATCAACATTAAAAAATGGCAATGCTACCAAAAGCAATCAACAGATTCAATGCAATCCCCATCAAAATCTCAACACAATTCATCACATACCTTGAAAGGACAATGCTCAACATCAAATGGAAAAACAAAAAATCCAGGACAGCCAAAACAATCCTGTACAATCCTTCTGGGGGAATCACCATCCTTGACATCAAGATCTATTATAGAGCTATAGCAATGAAAACAACTTGGTATTGGGATAAAAACAGAGAGATTGATCAATGGAATCGAATCAAAAACCCAGATATTAATCTACATGCCTATGAACACCTGATTTTTAGCAAAGAAGCTAAAATTATACAATGAATAAAAGAAAGCATCTTTAAAAAATGGTGCTGGCATAACTAGATGTCAGCATGTAGAAGAATGCAAACAGATTTATACCTAGCCCTATGCACAAAACTAACATCCAAATGGGTTAAAGACAATATATAAATCTGACCACACTGAACATGATAGAAGAGGAAATGGGAAGTAACCTTAAATGCATGGGTACAGAAGACCACTTCTTAAATATAGCCTCAGTAGCACAGACACTAACAGCAACAATAAATAAATGGGACCACTAGAAACAGAGAAGCTTCTGTAAAGCAAAGGAAACAGTCAAAAAGACAAAAAGGCAGCCTCCTGAATGGGAAAAGATCTTAACTAATCCCACATCAGACAGAGGACTGATTTCCAAAAAATATAAAGAACTAAATAAATTAGACATCAAAATATCAAATAATACAATTAAAAATGGAGTACAGATCTAACATGAATTCTCAACAGAAGAATTTCAAATGGTTAAAAGACACTTAAAAAAATGTTCAACATCCTTAGCCACTAGGGAAATGCAAATCAAAACAACTCTGAGATACCATCATACATCAGTCAGAATGACTAAGATCAAACACAATAATAGCTTATTCTGGAAAGGTTGTGAAGTAAGGGGAATACTGCTCCATTGCTGGTGGGAATGCAAACTTGTATAATGGAAATCAGTATGGAGGTTTCTCAGAAAATTGGGAATCAGTCTTGGGCATATATCCAAAGGATGCTCAACCATACTTGAAGGCCATTTGTTCAACTATGTTTATAGCAGCAGTATTTTCCATAACCTAAACATGGAAACAATGCAGATGCTGGTCAACTGAAGAATAGATAAAGAAAATGTGGTACATTTACACAATGGAATACTACTCAGTGGTAAATATCAATAACATCTTGAAATTTATATAAAAAATGGTAGAAACTAGAAGAAACCATCCTCAGTGAGGTAACCCAGACCCAGAAAGATGAGCATGGTATGTATGTGGTCATGGGTTAATACTGGGAGTCTATAGTTCATGACACCCGAGAAGCTAAGTAATAAGGAGAACCCTAACAGAAACATACATGGATCTCCCAGGGAAAGGGGAAATAGATAAGATATTCTGAGAATATGGGGAGCGTGGGAGTAGGGGGATAAGGGAAGGCAGAAGGGAAGAAAAAGGGAGAAGGGGAGGGTATAGGTTGATCGAGATGGCGGAGGGTAAAGAATGAACAAGGAAAGATATATCTTGATTGAGAAAGCCACTATGGGCTAGCAAGAAACCTGGCACTAAAGAAATTTTCAGGAATCTACAAGGATGACCCCATCTAAGAACCTAGGCAATAGTGGAGAGATTGCCTGAACTGGCCTTGCTGTGTAGTCAGATTGGTGAATATCTTAAATACCACCATAGAACCTACATCCAGCAACTGTTGGAAGCAGATGCAGAGAACCGCAGCAGAATATTGGGCTGATCTTCCAAAGTCCAGTCGAAGAGAGGACTTGAGTTCTTTATATATGAGCAAAGAGGTCAAAACCATGATGGGAATTACCACTGGAACAACTAATCTGAGCTAATGGAAGCCTTCCAACTTCGGCCTGACAGTGAAGTATCCAGCATAGAACCAAACTAGGTGTGGGTGACAGTTGTATGACTGGGGCAGACTCTAGGGCCACTATCAGTGAGACCAGGATTTATTCCTACTGTTTGTTCTGGCTTTTTGGAACCCATTCTTTGTGGAGGGATACCTTGCTCAGCCCTGATACAGGGGAGGGTCTTGATCCTGCCTCAAAGCCATGTGCTAGACTTTGTTGACTACCCCATGGGAAGCCTTACCTGCTCTAACGAGTGGATGGGGGGTTGTGGGATGGGTGTAGGAGTGGGGAATGAAGGAGAAGGGAGCAGGAGACATAGGGAGTTGGAAAGGGAAATTGATTTGGCATTCAAAATGAGAAAAGATATTTTTAAGTAAATTAAAAAAAGTACAATAAAAAATTTCTAACTTAAAAAATTAGCTTTAGAAGAGAATGTAAAAATAGTTTTTTGTATTAATAGTATCAACTACCTTAACTTTCAAAATTCTCTACGCTACCTGTTCACTCCTTTTCATAATTACAGTGCTGAACATTTCATAGGAAGCAGCTTGTACAGTCCTGTAAGTTGTGTTTATTGATGCTTTAGGGACAGGGGATTAAATCTGCATGAAATCATCACATTTCCCTGGATGTCACCATGAAATTGGCACTTTCCCTTGAAAATTTCCATGAAATTACAAAATTATTGCATCTTTGTTTCTGGATATCTTGCTTGAAACTAAAAATGAGTTTAAATCATCCTTCTCGGTGCTCAGTTTTGGGTATTGTTCCTGGTTATGACTCTGTTAACTAAACCATAGGTGAAGAATTCATACACTTTATGTGAAACAATTTAAAAGTGAGTAACATTAAATGTCTAAGATCAATAATTAAAAATTTAATGTAATGTGTGTCTATTTCCTGTGGGTACCAGACTATGACATGGGCAAATTATCTACCTTCACCAGTTTTAGTTAATAGTAATCATTGTCACCAAATAATCCAAATGAAATTTTATCAAGATTCTCTAAATTAGTGAAAAAAAATCATAATGGAGAGTAATTTCTTTTAAATTGCCTTTAAGAATGGTCTTCCAAATGTGCATTAAAATAGATGCTTGTACTACAAGCACACATAACTGTATAGATTTTTTTCTTTCAAAATCATATGACAAGGTTGAGCCCTTGCAAAACTCTCAGTTCTCTCTCTCCCTCTGGATTATTGAGATTACAGATGTATATCATTAGACAGAGTCCACAGCAACTTTGAAATATATTTTTATTAATCTCAATAAATTTGGAATTTGAAATATTTTATTTTGGGAGATTCCAGTGTGTCCTTAACCTTGCTTATTGAAAGGTCAAGGATGGCCTGCACCACCTGAATATTCTGTCTTCATCTCGCCAGTACTGGTATTGCAGATATTCACTATCACACTGGATTACGCAAAGCTGGACAGCAAACCCAAGGCATTATGCATATTAGGCAAAAACTATACCAACTGAGCTACATCTCCAGCTCTGGAAATCTTTGAATAATTTCCCTTTCAAGTTATGGTTATATTGTAAGCCCCATTAAGGCTTATCAGTCACCAGGCCCCTCCCCTGAGTACTTCTAACTGCCTGGTTCCACCCTCAAAATACTCTAATTGTCCTAACTGCTGGACCCTGCCACCATCCTACAGAGTTAAAAACCCAGTCTCTAGACATGAAATCCCACTAATCTCCACCCGGTAAACTCTACCTGCCGGGCAGTGGTGGCGCATGCCTTTAATCCCAGCACTCGGGAGACAGAGGCAGGTGAATCTCTGTGGGTTTGAAGCCAGCCTGGTCTACAAGAGCTAGTTCCAGGACAGGCTCCAAAGCTACAGAGAATCCCTGTTGTGAAAAAAAAAAACTAAAACAAAGTTCTACCAACTTCCAAAGAAAACTGCATATAAGCCCTATATCATGTTCAGTTTACTGATGTTTCTCACACTAGTGGAAGCAGCTACCTTGGTTTTTTTCTCTCCCAAGAAATCTCTTGTGTGAATTTTGTTGTGCGGTATGACATGCAATGTCTGAACACAATCAAATTAACCTGATCAAACACAGCATAGAATCAATGGTAAAATGGTGTGTTTTGAGCTATTCTCTAAAATATAAGAAATGTTCTAGGTTTTGAACTTAGAGAATGATGATCCAAATGTATGTTTTAAAGGCCCATCCCTTGTTGCAGAGTGGCATATTTATCCCTTCTTGAATCAGAGTAGGTTCTAAATAATTGTTTACTTTGTAAATAATTCAAAAAGTGATTTGTTTCATGTTTTAATGTTAGTATTTATTTAGGGTTAGCTCTATTTCAAGAACTGTCCCAAGTAATTTTACCTATACAAGATTATAGATTGCTCTCTACAAAGTGTCAAGCAAGGCTCCTTTGCTAAAGGAAACACCTACATAACTCATTGAATATGAGATCTCAAACTGGTGCCTTTACCCCTACCTTCCAGCATCTTTGGTACAGGAACATATTGTCCACACATTCAAAAGAGAAATGTAGACACAAAGATAGCCACTACCCCTTTATCTACAATGGTGTACTGCCTTCAATATATGCTAGGCAGTGGTAGCACAAAGCTTGTGGGAGTAAACAACCAAACCTGATTTGGCTTAAGACTTTTTTTACAAGATAGAACTCATACCCAACACTGACGACCGAAAACCTGAGACTGGATAGCCCAAGACCTGGGGTAAAACAAAATAATGCTGGTATAAAAAGAAAAAAGTGTCGTGAAAAAAATGACTCCTGACAATATTCTGCTATACTCATAGATCAGTGTCTTGTTCAGTCATTATCGTAGATACTTCCTTCTGTGTCAGATGGGAAGAATTAGAGAGACCCACAGCCAGATGATATGTAGAGAATAAGAGACTCTGGAGTGCCCAGCTGTAAGTGGGATGTCTCCATGTAACCCCTCCCCTCATATTTCAGGAAACGATGCAGAAGAGGAGGCAGAAAGTTTGCAAGGGCCAGAAGGGACAAACAACACCAAGAAAATGAGAACCCCCAAATCAGCAAATACACATGAACTCATATGAATTACCAAGGACAGGGCCTGCATGGTTGTCACCAGATCCTCTGTGTATGTGCTATGGCATCCAGTTTAGTGGTGTTTATAGGATTCCTGAGTGCCTGAATGGGTGAGTTTCTGATTTTTGTGCCTTCTCTTGGGCTTCAAAAAACGAAACTCACATTGGTTTGTCTTGTCCAAAATCAGAATGACAGTGTTGTTTTGTCTTATTATGCTTTATTTTGCTATATTTAAAAATAAATGAATGAAAACCTAGTCACTAGGGTAAAGGTTAAGAACTTACCTGTCACTTAGACCTGCTGGGGGAGGGGAAATCAGTTTTCTCCAATAGAGTGACGCTAGGTATAACAAGCACTCCAGAGTAGGC
Organism: Myodes glareolus; assembly: GCF_982192425.1. Taxonomy (NCBI): domain Eukaryota; kingdom Metazoa; phylum Chordata; class Mammalia; order Rodentia; family Cricetidae; genus Myodes; species Myodes glareolus. The sequence continues at coordinate 8,350,165 of NC_142050.1, forward strand.
TTCATCTCACATTCAAGGAATAATTGACCAACATATATTGGAATCAACAGGTTGTGTGTGTGTGTGTGCATGTGTGTTATTCATGTGTGCATGGGTGCTTTCATTTGGTATAGTTTGGTGAGTATTTTATTTTTGTTTTTTCTCTTGGGCCATTGTGTTATTTTGTTTTCTTGATTTAGGGAGGTTTTGTTGTATTAAATTTGTTTGTTTTTTTAGAAATAATTTAGTTTGGTGAGTATGGAGAGGAGAGGATCTGATAGGACTTGGGGGAGTGGAAAAATATGATCAAGGTATATTTTAATTTAAAAATTACTTTAAATGAAAAAACATAATTAAAAATTTCATGTAGATAATTTATTTCTATTTAAAATTTGTTCAATTTTGAGATTATAACATCATTTACCCCACCTCTTTCTTTTTCCACAACCTCCCATATATGCCTCCTTGTTGTATTTCCAACTCAGTCCTTTTTTTCTCATAAATGTTTCATATACATATATATTTATGTAATATTATTAGAACTATTATATATTCCTAAATATAGTCTGTTCATGGTGTACAATGTTAATATACATATATATTTACTGCTACTCTACTCATAACAGATAAAAATTGGACATAGTATAAATGTCCTTCAGTTGATGAATGGATAAAATGTGGTGTATATACAGCATGAAATCTATTCATTTTAAAGAAAAAAGAAATCATGGAATTTGCCGGCAAATGTATGGAACCAGAAAAATTAAGTAACCCGGATCAAGAAAGACAAACATAGAATGTTTTCTGTCATTGGAGGTTTGTAGCTCCAAATCATCAGATATGAGTACATCGCCTGAAATAACAGAAACTAGGAAAAGTTGAGTAATATAAGGTGGGGATGGATTTGGTGAGTTTTGACAGTACTCTGAAGAAAGATTATTTGAACCTAAGTAAATACATCTACAGTTCAAGATGTTTTTAATTCTAAATTGTCTTTCAAACTGGTGTACTGTGGCAATCCCCTAAATTAAGTCATACAGCACAAAAAATAATAAAGAGCCTAATGTAATGGAGCTGCAATAGGGAGGAAAATAAAGATTGTATTTTTAGTTAACAGCAAAGGAAAGAAGTGACAGAAGGAATAAGGTGTGGGGAAGAGGACTGAGTTTAGGACGTTTGTGGGAGGCCAAGAAAAAAGAATCCTGACAAAATGTGAAACCCAATTGCCTGATATTCATGGTGAGTCTTGAATACAAATTTTGTTGATATTAAAACAATGATTTTGGTGACCTTGTGTATAAAGTGTATAACTTAAAATGTCCTGATAGAGACAAACTCGGAAATGAACTCCTAATTCCCTGTGCTGTTAACTTGATACATGAAATAAACATTGCACTGAGAACAACCACTGATATAAATGTTAGGCCCCATTGTACTTGTTCATCTGCTGAAATAACTCCAACTCTCCAGAAACTCATCTAATAAGTAAAAGAGAAAAGAGTTGGTCTTGTTTTGGCATGAGCAAGGCACAACTCTGCCATATCAGAACTGAATTGTATAAACACTAATCGTTGTAGATCCACAGTTCATACAATCTACTGTGTGATGGGTCCTTATTTTTTTCACTAAGCATCACATTGTAAAAGAAATTACTGGAAAGAAGTTCAGCCTGATTAGAGCGGATAATTTTTATACACATTCTTGGAATTGATTTACTGATATTTTCAGCCATTTCTATGGGAGATGCAACTCACTGTTTTTATTTTGGGGCTGTCTTTATCTGACTGCAGTCTCAGGATAGTGGTTGCCCTATGGAATGAATTAGGAAATCTGCTCACTTGTGCTTCTCAGAAGAGTTGTATGAAGTTACCACTAGTTCCTCCTCCTGTGTAGAAAAATTGAACTGTGAAAATATGTGGTTACATGTGTTCTGCTTTGAAATGTTTTTCATTAGTGGCATCAATTGTTACTAATGCAAAGAGTTAGACCATCTATTTCTCACTTATTGAATTCTCCATTCTTTTCTGATATTGGAAATTTGTGTCTTCTGTCCCTTGTCTCCTCCCTCTCCACCATTTCTTTCTCTTCAAGTCCTTGCCCCCTTGTTCCTACCCATTTGTCTTTTTACTCTTCCTCATCTCATTCTCCTTTTTATGATTCCTTGATGACAGAATTATTAATTTCATTAATCTTATAAAACAACAAAATTTAGTGGCTTTACTTTTCTTTACGACTTTTTAGTTGAATTGACTATTGTTTTATTTCTTGTGCTTTCTCTAATCTTTTTAAATTATTTTTGAGATTATAATAGAATTACATCATTCTTCTATCCCCTTTCTTCATTTCCAACTCTTTCCACTCTCTTTCCGATTCATGGTCTCTTTTCCCTTTTTTCACTAATTATTATTGCATATATATGTGTATGTATATATGTATGTATATATATATATATATTCAAGACTATATATAATGTAATAATATATACATATACATAAAACAATTATACTTAGGAACACATGCATTTTAATATGAAATATATAATGTATGGAATATATTGTATACATTAGAAATATATATTATATATATTATTAGAAGTATATATTCCAAAGTATAGCCTGTTCTGCTTACTCTGTTCTTAATTTCAACCTTTTTTTCTACATTTATCTCTACATTTGTTATCTCTACATTTATGTTTATCTGCCTTATATTTTTCTAATATGTGTATTTATTGCTATAACTTTCTACCTATGTCTCATTTTTCCTATACTCATACGTTTTAATATAGTAATTTTCTTTTAATTTTATTTAAATTATCTCAATCTTTTCTTGAAACTCAAAAGAACATATTTATTGGGAGAATATTATGTTGGTTTATTAAAACCTGTGCTTATTTCCTCATAGAACTCAAATGTTCATTTTGACGCAAGGTAACTGGGTTATATCTGAGTAAACTATTGTCCCTTTAAAAATATGTTATTATCTCATATGTGTCTGAGAGTTTGGGATGCCACAATGCATGTGTGGAATTGAGAAGATAAGTCTGTAGAGTCATTCTCTCCTTCAACCTATGTGGATGTCAGAAATCTTGCTCAGGTTGCTAAACTTATTCTGAAGTATCTCTCTGTGCTGAGCCACATTACTAGCCCTGTGTGTTCCTTTCTAAGTTTGTTTTCTTATTTTTATATTGACACAAATTATAGGACCTGAGATCAACTGGAGAGATTAGCCTCATTAATTTATCATAAGTAAGTAAACTTAAATCAAAATCAAACATGGACTTTATCACTCATACTAAATGTATAAGTAATTCTACAAATAAAATCAGGGGAAATTGTTGTGTATTCAAGTCTTAATAGTCGTATAGGCTTGGTGGGGTTGTGTTTATGTTTGCAAAGTTTTGTAATTTGAAATCTTAAGTTTATATAGTTTATTGGACATTTGTTATTGGAATTAGTACAGATGCAAGACAGTGACAAGAGACTTGAACAACACCTGATCAGATCTTCCCTTTACAGAAGAGAAATGTGCAACTTAGCCCTTTGTATATGATCACAGCAGTCTGCTTTGAAAGAACAGAATATTAAAATTGGCTTTTATTTGTCTGATTCCCAACAAATCTAAACTCATGATGGCAAAATTATGTTGTCAGAATTGCATACCCAACAAAGACAGCATTTTCTTTTCAATATACACAACGGTTATCAACATACAATGTTCTTTGAGGATTTGCTGTAAAGATATTCGAATTTAAAATATTATATTATTGAAGTATATGTGTCTGTAAACAGAATGTGTACGTGCATATTTCTGTGTAGACAATCTAAAATTAAATGAAACCTGCCTACCCTGTGTGGAATGTACTGTTATTTATGATCTTGTTATTAAAAAGGAGAAAATTTGAGTCAGCAAGATGGACCCAACTTGCCCAAGATCACCAAGAACTTAGTAAGTTTTGGTTTGAATCCAAATTTAACACTTATATCTTTTACAGACCTTGTACTATCAATCATTTTGAGAGTAGATTTTATATGTATTGTTGAAAATGTATTAGGTAAGTGTAACTGGATAAACAGGTAGAGCTTGTAACAATGAATCTTACTCTGCTATGCTCAATATAGAATATCAGTAAATGTAAGGTGCACTGTCCTGTTTGTACACACTAAACTGTTTTATCAGAGAAAATGTGATAGAATTGAAATATTTTGATGATTGAACTATTCTGAGAAAATGTTATATTAAAATGAGATATTAGAACGTTGATTTTAATCTCTCTTAGAGGATTAGCTCCTTTGGCAATGTTATATTTAAAGAGATTCAAGGAAGCGATAGTCTCCTATGGCAAAATTAGGCTCAGTCATTTCCTTTCATCATAGAGGAAATTCCTTTTCAGAGCAATTAAAGAACCTAATCGCTGCTATTAACAATCATACTGCTCTGGATGATGGAACAGCTTTAGAAGATAAAGCAAAAAAAATTCAGGAAAAAAACCATAAATCAAAATTGATAAAGGTTAGATTTAGATCCTCCCCAAAGTTAAATTAAATTCTTGAAAAATTTAATGTCCTTTGACAATTAAGCAACCAAATAAGAAGGGAGAACTACCAAGAAAAAAATTTCCAAGAAATGGAAAATAATCTAACCCAATATAATCTCTGAACTCACCAAAAAATAATGGGATCCCATATCAATGATTCAACATGAACTACGATAATAGCACTAAACTGACAAATACCACCTAAAGATCAGCTTTGGGATGCAAACTGCTCGGAACAACTTTAGGTGGTTAGCTGAGATGACTTAGACTCACACACTACTCTTTCCAAGATATGAGACAAGCACTGAAGTTTCCAATTATGCAGAAGTTGGATAACAAATAATAAAATTACCTTTCCCAGGATTCGAAACTTAACCCCAATTTTCTTTTCAGGATCCCCTAAAGATGCCGTTGAGCCCAGACAGCAGGAAGTAATTTAAGGGTCACACTCAAATTCATAGTTTTTAGCCTTTCATTGGGTTATGGATGTTTGTCATATTTTAGGGTGATTGGTTACAAGTTGTTATTGATAATGCTAAAAAAAAGCTAAAGAAAGGAAATTAAATTCAGGATTCTTGTTTTTAAAAAGAGAATTATAAATATGATAGAATAAAAGGGTAGATTATTGAATCTACTCTGAATAGAGTAAAGGGAGGAAATAGGATAAAAATAAACGGTAGATCATTAAATCTTTTAAAAAGCAACTGCTAGCTTTAAATATTTTACATTGGATTGGACTTTTGTATATTGTATACAAATTTTGTACATTGATGCAAATTTGAGAATCATTTTTTAGAACATATTGTGCATACATTTCTACTCTTGTTCAAAGTATTGCACACATACAGCTCTTTCAATAATGCAGGCAAACTCTAGTCATTGAAAGTTATTATTAGCAATTATTTAAGAAAATAGAAAATGCAGGTTCCTAATTAGTCACCTTTTACAACTAAACTATGTATGTTTTCAAGGTCAAAAAGAGATATATTTTAAATAGGCAGGCCATCTTCAAACATTTCAGAGATCTACAGAATACGGCATTTAAGATATTTTAATAACATAGGTCTATTTTTTTCTAACAATGAGACACATCTGCTCCTGGCTGCAACAATCTACTTCAGAAAGGATGGTGGGAAGTGAAGAAAGTATACATGGAGTGACAGGGCCCATAGGCATGGGTCCATTCTACTTTGACTAAAGGTCAGAGAGTTGGAACTTAACTTCTGTTCCTTCAAGGTATTGTAAACAGTTTAAATAACAGACCAGAGAATTCTGCTCTCTCAAGGTTATTGTCAAGAGGTGTAGCTAATATCCAGACTGGTATTTCAGATATTAAGGTTTTGACCTCAAACAAAAGTCTAAGGAGCCAATCTGGTTCCTGCTCCCTTAGGGATAACTATGGATTCTACCCAGAGAGTGGTTTGCTTACAGAATGTTTTTTTCTAGAGTGTCTTGTTCTGGCAACATTTTTTTTTCTAAGAATGTATCCCGCAATTTTTTAATTGGCCTATTTATTTCTTGTATCATGGGAATGCAGTTTTTTAAATCTTACTCCTACCTTATGGGGTCAGGGTGAATTTTCAGTATTCACTGGAACTCACTCCCAATACTATCTGATGTTTCTGTTTCTTATTTCTCCTGTATCTGTGTTCATTTTTTCCTGATAATTCTAATCCTCATGGAATGTATGAACCCATCATGGCTACAAATCTTGCAGAAGTCACCCCAAAAAGGTGGCCAATGACAATGGAGTTTACTTTTTTTTGTGGCAAAAGTAATGTACTGGGCAAGAAAGTACACTTGCATTGTTTGCTGATGGCTTGCTGTTCAAATTGGACAAGCAGGACACAGAAGAGGGGGACTACAAAACCTTGTCAAGACAAGGCAGGATAGTTCTTCAAAATCCTGCTTCATAGAAAAATCTGCTGAATATTCTAGACCCACAGGTCAAAGATAAATGCAGCAAAGTTGCAGAGTAACTTTGGGTGACTATGCAGGCAGTCAGCTGTCTCTGTCATTCCTCACATTTTTGAAGTTGCTTTCTCTCATTTCCTACTTACTCAGTTAACATTATTTCCTTCTTGGGTCTCAGAGGGAGTTTAACAACTAGATAGTTGTTATAGCTATAGTTTTCTTATTTAACAGACTCAAAAAAGAAGTTCACTAAAGAAATGTAAAGTTTTTGAGGTTGAGAGACGTGAAATATAAATTTGAATTTGTAATACAAGTAAGAACAAAAAGTGAGTTATTGGAGTCACCAAGAGAGGATAGATAATGAAATATTTTCTACGAATTTGTCAAATGCTAATGGACTGCACATTGCTGATGTATTTATTGCCTGTATATATTGTATATCGATTTTCTTATATTAGCTATAACCTTCATTGTTATTTCAAACAAAAAGGGGAAATGTGGTGATAGTTTGTTTTGACAGATAATTCTTGACTTAAGATCAGAGTGCATAGCTAAGGCCCTAGAGGATGGGTGGTGGTAGCACACACTTTTAGTCCCAGAACTTGGGAGTCATACACTTTTAATTCAAGCACTAGGGAAATGAAGGGAGGTAGAGATATGGCTAGGCAGAGAGAGGAATATAAGGCGGGAAGAGACAAGAGCTTAAATGAAATCTGAGGCAGCAGTCTGAAGTAGTCAGTCTGAGGACACAGTCTGAGGTGGTGGGCTGAGTACAGGATCACCCTTTTACTCAGAGGATTTGGTAAAAGATCTCTCTAGTGGCTAACTGCACTGCTTCTCTGATTGCTGAGCTTTCACTCCTAATATCTGACTCTGGGTTTTTTACTAAGAACAATTAGAATTCATACTACACACCTTTGAAGACATGGAAGCCTGACTATTTGACTTTTTCAATACATTTCAGCTGTGTTTTGTTGTGACAAATATTTGAAACCACAGAGGACACTGCCCCCTGATTACTGTGAGGCACACTTCCTGGTCTTCACAACATCTGTTCAATTCTCCATTTTGTCAGTATCTGTTTGCAGTGACCCAGGTTTCAGAAAAACATATTGTTCTTGACAGAAGCCAAGGAATGTGATACCATTGGCACTTCTGTGTATTTTTGTTTCAAGATACAATAGTTAGATGCTATAACGGCATTTGTATGCCTATCTATGAAACATTAATTGCAAAAGGAAATCGTTCTAAATGATTACCATTTCCTGTGAACTTTAAAATCTCTATAATGCAGTGATATTTACTATTTTGACTTGAACAGATAATACCAGATTCTTTAATTCAATTTTTAATATTTGGAATACTCACTAATGGTCATTCTGTCTTTCAGGCAACCCTAGTACTCTTTCTCCCTTACTTGGATTTCAAATGATATTATTGGCAGAATAATAGCTAGTGCTTGAATTAAGGCAGCATTTAAGTACTAAAATGAAACATCATTTCCAAAGGAGCATTATTTTGACGGTTTTAGTGTTTATGTGTTGTATTACTGATGGAAACATATTTATACGTTTTCTAGATACTAATTTTATTGAATAATGGGATTTTAATATTTCTTAATATTTCTCTGTGCCCCACACTCCCAACCTATCGAAAAATTAGATCACTTGAGATGTACAAAATAATCTGTCATTTTATGAATCCAAAATCTCTAATATTTCCAGCACTCCAACTTGGCTTCTTTAACTGCCTCTACTTAGGTCGGTGCAATATACTGTTTTGTTTTTATTGTGACATTTTCATACACGCATATAATATCCTTTGAATTTGGTTACCTCCACTACCTTATTTTGTCCGTCTATTTTTTTCCTATTCATTTTCTCATGTATGGCCACAACATTTTCAAAACATCTAGGTTTTTCATCTGAGGAAAAGTTTTTGATATTTGATACTCTACTTTTGGTTTATTTTCTTCAAATAATAATTTCCAGTTTCAGTCATTTTCATTCAAAGGCAGATTTTTTCCTTCTTAAAACTTGTTTTGTCAAATAGATCTTTTACTTCCTTGATTAGAGTTAGCCCAAGATACTTTATGTTATTTGTGGCTATCATGAAAGGTGATGTTTCTCTGCTTTCCCTCTCTGCTTCTTTGTTCTTTGTGTATGGGAGGGCAACTGATTTTTTTGAGTTGATCTTGTATCCTGCCACATTACTAAAGGTGTTTATCAGCTGTAGGAGTTCACTGGTAGAGATTTTGGGGCGGTCGCTTATGTATACTATCATATCATCAGAAAATAACGAAAGTTTGACTTCTTCCTTTCCAATTCAAATCCCCTTGATCTCCTTATGTTGTCTTATTGCTATTGCTAGAACTTCAAGCACTATTTTGAAGAGGCATGGACAGCCTTGTCTTGTTCCTGAATTTAGTGGAATGACTTTGAGTTTCTCTCCATTCAATTTGATGTTAGCTGTCAGCTTGCTGTATATTGCTTTTATTATATTCAGGTATGAACCTTGTATCCCTATTGTCTTCAAGACCTTTATCATAAAGGGGTGTTGAATTTTGTCAAATGCTTTTTCAGCATCTAATGAAATGATCATATGGTTTCTTCTTTCAGTTTATTTATATGATGGATTACATTGATAGATTTGTGTATGTTGAACCAGGCCTGCATCTCTGGGATGAAGCCTACTTGATCATAATGGATAATTTTTCTAATGTATTATTGGATTGGGTTTGCCAGTATTTTATTGAGAATTTTCACATCCATGTTCACGAGTGAGATTGGCCTGTAATTCTCTTTCTTGGTTGTGTCTTTGTGTGGTTTTGGTATCAGAGTAATTGTAGCTTCATAAAAAGAGTTTGGCAATGACTCTTCTGTTTCTATATTGATTGAGGCATTGTGATTGTGTGTAGTTCATTTAAAAACGCAATGCACAATTAAAAATATAGGTTGTTAATGGATAATCATAGATAATAGTCAAGCTTGTAGTAATGTTAGTTTGATTTTCTAGATGTGCATAGATATATTTCAATAAGATAAGCATTCTTCATATCTTTCAAAGACTACAGAACATGGCATTTAATGTTTTAATAACTTAGGACTTTTCATGACAATGAGACACGTCTGCTCCTGGCAACACCATTCTACTTCAAGAGGAAGATGGGCATCAAAGAGGCTCCTTATGGAGTCAGTTAGCCATTTGGGCAAGAAACTGCTCTTGCCTTGACTGATACATAAACTGGACACAGAGAACCCACAGAGAGAGGACTGCTGAACTTGCCTAAGGGTGAGATGGTCTTTTGTGGTTTCTGATTCATGAAAGAGTCTGCAAGACATTCTGCAGGACACAGCAGATAGTGACTGAACTGTCTTTGAAATTTCCTGCTTCATGGAAAAGTCTACTGGACACTATGGGCCTGAAGGCTGAAGATGGATGCCCCCAATGGTACAAAGGAACGTTGGGTGACTGTCCAGGCAGCATGATGTCTCTGTCATTTCTAGAGTTTTGGAAGTTGCTTACTTCTTGTTTACTTAGGTAATATTATATCTTTCTGGAGTCTTTGATGGAGTTGAAGAATGGTTAGTTATAGTTATAGTTTTCCTTAGTAATGATAAAAGATAAAATAGATAGAAATATTGTAACTGTAATTCTTGCTTGATAAGTGTTTTGTTATATGTAAATTTACTATGTTAAAGTGAAAGCCTTTCTTTTTTGTTTAAATAGAAAAAGGGGAAATGATGTAGGTGGGCTTTCTGTCTATGTGTTATTTTCATTGGTTAATAGAGAGACTGCCTTGGCCCTTTGATAGGAGTGAAAATTAGGGAGGTGGAGTAAACAGAACAGAATGCTGGGAAGAGGGCAATTAGGCAGACGCCATGGAGCCAGCCACCAGGTCAGACATGCTGAATCTTTCCCAGTAAGCCAGCACCTCGTGGTGGTACACAGATTATTAGAAATGGGTTACTCAAGATGTGAGAGTCAGCCAGTAACTAACTCTCTAGAGATAATGGGTCAGGCAGTGTTTAAATGAATACAATTTGTGTGTTGTTATTTCTGGGGCTAAGCTAGCCGTGCGGGAGCCGGGTGGGATGAAAAGGCCTGCAGCCCTTTACTACACTGACTGCTCTTAGGACTGGAGGGGGAGCAGGGAGAGGGGGAGAGAAATGGGAGGAGGTGGAAATGTTTAATAAATAAATAAATAAAAACCCAACTAGTTTTGATTTATTTTAGGTGTATTTCCTTTAGGCGCCATTCTGTAACATGAAGGGGGTCTGCTTCTTTGGGGATTTCTTTCCCACCCTGCCCCCTAGCTGTTTAGTCCCAGAGAAAAATCAACCACAGACGACTCAGTAAGTTATAAAGCTGATTGGCCTGTTAGGTCAGGCTTCTTACTGGCTAACTCTCACATCTTGATTAACCCATTTTTCTGATCTATGTTAGTCATGTGGCTCAGTACCTTTTCCAGTGGGGCAGCTCACATCCTGCTGCTTCAGTGATCTGGGCAGTAGTGGGAGGAATTAGCTTCCTCCTCCTCAGAATTCTCCTGCTCTCCTTTCCATTTCCTATCTGGTTTTCACACCTACACCTCCTGCCTGGCCAATCAGCGTTTATTTAAAACATGATTGACAGAATACAAACAGTTCTCCTGCACCATGTATGTATATTCGGACAGCATGTGTGTACCTAGTGCTTGTAGAAGTCAAAATAGGCTTTTTGGTACTCCGGAACTGGAGTTACAGACAGTTGTGAGTAGATGGAGCAAATACAGAGACCCAAGCTAGACATTATGCCAAGTGAAAGACCTCAAAACACTCAGATCTAAATGGGATGTCTATATCAAATCCCTTTCTTCCTCCCCTCTGTACTCATAGATCCCTGGGAAAAAGAAAGCAGAATAAGTATAAGAGTCAGAAGGCATGGTGGACACCAAAAAAACAAGGCCTTCCAAGTTAACATGAGCCAAGCTCATACAAATTCACAGAGACTGAGGCAGCATGCATAGGGACTGCACGGGTCTGAGCTAGGACCTTTGAACTTGTATTATGGCTCCTAGTTTACTGTTTTTATGGGATTCCAGAGTGTGAAAATGAGTTGACCTCTGATCCCTGTGTCTTTCTTGGGCTTCTTTCCTTTTTTTAAATTAATTTTTCTATTCTGATGTTAGTTTTTGTTTTATATTTTCATAGTTTATTTTATTATATTTCATTATTATTATCCTTTATATGAATGTTTGTTTTATAATGAGAGACAGAAAGGAATTAGATCTGAATGAGAGGAGAAACTGAAAGGACTTGAGAGAAGAGAAACCATAAAAAGGCTATATTATGTAAGAAAAGTTCTATTTTCAATAAAAGGAAAATAAAAAGAAATATTCAGTTATAGAAATAGGGTAGAAAACAGATTAGCCTTGAATAACTTATAGTTCTTGAACCTATAGATGAATCCCACTTCACTCCAACATATGAATAAAAACAAGAAAAACCATATAACCATACAAAGGCATGTCAAAGCTACAAAGGAATGACTTTAGTGACCAAAGAATTAATGGTTTAAACAACAGTAGAATACTATTGTGACTGAACAGATGTCTCAGTATTAAAAGTACTTTCCACTCTTATAAAGGACCAGGACTCAGCTACCAGTGCCCCACCCCTTGTGTAAATCCAGTTTTAGGGAATCCAGTCACGCACAAGGTGCATACATACATTTAGACAAACACCCATGCACAATAAATAACATATCGTTAACAGAATTAGGAATTACAAAATAGTATTCCCATGTCCATAATGACAGAGGTTTTATAATAAATAACCAAATGTGGAAGAATAAAGTTAAATGCAAAATGTTTCAAAATAATGTATATGGAAAAAAGTAACTTTAACACAGAGAAACATTAAGTATTAGTCCTAGGAGACAAAACAGTCAAGTATACCATAAAATGGGCATTGGACTGCTACCTAGTCTGCACTCTAGAGGGGAATACACATAATAATTTTTACTGTAACTGCAACATACAGGAGTATAGTCACTACAGGGAATGAGAAACTGCTCTCCTGTTCTCTGACCTCTACCTATGTGCCCTGACATGTGTATGTGCGCCTCCCCTCTAAACAGTCAACAGAGGGAATATACCATTCCTTGAAAAAGATAAAGCAGAGAAATTCTCACTACAAAACATAAGTATACCTCATAAACATTCACAAAATTTCTCTAAACCCCACAATGAAGAGTAAACCTGACTGTTTCTGCCTTGGCGTAGCACAATCCATTGTCCCTTTGGAGTGCTTGCTTTTGCTAACTTTTGCTTCTACTACTTAGATAAAAAGCATCTGGCTAAATTCCTTCCTCCAGTAAACCAAAAACAGAGGCACCCCCACAATGTTGCCATATTTCTGTCAATCTTACTGCTCCGTTAGTAGTAAGTAATTACTTGTGATGTGTAAAAGCACATGGCTATCTTAGTACATAGTGGTGACTGCATTTTTCCTCAGAATTGTAGACATTCGATTTGAACTGACATGTTATTTTTCCAATGGAGTCAGACAAATAAGTGTGGCATGGGCTCTGGGAATCAGGCTTACTACAGGCAATCTCATACCATGAGTCAAGATGACCGACCTCGAGAACTATGGCTTAGCAGCTACTGATGAAAGAGACTTATATTCTGATTCTGGCCATTTAGGCACCATCTAAATTAACATATGCTTATTTCTTGGACTTTATTTCACTTTCTTTAAATTGTTTTACCAATATTGGAAAAGAAGAGACAAATTGAGAATTCTTCTCCCTAATTTGACTAAATTGTTACTAGGCTAAAATAATAAAATCATTTTTCTTTCTCTTATACTCTGTCTCTGTCTCTCTGTGTGCGTGTGTGCGTGTGTGTGTGTGTGTGTGTGTGTGTGTGTGTGTGTGTGTAAACAGTGTAAGGTGCCTGAGAAGAGGGAATTGAATCCCTTGGAGATACAGTTACAGGTGATCATAAACCATCCAATATGGGTGTTGGTAACAAATTCAGGTCCTCTGCAAGAACAGTATGTGTTTCTATATGATGAAACAACTCTCCGGCACCTCTCTCCTGAGACATATTAAATTTTGAGTTACTGCATTACACTTTATTTATTTTCCAATACATGTCATGTTAACTCTTAGCAACTGAGGTGAATAGAGGAAAAAGGAATGGCTTTATAAATGTTAAAGCCCGCATGACATGAAGCCTAACCATTGGGTAACACGGCAGCCACTGCTTCATCCACAGGAGGGACGATTTAAATTAAGATGAAAAAGTGTTCAGTCACTTGGGGGATGATGGGTAATGATAATGAGTCAAGATGTGTAGCCCATCAGTTGCTAGCTGCCTGTTTTTTCCTGATCGCCTAGCTCTTCTATGCCTTGAGGGTTAGAATTTCTAAACGATAGAATATCTATCAAAGTACACTTCTCAAAATGAAGCTCTTGAAACCATGCTTCTTGAGCACTGTGTGACATAAGGAATCCTGCCATTTTATAAATGGTCAGGACAATTCTTAAGGCAGCATCCCCCGCCCCCCCCCCAAAAAAAAGAAATTCCATCAAATGAAATCCCATCAAATGGGAAGGCACAAAAATCTCCACTTGAAAATAAGAAAATTTTTCCTTTCCTTTCTTGCTTTTGTGTGTGTGTGTGTGTGTGTGTGTGTGTGTGTGTGTGTGTGTTGCTATTAAACCCAGCATGGGAGACAATCTGAACCAGGATCTTCATCAATCAGATTAACTACTTTCCAAGATGAAAACAGACGAGGCACAGTGTGAGGCTGAATGGATATTTATCAAAAGCCATATTAATAACCATGTTCTGCTTTTCCCTGACAGTTCCATCCGAGGCTCCATGTTTAACATTTGAGTATCATATGTTTTTGTCAAGATGAGGCTGCTAAATACATCAATTAATTAATTCTTTTGAAGGACAGTTCAGAAAGGTAATAAGGTAACCAGTCCCTAAGGCCATAGCTAGTCATGGTAAGCAATATTCTAGAGGTAAGAAATTCGTTAACTTGGAAAAAATTAAAAGGAAAATGTTCTTTTGAGATTGTCTGGGAACAAGTTCTGATACATTTTACAGCAGCCGTAGTTATGTATTCACTTACATGTGTTCTGTCTGTGTGCATCATTGCCTACCTAACTCACATGGACCTCATTTACATATGAGGGTACGGGCTGACAAAAAATAACGAGGTAATTCTTTAATTCACTTTATCTAAATGGGCTGGAAATTGGGCAAAATTAAACTTAGAAAAATAATGAGGAGAATTTTATATTATTAAGATTATCAACCACACATAAGTGTTTCAGAAAATTAATTTGGTGGTTTAAGAAAAAAAATATGCCAGCTCACAGAAATTAACATTTCAAGTCATGCAACTTAGAGTGTTGAAGACATTTGTACCTTGTGACTGCAAGTAGTGGGGTACATATATTCAGAGATATGTTTTGGCATCTTCACTCCATGCAGGACATAGCACAGGCACAACTTATACAATTCTCATTTCAATGATGTCACATCAGCAACTCACAGTCAAAAAGACCACGAATAAACTCAGAGGTCCTTTTGAGTATCCATGTGTCAAGCTAAAGTGGGACATGAAATGAGATATTGGAACAAGACTAGCATGTGTTGATTTAGGCTCAAGTCACATGGGGCATCTCTTCAGTCTGGAGGCATATACACTATGAATAATTTAGAAAGGCCTCTACTTGTGTTACTTGGATCTTGTCTATTTATAGTGATCTAAGTTTAACAAAACTGAACCTGTTTTGGAAATATGTGGATGAGATGGTGTGTAAATACTTTACCAAATTACCAAGTGCTGGGAAGTGACTTTCACTGGAGTAAAAACTTTCCCCTTGAGGGATGGGGTTGGTAGTTGCAATCCTAATTTTGAATGGAAGGTATCTGCTCACTCTGATGCCCAGTGAATTACGGCTCTCAATTACTGGGTGCCTATTCTGAAGACGTGGATCATAACCATCTTGTTTTTGCTTTTCAAATCTCTCTCTTTGTTTTCATTACTTTACTTCCACTGCCAATTCTCATACAGGCCAATTATTTTTATCTGATTTATTGGAGAGAAACATGGAGGCAGTGATACTTCATTAATTTGTGAACAGTAGGATTACTGCTACAGGACTTTTCTGATTTCCTCCATCCTTTGTCAGCTAGGGTTTCAGAGAACTTAGAACTACTGATTTCTTCATGAATGCATCTGATCCCCAAGCTGATATGTTTAAATCGAAATATGTGTTTGATGCCATTAAGGGACTTGGATTATAGAAGGACGCTGTCCTCATATGCATGATTAGTGAACTTATAGCAAAGGTCTGGGTACCTTTTTTTTTCTCATATGACATATGAGGGTGCAGCATTTGCTCTTTCCTCCCTGTGGAAGACACTAATAAAATGGCATCTCTGAGAACTGGGCCTTCAAAAGACATTGAAATCTCTTGTACCTTAGACACAGATTTTATACCCTTTAGAACTGTGTGTACTAGTCCCCATTGCTTACAGGTTACCTATTCTAAAATATTTCTTTTTACTAATTCTAGTGTACTCGGGTGGTTAGCCTCTCAGTTCCCTGGACAAGTGCTAATGAAGTAAGGGCTATATGTCCTTTGGAAGAAATGATAACCCTTGGAGGTAATTCAGAGGAATTTGAAGCATGAAGCAGACCAGCTTCAAACCTCAGGTACCTTTGAAATCACACATTTGAAATGGATGTTTTAATCATAAACTTCCCCATTGTTATAAACCTTTAAAAAGCTTTCAAATATGGCATGTAATTCCCTTCTCATAACCAAGATGAAACATTTAGCGAGCACCTGAATGTGTTTGTCACAGTGGAGAAGGTGAGCCTGGGGAGAGGCTAGGCTGTCTGGAACAGCTGAGCCTATTTTAACTATAGAGCCATAGTCCCTGTGATGATGGGGTGAGCTCAGAGCAGAGAGCTCAGAGTCAGGAGAGAGCTGAGGGAGAGCAGGAAGAAAAAGTGTGGTTCTCCACTCTGCCCAGAAAGGCCCAGCGAAAGAACTGGCACTTTACAAACACAACTATCCAGTTCACATTCAATCCTATTGTATGTAGGAGGCCTTGACTCCTTGATGTCCTCCATTTCCTGGCCTTACTCCTTCCACTTCCTTTTTCACAGAGTTCCTTGAGCTCGAAGGGGAGGGTTATGACGAAGACACCTCATTTAGGGTTGAGCCTTCCAAGGCCTTTCACTCTGCATATTTTCTGGCTGTGGGTATTTGTTCTTATCTGCTGTAGTAGGAAGCTGCTCTGAAGATAGCTGGCAAGCCACTGATGTATTAATATAACAGAATGGTGTGATTGGATATTTTATTTCTACTTTCCTTAAATTAAACAGTTGCATTTGGTTTTACTCTAGGTCCCTGGTCTATCTAGTTTTAGGTTCTTGGCCACCCAAAGAGTGTTGAATATGGTTCCATCTTATGGAGTGGGTCTTAAATCCAATCAGATATTGAGTGAGCCTTAAATCCAATCAGATATTGGTTGATTACTCCTATAAGCTTTGTGCCACTATTACACCAGCATATGTTGGAGACAGGTCACCATTGAAGAATAAAGGGTTTGTAGCTTAGTTAGTGTTTATATTTCACCTTTGGTAGTGTAAAGACCATGCTCTAGTGCCATGAGTACTAAGTCACATGGACGAAGGCTCAACATAATCATTAGGTCTACTTCTCCATGTTCAATGAGTTATGAAGGTGTTTTCCTCAGCAATGCGGCCTTACTGTCAGTTTGTGAAGAGTCACCAAGGCCTTGACAATAGCCTGGATTGTTTGGGAATTCTTCTGCCACCCCTATAATTGGTTCATATAATGTTAATTTGGGGCATAAAATATATGTGTGTGTGTGTATGTGTGTGTAAATATATATGTGTATAAGATTATTTCATATAACATACATAATATATTCTATATATTACATATAACATATAACACGTGTGTTATATATGATTTTTATATTCTATTTAAAATATATGTAATATTATATAAAATACATTTTACATATATGTTATATACTATATATATATATGATCTTGTATATAATATACATTTTATCAAGAGCCTCTTTTGAATCTTGTTATTTGCCTCATACATTTCTTTGTCTAAACTTATTTTAAGTTTTAGTCTTATGGGTTTATACTACTTATCAATGTCTAAATCTTTAATATGTTTTAATGTAGTCTTTTAAATTAATCACAAATCAATTAATCTTTATTAACTGAGCATATTCTGTATGCTACAGAGTACATACTAATAATATATAAACTGTTGAGTTCCAAAGATATACACATACATTGACATGGTTGTTATTCTGAGTGAGAGACTGCATACTGTTCATGATAGTTTTCATCATTTGTGGTACATTTTTGGATTTTCTTCTCATGTGCGATACTGATTCTTTTCATCAAAAAATGTTAATGCTAATTTTAAAATGATTATGAAAGCATATATATTAGTATTTATATGCACACACAAATAAAACACATACTTTTGCCTTCTCAAGCATCTATTGATGCAATTCTATTAGCTATTATGGTAATTGCTTTAAATATATAATCCAATATAATGTTTAATGGTTTTAGTAGACAAAATGATAATCTTCATCTTAAAGCAAACATTTGGAAGAATTGTGATCTATTGGGAAGCACAACTGATAGGATAGCATTAAAGATACATGTTTTATTTCAAACCTATGAACTTACCTTTACTGTTTTTCCAAGGATTTTGCTTTTAACTGTTAACAGCTTCTATACACAGTAATTTAATATTTATGAAGTCAAATCCATCTACACTTTCCTTTGAGATTTGTGCTTTCAGTATTGTTCTCAAGGGGAATTTACATGCCCTAAAATTATATAAATATCATTTATACATTATCCCAGTTTATTATTCTAAAGATAGATTATTTTACAAAGCTTTGAAAGATGAAACTTCTTTACATTCTTTGCTTATGAGTGTGACTCCTATTTACTAAAGCTTATGACAACTTCAATGGGTTCATAGAATCTCTATAATCTATACATGTGTTCCAAAGGATCATGGTCTATTTTTCTAATTGTTTTTAATTATGATTATTAGTTTATTTCTTTTTCTGACATGTTTTTACTGTGTTTTCTAAGGAGCACAAAAAATTATAATCCTCTCTCTTTCAGTCTCTCAAGTGCTGGGATTATAGATTATACGCATTCACCATCAGTCCTGACTACCCTAATGTTTTTAAAATGCTTTGTATATGAATAATGTGGGTAAAATTAAATCTATTAAAAGTGAAGTCAATAGTTTATCATATTTTACATCAGAGTGTGTTGGCATTGGAATTTAGAACATTAAAAAGTTTTTATTGAGCTCTACATTTTTCTCTGCTCCCCTCCCTACCACTCCCCTCCCTCCTTCAACCCACCCCGCAGGTCCCCATGCTCCCAATTTACTCAGGAGATCTTTTCTTTTTCTACTTCCCATGTAGATTATATCTATGTAAGTCTCTCTTAGTGTCCTCATTGTTATCTAAGTTCTCTGGGATTCTGGTTTGTAGGCTGGTTTTCTTTGCTTTATGTTTGAAAGCCACTTATTAGTGAGTACATGTGATAATTATCTTTCTGTGTCTGGATTGCCTCACTCAAAATAATGTTTTCTAACTCCATCCATTTTCCTACAAAATTCAAGTTGTTATTTTTTTCTGCTGTGTAGTACTCCTTTGGTGTTGGCATAGCTGGATATCAACATGTAGAAGAATGAAAAAAGACCCATGTTTGTCACCATGCACAAAACTCAAATCCAAATGGTTCAAAGACCTCAACATAAAGCCAGCCATTCTGAACTTTATAGAAGACAAAGTGAGAAGTACACTTCCTAAGGATAACCCTAGCAGCACAGACACTAAGAGAAACAATTAATAAATGGGACCTCCCGAAAGTGAAATGCTTCTGTAAAGCAAAGGACACAGTCAACGAGACAAAATGACAGCCTACAAAGAGGAAAAGATCTTCACTAACCCCACATCAGACAGAGGTCTGATTTCCAAAACATACAAAGAACTCAAGAAATTAGTCATCAAAAAAACAAATAATCCAATTAAAAAAATGGAGTACAGATCTAAACAGAGAACTCCCAACAGAGAAATCTAAAATGGCTGAAAGACACTTAAGAAAATGCTCAACATCCTTAGTCATCAGAGAAATGCAAATCAAAACAACTCTGAGATTCCATCTTACACCTGTAAGAATGGCCAAGATCAAAAACATTGATGACAACTTATGTTGGAGAGGTTGTGAGGAAAAGGGAACACTTCTGCACTGTTGGTGGGAATGCAAGCAGCTACAGCCCCTTTGAATGCTAGTGTGGCTATTTCTCAGAAAATTAGGAAACAACCTTCCTCAAGACCCAGTAGTAATACCACTTTTAGGTATATATCCAAATTATGCTAAATCATGCCACAAGGACATGTGCTCAACTATGTTCATAGCAGCTTTGTTTCTCATAGCCAGAACCTGGAAACAACCTAAATGCCCCTCGATCGAAGAAAAGATAAGGAAAACGTGATACATTTACACAATGGAGTAAAAAGTTGTTTTTAAGATAAAATGAAGACATTAGTGTTGGCCCTAATTCAACATGACTGTATTCCTACAATAAGTTACATAGTCTCAAGCATCTACTAAGGGAAGACCATGTGAAGACTCAGGAATAATATTACCATGTTTAGGGACTGTTAAGAGGCTTAGGAAGAAAGCAGCCTTGCCAACACCCAGTTTTAAATTCTATCCTGCGAAATCTCCATTGTTTAAGTCACCCAATCTGTACCAAACTACAGCATCACAAGAACAAACTTAGGGTGTGACTTTGTTTCCTTTTGTTTCCATTATTATTCAGATAAGTTTCTTTCAGCATTGTTTATTTAATAACACATTAAGTGGTTTTTTAGAAATGTTCTAAACCATATTCTAAATCTATTCAGTGTGACTTTATGCAGGTTATATGTGAATAAACTTATACATATGTGTTTCACAATCCATTTTCATTTATATGATAATTCTTGTTTATTAAATTGCAGTGTAAAGACAGAGAAATTCTTCCACATTTATTTTCCCCCTTTTTATATCCTTTACATGTCAAAGGATCTATAAAATTATATTTTTCATATTCCTCATGGAATTTCAGTATTTATCTTGAAGTGGACTAAATTGAATTCTTAGTTTCATTAGAAAAGAGTAAACATTGTAGAATACAGATGAAATGGAAATAAAGACAGGGGTTATTTGGGGCACAAGTGTTCAAGTTAGTCGTGGAGTCATGGAGACTGAGAGAAAAGGCCTTGGAGAAGGATTACCCAAAATGAAGTGTACACAAAGAAGCTACTTGGAAATCTATGATGTTGCAATCCAAGTAAAAATTATAATAAAAGAAGATAGTAGAATGCCTGAATTATGGAAGAAAAGGAAGGAGGATAAGAAGAACTTAGGGTTTAAGTCAGTATGGGTTGAAGAGCATGGGGGCATAGGAGAAGAGAAAATAGATTAACCCAAACTGAGCACCTATGAAGTAGTTTTATGAAACACTGTTTCTTAAGCTATTTAAAATATATATGTATGTTAAATAATATGTGATATATTATATATTTTAATGTTTATATATATATATATATATATAAATAATGTGTGTGTATGTGAACAGAAGTATCCCACATTAGTGGATACTGCTCCAGAACACTTTATTAAGTAGCATAATTTACCCTTCTCTGAATTATTTCAGGAAGGTTTCAGAAGCACGAAAAGGAGTACAGGATATAGACATTGCTCTTGTTGACCCATCATGACTCTGAACCTTTCTCATCCTGGCTAGCTTTCTTGGTTTTAGAAGGTGCTACACAGGCATCTAGGGTAGAAACACATCACTGATCTGTCTTACCCAGCACTGGACCTTGTATCCTACAATTCAAGCCTACCTGTATTTTGCATTGTATTATTACATTTTTATATTGTATTATTACATTATTATATTTTGCATTGTATTATTGTCTTATTGCACTGATGCAATAATAGCAAGACTATTTACAAGGACAATGAACCATTTTCTTGACTGTCTCTGTAGCCAGGTTTCTTCGGAGGATTAATCACTCTTACGGTTAATACGGTCAAAACTCAAGGCTAGGAATGTCATATGCCCTAGAAGAGAACCTGTTAATGTTGCTTTTCTAAATAGTTCTATTTTTCATTTCATTTAAATATTTATGCTTAAATCCATTCATTAGAACTTCTTCCAACCTTCGTCAGAGAAGTTTCTTCCTGTAGCAAACCACGGTTAATGCAGAGATTGATTACTATTCAAAATGATGAGACTATTTGACTGTGAGTACTCAGCCATTAATGGGGTGTCCTCCTAAAGATTCTGCAAACATCTTGGAAAAGGATGCCAAAAAAATCTAAGAACCAGTTGTTGGTTTTTGTTTTTTGTTTTTTTGTTTTTTATCTTTGACTCTTTGGTGAGCACTGCCAGAAAGCTTCAAATAAATATACATGGAGACTTATTATTATTTATAAATGCCCAGCCTTAGTTTGACTTGTAAATGTCTGGCTTTAGTCAACTATTCTTAACTTAAATTATCCCATCTTCCTTTCGTCTCTAGGCCATTTCCTTTTCTTACTTCTGTAATCTTACTTTTGTTTTTACTCCATGGTTGGCTGTGTACCTGGGTGGTTGGCCCCTTCTTTTCTCACTGCTTGATCTCTATTGTTCCTCCTTATTCTCCCTGCATGTCAGTCCCATCTGTCCTTTCCAGGCAAGCTGTTGGTTATTCAGCTTTTTATTAGACTAATCAGATGTTTTAGACAGGGATAGTTACACCGCTTCTATCATAAATATAAAAGAAGGCAAAAACCCTAAAGTTCATTAATTCAAATGTTTCACAGCATAAACAAATGTAGCACATCTTAAAATAATATTCTATAACATCCGAGGATGCCAAGAGAGCTATGAAATCTTGTCCTTCGGATATACCAAGACTTCTGCTCAAAAGAATTCACAGCACCTGTGTTACAATCACATCTGTAAAAAGATATGACCAGTTAAAAATGCTTGCATGAAGGTAGGCATGGCATCTAAAGCCCCCCCCAAGCTGGAGATCTGATGGAAGTTGACTACTCAAAGGGGGAGAATCATTTTTCTTTGAAAGTGAGACCACTGACAATGTTCCAATCCCCGGTTGTTGATCTCATACTTACACACATATGACCAGCATTTAATGACTCATAGGGTTAAAAATAATCATAAATGAATCAATAACTAAAAAAGGAGATATGGAAGTCAGAGGGAACATGTGATGATGGTGTCATGGAGGAAGCTGGAGTCAATTATTGAGGAGTGGATATGATTAATATGGACATAACTGTATATACGTGTGAACATGAAGTGGCTATATAGCATGTGCAAGGAGCCTGAGGGGAGGCATATAATTACAGTTGAGTGTTGAGTAACAACAGCAAGAGAGCGACGCTATGCTTCTGCATATTATATATTTGAAAAGTAAATGAAGTTACTGTCGTACTTATGGATTTTATGTTGCTGTGAAGAGACACCATGACCACAGAAACTCTCGTAAAAGAGTAATAAACAGTTCAGAGGTTCAGTCCATCATCATCATGGTGAGGAACATAGGTAGATATGATGCTTGAGAAATAGCTCAGAGTGCTACATCTTGCAGACAACAAGAAATCAACTGTCTCACTGGGTGGTATTCTGAGCATAGGAGACCTCAAAGCCTGTCCCCACAGTGACACACTTCCATCCATCAAGGCCACACTTGCTCCAACAAAGCTATACCTCCTAATGGTGCCACTTCCGATAAGATTGTGGGGGCCAATTACATTCAAATTAACAAAGTTAATTGACACAGGTTATATATAACACTGCTTTCGAGCCAAGAGACTCAGTGCCAGGTGGGTCTCTCTGATATTCTAGATCATCTCCCTTTAGCTTGTTGGCTAGTGAGAGTCTCTCATATATTCCTGAAATAATAAATAATACAGCCCTTATTTTTCCTTACATACCAGAATTTATAAGACCTCGCTGCTGAAGATATCATGTGCTTGAGCCACAGGATATGGATAAATCAAGCTGGTACAAACCTGCAAGCTTTCTTCTTCCTAAGTAGCTTTTATATATAACAGAAAGAATATTCTTTATTATAGTCTTTCTGCTGCTGATAGAGTAAAATCATCAACAGTTCAACAATGCTATGAACCTTCTGAGCCACAGAAACAGGCCTAAGAAGATAGACCCTTACATGAAATAGTGGTAAGAACACTCTGGCTGTATCATGCAGTTTTTGACTGGATTTAAGTCCCATTCCAAAGGATAAAACCTGACCAAGAATCCATGGTTGGGGAAGTTAGAGGCCCTAGGAAAGAAACTACAGCTTTTATTTTGCTAAATTAACATAGATCAAACTGCCTTCTGAATACTTACCTTTATATTCACAGATTAATGAAATTTTCAGGCCATCATCAGAGAAGCTACTTTTTGTAGTGGATAAAGGTTAATACAGAGACCTGAAGCACGAATAAAAAAAAATCCAGAGACAGAAATTGAGGTACAAGCTGAAGATCAGAAAAGCAAAGTTGTCAGGCCACTAGAGAGTTTCTTACCTCTACCAAGGCTCAGACAAATGGGTGATCCTGTCCTCAGAATGACTGTGGAATTTAATGCTCTCCACCAAACCTCAGACTGCAGACTGAGACAGCACTGAACTCTTGCCTTATATTTCTCTCTAGTGCGGCGATCAAATGTGTGAGCTCTGTTTCTCTGTTACACTGATTCCCTCTCACATAGCCCAGGGTGGCCTTGAATCCTGGGATTAAAGGTGTGAGCCACAACCCCCTGGTTTCTAGTGACTTAGTTCTCTACTTTGAACTTCAGGCAATTTTTATTTATTAAAACCCAATCAAAATCTCACTATAGAGACCCACAATTAGTCCAACTGGAAATAGTTATAATGGAGTGTTCAGCCCATCTGTATTACTCCATTTTCCCTGAGACTCAGAGATCATTGAAGAAGAGAGGGCTGAAAGACTATAAGAGTTAGAGACTGGAGAAATCTGCTGTGACATGACAGGTCCTTGCACTCATGAATTCTTACCATTCTTGCTTCTGCTTGCAAAATACCCTCACAAGCTCAAGCTGATTAAGGTTGTAGCATCAAGGGGAAGAGGCTCAGGAAGCTTCACTCCTATCTGAAGTTCTATTGGCAGTTGTTGGTTGCTAGTGAAAGGACAGACATATTTCTTCAGGATTGTGATACTTACTAAATTGCCAGTGTTCCAAGGGATGGCCAATGTCCGTCATACACAGCACTAATTGTACTTAGTGGTTTATTTAAGAAATAAAAACTCAGACCATGAAATTGAGCAGGGCTTACAGAAGAATATCTGTGAGTAGATATCACCTAAATACATAATAGCCACAAACAAAAATTTTTAAGAGCAAATTAATAATATATTAAAACATCATTATTTTTATAATGCTCAGTTTTTAATTCAGGAAATGCAGTCTGATGCATCTTTTTTTGGTTCTGCATAGCAGAAGCAGTGTTTTATCTCACTTTCACTATCTCATATTTAACTTAATATTAGGTGAGTTATGATTTTTGGTCATATGAATAAAATTTTCTACTATACATAACATTAAATTTTTGACAAAATATGACATTTATAAAGCCATTTGGATGATGATAAGCAAAACAACCACTGTGATCTAGTGTGTCTTTTCATCCAATTTTGTCCTCTTACTACCTTTATTTTCTTTTCCTATAAATATTCTTCTTTATTTTTGTCCTTTTCCTTAGGGTGTATATTTGGAGGTTCAAATATGCACAGAATTACTTAATGATATCTGGACAGCTAGTTTAAATAATTTATCAAACTACAACTCCTAAGTGTTGAGCTGTCCAACTCCACCTTAACTGACATTGCCACAGCACATGTCCTGGCTTTCAGACATGGAGCTAAAGGATTTGATGCTTCCCTGCTGGATTTCCATCTTGTTTTAATCTGATCATCACCTAAACATTTCTACTACGCTTACTTTCTTGAGTGAGAATGTTTACTCAGTGACATTGATCTTGGCCATATGTATCTTTCTCTTTCCTTTCATTGGATCTCACAGCATGAGATTTCAAGATAGATTTATGTATTAAGTTGGAACTATAAAGACTGGGGACTCTAAATGCATTTCACATGATGAGAAATCCCATAGAAATTGGGACCGAGAGGCACAAAGTTACAATTTGAATCTGAAATGTCTTTATCTGTTCATTTTTATCTCTGTTTGTATCAAGTTGGTGACACCATTTTAGAAGTTCTAAAAATTTTACAATGTATAGTTTAGATGAAGAAAGTACACCCTATTTTTAGAGCTGGATGCTTTCTATAGCTCTTTTTGAATGGAGTTCCTGGGCTATATCATCTGTAACATGATAGGCTAGATCCCCTGAAACATGAGTTGGAATAAAACCTCTTCATTCCATGGATAACATATTATGTACTTGGCGAAGCATGGTAGAAGGAATTAATATAACTATGTTAAGAATGAGATATTTGCTTTGTGCTTTCTTAGATGGCTTTAAAGTATTCTGATGTCAGATTCTAAACTCATACTTCTTTTTTTATTTTAAAATTAATTTATTTTCCAAAAAACCCCCATTCTTTTCTCATTTTACATGCCAATCCAAGTTTCTGCTCTCTCCCTTCCTCCAGCTCCCTCCACTAACTCCCTTATCTCACACCCCATCCACACCTCAGACAGGGTAAAGTTTCTCCCCATGGGGAGTCAATAAAATCAAGCACATTGCTTTGAGGTAGCACCAAGGCCCTCCCCACTATATCTAGGCTGAGCAAGGTATTCCTCAAAAGAGATAGGGCTTCAAAAAGCCAGTGAAAAAGTAGGGATAAATCTTGGCCCCACTGCTAGTGGCTCTGCAGATTTCCCCAATCATACAACTGTCACCCACATTCAGAGGGCCTAATTTGGTCCTATGCTGGTTCCCCAGCTGTCAGTCCAGTCAGTGAGCTCCCATTAGCACAAGTAAGCTGTTTCAGTGGGTATCCCCACCTTTGGCTTGACTCCTTTGCTCATATTATTACTCTTCCCTCTCTTTGATTGGACTTTGGGAGCTCAGTCCAGTGCTTTACATCAGTTGCTGGATGAAGGTTCTCTGATGACAATTAAGATAGTCATCAATCTGATTACAGGGGAAGGTCAGTTCAGGCACCTTCTTCACTATTGCTTAGGGTTTTAGCTGGGGTCATTTGTGAATTCCTCGGAATTTCTCTAGAGACAGGTTTCTTGCTAACCCCATAATGGCTCCCTCAATTAACATATCTCTTTTCTTGATCTTCCTCTCTGTTCTTCCCCCATCTAGACTATCCCATTCCCTCATGCACTCCTCCCCCTCCCATTCTTCCTTCCTTCCCTTCCACTTTCCCTTCTTCCCCCTCTGACCCCTACACTCCCAGTTTTCTCAGGATATCTTGTTTATTTCCCCTTCTCAGGGGATCTTTGTATGTCAAACTTCTTTTAGGTAAACAAATAATTTTGAAAGAAAATCAGCAGTTTGCTTTTCATTAGTGTCTGTTTGTTGCTCTTATACTTATTAATATTTAAAAAAAAATGTTGGATTGCCCCAGTCGACCCCAGGTGAAAGCAGACTCTATTCCCAAAGCATAGATGACTGTGGGGGCCATGAGAACAGGCAGTGAGCTCACAGAGCAGGTGTTAGCCCGGCACAGATGGCTGTGGGTCCCTGCAAGAACCCCGCAGGCCATGTGGGCAGACGGGGAGCTCACAGAGCAGCGGAAGCGCATCCCGGGAGAGCGGCTGGCTTTGGGCAGGCAGACACATGGCAGGCGGGCAGGAGACAGAGACTGGATAGATATCACATGTAGAGTGAGATTGAAATATTTATTTAGGGGGTTATGGAGGAGAAAGGGGAAGGGAGAAGAGAGAAAGCGAGGGGAGAGGGAGAGAAAGAAAGAGAGAGACAGAAAGAGAGAGAGAAAGAGAGAGAGATGGGGAGATACGTGCAACCCCCAGAAGAGAGCAGTAAGAATGTGTGATCCAAGATGGTGGGGAGAGGTCAGGGGTTGCTGGGAGTGGGCATGGCTTGCCCCTTAAAGGGATGAAAGAATAACATTCCCAGATACTTTTTATGATAAAAAGCTGGACATTAGACATCACAGTTTGACGGAATTGGGGCGGTGAATTCTCAAGACTGCTTCTGGCTGATTTGTGGATGTCATCTTTTGGGGGAAAATCTGAGAAGGCTGTGTGCTGTGAACCTTCTGGCAAAGCTGGTCTCTTTGCTCCTGACAGGTGTCTGTGGCATGGAAATGTCTGGTGTCCCTTGTACCTGGTTAAGGTATTGGCAAAACAGAGGACAAAGTTAAATTAAGGAAAAATCTTTTTAGGACCAGGGAATTGAGGGCGATGTATCTGACCTATTTATGGTGGGTTCTTTAATTCAGCTCCCTGGAACTCACAAGAACTCCTTGGGTTTGTAAAAAACAGAAGTTTTAGACATATACATTGTATGATGACTATGGCATATTTTTGTACAATGAAAAGTATTTTTTTATTTGGTGAGGTAATTTGACAAAGCCCCTCAGCTATCAAACTGTAAGAGATCTTTGAGAAGGATAAGATTTTACTTGAGTTACTGATTAAAAAATGACAGAAAACTTACTTGGTTGGCACCCAGAACTACTCTTTTGGGTCCTCCATGGTCGCTGAAGGTTGCATTTAACCTTTGCTGTTTAGCGCAGGGCCTGTTAGGCTCCAGAAGACCCTGTGGGCTAAGAAATCTGTAGGAAGACAGGCCTACCTTGACCTGGGCAGCTAGGCTGTCGATTCCAGTGATTCTGCCCATGTCTGGAGGTATTTAGTTTAGGTGAAAGGCAGTTTTGCCCAAAGGTCAGCGCTCAGCAGTCGAAGCGAACTGTAGATGGATGTTGTTCTGCAACTGCATATGGACATTGTTTTGTGTCCATTTGTCTTCTGTCTTGGAGGAAACAGAGTGCTGCTGCTAGGAGCCAACCTGTCTCTTTTTGTTGTGAAATGTTTTTTAGTAATTAAATATTTAAATATCATATTCCCCAGATCTTTGAGCAGTTGAGGGTTCTTTATATTAGGTATACAGTATTGACTCTGTCTGGAATGTTGGGTCTGAGCTTGACTGTACTGACTCTTAACAGGTAAGATTTACATTCGTAAAAAGGCAGAAGGAAGAAAAAAAACTGTATGTAACAGCTTAATATTAAATATAAGGCATTTTTGAAAGAGAGTTAAAAGTACATGCCAGTTTAAAATATGAGACTTATGATTTTGTAGTCTGAAATGAGATGTAATAAACAATTATTATATAGAGAAAGAATGAACAGGAATTAGGCAACGTGCATGCTTTTGATGGGCCCTATCAAAAACATGACACTGTGCAAAACACCTGTAACAGTGGTAACGCAAAACACATGTAACAGAGTTAGCAAGAGTATTTCAGTGAACACTGGGGGAACACCAGGGTATACAAAAGAATGGGAGAGCTTGGTCACATGACCTGGCTCTCAGCCAAGATGATGATAAAGTCTCCTGAGCCCAGTGAATATGGCAGTGGTCACATGTTGTGGGAAAAAAGTTACAATTTTTGAGCTGTACGGATGTTAAGCTTAATGAGAGGGACCTAAAGGCGTGATCTGCCCTGTTGCTGAGCCGCCATGCCATGCCACAAGTCGCAGAGGGGAGCAAAAGGCTGGAACCGAAAAATTGCACCATGACATGGCTAGAATGGAAAAGCCAGCTGGAATTTTAAAAGCTGGGAAGCCGGTTGCTATCCGGAGCCAAAATTGTGAAAACCCGCAAAACAGACACCTTCCCCCTAAGTTATATTGAGGCCATTTTTTTTTTTTTTGAAGAAAGACAGATAAATGTGGAGGATTTGTAAGGAAGGACAGCTTGCTCCCCATGGTCAAGGCCATGGAAAAAACTCACAAAAACCATGGTACCTCAAGACTACAACGAGAACAGCTCCCTGTTTAGGCGAGTTGCAGATGGCATGAACACCCAGGACATGTGGGCGAGCATCCCCGATCCACGTGTGGGGTGCTATGGGCCTAGCTGGATCTGGGCAGATTGCTCAGAAACCAGAGGCTGACCCACACCGTAGTGGCAGCCGCGATGAAAAGAAGGAAGGAAAGGAATAAAAAAAGAGAAAGAGGGAGAACTGGAGACCCCGGACCTCCAGGTGTGGGTGAGCTGAGTGGCTGGCCACGGCCGTCCTGTCCCAGGCACGGGCTTAACAGAGGATGCAAGCCAGAGTTGAATGCCAGCAAAGGAAATAACTGAGGGGGGACCTGAGGTTGGGGGTAGTCCCCCCATCCTAGAAACACCTGGGGGTTTCTGGGAGCTCAATGGTCAATTCCCAGGCTAAAAGGGGTGGTTAAGCTGGCCAAAATGGGGATGCTCACTATTGGAAGCTGGTGTTGTTTGAAGGGGTCGCGCCCAGGCAGATGGAACATGAGGGTCGTTGTCAAGAAGGTCCTCAGTCCCGATTCTGTCCCAGAAGTTGGAACTCAGAGTCCTGGATGGAGCCTGAAGCAGGGACCCCGGCCCCAGGACAGGCAAATCTCTCAAGTCCACAGCACCAAATAATATTTCAAAAATGTTGGAGTAACCCAGGCAGCCCAGGCAGCAACAGACTCTAGTCCTAAGGCAGAGATGACTGTGGGGGCCATGTGAGCAGGTGGGGAGCTCACAGAGCAGTGGGAGCACGTCCCGGGAGAGCACTTTGTGAGCACATCCCAGGAGAGCGGCTGGCTGTGGGCAGGCAGACACATGGCAGGCAGGCAGGAGACAGAGACTGGATAGACATCATATGTAGAGTGAGATTGAAATATTTATTTAGGGGATTATAAAGGAGAAAGGGGAAGGGGACAGAGAGAGAGAGAAAGGGAGAGGGAGAGAGAGAGGAAGAGAAAGAGAGAGAGAGAGAGAGACAGAGAGAGAGAGACAGAGAGAGAGAAAGAGAAACAGATGGGGAGATACGTGGAACCCCCAGAAGAGAGCAGTAAGAATGTGTGATCCAAGATGGTGGGGAGAGGTCAGGGGTTGCCGGGAGTGGGTGTGGCTTGCCCCTTAAAAGGCCAAAAGAATAACACTTATCATAGAGAATAATGCATTTTGTGTCTGTCATTTAGTCTATATTCTTCTGTATTCTTATATTTATTTTTATTTTATCATTAAATGACAAAAATTTTTACACATAAATAAATATATCAAACATATACTTGGAAGTGGTACAAATCTTAAATATTGTTGAAGGCAGTTGCCTTATTTCTCTTTCTGCTTCTCTTTGATTCTGACACTTTGTTCAACCTGCCCACCTTTCTCTGTCCTTTCTCTCTCTCTTTCCCTCTACAATATATATGCACTCAGTCACAAGGGTATTTTGTTTATCTTTCAACAACAAAGCGGTCACTCAAATGCTTGAATGATTTGCAAGTTATTCTCGTGTTTAAGCAAAAACAGAAGAACTTTGCAAGATATATTATGTCCCTTTTGCCCATGAGGCCAAATAATGTGGTGGGAAATCTAGGCATCAGTTTAGGTAAAAAAGGAAAACAGACAAGTGGAGGATGTGCATGGACAGGACAATAGGAACCTCTAAAGCACAGAACAATTTTGGAGAGTCAGGATGGATTGTCAGGGTGCGTTCTAAGAGCAGATGGTTGGAAATATACATTTGTAAGTATATTTAATGGAAAAAATTTATGTGGAGTAATTTTCATATTTGTTTACTTTTTATTTCTTCTTATATTCTCAAAGTCACAAACTGTGTAGGCTTCATTATCCTGGATAATGTTTGAAATAGTTCGAATTTCTTTAATAATTTGCACCCCACTTTCACTGACTTGCAATCAGTTATTTTCAATACTGTAAGTGTCTTCAAATGAATTTCCCTCTGTCCTCTAAAGGTCTTTTTTCAAATTGCAGTCATAGTTAGGACACGACAGCCCATTGACAAAATGCTGTGTGACAATCTGTTTCCAGAATAAACTATATGTTCTTGATCAATGGATAGAAGACTCTATCCAGGCTATTTTGAGGTTTTTTTTTTCTTTTCTGAAGATGTTACATGGCTTCTAGGATATCCTTAGCTAATCTAAGTTCATAGTTATGAGAGTATTGAAGTATTTCCCTTTTTGTTACTCTCAATACTATTGATAGTTTACTTTGTCAGAAAAATTAGTCAGCATATCTTTGCACTTGTATAAGCTAGGACACCATGCTTTGATTCCTGTGTGTTTAACATACTCTACAGCCATGGCTTCCTCCAGGACAAACAGATTCCTGTCATTATGGAAGTTATTTCTTGGATGTAATGCATTTCTTTCTTCTAACTATTTGTGTAGGCCCATATTTCTATATGGCATGGCAGCCAGGTGCTAAAGCCATAGGCCGGATCTGAAGTGATCACATAGCCCTTCAGACAGGCTGTCTCTGCCTAACAAAAGATCAGGATGTTGTTGCTCCTTTCTTTGTAATTTGGAGGATGCTTTATAGAGATGCTGATTCAGCTAGCATACACAGCAGACAGGTAGATGCAGATGTGACAAAATGCCATTCACCTGGTTGCCTAAGAGACAGAATGTTGGTGTAGTTTTCCCGCTCAGTTTATGTGTTGGTATAAAAGATGTTTGGATAATAAACGCGGGGAGATCTTCAGGAGGAAGAAGCCTGAGATGCCTTTCCATGACGACTGTGTAAGCTGTGTCTGATTATTCCTTGTGGCTCCATACCAGTCCAGTTATGGAAAATAGCTATCTATGATGGGGCCCACGAGCTCTAACATATGTGGTATTTGTATTTGTAAATGTTTTTCCAGTAAATATTTCTAAAATTTATACTGAACTTTCAACTAATTTTATTTTACAGATTACAAGCCAAAATAACCTGATTTTAACCTTTCAATAAGATCCTCTAAAGAATGTGTGTCTTTTATGTCCTGAATTCATGCAAATTTTTATAATTTCTTAGTGTAATCCAAATTTCCAGTGTGTTTAGTATAACTAAATTTCTATAAAGTGTAATTTATATATAAGAAAACATTTTTGTTATCGACACTATGAAAATATAAATGCAGAAAGTAAAATCTATCAAGCATGTATCTGGAAGTGACACACAATGTCAAATAAATATTACTG
The DNA here is from genome assembly GCF_982192425.1 of Myodes glareolus. Taxonomy (NCBI): domain Eukaryota; kingdom Metazoa; phylum Chordata; class Mammalia; order Rodentia; family Cricetidae; genus Myodes; species Myodes glareolus. The sequence continues at coordinate 8,382,901 of NC_142050.1, forward strand.
GTGAACTTAGCTTGAGTTGTTGACAGATAACAAAATATATTTGCAAAAGTGTGTAGGAAATGGATATGGTAGAAAACACCGTAATCCCATCCCACTGGAGAGTGAGACAGTGGGATTAAACGTTCAGGCCTGGCCTTGACTATAGGAAAGAGAGAAAAAGTCGGGTGGTGTTGGAGCATGCCTTTAATCCCAGCACTTGTGAAGCAGAGGTAGATGGATCTCCATGACTTTGAGGTCAACCTAGTGTACAAGAGCTAGTTCCAGAACAGACTCCAAAGCTACAGAGAAAAGCTGTCTCAAAAAATAAAAACAACAACAAAAAAATTCAAACCAAAAACAAAACAAAACAAAACAAACAACAAAAGCAAAAAAACAAAAAAACCCAAGGTGTTCATGTTGAAAAAACAAAAATCACATTTGTATTAATGTTATTATTTTTCATTATACTTTGCTTTTTTGATTTTTTCTTGTAACCACAGAAGTGTCATTAATTATGCCTGTTTTTGAAGACTATTTCTTGCTTTCAATTGAATTCTATTAATTTATCTCACGATTACATTTTCTACTGATAAGATAAACCAAATGCAATAAATCTAAAGAGCTTGAACAAATTAATCACAGTGAAGTAAATTAACATGTGGTCAGAAGAAAAATAGCTGTTTGTGGGAAGATTACATCAAATAGCACAATCATCCATTTTAATTGAAATGATGAAATCTTTACTATCCCCTCTTCTTAATAATTTGGGTTAAACCTATAGAAAAAAATATTTCTTTTACTTGAGTAACTTGAACCAACAAATTCTTCCAATAAAATTCCAAATAAATAAAATCAATAAATTTTCTTTTATTAAACATGGATTATTTTCTCATACAATTAATAAAATAGAAAATAATATAAAATAAATAATAAAATAAAATATCCTGATTATAGTTTCTCTTCCTTCTAATATTCCCAGTTCTTTCTCACCTCTCCTTCCCTCTGGATCCATTCCCTTTTTGTCTGTCACTAGAAAAGATCAGGCTTCTAAGAGAAAATAATAAAATATCACAAAATATAATAAGACAAAGAAAACTTTCATATTGAAATTTGACATGGTAACACCACAGAGGGAAAATAAACCCAAGAGCAGGCCCAAGAGTCAGAGACCCACTCATTCTCATAATTCTCAGAGTCAGGAGTCCTATAATAATACTAAGGGAATAGCAATAGCTATTATTAATATTCTATTACTCTATTATTAATAGAATAGCAATAGCATATATATATGCTGTTGACCTGGTGCAAAGTCTTGTAGACCCTGTACTTGCTGTTTTAGTCTCTGTGAGCTCATATGCATCTTGCTTATTTGATTCAGAGGGCCTTTTTAAATTAATATCCTGCATCCCCTCTGGCTTTTATACTATTATCACCTCTTTTGTTGGATTCGCTCCGAGGGGACGAATTTGATGGAGATATCCAATTTAGACTCTCCCCAAACACACCAGGCTGTGAGTCTCTGTATCTGTTCACATCAGCTACAGAAGTAAGCATCTCTGATGATGACTAGATAAGGGACTGATTTATGATTATAGCAGAATTTAGAGTCGTTTTATTGATTTTTTTGAGCAATGGTGTTTGGTTTTACCTTAGGTCCCTGGACTACCTAGACTTTGATTCTTGGTTACTCAAGCAATGTTGAATATAGGATATGTCACGGAGTGTGTTTTAAGTCAAATCAGACATTGCGTGGCTACTTTCACAAATTCTTCGCCACCATTGCCTTAGCATATTGTGCAGGCAAGATAGAGTGTCAGTAGAAGGTTTTGTGACTGGTTTAGTATCCATCTTTCACTTTTGGTAGTATGGAGAGTAACTTCCCACATTAAAGAAACTAGAACAAAGGGGTAAGAGCTCCAAATGGGTACAAGCCCTGCTACTCATTGTGTAGAAAGTTATGAGGAGTTTCCTTGACAATGAAGCCCTGCTATCAGTTTGTAGAGAGCAACATTTTGCCTTAGCAACAGCCTGGATATTTTTGTAGGGATTTTATGGAATTCCCTCGGTCAACAATTCAATTGAGTGCATCCCAGTGCTGCGGCTGGAGGCCTCACCTGACCTCAAGAGATGGTCAGTAGAGACTTCCAATCATCCATTAATAAGAGTTCTCATTAAGATCACCTTCATAGATTCCAGGACATTTCAATTACACTAGATTTCCACAGTCTGCCCCCCAAATGCCTCCCATTCCACTTGTCTTTCCCTGCACTTTCTCCCTCCACCTCATCTCTTCTACCCTCCTCTCTTCCCTTCCCTATCCACGCCCTCCCATCCACCAGTAAAATCTATTCTACTACCCTCTCCCAGAAATCTGCATCAGCTTTAGTCCCCTCCTCTACCTATCCTAGTTGCTCTATGTATTGTAGCTTGGTTATCATTTACTTAAGAGCTAATGTTCACTTATAAATGAATATATGCCATATTTATTTTTCTGTATCTGGGTTACCTCACTCAAGATGATTTTTTTCTAGTTCCATCATTTGCCTGAAAATTTTATGGCATCATTTTTTTAACTGCTGAGTAATACATCATTGTGTAAATATACCACAATTTCTTTTTTCATGTAGGACATGACCTATAACATGTAAGTTGTTTCTGAGTTCTAGCTCTTATGAATACAGCCACAATGAACATTGTTAGGTAAATTTCCTTGCTGTAGGATGAAGTATGCATTGGATATATGCCCAAGAGTGATAGCTGAGTCTTGAGGTAGACTGATTTTCAACTTTCTGAGTAAACACCATATTTATTTCCATAGTGGTTATACAACTATGAACTCCCAGCAGCAATGGAAGTATATTCCCTCTTTTGTCCATAACTTCTCCAGCATGAGCTGCTACTTGCGCTATTGCTCTTAACCATTATGGCAGGTGTAAGTGGATTCTCAGAGTCCTTCAGATTTGTATTTTCCTGATGGCTAAGGATAATGAAGATTTCTTTAAGTGTTTCTCAGCCATTTGAGATTTCTCTATCGATAGTTTTCTGTTTAGATCTGCTCCTCATTTGAATGGGATTACTTATTTGGTTCCTTCCTTTCTTCTTCCATCCTTCCCTTCCTTCCCCCCTCTCTCTCTCTCTATTTCTTCCTTTCATTTTTGTAAAAAAGATTCTTCCACCATATGATACATCCCAACCATAGTTTCCCATTCTTGCACTCCACCCAGCTCTCTCCACCTTTCCCCCCTCCCTCAATCCACTCTCCCTTCCTTCCCTTTCATAAAAGATTAGGCCTCCATGAGACAACAATCAAACAAGACAAAACAAGACAGAAGAAGACAAGTTTAAAGCTCTCATATTAAGGCTGGATAAGGCTTCTCAATAGTTGGAAAAGAGCCAACAGCAAGCACAAGAGCCAGATACACCACTCACTGCCAATATTAGGAGTACTACAAAAACACCAACTAACAGTCAACATATACATAGATGACCTGATTGATTTTTTTCACTTCAGACTTTGTGTGTCCACATGAGCTCTGTTTAGTTGACTCAGTGGGACATGTTCTCCTGGTGTTCTATATCCACTGTGACTACTCCAATCTTTCCTCCCTTTTTTCCATGGGTTGCCCCTTCTCTGAGGGTAGCAACCAGATGGAGACCTTCATTTTAGGCGTTCCCGCTGCATAACGTCTGGCTGTGGCTATCTGCACCACTGCCCATTAGCTGCTAGAGGAGAAGCCTCTGTGATGACAACTGGACAAGGCAATTATCTGTGATTATAGTAAATATCATTAGGAATCATTTCATTGATATTTTTTCTTTTTATCCAGTTTTGTTTGGTTCTACCAGAGGACTCTGGGCTACCCAGTCTTAGGTTTCTGACACTCCAGGCGGAGAAAGGTACGGGCTCCATCTTCCGGTATGGACCGCAAGTTTAATCACATATTGGCTGGTCACTCCCTCAAGTATAAACAACCATTGTCCCAGCGCAACTTGCAGGCCAAACAGATTGTAGGCTAATGGTGTTTTGACTGGTTTGGTGTCCAGTTTGCTCTTTTGGTAGCTGTTTTGTTTGTTTGTTTCTTGAGTTCTTTATACATTCTGTATGTAAGTCCTTTATTGGATGTGGAGTTGGTAAAAATCTATTCCCATTCTGTGGACTGCAGTTTATCCCATTGATGGTGTCCTCTGCCTTATGAAAAGTTTCCCAATTTCGTTAGGTACCATGTATTAACTGTTGGTCTTACTGACTTCACTATCTGTGTTCTGTTCAGAAATTTGTCTCCTGTGCCAGTAAGTCCAAGGCTTTTCCCTACTTTCTTTTTTATCAGGTTCAGGGTATCTGGTTTTATGTTGAGATCTTTGATCCACCTGGACTTGAGTTTTGTGCAGGATAATAGATTATCCTCTATTTGCCTTCTTCAACACATAGACATCAAATTTGATCAGCACCATTTGTTGAAGATTCTGTCGTGTTTTTTTCCCAGTACTTCATTATTTATCAAAAGTCAGATGTCCATAGGTGTGTGGATTTATGTCTGGGTCTTTAATTTGATTCCATCAATCAACATAACTTTTACTGCCTGTAATTCTCTTTCTTAAGAGATTATGTTAAGTCTTTATGTGATTTGAGTAGCAGGTTAACTGTGACCTAATGAAAATAATTTACCAACGTTCTTTCTGTCCTTATTTTATGAAATAATTTGAGGACTATTGACCTTAACTCTTCTTTGAAAGGCTGGTTGAATTCTCCACTAAAATAATCTGGACTTGTTTTATTTTTTTTGAAAGACATTTAATGACTGTTTTTACTTTATTTTACTAGGTATAATATGTCTTTTTAAGTTGTTGATCTGACATCAACTTAACTTTGTTAAATAGTATCTATCAATTTCTTTTAGATTTACCAATATTTTGGAGTTCAGATTTGGAGTATATATGTTCTTACAACTCTCTAGATTTTCTCAAGGTCTGTCATTATACTCCCCTTCCTCATTTATGAACTTTTTAATTTGGATATTCTGTCAGTCTATCTGTTAGTTTGGAGAAGGGTTTGCCTATCTTCTTAGTTTCTCAATGAATCAAATCGTTTTTAATTTGATTCTTTCTATTGTTTTCCTTGTTTCCTTTTTAGAGATTTCAGGCCTCATTTGTATTATTTTTTCTCTTCTACTTTTTCTGAATGTATTTACTTATTTTTGGTCTGGAGTTGTCAGGTGTGCTGTTAATTTGCTAGTATGATAGCTTCCCATGTATTTATTGATTTTTTTGTAGGCATTTAGTGCTACAAACTTTACTCTTAGTACTGCTGTAATTGTGTCCATTAATTTTGTGCATACTTCATATTTATTTTCCTTAATTCTAGAAAGTCTTTAATTTCTTCTCTTTTTTTAAATTTCTGTCCTGACCATTTGTTCATTTAGTAGAATGCCATTCAATTTCTGTTCTTTCTCTTTTTGTTGACATCCAGCTTGAAACTGTGGTGGCCCAATAGGATGCAGAGGGTTATGTCAATTTTCTTGTATGTGTCAAGAAATTGCTTTGGAAATTGAATAGCAGGGTAGAAGGCATATTTATATGTTTCAGTAAAATATTCTCTTGATATCTTTTAGTTCCATTTGGTTTATAATTTCTGGATGGCAAGTCCATTGGTAAGAGTGGGGTACTCAAATTTCCCACTGTCAGTGTGTTAGGTTTGATGTGTGATATAAGCTATAGTAGTGTTTCTCTTACAAACTTGATTGCCCTTGTCTTTGGGATAAAGGTGTTAAGAAGTTAAATGCCATCTTGGTAGAGTTTTCCTTTGATTGGTATGTAATTTCATTCCTTATCTGTTTTGATTAGTTTGGGTTTGAAATCTCTATTGTAAGATATTACAGCAGCTTGCTTATTAGGCCTGTTTGCTTGGCATATTTTTTTCTTACTCTTTACACTGTAGTAATATCTATCCTTCTGTTTAGATTTGTTTCTTGGATGCAGCAGAAGGATCATGGTTTTGCATTCATTGTTTTAATCTGTATCTATTCATTGGGGAATGAGACCAATTAGATCAGTGATATTGAGAGACATCAATGACCAATAAATCTTTATTCCTGTTATTGTATTGTTGGTGGTGGTGCTGGTAGTGTGTTTAAGTATGTGTGTGTTTCCTTTCCTTTTGAGTTTGCTCATGTCATATTATGTATCTTCTGTGTTTTCATGGTTTGGCTTTCTTTGGTTGAATTTTTTCTAGTGTCTTCTGTAGGGGTGGATTTGTAGAAAATATTGTTTAAATTTAACTTAATCTTGAAATGTCTTATCTTCTTCATTTATGATGACTAAAATTTTTTCTGGGAGCAGTTGTCTGGACTGGCAGCTGGTCTCAGAGCATCTACAACACATTTCAATATATTTGGTGTTCTTTACGTTTCTTGTACTTTTTATAGGCATGTCTTTGTTTAGGTTAGGAAATATTCTCTGATGTTGATCAAAATATTTTCTAAGACTTTGAGCTGATTTTTTTCTTCCTCTATATCTACTACTCTTGGGTTTGGTCTTTTTATAGTGTCCCATATTTCTTAGATGTTTTATGTCGGGAGTTTTAGATATAACATTTTTTGAACAATGTATTCAATTATTTTTATTATTTCGTCAATAACTAAGATTCTCTCTTTCATTCTTTTATTCTATTACTGAAGCTTGCCTCTGCAGTTCCTGTTCAAATTCCTAAATTTTTGCTTCCGGAATTTCCTCAGTTGAACTTTGTTTATTGATTTTATTTCCTATGTCAGATCTTGAACAGTTTATTTACTTCTTTACACCGTTTGTGTTTTTCTCGAATTCTTTAAGCAATTTATTCCTTTTCTCTTTAAGGACCTCTATCATTTTCATAAAAGTTATTTTAATGTCCTTTCTTGGCTCCAGCTATGTTGGCATATTCAAGATCTGCTATGATGGGAAAGCTGGGCTCTGGTGAGGATGCGTTGCTGTGCCTGGTTTTGATTTTGTTTTTTCTCTGGTGTCTCTGCCTCTGGGCTTGGGATGAATAAAAGTTTAGATGCTGACTTTTCGCTTTGTCTTTGTTAGTTCAGGGTTTTGTTCTTTGCTTTCTGCTCCCTCTCTTGATTTTCAAAAGCCTCATGGCTGTGTGTGTGTGTGTCTTTTTTCATGACCTGTTCAATTGATCATAAGGGATACCTGCTGGTATTGGAGGCTGAGTAACTGGAATGAGGATGGGGAAGGGAGGATGGAGGAAAAGGTGTTTGTTTTTCCATAGAGATAGAGTCAGAGGAGAGAAAGACTGCATCAGTTTTCCTGTTACAGAGCTGTCATGAGACTGGGAGCATAGGCTCTCAGGAGCAGTAGTGGAGGGGTGGGTCTGCCTTCAGTCTTACTTGTTGCCCTGTGAAGAGCTGTTCTTGGGTTGGCAAAAGGTACCGGTTAGAGCAGGGTCCTGGGGCAAAGCAACAAGTGGGAGAAGGGGGTTAGGAGGGGATTGTTTGTGGAATCCACAGGAGATATGGGGGAAGGAAAGGCTGCAGCTGGTGTTCTTTGCTAAGGATGAGACTGGGTGATTTGTTTGGGCAAACAGAGAGCAAAGTCTTTATCTTCAATACTTGTTAGAATATTTTACTTTAATTTTCTACATTTCTATATACTTATATCCAGAAACAAGCTTATCAAGTTGAACTCAATATACAGGGAAATGAAGTGTTAGGAAAAGTTGTATTGCACAGTTATGCTGGCATGGGGTTTCTTTGGAGAAAAGGCAATTCTCTGTGTTTTATTTGTGAATTGTCATTTCAATATTTTAGAAAGATAATTAACATCCTTTTTATTTGATAAGAAAACATGTGACTCATTGCCACTCGCTGGGCAACCAGGGGTGGACCTGATCAGAGTCCATTTAGTCCACTTATTTCTTTTTGGATCAGTATTTAATTAATGTTCGCTTCAAAATTGACTCAAAAGATGTGATACTTTTTTTTGCGAATCTTAAGATTAACACTTGCTGAGACCTTCAGTAAATTTTTATGCTGTTTACACATCAGTTCTCATGGTTATGTATAGAACTATTAGGATACAGTGAGAGAAAGAATGTAAAGCAGAGTCTGTGAACTTCTACAAAGTCAAGGTATTCTAATGATGTGCTGTGCCACCACAGACTCTGGATTTAATGACAGCCATTTGGTTGGTAGTGAGCATCGTTGCTCTGAGAAACAACAGTGTACTGTGACATAAAGGGCACTGACAAAGTTTCAGGAGGTAGTTATCAGCTGAATCCAGGTTCTTACACGTAGAAACCTAGATTTGGGCATGCTGCAATCAATTTCAAAGTTTTAATGATAAAATGGTGATTTATTATAATGGAATTTTACAGGAATGTATGAGTTAGAAAACAAATTGTTTTGTCACAATCTCTGGGGAGGATCTGGGAGACATTGGAGGAGGAGAAAGAATATGATAAAATATATTATGTAACATTTTTGATTAAAAAATAAACCTTACAAGACTATTTGGTAAATAAAATGAAAACAAAATGTTCAAAACAGTCACAGACATGTCTCAAATATCAGTTCAGTCAACCGTGGCATCTAGCCAGGAATAAATCTAGGATGTAAAGCATGGGCCCAAATCAGCCTGTGAATAACCCAGTGCACAGAGGCTCCCAATAGTGTCTTCACTGGAAGGTAGAACATCCTTTCAATTACAGATCCTTAAGCTCACGGCAGCTTCTGAGAAGCCTGGAGAAGGCAGAGTGGGTGCCTGTGCTTTCAAATGATGGTGCATACTAGTTCATTCTTCCCTCACGTTCAGTCTACAAATGAAAGAACAAAGATTCATTTATTTCAGAGTGATAATATTAGTCTACAGAGTAAGAAATTTTTTCTCATTGTGGCATATTTACAGTTTATTAAAGTAGCAGTGGTGCTAATAATAAAATTTTACTAATATTTTTAAAATTTGTTATATCTGTATTTACAGATTTATAAAACATGATTTATTTCTGCAAAGAATCTCTCCATATCTCTAGTTATAGGAGGAAAGTCACCTAAGTAGGTTTAGAACTGCTTATTAAGAAGTCTGGAAAGAAATGAGTGGGGTTACATTAGTGAAGGTCAGATGAGGCATTCTTTCCCCTAAAAAGAGAGTTATGTGGCCATGCAGGGCCTGAGGCAAGTGTGGTTCTCTGTGGTTATTTCAAGTCTCACTAGCATTGATGCCATTCAAACAATTGAACATTCTTTAATTTTTCTGAATGTAACATAATTAGACAAAATCATGTTTATATGTATTATACCATGCCGCATTCCATTAGTCTTCAGGGAAAGGTGAAATTGGAAGATGAAAATAATTAAATGTTTTCAATCACTTAAAAGTCAGAAATAAGCAAAAGCATCTTGCTGTTTGTACTGCTGCATTATCAGCAATTTTATTTAAGAATATTTTAGTTAGTGATGGCAACATTATTTCCTGGATGAAGTAATTATGTAAGTATGAAAAAGCGCTGTGTTCTTGACAACCTGGTGTATCAACTGGAAAATGCAAATTCAACAGATTTGACCAGTTCAAATCACCAGAACTGGACCCAATAAAAACAGGAACTCTAATTTTACTTACTTTTCTCTTCCAGAACAGAATTTAAAGTGTGAAGTTCCATGCCTTAGAGTTCCCCTAGAATAGAAAAGGGAAATTATGAAAATCCAACTCACGTGCCAACATTGATGATTTGAGATCCTTTACATATCTGCTTATTTCCTTTTAGCTATGTTATATTTTGGCATTTCTTTTTCAGTAAATATATGAAATTTAATGTTAGGTTTTGACTTTTGTGTTTGGTTCCTTGTTGTTATCTGTGTTTGTCATTGAATTGAGTTGCCAGGACAGAATTATTTTCTATTTGTGATTAGATGTGAATAGACTGGCTATTTGCTATTACACAGAGTTCCATGTCCTACAGTATATGTGTTGACTTCTGATAATTTCCTTAAGATAGCTTTCTAATTGAAATAACAGGGGAAAATGTCAGATAATTTTGTGTTGTTGTGTTTTTATAATGTAAATTACTTTCAGGGTAGAAAAAAATAAAATTGACATATTTCTTCTTCTTTACAAACTCTGCATGATTTCTTTTTAAAATGTTTACAGTACAAAAGTAATTACCAAAATACATAAATATCTAGTCATAAATTAGGGACATTTATGAAGTAAGCAATTCTTAGAATTGCATCCAAAATCAAAATCCACTAAAGAAGGATATAGAAACTCCTCCAGTAGAGATTGCAGGAGATTGAATTTATAATGAACTTTTCAGCAAATAAGAGACAGTTTCAGGGGTAAATATTACTGATTAGGTAAATAATTCACACTAACCTTCCTCATACTTCTCAAAAAAGCACATGGCAAAGACATGGCAAAGCAATGCTTTCCTTGTATTACCTTGATGAAAATGGCAAAGACAGCGTAAAAGATCAGAGAACTCAGGAGGATCGCTGGAAGTTTGAGATCAATCTGATTTACATGGTGAGCATCAGGTTAACTAAGGCTAAATAATGAGACACCGTCCCAAAGCAGATTAGATAAAAATTTTAAAATATATAATAAAAAAGTAAGAAAATTGTTTTTAAAAAAAGAAACCATGAATTGGTTGGGTAGAAATGAGGAGTGGGAGGAGCGACGTGATGTAATTATACTTTGGAAAATTCATGTACACACATACATAATAAAATCATTATTTTATATAACACACATTGTAACTAACACCAAATCAGTACAAAGGACTGGATATTTTTATGAATAAATATATAGGCATAAATTTGATCTTCTGGAAGAAACAGATGCTTCCCAAACACATACACTTTACCAAAGGTAAGCCTCAATGGGAAAACAGAACAGACCTTGAACAAGCAAGGAGATTAAATCAGGATTTTTAAATTCTTTCATCACAAAAATTTCCAGACTCGATGGATTGACTTTTGAGTCCTGCCAAACATTTCTTAAAGTGTTGATATTTTTAAATTCCTTCAAAATTTAGGATGAGATACTGGTTTTTCAACTGTATTAAACGAAATCATCATTAACATGATTCAATGACCACACAAGGGCAAAACTATAAAAAGACGTCATAGATTTTCCTAGATGAATACAGATGTGAAATTTTTTAACAAAAATTTTCAACCCCCCCAAAAGTTTAAAAAATATTCACCAAATTTAGTAAAATTCATATAAAAGATGCTAAAATGTTTCAACATGTTTCTAATCAATATTCCAATAATAGAACAAGAGAAAATAACTTATATTCACCTCATTATGTGTTTGTATAGAAAATGATGTTGAAAACATTTACTATCCATTCATTGTTGATCATATGAGTCAAATAAGAGGATTAAGGTCATTTAAAAAGTATATACTCTTGTTAGATGAAGCTCATTCTCATCACTCTGGTTTAACAAAATTTTAAGGACTACATGAACAATTAGACAGTAAAATTAAATTAATGGCACACAGATTGCCTAAGAGCAGTCAAGGTTTCCTACCCCGTGGAAAGTACAAGGTCCTCCCCCTCCATCCAGCTCTATAAAGGTGAATATCCAAACAAACCAGACTCCCACAAAGTCAGTCCATGCAATAGAATCAAAACCCAGTGCCATTGTCCTTGGCTTCTCAGTCAGCCTTCATTGCCAACCACATTCAGAGGGTCCAGTTTGATCACATGCTCCATCATTCCCAGTCCAGCTAACCTTGGTGAGCTCCCATTAGATCAGTCCCACCGTCTCAGTAGGTGGACACATTCCTCGTGGTCCTGACATCCTTGTTCATGTTCTTCCTCCTTCTGCTCCTCATTTGGACCTTGGAAGCTAAGTCTAGTGCTCCAATGTGGGTCTCTGTCTCTATCTCCATCCATCACCAGATGAAGGTTCTATGGTGATATGCAAGATATTCATCAGGTGGCTATGGGACAAGGCCAGTTCAGGCACCCTCTCCTCTGCTGCCCAAGGAACAATCTGGGGACCTCTCCTTGGACCTGGGAACCATTCTAGAGTCAAGTCTCCTGCAATTTTGGTGGGCATTGCATTGAAATTGAAACAGTCCTCAAAAGTTTCCCAACCAAAAAAATCCCAGGATCAGATGTTTTCAACTCAGAATTTTACAAGATTTTCAAAAAAGACCCAATGCCAATACTCCTCAAATTTTTCCACACAATTCAAACAGAAGGAATATTACCAAACTCTTTTTATGAGGTTACAATTACCCTAACACCCAAGCCACATAAAGATATTACTACAAAAGAGAATTACAGACCAGTCTCACTCATGAACATTGATGGAAAAATAATCAAAAAATTCTGGGAAATGAAATCAAAGAACAGATCAGAAAAATTATCCATCATGATCAAATCAGCTTGATCCCAGAGATACAAGGATGATTTAACATATGAAAATCTGTCAATGTAATCCATCATATAGACAAACTGAAAAATAGAAATCACATGATCATCTCATGCTGAAAAGCCTTCCTCAAAATACAACATGCTTTCATGATAAAGTTCATGGAGAGATCAGGGATACAAGGAACATACCTAAACATAATAAATGCAATATATAGCAATCTAATAGCCAACATTAAACTAAATGGAGAAAAACTCAAAGTGGTCCCACTGAAGTTTGGTACAAGACAAGGTTATCCACTCTCTCCATAGCTATTCAATATAGCTCTTGAGGTTCTACCTAAAGCAATAAGACATCAAAAGGAGATCAAGGTAATACAAATTGAAAAAGAAAAAGTCAAACTCTCACTATGATGATATGATAGTTTACAAAAGAAACCAAAAATTCTATCAAGGAACTTGTACAACTTATAAACACTTTCAGTAATGTAGCAGGATACAAGATTAGCTAAAAAAAATCAGTAGCCCTCCAGGTCATAGACAATAAATGGGCTGAGAAAGAAATCAGAGAAACATCACTGCTGTGGGACAATTGTCTGTACCCTGTCACTTGTATTTTAAATAGACACTAATTGGCCAGTGGCAGAAGAAAGTATAGAAGGGGCAACCAGGCAGTAAGGAGAAGCAGGTCAAGGAGAATTCTGGGAAGAGGAAAGATTCAGTCTGCAGTCATTATCCAGACACAGAAGAAACCAGACACAGAGCAAGCAAGGTGTGATTGCCTGTCCAAAAAAGGTGCCAAGCCATGTGGCTAACACAGACAAGAATAATAGTTTAATGTAAAGTGTAAAAATTAATTAATAAGATGCCTGAGCTACTAGGCCAACCAGTTTATGATTAATGTAGACCACTGTGTGTTTATTTGGGATGAAACAGCTGTGGGATTGGGCAGGACAGAAACCTTAGTCAACACATCACCCTCCACAATAGCTACACAAATAGCATAAAATATCTACCTTGGAGTAAGTAACTCTAACCAAACAAGTGGGAGAACTGTACAACAAGAACTTTAAATCTTTGAAGAAAAAAATTGAAGAGAACCCCAGGAAATGGAAACATCCCCCATGCTCTTGGGTAGCTAGAATTAACATAGTTAAAATGACAATCTAACCAAAAGCAATCTAAAGATTTGAATATATTTTCAATGATAATATTAGATTATTTTTTTAAAAAATTAAAGAGAGTAGAACAAAAATGACAATATCTCCCACATTCATTTATTAGAAGAAAATATTCCAATGACATTAGTCACAGAACTAGAAAAGGGGATCCTATAAAATTAGTATGATCACTACATAGAGAACATACATAAGGTTGTATTTCAGTCATTTCACATAGAAATATCTATACTGGTCAGGTAGTGATGGTGTACACCTTTAATCCTAGTACTCAGGATGCAGAGACTCTATGAGTGTGAGGCTAGCCTGATCTACAGAGTGGGTTTCAGAACAAGTTCCAAAACTACACAGAGAAAAATTTCTATCTTGAAAAAGCAAAAAACAAAACAAAACAAAAACAAAAACCAAACAACAAAACAAAAACCAAGAAGTATCTAACTTAAATCTTATATCAATAAAAAGTATAATGGGTTAAATTGTGACACCCAAATTAAAGTTCTCAGTGTGATCTGAGTAGAGAACAGAGATTTATAAGAGCAGTTATATTAAGTTGAAGACTTACTTGGTTATATTATACCATAAATGTAATATAACTCCTATGCTTAAAACCTGAAAAGAGATGAGATTGATGCAAGCAGAGAGAAGGTCATGTGACTATGGAGGCATGGAGGAGGAAATTTAGCTTCAAGCTTGAGGCTGCCTCCAACCAAGGAAGCCCTAGAAAGAGGCAAGAAAATATCATCCAGGAGCCTTCTGAGACCGCTTGGTTCTGCAGACTTGCAAGTTTCAGACAGAATGCCATTGGAGCTGTGAAAGAATCCATGGTGATTGTTTGAAGCAATCCAAGTCAGAATCCCATGTAAGTAATTACAGAAAATGTACAGTCATAAACTCTTCGCAAACATTGGAATACTTCAGTCTATAAAGATGCTTCATTGGCTTTTTATTGTGACATATTTATGTATACTTACATGGGAAGAAATCTACTTGCAACTTTAAATATCTGTTATAGAATCTGTGTTGAGTGGTATTAACATTGGTATTATATTTGATAAAAAGCCTTTGTTCTAGAGCTTTGCCAAAGCTGGTGATAGATAGCAGAAAGAATGACCTGTTAAAAAGAGTTCTATTAAAATAATCCTGTCTGAACAAAAAGACTAGTCATGGAAAATTTATGGTTACATTTTGAAGAAATGTTTATAAACATATTGTAAGTTAATTTTTCTGAAATGTTCATGTTAAATATCTTTTAAAGAATAATCTGAAACTTATCACCTTATTGACTTTTTAATAGGAAACACAATCCATTTTTATTTTTTACTTATTTTTGGGAATGCATTCTTTGCTATTTTTCTAGGTTAGAATATAAAGCAAAGGTATCCATCCAAAGAGAATGGTTTACCAGAAAGCCAGCACAAGCAGTAGGATTAAATCCTGGTGCCACTGCCAGTGACCCCATAGTCTTTCCCAGCCATAAAACTGTCACTTACATTCAGAGGGTCTAGTTTTATCCTATTCTGGTTTCTACCCTATCCAGCTGGTCTTGGTGAGCTCCCATTAGCTCAGATAAACTGTTTTAGTTGGTGTCCCTGTCATGATCTTGACCTTTTTGCTCATCTTCTCACTCCTCCCACTGTTCAACTGGACTTTGGGAGTTCAGTCCAGTGTTCCACTGTGGGTCTCTGCCTCTGTTTCCATCAGTTGTTGGATGAAGGGTCTATGGTGACATTTAAGATATTTACCAATCTGACTACAAAGCAAGGCTAGTTCAGGCACCCTCTCTTCTATTGCTTAGACTCTTTGCTCAGGTCATCCTTGTGGATTCCTGGGAATTTCTCTAGTGTCAGGTTTCTTGCTAGCCCCATAATAGCTCCCACATAATATCTCAATTTAGATATCTCTTTCTCTGCTTTTGTCTTTGTCCTATCTCTATCTTGACTATCCCATTCTTTCAAGTTCTCCTCCACTTCCCTTTCCTCCTTCCTTTTTCCCTTCTACCCTCCTTCCTATCACCCATGCTCCCAATTTTGTCAGGTGAGCTTGTCTATTTTGACTTTACAATTGGATCTCTATATATTTCTCTTAGGATACCTTGCTCAGCCTAGATATAGTAGGGAGGGCTTTTAACCTTCCCCAAAGCAATGTGCCTTACCATTTCTCTTAGGATACCTTGCTCAGCCTAGATATAGTAAGGAGGGCCTTTGATCTTCCCCAAAGCAATGTGCCTTACATCTCTGAGGAGTGGATGGGGATGCAGTGGGAGGAAAGGTGGAGAAAATGAGAGGAGGGGAGGTAGTGGGAACTGGGGTTGGTATATAGAATGAAAAAGATAGTTTGTTTTCTTAAAAAAATAAAAATAAAAAAGAGGACAAATCAAAGTGTTCCATTATAGCTCC
The DNA here is from genome assembly GCF_982192425.1 of Myodes glareolus. NCBI lineage: Eukaryota > Metazoa > Chordata > Mammalia > Rodentia > Cricetidae > Myodes > Myodes glareolus. The sequence goes on from NC_142050.1 coordinate 8,398,818, forward strand.
TTCTCACATGGGTGTGGCTCTCTCACACTACCCGAGTACAGATGAGTTCAAGATAAGTGTATTAAAATAAGAGTAATAAATGATTTATTTTGAGAAGTAGAAATGAGTTGTTTTGTTTTGTTGGGGTTAACTGAAATTGTAGCATGCATAGATATTTTAAAATAATATCAGAATGAGCATATTCAGGGACTTTTCAGAGATGCCAACCAAGGAAAAAATGTACCTCCCTTGTTTGAAGCCATAAAATGATAGACACTTAACACTGAGATGGTGTGAGAGGTCCTTCTGTCTATGTGTTGCTCTTTTTGGTTAATGAATAAAGAAACTACTTTGGCCTGCTGATGGGGCAGAACTTAGGTATGTGGGGAAAACTTGACTGAATGCTGGGAGAAAGCAGAGAGAGCGATGCCATGGAGCTGCTGCCAGAAACTTTAGCCAGTAAGCCAGAACTATGTGGCAATACACAGATTAATAGAAATAGATTAAATTAAGATGTAAGAGTTAGCCAATAAAAAGTTAGAGCTATTGGGCCAAGCAGTGATTTACTTAATACAATTTCTGTGTGATTATTTCAGCTCTGGGTGGCCTGGATGAACAAGCACTTCCTCCTACTACGTGAGATGGCATAAGTCTCCACCAAACTATCATCTGTTATTTGGTCTATATATCAAGGACTCACAAAAAGAAGACTGAGTGAAGACTCTCAGAATAACTGTCCACCAATCATCTATCTGGACCATGTGTTTTCTGCTCTTTGACTATTGTTTGGCCTTTCACATTATAGCAGGAACATTTTCACTCTCAACCTTGGCTTCTGCAGCTTCAGCAATTCCAGCAAGTGCTCTCTCTTAGCACTGGTCTGGTTTCTTTTCTTAACAACACGGACTCTTTTCATGTCACTTTAAAAGTATCTTGATCTCTGCTGCAACCTCCTTTAACGAGTATTCATTCTGTTATCCATATGTATTCAAATAGATATACAGATATATTGACTTGGATGGAAGATATGAAAATTAATACTGGTAAGTTACATTGAAATAAAACAAGATCAGTGACCACAGCTAGATTATCAAGTCAAGTGGCTTATATGGCAAATTGTTGTCAATGAAACTCCTAAGCCATGAGATTTTACTCTTGTTCAATCAATTCAGACATTGTAGAAAAACAGAAAAGTGTTCATGTATGTTTCTGGCACAATATACTCATAACACTGAGCTCCAGAGTGAAATCCTGTTTAGAAAAAAATCAAAATAACATGCATATAACTAAACAGTACTTGAATAAATGGGAAGACCAACAGCTATGTGAGTGGAACTCAGAAAAACATTTGGAGAAAAATGACTTTATTTTATGTACAGTGTGTAGGATAGGTCTATTGTTTACTGTCTTGAAGGTAGGTCTAGACCAGTTGTATGAAAAGCTTCAAGTCTAGTGGTACGTGAGAACAATTCTATATTCTATAATTATTTTTAAATAAACGCTGATTGACTGTTAGCCAGGAAGGATGTATAGGTGGGACAAACAGACAGGAAGTAGAGGCGGGACTATAAGAACAGGAGAATTCTGGGAAACAGGAAGCTCCCTTGGCAGTCCTGCCCAGATCACGGAAGAAGCAGGATGTGACCTGCCCTGCTGAAAAAGGCACTGAGCCATGTGACTAACACATATAAGAATAATGGGCTAATATATGTTATAAGAGCTAATACAAAGCCTGAGCTAATGGGCCAGTCAGTTTATGATTAATGTAGACTTCTGTGTATTTTCTTTGGGACCTAAAGACTGTGAGAACTGGGCAGGACAGAAACCCGAACAAACAGGCCTTCATGTTACAGAATAGCACCCAACCTAATGTTACAGATTGGCACCCAAAGTGGTAACCTGATTACACATAAAATCTGATAGAGCTTCAGAAGAATACAGAGTTTAACACAGCTTCTTGTTGTTTACTGGTAGCTTGCTGCAGCTGCTTTAAGAGAGATTTTCCCGCTGTATCAGGGAAAAACATGCAGTTTTAAAACACTGCCTTTCTGGGCTATGCTCCTAGCACAACCTCTGTCTCTTGTGGGAGACAGAACATTTAGATGGGGTTTGTGAGTAAAGTGCTGTGGTGTGCCTGGAAGTGGGTCATTGTGAGCTGTGGCTCAGAGGCACAAGTGATTCAGAGGCACAAGCAGCTACGCCATGTTAGTGGTACAGTGCACATGACTCAAAGGTACAAGCAGTTTTGCCATGTTGGACTGGGCATTGCAAGCAAACAGTACCTGTATTTAACCTGGGATTGTATTGTCACAGCTTAGATTCTTAAGAGCTTAGCATTTTAAAAGCGCAAAGCAAAAGTGTTCCTGGACAGTAAAGAATTACAGATTCACAATAGGACATATTCAGACATAAATGGGTCGCAATGTTAAATAAATGTACAGAGGCTTGGGAGAGAAAAAAAGAGAATAGAGTCATAAAGTTAATGCTTTAAAAAAGGGGATAAAGTTTTTAAAGAGACAGAGTACAGATAGCTATAGATTAAAAATAACAAAAATAAGCCATGTAAAAATGAAAAATTCACAGAGATTCTGTATTCTATATATTATTATGTTTTCTTTAAATTTTTTGACTGTGAAGGACCTAACTGCTGAGAGACATTTCATTGTGAGTGCTGCTAAGTTAAATGAGCATAGATATTATAAAGGTATTATGACTTCAGAATTTGGGTCTAAGGATATGATACATTGGAAAAGAGGTTCTTCTTCTATTTTCACAGAAGATAAGACCCTGTGGATTGCTTCTAGAACAATATGGTATGATAGACCACTACCTCCTGAAATGTTGCCATAAACATCCTCAAAAAATTACTTCACTTAACTGCCTACTGAGATGAACCTGGCACACAGGATATACCTTAAAAGAATGACTAACAACACCCCCATTTAACATAAAGCAGTTTGGAAAGAAAAAAAAAACTATGTCCATATTCCCAAATATTGTTTATAAATGTTCTTTTACATTTAAAGGGTGATATGATATAGAGATGAATAATTTGCATTGGCAAAAACCTTGATTTATTGATATAAGCTTAAGGTCAATTTTGTTATATGTATATGCATTTCTGATCTTGATTAAGGTATTGTGATTGTGTAGTTCATTTAAAATGTAATGTATAATTAGGAAATATAGATTGCTAATAAATAATCATCAATAATAGTCAAACTTGTAGTCACATTAGTTAGATATTCTAGATATATAAAGATATATTTCAGTTAGATAGGCATTCTTCATATCTTTCAAAGAATACAGAATATGGCATTCAAAATGTTTTAATAACTTAGGGTTTTTCATAACAATGAGAGACATACGTTCCTGACAGCACCAGGTACTTCAAGAGGAAGATGGACATAGAAGAGGCTCCTTATGGAGTTTGATAGACATTTGGGCAAGAAATTACTCTTGCCTGGACTGGTGCATAAACTGGGCATGCAGTACCACAAAGAGATGACTGCTGAACTTGCCTAAAGGAAAAATGGTCCTTCAGGGTTCCTGCTTCATGAAAGAATGTGCAAGACATTCTGCAGGACACAGAAAAAAGTGATTGAACTACCTTTAAAAATTCCTGCTTCATGGAAATGTCTGCTGGATACAATGGGCCTGTAGGCCAAAGATAGATGCCCCAACAGTACAGAATAACTTTGGGTGACTGTACAGGCAGCGAGATGTCTCTGTCATTTCTAGAGTTTTGGAAGTTGCTTACAATGCACTTCCTGTTTACTTCGGTAATATTATAGCCTTCTGGAGTCTTTGATAGAGTTGAAGAATAGATAGATAGTTATAGTTATAGTTTTCCTTTGTTATGTTAAAAGATAAAGTGGATATAAATATTGCAACTGTAATTCTTGCTTGATACCTATTTCGTTATAAGTAATTTTACTATGTTAAACTTAAAGCCTTCCTTTTTGTTTAAACAGAAAAAGGGGAAATAGTGCAGAAGGTTCTTCTGTCTATATATTGCTTTCATTGGTTAAATAAAGAGACTGCCTTGGACTTTTGATAGGGCAGCGCTTAGGTTGGTGGAGTAGACAGTGCTGAATGCTGGGAAGAAAAACAGACAGAGAGAGCAGCCATGGAGCTGCCAGGTCAGACATGCTGAATCTTTCCCTATAAGTCACAACATCGTGGTGCACACAGATTATTAGAAATGGCTTAAATCAAGATGTAAGAATTAATCAATAAGAGGCTAGAACTAATGGGCCAGGTGTGTTTAAATAAACAAAGTTTCTGTGTGATTATTTCAGGTGTATGCTAGCAAGGTGGCTGGGACACAAAGTAGGCCCGCTCCTTCATGTTACAGTCTAGTGTAAATTTTAGAACTGTCAATGTCCTCATCCCAATGATAAACTATTTCTCCTGTTCTCAGCATTCTTTTAATTTAGTTCTTTGCCTAAGGTTCAGGCCTTCTGAGTTTTTCCCAATACATGTTAGTGTTTCTATTGGTGTCATCCTTGTTCAGATCTTGTTTAGCCTGCTGTTGTGGTGAAATATTATAGGTGAGAAAATGGGATATTAAGATTACTAAGCATGCAAACATGAACCCCCAAGTTTCATTCCCAAAAGTCATGAAAAATAAACTGGATGTAGTGGCTTACTCTTACATAATCTCAGCACTGGGCAGATAGACATATGAATATGTAGGGTGCCACTGCTCAGTCAGACTTGCCTAATTGGTGAGCTCAAAGCCAGTTAAGGACCCTTTGCCATCAAAATAAGGTAGGCAGTGTTCTGAAAATGGACGCCCAAGGCCAACATCTGGCTTCTATATGCACACACACATCCATGTATCCTTGTGTACCCTTAAGCATGAATATGCACACCCATTTAAGAATAAACAAAAAGATTATATTTTCTTTAGTAGTCAGTAGTCTTTGGTAGACTATTGTTATGAGATGTCAGGAATCTATTTTTTTCTCAGGATTAAAGATAGCAAGGCATGTATGAATTCATTGGATGAATGTTGCTTTTGTTTGTTTATTCTTGAGGCTTTAAGTGTTAGCATTATGCTCAGTACCTTCCAAGCCATTTTACTGCCTCCAGGATGAATCTATAAACAATCTCAACTGATTTTACTCAATATTTTTTTCTCAAATTGTCCAGTTCTCTTAACTCTCATCACAGTTTTTTATTACTTGCAATTTTTGCTATGTATTATGATGTACAGTGTATTGTTATGCACATTGTCTTAGCAGAAACATAATTGTGTATATTTATAGATTATTATACAACATTTTAGTATACATGCGTGTGGGCTAAAATTCCTTGAAAAGGGCTTTTCTGTGCAAATTGAATGATAGTGTACAACCCCATGATTGTTGAAATTTGGAAGGCTACATGTCAAGAGTCATAATTATCTTGGTCTTTTTAAATCCCTCCAATAAGTCAATTATCACCCACTACTACTTGACCTTATATACTTTTGTCTGTCCGAGGAAAACTGTGGGGGAATTTGCAGCAGACTACTAGCTTCCATAAACCCTCAAGCTGAGAATGTTTTATGATAGCATCTGCCTCACTTTGCTGTAAGCTGTATACCTGGTTCCCATCTCCCAATGCATTTCCCAAATGCTCTGATTTATAAATCCATTTTCTTCTGTGACTGTAAAGGTATTGTAACCACTTCCACAGAAGAACATGCCATTCAATCAAGGTTCGGGGCTCAAAATAAGCTATCTTGTATTGTCTTCATAGTAGGAACTGTTCTGTATCAGCATGGACAAATTGAAATAGTCGGAACAGAATAATTAGCATTCCACCACCTTCCATACCTTTCATAACTTTCCCCAAGTCAAGTTAGCCACTGTCTTGTAAGACTGCAATAATACCATTCAGCCCACTCTCAGCACGGCAGCTGAAGCTGAGACTTCACCACACAGATATCTGACATTAGCATGTGCAGCTGCCCTTTCACTTTCTCCTACATCTCTAAAGAAAATGACCAGAATTTTTTATATGACTATGCTAGTATTTAATGATCTAAGTATTTTTCTGCTTAACATAGCATTTTTTTCTTCTTCAGATATGGGATTCCCATCAATGGTTTTTGAGGAGTTCTGTAAATGTACCTATTTTCATTAGCCACAAGTCTGAAATGTATTATGGGAAAGAAGTTCTGTCATGTTTATCACTTTTAGCCAACTCTCCCAACATGCAGATCATGGTAGCAGTGGGTTTTGCTACCATGCTTGTAGGGAAAAATACATCAAATCATCTTGGTTCCAGGTCCCGGTGTCATAGGACGATAGTATTCATGGTCTAGAGGATCTTTTCTCAGTGTGTCATATGAGCAGACAGCATTCTTGTTGGATAATACAAATGAACAAAAAAACCTGCTGATTGTTACATATTCAAATCAGAGCTGCTTTTGTGGTGCGTGATTTGAATCATGGCATTAACTGAAGTATTTACTCTTTCAAGGAGTTGGACTAGTACCTAGGCTACCTCTTGAACTGTAGTGTTTGTATTTAAATGTTCATGTTAGTTCTGTTCATAATCTCTAGGTCAAACATTAGTCTTATAAGCTTGAACCAAATTTAGTTTTATAATGCTTAACATTTACATTGTCATTGAGTGATTTTCAAATGCTTGATAATGTTTATATTTCTGAGCTATTTGTATTTTATACACAAATTCCAAGTCTATACAATGTTTGAAAATATTGCCTAGTTAATTTTCATCATATTTATGTTAGCTGTATGACATTTTATATGTAATTTTTGTAAGACAAAAACATTTTACCTTAACCAGTTTTTTGCCCATCGCTGACCTTGCCCATGTGAATTTCTGGTCTGATAGGTGGTGTGGGAGAATTGTCTGTATTCTGTCAATCATATTTTAATAAAACGCTGATTGGCCAGGCAGGAAGTATAGGCGGGTCAACCAGACAAAAAAGTAGAGGCGGGGGCAATGAGAATAGGATAAGGCTTGGGAGGAGAAAACTCCCTAGCCACTCCTGCGCAGACCACCGAAGAGGCAACATGTAAGCTGTCACACTGAGAAAGGTACTGAGCCCATGTGGCTAACATAGATAAGGATAATGGGGTAATATGCGTCATAAGAACAAATAAGTAGCCTGACCTAATGGGCCAATCAGTTTTATAACTAATAGAGATCTCTGTGTGATTGATTTTCTCTGGGACTTGCTGACTGTGGGGTACTGGGCGGGACAGAAACCCCAACAAGTCGGCCCCTCATGTTACAGATAGGTAGTTCCCAGTATAGTATAGCCCTCGACAGAATACATACTTGAATTCTGCAAAGCAGAGCGGGTTATGTGTCTGAAGTACTGCCCTTTTCAGTGAAGAGCATCCTCATTGTCTTGGTTAAGTAAACCACAGTTCCCTTTTCTTCTAGCCCAGATGCCATCCACAAGCTCCCACTGCCTCAGGAGTGCAGTGGGCACGGTGACCACTAACACCCCATTCCCATTGCTTCTTTTGCCCCAAAGATAAGATGTGTTATCTGTTGTTGTTAATATTAACATCTAAGCAATATCTTATTTATTTTCTCAACTCTCTCAGAGACATTACACATTATGGTGCCATTAAATTTCTTTTCTAAAAGACTGCAGGACAGGTGATGTTCATTCTCTCATGGTCTCTGTCTCTCCCTCTCTCTTTCTCTCTCTTCCTTCTTCTCCCCCTCTATCCTAAACTGAACATGACCTGAATATTTTTCACATTTTCATATTTCATATTTCATAAAAATCCTTTCATATTTCAAATCATACTTTGCATACTTTCTTATGCCCACTTTTCTTTTTTATTATAAAAAGAATTGCATTGATGACAAATTTATTGTTGCAGTATGAATATTTAAAATTTACATCCATTCCTTAATGGCCAACAGGCTGCTTTGAAAAATTTTGGGGTAGTCTCAAACACAAGCTCACCCTCCTTGCTCTCCTTTGACTATGGTGTGTTTAGTGACATCCAACTTCACCAGTGAAAGGACCCATACCTCAAATAGGATGAAGTCACCTCTATTTGTCCTCATCAGACACTTGGTTGATGTTTTTTCTTCAGAACTCCTCATTGTGGGATGGAATTTGCCTCCATCTTCTGAGATCTATGAGCATGATTCCTCTTTAATTTCTCATGTTTATCATTTCTGTTGTCACACTGAGGGTATATTATTATTTATAATAAATTAATTATTTATTTTGTTATAATATGTATGATAATGTAATATATAAAACACCATGCAACATGGAATATAATAATTTTTCATTGTATGGAAGTGTATACCAGTAAGTCTTATAAGTAAATTGTACCTTATTTATCCCTTCTAGCATTTATTTTAATTTCTCTATAATATGATATTATGAATATGCATTTCAATGTGTATGTATATGTGCATATTTCATTTGAATATACAATTAGATTTGGAATATTGTTTTACGGGTTACTAGCACATTCATCTTTAGCTTATACTACTGCAAATTTTTATAGTTAGTGTGCCAATTTTTATTCTCATTAGAGATAGTGTGAGAGTTCCAGTTCTTTCAAGGCCTTTGCAACAGCTGGTATTTATCCTACAGTCTGATGTGAATACCTGAAGGTAAAGCAACAGATATTTTCACATAGCTACAGAAGAGTTTTGGTACAACACCCTGACCTTATTATGCTCATATGCTAGGCCAGAAGGTTGATGGATTTCTGCTAGAAGCACACACACACACACACACACACACACACACACAAACACACACACACACACACACACAAAGAGGGAAAAAACATAACAAATCTGCCTGCAATTGTATAGTTTTAGATCTATCATAGTGTCAATTTCACCATGTTTAATTTGTTGCTGGTGAATTGACATGCACAAAGAGTCCAATGTCTATCCTTTTAAATCCATTTTTGGTTTATTTTATTTATTTTGATTGGTGAACATTTGCAGTCCACAGTTATGGGATCTGTAAGACATTTACATTAAATGTATCACTTGCTGTGTCAAATCCATTGATGTGTGCACCACAATTGCTCCTCCCTCAGCACTTTTTGTTTCCCAAATCACCCAGCTTGTTTTCCTAATGACAAAGAAAATAAATCCAGGGTCCACATGTGAAAGAAACGTGCACTCTTTGTCTTTCCATATCTGTGTTATTCACTAATATTAATTTTAGTGACAGCTATTTTTCTGCAAGCAACATAATTTTGTTCTTCTTTAATACCAAATGCATATACACACACCCACACATTTCTCTAATCAGCTTATCTGTTCATCAACAGTTGAGTTGACCACATCACTTGGCCACTGTAATGTTTCTTTAGAACATAGAGACACAGGTATCTCTTTGCATGGATGCATGGATACCTCTGTACTGCTTTAGATTTCTTTGTACTTGTTTCCAGGAAGAGTATAAATGGATCCTAGGGTCATTATATTGCTTGTAAAAAATAAAATAAAGTATATCTCTTCTTTGCTTATGTTTATTCACATATATTTTATTTTTCTGAAGCTACTATAAGTAGGATTGTTTTCTTAATTTCTTTCTGTTTGTTGTAAATGAATAGGAAAGTTACTGAGTTTTGGATGCTCAAAATAGAAGAGTGTAATTTTGTAATTGTGATATTAAAAAAGAGATTCCTGGTTAAATGGTGTCCTCATTGGAAATAAACTACAAACATCTGAATTTCAACAAAATAAATTTTTAAAAGTAAAAAAAAAAAAAGGAGAAAGCTTTCTGGTGGAGTCTTTAAAGTTTCTTAAGTGTGTGGATAATTTGGCCTCTTCATTTCTTATTTCTATTCCTGTTACTTTCTTTTTTCTTATTGTTCTAGCAGCAAGGGTTCACCTGATTTTAGAGGAAATGCTTAGCTATTTTCCTCATCTTGTGTGATGTTGATTGTAAGTTTCTCCTCTATCATTTTTTTATTTTTATTTTTATTTTTTCTCCTCTATCATTTTTATTATGTTGAATATATTACATCCAAATCCACTTTTTCTGCATTTCCTCCTCGACGTCATCATCATCATTTCATCATCATCATTGTCTTCCTCTGCCCCTTGTTCTTCTTCTCCTTCTCCTCCTCCTCCTTCTCCTTCTCCTTCTTTCTTCACATCCTTGTCCTTTTTCTTCTATATCTTCCTCCTCCTTTACTAGACATGTTTGCACTGGACCTAATCTCATTTTGTAGATCAGGCTGGCTTCAAAGTTACAAAGATCTGTCTACTTCCATTTCTCAAGTGATAGAATTAAAGATGTGCCCCACCATGCCTGGTTCTTCATGAATTTAACTATGAATGGATTAAGAACTTGTCTAAGACCTTTACTAGATCTGTTGAAATCTTTGTGCCTTACATGTATTTCATTCATTGCTTTGCTACTCTTAAATCAGCTTTGCATCTATGTAATGGGATGTACTTGGTCACAGTGAATATTTTTTTATTTTATTTTATTTTTTTTTAAAAAAGAAAGCAAAGTATCTCTTGTCACTATACATACCAATCCAAGTTCCCACTTCCTCCCCTCCTTCAATTCCCTCTACTTACCCTGCCACCCAGCCCCCCATCGACTCCACAAAGCAGGTAATGCACATTGCTTTTGGGAAGGTCCAAGACCATCCCTACTATATCTAGGCTGAGCAAGGTATCATCCAAAGAGACTAGTTTTCCAAAAAGCCAGTACAAGCAGTAGGGTTAAATCCTGGAGCCACTTCCAGTGGCCCCTCAGTTTGTTCTAGGCATGCAACTGTCAACACCATTCAGAAGGACTAGTTTTAACCTATGCTTGTTCCTTTCCAGTCCAGCCAGAATTGGTGAGCTCTCATTAGCTCTAGTAGACTGTTTTAGTGGGTGTCCCCATCATGGTCTTGACCTCTTTGCTCATATTTTCATTCCTTCTACTCTTCAACTGGACTTTGGGAGGTCAGTCCAGTGCTCTGATATGGGTCTCTGCCTGTTTCCATCAGTTTCTAGATGAAGGTTTATATGGTGATATTTAATATATTAATTTGTCTGACTACAGTGCAAGGCCAGTTTGAGCCCCATCTCCTCTATAACTTGGAGTCTTAACTGGGGTTGTCCTTGTGGATTCCTCGAAATTTCTGTAGAGACAGGTTTCTTGCTAGCTCTGTAATGGCTCCCTTAATCAAGATATCTCTTTCCTTACTCTTATCTCTGTCCTTCCTCCATCTTGAATATCTTGTTCCCTAGAGTTCTCCATTCCCCTCCTCTTCCAATTCTGCCCTCCCTTCTTTCCCCCTCCATGCTCTCAATTTTGTCAGGTGATCTTGTCTATTTCAACTTTCTAGGTGGATCTATATGTTTTTCTTAGGGTTCACCTTGTTACTTAGCTTCTCTAGGATCATGAACTGTAGGCTCAATATCCTTTGTATATTACTAGTATCCACTTATGAATAAGTACAAACTATACTTATCTTTTTGGGTTTAGGTTTTCTAAGTTAGGATGGTATTTTCTAGTTCAATCCATTTGCATGCAAATTTCAATATGTCACTGTTTTTTACTGCTGAGCAGTACTTTAATGTGTAAATGCACCACATTTTTTTTACTCATTCTTTGATTGAGAGGCATCTAGGTTGTTTCTAGGTTCTGGCTATTACAAATAATGCTGCTAGGAACATAGTTGAACAAATGTCTTTGTAGCATGATTGAGCATTTTTGGGGGGTATATGCCCAAGAGTGGAATGGCTAGATCCTGAAAAAGGTTGATTCCTAAGTTTCTGAGAAACCACCATACTGATTTCCAAGGTGGTTGCACAGGTTTTTATTCCCACCAGCAATGCAAAAGTGTTCCCCTTACTCCACATCTTCTTCAGCACAAGCAATCATTGGTGTTTTTGTCCTTACCCATTCTTACTGGTGTAAAATGGTATCTCAGAGTTGTTTTGATTTGCATTCCCTAGTGGTTAAGAATGTTGAATATTTCCTTAACTGTCTTTCAGCCATTTGAGTTTCTTTTGTTTAGAATTCTCTATTTAGTTCTCTACCCCATTTTTAAATTGTGTTATTTGGAATTTTAACATCTAATTTCTTCAGTTCTTCATATATTTTGGAGATCAGTCCTTTGTCTGATGTGGTGTTGGTGAAGATCTCCCATTCAGTAGGCTGCCTTTTTGTCTTATTGACTGTGTCCTTCGCTTTACAGAAGCATCTCAACTTCAAGAGGTCCCATTTATTTATTGTTGCTCTCAGTGTCTGTGCTACTGAAATTATATTTAGGAAGTGGTCTCTTGTGCCCAGGCATGGAAGGCTATGACTCACTTCCTCTTTTATCAAGTTCAGTGTTGTTAGATTTATATTGAGGTCTTTAATCCATTTGGACTTGAGGTTTGTGCATGGGGATAGATATGGATATTTTCATTCTTATACATGCTGACATTCAGTTATACCAGCACCATTTGTTTAAGATGCTTTCTTTTTTCCATTGTATAATTTTAGCTTCTTTGTTAAAAGTTAAGTGTTCATGTGTGTGTGGATTAATATCAGGGTCTTTGATTTGATTCTATTGGTCAACCTCTCTGTTTTTATACCAATACAAAGCTGTTTTCATTGCTGTAGCTCTGAAATAGAGCTTGACGTCAAGGATTGTGATGCCTCAAGAAGTTCCTTTATTGTACAGGACTCTTTTGGCTATCCTGGGTTATTTTGTTTTTCCATATGTAGTTAAGTATTGTTCTTTCAAGGTCTGTAGGAATTGAGTTGGAATTTGGATGGGGACTGCATTGAATCTAATGATTGCTTTTGGTAGGATTGGCATTTTTATTACGTTGATGCTGCCTATTCAAGAACATGGGAGATCTTTTCATTTTCTTGAATATTCTTCAGTATTTTCTTCAAAGACTTAATACTTAATGTTCTTGTTAAAAAAAGTCTTTCACTTCTTTGTTTTGTTACCCCAAGATATTTTATGTTATTTGTGGCTATCGTGAAAAGTGATGTTTCTCTGATTTCCCTCTCAGCTTCTTTATCATTTGTACATAAGAAGGTTACTGATTTTTTTGAGTTGATCTTGTATTCTGCCACATTACTGAATGTATTTATCAGCTGTAGGAGTTCCCTGTTAGAGTTTTTCTGGTCACTTATATATACTACCATCTCATCTGCAAATAATGAGAGTTTGACTTCTTTCTTTCAAGTTGAATACCCATGATCTACTTTTGTTGTCTTATTGCTATGGCCAGAACTTCAAGATCTATGTTGAATAGATATGGAGATAGTAGACAGCCTTGTCTTGTTCCTGATTTTAGTGAAATCACTTTGAGTTTCTCTCCATTTAATTTGACCTTGGCTGTCAACTTGTTGTATATTGTTTTTATTATGTTTTGATACATTCCTTGTATCTTTGATCTGTCCAAGACCTTTATTATGAAGGAATGTTGGATTTTGTTAAATGCTTTTTCAGCTTCTAATGAGATGGTCAGATTTTTTCTTTCAATTTATTCATATGATGTATTAAATTGACAGATTTTTCATAATTTGAACCATTCCTGCATCACTGGGATGAAGCTGACCTGATCATGGTGGATGATTTTTTTGTTGTTTTCTTGAATTTGTCTTGCCAGTATTTTATTGAGTATTTTTGCATCTATGTTTCTGAGTGAGATTAGTCTGTAATTCTTTTTTTTTGAGTCATTGTGTGGATTTAGTATCAGAATAACTGTTGCTTCATATAAAGAGTTTGGCAATGTTCCTTCTGTTTCTATTATGTGGAACACTTTGAGGAATATAGGTATTAGCTCTTCTTGGAAGTTCTGGTAGAATTCTGCACTGAAACTATCCAGCCCTGGACTTTTTTTGGTTGAGAGGCTTTTCATGACAGCTTCTATTTCCTTGAGGCTTACACATCAATTTAAATTGTTCACTTGGTCTTGATTTAATTTTGGTATATGGTATGTATACAGAAAATTTTCCATTTCTTTAGTGTTTTCCAATTTTTTGGTGTACAGGCTTTTGTAATATGACCTAATGATTCTCTGGATTTCTTCAGTGTCTGTTGTTATGTCCTCTCCCTTTTCATTTCTGATTTTGTTAATTTTAATGTTCTTTCCCTGCCTTTTGATTAGTTTGGATAATTAGTTTGTCTATCTTGTTGATTTTTTTTCCTTTTTCATTGCTTTATAAATAATACCATTCAAAATTTTCACTTCATCCCTTTCTCCCATTTTCCTCCTGCTCCCTCCTCCCTCTCCCCTCCCGCTCTAGTCCTAAGGGAGGGCAGGGTACCCTGGCCTGTGGGAAGTCCAAGGCCCTCCACCCTTCATCCACACTTAGGAAGGTGTGATTCCAAATAGACTAGGATCCCAAAAAGTCAGTACATGTAGTAGAGACAAATTCTAGTGCCATTATCAATGGCTTCTCAGTTGGCCCAAATTGTGAGCCACATTCAGAGAGTTCAGTTTGATCACATGTTCATTAATTCCCAGTCTAGTTGTCTTTGGTGAGCTCCTATTAGATCAGGCACACTGTCTCAGTGGGTGGAACAACCTTTCGTGGTCCTGACTTCCATGCTCATATTCTCTCTCCTTCTGTTCTTCAACAGGACCTTTGGAGCTCAGTCCAGTGCTCTGAAGTGGGTCTCTGTCTCTATCTCCATCTGTCACCAGACGAAGGTTCTATGGTTATATTCAAGATAGTCATCAGTCTGACTACGAGACAAGGCCAGTTCAGTACCCTCTCCTCTACTGCCCAATGACTGAGCTAGGGACATCCCCGTGGATACCTGGGAACCCCTCTAGAGCCAAGCCTCTTGCCAACCCTAAAATGATTCCTTTAATTAAGATATCTTCTTCCCTGCTCTCATATCCGCTTTTCCTCAATCTCAATCTTCCCACTCCCCCAAGCTCTCTCCAATCCGCCCCTTCTCTTTTCTCTCTCTCCCACACCCCTTCCCCCCATTCCACCCCCACCCTCACGCTTCCAACTTTTGCCTGGCGATCTTGTCTGCTTCTAATTTCCAGGAGGATCTATCCATGTTTTTCTTTGGGTTCACCTTGTTATTTAGCTTCTCTAAGATCACGAATTATAGGCTCAATGTCTTTTGCTTATGGCTATGTTATGGGGGTGTTGGAGCAGCCTACCCGCAGGAAACGCACCTTCTGTCTAGCTATAGTAGCTAAGGCACGTGGGGAAGGGGTCAGGAATTTTGTCCCACAATGGAGGGCCTAGAGAGTGGGGTGTCTCACTAGGTGGCTGCTCCCAAACCTCTTGGTTCTCTCTGTGTAGTAGCAGGGTGTGTCTCAGTGTTCCACTGAGGTTTCAAGAGGATAGGCATCTTTGGTGACAGGGTAGGACTTAAAGCTTGCAAGCTCCAGTGGATGGGGGGGGTGGTATTGAGGCACCTACCTGCAGAAAACTCTCTTGCTGACTGGCCAGAGAAGCTGAAGTAAATGGGGAAGGAGTTTGGGTTTTTGCCCTCCTATGGAGGACCTAGAGAGTGCGGTGTTCCATTGGATGGCTGGTCACTCACCTTTTGGTTCTCTCTCCCCACTGCTCTCTAAACTTTTCAGTACTGAAAGAACTGTGGACCTTTTCTAACTCTCTTTGTATCTTAAGCCTTACTCCTCCCCTCTGTAGTTGCACTGCTCTCTGTATGTGCTCCCTAACACTCCTTTTAGAGGTTTATCACCCCAGGATGAAGTCCCCCTTTTACTCTAGTCAATCCAATCTTCTAACATTTCTTTCTTTCTTTCTTTCTTTCTTTCTTTCTTTCTTTCTTTCTTTCTTTCTTTCTTTCTCTCTTTCTTTCTTTCTTCTTTCTGCTGAGGCTTCTGCACTTTTCCAGCAATTCCAACCTCAGAGCATGCCTGTTTTATGGTGATGTCCAGTTTTCCCCACAGAAATTTTAAAGGCTGACATGTTATCCATCATCTCACAGACTTGTAAATATTGTTTCAATATATTTTAAATATTTTCACCACTTTTCTGATAGGCCCAATGTCTCAAAAAACTAGTCTTCAGTGGCTACTTTCTACTTTTTTCACCTATATCTAAAACGAATGAAGTATATTTACATGACTAGTATTATTTAAAACAGTAGTTATTCATCTTGTCATGGAAGCTGCAGTGTGACACAGAGAGTCATGCTGTAAACTCCTTTGTCCATATGTGGAAGTGTTCATTGCAAAGACTCATTGGTCTAATTTGAGGCCTCTGAGGCCTCTGGTTTCTACTACAGTATCAATGCTGGGCCCTCGCTAGGACTTTTTCTGGATATTCTGTTATTGCCCTGTGTTGTGGAGATCCTGCCACTTTGGGTCTGAGAGTCAGACCCCTTCATATGTTCCAGCAGATCACAGATGGAGTGGATTATAGTGCAAATCAAATCATATCATTGGGTTTGGAGCTTGGCAACACTAGGGTTTTATTTTTTAATATGAATCTTCAAGTCAACCATTTCTATATGTTGATTATTTATGAACTAGTATTTACTTTCACATTGTTGAATAATATTATAGAATTCATGACTGAAAGATATTCAGTTTTAGTTTTGTTTTAGTTGTCATTCCATTGACTTTTAACAAATTTCAATGTTTTAATGAGAAGTTAGTTGTTCCTCTATACACTTTTGAATTATATCCTAACTTTGCTGTTTATCATCATGGGTGTGACATTCTTTGTTATGATGTTTATCAATGTGTGTATTGACGTTATTTGTAGTTAAAAGGCATTTATTTATGGGAGGGTATATTTCTACCAGGTTTGGAAAATTATAATTAGTATGCTTTAATAGTGACTGTGCCACATACTTACCATCAATACATTTTTGCAATTCAATGAAAAACATTAAGTTGTTATCATGCCTTCTCATCATGTATCAAAAGCCTCATGTCATAGCATTATAATATTAGGTGCTAAGTTTCAACATATGCAACTTTAGGGTACCATAATTCAGAACACAGAACATGTCTGTGAGGTTTTAAATATATGATAGTAATATGAAAGTGTATATAGAATTAGATATTTATCTGTACTATTTGTTTTTAAAATTATACATGACTGATATATATATATATATTTGTAATTTTCTGTAGTTTGTCAAGGTGTTCTTCTGATCCCATGGATTTATTATAATCAATTTATCCTATTGTTCTTTATATTTCATTATTCATACTTATAATGAATACTTATCAATGCTTCAAAATGTTTCCAGGAGGAATATTAAGCTCTAAAGGAAAAACTTGCATGTATATGGCCCATAAAGCATCAGTGTGCTTATTTACATTTGTTTGTGTATTATGAATTTGAGTTCCAAAAACTCCAACTACATTCTCATTAGAAGCTTGAGAGAGATAAGGAATCTCTAGTTTAGTTGTTTGGGGTTTTTGTAAAACTCTTATATTTACAAAAACATTTCTGCTAGGGAGGCAATTGCTTCAAAGTCATTTTTTTCTTATTGCTTTCATTTGTAGATGCTGAATTGCCTATTTCTTTTTAGATGGAGAAAGCTCTTCTTTTTTTTTAAGAATAAAACAAGCACTTTAATTCTATCATCTTGAATTTTTTTCTTTAAAAAAAAGTTTTGAAGTTCTGTTACATTCCCACCCTCCAGTGGCCTTTATGGATCATGACCTTTTATGAACCTTGCTCTTAACAAAAATGTTTTTTTTTTTTTATCATGAGTAAACGTGAGCACCACGATCAGTCCAGATCCATGGTCGTACATATTTAAAATGAACTATATCAATCAAAGTGAAGAGTGTTTCGTGTCTCATGACTTCAACAGAAAGGGAATAAAGGATATAATGACTGAAGAGGTATACCTGAATCACCCAATAATTTTGTTGACAAAGTAAATCAGGTTATACTGAATGTGAACCAGTACAGCTTAGTGGACAAAAATGTTCATCCGGACTTTTATCATTTCCTATGTAATGCTGGGTAAGTCACCTAATCAGTCTGAATCATTTGAAACTTTTCAATAATCAATTTTGTGCTATAATGATATCATCTAATGAGTGAAAGCACTACAAAAAGCGAGAGATGCTCCCCATTGTGGAACGTGTATATTACCGTGATTTTCCTGGAGTAGATGGAAAGGATTTGTGCGTGAATTTCATTACTTAATATGGTTGGTTTTCTCCAGACTGTCAGGGTTTAGCCCTTAACCTTGAGTCACAGAGGGACAACTGGGGATGTGACTCAAATGAAATTCAACCAGAGAGGGAGAGGTTATAAAATCTAGATGTGCCTCAGGGGGAGGTTTCTAATAAGCTGCCCCAGTTCGTTTCCTCTGCCTCTGATAATTACAGATAGAAAGCCACACTCTAACCCCTTACTTTGGCTTTCTTATTTCTTTGCATTGACAACCTGATAGAAGAGAAAGTGGGAAGTAGTCTACAAGATATAGGCACAGGAGACCACTTCCTAAGCAGAACCCCAGGAGCGCAGACAATAAGAGAAACAATAAATAAATGGGACCTACTGAAACTGAGAAGCTTCTGTAAAGCAAAGGACACTGTCAGTAAGACAAAAAGGCTACCTTCTGACTGGGAAAAGATCTTCACAAACCCTTCAACAGATAAAGGTCTGATCTCCAAAATATACAAAGAACTCAAGAAACTGGACACTAAAACTCTAATTAACCCAATTAAAAAATGGGGTACTGAACTGAACAGAGAATTCACAACAGATGAACTTCGAATGGCTAAAAAGCACTTAAGGTCATGCTCAACCTCCTTAGCGATCAGGGAAATGCAAATCAAAACAACTTTGAGATATCATCTTACACCTGTCAGAATAGCCAAACTCAAAAACACCAATGATAGCCTATGCTGGAGAGGATGTGGAATGAGGGGAACACTCATCCATTGTTGGTGGGAATGCAAACTTGTGCAGCCACTGTGGAAATCAGTGTGGCGGTTTCTCAGGAAACTGGGAGTCAACTTCCCTCAGGACCCAGCAATTCCACTCTTGGGAATATACCCTAGAGATTCCCTAACATACTACAAAAGCATTTGTTCTACTATGTTCATAGCAGCACTATTTGTAATAGCCAGAACCTGGAAACAGCCTAGGTGCCCCTCAATAGAAGAATGGTTAAAAAAGGTGTGGAACATATACACATTAGAGTTTTACTCAGCGGTAAAAAACAATGACATCTTGAATTTTGCATGCAAATGGATGGAAATAGAAAACGCTTTACTGAGTGAGGTAAGCCAGACCCAAAAAGAGGAACATGGTATGTATTCACTCATAAGTGGATTCTAACCATAATTAAAGGTCTTTGAGCCTATTATTCGTGATCCTAGAGAAGCTAAATAAGAAGATGAACCTGATGAAGATTATTTAGCTATCCGCCAGGAGGTAGGAAATAGACAAGAGTCCCAGGTAATCTCGGGTGCATGGGGGGGGGGGGGTGGGAGGGTTGTCGGAAAGGGAGAGGGTTAGAGAGAAAGGAGTAGGGGAGGATTGGGGAAAGATCGGGGGACTGGGATGGGGGGGAGGGAGGAAGGATGGATATGGGATCAGGCAAGTATATACCTCAACTAAGGGAATCATTTTAGGGTTTACAAGAGACTTGATTATAAAGGGGATCCCCAGTCCAAGGAGAGATCCCCAGATGGTTCTCTGGACAGAGGAGAGGGTGCCTGAACTGGCCGTGGCCCACAACCATACTGATGAATATTTTGCATGTCACCATAGAACCCTCATCTGGTGATGGATGGAGATGGAGGCGGAGAACCACGTTGGAACACTGGACCTAGCTCCCTAGGTCCAAATGAGAAGCAGAAGGAACGAGAACGTGAGCAAAGAAGGCAAGGGCAGAGGAAACCTTCATCCGACGTTGGATGGCGATACAGATGGAGACCCATATTGGAACACCGAACTGAGCACTCCACGGTCCAAATGAGGAGCAGAAGGATGAAGAAAATAAAAAAAGTAATCAGGACTGCGAGGGATGCGAGCACCCACTGATACAAGGGGACTGATATAAAGAGAGTTCACCAAGGCCTGTTGGACTGGGACTGAACGAGGACGTGATCCAACCAGATTCTCTGAATGTGGCTGGCCCGGAGCCTTTTTGAAAAGCCATTGACAATGACACTGGGACTTGCTTCCTCTGCATATACTGGATTTTGGCGCTCCAGTCTGTCTGGACTCTCACCTTCCCTGGACCTGGAGGGAGGGGGGAGGTACTTGAACTTCCCACAGGGTAGGAAACCCTGACTGCTCTAGGGGATGGAGAGGGAGGAGGAGGGGGAGGAGGGGGAGTGGAAGGGTGTTGGGAGGAGGGGCTGAAATGGAAACTTTTATAATTTAATAAAAAAAATTAAAAAAGGCTTTATGATAAAAAAAAGAGATCCACATGTTTTTCTAGTTGCACGTGTGCTAACCAATCCTAGCTCTTGATGCCTTTTAGAAGGAGGGTAATGTTATTTGTCCCAATTACAAGGGCAACGTAGCCGCTTATGGTGGCCCATGCCTGTAAGATCAGCTGCAGGGAAAGGGCTTGGAAAAAGCCAAGAAAAGGCTGGGATAGGACGAGTAGTCATGGCCGTGGTTATACAGTAGACTCCCAGGGCAACTAGAAGCCTGAGCTGCCAGGTTCAAGACCTAAGAATGGATAAGAGTCTGACACAGGTTACTCAATGAAGATGGGCATTTTGTGGAGAGGCAGCCTTTGGCTTGCTGGGACAGCTCTTCTTTAAGCTATGTCTGGTGGTACACATAATGCTAGAAAGCCATCATTGGGGAGACTAAGGCAGGATGATGGTTACAAGGCCAACCTACACTGTTTAGTGAGTTCAAAGCTACATAGGAGATAAAAATGCCTTTTCTTTGGCAATCTTTGTAGCAATATTATTGCTAATTTGATTCTAACAATGCTTATACAGCATCACTAGCTGGACTCTTGGATATCTGTTTCCCTTTTTCTGTTTACTTAACTGCTTTAGTTTACACTATTTCACATAATTCTTTTAAACTGATCAATAGAAATAATATATCCTTCACTGGCTTAAAGTCAGATGCCTTGAACTCCATTATCACAGTCATTCTGAAAAAGTTCTTCTCAATAGCTAATTTATTTTATTGGCTTACAATTTCAGAATTAGCTTTTCAATTATATTTACTATTACCCTTTACTTTCTAAGAATATGGTAGAATATTATGATCACAGAAAGAGCTGATCCTATGAAGAGACATTTATATGAATAATGGCTTGTACAAAATTGACCAATTGTTGATATTAAATATTGAAAAACACTTAAAATATAATTTTTACTGTATTTTATAGGCTGGGCAAATATTTATCTGAAGTGCTCATGTTTTATCTAAAGCACTGCCTATTTTTAGATAACTTAAAAATTTGGCCCAGAGAAGACTTCATTAGATAATGATTTGCACTCATTATTAAACAGATTACTTCCTGAGAATATGTTCATTATTGGATCTTTTTATGTTTGACATTATAAATTTAGTAATTTATTATTTTCAGACTCAGTGTATTAAAATGCCCTTTTACTAAAGAGTTACATTGCCTTAATTAAAATACTTTATTAAAGTTTTAAATGCTAAGAGAATTTTTCAAATAATGATTAAGTCATTTTAAGTGTGTACAGTGATTTCCCTCAGGAGGTCACTGGTTTGAGGTCAATTAATGAGAATATCTTGACTTTACAACTAATTTTTCTTTAGAATAGTCTTATTGGAAAATAATAGAAAGATCACAGAAAAAGGGTTGATACCTATTTGTAATAGTATTAATTCTAGATATCTGTTGAAACTTTCAGCATTTTATGGCTGAATGTAGTATCCCTTGATTTACACAAGGATATAAATGAGCTTACTAAGAAGTACTTCCCACATGTATATCTTGATCATAGCCAGTGAAATATATTGAATATGGTATTCAGGGTATTAGAAATTCTCTATTGTTTTCATTCATACCTTACTGCTCATAAGAAAATCTTGATTGTCCAGGCTATCTCTTCAGTTGATCTCTATGTTTTTAGGGCACAACTTTACCTACCTCAGGCATGTATTAAGAGTGGTTATAATGTGATGGTATTAATGTGAAAATAAATTAGCCAAGATGGTTCCTCAGCATCTCTAGAAATTAAATAAAATTTTTATACCTATAATGATACATCAATAATTACTGTTATTTTTATTAGGTGGTAGAAATATAACAGTATTACTTGAAAATTACAATATATCAGGTTGTACTCTAAATAAATTAACTTATTTACCACTATATATGTGATAAGTTAAAGGAGTAGTTAAGATAGATTGTGTGTTTACTATGTGTTAAAAACTGGACTTCTATCACTAAACTTCATATCATGTCTAAGATAGACACTATTGTTCTCTCCAATGAATATTCACTGATTTAATATGCCTAGATATCCGTGGAATCAAATATATAATTATATGGATTATGCTTTTTAACAGAATAATGGGTTTCTCTTTAAATAAAACATACGAAACTATTATTAGAAAACTAAAAGAGAGGAGAGAGAAAAAATTCTTGAAATTGAATGATTTATTAAAAATTAGGTAGAACCATTCCATGCTTAGTTATAAAATATGAAGTTACATAGGCCAAATAAATTTAAAAGTCAGTAAGACAACGTGTTTGTTTTTAATATAATTGATTAAAAGAAATTTTTTTTGCAAAAAGGAGATGACAGTGATAGATTGTAAAGTTTTGCATAAGTATTTTTCAATAAGTGACATAAGAATTTGGAGAAACTTATGAACTTACAAAGTAAGTCTTATTGTAAATCTTTTTTGAGCACTTTAATTGAGGTGAACCTTTATTTTTTTCTTTAAATAGTATAGTTTAAACCAGGAGGTAGTGACACATGCCTTTAATCCCAGCATTAGGGAGGCAGAGGCAGGCAGATCTTTGTGAGTTCGAGGCCAGCATGATGTACAAGAGCTAGTTTCAGGACAGGCTCCAAAGCTACAGAGAAACCCTGTCTTGAAAAAAAAAGGGGGGGGATGAAGTGGGAAAAACAGCATTATAGTTTAATTACAATCTCTTTTAAATTCCTGAACAAAAACTATAAAAGCTATCTCATGTATGTTTTCCTCTGTACATATTACATTGTGTAGTTGCATTTCAATGTTTATTTTGTCTCAATATGTACTCTCTGACTGAAGTAAGTTGAAATTTCAAGTCAGCTCTAATCTGCATACCCCTGACAGCTAAAAGTTATGAAGTTTGTTTTCAAATACTTATTGGTAGTTCTTTGTTTTTGTATTTATTTATTTTACATCCCTGCTCCAGCTTCCCCTCCCTCCTCTCTTCCAGTCTGCCTTCCACTCCCCCTCTATTTATTAGTCATTCTCATTTCTTCTTTTGAGAGTCGCTGTTCAGTTCATCTCTCCATAATTTCATTACCTTATTTGTGTTTTAGCTATTTTCTTCTTGGGTTTGTTTTTGATCCTTGATATGAATATCCCCTCAGATGGTTAATCAGCAAAAATAAATTCTCATTCTATAGGTTACCTTCTGTCTCAAGATTGTTCTCATTCTGTGCAGAAGCTTTGAATTCCATGCACTCACAAAGGTCAGTTTGGAGTATTACATTCTGTGCTGCTGAACCCTGTTCAGAAAGTCCTTGCCTAGAAGCATAATTTGAAATGCATTTCTATGCTTTTCTCTGACATTTTAAGAGTTTTCAGTTTTAGATTAAGGTCTTTGGCCAATTGGAATTAATTTCTGTGCAAGTGAAAGATATGCATCTAGTTTCATAGTTCCATTTGTCTACTTGTAGTTTTTCCAGAATTGTTTACTGAATAAATTAATAGATAAATTTATTCTCCTTTTTTCAATCCAATCTTTTTTTACACCCATCAAAAATGCGGTGATGGCTACAGATGAGTGGGTTGATCTCTGCTTCCTCTTTTAAATTCCTTGATGTATGCCTCTTCTTTGAATTAATGCTGTGTTGGTCGATTTGAAGTTTAAGCTTTAAAGCTCTGTTCTGTAACAATTTAATACCAGATATTGCAATAGTTCTATCATGGATCTTTCTTTGTAGGACAAGTTTTGTTCTTTGTCCTTCCATCTAAAATCCTAAGATTCCCCCCCCCACTTATTTCTATAAAGAATGTTACTGGAATTTTAATGTGAAAACCATTGAATTAATAGGTAATTTCAGCTACACAGCCATTTCATCAAGTTAATTCTTGTTATGCATGAGACTGAGGAGTGAATGTCTTTCCATTTTCTAAGATTTTTTTAATGGGTCTTCATTTTATTGATATTTTCACTTCCATCCCTTTAGTTTATTCTTAGGTGACTGGTTTCTTTTGAGGCCATTATGAAATTCAAAAATATAGAAATAAAAAATCAACAAATGCTTTTAATGACACGAGGAAGCAGTAACTGTTATATACTATTTGTGAAAAGGTAAATGTATCACCACTATAGAAATCATTGTGGGAGCTGGTCAGTGCTCCACAGTGGTCAGTGGTGTTCACGCCTTTAATCCCAGTACTCAAGAGACAGACACAGGGGCATCTTTGTAAGTCTGAAGCCAGCTTGGTCAACAAAGTGAGTTCCAGGACAGTCAGAGCTATACAGAGAAACCTTGTCTTGAAAAACAAAACAAAACTCAAAGAAAGAGAGAAGAAAGAAAGAAAGAAAGAAAGAAAGGAAGGAAGGAAGGAAGGAAGGAAGGAAGAAAGAAAGAAAAAAAGAAAGAAAGAAAGAAAGAAAGAAAGAAAGAAAGAAAGAAAGAAAGAAAGAAAGAAGAAAGAAAGAAAGACAAAGACAGACTGTGGACAGTCCTCAAAAATGTACAAATAGATTGCCATTTTGTCTGGCTGATCAATCATGTTCTTTGCTTTACAGAAGTTTTTCAGTTTTATACGGTCCCATTTATTAATTGTTTCTCTCAGTGTCTGTGCTACTGTGGTTATATTTAGGAAGTGGTCTCCTGTGCCAATACATTCAAGTGTACTACCAATTTTCTTCTAATAGGTTCAGTGTCACTGGCTTTATGTTGAGGTCTTTCATCCATTTGGACTTGAGTTTTTTGCATGGTTACAGATATGGATCCATTTTCATTCTTCTACATGTTGATACCCAGTTATGCCAGCACCATTTGTTAAATATGCTTTTATTTTTCATCTCTCTCTCTCTCTCTCTATATATATATATATATATATATATATATATATATATATATATATTGCTTGTAGGTGTGTGGATTAATATCCGTGTCTACATGGTCAACAAGACAAAATGACAGCTTACATAAAAGGAAGATATCTTCACCAGCTCGACATCAGACAATGAACTCAAGAAATTGGTCATCAAACGAATAAATAAACAAGTGTTAAATGGGGCACAGACCTAAACAGAGAACTCTGAACAGAGGAATCTAAAATTGCTGAAAGACACGTAAAGAAATGCTCAACATCCTTAGCCATCAGAGAAATGCAAATCAAAACAACTCTTTGAGATTCTGTCTTACACCTGTAAGAATGGTCAAGATCAAAAAAATTGATGACAACTTACACTGTAGAGGTTGTGGCATAAAGGGAACACTCCATTGCTGGTGGGAGTGTGAGCTGATACAGTCCTTTTGGATATCAGTGTGGTGATTTCTCAAAAAATTAGAAAACAACTTCCTCAGGACTCAGCAATCCCACTTTTGGCTATATACCCAAAGGATGCTCAATCAGACCATCATACCACAAGGACATGTTTTCAACTATGTTCATAGCAATAGCACTGTTTGTCATAGCCAGAACCTGGAAACAAACTTGTAACATGAGGGTCTGCTTGTTGTTGGGGTTTCTGTCTTTCCACTCAGTCCCACAGTTGGTAAGGTCCCAAAGAAAATTACACAAAGCACTACATATGTTATAAACTGATTAGCCCATTAGCTCAGGCTTTGTAGTAGCTCTTATAACTTATATTAACCCATTATTCTTATCTATGTTAGCTACATGACTGGGTACCTTTTTCGGTGGGGCAGGTCACATCCTGCTTCTTTGGTGTCTGGACAGGACTTGGGAGGAAAGGACTTCCTTCTTCCCAGAATTCTCCTGTTCTCTTTGCCCTGCCTCTACTTTCTGTCTGGTTGTCCCATCTATACTTCCTGCATGGTTACTGGTCAATCAGTGTTTATTTAAAACATAATTGACAGAGTACAGAATTGTCCCACACCACAACTAAATGTCCCTCGACCAAAAATTGGATAAAGAAAATCTGGTATATTTACACAATGGAGTACTACACAGCAGAAAATAATAATGACATTTTGAAATTTGCAGGCAAATGGATGGAGCTAGAAAACATCATATTGAGTGAGGTAACACAGAACCAGAAAGACAAATGTACTTACCTATAAGTAGTTTTCAGAAATAAAGCAAAGGAAACAAGCCTAAAAATCACAATCCCAGAAAACCTAGACAACAATGAAAACCTTAAGAGAGACGTACGTGGATCTAATCTACATAGGTAATAGAAAAAGACAAGATCTCCTGAGTAAATTGGGAGCATAGAGACCAAGGAGAGTATTGAAAGGGAGGATGGGAAAGGAGCAAAAAAAAATGTATAGATCAATAAAATCAATAAAAAAGTGTACAAATAGATTTACAGCTTTTGAGAATACACCTGGAGGAATCAATGTCCATATGCCATGGAGACAGATACTTACATATCCTTATTTAGTACTGCATGACTACTAGCCAAGTTGTGGAATTAACCTAGGTTTTCATTCAACAACAGATATGGATGAAAAAATTATGAGGGCTGGAGATATGGCCAAACAGTTACAACAATGGGTTGCTCTTTCAGATTTGAGCTCAGTCAGGTGCCTTTTTATAACTCAAGTTCCAGGACTATCCTGATTCTATCTCCCTTGAGCCCTTGATTTAATGTACATAAACACATAGTTAAAATTAAAGCAAATCTTGAAAATATGATATACACACAATAGATTTTACCCAGCTTTAAAGAAAAATGAAGTATTGTCATTTGCAAGAAAATGAATGAACATAGAGTTCTTTATATCAAGCAATATTATGAAAGATTCAGAAAAAATGGTATCTCATCATGAAATCTAAATTTGTAATGCACATATGTACAGAAGCATGAAAGTAGATGTGGGACTAGATGGACAGAAAGATAGTCTAATAGTAGTGAGGAGTGATTGGAATAAGTCAGTAGGGAGCAAGGAATGAGAAAGAAAGCCCCTAATCAGGGTAAAAGACACAATACTCACTATTTTTTGTCATATGCAGAACACACACACACACACACACACACACACACACACATTTGCATGACTGTGGGGAAGGAAAGAAGAAGAAAAGTACAGAGGTATCAAACAAATCTCATAATTAAAATTATTTGCATACCAGCTAAAAATGGGATATATGTAACATTCAAATTCAGTTTTGAACATTCACATACCAGTGTATTAAATATCAATTTTAAGGTTATAAGCATTCACTATCCATTTATCACTGCATTTTCTTTCTTGACTTCTCTACTGTGATTAATCTGACACTCCAATATAGTTTGCCATTAAGTAATATGTCATCCATGCCTCTATTTCTAAAGTTGGAGCTTTGCTAGAGAATGCTGATTTGTAATTATCTTCTTCAAACACAAATAGATCACCAATAATTTTTTTGTTCTTTGTTCCTTTCAGAACTTCAAAGATATTATTCTACTGTGTCTGAAGCTTCATGTTATGACAGAGAATACATAAAACATTTTAAAAGCATTTACATGAACTGCGGTATGTTTTTATTTGTATTAAATTTAAAAATATTCAAATACTTTAGTTTCATATATTTACTTCAGTTTTATCTTTAAATTATTCATCTCTGCTTCATAAATACATTGTCGATCATTTATGTATATTCTTCATGTCTTCCATGAATGACTCTTTTATGTGGGATTGGAGTAGACATGGAGATAACGTTGATAGGGAGATATAATTATCTATACAATTTTAGTGTTCCTGATTAGATGAGTGGCTAATTAGACTAATCTCATTAAAAATGATAGAATACATAATTTAAATGGCATATACCAAAGTAAGGAAATTTTTGTTGCTGTTATTGCTGTTTTTTGACTCATATGTTAAAAATTTTGGCACAGCAGCTAGAGTGACCGCTCTGTGTTTAAGTAATTACTGCACATGTGATGAGTAAGTTTCAGCTCCTAGCACCTAGGAAACATAGTGTGATGTTTCACAACCATCTGTAACCCCAACTGTAGGGAATGTGATGGACTCCTTTGACTTCTATCAGTACCAGACACACATGTGACACACACACACACACACACACACACACACACACACACACACACAAACATGAAGGCAAACCTCTCATAAATATCAAATAAAATCAAATTTATGTAGCTATAATTTTGACTTTAAAGCTTTGTTCTGGATGCTCAGCTCCAAAACAGTCACACAGAAACCATATTATTTGCAATACTGTTTGGCCAATAGCTTAAGCATATTTCTGGCTCACTCATATCTTAAATTATCCCATCTCCGTTAATCTGTGTATTCCCATGAGGCTGTGGCTTACCAGGTAAAGTTCCAGTGCCTGTTTCTGGGGGGGAGGGGGCTACATGGCTTTTCTCTTGACCCTGCCTTTTTTTCTTAGCATTCAATCTAGTTTTCCCTGCCTAGTTCTACTCTGTCCTGTCAACAGGCAAAGACAGTTTCTTTATTCATTAACCAATAAAAGCAACACATATGCAGAAGGACCTCCCACACCATTTGATGCTGTCCTTCTTTTCATTTTCACTTACTTTTTTCTATACTAAATATTTTGATTGCATTTTTCCCTTCCCCTAGCTCCTTCCAGATCTCTTTCTCCACCCATCTTAATGGTCTGCCTCTCTCTCTCTCTCTCACTTCCTCCTTTCTCCATTTCCTCTTTCACTTCCTCTCTTTCCCCTTTCTCCTCTATCTCAAAATAAAAAACAAAATATTAGCAAACAAACAAACAAAACAATAGTCACTGTATCTTAAAAGTTAGAGATGTGTAGAACGGGGAGCCTCACTGTTGAGCATACAGTTTGGCATTGCTCTTCTGGGACAGCTTTTTCCTCATCTGCAATCTTCATCAAGTAATTTAAAAAATGGAGCATATTGTAGCAATTTAAATAAGTGGTTTCTTTTGTCATCTCTCTCCCATTAGTATTTGTCATGATTTAATGTTGTATAGTGATCTCCCACCAATTTCAATTTTAGTAGATTTTCTTCTCTGTATACTCAATTTGTTAGAGATTAAATTTCTTTGATCTGTTCTTTCCTGATATTTCAAGTTTAATGCAAATCTCTTCAACTCTATAACCTGAACAGTCTCACCTATTTATTACCATTTTGGAAAGCTTATTTTTGTTGTTGTTTAAATTTATTATTATTTTATTATTGTTTGTGTGTGTATAGTATTCTGTGTGTGTGTGTGATGTGTGTGTGTGTGTGTGTGTGTGTGTGTGTGTGTGTGTGTGTGTTTGCTTGCTTATATATGCTTCTGTGGAGGCCAGATGCAACTGTAGAATTTATTTTGCTGTGACAAAAGTCTTTGCAAACTGATTCAACTTGCTGGCCCCCAAATGACTTTTTAATTAAAAGAATAAAATTATTCTTTCCCCACTTAAAAAAATAAACTGCTGGTATCTAACCAAATGATATGCATGTTTGCCAAAACAAAACTCAGTGTAAATCATCTCCTTGAGTTGTTTGTAATCACTTTGTAATTCCTACATAAACCCAAAACTTGATTGTTACTATTTGTAAGTCTGTTCCTGAATATGATTTTCCCCTGTATTAGCAAGTTAGTAGTGAATATTGTTAATTGTCAGGAAACATAAAATTCTGATCGAAAAGGAAAATGGATGGCAGACCATTCCAGAAATGAAACTGGTGTTTTCCTCAGTGACCTGGGAAGGCAAAAGAATTCCTTTCCTGTGTTTGAGAAAATGGAACTCAGATTTAGTGTGAATAGTTTTATGGTGACACGGGGAGTCTTGTCATATCCCAGTTTGCTGTGGAGACAGTGATAAGATCACTGCCTGCCTGCAGTTGTGTCTCAGGAAGGGCACTTAAGAAGCCCGTAAAGAAGTACCTCTGTGGCTTTTTGCTTAACCATTGCAGGGAATATGTTTCAAAGATTTTACTCCAGCTAACATTAAATTCTTCTTTTCAAGAAGAAGCAAAAGCTACAAAAATTACACTGAATATAAAAAGAAAATAAATTATAGTCTGATTTTAGAACACTAAAATCATGTAAATTTGGATCAATTTGCTATTATATATTAGGTTTGCATTTCAAAAGTGATATAATTATTTGAAGTAAAAAATCATGCACAAATACCAATTAAATATACTGTTTTTGAGAAACCTCCATATCATACATTTCTGTAATGGCAATTACAGTTTTATAATAACAGTTATAATTTCATCTTTTACTTTGCTTCAGAAGAAAACTACTAGTTAACTATTTCAATTCGCTAATTTATTCTAGTAAAAAGTATAAGGAGACCTCGATGCCAAAGCTATTGTTTAGTTTTAAGCTTTGTTGTTAACTTTATCTCAAATTAAGAGACTTCTAGGAAATTAAAGTCCGTGGTAAAAGTGTCCATAAAAAATAGAACTACTTCTGGCAGATAGCTAAATAATCTTCTGGCTATTACAAAAGTGCTGCTATGAACATAGTTGAACAAATGCTTTTGTAGTATGTTAGGGAATCTCTTGGGTATATTCCCAAGAGTGGAATTGCTGGATCCTGAGGAAGGTTGACTCCCAGTTTCCTGAGAAACCACCACGCTGATTTCCACAGTGGCTGCACAAGTTTGCATTCACACCAACAATGGATGAGTGTTCCCCTCATTCCACATCCTCTCCAGCATAGGCTATCATTGGTGTTTTTGAGTTTGGCTATTCTGACAGGTGTAAGATGGTATCTCAAAGTTGTTTTGATTTGCATTTCCCTGATTGCTAAGGAGGTTGAGCATGACCTTAAGTGTCTTCTGGCCATTCGAAGTTCATCTGTTGTGAATTCTCTGTTCAGATCAGTACCCCCATTTTTTAATTGGGTTAATTAGAGTTTTAGTGCCTAGTTTCTTGAGTTCTTTGTATATTTTGGAGATCAGACCTTTGTCTGATGAGGGGTTTGTGAAGATCTTCTCCCAGTCAGAAGGTAGCCTTTTTGTCTTACTGGCAGTGTCCTTTGCTTTACAGAAGCTTCTCAGTTTCAGGAGGTCCCATTTATTTATTGTTTCTCTTATTGTCTGCACTCCTGGGGTTCTGCTTAGGAAGTGGTCTCCTGTGCCTATATCTTGTAGACTACTTCCCACTTTCTCTTCTATCAGGCTCAAAGTGGTCAGATTAATGTTGATGTCTTTAATCAATTTGGACCTGAGTTTTGTGCATGGTGATAGATATGGATCTATTTTCATTCTTCTACAGGTTGACATCCAAGGTACAAATGAGGAGCAGAAGGAGGAAGAAAATGAAAAAGTAATCAGGACTGTGAGGGATGCGATCACCCACAGGGGTGATCATCCAAGGGGACTGATCTAATGAGAGTTCACCAAGGCCAGTTGGACTGGGACTGAACGAGGACGTGATCCAACCAGATTCTCTGAATGTGGCCGGATTCTCTGAATGTGGCTGGCCCGGAGCCTTTCTGAAAAGCCATTGACAATGACACTGGGACTTGTTTCCTCTGCATATACTGGATTTTGGGGATCCAGTCTGTTTGGATACTCACCTTCCTGGACCTGAAGGGAGGGGGGAGGAACTTGAACTTCCCACAGGGCAGGAAACCCTGACTGCTCTTAGGGATGGAGAGGGAGGAGGAGAGAGAGTGGGGGGAGTGGGAGGGTGTTGGGAGGAGGGGCGGAAATAGAAACTTTTATATTTTAATAAAATTACTTTCTCAAAAAAAATAAAACTACTTATATTCTGCAAATAGACAGACACATAAAGGTGACATTACTATATAAAATAAACCACCCCAATGTTAGTTCATTATGTGCAGAAAACGAAGTCTACATATTTGCTTTAAAATAACAGCAAGAAGAGAGGAGTCTACATGCAGACGGAGTCTTCTGGTGGACTGACAGTGTGCTCCCCTAAATTCATATATTCTCATGCCAGTGCAGTTTCTACAGTGCTGCGGAAAGCCTCTTATGAGATGGGGTTTTAAAAAGGTAACTAAGTTTAAATGAGACTGGATGGCTCAGTCTTATCCCTACGGTGATATTTAGAGATAAAGCTTTAGAACAATGATTTTCTTCAACCAAGACTCATTAGGAATCTTGAAAGAAGAGATAGAAGCAGCAAAGATCACTGTAGTTGTTAGGAAAAGCAGAGCAAACCAAGAAAAGAAGCCTCAGTCTAGGATCCTCAGCATGCATCTGTTTCCAAGATGTCCGGACAGTCCAATTCTTTCGAACAACCTTAGAAAGTTAGTACAGTTCTTTTTTTCCTACTCATGGTTTAATCTTTTATTGTAGTTCTTTTATCTTTTGTATAAGAGCTAGATAATTTTTCTTATGGAAAAACAAAGTATAATTAAAGCAGTTTTTAGTTTTTAGATTATTCAATGAAGTAACTGTGTCTCCAATGAGAAGAAGGTATTATACTAAATTATACTAAAATTTTTAAGTGGCCTAAACAGTTCTAAATTCCCTGAAAAGTCAGACCTTAGTCCTATATGCTTTAGAATCTTTGCTTTTCTTTTTATAGTGGATTAAAAGTTCAAGTTTACCTGTTAAAATTCTATACAAAAGGCAGTAAATCTAGTAAAAGAGAAATATTTTAGTTAATTGGATTCTTGTTAAAATTTAACTTTAAAACAATCTGTATATGTGTATAGTATATGTGTGTGTGTGTGTGTGTGTGTGTGTGTGTGTGTGTGTGTGTGCGCACGCGCATAGGCTTACGAAGCCTAGAGGTCAAAATTGGATCTCTTCCTCTATTGCTTTCCACATTATTTCAAAGTAGATCATTGGATCCAGAGCTCACACCTTGATCAAACTGACCAGTAAGCTCTTGGGAAGTCCCACTCGGCTTCCGATCCGATCACTGGTCTGGAGGTTATGTAAGGGCTGGCGATCTAAACTCAGGTCCTCATGCTTTCATGCTTGTAGAGGAAGTACTTTAGTAAATTAACTCCTTAGAATGCTTAAATGACCCGAGAACACACCGCAATATTAGTGTGTTATAGGTTTAGTGCACCCCAAATTTTCTCGAGTATGCAACTTTGCATGAGTTCTTATTTTAATCCTCCGTCAAGACATCAATTAGATACTGTGTCTTCTCAGTTCAACTAAATAAGATATATGTTTATGAAACATGGAGAGTACAAAAATTAGCCTTGAACTAATTTTTTAACATAATTTTCATTCTCATAGCTTGAGCCTCAGGTAGGTTTAATTTCAAAGGTTAACATCATGCATTGACAAAAAAAGTAGTAGTTGCTTTTATACTGGAATGTTCTGTTTAAAACAGAAGGATAGTCTGGTTCACTTTTCATGTTTGAAATTAAAACTCACAATTTAAATATATGACATTGGAGTTTTTTAACAAATGTATTATGCTAAATTTTTAAATACCATCTTTTGGTCATATTAGTTCTCTTCCCTAACTCCTCCCAGGTTCTCCCCACTTCCTTAGCCAATGTAACATCAAGGTTTTTACTCTAACTCTCTCTCAAAAACAATAAACAAAATAAAAACAAATTAAATATTTAAAAAATAGAATTATACTGGTGCAGGAGAATTATCTGTATTCTGTCAATGCTACTGAACTAACCCAAGATAGGCATTTCAAAAATACCTTGGCTTCAAAACTGAAGTCAAAAGGTTTGTTACTTTGGAGAAGAGATTTTGCTTTTGTTTCCACAGAAAATGAGAGGTTATGGATTCATTCTGAGTTAAGAGAATCCAGTATGATCAAGGAAGGCCACCTGAAAAATCTCCAACAGGAACAGATGGCCCAGATGTCTGAGTTCTTCATCCAGAACAGGTTCAAGACTGCTGCCTGAGATGATCAAGACTCACAGGATACTCCAGTCAGGACTTGTTGATAATTCTAAATTTTCTTTAGGTCCCCATAAGATTATCAGCGCCCCCAACCAGCAGGAAGTAGCCTGAAATACTACGCCCACATTTCCAACAAATGGACTATGGGTATTTTCCTTTGTTTAAAAAAAAAGAGGAAAATGGTGCGGTAGAATTATCTGTATTCTGTCAATCATATTTTAATAAAACGCTGATTGGCCAGACAGGCAGTATAGGTGGGAAAGCCAGACAGGAAGTAGGGGTGGAGCAAAGAGACTGGGAGTCTTCTGGAAGCAGAAGCTCCCTCAGCCACTTCTGCGCAGACCACCAAAGAGACAGCATGTAAGCTGCCCAGCTGGAAAAGGTACTGAGCCATTATGTCTAACATAGATAATGATAATGGATTAATATAAGTTACAAGGACAAATAAGAAGCCTGACCTAATGGGCCAATCAGTTTATAATCTTATGGAGTCCTGTGTGTGATTTTCTTTGGGGCCTGTCTGCTGTGGGGGTACTGGACAGGACAGATACCCCAACAAGCTGCCCCCCGTCATGTTACATAATACAAACAAAAGAAAAACTATACAGAAAATCATGGAGTCTGTTGTGTTAGTCACCTTGTCCTGGGCATGCAGCCAGCCCTGGAGAGTGGTTCATATACACTGGAGAAAAGTGCTTTTCTCTTTCCTAGGAGGTATCAATTGCAATAACTTCTTGGTTAGGTATGGGAGTTTGTGTTCACTTCCCCACAACTGAACTGGTTTGAACCTGTGCTGGTTTATGCCTATTGTCACAGACTCTGTGAATTTATATATGCATGAGCCTTGCTTCTGGAAGACTCTGTTTGCTTGTGATCATCCACCATTGATTCTATGAAGAATCTTTGAAGATCATTCTGCTTCCTCTGCCACATATATCCCTGAACTTTGAGGAGAGTCTAGATAAATTCATGGCATTTTAAGCTGAGAGTTCCCTTATTCTTGGCACATTGTTCATTGTGGATGTCTGTGTTAATAATCATCTACCTCAAGAAGAAATGTCTCTTCTCCATGAAAGTGAAGTAATGCTCTGCTCTATAGTCTTAGCAAGAAATCAACAGGAAAAATTTTATTGTCATGTTCCTTTGATACAATAATAATATTAACTTTTCTCCTAAGGTCCATGACATATTTAATATTAGATTCTTGAACACTTTAGCAGTCAGGTGTGGGTTCTATCTACCTTAAGTACAGTGTAAAAGTGGTTGGCTATTGGGGTGGATTGAATAAGAATGGTCCCTGTAGGAGAACATGAACAAGAAAGGTAGGAACCTGAGGAGTGCGTTCACCCGCTGATACAAGGGGACTGATCTAATGAGAGTTCACCAAGGCCAGCTGGACTGGGACTGAACGAGCAGATTATCTGAATGTGGCCAGATTCTCTGAATGTGGCTGGCACGGGGTCTTTCTGAAAAGCCTTTGACAATGACACTGGGACTTGTTTCCTCTGCATATACTGGATTTTTGGGATCCAGTCTGTTTGGATGCTCACCTTCCTGGACCTGGAGGGAGGGGGGAGGAACTTGAACTTCCCACAGGGCAGGAAACCCTGACTGCTCTTAGGCATGGACAGGGAGGAGGAGAGGGAGTGGGGGGGATTGGGCGGGTGTTGGAGGAGGGGCGGGAATGGAGACTTTTATAAATTAATAAACTTTTATAAATAAATAAAAAAACACTGAAAAAAAAAGAATGGCCCCTGTAGGCTCATAGATTTAAATGTTTGGTCACCATAGAGTGACACTATTTGAAAGGGTTAGGAGATGTGAACTTGTTGAAGGAAATGTGTCATTGGGGTGGGATATGGGTTTCAAAAACCCATGCCAAATTCAGAGTGTCTGTGTGTGGAATCAGAATGTCGTTATCAGCTAGTGCTTCAGCATCCGCTTCCATGTTACTATGCTTCCTGTCATCATGATAATGAATTAAATCTCCGAAACTGTACGTCCTGAATGAAATGGTGCCTCTTCACAGCAATCAATTAGTGACCAAGACAGTTATTCTCATAAAATCTGTGCCACTATTACAACAGTGGGTCACTGATATTGATGGTGGATCACTGATATGGGCTGCAGCATTCACAGTTGGGTGCTATTGATGAATTTTTTTGTTGTTGTTGTTTGTTTTGGTGGCACTCAAGTAACTTCCAGCACCATGCATTTAAATCAGTAGAGGTGAGCTTTTTAGTTGAGTACTTGCTCAATTTCTCCATGTTTGATAAAAAGTAAGTTTTATCCCTCTTACCATCAGGTATTAGAGGGTGGCCAGTAACCCTGGAAACACCATGCAATGTTTTGGGGTGAGTAATTCTACAGGAATACTTTGGCCCCTTACTCATATGGGGGTTTTATCTAGTGGCATAAGATGTCTAGCAGAATTATTTTCTCTGCTATTTTATGATGACTCCACTAATATTCCTTTCAGATAGTACATATTTTAGGAAGTTTTAAAAGTAGTTGATTTTCATATAGATTTTAGGTATTTTCAAAATATCGCATATAGGAAAGAGAGGAAAAGAATGATATTATTGTGCTGATTTCCAACTACCCTTTAAGGAAATTCTACTCATTTTGGAGTTGATATATTTCAGAATATGCAAATTCTATTATATGTGTTGATTTTAGGGACATCCACGAAAATTCACCAGCAATGTTCAATCTTGGGAGGAAGATGAATGTTATGAGCAGGCCTTCACTTCAGTCAGGAACTTGCCATGAGACTCTCATGTAGCATCATATTTATTGTTCTCAGGATCTCCCAACACAGGTATTTGTATTCCAAAATTCACATATTTTAGGAAGTTAATAACTGATGCAATCTTAGAATCACCTCTGTCACAGACCACTTTAATATGCATCTTAGAGACTTTTGACAAGCTACTGTGCTTATGAAGTTTCAGGTCACGGTGGTGCAGTGAGATGCAGCACTTTCAACAGTAAGGGGCCATACCAGAATGTAATGCTTATATAACAAAACCTTTGGCCAGAAAAACAATGTCAGATGGATCGTGAGTCAGATGGACCATGAGTCAGCACTATTTTTTTCTCCTAAACACACAGCCCAATCCTCTAAATTGGGAATCTTTGTAAATATTTGTACCCTGACTAATGTTTCATAATTTTTAGATAAAACAGTAATATTTGAGTGTACTTTCCTTTTTGAAGAGGTCAAACACTGGAGGTGGGACAAGATGCTTATAACCTGGATTATAAAGATAATAGCCTTTATTTATTTAGAATTCCTGTGTTATCAACATGCCAAGTGATTCTTCTGTTAGGGTTCTGGAAGTATAGTAGTGTAAAGTGATTATTTGACAAGCATGTCTTATATACTATCATCATTAACATGTAAATTCATTATATTTCCTTATTGGCAGCTTTCTTCCTTATTCTTCCCTTTTTCAAACTGGAAAAAAGAGTATCATTTGAAACCAAGTCACTGGTCATTCTCTTTTGACTAGACAAAAAGCAAAAAAAGAAATGAATGAAGTCTTCTGCAAAGAAAATCTTATTCAGGAAAGCTGGAAGGGCCTGTAATTAGTTCTAAAATACCATCTTATATACACACACACACACAAATACACACACACACACACACACACACACACACACACACACACATATACACACACTGAACATTGAGACCAAAGAAGCTGGATGTAAAATGATGCAACTAAATTCCACTTAGACATAGTTTTATGCAGTTCCCAGCAGCTGGATTGATTTGATCTTCTTATCTTGGGAAGAAATTGAATCCTTCAGTGCAACCACTATTTTCTGATTCCTCTCTTATTATTGTTATAAGCTGACAGTGATTGAGTTTTTAAATAATTACTCTAGAAGATGAATTATATTACAAAATAATCTTTGTAGCTTATATGGAAATCTACTCCAGGTTTATAATCAGTAACTTTTCAGTAAGTGTGCTAATGTTAAATTTGAGAAGAACAATATATTCTAACTATTATTATTGGACGTTGAAAGGAAAACTACTTAAAGACAATTTATTTCAATAAAATTCATATAAGGGTTATTTTTTTCTGATAAAAATATCTATTTCAAGCAGTCAGAATATGAAAATTTGGACCACTGGCACTTAGCTCTTAGTTGTCTTTGTGCTTCATGGTGACCTGCCCAAGACCAATCCTTTCAGGTTTGTAAATGAAGAAGGTAAGCAGGAAAGTTATCTCCAGGCCCTCTTCCCTGCTCACATTCAGCTTTCTGCATTGTATATTCACACCTTATTTAAATTAATGGACCATTATCTATATATGGATCAAAATGACACTGGATAGTGATGAAGAGACAGTACAAAGTAATATTCAATAATGGGAGGTCTAGTAGTTTCTTTCTATTACCCTCTTCATACTATGCTTACAAGACTAGTGCTTACACTTAATGAACATTCACATCTCCTAAAGGTTTAATTAAATGCAGATTCCAAGGCCAGCAAGAAGACTTGGAAGGTATGTAGGTAAATGTTCTTGCCACTGAGCGTGATGACTTGAGTTTGATGGCTGGAATGTACATGATAGATGAAACAAATCAACTCAGCAAATGGTTGTCTGACCTCTGCACATAAACAAGTGTACTTGC
This sequence comes from Myodes glareolus, assembly GCF_982192425.1. Taxonomy (NCBI): domain Eukaryota; kingdom Metazoa; phylum Chordata; class Mammalia; order Rodentia; family Cricetidae; genus Myodes; species Myodes glareolus. Next base: position 8,437,463 of record NC_142050.1, read on the forward strand.
ATACTAACATGCATACACTCCCTCACTGATGTCACAGGTTCTTCTGTCTATGTGTTGCTTTTATTGGTTAATGAATAAAGCAGCTGCATTCAGCCAATGGCTTAGCAGAGTATAGCCAGGCTGGAGGAAACATGCATAAAAAGAGTGGGCGGAGTCGAGGAGAAGCCATGGAACTGCCAGAGGGAAAGATGCAAGCTGTCAGCTAAAACATTGCCGGTAGGCCATGAACCTTATGGTAAAATATTAAAAAAAAAGAGAGAAATGGGTTAAACACAGATGTAAGAGCTAGCTAGCAATATGCTTAAGTAATTGGCCAAGAAGTGATTCAAATAATATAGTTTCTGTGTGAATATTTTGGGAGTCTGAGTGGCTGGGAAATGAACAAGAGGCCTTCTACTACATATACCCCACCTCCATAATACAATAAATAAGCAAAATATAATATAATATAAGAATCAAAATTTAGATTCCTTTCATTCAGCACTCTGGGGAAATGGCCCAAGAACAGCCATTCTACCTTGCAGTCCTAGGGATGCATTTGTTATTCACATTTAACACACATTTTGTGTATTAAGTTCTAGTTATAAAGTTAAAATGTAAAGACCCTTGAAAATTAGGGATGGTGGTACATATCTATAATCACAGAATTTGGAGAATAAAGAAGTACAAGACTAGCCTGGACTATACAGGGAGACCCTATCACATACACAAAGCAAAAGCAAAATGAAACAGAAACCAAATCAAACAACCAACCAACCAACAAACAACCAAACAGACAAAAGATAAACCAAACAAGCAAATAAAAATCAATCTGGAAATCTATTAGAAATTAAGGTACTAGACATATGGGTTAGTTTTTGTCAGTGTGACACAAAGTAGAGTTAAAGAGAAAGAACGGACTTCAAATGTGGAATTGCCTCCCTCAGACTGGCATCTGCTGTCCTTAGTTTCCTTAGCTGCTAATGGAGGTGGGAGGGTACACTATACTCTGGATAGTCTCACTCTGGGATAGAAGGTCCTGGATCGTATAAAAAAAGTTGCTGAATGTATCAGAGATGGCAAATCAGTAAGTAGTGTTCCTCCGGGTCACTGCTTCAGTTCCTATCTCTAGGTTAACTGCCTTGAATTCCTGCATTGATTCCTTCTTTCCTCTTCAAGTTATTTTTGGTCATGATAGTTCATCATGGCCACAAAAATCAAATGAAGATATCAGGTTTAGTTCCAGGAACCCATAGATCAGTGTGGAGTCACAGTTGTAAATTCTCTCTCTCTCTCTCTCTCTCTCTCTCTCTCTCTCTCTCTCTTGTTTGTTTGTTTTGTTTTGTTGAGACTGGTTTTCTCTGTAGCTTTGGAGCCTGTCCTGGAACTAGCTCTTGTAGACCTGGCTGGCCTTGTACTCACTGAGATCTGCCTGCCTTGCCCCCCGAGTGCTGGGGTTAAAGGTGTGTACCACCATAGCCCAGCTCACAGTTGTGAATTCAAAAGAAGCATTTATGGAAAGCTTACACACAGCTAATAAACTTCATTCACTTTAATATTACTGTGGTCAAGTCATAGAAGGACTTTTCCTACCAGCTCTTGTCTACCATGTTCAGGTTTTCTCTTTAATCCCTGAACTGTCTAATTTCTGCTGTATTTCCTTTTAATGACTTGAGAAATGGCTCTAGGCTCTACTTGTCAGTTTTCTAAAGTCACATATTCTATAGTCTATTTTAGACCACAATTGAGCGTATAAATGGCTTTTGTTTGTCTTTATTCTTTAAGCCTAAATCCAAGTCTTTTCACCTCATCAATATTTTATGGTACCTAAAAGGACATATGGTGAAATAGAGAGAAAATCAGAAATGCAAAGTCATGACGTTAGCATTGCTAACCATTCATTCTTTTTGAGGCTTCCTTTTACTGGGAACTTTGGACCATTAGTAGTTAAAGTGAACAAGTTCACCAACATGGTGGCCTAATGGAAAGTTCCAGAATCAGTTAAGCATTTAGCTAGACCCTGAAGTTCTCTGACCTTGAATAAAATGAAGTAACCATTGGTGAGCATATAAGAAAAACATGAAGACCAGAAATGATACACCTGAGCATTTCAGCATGTGTGTGTGTTGTTCTTTTGGGTAACACTATTTTTTCTTTTTTGAGATAGGATTTCTGTGTAACAACCCTAGCTGTCCTGGAACTAGCTCTGTAGACCAGGTTGGTCTCAAGCTCATAGAGATCCATCCACCTCTGTATCCCAAGTGCTGGGATTAAAAGTGCAGGTTGCCACCACCTGGCTGGGTAACACTATTTTTATTTTAGGGATAGGATCTAATGTGTAGCCCACACATAACTCAAAGTCATTGTGTAGTTTAGAATAACCTTGAAATTTTAATCTTCCTGCTTCCACTTTCCTAGTTCTAGGATTCCTGGTGAACACCACTGCACTTGGTTTCTGCTGGGTAATACTTGAGGCAGTTTACATAGAGTTATTTTACTTTTTGACAAAGAAATGGAAAATGAGAATTTTTTTACTTGGTGCAATGTGGAGATCACTTGATAAACTTGAGGCATATGGAGTGACATCTTGATTGGAATGAGTTCAAAGGATAATGGAAAGAAACTGAGGAGAATTCATAGATCAAGAAAACAGGAAGCTTTCTCCACTAGAGAAGAACATGGAAGGTAGCTGCAGGATGAAATGCTAAGGATTTCTCCCAGCTGTTTTGTAATGGGAGAAAATAGCACTTACATATGATATTGGAAGAATTCAGTGAAAAAGAACACATTGGTAATATCCAGATGGCAGGGGTTAAATTTGTCTCACCAAAATTCACTTGCTTGAAATATAGTCTACAAATTTATATGTTAATATTATTTGCAGGTAGATCAATTAAATTTATTATTATGTGAAAATGGGAGTTGAAGTTCTTGGTGGCATAGGTGGTTTCATTAAAGAGGAAGACAGTCCAGGATAGGCATGGTTGATGAGAATTACCACATTTTACTGTCCACCAAGTCAGGATGCAGTGAGAAATCCCTCCCCCGGGAATGAACATCAAGAAATTGGTGTTGTGTACTAGGGTTTTTCAATCTTCAAAACTGTGAGCTAAATACATTCTTATTCTTAAAAATGCATGCCCCAGATATTTTGTAATAGTTACAGAAAATAACTGAAGACATAGAGAAAGAAAAAATCTAGAGCAAAATATTGATTACATATATAGGTAAAACATATGTCAGGAAAATGTAGAGCATTCAATCAGAGTTCGTAGAAAGATACTGACAGGAATAGACAAGATAATAACAGCCTGGGACATTCTTTGGTCACTTCTTAAATTCCATTTTCATTTATTTCCTGATTTGCCCTTAACTCTCTCTTCTTTCTTTACCTCTCCTCCTCTTTACCTTCCTCCTCCTCTACCTCCTCTTTCTTTAATAAGATAAACAGATATTACAGATATGAGAAGACAGTCAATAGTAAGAAAATATTCCCTCAAAGAAGGAGAAATAGTTCTCTCAAGGTCTGTGAAGAATTGTGAAGGGATTTTGATGGGGATTGTATTGAGTCTCTAGATTGCCTTTGGTAGGATTGCCATTTTTACTATGTTGATCCTTCCTATTCAAGAGCATGGGAGATCTTTCCATTTTCTGGTATCTTCTTGTATTTTTTTCATCAAAAACTTAAAGTTTTTGTCAAATAGGTCTTTCACTTCCTTGGTTAGTGTTACCTCCAGATACATATGCTATTTGTGGCTATTGTGAAAGGATTCTGGGCAGTGGAGGCAAGGGTACCTGCACTAGCTTTGTCCTGTAGTCAGACTGATGACTATCTTGAATATCACCATTGAACCTTCATTCAGCAACAGATGGAGACAGAGACAGAGACTCACTTGGAGCACAGAAAAAAGATATCTCGATTAAGGGAGCCATTTTGGTGTTAGCAAGAAACTTGGTTCTAGAAAAATTCCCAGGAATCCACAAGGATGACCCCTGATAAGACCCTAAACAATAGAGAGGGTGCCTGAACTGGCCTTGCCCTGTAGACAGACTGATGACTGTCTTAAATTTCACTGCAGAACCTTCGTCTAACAACAGATAGAAACAGAGACAGAGATCCACATCTGAGCACTGGACTTAGCTCCCATGGCCTAACTGAAGAGTGGAAAGAGGGAGAGTATGAGCAATAAAGTCAAGACCATGAGGGGTTCACCCACTGAGACACTGTGCCTGAGCAAATGGGGGCTCACCAATTCCAACTGAACTGGGAATGAATGAACATGGGATCAAACTAGTCCCTCTGAAGGTGATTGACAGTTAGGGTAGACTGTGGGACCAATGACAATGGCACTGGAATTTGTCTCTACTGCATGTACTGGCTTTTTGGGGACCTAATCCCTTTAGATGTATACTTTGCTCAACCTGGATGTAGTGGGGAGGTCCTTGGACTTTCCACAGGGCAGAGTGCCTTGCTCTCTCTTAAGATTGGAGGCGGGGTAGGGAGGATATGTGGAGGGAGTGGGAGGGAAGTGGGAGGAAGGAAGAAGGGGAAAAGGGGAGGATGTGGGAATTTGGATTGACATTTTTTAAACTAATGAAATTAAATAATAAAAAATCATAATACAAGTAGAAGGAGGCAAGATATTCTTACTTTCTTATCAATAATTTTATTCAAGAGGTGAGTATCTTTCTGAAAGTCAAATTTTCTTCATGAAAATATATGCACAGGTTGACATGGGGCCAACTTCTGCTTTTTTAGCACTATAAGTTCAGAAAAATAGTTAATTTTCTAAGGAAAAGATTGTGAAATTTTATCAAATTTAGCTTATTTATCAAATCACTGAACTTAAAAACAGTGATATTAGAGAAACATTAGTGATATTTTTCTTCCTAAAATGGGAGCTCTTCTACATGTTGATTTGTAAGATCCAAGAGTTGTTGAGAGTTCTCTGTTTATGTCTGTACCCAATTTTTTTATTGGATTATTTGTTCTTTTGATGACCAGTTTCTTGAGTTCTTTGTATATTTAGGAGATAAGCCCTCAATCTGATGTGAGTTTGGTGAAGATCTTTTCCCATTCTGTAGGCTACTGTTTTGTCTTGTTGACCGTATTCTTTGATTTACAGAAGCTTCTCAGTTTCAGAAGGTTTTATTTATTAATTGATTCTCTTTGTGTCTGTGCTACTGAGACTATGTTTAGGAAGTGGTCTCCTGTGTCCATGCATTGAAGGCTACTTCTCACTTTCTCTTCTATGAGGCTGAATGTGGTTAGTTTTGTGCTGAGGTTTTGATTCATTTGGACTTGAGTTTTGTGCATGGTGATAGATATAGATCTATTTTCATTCTTCTACATGTTGATATTCAGTAATGCCAGCAACATTTGTTCAATATGCTTTCTTTAATCCATTTTATATATTTTTTTCTTTGTCAAAAATCAGGTATTTGTGGTGTTTGGTTTGATATCCAGATCTTTGATTCGGTTCCATTGGTCCTCCTGTCTGTTTTTTTATGCCAATATCAGACTGTTTCCAGTACTGTAGCTCTGTAGTAAAGTTTGAAGTCAGGGATTGTGATTGCTGAAAGACACTTTAGGAAATTCTCAACATCCTTAGTCATCAGAGAAATGCAAATCAAAACAACTCTCTGAGATTCTGTCTTATACCTGTAAGAATGGTCAAGATCAAAAACACTGATAACAACTTATGCTAGAGAGGATGTGGGATAAAGGAAACAGTCCTCCTTTGCTGGTGGTAGTGCAAACTGGTACAGCTGCTTTGAATATCAGTATGGTGACTTGTCAGAGAATTAGGAAACAACTTACCTCAGGACCCAACAATACCACTTTTAGCTATATACCCAAAAAGATACCTAATCATATAATCGTACCATAAGGACATGTGCTCAACTATATTCATAGCAGCATTATTTGTCATAGCTAGAACCTGGAAACAACCTAAATGCCCCACAACCAAAGAATGGATAAGGAAAATAGAGTACTATACAGTGGAAAAAAATGACATCTTGAAATTTGTAGACAAATGGATGGCTCTAGAAAACATCATATTGAGTGAGGTGACACAGACCCAGAAAGACAAATGTAATTTTTGCTCACTCATAAGTGACTTTTAGACAAAAAAAACAAAGAAAAACTAGCCTACAATTCACAATCCCTGCGAACCCAGACAGCTATGAGGACCCTAAGAGAAATCTAGGTTCTCATACATGGATCTAATCTACAATGAAAGTAGAAAAAGACAATATCTTCTGAGTAAATTGGGAGTGTGAGGATCATGAGAGAGAGTAGAAGGGCAGGAGATGAAGAGAGGGGAGCAGAGAAAACTATATAGCTTAATAAAAAACAATTTAAAAAAAAAAGATCCAAGAGCTGGAGAGAAATCAAAAGATACTGATGACTCTAGAGCTTAGTCATGAGATTGCAAAGATACAATAAAACCTTAAGCCACCAAAACATAAAGTGCAACAATAGCTAACCAAACCATCTGACATAGGCTGCTACCCTCAAGCTATTTACCTTTTTTCCATGACATCATCACATGATTAGGCCAGTGCCACTCTAAACTCCTCTTTTATGTTTTCTCTTATCCTCAAAACCTTTTTTTTATTATTGGTTACCTCCCAGTGCATATCTACTCAGGCAATGACATTCTTTGAAAGGGACATTAACTTCTTTACTACTCTGCAGTCCTGACTTAATCTTCTTCAGCTAGTCTGTCTAAGTCAGTGATAGAATGTGAGTATTTCTAATGCTCATCTTTTTAAGTTTCCCACAAAAGAAGACTTGAATAATAATGATTAAATCATTTCCTTCCTCACTCCAGAGATGTTAGAATAAATCTAAAGTGTCCTGTCCTGGTCCTTAAGATGCCAAATGCTTTGCCTTTTGTTCATACTTTCACTGGCTGTTCTCCTAGGCTGTTTTTCAGCTGTTTTTGCATTGCTACTTATATTTACTCTTTTCTTCTTCATTATATTCTTTCAGATGTGGTTTTGTTATAGGACCCACCTGAACCTCCACCTTCTCAGCCTTTTGCCTCAGTCTCCATGGTGACAAGATTACAGGCCTGTGTTGCTGCACTTTTGAGATTTTTATAAGTTTACATTGCTCTTTAAAAATAGTTGCCTTTCCCAAGGTCCAGTTGCAGAGCAGAAGGAGGGAGAGGATGAGGAGGAAGGTCTGGACCTCGAGGGGTTGATCCACCCACTGAGACAGTGTGCCTGATCTAAAGGGAGCTCAGGCCCCCACTGACACCCTTTTGTCTCCTGTGTCCTTGGAATACCAGCTGTCCCTATTTCAGTGTTGAGGAGTTCTATCCAGAGGTGAGTGTGTGCTAGCCAGGGCGGACTGTCCCAGAAGAGAGCACAGTCCCCCCCCCAAGTTTCTGCGGCAGGATCTTCAGTGTTCCATGGGATGCTTCCCTGCCCCTACTGCCGCCCTTTTGTGTCCTGTGTCCTTAAAATACCAGCTGTCCCTATTTCAGTGCTGAGGAGTTCTATCCAAAGTGCTGAAGAGTTCTATCCAGAGAGTGTTGCGGAGTCCCATCCAGAGAGGAAGAGATTGGCAGATACCAATGCAAGAATTCCTCCAACAACTTGAAAGGCAACATGACATCACCAGAATCCAGGGATCATGAAACTAGAAGAATTGAACACCCTACTCCAGAAGAAATAGAAGAAATCGACCCTAATCGGAACTTTATGAAAATAATAGAGGAAATTAAACAGGAGGTGAAAATCTGCCGTAAGGAAATGGAAGAGAAGTATAGTAAAAAGATTGAAGAAATGAGTAAAGAAATGGAAGAGAATTATAACAAAAAGTTTGAAGAAATGAGTAAATCCGTAAATGAAACCCTGGGAAACCAAGAAAAAAATAATCAAACACGTAATAGAAACACTTCAAGAATTGAAAATTGAAATGGAGGGAATGAAGAAAACACAAACTGAGGGACGGCTGGATATGGAAAATCTAGGAAAATGAACAGAGATTTCAGAAACAAGTATAACCAATAGAATACAAGAGATAGAAGAACAAATCTCAGATTATGAAGACACCATAGATAAAATAAACACTCTGATCAAAGAAAACAACAAATCCAACAAATTCTCATCACAAAACATTTAGGAAATCTGGGACACAATAAAAAACCAAATCTAAGAATAATAGGTGTAGAAGAAGGAGAAGAATTGCAGATCAAAGGCCCAGAAAATATATTCAACAAAATTAAGAAGAAAACTTTCCCAACCTAAAGAACAATATTCCTATGAAGGTTCAAGAAGCATACAGAACACCGAATAGATTGAATAAAAAAAAACCATCCCCTCGCAATAAATAATCAAAAGACAAAACATTCAGATTAAAGAAAGAATATTAAGAGCTGCAAAGGAAAGAGGTCAAGTAACTTATAAAGATAAACATATCAGACTTACACCAGACTTCTCTGTGGAAATCATGAAAGCCAGAAGGTCCTGGATAGAGGTACTGCAGAAACTAAAAAATCATGGATGCAAGCCCAGACTACTATACCCAGCCAAGCTATCATTCACTATCAACGGAGAAAACAAAATATTCCAGGATAAAAACAAATTTAAACAATATGTAGCCACAAATCCAGCCTTATAGAAAGTATTAGAGGAAAATCACAACCCAAGGAATCCAACATTGCCAACACTGCCTACAATAACACAGACATCTAGCGACTCTTCACAAGCACAACTCACAGAAGGGAAACACACACTCTCTACTATCCAAAAATAAAATAATAAGAAAACGAAAATAACCAGAGTCAACAACCACTGGTCATTAATATCATTTAATATCAATAGACTCAATTCACCTATAAAAAGGCACAGACTTAAAGATTGGATATGAAAACAGGATCCAATATTCTGCTGTTTACAAGAAACACACCTCAACCACAAAGACAGACACCTACTCAGAGTAAAGGGTTGGGAAAAGGTTTTCCAAGCAAATGGACCTAAGAAACAAGCAGGTGTGGCCATTCTAATATCTAACAAAATCGACTTCAAACTAAAATCATTCAGAAGAGATGTAGATGGACATTTCATACTCATAACAAGAACAATTCATCAGGAAGAAGTCTCAATCCTGAATATCTATGCCCCTAATATAAAGTCACCCACTTATGTAAAAGAAACACTTCTAGAACTCAAGGCAGTCATCAAACCACACACACTAATAGTAGAAGACTTCAACACACCTCTCTCACCAATGGACAGGTCAATAAGACAGAAACCTAACAGAGAAATAAGAGAATTATTGGAGGTATTGAATCAAATGGACTTAACAGACATCTATAGAACATTACACCCAAATAGAAAAGAATACATCTTCTTCTCTGCAGCTCATGGAACCTTCTCGAAAATTGACCACATACTCGGCAACAAAGCAAACTTCCACAGATACAAAAAATATTAGTAACCATCTCTGTCTTGTCAGATCACCATGGATTAATGTTAGAATTCAACAACAATGCTACTCCCAGGAAGCCAACAAACTCATGGAAGCTGAACAGTCAACTGCTTAATCACCCCTGGGTCAAGGAAGAAATAAAGAAAGAAATTAAAGTCTTCCTTGAATTTAATGAAAATAAAGACATAACATACTCAAACCTATGGGACACTATGAAAGCAGTGCTAAGAGGAAAGTTCATAGCACTAAGTGTCCAATTAAAGAAAATGGAGAAAGCACACACTGAAGACTTAACTGCACACCTGAAAGCGCTAGAAAAAAAATAGAAGCAGACTCACCCAGGAGGAGCAGAAGACTGGAAATAATCAGACTGATGGCTGAAATCAACAAAATAGAAACACAGAAAACAATCCAAAGAATCAATGAAACAAAAAGCTGGTTCTTGGAGAAAATGAACAAGATCGACAAACCCCTATTAAAACTAATCAAATGGCAGAGAGAGAACATGCAAATTAATAAGATCAGAAATGAAAATGGGGACATAACCAGAGACACAGGGGCAATTCAGAGAATCATTAGATCTTACTACAAAAGCCTGTATGCCACAAAATTGGAAAATGTAAAAGAAATGGACCTCTTTTTAGATAAGTACCATATACCAAAGTTAAACCAAGAATAGGTGAACAATCTAAATAGACCTGTTAGTCGCGAAGAATTAGAAGCTGTTATCAAAAATCTCCCTACAAAAAGAAAACCCAGGATCAGATGGTTTCAATGCAGAATTCTACCAGAACTTCCAGCAAGAGCTAGTACCTATACTCCTTAATATATTTCACAATATAGAAACAGAAGAGACTTTGCAAAACTCCTTTTATGAAGCTACAGTTACTCTGACACCAAAACCACACAAAGACACAACCAAGAAAGAGAATTACAGGCCAATCTCACTCATGAACATCGACACAAAAATCCTCAAAAAATACAGGCAAACCGAATCCAAGAATACATTCGAAAAATTATCCATTATGATCAAGTAGGCTTCATCCCAGAGATGCAGGGCTGGTTCAACATATGCAAATCTATCAATGTAATCCATCATATAAATAAACTGAAAGAAAAAAAAAACATATGATCATTTCATTGGATGCTGAAAAAGCATTTGACAAAATTCGACATCACTTTATGATAAAGGTGTTGGAGCGATTGGGAATACAAGGATCATACCTAAATATAATAAAAGCTATTTACAGCAAGCCGACAGCTAACATCAAATTGAATGGAGAGAAACTCAAAGCCATTCCACTAAAATCAGGAACACGACAAGGCTGTCCACTCTCTCCATACCTCTTCAATATAGTGCTTGAAGTTCTAGCAATAGCAATAAGACAACATAAGGGGATCAAGGGGATTCGAATTGGAAAGGATGAAGTGAAACTTTTGTTATTTGCAGATGATATGATAGTGTACATAAGCGATCCCAAAAACTCTAACAAAGAACTCCTACAGCTCATAAACACCTTTAGTAATGTGGCAGGATACAAGATCAATTCCAAAAAATCAGTTGCCCTCCTATACAAAAAGGATAAAGAAGCAGAGAGGGAAATCAGAGAAACATCACCTTTCACGATAGCCACAAATAGCATAAAATATCTTGGGGTAACTCTAACCAAGGAAGGGAAAGACCTATTTGACAAGAACTTTAAGTCTTTGAAGAAAGGAATTGAGGAGGATACCAGAAAATGGAAAGATCTCCCTTGCTCTTGGATTGGGAGGATCAACATAGTAAAAATGGCAATTCTACCTAACGCAATCTAATGATTCAATGCAATCCCCATCAAAATCCCACCAAACTTCTTCACAGACCTTGAGAGAACAATAATCAAGTTTATACGGGAAAACGAAAAACCCAGGATAGTCAAAACAATCTTATACAATAAAGGAACTTCTGGAGGCATTACCATCCCTGACTGCAAACTCTAATACAAAGCGACAGCATTGAAAACAGCTTGATATTGGCATAAGAACAGAGAAGTCGACCTATGGAATCAAATAGAAGACCTGGATATTAACCCACAATCCTATGAATACCTGATTTTTGACAAGGGAGCTAAAGGTATACAATGGAAGAAGGAACGCATCTTTAACAAATGGTGCTTGCATAACTGGATGTCAACCTGTAGAAGAATGAAAGTAGATCCATATCTATCACCATGCACAAAACTCAAGTCCAAATGGATTAAAGACATCAACAATAATTTGACCACTTTGAACCAGATAGAAGAGAAAGTGGGAAGTAGTCTACAAGACATAGGCACAGGAGACCACTTCCTAAGTAGAACCCCTTTAGCACAGACAATAAGAGAATCGATGAACAAATGGGACCTCCTGAAACTGAGAAGCTTCTGTAAAGCAAAGGACACTGCCAGTAAGACAAAAAGGCTACCTTCTGACTGGGAGAAGATCTTCACAAACCCTTCATCAGATAAAGGTTTGATCTCCAAAATATACAAAGAACTCAAGAATCTGGACACTAAAACTCTAATTAACCCAATTAAAAAAAGGGGTACTGATCTGAACAGAGAATTCACAACAGATGAACCTTGAATGGCCAAAAGGCACTTAAGGTCATGCTCAACCTCCTTAGCAATCAGGGAAATGCAAATCAAAACAACTTTGAGATACCATCTTACACCTGTCAGAATAGCCAAACTCAAAAACACCAATGATAACCTATGCTGGAGAGGATGTGGAATGAGGGGAACACTCATCCATTGTTGGTGGGAATGCAAACTTGTGCAGCCTCTGTGGAAATCAGTGTGGCGGTTTCTCAGGAAACTGGGAGTCAACCTCCCTCAGGACCCAGCAATTCCACTCTTGGGAATACACCCAAGAGATGCCCTTTCATACTACAAAAGTATTTGTTCAACTATGTTCATAGCTGCACTATTTGTAATAGCCAGAACCTGGTAACAACCTAGGTGCCCCTCAATAGAAGAATAGTTAAAAAAAAGGTGTGGAACATATACACATTAGAGTTTTACTCAGCAGTAAAAAACAATGACCTCTTGAATTTTGTATGCAAATGGATCGAAATAGAAAACGCTTTACTGAGTGAGGTAACCCATACCCAAAAAGAGGAATATGGTATGTGCTCACTCATAAGTGGATTCTAGCCTTAATTAAAAGTCTTTGAGCCTATAATTCGTGATCCCAGAGAAGCTAAATAAGAAGGTGAACCTGAAGAAAATCATATAATTATCCTCCTGGATATTAGAAGTAGACAAGATTGCCAGGCAACCTTGGGTGCACAGGGGTGGGGGGTATGGAGGGGTGGAAGTAAGGAAAGAGGGCTAGAGAGAAGGGAGAGGATTGGGGATAGCTTGGGGTAATGGGATGAGGGGAGGGAGGAAGGATGGTTATGGGAGCAGGGAGGTACATATCTCAACTAAGGGAGCCATTTTAGGGTTTGCATGAGGCTTCATTCTGGAGGGGTTCCCAGGCCCATGGAGAGGTCCCCAGATTGTTCCCTGGGCAGCAGAGGAGAGGGTGCCTGAACCGGCCTTGGCCCATAACCATACTGATGAATATTTTGCATATCACCATAGAACCTTCATCTGGCTATGGATGGAGATAGAGACAGAGACACACATTGGAACACTGGACTTAACTCCCTAGGTCCAAATGAGAAGCAGAAGGAGGGAGAACGTGAGCAAGGAAGGCAGGATCAGAGGGAACCCTCATCCGATGATAGATGGAGATAGAGACGGAGATCCACATTGGAGCACTGGACTGAGCCCCCAAGGTCCAAATGAGGAGCAGAAGGAAGGAGAACATGAAAAAGGAAGTCAGGACCGCGAGGGGTGCGTTCACCCACTGATACATAGGGACTGATCTAATGAGAGCTCACCAAGGCCAGCTGGTCTGGGACTGAACGAGCATGTGATCAAACCGGATTCTCTGAATGTGGCTGACATGGGGGCTGACTGAGAAGCCATTGACAATGGCACTGGGTCTTGTTTTGTCTGCATGTACTGGCTTTTTGGGATCCCTGACTGCTCTTAGGACTGGAGAGGGAGGAGGAGAGGGAGTGGGGGGAATGGGAGGGTTTTGGGAGTAGGGGCGGAAGTGGAAATTTTTATAAATAAATAAATAAGTAAATTTATAAAAATGAAACAGATAGGGAGTGGGGGGAATTATTTATTTTTTATAAATAAATAAATAAGTAAATTTATAAAAAATGAAACAGATAAACCACAAAAATAAAAAAGAAAAATAAAGGGAGCTCACCAAATGCAACTTTACCGGGAATGAATGAGCATGTGATCAAACCGGACTCTGTGAATGTGGCTGACAAGGGGCGCTGACTGAGAAGCCATTGATAAAGGCACTGGGACTTGTTTACTGCATGTACTTGCTTTTTGGGACCCTAGTCTATTTGGGTGCAAAGCTTCCTATGCCTGGATGGGGGGGGGGGCTTGGATTTCCCACAGGGCAGAGTTTCCTGCCCTCTCTTAAGGAGGGAGGGGAAGGGAGGAGGGTGAGTGGGGGAGCAGGAGGGGAATTGAAGGAGGGGAGGAAGTGTAAATTTTTAATGGAAAAAAAATAAATTAAAAAAATAGTTGCCTTTGTAAGAAATTAGATATTACTTTTTTCTGTCAAGCACTAAAATTCTCTTTCATGACAAGGAGCTCAAGCCTTTGTCTTCCTTAGCTAGTAAAACTCTGTGCAAATGTTTTGACAGGCTCCCTCTGAAATTCTAATGTCTTGAAAAAGAAAGCAACATAAGACAAAAACCAAAAATACAAAGGATGCATTCCATTATTTTAGTTGACCTAAGTGACTCAGCTTTTCCCCCTTTCTTTAATTTACTTTGCCCTTAAAGTTAGTCAGTTTTAAAAGTGCTTCGGATTGAACCTCAGCCAAGGGGAAGAAGACAAAGTCACTACCTGCATTATAATAAAAAACCAAGTCTCCTCTGACACCCCGCCCACAACATTTGCTTGTTGTTTGCAGTGCACTCTCTTGATCAAGGGCAGAGTTCTGTCTTGCTGAGATGAGATGCTACATATGTTTTAGTGTTCCTTTGAGTGATTGCAAGAATATTTCTAATACCTTCTTCTTCAGGCATTCCACACAGCATTTAATTCTTCCGGTGTCTCATCAGTATCATACCCTAACAGTGATGTCGTCCATCCATCCTATCTTGGATAATTTTTTTCAATACCTGTTTTGTCTACCTAAATATTTATTTCTCATATACCATCAATCATAGTCTGAGGAGCTTTCCATGAGTTTAATTGCTTAGTTGGTGTCACACCAGATTTTCATGGCTTGTCATTGAAACATCAGTGCCTGTCCTGTATTATATTCTCAGTAGCTGATTTTTGAATGAGCAAATAAGCAACTGAATGAATGAGTTAACAAAGCATTTTCACTCCTTGCTGAAGTGATAGTTCACGTTTATGGTTTATAAGTCCATTAGGTTTCCCCTGCCATCAATTGATATTCAGATAACAGGTGATAATTGCCTTCCTAACACTTTTCACTTCCCTCATTTGACATAAAAGGATTCTACTTTAAACAATTTTTAGAACCATTTTATATATCAAACACCGTTTTTTTTTGTCATATGCCTTTCTTATTGCAATGGATATTAGCAGCAAAATCATTTAGTGGGATACCCCCAGCTGTTTCTCATTTTCACTCAAGGCCTTACCTCTGAGTGGATGCTTTCACTATTTAAAGCACCTATGACTGATTTTAAAATCACGCAAATCAAAATGAAAACTAACAAAATAGGAAGGTTATGTTTTTACCCTTTTCTATCACTTGTACAAGCTTGTCCATAAATTTGTACAAGGTAGCTATTAGTAAAAGATGAATTTGAATCATGAGGAGAAAAGACTTAATTCAAAATTTTAATCTCGGCTGAGCAGTTCTTCCCAGAGAGGTGAGTGGGTGCTAGCCTGGGCAGCCTGCCTGCCTGTCTGGGAAGGGAGCACAGCCCTCCCCGCCTCAGCTTCTGCAGCAGGGTCTTCGGTGTTCCAAGGGACCCCTCCCCTCCCCCCACTGCTGCGGGCCCTTTGTCTCCTGAGTCCTGGGAAGACCAGCTAGCCCTGTTGCCCTGCTGAGCAGTTCTTCCCAGAGAGGGCTGAGGAGCTCTATCCAGAGAGTGCTGTGAAGTCCTACCCAGAGAGTGCTGAGGAGTTCTATCCAGAAAGTGCTGAGGAGTTTCATCCAGAGTGGAAGAAATGGGCAGGCGCCAATGCAAGAATTCCTCCAACAACCTGAAAGGCAACATGACACTGCCAGAATCCAGGGAGCTCGAAACTAGAAGAATTGATAAAAACAAATTTAAACAATACGTAGCTACTAATCCAGCCTTACAGAGAATACTAGAAGGAAAATCACAACCCAAGGAATCCAACATTCCCAACACTGCCTACATTAACTCAGACATTTAGCGACCCTCCACAAGCACAACTCAAAGAAGGAAAACACATACACGCTACTACCCAAAAAAATGACCGGAGTCATCGATCACTGGTCATTAATATCACTTAATATCAATGGTCTCAACTCACCTATAAAGAGGCACAGACTTAGAGATTGGATACGAAAACAGGATCCAACATTCTGCTGTCTACAAGAAACACACCTCAACCACAAAGACAGACACCTACTCAGAGTAAAGGGTTGGGAAAAGGTTTTCCAAGCAAATGGACCTAAGAAACAAGCGGGTGTGGCCATTCTAATATCTAACAAAATCGACTTCAAACTAAAATCAATCAGAAGAGATGGAGATGGACATTTCATACTCATAACAGGAACAATTCATCAGGAAGAAGTCTCAATCTTGAATATCTATGCCCCTAATATAAAGGCACCCACATATGTAAAAGAAACTCTTCTAGAACTCAAGGCAGTCATCAAACCACACACACTAATAGTAGGAGACTTCAACACTCCTCTCTCACCAATGGACAGGTCAATCAGACAGAAACCTAACAGAGAAATAAGAGATTTACTGGAGGTACTGAATCAAATGGACTTAACAGACATCTATAGAACATTACACCCAAATAGAAAAGAGTATACCTTCTTCTCTGCAGCTCATGGAACCTTCCCAAAAATTGACCACATACTTGGTAACAAAGCAAACTTCCACAGATACAAAAAAATATTAGTGACCACCTGTGTCTTGTCAGATCACCATGGATTAAAATTAGAATTCAACAACAATGGTACCCCCATGAAGCCAACAAACTCATGGAAGTTGAACAGTCAACTACTAAATCACCCCTGGGTCAAGGAAGAAATAAAGAAAGAAATTAAAGTCTTCCTTGAATATAATGAAAACAAAGACACAACGTATTCAAACCTATGGGACACAATGAAAGCAGTGCTAAGAGGAAAGTTCATAGCACTAAGTGCCCACCTAAAAAAACAGAGAAAGCACACATTGGAGACTTAACAACACACTTGAAAGCTCTAGAAAAAAAAGAAGCTGATTTACCCAGGAGGAGTAGAAGACTGGAAATAATCAAACTGAGGGCTGAAATCAACAAAATAGAAACACAGAAAACAATTCAAAGAATCAATGAAGCAAAAAGCTGGTTCTTGGAGAAAATTAACAAGATTGACAAACCCCTATCCAAACTAATCAAACGGCAGAGAGAGAACTTGCAAATTAATAGGATCAGAAATGAAAAGGGGGACATAACCACAGACACAGAGGAAATACAGAGAATCATTAGATCTTACTACGAAAGTTTATATGCCACAAAGTTGGAAAATGTAAAAGAAATGGACATTTTTTTAGATAAGTACCATATACCAAAGTTGAACCAAGACCAGGTGAACAATCTAAATAGACCTGTTAGTCGTGAAGAACTAGAAGCTGTTATCAAAAATCTCCCTACCAAAAAAAGCCCAGGACCAGATGGTTTCAATGCAGAATTCTACCAGAACTTCCAGGAAGAGCTAATACCTATACTCCTTAATGTATTCCACAATATAGAAAAAGAAAAGTCACTGCCAAACTCCTTTTATGAAGCTACAGTCACCCTAATACCAAAACCACACAAAGACACAACCAAGAAAGAGAATTAAAGGCCAATCTCACTCATGAACATCGATGCGAAAATTCTCAATAAAATACTGGCAAACCGAATCCAAGAACACATTAGAAAAATCATCCATTATGATCAAGTAGGCTTCATCCCAGAGATGCAGGGATGGTTCAACATACGCAAATCTATCAATGTAATCCATCATATAAATAAACGGAAAGAAAAAAATCATATGATCATTTCATTGGATGCGGAAAAAGCGTTTGACAAAATTCAACACCCTTTTATGATAAAGGTGTTGGAGAGACTGGGGATACAAGGATCATACCTAAATATAATAAAAGCAATATACAGCAAGCCGACAGCTAACATCAAATTGAATGGAGAGAAACTCAAACCCTTTCCACTAAAATCAGGAACACGACAAGGCTGTCCACTCTCTCCATACCTCTTCAATATAGTGCTTGAAGTTCTAGCAATAGCAATAAGACAACATAAGGGGATCAAGGGGATTCGAATTGCAAAGGATGAAGTGAAACTTTCGTTATTTGCAGACGATATGATAGTGTACATAAGCGACCCCAAAAACTCTAACAAAGAACTCCTACAGCTGATAAACACCTTTAGTAACGTGGCAGGATACAAGATCAACTCCAAAAAATCAGTGGCACTCCTATACACAAAGGATAAAGAAATGGAGAGGGAAATCAGAGAAACATCACCTTTCACGATAGCCACAAACACCATAAAATATCTTGGGGTTACTCTAACCAAGGATGTGAAAGACCTATTTGACAAGAACTTTAAGCCTTTGAAAAGAGAAATTGAGGAGGATACCAGAAAATGGAAAGACCTCCCCTGCTCTTGGATTGGGAGAATCAACATAGTAAAAATGGCAATTCTACCAAAAGCAATCTACAGATTCAATGCAATCCCCATCAAAATCCCATCAAACTTCTTCACAGACCTTGAGAGAACAATAATTAAGTTTATATGGAAAAACAAAAAACCCAGGATAGCCAAAACAATCTTATACAATAAAGGAACTTCTGGAGGCATTACTATCCCTGACTTCAAACTCTATTACAGAGCTACAGTATTGAAAACAGCTTGGTATTGGCATAAGAACAGAGAAGTCGACCTATGGAATCGAATAGAAGACCCAGATACTAACCCTCAAACCTACGAACACCTAATTTTTGACAAGGGAGCTAAAGGTATACAATGGAAGAAGGAAAGCGTCTTTAACAAATGGTGCTGGCATAACTGGATGTCAACCTGTAGAAGAATGAAAATAGATCCATATCTATCACCTTGCACTAAACTCAAGTCCAAATGGATTAAAGACATCAACATCAATCTGTCCACTTTGAACCTAATAGAAGAGAAAGTGGGAAGTAGTCTACAAGATATAGGCACAGGAAGCCACTTCCTAAGTAGGACCCCAGCAGCACAGACAATAAGAGAAACAATGAATAAATGGGACCTGCTGAAACTGAGAAGCTTCTGTAAAGCAAAGGACACTGTCAGTAAGACAAAAAGGCTGCCTTCTGACTGGGAGAAGATCTTCACCAACCCCTCATCAGACAAAGGTCTGATCTCCAGAATATACAAAGAACTCAAGAAACTAGACACTAAAACTCTAATTAACCCAATTAAAAAATGGGGTACTGATCTGAACAGAGAATTCACAACAGATGAACTTCGAATGGCCAGAAGACACTTAAGGTCATGCTCAACCTCCTTAGCGATCAGAGAAATGCAAATCAAAACCACTTTGAGATACCATCTTACACCTGTCAGAATAGCTAAAGTTAAAAACACCAATGATAACCTATGCTGGAGGGGATGTGGAATGAGGGGAACACTCATCCATTGTTGGTGGGAATGCAAACTTGTGCAGCCACTTTGGAAATCAGTGTGGAGGTTTCTCAGGAAACTGGGAGTCAACCTCCCTCAGGACCCAGCAATTCCTCTCTTGGGAATATACCCTAGAGATGCCCAAACATACTACAAAAGCGTTTGTTCAACTATGTTCATAGCAGCACTATTTGTAATAGCCAGAACCTGGAAACAGCCTAGGTGCCCCTCAATAGAAGAATGGTTAAAAAAGGTGTGGAACATATACACATTAGAGTTTTACTCAGCGGTAAAAAATAATGACATCTTGAATTTTGCATGCAAATGGATGGACATAGAAAACGCTTTACTGAGTGAGGTAAGCCAGACCCAAAAAGAGGAACACGGTATGTATTCACTCATAAGTGGATTCTAACCATAATTAAAGGTCTTTGAGCCTATTATTCGTGATCCTAGAGAAGCTAAATAAGAAGACGAACCTGATGAAGATTATTTACCTATCCGCCAGGAGGTAGGAAATAGTCAAGAGTCCCAGGTAACCTTGGGTGCATGGGGGGGGGTCGGAGGGTTGATGGAAGGGGAGAGGGTTAGAGAGAAGGGAGTAGGGGAGGAATGGAGAAAGCTCGGTTGACCGGGATGGGGGGAAGGGAGGAAGGATGAATGTGGGATCAGGGAAGAATATATTTCAACTAAGGGAGTCATATTAGAGTTTACAGGAAACTTGATTATATATGGGATCCCAGGTCCATGGAGAGATCCCCAGATTGTTCTCTGGACAGAGGAGGGGGTGCCTGAACCGGCCTTGGCCCGTGACCATACTGATGAATATTTTGCTTATCACCATAGATCCCTCATCTGGCGTTGGATGACGATAAAGATGGAGGCCCGCGTTGGAGCACCGAACTGAGCCCCCCAAGATCCAAACGAGGAGCAAAAGGAGGAAGAAAATGACGAAGGACTGCGAGGGATACTATCACCCACTGATACAAGGGGTCAGATCTAATGAGAGTTTACCAAGGCCAGATGGACCGTGACTGAACGAGCATGTGATCCAACCAGATTCTCTGAATGTGGCCGGATTTTCTGAATGTGGCTGGCCTGCAGTCTTTCCGAGAAGCCATTGACAATGACACTGGGACTGGTTTCCTCTGCATATACTGGATTTTTGGGATCCAGTCTGTTTGGATGCTCACCTTCCTGGACCTGGAGTGAGGGGGGAGGAACTTGGACTTCCCACAGGGCAGGAGACCCTGACTTCCCTAGGGGTCAAAGAGGGAGGAGGAGAGGGAGGGGGGGAGTGGGAGGGCGTTGGGAGGAGGGGCGTAAATGGAAACTTTTTATAATTTAATAAAATTACAAAAAAACCACAAAATTTTAATCTCAACTAGTTAAATTCATGACATTGGTCAAGGCATTTATTAAACCATTGCATAGCCAGCTAAAGTAGATGATATGTTTACACCATCAACCATGCTCATGGCAAATAAAGTGACCATGACCATACTAAATTTTAATTTTAGGAAATGACATTTCTAAACTTCCAGTGATCTTTATCATTAATTTTAAAATCCCAGAGGCAGACATAGCGACAATCACCGACAATCACATCATACCATCCTTCAAACTTCTGCCATAAATATTATCCCTTTGGTCATACTTTTTCTCCTACATAGTAAATATCACAGTAACACAGAAGAAACAACCACTTAAAATATTTAAGAAATTTTGAATAACAGTGATTAGAGCTAGCTGCATATTAGAAAAATTTTCAAGATTCTCTGAAAGGAAAATACCAGTATATGTGTGTGTGTGTGTGTGTGTGTGTGTGTGTCACACACATACATATAATACATGTATGATATATGCATCTTCCCAGTAAGTGAATTAGGAACTGGACAAAGAATAGGCAAAGCCCCAGTCTTGTGTAGGGATTTTCATTAAACTTAGAGAACGTTGTAGTTAGGTTTTGATGTCATCCTGCTTGTTTCTTCGTATGAACACCTATCCCAAAGATGGAGAAAAAGAGAAGCCTCTGCTATATACACCCTAACCCTAACTCTAACCCTAATACAAAGATGTTTCTAGTTGAGTATATGGAGATACAGCATATCGGTAACCTATGTAGACAGACTGAGAAAGATTCAAGCCTAAAAACAGGAAATAGGTCACAGATTTCATTCGCCTTAGACATCAAAAATCAATGCCCTCTGGGCATTTCTGCAAGGATTCTCTCATTGGAACACAGGCTACTGTAGAGAGTCCATAGAGACCCCAAAATCATAGCAGGGATACCTTCTTCTCAGTGTGCAGAATGAGGGAAAGAAGCCGAGGAAGGAACCTGAAGCTTGAAAGTAATGTTTACAAAAGAAAATAATGTTTTTACTGTATTGTGCTACAAAAAAGTGGTTGAAACTTCTGCTGGTTGAGAACTTAAAGTCCTTAGTGTCCTTAATGGAAACAGATTTTTGTGAACAGGATGAAAACAGACAACAGAGTGAGGCTGTTGAACAATGAGGGGAGTGAAAAATGGGTGAGAAAAAGAGACCGCGCTACTCAGAGAATGCCTTTCAATCACTTCCCAGTGACAGAAACTCACTTCTGAAGAAAGAGTGGGTGAAATAGGAGAGGTCTGACTTCTGTTTGTAAAAACATCATTTGTTTTTAGGGTCTTGTTGCAGAATATTCAATCACACTGTGAACCCTGAGACTTCATCAATTGAATAAAATCAACCTTGGGTCAGGAGACAGAGCCAGCAGCAAATTCACAGGAAATAATCATAGAAAGTCCGACAGTGTCCAGAAGACAGAAAGATGCCCAGGAAATAGTAGAGAGGTTCTTTGAGTGTGGCAGTTTTTTGTTTGTTTGTTTAGTTTGGTATGGTGGAAGGATGCTCTCTCTTTGAGATGTCGACAAAGGAGGAAAGTCAGCTAGTTGCTCCTCAATCTCTCTAAGCTAGCAGGTTTTCACCCCAGATTCTGACTCTTACTGCTTTACTGGTAAAAATGTAATATATACGTTTAGATAAAAACAACAGACTCGAGTATGTTTATTTGTTTGGCAAAGGGACTAGGACTCAGGGAGATTAGGTGACACTCCTCATGGAGTCTGCACCAGCTACAAGGGCGATCAGAAAAGGCGTATGGACTATAGTCTTCAAATAAGAAAACCAAAATTTTAGACTATCTTTATGAAGGACACAACTTACGTTGGCAAAGACATAATCCTTGTATACCGCTCCCCTCTCATTTTCTTTCAATTCATCTGATGAACCCCTACATGGTAGTTAGTTCCTTGAGATGGTTAAATGTTATTAATACTTCATCTTGTTGCATTGAATTCACAGACACATAAACTTTGTAGTCTCTGTGTGATTGATATAGGCTATTCTGATCTAAGTGAAGGAGTTATAGTTGCTAATTTTCATTGTAGTTTGTGAATTTTCCAAAGCTCTTTCTTCATAAGTATAGGGCTAAGGCTTTGCTTTTTCTAATCCCATGGGAAAGGTAAAGAGAAAGTTCCAATGGAAGAAGAAAATGAAATGCTGCTTAGTCTTAGATAATACAAATAAAGTAGTAGTATTTTTATTTTTTACTGAAAATTTTTTTTCATATAATATATAACTATGTTTTTCCCTTTCTCATCTCCTCTCAGGTCCTCCCAACCTTGCCATTCACCCAATACATACCTTCTTCTGCTCTTTATCATTAAAAAACAAAATAGATATCTTTTTAAAAAGATGAAGAAGAAAAGAAAAATAATAATAAAATAAGGTAAAATATGAACAAACTTGAATAGGACAAAACAAGCAAATGAACAGGGGAAAAAGAACCAAAAGACAAGAAACATATAAAGATACAGAGACACACACACTTGTACACACAGAAATACTAAAAAGATACAAAATCAGAAACTATGATATATAAATAAAAGACCTGTAGGGAAATTTTTTAAAAGTCTGAACAAAGCCTATGTGACAGAAGTGGCCTCCCCAAATACCACCGAATCAGTTCTGTGTTGACTCCTGGGCTTAGGGTGTACCCCTAAGTATGTTTTGCTGAAGAGATGAAGAACTTTTTTTCTTGTTTTGAGGAAGCTGCAGTGTGTTCTTTCTTACATACAAGAGAATTAGACTGTAAAGGGAGCTTATATAATTGGCATTGATATTTAATAAGCAGTTAACAGCTGCTGCTATTGAGTCCACAACCAAAGGCACATATATAGTTATCACACCTAAATACCCATTGAATCCTTATACTAGAATTTGTCTGTTTTTGTTTCCCTGACTTAAGATTTTATTTTCATATTAGACACAAAGCTCACTTCAAATTCCTACTCTGCAACTTAGATTCTATGTCATTTTTATGTGGTCATTAACCCCTTGTGTCTTAATATTTTCACTTATATATTGGGATGAGAATGATAAGTAACAGTACCTTTTCATAGATGTGCTGAAGATGAAGGGCCTTAACAGTCACATTTCCAAAGAACTTGGAATGCCACAGTAAATAATATCTAGTTGTAAAACAAAGTAATTACCTTATTCTGAAACACATATTGTTTACTCCACCAGTTCAGAACTATGTTTCAATTTCCTGATTCATGCTTTGGGAATTTGTATTTTCCTAGAGCAAAATAAGCAATTTTAATTATTTGACTAGCTGTAATTTTAATTAATTTTTATTAGATAGAATTTTGGGGCTACCTTAAGGAATCAATGATTACTATTGAAGAACCTGGTTTCTGTTTATATTTTGTTAAATAGACGTTGTATTAGTCATGATCTATTGCTGTGAAGAGATACCATGACCATGGTAACTTTTATATAAGAAACAAAAGGGAAAAAAGAACCAAAAGACAAGAAACATATAAAGATACAGACACACACACATTTGTTGCTTACAGTTCAAAGGTTTAGTTCATTGTCATCATGGCAGGAAGCATAGTGGCTCATAAGCACATGTGGTATGTTCTATATTTGGGGAGAGGGAGGGGGAAAGAAACTAGGCCTGGCTTGAGCTTTTGAATCCTCAAAGCCTACCCCTGTGACACAGTACCTCACACAAGCCACACAGTCTAATCCTTTCAAATGGTACCACTCCCTATGAGTTGTGGGGGAGGGCATTTTCATTCAAGTCACCACAGATGTGTTAGTGAATACAAAGCTACATTTTCTGTGGCATTGTTTGGACAATGCTTGATTGTCGATTAAATATGGTCAATTGGGGGGGGGGGGGTCCTTCAATTCAAGCAAGTTATGTATCAGCTACATTCTCCTCCACCTGGTTCTTTTTCATTTGTGTTTCGAGCATATGGATGGAAATACTTCTAAGAACCTAAGTCCTGAGCACTTGAATACAGAGGATAGCAGGACAGTGAAAATCACCTCTCTCATGTGGAATCTTTTATGCTTCTCTCTTCACTGAAAAGAAAGGAAGCGGGTTTTGAGGAACTAAATTCAACTTGTACTAGACTACCACAGTCTGCTGTGTCAGTGATTGCTAATCACATTCCCTGCAACCATAGATATATCCCAGTTTCAATTCTCTGTGTCTTTTACTATCCTTGTTTTTATTACTAGTTCAAGTTGTTGCTACTTTCTGTTTGAGTATTCTCTTGGGCCAAAAGATTCCCAGTTCAAACTAAATAACTCCTTAAGGAGAGACCACCTTGAGAAATTACTCAGACTTGAAAAACGGGACTTTGCTTTTACTTAAAATTTTTCTTGATCCTTCATCTGGCGTTGGATGGCGATACAGATGGAGGCCCGCGTTAGAGCACCGAACTGAGCCCCCCAAGATCCAAATGAGGAGCAGAAGGAGGAAGAAAATGACGAAGGACTGCGAGGGATACTATCACCCACTGATACAAGGGGTCGGATCTAATGAGAGTTTACCAAGGCCAGATGGACCGTGACTGAACGAGCATGTGATCCAACCAGATTCTTTGAATGTGGTCGGATTTTCTGAATGTGGCTGGCCTGCAGTCTTTCTGAGAAGCCATTGACAATGACACTGGGACTGGTTTCCTCTGCATATACTGGATTTTTGGGATCCAGTCTGTTTGGATGCTCACCTTCCTGGACCTGGAGGGAGGGGGGAGGAACTTGGACTTCCCACAGGGCAGGAGACCCTGACTGCCCCTTGGGGACAAAGAGGGAGGAGGAGAGGGAGGGGGGGAGTGGGAGGGCGTTGGGAGGAGGGGCGTAAATGGAAACTTTTTATAATTTAATAAAATTACTTTCAAAAAAAATTTTCTTAGATTAATGATACCTCAAAGGTCGAGACAAAAAGGATATGGAGAGGTGACTCAGCAGATGAGTGTGCTTGCTGCTCTTTTAAGAAACTGAATTCAGTACCTACATTGAGCATCCCATAACCACCTGTCTCTCCCATTCTAGGGCATCCGATAACCTCTTATGCCTTCCACAGGTACCCACATCCATATGTGCACACTAAAATGCAAACAAAGGTGCACACGCATACAATTTGATATAAATATTTAAATAGAAGGGAGAAGAAAATAATAAAATATGTAAGTAGAATTTTGAATAAGACATGCCTTTGTCTTCTGAAGGAAGGTTTTCAAATGCCCAAGATGTGTTCAATAATTCTTAGTAATAAGTCTGATATGTCTGACTTCATAGCATAGAGATTAATAAACACATCATTTTTAACTGACATGCTGAATATATTAACTTCATTAAAAATAAATTTCTAATAGATGAAGTTTACACATCATTACCCAAGTATTAGAATGCATTAACACTTTTAATGGCAAATTAATGTTATCCATAAAAGCATATTTGTATTTGTAATTTCTGCATGTGTGTGTTCTCTCTAAACAACACATGGTGACAACTTAATGTTGTATGTACATGTGCATACCATGGGTGAATTTTTAACAATGTGCTGTTATTGTTAGTTTTTACTTTCAATTTCCCCACTAACCTGCTTGCTGCCAAAAGGCTGTCTTATATGGTCACCTGAGCTATTTCTTTTTCATAGTTTCTGGTTGTAGGTTGTTAACAAGTTGCCTCAGTAGAGGGACGAGCAGAAGGAAGGTGATATTAGAGTATTTCTTCTGGCTGTTTCTCTGTTAGGCTGTGTAATTTCTGAAAAGGTTGTAGCATGTCCAAAGATTATGTTCCTAGGTCCTCGTGATTGTTCCTTCTGTCCCTTCAGACTTATGCTTTATGCACCAACATCAATAAGTGATGTATTTAGTTATTTCAGATAACCCTTGAAGACAGCTTCTTTAATAAGATATTCTGAAATCACTCTATTTCTCCTTCTCTTCCTCCACCTCCTCCTTCCTCTCCTTCTACCCCTTCTTTTCTCCCCCGTCTCACTCTTCCTCTCTCTGTCCCTTTCTCCTTTCCTTTCTCCCCCTTCACTATTGGGAATCAAATCCAAAGACATTTCCCATACAAACAGTAAGCCTCCAGTGTTCTGCACTTCCAGTCAATTTTCAAATTACTCTTTTGAGTATCCCAACTACTTTCTGATAAAAATATATTTTTGTTTGTTTTTCTTTTCTCTTTCTTTCTTCTTTCTTCTTTTCTTTTTTCTTTATTTCTTTCACTCATTTTTTCTTTCTTTTTCTGAGACAATTTCTCTGTAGCTTTAGGGCCTGTTTTGTAAATCAGGCTGGCCTTGAATTCATAGAAATCCACCTGCCTCTGCCTCCCAGTACTGGGAGGGGTAATCTTGGAGTAAAAACTCTGAGTGTCTGTATCATCGTCTCTTGCTTGCCTTGTTGTTACAAATTCTGGTTGTTCTCCCATTTCCATCCCTATATTCTAGTGGATTGTCCACACAAACCTAGAATCATTTTGTTAAACCAGAGGAAAGATTACTTCATTCTTCTATGCTTGAAACTTCTACTCATTGTCTGAGACATCCCCATAGTCCCAGGTATATTACTGTGTCCTCGCTCCAGGCTTTCTTCTCTAACCCACACTGTGATGTCAGTCTTGTATCATATTCCTGAATCATTTGCAAGCCAAGCATTCTGTACCCTAAGAAAGAACCTCTTAGACTTACTCGTGTTGCCTCTGAAGATCTCTTGAGTGAATTCTAGGTTTCTGGATTTTGGACATTTGATTAAAATTTAAGCTTGAAACTAGGTTCTTCTTTAAGTAGACTGGTAAATGAAATTTCATCTTATCCTGTGGATTGTTTCTCTAAAATTTTTTCACTAACAAAATTTATTTGTGACTTCTTTTTTTTTTAAAAAATATAACTTGTGTAAATTTCATTCATTTTCCTCTTCCTCCATACCTTCAATAGAAGAATCCCTGGCTCCTTGGAGTTTGATTGCATTTGTCAAGCTCAGTAGCTTTGGTTTACTATAGAACTCACTAAGTAAATTAAAACTGTCATTTAGAAAATATTACCAGGAACCAGTAAATAAAGTTTATGGGGAATCCAGAACAGTGGATAGGGAAATTACAAACAAATACTACAATGAAACCCATTATTTAGTGTGCTAACTCTAAAATGAAAAAAATATACTGGGCATTAATAAAAGTGTATTGAATATTTACTTGTTCTCTAGTAATTGTATAACTCTGAAAACTCTGTCCACATTTACATTTTAGCCACCTACTAATAGTAATATAAATAAATTAAGCGGTAAACCTATAGTTTTGAACCAGTTTTACTCGCTTACACATTGCTCTTGAGGCAAAATCAGTGGAGCTTCCCTGTGCTCCACTTTCTGTAGCAGGGAGATCAGGGATGAGGTGACTTCTAAGCTGAATTCCTATGGAATTCAGAGAGAGTATGATTCTAGAAAATGTCTTCTCAATCCGTTTCTATGTTCCATCTAAAATCATAGCATAATCCGTCCTAAGAGCCATCATTAATGACACAAGCAAGAAGGAGTACACAGTCCTTATTATCAGTTGTCTTTATTTTTGTCAACAATACATCCACCAAGACTTTCTGTACGTACGGTAAGAATAAATAAAATAATTGGCAGACTAGTGATCACAGATAAGCCACTAAGATGAAAGTTTAATTTTCGGTTGACTCCTTTTCACTAATGTGTTACAAATTAAAATATATCAGAATTTCAGATGACACTCTGATAAATATTTTTCACATCTCTGGAAGCTTGTTGAATATTATTATGCCACAGATTTCTGAATCCAAGCAAACACACATTGGTCTCGAATGAGTACTTAAACTGAAGACAAACATTTTATATTTGGTGTAGTTTCCATCTATGAGATTATAACTTGACTCATGAATAATTAATGTACAATGTGTAAGAGTGTGTAGATGGTTCTTTATGTGTTCGTGGACCCGAAAATACAAATCCACAGACATCATTTTTTTCCCTCAGCACTTATATAAGTGCCAGTGCAACACAAATCAGATGTTTCACGATGAATTTTAACTGCCAGAACTATCATTAATTTGAATGTTAAAATATTGTTATACCTTGTGTGGTTTTGGCTTATGAAACTCTCAGGAAAAAATATAATATATAATGAAATAGAATCCTCTAGTTGTTTCATTTTCATGTGATGGACAAAGATGGACACTTTCTCTTTATTTCAGAAATGTTTTAAATATGATACACATTTTGATAATGTACTCCTTATATATTTTCATGCACATTTTATTTGAAATTACAGGAGAGTAAAAGCAAATAAATACACGATTATTTATGCAGCTGTGATAGGAGCATGAGCGTATGTTTCCATTATGTTTATTGTTTCATGTACCATAATTGTTTTCAGTAAAATATGAAGTGAAATAGTTAATTAATAATATACTAAACATGTAGGTATCTGATGCTTCAACATAATAATTTTCTTGTTTGACGCGAATTCACTTTGATTAGAAGAAATAGATCCTCAATAGTAAAAGATGCAGCCTCTGCTTGTCAGACATTTAGACAGTGGAAACTTCTTTTGTCTAGAAAACAAAAGCTTTCACAGATCCTAGCACTTTACAGCTTGATGGTGTTTGTTTCCATCATTCCATTTTCCTTATTGTACAGCACATAGGAGAATGCTTTCTACCGGCTTCAAACGTAGTCGTATAACAGGCATTGTTCAAAGGAAAGGCTTCCTCCATGCATCACAATTTCTGCCTTGCTGCTGCCGTTTCGTTCACACTTAGGTGATACATCCATCCTCATTAAGGGGCCCTCTTCTCTCTGGACAGAGTATTCCCCACAATCAAGCAAACCTGTTCTCCTTTTGGATTTAAAATATCCTCCTAACATTTCCCACTGCTTTTCTTTTTACGGTCTCCAACACTCTTTTCTTTAAGAATAATATAGCCTGCATTTGCTCATGCCTTATATTGTCAGAGTTTATGGTTAGAAGGCTGTAAACTATACAGCAGTTATGATAAAAGAACATACCTCCAAATACTGGACTTAAAATATGTAAAGTCTCCCAAAGACCAGTTTTTTAAAAAAGTATGCTCATCCTTGCCCGAAGGGAAGGATAAAGCATAGGTATTTTATATGTCTAGTCAACTACCATTTATTATTTATAAGGCAGATTTCTAGTTCTCATGAAGCTTAAATATTTTATGATTATTATTTCTGTAATTTCATAAAAATCCTCTTAAATATTTGGCAAGTTAACAAATTACCTGTTTTGGCCAAGGGAACATATGCATATGAATGACAGCTTATGTAATAGAGGAAATGTAATTAACTGGGAAATAGTAGACGAGGGTCCATTTGGTCTCATCTAGCCTCATTTGTCCTCTAGAAACTTCTATGGTACCTGGGTCTTTTAGTTTCTATGTCATTTTTGTTGTTGTTGTGAGACCAATTTTAATAGGAAGTGTTTATAGCATTTCATGGTTTCAGAAGTTCTAGTCTGTCAGGGCCAGTAGTTTTTCTTTGTGACAATGAAGCATAATACATAAGTCTACTAATGATTCTTTTAAAAACATCCTTACACGTTGAAAATTATTTGTCTATTAAAAAATAAAATATAAAACTTACAAATGAATAGATGGAACTGGAAAGAGTCATTCTAGTGATGTAACCCATACTCAGAAATGCGAATGTCACATGTTTTCTCATTTGTGAATGTTAGCTTTGATTCTCCAGTTATGTGCTTCATTTGCAATATCTATAGAAGGCATGAACTTACTAAGAAGCCATGTGAAGGAGCTTTCAAAATAACTTAGCAAAATAATAGTGGTAAGTTCTCCTCTGGGCCCTTGACTTGCCTAGCCACGGGTTCTAGTTCAATAAGGGTGGTAGATATAGGATGCATCATTTGGACCCAAACTTAACTCCAATCAGGAATTGGTGTTTGTGTTCCCATTACACCAGTGGGCATATCCTGCCAGGACAGTCATTACTGGGTAAGACTGATGATTACTCTTCTGCTTTTGTGATATGCACATAGCCCCTTCAAGTACTTTTCAGACTAACCAGGAGGGGTAAAGTTTCCAGGTGAGTAGCAGCTTGCTTTCTCCATGTTCTATCACTCAAACATGTAGAGTTTCCGTAATATGATTTTATTATCAGGTTCTAGGGGATAAACAGAAAGATGAGAATAATCTGTAGTATTAAGGGGAAAGGACGTCTGTAGGAACTCCCTGAGCAATATCTTCAAGAGAAATAACATTTCTTTTTTTTAATTTATTAGATTATTTTTTAAAAAATAATTCAAATTCCCACTCCCTCCTCTCCTCCCATCCCCTCCACACACCCTCCTATCACAGACCCCTCCAATCCTCAGAGAGGGGAAAGCACATTGCTTTGTGAAAGATTCAAGGCTATCCCTACTTGATCTAGACTGAGCAAGGTATACATCCAAAGAGAACAGGTTCCCAAAAAGCCAGTACAAGCAGTAGGGATAAATTCTGGTGCCACTACCAGTGGCCCCTTAGTCTGCCCCAGTCATGTGACTGTCAACCATATTCAGAGGGACTAGTTTGGTCCTATGCTTGTTCCTTCCCACTCTGACTGGAGTTGGTGAGCTCCCATTAGCTCAGGTAGACTATTTCAGTGGGTGAACCAGTCATGGTCTTCACCTCTTTGCTCATATTCTCATCCCTCCCACTCTTAAACTGGACCTTGAAAGCTCAGTTCAGTGCTCTGATGCTGGTGTCTGACCCTGTTTCCATCTGTTGCTGGAAGAAAGCTCTATGGTGATATTTAAGATATTCATCAGCTGAGTACAGGACAAGTCAAGATCATGCCCCCTCTCTTCTATAGCTTAAGGTCTTATCTGGAGTCAGTTTTGTGGATTCTTCAGCAGTTAAAAAAAAAGACATCTTAAGTTTTGCATGGAAATGGAAGGAATTAGAAAGCACTATCCTGGGTGAGGTAATCCAGACCAAAAAAGATGAATATGGAATGTACTCACTCATAAGTGGATACTAGCTACAAACAAAAGACATTAAGCCTATATAGTTTGCGATCTTAGAGAAGCTAAGTAATAAGGTGAACTCAAAAGAAACATATATAGATCCCCTTGGAAATTGGAAACAGACAAGATCGCCTGACAAATTTGGGAGGATTGGGGTGGGGGGAGAAGAGAAGGTGGACAGGGAAGAGAAGGGGAGAAGGGGAGGGTTGAGGAGAACTTGAGGGAATGGGATAGTCAAGATGGAGGAAGCACAGAGATGAGAGAAAGGAAAGAGATATCCTGATTGAGGGAGCCATTGTAGGGTTAGCAGAAACCTGACTCTAGAGAAATAACACACTTCGGACACCAGACATTTTATTTGTTAGCTTTTGGTGTCTACTGGAGGCCATTTTGCCATATTATTGGGTAGTTCCATTTTAATTCTTCCTCCCCTTTTCACACACAGATATGATTCTACATATACATACATATACATATCTGTAGATATTTATGCTCCGTTTCTTACCCATTTTTAAATAATATTACTATTCTAAGATGGCTCTGAGAACTAAGAATTACTAGCCTCATTTCACATCTGAAGAAATTATGTCTTTAGAGTTATGTGCTTGGCAGAATCACTTAGCTCCATGATGCAAGACGAGACTGTATCTGCATGCTCTTTTTGTATAAACAAATACTGCTTACAGCACTTTAATCTTATTTCCAGAAACTATTTTAGCCAAAGATGAAAAATTTGTGATTTCAAATAGCCTTCCTCATGCATCTAGTTTTTATTCTCATACAAAAGCCTAATGGATTTGGAAGTTCCTCCAACTGTTTCAACTGTATGAGACAAGGGTTCATGTTTACATGTGGGAAATTCTGCATGTTGCTTCCATTTTCCATCAGCAACATGAGGAGTCTCACTTTCTATATCAGTCAGTTAATCAAATAACTTCCAAAAGCTCTTCCATCTTCCAAAGAAGTAGTAGTTTCTGTTATCAATGACATTTTTTTCCTTTTTTTTTTTTTTTTTTTTTTTAGACAGGGTTTCTCTGTAGCTTTGGAGCCTGTCCTGGAACTAGCTCTTGTACCAGGCTCTTCTCGATTTTTTTAATGGTGAAAATCTACTAACTTATTATACTTCACCACAAATCTGGCATGAATTTCAAAAGCAGTAACAAAAGACCACAAATTAATTAAAATATCGATTTCATTTGTTTGTAAATTAATATGTAACCCAATTAAGTAAATTTGAAGTTTTTATTTTTGAAATATACTTTAAAATATTTTCATGTAGAAAGTTCTTGAATTCCAAACTGCTCATTTTCTGAAGCTTAATACTTCTTCCCCTTCATTCTGTAAATTCAACATTTGGTAATGTGAATTTACTACAAATGAGGAATTCTTTCCTGTAGACGTCCACGTGTTCTGTTTGTATATACTGGCGAATATGGCTTTATTTCTAAGCAAATATTCCTTGATTCCATTTGCAAAATATTTCTGAAAAAAACAAAGATGACTTTGAACATATTTTCATTTTTCTCCTTTTACTGAGATTATGGTTCTTTGAACATTCCTCAGATGAATTTCACCTTTCTCTTTTGTGTATTTCAAAGAAAAAGAGCCTTTGAAAAATGTGCTTTTTCTTCTCTTTTAATATATTGAAAGCTTCTCTTATACATAAATGAAAATTCCATGTGGTATTATGGTTGTCATTGAGGATAGGCTGTATTAAATGGAGAAGGAAGAAAACAAATCCATTTACAGCTCATCTTATGTTTTACATGGGCAATCCTGGTCCCTGTCACTCATCACATCTGTTGCTTTGCAAACAATATAGGGAGAACAGAAGCTGCATGCGAGTGTGCTTTGCCATGGGCATGGCCACTTTTAAAATGGAATTTTTGGGCTGTTTTTGTAAGTTCATGAGTCATGGGTTCATGAAGGAATATGGAGAACACAAGAAGTCATAAACTATATCATCTCTCAAAAGACCTGAGCGGAAATAGATAAAAAGGGAACTACAATTCCACTGTGAAGATTATCATAGAAATAATGTGTTTCTTCAATATTAATTTTAACCAAAAAACCCTGAAAGATAGGTGAAAATTAATATTTGTGTTTGTGATGGTTAATAGTGTTCATCAATGCAAGTAGACCTGGGATCGACTGAGACACACACCTGGGTAGATCTCTGAGGGTATTTGCCGGAAGATTAAATGATGGGGAAAAACCCTGCCCCAGAGTGAGTAATACTTTCTGGTAGTGGTCCAGGCATAAAGAGACCAAGTCAGGGCTGCTTTTTCCTGCCTGTTTTAGCTTGATGTTGGTGCATTGATTGACTCTGTGGCTACTTTTAGCTAATATCAGAACTCAACATCTTCATTCTTCCAAAGAAGACTGAAAAACAGTGAATTCGAGGAATTCTCTAGGCCTTCAATGACAGGATGAGACTGCTGAAGTATACTGCTTGATGTACAGAATAGATTCTCAGCATCTCAGTGTGGACACAGCTGTTGGTGGTATACCTAGTCTGCACTAAATCCTACAGAAAATGAGTAATATACTGCGAAATCTCACCACAATGCTGCCAGAAGCTAATGTGAAGAAGGAGAACAGGTGAGCTCTTGTGGACAGAGGAAAGCCCAGAAGGCTATTAGTTGCTATTTATTTAAAGATAACTCAAAAGCCATTCACATTGTATTTTAGTTTATAAAATTAATCTGTATTATTTTGCTTGTTTTATATTGCTGTTGACAAGTCAACATCCTGTGTGAAATTGTCGTTCTTAACTAAGGCTTCACACTCAGATATAATACAACTTTTTAAAAATTTTTAATAAGAAAAGTATACAAATATTTTCTGAAAATGTTTCATTTTGACCTTATTTTTAAAATTGCTTGTTTTATTTTTGAAATTATAATATAATTATATCATCTCCCTTTCCCTTTTCTTCCTCCAAACCCTCTTATATACTGATTATTTCTCTGTTTTAAATTCATGGCCTCAGTTTTTATTCCTTGTTGTTATACGCTTATATGTATAGCTGTATACAGATATATTCCTAAATATATATTCTTGTTCAGTCTGGTTAGTTTTACTTGCATATATATTTTCAGAACTGATCATTTGATATTGGATAACCAATTGGTGTGGTCTTCTCAGAGGAAGACTATTTCTCCCACTCTTGACTGTATTTCTTTTTATATGGTTGAGGTCTTGTAAGTTTTCCTCTATCCATAATAGCATGCCTCTTATTGTCAATTGCTTTCCTGTTCTGAAATAAAAAATACAAATTTTAAACAAAGGAAACAAAATTTCAATTATAACAACAATAATGTGAACTACCTAAGACTAGAAAAACAATGATCAAAACCTAGAGAAAGAAAACTGAAAAATATGATAGAAACTTATTTAAATACAATTGGACAAGTGGAAGGCACTACTTGCTGTTGCGGAGGCAGAAAAATACAGCAAAGCAAGTTGGCTGACTTAGTTATGGTTTCTATTGCTAAAATGAGACACATTGATCATGGCAACTCCTATAAAAGAAGTCATTCAGTTGAGGCTGGCTTCCAGTTCAGAATTTTAGTGCATTATCGATATGAAAGGAAGTATGGTGGCATGAAGGCAGATAGAGTGTTAGATAGGAGGCTGAGAGTTTCGCATTCAGATCAGCAGAAAACTGGAAGAGACACTGGGCCAGGATTGAACATTTGAATAAGTAAAGTTCACTCATAGTGACACACTTCCTTCAACAAGGCCACATCTACCACGGGCCCTAATTCTTTCAAATGATGCCAATAACTATGAGCCTATTGTATCCATTTTCTATAAACCACCACATTGCCAATAAATAAAACTACATCATTAATATAATCTTATTGCAAAATACCATTGTAGACCATTAAATGTACAGAATTCAATGTACAGAATCAAAGCAACTAGTGTAAAATGTAACTACCAAAATAAAATGTGTTTTCTTGTCACTTGATCTTTTATCAATCTGTTCTTTAACGCAAACCAAACTCATTGTCCTATAGTATGTCACAAACAACTCCTTCAGGAAGTGTTAATTCCATTGTCAAGAATAAGATCATGACCAAATTTAAAACCAGTTTTGAAACAAGCTTTAATTACATACTGGCCAGGTGGATGGGCTCTGGCCAGATCCGTACCCAGATTCCCAGAAAATGAACCCACCCAAAAGTTTTATAAGGGCTTAAGAAGGAAAACCCATAGTTCATTGCCCATCAGGTCAATCAGGGGCAAGTATGCATCCTGACATATTTCTTGCCTGTGTACCTCCTGACCAGATGTCATCAAGCACATCCAGAGCAGAGGGGCCAAACAAACTTGTTTACGGGAGTGAAAACGTGGCTTTTATCTCCCATAAACAACAGCCTCCAACATTTCAGAAACTATCTGTTCTTGGGCAAGGGACTTGCTGCTCAGAGACATTTTTGTTTCATGGATTTCTAAGACATAATATTTAAAATTTAAAATGTAACTTTGGCGATTTCCCCAACTAGTTCCGTGGGCAGCAGAGAAGAGGGTGCCTGTACTAACCTTCTCCTATATCCACACTGATGAATATCTTGCATATCACCATAGAACCTTCATCCGGCAATGGATGAAGATAGAGACAGAGACCCACATTGGAGCACTGGACTGAGCTCCCAAGGTCCAAATGAGGAGCAGAAGGACGGAGAACATGAGCAAGAAAGTCAGGATAGCGAGGGGTGCATCCACCCACTGAGACAATGGAACTGATCTAATGGGAGTTCACCAAGGCCAGCTGGACTGGGACTGATGAGCATGTGATCAAACTGGACTCTCTAAATGGGGCTGACAATGAGGGCTGACTGAGAAGCCAAGGACAATGACACTGAGTTTTGATTCTACTGTATGGACTGGCCTTGTGGGAGACTAGTCTGTTTGGATGCTCACCTTCCTAGACCTGGATGGAGTGGGGAGGGCCTTGGACTTCCCAAGGTGCAGGGAACCCTGACTGCTCTTAGGACTGGAGAGGGAGGGTAAGAAGGAGTGAGGGCAGTGGGAGGGAAATGGGAGGAGGGGAGGGAGTGGAAATTTTTAATAAATAAATAAATTTTAAAAAACTGTAACTTTGGCTTCCACTGAAATCCCATTCTCTACTTCATGCCCAGAAATTATAGCGCACCTATTGACTCTTTTGCTCTTCACTTGACAGGTTAATTGACTTTTTTGATAGTTTTATGCATGCCTTCTTATAGTTATATTCCAATTCCTACCTATATATCAAGTGTCGGTTCATTATCTTACATTCTTCAATATATTTTATGTGGCTGACTAGGTGTTTGATATTTGAAGATGGAATTTTTATGCTACCATGCAAGGAGTAGATGAATTTCTGGATATTGTTTAACATAAATATGGTCATATCAAAGACTCCAGTGCCTCAGAGTCATGGGAATGGCAAAACATTATTTTGAATCTTGTGCCTGTATTAAAAGTATGTACAGAACACTTCAAACAACTACAGCTTTCTCCTCCAGGATGTTTACAAGAATGCGCTGACAGAGATTTCCTACTGAGATTAGCTAAACCTGCCTGCTTGTTCAGCAGCATATAATAAAGCTGCCTTCTCCATTTAGAGGTATAAAGCATGCTATGTTTTCAGTCTGCACAGATGTACCTCTGTCAAAGCTCATGACCCACAAGATTCCAGGTTTCTGCATATGTCTGTGTATCTGTCCTTCCTTCATTCTGGTGTCAACCTAGTCAATAGCTAGTGGCACGACAAAACATTTTTTTGCATTGCTTTTATGTTTTCAAAAATGTCACAAATATATTTCCAGAGTTGAATTAACAAATGAAGCTCCGGGTTTACATTTTCCCTCTTTGTTTCAGATGTTATAAAATGTTTGCTGGGTAAAATTTGATCTTGAATGTTAGGCATTCATTGTCTCAATCTACAGCTGCAACAAGCCTGGATATTATTTCGAAATGAGTTCTGATTTCAGCATTATCTGATGACCCAGCAAAAATACAAGCATCTTTAGTAAGACCTCCTCAAATGACTTCACGTTGCCTGATATATATTGTTTGGAAGTTGAAAAATGGAGAATACAGAATCTAGTTCTAATGAAAAATGTGACATTTATCTGAAAGGAGAGAAAAAAAAACTCTGAATGGAGAGAAAGTAGCCTAAGCAATCTCTTTGTATTGGGTTGAAAACAATTTAATCTCACACAGGTTATGAAGCAAGAGAACACAGAAGCAAAGATACTTTTGTTATATCCTGATAGGTTAGGCTTGAGAAATCTTGTAAATAATCATCTCTTCTAGTATGTTATATTTTGTTAACTTGATGGAGCTTAAAGTACTGCAGCTCCCTAATCTAAATGTAAATGACTAAGAAAAGCAACTAGGCATTAGTGAGTGGTGATTTAAAAATGTAGGCTTTGTGAAATGAGCAGAATTGAATTTGAATTTGGGATTTGCCTCTCCATGTTTGTAAGAGTGTTGGCAGTTTACTTAACCTCTTTAAATTTCATTTTCTCATCCAATAAAGGGAAGGGTCTTCCTTACTGTGAGTATGAATGAAGATTAAAATGTATTTATAAAATTGCTGACCTCTGTCTGACCTTTGGTGCATTCAATAAATTGTACTTTAAAAATGTAACCTTTATGTTTGTAAAGTACAAAAATGGTCTAGTTTTTTTCAATATCTCACTGTAATAAGAAATCAGAAGAGCAGATATTTAACTACTTTTCTCCTGTAAAATTATACAGAATTACTCTGCATTACTTAAGTCTTTATATTATAATAGCAAACATGTTAAGAGTCAGAAGATATGTTACTATCCCACCATATAATTAAGATACTTATCAGAATTGAAATATGTAGATTATTAATTAAGCAGAGCAGAATTTAATTTTTTCACTTTTGTATAATGAAATAATGGCTAACATTCTATCTCAATTACCTAAAACAAAACAATATAATTCCCAAACCACTCTTCTTTCAAAATCTTATGCTTTTTGGTGGTTCCAGCTGTTTTATCTGCCTCTTAGTCATAGTCCATACAGTCTGATAGATCTGATGTCTCGGGGATAGTCTTAAGTGTCCTCTATATCCACAAGGCATTTCTATAAGGAAGAATAATGGAC
Organism: Myodes glareolus; assembly: GCF_982192425.1. Taxonomy (NCBI): domain Eukaryota; kingdom Metazoa; phylum Chordata; class Mammalia; order Rodentia; family Cricetidae; genus Myodes; species Myodes glareolus. The sequence continues at coordinate 8,476,318 of NC_142050.1, forward strand.
ACCTGGTTGCCAAAATGTGGAATTAATTGGATGTTTATAAAAGTCTTCAGGGATTCAAAATCCTATAAAGGCCAAAAACTTTTCTGCTTATTGAATTAATCATAAGGTATGTATTTTTTCTAGAAAATGTATCTAAAATATTAGGACATTATTGCTCAATTTCAGATGAGACCGGGTACATTCAGGGTGAAATAGCTGCAGACTACTCAGTTTCCAGAGATTAATTAAAATGTGAAATGTTTTATTGTACAATATTATTAAAATTATCATAACTCTCTAATTAGAGGATACAGAAAAGGTTAAAAATCTACTTTTCATTGATACTAAATAATCAAACAGCAGAGGAATATCTTGTTGAAAGTTGTCCAAAACAAAATGAAGAATCTTTGCTTTGTGTGCATTCATATTCCCTTTATCTTTTCAAAAGAGCTTTTAGTATGTGAAAAGATGGTAATATTTTTTCCTTACCTCTAAGCCATAATACCATATTTTCAAAATTCCTTTATCTTGGGCATATTTTTAGGGCAATCTTAATACAAATTCTTTAAAAAAATAATACATTGTTTTCACAATCTTTACAGAAACTTTCAGAAACAAGGCCAAGAGAATGGGAGAAATGTTCTGAGTTGTAAGATGGAGAAAAAATACCAGATTTCAGTGATCTATGTGGTACTGCTCTACGCAGAGCCTTGTCTAAGACAATGGGGATGTCAGTAACATCTTAAGCTGCTTATCCATCAATAAGTAATAGTAATTGAGAATAAAACTCAAATGAAAGCTGGAGAGCTCAAAGGGTTTAGTTTTAGACTCTAGGGCTCTTTGAATGTGAAATTCTTTTTTTCTTAAAAACACCACCTATGAGAATCTGTTTTCAGAGGAAATGTGCTGAGGAAGAACTCTGATGTTCATTCTAGAAGTACAGAAATGGCAAAGAACTGTAGCTATATTTCTAGAAAAGTCAAAAATAAAACTTGTTTGCCGATACTGAGCAGTTTCTCCGCAGATCATTGGAGTCAAGGACTCACTCTCACTCATTAGGCACACTGAAGGCTAAGAAAGACAAAGGTGTGTACGTGTGTGCATGGGCATATGTGAGAGCATGCATATTTGCCTGCGAGTTGTCAGTTAGCAGTGGGAAACCTGTTTAGATCTGTGGAAAAGCAGTAGTGTTGTCAATGGATATATGAGCACAAGTTTTGAATTCAGAGTGCCATGGTTTTTCACTTACCATTCACAGAATGAGGTGTTCTTCAACAAATTCCTGAACACTTATCTTTTTCCTTCTGTAAAATAAATGGTAGTGAAAATAAATCTCTCAAAGTAAAATAATATAAGAAATAGTAATGAGAGTATATGTGATATAGGTCACTTGTAAGAAACGTTAGGTTAATTTATGCAAATATATTTAGCTGAGCCTCAGCCATACTAAGAGTGTGTACTTTATACATACGAGTTGTCTCATTGCACAATATTTCTACTCTTAGAAATGTGCTTAATTCACACTTGAGTTATGTAGAACATGATATTCTCTGCCGTTTTCTAATCTTTCTTCCTGTATTACTGATTAAACAAGTGATTGTGAAATGTGAACAAGGGCTGTTTATTACAGGAGAAAGTAAAATGTAAAAGAAAGGAGGAAGGAAAAATAACAAGGATCTATGAAAAAGTCATAAAGAACAATGATATTAATTAATAACTATTTATCAAAAATAGCCTATAACACATGTAATTCTGTGTATAAATATTCATACATAATTTGAATGGACCTTTTTTCATCTAAGCTAACAATGCTTAACAAGGACCATGAAACACTTTAATAAGAGACATTACAAAACTCTTTTCGAGTTGTTGGTTAGCTTTGTTGAAGAGACTCCAAAAACAGCCTATTTCTATTTCCCTTGGTTTTCCACAAAGCTGAAAGGTAAGTGCTTACTGTTAAAGACATTGTGTGCCACTGAAATAGGATGAAGACGTCCCTTAACTGGAACTGAGCTGAATGCCTACTCCCCAAGGATGAGCTCTCATGGTATTGGAAGGCACCATGCAAGCTTCCAAAGCAAGGAAGCAACCAAAAACCCTAATCAGATACGATGCCATGAAGCAGAGTAACAATCAGTTTGGCACAATAAACCTAAAGGTTGCAGTAATGTCTTATACGCAACTCTGTAATTAGACTGAAGACCCAGTCAACAAGAGGGATACCATGCCTGGTACTGGAAAGCTAACCAACTACAGGGCTAGTGAAATCATGGATCTTGGAGATACCTACAATCTCCAATTTCTAAATCAGAATAGTCCCTATCAGCAAACTCACATTTGTCCTTACACGCACAGATGACTGCAGTCCTCACCCCTCATCAAGGAAGCTTCTATTTGAAACAAACAGAAACTATTAAAGAAAAACACAGACAATCAAAATGCAGAGTTGTGGAGTCCAGTTAAAGTGGATACATTAAAAACGAACAAACAAACAAACAAATTACTTTCCTGCATCAGGGACTAATGTAAAATAAGGGGCAGAAAGATTGTTAAGAGTCAGATCAGAGAGTTTGCTGAGACTGTCTCCTAGGAATGTCCGAAGCTACACCCATTACTCTCACCAACATGACTAACTGAACATGAGATGAACAAGGACAACAACAGACATGCTAAGATGCACAGGGGAAAGAGCACAAGTACTCAACTCTACACAACAAACTGTATGCAATTAAAGAATGCTGACAAGAGGAAATAGTCACATCCATGAAACAGTTCTTGAACTCATTATCCAATACCAAATTGTCAGCTCTAAAATCATACATATGAGTAATATACAACATGATCAGGTTATATTTAGGAATGTATATGTGTTTACATATACATGTATACATGTATCAACAACTAAAATAAAAAAGATACCTTAAATTGTAGAGAGCAAGAAGTGATATATATGGAAGGGTTTCAAGGAAGGAAAGGGACTGGTGAGATTATGTTACTTCTATTATCTCAAAAATAAAAATACAATAAAGTAGTTGAAAGCAGTTAGTATCTTAAACCAAGTCAAATGCTGGTGTCGTTCACAAAGGACTACTTAAACCATCAGAAGAGGCAAAAATCCCCATTGAGTTTCCAACTATTTTCTACCTCTTCCTTCTTTTCTTTCCAAATGCAGACTCCAGCTGACTGTGTCATGTACTGGGATGGTACTAGTCCTTGAGAACTGAAGTCTATGATCTCAGCCTCTTTGGAAACTTAATCCTGGTAGCAGAGTCATAGTCTGTAAAGAAGGAAACACATCTGTGAAGTTGACGATTACAGATTGTGATTTGTGATGCTAAAAAGAAGCACATGAGACAGCGTGACAAGCAGAAAGTGAGTTGGAGCCTGGTTGCTTTAGGAATAATAAGCACAGTACCCTTCCTTGATCCCTTAAGTAAGAGAATATCCTGTCATGGGACAGGCCAGGTAAAAGGAATATATGTAACTCAGCTAGAAAGGCTTATGTTGATCAAGTCTCTGATGTCTTTTCACAGGTTGAAACACTTAAATTTTTCCGGAGTATAAAATCCTAAAATAGCCCAGAGATTGTCAGGATGTGCTCCGAAGTTTTTTCCTGGATGGTTTTGATGACTGCACTTCATAACATCCAGGGACTACCAGAGGGTTTTCTGTTTCAGGGACAGAAACGCTGTGACGAGCGGAGCAAACTCTGATTTAGTATGTCCATTAACAAATGTACTTCCAAAAGTTCCTTTGTTTCACTGCTAGAGTCAATGAGTATTTAATTTTTTCTCAGTTGCTTACAAGGGGATTATTATGTCTTTGCTGTTCTACTCCCAATAGCTCTTTGTGGAATCACCAAAGAGATTCGAGTTCTGAATTGTCAAGAGTGGCACCTAAAGTTCACATTCTTCTACAATAGAGAAAAATCTTTTGAAATGAAAAAAAAAAACAGATCTACACAAGATTAAGAAGAAATCTTGTTCCCCAAAGACTATGGTGTAAATAGAGCAGAGCATGGCCAGCTGTCAGAGGAATGTCTGGTTTTATTCTCTTCCCAAGAGTACAGTGAGCAGGGCTTTTCAGTGTACCCACTAGGATACAAATAAGATGCCAAATGGAAACACCTTTAATATGTCTGTATCAACCAGCAAATCCTCAGGCTAATAAATCTAGTGGATGTGATGACAAGCTGCTATTTTGTGACTTACACTGGGCATTTATTTGCAAACTAACCAAACCCTTTAGCATCAGGTACTGAATTCCGAAGAGATTCTACTCTATTGCATTTGTTTCCCTGCAGCTTCTTGGGTATTTCCCTTGAGACATCACCATGTACGTAGTTCTGAATGCAGAGTGATGTAATAAAGTGGAATAAAATATGGCTGCACAATACAATGATGACACTATGGCAGACCTCTTTAGCTGTTTTCATATTGAAAATTCAGCAGGACTATTAAAGTGTAATGGCACAGAACATCTTGTTAAAAAAAAATCCTCAGCCCTGTATGGTCTTATTGTTTATGGATGATATTTATTGCTTTTGTATTCTTATTGTGCACTTCGAAGTCAATTGAAATGCAAGTGCTAATGAAACCTCCACCATAACACATTTATTCTTCCTTCCCCAAATGAGTCTACAAGATGTAAATGACTTACATATATCAACTGCTCAGGTTTTATTGTTTTGAGTTAATTTATTCACTGTAATATTCTTAATGAAAGTAATGACTCTTACACTAGTTTGTATATTCACACACCAGAGTTTTATTAAATCATGCTGGGAAAGTTCACAATGAAGAACCTAAAATAAAGTTCCATGTTTCATCAAATATACAAATGTATTCCACTTACCAAATATCAACACTGCATTATTTTGCTAATCATTGTTCTTAATTTCAATTCATCAATTTTTTTAAAGAAAAGGGCAGCCCAGCATCTCATAGCATATATTGCCATTACATCATTTTAAAGAAGAATGTTTGTCATAATGACCAAGTTGTCATTGGTACCCTAAGTCCATTACATAGCATATTGATTGTAAAAACCCAAAACTACCACTTTCAGTGTTTCCCTCAATATTTGCATTTCTATGAGCATTCATATGTTAGACCGGAGCAATCTTTTTCAGAATTAAAAGAATTCCTCTCTGAATGAAAATAGTACTGTAGTGTGTAATTCATTGTAGACTCTGTCTAGGAAAGCAAAGCAATCGATGAATGCTATGATTATATGATAAAGGTTGAGGAAGCAACTCATTAATACACACACACACACACACACACACACACATACACACACATAATAATATCTGTCACTCCTCATAGTTCTGATGCCCTGGTGCTTTTTCCTGGCATCATTTTGGCAAGGGCTCCCAAAACATTGCCTAATAAACAAACACCCTACTAATATTTAGCTTACCATTGGTCACACTTGACCTCTACTTGGCTTTATAGTTCTCACTTTCTTCTCTACTCGTATATCTTAAGATATTTCATCTCTTGTACAAATATAGCATTAAAATTACAGAATAATCTTTAAGTCACTCTCTCTAAGAGACCCTATTTTTTACTTATACAGTGGAAGAAATTTCAAGTAGACTCTCTCTTCTCCTTCCCCACTGAGTACGTTGGGCCTATCTTGTCATGCTACTGACTTGTAATATGATTCGAGTGGTTTTACTCATACATTTCTCTTTCTTGACTCCTGTTTGGAATCCTATTTATTTTCTCAAACTATAGCTCTGATCATATAATCTAAGTCCTCAAATACTGTAAAGTTTCTGTCAAACATCACCAGATACCAGGAAAATGCAAAATTTTACTGAAATTAATTCCATCTCAACCTAGTCAAAATTAAACCATTAATAAATCAAAGAACAATAAAAGTGGTGAGGATACACAGAAATTAGAGTCTTATGAATTTGTATATGGTGGCATTGTAAATTAATCCACCTACTGTAGAAATGAACCCTTTATATATAAACTAGTGTAAATTAAAAAGTGATATTGTGATAAAAATGCTGATGTTTGCAGACAAATGTGTACAACCACAGATAATTAGATGAAATGAATTAAGACAGACTGAAAAGGGCAAATATTACAGTTTTCTCTCATTTGCAGACCCTAGATTTACTATGGTTGCATTACCTCATATGTTTATTTGACATGTAAGTAGATATGAAATTGTCTAGGGAAGCAAAGTAGACTGAGAAAGGTGAGGAAGCTGGAGACTATGGAAAACATGTCAGGAAAAAAAAACATTATATGCACATATGCAAATACGTTTATGAAACCCAGTACTATGTGCAATGAACACAAGTCAATGAAAACATTGTTTCATTATAATCTGAATTTTATCACAGTTTGCTACCTACTTCCTCTGTTGTTTATAGTTCTCTCTCCTCATTGATACTATATCACAACTAAAATATAAAGTCTCACTATCCCCAAATCCCATTTTTTTCTGATTATTATCTCATACTATTCGTCAAATCCATTCAGACACTAACTACAAACTGAATATTGTTTCAATTCTTTAACATACATGCCTATCAGATCCTACAAGGGAGATTTCTTATTTCTTCTTTATAAGCTTTATGATAGTTAGGAGAAAGCTATGAATATGCATAGTGCAAAGAAACATGGGCTTAGTAAAGTTAAGTAAAGTTATTAAGAAAAATTCTTACCTTATGTCTGTCAAATAATTCTTAACTCATTTAACCTTGATTTAAAGCTTTATTTTCTGTGTTACTTAATATTTTAATTGTTTTTCCTTAAAGACAAAAAAAGAAAAGAAAGAAGGAAGGAAGGATGAAAGAATGAAAGAAAAAAATAAAGAAAAGGAGGAAGGAAGGAAGGAGGGAGGGAGATGGTGAGAGAGACGTAGGTGCTATAAGGAAATCTAGGAAAGGTAAGGCACACGTGTGATCTTAAGGATACTACCCGACAGCTTCAGGATCAGCCTCCTTGGGTGTGCTTTCTGAGGTTAAAAAAGAAAAAAAAATGCCTTCTTACATTATAAGAAAAGCATTTATCATATGCTCAGCCTTTCCATTAAAAATATGTTTTCTGAGTTTACAAAAGGATTTTCTTCTTACCCTGATTTTCCACCCATGTGGCAGCAATTTGAAGTCTGTCTTTGAGTGATGGCTCATGTTATATCATTGTGAACTGGTGAATGATCACTTCCAAAGAAGCAGCCAAGAAGCCCTTCAAGGTTAAAAAAAAATTCTGTGAATACTCTGTTTTTGATTTAAATCCCTGTGAGAAAGGGCTTTTCAAAAAAGTAAAAATCACCAGTCTCACTGTGCCTGCCCTTGATAGCTCTCCATTTAGCCATAGGCATCTATAGCATAACAGAGCTAGATCTTTGTCCTCAGAGTAGACTAATTTTCATTTTTTAAAAATTAATTATTTAGATGGTAGAAGAAATTTGTTAAAGCAGCCTCCATATTTTGGTCTTCAACTTGGTTTCTCACTCATTTTTGTTTGCTTGCTTTTGTTTTCTAAATGATAATTTGAAGGATTGATGCTTTTTCTCACCAAATTTAAAGAGAATATTTTTTTAAATGTTCATCTTTTCCCGTGCTCCTGTGAGACACAAATTGAACCTTTTTGTTGTTGTTGTTACTGTTGTTGGGCGGGAGTTTACAAGGCTGCAGAGTGGACATAAAAGTGCTGGGAACTAAGTGTGGTAGAGATATATGATGTAAAGTTCCCAAAGAACCAATATGAATATTGTGTTGAAAGCATATTTTCATTTCATGTGTGTTAGTATGTGCCTGAATGTCTGTCCATGCACCCCTCACTTGCCTAGAGTCGGGTAAGGCCAGGTGAAAGCATAGACTCTCCTTGAATTAGAATTATAGACAGTTGAAAACTAGAATAAGGTTAGTTTTTTGCTAGACTTTGTTCCCCAATTTTGAATGCATTCTTTGAATTTTGGTTTGCGCGTTTTAAGAGGTGATTTTTAATCAATCAATTTTGTTATATGACAGTTTCACACACGTGTATAATAGACTCTGATGTCTTCCCCACATTCCTACCAACCTTCCCTTCTCAGTACCGGTTCTTATCACAGATTCATGACTCAGTCTTCTGTTTTATGATCCATTTTGTGTAACCAGAGCCATCTGTTTGGCTATTGAATTGAAACAATCCATTAGAACCTGATGCTTGTCACCAGTGGATTATGCTACGATAGTAATGATTTTGCTTATTCTTTTCTATGAATCTCTTAGTAGCAAATAGTTTATTTGGGCTCTTTGAGATCCTCCTGCATCCATATGTGGCTGATAATGAACCCATTCTGGTACAGACCCAGTGCAAGCATCTGGATTGCTTTTATTTTTTAAATAATTTATTTTATTCTCTATTTTTTCAAGATTTTATATATTAGTATAATATTATGTCGTATCCTCATCTCTGCCGATCTCCTTCCACTCTCTCAAATTCATGACCTCTTATTTATGAGTTATTATTATGTTTACACATATGATTTTATAAATATGTCCCTTTATTGTTGCTTATATATATATATATATATATATGTGTGTGTGTGTGTGTGTGTGTGTGTGTGTGTGTGTGTGTGTCTGACCACCCAGATTTTATAACTTATCAGGGTTCATCACCAGAGAAAACTGATTCTCCTTCTCTAAGCAGTAATTGATTGCTTATAATTCTACATCTAAGGAATGGGGCCCTGTGATAGGTTACCCATTCACATAGGCATGTCATTTGGTATTGTGCTGATCTTGAGCAGGCAAGTATATTGTTGGAAGTTCATGAGTGCAGCTTTCTTGTCGTCTTCCACTAGATGTCCTGATCTTTATGATCTTCCTACCCCTCTTCTGAAATTTTTCCTAAGACTTAAGTATAAGGTTTGTACTGCAGTTATATCAGTGGGCTGGACACTCCAAACTTCTTTGTTCTCTACATTTTGAACAGTTGTACTTTCTAAATTGTCTCTCTCTGTTGCAAAGAGAAGTTTCTTTGATGAGGGGTGAGAGCTACACTTATCTGTAGGTATAGGGGTAAGTATTTAATTGCAGTTAGGAATCGGGCTGGTTTAGGAAATTGGCAGTAGTAAGTTTTCCTTTAGGGTCCATGGCCTCACAAATCATAGGCAGTTGGTAAGATTAACAGTTCCAGACATGAATTCTCTTCTAGTGAGTGAGCCATAAGTCCCATTAGATAGCTGTTGGTCACCACCAAGATGTAAAGGCTACTATCATCCCTTTCCAGATATCATAATGTTCTGGTCATTGTACGTATAAGATTAATGATTGTTTTCTTTTTTTAGCAGATTGCACAGCTCCTTCTTATACTCTAAGAGCTAGTCCTTTAGGAGGAAGCTTCTAGGTGAAACCCAGCCTGATCGCACCAAGCCCAGTGTCCAAAGAGTGAGAGACCTTAAGCAGTAGAGTCTTACTTTCATTATGGAGGGGACAACCAATGATAATGACAAGAGACCTGAGCAAGTCTGGGAGAGAGGTTTCCATAATTGTCACTAGAAATTTTGTTAGTTTTTGACATATGGGGCAAAACATCAATGCCTTAGCAGCATAAATTCAACTAAAAATATATAAAACACACATATATGCAAGTTTTTATAAACATAAAATAATATTATTTCCTGCGGCAATTTTAAGCATCCTTAGAATTATTTATCCCTTTTCCTTACTCTTCCTTTGTTTTGGCCTCTCTTCCACATCTTCAGTTTAAGTCACTCCCTGCTTCTTAAAGCTTTCGTTTTGAATAGATTTAATTATGCGAACAGATTAGATTTGTTCCTTTCTAATGAAGTTCTTTAAATGTGAAAACTGTGAGCCAGATGGAGACTTTGTATGGCAATAAGTTTGTTGTTTTCATATGCTTGACTTTGACATTACCATAGCTTCCCTTTGCGCCCCTCCCCCACCATCAGTCTTCTATCAACATATCTGCAGATCTAGTTATTATAGTAAAGGTTCATGTTTGCTTGTTTTGCTTTTTAGTCCCCTACTGTAAACATCTTTGTTATGGACATCTTACAACTAGGAGACATAAATTAGATGGAATGGTGCCCTGTACTTCCAAACCCAGCACTCTTGAGACTGGGGCATAAAGATTGCAAGTTTGAAACCAGTCTGGGCTGCAGTGCCAGATCCATATAGAGAATAATTAAATTCATTGAATCATTCTGTAACTTCAGTATTTATTATGCATTACATAGGATCGCTAACGTCTTGTGTTAGTCTAGATTCTAGAATAGTAGATATAATTTCACAGTTAAGTGAATGGGATGTAAAAAACATTACCTGAGACTTTTTGAATGTGTCAGTAAAACAACAACAACAACAAAAAATTCTGATCTGTCATTGCCAGAGAATAGCTTGGAAGACAGGTCATGGATTTTATTTTCCATTTTGTTTTGTTTTTCTCACGTAAGTATGTCTTTTTATGATTAGCATTAAAGTCCACTTTTTAGAATATAGCTAGTTAGCAGGATAGCCATAGTTAGGTGGATGACATCCAGGTAAAACGTCCATATTCTATGCACTTGAAATGTAAACTAGATATTTATTCTTGAAATAGAAAACACCTGTGCTTTACTATTGATTTTTATATATGATTAAAAATATAAAACAAGAAAAAGAAGGAAGTAAGTTGAGGAGGGACAGTGGAAAAATGAATAAACTAAAGTAGAAAGGGGAAAGTGAAACCGTTATTTTGGCTAGGATAAACCAAACCTGAAGTTGGTATACAAAGTAGAAATTGTGTGTGTGTGTATGTGTGTGTGTGTGTGTGTGTGTGTGTGTGTATGATACATATACATGCATGTATATAGGATATATATAATATATATATACATACATATATAGTGATTTCACAGTGTTTTCTCTTCTATGTTGAATTGGAATCTAAACATAAAATTTAAATATGTTTGCAGACTTTTCACAGTTGATAGTTTTTGCAAGTAGATACACTCAATCCTCTCCTTCAAATAATGCTGAGAGAGTTGTAGAATTCTCTTTCTAAGTAGTTCTTGGTCATTTAACTCTTAATGCACTCCATTCCAGAGAACAATCTCAATTTCTAGTCCAGACAGCATTAGTTTGCTCTCAGGTGTCTGTTTTGTAAGAACCAATTTTATCATGCCATAGTACTATTTTGTACAAATGATATTTAGCTTGTAAATGACAGGCAGTAACATTATAGTGCTTTTAATGCTATTCACATTGTGAACAACCAGTAACATCATAGAGCTGCTCCGCTACTGAAATACTAAAATAAATATTTTTATTGAAATGCTTTAGATGGTTGGGAAGTCATATTCTGAAATAAAATAGAAATGAGGTACTTATTCGGAGATAAATTCGACAGGGGATCTCAGAGCTACTTCCTATATAATCATAGTGTGGGGAATGAGGGGCCCTATGATAGAATTTACAGCAAAGGTTTAACCTTGAATGGCTATAATAAAGAAAGGGTGCAAGCTTAACGTTTTATCTCTTACAAAATGATACTTGAGTATGCTTGGGCTGCTTGGGTGTAATTCAACTCCTTTAATTAGATATGTGACCTGACCAAATCCCAGATATTTTTAACACTGAAAAGAATTTACCATTTGAATATGCTGCCTGGAGAGCGCATGTGCAAAGAGGCAGTACAAGTTTAGTTCATTGTGTTTGTGTGCCAGATGGTGGCTGAAGTTTTCAGTTGTAACTATAGAAGGGGGAAAAATACAGAAAGAAGGGAAACCATATAGAATTAGGCCAGGCTACATATTTAGATTTCATATTTACAGAAGGTGGTATTCATCTTTGAAAGAAGCCTGGTTCAAATATGTGGCATCTTTTTTACCAGTAAATAATGGTAGTTAGTTAATGCTGTACTATTATTATACAAATAATGCAAAGTTATCAAAATGATAATGTTCATAAGTTAAAATAATCTTTGCCTTAAGAATCATTGCTACTGTAGAGAAGGAACAGCAGTGAGGCAAGCTGTCTGTCCATTTATTTTGTGTATAACAAGATCCTGGAAGATACTACTATGGGAGTGGCCAGTAAAGGGAGGGCAATGGAACTCTAACTAATTTGGAGACTAAAAATTTAAATAAACAAAAAAACTTTGAACTAATTAATATTAACAAGATATTGATGATATTTGTACTTTAAAATAATCTTAGTAACTAAGAGCTATTTTTAAAGAACCCTCAAAATTTAAAATTCCAATAAAATTATTAAAGAAATTACTGACTTTAAGGAGATTGAATCAGAATTTAGTACATTAAAATTTGATTTCATGTAACTTGAAAACAAGAAACATAATTTGCCTTAATTCTTATTTTTTTAAAATTATGTATGTGTATGTGTAGGTTTGTGTGTGTGTGTACATGTGTGTGTATGTGCATGTGTGTGCAGCTGTTCTTGAAGGCGAGAAGAAGGTATTAGATGCTGTGATACTAGAGTTACAAACAGTTGTAAGCTGCTTGACATGTGTACTGGAAACTAAACTTAGGTCCTCTATAAAAGCCATAAATGCTCTGAACTACTTAAGTCATCTTTTCAATCCCTTACAAAAGTTTTCCTAAATGAATATTACAATCTCAAGTGTCTTGACAATCAAAGAAGATATCCATTTTGCATTTGCAGTGACATTTTATCTATTGTCTTCAGTGCATAGAAAAAAAGATCAAAGTTATATTCAAAACTAATTATTTTGAAATGTCAAACCAAAAATAAATGGAAAATGTTTGAAATATATTTACTTGTCTTTTAAAACACTGTGATTTATTCTCTTTCTTGTTCCTTTTTAAGATCCGTTGTAAAAGATTTATTTGTTTTGTTTTACGTGTATGTGTCTGTGCCTTCACAAATCTATATTAACAATGTGTGGAAGTGCCCATGAAGGCCTGATTGCATTAGATATTCTGAAATCGGGGTCATAGACAGTTGTAAGCTAACTGGTGTGGGTTCTTTGTATCAAACTAGGACCTCTAAAAGAGCAATCAGTACACACCAAACCATCTCTTTAGCCCCTTTATAGTATGCATTTAGATTCATTATTTGACATAAATATCTGTGCTTCTATTACAATGGTTAATAATCATTTCTTCAGTGCAGTTCTTATAGCCACACTAGCAGAAACACTGGTTTGGGATTCCATCTTAGGAGTAGCCTCACCTCTGAGAGATTAGCATTAATTGTGACCAGCCATGTCCAAAGGCTACCCAGTTCCATGAGGACAAAATCCAGAGTTTAGGGCTGGTAATGCTTCATTCATAAGATATTTTACCATACCAAAATGGTGGCCTGTGTTGGATCTCCAGCATCCATATTAAAAGCCAGTCTTTGTCAACATAGCTGACTCACCTTTTCTACTTGGCCCTGTTTTTTCCTTAAGGTACTGATCTTCTGTACATATCTTCTGCGGTCTTCCCTTTGTCTTAAATCTTGGTCAGAACTTTCCTCTGGTTTGTCTGTTCTGATTTCAGAGGTGTCCTTTCTTTCCTTGCTACTGAAATCAGTTACTTTCTACAATCTCATACCTTATAGGATGGCGTCCACTCAGCTATCTTTAGTTTCTTAACTACAAGATTCAAGTGAGGAGATCATACCTTTACCTCTTCCATCTTTTTTGTGTCATTATTAATTTAAATAAACTTCTAACAACCACTTTCTATTCTTGATATTTTAAAATATGTATTAAACTTTAAAATATATACATTAACCTATATATGTATATATAATTTCACTTGATAATACCCAACATATTTCATAAAATTACTTGATAAACTTTTATTCTCTGTTTTTTTCTGTTGTTCTAATCATCTGTTTGAGAACATGGATTCTGTACTGTGATTGAGTCTGCTGTTAAAATTCTTTACTGATCTTTTATTACCTCCATTATATTGTTTAACTTCAGACTTTCTAATTTTTTGGTGAATTCTATCTCTATTAAACTTTTTTTTATGTTTTATTTTATAGTTTCATTTCTTAGCTTTCTTGTAACTTATTGAGACCCTTTAGCATCATAATTCTGAATACTCTGAAAGCAATTCAAATATCTCAGTTCCTTTTGACTCATAGAGATTTGATTCTTATTCTTGCTAGTTATTATGCTTCTTTCAGATGGTCTGTAGTGATATTCTGCTATGCTCATGGATACTTCGCTGTACTTATAGACTGGAGCCTAGCATAATCATCATCCAGCAACTGATAGCAGTATATTCAGAAACCCACAGCTAAACATTAGATGGAACTTGGGAAATCTCAGGGAAAATGGGGCGGAAGGATTGTAGGACCCAGAGGGTCAATGAAACCACAAGAAGATGGCTCAAATAGTCAACTAACCAGGGCTCATAGGGGTTCACAAAGGCTAAAGTGTCAGGGAGCCTGCTTGGTTCTGACTAAGTCTTCTAAATATATATTGTGGTTGTGTAGCTTGATGGTCTTATGAAAGTCTAATATTGGGAGAAGGGGCTGTCTCTGATTCTTTTGCCTGTTTTTAGAACCCTTTTCCTCCTACTAGTTTACCTCATCCAGCCCTAATATGAGGTGTGTACAAGCCTTATTGTAACTTACTATGTCATGTTTGGCTGATATCAGTGGGAGGCTGTTCTTTTCTGAAGGGAAATAGAGGAGAAATGGATCTGGGGGAGAGTGGAGGTGAGAATGAGAGGGACCGGGAGAGGAGAAGGGAGGAAACTGCTTTTGGGATGTAATATATAAGCAAAGAATAAATAAATAAATGGAGAAAAATTATTCATGTTCTTTAACATTTATTGTAGCTGTGAGAACTGGGATGTTGAATTATTATGTTACAATGCTTCTGAGATCATGAGTGTGTTAATGCTATAACTAGATCAGTTCCTTCTCCACCACAGAGGTGGCGTACTGTGAATATGAGTTTACCTCCCTTCTGTTCTCTTATATTTATACAATTTCTTGTCTCTCTGCTTTCTACTGTGGGCTGGAACAGTTGAAAGGCTCTCATGAGATTCTCAAATGACACTGTCTGGATTTTAGCAACCCCTACCTCTAAAGGAGAAATACATTTGCTATAAATTACAAAATCCAATGCATTCTGTTTTAGAAGCAGAAAATGGACCATACTACATTAGTAATGTAGTATAATGATTGTTTTGAGCTACCATCCCATCTCTGGATTCTTAGTTCTCCTGAGTCATTTAATCTTGCAGTTTCCTGAAGTACTGCAGAAGGAATGAGGCTGGGATACATCTATTGGTCAACATTTCTTAATATTTGCTTTACTGTCAGATTGCTATGGGAAAAATAATCACAGGCCAAAAAAATCTAAGATTTTTGAAGTGTGAACAGAGGAAGTAAAAACATCATGCAAATCAGATGATACTGATTAATACTTAAGATACATATATTCTGTCATTGTTAATGCAATTACCCATTTAGTGTCAAAGTTAAGCAAAGAATATACAAAGTATTTTTGTGATTTCAAAGTTAAAATTATAATACTCACCATATCCAAATTCTTCCATTGTATCTAACAAAATTCAGTCTTTGTACTTGATTTCTCTTTCAATTCAGTCATTAAGTGCTTGTCCAGATACCATCATAATATCAACTTGATACTTTATATATTCTGCTATGTTTCCTTAAATAATTGACAAGTTAACCAAAACATAGATTATTCTCTTCATTCAGTTTGAGGATTGTATTAAACCTACATATTGCATGACTCAAGCATATTATTTTATGACTCAGAGGCCTATTTATAATAATTGTTTCACTGATAATTTATGAGTCTAGTTAAAATGCAGACTCATCCCTTGATATTCAAATGAATGGATGGCTTACTTATATGCATACATCTATATATGATTTTTTTTCATGGAGTGTTTATTCATACTTGTCAAAACCTGGAGGATATTAGCAGATAATTCAGCCTGTTAATGCATAAGTAAATCAGAGAACAACCAGACAGTCAGTCTTATTTAATACTGAAACAAAACATATTGCCAACCCAGCCATGAAAAAAATGGGTAATTTTACTATAAAGAATATCATTAAGTAAAAGAAGTCAATCACATGTCTTTTAGAAAAGACAAAATTATGGAGTCAACAAATAAATCAGTAGATTCAGGAAATTCAAGAGGTCCAGAAGAACCAAGAGGCAAACAAAGTGAAGTCTTAGGGCAGTGAAAATATTCTCTGCAATATCAGAGTTGTGCCACATTGCATACATTTATTGAAGCCCAAAGAATGGAAAACACAAGTATAATAATGAACTTAGAATGATGATGTGTGCCAGTGAAGGCTATTGATCTTTAATAATGTGTCACGTATGTAGCAAATTAAAGAAAGTATGACTGTATGCAGAATGAAGATTGGTTGGTCAGTCCACAGTTTTGCTCAGTTTGGTGTGACTGAAAATAGACTTAAAATGGAAATTTATTGATCAAACAATAAACAGTAGATGTGCAATTATAAACAAATATAAATTTTAATATTTTCTATATCTAGTTCTATTGTAATGTGTCATGTTTAGTTTGATTTGGAGTATCTAGGAAAACAATAATATCAAATATTTAAAATGATTAGGTTTTAAAATGTGCAATTGCACAAACTGAGTCTTACAATTTTAGGTTTCATTTCATGAGCATTTTGTCGTCTGGGTAATTTGAAACTCAAAATTCTTACTGTGAGCTTTTGTGTCACCGACATCTGTCCTGAACCCACTGTCTAATGGAGAAAGGTAACTGCATTTGAGCCACTCAATGAACAAAAGTTAAAGTGTGTGGAACCAACTGGTAGGTAAGTAGAGGGAGATTCGTTTGTGTTCCCCCCACACACATACCCTACAGGCTGCTTTAGCCTACATACAACTGATTTTGTGTTTTTATGTGAGTATCAAATTGATACCTTCTTGGGTGATATAAAAGATAGATAGTAATTTGGGTATTTTTAAAAAATAAATGTTGACAGAAATTAGGTAATGGAAAAATAGTTTAGGTGTAATAGTATCTAATGTTAACAAACCCTCCTGAGCAATCAGGGTCCATGAAGGTATGTTATTCTCATCTGGGGTGAGTATGGACTTGGCATTCCCCAGTCACAGGTTTGTGGCATGGCAGAAATTTTGCTGTGCTATGTAATAGAGTCTTATCTGAAACACACAAAATACTTACAATTGAAAAATCAACAGCATGAAAATGTCCAAGATTCAACCTTCACCTCTTACTCCTAACTCATATATTTAATGAAATATATTTAAGGGTTTTGTTAACCCAATTAAAATAAGCTATCATGTCATTTTAGCATACCATTAATAAAAACTAGCAAAGTAGGCTCCTTGGGGTAAACAATAAACGATATAAGACAAAATATCAAGCCTCACTGGCCCCTTCCTTTGTTAAAAGGAAAGAAGGCTTCAAACGGGAGCCAAATAATGGCATTTGCGGCTGAAAGTAAACAGCTGCATTTTCCTTTCTCTTTTCATTTTATTTTCAGTTAATAAAGAACATAATCTATTTGTACCTGCTTTTGCCTTAGGAGTTAGAAGAAGATAATGAAATATTTTACTATCTGTTTTCAAATTATAAGCTGTTGTTTCCAAAGAAAGTCAAAACCCACGTATATTATCACATTATTGTTCTCAGGAGACTGCAGTCACCATAGTGATTGTAATTACATGGCTTCATTAACTTTATACATCCTACCTGTTATGGGGGGTTCACATTAAGAAAATTTGCATATACAGGAAATGAATGCCATTTGCAGGGAGCTAATATCATTAAACATTTAGGCAGTCCCTATCAACCAAAGGGGTTTCCACTGGGGTATGCTTCTCAGCAGGCTGTTTATAGTCATTGTGGGCACAGGAATGTAGTGTTGAAACACTCAAACTCAAAGCTTTAGAGGAAAATATCAGAGAGGGACAACTGTTTTTACCAACCTGGTTTATACCAGACGTTCTTATTACTGATGCAAAGAAGACAAGATCAAAATAATATATCTCTCAAGAATGTAAATAACTATATAATGAGGGCTTTTGAAAAGTATGAACATATGTATACATAAACGTTCATGTATGCTTTGTTGAATGATAGGATGTGTAGTATTTGAAAATGGATGATTTTATGCGTATTAATTATGCTGATTTTTTACTTTTGTTGATCAATTTAATACATTAAAAACCTCTACAACTGTAGAAATATTATAATAAATCTCAAGCATAAAAATCATATTAAACAAGCAACAGACATAAATGAATGGTTAAAACATGAAACAGAAAAAAAGATGCAATTTTAAAAGAAATTCCCCTACAATGAATTCATTTGAGTTATTTTGAAGGACAAGATAATAAGGACGGATTTATACATGTTTTCATTTAGAGTGTATGCTCTTGATCTTTTGGTAATATTAAATTTCTGAGTGTTCTGGGGAAAACTAAAAAAATGGGAATAGGTGAGTGACTGTTTACTTTCCAATAACGACTACCCTACCCTCAGAAGCCCACTCTAGTCTCATTTCAGAACCAGTCACATGTTCTATCCCTGGTTTATATTTACCTCATTAAGATCAATACCAATATTTAGGGTACTAGCATTAACAGCAGTAAGGTATGTGTCCCGCGCTACCGTCTCGCCTACAAGAACCACGCGGGACACAGGATCCTTCTGCAGAAAGGCTTTAATCCTCTTGGGAGCTAGAGCATAAGCCACATGGCGGAGACCCAGATAAGATGGAACCCATCCCTTATATAGGAAACAGACCCTGCTTTGGACGTGTCATTCTTGGATTGGTCAACTGCTCCCAGTCCCAGGTGATACCTTTTGAGTAGTGGAAAAATACCAACACGTGTAAGCTTTCTAGCTCACCTGGCGGTGCAGCGCCATCTAAGGTGGAGAGTGTGGTTGCAGCCTTCTACAGGTATGGATTGTTTAAATTGGGAAACACATGATATTTGCAGTCTAGGTCTAGAGAAACTCCTTAGGGGCTATCAGAAAAGTCAGTTTTGACTTTTAAAATTCATTGTAATTCACCATAATAGAAAAATTGTCCATTTTAAGGCACGTAATTATACCTTATCATATTATAGTACACATATAAATTAAGGCAGACCTTTAAGTCTGTGTCTCTGTGGACTAATTAATTCTTTTTGAGAAGTGATGTAGATCTGTATTAGATGGGAAAAGTATTTTATGCAGGCAACTCACACTTAATTATGTTTAAAAGCAACAGTGTTCGCAAATGACAGATTTCAGAGTTGGTAGAAAATAATATTATTTTTTCATTAGATTAATCTTTCAATTTCCAAAATTTTCCCTAATTGTGAAAATTCCTGATGCTCATTTTAAATAATTTAAAATAGTACATGTAGTTAATCAATGAACTGAAAGGCATGTTTCCTCTTCTATCAGGTAAACAATTTTGATTTATTTTGACTGAAACTAATGCAATAATGTGAACTTTCCTCAGGCAAAAAATACATTTTGCCTCAAAATTGCAACTTCACTTCGTAGCACAAGATCTTATAAGTCAATTTATTTTTACTCCTAAGTGGAAAATGTCCCCAAATTAATGAGTCTCCATTTATATGAACTTTATACTTGGCACTCATTTTAGAAATCACAGTCAATGCCTGTTTTCATGCCGGGAAAAATAAAATTCAAGGTCTTTCCTAGCTTTAAAATGATGGTTATTTCAAAGTATAAGAGGGTTTTAGACTCCAGGCCATCATCAATTCCTTATACTGTACTTTGGAAATGCACTCATTGGTTCCTCAATTCTTATTTTAGGTAATTGAGACACGAATATGTTAATTTTGTCTTTACTCTGATGCTTTAAGAACATTGATGAGCTTACTCAACACAGTTGTGTACTGTTTCATGTGATGTTTTTAACTCTCCGCCACTCTACACTAGTGTTCTGCAAACATAGTTGTATGCCACTCTAGCTGGTATACTTCTTATACCAGGATGTCTGAAAGTCAATTCTTGTCACTGTAAAATGTATTTACAGATATCAGATGTTCAACAGCTAGTGTTCTAATTGTTTATGATGTAAGTATCATCTCATGGTATAGAAAATACAAATGTGGAATCAAATATTCTGTGATTTCAGATCTTCAAGAACTAAAGATTTGGTTTAAATAAAAATCCTTGACATAATTGCAATGATTGCAGCCTTCCTGGTTTATATTGAATGTCTACATTTATTATTTCAAGAAGTTTTGATTTTTATTTTAATTTGCATTTTTAGAAACTTCTCTTCATAAACCTACCATAATCTTTGTCACTGCCCCATGATGATGTATGTTTTATTTTCTGCTTCTACAAATATAAATTTGGTCTTTTTTTTTCAGGATCCATAAATAAGCAAGATCATTCAATAATTTCCTGTGTCTGCTGTATCTTCATAAAAATATTTTATTTTTATTCATGTTGCATACCAATCATAGTTCCCCTCCCTCCCCACCTAGTCGTCTCCTGTACTTCCTCCTAATCCAGCCTCATCTACTCCTTGAAAGAGTAAGGCCTCCTCCCATGGGGTTTCAACAAAGTTTGGCACATTCAGTTAAGGCAGTACCACCACCCTACTCCTCCAACACCCCTACCTCCCTATGTTAAGGCTGAGCAAGGCATCTCACCATATGACATGAGCTTCAAAATGCCATCTCATGCACTAGGGAGAGATCCCGGTCATTGCCCTGATTCCCACAAACAGACTACAGAACTGTTGGCCACATGCAGAGGGCCTTGTTAGGTCCCATACAGGGTCTCGAGCTGTTTGTCTAAGTTCTTAATCTCCTGCAAGTTCCAGTCAGCTGTCTCTGTGGCTTTCCCCATCTGGTATATCTCATTTGGCAGAATGTCCTCTGTTTCTCTCTACTTTTTGGCAAAAAATATGATTTTTCAGTTTTACATCAAGTTGGTTTGCAAGTAAACTTCTCAGTTTGCTATTGGATGAGACAAAAGTGACTCCGGTTATCAAAAGAATACAAAGTAAATTTATTGCATATTGAGGTAGCCATCGAGTTAGAATTCATTAACTATGAACTTCTTTAGAGGAAGGGAAAGTATCTTCATTGTAACATTTATAGGCTTTATTATGGTGTATATACAATATGTGGTCAATCAGTATTTGTTAAATTTCACTTAATTTCAAAAAATGTGACTATAATTCACTAGCCTCAAATTCAATATATATATAGGTTGAATTTGAGGCTAGTGAATTATAGTATATAATATAATATAATACAATATATATTTATATATAATATGTGTGTGTGTGTGTGTGTGTGTGTTATAAAATGAGATGAATGTGAACAATGCCCATTAATGCACAGAGGCTGGATTTAACATGGGTAAACCACAATGAGATTTATTCTACAGGAAGATAAAATGATGTTGAGCTGTGGGCTCTTCGAATTTCTGTGTCTCACACACTCCTTCCTCTATGCCCTGCTTTAGTTAGAAAACATGGAGTCAACTAATGTTAGAGAAAACGTAGTGTGAAGTCCTTTTCCCAATGGGTTGATAGTGTGATGAACAGACAAACAAGCACACAAACAAACACTCACCTCCTGAGGAAAATGGGCCAGCAAACTGGAGTTTACATTGGTGATATTGGCAGTTTAACACTCAGCAAATGACCACCATACACAAGAAACACACATCCTAGAGGCACAGACACAAACAGAAGACAAACAGGCAGAGATGCTGACAGTTACAAAAGGCATATGCAGTTAGATGGTATTTGCTGTTCATGGACTTGCACCGCAGTTAGTAAAAGGGTAAAACTCTTAAGACTATATGGGAAAAAAATTTCAGAACTCTTATACGTGATTCATTAAGGCAGAAACTCCAGCATCAGGAAAAAAAGTCACTTAGAGCTTGAACATAGTCAATGTGGACTTGATTCTTACTCGTAATTTGAGGTTTGGAGAAAAGATAAATGGTGTATTCCCAGAGGTATTATATTACAGTAATATCACCTCAGCTATAGTATCATAGCACTTTATTAACTAATATGCTTAATTTAACAAATACAGGAGCCTGTATATTTGTTCAATTTAATCCTCTTTGTGAAAAACAATTTCTCTAAGATGAGCACTGCATATTCTATTTCAACTTCTTAGTACCATGTTACCGAGTTCCTGATAAGTATTTGTTGAGTTGACACATTAAGAATTTCATGTCATCATACAGGTTTGACTTTTTTGAACTAAAAAACTAAAGTCAAACATAACCATTTTCCCCATAAGGAATGATCACTTTGGGATGTGATAAAGTCCACAGCATTGTCGATTTTGTTCTGTATGAAATGAGTCTAGCAGAGACAGGACAGCTACATTTGCTTTTTTTTTTTTTCAAACTTCATTGCAGCCATTTTGAATGGTTTCAGATTTTTTTTTGAAATCTATACCTCTATGGTTTATGAAGAGGGAATAAAGCTCTTCTCAATTCACTTGATACTGTAGAGAGAATTGCATGGGCAATCTCCCTTTATTACAGTCAATGGCCCAGGACACAGTGTAGCTTAAAAATATTCCTTTAGAAGTGCTTTTGTTCAAGAAGGTTCACTAAATGTCATTACTAGAAGTCTTCTTTTAAAAACTCTCTTTCTACTGAAAATGCAGTTTTAAAAGAAAATTAAGTATTTCTTTTGTATGAGCTTCACCAACAATGAAGTGGTCATGTGTGATTTGTTCTTTACACTATTCCTTATAATTCTCAGTTCTCCTAGAAGCTCACTTTGGAAATGGTGCCACAACAGGAACCTATACCCAGAGCCAACATCTATTATGATATATTTAGTTACTATACAATGGCTTCTCCTTATTAGCATTAATTAGGTAGTAAAGAAAATTGGGCGATTCATAAAAGCAGAATGTACTTGGCTTGACCACATTATGCAGCAGTGCAAATAAGAATTCCTAATGCTGTTTAACAAATGACTTCTTCACTCTTCATTAAAGCCTCTTGTTGCCATCCAATCTTGATTTTAGAAATTAAAGCTAACAACCAGATTGAGAGAATCAGGAAAGTGACAGCATGGGGCAAAGTCTCAAAGCCACAACTAACAGCATGAAGCAAAGTGAACCTCCAGCTATTGCAGCTTCTCAGAGAAGGCCAGGCAGGGAGGGAATGCCTTTGCAGGGAGACACAATGGAAGCAACCCCCAGCTAGAGGAAAGCGCTTGTGAATGTTGACATGAAAGCTTTTCCCCTTAATGTTTTAATTAAATACCTAGAAGTCAACACTTCTTCTCAGTTAGTGTCGGAGCACTGCTTCTTGGTGGATGAATGCTTTCAGCCGACGCTTGGCTGAGGATTTTCACAAACAGAACTCTCAAAACTGAGAAGGCTTTTGCCAAGGCACTTGAGATCAAGGAAGCAGTAGCGATTATGAAGAAGCAGTGCGATGGCAGGTTGGTTTAATCCACCCAAATGTCAGTTTCTGGTTTGCGAGTTGGCGATCCCACCTTCATCCTCCAACAAAAGGGCATTGGTTAGTCATCTGTTTATTTCGCGAGCTTCAGTGTGTCATTTGGACGTTGAAGGAAAATCCCTTGATTCAGGCTGCCATTTCTGACAGCCTCCCTCTAGACTCCATTAATAAGCGTTTTAGAGAATGGAATGCAAAGTAGGCAGCAGGCAGTTTACAGTCAAAATGGAGACGGGACACACAGAAGAAACGTCTCCCCTTTGTGAAGATGGTGCTTAGGCGACCTTTGTTGAGGAGAGACACACATTCATTGTACAGAATTAGAAACTGTATCTTTCAAGGCATTAAAGCAGAATTTGTTGTATGATAATTTTGGAGGTTGTTTTAAATTTGGGAATTTGTGATAGGATACAAAAAGTCTCAAGTGATATTTACAAAATGTGCAAACAATGACACAGTCAGGAAGCCAAGCTGGCTTTGGGCATGCCTGGGGAATACCCTTCAGAAAACAAATATGCCACTCTTTAATGCTGGTTTGAATCTCATTATAGAATTGCAAGCACAATGAGACACACTTTGCCTCTGAAACAGGGATTCCACATCAAATAAACTATTTCTTAACAAAGAAGGCTTGGTGAGGCTTGTGTGGTTTTAATCTTCGTTGAAAGCTCATAATTTGTTAAGTTACAGTTCTTTTCTATTGAAGCTTGCTTCAATTTTTTATAGATTAGATAATTTTAGTTAGTGTATGTGTTCTGGGAACAGTATTGTTTAATGCATCAAATACAAATTAATGTATCATTTCTGTGGAGAAATCCTATTCCAAATAATCTTTCCCCGAGGCATTGTCTGGTCAATGGAAATATTTCTAATTTCACAATTTCTGGAGACTCAATTCCAGCAAGAGTAGAGCACATTAAAGCAAGCATAAGAGTGACAAGATCTCTTGATCTCATTCTCTGAAATGGGCTGTAGGAAGTTTGGCCTGGTAGGCCTTAACTTCCTACAATAGGCAGGCCCTTTCGCCATCAAGACTGGGCCTGAAACTCTGTTTTGTTGTAATCAAAGACTAAGAAGTAGGACCACAAAAGCAGATCACTTAGACTAAGAAGTCTCCTTTATTCACAGCAAAGCAGCAGGGAAGATGCTTATTTTTATCCATGCAGTCCCTTAATAAAACACCAATAAAGCCTTTATGTACCTTTCCATCTCTGTAAACCATTCAGGTATGGGGTTTAAAATTCAGAAAGGAAAAAAATGACTGTTTTCTACTAGGAATTTATCTAGAAGCTGTCCTTCTTTATTAGAATAGTCATTAGCCTGCATTCATTTAAGTGAAATAAAAAAGGCATGCATTCTTATATACACAGAGAATATACACACAAAATAAGCTCTCTTGTGCATGCAATGCTTATTAAGACAATTATTATCATTAACGGTTAGATTACCGGAAAGAGACCTTATACTCCTACATATGCATCAGTTTTTGTGTTTTCTAAGGATCACTTTCCTTTCAAATGAATGAGATTAAGACACCAGAAGCCCCAGGCTCACTCAAGTTTCTAATATATATTGATGATCCCCAATCTTTTATATTTCTTGTAATGGTAAGAGGTACATTTACCTAGGAGACTCTCTTGAGTGTAGCTTGTAGAAGCGTATGTCCATCATATGATGTGTTTAAATTGAGACTTGCAAGTTATCTACTCATGAACTAGCACATGTTTATGATACACTCTATTATATGATATATTTGTTTATTATTTCATCTTTTTATACCCAAATCTTCAGTATTTTGAAAGCAAACATATTACTTTTTAGGAATCATTTTCAGTGAGTCAACCGTGGATTCTGGAAAGACTTAGTTAATATGTCAATTTTAATAAAATTCAAGAAAAATGTACTGAATATTGTCAACAGTAGTCACAAAAATTAATTTCTTTGTATTGCCTAAAATTATTGGGTCAGTTATGAGCTCTCAGTTACTGCTTCAGTGCCAAGCCTGTGTGTTGCCATGATCTATGCCATGATAGTCATGGACTAACTCTCTCAATCTACAAGCAAATCCCAATTAGATGTCTCCTTTTATAAGTGACCTTGGTCATAGTATTGTTCACAGTAATAGAACAGTTGCTAAGATAGGGAGTTATGTTATTGTTCTTCACAGTCAAGTTCAGGTAACAAGGAACCATATTTTGGGTAATGGATGCTTAGAGAATAATAGTATAGGCTATTGTTTTTCTTGGTTTTCAAATTTCATGTATACCCTTTCATACTCTGACTTGAAGAGAAGCGGTATGCTTTCCTAAGCTCAAAAGTTTTTTGATACACTGCAAGTTACAACTTCATAGATAAAAGAACTCTTACCAACCCTGTCTACTTCCACTAATAATTGGTCCCAGTCTATAAAAACACTTAAAATAATATTGTGGAAAATCCAAGAAACAAATTATCTTTCTCTTTGTTTTCCAGTCACCTACAAATCAGTTGCTGGGATGTGAGGACACCTACTCCTTATATGTCAGTATAGAATTAAAAACAATACAAACATAAAAACACAGAACTGAGATAAATTTCATGTAGGATTCTGAACATAGCACTGTAAAAAAATTACTTGTTATGTGACAAAAGAAAAAGTGTTGGAATTTGAGAAACTGTATCTTTGTTATCATATCGAGTGAGGTAACCCAGAACCAGAAAGACAAATATAATATGTATTCACCTGAAAGTGACTTTTAGACATAAAACAAACAAACAAACAAACAACAACAACAACAAAACAGACTACAAAATTCACAATACCAGAGAACCTAGACAATAAAGAGGACCTTAAAAGAGACATATATAGTTCTAATCTACATGGGGAGTAGAAAAAGGCAAGATCTTCTGAGTAAATTGAAAGTGTGGGGACCATGGAAGAGGGTAGAAGGGCAGGGGAGAGGAAGGGAGGGGAGCAGAGAAAAAATATATAGCTCAATAAAAAAAAATTAAAAACAAGCAAACAAAAACTCATATCAGAGCAGATCTAGTGTTTTAATAGTTTCTTTGTCATTTTCAGAATTACTCATACACTTTTCTTTTTTGTATTTATTTATTTATTTATTTATTTATTAAAAATTTCCACCTCCTCCCATCCTCCCATTTCCCTCCCACTCCCCCTCGCTCTCCAGTCCTAAGAGAAGTCAGGGTGCCCCGCCCTATGGAAAGACCAAGGTCCTCCCCCTTCATCCAGGTCTAGGAAGGTGTGCATCCAAACAGACTAGGCCCCCAAAAAGCCAGTTCATGCAGTAGAATCCAAATCCGGTGTCATCATTGGCTTCTCAGTCCGCCCTCATTGTCAGCTACATTCAGAGAGTCCAATTTGATCACATGCTCCATCAGTCCCATTCCAGCTGGCCTTGGTGAGCTCCCATTAGATCAGTCCCACCATCTCCTTGGGTGGGCACACCCCTCGGGGTCCAGACTTCCTTGCTCATGTTCTCCCTCCTTCTGCTGTTCACTGGGAGCTCAGTCCAGTGCTCCAATGGGGGTCTTTGTCTTTATCTCCATCCATTGCCAGATGAAGGTTCTTTATCAATGGCTTCGCAATCAGCTCCCCCATTTCAGCCACATTCAGAGAGTCCGGTTTGGGCGCATGCTCATTCAGTCCCGGTCCAGCTAGATTTGGTGAGCTCCCATTAGAACAGGCACACCGCCTCAGTGGGTGAACCAACCCCTCGCGGTCCAAACTTCCTCTTCTCCCTCCTTCGGCTCTTCAGTTGAACCTTGGGAACTCAGTCTGTTGGTCTGATGAGGGACGTTGTCTCTATCTCAATCCGTAACCAGACAAAGACTCTATGATGATATTTGAGATAATCATCAGTGTGTTAGTGGGGCAAGGCCAAACCAGGCACCATCTACTCTGTTGCCCAAGGACCTAACTGGGGACATCCCCAAGGACACCTGGAATCCCCTCTAGAGCCAAGTCTCTTGCCAACCCTAAAATGACTCCCTTAATGTAGATAACTTATTCCCTGCTCCAATATCTGCCCTTCCTCCATCTCCACTCTCCCACTCTCCCAAGCTTTCTCCAGTCTTTCCTTTCACCCTTCTCTCTCCCTCTCCCCTTCCCCCAAGGCCAACCCCACCCCTAAACCCATCCCCATGCTCCCAACTTTTGTCCAGCAATCTTGTTTGCTTCCAATTTCCAAGAGGATCTACGTATGTTTTTCTTTGGGTTCACCTTTCATTTGGCTTCTCTAGGCTTAATGTCCGTTTTTTAAGGCTAGAGTCCACAGATGAGTGAGTACATACCATATTCATCTTTTTGGGTCTGGGTTATCTCACTCAGGATAGTGTTTTCTATTTCCATCCATTTGCATGCAAAATTCAAAATGTCATTATTTTGAATTAGAGTACACTGAGTAGTACTCTAATGTGTATATATTCCACACTTTCTTTATCCATTCTTCCATTGAGGGGTATCTATGTTGTTTCCAGGATCTGGTGATTACAAATAATGCTGCTATGAACATAGTTGAGCAAATGCTTTTGTAGTATAATTGAGCATCTCTTGGGTATATTCCCAAGAGTGGTATTGCTAGATCATGAGGTAGATTGATTCTCAATTTCCCGAGAAACTGCCACACTGATTTCCAAAGTGGTTGCACAAATTTGCATTCCCACCAGCAATGGATGAGTGTTCCCCTTACTCCACATCCTCTCCAGCATAAGCTATCATTGGTGTTTATGATTTTAGCTATTCTGACAGGTGTAAGATGGTATCTCAAAGTTGTTTTGATTTGCATTTCCCTGATGGCTAAGGAGGTTGAACATGACCTTAAGTGTCTTTTGGCCATTTGAACTTTGTCTGATGAGAAATCTCTTTTCAGTTCAGTACCCCATTTTTTAATTGGGTTAATTAGAATTTTTATGTCCAGTTTCTTGAGTTCTTTATATATTTTGGGGATCAGAACTTTGTCTGATGCGGGGTTGGTGAAGATATTCTCCCATTCAGTACGATGCCTTTTTGTTTTAATGACAGTGTCTTTTACTTTACAGAAGCTTCTCAGTTTCAGGAGGTCCCATTTATTCACTGTTGCTCTTGTTGTCTGTGCTCCTGGGGTTATATGTAGAAGGTGGTCTCCTGTGCTCAAGTGTTGCAGTCTACTTACCACTTTCTTTTCTATCAGGTTCAGCATGGTTGGATTTATATTGAGGTCTTTAATCCATTTGGATTTGTGTTTTGTGCATGGTGATAGATATGGATCTATTTTCATTCTTCAACAGGTTGACATCCAGTTATGCCAGCACCATTTGTTGAAGATGCTTTCTTTCTTCCATTGTATACTTGTAAAAGGAGCAGTGGGCTGCTTTTCATCCTGCCTCGCTCCTGGCCGCCTAACTAGCTTTACCCGAAATAATTACACAGAAACTGTATTCATTTAAACACTACCTGGCCTCTTAGCTCTAGCCTCTTATTGACTAATTCTCATATCTTCATTAACCCATTTCTAATAATCTGTGTAGCACCACAAGGTGGTGACTTACTGAGAAATATTCAACATGTCTGACCTGGCGGCTAACTCCATGTTGTCTGCCTGACTCTGCTTCTTTCCTCCAACATCCTGTTCTGTCTACTCTGCCTATCTAAGCTGCTGTCCTATCAAAAGTCAAAGCAGTTTCTTTAATAACCAACGAAATTAACACATAGACAGATGACCCTCCTACATCATATACCTTTAGCTCCCTTGTCAAAAATCAAGTGGACATAGGTTTGTGAGTTAATATCCAGGTCTTTGATTCTATTCCATTGGTCAACATCTCTGTTTTATGCCTATACCAAGCTGTTTTCATTACTACAGCTCTGTAATAGAGTTTGAAGTCAGGGATGGTAATGCCTCCAGAGGTTTCTTTATTTTTTGGATTGTTTTGGCTATCCTGGGCTTTTTGTTTTTCCATATAAAGTTGATTATTGTTCTCTTAAGGTCTGTGAAGAATTTTGTTGGGATTTTGATGGGGATTGCATTGACTCTATAGATTGCTTTTGGTAGAATTGCCATTTTTACTATGTTGATCCTACCAATCCAAAGGCATGGGAGCTCCTTCCATTTTCTGGTGTCCTCTTCAGTTTCTTTCTTCAAAGCCTTAAAGTTCTCATCTAATAGATCTTTCACTTCCTTGGTTAGTGTAACCCCAACATACTTTATGATATTTGTGGCTATCATGAAAGGTGAAGTTTCTCTGATTTCCCTCTCTGCTTCTCTATCCTTTGTATATGGAAGGGCTACTGATTTTTTTTAGTTGATCTTGAGACCTGCCACACCACTAAAGGTGTTTATCAGCTGTAGGAGTTCTTTGGAAGATTTTTTGGGGTCACTGATGTACACAATCATATCATCTGCAAATAATGAAAGTTTGACTTCTTTCTTTCCAATTCAAATCCCCTTGATCTCCTTATGTTGTCTTATTGCTATTGCTAGAACTTCAAGCACTGTTTTGAAGAGATATGGTAAGAGTGGACAGCCTTGTCTTATTCCTGATTTTAGTGGAATGGCTTTGAGTTTCTCTCCATTTAATTTGATACTAGATGTTGGTTTCCTGTATATTGCTTTTATTATATTTAAATATGACCCTTGTATCTCTACCCTGTCAAAGACCTTTATCATAAAGTGGTGCTGGGTTTTATCAAATGCTTTTTCAGTATCTAATGAAATGATCATATGTTTTTTTTCTTTCAGTTTATTTATTTGATGGATTACATTGATAGATTTTTGTATGTTGAACCAGCCCTGCCTCTCTGAGATGAATCCTACTTGATCATAATGGATTATTATTTTTTGATGTGTTCTTGGATTTGGTTTGCCATTATTTTATTGAGAATTTTTGCATCGATATTCATGAGTGAGATTAGTCTGTAATTTCTATCTTGGTTGAGTTTTTGTGTGGATTTTATCAGGGTAACTGTAGCTTCATAAAAGAGTTTGGCAATGACTTCTGTTTCTATTATGTGAAACACTTTAAAAAGTATAGGTATCAGCTCTTCTTGGAATTTCTCGTAAAATTCTGCATTAAAACCATCTGGTCCTGGGATCTTTTTGGTTGGGAGGTTTTTTTATGACAGCTTCTATTTCCTCACAACTTATATATAGGTCTATTTAAATTGTTCACCTGCTCTTGATTTAAATTTGGTATATTGTATTTATCTTAAAACAAGTCCATTTCTTTTATATTTTCCAACTTTGAGGCATATAGGCCTTTGTAGTAATTCCTAATTATTCTCTAAATTTCCTCAATGTCTGTTGTTATGTCCCCCTTTTCATTTCTGATCTTGTTAATTTGCATGTTCTTTTTCTGCCTTTTGATTAGTTTGGATAGGGACTTGTCAATCTTGTTGATTTTCTCAAAGAACTAGCTCTTTGTTTCATTGATTCTTTGAATTGTTTTCTGTGTTTCTTTTTTGTTGGTTCGAGCCCTCAGTTTGATTATTTTCAGTCTTCTTCTCCTCCTGGGTGAGTCTGCTTCTTTTTTTTCTAGAACTTTCAGTTGTGCTGTTAAGTCTCTAATATGAGCTTTCCCCATTTTTTTAAATGTAGGCACTTAATGCTATGAAATTTCCTCTTAGCACTGATTTCATAGTGTCCCGAAGGTTTCAGTATGTTGTGTCTTTATTTTCATTGAATTCAAAGAAAACTTTAATTTCTTTCTTTATTTCTTCCCTGACCTAGGGGTGGTTCAGTAGTTGACTGTTCAGTATCCATGAGTTTTTAGACTTTCTGGGGGTAGAATTATTGTTAAATTCTAACTTTATTTCATGGTGATCCAATAAGACACAGGTGGCTACTAAATTTTTTTGAATTTGTGGAAGTTTGCTTTGTTACCAAGTATGTTATCAATTTTCAAGAAGGTTCCATGAGATGCTGCGAAGAAGGTATATTCTTTCCTATTTGGGTGGAATTTTCTATAGATGTCTGTTAAGTCCATTTGATTCATTACCTCCCTTAGTTCTCTTATTTTTCTGTTAGGTTTCTGTCTGGTTGGCCTGTCCATTGGTGAGAGAGGAGTGTTGAAATCACTCACTATTAGTGTGTGGGATTTGATGTGTGCTTTGAGTTCAAGTAATGTTTCTTTTACCATGCCACACCTGCTTGTTTCTTAGGTCTGTTTGATTTAAAAACCTTATCCCAAACTTTTACTCTGAGTAAATGTTTTGTCTTTGTGGTGGAGGTGTGTTTCTTGTAAGCAGCAGGACGTTGGGTTCTGCTTTCACATCCATTCTCTTAACCTGTGCCTTTTTATTGGTAATTTGAGACCATTGATATTAAGTGATATTAATTAATGACCAGTGGTTGTTAACTCTGGTTTTTTTTTTGGTGGTAGAGTTTGTGTGTTTCCCTTCTTTGGGTTGTGCTTGTGGAGGGTTGTTAGATGTTTAAGTTATTGTGGGTGTTGTTGGGCTCTTTGGGTTGAGATTTTCCTTCCACTACTTTCTGTAAGGCTGAATTTGTGGCTATGTACTGTTTAAAGTTGTTTTTTATCCCGGAATATCTTGTTTTCTCCATGGATGGTGAAAGAAAGCTTGGCTGGGTATAGTAGTCTGGGATTGTATCCATGGTCTCTTAGTTTCTGCAGCACATCTATCCAAGACCTTCTGGCTTTCATGGTTTTCATAGAGAAGTCTGGTGTAAGTCTGATAGGTTTACCTTTATATGTTACTTGACATTTTTCCTTTGCCACTCTTAATATTCTTTCTTTATTCAGTATGTTTTGTGTTTTGATTATTATATGGCGAGGGGATTTTTTTTTCAATCCAGTCTATTTGGTGTTCTGTATGTTTCTTGTACCTTCATAGGAATGTCCTTCTTTAGGTTTGGAAAGTTTTCTTTTATAATTTTGTTGAATATATTTTCTGGGCCTTGGATCTGTAATTCTTCTCCTTCTTCTTCCCCTATTATTCCTAGGTTAAGTCTTTTCTTGGTGTCCCAGATTTCCTGGAAGTTTTGTGTTAAGAATTTGTTGAATTTGCTGTTTTCATTGATCAATGAGTTTATTTCATTTCCTCTGTGGTGTCTTCAGTGTCTGAGATTCTTTCTTCTATCTCTTGTATTCTGTTGATAATACTTGTCTCTGTAGCCCCTGTTCATTTACCTAGATTTTCCATATCCGGCCGTCCCTCAGTTTGTGTTTTCTTCATTACCTCCATTTCAGTTTTCAAGTCTTGAACTATTTCTATTTCCTGTTTAATTGTTTTTTTTGTTCCCTAGGGTATCATTGAGGGACTTACTCATTTCTTCATACTTTTTGTTATTCTTCTCATTCATTTCTTTAAGGGAATTTTTTACTTCCTGTTTAAGGGACTCTATCACTTTCATAATGTTACGTTTAAAGACTATTTCTTCTACATCTTCTGGCTTAGGGTATTCAAGTCTTCACATTGTATGTTCACTGGATTCTGGTGTTATCATGTTGTTTTTCAGATTGTTGGAGGAATTCTTGTATTGGCGTCTGCCCATCTCTTCCTTCAAATGCCCTCCGGAAGAACAGATCTTCTGGTTCAGGATATAGGCTGCTTGCTGGCCAGAGACCCCTCTGGAAAGACAGATCTTCTGGTACAGAATCAGGGCCACTTGCTGGCCAGGGACCTCACAGACAAAAGGGCCCACATGCTGGTTGCAGACTCAGTGGGACAAAGAATGTCCTACAGCAGTTGCCCTCACCACTTTGACCCCAGCGCCCCAGCCCCAAAGCAGACTGAGTTGGGGAATCCTATGACCCCGCAGATGGAGAGGGGTGCTTTGGAGGGTAAACTGCAATGGGATAAGAAGAGTAAGGCAGCAGCTGAGGGGACGCCCCCGCTGAATGATCAGAAAGTTTAGGGGGATGAGAGTGCCTCAAAACTTTTAATAAACGTATAATTGGGCCAGATGTGGTAGCATATCTTTAATTCTATTACTTGGAAGTCACGGCCAGACAGCAATCTGCAAGTCCCAGGGTATTCAATCAACATAGTCAGTTTTAGTCCAAACAAGGCAAAACAGGACCTGAGTTAAAAATATAAATAAAAATCAGGTATACTTAGAATACATATGCAGTTGAGTTATTACTGTCTTTAAACTTTGCAACTTTTTTAATGATAAGATGGAAAATAAGGTGTTAGCTTAGTCAAGTACAAAGTGCAAAGCTCCTCTGTATTTTGATGGGTTGTAGTTTTCTGTGTTAGTCTCTGTCTGTTGTGGAGCCTAGTCCCTACAAATAAATCTGCAGTACATTTCCTGTAATAAAGATTTGGGGATCTGTGCATAAATGGGGGACATTTGTAAGAGTCAGAAAAGGAGAAAGTCTGTTGAGCATTCAGTCGCCTGGGATTGTCAGAGCTACACCCTAAATATCAGCTGGACATCAATAACAGACATGCTAACATGGACCAAGGAAAGGCCAGCTGGCCTCAATCCTGCAGAGAGAACTACAGGCACCCAGTTTCTGGGTTTGATCTCTTTCTGGACTTCTGTTGACCAGTCTGACTTAATTTTAGGATGGTATAAAATATGTTTCCTATTCCAACTTTTTCTATTTGAGTTTCTTAAGCTACTCACCAACCTTTAATTCCTACATATTTTAGCTTACTTATGAAAGAGTCCAAATGAATTATATATTCCCTTAATGAATCTTAAGACATTTGTCTTAGTCAGAGTTTCTATTGTTATAATAATATACTATGAGCAAAATCAACTTAGAGGAAATAAACCATTCAACCAGCATGACCTAATTACAGTCCTTCAGAAAGGAAGATGTGGGCAAGAGCACAGAGCAGGAAACGGAAACAGAAGCATAGGTCAGGACATGGAACAGAGGTTGTAGAAGAGTGCTGTTACTGGCCTTCACCCTGAGCCGTGTTCAGTCACTTTTTACATACACCCGCAATGATGTGATTCTTTCTCCATCATTCATCAATTAAAACTATCTACCAGAGGCTTTCTCACGGATAATGGGGAATGTTTGCGTTGAGGTCCCCTCTTCTAAAATAACTCAAGGTTGTGAGCAGTTAAAACAAAACTAGGCAGCATGGCACTGAATTCAGTCATGCAAATAATATGATTTCTATGTGGTTACTTTGGTTTTGGGTAGCCAGGAACAAATGAGTGGGCTCCCGCAATGCATGTTCTCATGTCTGCAGGCAAGTTCTTTTCATTGCTGATCTATCCACCTTACATAATTTTGAGATCAATTAAAATAATGATTAAAGATAACGCTGAATCTCTTAGAGTAAGACATGCATTCTTAGATTATGATGACTAATAAACAAATAAACAAAAAGGTTGAAATGTGTAAGAAAGATGAAATAAAGACAGCTCTGTCACCAAAGAATAAGTTTACTTAATGATGCCAAGCACAGGCTTGATAGTGTAACAGTTAAAATATTTTAAAAAGTAAAGAGAACTGACTTCCAATAGAGGGGTTTAAGTAATTGTGTTTCTGGAATACAGAAAATGTAAACATCTTTGGCTGGCACCATTGTGTGTAGGTGTTTAACAGAAAAGTTTCAGGAAAGAGATGTCTGCCTTTCATGAGCAGGTGTAGTGCCCTCTTTTGATGTCAAAAGGCAACCAGACAACACAATCAGCTAGCTATGTGAAGAACTAGTGAAGAGTTATACAGTGCTAGGTGCATTCAAGGAAAAGTAACTGAAAATTCATTTTGAAAAGTTTACAAACACTACTCATGGTTTTCTTGAAGAATATAACGAGCCTGGCATAAAAAGTATTTGGTATTAAAATAAAAAACAAGGCTGAAAATTACCTTCACCTCAAGAGGAAATCTGAAGGTTTTAATTTTTTTTACCCCATATAAGATAATTTAAAATTATAAATGTAAAAGAAAAGCTCAGGTTACTTATTGGTCTTATTGGCTACCATCCACCATCAATCTTGGCAGAGATATGAACTGCATCATGAATTCTGACAGCAAAAGCCTTCTGAAAATTACATCAAAGCCGAGAGCTTGGCTCATTGTCAATCTAAAGCAAGTGTTATTGCAGAATATATTTAAAGGTCATAAAAAGCTCTCAGTGAAGTCTGTGACTCTTTTTTTCCTCAAATGAATGTGGTTATGGAAGTAATATGCAGGCAGATGTTTAATATAAAATATCCTTCATATCTCAGAATAAACAACATATGGAGCCAGTAGCCATTTTACTTGATGTGCAGAAGTTGAAAATAGTTCATCACAGATGTGCTTCGAGTTAGCTTATGTCTATCACAGAACAATGCTTGCTAAGACGGTTCAGCACATTACAGTTAACACAGGGCATATCCTTAATTTCTTTAACTTTTAGGCTGCTTTTTAAGTACTCTACTTTGTTCAGTGATAGGACAATGAGAGATAAATTAACAGCTAGGGTAATGAAAAAGAAAGCTTTCTAATTAGCAATGTGATATGTGAGACT
Organism: Myodes glareolus; assembly: GCF_982192425.1. Lineage (NCBI taxonomy): Eukaryota > Metazoa > Chordata > Mammalia > Rodentia > Cricetidae > Myodes > Myodes glareolus. The sequence goes on from NC_142050.1 coordinate 8,512,136, forward strand.
TTTATATTCTGGATAAAAAAAGAGAAAGGCATTCTAACCTGGGAAATGCTGGAATCAGAACTATTATAAATAGGATTGATCTCCTTAATTGCTCAGCTCTTGTCCAGAGAAGTAAATTGAGCTCAACTAATCCATTCTACTCCATTTTAGCATATTTATAGAAAAGTCAGGCAATTAGATGATGAAAAGGGGGACAAATAATTAGTGAATGAATTTTATAGACACATGTTTTACTTTGAAACAGAACTTCAAGTATCATCTTATTGCAACAAAAAGCATCTATATCCAAAAATTTAACTCTTAAGTTTCTTGTTAAAACTCAAATACTTTATTTTAATACCCAACTGAAAATTTTTACGTTTAAATAACAAAAAGTCTTACTCTACAGAGCTAGCATTTTGATAAATTTACTTGGGTATTTCTGAATCTTTTGCTTGTTCATTTACTTGCTAGTTTCTTTTTCCCATTGGATAGAAACTAACTTATTCTGTCACGGCATTTTTCCTGCCATTTTGTCCTCTCCTCTGTTTCCAAAGTTCTTGGCCTCCTTTTAGAGGTCTGTATGTGAGCCCTAATTAAACCAGACAAATTGATTGTTTTCAGTTGGCAAACATCTGTATGTATGGGAGTCCTTTATTCTACATATACCTCAGGTCATTGATATCAAAGGCTAGCTTGACAGTTGTTGCATATCTATATAATAAAATGGACCCCTCTGTTGCCTATGAAACAACTTTCTCAGGGAATAAGCAGAGCCTTCAAATTATGTGGAAATGACTTGGTATGTACAATTCCCTAAGAATAATTGTTCCTGTGGGAAGTCCAACTAGGTTTTCAAGAACAGTTGTTCAGCCTATGTTTGATCATTACCATATTTCTACATCTATTTAAGATGAAAGTCCATTGTATCTCAGTCACAACCCAGGTATTCTGAATTGGAAAGGAAAGAATTATTACTGTCATTTGAAAAATAAAAAGACAGAGCTAAACCGGGTTGTAGAGTTGGACTCTTCTATAACTTCCTCTAAAAGTTCTTCAGACTCATTTTAGAAAAAAACAAAACACAACAAAACAAGTGTCCTTGAAATCTGAAAAGTTGGTGATATGTACTTTATATTTGAAAAAATGGTTTGCACATGATGTAGTAATGTGGAAATTTACATTTCTTGTTTTATATGGAAAATAACATCAAAATTCATATCTAATAAATCATTTTTTGTAATACTTACACAGAAATATTTCAAAATAAATCAAAAATGAAAGTTTGAAATTTTATAAATTATACTTTCCAATGAGCAAAGCTAGACTTCTAAATAATCAAAATGATATGAATTTATATAATATTTTCAGAGTCAGTTATTATGTTATATAAAAATATTAAATTATACTATTCTAGTAAAATCAAGAAATACAATTTTAAAATCAAAAAACAAACATTTGTCATAAACATATGAAACATAATATAAGATCCTTACAATTACATTATGAATATTGTCTTATTAATTTATTTGAATGGATTTTTTGCTTTTTTGATTTTTCAAGACAGGGTTTCATTGTAGTTTTAGAGCCTGTACTAGAAGTAGCTCTTATAGACCAGGGTGGCCTTGAACTCACAGAAATAAGCCTGCCTCTGACTCCCAAGTGCTGGAATTAAAGGTATGTGTGACTACCACCCAGCATTTGAATTGATTTTATAACATTTTTTCCTAAGTGTTTACTGCTAAAGTGTTTTCTTGACAGTTATTAAAAAATTATGAGGGCTATATATAACATAGACATTTTATAAAACCTTCGGATGTGGGATTTCCCTTTGCATGCTGTGAATACAACTGGTGAATAAAGAAACTGCTTTGAGTATATAGCAGAACAGGGCAGAACAGACACAGGCAGGAAAAACTAAACTGAATGCAGCGAGAAGGAAGGCAGAGTTTCGAGAGGCCATGGAGTTGCTACTAGAGACAGATATGTAAGATCCTTGCTGGTAGGCAATGAGCCTCATGGTAAAATATAAAATAATGGAAATTGGTTAAATTAAGATGTAAAAGATAGCCAAAAAGAAGTTAGAGCTAATGGGTCAAGCTGTGATTGAATTAACCAGTTTCTGTGTGGTTATTTCTGGAGTCTGGGCTGCTGGGAAACCAACAAGCAGGATCCTACAACAATCTTCTCTCCTTGAAAAGAATTATATAAATTTTATTAATTTTAATAAAACTTTTTTCATACATGTAATACTTTAGGAAAGAAATGACGAGAAGAATACTTGCATTTCAGACACAAAAGGAATTAGCCTATCAAAAGAGTACCATAAATTTCAGCAATTTTCAGAGTCCTTTTTATATGAATTTATTATTTTCTTTTATGCTTTTGGGTCTCAGAAAAAACTGTCCAATTTGATGCCATGAGTTCTTTGAGAGAAGTGCAGCATTTCAATACAACGAAATCACTACCAAACGCATTTGGAATATGGAGTTCTTTAAGTAACTATATTTGGTATTTATAATGAAAAAAATAAATTCTGATTTATTTTTAGTCAAGTTTTGCTTATTATTGGCCAAGATTACATTTCTACTCAGGTAAGCTCAAGATAGCTGGGTTCATATACATAAAATATCAAATACTGAAATGTGAGATTGATTCAAAGATCACAATTATTATCTGTTTTAATTATTTTGAGAATGTCAGAGATGAATACTTTCCACCAAGTATTCTTTCAGCTCCTTCCTCTAATTCTTCCCGCGTCCTACTCAAGACTCCTCAAAATCAAAGCTTCTTATTCTTATAATTGTTACACACACATACATAAACACACACATATACACAAACAAACACACACACCTGCATGAATGCCCATGTGCACACACATTTACACGTGCACACGGGAGCACACACACATTTTACAACCTAGAGACATCATTTAGTGTTACTTCTATGTGTTTATGGCTGACTTGTTGTGATTGACAGGAGTCAGATCCCTGAAGATGACTAATTTTCCTTCTATGAGCCTTCACTCATTTCCTATATCTCTTCTAAGCGTCAAACATTGTGGGAATTCCTCATCAATGTTGTTATGACAATTGGTATTGCCATCTTCTGAGTCTTGAGATTTCCTGAGCTTAGCTTCCCTGTCATTTACACTATCTGGCATCAATATTTTGTTCTGGCCTTCTGGCTCTTATGATCTTTCTGACCATTCTCTGTGGTGTTCCCTGTGCCTAAGATGTAAGAGTTGTGTTGTAGATTATTAACTGGGGTTGGGCACCCCACATTCTCTTTATTTTGACTTGTTTTCTAGAGAAACTTCTTTGATGAAGGGGTGAGAGTTGTGCTTACTTGTATCTATGAGAATAAGTTTTTAGAATTCTGCAGTAAGAAATTATACTGGTCTAGGAAAATGATTGTGTTAGGTAGTCCTCTAGGTTCCATGGTCTCAGTGGTCATGAGTGGTGAGCTAGTTTTACAATTTGCATAAATTCTCTCCTATTGCATGGGGATGGAGTCTATCCAGGCATCGTTTAATCAATATTTACCTCATGCCTAAGACACACCATATTGAAACCTTATGATGATTATAATATCTATAATGCTAGCTAATCGGTTTTCCTCAATACTTAAGTAGTGCCTGTCTTCCACTTATCCTAGGACAATATCTTTAACTTCTCTTATCTCTGTGTGAATGCATGTCTGTATGTGTGTGTATGAGGTATGTTCACGGGTATATGTACAAAGTTGCATGCTTTTTTATCTTACAGGACAGAGGAAGGCATCAGGTGTCGTTCTCTTTCACTCTCCACCTCGTTCTTTTGAGAAATCTCCCACAGTTCCTGAAGACCCTGGTTTTTGGATAGGCTGGCAAACAGAAAATGCTAGCAATTCTCCAATCTCTACCTATCTCACAGGTTACAGAGTACAGGGAACAATGACTGGGTGCTGGGATCTCCACTCTAATCTTTGCACAGCAAGAATTTCTAATCACTGGGTTATCTCACCCATCCTATAACATTTTTAATATGTAATTTTTTATTAACATTAAACATGGTAATCACAGGAGGCTTGTTGTGTGGAAATAAATTATCCATTTGCTATGATATGTCTTCCAGAACTCACTAATTGTGATTAACTGGTAAATTGACCCTAAAATTGAAGTTCTCATTTTCATGGATCATTGTAATAATTTATATACTATAACAATACATATATGCTTCCCCTCCCACCTCTCTTAATTTCTATATATTTCTTGAGTCAAGAATTCTCAGAGGACAGTTTAAACAATTTCTATAGTGAGAAGAAAACTTTTATTTTCAGCAAGAATTGAAGTATTTAATGTGCTTCACAAAACAAATACAGCATAGGCAAATAATAGCCAAAATAATTTAAATAAATGGCTATTGGAAATTAAGTTGTTTAAATCTATGAACATAAATAATTTTAAACATTTATAATATGATTAGTGATTTGATATTATGCTGTGATTGTGATTTTTACTTTTCTTTTAAAATGTTTTCTCCTGAGATTTGTTTTTACAGTAAACCTGTACTATTTATATCTGTTTATATAATGAGAACAACAGATACTTTTAGACAAATAAGTTGAAATATGACAATAGTGTAAAAATAAAATTGAAGATTAATAAGCTGAACAGGATATTAAAACACGGACATATTGTTATGGATGGTACTGTAGTAAGTTTAAGGCATTGTTATTTAAAAGGTAACACCAAAGTTAAGCTTTAAACAATGTAAAACCTTCCTTAAATCATATTGTCACGATCACTATGCAAAGCTTTAAAGCAACACCTTCAGGTCAGGTCAAGGTCTGAGCAAGTCTTAACTTTGATCCCAGAGTTTCATTGTCTCCTGAGCTTGCCTCCAAATACCGTCTCTGCGTTCTCAGTTCTCCCACTACCATCTGCTATGATCATCCAGCTGATCTTAAATGTACCAAACAACTTCCTTCCCCGTAATTGCTGCCCAGTGTTATTTCCTTGTAAATTGTACACCCGGCCCACTTCCTTGCTGTAATACCACTCATTTTCCAAACCTACCATTTAATACTTGATTTGTCACATTCAGCACCCACATGGATTTTGTAAATATATTGGCTTAGATTTTCTGTTTAGCCGTCTTACCCTAAATAAAGAATGTGACCTTTGAGTTAGACTGAGCCTACTCTATCACTTTCCAATAGTGAATAACTTTTGTATGTCATTATAGAATCACCATATTCCTTCAAAAACAACATTGAAAGTGTTTGTACTGAAACAGGTAATTTTGATATCTAATCTTATATATAGAGGTAGGTTGCAAGCAACCTGGTAATATTAGAAGGATGAAGTCTGGTTGTTTAGTCCTAAGATGTTTCATTTCCAACACTCTTGTCCACAATCAGGTCAGAAAGTCACAATTCACTCACTGTTTATTAATATCCAGTGATCCTTATTCTTTTAAAATTCAAATCAATGGTTATTTTTTCTTGTTTTAGATGCAAGTCTATCATGCACTGAATATGGGATGATTTTTGTTAATGACCATTTCTCCCAAATAATATATATTTTTCTAAAATTTTCTTCTACCTAAAAGCACTTAAAAGCTTTTGAATTCTAATTAAATTAATTAATTTGAATTAAATTGAATTAGCATTTGAATTCTAATGTCACATTGTTACTTCTTATGTACATGTCAATCTACATACTGAATAACACTTATCTGGACTTAAGTGTCTGTATAAACACTAGCCTTGCTAGGCCACTGTGAACGTACCAGATATTTTCCCCTATGTTATGATTTGTAGAGGTATCTTCCCAAAGGCTCCTGTGTTGAAGTTTAGGTATAGAGTTGGTGGAAGTATGAAGAAGTGGCTAGACTTGTGAGTTCTAGTCTCAGCTGTGGATTAATTCACTGATGGTTCTAATTGGATTGCGTAATATAGGAAAGGGTAGAAACTAGAAGATAGGTGTTAGTTGGTTAGAGTAAATCACTAGCAACATGTTCTGAAAGGATATGTCTTGCTCTGTTCATTTCCTCAGTCTTTTCACCTGGCTGTCATGGTATAACAAGCTTGCTTGTGCCTTCCTGCTGTGTTGTGACTGTCATGGTATGAGAAGTTTGCATGTGCTTCCTACTGTGAAAATCCCAAATGCTAAAAATGAAAGAGCAAGGCTTGCTGGCAAATGACTCTCATCTTAGCAGTTGTTGTCTATGACAGGTAGACAGCTGGATAGCCTGGGCTATGATGGAGGTGTTAAGCCAGTCTGAGCTAAAAAGTGAGACATATAAAATAATAATAATTTTAAAAGCTAATAAAACTATATAGCCAGTTGGCCAGGGAAGTAAAATAGCTAGAGCCTGGTGTCAAAAATCAAACTTCTATATTATTTTTTCAGTCATGTTGTGACAGTTATATTTCTACATGTTTGTATTTATTATAGCCTAGATTTCTACAAGGTAAATTGTCTTTGCCATGAAGACACATTAGGTCCGTTTGGCCTTGGTCTTTTCTCACTCTATTTCCCACCTCACAAATTCTAAAGTTTGTGCTGGCCACACCAATCTCAGGAGATCACGTTTTACTTAAACTTAAAATAAATTCTCTTATTTTGTTTGCAAAAATTTTGATGGGAATTTTTTACTTTATTTTCATGAAGAATATTTACTGGTCTAGTTCATTTTTGTTATAGTTGTGTCTTTTCCTGATTTTAGTGTCAAATTATAGAATCATTGAGATTTTGAGAATTGATTTTAAAAGTAGTCTTAGAAATTTAAATGTTTGTAGAGTCTAGCAGTGAATCCATCAGTCCTGGCTTACTTTTATTTAGGAAGTAGTTTTGTTGCTCATTTAATCTTGTTTCTCATTTTTGTTCTGTTAAGGGTTTTAGTGTTATGGCTTCGTTTCTGAAAATTGCAAAGTCTGTATCTTTTCATTTTTCATCGTGTTATTCTATACCAGTTCATAAATATTACTTGTGTTTCTTTGTATTTTTGTAATATAAGTAACAATATTTCCTCTAAGGATGTGGAGTAAGGGGAACACTCATCCATTATTGGTGGGAATGCAAACTTGTGCAGCTACTTTGGAAATCAGTGTGGCGGTTTTTCAGGAAACCTGAGGTCAACCTACCTCAGGACCCAGCAATTCCACTCTTGGGAATATACCCAAGAGATGCCCTATCATACTACAAAAGCATTTGTTCAACTATGTTCATAGCAGCACTATTTGTAATAGCCAGAACCTCGAAACAACCTAAGTGCCCCTCAATAGAAGAATGATTAAAGAAGGTGTTGAACATATACACATTGGAGTTTTACTCAGCAGTAAAAAATAATGACATCTTGAATTTTGCATGCAAATGGATGGAAATAGAAAATGCTTTACTGAGTGAGGTAACCCAGACCCCAAAAGAGGAATATGGTATGTACTCACTCATAAGTGGATTCTAGCCATTATTAAAGGACATTGAGCTTATAATTAGTGATCCTAGAGAAGTTAAATAAGAAGGTGAACCTGAAGAAAATCATATAGTTATCCTCCTGGATATTGGGAGTAGACAAGGATGCCAGGCAAAACTTGGGTGCACAGGGGTGTGGGGGGTAGATGTAAGAGGAGATGGGAAGAGAGAAGGGAGAAGGGGAGGATTCAGGAGAGCTTGGGGGAATGGGATGGGTAGGATGGAGGAAGGGTGGATATGGGAGCAGGGAAGTAAATATCTTAATTATGGGAGCCATTTTAGGGTTTACAAGAGACTTGTCTCTAGAGGGGTTCCCAGTCCCAAGGAGAGGTCCCCAGATTGCTCCTTGGGCAGCAGAGGAGAGGGTGCCTGAACTGGCCTTGTCCCATAGCCACACTGATGAATATCTTGAATATCACCATACAACCTTCATCTGGCGATGGATGGAGATAGAGACAGAGACCCACATTGGAGCACTGGACTTAGCTCCCAAGGTCCAAAGAAGGAGCAGAAGGAGGGAGAACGTGAGCAACGAAGTCAGGACCACGAGTGATGCTGTCCACCCACTGAGACGGTGGGACTGATCTAATGGGAGCTCACCAAGACCAGCTGGACTGGGAGTGATGGAGCATGTGATCAAAATGGACACTCAAAATGTGGCTGGCAATGAAGGCTGACTGATAAACCAAGGACAATTGCACTGGGTTTTTATTTTACTGCATGGACTGACTTTGCGGGAGCCTGGTTTGTTTGGAAGCTCACTTTTATAGACCTGGACGGAGTGGGGAGGACCTTGGACTTCCCACGGGGCAGGGAACCCTGACTGCTCTTAGGACTAGAGAGGGAAGGAGAGGTAGTGAGGGAGAGGGAAAAGGAAGGCAGAGGTGGTGGAAATTTTTAATAAACAAATAAATTAATTAATAAAAAAACTATTTCTTCTAAATACTTGATTTTGTATTTATATTTAAATCTTTGCTCTTGTTATCTTAGTCTAAATTAGGTTTTAGTTGTATCTATGAGAATAACTTTTTCAGAAAATTTATCTTCTGAACATTTGTTAACCTTGCAACTCAGTTAATCATATTCTTTGAGAGTATTTAAAACTATGCAGCCAATCTGCTTTCATACTGTGTACTCAGCCAGTTTAAGAATTTAATCAGTGTTTAAGATGTTTAAGAAAATAATGTAACCGATTTTACTATGCATTGTCTTTTCTTAGTAATCAGGTTTTACAAGATAAACTAAACAAATACCTTTAATCTCCATATATACATACAGGCGTGTGTATGTATGTATGCATATTACATACACATACATACATTATGTATATATAATTTACCTAACCCAGGATAATGTGTGTGTGTTTATCTATGTGCACTTTATTGAAATTCCCTGGAGTAAACCAATTGAAGGCAACCTAGAGAACAAATATTCACTATAAATTTGGAATATAAGATGATACAGTAGGTTAACAGCTATAAGTGCTGTTCTGAGTCAGTAGGGATCAGGAAAATAACTTTTCACTTTACAAATCTCTGATACAAATGATTAAGAAAAAAGAAATCTTCATTTGTTTTCTATACTGCATATTTTTACTTTATTGAATCAATATAGATCAAGTTTCTTTGTAGGGAAAGACAGAAGACAGAAACACCACAGTTCTCAGATTGGGCGTCCTCTCCATTTAAACACCCAAGGGCCAGTATCTTTTATTTAATGCTGCACATTCACAATGATCTATTCTAAAAACTAGGCTGTTCCTTCCTCATCTTTCATGCTTTTTTAGTCTATATTTGGTTTGCTTCCTGTCCATTCATTGTCATTTATTTCCTTCTAAATTTGCATTCAGACTATTTCTGCTTTTCCATCTTGCTGATTCATATCATTTGATTGTACATAAGCAGTATTTATTTTTATTTATTGCAATGCTCTCTTTTTATAACTTTTCCTCATTTTGTATGAGTATATACTGTTTTGACTAAGAAAATGATTTCCAAATAAAGCTTCATATTTGTTGTACACTAACAGTATTTATTTATTTATTTACTTACTTACTCTCTGTTTTTATATACCTTATGTTAATATGCTAATTGAAATTAAATGTTCTATTTGCTATAGAGTTATCAAACATACATGTAATAATTTAACCATTAAAGCTACATTTTAGAATTTGACTTACTATAATTCCTTTGCAATCCAACACACTATGCACATTTTTTTCCCTCAGGACATTCATACTTGCTGACACTCTGTCTTGTGTGATTTTATTTTTAAAAAAATTAAATATCTACTCTAGTAGACAAACATCATTCTCTTATGCATACTGTCACTTCTGCCTTTTTCCCTGTTCAAAAAAGTCTTCAGTATTTATATTTCTAGCTTTATTTACTTAAACAGTAATATCATATAACATTTCAGCTTTCCATAAATTTTCTACTGATTGTTTTCATGCTATGATAGTAGCTACTTGAAGATCAATATTCCTTTGCTGAATTTATTTAATCTTTTAGTATCTGTATCTGAAGCCTAGAGGTCATGAGTAAATATTGTGTTGAATGGCACTCAGCCAAGATACTTCTCTATTCAAGTCATCTATTTTTCCAAAAATAAACATTTTCTCCTTTAAATCACAAAAGATAGTTTTGATTTCAGAAATAGTGTCTTCTGATTCTCAAGACATTCTATGATTACTGGTCCTCATGTTAAGTCGAAGACCACCAGATAGGATAAAAATAAATAATGATAGACAGATCAGAACCCATTTAATTAAAAACAAAGCCTTTTGATTTTTCTGTCTAGGTGTGAAAGTTTTGAGTTGAACTTGATTCATTAAAAAGGTATTTCCACCTTTGGAAAGTCTTTCACTTGCAAACTCAGACTTGAGCCGCTCACAGATTTTAAAATCCAATTTGTCCTCAGAATTAGTGTGAGCTTAGTTTTCAGTGAGGGAAAAGGGAGACTCTTACAGTGCTCTTCAATTCCAAATCATTGTTAGCAAATTAAATCCTAAGGGTGATTAATATTTTAATTTTGAGATATGCTTGGGATAAACATATTGGTTTTGCAGGCAGTTCTGTATTTAGGGGAATTCCAACTGTATTTGTATAACTTGTTATGTACTTGAATTTATTTCATTAACACATTGTAGTTCCTTCTTAAAGTAACACACACTTTATACACCAGAAATATCTATGAGCATTTCTTTCAAATTAAGGAATACAGAAAATTGTGGATTGTATATACTCTGAACTAAACTGGCGTCATAAGTAATTTGGAAATGTCATTTTGATGATCCAATTTGATCTCTATATTTATATAGAACTATTTTTTCCTAGGTTGCAAACAGTTATCAAGAAAATAGATATTTACTAAATTCTGATGGAAACAGAAATTAGCCATTGTCCTTTGGACTAATCTCTCTCTCTCTCTCTCTCTCTCTCTCTCTCTCTCTCTCTCTCTCTCTCCCTCTATCCCCCTCCCTCTCTCTCTGCTATACAAACACACATACAGGGTCAATAAAATTTATAGGCCAAAGAAAGTTGAATGCAACAACTTTTGATTGATAAATTATGCATCTATACATGTTCATGTGTGTAAATAAACTTTATTTCTGCATTTTATTTCACCTTTTATCATGATGTTTTAGTGTATAAAGGAAAACAAACTTTTATTTTTCCCTCCGTAATTCCATGAATTAACCTATGTTATACATACTTTAATCTAGAGAACATGTAAAACACAGGTATATATTTACTTGTTTGACTTTGTTCATTCTTAATTAATTCAGTGAATATTAATTAACATATATATGAGCTAGACCTCAGGCTAGGTTCAAAGGAAGCTAAACAGAAGGCTATTCTTTTTTTACTCAGTTTAATTAGGAACATATACAATGATGCACAATGCAGTGAGCATTCTATTGGTATAATGAGCTATTGCTGCTACAGAGAGAGAATGTTTTATTTTCTCTTGACTGAAAAGATTAAAGAAGGTTTCTGGAAACTAACATTTAAGTTGGCTCTGAATAATGAATAAAATATAACTGAATACACAGAGAAAGGAATAACCTTCCAGAAACAGCATCAGAAGGCAGTGGTGGCACATGCCTTTAATCCCAGCAGTCAGAAGGCAGAGGTAGGCAGATCTCTGTGTGTAAGGGGCTAGCCTGGTCTACAAGAGCTAATTCCAGGACAGGCTCCAAAGCAACACAGAAAAATACTGTCTTGAAAAAAACAAACAAACACAAAGGTCAGGAACAGTATGCCAGGAAAAAAACTATGAAAATTTCAATACTGAGAACTCAATGTAGTGTGACAGCTTTGGGGCTGAGCTGATGGTGTAGACTATCAGATCATAAAACACCTTCCTTCATTCAGGCCCAGAACGAATCATAGATAGTGAGAGAAATTCTTCTAGTATTTATCAGAAATAATATAGCAAAATGTTAGGTTAAAATGATGTATCTTAATTTTTTGCTAGTTTTGCAACAAACGTTTATATAGAAACACTACAATTGCATCTGTTTTGTCTTGCAATAATTATAGCTGATAAATGAGTAATCCTAAATGGTGAAATAAATTTGCTTGTAAAATTCTGATTGCTTCTTTGTAAAATACATACTGAAGAGTAGAATAAAACACAATCTTTCTAGTAAATGAGGTTCCATCTTTTCTCATTGCATTTATTTAAACGTATCTGAAAACATACTTTTATTATTATTTTTTATTTGTTTGTTTATAAAATTTCCACTTCCTTCCCTCCTCCCCATACCCTCCCATTCCCTCCACTCCCTCTCCCCCCTACTCCCTCCCCTCCTTCCTCTCCAGTCCAAAGAACAGTCAGGGTTTCCTGCCCTGTGGGAAGTTCAAGTTCCTCCCCCCTCCCTCCAGGTCCAGGAAGGTGAGCATCCAAACAGACTAGGATCCCAAACAGTCAGTACATGCAGAGGAAACAAGACCCAGTGTCATTGTCAATGGCTTCTCAGTCAGCCCCCATGTCAGCCACATTTGAAAACATATTTTGATCAGCATGAATCAAATGCAAAGATATATGTTGTCAATTTCAACTTATTTCTGACAACACTTTGGCTTATTGTAGCACCACATATTTTCCCACAAATATCTTAGGAAAACTTTTAGTTTAGTTTAGTTAGAGAAAAACCTATCTTAGCCAATTTTACAATTCCAGTTCCTGCTCCCTCCCTTCCTTCCATTCCCTCCACCTTTCTGCCCACTGCACCCAAATCCACTCCTCACAGAGGGTTAGTCACATTTAACCCTTATGAGTAGTTTCTATTTTGTAAGCTATTGATGCCAGAAAATTGAATAGCAGTCTTTATAAAAAATATTTGTTGTTGTTAATGAGGATGTCTCTTCACAGACTCATTCTTTTAAGTGCTTGGCCCCAGTTTATAGAACTGTTTGGGAGGGATTAAGAGTTGTGGCCTTGTTAGAAAATGTGTAAAACTGTCAAACTCCCACCCATTCTCTCTCTAAGTTAGGGTAGCAGAGGTTTTAGGCTCAATATTTGAGTTCTCAGTTACTGTGGAAGCACCATGCCTGCCTGTCTGCTGTACCACTCCATATTCATGATGGTCATAAACTTAGCCCCACTGAAACTGTAAGCAATCTCCCAATCAAATATTTCTTTTTAAAATGACAATTCTATACCTATTCCCAGGGATGTGCAAACATCATTGCTTTAAAATTTCAGCACATAAGCGCAATGTGAAGTAAAATCATTTACCACTTACTATGGCATCCAATTCTTCCTTTTTTCCAGGTCCTGCTAGCCACCAAGCATTGCTCTTTTCTGGATACTCAGTAAAAATGGGCTTATTTGGTATGTGTTATTTTTATGAATAGTTTATTTATACTCGTGTATTTCTGTATTTCAACCATGTTATTCACTTTATATATATTTACTTTAAGTTACACACTCCTTTTTATTGCTATATAATATTCCAATGCATGAAAGAAGCAATTTTATTAATTTAAAATTATGGTTTTTGTCTAGTCTTTTAGATATGGAAAAAATGCTTTGAATGCACTTAAATACACATTTAAAACTTTTAGATTTTTTATTTAATATATATGATTATTTTGCTTGCTAATGAACAAAATGTGTGGTATCCTGAGGTAAGATGAGGTAAAAATATCAATTATAACATGATTTATGGATGGTTGTGAGACCATGTGGGTACTGGAAACTGGAACTGGGAATTCTGCAAGGACAAGTGCCTTAACTGTTATCTGTCCAGCCCACTTAGATACATGCTTTTGCCTGTATATATGTATACATATTCAAAGTATGTTTGAGTACATACTTGTAGTTGAAGACTTAGAACACATGGCAACTTATTTTTGTCATCTTGATGAACTGACAATCTATTTTCAGAGCTTGAACTACTTTGCAGTCATACCAGCTAAGTATGATGTTTTCCATTCTTACATTTTTCACCCATGCATGTTGCTGTTTATATTTTACATTTGGATCATTATTTATTATATTCTATACTATGTATAATTATGGCATCATACCATGTCTCATTGTCATTTTGAGTTTCATTTTCTCCACGATTAGTGTTATTATGTATGTGAACAATGTATTTCTGTATGAGCACACACATGCCACAGAGAGCTTGTGGAAATCAAAGAAAACCTTTCTGGAGTTGGTTTCAACCTTCTATTTTTACATGAGTCGTCTTCCTGGCAATTCAATTCTGATAGCCAAGTTTCCACTCAAATGCTTTTACATGGTCAGCCATCTTGCACCTCTGAGGATTTTAGTTTTACAGCTTAAACGTGAGTTGGTGTGTGCAGTAATGCACATATCTAGTCACAACACTTGGGGAAATGTGACAAGAGGTTTAAGAGTGGATGGAGGAAAGCCCAAGAAAGCACAGCAAGCAGTTGCAAAAACAAACAAATCAAACACAGAAAAAGCAAAAACTAAACACCTAAGTGTAGCACTTTCTTCATTGAAATTTATCTTTTCTCTATAATGTACTTTACAGGATTAAATTTTGAAAATATTACGTATCCTGCATCTTTTAGCCCTTTATAATGTAAAGATTATTTTAACCCTATTTGGTGGTCTCTATGTTCTTGCTAAAAAACGGCTAAATATAAAAGTGAGTAGCATTCACTTCACTGTGGACTTAAAATTTGATTTCAATGATTTTAGCCATTCGCCTGTATTCAGTCCAGCACCATGGTATTCTTTTCAGGAGCATGGTAGGTTGTTCACTAAAGAGGATGTGTATATTTTTAAATTTGTCTCATATATTTATGTTGCTTAGGATATTATAAAGATTTTATATTTTGATAGCATTTTATATTCACTTCCCAATTTCTAAAGTATCTTAGTTCTTGTTAAGGATGGTATTGATGCAGTGGATTTTAAAAGTTCTGGTCTTTAAACCATGCTCTATCATGAGCAGCAACATTTCTTTAGAACTTTTTAATTTTACACTTGGGTTTTTCTTTTAGTACTTAGAGGACAAATCTTGTAACCAATTTAAAAAATATACTTGAATGTTTATAACTTTTAAAATTATTATTGTATTTCATTTTCTTATTATCCATGATATGGTTATAAATTTCAACTGTACTTTAATCTGGAAGCAGTTACTATTCACACTTGTTAATTATAAAATATGATTTCTTGTTTCTTCAGGATTTTATATTTATATGAGCATGTCTATAGACTGAAGTTTCCACAGGGTGCTATAGCCATTCAGTCTCATAGAAGCACACTGAGGCTTATATTAACTATAAACTGTTTTAGCTCAGGATTACTATTTTTTCCTTTTATTATTATTTTTATTTTTATTATCTTTTTAATTAAGCTATATATATATATTTCTCCATTCTTCTCCTTTTCTCCCATTTCCCATTCTACCCTCTCCCATGATCCTTGCACTCCCAATTTACTCAAGAGATCTTGTTGTTTTCTACTTCCCAAGTATATTAGATCCATGAGTATCACTCTTAGGCTCCTCATTGTTGTCTAGGTTCTTTGCAATTGTGAACTGAAGGCTGGTTTTTCTCTGCTTTATGTCTACAAACTAGTTATGAGTGAGTACATATTATATTTATCTTTCTGGGTCTGGGTTATCTCACTCAATATAATGTTTTCTACATTTATCCATTTGCCTGCAAATTTCAAGATGTCATTATTTTTTCTCCATTGTGCAAATGTACCACATCTTCTTTATCCATGTATTTAGGTTGTTTCCAGGTTCTGACTAAGACAAACAACGCTGCTATGAACATAGTTGAGCACATGTCTTTGTGGTACAACTGAACATTCTTTGGGTATAAGCCTGAAAGTCATAATGCTGGGTTTTGAGGAAGGTTGTTTCCTAATTTTCTTCGAAATTGACATACTGATATCCAAAGCAGCTGTACCAGTTTGCACTCCCTCTGGTAAAGGAGGAGTTTTCTCTTTACTTCACAACCTCAAGCTGTCATCAATGTTTTGATCATGACCATTCTTACAGATATAAGATGTAATCTCAGAGTTGTTTTGATTTGTATTACTCTTATGGCTAAGGATGTTGAGCATTTCCTTAAGTGTCTTCCAGCCATTTTAGATTCAATTGTTGAGAGTTCTCTGTTTAGGTCTGTACCCTGTTTTTATTGGATTATTTGTTCTGATGACAAGTTTTTTGAATTCTTTGCATATTTTGGAAGTCAGTCCTATGACTGATGTGGGGTTTCCTATTCTGTAGGCTGTGTTTTTCTGTTTTTATTTTTGTTTTGTTGACTTTGCCCTTTGCTTTACAGAAACATCTAAGTTTCAGGAGGTCCCATTTATTAATTTTTTTCTCTCAGTGTCTGTGCTACTGGGGTTTTTAAAGAAAGAATTCTCTTGTGCCAATGCATTCAAGTGTACTTCCCTCTTTCTCTTTTATGATATTCAGTGTGGTTGGTTTTATGTTTTGGTCTTTGATTCATTTGAACTTGAGTTTTGCACATGGTAATAGACATGAATCTGTTTTCATTCTTTGAGATGTTGATATCCAGTTCTGCCAGCACCATTTGTTAAATATACTTACTTTTTTCCATTTTATGTTTCTTGCTTCTTTGTCAAAAATTAGGTGTTTGAAGATATGTGGTTTGATATCCAAGTCCTTGATTCAGTTTCATTGGTCCTCCTGTATGTGTTTACAGCAATACCACATACAGTTTTCAGTATTGTAACTCTGTAGTAGAGATTGAAGTCAAGAATCGTGATGCATCCAGAATTGTACAGGATTGTTTTAGTTATCCACTAAGGTTTAAGTTTAACTAGCTCTTACAACTTAAATTATCCCATTATTCTCATCTGTGTTTAGTCACATAGCTTGGTACTTTTATACATTATCATCTTGCTTCCCCGTGTCTGGGTGGCAACTGCAAACTGAGCTTTTCCTCTTCCCAGAATTTCCCTAGTCTGTTAGCCTTACGTAAATTCCCTCTGGGATACTGGCCAATTAGCATTTCATTAAACCAATACAAGTGAGAAATCTTTACAGGGCAAAAGAACATTATCTCATAGCACTTCTTCCCCCCCCCTTTTCCTATCGAAAATAAAAGAACTTTGAATCTAATTTCTGTTGTTTTGATTTTTCCCTGACTATTATCAATAACAACTTGTAACCAACACTTTAAACAAAGAAATGTGGGAATGTGGGTGTAGTTTTCTAGGCAATTTTCTGCTGATTGCTGGTATTGATAATCTTGTGAAGACCTAAAGAAAATTTAGGATTATGGCCAAGTCTTCACTGGAGTACTATGTGAGGCTGGATCATCTCAGCCTGCAGTGTTGAGACTGCTCTAGATGTAAAACTCAGGAAACTACAACAGAGGTACTCTGAAACATTGGATCATCTGAGTCATCTATTCCCATTGGAGACTTTTCAGGGTGTCTTCCTTGATCAAACCTTATTTTTCATAACACAGAATGAATCCATTGTCTCTTATTTCCTGTAAAAACATAAGCAAAAACTGTTCTCCAAAGTGGTGCGGGAGAATTGTCTGTTTTCTGTCAATCTGTTTATTTTGAATAAACGCTGATTGCTGATTGGCCAGGCAGGAAGTATAGGTGGGTCAATCAGACAGGAAGTAGAGGCACGGCGATGAGAGCAGGAGTATTCTGGGAACCAGGAAGCTCCCTCCGCAGTTCTGTCCAGAACAACGAGAAGCAGGATGTAATCTGTCCTGTTGAGAAAGGACTGAGCCATGTGGCTAACATAGATAAGAATAGTGGGTTAATATAAGCGACAAGAGCTAATAAGTAGCCTGAGCTAATGGGCCAATCAGTTGTATAACTTAGAGAGATCTCTGTGTGATTTTCTTTGGGATTTGCTGACTGTGGGGTACCAGGAGGGACATAAACCCCAACAAGCAGGCCCCTTCATGTTATATATATCCTTTCCTTTTTTTCCAAGCCTATGTATATAAACACGTTGCAAATTATTTAGAGGCTTTTTGTTTGTTTTTCCATCTGAATCTGTCTTTACTGTATATGCCTATCTTTCTCTGAGCATGTGTGTCTTAAATCTGTTAAGCAGCATGGCAAAACTTAAAGCTGCAATTTTGGCAGCTAGCCCTGTCCAAATCTTTAGCTTTCTGAGAGTCCAGCTTCATGGAGGAGGTACTGGTAGGACTCATGTTTATTGTTACAACTCTGCTTAGTTCTGTTAAATTCTTTTCTCTATTCAATGATTTTTTTGTTCTTTATTCTATCAGTAAGTTATCATATATTGATATTTGGAGGCTAAACCAGTCTGATGAGAATTTTTTTTTTGAGACAGGGTTTCTCTATGTTAAAGCTTTGACTGTCCTGAAACTCACTTTGTAGACCAGGCTGGCCCTGAACTCACAAAAATCTGCCCATCTCTGCCTCCTAAATGCTGGGATTAAAGGCATGCACCACCACCTCCCAGTGAGAAAAATATTTCTTATTGGTAATTAAAAATCTGTAATAAATCTTGTTGCATTAAATTTGTTTCTATTTTGTTGATTATTTTGCGTCAATTAAACAACATTCTTGTTTGGTAAGAGCTTCCTTATACCTCTGGTGTCAGGATCAGTTCTTGTCCTTTTCCTTTTTGTCTGCTTTTAGGAAGATATTTTTTAAAAATTGAAGTATTTGGTAGACTGAGAAAGTAAAGTATTTAGAATATTTTATATGGGATATTTTAAATTACTAACAAACTAAATCACTTCAATTGAGTATGTTCAGATGTCTTTTTCTTTCTTTCTTTCTTTCCTGTTTTTTGTGTGTTTCTTTGTTTTGTTTTGTTTTTTTCAAGACAGGGTTTCTCTGTAGCTCTTGGAGCCTGTCCTAGAACTAGCTCTTGTAGATCAGGCTGGCCTTGAACTCACAAAGATCTGCCTGCCTTTGCCTCTCAAATGCTGTGATTAAAGACATGTGCCAACCACTACCCAGCTTCAGATGTCTTTTATTAACATTATTGTTGCAAAGACCTGTCAAGATTGATGATTCCCAAAGAGCCGGGTTTTATTTCACTGATTTTTCTCATTGGTTAAAGGTTTTCCCTCTCTCTCTTCTGTAATTTTTTAAAAATCTTTGACTTTTAAGTTATTTATTTTTCTTTTTTTAATTGAGAATAGATTCTTCTTTCAGAAAATACATGTCAACCCCAGTTTCCTCTTCCTCTACTCCTCCAGGTCTCCCCCACTTCCTCTCTCCCCAAAATCAATTCCACCATTGTTTGCTCTTTAGAAAAAAGAAAGCCCCCAAGAGACAGCCAAGCTTGACAAAACAATGTATAATAAGAAAAGGCAAAACCCTCATTTTAAATCTGAACAAGTCAATCCAACAGGAGAAAAAGAGTCCTGAAAGCAGACAAAAGGGTCAGAGGTACATGTGCTCCCACTGTTAGAAGTCCCAGAAAACTACCAAGGTAACAGCCATGGCATATATAGATGACTTGGTGAAGACCCATGCTGGCCCTGTGCTTCTTTCTGTCTGTGTCCTCTCTCTCTCTCTCTCTCTCTCTCTCTCTCTCTCTCTCTCTCTCTCTCTCTCTCTCTCTCTCCCCCTCTCTCTCTCCCTCTCCCTCTCTCTCTCTCTCTCTCTCACTCTCCCTTCCTCCCTTCCTCCCTCCTCCTCTCCTCTTTCCCTTCTTCCCTCCTTCCCTCCCTCTCTCTTTCTCCTGTAGTAAATACATGATATTTGCTATTTGCTCAAATGACATACTTTTCATGCTCATAGCAGCATTATTTTAAGCAAGTGTGGTAACTGATGTTCAGAAAAATTTTCTGTGAATGAAAATGTCAGTTGCTCATCATTGACTCAGTTTACTTATGAGCTTTTCTGGCATGGTCATTAGTCTAGGGAAGTGGCTTTCTTTCCTTTTTAGTTTATTGAACACTTCTAAAATCTAAGTTATGTAATTTTCCTATCCATTAATACATTGATATGACAACTTTAGATTTAGATATGGTGAAATAATGCATTACATTGCATTATTTTGTTGATGTTTACATGTTGAAACATCATTAAAATATGTGGGCTCTGGGCCATATTTACATTCACAGATTGACAGAGATTTTATTTAATTATTTGTTAGAGCTACCGATCTTAGCAACTGAAGACTACGTATATGCCTGAGTATCTGTTGAACATGATCACACTTCATAACTCTGCCTCTCGCATCAATTTCTACTGCGCAGAGAAAAATGTTGTAAGAAAGTAGTTCCCTGTGCATGTTTCCAAGTGAGAGAATATGGTTTTACTTTTGAGTATCAACACAATAGTGTACACTTGCATTCACTTGTAGATCTTTGAAAATACGGCAGATCTTTGAGGACTTCTCACAAAGGGTAGTTGACTCAGGCAATATTTTTGATTTTTGTTGACTTCTTGGTATACTTTCTGACTTCATCATAAAAGACATATGTACTATTAATCAAGTGCCTCAGAATTTTTCAACAATTACTCTGTTAAGAGGCTTTTTTTTTCTGTGTGAACTCTGAGTTAGGTCAAATAGGAATAAATTGTGTGAGGGGGCCTTTTAATAGCAACTTCAATAGAGATCAAGTAATGCTGATTTTTTTGAGGTGACAATTTGTGATGGGTACCATGAAAGTCTTGATCTTTGTAGGTGAGGTGACCACTAGTTGTGTTACTTTGCTGGTACTTGAAGTTCCAATGGTTGTAACACTATTGACCTCCAAGGTGTCTGAGGAACTATGAGGACAGTTTGAGAAACAGAACATGTTTAAATGACATGTATTTCTAAAATTCATGGTTTTAAATAAATACACCGTAGGATTATTTTGAGATACAGATTAACTTTCAGAGATTGAAAAACATTAACTTACAGATAGTGTTAACCAGAATGTCTGCTTACTCACTATGTTTTACATTCAAAGAGCGCTTATCCGTGATTTTTTACTTATAATTTTTTTCTAATGTATCCTATTACTCAGTTTTAAATACGAATGTGATCTCTTCTATATGATTCCTTAAACACATGTTATTCACTTTATGACAATTTATCCATCTGTTTAGCTCTGTAATGTCTTCTTTCACAGCAAAGTTAGATACATAAAGACATGCATGATTGATATTCCTCAATTCCATATTGAAACACATATATCAACAGTGCTCTATGGATGTGAATATTTTAGTTCTTCAGACACAAAAATGTTAGTAGTGCTAAGCAATTGTCTCTATATTTGCTTAGGATGACAATTATTGTTTAACCCTTTCATTGGTATGGAAAACATTGTATTTGAAAGATAATATTGTGAAATAAAACAAAGCTCATGCCAATGTTGATTTCATTGGAAGAGAATTCGCACTTGTCTTTTAGATATAGTTAGCAGAAGAGCTCATGCTGAGACTTGAAGACAAGCTATATCCATCATGATTCAGCCCTGGTGCCAAAATATCCATGTTTATCACCCCTTCCTGAAGCAGTGTACCATGCTGATTACTCCATTGTTTCTAACTGGATAAATTTCAGTTACATTAAGAATCTCTAAATTTCGTCATGGAAATAATATTCATTTTTCATCATAGACCCTATACATTTTGACTCTTAAATATAGTACAGAGAAATGTTTAAGACTATAAATCTATAAGCATTAGATACTGATGTAGTTCTCATTAATTCTGGGCAATGGCTGCATTATCAAACTGGCAACAATTTAGGGTACTAAATGAGACAGCTTTATAGTCACATCCAGCTTCACAGTTCTCAAATATAGAACCGAGGAACCACAAAAGATGCTTAGATATAATGAAAATAAGTTAATAATTCTTATTTTACTATTGACAAACGGCATCATTATCTTAGGCAAATATAAGAGTAAGAGATGATTTTATGCAGACTAAATTTTCATTGAAATATAACTTCATTCAACTTTAAATCAGTAAAATTTTAGTCACAGTGATGTTTAAAAGCCAAGAGAAGATGGGAGTTTATTTAATAAACATCAAACACTTAACATATACAATATGAGGGAATATGAAACTATTACTACTTGGGAAAAATGAAATTGGAGTATACTATGCAATGTGAAATTCTGTCATTTAACCCTCCCTGGATTTGAAAAAGTGAACAATGGTTAATTTGCATATGCTATTGGTACTGTCTTTTATTTTGTCCCCATAGTGTTCTGCTTGAAAGACTGTGTTTCTCAATTTGTTCATCATACAGAGATTGTTGTAAATTACTCTAAAAGAATTAAGATTATATCTAAAAATATTGCAAAAAACAAAATTAGAGATTTAAATTGAATATTGAATTGATTTGCTACCTAAGTGATAAATTTCATAAAAAGAATTTTAGCAAAAACACTACTGTAGGCATCAGATTACAGTAAGCTATGATGTATACAAATTAGGTAAAAAGAATAGCAAGCATATAAAATGATTATTTTTGAGAGAGTTGAGATATAAAATATCAGGAGGCTGGGTGATATAGGTCAGAAATAGAAGATTTTTCTTCAATAAAAGTCTTAATTTGATCTCCAGCTGAGGCACACACACACATGCACACACACACATGCAAACACACATGTGCACCTGGGCACACAGGCAAATGCATAATAATATGATCAAGAATAATGTAGACAAAAGACAATGCAAGCATTTGGAAATGGAATAGCCATGTATACAAAAGAATCTCTTTTAACTAAAGCTTGATCATAAAATGTTGCCTTGTAAAAAGTGCTGGCTTTAGAAGTGTCAGGCAGTGGTGGTGCACAACTTTAATCCCAACACTGGGGAGGCAGAGGCTGGTGGGTTTTTGTGGGTTTAAGACCAGCCTGGTCTACAAGAGTGAGTTACAGCACAAGATTCAAAGCTACACAGAAAAACCATGTCACAGAAAGAAAGAAAGGAAGAAAGAAAGAAAGAAAGAAAGGAAGAAAGAAAGAAAGACAGACAGAAAGAAAGAAAGAAGTATAAGAAATGACTCCAACATAAGATTGTGATATAATATTTCTCATATTACATCAGAAATTTGGATAATGTGACATGTTTGAGCCTCATATTTGTCATTTTTGGAGTAAAGAATTTTGGAAAACAAATTATTAGTAACCATTTGAAATATCACAGAAAATTTAGTACCATGTAATGGACAATTAAACATAGACTATTAATATTTTGGCTCTTGTAAAGGTTTGCAGGAGAAAAATATCCCCAGGTGGAAGTGTGTTGCTGTGAGGGTTAGGGAAAAGATTAAGAAAGACAACAGAAATGCCGACTTCAAACTTTAAGATCTTGGGTTCTTTAGATGAAGATTCTAGAAACTCTAAGCATTCAAATTAATGACCATAGTAAGAGTTATCATTAGAACTCAGATCTTGAGTCTGATTGTGCTTCTTTCAAGTCATTCTACCTAAGATATTTTAATAGAGATATAGTTTCTTTCAACAAAAGTATCAGAGAAGCTCAAAAGATTAGCAAAGTTAAAGACAACCCAGCAGCAAAACATTTTTTTAATAATATTTTCATTACTTGAGAATTTTATACAATGGGTTTTAATCTTAATCACCCTGCTACGACCCCCTTTCATAGTCTCTCTCTCTCTCTCTCTCTCTCTCTCTCTCTCTCTCTCTCTTTATTTCTTTTGTGTTGTCTGGCATGTTTGCCTATTTAGTAAGGAAGGCACTTTTTTGTTGTTTTGGTTCTCCCAGCGCCTCCACATAAGGGCTGACCTCTCTAGGAGGTGGAACCAAGGCTTGACTCCTGAATGTCATCCCTTGTCCAGAGACACTATGTGGGCATATGGCCGTGGCCTAAAAAATCCATGGCAATCCTGCAATAAGCATATAACATGAAGGTGTGACACAATTTCCCATCCCTAGTTACCACAATCTTCTCTTTGTTGCTTACTGACTGTCTCCCTCTGCAAAATGGTAACTTCTCCTTCACCTCCATGTGTTCTATGTCTGATCCCTTTATGGAATCTGATGATGAGGAGACAGACAGCTCAGGCCCTACAAAACATGCTAAGGAGAGCGTGGTCACAGTTAAGACCAGATATGCCAATTCCCATCAGCTCCACTCCCTCCGTGGGAAGCTATGCCATGGTAAATCTGTGCGGAGCTGGCTGCTTTTCTTAGCTGGAAATTGGCTTACAGTGATCAGGCAGAAGCTCAAACATGAGCAAACCTCTTAATTAGCATTCCAGTGACTCTTGACAAGCTCACTGGATGAGGTAACTTTGTCCATCCCATGCATCAGGCACAGATTGACCATCAAGTCTACTACCAAAAAGCTTCCAACCAAGGAGGGAGCAGCCTTAGATAGGTATTGTGCGTACTCCCCTTTCTTGGTCTCATTGCCCCCCCATGAATTGATTTATTATTAATTGAAGAAATTGTTACCTTAAGTACCTTAATAAGACTCAATTGTGACCCTTGCTTTTCCTCGTTTTGTATGCTGCCTTTTGAGATGAGGAATGTTAGTTCAGCATGTCAGGATCTGTCTAAATATATTAAGAACCCATAGTCAACTAAGTTTCTTTATTATTCATTGCAGCTAACACACATTTGTTGTTGTTGTTTGTGTTTTGTCCAATTAGATCAAATTAGGGCAGAAGTTACGGCCTCTGACTCTTCATTTTTTAAAAAAGTTTGGCATAATATAAAAGGGTTATTTGACCCCTTCTAGATACTCACATATGTCTTAATTGGTAGGTGGTATTGTCAATCCTTATTCTGTTTAAATGCCTTCTGTAGCATATTTGACAGAAATGGACAGTAACTGAGGTGACTCTTCAAGTGTTAATGGCTCTTAGGAATCCCTTTTTCAAACCTCCACAGGAGGTAACACATACCTGGTTATCTGAAATTCAAAAGATTACCTCCTTGCTCCCCCACCCTGGCAGATCTCCAGTAATGAATGGTCTTCGAGAGCTAGTAGTCAATAATGAGTAGGAGAGTAAGAGTGTTTTTGGCAGGCCAACCAAAGACAGACACAGTCCAGTGCTAAGCCCTCCTGAGGCAGAGTCAACAATGCCTGATCAAAGAACTCTGGCTCCCACTGAGTGTTCATGTAATAAATAAAAGAAGTAGATGTATAGGAAGATAAGGCCTACAAGGACAAAAGATGAGCCATCTCGAAGTCTGCCTGAGGGCCTAGCAAGAGTCTCTGTCAGAGGTCCTGATTGTGCCTAACCAATGAGGGGGACCAAGCAAGGCTGCCTTAGTGTATACCAGCAGGTGCTGTAAGAGGTCCTTATCATGCCTGGCAAATGAGGGGTGACTACACAATGTCAGTGCATCAGAACACAGCCTAGGTGCTGGGAGGAGGATATATGACGCTCTCCCCATTGCTGCATAAATGAGTCTGTTTTCCCACTTGCCAGACTCCCAAAGTCTGTTCCCTTGACTCTGTGCCTTCTCACCCCCTCCCCTGAGGGAGCTGTTAGGACCCAGCTACAGTGAATCACAGAGTAAAATTTCTTTCCTGGCTGTGCAATCCTGATCAAATGACTTTAGCTTCTAGAGTAGAGCCTGCTATTACTTTGCTCAAAGGACTTGCAGGCAAATGACACTCTAAATATTTCTATTTATTCTTAGAGATCTTAGTTGTTCTCAACCTCAGTCAAAGACCTTTCGGCTGCAGTGGGCAGTAGTCATTGCTGAGATGCCTAGATGATCAAAGTGTTGAGAATAAGAGACAACTACTAAGTTCTACATGGGCCATTTTTATTAACCCCTCTCTATCACTATCAAACTTAAAGAATATCAAGGAATAGGAAGTATATGAATGTAAGATCTGAAGAGTAGAGAGTGTTGCTGTAAAATTCTGTCTTTTGGAATTGTCATGACTGTTCTCTTTATGAACTCAGAGCACCAGCCATTCCCTGCACAGCAGCTGCACAATATTAAGCCAACACAGATAGGGATGTGTTTTGCAGGCATCATCCCTGAGTGAAGGACTATTATTGTTAGGGGATATCTACTGGGAAGAGAGAGCCACTTTGTTTTAAATGTGTGTCTACTGGTCTATTTCCTATACTCCAGTGGATGCCTCATGACCATCTGTATGTGGGTAGCACTAATTAGACTTAGAGAAGACTTTCATTTTGGAGGATACCTTTCATTGTATACATGTATGAAGTTCTGAACTATAAATAAAATTTATGTGAAAAAATCATTTGAAAAATAAAACAATGCAAGATAATTTTAAAGTTCTCTGCAGTTTTCCAGAATCCAAATGTTGGAAACTTGTTAATAATGACAATTCTTGGCTGACTCAGGATCACTCTTGGTTACTGGTACCATTCTGATAATCTCCCTTACATTATGAATCAGTCTTGTGAGGCCTCCCTTTAAAGGTTAGCATTGAATAGTTTTCAACTAAATTAATATTTTCATAAATCTTATTCTTAAAGACAAATGCAATATTTCTACAGAAGCTGCTTTCAACTTTTGGGTTTCAATATTTATTTTTTCAAGCACAGAAACTTCATCACATGTTATAGAAACATCTAGTTTCAAGGCATTTTTCAGAAGTGATCAGAATGAATAGCAAAAACTACTGAGAAGAGATGAGATCAGGTCTAAATAAAGTAAAAAGACAGAAGAAACAGATCTTTTTACTCAAATTATCTTTAAAATATTTTAAAAGAAGCCTCCATTAAATTGGTAAAGAAGTGATTTGGAAGTAATTCCACAATGGAAGATTTTAGTTCTGTTAAACTTTGAATTTGAGACCTCTTCATGAATAAAAATAACCCAGCCATCTGTGCAAGCTAAGGAAAAATTTTGACCATCATTAATAGCATACTTACATGTGCTACATTTGTGAAGGAGAAGGTGGTGGGAAAGAGCAGGAAAGGGTGGGTCCGGATGACAATGATTAAGTAAAGTGCCGACATAACAGAGATGATGGAGTGTGACCACAGTGAGTCACTATGCCTGGCTAGACTTTCCATTATTGAAGGGGACAATGTACATGCGGACATGGATGAGTGCTGACCGCCTTTGAGAAGAATGAGAACACAACTCAGAAGACTGTTCAAGCGACTGCATGCCAAGGAAATGATTAGTGGCTTCCCTCAGAGGAGAAAACAAAAACGAGATTTCACTTAAGAAATGAATAATGCTGAATAGGGGCAATTATTAGCAACCATTATCCACTAACCTAGATCCCATTTCTTGATTTTGCATTAAGATTTCTGTAGAGGATGGTTTTGTTTGAGCTTTCCTTTGTTTTCAGTGCAGGTTTTATGAGTCTGATAGTGGTGAGCTGAAATAATGCTGAGAGAGGTGTGCATGTCCCACTTTATCTTATATGACATTTGTTATTTTATTATAGTTTCATCCACTTTACTGCAGGCGTGTTATACAGAAGCTCTTTCTTCATATGTCAGATATGTCCTGCCTTTGTTGCAGTTGACAGACTGGATGTCACAGAGTCACAGCTCTCAGGATCCTCTGAAGAGAGCAGTGAAACAGAACTCCTATGCTCCCCACACAACTGATTGAAATTTATCCAGGAGCTGAAAATTAGGCCATAAATAACAAAGCCTATGCCCCAAATTGAGTAGACACTTCTTTCCTCATCATCTTCTGCCCAGTGATGAGAAAGCAAGAGACTAGCTGCACCAGCTCTCTTTGCCTATGTGACGCAGGCCTCACAAAGATGCCTTTTGGCTTTCTAATACGGGCTTTCCTGTTCATTTCATAGCAGAAAATGTTTGGTTCCCATATTATCTTTGTTAGGCAATATAAGTTGAAGAAAAGTTGTCAACTGATTTCTTACTTTCTACGTTTAAACTAGAAAAACAAAGAAGAAGAAATTATATCATGAGCCTATTGGACTGTGTAGGAGTGTGATTGAGTTGACTTTTCTAGTTTAGGCACCAGTAATTATATATTAGAGTGCTGCCCTGAACACCATACAGTATCAGCCACAATTGCACTGATAGAGATATTCTGACCAAACTCAAGAGGGTGGCACTGACAGAGGTGAGCTTCTGGAAAAGAGGTAATATTAGAAATCATAAATTTGTAAAGATGTAAGGTACACATCTCTTCTATCTCTTCGGCTCCCTCTTCTTCCACAGCTCTCCTCCAGCCCCACCCTGACTCAGTCTTCATCTCCATTTCTATTTCAATTCTTGTCTTTAGTGCAACTGGGAATCATTTGCCAGAAGTTGACCTTTGATAGATTCTTTTCAATTTTTTTCACCATAGGAACCACGGCGTGTGCTTTATCTATTGGACCTTGTTTTTCTCATGATGAGACGGCTGATCCTGATACACAGGGGAACAATAGCAACTGGGATAGGAGAGGACATAGGTTTTCTTTTTGAGAAGAAAAAAATTACCATAAATTTTACTTATTAATAATGAGACTGTCTCAGATGTTCAAACAAAGCTCAGGGAGGCTTCAGGTGACATGTTATAGTTAATGGAATTAGCATCTCTTCAAACTAGGCAGATAAACATATCCCTGGGAAGACAGTTTGTGAGCATTGCCTCACTAACAGATTTACTCAAATGCACATTGATACTTTTCTGAGGCATTTATTACAAGTGACCTCATAAATAAAGTCAACGTTAAAAAATCACAGAAATTATTATGAAAAAAATGACAGATTTTATGGATTGCTTATGGGGAAATATATGAAATATCCCAGTTTGTTATGAAGTAATGTAGAGTTCTGAGAAAAACACTGAAACATTTTGGGAGAAGAAATGATTTGGCGGCTTTTAAAGGTATCTTTCAAAATTCATCATAAATCATAATATCAGAGCAATCTGTTAATATGAACAGATTATAATAAAATATAATAAATTTTAATATGAAATTAAAATTTTAAGGTGATAGAGAGATGACTCAGTGATTAAGAACACTGGCTGCTGTTCTAGAGGATTGCAGTGTGATTCCCAGCACCCACACATCAGTTCACACCTGCCTGTCATCCCTGTTCAGACATATGATATCATTTTCTGTCCTCCATGGACAACAGGTATGGATGGTTCACAGTCATAAAAGCAGAAAAAATGCATATAAAATAAAAGCAGATAAATTTCATTATTTTTAGAATTATAATTTTAGGTAAAAGGAAACAGACTTACAAAAAAGAAGGCAGGGTAGGTAGTGGAGTGCACATGCCCCTCTCTACCCTCTGCATCTATGGTATAGGCATGTGTATGTGTGATGTGTGTCTGATGTTACATTGAACTTAGAGCATTATCAGAGGAAACAGAGTCCTGAAAATAAGAACCACATTGTTTTTATTATTTTCCCTTGTCACTGACATTTTCAGAAAATTGTGTAAATTCCCTATCAGAGTTTTTAATTTGTTAGTGGATATAGTTTTTGCCTCTTTGTTGCTGCTGCCTGTTGTGCAGCCCCTATTTCTCAGGGAGCAGGGGGTGAGAAGACACGAAGTCAATGGCACAGACTCCAGGAGATTCCAGTGCAGAAGCTCATTATTGTAAATGGGTTTGGGGTTTTACCGGGTTAGGGAAATTAAGCAGACACAGGAACATTTCTCCTTGGGTCTTTGGAAACTGGCAGTCACAACTGGCATTTTTATTTTTGAAGAGGACCTACACCAAGTCTTGGTGAGAACCCTTTATATGCTCTGAGGGGACCTTGGCCAGCTCTCCTTTTAGGGAGCAGTTTGTTCTTTCTACAATAGCCTGGCCTTGGGCAGTATAGGGAATCTCTGCTCAGAGTTTGATTTTCCAGCTCTGGAAGAAGGCCTTAAGGGTTCCAGAGGCATACACTCAACCATTGTCAGCTTTTATTGCCCAGGGTACCTCCATAACTAAAATTGCTGTCTTTAATGTCTTGGTAGCTTGTGTGGCCTGATCTGCTGTTTGTGCCAAAGCATACACAAAAGCAGAATGTGTGTTAATAATTACATGTACATATTTAAGCTTAACAAAGGGCATTGGGAACCAATCCACACGGGTTTACTCCTGCCTTATTCAGAGGTCCCAATGGGGCCAATGTAGTATTTGTAGTATAAGTTCTAGCTGAATGTTTAAAGCTGGGCAAGGGTAAATCAGGTAAAAGCTTGTGCTTAAGAACCACCTATAGCTCCCTAGTAGGACTTACTGATCCAGGATTTGGTTGATTATAGGCTCTTTCCTTATGATTAACTGTAACTCCTGGGTCAGGGAGTACACCAAGTACCTCAAGCAGCTGCTGACTGGCCTGAAGGGCAGCAAAAGGCTTATTTTCATAGACTGTCCTGGGAAGGTTGCTGAACACATATAACATAATCAACAACTGTATTTCTGTCCTCATTCTCAGTTTCAGAGTCAAACTAGTGGAAGGAGAACCACATTAGTTGAGAAGAGAGACTGGAAGAGGAAGTCCAATAGTTCACACTCCAAAGAGCCACTGGGACTCCTTATAAAAGCAAGAGAGCCTTCTGGGAACCCTGGAGAGTGGCCCCAGGCAAGGCAACAGTTCCTCTAATAAGTCAAAGGAGTCCACTTGAGGACAAGGACAAAAGAGAATGAGAAAATAGTGTTTGGAAACGTAGGGTGTTACTTATAGTTAGGAACTTCTGAGGTTAGGCCGTGTATGCTCACACAGTGTCTCCTGGTAAAAAGGATCTGTCAGAGGGTCCCTTTGTGGTTCTATCTTCTGGGTTATCAGTGATATGTGGAGGAAGCGGATGAACTGAGTAAATATGGAGAGTTCCTAACAAGGAAGACAAGTAGAAAGAAAAGAAAATGTAGGGACAGGAAAAGAAAATTACCCAAAAGAGGGTAAGGAGGACCCAAAAAGAGAACAAAAGGAAAAGTCCATCTACCTCGGGCGCCAGTTGTAGCTTTTGCTGGCTTGCTGCTGTTGCTTGTATGCAGGTCCAGTGTCCCGGGATCAGGGATGAGAAGATATAGAGGCAATGACACAGACTCTGAGATTTCAGTGCAGAAGCTCATTATTGTAAATGGGTTTCGGGTTTTATGGGGTTGGGAAAATTAGGCTGCCACAGGAACGTTTCTGGTTGGTCCTTTGGAAACCGTGGTCACAACTGGCACTTTGTGATTAGCTAGGAGTGTGCATCATTGGTTACCAGGCTGTTGGTTCGCTGACAGGTTGTCTTGGCCAATTTTGTTTACTCATTGTGAGTTTGTATGCGCTTGCTTGTGCTTGCGTTATTGCCCTGTCTCAAGTGGAAACTATTGTTCTCTTTATTAAAATCATTTTATGTTGATATTGTTTTAGAAATAATGTTTTTATTTTCCTGAGTAATGGGTCGTGCTAAAAAATTTCTTTATTGTTTCCTAATTGTTATTTTCATTGAAGTATTGATGATTTTAAATGACCACTTGTTTACTTTTTTCTAGAAGTAATGTTTGATTGAATGATGACTAACTTTAAGAAATACTCAGTGGCATGTACTTATTATACTATACTTTTGTATTTTATTTTCTCAGCTTTTCAATGATTCAGATGTTAATCCTATACCTTTTCTATAAACATAAAATATGATGTTTCAATATATTTGGTGATTTGTCTGAGAGTTTATAATATCTATGGTGTGTGATTCTAGAGCTAATATTCTTTCCTTAAACATATTTATTTTATTTCTTTTTTTAAAGAATTTTTTAACATAATCTTTTCTTATTTTACATAGCTGTCCCTATTCCCACTCCCTACCCTCCTCTGGCTTCGCCCTTCCCTCTATTCCATCCCCATGCACTCCTCAGAAAGGGTAAAATATTTTTAATCACCATAATATTTTTCTTATGAAAGAAGAGTGTGATATGATGTCTTTAGTTGCCTGTTCTCTTGTATATGCAGAACAATAAAGTCTTTTCAAGATGGCATAATTTTCAGCAGCCACAGCAACACCACTAATACACATGTGTACATCTTTAAAATTTATTCAGTGAGCTCTAGGGAAATTTTCATATTTTCACTAAACACAAAGCCCAGGGATATTTATTTGGACAGTAGAGACTGCTGACATTTTTATTTCTCATGGAAACAATGTTGCTATGAGAGGCAATTTTGGCACCAGTGGATTTGCTAAGACTTGACTCTGCTAGTACAGTAATTATTCTTATTATTTATTCTCATAATCCAGATACTTCTTAATGGTTCCCTTTCAGAAGAAAAAAAGTGATTTTAGAAAAATTTATTATGAACTATATAAATACAAACAGGGTACTTCACTGATGCAGATTATAATATTAGCATTATAGAATAATGCTGTAGAAGAGCTACTTAAGTCCGGGTTTGGAAGTTTATATAGAACATTAATTTTTCCTTGCAGATTATTCATATCCAGTACTCCATTAAATGGGTAAATATCAAGTAATTAAGTCTTAGACTTCACAGAAGTAAGAAAATACTTCGATATTATATTCATGTGTATACACATAAAAGCATAACCAGAAATATATATATTATTCAATGTGTATATGCATATATATGTGTGGGTTTATCTGAATTTTATAATGAATATGTATATACCAGAGTTATATATCTTTCTATAGATATATCACCTATATCTATATATGAAGATGTTTTATATACATCTGATCATATATAGGATTATTCATTTATCTGCTTTACCCCTCCCCTTTTCATTTAAAAATGAAAAGATCAAAACTGAAGGGTCTCTAAGAAAATTATCAATTCAATTTTCACTTTTGTCATTCGTTTTTCAGACTTTTACCTGATCCCCTTAGGCAAAGCAAAGAATATGTATATTGGAATAACTTAATAATTAAATAAATTGCAACGCATGCAATCTATAAAGTAAGTGATGTTTTCCAGTCTCTGGTGCCCTTTCAATTCTCTGCATGATATTCCTGTCTAAAAGCCACTAATAGAGACATTCTGATCTTGAAAAGAAAAGAGAGGAAAATCAACATCTGAAACTCAGAAAAGTCCTGGGTAGTAAAAGGTCTTTGTTCTGCGGAGTGTTCTCCCACAGAGGAACAGAATTTTCTTTTAGCTTTTACATTTGACTCCCAGGCTCTGAAATATAATAATCAAAGCTCTTTGCTAACTTATGTTGAATCTCTTGTACGTAAAATCTTTTTTATTTAGTAAGAAATGGAATTCTTACCACCAAATAATTTTTTGAAAGATTGAACATTTGGCAGTTAAAAATATCTTTTTTTATTATGATGTTACAGAAACTGCTTGGTAGGCCACTGGGATAATCAGAGGAGAGTAGGGGATATTTAATGAGGTTTTCAGGGTGCAGTTGAGAGTGGATCATATACCATCCTGTGCTGCTAATAATTTTATACTTCATTCTCTGGGTGGCATGATACCCTGGTGATGGAATGCTTAAATTAGAGATCCAAGAAAATTCAGACATCCAGAAAATAATAGCTTTTTCAGATATTTTCTAAGGAGGGGTGAGGTTTCACCCATTGTCAGCTGCTCTAGTCCTTATATTTCTCCTCATCTACGGCTCAGTATAAATGAACCAGTAGCTCATCTCCAGAGGAAAACAGTCCTTTGCATTTTCAAAGAACAAAAATGCCAGAGCTTTATAGCTAAATGAAAACAACACAGTAAGGGGTGGTCTAGGAAGTTTTCTGTGTTCATTATATACCTAGGTGATCTGACCAGCCCTGGGAGATGGAGGTAGGAACTTCAAGGCAGATCAGTTAGGCTAGATCTTTCCTCTGTAGATCCTTGAACATCTCAACATACATAGCTTTGCAACAGAATTTATTGAGCAAGCTCTGTGGGGGAAATTCTAAGCTAGAAACAAAACAACAGATGATACAGACAATTGAGTGTAGTCCTTCCTGGACTACAAGCCCTTTCCCATGGAGAATATTTGGTATCCATAGACTTCTGTCCTCTAGCCTCTCTTGTCTGTGAAGAAATGTCCCCTGTTTTGTTTATAGGTGAGCTGTTAAAGGCTAGGTTTACAACAAAAAATATAAAAAAACCATTTTTAAAGAATTTTTTCAAGTTGTTTGACTTTCTCAGTATTTCATCCCCATATTTTCAAAATGTGCATTGTTTTTTATTTGTATTTTCTCGCATGAAAACCATGACTATGTTAATGGCAAGAAAGAATATATTTTTCCCACATTTTAGTAGAAAGCCTTTTTCAGAATCTTCCATTATTAGTTTGTGATATGCTTAATTAACTATGAATAAATCAGAAAATAAAGTCCCTTACCCTCAAAATGCTAGAGTTTTTATTGTCAGGAACAAAATACTAATTTTGACTATCTGTATGCTATCAATATGAATTTGTCTACTCAAAAAAACCTTTAAGATAAAAGTTATTGTGTGACAATATTCTTGGGAATGCATAAGCAAATGTCTGCTCAACCCATAGAGGAATACTACGCAGACCAAAGGAGGAAAGCCATCAAAGTCCCAATTGGTGAATCAATGATTCTTCTTAGGAATGTAAGTGAGGGATTACTTTCAGAAGCATAAATGATTCAATATGGCTGCATCACAATAAAAGTCTATTCCAGAATGAATAACAGCTCATAAATCTAGAAATACAGAATGCAGAAGGGAAAGGGTTCCTGACAGTTGGAAGTCAAGGACTACCACAAAGTCACAGTGCACAACACACCTTACACAAAGATTTTTTAGGAAAACATGAGAGGTTGGTTGCCTCTGCTCAGGTGAGAAACAGCAGGGAACTGAGCAGAAAGCAGGCTTTACATAGAGTATCTTGTGGGGCAGATCTTTCCAGAGTGGTATGGTATTAGTAGGAGTTTTATGGCCTGATCTGGGGCAAGCTCATGGACTGGTGGAATTCTGTTTTCAGACTCTGGTCTCCCTACTTGGGTCAAGTCTTTTCTTTCTCTTTGCTGTGACCTCAGGGTCAAGTCAGGATTAGAGTGTTCTTTTCCTTGGCCCTGGTCTCAGGGTCATGTCAGGGTCTGGGTGTTCGTTTGTTGGCTCTGATCTCAGGGTCAAGTCAGGGGCAGGGTGTTCTTTTCCATGACCCTAGCATTTGGGATAAGATAGGATCTACGTGTTCTCTCCTAGGCTCTTTAACCCTGCAGCCTAAAGGCAGATGAACCACATGGAGAGAACTTTCCAGCTAACTTAGGTCATCTCACAGTCTGCTTGATTAACCTCTGCCTCTTTCAGGAAGCTCAGCTAGTTTGATCGTCTCTTAGGCAGCCCAGTTTGTCTGAGAGTATCTCTCATCAGTCCTAATGCTTATATCTGTCTGAAAAGGGAGGGGCCTAATGTATCTGCTCAGTCTCAGGGACTTGCCGAAGCCTTCGGAGTGTTTGCCTCCTGAGCTTTATGAGCTTCCCTGCAGAATACAATGTTTCGCTTTCCCTTAGAACATACTGTTATTTCAGCGCTCCTTGGCACATTCTAATTTCACCTCACTTTCAACACCTTACATCTAATGAGCTTCTCCCCAAATGGAATTTAAACTCAGAGGAAATTGCTATACAACAAAAGTCTCACTTCAAAATCGTCATGGCCGGCAGTTGTGGAGGCTGCTTGTTGAGTCTCACTTCAAAATCGTCATGGCCGGCAGTTGTGGAGGCTGCTTGTTGAGTCTCACTTCAAAATCGTCATGGCCGGCAGTTGTGGAGGCTGCTTGTTGATTTAACGAAGCTGCTCTCTGTAAAAACTGATCACAATAGACTGTTAGATGAGCAAGAAGAACCACATTGAGAAAGAAGTCAGGGAACCTGAGAAAGCTCCTTAGTGTAAAGCTAATCCCAAACCTTAGCTTTTAAGAACTCTTGATCTCTCATGTGATGCGCTGCATGTTTCTGGGCTAAAACTTTCAAAGTAGAAGAAACGTTACATATTGGAGTTCTGTTAAATTTTATTTTCTTTTAATGCTATGGAACTAGTAAGACATAAAAGACCGCAACCCAACCATTCCCCTTCATCACTACAGTTCATTGCTGTCCTCTGTTTATCGCTGGAAGTAAGGTCTACATGGTATACAGACACCTTTGTTTCTTTCATTTTGCCAATAAAAAGTTAGTATAAGAGTATTCTCTGGCCATTGTTTTAAGGTATAAAAAAAAGGAGAGAAATGTATTGAAATTTCTCCCAGTCTACTTGATAATGAAGTTTTCACATAATGATCTTGAACTTGGTTGTACATTGAGAGTCAGAGGATAATTATTCATTTCTTTAAAAATAATGTTTTTATTAATTCGCACAACGAATTTTGGTCACATTTATCTTCTCTCTCCTTACAACTCCTTCCAAATTCTCCATTACGTATTCACTTCTCACTCTCCTCTCTCTCTCTCTCTCTCTCTCTCTCTCTCTCTCTCTCTCTCTCTCTCTCTCCCACTCTCTTTCCACTGCTTTTAAATTTTGGCTCCAGTTCACTGGCTTCTTCTGGGTACAGGGCATTTCCTAAAGTGTGGTCCTTAGAGCATGTGTCCCACCATTGAAGAGAACTGACTTTTCCTACCCCAGAAGTGATCAAATACCCCTAGTTTTCCACTAGGGGTAAGTAAAACTTCAGGATCAGCTCCCCTCTTCCATGCCAGGATTTTGCTAGACTCAATCTTCAAGTTTTATAGATGTTGCCACAATTTCTGTGAGTTCATATGTACATCTGCGCTGTTGGTCATGAAAACTCTATTTTCTTGATGTCATCTATCTACAGTCTTTTAGTCCCCCTACCACATAGATTACTTAGGCTTGAGCAGAGGAATTTGATATATATTTCTTATTGAGGGCTGAACACTCACAAATCTCTTACTCTGATCGTACTGACTAGTTGTGGGTCTCTGACTTAATTTCAATGATCATGGAAACAAATTTGGTCATTTCCTCTCCTCAACCCATCACTGCAATGCTACAGAAGATGGATGCTTTGTGTTAATGAAACTTTGCATGTAAAACCAGAAAGGTAAAGAGGAAAGTTCATATGTATTCTGTTAACTCCTTTCATCATTAAAAATTACACCATAAGCCTTTTTGTCTCACCCATGGCCCTTCTGAATTATCCCATCTATAAAACTTTCTTTCCCAATTGAGTATTTTGGTCCCATCTATTTGATCACTGCTTGATTATCCTGTGGTCAGGCAAAGCCTTCTACAAGTGAATGCTAGGTGCTTGAACTGGAGTTTCCAGAAAGCTATGAATGCACTGAGAAACTGTAGATTGCATTACAGTAGGAAGTTCCTATCATATAGGATTTCAATTAATTAGCAACAACAATAATAATAAAATAAAACACAGAAATATAAAAAGACTTCCCAAAATAAATGAATATCCCATCTCATTTTACCATGCTTGAATATCTTATCTCAATGACTTTCCATATGTTCCATGCCCTTGAAGACTGTCTAAGTCACAGTTCCATTGTTAAGAAGAGACATTGTGACCAAGTTAATTCTCATAAAAGAATGTATTTAATCTGGTAACATGACAGTTTCAGAAGTTTAGTCCATTATCATCATGTGGAGGAGTATGGCAGCATGCAGGTAGGCACTGGAGCAGAACCTGAGACCTATGTCCCTATCCAAAGACACTGAAAAAGAAACAGTGGGGCTGGTGGAGGAGCTCAAACCCTACCTCCAGTGACACACTTCCTCCAACAAGGCAGACAGACCTATTGATCCCTTTCAAATGTGCCACTTCCTGGTGGTCAAGCATTCATATATACGAGCCTGCTAATTTAAATCCCCAAATTACTACCGTTAATTATGTACACCTTAGGAAAGTTCTCCCCCTAAAGTTTTAGGAATCTCAGAGTAGATGGTATGACATTTTCCCCTTTCACCTCCTTCTGTGTCTGCTCATCCTTCTCTCCTCTCCCTTTATCCTAGTCTCCTATCGTCACTTCCTCACTTTGTGTCTGCACAGGCATACATGTATGGTTCAAACATTTCAAGATAAAAGTCTTTACTGTTTAGTAAAATGGACCTATCATTCCTCAATGAGGAAAAGGGAGTAAGTAAATTTCCTTTTTATTTTTCTCACATTTAGATAAAAGTAAATCAAAAACAAACAAACAAATGAACCCACTCCAGAAGTTTACAGATGGGATGGTAATAACAGATTTTGTGATTCAGCAAATTTTGTATAGTCACAGTTGTTCCTTCAATGCCCTTACACTAACACTTAGGTCAGCTTAAACGTGTCACATTCCTATGTTGAAATGATGTAACTGATATCACCATGACAGGGAGAGGACCTGAAGGTTCACAGGGATTCTTCCCACATTGAGTCATCCTAGCAGAACTGAAGGGGACGGATGGTCAAGGGAGAGCTTGAAAATAACTAAGCCCCATGGACTAGGGCTTATTTACTACTACAGTCAACCCTCTGCCCCCTTTTTAATGAAATAAGAGCTCCTGATAGTAGTTCTAATTTATCTTCCTTTTTCTTTTTTTTGAGGGTTATATTCTAGCCAGGGATTCTCATATGTAGTGTCTTATTCCTCCATTTCTTTTCCATTTTTTCACTTTTTAAAAGGAATTGTACACTGCTGCAGGTCCATAGAGGGTTTTTGAGGAACAGAATACCTGAAAAATTACCATAGCTAATCTATCCACATGGAATCTATTTACATAGATGAGGGATTCCTCAAAGATGCACTCTACTTCCTACATGTTCTGATTTTTATAATTTATCTTTATCCATGTGAGAATTAACATGGTTACTGCTTTTCCAAACCCTAAATATGGAAGTCTGGCCGGCAAGGAGTAGGAGCTAGAAGAACAGCAGGGGCAGAATACTTCTTAGATGACGGAGATTTAAGATTCCAGTCCCTGTGACTAGAAAATTGAATCTAATGGACCTTTTCAGTCCTGGAAACTATATGAGCACAGGGAATTTGGATCATTTGTTTTCTCTTCCCCAGGCAAAAGGGAAAACACTGAGGAGGGTACCAAGAGTAAAGAAACTCAGAGTGCCTGCTTTGAGTTTTATTTCCGAAAATGAGGAAGACATTATTCGAGATAATGAGAACAAATTTTATCTTTTAATCTTACCTCATTTTTCTTAATCAAAGACTTTCCTAGAAGAAAAACATCACGGAAGAACACCAATTGGAGATAATTCATCTAAATGATGAATCCTTAGATAAGGGTAATTTCATGTTGCCAGAAGTCTTAGGATTGACTTGGCTAAATAATCATCTTTTAAGGTATTTTTGCTATGACAGTAACATCCTAAGAAATTGATGAAACCAACCAATTTCAAGTTTTTAAATAATTATTTGTTAGTTAAAATATTTATACGAGTGTTGTATGCAGATAGAAAAAAATAGTAATCAATGGATTTAAATGTTTCCCTCTGCGAAACTTCCTCAGGTCTATTTAGAAGATTAACATACAGAAATATTTTTAGTTATTCTAAGTAGTTCACTTTCATCTGTAAATGGTGTATTTTATGTCAATTGCAATAGTCCGCTCAAACATAGATAGGATGCTTGGACTAAATACTATTTTATCATCCAGATCTGAATATACAAAGGCAAACATAGAGGGCTGCAAGTTACAGCCTTGCTGAGCCACAAAGTAAGAGCCCAAATAAAACCATAAAAAATGAAAGTATATGAACAAAATTATAAACATTTATGATTTTATAGTAACATAATATCCAATTATTGCTATAAAGTATGAAGTATGTGGATTTCTATGTGTTGGGCACTGGGTCACTAATGCTTGTGTGCTTTATGTCTTCTATAAATTGGATTGTACACAACAGAACAAATTTTCTGTTGTTATTTATCACTCATAAAATATTTGCCATAGTCTTCATGTTATTTTTGGACTATATAATAATTATATTTTCTTAGAAATAGCCGCATGTTAGATCATGGGAAATTCACAGAGTAGTATTTGCTCCAACTCTTGGTGGACTTTGCTTCCTTTATCTCCTGACATTCTGTGGTTGCCAGTAAATGAAATCCTGAGTCAAAAACAGCTACTTTGAGTGATTTAAGGTATACATAATCAGAAAAGAATACTAGAAATACTGAGGTCAAAGAAACAATGGTATTAAAAAAAAAGAA
Organism: Myodes glareolus; assembly: GCF_982192425.1. Taxonomy (NCBI): domain Eukaryota; kingdom Metazoa; phylum Chordata; class Mammalia; order Rodentia; family Cricetidae; genus Myodes; species Myodes glareolus. Next base: position 8,552,000 of record NC_142050.1, read on the forward strand.
TCTGTTGAACTTTAAAAATAAAGCATGGGTATTTAGATAAAAAGGAAATATATTAAAATGTCACTGCCTTAGTACACAATAAAGACTGAAGAGAGTAAAAGTGCTGCAAGCTGTGGTGTTTGCTGAGACATGGCACTGCGTACAATGCCCTGGTTTCCAAATAGCTGAAATCAATCAAGGAAGTGAAATGTGAAGTTTGACATTTTTAATAAATTACACTATTTACCTTAATGCAAGTGACATAATTGAAGTAAATTAAACAGTGGAAAGGAACAACTGGGCTGTAACTAAATCATGTTTTAGTCAATGCTCAAAGTTTTCTTAACAATGTATGCAGAATTTTTAATTTCTGGAATGAGCAAAGTTAGTTCTTTATGTAGTTCAGACTATTAGTCATTCCTAGCTAGAGAAGAATGAAATTCTTTCACATGCCTGCATTCTTATGACAGTGGTGAAGTACATGGCCATTTAGAAAAGTAATGGTAGCTTATCAAGATAATTATGTTTATGAACACCATTAGCTTAAAATATTCAGTATTTGATGGATACCCTGAGGACACAATGGGGTAGATCTGAGAACACAATCTTTTCTGTTATTAATATTGTCTTGAAATTTTATTCCCGAAATCACTTACATCATTTCATTCAAGCTTGTTAAAAGATAAATAATGTGAAATGCATCTGAAAAAATATATATTTGAACTAATAATTTTAAAAAGTATTTCATAGTATAAGAGTACAATATTTCATAAAGTCACACAGTAATTCTACTGGGGCAAAAATAAATATATAAAAGTCAAAATTTGCTTTGAAAGCCTTTCTTTTATGTATGTCTTTTAAAAAGACACCTAGTAAAAGGATTATGCAGAATAATAAAATTGTAAGCTCTTTAGAATAGTTAATATTTCAATGACTATGAACTCATACTCATGAGGAAAGCATGGACAATAAAGTATGATTTGGTTTATTAAGATATTGTCCAATAATCTGTTTTTCTGATAGTTTACCAAATTCAACTGTCCTATACAAACTAATAGCATATTATTTTTAAATGTTAAGACAGAAAATGATTCCATATAAATTATAGAAATTAACTTGACATATTTGATCTGATTAATTTTTCCCTTTAATGTGATCTTCTGAGTTTTGCAGGATATCCCATTTCTCCTTCTACCAGAAGAGGGTATTTGAGGATACTCTCATTTTTAATATTCCAAGTGATAGGTGTCCCATGGTCCACATCAGAATGGCATGACTTCCAATATTTTTGTTGTGTCCATTGTTCTGTTCCTAATGGTGCTCTCACACAAACGAGATTAGATTTTGTCTAAAGAGTCTACTCTCCATATAAATTGGAGATCAGTCCTCTGTCTGATGTGGGGTTGGTGAAGATCTTTTCCCATTCTGTAGGCTTTCATTTTGTCATGTTGACTGTGTTTTTTTGCTTTAAAGAAGCTTCTCAGTTTCAGTTTCAGGAAGTCCCATGTATTTATTGTTGCTCTCAGTACCTGGGCTACTGGGGTTATATTTAGTAAGTGGTCTGAAATGTAATGTATTCTAGTGTACTTCCCACTTTCTCTTCTATAAGGTTCAGTGTGGTTGCCTTTATGTTGAGGTCTTTGGTACAATTGGCCTTGAGTTTTTTTTGTGCATGGCAATAGATATGGATCTGCTTTTGTTCGTCTACATTCTGATATCAGTTATGCCAGCACCATTTATTCAATCTGCTTTCTTTTTTCCATTTTACATTTTTTGCTTATAAGTCAAAAATCTGGTGTTTAACAGTGTCTGGATTGATATCTGGGTCTTCAATCTAGTTTCATTGGTGCTCCTGTCTGTTTTTATGCCAATATCAGGCTGTTTTAAGTACTGTAGCTCTGTAGTAGAGTTTGAAGTCAGGGATTGTGATGCCTTATTGAACAGAGGACTGATAACTAAAATATACAAAGAGCTCAAGATATTGGTCATCAAAAGAACAAATAATCCAATAAAAAATTGGGGTACAGACCTAAACAGTGAACTATGTTCATAGCAGCATTCTTTGTCATAGCCAGAACCTGGAGAAAAAAAACTCAATGTCTTTTTACTGAAGAACTGAATAAAAAGATGTGTTACATTTACAGAAGGAGTACTACACAGCAGAAAAAAATAATGACATCTTAAATTTGCAGCAAATGGATGAATCTAGAAAGCATCATATTGACTGAGGTAACTCAGACCCAGAAAGACAAATATCATATGTTCTCACTCATAAGTGGCTTTTGGACATAAAGTAAAGAAAAACCAGCCCACAATTTACAATCTTAGAGAACTTAGACAACATAGAGGATCCTAAGAGACAAATACACGTATATAATGCACATGAGAAGTAGAAAAAGATGAGATCTCCTGAGAAAATTGGGAGCATAGGGATCGTGGGAGAGTGTAGAATGGAAAGGGATAGGAAAGCAGGCAAGTGAAGAGAAATGTATAACTCAATAAAAACAATAAAAAAGGAAAAAATAAAATGCATGCATGTGTATATACACACACACACTTACATGTATACCGTATGCAAAATGAAGAATGAAGTGGAAATTGTTCCCAGGACAATACTAATGAGAAACCAGGTTCTCTAACATAAAACTTGACTTTCCCAAGAAAATTTGTTATCAAATGTAACTCATTCTCAAAATAAGAGAGATCTTGTGATCTCTTTATGTCACAATCAGGACTTTAATGTCTTTATAAAACACATGTCACCTACATTTATATGACCATATTATTAGAATTCATCAAAATTATGTTGGTTGATGATCATATACACTTTCTTCTTTATGAAGTTGTATAAAAATTTATTCTATTTTAAAAAGTGTCTAATGTCTGGTTGCATGCTTATTCTGTGGAATAAATCAAACAGTAGGTTTTAACATGAAATTCATTAATTGTCATTGAGGTTTGTGGCAGATATCCTTTTGTAGATCACCTCCATATTTCTTTGCTCCTTGTAATTCATTCATATTTTTGCCATTAGACCATCCAAAAGGCCATTCCACCTGCCAAAGAAAAGAAGTTGATAAAGGGTGCTCTCAGTTGGAGTAACCTGATATACAACACACAGTTCTGCATATTGACTTCTCATATCTTTTTCTCATGTTCATATGGTGCTCTAAAGCATACATTTTCACATGCTTGGTCCATGCTATGAGGATATATTGACAAATGTGTATATTGTTTTTCAGAAGGCACAGTATTTTACATTCACTATTGCAGCAGATGTCAGGTCTCAGTAGTCCTGAGAGATAAATGGCATTCTAACACTGGAGCAAGCCCAGGGCAGGGCAGCTGTGGAAGTTCTTACACACCCATTTAGCATCTCAGAGGACTACTAATCACCTGCCCCATCAGCTTCCAGATGTGGACTATTTAGCAGCTTGATAGATTGCAGTAGCTGGGAAGGATGGAACATGAGGCATGCACTCAAACTCTTTCTTGTTAGAAACTGGGAGCAGTGTGATTTGTCTGTTTGATCTGAACTTAGCTGGGAGAAATGGTCACTGAAAGGGAAGGAACAACTGGTTCAGTTCATTTTGTTTTAATCTTCGTTTTGGGTACTGGCAAATAATTAACCTTGTCCTTGACAGCACAAAGTCAGTCTTTTAGTGGGGCTCTAAAAATTGGGGTGCCCAATAAGTAAGCTAAGTCCTCCCAGAGAAGTGATAGAGAATAGGTTTAATTTTGTGAATAAACTGGGTTATGAGAGCAGACGGGTGGTGTTTCTTGAAATACTTAGTCAGACTGCCAAAATTCTTACTGATCCTAATACATGACACTCCAACATGTTCAGTGATATTAAAGAAACTGGGGCTCGGGAATTCTTGTATTTTCCCTATTTATTGTATAATCTTATTTTAATTCAATCTTGAGCTTCAGACCCTTTGTGGAGGAAACAGAAGCATAACGAATCTCTGTGAGGGAGTCATCTGCATATTGCTCTATTATTCTGAACTAATAGATTATTTTTATGATCTCAACCTATTTTTTGAGAAAGGATATGCTTCCATTGATACAAAAATGTAGAGCCAAATTGTAGGTCATTTATTTTATTTTTTTCAGATTTATACTGTGAAATAGTTGAAGCACAAAGAAGGAAAGGAATAGAAAAACAGAGGTTACATTTGTTTTTGATACGTGAGGAAAAGGAAAAGAGTTACTTGAACCTCACGGTTACAAAGTTAAAAATAGGTCATAATTTAGTTGATTACAGTGACAAATTTTAGGCTGTATTTCTCTTTGGTTACAGAAAGGTGATTCACAAATTATTAGAAATCTTTTCCCTACTGATGCTAAAACCTAATAAAACAGGGTAAATATGATAAACAGATATTTACTATTGTTTCTTCTATAATGAAATAAATAGTTGTAATTTAATGCAAAAGTTAGCATACATTAAAACAATTTTTTTAATAATTCAGCATGAATATCATTAACAGAGTGAGCTTCTCAGTGTTGGGAAGCCTGGATTGGTTCTTGGAGTGGGAAAGCAATCGAAAGAGTTGGATTACTCTATGTAGTTTCATAGATCTTGAAAGGGACAGACAGAGACAGACAGACAGAGAAAATATAAAGAAATTATGAATCTTCTCTTCCCTTCAAATCCGGACAGGATAATATTAGGAAAGATAGACACCATATCATGTATAGCACAACAGGGTCCTGAATGTACCTGTAGGGCAGACCCTTCAGCTCTGGAAAACAGATTTTTGATGTTTGTAAAAGGGAAAAGGAAAGTCAGAAGGTATGAACTTAACAATACTCAGCTTGCAAATCTGAGACAATCCTATGACATTGGTGGGAATACACAGGGGGAAATTATATATTTTCAACAAATATATAGATAGAACTTCTTCTGGGAGGTAAAACCAACAAAAAGGTTTTTTAGTATCACAATACTCATTTTGCTCTTACTTCAAAATTATATATTCTATAAAGTAAACTTTTTCTGAATGGTGAATGTACAGAAACCATTTCTCTATTTACAACCTTATAGTGAGATTAATTTCAATTTACTTGATGATTCTACATTTTATAAAGAGTCTCTGGTAGTTAACTTAAGTTCCAAAAGCTATGGCTACATCTTTATTTCAAATGTCCATTAAAATTCTAAAATTTCTTGGGTCTGTCACCTAAAGTGTCAATTCACTATAACTTTTACCCTTAGTCATGTTTCCAACTTATTTCACAACTAAAAACAATGACCACTGTATATTTTCCCGATTGTCCTTGGCTGTTCCTTACATACACTTGGATTGAAATATTCTGCATCTTACAATCCTTAAAAGATTTTCTGTATGCCCCTTTGCAAACTAAATGTACTACTTTCCTGGGATATCTGTGTTTCTGATCAGCTCATAAAAGCTGTGTAATGACAGGAAACTTCACTGCTGTAAGGGTAAATAGTTGTTTATCCGTCACTTCTGACACTACATTGCCTGATAAGATGGCATCAAGAAGTAAGGCTGTGCAGAGATTAGCAATGAGTGTATGGATTCACAAATGAGAATAAGGTTCTTATACAGTGCTAAGGACACAATCTTCACTGAACATTCACTCTGCTTTTGTCTTCATATTACATTTTCCAACCTCTAAAGTATCAGAAACATTTATATGTTGTTTATAGATTCTAATGGTATTTTGTCATAGTAGCTCCCAAAAGACTGAAATACTTTTATTAAATGTTAATTTTCATCATAAAAATTATTTTGCATGTAAAATATGAAATGAAATATTGTTTTTATCTCAAGAGTCAATGTCAGTGTGCTAGTAGGGAGGCCTATAGTGGGTGTTAACAATAGATCAGAGAAGAAAACCTCAGTAGGAAAACTGTGATGTCTTAGTTCTATTTGCCATCACTTTGAAAGAGTAGGGTGCTGGTCAGTATTTTAAGCCCTGCATCAACAGATCATTGAACATGAAATGATTCAGAGTTCTTTGCAATGACTTCAAGCTACATAATCACCTTTGCTAGTGGAGACTTGTGGAGATGATACCTTTGATGATATTCTAAAACAATTAGTGACAGGTTCTAGAAATTCTTTAGTGGCTAAATAGAAGATAGTACCATGGTGATAAATGACCATCACTAGGCTAGTTGAAGCCTGTAATATGGCAAGGTTAATATATTTCTTAGTATTTATGGCATCTGTTCTCTTCAGTTGTGATAGTAAACATTCTTATGCTGCTTTATCTAATAAAATGCCATGTAGGGTCATACATGGTTAAGCATGAGTAAAAAGCTTTGTCAACTGGATATGAGTCTCATGGAAAAAGTGAACCTCAGTTGGGAAATAGGTTCTTTAGGATTGGCCAATAGTCAGTTTATGTGGAATTTTCTTGATTGATGTTTTATATAAGAGGGCGGCCTAGCCTAATGAGAGCAGTGCCTTCCCTGGGCAGGTGGACACACTAGTGGAAGCAAGCCATTAAATAGTATTAATTCCTTCAGTTCTATCCTCTAGGATCCTGCCTTGGAGTCCCTGAGTGTAGGGCTTTATCCTTGTGCTTCTCTCAATGGATACTTGCTTGTAAGAAGTAAACCTTTCTTCCCACAAATTGTTTTTATTCAGTGGTTTATCGAATAAACAAATAAGCTATTAAGAACACCTACAGCAAAGAAACTTTCTCCACAAAGTCAAAGGAAAAGCAAAGTACTTTCATGATTGATTAATCATCACAGCATGTGATGTATGCCACAAACAACATACTCTGGAGAAAACAAAGATAGAACACAAACAAAAGTCCTCATCCTTTTATGTGGAAAAGAAAATGGTATCCAAGAGATATATGTTATTGTGATAAATAACTAACACTCAAGTAAAAGGACTTGACAGCATATAGCACATCCTAAATTTTTTTAATGTTTATGGTGAACATCTGTGATAATGAATTGGTTAGAAAAATAACTTCATGACAGGTAATAAACTAGCAACTTGGAACAAAGACTTGTACAGGAGACTGTTGTTTTCTTCCCATCTATAAATACTGGGGGATAAGGGTATTATTTCTCTTAGTCTATATTTTTTTAAAGAGATGAACTTTCTTATAAAATTACAAACCAGAAACAATAGAAATATAGACATATTAACTAAAGTTGTAAATTAAGAATCAGCATTTTAAAAGGTTATATTTATATATAAGAACAATAAACTATGACAAAAATTAAGAAAATACCACTCAAATAGTATAAAAAGAGTGAAATGCAGTATTTTATTTTTAATGTACATATATTTAGATGTGGCTAATTGAGCTAATTAACGTATGCAAATGCCTATTACTTTGCTTGTCAGTGGGAGTTTTTCTAAGTACACATTTTTAAATCTTTGAGAATTCCAAATGTCTACAATGTTTTTTGATCAGAACCACTTACTTATTTCTCCAAAACTCTTTCCTAGATCCTTCACTCAGAGAGAGTAGAGTTTACATTTGAACAACTCAGTTATTTAAAAACTCAGAAGGTAAAAATCTATTGTAATAACTGAAAAATCAAACTAAAAACTACAGAGGATCATTACACCACAAAAAAGACTTTTATCCAGAAATCTAAAGTCCATCTATGTGGACAGAAATTTAAACAATTACTTTTTTTGTTTATTTTTTATTTTTGTTTTTGTTTTTCTTCTGTAACTGCCCAGGAAACACTCATAAGTAGAAAGTCAGTTTTAATTCCTATGCAGTTTATTAGTAATCATTAATTCTAAAGGGAGAAAGTAACTATATTTCTGTAAACTGAAATAAAGTATGCTACGTTCACTTGAATGTATGGTAATATTAAACAAAAATAAATATATTGTGAGTGACTTGGTCTTTTATTGTTGACTTGGTTTCCTTCCAATTCTATATGGCAGCCCATTGAGCCTTTCCTTTCATCCCATCTTTTATGATTCTGTGAACCCACAGATCCAATCTCTTCCACAGAAGATGAAGTATTTTCCTCTATTCCATCTCTCCAGACTTAATAATGTTTCAACCTGCCACAGGATCATCTCTTTCCAACCACTCCATCCCAACCAAGCACATGTGACTAAGAATCAAGCAGGTACAACTATTTAATGTTTTACAAAACAGGCTTCAAAACAAAACTAATCAGAAAAGACTAACAAGGTCTTCCTAGTTCTCCCTGGTGACTCCTCTATGCCTTTCCTTCTAACCTATCTTCACTCCTTTGTGATTCCCTTCCAATATGCAGAACAGCCTCTTCTTTCAGATCTTCCACTTAGAAAGAACATTTTTGAGGTTCAATTTGGAGAACTTAGTCATTTAAAAACCCAGAGGGTAAAATATATTGCAATAACTGAAAATGATATACCCATACCCAAAATATATGACTGGAACCCATAACTTCTTTCTACTTGAGATGCAATAGATATCACTCTTCTCTGGGACTCAGGAACCTCCCAACTGTGACACTTGGTTAGGACTGAGATTAGAAAAAAGCAGACAGTAAAACACTCACTCACCAAAGACAAGACCAAATATTTACACCAAGAGACACCAAATATAACACTAGATACCCAAATTCCATTATTTCCTAATGATTAGAGTTTCTTCTCCTATCTGTCTATTATGTATAGGTTTGAACTTTTCAAAATTTCCCCAGTTGCCTTTATGTCATTCGCCTGGACTTTTATAATTAACATGTTAAAATATAAACATTAATGATCAAGATAAAATGCCTCCTCTCAATAACAACAGTTCTGGAGATGAAAGTAAAGATACCTCTGTCATAATAAAATACTGAGAGAGGTGGAACCAGCATCCAAGGCTGCTGCAACCAAACTGCTTACCATTTTAAAAACACTCCTGATCATAAAATGATTACAGATAAGAAATAAAGACAGATTCAGGAAGAAATAAACCTCTGAATGAGTTACAGTGTGTTTAAAAAATGTATGTAGGCTTGAGAGAGAGAACAAAAGGAGTATGACATTTATAAAAAGAAATAAGTAGTTCTAAAAAATAAACCAAAGTTTTTAAAGAGATAGAGCACAGACAGTCATAGATTAAAGAAATAAAGAAAAATAAGCCACATAAAGATGAAAACTACACAGAGAGTCTGGATTATATATAGTATTGTGTTTTCTTTGAAATTTTGACTGTGAGTTAGCTAAGTACAAAGAGACATTCCATTGTATAGGAATTTATTTTAAATCAACATGAATGTTTTATTATATTTAAGTCATATTTATCTTGACTTCAAAATTTGGGTCTAAGGATTTGTTGCTTTAGAAAAGAGGTTCTGTTTTTGTTTCCACAGAAGATGAAAACCTGTGGATTCCTTCCAGGCTAATATGGTTTGATCAAACAATACCCCCTGAAGCATTGGCCCAGATTGTTCAACATCCATGACAGCTTCAGGACTGCTGGCTGAAATGGCCCTACGACACAGAATACTCCATGAAAGATCTGAGTAACAGCACCTCCAATCAGTCGGAAGTAGTCTAGAGAACAACATCCAAATTCCTTAAATGATTGTTTATAAATCTTTGCATTGTTTGTAAATACTTTGCATTGGTATGAATTTTGGTTTATTGGTACAAATTTAAGGTCAATTTTGTTTTATGTTTATTTCTGCTCTTGATTAAGGCATTGTGTTTGTGCAGCTCATCTAAAAATGCAATGTATGATTAAAAATACAAGTTAATAGTCTAGTCAACTTGTAGTTATATTAGTTAGGGTTTCTAGATGTTTGGAGATATATTCCAGATGAATAAGTGATTCCTTAAACTTTTTAAAGACTAACAGAATATGGCATTTAAAATGTTTAATAACTTAGGACTTTCATGACAAAGAGACATATGTGCTACTGGTAGCACCAATTACTTCAAGAAAAAGATCTGCAACACAGAGGCTCCTTATGGAGTTCATTAACCATTTGAGCAAAAAACTGTTCTTTAATGCACTACTTAATGTCATGTTATGAACTGGACATGCAGGACCCACAGAAAAATGACTGCTAACTTGCCGAAAGGTGAGACAGTTCTTCAGGCTTCCTGCTTCATGAAAGTGTCTGCAAGACATTCTGCAAGCCACAGAAGAAAGAATTGATGAACTTTGCCAGTAAAAGACATAAAAAATCTTTAAATTTCCTGCTTAATGGAAAAGTCTGCCAGATTTTATGGGCCTAAAGGCTGAAGATGGATGATCCAGCATTACAGAAGAACCTTGGATGACTGTCCAGGCCGTGAGATGTCTCTGTCAATTCTAGATTTTGGAAGCTGCTTACAATGCACTTCCAGTTTATGTAGGTAATATTATATTCTTCTGGGGTCTTTGATGGAGTTAAAAAATAGATAGCTATAGTTACAGTTTTCCTTAGTCATGGTAAAAGATAAATTAGGTATAAAACTTTAGACTTACAAAGATAGGATAGATGATAGAGTATTTTCCACAACTTGTTAAATGCAAATAGGTTTGTTTGATAATTGTTTTGTATATGTAATTTTACTTTGTTATAGTTAAAGCCTCTCTTTTTTTGGACAGAAAAGAGGAAATGGAAGTCTTTCTGTATATGTGTTGCTTTTATTCGTTATTGAATAAAGATGTTGCTTGGACCTATGACAGGGCAGAATTGAGCAATGCAGAAATTCCAAGCAGAGATAGAGGAGAAAAGAAGGCAGAGTCAAAGAGATGTCATGTAGGTGCTGAAGGAAAAAAATGCTAACAACCAGCCAGAACTTAATAGGTAGGTCACAGCCTCTTTGTGATTCACAAATTAATAGAAATGGGTTAGTTGAAGATGTAAGAGTTCACTAGAAATATGTTTAAGCTATCTACTAAACAGTATTGTAATTTATATGGTTTCTGTATAATTATTTGGGTCTGAGTGGCTGGGAATGAACAAGAAGTCTCCTCCTATAGTAGTAGGTCCTGAGAAAAGCAATCTAGTCAACCACAAGACAAAGACTGTAAAATAGCAAAAACAGCAATCATAAATATGTTCAAATACCTTAAAGTGGATAAGAATAAAAGATTAGCTTAATGACAACAACTAAAACACAACTAAATAACATAATGACAACAGTTCAAAATATTACTGTAGAACTCAACAAAGAAATAGAATCACTGAAGTAAACTGAAATTTAAGTTAAGACTGGGGGGAAAACAAATAAACTTAGAATTTTAAGTAAAAATTTCAGAACAAGTCTCACCAACAGATTGAAAAAACATAGAAATGAGAATTTTAGGTCTTAAATGTAGAAGAAAGAAATAATTAAATGAAAAAGCATTCTAAATTTAAAAATCCACACACAAAACCTACAGGAAATCAGGGAAAGTTTAAAAATTTCAAGCTTACATACAACAAGCATAGAGGAGAAGAAATCCTAGTCAAAAGAAAATAAGGTAGGCTACCACCGACTTTTCCCTCACTCTGTTTCCCCAGACCCAATTCCTCAGTCCTGTCCCTAGCTTTTCAGCAAAACACCAATTGAAGCCCTCCTCCCCTGCCTGTTCACATCTCCTGTCATTTCCACAGACCATTCCCTCCTAACCTGCCTCCCCCACTCACCTCTACCTCCCAGCCCACAGTAAGAGCAGGCATTCCCTGTGAAAATACCAGCTGAGCAGATCAGGAAAACAGGCAACATACAGTCATCACACTCTCTAAAATTTCAGAGAGGAAAGAGAAACCAAAAAACAAAACACTTACCCAACATGAACAAAACCAAAAATCAGCAGGCAGATAATGCACAAAACAATCCCACACCAGTTTGGATTCAAAAGGTTATTTAGTTGACGGGAAAAACTTACAGAACACCATCCTACACAACAGCCAGGAAAGGAGTCTAGTCACTGGAGCAAGAGAGTGAGCAGAGGGCTGCTTCTGTTTTTTAAAGAGGAAGAGACCACACCCCAGTGGGCTAGTATCTCAGCAGCTATTGGCTGAAGGTGCTCCCTCAGCACCTCCCCCTTTTGTTTAAGTAAGAGAGTTCTAAACCTACTACCAAATTCTATATAGTAAGAACAAATATCATATTCTAACTAGCTTAAGTCTTGTATAATAAATAATTTAGCCAAGTCCTGAGAGGAAAGTAACTACATTTATCTAGTCTTCAACCCCATCAAAGATCTGAGAAGGAAAATAATGTTACCTAAGTAATTAGGAAGTACAATCAAAAAACTTTCAAAACATGCAACAAATCACAGAGACAACTGGCTACCTGGGCAATCACCCAAAGTAACATTTGCAGCATTGAAGCAACCAACTTCAGATTATTTTTAACAGGCAAGAAATTTTTCAAAACCGTCTGACCCTGTCTTGGCAAGATTTTACAGATCTGCTTATCCATTTCCAGATACTATGTATTCTGTCAGTAGTTGAGGTATGGACAGTTCCTTGCCCAGAGGCCAGTTTTGCCAAGAAGACAAGTTCCAAGTGGAGTGTCTTTGGTGTTCAACAATGTCTCGGGAATAGATCGGTGTTGCCAGGAGCGATTGTGTCTCACTACCACAGAACTCTAAGATTAAATTAAATGCCATTTTCTACAGTTATTTGAAGAGGTTGAAGATTATTTATACAGGATATAATCTTTATGTATCTAAAGAACCTGATTAGTCTAACTATAAATATGACAAACATAGATGACTAGTAATCTGCAATTCTTAATACCTATCTAACTTAAAGACTAAGAGAATAAACAACTGTGTAATAATTGAGGACAATGACCTCCAAATGTAAACAATATACAAGTATACATTGCAATATGGTAAATATATATATATATCAACACATAAACAATATATAAGTATCTTAACCAAAGGTAGAAATGAACACTGCAATATAGTAAAATATATATATATATATACATACATGCATATATATATAAATACTATACTTATATATGTATATCAATACATTAAAAATGTTTTAACAGAGGTAGAAGCGTACATGCATACAATATTCAATACAATTTAATTTGTATCCATATACAAAAATCTATGCCAATGTAATTATCTATAAACAATAACTCACAAATACCAATCTATTATCCCATTATCCAATTTTCCTTTTTTTCCCAAAAAAGATCCCTGAGCTTATAAAATTACTCCCCCAACCCTCAACTATATACTAATTATAATCAACCCCTAAATGATGTCCCTAAACCCGAGGATAAACTTTACTGGGAGAGGGGACATCTTTCTCTAGAATTACTTCCATCTGTCATGGGGGCAATGTTCTTTCTGGGGGATCCTGTGAAAGTAAAATGATGGTTAAATTCCAAGATTAATGTCGGGTAAGATTGCAAATAGTCTTTGAGTGTTTAGTGGAGGTCTGGCCAGAATGTTGTAAAAGATGTGCACCATTTCAACTAACCAAGTTGGAACGGTCTTGTGCAGTTGGCACCAAAATCAGGCCTTGTAGTAGCACTATCAGTATCATGACATCATACCAACCAGGTAGAGTTGTTACAGGGTCCCCATCTTCTTGCTGAAAACTTCAAAGATTGCTGCAGGAAAATTAATTGTTCATTGTGGGAAAGTTACATTAATTATATAAATGTATACAGACATACATAGATTCAATGAAAATATGATAGATTTATTCAATGAAAAGTTTGATAAACATGAAGAAAAGCAAAGATGTTTTCTAAATTCCTTTTTTCCTTGTTTCATATCATGGCTCTTGACATGAAACAGAAACCCTGGGTTTTTCTCTTAACAACAGGCTTGGAATTAGAAAGGGACTGAGCCAGAGTCCAACTCCAAAGCCAGCTCTATAAATTTAGACATATCATTTAGTATATCTTAGTTTATACTTACAGAACCTATTCAGTTTTCTTGATAGTCCCTATTGGATAGTTATTTTTCCATCTGTCAGTATTCAAACATCAAGGGTCCTTGAATTTTTCAAAGATGAGTGTTTTCCTGTGGAGATAAGAACAGAACCCTGCCCCCATTATGTATGTGTTTCTTACCACCTGTGTGGTTATCATCATTGTGGAAGAGCTGTCATTCCTCCTTTCCAAGAGGCTTATACTCTTCAATTTGAACCTTTATTAATTTTGATGGAATCTATATTGTTTCTTATCCTGTGGAAACAAGAACAAAATCCCTCCCCCAACATAGCACATCTCCTGGCTTCCATTGAGAGGTCAGCACATCCTTGAAATAAACTGTTTGATTTAGTTCAGCTGACTTTTCCATTATCCAATGTCTTTCTGCTGCTGTTGTTCTTTTCTTATTAGCATTAAGAAAATTCAAGTTTAATAAGGCATTATGTAATCTATTTCTGGGGGCATTTTCCACCCTTTTCTGTTTATTTAACATATCTTTTACAGTTCAATTTGATCTTTCTATGACTGCTTGACCTGTAGGATTGTATGATATACCTCTAACATGCTTAATATTATAATAAGCAAAAAACTGTTTCATTTTCCTGGAGACATAAGATGGACCATTATCTGTTTTTATTTTGCAGGTATACCCATGATGGCCATATCTTCTAATAAATGTGTGATTACCGAATCAGCTTTTTCTGAGCTTAAAGCAGTTGCCCTTTGAAAACCTGAGTAAGTGTCAATAGTGTGATGTATATATTTTAATTTTCCAAATTCAGCAAAGTGGGACACATCCATCTGCCAGATTTCATTTCTTTGAGTACTCTTCAGGTTAGTCCCTGCCGGCAACTGTGTTTAGTTATATAAAGAGCAAGTAGAACACCTTTTTTTAATCTCCTTAGCTTGTTGACATGTAATGAAAAACTCTTTCTTTAAACCTTTGCTATTGACGTGATTTTTTTTAATGAAATTCTGAGGCCTGCCACAAGTTTCCAATCAATAATTGATTAATTTCTGCATTACCTTGTGCTAGAGGACCTGCTAGACCCATATGGCACTGGATGTGTGTTATGTTCTTTGGGCAAAGTCTCATCCTGATTATGTCTTGTACCTGGATCAACAATGAAGTCAACTCTGTATCATCTGGTACAAATTCAGTGGTTTCAATATGCAAGATAACTCTTTCTACATAATGTGAATATGCAGAAAATAACTATAATTATTTTATAACTATAACTATATTAAGAGGGTCTTTAAAATCCCTTAGTACCTTAAGAAAGGCATATTATTCTGCCTTCTGTACAGAATTATAAGGGCTTTGTTCCACCTTACTCAATCCATCTGATTTGTAACCTGCCTTCCTTGATTTCTTGGTATCAGTATAAAATGTACGGGCTCCAGTTATTGGGGCATCACATACAATTTGAGGAAGAATCCAAGAACTTCTTTTTATAAGATTAAGTCTACCACTTTGGGGATGGTTGCTATTAATTTCTCCCAAACAATTAGCACAAGCCCTTTGCCATGGTTCATTGTCTTCCCATAACTTTTTTTATTTCATTAGTAGTGAAAGGCACTATAATTACTGCTGGGTCTATACATGCTAGTTGACAAAGTCTCAGTTTACCTTTTATAATTAATTCAGAGACCTTTTCTACATAAGTTTTCAATTTTTTACTTGATTTGTAAAATGATCCATTCTAAAATAATATCTTTCCTCTGCATTAAAATTCCCATAGGAGAAATTTTGGAAGGCACTAAGACTAGAATACTACTAAGGTTTGGATCCACCCTATCCACATGTGCCTCCTGTAATTTTTCTTTGATCATTGTCAGTTCCCTTTCTGCTTCAGCTGTTAACTCTCTGGTACTATTCAAATCTTTTTCACCATCTAAGGTTTTGTTTAAATGAACTATTGGATCAGGTGTTATCCTAACAGCCAGTCATCTAGGAATGTCTCCTAATAATCTTTGAAAATCATTAAGAGTCCGTAACCTGTCTTTCCTAATTTGTGCCTTTTTCCTCCTAATTTTCTGTAAACCTATTCTGTAACCAAGGTAATTAACAGAATCTCCTCTTTGAATCTTTTCAGGAGCAATTTATAATCCCCATTTGGGCAAAACTATCTTTACTTCCTCAAACATTCTTTCTAAAGTATCCATGTTTGAATGAGAAACCAAAATATCATCCATGTAATGGTAAATTATAGATTTAGGGAATTGCTTATGTATTATTTCCAATGGCTGATTTACAAAGTATTGACACAAGCTGGAGCTATTGAGCATTCCCTGTGGGAGGACAGTCCACTGGTATCTCCTAGTAGGCCGAGAGTTATTATAAGTAGGCATTGTGAAGGCAAATTTTTTTCTATCCTTTTCTTGTATAGGAATAGTGAAGAAGCAATCCTTCAAGTCAATAACTATAAGAGGCCATCCTTTGGGTAACAGAGAAGGCAGAGGAATTCCAGACAATAGAGGGCCCATAGGTTGAATTACCTTGTTGACAGCTCTTAGATCTGTCACCATTCTCCATTTGCCAGATTTATTTTTTACAACAAACACAGGAGAATTCCAAATGCTAGTTGACTCCTCAATATGTCGAGCATCTAATTGCTCCTGTACCAATTGTTCTTAAGTCTGTAATTTATCTTTAACTAAAGGCCATTGCTTAACCCATATCGGCTTCTCAGTTAGCCATTTTAAAGGAAGGGCTATTGGTACCTCTAAAGACTTGTTAATTGCTTTATGTTCTTGTAAAGCCTGAATGGTTGGTTACCTTTGTGCCTACTACCTTATTAGATCCTTCCTAGAATTTTGAGTTCCTGGGACTGCAGAAATGTTAATCTGGGTATTCCATTGTTGTAGCAGGTCACAGTCCCATAAATTTATTACAATATCAGCTACATAAGTCTTTAGCTTTCCTCTTTGACCTTCTGACCCAAAGCAGTCAACCCATCTCATCTTTGTTTAACTCAAGATATGGTTCCAATTCCTAGTAACCAAACATCTGCCTCTTGAATAGGCAATTTGGATGCCAAGATTCTGGAATGATGATACTCACATCTGCTTCTGTGTCTATCAAGCCAACAATCACAATCCCATTTATATGTACTCTCAGCTTTGGGCTCTGATCATTTATAGAAGTTTGTCAAAATATGCTTCTTATTTCCTAATTGAATTTTTGACTTATCCTCCAAATTTAAGCAATTATTAAGAACCTTATGGTCTTGCAAAGAAGCACCTAGAGTTTTTAATTTTCTTGGTATGACATGTCCTCCACAGTTACTGGAAATGACTATGCCACTTTTGGCTTTGGGCCTGTGAGAGGCCCCTTAGGGAGATTCCTGATGGTATCAGGTTGCCTTGTCTGTCTGTTGTTGGTCTGCATTCATTGGTCCAATGCCGTCCTTTACCACACCTCCTACATGTACCTGAAGGGCAAGGTTTCCTATTCCTGCCATTCCCAGATGAAGTGGTATTTCTAGAAATTCCTTGCCTGCCATCCCTTTTCAGGTGTCCTAATTTATCACAATTAAAACATTTGTTGACTTGTTGTCCCCTCATCACTTTGGAAATCGATTCCCCTACCCAAGATTCATCTTCATAGTTAAATGTCTGAAAATTCAGGGTATGCTGAATCCATTCATCCATAGGTGCTGATCTAGACCTTAAAGGCCCAATTATCTTTTTGTAGCCTTAGTTTGCATTTTCAAAAGTCAGTGATTCAAGAATTAGTCATCTAGCTTCTGGGTCTGTTACTCCTATCTTTACAGCCTTAATTAATCTTTGCAAAAAGCCAGTATAGGGTTCTCCCTGTCTCTGCCTAATATGACTACCTTTTTTCTTGGTTCTGATATCCTATCCCATGCATTCAAGGATGCTTTGTGACATAGGGACAATACTTCTTCATCATAAAGAGCTTGAACCCATAGATCAACATAAGCTCCTATGCCAAGAATTTGATCCTGAGAAACCTCCACACCTTTTGCTCTTACTTGCTATTCCATATGTTTGAATTCTTCTCTGAAATAAACTCCAAACATCAAGGAAGTTCCATCTTCTAACACCATTGAAGCTAACTGGGAGAAATCATGGGGTATAGCTGTGACATTAGAAGCCCAAGTTCTTTTCATTTCCTTAACAAATATTGAGTGCAAGCCATAATTAGCAAGGGCTTGCTTAATTTCCAGTAGGATCATTCATTCCTACTGGCGTCCATCTAGCTTCTTTGACTCCCTTTGATCCTTTAAAGGTTGACGCTTTGTCAGAATAAATTACAGGGTATGTCACTAAAACCCTGGGTAAACCAGTTCTGGCAGCTGGTGGTGGCATTGTATCTTACCCTTGTATCTTCTCACCTGGTTCATCAGCTCCAATAATTTCCTCAATCATTTCAAATCTCTTAATCATTGTCTCACGTAAGGCCTCAATCTCCTGACCTGCAAAGGTTAGTAGTGATTTCCCAATGATATTAATTTTCTGGTCCCCATTCTGCACTTGTGATTCTAAGGTTTTAAAGTTGCCTTTCGAAGATAGCATCTCCTCCATGAACTGCCCCTGGATATCGTGTAAGTTGCCATTCTGGAGGTATATTCTGTCTGTTGCCTTATCAAAACTCTGTGATAACTTCTCAAAGTCAAATTCAACAGTCTGGACCCTTTCAGGCAAGTTCCTCAGATAAGGAGTCAATTTTGCCTATCATGGTATTAATCATATCAATTAATGCCAAATAATTCCATAATGATATTATATGAAGAAAGAAACTAAAAACTAATAACAAGTAAATTGAGGCACCTCCATAGACATATACACCTCTTGTGATTTCTTCCAAAGTGGCTGCAAACGCCACGGCTAGAGTCCCATTAACAACGAAACCTGCCATTTTACCTGTTAACCAGCTGATGACACTGTTTCCGTGTCACAACCAGAATCAATGGAATGGTGTCAGGATAGATCCTGTGGTTCTCAAGAAGTTAGATGTATAAAAAATCCAGTGGCTGATAAACAGCACGACTCATGCTGGGCACCCACCCTGCTCAGACCCGATACAGGGGTCATGACACAGCCACTTTGAGAACGGCAGACTGAGAATGGCTGATCACTGCTCGGAGTCCATTCAAAACCCACTCAGACTGTACGGGCCCATGGATCCCGGGAGACATGGAGTTACCACGGTTGAGAGAGGGTTCATGCCAAGCCAAGTTGGCCAAACCAAGCTGACCAAGCGGAGCTGACAGCAGTCAGCCGAGCCAGAGGCAGGCAGCCAAGCCAGGGGATAGGGAGTGTAGGGTGGTTCTAAAACCAAACACTGGGTGCCTGATAATGTGTGAAACAATCACACACCAGTTTGGATTCAAAGGGTTATTTAGTTGAGGGGAAAAACTTACAGAACACTGTCCTACATGACAGCCAGGAAAGGAGTCTAGTCACTGGAGCAAGAGAGCAAGAGGAGGGCTGTCACTGCTTTTTAAAGCGAAATAGACTATGGACTGATATCTCGGCGGCTCTTGGCTGAAGGAGCAGAAGGCACTCCTGCAGCAGGTAAATTTATAATCATCCCAAACTCAGATGCCTAGACAACAGCACAAGAACACAAACAATAGCCATGGCATTACGTCTCCACGAGAGTCCAGCTATCCTACCACAGAGGCCCTGGATATTCCGACATAGTTAAAACACAAGAAAAGACCTTCAAGCATATGAAAAAAATAGAGCTCTTAAAAAAACAAATGAATCCCTTAAAGAAATCCAGGAAAACACAAACAAATAATTGGAAGAAATAAATAAATTGTTTAAAGATAGTCAAGAACATGTAAACAAATGGTTGAAGAAAACAAATAAAACTGTTGAAGACCTATAAATTTAAATAGAAATAATAAAGAAAATCCAAAATGAGAGAATTCTCAAAATGAAAAATTTGGAAACTCTAGCAGAAACCACAGAGGCATGCTTCACCAAAAGAATACATGTGATGGAAGAGAATCTCAGGCTTTGAAGATACAATAGGATAAATGGATACATTTGTGAAAGAAAATGGCAAATCCAAAAAGTTCTTGACATAAAACATCCGGGAAATCTGGGACTGTAAGAAAATATCAGTCCCAGGAACAAAAAGAATAGAGGAAAGAGACAAATCTCAAAGCCCCAGGAAATATTTTCAATACAATCATAAAAGAAAATTTTCCTAATCTAAAGAAGGGGATGTCTGTTAAGGTACAAGAAGCATACAGAACACCAAATACATTAGATCAGAAAAGAAACTCCCTAGTCATGTAATAATCAAAACACTAAACACACAGAAAAAGGAAAGTCTTTTAAAAATGGCAAGGGGAAAGACCAAGTAATATATAAAAGCAGATCTCTTAGAATTAGATGTGATTTATCAATGGAGACTCTAAAAGTCATAAGGACATGTGCATATGTCTTGCAAATTCTGAGAAAACTGATGTCAGATTTTTATACCCAGCAAAACTTTCAATTACTGTAGATTTATAAGAACAGATATTCCAAAATAAAGTCAAAATTAAAATATATTTACATTCCAGATCTACAGAAGGAGCAAGAAAAAAATTCCAGCCTAAGGAGGTTTATACCCATTTGAAAACTAGGAAATAAATAATCTCACACCATTAAAACAGAAGAATGGAAAGACACACAGAGACCACCACTATCACCAACAATAAAATTACAGGAATCAACAACTATTGATCTTTGATATCTTTCAATATCAGTGATCTCAATTTCTCAATAAAAAGACACAGATTAACAGAGTAAATGAAAAAACAGGATCCATCCTTCTGCTGTATCCAAGAAGCATGTCTCAACATCAAGGATAGATAAAGGGTTAGAAAAAAATATATATTTCAAACAAATGGATCTAAGAAGTAAGCTAGTGCAGCCATTCTAATATCTAATAAAAAAGGCCTTAAGCCAAAATTAATTGAGAGAAACGGGAAATGATACTACATTCTAGTCAAAGGAAAAATCCACAAAGATAGCAGTTCATTTCTTAACATCTGTGAACCAAATGAAATAGCAGAGTAGTTTGTAAGTGAAACACTACAAAACTTAAACCACATAGTAACCCTCACAGAGTGATAATAAAAGACTTTAATATCAGACTCTTACCAAGTGACTGGTCATCCAGACAACACGTAAAGAGAAAACACTGAAAGTAACAGATTTTATAAACCAAATGGACCTAACACGTTTACAGAACATTTCACTCAAACATAAAAGAATATACCCTTTTTCTGTACCTCATGGAACTTTCTACAAAATTGAACACATACTCAGACACAAAGCAAGTCACAACAAATGCAGGAAAATTGAAATAATTTCTTGTATCCTATCAGCATGTCACAGATTAAAGCTGGATATCAACAGCAACAGAAACAACAGACATCTTACAAAGTTATGGAAACTGAACAACTCTTTACTAAATGGAAAATTGGTGGAGAGAGAAGTAAAGAAATTAAAAACTTTCTGGAATTCAATGAGAACAAATACACAGCATATACAAACTCATGGAACACGCTGAAAGTGGCAGTAAGACAAAAGTTTGTAGCACTAAAGGCCTACATTAAAAACATACAGCAGGGATCTCATACTAACAATTTAACCTCAGAGCACCTGAAAGTTCTAGAATTTATCATATTTGGGAGGAGTAGATGGCAGAAAGTAATCACATTCAGGGTTAAATGAAATCGAAACACAAAGAACAGCACAAAGGATCAATTAAACAAGAGGTTGGTTTTTTTTTGAGAAAAATAAACAAGATAGGCAAATCAAGCTTACTAACTTGAAAAGAAAAAAAAATACTCAAATAACAAAAACTGAAACATGAGGACATAAAAACAGACAACTAGAAGTACAGAAAATCATTAAAAATCATTTTAAAAATCATTAAAAAAAAAACCCTGGACTGCACCAAGTTTAAAATCTGAAGGAAATGGATAAATTTATGCACTTATCAATGTTAAAAGAAGATAGGGCACACAATTTAAATTGACCTAAATCCCCCCATTAAAGAGATGTCGGTAAATGTTTCATATATATATTTATTTCAAATGTTTCATATATATATATAATCTCCAGGCCAGATGGTTTTAGAACAGAATTCAATCAGAATTTCAAGAAAGAGTTAACGTTGATATTTTTCAAATTATTCCAGTAAGAAAAACAGGAGGAAAATTGTCTAGTTCTTTCTATGAAGTCACAGTTACCCTGATCCAGTAATCACATAAAGATTTAACAACAAAAAAAGCGAATTACAGACCAATTTCTCTTATGAACATAGATGCAAAAATACTCATTAAAATATTACAAACTAAATCTAAGAACACATGAAAAAATTCTCCCCCGTGATCAAGTAGGCTTCATCCCAGAGACCTTGGGATGGTTCAATATATGATAATCAGTAACTATAATCCACCATATTAACAAACATAAAGGAAAAAGAGCACATGCATATCTTATTAGATGCATAAAAGCCTTTGACAAAATCCAATCCCTTTTCATGATGAAAGTCCTAGAGTGATTAAGGTGACAAACATAATAAAGGCAATTACTGAAAGCCTATCGCCAATATTAAATTAAATGGAAAGAAACTCAAAACCATTTCACTAATATCAGCAACAAAACAAGGTATTTCATTCTCTCCATATCTGTTCTATATAGTGTTTGAAGTTTAAGCTACAATAAAAGGAAACTGAAGGAGTTCAAGGAGATACAACTTGGAAAGGAAGAAGTCAAACTATTGCTATTTAGATATGATTCAATAGTATACATAAGTGGCTCAAAAAACTCTACCAGGGAACCCCTACAGCTGATATGTGACAGTAATGTGACAGGATACATGATTAACTCAAAAGAATCAGTAGCCCTCCTACATACATAAAGATACTAAACTAATAACTGCAATATAGATATGTAGGACCTGGTGTAGATCCATGTAGGTCCTGTGCTTGTTGCTTCAGTCTATGTTGAGGGCTTTCATTCACATGGACTTGAGTTATATGCAGGGTGATAAATATGATCTATTTGCATTCTACTGCATGAAGCCAAACAGATTGACCAGAACCATTTGTTGAAAATGCTTTTTCCACACTGTGTAGTACTAGATAGTTCATCAACAATCAGGTGTCCACAGGTGCATGGACTATGTTTTGCCTTTCAATATGATTCATTTGATCGGTATATCTGGTTTTAAGCTAGTACCATACTCATTTTTTTTTTTTACTATAGATCTGTAGAAAAACTTGAAATCAAGAAAGGTGGAACATTCAATGGATCTTTTATTGTTTGGCATTGTTTAAGCCATCCTGAACCTTTTGTTTTTCCATATGAAGTTGAGAATTTTCCTTTCATGATCTGTAAAGAATTGTGTTTGTGTTTTGATGGAGATTGTTTTGAATCTATAGATTGGTTTTGGCAGGGTGTCCATTTTTGCTTTGCTAACCATATAGATCTATTATCATGGAAAATCTTTCTATCTTCTTTGATTTCATTTTTCAAAGACTTGAAGTTTTTAACATGTTGGATTCTCATTTGTATTTTGTTTTTTGGTTAGAGTTTTCCCAAGATATTTCATATTATTTGAGGCATTGTTTCTTTCTTACTCTATTTGTCATTTGTAGATACAAGGGCTACTGAGTTATTTTTTTTAAGTTAATCTCGTATCTGGCAATTTTGATGAAAGCATTTATCAGCTGTAGAAACTCCCTGGTAGAGTTTTTGGGTCTCTTAGGTATATTATCATATTATGTACAAGAGACACCATGTTTCATATTGGCCATCCACTTCCAGGTGTGGGGCCTGCCCTTAAGTGTGGTTTGTTTATTCGCTGAGATTTTTCCTGTTTGAATGTCTTTTAATTGGAGAAAACTTTTGGGTTTGGGATAGAATCTTGTATCTACTTCCACTCACAGTGCTGGGACTCCCATGTAGAACAGATCAAGCCCTGTGCATGTTTTTACAGTCACAGAAAATATTTTCAACAAAATAATAGAAATTTTTTCCAAACTAAAAGGTAAGATATCTATTAAGGAAAAAAACACATGCAGAACACCAAAGAGCTGGGACCAGGAAAAAAAAATTTCTTGCAATACACAATAATCTAAACACAAAATGTAAAGAAGAAAGAAAGAATATTAAAATCAGCCAAAAAAGTTGCAAGGAAAAATAATACCAAGTTACATATAAAGACAGACCATTTGAATAACACCTGACTTCTCAGTGGAAATTCTGAAAGCCATAAGGGCCTGGAAAGATGTTCTACAAGGTCTTTGAAACCTGAGAGATTATAGATGCTAGCCTAGACCATTATACACAGCAACATTATCAATTATAATAGGTGAAGAAAAAAGAAGCAATTTTTGTCTAGCAAGCCAGGTCTAAAAAGACACTAGAAGGAAAATTTCATTCTCAAAAGAAGTCAATGACATTTAAGAGAAAACAAGTAACAATTAATTCCAGGACAATTAGACAAAAGTAGGAAAAAAAACCCACACAACCTCAACAATAAAGCAGTGCTTATTAATAAGTCTCAGTATTAATGGTCAGTTTACCTATTAAAAAGATATTGACTAACAATTCAATATTGAATTAAACATTGAATTAGAAAACAGGATATTTCATTCTGCTCCACCAAAAAAAATACTTCACAAATGCATACAGTACCTCAGGGATAAATGATGGAAAATGTTATCCCAAGATAATGTAACGGAGAACTGAGTAAGTGTGACTCTTTAAATATATGAGAAAACAGATTTCAAACAAAACCTGATCAACAGAGATAAAGGGGGACACTACATACTCATCATAGGAAAAATCAATTAGGGTGATATTAAAATTCAAAAAATTTATGCATCCATATTCATAAAAGAAGCACTAGTACAGCTAAAATCATATTTTGACCCTAAGTGTCATAATGTGGAATTTCAGTACCCCGATCTCACTAATAGACTGGCTATCCAGACAAAATTTGAACAGAAAAACTCCAGACTTAAATAATGTTCTAATCTAAAGGACCAAGTCCACATCTACAGAATATTCCACACAAACATTAAATATTATGTTTTATTCTCAACATCCCATGTAATTTTCTAAAAAAAAAAATCATTCTATTAAGACACGGAAGAAATAAAATGAAGACATCAGAAGATTTGGAAAGATCTCCCATGCCTGGGGATTAGAAGGAGTGTTATTGAGAGAATTCACATCAAAATTCCTACACAATTCTCCAAAGAAACTGAAAAACGAAATAAAGCAACAAAACCAAACCTGCTCAGCTTCATTGAAACAAACATTCCAAGATGTATCACCATCCCTGATTCCAAAGTATACTATAGACCTTAGTTATATGTTCTAAAAACTTTATAGTGTTGCCTAAAAACAGACATATAAATCAAAGTGATCAAACTGAAGACCCATCTATAATTCCACAAACACGAACACTTGATCTTTTATAAAGATCCAAAAACACACACCGAGCAAAAGAAAACTTCTTCAGAAATTTGTATTGGTATACCGACTGGATACATGAAAGAGTGAAAATAGAATCATATCCACCACCATGCACAAAACTCCACTCCCAAATGAGAAATTCTGTGAATATGCTAGAAGAAAACTAGGGAAGAAGCTTGAACTCACTGGCACAGAAAAGGACTCTATGAACAGGATAGCAGCAATACAGACATTATTAACAACAATTGCTAAATGATACCCCCAAGAAACTGGAAACTTTCTATATGGCAAAAAACACATCATTCAAACAAAGCAGCAACCTTCTCAAGGAAAACGTAAAGCTTATCAGAAAGCTTATCTGAAAGAAGGTTAGCATCTATAACACATAAGGAACTAAAAAACGTAACAACAATAAAACCCCTGAATATCAAGAAAGCAAAAAAAAAAAACAATTTAAAAAATTAAATGTAGAACTAAATGGACAGATTTCAAAAGATGAAACATAAATGACTGAGAAACACATTTGTCGTGTTCAATACCCTTTAGCCATAATAGACATGAAAACTGAAGCTACTCTGTGAGTTCATCATACTACAGGCATAATGATTAATGTTAAAATAAAAGAGAAGGAAAATGAGTGCACTTTGCAAGAATGTAGGGAGCACTTATTCAGTGCCGTTGGGAGAAGTAACTGGTACTGGCCTTGTGAAAACCAGTATGGAATTTTCTCAAAACGCTGAAAATTGATACACCTCACGATCCAGTTATACCACTCTTGGGACACATGTCCAGGGAGCTCTCCATGGTACTACAGAGATGCTTGCTCACCCATGTTCATTGCAGCTCTACACATAACATCCTGGAACTGGTAATAGTCTAGATGTCCATCAACTGACGGGAACATAATGAAAATGCAGTGCACTTACACAGTGGAATATTATTTGGCTGTTAAGAAAAGTGAAATTCACAGAAAAGTGAATGGAACAGGAATCAAACATTCTGAGTAGAGTAACCCAGAAAATTTGTATGTTTTCTATTATCTGTAGAAGTTAACTTTTGAGATTTCAGTATGTAAGTTTCATATAAAGTAATCACAGAGGTTAGACATCTGGAAAGGGACTAGGTGGGAGGAGAAATTCTTACAAGAAAAGAGAAATGGAGTGTTGTGTTGTAAAGAAATAAGGGAATAATAGAATAGATTAGTGGGGAAAGGTACAGAAGGGCTGGGTAAAGAAGGGTGTATGGGGATGAACACTTAACACATACCAAAAGCCTTTGGAAAAGTCATATGAAACCTAGTAGTGTAATATATATATATATATATATATATTACAGACTACTTCTGAAGCTTCTGATTGCTCTCTATATTCTTACAGTAGGGCCCTATTGCTGAAGCTGCATCATTCTTATGCTATCACGCATGGAGGATTGGTATTGTGCCTAACTAGAATCTTTACCCATAACTGACTAGCATTCATTATGGTAATACTTTGCATGTTACCAGCTGAGAAAGGACATGCTTTATATCATCCAGCTACAAATCCTGTTAACAACAACAAAATGTTAAACTCTCTACAAAATATGCTGATGGACTAGTGCCTCAAGTATTGTGGGAAAATCCAATCATTTTTAGATTTGATTTAAAGTCCACTCCATATTGGGCATTGTCGTTGGAGGCTGCTTGTACGTTTTGTGGCTGCTCAGACTCCCAAAATTATATTATTTAAATCACTGCTTTACCAATCACTTAAGCATATTGCTATCTAGCTATTATATCTTTGGCTAACCCATTTCTATTATTTTATATTTTAACATGAGGCTCGTGGCCTACCAGCGAGGTTCCAGCTGGAATATAGCATTTTTCCCTATGGTGGCTCAATGACGTATCCCTAACTCTGCCTACTGTCTTTCTATATATCTCTTGAAGTCTGGCAAAATTCTGTTAAGCCATTGCCCGAAAGCAGCTTCTTTATTAACCAATAAAAGGAGCCTATATACAGAAGGATTTCCTGTAATATTCTGTCTCTTTAAGAGACATACCACGCCCATATGGTACCATACCTTCCTGCTTGCAGCACCAGAACCCCACTGTCTCTCTTTCTGTTCCCTCTCTTAGAGAGGTAGCCTCCCTCCCTTTATCTTCTCTCTCTCTCTCTCTCTCTCCCCCTCCCCTCTTCTTCCCTTTTCTTTCCCTTCCATAACCCATCTAATAAATGTCTAACTTTACTCTGTATGGTATGTTTATCTGTCTTTCTCACCCGCCAGCCGCAGTCACGAGGAGATCTGCCGCAGAGTTGAGTGCTCTGTCCCTCTAGGGACTGGTTGCTTTCCGGACCCGGCAGCTTGCAGCAAACCCATCTACATGGTGTGCCTATCTCTGTGTCCCCCATCTGCCTCCTACACCTTCCCTGCCACGTGGTCTCTGGGACTGGCTGCTTCTGGGTCCCCAGCAGTCCTGGAGACTCGCAGCAACTGTGCCTCCTACCCGCCACATGCCCACACTGCTCTCTGGGGACCAGTCGGCCGCCACATGGCAAGGGACCAGCCACCTTGGTTTGAGGACCTACTGCGTGGTCTTGACCCCGCAGCAAGCTGCTGGGGACCGCAGCAAATTCATTACACTACCCACACCACGATGCACACCCCAAATGGCTAAATTGGCAAAACAAAACAAATACAAACAAACAAAAGCCCAAGACTTGATATGTCAAGGGGAAAACCTACTACTCTTATTTTGCTAAAGGGATATAGGAATAAAATGATGCCGAATAACATATTACTATATCCATAGATCAGAGCATTACTCAGAAAATCTTCTTATTGCAATTTAAGTAATTAACAAACATCCATAGTAGAGAGAGGAGAAAGAGACAGAGAGAAGGAGAGAATTTTAGATGATTTGGCCCTAAAATGTATTTTTTAAAAATAAAGTCATCCCCTCAAGGCTCAGTAATCTAAGTGATGACAATACAGAAAGATTACAAGAGCCAGAGGTGGAGGATGACTTCAAAGAAACATTGCCATCCAGACACAGTTCTTCTCATAGAGACTGTTACAGCACACATAGTAAAAGTTCATACTGGACAAAAAAACAAACAAAACAAAAACAAAAACAAAAACCGCATTGGGTTTAGATAGTGAAATGGGGACCCATCCCTATCCAAGAAGAGACTTGAATTTGATACCTGATGTGTTCTCCAATGAAGTGTCTCTGTCTCCATCAACCACACTCTAGGGAAGGTCCCATGATCAGGATTAGTTGACTAACACAAAGTAGACTTTATTTTTTTTAATATAATATTTGTTTTATTTGAATATTTTTTATCTTACTAATTTTCTCTTTTATGATTTTGTATATTTTGATTTTTGTGCTTCGGATTTTATTAGTATATGGAGTTTGCTGAGAGAGAGATAGAGAGTGAGAGAGTAGATGTGTGAGAGAGAACGAGAGAGAACTTGAACACATGAGGTTTGGGGATAGGAAAGTAGAGGATGATATGGAAAGAGTTGGAGAAGGAGACAGAATATTATTAAAATATATTGTACAATTTTTTTAAAAAAATATAAAAGACAATATTTTGATAAGGACATGTTATTAAATTATAATTACATGATGTGATATCATTTTTGAAGTCTAAGCAAGTTTAAGAAAAATGTATCTTTTCCACAATATATAAAAATAATAAAAGGAATTTTTATTAATGGTTCTCTTCATAGTTGAATTATGGGTCTCTCTTTCTCTTTCTCTTTCTTTAAGTTCTTTCACATTTCCAAAATGAACAATCAGTTTTTATTGAAAATAATACTTATTTAGAAAAGATGAGCCCTTTGCTCCTTGCTACTTGTCTTCTGAGCGCTTCTCCCAGTCATAAGATCAGCCAGTGTTTACATCTGTGGCACAAAAGAATGCAAATATTTACTCGCTAAACAGTGGGAAGGGTTTTCAAGGCATTTGTTGGCTGTAAGCACTTGTACAGTGAGTTGATTAAGATTTGTATACCCCTTAAAAGTGTGGAGATTAAAGGAGAGGCCTAAAAACGCATGCATAATTAGAGAGGGGACGGTGGCTGTGTTTGGGACATGATTAACTGGTAATCAGTGAAGAACAACTGATTATTAGCTGTTGGTCTTAGGGGAACCCACTCAGTGCCCTAATTAAAGTGAACTTGAAGTCTTCACATCTCCATTCAGTGGCAATTTCATTATAATATTCAGTTCTTTGCCTGAGATCTGCCTTCCCCCTCTTTAATCATATGTTTTGCATTTGTGTAACACCTTCCTTGATTAGTTTCTCTACAGGATTAGCTCTTGATAACTGCATGGTTTATGAAAGCAAATGTCACATATAAGACAATCTGGATTTTGAGGTTTCTTGTCAGCCTTGGAATTTTTCAAAAAGGAAAATCAAACAAAACCCACGATCTTGTTTTAATTAACAGGCCTTTCTTTGTTTTCTGAATAGTTTCCTTGGCTCTGAATATTTTTTATAGATATGGCTTTAGAGAAAATGAATATCTCAATGACTCCAGAGAAATAAAAACATATTTGCATTTTCATCTTAGACTCAGGAGATTTTTATTAATTGCGTTATTCCCAGGGTGATGGTCACTGCTAGGAAAGCAGTAGGTCTCCTTGGCTCTGGGGGTGCTGCTTAGATTAAAAATACCCTCTTTGCTTTGAAAAATGCAGCACAGAGTCTCTAAATGTGTGCCTTTGTAGTTCTAAACAAAATAGTGATTTAGCAATTACCCTATTAATTTGATCAGGGTTGACAGCTGAACTGGGGCTTACTTGAATAATGTAGTCCTTTGCATGAATTTTTGGCTACAAAGCTTCTGGGTTAGCTATATAATTCATTGATAAATGAACTCAATTAAAAATCCCCAATTTCATTATGCCCAACATAAGCCTAGAAAGAGAAAGTTCAGTTTACCCTAAATATGTGGAAAGAGAAGAGTTTTATAATTATGACATAAGAGCATGGCTGTTTGATATTTTGAAAGTAGTAAACTGTATAATTACAAATACAAATATTCTAATATTTCCAGTTCTTGACCTGTGTTACAATTTCTATCCTAAAACAAGCATTTTATTTTTAAGATGTAGCATTTCTTGGCAACATTTTCTATAGTCTACAAAGTAAGTTATTAGGTATAAAATACGAAACCACATCCAAATTTGCTTGCATTTTCAGTATGCTAGTATTATGTAGAATTGCTCATTAAAAGCAATCAATATTTTTTTTGTAATGCTGTTTGTAAAATGAATAATTCTAAAAATTGTCACTTGACAAAATGATGGTCTTAGTTATGAATATTTTAATAGATGGATTTTTTTTGTAATACGCTATCTGTAAATAGTTTTAACTGCTGGTTTAAAGACTGCAGAGTAGCAACTTGGAAAATTTTAATTGAATGAATGTAAATACTCTGAAGGTTATTCTGCTCCATTTGGGATCTTTCCCTAATCTTGTTGATTCACTGAATAAGTGACTACCTCCCCATCTTTATGATTGTAGTCATTGTTGCCTCATTCTTGCTATGAAAACAGATCTAGTGTTTTATTTAATTTTGCATTTCAAAACATGTACATTTCTATTTTGCTCAGACACAGTCTTCATACAATATTATAAAGAAATTTTTTCTAATTTCTCAATGGAAAGCAATTTCAATCATTAAATTGTTGTTATACAGATATTTTAACATTTTAAACTTTAGTTTATTTGGTAACAGAAAAGCTTGTATCAGTAGTAATAAATTGAGAACTTTTGTGAGTATACATTTTGAATGTCAGTAATGTGTAAAATTTTAGAAGCTTATAAATTATTAGTCTGTTCAATACTGAGCCTTATTAAATACAGTGATAGCTGATAATTCCCAAGGTCCTGAATGCTCTGATAAATGTGGCCATAGGGAGTGTTTAGTGCAATCTCAACGTGCATCTAGAATATAACAAAATGGGAGTAAGAGCTTGAAATGCCCACTTTATAGCCTTTCATTTAATTCTAAAATGGTATCTCAATTTGACTCAACATATGGACGGTTTCTCTTGATAATATGTTTAATTTTTGCAAACTATCTTGAAATAATATAATGATATTATATATTTAACCCACAATATAAGTATCTCCCTATTCTTTGTCTTAACATTTCATGTTTATCTGTATGTAAAATGTATCAAAATATGCTGCTACAATTTAGGAATTTAATAGTTCATTTTCTTTTCTATTTACACTTTAATTTCATTTTCATGTCTCATCCCTATAGAGTCATATTTTTGGTAAGTTAAATCTATTAAATAACAACTAAAAAGAGGATTTGTGTGTGTGTATGTGGGTGTGTATTTTATCCGCATGTGAATACCTGTGTGTATCCATGATGATCTGTGCGTGCACGTGTGAAAGTCAGAAGACATAAAACACTGTCTTGTGCATTGTGTTATCCCCAGAGCTCATCAAATATGTTTTGAATTCAGATAATGTGGAGGTTTTGAACAGTGTGTATTCTAATCACTTTGTACAGTTTGTATTTCAGTGGAATATGTCTTTGCCGATTACATTTGACTTCTATAATATATAATTAGTTTATTCATATTTCAACTTCTATGCTAATTTTAAAATTTAAGTTAATCTGATTGGCGTTCGATTCTATCACATCTCCATAGCCAAGCACTTCAATGATATACAAGTATAAGTAGTGATCTCAGCTCTCCAGTCTTTTCCTTAGTGCCATATTTTCTCTTAGCAAAGTAAGTGTGCATATGGATGGAGTGATGTTGTTCTTAGAAAAGGAGGTCTCTTATTCATCAGCGCATATCTTATGTACTGACCAGCTGATGTCTTAAGTACTTGGGAATCCTCTTACAATTGTCTTTCTGTCCTGAACTCAGACCAAGTTCAAGTCATGACTTAGCTTTGAAGACTGCCTACCTACCAATTCACCTGTTAAATACTAGCTTTATAACAAAACTAACCTTTCTTTCAAGGTTCTTAATAATATTATGGAGTACATAGTAGAAATTTTATTTAGTATTTTAGAATAATGAATTACACTAATAGATCTTGTATTATACACACACACGTCGACACACACAGACACACACAAATCAGTGGTCTTCTATAATTTAATTTAAATACAATTTACAATTTCTTTCTTTTTATTTACTTATTTTTAGTTGAGCTATATGTTTTTTGTTCATTCCCATTCCTTACTTTCCTCTCCAGTGATTCACCCTCCCCTCCCTCCCTCCCTCCCCCCGCTCATACTTACAGTTTACTCAGGAGATCTTGTTTGTCTTTTTAGCTCCTTCCTATGTAGTTCCATGTATGTCTCTTTTAAGGTCCTCTTTGTTATCTAGGTTTCTGAAGTTTTTGATTGTAGACTGGCTGTTGTTTCCTTTATGTCTAAAAACCACTTATGAGTGTATACATATTATATTTGTCTTTCTGAGTCTGGGTTATCTCACTCAATACGTTTTTTTTTTTCCTAGACCCATCCATTTGCCTACATATTTCAAAAAAATCATTATTTTTGCCTTTGAGTAGCACTCCATTTTGTAAAAGTACCACATTTTCTTTATCCATTCTTTAATTAAGGGGCACCAAGGTTATTTTCACATTCTGGCTATTATGAATAATGCTGCTGTGAACATAGTTGAGCATGTGTCCTTGTGGTATACTTAAGCACCCTTTGGGTATTGTACCCAAAACTGGTATTGCTGGGTCTTGAGATAAAATTCAATGTCAAGAATTCATGTTTCTTAAATTCATGAGCTATCACCATACTGATTTCCAAAACAGCTGTATTTTTGCATTCCCATCAACAATGGAGGAGTGTTCGCCTAATGCCACATCCTCTCCAGCATAAATTTTCATCAGTGTTTTTGATCTTGGCCCTTCTGGCAGGTGTAAGATGGAATCTAGAGTTGTTTTGATTTGCATTTCTCTAGTGGCTAAAAATGTTGAACATTTCCTAAAGTGTCTATCAGTCGTTTTAGATTTGTCTGTTTAGAGTTCTCTGTCTAGGCTTGTACCTTATTTTTATTGAGTTATTTGTTCTTTTGTTGTCAAACTTCTAGAGTTCTTTGTATATTTTGGAGATCAGCTTTCTGTCTGATGTGGGGTTGGTGAAGATGTTTTGTTATTCTGTAGACTGCTGTTTTGTCTTGCTGATTGTGTTCTTTGCTTTACAGAAGCTTCTCAGTTTCAGGAGGTCCCATTTATCACTTGTTCTCAGTGTCTATGCTTCTGCTGTCAACGTAATCTACCTCATAACAAACTGAAAGAAAAAAAAACACATTATCATCTCATTAGATACTGAAAAAGCCTTCGACAAATTTAAGCACTCCTTCATGATAAAAGTCTTGGAGAGAGCAGGGATACAAGGAACATACTTAAACATAATAAAGGCAATATACAGAATGCCAACAGCCAACATAAAACTAAATAAAAAGAAACTTAAGGCGATCACACTGAAATCAGGAACAAGACATGGTTGTACACTCTCTCTGTATCTATTCAGTATAATACTTGAAATTCTTGTTTCAAAAGGACAATTTACAATTTAATATTAATTTGCAACACTTATTATTTATTTTTATATTTTTTAAAACAAAGTTATGAAGGTACATGGCTATAGAATTAGGTGAATTAAGAGCACTTGGATTCATGGAAAGAGAGAGAGAAAATACCTGAGATATCTGAGTATTTGAGTAGAAATGATAAAGAACAAATGCTTTGCTTTCTGAATCCTGATACAAGGGCAGCAGATATATAAGCTGATTTATTCTTCACTTCCATCTGAACTTTGAATTTGGGAAGATTCTAGAAGAGAAAAGCAGAAATGCACTTGCTATTTGTAGTGCCATGAACACATTGTGGCAGTGATATCAATAGTGACTTTCAGTGTCAGAGGAAGAGATGTCACATTGGGCTGTTCTGAAGTGTGCCTGTGACCTTAACTCCTGAGTTTTCATCAAGTCTTCTGTAATTTCCCCAAGCTCTATTTTTTATTTCTGTTCAAGTGATGGCAAGATTTTTAAATTTATATTTGTTCTTTTAATTTGTGCATATTTGAAAATGTTTCTCTTATTCATGTGATTATGATACAACAGCATCACTTCTCCCCTCTGTTCCTTCCTCCAAACTCTGCATAAAACCTTCCGTACTCTTTCAATTTCATTCTTTCTTTTTCTTGAATCGTTTTTACATACATATATGTCTCTGTATACATGTTCCTGAGTGGACAAATAGAACCTGCTCGACCTCTGTAATGTTCCTGGCATGTATGTTTGGTATTTGATAACC
The DNA here is from genome assembly GCF_982192425.1 of Myodes glareolus. Taxonomy (NCBI): domain Eukaryota; kingdom Metazoa; phylum Chordata; class Mammalia; order Rodentia; family Cricetidae; genus Myodes; species Myodes glareolus. The sequence goes on from NC_142050.1 coordinate 8,586,584, forward strand.
ATTTATGTGCTTTTCTATGGAGACTATTTCTTCCATTCTCAGCTTTCTTAAATTGCCTGCTCTTTTTGTCTAGGGCTGAAGCCCTTTCTACAGTAGCATGTTTACTGTTATTCTCCTTTGTAGGCTCATGTTTAGGCAACAATACTACTGAGATTTTTATGGACGTATAGTCTTCCACTCCTAGGATACATAATTTCACCTCAACATTCCTGTTCCTCTGGTGCTTACAGTCTTTATATTTTGCTTTCCATAATGATCCCTGAGCTTAGACGCAGAAGTTGTAACACTTTAATAAATCAATATAACCCTAAAGGCATTCTGAATATCCTTCTTATACTCACAGCTAAGTGTGATTCTCACCCTCACCAAGGAAGCTTCTCTTTTAACTGACAGAGATCATTACATAAAACCACAATTAGCTAAAACACAGTTGTGGAATCCAGATACAATCAATGCATATATTTGTATTTATATGAACTTGAAAAACTTAAACTCCTTTTACTAATTTTATAATTACACAACAATTTATTTAACACCACAAGTAGCAGTGTAGAAAGATTCTCTTCAAATTTCACATTTAATCTTTCTTCACAGAATGAGTGACATCATTCTGTAGCTGTCAAATGTAAAAGGAGCGGTGGGCTGTGTCCTGCCACCTGGCTCCCGGCTAGCTTTATCCGAAATAATTACACGGAGACTGTATTCTTTTAAACACTGCTTGGCCCATTAGTTTCAGCCTCTTATTGGCTAACTCTCACATCTTGATTAACCCATTTCTAATAATCTGTGTAGCACCACGAGGTGGTGGCTTACCGGGAGGACTCTAACCTGCAGCTGTCTCGGAGAGGAGAGTCATGGCGACTGCCTCATTGTCTTCTCCCCAGCATTCTGTTCTGTCTACTCCACCTATCTAAGCTGCTGTCCTATCAAAAGTCAAGGCAGTTTCTTTATTAACCAATGAAAGTAACACATAGACAGTTAACCCTCCTCCATCAGTCAAATACATATAAGAACTATTTAGTCTGAGAAATCTTATTTTTTCATAAGTACGTGCCAAGTAAAATAATGCAGTGGTGATTATTACATGCTACTTTTATTTCATTGTAACTGACAGGTTCTACTTTCTTTAAATTGTATAATACAGGTATATTCTAGAACTGTGAAGATTATAAAATGTTAGAGATATGGTAATATCATGAGATTATTAGACAATTTATCAGTATATAAATAAAACGTTGTTAGCTTATGTTTTAGTCATATGGAGTATTTGAAATTTCTTGAGAAAAACAGTATCCCATGCAAGAAATTTTATATTTTTTAAATTCCATTCATTTAGAAGTATTCTAAGTTAAAATAGATTATTCATATTTTAAATCTTTCTAATTTCCTTATAAGACAACTTTGAAAGATGTATGTGGGTTTTATATCTAGGTTTTTTTTTTGAAGAAAAAATTCTCTTGTGTCATGTTATCAGATTCTTTAATATTTAGACAAACTCTGATGATTATTCATATTTTGGTATGTGGGGGTCGCTCCACACCACGTGGTCAGCATCACCACCCACTTCCCACGAGTTCTATATTGTCCTAGGGGTTGAAACACAGACGCACATGACACAGACAGAGTTTCGAGTCATCCTCAAGAAGAGAATGCTCGTTTATTCAGCTTAATCTGGGGTTAATATACCCTTTTGCCTCAGTAAAGAAAAACTCCTCCCACCCAGAGGGGGCTGGGGAAACTGGTGCCTGTGAGAGCTTCCCAGCAAGCAGGTGGTCGAGGGTGCAAGGCAGTGTCAGACAGGTAAGATGGACCTTAGTGCCTGGGCTCTTCCAGGCAGGTTGAGAAATTACCACTTTAAAGCCCTATAGAGCCCTTAGGCTATTATATCAGGCTACAGCATAGCAAGCACGGAACTTAGCAGGAAGCTTAACTGGTTAGTGTAAACATTTCTTGCATCCTGTGCTTTGGCCTTGAGGAACAGGGAAGATAGGGCCTCACATTGGTATACATGTATAGTCCTTAAACATGTTATACAACCTGTGATATTTCACTTGGTTTCCTAAATATCTTAATGTCTACAAATCTTTCCCCGTTTTAAAAATAGAAATAAACAATATTACAAAGATGCTGCCTTTAAGACTTTAGGTGATTTATTATATATAAGTGTAATAGAAATCGAAACTATTTTTCAGCCAGCTAATGACAGTGAGGGCAAATACACCAGGACTTGTTACAGTTTTTCCAGGTCCCATGTTGGTGTTTAAATGACTTTTATCTTTGTTCCTGGGCCAGAAAATATAAACACTGAATATTAGCAGTGCTTGGTCTTATAAGTAAAGAAGGTGTTTCTTCCTGTAAGTAGAGCAAATTGCTGAGAATAATAGGCAAATGAATATTCAGTCCTCGAGAACACTCAAGGAATATTGCATTATGGAAAAGGGAATAGACAGAATGCAAAATGCAGAAGGTATGGGAGAGATCTGTGAAAAAATCCTATTCTGGGATAGTCACAGAGCCTTTGTAATTATGAACTCACAGTATTTGTGGAGATCTGCACTTGGTCTGTATGAATGAAGATTTGGGGGTCCCTCCCACTCATTGTTGAATTATTTGATAAATTCAAGAAGAGGAAAAACCCATGCATGACTTTGCCTTGGATGACCAGAATCTGGAAATTGAATGGCTCAAAGATCTAGGGTAGAACCAAGAAGGAATACCCTCCCCCCAAAAAAACACCCCCAAAAATTGATGAAATGATTTCCAATGATATTCTGCAATACTCATAGAATGGATTGGTGTCGAGCCAACCTTCATCAGAGAGACTTATCTTAGCTGATGGGAACAGATACAGACACCCAGAGCCAAACATTGAGGGAAGTTTGAGGAGCTCTACAGAAGAGGGGTTGGAAGGATTGTAGAATCTAAAGTGGCTGAGGATACTGGGAGAATATGGGCCAAACAATCAACTAATCAGGACTCAGAGGGGCTCAGAGAGATAGAAGTGACCACCACAGAGCCTTCATGAAGCTGAGGCTCTCTGCACACATGTTGTGGCTGTACAAAGTTCTAACAGTGGGAGCTCAGCGTTTGATTCTTTTGACTGCTTTTGGGACCCTTTAACACCTACTGTGTTGCCCTGTCTAGCCTTAATATGAGGGTTTATGCTTAGTCTTATTGTACCTTGTTATGCTGTGTTTGGTTGATATTCCTGGGAGGCCTTCTCTGTTCTGAAAGGAAACAGAGGAGCAGTAGATGTGGGGTAGACTGAGTTTGGCAAGGGAACTGGAAGGAGTCGGGGGAGAGGAAGCAGTGGTCGAGAAGTCTTGTATGAGGGAAGAAAAAAAGAAAAGAAGAGGACAAAAAAATCACTTCTTCCAGTTGTAGACAGACACCCTGAGAAGTCCTACCAAGTTCCAACGAACAATTCCATACCATTATTTTATACAGATGTCATTGGTTAGGCTAAATATGACACACACACACACACACACACATGCACACACACACACACACACACACACACACACAGAGAGAGAGAGAGAGAGAGAGAGAGAGAGAGAGAGAGAGAGAGAGAGAGCACAAAGCAACGATCGCCAAAATCATAATCTGGGAAAGAAACTGCTAGAGGTGTGGGTGAATGAGAGAGATGACAGAGAGTTAGGGGACATAGGGAGTGAGAGTAATTAGAATTCATTTTGTTCATATTTTGTTCATGTGTGAATCGTCAAATCACATATTAACCAAATGAAGTAATGTTACTGGAACAGTACCTACACAAAACCAAATGAGCAATAATCCCAACATAGACAAGTTAAAATGGGATAGACTATTTTCCTTACTGCATAGCTATTGGTAGTTGGTAGTTGCTGGGGAAGGGAACTTCACTATATTTCAAGGATGGGCTCAAATACTATGCAAGCATGAGTCATACTAACTGGATTTAGGAGGTCATTCCAAAAGGAAAAGAAAAAAGGAGAGGGATATTAAAGATTAAGATGAAAGAATGAGGAGTATATATGACCATATTGCATTAGATATCCCCCAATATCTACATTCTTTCTTCTACCAAAGAAGACATATTTGTTATAATAATGGTGATTCTACACTCACATCGTCATCACACAAATTTTTAGCTTACATATGGGTTAACTTTGGGTTTGAACATTTAATGGATTTGGACAAATATTTAATTTCATACAGAATAGCTTTACTGCCTTATCTCACTAAACATGTTAACCCTTATTCCTTCCTAGTGCCTAATTTTTAATCTACTCTACAGATTTTCCTTTGCTATAATATTTTATACATGGAATGGAAACATTAATCTGTTTTCACACAGACTTCTTTTTAGATTATTATGGTTGTGAAAAATGCTGTGGACTGGGATTGAGAATTAGCAAAGTATAATTTAGGAACACCTCATATGTCCAGCATGACAGGTCACTACCACCCTTGGGAGGCCCCTTAAGTTGCCTGACCATATAGTACAGTCGAAGTCTAGTTATAACCTGTCCTCTACGCTACAAGAAGGAAGAAGGGACCCTCCTTGTGACTCAGTTTTTTCAATTGTGAAAAAAGATCACTGATCTTTCTAAGATTCTTCCTGAACTGAAGCTTGTTCATGACACTAGCCAGGCCACAGCTTGTAAGTGACTCTAGTGAATAATAATTGTGTCAGTTCTGTTCTTCTAGAGAACCAAAACAACATAACAGTGATTTCCACGTTTGACTAATTATCAAGGAATATGATTTCTTGATTGTATATAGAGTATTTTTAGTAGAAGAAACTGTTCACCTGCTTTACAGGCCAATTGACAGAGACTTAGCTGTACTGTCAAAGGCAGAGAATGTGGACTTCTGTTGCCTTCATCTCACACATATTTGATATAGTCTGTTTTGGATTTAGGCTATTGTATTTACGTGTGCAAAACTGTCACATTGTTCTAACTTTCAGTATCCTGATATAGGGTGCTAAGCACCTTTAAATAAATGTTGATCGTTTTTATATTTTATTTGATAATTTTTTTCCGTGTTCAGAGAGTTTGATTAATTTTAAACTGAATTATTTCTTTTCTTATTGCAAACTCTTGAGAGTGCTTTGGAAAATTTAATAGCAATCCTTCAGCAAGTAGGACTTAGGCAAACATTTTCCCACAGTATACATCTTCTCTTCTCATTCCCTTGAAAGCTCAGATAATTTTAATTAATAGTTTCTGAGAAAATTCAAAGCTACATAAAAGTAGACAGTGTTGGATACTTATAAACATTTATAATCCATTTATATTTTAGACAGATACCCACAAATTCTACACCTTTTCTCAATTTATCGGATTATTTTGAAAGTTATGAGACTTATTTTCATGTTATTTATGAAGATTTCAGAATAAATCTCTAAATAAGAGAAACTTTTTATATAGTTGTGACCATTGTTAAAGATCAGTTGTGTGAGGTGGTGTACTGCATGGATGTAACCCATTGTTCAGGATATGGAGACAGTCATTTCAATACTTTGAAGCTGGATAGGAATATAGTGAGATTCTGTCTCAGGAATGCAACTTGATGAGAGTCTCATGTAATCAAACAGTCAATCCACACTTGCCTGTTTGCATGTTTTTATATGCTACACATTTGATATTGCAAGTATGAATATTGTTTTGATCAATAAATGTTCTCAGATTATTTTCTCTAATATTAATTGTGCACAGTATAAATTTATCAATACATTTCATGTGCCCATAAAGTGTACTTTTGTTATTTTCATCTTTCAGCTGAGATTTATTATTTTGTGTAAGTTTTCACTCTACAGGTATTTTGCCTGGATGTATTTGTAAACTATGCATCACTTGCTTGCTTGGTGCCCAAAGAAATTGTCAGATGCCCTGGATCAGGAGTTACAGTAGATTAGAGACTTCATGTCAGTGCTGTGAGTCAATTTCAGATCCTTGGGGACAACACCCTTAATCATTGAGCCTTCTTCCCAGGCCTCTATGATTTATCATTTTGAAGTGCAATTTATTTTTTATTTTGTACTTAATTTCTTGTTTTCTATATTACCATTTCAACCTCTTTCCTATGCATTTGTTGACAACATTTGGCTTTTTGCTTCTTCTTTATTTAAAACTTGAGGCTCTGATTTTATTGTAAGCGTTCTCCTTTACATTTCTTAATCAAATATAACATTATATGTATAAATGTACATCCTTTTTTCCTACTCATTATATAGAATTCCTTTTCTTTTATTAGTTCTCAAAGAGTTTTATACAAGGTATTTTGGTCTAGTCACTTGTCATCCATTTTCCTAGATTCTTCTTTCCCTCCTCTGCTAGCCACCCACTTATTTTTCTCCTCATTTGTTTGTTGAAAACCCATTGTGACAGTGTGAATAAGAATGATTCTCTATGAGCCCAGGTTAGCTAATTCTGTATGGCACTGATTTAGGCACTCCTGCACACATGTGACAATGGTGTAACTTGGTTTTCTGTCAGACTCCTAACAGTGGGAACAGGGATTGTTTTTTGACTGTTTTATTGACCTTTGGGACCCTGTGCCTCTTACTGATTTGCCCTGTCCAGCCTTTATTCAAGGGGAGGTTCTTATTCTTATTGCAAATTGATATGCTATGTTTTATTGATGGAAAATCTGCATTTTTCTGAAAAAAGGTGAAGGAAAGTGTATGGGAGGCAAAGAGGAGGTGGAGGGAAGGGACTGTGAGGGGAAAGAGAGGAAACTGTGGCTAGGATGTAAGATAAATGATTAAATAAATTTATCGAAAAATAATTGTCCCCATAGATAAATAGATTTGAAAACTTAGGGAGTAGCACTAAATACAACAATTAGCAGGTATGACCTTGTTGGTGGAAGTATGTCATTGGGGGTGGGCTTTGGGGTTTCAAAAGCTCATGCCAGGACCAGTGTCTTTTCCTTCCTCCTGCCTGTCAATCTAGATATAGAACTCTCAGTTAGTTCTCCAGCACTCCATCTGCTTGTGTGCTACCATGCTTCCTAAAGATAATCACCTAACCTTTGAAATAGTAACCAAGCCCCAGTTAAATGTTTTCCTTTGAAACATTTGTCATGGTCACAGGATCTCTTCACAACATTTGAATTGTAGTAAGAGGAGCGGGCTGCTTTCCCGGCACCTGACTAACTTAACTCCCAAAATAAACACATGGAAATTGTATTAATTTAAATCACTGCCTGGCCCATTAGTTCTAACCTCTTATTGGCTAACTCTTGCATATTCATTTAACCCATCTCCATTAATGTGTATCGCCACTTGACTCTGGCTTACCGGCATGAGTATAACCAGAGTCCCTCTTGGAGAGGAGAGTCATGTTGTCTCCCACAGTGCCTTCTCCCTCCCAGCATCCAGTCCTGTCTTCCCTGCCTAAGTTCTGTGTTATAAAAAGACCAAGGCAGTTTCTTTATTTGACCAATGAAAGCAAGACATAGAAAGAAGACCCTTCTACACCACTCCCTCCCCTGCTTTCTCCACCTTCCCCCCCTACCCCACCCCTCAGAGAGGGTAAGGCACATAGTTTGAGGAATGACCAAGGCCCTTCCTATATGTAGGCTGAGCAAAATATCCCTCCAAAAAGAATGGGTTCCAAAAAGCCAGTACTATCAGTATGGAAAAATTCTGTTCGCATTGCCATTGGCCCTGCTGTCTGCCCTGGCCAAAATACTGTCACCCACATTCCAACGGCCTAATTTGGTCCTATTATGGTTCCTTTCCTGTCTTACTGGAGTTGGTGAACTTCCTTTAGCTTCCTTAAACTGTTTCATTGGGTGAACCCACCATGGTCTTGACCTCTTTGCTCATATTCTCACTCCTCGCACTCATCAACTAGATTTTGGGAGTTCACTCCAGTGCTCCTCTGTGGATCTCTGCTTCAGTTTCCATCAGTTTCTTGATGAAGGTTCTATGGTAACATTTAAGATAGTCATAAATCTGGCTACATGCAAGGCCAGATAGGGCACCCTCTCTTCTATTTCTTAGGGTCTTAGCTAGGGTCATCCTTGTGGATACCTGACCACAAGGTAATCTCTCTAGTGCCAGGTTTCTTGCTTGCCCCATAATGGCTCCCTCAATCAAGATATCTTTTTCCTTGCTCTCCATCTTTGTCTGTCCCCCATCTTGACTATCCCTTTCTCTCAAATTCTCCTATTCTCCTCCTCTTACACCCTTTCTTCTCCCCCCAAACCCCATGCTCCCAATTTTCTCAGGAGATCTTGTTTATTTCCCCTTTCCAGGGAGATTTATATGATTCTTTTAGGGTTCTCTGTGTTACTTACCTTTCTCTGGAGTTGTGGACTATATACTATGTCCATATTTCTGGGTCTGAATTAAGTTACTCAGGATGTTTTTCTGGTTCCACCCATTTGCATGCAAATTTCAAGGTGTCATTCTCCCCCCCCCCCCGCCCCCACAGATACTACCACATTGTTTAAATTTACCACATTTTTTTTACCCATTCTTTCATTGAAGGACATCTAGGTTGCATCCAGGTTCTAGTTATTACAAATAATGCTGCTATGAACATAGTGGAATAAATGTCCTTTGGTTATATGCTCAAGAGTGGTATTACTGGGTCCTGAGTTAGATTGATTTTCAATTTTCAGAGAAACTGCCATACTGATTTCCAGAGTGGTTGTGCAAGTTTGCATTCCCACAAGCAATGGAGGAGTGGTTCCCTTACTCTGCATTCTCTCCAGCATAAGCTATCACTGGTGTTTTTAATCTTAGCTATTCTGACAAGTGTAAGATGATATCTCAGAGTTGTTTTGATTTGCATTTTCCTGATGGCTAAGGATGTTGAACATTTCTTTAACTATCTTTCAGCCATTTGAATTTTTCTGTTGAGAATTCTCTGTTTAGATCTGTACTCCGTTTTTTGTTTGTAGTATTTGATACTTTGATGTCTAATTTCTTGTGTTCTTTATATATTTTTTTTTTTGATTTCAGTCCTCTGTATGATGTGGGCTTGGTGAAGAGATTTTTTTTTCATTCAAAAATCTACACTTCCTCCCCTCCTTCCATTCACCTCCCGCTCTCCCACTCCCCCTCCTCCCTCCCCCTCCCTCCTTAAGAGAGGGCTGGGAACCCTGCCCTGTGGGAAGTCAAAGGCCATCCCCCCACCTACATCCAGGCCTAGGAAGCTTTGCATCCAAATAGACTAGGGTCCCAAAAAGCCAGTACTTACAGTAGAAACAAATCCCAGAGCCTTTATCAATGGCTTCTCAGTCAGCACCCATTGTCAGCCACATTCAGAGAGTCCAGTTTGATCACATGCTAATTCAGTCCCTGTCCAGCTGGATTTGGTGAGCTCCCATTAGAACAGGCACACTGTCTCAGTGGGTGGACCAATTCCTCACAGTCCTGACTTTGTTGCTCATATTCTCCCTCCTTATGCTCTTCAACTGGACCATGGGAGCTCAGTCTGTTGCTCTGATGAGGGTCTCTGTCTCTATCTCCATCCATCGCTGAACATAGTTTCTATGATGATATTCGAGATAATCATCAATGTGATAGTGGGCAAGGCCAGTTTAGGCACCTTCTGCTCTGCTGCCCAAGGACCTAGCTGGGGACAACCCCGTGGACACTTGGGATCCCCTCTAAAGTCAAGTCTTTTGCCAACCCTAAAATGGCTTCCTTAATGTAGATATCTTCTTCCCTGCTCCTATATCTGTCCTTCCTCTATCTAAACCCTCCCACTCTGCAAGCTCTCGCCAGTCTTTCCCTTCTCTCTCCCCCTCTCCCTTTCCCCCAACCCTACCCCGCCACTCACATCCTCATGTTCCCAACTATTACCCAACAATCTTGTTTGCTTCCAATTTCCAGGAAGATCTATATATGTTTTTCTTTGGGTTCACCTTTTATTTGGCTTATCTAGGCTTGTGAACTATAAGCTTAATGTCTTTTGTTTATGGCTAGAGTGCATAAATGATTGAGTACATACCATATTTATATTTTTGATTCTGGTTGTCTCACTCAGGATAGTGTTTTCTGTTTCCATCCATTTGCATGCAAAATTCAAAATGTCATTATTACGACTGAGTAATACTCTAACGTGTATAGATTCCACACTTTCTTTATCCATTCTTCCATTGAGGGGCATCTAGGTTGTTTCCAGGTTCTGGCTATTACAAATAATGCTGCTATGAACATAGTTGAACAAATGCTTTTGTAGTATGCTTGGGCATCTCTTGGGCATATTCCCAAGAGTAGTTTTGCTAGATCCTGAGGTAGATTGATTCCCAATTTCCGGAGAAACTGCCACACTGATTTCCAAAATGGTTGCACAAGTTTTCTTTCCCACCAACAATGAATGAGTGTTCCCAATACTCCACATCCTCTCCAGCATAAGCTATCACTGGTGTTTTTGATTCTAGTCATTCTGACAGGTGTAAGATGGTATCTCAAAGTTGTTTTGATTTGCATTTCCCTGATTTCTAAGGAGGTTGAACATGATTTTAAGTATCTTTTGGCCATTTGAACTTTGTCTGATGAGAAATCTCTTTTCAGTTCAGTACCCCATTTCTTAAATTGGGTTAATTAGAATTTTCATGTCCAGTTTCTTGAGTTCTTTATATATTCTGGGGATCAGACCTTTGTCTGATGCGGGTCTTCTCCCATTCAGTAGGAGGCCTTTTTGTCTTACTCACAGTCTCCTTTGCTTTACAGAAGCTTCTCAGTTTCAGTAGGTCCCATTTATTCATTGTTGCTCTTGTTGTCTGTGCTACAGGGGTTAGACGTAGGAGGTGGTCTCCTGTGGTCATATGTTACAGTCTATTTTCCACTTTCTCTTCTATCAGGTTCAGTGTGGTCGGATTTATATTGAGGTCTTTAATCTATTTGGACTTGAGTTTTGTGCATGGTGATAGATATGAATCTATTTTCATTCTTCTACAGGTTGACATCCAGTTATGCCAGCACCATTTGTTAAAGATGCTTTCTTTCTTCCATTGTATACTTTTAGCTCCCTTGTCGAAAATCGGTGTTCACAGGTTTGTGGGTTAATATCCGGGTCTTTGATTCGATTCCATTGGTCAACATCTTTGTTTTTATCTCATTCAGCAGGCTGTCTTTTTGTCTTTTCAACTGTGTCCTTTGATTATAGATGCTTCTCAGTTTAAGGAGGTCACATTTATTTATTCTTGTAGTCAGTATCTGTGCTCCTGATGTTATATTTAGGAAGAGCTCTCCCATGCCCAAGCATTTAAAGTTACTTCCCACTTTCTCTTCTATCAAGTTTGTTGTGATCAGATTTATACTGAGGCCTTAAATACATTTGGACTTGAGTTTTGTGCATGGGGATAGGTATGGATCTATTTGCAATCTTCTACATGTTGATATACAGTTATGCCAACCCCATTTGTTGAAAATGATTAATTTTTTTTCATGGCATAATTTCACAATGTCTTTGTCTAAAATCAGGTGTTCATAGGTGTGTGGATTAATATTCAGATTTTTGATTCATTCAATTACATTGGTCAACCTGCCTGTTTTTATGTTAGTGCCAAGCTGTTTTCATTACTTTAGCTCTATAATAAACCCTGATGTCCTGGATGGTGATGTCTAAAGGGAGTTCCTTTGTTGTACCGGATTATTCTGACTATCCTGTGTTTTTTGTTTTTCCATAAGAAGGTGAGTATTGTTCTTTCACAGGCTGTGAAGAATTGTGTTGGTATTTTGATGGGGGCTTGCATTGAATCTCTAGATTGCTTTTGGTAGGATTGCCATTTTTATGTTAATCCTACCTATCTAAGATCATGGGAGATCTTTCCATTTTCTGATATCTTTTTTTGATTTCTTTCTTCAAAGAATTAAAGTTCTTGTTGAATAGGTTTTTCACTTCTTTGGTTAGTGTTTCCCCAAGATATTTTATGTTATTTGTGGCGATTGTGAAAGGTGATGTTTCTCTGATTTCTTTCTCAGCTTCTTTATCATTTGTAAATAGAATGGCTACTGATCTTTTTGAGTTGATTTTGTATCTTACAACATTACTGAAGGATTTTATCATCTGTAGGAGTTCCCTGGTGGAGTTTTTTGGGTCACTTATGAATACTACCATATCATCTGTAAATAGCTAAAGTTTGTTTTCTTCCTTTCCAGTTTGTATCCACTTGTTCTTCATTTGTTGTATTATTCCTCTAGCTAGAAGTTCAAGAACTACATAAATAGACATGGAGAGAGTGGAAAGCCTTGTGTTTGAGTTTTATCTTTTCACTTTGAGTTTCTCGCCATTTAATTTGACATTGGCTGTCGGTTTTCTGTATATTGCTTCTATTATGTTTAGATATGTTCTTTGTATACCTGATCCCTCCAAGACCTTTATCAGGAGGGGGTGCTTTATTTTGTAGAATTCTTTTTCATCATCTAAAGAGAAGATCTTACTTTTTCCAGTTTATTTATATGATGGATTATGAAGATAAATATTTATATATTGAATCATCCCTGCATTTCTGGTATAAAGTCAACTTGACCATGGTGGATGATATTTTTTGATGTGTTTTTGAATTCAGTTTGCCAATAATTTTATTGGGTATTTTTTGCATCATTGTTTATAAGGTAGATTGGTCTGAAGTTCTCTTCTTGGTTGAGTCTTTGTGTGGTTTTGGTATGAGAAAAACTGTAGCATCATAAAAAGAGTTTGGCAATGTTCCTTTTGTTTCTATTATGTGGAACAATTTGAGGAGTATAGGTATTAGCTCTTCTTTGACATTCTGGTAGAATTCTGCACCAAAACCATCCAGGCCTGAGCCTATTTTTTGGGGGGGGGGGGTTGTTTGTTTGTTTTTGTTTGGGAGACTTTTGATGACCAGTTCTTTTTTCTTGCAGGTTAAAGATCTACTAAATTGTTCATCTAGTCTAAATTTAATTTTGTTGTGTGGTACCTCTCAACAAAATTGTTCATTTCTTTTACATTTTGAATTTTGTGGAGTACAGGTTTTTTATTATGACCCAATGATTCTCTGGATTTTCTTGCTCTCTGTAGTTATGTCTCCATTTCATTTCTAATTTTAATTTGGATGTTTTCTCTCTGTCTTTTGATTAGCTTGGATATGGGTTTTTCTATCTTGTTCATTCTGTCTTTGTTTTATTGATTCTTTGTATTTTGTTTATATTCTATTCATTTCTGCCTCAATTTGATGATTTCCTGTCTTCTATTCCTCCTGGGTGAGTCTGTTTCTTTTTTGTTCTAGAGATTTCAGGTGTGTCGTTAAGTCACTAGTGCGAGATTTCTCCACTTTCTTTCTTTCTTTTTTTTTGATTTTTTTGGGGCTCTACATTTTTCTTTGCCCCCCTCCCTGCTACAACCCTCCCCCAAGGTTCCTATGTTCCCAATTTACTCAGGAGATCTTGTCTTTTTTTATTTTCTACTTCCCATGTAGATCACATCTATATATGTATCTTTTAGGGTCATCATTGTTGTCTAGGTTCTCCGCTTCCTTTATGTTGGCAGTTCTTTCAATAAAATTTTCTTTTAGCACTGCATTCATAGTGTCCCATAGATTTGGATACATTGTGCCTTCATATTCATTTATTTTTCAGAAGTCTTTAATTTCTTCATTTATTTATTCCTTGACCCAAGGGTGATTTAATTGAACACTGTTCAATTTTCATGAGTATGAATGTTTTCTGTACTTAGTGTTGTTGAATTCTAACTTTAAAACATGGTGATCAGATAAGATACAGTGGGTTATTCCAATTGTTTTGTATCTGCTGAGGTTTGCTTTGTTACTACTGAGTATGTGGTCCATTTTAGAGAAAGCTCTTTTTGGTGCTGAGAAGGTATATTCTTTTGTGTTTGGGTGAAATGTTCTATAAAAGTCTTTTAAGTCTGTTTGAGTCATGACATCTAGTAGTTCTTTTATTTCTCTGTTATGTTTCCGTGTGGTTGACAGGTCCATTGATGTGTTTGGGCTGTTGAAGTCTCTTACTATTAGTTTGTGGGGTTTGATGTATACTTTAAGCTTTAGTAATGTTTCTTTTACTTATGTGGGTGCTCTTTTACATGGGACATACTTGTTTTGGATTGAGACTTCATCTTGATGAATTTTTTTTCCTTTGAGAAGTATGAAGTATTTTTCTCCATCCCTTCTGATTGATTTTAATTCGAAGTCTATTTTGTTAGATGTTAGGATAGCTGTCCCTCTTGTTTCTAGGTCTCTTTGACTGGCAAATCTTTTCACTGCCCTTTATTTTGAGGTAATGTCTGTCTGTGAGGTTGAGGTGTGTTTCTTGTATACAGCAGAAGGCTGGATCCTGCTTTTGTAACCATTCTCTGAGCTTGTGTCTTTTTATAGGTGAATAGAGTCCATTGAAAATAAGACATATTAATGACCAGTGATAGTTAATTCCTGTTATTTTTTGGTGGTAGTGTTTGTGTGTTTCCCTTCTTTGGGGTTTGCTAGTGTGAGGTTATCAGCTGCCTGTATTTTTGTGTGTGCATTTAGCTTTTTTGAGTTGGAGTTTTCCTTCTAGAACTTTCTGTAGGACTGTATTTGCGGATAGGTATTGTTTAAATCTGATTTTGTATTGAAATACCTTGTTTTCTACATTGATGGGGACCGAAAGCCTTGCTGTATATAGTAGTCTGTGGTTGGATCCATGGTCTCTTTGTGACTACAGCACATTTGTCTAGGACCTTCTGGCTTCCATGGTTTCCCTTAAGAAGTCTGGTGTAATTCTTTTAAAATTGCCTTTATATGCTACCTAAAATTTTGCCTTTGCAGTTCTTAGTATTCTTTCTTTACTATGTATGTTTTGTGTTTTGGATATTATATGGCATTGGGACAATTTTTCTTTTCTGTCCACTTGTTATTCTGTAAGCTTCTTGCACCTTCATAGGCATATCCTTCTTTAGGTTGGGGAAGTTTTTTTCTATGATTTTGTTGAATTTTCTGTGCCTGTGGGCTTGAGAACTTTTTCTGTTCCCTTTACTCTTAGGTTTGGTCTTTTCATGGTGTCCCAGATTTCCTGGATGTTCTGTGTTAGGAAATTTTGGGGTTTAATATTTTATTTGACCGATGAATCTATTTCCTCTATAGTATCTTCAACACCTGAGATTCTCTCTTCCATCTCTTGTATTTCCTTGGTTATG
This sequence comes from Myodes glareolus, assembly GCF_982192425.1. NCBI lineage: Eukaryota > Metazoa > Chordata > Mammalia > Rodentia > Cricetidae > Myodes > Myodes glareolus. The sequence continues at coordinate 8,601,691 of NC_142050.1, forward strand.
CTTGTCTCTGTAGTTTCTGTTCATTTACCCGTATTTTCCATATCCAGAATTCCCTCAATTTGTGGGTTTTTTTTTGAATTGTCTCTATTTCAGTCTTTAAGTCTTGAATTTTTATTTCACCTGTTTGATTTTTTTCTCTTGGTCTTTTTTTTTGAGAAATTTATTTATTTCTTCCAATTTTTTTGATTCTCTTTTAATCCATTTTTTTAAAGGGAATTTTTCATTTCTTCTTTAAAGGTCTCCATCATCCCCATAAAGTTATGTTTAAAATTGTTTTCTTCTGCTTCTTCTAAGTTAGGATGATCAAGTCTTCCTAATGTATGACCGCCGGGTTCTGGTGTTACCACGTTGTATATTAGATTATTGAATTATGTTTTATATTGGCACCTAACTATCTCTTCTTCCAGTTGCTTTCAGCAGTGTCTTTGCTTCTTGGGCCAACCCTCTCAGTCTTCTGGAGCTGTTCTTGGTCTGCATTGTACTCTGGTTCTGGTGTTACAGCGTTGCATATTAGATTATTGAATTATTTCTTACATTGGTACCTAGCTATCTCTTCCTCCAATTGTTTCCAGCAGTATCTTTGCCTCTTGGGCCAATCCTTTCAGTCTTTGTGAGCTGTTTCTGGTCTGCACTGTACTCTGTTGCTGTCTGGGTTTCTGGGAGTCCCTGAGGTATATCTTGGCTTACTCTCTTGGTCCACTCTATAAACTCGCAACTTTTGCTTTAGAGTTCCTCTCTGTGCATTTGCAGTTGGTGCTTCAGAGTTCCTCTGAGGACCTGGGCAGCTAGGAGAATTTGGGTGCACAGTGAGACTTGTAGTTTTCAGGGTCTGATTGATGATGTGGGTGTGTTGGAACAGCCTATCTTCAGGAAGAGTACCCATTGGCTGTCTAGAGAAGCTAAGACAGGTGGGGGATGGGTCAGGGGTTATTCCCCAGTACAGAAGGCCCAGGAAGTGGGCTACTCTGCTGTGTGGGTGATCTCTCATTTCTTGGTATTCTCTGTGCATTTGCAGCCTGTGTTTCAGAGTTTCACTTATGTTGTGTGGGATAGAAGGTGTTGGCTGCTGAGTGGGATTTGTAAATTACAAGGTCAGTTCAAGCTTAAATTCTTTGTTTTTGCATATGTGTATGCATGTATTTTGAGAAGCTTATACAGCATTAGTTTCCTCTATGAATTTTTAGATATATCACTAATGGTAGTGATCCATCCCCATATTGCCTCTTCTGCTTTCTATTCTATCATCTCATCTAATACTTCCTGTTTCATTACTTCCTTTAAGTTTCTATAACTCCGAAAACATTTTTAAAAACAATAAAATATCATGTGTTATGGCTCTGTTCAACAAGAATATCATAATACCTAAATATCTTATATTGTTTCACTCTATATATAAATTAACAAACTGGTGACAGTGTATCATTCTGTTTTAACATTTGTATAGATGACTGCAGTGAATAGCTTTCCTTAGTTATTTTTATACTGCGACGTATTTTTAATAAGAAATATGATGGAATTGTTTATTTGCTTATCTTCAATGTTTCCATAGTGATTGGATGGTTTCTTTATACTATGAAGCCATTATATTTGCTTAGTATTGTAAATAACATTAAAATTTTATTTGTCATGTGACATTTGTATTAGCAGTGTTTTTTTTCAATAAGCATTGGTTTTTTTTTTCAGAAGAAATCTTTGTGAATTGATTCCTATAATTTATTTATTCATTTAAGTTTTGACTTGATTTCAATGTTTATTTTATTCTTTCCTTGTACCCCTTGAGAGTAGTTTTTATTTTTCATTTCTATTTTATCATTGCAATTAATATGTTATAGTAGGATAATTCAATAAATGCATCTAGTTTGTAATAACCAGATACAAATAGTTAACATTAAATTCCCTTACTATTTATTTATTTATTTTTCTTTAATCTGCAACACGTTTACATATTTATGGGATACTGTGTGGCATTTCAAAACAAAAGCTCAGTGAACTTGACCAAATCAGGCATTATTCTTATTTATACTATGTCTGTAAGGGTTGTGAACAATTGTCACTTACTTTTTAACAACAGTCTTTATCACAGGTCCTTCAAACAGAAGCATTTACTACTCCTGTTTAACTCTATTGAGTATATTCTTTATCTCCTACAATTCCTATCACTAATCTAAATTGTTATTCACAATTTAAAATGTAAATTAGGTCTATGAGCTGTTTTATTAAGTTCTCCGTGTTGCAAATATGTTTATGAGAAAGTATTTATCCTAAAAAAGGATATAATGACCATTTAATATACCGAAGTATATCACAATGCCCATACCAATGGTAATTAATAATGCTTAAAATATTTATTATCCCATAGCTTGCTTTATCTGAGCTTGAGACCACAGAATAGCTGGTTCTCTTAGGGTCTCTTAAGCTATAATGAAAGTATTAACTTAGCTCCCTTCTTATCTGGTGAAGCATTCAAGTCGATATTCATTTCAGTGTCTGGTAAAGAGGTAGGGAAGGAGGAAGGTGTTGAGATGTAGAGAGAAATAAAGATATTTAAATATAGATTTTTACATATATGAGAAAACATTCAACATTTGTCTTCCTCCTCCATCCTACTTCTTCTCCTATTCTATTCTCTGATTACTGACATCACTTTTTATGAAGGACGTTTCAGCTGTTTTCCTGGTTTGTATCTAAAGACTGGTGCCATTCTTTTCTTATTTATCAAGACTAAAAAGTAAATCTGCAACTTCAAAGGCAGACCAGACCCTCCTTTAAAAGATACCAATTGATTAAATTAGGTCTATGCAGGATAATCTCCCATGTGATTGATCTGAACCTTTAATTACCTCTGAAAAGCTCCTTGCCTTTGTCCTATTCTATCCATAAAAACCAGCCACAAGCCCATATATGCATATGGAAGGGAGGTTATTTAGAATTTTAATACAAAGAAAAGGTGGTCATGAATGTCATGATAAGATTCTGCTTGTATTTGGGATATTATCATTAAAATAAAATTCTTTTTGGAATAAAATATTCTTGAATATGAGAAGTGCCCGGAAGACCCAGTAAATGAAATCTATTTCATGTCTGGTGAATGATATTAGGCTTTGTGTAGTAGGGGAAGACAGGATGTGGTTAAAGTCAAGTGTCTGGAATTAAAGGAATTTATATTTAATTTGACACTTCTTGACCTGCGAGTCAATGTTAAGAAAACTGTAGAAAAGATTAAGGAGATATGGCAATACCTTTGATAACAGACATCTGTAGGCCTTTGTAGATAGAATAGAATCATCCAGAGAGAGTCCAAGGAAACTCGGTAAGAAATGTAGCTATGAAGATTGTACTAAAAAGTAAGAGAACTCTAAGATGTGGGAAAAGCTCAGACATGTTAAATTATGTCTTCACAACTAAATGAAAATACGCAAAACCTGATCATGAAAAGGTGAACTTAATTTGTAGAGAATAAAAGTCAAAGGTCAAGTCACCTCTGTAAAATCTAGAGACATTTTGAGAATCAGTGAGTGCTGGGTGCACAAACTATAAGTGGACTCTATCTTGTGCCATCAACCCCTCTTTCTTCTATGATAGCATCACCCTACCCTGGCTCTGACAACCATTACATTTTTTTCTTCCTATTGGTCTTTCCCATTCTTTCCCTGTTCAAGTACTTTTTAATCTACTCTAGGCTACCTAGGTGTAGGGTGTTTTCCCAACACTGACCAGGACCCATTATTCATGGCAGATTTGCTTTCTGTAGTGATGTTTCTGTCCTTTTCAGTATCACAATCCCCATGTGTTGGGGTGCTCTCCATCATGAATTTCCTTCTCTGTGTATGTTCTCATAAACCATATTTACATTGTCACCTGTACTCTCCACGTCTCACACAAATTCTTGCATCTTTATGATGCCACTTTTTTTTTCTTGGTTTAACATTACTTTGACACCCCATACCCTAACTGTTTGTTTTAGACATTACATTAGGAAGTAAAATGTCCTTGGAGGCATAAAAGTTAGTATGTTCTGGAAGCTCCCCAAAAGAAATAAACAATTGATTTGTGCTAGTTTTTTTAGCTTTAGCTATCTTGAGAGATTTGACAGTTATGTTGCAATTATTTAGAACTGTATGAAAACTACAAGACAATAGGCCAAATATAGTCCAAAATATCCCCTTCATGTCAGTAGGGTTTATAAAATAAATAAGGACAAGTATTTTGACACACAATTGCGTGATTCTTAGGAGCTTGCAATGGTCTCGTCTAACAGATATCTGAAGGAGCCAAGAGAATAGTAATGTTAGAAAAAAAATGGACCAAGGACTTCTTCGGCTTGGGCATGTAGATGAACCATATATATTCATTCCAATTTCTTGTGACCACAGTAAATTATGAGTGTAAAAGGACTGAGGATTCAGAAATTGAGTTCAGTTATCACATACCTGGATATTTTATGGTGTTTTGAAAATAAACGACCTGTAGACAGATATTTTTGTCCTGCAGCAGTTCCTAAATAAACACACAGAAGCTTATATTAATTACAAATGGATGGCCAATAGCTCAGTCTTGTTACTAGCTAACTCTGATATTTAAATTAATCCATATTTCTTATGTTTGCTTTGCCACATGGCTTGGTACCTTTTCTCAGTATGCCATGCCTATCTTGCTTCTCTCTGTGTCTGCTCGTGACTTCTCTGATTCTGCACTTCCTCCTAGCGTTCTCAGTTTGGCTCTCCCAACTAACCTTATCTTCAGTTATTGACTACTCAGCTTCTTTATTAAATTAAGCATAGTGACATATATTCACACAGTATAAAGCAATATTCCACAGCAATGAGTTACAAAGGGAGTTGCACTATTACAAGGTAGGACCTTGTTGGAGGAAGGGTGTCACTGTAAGGGCAGGTTTTGAGGTCTCCTTCATGCAATACTGCCCAGTGCAATAGACTACTTCCTCTTGCCTGCCAGATGTGAGACTCTCACTATATCTGCTGCATAGGCCCATGTCCCACCATGATGATTATTTACTGAACCTCTGAACTCTAAGTGAGTTCTATCCCCAAAATGTTTTTCTTTTTGAGAATTATCATGGTAATGGTTTCTCTTTACAACAATAGAAACCCTAAAACAGTTTGGCAGTGCAAAGCAAGGCATATCCTTTTTTTTTTTTTTTTGTTCCTTTTTCAACCTTGCTTATAGTACTTGGGAAAACTTCCTAATTTAGAGAATTTAACTATCAACAGAAATCCAATAGAAAAACTATTTTCTAAAATAGTATGATTTGGCCAAGACATGCAAACTCCTGATTTAACCCTCCCGAGATCTTTGAAAAAAATATTGGTTATTGAAATGGAAGAGACAGCTCTGGGAATCCAGCCAGGCTCAGCATCCAGGCAGGGAATTGGATCTGTGAATTAGCACGAAGAAGAATAAGTACTATCTGCCAGAAGGTAGAGGATGTGAGTGAGATGGATTGCATGCATCCTCTCCACAACTAGATATGAAGTAGGACCTTTCTTTAATATCTATGTTACAAGTAAGAAAGAATGAAGAAAGTCCTTTAAGCTCATAGAAATACGGTATTGAAAAATAAGGATAAGTATTTTCTGGCTAATGTTCATAATCTAGAACAGAAAATTGGATGGATAAACAGAAAGTACTGTGTCAATTATACTCTTTATTTTTGGATCATTCAAGATTCACATTAAATTGAAGGGAATAATTTAAAGGTTTTAAAAATACTTCTCACCAATGGAGTAATGACAGCATCTTATAAGATGTGGAATAGTATATCACTCCTCAAACAATAGATCATACTCAGATGGAATGTGTTCATTACTACCAGTGTCTTCATGCTGTATTTCATAAAATATCTTTGCTATTATAATGTAATCTTGTCATTTTCCCATTTGTCTCTTTTCCCTCCAAACTTTACCACGTACCTCCTCAAGCCACATTCCTCTTTTATTTTTATCATTCACTAGCTATTGTCTTTTCTATTTTTTTTATTTTGAGAGTTTTATGTGCATTTAATCATGTAGTACATATCCTTTGAATAAATTACTTTACTCAGGAAAACCCTTTGGAAAATCTCCCAGCTAATTTTTCACAATAACCTTTTTTCCTTAATACTTATTTCTGAGTAGTATCCCATGACATGGACATATATACTGCTTCTTCTGTACCTATTTCCAAAAGCATTTCCAAATGGTTTTCAGTGTTTGTTCATTACAAATAAATTTACTATGGACATTTATGAATTTTATATTTTTATTTTATATTTTTATTATTAGTTTTTATTTCTCTGGATAAGTATTCTAAAATGTTAAAGCTAGGTTATACAGTGGATTTTTGTTTAATCTATCATGAAGTAGTCATATTGCTATCCAGTGTACAGTGACTATTACGTAGTCCCAGTAGAAACAAAGGAATTGATTTTGTGACTGTACTTTGCTCTTACAGAACCTTTTCTCTGCTATCCTGCTCCTTAGGCATTCCCTACCCTTATTGATCCCTATCTGATTCCCAAATAGGCTCTCATTTACTTTCCAGTCCTTTGCATTCCATTATCCCCTCCTACTTCCTTCATTAGTGCCCTTTCCTTTCTTCTCACAGTTCACCTTCTACCTTTAACCCTACCCCTATACATCTTCACACAGTCTAGAGTGTGAGTATGGCAATACCTATTCTACTTGCTTTTGTGAGTCTGATTTATTTTGCTTAACATTATTATCTATAGCTCCATTCATATTTTCTACAAGTATCAGCTTCATAATTTAATAAAATTCTATTGTGTATATGTATCTTATTTTTTTACCCATTCATTTGATGACAGAAATCTAAGGTGATTTTCTTTTCAATCATTTTAGCCACTGTGAATAGTACCATGACCACCATGGGTGTGCAATATTTCTGGGATGCTGACTTTCTGTAAATACACAGAGTGACACAGATGAGTATTATGCTTCCTATACTATGAAGAATAATGGCACCAATGCCTAGAGTGGCTGTACTAGTTTATGTTTTCACCAGGAGTGGACAAGAGTGCCTTTTTCCCCAGGCCTCCACAAGCAGATTGTGTACTTTGTTCCCTTCATGGTAACTATTCAAATTGAGATGAAACAGACTCTCAAAGAATTTTGAATTTGAGTTGTCCTAATAACCAAGGATTAGCCACATGTTTTTCTAACTGTGTATTATTCATTATTTTTCTTCTGTTGAGAAACATAAATTCATTCAGGTTATTTGACCATTTGTTGACTTAACGTATCTGAAGTTTATATTGCAGATATTAACTCACTGACTAATGTATCACTTGTAAAGATTATATTTTATCCATTCTGTATCTTGTCTGTTTTCTCTGCTGTTTTTTGTTATGAATTACTTTTTTTTTACATTGTTCTGTGGGAGTCCTGTTTGGCGTGTCCTTTCTTTTCTTTATTTGTAAAAGTAGTTTGTTCATGTGTGCTTTAGCAAATTTGAAGGTGTTGAATACTATGTTTAGGTCTTTCATCCGTTCTTTAGTAATATTTTGAGTCTAATGAGAAATATAGCCTATTATAATTTTTGTACAAGTGTATATTAAGTTTGCCTAGCACCAATTGTTAAAGAACGAACATATTGAGCAGTGTTTTATTGATGTCAAGAGAAAGTCTGACCACAGCAATTCTTGTAAAGGAAAAAAAAATTAATTGGGACTTGCTAACACTTGTCATCTTGGTGAGGAGCATAACAGCATTTGGGCAGAAATGACACTGGAGAAGTATTTGAGAGTTCTACATCTGGATCCAAAGGCAGCAGAAGCATCAGCCACTGGGTCTGACTTGGACATTTAAACCTCAAAGTCCAACCCCAGTGGCACACTTCTTCCAACAAGGCCTTACCTACTCCAACAAATAGTGTCATTCCCTAAGGATTTAAATACATGAGCCTTTAGACCCATTCTTACGACAATCTCCACAAAGAACTTGCTTCTTTTCAACTGCACATTTCTGATTACATAAATCTGAGGTTAGCTGTTTCTCTGTGCTTCTAGTCCCGTTGGGTTGTTGTTAATCATTGCGGAATGATTTTCTATCTTTGAAATTATTTTAGAAACAATTAAACTTTCTTAGATTTCCAAGAGTTAAGTAAATTTAGTTTCCTTTATATTGTGTGTGGTTTCTAATACCTGGTCTGTCTCCACCCCTTAATGATGAGCTACTTTAAAATTATTAAATCAATGGGAAGGAAGTTAGTGGTGAATTGGATAATTTAAGGAAAGCTATATAGCAATTGAACTATGATTCACAGACTCGTCAGTACAGCTTCTTTTAAAGACACACTACTTTAGAGTTATTTAAATCATACCACTTTTGTAGAGACGTTTTCCACTTTTTATGGAAGTTAGGTTTTATTCTCACATAATATATCCTGGTTACAGTTTCTCTTCCCTCTACTCCACCTAGTTAATCCCCACCTCCTCTCCTATCTGAATACACTTTCAGTCTCTCATTAGCAAACCAACAGGTATCTAAGGGATAATAAGAAAATATCTAAGATAAAATAAAAACTAATAAGCTGAAATAGGACAAAACAAACAAAGAGAAATAAAAGAGCCAAACAAAGGGCAAAAGACACAGATATTGCCACAGAGACCCACTCATTCAAACACTCTAGAATCCCATAAAAACATAAAATGGAAGCCATAATACATATTCAATGAATATTTTTTCTGTCACCTCTTCTGCCTTCAGCAGGGTTCCCTAATCTCAGAGGGAAGTGGTTTTGAAGGAATACCCTATTGAGGGCTGAGTGTTACAAGGTCTTTCTCTTTCATTATCTGAATAATGTCTGGTTCAATTCTCTGCATAATGTCTCTGCATTTATTCCAGTCTGATGACTAAGTAAGGTACTCATCTATGAGTATAGCAGACTGTCATTAAGAGACAATTAATTACTATTTTTTTAAAAAGTAATATTTGATTTTACTCTAGGTACCTGGGCTAACTGATATGAGGTTCTTTATCCCTATCACTGTTGAATTCTATCTCATGGAGTAGGCCTTTAGTCAAATGAGGTATTAGTTGGTTATATCTATAAGCTTTGTGCCACCATTGCATGACATGACATATCTTTCAGGTGGAACACTATTGTATATTAAAGAAGGGTTTGTGGCTAGGTTGGTGTTTCCATTTATCCTCTGATAACATGCAGAGTACCTTTCTGTACCAAAGACGCTAACACATAGATATGAAGGATCTCTGTAGGCACCAGGTTAATTTCACAATGGACTGTGATGTCAGTTTATGGAGAGCAACCAATAGTCAAGAAAAAAGCCTGTATAGTTTGGGGATTCTCAAGGAAACACTTTGGCTAACAACTCAATTAGATGTTGCCCAATCCCACGAGTGAAATATTCACTTGGTGACAAAAGATGTCCATTTGGGCTCTTTCTCCTCTGTTATGTGGAGACTTTATTTATGTCACCTTCATTTATATATGTATGTATTTAAAGAAGCTTTTGTGTCATTAGGTTTCCATGCTACCCCTAAATTCCCCTTAATTTAGTTTTCTCTCCCCATATTACCTCCCTCATCCATGTTTTCCTTCCCCTTTTTCACTTCATCTTCCCATCCCCATGCTTTCCATCCAGCCATATCTATCTATTCTATTTTCCTTTCATAAGGAAATCTATCTTCCCCACCCCCAGTAATTTATTCTGGGAAAAACATTTGTGATTCCATGAATTTTATCTTGGTTTTCACTGACTTAATAACTAATGTCCACATATAATTGAATAAACACCACATTTATCTTTCTGGGTCTGGGTGACCTTACTCAGAATAATATTTTTTCTAGTTCCTTCCATTTACCTGTGAATTTCATGATTTTATTCTTTCAATGGATGAATAATAGTTCATTGTGTAAAGGTTCCATATGCTTACCATCTATTTGTTAAGGAACATCCAGATTGTTTCCAATTTTTGACTATTAGCAATAGAGAACGAAGGAACATAAATGAACATGTTCCGTGGTAGGAAGAAGCATCTTTTTGGTATATGTTCAAGACTGGTATAGCTGCATCTTGAGGTAGATAGATTCCAATGTTCCTGAGGAACTGCCATACTAATTTTGGTAATTGGTATATACAAGTTTGCCCTCCCATCAACAATGGCTGAGTGTTCCACTTACTTCACATCCATGCTAGAATGAACTGTCACTTATTTTATTTGATCCTAGTCATTCTGATGGGTGTACAATGAGATCTAAACATAGTTCTGATGTCTATTTCCCCTGTGACTAAGGATGCTGAATGTTTAAGTGTTTCTCACCCATTTGACTTTTTCTTATGGGAATTCTCTGTTTAGATCTATACACCATTTTTATATGGCTATTTGTTTTCTTGATATCTAGTTTTTGAGTTCTACATATATTTTGGATATTTGTACTTTATCAAATGTGGAGCTAATAAAATATTTTCCGATTCAACGTGATGTAGCTTTGTCTGACCGATGGTATTCTTTGTTTTACAGATGCTTTTTATTTTCATGAGTTCCCATTTAACTAGTTGTTGAACTTAGTACAGTGATAGTGGTGTTCTGTTCAGAAAGCCTTTTGTTTTGCAATGAGTTTTATGCTATCCCCCACTTTCTTCTCTAACAGGTTCAGTCTCTCTTGTTTTATTGAAACCTTTCATCCCTTTAAAGTTGAGTTCTGTGCAAGGAAACAGGACAGTAAGTATAGCTCTATTTAAATTTTTTAATATTCAACCATAGATTTTGACTAGCATCATTTACTGAAGTTATATTTTTTTCCACTGTGCACTTCTGTCTTCTTTACTTAAAGCAATCAATCAAATAAGCAAACAAACAGAACCCAAAACTGAACAACAATAACCATGTACCCATAGGTGAGTAGATTTATGTCTGGTCTTCAGTTCCATTGATCAGGGTCTCTGTTATTATGCCAAGGCATGCTGCTTTATGACAATAGCTTCCTAGCACAGTGTGAAGTCAGAGACAACGATGTTTCTAGCAGCTCTTTTACTGTTCAGCCTTGTTTTAGCTCATGAACTTTTTGAGATTCCATATGAAACACAATATTGACTTTTCAAAGTCTGTGAAGAATTAGACTGGAATTTTGATTATGATTGCATTGAATATTTAGATAGCTTTGGTAGAATGGCCATGAGCCTTAAAATATTTCCTTATTTCTTTACTTATTTATTTATGTATTTATTTTTATTGTGCAAAAAATCACTTGTTTGGTTACAGACACTGCAAGGTATTTTATATTATTTGAGGTTAGTGAAATGTGTTGTTTCTGCAATTTCTCTGTTTGTTATTGTATATATGGGGGAGGAGCTAATGATTTCTGTGAATTGTTTTTGTATATTGTTACTTTGTTGAAAGTGTTAGGCTTGATGTAGTCCCAGGGAATGTCAGCTGGTGTTAGGGCCTGTGATTACAGCAGGAATGGGGATGAAGGTTGAAAGAGAAAATCTGTGTAGTCCACTGCAGAGGGGGAAGAAAGTATATGGGTGCCACATGTGGTCTGATGCAGAAATGGTGTTGAGACTGACAGAATGGATTTTAAGAATAGGAAGTGAATATCTTTACTTAGCCTACCAATATCCTTGGCCAGAATGGCCTTTGAGTTTTCCTGGGAATGCCTACTGTGTAAGGGATTTTGGTAATGGATGTGTGGAAGCAAGAAATTTTGAGGAGAAGATCTCTTGGATACCCTGGAGTTGGGAGAAGAGAGGTGCGGAACTCAAAGAAGACAGTTGGATACACAGCTGGGGATGAGACTTGTTGGACTAGACTTTGTTGAGAGGAGGAAGTGGGGAAGATCCATGCTAGCTTACCTGCTTCTTTGGCACTCTTGACTTGTGAGTTCCCAGGGAATCATATTATGCCATTTTTAAATATAATCATGTAGATATATTAAATATCATCTAGATGGATAGGGTAAAAGAAACTACCTATCTTCGTTATTTTTTAATTAGCAATGACTTTGAATTACTGGAATAATTTTATTCATATTAAATATTTAGAAGTAACTGTTGTCACTCTACATATACAGTATTATATATCATTACTCAAATTTCAGAGTGAAAGGACAAATTTTTCTGTTCTTTCTTTGAACTTGACATGACAGTAGTATGGCTTTTTGAAGTTTGTTTAACACTTTTCATCCCGCAATAACTCTCAAATAAAATTTCAACTTTTTATATGTCAGTTTTCTTAAACTGTTTTATAGAAATTCTCAAAGGCTGTTGTGGTATAGACCAGAAGGACACAGACTCAGCTTCCTGCTTTTGGATTCACCCCAACTCAACAACACTGAGCCGATATTGTGTGAATATATATATACTATAACTGCAAGTTAGCAGAAGGTTGATATTAGAAATATATGTGCCCACAAATGTATTCACTTTTATATATGATGCTTAGATTTGTAGTTCTGTTATTCAGCAACTGCTGTATAATTTTCCTTCTGCTATAATTTATTAGTTTTATTTTCGTTTAACTCTGCACTCTAAAAACTTAGCTTCCTACAGTTTTACCAATTAAACAAACCTTTTGATTTTAAACCTCTCTTTTATCAGAACAATCACTTTTAATGTGTGTTTCTGTTGTGTTACAATGTTCATAGTGATGAAACCTTCCATTTTCATGGGAAAATTCAAAAGACAGGATGTTCACAGGGGGGTGAAATAACAGGATGCTCTAGTGGAGGTGAGATAGCACAAGGAAGCTCTTTAAGACAGGAAGTACACAATTTCAAAGTAGCACAAAGAAGTCACTGAAACTGACCAGATTTACTAGCTCTTCCTTTTGCAAGAATACATAAACAGTAGACTGCTGAGAGTCACTCACTGAGGTCAATTGCAAATCAATTTCTCAAACATATTTAAAAATATTTTTCTTAGGGTGAAACATTTTATAATTCAAAATTTTAGTATTTACTAATTCTGGCTACATAGTTATATACAAACCAAGCAAGAAAATGTTCATCAAACTAGTCAAGATCCTGTCCCAATAATATCTCCAGTTTTTGAGTTTATTGGTACTTGGATTTTAGTCCTCATCACTAAAAATGATTTTATTAGCATATATTATTTGTACATAAAATGGGCTTCATTATGACATTACATACATGTATGTAATATATTTTGATCACATTCTCCCCTATTACCCTCTCCCATCTCTTCCTACTTTTCATGATTGCTTTTCTCTTCTCACCTAGACCCACTTCTATTTTCAAGACTCTTTCAATTTTTATTTTTGACCCAATATTTTTACATGTTCACAATTGTATACAATAAACTATGGTCACATTAATGCCTTAGTATCTCTCTTAACTCTCTGCTCCCCGTGCTGAACCCATTATTTTCAATTTACCACTTTCCTTCCTATCTTACTCCATCTCTCCCATCCCTTATTCTCTTTATGCTTTGAACATGTGCTCAGAAAGTCTGTCCTCACAATTTGTTCAGCTGTGCCCAATTCACAAGTCAATACTCCTTCCTCTTCCCCAAAATCTGAGGCTCACAGTCTCTACACCATGTCTTCTTTGACATTTTCTGGACTAATGGAGGGTGAAACAGATGTTCTGTTCAGGGACTCACATTCAGTGGTCACATCTCACCACTGAAAGTCATTCTTTTGAGAAGTACTGATATTGTAAGAAACGAAACTACTTTAAAAATATTCGGAAACAAGTAGCCACAATCTGCAAAACCTAATAAGGTCAAAGAACATCTCTGGATTTTTAATAAATAGCCACATTTTGCTCTATGAAATGTGGTATGATGTGGGGGTCACATGTATATCAATGATGACATGTATATCAATGATGAAGGATGTTTTGCTATTCAGTATTGTTATTTCATGTTGTGTCCTTCTGTATACTGCATCAATAACTTAAGGTTACTTTCAGAGAGATTTATATTTATCTTAATTGATTTCCCAAATCATTTGAATCAATCAAAAATGTTTTCTTTTCTTCCCAAGTGTTACAAATATATGGGCATTAAACTCTGTCTTATGTTTCTGGATATCAAGATTACATTTCAGGAGAATATATTGTTTTTCTTTTCTTTTTTTTTGTCCAGATAGTTCTGTATCTGCTTTCATTACTCAGTAATTCAATTTTTCCTAATTGTTCTCATCTTTATTATCACTCCTTCCCACGGGAAGTTTCTTTTTATAATGATATATTGGGTGACTTACTTTTATTCTTGACTCTGTAGTAGCACCAATTTAAGGTATTATATGGAAATGCAAATTTTATAGCTTTAAATTTTTAATGTACTTGAATATATATGCTTAATTAATAGGCATGCACGGGATGGAAGAGACATCATAGCAATTATACTGCTTTCTCTTAAAACAGTTTTCAGGAGAAAGAGCCTTTTCCACATGCAAATATATCTCATTATGTTGGCTTAAAAATACTTCAAGGTAAACTGGAAACTGAGGGGGATAAAACTCTTTTGTAGAACTATACAAAATAAAAATAAGAGTACATGCCATATTTTTATGGCCCTCTGTTTCCTTCCTGTAATTTATAATCTAGAGTGAATATTAAGATATTCATATACAATTAAAAATTAGCTTCTATTAGCCATGTTTCACTTTTGAGAATTTGTATACAAATACTTTAAAATTATGTGCACTCCTACTTCTGACATGATGACTTCTATGGAGAGGTGACATTGTACACTATGCATAGGCTGTTCTAAACTCTATGGGATACATATTCATATACCAAATTAAGACATTGTAAGTCGTTTGAAAGGTTTTTGCATTTTTACCCTTCCATGCATGGAGTTAAACTAATGGACAGTGATCTGTACAGAAGAAAAGGGAGTGGAAAATCACTGTATTCCACTGGACAGTATTACAGCACTGTAATGAGTGGGAGAAAGGGGCATATTAATTAAGTTAAATAAAGCAACTAAGCACCTCCTCATGACTTTATTATTTATAGATTTATGAAGATTTTTCTAGAGTATTACTTTGAGGACTTTTTCCCTTAATGGCAGCACTGACTGTTAAACAAGTAATGAATTCACAAACATTCAGAGCAAGGATAGATGTACATAATGTTAATGTAGGAAGATGGAGAAGATTCGAGTACTTGAAATGCAAACTTCATGTTGTTTCTCATTTTCATCTTTTTTTGTGCTGCCGTGAATGAATACAAAAGGTAAAAAGCATTTTTGCTTAAAACCCCACTGAGATGTTTTCAAATGGTGAGCACGGTTTTCCTTGTAGAGCTACAAGAACAGAAGCACACTTTAGCTGTGACATAAAAATTACAGGTTCCCAGATTAAAAATAGTTCCCTTAATATGTATGTGTTGTATCATCACTGCCATTCTTCCTAAAAGGATGAGACTGGCAGCTGATATTAATAAGTATGTTGATTGTGGGTATCGTTTTCACTAAACTAGGACCTAAGACCTCTGGCAGTTTTTCAGAGAATATATTTCCACATTTTGCCATTATTATTTTTGTCTTTTAAGAAAAATCTCATTTGCAGCTATTACTGGCATAACATAGATATGTGAGCCCAGGGTGGCTATGGACTTTTCTCCTCAAGTGTGAGACTTCAAAAAAAGAAATTACAGGTGTGCCTCACCATGTATAGCTCTGCAATTTTTATTACAAGGTATGAAATTAATCTATAATTTCTAATGCAAGTTAAGATTTTGTTGTGTTTCATTTTGAAACCAATTTTTTTATTTAAATGATCTTCTTAATTCACACTTGAATATAAAATATCTGCTATTATTGCAAACTGATATTATGCAATTTTGTATCAAAAATAAAGTTGTGCAAAGATAAAAATATGGAAGTACTTTCCCTTACCAAAAGAGAAATAATCTTGCTAACTGTGAAGTGTAAAGTCAATGTATTTGTTAGACTATGGTGGTTTAAAAAGAGCACACTTTTATAAATATTTTTTACTGGTATAAAATCCCTCCTTTTTGATATGTTTATTTTAAAAAACAGAAATTATTGATACAGTGATGTTTTTACAATAATGGACTAATAGAGGCCTGACAATAAGTTTCCTGAAGTGGAGGACTAGGTTCATTCTGTGTGAGCCAAATGAATCTCGTTCAGAGTACTTGACAATTATATAGAAATCAATAAACTGTCAGCTGTGAAACTTAATCATAATTTTGTGGCTTGTACACTATATTGAGAATATTTAGTAGGTGTTAGCACACATATTCCCATGTATATATGAAATACATTCTTCTAAAAATAACACTGAGCTACTTTTTTATTTTGTTTTGATTTTGGATTTCTTGCCTACATGTGTATGTACACAATGAATCCAACCTGTTCTTCTAGAGTCCACAACAAAGCGCTGGATACACAAAACTGAGTTACAACTGTTTGTGAGCTGCCATGTGGGTGCTGAGAACCAAAGACAAGTCCTCTACAAACACCCTCTTCATGAAACACTCATCTGCCTACAATCTTACAACTAAGGTTCAGGGGACATGGGAGAACAGTGTCGGGTAGGATGAGTATAAGAGCCAGAGATTCTGTATATCTGCTAAGGAGTAGCCTCTCTTTTAGAAGAGAGACAAAAACAAAAAGATAAACTAGAGGAAGTGGAGGCAGCTTAGGGAGGAAAATATGAACGTGGCACAAACTGGAGGCAAGACTATTGTAGAGATACACTTTATGAAACTATCAAAGGAGTAACAAAATACTATAGCATTAAAAAGAAAATAACCTTTAAAATTAATTTATTATTTTTTTTTGCAAGGAAATAAAATTTTCACCATGCCAAAATTGTGTTCAATTCAAATGTCTCAAATTTATGTGGAAGGAAATGAGGTTGTGTTCCTTTAAGGTTAAGTTTTCATGATTTCATCAAATTTCATATTTTTTTTCAGGATGTGGTTCCAACTCCAGTCTTTTTCTTAATGCAAATAAGCTATTTTCTTTCATGAGCTGTGTAGATATTTCTGCTAACCCATCTGCTTTCAAAACACCAGCTTGAATTTTAATGAAGCAATATTATTTACTGTACTTGTTCCAGCAAATTTTCTAGTGTTTGACTGTCTTGATAATTCTTTCTGAGAATGGGTCAAATTACCTCTGCCTTTCTGGAGAAGTTGGCAGTAAGTGTTGAAACTTGATTAGTCAGTGAAGCTCAGGGATGTGAAAGTTTAAGGTCTACAAATTCAAATAACTGGAACTGAGACTTTAAACAGGGAGGCAAATTCAGGAGGTCACCAAGACATCCTTCCTGGAGATAGTAAATGAACATCCTCTCTTACATAGAGAGGGAAATTCGTGTCTTAAATATCACCTATGGGACCTTTGAAGAGTTCATTCACATCCACAGTGGGAGAATAATACTTATGCCCATCATATGTTGCCAGGAAATGATCTTCATTTGTAGCATTAGATAAATCAGTTTCTTTGCAGAACTGTCTCGGTAACCTTTTTGTAAGAGTAAAGAATATCAGAATAAAATCATATTATAGGATTTGAGGTCCACATTATCCTTGATATGTAACGGATGGAAGTATGCTTGCTGTCTTGTGAAAACATCAACAGTTTTCCTTCCCATAGCACTTGTTTTCTCTAAGAGGCAGAAAGCTTGGGCTCTCACTGGAAAGCCCAGGGCGGGAGTTTCATATGGGTGTTCATACCTTCATTTCCCTTAGGAAAACCCTTCTGCAAATAAATGATAATATAAAACCCAAGTCATTAAATAAAAGGAATGAATTTACAGAATGGTATAGATTTTCAGCTGTCTTAATTAAAGTTCATAGAACTTTGGAAAATTGAGAAATGCCCTCTCTTGACACTTTGTCTACTGTTTTGGTTTCTGATTTAAAAAGGTTTAATTAGTTATTCTTAGAATGCAGTAATCTTGAGAGAGTTGGGCTGACTGCTTCTTGCTTGGAAGACAAATTATCCATTTGACTATCATTGAAGAGGTTGCAGTGTATTATCTATCTTCCCCCATCCCACCATGATATGACAATCTTTGTAAAGTAGGGAGCATGGGCACAACAGAGCATAGAGATTTCCTTCCTAGGAATGACAGCTCAGTGGCACAGAAGCAAATCTGCTTTCTTATAAGCAGTATACGAAGATTTGAATATCTTAAGGATAAAAATTTCCACCAAGTACTAGGAATAAGGGTTAGTGTTGACCTAGTAGAGGAATTAGCAATATCAGTTTGTGTGTCTCTGGCTTCAGTCAGCTGTCTCTGGTTGAATAGAGATGCTTGGCATCACACCAAGAGGGACCCAGGGTATCCAATGTACTGGAACTTGTAGCTTATTTAAAGCTAGGAAACTGTCTTTCCCATGCCCTAGTGTATTTGAAGTTATTTCAAGAATGAGTACTTAGCAAGGGAACACAACCACCACTGTGCTACCTTAATAAGCTCCTTGGTTGCAAACAGAACCTATTTCAAAACATAGGGTTAAAAGTCTAGAAACATTTTTTATCGAATCTTGCGCTATTCTTTGAAATTGAGGCTGCTCTTCGAGGCATGCAATGTAAAGGTGGCATTTTGGATCAATAATATTCCATCTCCTAGAAAATAGCTCTTAGAGTGAACTGTTCCTGTGGGGAAAGATTACTTTGGGGCTTAAATTTGCTGCTTGGTTTTGCTGTTTTATTTTCCCCAGAATTCCCTTTCCTTGTGACTTGGGGTCTCCTATGCCTTTAAATCTGACAATTATAGTCCTGGATCATATGCCCAGCATAGCTTTAAAGTCATGTGTGAAAGGCTATGTTAGAGCTGTGTCTAACAAGCACTCAGCCTGATACGCAGCAGTAATGCATCCCTTTACCCTTCTCTAAAGCAACATTCTGTTTTCTAGAGTTTTTGAAGCAAATCCTGTTTTCTGGGTGGACAGAATAATTAGTAGTCAAACAGAAACACAGAGGTTTGAAAAAAAAAAGTTGATGAAACGAATTCACAGTCGGGTAGACCTAACTCAGGTGCACATTTATAAAGAATTATAAATCTACCAGTAAAATTATATTTCCACAGAAGAATTATTGCTCAACCATGCACTGACTAGTGCATGGATAAAATTGGTAAATGGTTTATCTCAAATGGTGAACTATGGACATAAGAAAAGACATGTCAAAATGTTTCTTGGTCATATTCTCAATGACCAAGCATCTTACAAAATCCAATTCCTTACAAGAATCTTTATATGAATGGATAATTTTGGTGAGGATGTAAGGTACATCATTTAGAAACAAAGACGACATTGCAGTATCTATTTTTATTAATAATAATACTTTGCCATAAAAATAGAGGACATTCAAAGCTTTATTGGTTATGAATGAGAAAATGTATTAGTATAATAACATCTGATTCTGAAGTACTTAAGTTCCTCATGTGATTATCACTATTTAGATTTGAAAATACATGAAAATTGAGAATGTGTTTGCTATTATTATTCATGTTCTGGGCAGATAAACATAAACTACTTATCTTTTTCTATTTCAGAATATAAATTATTGCCCAAAGAGGGGAGTCTGATTGTATAAGCACTAGGTTCAAGATTTCATAATAAACTATGTTATAATGTATCCAGAACTTTAATCAATTTTATCCATAAACCAAAAATCACATAATCTAGGTCTGAGTTTTTTATTTCAATTCATGCAGAAAACAAACAATGCTATAATAACTATAACAGTTCAAATTCTAAATTGACATTTAAAATCCAATGTGTTCAATCCTGTTCACTTTGTGGTAACAATATAAGAGAATCACTTTACTTCCTTAATAATTTATTTCTGTACTACTTTTTCCGATAATGTAGTAGAGGTCTTTTTAACAAAGCCAGATTGGTTTCATCATGCATTCAACTCCAGCACGTGGGAGAGTGGACACAAAGAACAAATAATTTTTAATATTTTTTATAGTGAATGATGAGACTTCAGTTATATCTTAAGACATATATTCCAGACTGAGTAAATTCAAGTAGAAAACTGTTGTATTATTTAATAATGAAAAAAGTAAACTCATTTGCTTGCATATAAGTTATTAAAAAGTTACAATGTTATTGTTCCTAAATGCAGATCTTTTACTGAATTATGTTTCTAGTTCATAGTAGACATTTAAAATTGAATCAGCGTGTTGTTTCTACTTTGTATTCTCCCTTGAGATACACCACTGATACCTAATAGCTTCATCTAGCAAAAGCCTAATTAAAAGTCATTGTATCAAAAAATAGTTGAGTAGATAATGCTATTTCAAACATTTTAGAACCTAAACAAGAATTCCTCCAGAATCACAGGTAGTTCCATTTACATCTCTTGAGAACAAAGAGAATTCTTTGTTTTAGATAACCCACAACAGGGCTGATAGAAAATGTCATTACCACTAATTGGAATAAATGCCTACCTTTCCAGTTGCAAGTCAGTGCTGCTCAAGATTTTTGTCTGATAATGTGGCAAGAGTAGCCTCACTTTCATCTATTAATGTCATCTCTTGTGTGCCTGCAAAATTTGCCAGAACTGATTAGAGCAGATATTAAATGATAATTGGACATTTAGTGCTCATCAAACAGAAAGTGACAGATGGGGCACTAATTAAATTATAGTTCTGACATTATTCACAATGGTTTATGACCCTTCAGTGACGACCTTCATGCA
Source organism: Myodes glareolus (assembly GCF_982192425.1). NCBI lineage: Eukaryota > Metazoa > Chordata > Mammalia > Rodentia > Cricetidae > Myodes > Myodes glareolus. The sequence continues at coordinate 8,622,335 of NC_142050.1, forward strand.
TCTCTTCTTCAGATTCTCCCCACTCCTCTGTGGGGAAAGAAGGATTGCAGTTTGACTAGCAGAAAGAAAAAAATCTTTTAAAACCCCTGAGCAAAATCCAGATAAGTCGAAAAGTCCCACTTTGTTGAGCCTATCTATCAAGATAAAGCATCGCTGAATGGCGAAATGAATAATCACACAACAAAGAGAAAACCTTACTATGAAGCTAATGAAGTGGGAAGAAAATACCTATGTCGTCTTGAAGAACGCAGGAAGACAGATGACAATGACCTTAGTTTTGAGAATGGTAAAGACTTTTGTTCTGATTTGAATAAAAATGTAATTCGGATATCGGAAGTAAAGATGCCGGGCCTTTTTTATCTGCCTTTCCAGTCTGTTAGCCCAGGATCCTATTACTCCTCATCTGCACCATCTAAATGAAGAGCAGTTCTGAACAAAAGGGGCACGTGAGGTGCAGGGCATCCCTTAAAAGTAACTCTAAGCAATGTTGCTGTATCAGGACTACACTTTCTGTTTCAATTAAAAGAGGAAACACAGTGTTGATTACTTTCTAACCTTAGTTTCTTTTATTTCACTCCAGTGTTTGGTAGTTGTCTAAAAATAATTTAAAAAATAAGCCAACAACGTCAAGTGTAACAACTTCAATGAGTCTGAGGTTTCTCCTGAGGCTCATTTAATGACACCTTTCTGTTTGAATACACAGTTAACATTTTAAATAAATTATTTCATGGCTCACCTTTTCTATGGTTTTCTAAACACACGGTACTGACAGAGTCACACAGCCTTATTAGTGATGAGACTTTGTCTAATGACTAATCAGAATCCATGCTCTTCCCCTTCCTTCATTAGAATGAGTGAAATATGAAGGAAAAGTGCTGCTTTGCTTTGTAATAATCGTTTCAGTGTGTAATAGGATAAAAATATAAAGCATGGAGGTATCATTTTTGTAGCTGATTTGAAAAACAGTTTGTGTGTAAATATAAAAATTAGCTGACATGGTAGATGTAGGAAATTATAAATAGATCTCCAGCTGTCTAGCTAGTAATCTTAATTTGAAGAATTTTCTTTACTTGAGAGAATCTTTATTGCCTCATTGGCAAAATCATATAACTTTAATAAATATTTTATAAATCGTTTTACACTGTCAAATGTCTTCTACATGTTATGGATGACTTGTTTTTCAGTCAGTAAGATCAACATATGTCAACAACAGTTTATTTCTAAAGAAATTGTATTATGCCAACAATAGCATCACAGGTCAAAGAAATGTAAATGTTTTCACCTACTACAACAGAACAAGGATGTTTAGAAAATTATTATCATTAATAGCTGAGCATCCACCTATTCAAAATCTTTACAGTGTTTTTTTTTCTTTTCCTGTTTGTTAACCAATAATAAATTGATACTATTTCAGCTGCAGTTGAGCTGGTCAAAATTGTTTGTACATGTTCATATTGGCCTCTTTGTCAAGCATTCTTTTAGTGATGAGATGTTTTCCAATTACATTGATGAATAAAAGCAACATTAAATCCTTTGCTTTTCTGCTAGGTTAATTCCATTGAAGGAAAATGTACAGTTACTAGAGTATAACACACACTTGAGAAACTTATATACTATGATATTTATTCTTTTCTAGATTTACACAAATGCGTTCTTTCTTGTAACTACATTTTCAGTTTTTATTTTGATTTCAAGAATTCTTTTTAATATGTTTAGTCAAAAATAAACATCTATAATATCTAGTACTTTATTTTCTCTTTGAAAATCATAGCATTTAACTTCTTTGTAATATTTTTTGATTCTGTTACAGAAAAATATCACTATCAACAGAATTGTTTCTATTTTTACACTTGAAATTTACTTCAACCCTTGGGATGCACTAACTGGAAATGAGTTTTTATTGCCCTGTTTACTGTAGGTTCTATGATTTCACTCATAAGCATTCCCATTGCAGTTATTCAGAATTCTTCATGAAAGAAGTGAAGAAGCTACCCACTTCTGCTTTGTCTTTGGTTAAAAGGACACCCAGGGTTCTCTTTTTAATAGTCTCCAGTTTTTCTTTATTAAATAATAATTCAATGATTTATACTACCTCTTAGTCTACTAAATCTGTGTGAGTCAGACTGATCCAGATCTGTTGTATTCATATAATATAACTTTCAGTCTTAGACCCACTAAATCGATTTTATTTACAACAGTATTTTACTAAATAATGTGGCTCCTGGAGGCATAGGATATTGTGAAGATTAGCTTGTTATTTTAAATTGAGCTAATTGTAGAATATTAAAAATTTAATGTTATTCATTTATTTATTTGGCACTGTAAACTTCAATGAATAATTCACATGTCAATAGTTTGCATTATCTATCTATTTATGAATACATTACTCAACATTCAGATTATTTAGGAACAAGCATAACAACCTTATAAGAAACAGAGGTGTAGATACCCCATCCCCGCTTTCAGCCAGGAACCCCTTCCCTTCCTCTCTCCCTTTTTTGGGGCATAAAATCCTCCAACCCAGCCTGTGTGTGCACAGCCGGGACGGGGCGATGAGTGCAAACAGGCAGGAGGGAGTTCCTTTGTTTTAATAGCCTGCCTGCAGCAAGGTAAGACTGCAGACAGGGAGATTTCTGACCAGCAAGTGGCACTGATCCTGTAGCAGAAGATACAATGGAGGGGTAAGTGTGCTCCTTACCCACCACACAAGCCCGGTAAGGGAACACACAATTTTCCTGCCATTCTTATATCCCTAGGTATTCCGTAGTGGCGGCTTCCCAGAGCTAAAACCTCTCTCCTCCTACCCCATCCCCGCTTTAGCCAGGAAACCCTTCCCTTCCTCTCTCCTTTTTCGGGGCATAAAATCCTCCAACTCAGCCTGTGTGGGTGTGGCCGGGATGGGGCAGTGAGTGCAACTGGGCAGGAAGGAATTCCTTTGTTTTAATAGCCAGCCTGCAGCAAGGTAGGACTGCAGGCAAGGAGATTCCTGGCCAGCAAGTGGCACTGATCCTGTAGCAGAAGACCCAGCGGAGGGAAGAGCCATTGGAGAGCATTTGAAGGAAGAGATGGGCAGGCGCCAAGGCAAAAATTCCTCCAACAATCTGAAAAACAACATGAAAACACCAGATCCCAGAGATCTTACGACAGAAGGACTTGAACACCCTATACCGGAAGAAGTGGAAAACAGTGTCATTATGAAAGCAATAGAGTCTCTTAAACAGGGTATGAATAACTCACTTAAAGAAATAGAAGAGAAATATAACAAAAAGATTGAAGAAATGAGTAAAGAAATGGAAGAGAAATATAACAAAAAGTTTGAAGAAATGAGTAAATTCGTAAACCTGGGAAACCCTGAGAAACCAAGAAAAAACAATCAAACAGGTAATGGAATCAGTTCAAGAATTGAAAACTAAAATGGTGACAATGAAGAAAACACAAAACGAAGGCCAGCTGGATATGGAAAACCTAGGTAAACAAACAGAGACTTCAGGAACAAGAATAACCAATAGAATAAAAGAGATAGAAGAACGAATCTCAGATTATGAAGACACCATAGAGAAAATAAACGCTCTGAACAAATAAAACAGCAAATCCAACAAATATTCATCACAAAACATTCAGGAAATCTGGGACATAATAAAGAAAACAAATCTAAGAATAATAGGGGTAGAGAAGGAGACGAATTGAAGATCAAAGGTCCAGAAAATATATTCAACAAAATTATAGAAGAAAACTTTCCCAACCTAAAGAATGATATTCCTATGAAGGTTTAAGAGGCATACAGGACACCGAATATACTGGATCAAAAAAAAAATCCTCTTGCCATATAATAATCAAATACAAAACATTCAGATTAAAGAAAGGATATTAAGAGCTGCAAAGGAAAAAGGTCAAGTAACTTATAAAGGTAAACCTATCAGACTTACACCAGATTTCTCTATGGAAACCATGAAAGCCAGAAGGTCCTGGATAGAGGTACTGCAGAAACTAAGAGACCATGGATGCAAGCCCAGACTACTATACCCAGCCAAGCTATTGTTCACTATCAACAAAGAAAACAAAATATTCCAGGATAAAAACAAATTTAAACGATACATAGCTACAAATCCAGCCTTACAGAGAATATTAGAAGGGAAATCACAACACAAGGAATCCAACATTACCAACACTGCCTACAATAACTCAGACATCTAGCAACCCTTCACAAGCACAACTCAAAGAAGGAAAACACATACACTCAACTACCCAGAAAAAAAAAAATGACCGGTGTCAACAACCACTGGTCATTAATATCACTTAATATCAAGGGACTCAATTCACCTATAAAAAGGCACAGACTTAAAGATTGGATACGAAAACAGGATCCACATTCTGCTGTTTACAAGAAACACACCTCAACCACAAAGACAGACACCTACTCAGATTAATGGGTTGGGAAATGGTTTTCTAAGCAAATGGACCTAAGAAACAAGCGGGCGTGGCCATTCTAATATCTAACAAAATCGATGTCAAACTAAAATCAATCAGAAGAGATGGAGATGGACATTTCATACTCATAACAGGAACAATTCATCAGGAAGAAGTCTCAATCCTGAATATCTATGCCCCTAATATAAAGGCACCCACATATGTAAAAGAAACACTTCTAGAACTCAAGGCAGTCATCAAATCACACACACTAATAGTAGGAGACTTCAACACACCTCTCTCACCAATGGACAGGTCAATCAGACAAAAACCTAACAGAGAAATAAGAGAATTATTGGAGGGATTGAATCAAATGGACTTAACAGACATCTATAGAACACTCCACCCAAATAGGAAAGAAAATACCTTCTTCTCTGCAGCTCATGGAACCTTCTCGAAAACTGACCACATACTTGGTAAAAAAAACAAACTTCCACAGATACAAAAAAATATTAGTAACCACCTGTGTTTTGTCAGATCACCATGGATTCTAGTTAGAATTCAACAACAATGCTACCCCCTGGAAGCCAACAAGCTCATGGAAGTTGAACAGACAACTACTAAATCACCCCTGGGTAAAGGAAAAAATAAAGAAAGAAACTAAAGTCTTCCTTGAATTTAATGAAAATAAAGACACAACATACTCAAACCTATGGGACACTATGAAAGCAGTGCTAAGAGGAAAGTTCATAGCACTAAGTGCCCAATTAAAGAAAACGGAGAAAGCACACATTAGAGACCTAACAGCACACTTGAAAGCTCTAGAAAAAAAAGAAGCTGATTCACTCAGGAGGAGTAGAAGACTGGAAATAATCAAACTGAAGGCTGAAATCAACAAAATAGAAACACAGAAAACAATCCAAAGAATCAATGAAACTAAAAGCTGGTTCTTGAAGAAAATCAACAAGATTGACAAACCCCTATCCAAACTACTCAAATGGCAGAGAGAGAACATGCAAATTAATAAGATCAGAAATGAAAAGGGGGTCATAATCAGACACAGAGGAAATTCAGAGATTCATTAGATCTTACTACAAAAGCCTGTATGCCACAAAATTGGAAAATGTAAAAGAAACGGACATTTTTTTTAGATAAGTACCATATACCAAAGTTGAACCAAGAACAGGTGAACAATCTAAATAGACCTGTTAGTCGCGAAGAATTAGAAGCTGTTATCAAAATTCTCCCTACCAAAAAAAAAAAAAAAAAAAAAAAAAAAAAACCCAGGACCAGATGGTTTCCATGCAGAATTCTACCAGAACTTCCAGGAAGAGCTAATACCTATACTCCTTAATGTATTCCACAATATAGAAACAGAAGAGTCATTGCCAAACTCCTTTTATGAAGCTACAGTAACCCTAATACCAAAACCACACAAAGACACAACCAAAAAAGAGAATTACAGGCCAATCTCACTCATGAACATTAACGTGAAAATTCTCAATAAAATACTGGCAAACCGAATCCAAGAACACATCAGAAAAATTATCCATTATGATCAAGTAGGCTTCATACCAGAAATACAGGGCTGGTTCAACATACGCAAATCTATCAATGAAATCCATCATATAAATAAACTGAAAGAAAAAAACATATGATCATTTCATTGGATGCTGAAAAAGGATTTGACATAATTCAACACTCATTTATGATAAAGGTGTTGGAGAGACTGGGGATACAATGATCATACCTAAATATAATAAAAGTTATTTACAGCAATCCGACAGCTAACATCAAATTGAATGGAGAGAAACTCAAAGCCTTTACACTAAAATCAGGAACACGACAAGACTGTCCACTCTTTACATACCTCTTCAATATAGTGCTTGAAATTCTAGCAATAGAAATAGGACAACATAAGGGGATCAAGGGGATTCGAATAGGAAAGGAAGAAGTTAAACTTTCGTTATTTGCAGATGATATGATAGTGTACATAAGTGACCCCAAAAACTCTACCAAAGAACTCCTACAGCTCATAAGCATCTTTAGTAATGTGGCAGGATACAACATCAACTCCAAAAAATCAGTTGCCCTCCTATACACAAAGGATAAAGAAGCAGAGAGGGAAATCAGAGAAACATCACCTTTCATGATAGCCACAAAGAGCATAAAATATCTTGGGGTTACTCTAACCAAGGAAGGGAAAGACCTATTTGACAAAACTTCAAGTCTTTGAAGAAAGAAATTGAGGAGGATTCCAGAAAATGGAAAGACCTCCCCTGCTCTTGGATTGGGAGAATTAACATAGTAAAAATGGCAATTCTACCAAATGCAATCTATAGATTCAATATAATCCCCATCAAAATCCCATCAAACTTCTTCACAGACCTTGAGAGAACAACAATCAAGTTTATATGGCAAAACAAAAAACCCAGGATAGCCAAAACAATCTTATACAATAAAGGAACTTCTGGAGGCATTACCATCCCTGATTTCACACTCTAATACAAAGCGACAGCATTGAAAACAGCTTGATATTGGCATAAGAACAGAGAAGTCGACCTATGGAATCAAATAGAAGACCTGGATATTAACCCACAAACCTATGAACACCTAATTTTTGACAAGGGAGCTAAAGGTATACAATGGAAGAAGGAAAGCATCTTTAACAAATGGTGCTGACGTAACTGGATGTCAACCTGTAGAAGAATGAAAGTAGATCTATATCTATCACCATGCACAAAACTCAAGTCCAAATGGATTAAAGACATCAACATTTATCTGTCCACTTTGAGCCTGATAGAAGAGAAAGTGGGAAGTAGTCTACAAGATATAGGCACAGGAGACCACTTCCTAAGTAGAACCCCAGTAGCACAGACAATAAGAGAATCAATGAATAAATGGGACCTACTGAAACTGAGAAGCTTCTGTAAAGCAAAGGACACTGTCAGTAAGACCAAAAGGCTACCTTCTGACTGGGAAAAGATCTTCACCAACCCCTCATCAAACAAAAGTCTGATCTTTTTTACAAAGAACTCAATATACAAAGAACTCAAGAAACTAGACACTAAAACTCTAATTAACCCAATTAAAAAATGGGATACTGAACTGAACAGAGAATTCACAAGAGATGAACTTCGAATGGCCAAAAGACACTTAAGGTCATGCTCAACCTCCTTAGCGATCAGGGAAATGCAAATCAAAACAATTTTGAGATACCATCTTATACCTGTCAGAATAGCTAAACTCAAAAACACCAGTGATAGCCTATGCTGGATAGGATGTGGATTGAGGGGAACACTCTTCCATTGTTACTGGGAATGCAAACTTGTGCAGTCACTGTGGAAATCAGTGGGCGGTTTCTCAGGAAACTGGGAGTCAACCTCCCTCAGGACCCAGCTATTCCACTCTTGGGAATATACCCAAGAGATGCCCTAACATATTACAAAAGCATTTGTTCAACTATATTCATAGCTGCACTATTTGTAACCCAGAACATGGAAACAACCTAGGTGCCCCTCAATAGAAGAATGGTTAAAAAAGGTTGGAACATATACACATTTGAGTTTTACTCAGCGGTAAAAAAAAAATGACATCTTGAATTTTGCATGCAAATGGATGGAAATAGAAAACGCTTTACTGAGTGAGGTAACCCAGACCCAAAAAGAGGAATATGGTATGTACTCACTCATAAGTGGATTCTAACCATAGTTAAAGGTCTTTGAGTCTATAATTTGTGATCCTACATAAGCTAAATATAAGGTGAACCTGAAGAAAATCATATAGTTATCCTCCTGGATATTAGAAGTAGACAAGAGCAGAAGGAGGGAGAACATGAAAAAGGAAGTCAGTACTGTTAGGGGTGCGTTCACCAACTGATTCAAGGGGACTGATCGAATGAGAGCTCACCAAGGCCAGCTGAACTGGGACTGAAGGAGCATGTGATCAAACCGGAGTCTCTGAATGTGGCTGATATGGGGGCTGACTGAGAAGTCATTGACAATGGCACTGGGTCTTGTTTCATCTGCATGTACTGGCTTTTTGGGATCTTGGTCTGATTGGATGCTCACCTTCCTGGACCTGGGCGGGGGAGGACTTGGACTTCCCACAGGGCAGGAAACCCTGACTGCTCTTGGGATTTGAGAGGGAGGAGGAGAGGGAGTGGGGGGAGCGGGAGGGTATTGGGAGGAGGGGAGGAAGTGGAAATTCTTATAAATAAATAAATAAATAAGTAAAAAATATATGTTACTGATCAAAAATTACCTTAGATTTACTTTACTGGGAGGATTTTGTGTGGTTTCAATGACCATAAATACACAGGGAATCATGATAAAATCGCGATCGTCAGATATTCATTTTCCAACGCTGTATGTTTTGTGATAAGAATATTGAAAATCTCTTTCAACTATGTTGAAATATATAATAAGCTGTTCTCACTTTCTTCATTTAAAAAAAAGAAACACATGTGTAATAATAGGAGAACCATATGCTCTATGAAACACATATTCACCTTAGAAGAATTTCCAAGAATTATTTAACACAGTATCTTTAATTGGTGACATGAAGAACCATGCATGATAAAACTTTTCAATTGTCTTAATTATCGGTGAATGGTATATCTGATTGAAAAACAAACATCATAAAAACAAATAACCCCCCTGTCTTTTATGGTCAATGTGGCAAACTCTGTTGTTGTTATGCAAAAGCAAAAATTTATTTAATCTAAACCAATTTTATGTGATATTTTAATCTACAGGATGTCAGATAGCAAACAATATTGGTTTTTGTGGCCATGCAACCTCTTCCAAACACTCAAATGTTTAGGTATAGACTATATGTTAAGCAAGTTAATATGAATTATTTCAATGCAATTCCAATCAAAACCACATGGCATTCCTTGCAGAAATATGAAAAAATCCTAAAATTCATATGGAAGCAAAATAGACCCTAGATAGTTGAAGCAATTATGATCCAAAACAATTATGAAGTGATTACAAGACTGGAAATAAGATTATATTAGAGAATTATAGTAACAAAAACCAGTATGGTACTGGCATAAAGCAGGCACATAGATTGACAGAAGAAGACAGAAAATCTAAACACAAGTGCACCTATCTACAGCCATCTGCTACTGGACAAAAATGTATTTCCCTTATTTCACCACTCACACCTTACTTTTGTCTTATTGATCTTAGCTAAATTAACAATTCTACAGAAAGGAATTTCTCATTCAGCACATCTACTAAGTTCTGTGTTCAATTTTAGCGGCTCCTAACACTGGGACTTGTTTGCTCTAATCACAGACAACTGATCTACCTATTCTTTTATTTGTTTTACTACTTGTCAGCAGGTAGTGAAAGATCATGATTGCCAAAGTAAGGAATAAATATGATCAACCCTAATTTCTTTAGACATCTTTCCAAAGGAAGCTTTCAACCATCAGAGCAGTAAACAACTAGAATACAGGAGGAACTTAGTGAACTTAGGGAGGATCCTAGGAAGATTTTTGGGAATTTGGGAAAGGTTGGATTAAAGGGACCCAATAATATCATGGGCAAAATGTCTTAGACACATAGAGATTTTGTGTTTTCTAGGGAGACTTCCTTCAGTCTTCAGTTGAGAACACAAGGTATATGCATATTGATGTGGGAGTCCTCTCTGTGTACTGTGATTACCATTAATGAATAAAGAAACTTCCTTCCTCTGTTGATAGGGCAGAACTTAGGTAGGCAGAGAGGACTATAATGAATGTTGGGAGAAAGAAAGGTGGAGTCAGGGATGCCATGGATCCACCATCGGAGATAGACATGTTAAAACTTTGCTGGCAGGCCATGACCTCATGGTGATATACAGATTAATATTAATGGGTTAAATTAGGATGTAAAAGTTCGCTAATAAGTTAGAGCATGGGCCAAGCAATGTTTTAATTAATACAGTTTCTGTGTGGTTATTTTGGTTTTGGGCAGCCGGGAACAAACAAGCAGCCTGCTGCTATAGTATATGAGGATATTTTTTAAGCCTAAAAATAGAGAATCATACAATAAAAAAGAAAGCTTTTTTTTTTTGTAAAATCAAGGACCAGAGATAATAATAGCCCAGCATCTAAAAAGAAAAATCACCTAGAAATACAGAGTATTTAGAAGGGCATGAAAGCAGGTGTAAGCAAATGGTTTTCTGTAAAGAGTCAGATAGCACTGTGAGCATGTGCATGCATGTGCTTGTGTGCACACACAAGCGTGTGTGTGAAATCGCTATAAAATTTACACAGTTCTGAACTGTAGAACAAAAATAGACACAAGCACTGTTTATGCCAGTGAACATAAGATTAGTGACCCATGGTTCCAATTTTCTTTCAAAGAGACCAGCTTTATCTATATAATTTAAAAGATGTCTTGAATTCACTAAGGTTTTACATAAAACTTGATTCTCTGTTAGAAATATATAAAATAATTGAAAAAATCACATTAGACTATACAGACACTATGAATATAATTATAATGGGAAAAACCCAAGTTTTTAAAAGAGGGAAATTATAAATTGTAGGAAAGATAATCACAGCTATGTAACAATAGAAAAAAATCACAGAATTAAAAGAAAATCAGTTAACACTGTTATTGAAACTATTGTTCATAAGCCAAAGAACACAGGAGAAAGACTGAAGATACAGAGCAGTAAAAAATATAGAAGTTAGAAATTGGATTTCTAGAAATAATAAAAGATCTGACCAAAACCAAGCCCATAGGATTTACTGAAAATTAGACAGTGGAGATAAAAAGAAACTATTCGCTGTTAAGCACCAAAAGGTTAAAAACAAAGATGGGAAGAAATCCACAAAATGTCAGTGGCTATTAGACAACTTTAATCAGCCTAATAAGGTGTAAATGAGTCCTCAATGGAGAGGAAATAGAATAGTGAAAAGACAAAAAAGTGTAATTAGAGAAAAGAAGGAATTGCACATTTCAACTTAGCTGAGAACTGCTAACTTACTGATCCATGAATCTATTGAAACCTTAGCTAAAGAAATAAAGATATAAGCATGAGAAGAAAACAGCTAAAGAGGAATACATTTCATTAAAAAAAAATTGGATGAGCAGTTATGATAAATAAAGGTAGCTGAGAGAGAGGTAGGTTTTCTTTTTTAAAGATGATATGTTATCTAGTCCTAACTAGTCAGTCGGAAGTGCCTATAGATACAAACAACAGTAAAGTTGTTCCGTATGTCTCCATACAGGAGAATTCATGTAACAATAACGATTAAAGAGCGTGAGGCCATCAATTTGAGGAGGAGCAGGGGCTAGAGTGGGACAGAAAATGAGGAGAAAGAAAGAGAAGGAAAAAGGTTAAAGACAAAGGATCTGGGATATAATGCAATCTGAAGGTCAAAGACTAGAGGTGTAACACAAAACTCATGCAAATGATATGAGTCAGATATGTAATAATTGTAGGGTGTTTGCCTAGGATGCATAAAGTCCTAAGTTTGAACCACAGTTATGAAAATTCAAACCAAATCGAAACAAGAAATCAAAACCACAAAATTCAGACAATTGCAACATAAACACTGAAAAAAATTATTTCTTCGTTTTTAAAAAATTAAAAATGTGAATGAATGGAAAATGCTAAATCAGAGTTACATAACACTTCCTTTAATACCCATGAATTTAAGACAAAAGAGTAAAAGTTTGGCTTCAGGGCTAAGCAACATGGAAAGGTCTGAAGGTGTAGCACACAGAGCAGAGACCAGCTACAATCAGCCATACTGAAACTGTTTGATTAGTTAAAACAATAAACTGGCTTTAGCAAAAAGAACTAGACAGTGTGGCAGGGAAGAAGGACAGTCTTGGTTAGTGGGTCTTCCCACCTCAATTACTAACCAGTCTCCCCAGAGATATGTCCACAGGTCTAGCTAAAATAAGTTATTCCTCTATTGACGCTTTTGTCTCAAATAGTTCTAGGCTGTGACAAGTTGAAATTTAAAAACTGACTACCACACTCACTAAATTAAATTTTAATTAAAAGATTTAAATCCTCCAGTTAAAATCAACCTGAAGCCCCACTGTTTAGAGTGTGTGGAATAAGTCAAGGCTCCATAAGAGGAAAATCACAGTTGAGTGTTCACAATTGAAAACCAAAGTGATCCAAACAACCTAATGATGAACTCCAAGCTCCTAGTAAAGAAAGAATGAGCCAAGACAATTAGTACAAAAGAGATTGTATTGTATTGTATTTTCTTTCTGAAGTTAATAAAATGGAAACAAAATGATAATACAAACAATCAAGGACCAGGCCAGGGTTTGGCTCTCAGTCTCTATGAGTACACATGAGGGTTGGTGAGTTGATTCATGTGGGGCATATTCCCCAGGTATCCTCTATTCCCTCTGATATCTACAATCTTTCCTCTCCAACTTCTGCAGGGTTCCATGATCTCTAAGGTGAGGGGTCCAATAAAGACATCCAATTTAGAATTTCTCTACAGAGACTGTGGGTCTCTGCACTCAGATGCACTCACATCTGCTGCTGGGGAAGCTTCTCTAAACTCTGATGAAGCCTGGACAAGGCACCAGTCATTAAGTGTAGCAGAATATCGTTAAAATATACAATATAGGAGTTATTTCTATGGTTTCTCTTTCTCTTTCTCTCTCTCTGTCTCTGTCTCTCTTTGTCTCTCTCTCTCTCTCTCTCTCTCTCTCTCTCTCTGCCCAATTGTGTGTGTGTGTGTGTGTGTGTGTGTGTGTGTGTGTGTGCACGCACATATGTGCGTGCCAGTTTGTTTGGCTCTACTCTGCGACTCTACGTAAAGCAGATTCCAGGCATGGGGTACAACTGGTGGTATAGGCCTCAAGTTAAACTAGACATTGGTTGATCAATCCATTAGCATGGTGGTTTATGGGAGTCATCTAGCAGTGGGAGTTGGTATCTTGGACTCCTTTTCTTGCTATTGAGACTCATTTTCTGCTCTTTGGTTGCTTTTTCCAGCCTGAGATGAGGGTTCTTGCTTTGTCCTATTGTATCTCCTTTTGTTCTGTTTGGTTATTGTCTCTTGAAGGTCTTCACTTTTCTGAAGTAAAACAGGGAGAGTGGGATTGGGAGATGCGGGGGTGGGGGGAGTAGGAAAGAGTGAAGGGAGGGGAAACTATGGTTAGGATGTATTGTATGAGAGAGAAGAATCTACTTTGTTTTCAAATAATCAAGAACATGAGGAGAAGGGTTAACAATCCTTTAGTCAAACTAAACAACAAAACATAAATGAAGATGTGATCTTAAATGGTGCAAAAAATGTGAATTATCAGTATCAAGATTAATACCACAGAACGACATACAGGATCACTGAAGAGTATAATGAAACATGAAATTCCCTAACATTCAGAAATGTGAAGAAATGAATATGTTTTTAGGTGTTAGACTAGACAAAATGGCATGAGAAACAGAGCAGATTTTTCATGCATCAAGAGAGAATTCTATCAAAGATTCTTGCAATAAAGAAAACCTCATGTTCAGATAGAATCAATACTAAATTCTACCAGACCTGAAATTAGAAACAGTGATCCTTTGCTTTTTTTTTAAATAGGAAGCAAAAGGACATTTGCAAATTCATCCTATGAAGCCTGTATTATCTTAGTGACAAAACTTGATAAAAATACACAAAAAGATAAACAAAAGAAATCATATATATCAATTCTCTTTATGAATATAATGACTAAATTTTCAATTAAATTCTGCCAAGAAAATTTAACAATATAAAGATTAAACAAGATGAACATGTTGGTTTCTTACAAGGAAAATAAGGGTGTTTCAACATAAATTGACATATATTTTCAGCCCATTAACTGAAGGAACAATAAAAGTTCTGAGTATTTCAATAAATTCATAAAAACTATTTGACAAAGTTTAATAGCAAATATAAAAATCTAAAGGCATTTCTTTGAAAAATCAAAACATGAAATATGTCTACTCTCATTACTCTTCTTTACTATAGTGAATAAAATGTAGAGCAATGAAGTAAGATGAAGAGAATATGAACAAAAAATGCAAATAATATATATTTAAAAATTAATTGGATTAGAAAATTATTCAAAAGTAATAAATCATGGGAATTTAAAGTTCTGAAAACTAATTGGTTTAATATGAGAATGTTGATGCTGATAAGTTAAATATATGTACTTGACGTAAGACACACATTTACCCACAACCATATCTAATACAATATTAAAGGTTAAAGAAGAATCATACAGAAATACTCAAGACAATGTAGTACTGGTTTAAAGACAGACATCTAGACAACAGAACATTGCGGAGAGTCTGTGAGGAGATAATAGAGGGAAATCATAATCAGAACATATTGTATGAAAAACAACATTTTGGCAGGCGGTGGTGGCACATACATTAATACCAGCACTTGGGAGGCAGAGGCAGGCAGATCTTAGTGAGGTTAAGACTACAAAGTAAGTTACAGGTCAGCCAAGATTGTTATACAGTGAAACATTGTCTTGAAAAACAAAACAAAAACATAAGAAAATAAAAGAAAAGAAAGAAAAAAACTGTTTGTATATCAAAATGAGAAAAGATTGTCTTAAAAATTCTTAATAAAAAAGAAAAAATATAACAAATAAATATAAGAGAACAATGGAACTGAATAAACTGACACATATGTAGTCAATGATTTTTAGGAAGTTCACTAATAAAATAGAGAAAAGACAAGTTTGCAATATATGTTAAATAAGTAATTCCAAATCATTTATAATTAAGCATCTAGTCTTCAAAACATTTGTGGGAAATCAGTATACTTGCGTTAATCAAATAGAGTGAATAAATTTCAAGTACACTGCTCAAATGAAAAAGAAAGCAAAATACAGGATGAAAAGTACTAGTGTGTAGCTTATCAAATAACCTTTAACTTAGTGTATATTTGAGAATAACAGGTCAAATGGAAATAACCTATGCAAAAATTAGAAAACAAAAAGAATTGGGATATGGAATTGACAAAATAAAACACATTAAAATCACATGTAATTATGCAAACTTAAAATTGAAACACAATGAGATGTTACAGTTTTTATATATATTTTTATATGTTTATTGTGCTATACATTTTTTTTGCTCGCCTCCCTTCTTGCCCTCTTCCCTTTCACCCTCCCCCATGATCCCATGTTCCAAATTCTCTCAGTAGATTTTTTTCTTTCTCTATAGCACCAAGTATGTCTCTTTTATGGTCCTCTTTGTTGTCTAGGTTCTCTGAATTGGTTGTGCACTGAGTTTTCTTTGCTTTATGTCTGAAAGTCACTTACAGTTGAGTACATATTATATTTGTCTTTCTGGGTCTGGGTTACTGTTGAATGAGGGTGTTCATTCCCAGCCACCTGGCTAGGTTAGACACTAAACAATCACACAGAAACTGTATTAATTAAATCACTGTTTGGCCTATTAGCTCTAGCTTCTTATTGGCTAACTCTTACATATTAATTTAACCCATTTCTGTTAATCTGTGTATCACCACGAGGCTGCGGATTACCGGGTAAAATTCCCAGTGTCTCTCTTGGGTGGCAGCATGGTGTCTCTCTGTTACTCCACATTCCTCCTCCCATGCTATAGGCCAAGTTTGTTCTTCATTAATTAACCAATAAAAACAATACATAAGCAGGAGGGGCTCCCACTCTCTTTTCTCTTTTCTGTTTAAACAAAAAGGAAGACTTTAACTTTAACATAGTAAGATTACATATAAAAAAACAGTTATTAAGCAAGGATTATAGTTACAATAGTTATATCTTTTATCATAACTAAAGAAAACTGTAACTATAATTATAAATTCTTCAACTCCATCAAAGACTCCGGAAGGATATAATACTATGTAAGTAAACAGGAAATACATTATAATTCGATAATTGACAGAAACATCTCACTGCCTGGACAGTCACCCAAAGTTCTTCTGTACCGTTGAAGCATCGATCTTCAGCCTACAGGCCCATAGTATCCAGCAAACTTTTCTATGAAGCAGGAAATTTCAAAGACAGTTCTGCCTATATTGGCAGTTTGTCAGTCAATTTTTCCTGTGTCCTGCAGAATGTCTGGAAGACTCTTTCATGAAGCAGGAAACCTGAAGGATTGTCTCATCTTTAGGCAAGTTTAACAGTCATTTTTCTGTGGATCCTGCATGTCCAGTTCATCTAACAAACTCCATAAGGAGCCTCTTTGATGCCCATCTTCTTCTTAAAGTAGATTGGTCCTGCTAGGAGCACATGTGTCTCACTGTCATGAAAAGTCTTAATTTCTTAAATATTTTAAATGCCATATTCTGAAGGTCTCTGAAAGATTTGAAGAATACCTATCTAACTGATATATATTTCTATATATCTAGAAAAGTGTAACTAACATGACTAAAAGCTTGACTATTATAGATGATAATCTATTAACCTATATTTATTTTTTATTAATTTTTTACTACTTTATAAATAATACCAATCAAAATTTCCACTTCCTCCCCTTCTCCCACTTCCCACCCACTACCCCCCCAAACCTTACTCCCCACCCCCCTCAAGTCCTAAGAGAGGGCAAGTTACCCTGCCCTGTGGGAAGTTCAAGGCCCTCTCCCCTACATCCAGGCTTAGGAAGGTATGCATCCAAAGAGACTAGGATCCCAAAAATCGAGTACATGTAGAAGAGACAAATCCCAGTACCATTATCATTGGCCCCTCAGTCTATCCATTACATTTTTAAATGAACTGGAAGAGACACAATACCTTAATCAAGAGCAGAAATATACATATAACAAAATTTGCCTAAAACATATAAATAAACCAAGATACATACCAATGCAAAGTATTGATCTCTGTAGCATATTCCCCTTTAAATGTAAACAAACATTTATAAGCAATATTTGGGACTATGGACATAGTTTCTCCAAACTGTGTCATACTGTCTATTGGGTGAAGTAATTTTTTAAGGGAAGTTCAAGGCGACCTTGGGGCAATCTTGTTCCATCAAACCACACCATTGTGGAGGCAATCCACAGGTTCTCATTCTCTGTGGGAGGAAAAGAAAAACCTCTTTTCCAAAGCAACATATCCTTAGACCCAAATTTGGAAGTCATGATTATGACTTTATAATCTTTATAATATAGATGCTGGTTTGGCTTAGCAACCCATATGATGAAATGTCTCTTTGTATTTAGCTCAATTCATAGTCAATAAATTCAAAAATAATATAATAATGTTCATAATCCAGACTCTCTGTGAATTTTCCATTTTTCGTGGCTTGTTTTTACTCTATTACTTTTTCATTTTATTATATTTACTCCACTAATCTTTGATCATCTGTACTCTATTTCAAGACTTTACCCCCTTTTTAAAAAACTATTTACTTCTTTTTATAACTCTCTATCCTCTTTTCTTCTCTCTTCCAAGCCTATGTAAATTTTTTTTAACTCACTCTATCTCATTTAGAGGTCTTTTCCATCTGGATTTTTCTTTATTGCATACCTGTAATTCTTTACTGTCCAGGAGCACTTTTTAAAATGCTAAGCCTTCTTAAAACTTAAGCTGAGGCATTACTAGGTCAAATATGGTACCGCCAGCTTGCTGTGCCCATTCAATATGGTGGAGCTGCTCACTGCTTCTGAGATACACACATACCACCTCACTTCCAGGCACAGAGCTTATATGTTTTTTTTCTAGATCTATTCATTTGCCTGCAAATTTCAAGATGCCATTAATTTTACTGCTGAGCAGCACTCCGTTGTATAAATGTACCAAATTTTCTTTATCTATTCTTCAGTTGAAGGGCACATATGCTATTTCTGTGTTATGGCTACTATGAATAATGCTCTTATGAACATAGTTGAGGACATTTTATTGTGAATTTATTATCTTTACTAAAGTTACTTAAATCCAAACCTGTATATTCTGAGAGGCATGGGAAAGTTAAAATAACAAGACTGTATGATATGTATGATGCTAAGATCACTTATGAAATGAGTTCAATAAAGTCTTTGCTGTCAAGGTTGTGGTATTTGTGACAGGACCTCTCTTTATAGTACAGGGAAGCCTAAAATTTACTGTATAACCTAGGTCTGCTTCACTTTTCCAATCATTCTCCTTTCTTGACCTCTCAAGTGGTAGGATTAAGAATCTGAATTACCTCATTCAATCTGTCTAAGAATTTTCTGAAACATCAAACTCAAACTTGTCATAAATCTATTTTTATAATAAATATATAATATTGTTTTGATTTTTATATATGTAATCATAATAATAAGCATCTATACATATTTCAAGAGTCCATTAAAATTAGCACAGCAAAATATTATGATGGTATACATATTCAAATCAATACTCCAACAGTTATAAAAAGTAAATACATGAAAACATAATGAACTCAAAGTAACTAATTCTATGTGAAAAAAAAGACCTGCTACCACAATAGTACATAAGATATAATTCCATTTACTTATAATTCTAGAAAGTAATACAGAGTGGCAGACAATAACCTCCAGCAACAGAGGGTTTTATGGTGAGGGACAGGTTTACTCTGGAACAAGAACACCATATGTCTGTTTATTATTTTAAATAATTTGGTATCTATTTTAGTTTATGTGCATGAGTGTGTGTTTGTGTTTGCATATATGTATGAGATACATATCCATGTAGTTGGTGTGTAGGAGAGAAGAGGTCAGATCCTCTGGACTAAAGTCAAAGATGATTGTAATACACCATGTAGGTGTTGAGAACCAAGCCTGGATCCACAGCATTAACCATGGTACACCTAACAGCTGAGCCAGTTGTTAGACACTCGAGTTTTGACTAAATGGGTTTTAAAATTTCTCTATTATTTCTGAGATTATAACTACACAATCTCTCCCTTCAAAACTTTCTTCCTTCCAAACTTTTTCTTATACTTCTCCCTGAATTTTTTTTAATTCCTGCCTAAATTTTCCATTAGCTATTGATGCATTCATATACAAAATATAGGAAATTAAGAAATGCTCATAGTGGAAGAAATTGACTTACTGTTTTTATTATTGATTCAATCAGACAACATCCTCATGAAACCTAATAATTTAAATGTGCACAGGCCATTGTCAATATTCTATTAATTTATTTAATCAGTTAACATGCAAACATTAAAATAAAATGTTTTCCATATGTCAGCAATTATTCTTTTCAGGTCTCCACTGATTATGAGGTTATTTTTAATTTGTCCTTCATGACATGTTCCAATCATCAGTTGTCATATAAAATTACTTCAGAACTTCTTTAGAATTTAAAATATTAATACTTATTTTCTTATGAGTTTAAAGTCTTGTAAAAGCTGTGTGTGGTCAGCTAACTGCATCTCCAGTCATCCCAAAGCTGGAAATTTTGAATAAGTTAAAAATCACCATTTAAATGGCTGGTGATTGATCTCCATGTTGGCTGGGGTAACGACCTGACAAGCACGCTTGGCCTTTGAGTATTGTTGCTTGGCTTTCTTCCAGTACGGTGCATGAGTTCTCTAAGACAGGGACAGACAGAAACTCTATCTCTTTATGACATCAGCTGAGAAATCATACAGAGGTACTTCTACAGCATTTTACTGTTCAAAACAAATTCAAGAAAAGAAAAATTAGTCTTTTTCACTTAATAAGAAGAGAAATTATAGACATGTTTGAAACATGCAACAAAAGTGATAATTTATGCTTACATATTAATTTTTGCATTAATGTTCTATTACTTCATTAGTCTAAATAATTCAATGAGAGATACTTTCATGTGAAGTAGAGTTTAATTAATTGAATAATTCATGTTAGAAATAATTTTTAATTGGAGTTCTTTTTTTATTTTCTGATAATGAAGCTACTTTGGATATGCAGATCCATGCACTCTATAGTTACATCTGCCTAACATCATTGCTTCTGCTTTGGATCAAGGTGAAGTTAAATCTGAGACTATTGCAAAAGCCAGTCTTTAGTGATGACAAGTGACTGATTGTTAAATGCTGTACAGTATTTGTTTGGAATGCCTTGATTAGAAATTTGATGATGCATGTGGAAAATAAGTGGATGAGAACAAAATCTGCTTTTTATTAACACTGTATATCCTCTGCATTTCCTAATTAATGTTTTCAAGCAAAAAGATAATATTTTAAATTTGTTTGGCATGAGAGAGATCCATTTGTTCAGTTTCTTGGAAAATTAAGGTTGACTCTGGAGTGCAGTAGTACATTCATATCTGAATGTATAATTGAAAATTAATTAATTCAGAGCTACTAATATTATGAAAAGACTTTGAGAATAGTTCTCACAACATTATTGAAATTTAAGGTTATTTTGTTTTTATGTCATACTTAATAAACAGAGTCAATAGAAAGTCTTTCCTTACCTTACTTGACTCTTTCTTTAAATGTTGAAAATAATTTTTACACTTAATATCCAGTAACTTACCTATAATACACATTGTTGAATACTATTACTTTGAGTAATGATTATCATTAAGAATGATTCTTTAAATAAAATTAGGCTACTCATCCTATTTATTATTTTTCTTTTTTGTGCAGTCTATGAACCTGATTAATTTAGAACAATTTATGTCTTTAGTCCATCCACTAAATCTATATCATGAAATAATTAAACACTTTTTCAGGACATTCACTCACTTGCTCTCTAAATGTGTATCTTTAATTCTCATTGGTATTTAATAAGCTCTAGTTCAACATTTTCATTAATATTCTGTATTTCAGAAATGACAATTGAAAAACATACTTAATTTATTTTCTGGTCTGATTTCTTAACAACATAAACAATATGTCACTAGTTGAAGTTTTTAAGCCTTAACATTAAACATGCACATTCCTAACATTAAATCAGAAGGTATTCCCAGTCTATACCCAAATAAAAGTAAACACTACTGCCTATAACAACAAAGCAAAAAATAGTTTGAATTAATGAAACCCTTGATCTTCTCTGGTACATACACCTTTGCTCAGGAGTTGCTCTTTTAAAACATAGATCTTTCCTTTATAGAGTTATCGGTAACTCATGTAAGACATTATGCATGATCTTTTCCTATATAATGTATTTTCTTTTGCCTTTACCTTTGTTTTAAGTGTTAATTAACATACGGTGCTTTACATCTTATATATTTGAGCCTCCTCTTGGGCATTTGTGTATATATTATATGTAAAATTTTTTTCTTCTTTTTTAATTTCTGGATTTAACATTTAATTTCTTCATGTATTTTTTGAAGAATGCTACATCCATGAGAGAAAAAAAAACCGGGCCAGTGTTCAGTAGCTGCTATTGTATCCATGTATGTATGTAATATACATAAAGTTTCTAAATATAACCTACTAAGTCTGTATAATGTTATCTGTATGTACAGATATTTCAGGGCTGACCATTCGGCACTGAACAACCAAATAGTTTGCTCATCTCTGGAAAAGACCACCTCTCCTTTCCACAGCTTTCTTCAGTTGCCTATAGTATCTTGTGGAAGGTTGAGACCTCAAGGGCTTTCCCACTTTTGCACAACTGTTGTTTATGTTCAGATCATGCTTAGACCATCACATTGGTGAGACTTTATGGGTTTAGCTTCTCAATTTACTTGGAGAGAAAAATCTCATAGCAACCTCCCTGATCCTCTCCCAATCTTCTGACTTTTACAAAGGTCACAGCATGAAGTGCATACATTAAGAATTTGTAGAAATCTCACACTTGTGACTTAAAAGCACACCTGAACTCTCTAGAAGAAAAGAAAGCAAAATCATCCAGGAGGTGTAGATAATAGGAAATAATCAAGCTCCAGACTGAAATCAATAAATAGAAACAAAGACCTATAGAAAGAATCAATGAAACCAAGAAATGGTTCTTGGAGGGGTGTAATATGAGGGCCAGCTTGTTGGGGTTTCTGTTCCCGCCCAGTACCCCACAGCTGGCAAGTCCCAGAGAAAATCACACACAGGACTCCATAAGATTATAAACTGATTGGCCCATTAGGTCAGGCTACTTATTAGTTCTTATGACTTATCTTAACCCATTAGTCTGATCTTTGTTAGGCACACGACTCCGTACCTTTCTCAGCACTCCGTACCTTTCTCAGCTGGGCAAGTTACATGCTGCCTCTTCAGTGATCTGCACAGGAGTGGCAGAGGAACCTTCCTGCTTCCCAGAATTCTCCTGTTCTCATTGCATCACCTCTACTTCCTGTCTGGTTTTCCCACCTATACAGCCTGCCTGGCCAATCAGTGTTTTACTAAAATATGATTGACAGAATACAGACAATTCTCCCACACCAGAGGGGGAAAAAGACAAACCCTTGTAGAAACTAAACAAAATCAGTGAGGAGAATATCCAAATTAACAAAATCAGAAATGAAAAAAGTCATAACATCAGGCACTGAGGAAATCCAGAGAATGAGGAGAATAATAAAAGGATAATAATGAATTGATGGGGCATGAAACGCAGTTAGGGAGAAATCTGGTGTCAGGGATAATCCCAGGAATTCCCAAGAATGGTTCCAGGTAAGATATCCAGCAAGAGTGTAGAGGGTGCCTGATTTGTCCTTCTCTTGTAATTAAATTGGTGACTATCCTAATTGTCATCAGAAAACATTATTCTGGAACCTGAGTGAAACAGATGCAGAGATCCCTAGCTAAGCAGTAGGTCTAGTTCCAGGAGTCCTGTTGAAGGGAGAGAGGAAAAATTATAAGTGCCAGGTGGGTCAAAGTCATGACAGGAGTACCCACAGAGACAGCTGACCAGAGCTCTTGGAAACTTAAGGACTCTAAATTTCCAGTTAGGGAGCCTGCATGGGATTAATCTAGGCCCTTTGCATGTGTCTGTTAGTTGTATATCTTGATCTGTTTGTGGGGCTCCTACCAGTGGAATATGATGTGTCATATTTTATAAACTCCTATGGAAGACCTGCCACTTGCTGAATGGAGACTAAGGAGGAGTGTGTGGGAGAGAGTAGAAGGGAGGAGGGTGAGAAAACAAGAGAAGATGAGGGAATGGAAACTGTGGTCGGTACGTAAATAAATGAAAATATTTAATAAAAAATTAAAAAAAATGCTTGTCAGTCTTAAACTTACCTTTTCCTCTCCATTTTAATCTTTGATTACTCAATTTATGTCTGAAAATTCCCCTTTGTTATAACTGAAGCACAGATGTATTAGAGGCTGAAGATACCCTTTGATGTTTTCATTGATTCTGCTTCCTTTTGTCTCTCTTCCTTATGGACGTACGCTTTCCTTGATCATGTTTTCACTTTTGCCTGTCAGAGGCACACTATACATGTTCCAGTAATACTGATAGAACTTCAACAGTTGCAAAGGGATTCCTTATGTCTATTTATATAATTTATACAGTGTTATTCTACAGCCTTTCAAATTAGCACTACCAGCTGGGGAGCAACCTACAATATATCAGCTTGTGCATACACCTTTTATTTAAGTTGCAACCCCTAACTTACAGAATCACTTCGATTTCCTATGATTTTATGTGCAGTAGAACTTCCATATTCTCTTTCCTGTACACTAAAAAAATGTTTTGTATGTGTATGTGTGGGGGATATATGTGTGTAACAGTGAGCATGTGTGTGAAGAATTCTGTAAAAGACTAAAAATATACAGATTGCATTGCAAAATAAGACTGAAAATTCTACTTGTTTTCAAAATGTTTTTATCTGAGTCCAATAGTGTTCAGAATTTTAAGGTTGAAGATGATAACCAGGAAAGGAATGTTAGTCTTTTAATTAGGGAAAATACATAAATTGCAAAACAATTGGTAATGCTTTCACTGACAGATACAGTAACAGTCATGAGGCTGCAGAGCACAGCTGAAGTGTTTATTTGACATTTATTAAAAAGAGCTTAATGGCAGTGACATTTTAATCTAATTTATCAATTTAATAGTTTTCATGAGAACGGTTCATTTACTTAGACACTTTATGTATCTTTTCTAATCTCACTAATCATTTTTGTTCATCTGCAATTGAAGCAGGTTGTCTTGAAATAGAGCATTAGAAACAGAAGAATACAGCTTCATAAAGCACTACCACTAAAAACTATCTAGATTAAGAAGTAGTAAGTAATTACCATTTTACAGGATTATTTTTCCATTTGTCTCAATGACAGTAAATCATTAAACCAGAGAAGCCATAGGAATGGATCTATAGATGCAAGCCAGAGGTCATCTTTGAAAACATCATCATACATTATTATGAAGTCCCAATTTATAATAGTTTTTCTACTTTAAAAATCTTTAGTGGTAATCTTTTCTAATGAACATGATATATTTGATAATCATCTAGAGAGTTTAGCTTCAAAAATTTTGCTAAATCAGTAGAACGCTTAAGGTGAAGTAAAAAGTAGACAAATATGTGCTGATCTACACCTTAGGGAAAATATTTTGTATCTAAGATATTCCTGTTTCTGATGCTACAGTTTCAAGTAAGTATGTTTATAAGTAATCGGTAAATTCTTACTGATTTTAATCTTGAATGGATTTCTCATGGAAGATGTTACACACTGGAGTTAGTGAGTAGTTCAGAAAAGGCCAACTGGCATATTATGAAATGCTCATTTGCATTAATCTCCACAACAGGGTTAAATAAAGTAGGTAGATATCGAACCTCTTCTTCCTCCCTCTTTTGGAAAATTGAGTACTTAATTATAAAGCTGTTCTGAATTGTTCTATCATCTTGTAGGTTACTAAGAAGTTTGTTATAATTGTTGTTAAGAAAAGATATCAATTTCTAATAGTTTCCAGTTTCTATTATGTAGATATTAGTTAAATAGTCAAGTTCTACCTACAAATACCAATAACACAGATATAAAAACAACACACATTCTCGTTCTGTTAATTCAGTGCCACTTGTAGTTTTCTGAAATCTGTGTTAGTCAAAATAAAAGTGGGGATTTAAGAAATTTAAAAAATGATGCTCAATCATACCACAAGGACTTATGCTCAACTATGTTCTGAGATATAGCTCAGTGGTTAATAACACGGCCTGCTCTTCCAAACATCCTGAGATTCAATTCCCAGCAACCCCATGGTGGCTCATAACCATCTGTAATGAGATCTGGTGCCCTCTTGAGGAAGAGACATGATCAATCATTCTCATCAACTTAGACCATGAAACCCAATATGGACCACAGACAATATAATGTTCATAGCAGCATTATTTGTAATAGCCAGAACCTAGAAACAACCTATGTACCCCTCAACTGGAGAATGGATAAAGTGGTATATTTATATAATGGAGTATTGGAGTATTACACAGTGGTTAAAAAAAATCACATCTTGAAATTTGTCATAAACCATATTGAGTTAGGCAACACAGACCCAGAAAGACAAATATAATATGTACTCACTCATATTTGGCTTTAAGACATAAAACAAAAAGAAAACTTACAGCCCACAATTACAGAGAACCTAGACAACAAAGAGGACCCTAAGAGAGACATACATGGATCCGTATAGAAAGGAGAAAGAGAAAAGTAAATTGGGGGAGTGAGAGTCAAAGGAAAGGGTAGAAGAGGGTAGGGGCGAAAGGGAGGGAGGAGCAAAAAGTGTATAACTCAATAAACACAATAAAAAAGAAATGACGAATGGTAAGAAAGTACTATATACATCATGAAAACGCCATTTTAGTGGACTTACTTTGCAGTGACAATTCACCACTGAAGAAGACATTTCCTTTTCTCTAGTTGACTAGTCACTGAGTTATTTGGATATCTATTCTCATTTCTAGGTTATGGTAGAGTCCCCTGGAGTGGTTGCATCTGTGATTAATTTATGAATGATATTATTAAGCATGATGATTGAAAATTAATTTCAGTAGGGATCCCAATTTTTCTTTGTTATGATAAAGTGATGTTCTCCTGTGTAAGTCTGAAGTAAAATAAAATAAAATAAAATAAAGAAAAGAAAAAAAGAAACTCACAATAATCCTAAAACCCGTGTTTGGATATTAAGTTGAACAGTTTTTGTGCATTTAAATATTAACATTTAGAACCATTTAATACTTTTATTTGTTAATTGAAAAAATAAAAACATTTGTTTTTATTAAATAACTAAAATTATTGATTTATTCAATGTATGCTCTTGCTCATGGCCAGTTTATCTGGTGCAATGCACAACTCTTCACAACATGGATTTATATTGAAGAACTAGATCTTTCTTTCATATTTGATAGTTATGTTTTCTCTGTCTTTTAGGGTAGACATTGATAAACTCCAAGCTTTGTGAAGAGATGATATTACTAAAGAAATATATGTGTGATATTTCAAAATCTTGAGATTTTTGATCCTTGTTAGCTCTTTACAGAAATATAGGATAACTTGGCATACCATTTAGGAATTATGTGCTTCCAGAACAATTTCTGTTATGGGCCAATGTAATGAAAAACATCTCCAAGCATACTGATAAAGATTAAAGATATCCTGTGGAATCATGATTGTTTATGTCTTGGAATTTCTCAAATTAATGAAGAAGATATTTATCATGACTGGATTATAATGAAGCTAATGATAAGGTAGACATTTTGTTAAACCATTTATTAGTCATTATTTAAGTACATATTATATTATCCTATTTAGTTTTGGGAGAATATAGTAAGGTGCATATACTATTATGTTAATTTTTATGTACTAAAATTGGAGGATTAACACCCATTTAGATAATTTTACCATTGCTATGTGGTGTAACTGAATAGAGAAATGATTTTGCTTGAGGTTCACATATAAGAATTCTTGCCAAAAGGAGACTGTCACAATCAGATTAAAATTGGTAGGAAGTTTGTGTTCCTTGTATAATCAGATAGACTAAAATAGATTGATGGGAAATCAAAGGATTTCTGGCATAGACAAATACTAGGAAGGACTGGAGGAGATAAATGTTACAGACACCATGAGTTTGGCAAGTAGAAGTGTGTGTGTGTGTGTGTGTGTGTGTGTGTGTGTGTGTATTCTGTGTGTGTATAATCAAGAATATTTGCACTCATGTACAAACAAATATACACTCAAAATGTTCACTGGTATCATTAGACTATGTTTCAGTGGAAAGGACCAGTAATTTACAGGGTATGAATGTAAAAGGAAGTTAAAAACAAAACAAAAGAAAACAATATAAAACCCAAATGTCAGCAACTTCAATTATTTAATAATTTTATAAGGCTCTTTGTCACCATTGCTACTTATTAGCCTTATTAATGTGCTTCTACACTTACAATTCTAACATATACCCTGTGTTTAGCTTATTGTTCAATTATTGTACAAAGTTTAGGCTTTTCTTTTTTTTAATACTACTGCTTTAAATTTTTGTGTATATGGATATTTTTCCTGCATTTATGTCTGTACACTGTATGTAAGTAGCACTTGTGGAGGCCAGGGGAGGAAACTCAATACACAGGAAGTGGAGTTACAGATGTTTGCTTCCTTCATATACTCATGTATATCTATCTCTTTCTGTACGTGCACACACACACACACACACACACACACACACACACACACACACAGTCTGAGCTGAGAATTGGTTCCAGCCTTCTGTTTGAACAATCAATGTACTGATCTTCCTAATCATCTCTCCCGCCCCAGGACTTTTGAAAATAGTAATTTTGAGGCTGGAAATAATTCAGTTATTGATGTTCTTGCTGCCATGTGGACTAAGTTCTATCTTCAGAAATCATGCAAGAAAAAGTAGCACACATGTGTTACCATGGTACCAGTAATGCAGAAATAGGTGCCAGCCAAGGCAACTCAGCAAGTCCCAGGCCAGTGAGAGACTGTCTCAAGAAATATGTGAAAATCTTCTGAAAATGATGCTCGAGGCTGACTTCTAACCTCTGTATATGTTCTTGTGAACACATTTGTGTACCCAAACACAGTTATGCACACACATAGCACAGAAACAAGCACAAATTCATCCCCACTTAGGTCCTGTACAATGCCCGTCATAGCTAGCTTCACTGTCAACCTCACAAATGAGGGATTTCATCTTTCAGACTGGCCTAGGATAATGCCTGTGTGATGTTTTTGAATTTGCTAATTGATGTAGGAAGTCTCTGTTTACTTTGAGTGGCCCCATGCCTAGACCTGTGGGCCTGGAGTTTATAAGAAGGAAGCCCGAAAATGCCTGAGAAAGGAAGTTAGAACATAACATTGCTCCAGGGTCTCGGCTTTAAGCTCCTGCCTTGAGTTCCTTCCTTGGCTTTATTTGATTTGACTTCACTGGACTGTAACTTGCAGGATGTCATCTTCCTTTTTTCGTCAAGTTGATTTCAGTTAGTGTTTTATTGCAGCATGAGAAAGCGAAGTAATATGTTACCTCACACATATTAGGTTGAATCCCAAAGTTGCCTGTAATAAAAAAGGCAAAATTCTAGTATTGCTTGCAAAGTCTTTCAAATACTGTAATTGTGAGTTAATACTTATATGAAGAATAATACAAATTAAAAGGTAATTCCACAATAATGTATGCTACTTTTACAAATCATTAATGTCCCTGCTGATAGTTACTTTGAAGCCTCTCTTGCGGCTTTAGTCCAGAAAGAGGTAAGCAGCAACTGTGTGTTGCGCTGTGAGCATTTTCTCTTTTGTTCAGTGTCTGCTAATGGGACACTCATCACATAATACTCCCTCACTTTTCACTTAGTGGTATGCATGCAGATATTTGTTAATTTGTAGTATCTGGGATAACTTTCGTTAGTAACTCTCTGGAAAATATTCTGACATGTCTAATCTTATATTCCTAGATTATATATGATTTATCTGTAATTCATTAATGATTAGTGCTTTAATTTTTGCATATGTGTATAAACATGTGTAAGTTCATAAGAATTATTTACTTATATTTTGTTTATATTATTTACACATATTTATTTCACAGTAGAGAATTCCTCAACACTATTCTGTTTATCTTCGTAGCCTTTCTCAGATGTTTGCTTGTTCCCAGAGACTTCTGTACTTCTCAGTGTTATTTCTTATGTTTTGTGATATTTGTAAAGTCAGCAGGCGAACTAGATTTCTGGGGTATCTGGAGTGTTTACTTCTTAAAAAAGTAGAGAGGCAGTTCTTTGTAAATGAGAGAAAATGGGTAAAGGAAGTTCAATATATTGCTGCACAAGGACTTCATGATAAAATACGATTTAAATAGATTGAAGTCAATTGTATTTTGTGATGTGTCTTTCCACACATTTCTATTGTGTATGATAATGCCACTTTTGAGTAGTGGAGGCAGAGATGGAAGCTGAATAGGTAATGATGCTAATTTACCTCATCAGGGAACTGTGCAAAAGTGTCCTTCTTTATTTACCACTTTAAAAGAAGAAAGTGATGTGGGAGTTTGCTTTAGAAATACATGGTAAAAAGGAAAATTGATCTTTGCCTGTGTTTGTCCTCTTTTGTTGATGTGGGAACAATATTGAATGACTTCTGGCAACTACTAATCAATTGCTATCTTCCTTCTAACAATCTCGCCTGTCATTGTTTGATATTCTTTTATCTCTTTCCCCAGAACATCCTACATTAGCACTATTCATTCACCCAAACATTTATTGAGTGCTTACCTGTGGTCCAAACTATGCTAGGTATTTTAGGGAGTAAATGTTAGTACAGAAGAAAAATGGTTTCTGCATTCAAAAATATATCAACTCTTTTCTATTTAACAGAATAACCTGGGCAATACATGTTAACATTCTCATGAGCAATGGGTACATTTATCTAGACAGATACAATTGCAGCATCTTATGTAATAGCCTGAAGTAATCTTATCTTCCATCCTTTCCCAACCTTTGACAGCTTCTACTTTTTGTGATTGTAATTATAAAATTTAACATTCCTTAAGATATTATATTATTTATTTACTATAATTTTATTTCTATAAATTTATCTTAACTTAAATGGTTATTCTAAAGTAAATCATCTATGCTGTTAAAAAACCTTTCTACTTGATGAATCTTGACACTTATTGTTTAATGAGGACAAAGAAGTTACTAGCTTTAATTTTTCTTATATCCAGAACACAAGATGATTTTTATGAAGTTCCTAGCTAGCAAGTAAGTTAGTTTTTGTTACTTATGAGGTGGTATGAGGATCTGAAGAAATCTTTGGCACTCAGCAGTGTAATACATAACCAAGTCAGTAGGAAAGGAGCAGAACAAAAATGTCTATTTATCAGATTTTAAGTACAAGATTTTATATAGTTAGAGATTTAAGAACAGGAAACAGGCGCTTTGAAGTTTAATGAAGAATAATTGTGGCAAATCACAAGCTTTAGAAAGCAGACTTCTATAACTTATTGTTCACTACACTCTACAAGGGATAAGTAAACAAATGACACTTAAATTATTTTTTTTGTTAGTTTCTTAGGAAAATTGATACAATTGGTTACAGTGTAGAATGAACCTGAATGAAGATTATTTAGAGGCCAATATTGGAAAATCATGCTAAGATCATGACACTAAAACCTGCAGTGTTCTGTGATCATATTTTATTTTTATTTTGAATGCTTCTTTATTTATTTTAATTTAAAATAAGTCAATCATGCAAACACTTTTTATTTCAAATGAATAGAAAAAGGGATCTGGTCTTGCTTGCAGAAATTTTCAGTTAAGAGTCTGAGATGTGACCCAAGTACATCCTTTGTAAGGTCATAGGTGATTGTGCAATATGCCTGCTACCAATGGTCAGGGCCCGTATACATGGGAGGAATAAAGGATGCGTGATGGCAAAGCAAACAACTATTTATAATTTCCTATGGAAAATAAGAGATTTGAACATTGAAAAAATAAACACATTAATTAAAAAGCACATTGCTTTATTTTCAGGGTTTTTGTTCCATTTTTGAGAAAAACTAAAGTTGAGTGTGTTGACTGAGGTTTCTGTCCTGCCCAGATGCTACAGTCATTAAATTCCAAAGAAATCACACAGAGGTCTAAATTAGTTATAAACTGATTGGCCCATTAACTCAGGCTTCTTATTAACTCTTATTACTTTTATTAGTCCATTATTCTTGTCTATGCTAGTCATGTGGCTCGGTACTTTATTCAGTGAGATAGTCACATCTTGCTTCTTCTGTGGCTGGGTCAGGACTGTCAAATAAACTTTCTTCTTCCAAGAATTCTCCTCTTCTCATTGTCCTACCTCTAATTCCTGTCTGTTTTTCCCACCTATACTTCCTGCCTCACTACTGGCCAATCAGCCAGTTTTAAAAAATATAAAATAGTTTAAATTATATTTAAAATATAATTGACAAAATACAGACCATTGTTCCACACCACTTCCCCTTCTTTAAAAAAAATAAGAACTCTGAATCTAATATCCTTTGTTTAGTTTTTCTCCTGACCATTAGCCTTAACAACTTGTAACCGACATTCTAAACAAAGGAAAATATCCATAGTCTATTTTTTTGGAAATGTGTGTATAATTTCCAGGCTAATTTCTGCTGGTTGGCAGTGCTGATAATCTTATGGGGACCTGAAGAAAATTTAGAATTATGATCAAGTCCTGAATGCAGTAGTCTATGAGGCTTGATCATCTCAGGCAGCATCTTGAATCTGTTCTGGATGTAGTACTCAGACAGCTGGGTGATCTGTTTCTACCAGAGATTTCTCAGGTGGTCTTCCTTGGTCAAATCTGATTTTTGTTAATTCAGAATGAATCCATAGCCTCTCATTTTCTGTGGAAACTAAAGTAAAACCTCTTCTCCAAAGTAACATATCTTTTGACTTCAATTTTGAAGTAAAGGCATTTACAAAATATTTATGTTTTATTAATCTAGCAACATTTATTTTTAAATGTCTTTTAGCAGCTGTTGCTCTTTCTTCAGCTGTCAAACAATTTAAAAAGATATAATAACATACAGTATTTAGATTCTCTGCATATTTTTCATCTTTATGTGGCTCTCTCTATTTTAACCTCTAATTTTTTATTTTTAATTTTTGGCTTTTTGAGACAGGGTTTATCTATATATCGTTGTCCTGGAACTCACTTTGTAGACCAGGCTGTCCTTGCACTCACAGAGATCTGCCTGCCTCCGCCTCTCAAGTGCTGGGATGAAATGTGTGTGCTACTACAACTTGAACTCACAGAGATCTATCTGCCTCTGCCTCCCAAACGCTGGGATTAAAGGCATGTGTCACCATGCCTTTAACTCACAGAGATGAGCCTGCCTCTGTCTTCCAAGTGTTGGAATTAAAGGTGTGTGCCACCACACCCAACTACTCTCTCATTTTTTAAAGGACTTTAACCTTTTTATTTTCTTTCCAAAGTCTACATGTATTTTTAACACACTGTAAACCATTTAGAGTTTTTTTCCAATCTTTGAATCTATCTTTACTGTATATCTCTATCATTTTCTGACCACATGAGTCCATAATTTGCTAAACTATATGAGTAGGTTTAAAGCCATGACTTTGACTGCTGGATCCAGCCCAATTTTTAGCTTTCTGAGATTTAAGCCGCATGTAGAAGGTACCGACTGGAGTCATGTTTATTGCCATAACTCTATGGCATTTCAAGGTCCCTGCCACCACCAAAAAGCATGCAGTCAGCTTTTTCATCAACACCATTTAAGTGTTTCATGGCAGAACCCCTTTAAAGAGCTGCAAGGTTTTACAGCTAAAGCTGAGTCAGGAAGCCTCTCTTAAATGAGAGCACTTGCCTCTAGCAACAGAGTCTACCCGAGAAAATGCTGCTATCAATAAGCCAAGCTTAACTCTACAATTTTCTGTCTAGAATTATTTCCCAAGCTCTTTTGGACTTTAGGTGGATGCAGTTGTCCACCATTTGGGTACCATTTATTGACTGAGATTTCTGTCCTGCCAGGTTCCTGCAGTCGTTAAGTTCCAAAGAAATCACACAGAGGTTTCCATTACTTATAAACTGATTGGCTCATTAACTCAGGTTTATTTTTAACTCCTATAACTTCTATTAGCCCATTATTCTTGTCTATGCTAGCTGCATGGTTTGGTACCTTATTCAGCAAGGCAGTCACATCTTGCTTCTTCTGTGGCTGGGTTAGGGTTGATGAATAAGCTTGCTTCTTCCCAGAATTCTTCTCTTCTCATTGTTCCACCTCTAATTACTGTCTGGTTGTTCTGTCTATACTTTCTGCCTGGCCAATCAGTGTTTATTTAAAATATAATTAGTAGAATACAGATTGTATAGGAGAGACAATCTTGAAGGATTTGGAAGAGGAAATTATCAAAATATTATCAAATATATTTAAATTGAAAGAAAATTCAAGTAATAAAAACATAACAAAATATCTAAATTTTTTTATCTCTTGTAAACAATGAAAATTTCTCCTTCATTTAAACTTACTAATTTATTTATTTTAATATTTTAATATGTACCTCTATATGCACCTTTTTTATACTTAGTGGCTTTGTTATCAAAAAATAATATTTTCTAATCTCAGATAGTTTGATGTGTCCATATATGGATATGTGCATGCAAATAAATTATTTTTTATAGAAATAAATTTAGATAATAATTATTTACTGAATTGATTGAAATTCAAATTGATTTTTTTCTGAACTGAAGCTATAAGAGTACAAAATCTTCTGTATATTCATATCATCATTTAAAACTTATATAAACCTTATAACATTTATTTTGCTTCTCTATAGTTGTGACCATTATACTTTTCCTATAATAAGATCTTTCCTCTAGCAATCATAAAGCTATGATTTACTCTTTTTAAGTTCATGACATATTTGACTTACAGGAAATCATTCTACCTAATTAAATATCCTAAAAAATTTTATTGTATATGCCCATAATGTGCATAGAAATAATAGTAGCGTGCTCTTTGTGAATAATTTAATCATTGGAATATATGAGATATATATCTCACTCCATATGAAAATTCAAAGAACTAGAGGTTTTGATTTACTCACCAAGAATGACACAGCTAGATGATCTCATTATAAGAATGAACTGTCTTCCACATACTTAACTCACCTTTCAGAACTATAGATGAATATATATATCATGTATGCTTATAGTTGACATTTAAAGCCAAGATATGCCATAGAGCTCCTAGTTACATTGTTTTAGAACTAAAGAACAAATTAGAAATGAAATTCCAAGTCAAACAGTGACCTTTACATTCAAGTGATATTTCTGATTAAATTAAATTTAAACCAAATTTTCTTCAGTTTCTCTTTTACCTGCTATTGTCTCAAATCTCATTGCTTTTGTTTTCAGTGTGGCCTTTGAAATGCAGTTTTTATTAAATTAATACTTTTATTGCCCAATCAGAATTCCCTCTTATCATTTGGGGAATTATCAATAAACTGAAAGGTCACAGTTCTATATCTTGGAGGTGTGTGCCTACTGCTTCTATAATTGTTATTTAGGTTCAGTTAAGGCTTATGACTTGCTTTTTCTAAGTATAAGCAACTGCATAATCTGATTTCAGCATTCAGTTTCCTGCCACAACTAATAAGATTATATGAAAAAATATAGTGCATCTGAACCAATCACAAACTTACTTTTCCTGTAATTATTCCCTTACAATAAACTCTAACAATTATTCATATAACTGTGTGTAATATTCTAAGAAGCCTAGTGATAATTTTAAGAATACAAGGATACACATAAGCTACAGCAACTTTTGTTCAATTTTCGGGAAACATGACCACTTATAGAATTGTATACATAAGTACATTGAACTATTATCCCACAAATGTTGATGGGTAAGTCTATAAATGATTGAAGCAGAAGTACATGAGAAAGTATTTTAAAAATTGTGCTGCATAGTTTTATCTCAACTTTACACAAATAAGAGGAGGGTACATAAACTGAAAAATTGCTTCCATAATATTGGGCAGTAGGTCATTTTATCAGTTGGTGGTTCATCAGAAAGGGCCCAGCTAATTAATGTATGATAGGGGAGCATTTCTGTGCTAGTGCTCTTACTTCAAGGTGAGGGAGTGGGATACCAACCCATCTACATAGCCTCCAACCTACAGTCTATCCTGCTATGAGATGTGCTGGGGTAAGGGTGGCCTAGAGATTGAGGGTGTAGCCAAACAATGACCCATCTAGTCTAAAGGCCATGCCAGGAGAGTGAACCCACCTCTGACAGTGCCTGAAGCACCATGACACATGGGCTGGATGACCTGGAGACCTGTGACAGATGAAAACATGATTGGGAAAAAAATGTCAATTTATTTTATTTTATTTTATTTTACATACTAATCCCAGTTCTCTCTCCTTCCCCTCCTGCCCTCCCACCTTCCCCTCATTCCACCCCCATCTGTTCCTCTCAGAGAGTAAGGCCCTCCCACAGGGAGTCAACAAATTCTGCCACATCACCAAGTTGAGGCAGGGCAAAGGCCATCCCTCTTGTGTCTAGGCTGAGCAAAATTTTTCTTCAAAGGAAATGGACTCCAAAAAGCCATATCATTCATTAGGGATTGCTCATGGTACCACTGCCAGTGACCACACAAACTGTCCAAGTCATGCCCTGTCACCTGCTTCCAGGGAGAGTTGGCGTTAGATAGGTCTTATGCAAGCTCCATGATTGTCAGTCTTGAGTCAGTGAGCTCCCACTAGTTCGGGTCAGCTTTTTCTGTGGGATTCCCATCATAGTCTTGATCTCTTTACTCATGTTATTGCTCCTCCCTCTCTTCGACAGGACTCCTGGAGCTCTGCCCAGTGGTTACTTTCACAACTAACCAAGAAACCATTCAGAATCTGCATCTATTAAAAAAAAGAAAACTGGCAGGAAAAAAATATTATTTGAAGAAAGCTGACTGTGAGCAAGTAGGAGGAAGAAGTCAGGAATGCAATATTCCTCGAAGGGCTCTGCTTTGCTTCATGCCTCCAGGTTCTGAAAGTTCATTATGTGGCATCTCTAGTAATGATCTGTGATCTATAAGTCAGATAAACTCTTTCTTCCCTTAGATAGGGTTTCTATTACTGTGATCATCATGATTAAATGGGGGGGGGAGAATTTATTTAACTTACACCTCCAAATCACAGTTTATCGTTAAAAGAAGTCAAAGCAGGAACTCAAGTCAGGAATCTGGTAGGCAGGAACTGAGCCAGAGACCATGGAATGTTCTTACTGACTTTACTCAACTGTTTTTGCATAGTGCTCCGGACCATAAGTACTGGGATGGTACTAGTAGCTTACAGAGAGCTTGGGTCCTCGAACATCAATCATCAGTCAAGAAAATAGACCACAGTCAAATCTGGTGGGGGCATTTTATCAGTTGAGGTTTCCACTTCCTAAATGACTTTGGTTTGTGTCAGGCTGATAGTAAGCTAACCAGCTCCCCCACACTCCACCAAATACGCCAATGTAATGGATATTCTGCTATACTCATAGATTGATGCCTAACCCAATTGACATTAGAGAGGCTGATGGAAAGAGATGCAGACTCACAACCAAATATTAAGCAGAGATCAAGAAATCCTGGAAAAGAGGTGGGAGGGAAGGGTTTGATGAGTCAAGGGGTCAAGGAAACACAAGAAAACCAACAGAATCAGTTAGCCTGTGCAAAAGGGGCTCAGAGAGATTGAATCCACAGCCAGGGAGCCTACACAGGACTGACCTAGGCCCTCTGCATATACATTACACTTGTAACTTGGTCTTGTTGTGGGACTCCTTTCAGTGGAGCAGGGGCTATCTCTGACTCTTTTGCTGGCTATTGGGACTCTCTGCTCATAAGAGTCACCTTACTCAGCCTTAATACATGGATGAGGAGATGCTTAGTCATACTGCTGCTTGAGATTCCATATTTTTTAATATCAATGGAAGGCCTGCCCCTTCCTGAAAAGAAGCAGGGGAGGAATAGATGGGAGGATGGGATAGAGGGAAGGTGGGGAGAGGGCTGGAAGGAGAGATGGGAAGAGAAACTGAGGTTAGGATGCAAAATAGGCCTGAAAGGAGAGAAAGGAAGAAAAACTGAGGTCAGGATATAAAATAAATAAATAAATGAGAGCAGGCTGAGCGATGCATGAGGAATAAGTCATAAGTAATATCCTCCTTTACCTCCATATTAACTCTTGCCTCCAGATTCCTGTCATGCTCTTGCTCTGATTTTCTTTAAGATTAATGGTGATGTTGAGGCTTAAGCATAGTCAACCCTTTCCTCTCCAACTTACTTATGGGTCATGGTGTTTCATCACAACAATGGAAAGTTCTAACTAAAACAAGAATCTCTGGCATCCACATCCTATTGTTTTTAAATATATGCAACAGCCTCTCCCTTTTTTTTATTCTTAAGCCTTCCTTTAATGAATGTTCAGGGAAAAGGTCAAAGGGGAATAAGGTCCAATGTTGTGAGAATCTTTTTTTGTGGGAATCACGTCTGCCTACAACAGACCACTCTGGTCTAGAGGACAGAACTCCACAGCAAACATCAAACTGTTGTTTATGCTCTCATAGGAAAGGTTGCCAGTATTTAGGGGACTTGGTTATATATGTAATTTATTCTTCAAGTTTCTCAGAGTCAAATAGGTTTTGTAAGTGACTTTCTCTAGCTCTTCCTTCCTTAATTTGTATGATTATATTTTTTTGGGGGGGACAGTGATGGACAATCTTTTCCATTTGCTAAAATTACTTAGGCTATTTGATGTAAAGTATATTAAAGAGAAACTATCATGGAATTCAAATTCACTGAATCACTTATTCCTTGATTTTCAGTAATCAAGTAGTCATGCAAAACCTATCTTTGTCAAAGTTAATAAGTTTGAATAGGGTTGCAGAGAAGCTGGTAAAACTTTGATAATTGCAGTACTACATTTAACCCATCCCTCAGGTCTAAATGCCAGTTGTTATTAGGGTGAATTCGAATTTACCTTCAAATCCATCATTTTCAAATGCAAAATAATTGCAGGATTGCAAACTTTTGACCTTTATAAATGTCAAAAGACAGGGAAATGTCTTCTATAAGGCCAGTTCTCTGCAAACCATGTAGTGATTTGTTTCTTTACCTTAGCTCAGAATAGTTTTGATGGCTAGCTAGATCCCTTTAAAACAAGCAAAGGAGATAAGCCTGATTCCTTGTTGGAGTGAATGGACGGTGATTTGTGGGAGAGATTAATTTTATATATGAGAGCTCTTTTTTATAGTTTGGGTTTGCATTGCCCTCATTGAACAGCCTAATTATTAATGGCCTTTTAGTCAGGGTTTTACATAGAAACAGGACAGATCACACTGAGAATTGTTTCACAAATTTGACCTATATGGTGAAGACCTGAAATTATGTAGAACCGATGGGCAAGAGGCTGTGTAAGAACAGCAGTATATATTTAAGGAAGAATTTCTACTCAGCAAAACCAGTTTTTTCTTAAGACCCTTCCATTGATTGACAAGTCTTACATTTTAATTCACCACCTCTTTTACTTGGACACAGCTGAGTGTAAATATGAGTTCCAGCATCAGTCGTCCTCGTGTTGAACAGCTGGGTAATATTATCTAACTATACCGAAAACAAAGAAGCAAATATCACACTTAATAAATTGAATTATACAAAATTAAGAATTTATTTTAATGGGAATTCAGCAAAGTCTACATTTGGAGATATTTAGTTTCAATCAACATCTGTGGTTAACCAAAGCTGTCCAAGCCTGCACAGTGGAAATTGATATTAAAGCTTATTATTCTCCAGTTTGCCTTAAATTCTGCTTCTATCACATGACTGATACGGATAACACAAATCAATTATTTTTTCTCCAAACTATAACTTAAAAATAAGAAGAAATAAGGTTTGCAAATTAACACTGCATGTGATGCAGGAAAATCCAGGGTCATTTCTTGGGTTTTTAATTTCATTAATAAAAAAATTTAAAAATTGATGTAAAGGTAAGCTCAAAACACTTTCATTAGATTTTAGAGAAAAATAAGCTGAGGGGAAGAAAACTGTAAATCTCAATAGCTTCACTGAGAAGAGTAGAGGAGAGAAGGGGTGGGGAGGCCCTGACTTAAATAAGCCAAGTGGAAGACAGACAAAAGAAGAGAAGTAGCCCCTTAGCTGGGATGGTGGAATGGTGGGTGGAAAGGTGGGGGATCTGGAGAAATAGAGTAGGAAGCCCAAGGTATCGGAAATGACATAATTAGACTTCTGTCTGCATCCTAATAGTGAGACCAAAAAAGGAAAAAATAAAGCTGTACCTTTATTGAAGAATTTTATTGAAGGGAAAATTCTACTGTCTCTTTAGCATACTAAAAGTGAGACTGCCTTCCTTGGTGGTCTCTGGGCCATGTCTATCAACAGGCACATTTGGACTGTCAGATCTTATGCAAGTGAGAGATTCTGTTTTCTTAACCAGGAGTTTCTCCTTATTGGGCCTCCCTTACTACTACTCTTAAATGCACATACAAGATTGAAGGTCACTTTTTGTTTTAGTTCACTTAGTATGCTACACTGGAAACAATAAACTGGATACCTTGTAAACAGCAAACACTTATTTCTCACTGTCTGCAAGTGACTTCATGACTATTGTGTAGATGGGTTGAAGACTGAATAAGGTTCACTGTCTAATTTTGGATATACCATTGTAAAAGGGCATAAATAATATTCACGAGGGCTCTATCCTTAGGACAGATTTCCTAATACCTCCTTTCTTGATATCATCATCTTGAGGTGAGAATTTCCATAAGAATGTTTCAGGATCACCAAACTTCTGGCCATAGCATAGAAACTGTCCTGTAGCATCTTTTCTGTTCAGCATCATATTTTCAGCAAAATAAAAACTGCCTGGGTATTTCTCTACTACAAAAGCTTCACCTAAGCACAACAGCTGCTGAGTATTCACATGCAATTTTTCCTTTTAGGGAATACTTACGTTTACAATCTCATTTTCCATTGTATTCACTCAAGGAGAAATAAACCTTCTTCAAGGGATTGGAGAAACTCTCTTACCAAAAATTAAATTTTTTTTCTTCCTTTAAAAACTACAGTAAACTATTTTTTTTTTCCTCAGAGCAGTACTGAGTTCACCAAAATGTTGTGGAATTGAATATGGGTTTAACTGTGTAATGATGTGTTGCAATTGTTTATGTTGCATTTGTTTAATTATGTAAAGATGTGTTGTTGTTTTACACTGCCTGCCTAAGACACCTGATTGGTCTAATGAAAAGCTGAATGGCCAATAACTAGGCAGAAGAGGGATAAGTGGGAATGGTGGCCAGAGAGAAAAGGGGAGCCAAGGAGCCAGTAAGGGGCCAACTAGTCAGACACCGAGGAAGTCAGAAAGAAAGATGGGCAGGATGCAGTTAAGGTACAACAAAAAGCCCCAGAGCAGCACATAAATTAATAGAAATGGGTTAATTTAAGTTTTAAAAAATTCAATCTAGAAACAAAGCTAAGCTAAGACTGAGCATTCATAATTAATAATAAGTCTCAGGGTCAAGATTTGGGGGCTGGTGGTACAAGAAAAATTTTACCGCACCAAAATTGATGTGAAATTTCTATCTAATAATGGTTGTATAAAAGTAATTAGTTATTGCTGTGGGATTTAACAATTTGACTGTGGTAAACCTTTTAAGTATAAAATCTGAAACAAATACATATCAGTAAAAACAATAGATATTGAAATAGCCTTTTATATTATTTACTGATATTATTATTTATTACTTTTAAATTTCTATATGTGTTTGTCTGTGAATGCACCTGTGTGAACAGGCACACAAAGGGGCCAGAAGTGGGTGTTGATCTCTTGGAACTGAAGTTATAGGTGAATGAATGTCTCCTGACATCGGTCAGAGAAGAAATCAGGTCATCCAGACAGGCAGCATTTGTTTTACCGAGTGAGTCATTCTCAACAGGAAATATCTAGTGCAGATATTTTGTATGATGTTCTACACCACTTTCCTTTCCATTTCAGCATCTATTTCCTAATCAAAGAGACTAAACTTTATGTAAAATTGGGCTAGAAATTATATGTGGCCATATATTTGTTTAACAATGGCACTCAGATTGCCAATGAATCCCAAGTTCAAGTTCATACAAAGTGAGACATGGTCACAAACACACAAACAAAAACATAAAGAAATGAGAAGAATAACAAAAGCTGAACTGATGGTATAGTTCAGCTGTAGATAGTGAGCACACCAATCAGAAAACCTTGGGTTTAATCTTTAGTGTCATGTAATACATGTACATATAGATAAACATATAATCATAAACAAAAGTTTATATTTGTTCATTTATTTCTATTTTCAAATTTTAATACAATTTGTTTATATTTTCAAAGATAACCTTATTTCTAACATACAATTGATAAAAAATATAAGATAAACATCCATACTGCTATTTTCTTTTTAAAATTAAACTACAAAATCATAATCCTCAAGAATTAAAATACCTTGTGTTTTATTTCTGATAGAAAAGCATAATTACGTAGCTATTTTGTTGTTTTTATATTGAAAAAATTGCCTAAAATTTCTCAAATTATGTAATATAAAATTTTACTTTATTTGAAACAATATATTAAATGTTCTTAATAAAGTAGCATTATATTTTCAACATAGCATTTTCTATACAGCTATTTCTGGCATTTCCTTCAGGAATTTTTTGTTATATAAGTACGTTTAAAAAGCAGTATGTGCTCTGAAATTTTTTCCCCATTTTTCAATGTTTATTTATTTATTTATTTATTTATTTTCTATTAAAAATTTTCCACTTTCTCCCCTCCTCCCATCCCCCTTCCACTCCCCTGCTCTCTCTCCTCCCTCCGCCTCCAGTCTTAAGAGAGGGCAGTGTACTGGATAAATACCCTGCTTTAAACTTTTGAGTCATCTCACTGGTACTTAAACTCATATTTTTTGAGAACTAAAGAAAACTGGGGTTCTTATGCTGTATTAACTAATATATCTGTAAGGTCCTTTGCGCTCATGTCTATGACATGTTTGATTTTTTTTATTATTAAGGAGATTGTAATATCAAAACCATTTATTTAATAAAAGAATACAAGGAGAAATCATAAAATATTCTTGCATTATGTTTCTTACTAGTTGCCTACAATCTATGGGCAGTTCATTTTAGACACAAAAATCTAAATATTCAAAACTAGCATTTATAAATGAGGATTATGAAACCTTTGTCACTCTAGGTCTTGGTAACATCACTCATTTAGCTCCATCCCTTTCCCTATGAACCTAATAATGCCATTTTACTTTATTGCAGAATGACATTCC
The DNA here is from genome assembly GCF_982192425.1 of Myodes glareolus. Lineage (NCBI taxonomy): Eukaryota > Metazoa > Chordata > Mammalia > Rodentia > Cricetidae > Myodes > Myodes glareolus. Next base: position 8,664,867 of record NC_142050.1, read on the forward strand.
ATTGACAATGGTTCATTGTATATGAACCAGATTTCTGTTATATATTCATCAGTTTGTGGACATATAATCTGTTCCCATTTCCTTGGCATTGCGATATTGTGAACAGAAAGACAGTGAGCATGGACTACCAAGTTTCTCTGTAGCAGGCTATGCCTTCCTCTGGGAAGATTTGAAGGAGCAAAGATGATGATATGATATAATGCAGCTCAGGTTCTGTGAATGAGGCATGAAGAATATCAGGGCAGGAAAATTGTGGGTTACATGAAAAGAAAAAACAAGGTGTGGCAGATGGTTCAATATCCCCTGCTTCTTAACTCTGGATATGATGTGCTGTTGACTCACAGTCTTCCAACTATTCTTTGTCATGATTGCCCAAGTACTCAAACTTTGAGCAAAAATAAACTCTTTGTTCCTTAAGTTTCTTTTGCCAGGACATTTTTTATCAAAGCAACAGGAAAACTAACAATTTCAGTGTCTAAGATCATTCTAGGTTTGATATTAGTTCAGACTGCCTGTTGTGTTTTCACAAGAGTTTTCACTGAACTAGTCTCAGACTAACTCACCAAATCAAATTGTATTAGTTAAATAAGACTAAAACAGAATAAAGCAGTGTGTGTGTGTGTGTGTGCCCACATGCAGTGTGTGTCCCTTCAATGAATGATTTCCTTGGTTCATGGGAAGAGCAGAAAAGAAAGCTTTTAAACATAGCATGTTATTTATCAATGGACACATTCTAGTAGAGACAGAAAAACAATAAAATTGTGCTCTAAATCAGTGGTTCTCAACCTGTGGATCAAGATTCCTTTGGAGGTGCAGTCAAAAAGCAGTTTTGCAGTGGTCACATATCAGATATTTACATTATGATTCATAACAGTAGCAAGATTACAGTTATGAAGTACCTACAGAAATGACTTTATGGTTGGGGTCACCACAACATGAGGAACTGAGTTACAAGGTTGCAGAATTAGGGAGGGTGAGAACTACAATCATAGCTGATCTCTCTTCCTTAAGGGGCTATTGGCTCTTGATCAGCCACTTGGGATTCCCTACTGTACTGTTTAGGGTCACAGTATTAGGAAGCTTGAGATTCATGACTCTAAATGTTCATGGCATAAAAGGAAGGAAAAGATAATCTTAAATTTACAAAAAACAAAATACTTTGCAAAACTCAACCCTAAATAACTCTTCAAGGTTCAGGGATCTATGCAGAAGAGGAGACAGATTGTAAGAGACAGAGATGGAGGATGACATAAACGTAACAGTATCATAAGATGAAAGAGAACTCTCAGAGACAGTGACAGCCCTGAAAAGACCTGCAGAAGGTTAAAACCGGAAAAATGAAAACACTTAAAAGATGAAATGCGCACAGAGCCACGCCCATACCATAATTGTATGCAATTGATAAATGTTGAGAAATGAAAATCAATTTCTCCAATGGCATTTTGCTGTATATATCAATCGGTTCCAGGGCAACACCTCTACTCAGAGTGGCTGGTAAACTAAAAAAGAACTCCATATGCTTTTTTGGTTGTTTGTTTTGTTTATTAATTTCTTTCACTAGATTTTTTGCTTGTTTGTTTTGGTTTTTTTCTCCCAAGGTCCTATTGAAGAGCAGAAGGAGGGAGAACATGAGCAAGGAAGTCTGGACCGTGAGGGGTTGGTCCACCCACTGAGACAGTGTGCCTGTTCTAATGGGAGCTCACCAAACCCAGTTGGACCGGGATTGAATGAGCATGAGCCCAAACCGGACTCTCTGAATGTGGCTGAAATGGTGGACTGATTGAGAAGCCATTGATAAAGAACTTTCATCTGGCGATGGACAGCGATAGAGAAGTGAACCACATTGAAGCAGTGGACTGAGCTCCCAAGGCCCAGATGAAGAGCAGAATTAGGGAGAACATGAGCAAGGAAGTCAGGACCGCGAGGGGTGCGTCCTCCCACGGAGACAGTGGGACTGATCTAATGGGAACTCACCAAGGCCAGCGAGAATGGGACTGAACGAGGATGTGATCAAATCGAACTCTCTGAATGTGGCTGACAATGAGGGCGGACTGAGAAGCCAATGATAATGACACCAGATTTGGATTCTAGTGCATGGACTGGCTTTTTGGGAGCCTAGTCTGTTTGGATGTGCACCTTCCTAGACCTGGATGGAGGCGGGGTCTTGGACTTTGCACAGGGCAGGGAACTCTGTGACTTCTCTTAGGACTGGAGAGCGAGGGGAAGGGAGAGTGGGGGAAGTTGGAAGGAAATGAGAGGATGGGAGGAGGTGGAAATTTTCAATAAATAAATAAATAAATAAATAAATTTTTTTTTAAAAAGAATGTAAAGCTCAATGGGCAGAGAGGTGGGGAAAATTCTGGGAGAAGTTGAAGAAATAAAAGAAACAATCAAAATATATTGTGTAAAATTAATCAAATGAATATTTTTGATTTAGGAAGTTTACAATAAAGTACAATAAGTGCAATAATTATTCCCGGACTACTAAGATTTCCTAGTGTGTAAGAGTCTGTCCAGAGTAGACAGTAGAATCTCAATTTGAACACCTAGCACCTATGTAAAACGTCAGGTACCGTGTCTGTAATCTCACTATCAGATGTCAGAGGCAGATACAGGTTAGGAAAACGCTGCCAGGCCAGTCTAGCCAAAACAGCTAGCTTCCAATTCACTAATGGACCCTGTCTCAAGACAATAAGCTGAGGATTGATTGAGTTGCAATCTCAGTATCCTCCTTTCATTACCATATGGGAAAAGATACCCCACACTCATGTGTATGTACCAAACACACACAGCACTGATACCCTCACTACCAAATGATATTTGTAAATCGCAGAAAACAAACTCATTATGATGGAATCCGTATTATAAAGGTGAGTTGTTCTTTTACTAATTTTACAGATAAAGGGAAACATTTAAGCCTTTACCCACTGTTTCATAATCATCTTTTATCTATTGTATTTTTATGACAGATACAAAAGTGACCAACACATATTTTACTATTCCACAAACAGACTTGTAATAAAAAACTTGCCTGGACACCATCACCTCTCGTATCTACATTTGCCCTGCTAATGAAGCAGAACTACCTTCTGTGGTGGATTTTGAGCAATGTCAAACCTAGTGTTAATATTTATTTGTTTATCTTCACCTTTCTCCTTTATTCTGAAGGAGTCCCTTATTTTCCATTGCTCAGCAATGAAAAAAATGTATCTAAGGGAAATCTTACAATTATTTCAAAGCTCATTTTTTGCAAGTCTAAAACAAAATTAGAGATTACCAGATTAAAAAAATCTATAGTTGCTGTCAGCGGCGTGAGATTTGCCTACTTCCCGATTCAGTGCTTTCCCCCGAGTTTCCATTAGTTTTCATGTCATCCTAGCTTCTAGATAGCCTTCTGTTTTATCATGACAGAAATGAAAAATTGAGTCTTTCTTACCTTGAGGGATATTTCTCCAAGTAATAGAAATAAATTCCAAATACCATACTGGCTCTATTTTGATATGTGATATAGGAAGCTCAGAGTCAGTATCATGAGGATGGTGCTGCCTCTATAGCAAGCTACCCTGTGCTTTCCATGTGTTGCATAGCTTTCTAATTTATATTTATTTTATATTATCTGTCATAAGTTGCTTTTATAATTCTTTATTTCTACTTCTATCATTTTTGTTTTTGTTCAGAAAAAAAATTAAAAGGAAAAATTAAGAGTTTTCTCTGCAAGCTAAATGATTGAACTGTATACAATTTAAGGACTCCAAGCAATGTTCTGGATCCTTAGAAATCCTAAAGACAATGGTATATAGGTACTTAGTCAGAAGGAATTAACGTAGTGTCTTAGGCTTGAAAAAAGGAAAAACATTTTCCTTCATAGTTTCATCAGTGTTTGAAAAATAAGTCCATACAGAATAATCTACAACTTTATATCTGTGTGTGGCAGTTTGCTTCACCATCATACTCTTATTTGAGGAAACAACCTGTTACTCAAAAACCTTAATAATAAGGAAAGGGAAAAAATAGAAGCAAGAAAAAAACAAAGTGGCATAGAATTTAGGATTCAAAGGTGTAGCAAATATAACAATTACAACATAATCTCAAAAATATTTTTTAAAGTACAAAATTCATTTAAAATATTTATTCAAACCCCAACTGGAAATCACAGTTTTCACATTTCCTTGTTGCTTCAACAGTTATAAAATATAAAGAGTTGACTGAGACTAATGAATATAACAAGGTAAATATATTTTTCGTGTTTTTTTTTCTGAAAAGATTCTTCCATAGGGAATCTGGAAAAGACTTAAAAACAATAGAAAGATATTAGACAAAAGCTAGACAGAAAAAAAAGAAAGTTGTCAATGTAACCTTGCATTCCACTTAACAATTTCTACTTAGGGACTGAAATTCTCTCTCTCTCTCTCTCTCTCTCTCTCTCTCTCTCTCTCTCTCAATCAAACAGTTCAGTTATTGTTCTCTTTTTTAATTTTCTCATTTATCTAAAATGTTTCTTTTTATTTTTTTTGATCTCAAATTGTTTAACTCCATTACCAAAATATTCTTTAAATTTCATTTTCAACTGATGGTGTTGGGCTCAAAAATCCACTGCAGCTTGACATTGCAGGTAAAATAAGGACCTTTCCTCCAAGAATTTCTTTCTTGTTAATGCCTCTTCTCAGAACCAGTATTCAACACCCTCCTCCACACTGCTTAATAGAAGTTGCTTCAACAGTTTATAACCACTGGGGTGTTTTGAGAGCAGAAATACTGAGATCCTACTCTGTGAGTTGAATCCAATAACTATAACAGGAAGTTCAGGAGGAGGGAAGAGAGTCTGGGAGCTTCACTAGTTTCTTTGTCGCTGAGTTGACATCATAGGGGACTTACTGCTTCTGACTGTCATTTCTCACATCTCTTCTGGCATTCTCTTTTGAGTTGTCAATAGAACAGTCACAAGCATTGGTTCCTTTTTTTTTTTACTGTTTTTTATTGATTTTTATTGAGCTCTACATTTTTCTCTCCTCCCCTCCTGGCCTCTCCCCTTCAACCCTCCCCAATGTGTTCATGCTTCCCAATTTACTCAGGGGATCTTGTCTTTTTCTACTTCCCATGTAGCTTAGATCTATGTATGTATCTCTTAGTAAACACTTTTGCATTGCTGGTGGGAACGCAAGCTGTTACAGCCACTTTGGATGTCAGTGTGGCCATTTCTCAGAAAATAAGGAAACAACCTTCCTCAAGACCCAGTAAGCATTGGTTCTTAGAGTCTTTCTATGGACAAACATGAGCACAGCAAAGACCACAGAAAGAAATACACTATGAATAAGTAAAACTACAAAACAACTGAGAGTCCAGCTGCTGGGGAAGAGCATTTTCAGAAAGTTGCCAGACAGATTCACTAACCACAGCTGCTAGAGAGGTGCCCCTAGCTGTAGTATTAAGTGCCAAAGGTCTTGACACCCTACTCTTGAAGCTGAGAATTCTTGTAGATATCCATGGTACTCTCAACTGTGTTCTATACCCCCCTTGAAATCCCAGTGCTCTAATATTAAGATCAAAATTCTCAGCATCATGAACTCACAGCTACTGATTCAAAGGGGGTTGAAACCTTCACAGTTCATCCAACACAGCAACAGAATTCTCAGCAAGTTGGTGACAATGATCAACAATCGTAGTGTTTCCTAAAGTATTTATTTCTCATAACTTTATATATGCATTTAACAAGCTTGTTAAATGTTTACTCATTTACATTCAATTTATTTTAAAAATTATGTTAGTAAGCATCAAAATGATCAGTTCTAGGTTTAATAAAACTTTATTACAAAATAAATAAAATAGTGTTAGTTTATATGGAGGTTAGGTATATAAGAGAATTGCAGAGGGTTTGATGAAAAAAAATGTAGAACACTTATTTTGAAAAAAAATCTGCTCAGACCTTGGATCTGCAAATGTATGCATGTGATTACCATGTATGCAACTGAAACTAAATATGCACATGTGCTAATACACAAGCAAGTCACACTGGGAAACTATCAATATTCTATGTGGATTATGTCACATCAGTAGGATATACCATGGTGCTGGTGTCAGTACTGTACTATGATATTCTAACAGAATATTTGAAGAAGTTACCACTGAGAGAAGTGGGTAGAGATGAACTAACAAACTATTTCAGCTGCCATGCTTATGTGTCAGCAACATTTATGTGAAGTGTAAGCACAGTGGGGATTGAGCTATCAAGCTGCAGAAAGTCTACGAACCCCATTAAAATAAGGATTTCTATGCAGTTGACTCAAGAATGTCCACAATTTTCCAACATATACACGTATATATTCATCAGCATTTTCCAGTGAAGATAGAAATCCCCATTAGAATAAAAGTATAATTTGTAATGAACAGTTTTCTTTTTTGTTCCTCTGGAAGAAGAGCTGATGACCAGTGAATCATTACCTTGTATCACAGTGCTGCATTTGAATAAATGATAAACTAAGTAACTCGTTCTTTAAATTGTTCTAGTGATCTAAATATCAAAAAGGTATTTTCTTGACTATTTCAAATCTGATGGCATAATAACCATTGATCCTGGGTTTTGTGAGGTTTTGGAATATATACAGCATGAAGTTCTAGGCAGCTCTGCAAAGCAAAGAATATCTGTGTGTTTTCCACATTTGGCTGCCTGTGAGAACTTTCTGGTGGGAACCCCCACAAGTGCCGCCAGGAAATAAAACAGCATAGATTTTTCTAATTAAAAGAGCCCCTTGTTTTAGCAAGCACATCAATGAAGCCTTTGGTTTTAAATTCTATTTGAACAACCACCTTGTAATTTGGAATGCTCATCAGGAACTATGTGCCATTAAGCAGCACAATGTAACTTTGTAAAGGATCCACTTTAGAAATTACATTCTACTTTCTACTTGCCTATTCTGGAACAACCCTGTATTTAGGGGATGCAACCTTCCTCCTTGGATTGTGCTTTCTATTTATCATTACATGTGAGAACAAGTTTCTTTACTGCTTGTGTGTGTGTGTGTGCACACGTGTGTGTGTGTGTGTAAGTGTGTTCATAGGAATATTTAGAAATGCATTAACAGCTCCAAGGGGGTTCAATTAAAAATTTAATGTTTATTGCTAATGTAATCTACACTTTAATGAACAATTTTTTTTAATTTCAAGAATGATGGATTTAGTGTATTACTGTGTTAATTAATTGCCTTTATTTTAGTTTAGTAAGACATGGTCAGTGGAATGAAAAGTCCACTTTTGACTTGCATATTCATGCAAACTAATAAACAGACCCATGTCCACACTTGTGTTCATGTCGTTCTGATTAACGACTTCCTGTGTTGGTATTTTTCTTTCATTTATCAAAGTTCAGAAATAAGAATATTATCTCTCTTTCTAAAAAGTATTAACTTTTTATACACTTTTACAGAATTCTGGCATATACAATGGGATCTTTTCTAAATATTTATTTACCTGATTGTCTGTTTCAATGTTATTATGTACCATCAGAATTTTGTAGTTACATTTGGCACTATTGATCATGAATATTACATTTTAAATAATTTCTGAAAAACTAAGTATAGAAAAATATGTAGTTCAAAACAAAAACAAAATGCTGTCATCAAAACATGTCAGGAGGACTGCATTATAGAAAAGACATAGTAGGATGATTTTGAAATCAGAGTCATTGCCCTATGTTTTTATTGGCTACCTTACCGACACCTGAGATTTATACAGGAATAATCCCATCCTCTCTGGGAGAGGACCAGTACCAAAGGATCACTGGTCCTATAAATGCTAACACTTCAGTTTTAAGGAATTAAAAATGATTTCACCTAAAATATAATTCTCAAGAAATTATGAGACTTGAAAGTGTCGCAATTGTATTTTATGATGATTTTGATACTATCTCCTGTTGGAACTCAGCTACAATGTATCTATGTTTTGCTGATATACTTCTACTGTCATTGGAGCACATATTCTTCTTTTCAGTTCTAGGTGATTTGTATGTAGGTATTATGTGATTACTTAATACTATTCCTGTCAACATTTAGTATCTACTTAGCTATTGTGTGAGACTGTGCTCATGTGGCTGCACATCTTTCGCTGAGCCACCAGAAAGTTCTCTAAGAATAGAGACTGGAACATTCTAGCCTAACATTCTACCCAAGTCACACAGTGTACATTAAGTTTATATTTTGTTAAATAATGAAATAAAGATTTCAGGTGGGTAAGGTTGGCAGTGGTGGAGCATAATACTATCAAAGAGGATAACTTGAAAAAATGTATTGTAATTCTTTGGAGGAAAGTATGGTCTTTATGGAGTGAGTATGTAATATCTATGATGGTACTTGAGGATGCTGGTGTGTTCTGACATAGAAATGAAGGGAAAAATAACCAAATCAACATGTTTCAAAGTTAATCATAAAGATTGTCTGATTATATGCTTCAGGAAACTGAAGAGCTTTCTAGACAGTTCTTACTATTACTATTATTTTTTCTGTTTCATTAATGATTATCTTTAAACTGAGTTATTGCCAACAATCATTTTTGGTTATAGAGAGCACACACTGGATTTTCCCTTAATCACTTTTATAGTTTTTTTTCTACTTTTCTAGACTATCTTGTCCTATTTGAATCAAATAAAGACAAATTATAGCCTCTTTAGTTTCCTCTTTTTAAAAAGTTTCTTTGCATTACTTTTGTGATGTGATATTTTTTGTGGCCTGTACAGGAAAAGGGTATAATTTCAATTTTCTAATTGTTTTCTGCACAGTTTTAACACAACACCAAAGTATATGCTTGAAGTTTATTGAATACCAAACACATATATAACATGACTTGGTGATTAAAGTTTCAAATCTTAGTGCCAATGTTAGCCAGAATTCTGAGGCTGAAACAAAATATTTTAAAAATATCAGTCAAAAGGAAGGAAGGTTTATTTCTGCCCGTATTTTCATAAGATTTATTTCATGGCCACTTGACCTTGTAAAATTTTCTATCTACTTGGCATGGGAAAGCTGTCTGTCTCAGGTCACATCAAAGGAGAAAAGGATGGGGCTGGAGAGGTGGAGACAGACAAGAGTAAACAAACCAATAAAATATTATTCAGAGAAGACTTAGTGATCTACTTTCTCCAACCGAACCTCAAATCTTAAATATTTCCTACTTTTCTGTAGTATTAATTACCAACTGAAGACTAAACTTTCAACCCCTGAAGTTTTATTTGTGTATTTTCACATGGTTTACTGTGTGTGTGGGGGGGGGGGCTGTATGTGTATTTAAGTGTAAAAATCTGCATTCCCATTTGAGCTCCCTTGTACACATCTATCCACACATCTGTACACATGTGAAAGCCAGCTGAGGACTTTAGTGTCTGCCCTTTCACTCTGAGCAGTATTCTCTTTAGACAGGACCTCTCACCTTATCCATAGGTAAACTGGCAGCCATCAATCCTCAGTGATCTTCTGAGTTATTTACTAGAGCACTGTGTTCCAAACAGGTTCAGGACCATGCGAAACTTCTTAAATGGATGGTGTTAATTTGATCTCCGTTTCTCAACGGTATAACAAGTACTGTTACCCGTGGAACCTTCTTGGCAGTTTCCAAACTATGATCTTTGAAAGGTTCATCTCAAACACAGGGTGCAAAGTCTCATGATCCTTTCTATAGAATACAGAGTGCCACCTGTGATCCTTGCATACTTATCAGAATTTTACAAATTACCTTTACTTCTCTTTACAATTAAAAGAACCTGAGTGTCTCATTTATGTGACTACACATTTTTTTTGTGTTTATGTTGTATGAATATTTGTTGTTCAACATGTATTAAAATGTTTACCCTTAACAATAAATTTAATAGTTAGGTATTGTTTTCTTCAATTTATATACATAAGGAGTCATTGGTTCATTATGGAAGTAGTGACTAACCATAACTAATTAATAAGCAACAGATTATGTTAAATATTTCTATCTGCCACCAAACTCTTGATTTCTCTGCTTTCATCTTTATATTTAGGAATTTATTAATAATTAGTTGTACTTGTAAGTCTCAGAAATTGCTTTTAGAGCTATCCTGTAACCTCAGAGAAAGTAAGATTTTTATGAAATGTTCTCCCACCTTTAGCCTCTGTACAATGCTCTTTCAATAGGAAAAAGAGCAGAACAGTGGCCATGAGTGGGTGTGAAAATTATGTGTGCCTCTTACTTACTTATTAAGATGTTAAAGATGATCTCTCTTACTGGAAGCAGGGACGTCCAAAGTATAACTTCTAAGAAAACTGCTGTGCAGCCATCTTATTTGATCCATATTTTAAACTTGAAACTCAATATTTTTCTCTCAAATGGTTTTCTGAAAGGTCAAAATTGGCAATTGGCACAAAGTTCTTTTGGAAATAATTAAGAGAGGTGGTGAACTGTGCATGCACTGATCACATTTTGGCAAAATAATCAGTGTTCTTGAGGTGTTCGCTGCTGACTTTGCATTACTCTACTTGCGGGTATTTATGTAGACATAAATAATATTGTTTCAGCAGGGAGGCAGTATGAGTATTTGCAATATACAGACTAATGACTTTTCTTCTTACTGATAAAATCTTTCCCTAAAATTGGAGTCAAGGATTATTTTTACTTAAAAATAATCCAGACTATTGTTATTTGTGACAACAGTGACAATAACACAAATCCCATTGTATGCAGCATAAAATCTTAAGGTCTCATCTTATTAATTGAAAACAAAAGTCATTTGAAGAAGAGATTTAAGGATTAATTTTTAAATCAGTTTTAATCTTCTTTTTCATTTTTCATTACAGTACAATGAAAATTATAATGAAAAATGTAGTTCTTAACCTTTAATATTTTTTCTTATTTCAATATATTTGATTAGAAGAACTCTAAGGTTCTATCTTTCAGAGCCACAGACCAGAATGTAGATGTTTATTGCCAATGAGTTGTTATACCATGAGTTGCACAATTCAACTTTTACAGCAGACAGTTCTACCTAAGACTATTTGTCTCCAGAGCTGTTTACTGATGCCTTAGGCTATTAGGAAACACAAATCTGTGAAAATGGAATACTAAATTTAAAACTGGAACTGGACTAACAGTCTATGAATAAGTAAAATGTATTCAAATCAAATCTAATTGAATAATTACATTTACTTCCACTAATTATACTAATACATATTAGTATATATACCATACTAATTTAATTCCTGATATATTATATTGTCCATATGAAATACATATGTATCTATTTCAGAATTTTCAGTGAACTGCCTTTAAACTGTAATTGAAAAAAATTATTTAACTGTAGTAGTTAGAATAAATGTATATAACTTCTGGGATTTCTCTAACTTGACAAGTCTCACTAGTATCTGCCCATTAAAAAATGTAGACAAAATAACCTCGAGATAAGTATTCCAGACCCAGAAAGACAAACATGGTATATACTCATGTGACTATATAAGCTGTTAAGCAAATGATAAAGAACCTACAGTCTGTGGAATCACAGAAGTTAGGTTCAGAGTAAGGGTCTAGGGAGTAGAAACAGATCTCGATAGAAAAGGGAAATTAAATAGGTATGGATGGATAGGGATGAGGGAACAGATCCAGAGAGACACAGCTGAAATTCAGGGCTATTTTAGAAGTACAACAGGCCAGGCAGTATTTAAATGAATACAGTTTCTGTGTAATTATTTCGGGAATAAGCTAGCCAGGTGGCAGGGAGCTGGGCAGGACACCGCTCCTTCATACTACAATGGAAACTTAATATATTAGAAGCCTCTCAAAATCTCACATAATAAATGTAATCTAAGTGGTATCAGAACATAATGGGGGAGATGTGGTCTCAATTAAACATCTCTTATCACCAAATGAAGCTTCTAATACTGACCAGATCTTATCTAACAGAGTTTTTGGCTAAAGCGGTCTTATGGGAATTCATAAGCCACCCAGACAAACTGTTGCTAAGACTGTAGGTCTCCTTCCATAACCTGACTTAAGACCCAGTTGCTGAAGAAACCTTCACAACTAGTTAACTATAGGGAAGTTGAATTGTTGCCTACATAGAATCTTCACTGCTAATACTGTGTCTTTGGTACAGGAAGGTATTCAGCATACTACTAAAGCGGGGGGAGGGGGGGGGGCACAAAAACATCAACCCAGACAGAAATCCTTTTAATCTGCATGATATGACAGGGCAAACTACAAAGCAAGGAAGGTGAGAGGTAAAGGAGAGCAATAGAGAAAGAGAAGCATGAAAGAAGGACAGATAACAGCAGAGTTGTTTTTACAAATTCTCAAGGAGTCAGATTGTTTTATGTTTATCTAAAATTGTATACAATACATGAATATATTTCATATCACGTACACACATATATACACATATATGGTATAAGCAAAAATAATCTACTTGGGCTGACAGTGCTTACTGCAAAAGCTGTGGCTTATCTAAACCAAAGTCCCTGTCCAAGGCTGAGGACACTGTGTTCTATTTGTTGGTCAGGGTAGTTCAAATGACTCGTCAGAACAGTACGACTGTTCCCCTTGGTTTTCTCTCAGAGCAAGAAACTATGTCCCTATTGCTGAAGACAACACTCACATAGGACACAGGATCCATGTTAGTTGAACTGTGTATAACCAGAAATCGTTCTTCCTGTGGTCCAGTTTCCATGGTATCAGGAAGTACTGTGCAAACTTCCAAGAAAGAGAAAAAAGCAATATTCCTCTCCATCTGTGATACCTATGGAATAACAGAATGGCAGATCTTTTAAGAAATCCTTAAATGTGTAATAATGACATTAAGAACTTGACAGTAACCAATAGTTATAGTGATATTTTGTTTATGATTTAACAAATAAAGCTTCCTGAAGACCTGAGTGAGAATCTTTCCACACTAATCAGCCATAGAGGTCAAGCAATGGTGGCACACATCTTTAATCCCACACTAATTGGCCATAGAGGCTGGGTGGTGGTACACACCTTTACTATCAATACTAGAGAGGAATATAAGGCAAGATGAGACAGGAACTCACTCTCTTTTCAGTGTGAAGATTTTATAGAGGTAAGAGTTCTTTAGTGGTTGACTGCTTTGTTTCTCTCAGCGTAAACCCCAATATCTGTTTCTGGGTATTTATTATTCATAATAGTTGGTGTCCAGCATGGGGCATGAACCCATGAACCCAGGATTAAGAGTCTCATGCTCTCCTGACTAAATTAATAAATATATTTTAAGCTTTTTGTCATGGTATTAATGGTCATATGTAGTACTAATTCTAGACAAAGATTTCATCAACCTTCCCATACATGATTTTCAGCAGTGAACCATGAGCACACCTAACAGTGTGCTTTGAAGTCTCCAAAAGGAGGATGGGGCCCCACAACAATCATTCCATCGGGACTATGATATAGCTCATGTATAAGTGTTGATTTTTCTTGTTACTTCAATATACATGTGTATGTGTAATAACAAATTATAAATATGTGTGTATGTGCATGTATGCATGCATGTTTGTGTGTATGTATATATATATATATGTATATGTACGTATGTATGCTCAGTAGGTTACTCATGTATGAAGTATGTGTGTGTGTAACAACAAAAATCAAAATAAATGAGACCAGAAATTTGAAAGGGAATGAGGTAAGGCATGGAAGAATTTGGAGGATGGAAAGGGAGTGAAGGAGTGAAATAATTATATGTTAAATAAAAAATCATTGAAAATTTTAAGACAGGCTGCTAAAGAAAGAGGAAATGGGAAGATAGCTTTCCTTAGGGATGACTTCATAATTGGCTATACAATACCAAGTTGTCAGTCCTGAAGTCTTACACACACAGAAAAATAATGAACTGTGAAAGTGTGTGTGTGTGTGTGTATTTTGAAAACTTTCTGTTTTTATTTTTTTTCATTTTACATAACAGTCCCAGTTATCCCTCTCTCCCTTTCTACCTCACACCTACTCCATTGTCCCTTTCAGTTCTCAGAATGGGTAAGGCCTCCCTTGGGAAGTCAACCAAGTATGGCATCACAATTTGAGGCAGAACCACGACCCTCCCCCCTATAACAAGGCTGGAGAAAGTTATCCCACCATAGGTAATGGGTTCCAAAAAGCTATTTCATGAACCTGGGATAACTCCTGGTCTCACTGAAGGAGTTACCCCAACAAATGAAGCCACATAATTGTCACCTGTAAGATGGAGGGGCCTGCTTGTTTGTGTTTTTCTGTCCTGCCCGGTACCCCCAGCTGTTTAGCCCCAAAGAAAATCACACAAAAATCTCTATAAGTTATAAAGCTGATTGTCCCATTAGATCAGGCTACTTATTAGCTCTTGTAGCTTATATTAACCCATTATTCTGATCTATGTTAGCCATGTGGCTCAGTACCTTTTTCAATGGGGCAGATCACATCCTGCTGCTTCAGTGTTCTGGGCAGGAGTGGTAGTAATCATCTTCCTCTTTCCCAGAATTCTCCTGTTCTACTTCCTGTCTGGTTTATCCACCTATATTTCCTGCCTGGCTAACCAGCATTTATTCAAAACATGATTGACAGAATACAGACAATTCTCCCACACCAGTCACCCACATTCAGAGGGTTTAGTTTGATCCCAAGCATGTTGCCCAGTTATAGGTCCATAGTTCCTGAGCTTCCACTAAATCAATTCATCTGTCTTGTGGCTTTCTAAATCATGATCTTGACCACCAATTGCTCATATGATACCTCCTCCCTCTCTTCAATTGAGCTCCAGGTGCTCAGTTCAGAGCTTGGCTGTGAATCACTGCACTTTCTTCTATCAGTTTCTGGTTCTTAGATGACAATTAGGGTAGTCACTAATCTGATTATAGGGAAGGGCAGTTCAAGAACCCTCTCTACACTTGCCAGGAGCCTTAATTGGGTCACCTTTGTGGATTCCTTGGAATTTCCCCAGCATCATGTTTCTCCCTAACTCATAATAGCTCCCTATATCAAGATATCTCTTTCGTTGCTCTCCATCTCTGTCCTTCAAAACTAGGCCATCTAGATGCCTCACATTCCCATTTCCCATCCCCTAACTTCTACCCCCTTCCAGTTTACCCAGGAGATCTTAACTCCTGGGTAATGGGTGCCCCTCTTCGGTTCCTCCTTTTTTTTTTTTTTTTTTTGGATGGGGTGGTGAGTTGTAGCCTGGTTATCCTTTGCATTTATCTGAAATTTTAAGATGTCACTGCTTTTTTTTTCTCCTGAGTAATACTCCATTGTGAAAATGTACCACATTTTTTTTATTCATTCTTTGGTTGAGGTGCATCTTGGTTGTTTCCAAGTTCTGACTATTACTAATAAATGCTATGAAAATAGTTGAGCAAATGTCCCTGTGGTATGATTGTTCATACTTTGAGTATATGTCCAGTAATGGTAATCCTGGGTCTTAAGGTAGGTTAATTCCCAGTTTTCTGAGAAACACTGATTTCCAAAGTGGCTGCATAGGTTTGCACTCCCACCAGCATTGGAGGAGTGTTTGCCTTACTCCACATTCTCTCCATTAAAAGCTTTCATCAGTGTCTTTGATCTTAGCCATTCTGACAGGTGCAAGATGTAATCTCAGCATCTCTTGGATTTACATTTTCCTGATGACTAAGGATGTTGAGCAATTCCTTAAGTGTCTCTGGTCATTTGAGATTCTTCTGTTGAGAATTCCCTGTTTAGATCTCTGTATATATTCATACATATATTTGTAACAATAACAAAAATATAAAAGCTTATGAGTTAGAGATGGAGCAAGAGAGTACATGGAGGGAGGAAAGAGATGGCTAGAAATGATGTAATTATAGTTTAATTAAAAATAAAAACTAAAATGTCTCAAGTAGTTTTAATTTAATTTCTCTAATTATTAATGACATTGAAAACTTAAAGTATGTTTCTTAGCCATTTTTTATCTCTTTCTTTGAGTATTTTCTATTTAGATACTTAACCAAGTTTTTATTGTGTCATTTATTTTATTGCTTATTTGGGTTTATTTTGATGCTTTATATATTACAAGTTTTTATCTTCAATCCAATATACAGTGGCAATCATTCTGTATTATTCTTTGGATTTCCTTTTCATTAAATTGTTTATTTCCTTTGATATGCAAAGCTTTTGAGGTTTATGAGATCAAATTTATCATTTTTGCCTTAATTGTTGAATGAACGGTGTCCTAGTCAAATTGTCCTTACACTAATACCTAGAAGGGGATTGTTTATGTTGTTTGTAGCAGTTTCAGCTCTTTAGATTTCACATTGAGGATTTTGATTCATAGTTTCAGGTAGAAAAGAACTCTAAAGTGTGCTGTTGAGACATAGATGCTATGAAAAGAGAAAGAATCAAAATGGGAGTGGTTAAGAGGGGAGGGAAAGGAATAGTGTTACACAGGAAGGACAGACAGATGATATTAAAGATGATTGACTGAGCCATAGAGAAACAGTAGTGTATAAGCTTACTTAAAATACATGGTTTAAGGTATGCGTGCATGTGTCTGTGTGTGTCTGTGTGTGTCTGCGTGTGTCTGTGTGTGTCTGTGTGTGTCTGTGTGGGTCTGTGTAGGTCTGTGTGTGTCTGTGTGTATCTGTGTGTTTCTGTGTGTTAAATGGAATTATTTCATAGGGAGTGATGTTCCTCCCTAGAGTTATATATTACTAACAAAATCCTTCCAACAGGAAAAAGAAACTTCTTTGGTACATCTACAATATAACTCTTACACTTAAATGTCAGGAAATACTGTGAAAGAAGAGGATGGTAAAGTTGTTTGAAACAGGAGATCCAGATGTTTTCTGTGAGATCACGTCTTCTAGAAATGAAAGGGATGCTCATAAAAATCTCAAAATATAATTACATAAATAATATGAGAATAATGGCAACAACAGTTGCTTTAACAATATATGTAGAAAAATTCATAGAACTCTACTTCCAGATGAAGTGCTACAAGCAATTCATGGCTACCAAGGGTGGGAGAATCAGTCTTCTTTAGTGATCAGCTTTCTGATTGTTAATCCAACTCATTTGCCACAGAAATTACACATGAATGATCTATTGGTGAACATATTTAAGACTCTAGCAATTATTCCAGTATTTGTTCCAAAATATATTTTTAGTTAATCCTAACATATAAATTTATTCATAATACAAAGAAAACATATTTCAGTTTGACCAAACAATTGCAACTATAATCCACACAACATACTCAAAAAAAGTATTTCCAAATGATACTTAATTGAAAGTGGGCTACAGAAATATTTCTTTGTTCATTCCCCCAATTTATTGAGTTTAAACTGATATATGCACATTGAAACTGTACTTGTGTGTTATTTTTATTATTTTGCCCAACTGCTTAATTATTCTGCACATTTTATTTTGTGATATATTCATATTATTTTCTGGAAGTACTAAAACACACATCCACCTTCAAATACTTCAGAGTCTCATTATTAAAAAAACAAGTCAACATGTCCTGAATGCTGTGGGACAATGGTCTGTAGCCTGTTACTTGTATTTTAAATAAACACTGATTGGCCAGTAGCCAGACAGGAAGTATTGGCGGGACAATGAGAATTATGGGAAGAGGGAAGTTTCAGTCTGCAATCATCACAGAGGAAACCAGACTCAGAGCAAGCAAGATATGACTGCCTTGCTGTAAAAGGTACCATGCCATGTGGTTAACATAGAGAAGAATTATGAGTTAATATAAGTTATAAGAGCTAATAAGAAGCCTGAGCTACTAGCTCAATCAGTGTATAATTAGTGTAGACTTCTGTGTATTTCTTTGGGACTGAATAGCTGAGGGACAACGCAGGACAGAAACCTCTGTTAATAGAATGGTGTGCCAACGTGGGGCTGACCAAATCCACTTAAAAGCCTGAGACTGCTTAGGAAGTTATATTAGATAGGAAAGAATAGAGTTAAGCATGGCTTCTTGATAGCAGCATTTTCTCAGGTAGACTCTGTTTGCTAGAGGCAAATGAATCTCATTTGAGAGAGGCTTCTTGACTCACCTTCAGCTGCAAATACTTGCAACTCTTTTAATGGGTCCTGCCACAAAACACTTAAATGGTGTTGGGTGAAAAGCTGACTGCATACTTTTTTGGTGGTGGCAGGAACCTTGAAATTCCATAGTGTTGTGGAAATAAACATGGCTCTGGCCAGCATTTCTGCCATGAGGCTAGACTCTCATAACAAATCCAAGGAATGAGCTCATTCCAGCCATCAAAGCCATGACTTTAATCCTAGCCATATTGCTTAGCAAACTAAAGACTCATGTATTCAGAAAAAGAGAGATATACAGTAAATATGATTCAAAGATGAAGAAAAACTATAAATGGTTTACTGTGCACTTAAAAATATATGTAGGCTTGAGAGAACAAAAGGATAAAATCTTTAAAAGAAAAAAAAACAGAGTAGTAAGGTGTGGTTTCGCACACTTTTAATCCCAACACTTGGGAGGCATAGCAGACAGATCTCTGTGAGTTACAGGACAACCTGGTCTATAGAGTGAATTCCAGGACATCCAAAGATACACAGACCAGCCCTGTCTCAAATAGCCAAAAATTAAAAAGAAAAAGAAAAGAAATAGATGTTAAAATAAAACCACATAGAGATGAAAAATATACAGAGAGTCTGGATACTGTATGTTACTGTGGTGTCTTTAAATTGTTGACGACTAAGGAAGAATCAAAAGCTGCTAAAAGACATTTGATTATAAATCATGCTGAATTAATCATATATATATATATTATATCATATTAATATAATATGATTATATTATAATATAATTATAATATAATATATATATATTGATAATGTACTTTAAAATTTAAGTCAAATGGTACGTTACTTTGGAGAAGATGTTTTGCTTTTGTTTCTACAGGAAATGAGGGACTGTGGATTCTGTGTCAAGAAAAATCAGATTTAACCCCCCTGAGAAACCTCCAAAATGAGGAATGGTCCAGATGTCTATGTTATGCATCCAGAACAGTTCAAAGACTGTTGCCTGAGATGATAAGCCTCATAGGATACTCCTGTCAGGACTTGATCGCAATTCAAAATTTCTTTAGGATTCCATTAGATTATCAGCACCCCCAAACAGCAGGAAGTAGCCTAGAAAACTATGCCTACATTCCCCTCAAAATGGATTATGAATGTTTGCCTTCGTTTAGAATGTTGGTTACAAGTTGTTATGGATAATGGTCACTAGAAAAGCTAAACAAAGGAGATTTGATTCAGAGTTCTTGTTTTAAAAAGTGGGGGAGTGCTGAGGGACAATGTTCTGTACCCTATCACTTGTATTTTAAATAAATGCTGATTAGCCAGTAACCAGGTAGGAAATACAGGCAGGGTGACCAGGCAGGAAGTACAGGCAGGGCAACAAGAATTCTGGGAAGAGGGAAGTTTCAGTCTGCAGTAGTCACAGAGGAAACCAGACACAGAGCAAGCAAGATGTGACTGCCATGCTGAAATAGGTACCAAGCCACATGGTTAACATAGAGAATAATTATGGGTTAATATAAGTTATAAGAGCAAATAAGAAGCCTGAGCTACTAAGCAAATCAGTTTATAATTAATGTAGACCTGTGTGTATTTCTTTGGGACTGAGCAGCTGAGGAGCCGGGCAGGAGAGAATCCTCTGTCAACACCTGAAAATTGGTTTTTCTCTTCCATCACCACTGCACCATCTACCAAACATTAGAAATAATCTTTCTTTCCTTTTTCTCATGGAAACTTTGAAACATTTTGTCTTCTTAGAATTCTATATATTTCATTTCAGATGTCAACTCTTTTGGAATAGACTCCCATATGTAATTTTCTAACATCATGTCACTTTGTAAGAATGTAAGAGAATTATCCATATAAGTAGGAACACAATTGATTTTCACACCCTTGTTTCTACCTTTCCCCCTTTCTTAAAGAAAGATAACTCTCAATTCAAAACATGTTACAATTAATCAAATGGGCAAGCATAGAAAAATGATGAAAAGAAGAGAAATAGCAAAATCTTATCTGGACCTCCAAAACAGATGTTACAGTTATTGTTAAAATAATTATATAGCTGTGTGAATCAAGCCAGGAATGTGGTTTTAAAAACCAACTAAACAATTGTTCCTTTTGCCACAGTACATGATTGAATTCTATGAGGACTTTGGCTTCAAATACTTTCTACTTTTTATTAGAGTTTAGGAAAAATATTCTACAGAAGTCTGTGAATATTTACAAGTGAATATAAACTATCTTTTAAAAATAGCTATTTATCAAAATTTATTGAAAATTTTCTGGTAGTTGGTGAAATTTTCATTTTGCTTCATCTTGAAAATGTTACTTTTAAATTTTCTAGATGAGACAATGTTGGTTTTAAATTTAGCTTCAGAATATTTCTTGATAACTTGTAGGTTTTATTTATATGTCTGCCATGAGATGGCTATGTCTCCAAAGATAATCTCAAGAGGAAACAAAGGCTGGTTATTTGTAGCACAAACGAAGCTTTTTCTTTTCTCAGAGTGCATATAAACCCAATCAACTTAAAGGAGCCAATTCATCTCCATAGATTGTGGTTTATAACTAACTATAATGCTGGTTTCAGATGCTGTTGTATTCTTTAAATAATCAGAGGAGAAAAGAATGTGAGCATACAAATTTGCTACTGCTGCAGATTAAAATATCATGCCAGATGAGTGAAGCAATAAGCAGTATATATATATATATATATATATATATATATATATATATATATATATATAAATCATTATAGTCTGAATGTTTTCTAAAGAGACTGTTCAATTGACATTCACTTCAGTTTTTTAGTTTTACTTCAAAGGATATAATATTTAAAAGTCTAAAAAAATAGGCAACTGAAGAGTTTGATCAGTGGTTCAGAACACAGAATGTTCTTCCAGGGGACCTAGGTCAGCATCCTGTGGAGGCTGACAGCTACTTGTAATTCCAGTTCCAGAGGATTCGACATCCTCTTCTGGATTCAATGGGTACTGAATTAATACAGTTTACACACATATATACAACCAAAATATCAATGCACATAAACGTAAATAAACACAGACTCTTGGGTCTGCAGGGGTCACAATCAGTCGAGTAGGAGCCACCTGTTCATCCTGGGCCTGAACCAGTTTTCAGCTCAGAAAGTGCCTTCCCAGACTATTGAGTTTGTGGGCGCAACAGTCACGCAGGGGCCACCAGATTGCACAACTCAGCTGTGCAGGGGTGAGGGATTCAAACCCTGGCTCACAGTGGAACCTCAGTGAAGTGCCCAGCTCACACCACAGGTCCTGGGCTTTTCAGCGCTATAATGATCTCCTTCAGTCTTGGGATGAAGAACCATGTACCAGTACAGCCTCACTGTGAGTGACAAAGACAGAGACCCACATCCAGGCCTGGGGTTGCCCACCCTGGCTCCAAAGAGAAAACATCGGCCCATCAAGTACCCTGTAGCACCAGCCAGAAGAGTGAGCAGAGGTACTGTATAGTGGAAAGACAGAGGGAGACAGAGAGAGAGAGGAGAGAGAGAGAGAGAGAGAGAGAGAGAGAGAGAGAGAGAGAGAGAATAGTTCAGATTCAGTGACAGAAGCATATCTGAAGAGGTGAGAGAGGAAGGGAGCAGGCTCAGATGGTGAGGTAACTGACCCCTTTACCAGTGGAAACACAAAGGAAGTTAGCACTACTTTTGACAGGGTAGCACACAGAGATGACCCTGTTGATGACAGCACAATTCAGTCAACCCTGAGGATGTGAGCTTGAGGGACCTAGCCCCACCCCTCATCTTCCACAAACTGGCATGGACAGGGAGAGATGCCCTTCCCCTGCCGTGCCCATGAACACCTGGGATATGTTGTCATAGGAGCAAGTATATCATATCCCTGACTCTCACCAGCACAGTAGAGCAGGCACTGCACCTCACGAGGGCAGCACAATAGAGCCAACCCTGATAGGACAGAAGTGGGTGAGCCAACCCCAATGGAGTTGAAAGGAAGAGTTATCTTTATTACCCGTCTGTTATGAGATTACATGGGCAGGGGGCCAACACAATAGAGCCTAACTTGTAAGTGCACATGTGGGTGAGACAATCCTGAAATTGTGAGCATGGGAGAACTGCTTCCATTACTCATTTGTTTAATGATGGCAGGGACTGGGGAAGGCTGCTGTCCCCACTCATCAGTATCTGGGGCAGGTGCAAGAGACGGACCTGTTGTCATAAGAAAGAGAAAGCTGTTCCTGACTCCAGTGACCTGCAGTACTTGAAAGAGCAGGTCCTGCACCTCACCAGTGTAGCATAATAAAGTCAGCCCTGTTAGCAAAGGTGTGGGTGAGCCAGCCCCAAAGATGTGAGCATGGAAGAGAGGTCTCTATTTCCCAGTTGCAAAGGCAGGGCAATGCTGCCACCCCCTCATGACCACCAACAACTGAGGCAGGTGGAAGAACTGGCCCTGTGGTCATAAGAATGGGACAGCTGATTCCCACCAACTGAAACACTCTGGAGACCTGGTCCTGCACCCTGCCAGGGCAACCCAATAGAGCCAACCCTGTTAGCAGAAGTATGCGGAGGTCAGCTCCAAAATTGTGAGCATGGGTAGCTGGCCCCATTACCCACTGTCTGTGGTAGCATGAACAGAGGAGAGTTGACTCCCTTGGCTATCAAAGTCTGAGGCAGGTAGGAAAGCTGGCCCTGTGGCCATAAGAGTGGTAGAGCTGTCCCTGATACCCAATAGCTGCAACACTTGGGAGAGCAGACCCCGTACCTTGTCAGCATAGCACAATTAAGTCAACCCTGTTAGCACAGGTGTGGAAGAGTTGGCTCTGAATCTATGACCATGGGAGAGCTATCCCAATTGCCCATCTATTTTGTGGTGACATGGTCAGGGGAAAATTGCCCTCCCCCAGTTCATCAACACTGGAAGCAGGTGGCAGAACTGGTTATTTGGTCTTAAGAGTGAGAGATCCATTCCCGACACCCACCAGCTAAAACAGTCAGGAGAGTAGGCCGCCACCTTGCCAGGACAGCCACAATGGAGCCAACACTGTTAGAGCAGGTGTAGGTGACTCAGCCCAGAAATTGTGAAGATGGAAGAATTGTACTCATTTTCCATCTGGCAGACCAACCCTTCAGTTGCCCAGGTTCAGACCCAGAGTTGTGACTTTTCCTGCCCCAACATTCACCCCGTCTCTGATCCAGCCCCATCTTCTGGAGCATGTGACCTGAGACAGAGATTTAAAGCTACAGGTTCTCCACAACACAGGGTGGCAGCTGGAATTCCACGAAGAGTCCTAGTTGGGGGTCCAGCATCAAAGGTATAATGGAGATCAGCGGCCTCAGACCAGATCAATGGCTTTTGCAATGAACACTGCAAGCAGAGATGGAGTATATATGGAGTGACTTGCTGGATCATACCGAAGCTTCCATGATCAGATTTTTAATTCCTTCCTTCTAAAAATATTCTCATTTAAATTGCTTCCTTTGTTTTCTCTTGAAGGTGCAAGGACAGAGGATAGATGTGAAGGACAAGGAATGAATGGGATCAGGATACAAAATGTAAAAAACATACTAAATAAATAAATTTAAATTTTTTTAAAAGTAAATAAGCTTTAACAATTAAAAAAATAACAAAATAGCCATAGGTTTAAATAGACATGAGCATATTTAGATATAAATATATGCATTTCCTAATCATATCACAGTCCTTAGTGTAAATAGTTTAAATAATAAATTCAGAGATTAGGATTTCTAAACAATTAATTTTCCATAAGAGTATTTGAAATCTTTTTGGGAGAAAATTGCAGTTTTTTATAAAATATAGATCTAACAGATTCTGGTGAGAGAAAGGTGAGACCAGCCTAGCTCTTTTCATGACACAGAAGACACGAGAGTCCCTAACATAGGCATGTGCTTGACACACATCGCCCATCGACAGACTGTTTCATCAAACAGAATAATGAGTTCAATTGCTCTTCAGATCACACACATATAAAAACTCTTCTGCTTCATTGTAATATTCAACTAATGGAAAGGCAAATATATCTACTTGCTTATCACTGAAAATATGCATGAATTCATTGACAGGAAAATTACAAAGAAAACTGCAGAGAAAAATATCCAACCTAATGGTATCTAGAAGGCCAAAAATTTGTATGTGTGTTCATATGGGCGGGGATTTTATCTACAAAAGGAATGGGTAAGTTATGATTTAGAGACTCATAGTAAAGTTGGGGCCCAGGAGTAAAATTACCCTTAGTGTTTGTTTGCTCTTTGTCTACTCAGATATTAATACACTCTTAAAAATTACTTAATATCTTCTCTATGTTTTCCATGTTACTTTTTCTCATATCATCAAAGAAAATATAAGGAAAAGAGGGGAAGATGACAAGTCAAGAAAATAAGAACTTGTCACTTTAGTGTTCTTCATGAAAATATAGAAAATTAGAAATGTCCTTTGAAGATTAAAATCTGATTAAGAGATCAATGAGTTGAATGTAATTTACAATTTACAATCTAGTTTATCTTTTTAGATTAATCAATTAATTTTACATACCAGCCAGAGTTTTTCCTCCCTCCTCTCCCCCGTTTCCTCTCTCACCTTCCTTTAACACCACTATCTATTCCTCCTCCTTCTACACTCAGAAAGGGTAAGACCTTCAACAAATCATCAAAAAGCAGGGCCTTCATATAGATCTGGCATTATACAGTCCTGGGAAATTGTTATAAATGCAAATAAGAAAGATGATAGGAATGTGTATGACTCATAACTCTAAAATAAAGTAACGGCTTATTGGGTATATTAGAGCTTATTAAACTATTTTCTTAAGTTTATGTGCCTTAACATTTCTGTAACATGGTGAAAGGGAAATCTGTCTGATAGAAAGAATACTTTCCCTCCTGCTTAGGGTTCATCTTTTCAGAGCTGAGTGTGTGTTCACTTGGCTATGTGCTGATATGCTAGATCCTACCAGGGAGAGTAAAGCAGAGAGGTGATCTGACATGAATTTAACTGTAGATGACTAAGGGATGAAGAATAGAGAAGCTGCACAAGTGAATAGTGCCTGGCTTTAGATGGCTCACCTAAAATACATGTCTCAAAAAGTAGGACACATTCTATGAAAGGAGCTAAAGTTGAGGAACATCTAGGAGAAGTGTAGTGATAAAGGCAAACGTTCCACATGCTGAACGTAAGGGTCTGCTTCTCAGGCAAAAGTGGAAGCAGTTTGGGCAACCATCATTCTTCATGCTTGCATATGATCTATGACAGAGGAACAACTCAGATGTCAAGTGATTTCCAAGATATCATGTTATTCATGTCTTAATGTCAATGAAGAATTTTAAAGTACCTTTCAGGCAAAGATGATTTAGAATTGCTTTTGTCGTCTGCTTAACCATATGTCTAAATTATTCTTCAACAAAGAACTTATAGCATCAAAACACTACAATAGAGCATATTTTCAAATGTAAATTCATTTTCAAAGAATATTTTTAGGGATATAATGGTGCAAAGAAAGAAAACCCATGTTCTTAGCCTTGTTCTGATTTTGCTGTTGTCATGGCTCAGCCTCAATGCATCATCATTGTCCTGCAAGGCACAGTGAACAGACCCAGTCCTTGACAGATTTTGGTCATTATTTGTGGCTTTGTAGCCACAAACCTCATCTGCAATCTTTTCTGGAGATTATGTGAGCTATCCAAAATGTTAAATTTCTCTGTACCTATTAAAGTCAACAAGGTTTGGGCTCTGGTTTTCGACTTAAGGGCCTTGCAAGAAAAATATCTATCAACCAGAGTGAATAGCAACTCAGTTGGCATCCCATCAGTGTTGAATTAATACATGACTGTATTTGACCAAAGAGTAAAGACAGTGATTCTCTTTAATCCGGTGGCTGCAGTAGAGGCCCAGTGTGATTTTATGTGTGCTTTACTATAAGATGATGCCTGATGAGACATCCACAGGGCATCATTATTTTAAAATTATAAATTTCAAACACTGCAAACATTTGCATTTCAGTAGAAGACAACTTTTTAGTAAACTTGTACCTTGAATTCCATATGTTTCGTTTGCTAATAGTACACAATTCAATGGTTTTTAAGAACATAATTTAACCATACATACCTATTACTGCAATATAATTTTGGGACATTTTCATAATCTCCAAAAGAAGCCAAGTATTTGCTAGCAAGTATCTAGTCCCCCTTTTCGCAGTTTTCTTAAGATTTCCTATTTTTTGTGTATGATTGTTTTGCCCTATGTATATAGTGTGTTGCCAACATAACTGGTGCCTGTGATGGTAAGAAGAGGGGTTTCGATTTCCTGAAACCGGGATTCAGATGTCTGTAAACTACGATGGCATCTAGGAAATGAACCCAGGTCCTCTGCAAGAAAACATGTGCTCTTAAATATTGAACTGTCTCTTGAGCCACCAATATCCTAGTTTTAATCATTGTTAATGTTCTTTGTACTGACTTACTCTAAACATTTCAAAAAAGTGGAATCACATGGTATGTTGCCTTTGGTAACTCATATGATCATTTCAAGACAAATTGATATTTCACCATGTATGTGTACTTAATATTTCTTTGGAGGAAGTGATATTCTGTTATGGAAACATAATACTCAACACTAAACAGGAAGAATCCTGTCTCGTCTTGAGCACAAACCACTCTTCTCTATTTAATTATCAGTTTTCTTGAAATTAATTATTTTCTTACATTGAACACATATTAATAGATATATAATATGTATGCACATTTGTATTCTATTTTCTTGATTTTATGTGATTGGAATATAGTAAATATACAGTTTTGTACTATGTTTTCCAATGAAAATTTAAGATTCATCATGTTTTTCAGTAAGCTATTTTCTTCTATCTAATATATTTATATTATTACCAAATGAGCCACATTATACTGCAATTATAGTGATGCTAAATATATAATTGTATTCACATAAAAATAATTAGAAACTATTAATGGTCTTAGACATTTCTTATATCAGAGTATAGTAATTTATATGATAGTTTATACATGTATTTTTAGTCTAGAAATTTATTTTTAGAGGCATTCACATAAATCTCAAGTTGATTTTTATCATACAAAGAAAGAGAAATTTGAAGTTCTGCTATTGTGAATTCAAAAATATTAATTAATTCATTTGCTACTTGCTCTGATACCATCATTGTACTACTATTACACTGATTCCTTAAGATATTGGAGTATTTATGAATGTTTCAAGAATTAATTATAAAATTATTTTAAAACAAAAAAAATGGATATGAGAGAAACAGCAAACTTGAGAAGATTAGACTTCCATGCCTTTAATATTCAGAAGGGTTCACTGGTGTCGTGTTTCCCAATGCTGCCTCTAAGGCATGTCTTTTTGGTACAGGGTGATTAAAACCAAGTGATGGAAGGGTACTTAGCCCAGGAAGAAACCAATGTTAAACTATGCTTTATTTCTGCCTGCAAAAGAGTTTTTCAAAGAACTTATTAGTAATTCATAACTAGGAAGTCATAAGCATAAACTGAATTCCAAATTGTGTTTTTATATCACAAATAAAAATGGGACAACTTCTCTTAGATATGTTAGATATAAGTTCATTACTTTTGCTGATAATTCTCAGTATTGTTGAAATTTGAAAATAGACAATACATTGAAAGGGTAAGATAGAAACCTTTCTTAATGTAGCTCACTAGATAGCCCAAGAAATCATTCCAACATAAAATACCAGATCACAGATGAACCAGTGACCATTAACCTTTCAAATATTTTTATTTTCTACTTGACTTTCATATACTGTATTTTGATCTCATTACCCATATATTTACAGACCCATCCTCACATTCCAGACCCACGAAGCTTTTGTCTTCATTCATTTATTTTAAGGCCTGAAGTCCACCTTGTGCTGCCAATATTCTTTGGGGTGTATGACCCTCCCCAGGAGCACCTTAGACCTTCCAGGACTCCCACACTTAAAGAAAACTAGCCTCCTCTTTAACACAAGCTCTCAATCATCAACATCTCCTAGGACAGCAGTGGGATTTCAAGCCTGCTTTCCCTGTCTGTTTTGTCTAGTTTAAGCTTGCCTAAGCCTTGTGTATGCTCTTCCAAGTGCTATGAGCTCTGAGGTACAGCTACACTACTGTGATCAGAAACTGGTTCTCATGTAGGAGTGGGCTACTGTGCTTTTTAACACAGCGTTCTCAATGATCCCTGTGCACAGCGGGTGTGGGTAGGAGGAAGGTGTCCTGTTTAGGACACCTAAGTCACTTATTCTTGATATTTTAACTAGTTTGACTGTGTTATTTACCAACTACCTAAAACAGAAGCTCCCCTAATGAGGGTTGAGGGTTCTCTAATTTACAACTATAATGAGTCATCATTTTTTTTAAAAAAAAACAAAAAACAAAAAACTTGTGTATGAGTGATTTGATAGCATGGATACCTGTAAACCACATGTATGCTAAATGCCCTCAGAGGCCAGAAGAAGGCTTCGTGTTCTTTAGAATTAGAGGTAACGAAGGTTTTTGAGATACCATGTCGGGGCTAGACAAACCTGGGTCCTCTGGAAAAACAGCCAGTATTCTGAATGACTGACACATGTCACCAGTTCCATAAAGAGTCATTTAAATATTATGTGCATATAGCAGAATCACAGTAGTATGTTCTTTCGTACTAACCACGATATATCTAGCTTCCAATTCTTAACTTCCTTAACAATGACAGATATGGGTGCCATATCTTGCCAACAGGCCTTAAATCCAATCAGAAAGTGGTTTGCTATTCCCATGACATTTGTTCCACAACTGCATCAATGGGCTTATCTTGCAAGGCAGGCCAATATTTTAGTGATTAGAGTAGGCAGCTGTGTGTGATGAATGATTACTTTTCCTGCCTGATAGCACTGTCCAGCAGTATTAAGGTTAGCCAATAAAGATGAAGTCCAGGTCAGAAAATGCTTGATTCTTTCTTGTTCCATGACTGCCCTTGGCCTTCCCTCTGACCCGCCTCCATCAGCTGCCTTGCCAGGTAAGGACTTTACACTCATGTTGACAACTCTGTCCCTTCTTATAGCACTTGACTAAACGTGGAAGAAAGACTAAAAAATTTTAATCAATGAACTTTCTCTTTGTCAAAATAGAATGAAATATGAATATCAACCAAGCACAAAGAACAAAATTTCCTAATGATATTTAATGAATCTCAGGACCAGATATCATAACGTTAAGAACATTGTTAACTGATTGGCACCTTGGCTGGAGTGGGCTGGACTGAAAGGCTCTAAGAGACGCAGGTGATCAAAGAGATGATTAGCATGACCAGCAAACTATGAAACCCTTTGAAATCTCAGAAAAACATTTATTTACACACATTTATATTTTCAATATTTTAGTATTGAGATAGTAAGTCTGGTATTAACTATTAAATACTTTTATCAGAGGTAGAAGAATTGCTGAACATGGTGAATCTTAGCAATGCTGGTACATGGTAACTTGGGTCTGAACATTCTAATGATCTCATGGAAAAATGAGTGACACCTTTCAATTTTCCTTCAGTGAAGATGAAAGTGACTGTTGTACATAAGGCCACTAAGTAAAAATCTCGGTGAAGTGGAGAAATAGAAGAAAAAACACATTATCCAGAAGAGATGAAAATAAAACGTAGAGCAGAAAATGGTGATTCTAAAATTACTAAAAGAACTGATAAATCAGGAAGAATACAAAACAATTAGAAACACAGAGAGAAAACACAAATGACCAATGTCAGGAAATTGAACAAGGGAATATGGCTTTGTTATCACTGAAATGAAACACTAGTCAGACAATAACCTGAATATTTTGTAGTCATTAAGTTTTGACCACTTACGTGATGGCTTAAAATACTTTCTTCCATTACTTTTCTCCTACCTTTGAGAAGCATTAATAAGAAGTGTGTAAGTATGTTTGAAGTTGTGCCATGATTTTCAAAAACATATTTCTTTCCTCTCTATTTTTAATTTTTTTTTCATCTTAAGGTATGTTTATTTTTCTTTTTTTTTCCGTTAGACTTGTTTATTCAAGTATCCGAAAACACTCTTTCCACTTCCTCCCCTCCTCCCAATGCCCTCCCACTCCCCCCACTCCCTCTCCTCCTCCCTTACTATTCCCCAGAGCAGTCAGGGTTTCCTGCCCTGTGGGAAATCCAAGTTCCTCCCCCCTCCCTCCAGGTCCAGGAAGGTGAGCATCCAGACAGGCCAGGATCCCAAAAAGCCAGTCCATGTAGACGAAACAAGACCCAGTGCCATTGTCAATGACTTCTTAATCTTCATTTGGACCTTGGGGGCTCAATTAGCCCCCATGTCAACCACATTCAGAGAGTCCGGTTTGATCTCATGCTTGTTCAGTCCCAGTCCAGCTGGCCTTGATGAGCTCTCATTCATCAAGCTTAAAAAATTCTGTTTAGTGATTTCCCTGCTGTAATTGTTGGTCTAGGAGAATTTTCTTCACTTGTGAGTCTGTTTGTGAAGTTTTTACTTGTATGAAATTTTCCTATATACTCTTTTTTGTTGTTCTTTTAGTTTTGTTTGTTTGTTTGTTTTGGTTTGGTTTTTAGAGAAAGGGTTTCTCTGAAACAAACCTGGCTGTACTGAAACTCTTTTTGTAGGTAAGGCTGGCCTTGAACTCCTAAAGATCCTCCTGCCTCTGCTTCCCAAGTACTAGTATTAAAGGTATATGCCACCACTGCCAAACTTCTATATATTTTTGGATGCAGGTTATAATTGAGACACTTTTGATTTCCCTCTCTCATAATGGTGTGCATGTTTATATAGGGCTATGTTTGCTTTTTCTTTTTTTGCATGGCACACAGTTATCATCTGGATTTCAAGTATTTAGATTTCATTTTTCTTAGTACTAAATTATATTGTTATGTTTCTATTTATTCTAGGTTACAACTGAAGTAATTAGAAACATCTTGATTATTGTAGATGGAACATCAAATACCTGGAATAAAGAATATAATATATTTTATTTAGAAATTATAAGGTATAAATTTTACAAAAAAATCTATAAGTAAATACATAATAATGCAACTGCTTTGGTAATAATCAAGTTTTACATGAGCTCATGTCTCATATCTAGGTGTACTGAACCTAGTGAATATTAGCAGAGACTACTTGACCACAATACAGCAAAAAGAAACATCTGTGGAGCTAGAGCTCATTGCAAGTAAAAAGAAATGGAGGGAGAACTTGAAGTAGAGATTCATAGTTTTGAAATATCCACTCAGTACAAAAGTAATACAAGTCACTGAAGTTGATAGACAGAATAGCATGAAGGGTGAAAGTAAAGAACTTCGAAAAGCCATGTCATATTTTATATGAGATTACTTTTGAAAGTATAAAAACCCATATTAGTGTACATTTAAGTATTTATTATTTCTATACTTCCTATGATTTTACATATTTCATATAATTATTTAATAAATTTAATACATAAACTTGTATATAATAAATTTTTGTTTTCATTATACTTTTTGAGGAATAAATAATTATATAGATAAAACAAACACATCATTATTTTTTCCTTAAAAGAAGATGCAATCATTTTGCCTAAAATCCATATTTTAGATCTTTTAAATATATTTTGAATTAAGTTAATTTATCTGAGAAGGCATACCTTAATTCAGGACAAATAAGATGATTTCTAGGGAGACACATATGGTGCATTTTTGTAAAATTGGAAGAAAGGAGAAGAAAAGCAGGAAAAGAAATTATGCGTCTAAGATAGAATACAAAATGACAAAATAGTTCTGCTTGATGAAAATGAATGATTGGATTTCCTGGTATTTAATCGTTAATTAATGATTAAATTTGTCAGAAGTGCTATTAACATAGATTCCTTTAACTTCATTTCCCAGTTAAGAATTTCCCTAGGAGAGAGCCCTAAGGGGCTCCCATAGGAACTTTGCCCACAAATGTTCTAATTAACTGTACCAGAGGGTCTGCTCTGCTGTCTTGTTAATGCTCTCGATCCGATTCTTCAGTGCCCATCATGTATCATTGTTCAGCGAGTGACAGCAGTCAGGTTATTAAAGGTGTAGATATTAAATTAACAACAGTAGTAAACATTGTAGCTGTACTTCACATCACAGCAGAACCAATGAAGTGGATGACAGTGAATCCAAGCTGATATTCTGCAGTGACAGATGGGCGTCATTTAACACAATACATCAGTGAGCAACCCACGTACCACAGCTGTCCTCCACTAAATGAATTAGATCAGGGTAATTAATCTAAGGCAGAGAGTATTACTAAACTGGATCCAAAGAAGAATTAGAGAAGAATGAATTCTCTTGCTAAAAATCTGAAAAGGATTTTGCATTAATATTTCTAGTGCTGCTAAGTTTTCCAGAAGATATTTCACTTCCTAAGACATACATAGATCTTCCTTTTGTTGAATCAACAATAACACAATAGCAAAGACCCTCCTATTTGAGCCTAAAATGGGTGATGTCTTTTATTTCTGTTCTAAAAATAGGTGCTAGCAACAAATGAAGCTTAACTTGGCAGTGGCTCTTTAACCTAAATTCCATCTCATTATTTATTATCACGTATGTTTGTTCGAAGCTCTAGTGCTTACAATGATAAGAAATTAACTGTTAAGGTGTCATAGTTTTTATTTGTTTTACATTGATTGGTTAAATGGATGGGTAAAAGGAAAGACAGCCTTTTTTTCTTTATGATTTTAACTTCTCTCCCACTAAAGGTCATTTTGATTTATATAATTGGTCTTACTAAAAGCCAATGTGAGTTTTCATAAAGGCATTCACAAATTTAACAAATTATTCAAAGCATATTTTGAAACATATACTGCCAATTTAGCCTTCCCTTTGCATAATTATTTAAGTCCCTATGTATAAGAAAACAATAGATTTCTTAAAATTTTCTAATGTTTGTATGATGCTAAAGGAATATTCTGCAATGTTTTTCTCTATAGAATAAAGTACTCTTACCATTATGTTACCAATATATCAAACTCATGATTTAGAAAAAAATCAGAATCTTTATAAACCCCAGGTAAGCAGATACATTCTTTATACTGTTAGTGCAAAATTAAATATGAATAATTATACTTAATCTCTTATTAATCTTAAAAGTCACAAAACTTTGACATGGTCTTTGAGTTTATGAATATTTTATGAATTTAATTCCTAATTTTTACTGTACAAACTTCGATGCTTTCTTCTAAAACATTTACAACAACTGACCATTGATCAAGTAACTTGCTGCACGCTCCATTGTTACAGTCCCCTCTGGCATATGTCTTCGCATCTCTTCTGCAGAAGTTCCTTTCTTTTGCTTATCATGGCAAGGAAGAAAATCACGCTGCTAATTATGAAAGCTGAGATTTTTTAACACAGCAGGAGATATCCAAACACCAGGTCTTCCTTTATAAAGAATTTGCAGGTTTCTTGTTAAGCTAGTGTGTCTTTGTTGGAGGCCTGCACCAATCATGTCAAAGTATTGTATGTTTATTGTAGAAACTTAGCACGTTACCACTGGCAGAAGCTACCACCTGCACAGTATCTGATTTTGAAACTTTATTGTCTTCATTGTCAGTGATTAAAGTAAATTGTGAACTGACTGCTTGTCATATTTAAGTATTAAAATCGAAAGCATGTTCAAAAAGAAGTTTATAAACACACCTTAGCATAAAATTATATTCAGCTTTTCTTCTAAAATTCTCAACATTACAAAATGCTATTCATATTAAATTACATTATTGTTGTCACCAAGCCTGTATTTATTATTTACATAGTGATTATGTTAAAGAGAGAGGAAATATACTATTTAATTCAAGTCCATTGAGTGATAACTGTTCTAGCTGAACATTTAGATTGATTATAATGGCTGATCTACATTGATCAAAAAAATTGGTTTATAATACTTTTCAAACATCAGTACATTTTAATCTTAGTGGTTTCACTTTCTTCTTTTTCTGATGTGGGGAACTGTAATATTATGTGTTCTGTTTGGAGGACCACTGGCCAGAAACTATTGAGATATAAATTTTAGTTATTGCTATCTAGATATATTTTCATTATGTTCAGAAGTATTTGTCCATAACACCCTCTAATGTCTCCATATACTTTAAATTCTACACTCAGATAGGCAACAATAAGATACTACTATAAACTAACTTTACTGCTGTAACCTATGATAGGACAATATAGAAAATGGCAATATTGTATTGTTCTTTATGTGAGATTTCACTGAGTACCTGTTGTGGTTTATATTTAAAATGTAACCCAATGTCAAAACTTGCTTGCCAGACCAAGTTGCTAATTTAGGATATAAGGTTCATAACAGGTAGGAGTAGATAAATGAAGGAAGTTAGATTATTGTCTACATGCTCTTGAAGAAGAAATAAAGATTCTGGTTTCTTTCTCTGTCCATCTGTCTTTCTTTCTGTCCATCTCTGTCTCTCTCTTCCTTTCTCCCTTTTCACTCCTGCCCTCTGTCCTTGTTGCCTTCTACTCTTCCTAGCATTGCCATGATGACATTCAGTCTCACTGGAGTGCCAAACACAATTACCCTTTCCTCTATTTTTCTAAATATTTATTACAATGATGAAAAGTCAATTATATTGTTTTTCACATTTTGGCATTTTAAAGATAATTTCTATTTTTAACCTTCAGTAAATTATCTCCATTGACTCTGATGTTTTTAGTTTCTAAAATATGATAAGATTACTTTGATTATACCTCAAGTAAGCAAAAGAAAGCTTAATTTCAAAAGATAAAACCAGAGCATTTGTGAAGAGCTATTTCAGTGTTATCTGTGGTTCAAGGACTGTGGGTTCATACTCACTGCCATACAACTGTAGTTTCTGGAGAAAAGTCTCTTTTTTTGATGACTCAAGCTGATCTTTTATAACAGATTCTGTCAACATCTAGACAAAACTAACCTCCTTACAAAAAGAAAAACGATAAAAAAGAAAAAGCAAAGCATCTACTTGACAGTGATTGTTAACTGGCACATCACCTTTCAAAGACGTCTTGTTGGACTTCAGATCTCTGTGATACAGATGCATCCGTTCTTTGGGCACATCTAGGAGTATGATACTTAAGCTTAGATTTAACTAATGGAATCTCAGTATAATATATGGCATGTTTAAAGTATTAAATATGATAAATATTGTATTATTTTCCGAGACAGCGTTTCTCTGTGTAGTTTTGGACTCTATCCTAGAACTTGCTCTGCAGACAGGCCGACTGCTAACTCACAGAGGCCCACCTGCCTCTGTCTCCCAAGTGCTGGTATTAAAGGCATGTGCCACTACTGACTGTCAAATATGCCAAATATTATCTTAACTATTGTATGCTATGGCTCAATTTTCCTACCATATAAGAGCAAAATATTAGTTCCAGCACTTGACATTGACTGGCACAGAGTTCACAGGTGATAAATGTATGTATGTATGTATGTATGCAGGCAGGAAAACATGTATATACATATCTACATATGTGTATAAGGAACATATACTATGGAAAAGAAAATGCACAGAATTATAGAGTTTCAAGCTTTCTAGGTGTTCAAAAAATAATCCTGGTTGAGCATGGGTTTGTTGCAACTGTCTTAGCCTTCTAAGAGGTGTGATTACAGGTATGAGCCACTAAACCCAGCTCAGAAAATATCTTCTGAATACAAGTAAGAATAACGATGCAATGTATTTTATGTATTCACTTGTATCAATATAATAATTTCTATATGTGCATCTGAATATCACATTGCATTCTGAATATATGTATGGAAGAAAGCAGGAAATCAGAGAGAGAGAGAGAGAAACAGAGAAAGAGAGAGGGAAAGAGAGAGAAAATGAGGGAGACGGAAAATGAGAGAGAGGAGAGAGAGAGAGAGAGAGAGAGAGAGAGAGAGAGAGAGAGAGAGAGAAATGAGAGAAAGAAAGAGATGAGGAAGAGGAAGACTTTAGAAACAAACAAATTGGGGCTTACTATCTCAGAGGTATGAGCAGCATACTTCTATATATTTTGTTCAGTTTTCTCACTGAAGAAATGAAAGTAATATTAAATTAGCAAATTGGTATCTAGATAAAATGTAAAACAGTCTATAAAGCAGTCATCAGGATTCTGACACAGAGTAGAAGCTCAATAGTTGTATATAATTCTCTAAATGAAATCAAAGAAGGGAAGGTTACTAAGGAGGACAACAAAAGTTTTTATTTTCTTTTTCTTGTTATCATCAATAATTTACATTGCACGACAGATATTCATTGTCATCAAAGCAGAGAATTGTTAGAGAAACTTATCACTTTACTGTATGGGGAGAGTTCTCTATTGGGCAACCATCAACACTACACTCAGACTAGATGGATGATGGCATCATTATCTTGAATTAGAAATTTATAAATGATCTATCATAACTTAGATAAGAGCTGCCATCATGATGCCATTAAATTTGTCCTGAGTTAAAGGAAATTGCCACCTAACTTATCATTTTTAATTGCTTAATTGCTTAAATGATTAACCATTTTAAATCTTCCAAAATAATGATCATTTTAAAAACATTCTGTTACTCTTGTTTTGTTGATGAAATCTTAAATTGTACAGAAATGCAAGTTACATGTAGTATAATTAGATGCACCATTACTTCAGTGTATTGTCTTTTTAGACTTTCCTCACAGTACTAAATCTCTTGTTAAGTGTCAGCAGTAGAAATGCGCACCCTAATTCACAATGGGAAATAATCTTGTGTTATTTATAAATGTGTACTGTGATGGTTCATTTCAGTTGTTAGCCTGGTTGGTTTATGAAACACCTAGGCCAATAGTAAGGCAGATTCTCAAGTGAATCTATGAGGGTTTTCCCAGAGAAGATTAACTAATCAAAATTAAGAGCATGATCATGTATATGACTATCATCTCTTGGTGTAGGGTATTGGCTAAATAAAAAGAAAAAGAGAATAATGGGGTTGAACATTTCCCCATCTTCTGTTTCATGATCCATTCATATATGAGTTAACAGCTTAGCAAACTCCTGAGAGCACAGTCCCCAGACTTTCCTGATGTTCTCCTTACCCTTGATCCTGGACTGTATTGCCAAAAAGTAAATCAAACCAATCTTTGTTTCTTTTGATTTTTTTTCATCAGGAACTTTAGCATAGTAATGAGAAACGTTACTAGTTCATACATATATGCATCCATGTACACACATATGTAGGCAAAGATTACATAAAGGTATGCGCATGTGTATTATATTATAATGCAAACAACGTATTTACCTAAGTCGATGTGTTTTAAAGGTGTCATTTCTCCAATGACAATGTAAATGTAGAAGATCAGAAATGGGTCCTCTAACAAGTGTGTTTAATCACTAAAAAATGCTATGGGAGATTTCCTGTCTACAGAAATTTCTCAAGCATTTCCAGCCTTGAATAGGAAGGAGACAGTACCAAAATGAGAGGTGTTGCAGCAGTTATAGATTTCTTTCAAGTATAACTTAAAAATTCCAATAAACATCATTCTATGATTTCAATGAACAAGCTTTTTATTGTTAGACTATTGGGCATTATCACTGTATGGTTACTTTGTGACATGTGTGTATGTGTGAATGTAGGTGTGTAATACATATATATATATGTAAATATATATGTATATATGTAAATGTCTAAAAGAACTTAATTTACATCTCATCTCCACTATGGTTAATTTCTAGAAATTTTAATATTGTTTTTCTATGGAGTCGCATCGTCAAATTTGTTTGAAATTTGTTACTGCTATTCTGTGAAACAAAATGACTCTGCATTCAATGCAATGAAAGTAAGTCCTAGCATATAGCAGACACTCTATAAATGCTACACACTTTCTGCAACTGCCTTTTCCTCAGATTATAACTGCCGTGGTTTGAATGAGAATACCCATGTTGGCACGTATATTTGAATGTTGTTTTCCAAGTTGAAGAAACTGTTTGGGAAGGATTAGGAAGTGTGCCCTTATAGAAGGGGATTTATCACAATAATAGGAATTGGGATTTAGAAAAGGCATGCTATTCCCAGTTAGTTCTTTCTTTGCCTTGTGTTATTGTCTTAAAATGTAAGCTCTCAGCTACTGTATCATTCAATACCAACCTGCCTGCTGCCATGCTCACAGCCATGATGGTTGTAGAATCTAATCCTCTGGAACTATAAACCCCATAAACTTATTCTTCTATAGGTTGACCCTTGCCTCTTTATAGCAATAGAAATGTAACTAAGACTATAGTAAAAGTTCAAATTATATGTAATTCTAAAAAGCTTAGTACTAATAAAAGGTGAGATAAAATAAAATATTATTCATGTTACTACAAATTTGCATATATACATATATATGAACTAATAAATTAGCATGATTGGAAACAGTTCTGTTAATGTCTCATTTGCCTTGTTCTGATTATTGTTTCTTACACTAGGGTTGTTCGGACTGCTGAATAGTGTGCGATTATGGATAATTGAAAGAAGAACCTTATGAATCTTTTTCAGTGAAAGAAGGTCATATTTCCACTCAGACATAAAGGCAGAATATTTGCCTTTTATTTTATATCTCTCCAAGATGAAAAAAACATAAGTGCTGACTTTGAAATTATATAGATATGATACATCTATATGATATATCATATATATCATCTATGATACATCATAGATGATATATCATATATGATACATCTATATAATATATCATATTATGTAGATATGATACATCTATATGATATATCATATGATAATGATATATAGATATGATATATTATATATAATTATATAGATATGAAATTATATAGATATGATACATTTTTCTTCTTTTACATTGCCTTTTAATATAAGTTAAGTAAGAAACTACTGGCCATCTTCTTCTTGCTTGGTAGTCAGTTAAATCCTGACCTTGATTATAACTCAAACAATAAATAGTTCCTTTTCCTTCTCACACCTTCTCACAATCTATGGAGGGAAGCAATACTGTA
Organism: Myodes glareolus; assembly: GCF_982192425.1. Classification (NCBI taxonomy): domain Eukaryota; kingdom Metazoa; phylum Chordata; class Mammalia; order Rodentia; family Cricetidae; genus Myodes; species Myodes glareolus. The sequence continues at coordinate 8,703,836 of NC_142050.1, forward strand.
CAAATGCTGAGCCTATGCTGCAGACTGTCGAAACGTCAATGTTGATAGGAAATTAGCGTAACTGATGAGTCACACACAAGATCTATCATGTACTTAATTCTTTTTGTCTAAGGTAACCTAAAGGCACTATAATTTTACAGAGAGAATAACTTGCCTGAAAACAGAGGCTATTAATCTCTCTCATAACAGGCTGCTGAATCATTCTCATTCATTCTGTCACTGTCATTTTATAACGGAGTCTCAGACAAGTTTTGCAGGAACAAGATGTATAGGCATTTGAAGTGCCGAGTGTTCCCAGTTATGTCTTTAGTTTGTATTTGCTTAAGGCTTTTATGTTGCAATAATCCTCTTTTCAATTTACTCCCTCTTTCACTGTGTCATATTCAACTAGTGGTGGAACTACACACTGTAAAGCTGTTAGGGCTACTGTCCATGAATAATTAGAAATTTTAGTGAAATATGAAGAAGTACTGATAAAGATAGACAAAATATCATTCTAAACACTATGCTGAATCAAATATAGTTATATGTTAAAATAAAAACTTTCTCTGAAACCTATTATCATTTCTACTTTCAGGTGAAGTGAATATTTACTTTTCTACCAAAGCTATTTCCTCATTTTTACTCATCATAATGCCTCCCAAACTTATTTCCTTCTTATGTTTTTGTCTGTGCATAATGTATTATTACATGTTAATTTTTTACCTAAAATAATTTTTAAATGACATATTAACTTTGCAATAATTTCAAAACTTGAGAAACTATATTAAAAATCAAATGACCTTTTCTGTGAGGATTGACTATGAGATTTTAATAAGTTAAAAACTTCTGTGATGTATTTCTTCACAAACGTTTAAAGATTAGATATATAATCTTACACCTATCAGAATGGCTAAGATCAAAAATAGTGATGACTGCTTATGCTGGAGGGACATCAAGTAAAAGGAACATTCCTCCATTGCTGGTGGGAGCAAATGACTTTGGGGCCACTGACACTGAGACAAGGATCTATCCCTACTGTTTGTTCTGGATTTTTGGAACCCATTCTCTCTGAAAAGATACTTTCATAGCCTAGATATGGGTGGAGGTCTTGGTCCTGCCTCAAAGCAATGTGTTATACTTTGTTGACTTTCAATGGGAAGCCTTACCTGCTCTGAGGAGTGGATAGGGGTAGGAAGGTGGAAAATAGAGGGAGCAGGAAGAGTGGAGGGAGTGGGAAATGGATTTGGCATGTAAAATGAAAAAATGATTTTAATAAAGTTTTTTATTAATTATTTAAAAAATAATGTGTAGACAAATAGCTGGAACTAGAAAAAAAAATCATCCTAAGTGAGGTAGCCCAGGCCCAGAAAGAAAAACACAGTATGTACTTACTCATAGGTGGATATTAGATGCAAAGCAAAGAATAACCAAGCTACAATTCACAATCCCTGAGAAACTAGGTTAAAAAAAGAACCCTAAGTGAGACATATATTGAGGGCCCCAGGAAGGAAAGTAGTTACGATCTTCTGGGTAAAACAATAGGGGGGTAGAAGGAGGGAATGGGGGAAGGCACATGAGAGATCAAGAAGACTAAGCTGGGGGGGGGGGGAATGAAAGAGCTATCTTGATAGAAGGAGCCATTACAGGATTGAGGAGAAACCTGGTATTAAGTAAAATCCCAAGTATCTGTAAGGATGACCCCAGATAGGACTCCTAGCAATAGTGGAGATGGTCTCTGAAAGGGCCTTCTCCTATAATCAGATTATTGAATACCCTAATTGCCATCATAGAACCTTCATCCAGTAGCTGATGGAAGCAGATGCATAGCCAATCACTGGTCTGAGCTCCTGGAGTTCGATGGAGAAATGGAGGAAAGGTTATATGAACAAGGTGGGGGGGGGGGGTCAAGGGAAAGATGGAGAAAACTACAGAGACATTTGACCTGACCTAGTGGGAGCTCATAGGCTCTGTACTGAGAGCTAGGGAAGCTTCATGGAACTGAACTAGTCCTTCTGAATGTGGGTGATAGTTATGCGGCCTGACCAGGTACATGAACTGACATTTTGAGGACCATTGCCTATGTTGCAATACCTTGCTCAGCCTTGATCTGTTGGGTAGAGACTTGTTCCTTCTTCAAGTTGGTGTGTTAGACCTTGTGGACTCCCAAGGAAAACCTTACACCAACTGAGGAGTGGATGGGAGGTGAGAAGGAGGGGAGTGAGGGGATGGGAGAATGGGTAGGAGGGGGAATTGGGGTTGGTATGTAAAATAAGAGTATATTTTTAAATAAAAATATGAAAAAGAAACAGAGAAAAAACAAATTTTTCTCCAATAAAATTGGGGATATAAGGAGAGAGAAAGAATGTGTGTGTGTGTGTGTGTGTGTGTGTGTGTGTTGTCATGGAACATTTTTCATAAGTAATAAATCATTGTTACTCCCTGTTACTTAATCAAGTCTGTACGTGTTTCATATAACCTTTCTGTTCCCTGAGTCTATTCAGCATATCAAATTACTTAGTCATATCTCCTTTCCGGAGGCATCTCTGAATTTCTTCAAGTTAAAGATTTTGATGAATTTGAGGAAAACTGATCAGGAATAACTGAATATACTTTAATGAGGATGCTACACACATATGCAATATTTTATTAATTCTAGTGAATTTCACATGTCATATCTCCCCCACATGCCTCTCTTTAACTCTTCTATGATCTACTTACACCCTGAAAACCCCACCCAATTTTATATTGTATTTATATTGTTTTATAATCCTCTTAATCCAATTTATACTGCATATGTGTGAATAAAAATATAGCCATCATTGAAAAATATTAAATCTCAAAGGATGACACTCCTCAAAAATTAGACACTTCCTCCCTTACTAAGCTGCCATCACATGTTAACAGTAGCAGGGGCAGCGACTCATAAGTCTTTTCCTCTCTATGCTATAACGTCAATTGACTTGGTTTTGTACATATTTTGTATGGTCAGCTATATGTGTGAACCAATGAGTCTAACTCTCCTGGAAAATCCAGAAGACATGGTTTCATTCTAGTTTTCCCAACATATGGATCTCATAATATTTCAGCCCCTTATCTTTTGATATTTTCTGAGTGTTAGTAGAAAAGGACATGACACAGATATCCAATTTGTGACTGAAGAATCAGAAGAGAAGACAGTTATTAACTTTATTTTGAAAGGTTGTGAGTTTATGTATTAACCGTGGTATAATAAATGAAGAAGTTTCCATGATGACGAATAAGAGATATATTAATCTATTGACACACATGCACACATACACACAAGATTTTATTGCTGTGAAAATACACCATGACCACAGTAACTCTTTTTTACCTTTCAAATCAAAATTTGTATTTATTTTTTTTCATTTTATATACTATCCCAAGTTCATCCTCCCTCCGTTTTACCCACTCCCCAACTCTGCCCCTTCCCACCCCCCAACCACTCCTCACAGGGGGTAAGGCCTCCTTTAGGGCCTCAACAGAGTCTGATATACCAAGGTGAGGCAGGACCAAGCCCCTCCCTCTGTATCAAGACAGAGCAAGGTATTCCACCATAGGGAATGGACTCCATAAAGCCAGTTTATGTACCTGGGATAAGTCTTGGTCATACTGCCGGATCCCCCAACCAGCAGCTCAAACCACACAACTGTCACCCACATTCAGAGGGTCTATTTCAGTCCCACGCAGTTTCTGCAGCTGTCAGTCCAGAGTCCATAAGCTCCCATGAGCCTCAGGTCTGCTGTCTTTGTGGCTTTCCCCATTATGATATTGATAACCCTTGATCGCAATGTCATGCCCGTGCAATGGGACCCCCAAACAAGACCACAAGTCAGTATCTGATACAAACACACTGGGGTTTACTGATTCTAAGTTTGCTAACTCTGACCTTAACCAGTCACTCTCACACAGTGGGTGTAGGAAAATGCCCCGAGGCTTCAGGGGAAGGGGATTTTAAAGGGAAAAACTGCAATCAGGGTGGCACAGGCCTTAACGTTTTGGGGTTGGGTAAAAGTATACAACTTTGGATTTATTGGTTGGAGTATAGAGAAATTTTAAAATAATGACTGCCATTAGACAAGAATTTCAAAACAGTGGCTAATCATATACCTACAAGGACATTTGTAGCAAACAGATGTTGTTTGGACACCCCGGTGGGTTACTCTGACCAGGGCTGGCACAATTTCTTTGGAATGTTTATTATTTTATTGGGCTGCCTTCACTCCCCTAGTAAGATCCTGTCTAAATGATGTACAATCATGTCGCAAGGACATTTGCTCAACTATGTTGAGAACAACATTAATTGTAATAGCCAGAACATAAAAACAATCTAGATGTCTCTTAACTGAAGAATGGATAAAGAAAATGTGGTACAAATTTTATAATGGAGTATTACTTAGCAATAAAAAAATAACATCTTGAAATTTGCAGGCAAATGAATGGAACTAGAAAAAAAAAATCATCCTGAGTGAGGTAACCCAGACCCAGAAAGACAAACACAGTATGTACTCACTTATAAGTAAATATTATATACATCAAAGGAAAACTAGGCTATAAATTACAACCTCAGAAAAACTTAAAAGAAGAATCCTAAGAAGGTCACATATGGAAGGCCCAAGGAAAGGAAAATGGTTAAGATATCCTGGGTAAACAGGAAGGAGGGGGTTAAATGGAGGGAATGGGGAATGGGAACATGAGGAATCTAGAAAGCCAAGTTGGGGGAGGGATGGAATGAGAAAACAATGAAAAGCTATCTTAATAGGGGGAGCCTTTATAGGTTTAGGGAGAAACCTAGTGTTAAGGAAATCCTCAGGAATCCACAAGACTGACCCCAGTTAGGACTCCTAGCAATAGTGAAGAGGGTACCTCAATGGGTCTTTTCCTATAAATAGATTAGTGGCTAACCTAATTGTCATTATAATACATATATCCAGCAACTGATGGAAGCAGACGCAGAGATCCATAGTCTACCACTGGGCTGATCTCCTGGAGTTCAGTTGAAGTGAGGGAAAGGAATCATATGACCAGAGCAACTCTTATAAAAGAACTCATTTAATTGGGACTGGTTTGCAGTTCAGAAGTTTAGTCCATTTTTTGTCATGGCAGGAAGAGAGGTGGTATGCAAACAGATATGGTGCTGCGAGTCCTACATCTGGATACTCAGACATCAGTAAGAAACATTGAGCCTCTAGGCCTGACTTGAACTCTTTGAAACCTCAAGGACCAGCTCCGGAGACACTTCCTCCAATAAGGCCCACCTCTTTCCACAAGGTCACACCTCCAACAATGCTACTCTCTTTGAGTCTCTGGGTTGCATTTTTATTCAAACCACCATATACATTTATAAATATACCATGTTGTTTCAGGGGATCATCATTGGATCTTCCACAGACCATAGTAGGGCATACTGTTGATGAAGCTTCTCCTTGGAAGCCTACTTAGCACATCCCTTGGGTACTATGAAAGCTATTCAGAAAGGATGAATTTCTAGGACTGTGTAAGCTTGATTCTCAATGTCCTCTGACCAAAAAGGGTTTTAACCTTAAGTCAACCAGAGATAAATATGCACAAAAATATAGTGGCTCCATAGTAAAACAAATTTTATAAGAGTAATCAACTACTTTTAGAATAGATTTGAGAACTACTCTATAAGTATACTCTATAGTATAGAGTACAGTATAGTATATAGTATATAGTATATAGTATATAGTATATAGTATATAGTATAGTATAGTATAACTATACTCTACCCATACATGGCACTGCCAAAGTAGCCAACATCCTTAATGCAATAAGCCATGTTCCTAGAGGAAAACTTACTACTATTCTGCTAAAAGACAGGAATAAAATTATTCCTAATGATATATTGATATACCCATGGGTCAGTGTGTTGATCAACCTTCATCAGAGAAGTTTCTTTTTGTAGTACATGTTAATTCACAAAGAGATCCACAACTGTGCAATGTTCAGGGAATGAAAGATTTAGAGAAATTTAGCCCTAAATGGAGTGTCTTCATCAAACCTCTGCTCAAGACACCAGAAAGAATTAAAGAATTTGTGAGGTCACAGATGCCTACAAAGAAATAGTGTCTTTCAGAAAAACAAAAACAAAAACAAACAAACAAACAAAAAAAACAGAAATGATACACAAACAAACTTGCAGAAATTAAAACACTATGCATAGGACCAAACAGTTCCAAGCCAGACAGGGTCAGGTCACTGATAGGGGATCTGGATATGGGATCTCACCCCAATAAATAAGCTGTTTGCAATTAATAGATTTTGGGGAATGAAAACTTATTTTTATATAATTGATATTCACAGAATATATCAGTCACACTCCAGGGAAAACCCTTTTCTGTATGGATGGCCAACCCAAAACAAACTCCAAGGTTTATTGGGGGGGCTTTACTTTTTAAAATAATTTTGGTTTTTTTTGCATTTTGTTTGTTTTAGGATATTGAAACATATATTTCCATATGTACTCATGTACATAGAAGAAATTCAGAGATTTTAAAAATATATACTTATGATTTTATGTATATATATGTATATATATATATATGAATATGTAGAATAACCAAGATTTAGATCCTTCTCTAAAGGGAGTATTCTGTCTGTTGCTGACAAGTGACTTTCAGTATTCTTATAAAAGCATTATGATATAAGATTATCTCTTAAATATCTGTTGCGATTTTTCTCAATTGCAAAATATCATAATCTATAACATCTTAGAAATTATAACCTATACCATCCATGAAACAAATATTTTCCATGAAATAAATATTTTCGACAAAAAAATTATAGACAATTTTGACAGGTATTTTCCTTCCACTATTATACAATGTCAAAATTGCAATAAACTACATGATTTTGCTCAAAAATGTTTATTTAATATTTTATTTTATGTATATAAATGTGAACTGTGCAAGTGCTAGTGTCTAAGCATGCCAGAACAGGGATCTGGATCCTATGAACTGGACTTCAAGATGTTTGGAAGCCTCTAAGTGTTTGCTGGGAACCAGACTATATTCTGGATGAAGTGTGGTGGTTTGAATGAGAACTGTCCCCATAGGCTTCTACTAGGTCACCAGTCAGTGGAACTGTTTGGGAAGTATTAAGTGTGGCATTGTTGGAGAAGTATATTACTAGGTGGATGGCTTTACTATTTCAAAGGCCCACATATTCCCAGCTAGCTCTCTGTCTCTCTGCTCCTGATTGAGAATAAGAGCATATGCTGTTAGCCTGCTACTTACTGCCATGATGGTCACTGACTCACCCTCTAAAAACTGTAATCTGCCAATAAATGCTTTCTTCTATAATTGCCTCAGGCATGTGTCTCAACTTATCAGTAGAAAAGCAACTAAGACAAATAGCAAGTGTTCTTTCTTAACTGTTGAGTCACCTCTCCAATTCCCAAACAACATGATTTATAACAAAATATATAACACCCATATATCTTAAATGAATGCACTCTTATAATGCCTTTGGTTAGATAGACTCTGTGGCATGTATTTTATAAATGTTGAAGTATATTTTGTGTTGAGAGAGTGAGTTTCTTCTTTGGTCATGGGAAAATACCACTTAGTTGTTATAAAAATTTCACTTCTACCATCTGCAGCTTTCCTATTTATATTTTGATATGAAAAGTTTTGATTTTGTACAAACAAGCTTTACAATGTTAATGTGAAAGTGTATTGCTCAGTGCTTCTCTTTTTCTTCTTCAAGAACTATCATAGAGATTCATTTTCTGAGTCCAATTCTTCCATAACAAACATTTTGGTTATTATTTTTCAGAAGAGTAAAATTTGGTATTCAGAAGAGTTAAATATATTATTCACAATTTTAATGTGAGCTTTTAATTATACTCATAAATTTATGCTCCTACGATTATAAAATTGTTATTTTCTTCCTCCACTTTTACATTCCTTTTTGTTATAGTTCAAACATAAAATGCTGTCATTTTTCTCCTAATAAGTTCATATGGTTGGGACTATCAGTCACAGTTACAATATATATTTAGCTCAATTCCTAGCAAGATTACTGTCATCATATTCTCAGTGAGTAATACAGTCACTGGCACATACATGCTCATTAAATTTCTCTAATTAAAAGACAATAGTAAAATAAGCCTCAGATTTTCAAAACACAAATGACTTTCTCTTAAGTTGGAAAAAATCAAAGAAGTTCTGACGTTCTTTTCTGCAAGAGAAGTTGCTGGTAGGGTGTATTGGTGGTGTGAAACATTTCCTTGTACTGTTCCAGGTAAGATATGAAACCCAGAAACTAAGCATAATCAACAGCCGATGAATAAACATTGGCCTTTATCATCTGATGGAGTGTTACAACTACCTCTAACTCTCATTCAAAATACCAGCTGGAGGCTACTCTGGATCTTAAATACTGTTCAGTTCTTTCTTGTTTGGATGGAGTTTATTGGCTTCAGATATTCTGAGTGGGATAGGTAATTTATCTTTGATTTGACTGGATATTAGGTGATAGAAAAGAATAGAAAACGTACAGTAGACTATGTGTAGTGGTATTTTAAAGAACATTTCTCTTTCTGGTGACCCTTATTCTACCCAATGTCCACTAAGCAGGTTGTAGGAGGGTAGCAATGTGAATGATATTAAATATTACAGAGACTTACCATGTAATGTGGTATTTTTGGATACTTAAAAAGACAACAAAAACTTCCCATCCTAAAAATTCTAAGTTATAACTTGAAAGCATATTAAAACCTTTAAGCATAATTGTTTGCAGACTTCTGTGCTTCTTCCTTAACAGTTTCTGCTTGTCTTTTTATGACAGCTGATATTTAAGTTTTCCATTTGTTTCACAGTCATCTATTATCCTGACACCAAAAGCATTAACCAATAGGGGAGACGATAAGACAAAGAATTTCTGTCTTTTTACTACCCCTTGTCATTTTATTGTAGAGAGAGTAGTAGTCACTGTTGTAATTGTATTTCAAATCAAAACTTCTAGAGATGAAATTTATGAAAAAAGGATGAATGAAAGATGAGACATTTCATATTTTTGAATATACAAGTAACATTAGAATGATATATAATGAAACACATAAAAGCAGTTTAAATAAATATTAGTTATGTTAAACTTAAAATGGCAAGGAGAAAGACCAAACTCATGATTGTCTGGATAAAGCAGGCCATATTTAATACTACTCAGGAAGATAAACGCTACAGGTCCATAACCTCGATATCCCAGAAAAAATGGCAGGAGCTATGTTAGACAGGTGCTTATAGAGACAAACCCATAAGGTTATGGACTTCCTCCCTTCATCCAATGGGGAGCAGCATACTTTCCTAACTGCGTATCTCATGTCTATGTGTGATCAAGGCCATTCTTCGTGGTTTGGGTAACCAAACCTGACCGCTGAGGTGAAAATACATGGCTGGTAATTTTACATGACTAATAGATCCTAGCTTTCCAGAAAGTCATCTGTTCTTTGGCAAGTGGGGTTTACAGGCTAACTTTAGCCTTTACAGTTATAACGCACAAAGAAATCTCCATATTACACCTTTTTCTCCAAAAAAAATAAAACAAATTTTAAAATGTAAAAATCTATGGAAAAATGGAGAAGTCTGTGAGCAAGAATAATAGTCTTTCCCAAGGAATAGCCTCCAATTAGCTATCCAATACAAAGTAAGAGGCCTGATGTTATAGCATATAGGTAACATTATACACATTGGAAAAGAAAAAAAGAAAAGGTATTTATGTATTTAGGAATATATATAATATTTATAACTACATTAATATAGTATTAATATGTAATTATTTTAGTGTATAGTATAAATGAATGTATATTATATATAGTATATAGATTCGTATATTTGTATGTACTTGCTCTCTCTCTCTGTATGTGTGTGTGTGTGTGTGTATGTAAAACAACAATTAACGAAAAACGCCATAAAATTGAGAAAGCAGAGAGTCCAGTAGGGATTATATAATTACAATATTAAAAATAAAAGAAATAATAAAGAATGTCATAGTGCCTTTGGCAAAGGAAAGAAAGGCTTGAGATAGTCAGTCATTCTAAGGTGCCATGCTCCCAAGGTAGGCACTAGGCTCACATCAGAGAATCAAGGCCAACTAACTCTATGGATCTGATCCTGAGGAAGCACTTCCTCCCCTCCTGAGATCCCATAGAACTGAGTATCATCACCCAAATGAATGAGGGAGTAATGCATAAAAACAAGTAAAGAAATGGGATAGTCACTTTGCTGGGAGTAGATACATTTGGTCAGTTGTAAGCTACAGATTTGGGCCCTAAGCAATTATTTATAGTACTATTATTAAAAGATGATGGCACACCCTTGATAAAAGATGGAAGAGTTACTAAGTATAAAAGGCAATATAATTTGAGAACCACAAAACCTGAGGTGCTGTAAACAGAGGAAAATATCTGAAGATCCGAGGATATACTAATATTTTCATTCCTAGTATATGGCAACCAATTACCTGTCTGTTTTTCTGTGAAATCGGTTTTGCAAATTTTTGTAACAATCTGGAGCAGGTTTGAGTAAGATCTGGAAACAAGACTTATTTATTTGTAACTATGAAATTAATGTGGTTCTTTTCTCTTCTTGCATATTGGGAACCTTTGATTACTTTGATCAATTAAAACTTAAACATGTCCTCCAGAACAAACAAGAAGTATTCATTGTCACCTGAATCATTGCTGCTTATTAAATTATATTAATACTTTATTCAAATATATGCACTATAGAATGCACTATAGAATAATTTTATTATATGAAGTAATAAGTGTAATGAGAATGAATAGATTTTATTTTACAGCTACTTTATTCAAGCAATGTGACCTCAAATATTATTGTTTCTAAAATTTTTAATTAAGATCATTTTATTTTTAAACACTCACAGGAAATAGGTAAGTCAAATATAATTCATTTACATTTTTATAACCTAACATATATTTTCTTTGTATAGATTTGTTTTCTTCTGCATTTTCTCATAACGGAATTTCATTTTTCTAGGACGAATTTTTTTGTTCCTGATTAAAAATGCAATTATAAACTGATCTTAGTGATGCATATATTTAATCCCTGAATTTTGGGAGGTAGGTGTGTCTTGGTGTGTTCCAGGACTGCTTGGTCTACATAGTGAGTTTGGGGCAAGCCAGAGCTACATAGTGAGACTAATTCAGAAAAAAAGTAATAAAAAATAGCAGTTCTTTATATATATGTATATATGAAACATGGCTTTGATTATTCATTATTAGTAATATATTTAAATTAAGTAAAAATTCGAATAACTGCATGCTTATATGATATTAATAAGAATAAAAATATTCATATGTACTAAATTACAGAAAGAACTTTACTTGAGATTAAAACTTCATCCTTAAAATATTGAAAATCAATTCATTATGATAATAATTTGGATGAGACATAAATAATCCCTGAAATCACACCTGGTAGTTAGCAGATACTTTTGAAATAACTAACAATAGGTAGAAATAATACTTTATACTATTAAAAAACAGAAGCAGAAGCAGAGAGAGAGAGAGAGAGAGAGAGAGGGAGAGAGAGAGAGAAAGAGAGGGTGGGGCAGGGAGAGAGCATGGGGAAGGAAGAGAGGAAGCTTTTCTGAGTAAATGAAAAGGGAATAAAAATAAAATTATATGTAAATTATGAAAATATTGCTTTGACTTTAGAGATGACACAACTGCTAAATTGTGGGGTGATTTTTTTTAAGCACCTGGGACCTGGGATGGCTTCAATAGGCCTTCCAGGAATTTCATCTCCCAAACCCCAGGGACAAAGGCCATGAACTCAGAGAAAGCTAGTGTTCTTCTCTTTTAGCCTTTGCATTTTACTGAAGCTGCTTAAATACTCAAGAATCAAAAGAAGGATGACATGGATTTTCTTTTGTTGGGAGGGAAGGTTTAAGAGGAACCTTGACTGGGACTTAGCAGCCTTGTGTCAAGGCCACAGTCCAGGCATCACTAATTATTTATATCCTGCTGTTAAACATGAAACAGGCTTCGCTGGCCTTACAGCAGCTGCAGTCCCACCACATGTGCGGCACCGTGAACTTTATGTGGGAGCTCTCCTGAAGAGCTTGCTGGGGCAAGGGGCACTACAAGCAGGTAGAATCATTGTCAGAAGAGCCTTCTGAAGAGGCCTGGTGCACAGGCAGTAATTAATGCAGGTGGTATTTTAGACAAGGGCGCTAATGAGCTTTGATATGCATGCAGGTGAGGGAGTGCTGAATCAGTAGAGCCATTAATGAACCTATGACAGCCTAATTAGCTACAATTTAAAATCTATGGAATCTAATCAGAGGAGCTGAACACTGCTGCAAATCTGTGTATGAATGAGTCTTTCTAAATACTCCAATCTGTTGCTTAGCCACTGATTGATAGTAATTGCTTTTTTTTCCTCTATTGTGTATAGGAAAATGCCCAATTTTGCTCTGATAGGGGAGGACACAACATTGAAGTTAAATGCCTAAGATGTTTTAGCTGCTTAAGTTTAATCAGTAGATGTTTAAAAAAATTCAACACAAAATTAATTTTCAATTCTGAATATAGATGATTTAAAATATATTACCAACTTTATATATATATATTGAGTTGGCAAAGATAATATAGCTCTTAATCAACTCCAAAAGCTTCCCTGGGGAGTAAGCAAAGGTGCTGTAGCACACAAATACATAAAATACATGTATTAATCCATGATATTTAAAAAGGTTTTATTTATGCTGGTTATCAGAAATAACAGGGAAGTACAGGTTTACTGAATACATTAAGTAAAAATAGTTTTCTGAGGTTAACACAATCTATTAAACATTTTTTCCAAGTGCCTGAAATGAATACTCCCTCTTGAAATGAGACAGGTTTTATGAAGGTGTGCGGGGATCCTATTTTGTAGTGCCATTTGATAATAACTGACGCATAAAAGGTACAAGCAGTTTTTCTCCTTTGACATTTCACCTTTACACAGCACAATTCATCTGAGAATCTTAAAGAACTCTGTAGGTTATGATTTATACAGTCTTATAACACCTCTGCAAGACAGGTCACTATGTCTATCCTCTTTTTACAGTCAGCTCAACTGAGCTCCATTTGCTGAAGGTCACAAGGGAGTCCCTGGAAGAACTATAAAAAGAAAAGTCAAAAGCACAGAGTGCATGACCATACCTTTCCTAGTTGATAAATGATACATTTCATGATTCTGACTTTTAACAAAAATAAAATGAAATGAAATATATGTATCTACGTATCTAATTTTTGGGCATAAATAGAAAAGACATCCCTGTGAAATGCAAATAATTGAATTGTGAGCTATTTTTAAAAGGTGGTGCTTAGTGTTTGATCTGTTATGTGCATTACATTGGTTTAAAATCAAGTGAAATGAAGTACAGCATTTCTTTACTGCTGTCAGAAGAAATCCTTAAAAATGGTTCAGACTAAGACTGAAACTAAAAGGTGAAAATAGAAAAATCTTCTATAGATAGATTGCAAAAATAAGAAATGAAAAAAAAACAAGCACAGAAGGAAGGAAGAAAGAGATTATGCAAAGAACTGAGGGAAGGAGAAAGACAGAAAGGAAGTAATGGAGTGAGAAAGAAAAGATGAAAAGGTGAAAGGGGAAATTGGTGGGAGTCAGAGCGGAAGGAATGTACAAAAAAGAACGCAATGCTCCTGTAAATACGGCTACTAAAATGAATTTATGGAGGAAGCTACTAAATGGAGGCTGCAGACAGAAAGATGTACAGCTCCTTAAAGGTATTATTGAATGGAAACATTTGCTATCAAGAGAAAAACAAGAATGCAGACAACCTAGAATATATACCAAAATATTTTAGTTTACCTGCTTGAATGTCTGTATATGCTCTTTACTAGTTAATGCGTGTTCCTCACCGGCGATTTCAAGAAATCTGATTTTTAAAGGATAGTCTCTTACCTGTTGTATAATAATTTCTTTCAAATTTGGTATTATTCTTTCATCTTGGCATTTCTGATAAGAACAAGTGTAGCATTTTAACTTACTTGTTTAATATAAGATCTGTTCTCTATACGAGGATAATATATCAGTCAGAATTTCTGGTTTAGGAATTTGATAAGAGGTTACTATGCCCACTCTGGTCATTGACCCAGGAGCTCTGCAACCCTGTGGGGGAATGAGACCAGATGAACCAGAAAGTAAATGTTTTAAACTGTTTAGCCAAAGTAAGGGAGTTCTTAATTAAGGGTCACTTTCAGGCGTGCTTTGCTATTTTCTCCTTGGCAGATTTATTGATTCTATTAAGAAAGTAATTCCATTATACCAAACATTATGTAGTAGCTTTAAAAATTCCACTTATAATATATTAATTTTTAAAGTTATTTCTTATATTTTTTAGATTATAATATAATCACTTAACTCCCACTTTGATTTACTCCTTCTAAGCTGTCTTATACATTTCTCTTTGGTCTCTTTCAAATTCATGATTATATTTATATATATATATATATATATATATATAATACACTGTCACACACATATATATATATTCCTAAATAAATAAATTAAATAAATAAATTAAACTTATTCAGTTTGTATACACACTCTTTTTTGAGGCCAATAATTCTTAAAACAATAGTTTTTCAAAGTCTTTCTCATTAATAATGTTTACAAAAGTATCCATTTTCTTTTCTAAAAATCTGTGAAAGTACTATAAAATTCATGCATGTTGTCTTAGAAAACAATATAAAACACAATTTTATAAAGTGGACATATTAAACTAACTTTATCATGGTTTGTCTTGCATTAGCCATATCAAGAGATTCCTCTCCTTTTTGCATATAATTTGCTGTGATATAAAAATCAAACCAATCTAACTTAAATTCAATTTTTCATTGATTTAAAAATAATATAATAATACTGTATTTAAATTGATTAGCTATTTCTGGATAAACTATATGGATTAATAAAAGTGATCATATGTATAAGATCATTTTTGATGTTAATTCATTTAATAACTAATTGATATGTCAGAATCAGAATATTGTTTAAAATATTGTAAGTACATAATACATTACTCTCTTTTTTTTTTTTACAAAAGCTATTAGTTTATTAACATAATATATTCAAATGCTTAGATAAGTTTCAAACAAGTCATTCTCAGATTCTAGGTCTCAACCAAGAAATTACAATATTCAGTATGCACTAAAGAGAAAAAAGGTAACTGGGAGCCACACATGGGCATATTCAGAGTGAAATCCCTGAGTTCATTTTGGGGGATCTGTGTTGATGCCATACTTTTCCTTGAGAAGCTTGAGCTGCTCCTCCTTCTTCTTGGTATCCATCTTCTGGAATGCCCGGTTAGCATTATAGTACAAAATCACGAGGTATCTGTTACACACGTTGAATCCCGATAGATGGTCACATGCATTCTTAGCATCAAAAATATCTTCATAAACCACATATGCTGTTCCTCTGGTCTCAGGTGTATTTCCTACTCTGATTTGACGAATGGGTCCATATTTGCCAAATATATCATACATTTCTTCTGCTGTGATTTTATATGGCAAATTCCAGCTCGCCAAGATGGCGATGCAAGCGGCCAAGAGGGCGAATATTCGCCTCCCACCTGAAGTAAATCGAATTTTATATACATTACTCTCTTTTAACTTTTGATTTTACAACAAAACTAAATGTGAATAGGTATAAATAATTATTTTCACACATATAATTTTAATTATAGCTATATGGTTTCTATTTATAATAATAAATATTTAAAATGTACCTATATCTAATGTGTTATATTTATTATTGTTTAGCTTGTTCTTAACAAATATATGTCAATATTTAAAACATAACGAAGGAATTTTTAAGAATAAATGAGGTGAGAGTCTATGCTGAAGACACGGGATAAAAAGGAGGTAAACTAATTGTCTTAGAGCACGATTCCTTAATTAAAATAATTGACATATACACTAGAAATGTGTCTCTTTCAGTACTCTAGGCTATTAGTCCAAGGTCAGGGGTCAGTTTGAATGTTGGGTCCTTGTTAATGGATTTCTTCTTTCTCATCTCCTGATGCCATCAATTCCAAAGCTAGTGAGCATCGTCACCTCCTTTAACTCTGCCCATTCACAAAATCCCTCTAAACTATTCCATTAGGGACCAGCATTTCCAAGTATGAATGTTAGAGGAATAATCTATAGTCTGTGCCAATACTTCACAATGGTAACATAGGGGCTGTGAAGATGATTTGCTCTGTATTTACAGGGAGCATTTGCTCTGTAAGTACAGGGAATTGAGTTCAAATCTCAGCACCCACAGTAAAAAGCCTTGTATAGTTGTGTGTGCCTGTAACATCAACTTTGACAGGTGGAATCCAAGAGTTATTGGTCAGCTGAAAGAGAAAACATCCAATCTCGTAAGATAAACTTGTCTTAAGACATTGAGATAGAGTGATATATTCAATACTTGATATTCTGTCTGGACTTGGTATGTACATGGCCACAGACTACTGTATACACCACACATACACATACAATATGTTCATACAACCATACTTTACATAAAATAAGCGTATTAACTTGTATATATGTAGATTTTTAACAAAAATTATGTAAGATCATAAGACTTAGCTCATAGGTTGTCCAAAAATACTCCTTTGTTTTGAAATAGATTAAGAAGTTTTATTTCCTTTCTTATATACCTGTAACTTAACATCCCATAGTCTAAAACATCATAAAATGAAGAATAAAAATAGAAAGTTGAATATTGTTACCTGTAATTAATAGTCCTTTTTTCTTCATCAACTAAAGAAGTATTAATTTCAGTGACAAAATAAAAATAAAAATGGTGAAATATATTCATTTACAAAAAGTAAATTGCTTACATGAAAATTTTATATTTTATTATCCAATTTTAAAATTTGGACATCGTGAAAATTGGCTGGAGTAGAGCTCAGAGAAACTGCAATCGAATTCCCAGCACTATGTAAGATGTTATATGCTGCAGCAGTCAGTAACCCAAATGGGAGAGGTATGGGGCCAAAGATAATTTCTAGGATGTCAGTTCAGCTAAAAGAATGAGCACCATCAAGCTTTCTAATTTTGTGGAGTACAGGTTTTCAAAGTACAATCTAATGATTCTCTGGATTTCTTCTGCGTCTAATGTTATGTCTCCCTTTTCATTTCTAATTTTGTTAATTTGTACATTCTCTCTCTGCTATTTGTTTAGTTTGAATAAAGTTTTGTCTATTTTGTTGATTTTCCCAAAGAACCAACTCTTTGTCTCACTGATTCTTTGTATTTTTTTTGTTTGTTTCTATTTTGTTGATTTGGGTATATACCCAAAAGATGTACAGTCATACCACAAGGACATGTGCTCAACTACATTCATAGCAGCATTGTTTGTCATAGCCAGAACCTGGATAAAAACCTAAATACCCTTCGACCAAAGAATGGATAAGGAAAATGTGGTACATTTACATAATGGAGTACTAAACAGCAGAAAAATTAATGACATTTTGAGATTTGCAGGTAAATGGATGGATCTAGAAAACATCATATTGAGTGAGTTAACTCAGACCCCAAAAGACAAATATCATATGTACTCACTCATAGTGGCTTAGAGACATAAAGCAAGAAAACCAGCCTGCAATTCACAATCCCAGAGAATTTAGACAATTAGGACCCTAAGAGAGACATACATGGGAAGTAGAAAAAGACAAGATCTCCTGAAATTTTGAGAGCATGGGGACCATTGGAGAGGATAGAAAGGGAGGGAGAGGAAGGAAGGGGAGCAGAGAAAAATGTACGACTCAATAAAATCAACAAAAAAAATTTAAAAAGAATGCGTTCCATTTTTTTAGAGATACATATTCTCAAGTTATAAGATAGATTCCAATGGCCTCCATACGGCATTAGTGAGTGAGTAACCACTTGACATATTAATCAAAATATGACAGATTAATTATTTTAATGCTAAATCTGCTGGCATGAAATTAAATATATGTATGTATGGATATTCTTCATCTTAAAGGTTAGTTAATAATACTCAGCAATGTGTATATTTGTATATATTAGTATGCAGGAAATTCCTGAATGAAAATCTTAATATTTACTTAATGCATTCAAAAAGACAAAAACAATGATCATTTTAAATTGATGGTCAATAATTATTTCCAAAAGTGAAGAATAAATCACCAAAAACAAAGGCATTCTTTTTTTATGGGAAATACTTTAAATCAGAATCAGAATTTTTTTTCATGATTTCTATAATGAATAGATGTAAAAAGCACATAGGAAATGTGACTTCTCATTTTTGCATGTGCTCAGTATGTATTCTCATTACTGCAGTGATTCTGACTGGTAACAGCTCACTATTCTCCTTTGTCTATAAGCAAGGACAAGGACAATACGTTTCATGTTCATGCTAGCTCTTCTCATTCCTCATGATCCTTCTTAAAGTGAGGATCAGCTAACCTTATAGAGTGGTTTTGTTCTGTTGTGGATATTTGAGACAGGCTCTCCTTGGGTAGCCCTGACTATTCTGGAACTTATTGCGCAAAACAGATAGGCAAATTTCCCGCTTCAGATTCCTACAATTGCAGTCCCATATGACCTCCATCAGTTTTGGGATACTTATTCTAAGAAAATTTGATTCTATAAAGGTTTCAATTCAAACTTCTTTGTCATATATCACTTATTTTCTTGGTTCTTATAATTTAAAATAGATTTTGTTTATATTCATAAGGAGATGTTTGTTGAAAGCAAATACTGAGGAATTAAAGTCACATATCTAAGACAAAGTGGATAAAAACTGGACAAGGAAATCAACTAAATACTTGGTCAAGTTTTCTGTCTTTACAGGAGCTTGTTAACATTCCCATTTTCCTTAAATAGAGTTGATGATTCAAGTGAAACAAACACCCAGTTGATTTTACCAACAAGTAATGGCATCTTAATTTACTGGTGAATGTCATGGAAAAATGTACCTAAATTTTTCAGTTGATTCAGCATTCTAACATGAACTATCAATCTGTATACCCAACTTAGAAAAATATGCTGAAAAATAATCATTTCTTCCAAATTACTGAGGTGAGCTATCATAGACACCAAACAAAATTTGATTAGACATAACTAAGTTTTTAAAGCCTCAGCACCTTTGCCTAACTAAAAAACAAAAACAAAAAACAAAACTAAAAAAAAAAAGGAAGCCCAAGACATGCCAGACTGCTGCTATACGGGCTTTCTTTCCTTTTTTTATTTTTGCTTTGCTTGGATGTGAAGATATCCTGTGAGTGAGTGTCTCATACTGAGGAGTCAGCACTGCTGCCGCCGTTGAAAGAGCTATATTGAGCACTTTATTATGCTCATCTGAAAAGCAGAATCAGTGATTATGAACAACTTACAGGACAGCTGAAAGCAGTTAAATCATTTACTTGTAATACTCCCAAGTTCTTAAAATGCTCCAATATATAAAACACATTCAGACGCTGCAGCTCTTTTACACTCAGACAGCCCTTTGGAATCTGTGGGAGCTTTTAATTTCATCCCTTTTCTCCCTATTCTGTTGAAAGACAAAAGTTTCTACAAGTAGACAGTTTCCTGTCTTTCTCTTGAACTAGAGGTTTAAACTCATAGACTTTTAAATGCAGGCAAAACAAGCAGCATTTAGCAGAAGATTTTTATCTATTGACACTGCCTATTCTGAATTTGGAAAGGCCCATCTGTGCAGAAGTTCTTGGGCAACATGTTCCAATTCTAATCACTCTGATCAGGGAATTAATGATCAAGGTTGACTTAGGTTCAGCAATAAAAAAGGAGAACATAATACCCTAATGTCATTTAGCACTGCCCTGGTTAAAAGGCAGACAACAAATGATTTGACTGCTAGCAAAAGTTTCCAGGATCAGATGGTGAAAGAGTACCTAATTTATAGGACTCTCAGACCTTAGCACAACTAATGCCATGATAGAAGTAACGTTCAGGCTTTGGAACACCGTTCATAGATGCCAACTCCAGCCAAAATAAGATCAGAGACCTAAGATATCAAAGTCCATATTTCTACAAGTCCCTAATGTACTAACCTTGCTTTTTGGTTTCTGTAGTTTCACTTCTGAATAACTATTTATTTTTGTAAACTGAGATATATCTGTCTAGGATATGCTTTTTGTGTGTGTGTGTGTGTGTGTGTGTGTGTGTGTGTGTGTGTGTTTAAAATTCCACTCTGAGAAAGATTTGGGATTGTATAAGATCATAAACACTCAGTTTAGTTGCTGGCATGTTAATAAAGACTTTTTATTGGCTTCAACCCAATAAAAATACCAAATTGTCTTCTAGCGTATATACTTCAGAACATTTCCTTGACTGAGGCAGCATATATAAGATGTGTGCAAATTCAATGCAGACAAAATTCGAACACTGCAGGGGAGGTATGTAAAAAGTCCCATGACTGGCAAACTGGTAACTTCTGAGAGAGGGAGAATCAGGCTTTTCTTTAAGAGTATGGCTTCTTGTTGTTTGATTATTCGTTGAGTACATAGCCACAAACTCAAGAGTATATAGATTAGCACAAATTGGACTTGGTGAGTTTATGGAAGAAAGAGGAGGAAGAGAAGGAGGAGGAAGAGAACAAAGAAGAAGAAAAAGACACAAAATTGGCTGGGAAGGAACAGAATGAAATTGTGAAATGGAGTTTATAATATCAAATGCATTACATGAAATTCTCATAGAACTAATAATAAATAAAAGAACAAAATTACAGTATGACCACTGGCTTCTTTAAAAAGTGCACTAAATCAAAAACAGATTCTCAAGAAAATGCCTTGTATTTTTAATATATTTCTCTAAGTTTGTTTTTCAATTTCTCTCAAATGATTATTTCAAGAATTCTTCTAGATGATTGAAACTATATTCTCTATCTGGTACATTCTATATACCATCCATGCATAAAAATACATTTAAACAGATACTTATTTTCAATCAGTGAATTAACCTTCATTTTGCCTTAGAGTATAGAAATATTACTTTACACTCTTGTATTTCTAAAATTGACATCCTCAATACATTTATTTATAGTTTTTATCTTGATTTCAAATTAAGTGCTATAATTTTTCTTCTCCAAAAATCTTTCAGAAAATTACTTATTAACTTATTTAATTTTTATAGTTTAGCTTTGCAAAACCATAAATTGTTACAGTCTCATACCCAGCTTGGATCAAAACACTTGAGGCAAGCCTTCCCAGCCCTTTGCCTCTATCTCCTGTGAATCCCACAGATGTTTCCCTTCTAACCTCCCTCCACCACTTGTGACTGTATCCCAGCCTCAAGTTGCCTGTAGTTTCTCTCATTTCTCTCTGTTCCCTGCCAGTCTCTACAAGAGGACACATGCTGTCGTCTTTCTTTTCTCTCAGTCGGCATTTCCTATGAATCCCACTGACCTTTTGCTGTTAGCCTCCCTTTCTCCTTTGTTGCTTTATCCTAGCCCTCAACTTGGACTCGCTACTAACACACAGATTATTTCTACTATGACTGCAGGGTGGGCAATCTTTAGATCTTCACCTTTTCTTTCTCTAGATCTGACACTCTAAATGTATACCAAGTGCTAAAGGAAACACTGTGTGGTCATCTCTCTTCACTGTGCTCCTCCATTCCAAGGAGTCAAAAAAAATCATATCCTTGTTGAATACTCTGCTATGTTTCTTCCTGCGATTCCTCACAGATCCCAAGCTATCCCTGTTCCTAAGTGTCAGCTCCCAATACCCAGGAATATAATTTACTTGGAATGTGGAATAACAAGCGGCCAAAACTTTCAGTTCCAACAATATTTACCTATAAAGCAACACACAGGCGCTACTCTCTCCAAAAACCCAGAGAGGAAACTGAAACCAAGGAACAAAACACACAAATACAGAAATCAGCACATAGGCTATAATCAACCCATTCCAGAAGCATAAATGGTAGTGCAAAGACAGTAAATAACAGCAAGAGCATCATGTCTCTATTAAAGCTAGGTATTCTACCCCAGCAAGCCCCAAATGTACCAACATGGCTGAAGATCAAGAAAAAGACTTTAAAAACACCTAAATGATGATGATAGAGGAAATTGATAAATCCTTTAGATAAATGCAGGAAAACACCAACAAGGACTATAGGGAAATGAATAAAGCTGCTCAAGACAATAAAATGTAAATAGAATTAATAAAAATCCAAACTGAAGGAATTCTGGAAACAAAAATTTTGGAAAAAATGAAAACTGGAGCTAGAGAAGCAGTCTCCAAAATCAGAAAACAAGAGATTGAAAAGATAATCTCAGACATTGTATATGTGATAGAAGAAATGTATACATCAGTTTAAAAACATTGTATCTAAAAATTTCCTGACACAAAGCAAATAGGAAATCTAGGAGACGATGAACCTAAGAATATTAGGGATAGAGGAACGAGAAGTAGCCCCAGCTAGAGGACCTCAAAATGTTTTCAATAACAATCATGAAAGAATATTTTGTAACATGAAGAAAGCATTTCCTATAAAGGTAAAAGAAGTACACAGAACACCAACTAGATTTGATCAGAAAGAAATTCCTGGTCACCTAAGAATCAAACAGTAAAAATATTAAAAGCTGCAAGGGAAGAAGACCAAATAACAAATAATGCTAGACCAAATAAAAATACCACAAGACGTTTCAGTGGAGAACCTAAAAGCCAAGTGGGTTTGGGGAGATAAGTTTCAGACTTCCATAGACCAGAAGTCACTGTACAACCTACTATAATCATAAAAATCACAATAGATGGGTATTATAAGATATTACACAATCAAGTCAAATTTAAACCATGCCTATCTCCAAATTCAGTCTTGAATAAAGTGTTAGAAGGAAAATTTCAAACTAAGGGTGCTAACTACATCCACAGAAGCACAGGAAATAACTTCATACTGACTGGCAAATTCAAAATAACAAGAAAACACACACACACACACACACTCACAATCACCATTACCATCATCACCAAAATAATAGGAAAAAGCAACCATATGTCATTAATACCTCTCAATAGCAAAGGTCTCAATTTCCCAATAAAAAGACACAGACTAACAAAATTAATGTAAAAATAGGATCTATCCCATTGCCAAGTACAAGAAATATTTCTCACCATCAAGGACAAGCAATATCTCATGGGAAAGGGTATGAAGAGATATTATAAGTAAGTTGACTGAACAAGCAAGCTGATATACCCATTTTAATATCTAACAACATAGACATCAAATCAATTCAATCATCAGGAATAGGAAAGGTAAATACATACTAATATAATGAGAAATCAAACAATATGAAATTTCAGTTCTGAACATTTATGCCACAAAACAAGGGAATCCAAGTTTGTAAAAGAAATGATATTGCATATTACATCATATATTGATTCTCACACATTGGTAACTTCAATACCCATCTCAAAAGATTGGGCAAATCATTCAGACAAAGAGTGAACAGAGAAATGCTGAACATAACAGAAGCAATAAACCAAATAGACATAAGAGATATTTACAGGCTATTTCACTCAAACACAGAATAATATGATTTTTGAGAAAGTCTCTTTAAAGTTGACCTCATACTTGGATACAAAGTAAGTCTCTATGGCTAGAAGAAAATTAAAATAACTCTTTGTATCTTATAAGACCACCATAAACTAAAGCTGGAGAAATATTACAAACTCGTGAGAACTGAATAAGTTTATACAAAAGGAAAAAATAGTTCAAGACAGAAATAAAAAAAAGAATTTTGAGAAGTCAATAAAAGTGAATACAGAGCATATCCAAATACATAGGATAGCATGAATACAATGTTAAGAAGATAGTTCATAGCACTAAATGCCTCCATAAAATGTTGAACGGTTGAACACTAGCAATTTAAAAACACACCTTAAAGATCTAGAGAAAAGAGAAGTAATCATACTGAAGAGCCCTAAAGGTCAAGAAATAATCAAACATAGGGCTGAAATCAATAAAATAGAAACAAAGACAAAATAAGTAGAAACTTCATCTGGCGAGGGATGGAGATAGAGACAGAGACCCACATTGGAGCACTGGACTGAGATCCCAAAGCCCAGATGAAGAGCAGAAGGAGGGAGACTATCAGAAAGGAAGGCAGGACTGCGAGGGGTGCGTCCACCCACGGAGGCTGTGGAACTGATCTAGTGGGAGCTCACCAAGGCCAGCTGAACTGGGTCTGAACGAGCATGTGATCAAACTGAACTCTCTGAATGTGGCTGACAATGAGGGCAGACTGAGAAAACAATGATAATGACACTGGATTTTGATTCTACTACATATACTGGCTTTTTGGGAGCCTGGTCTGCTTGGATGCACACCTTCCTAGGATGGACGGGGCCCTTGGGCTTCCCACAGGCAGGGCACCCTGACTTCTCTTAGGACTAGAGAGCAAGGGGGAGGGGGAAAGGGGAGGGAAATAGGAGGATGGGAGGAGATGGAAATTTTAAATTAATTAATTAATTTAAAAAATAAAATTAAAAATAAGGAATCAATGAAACAAAATTCTTTGAGAAAACTGACATTGTGCACAAACCCTTATCCAAACTAACTAAAAGACAAGACAAGAATATTCAAATTAGAAATGAAATCAGAAATTAAAAAGGAACATAAATACAAAATTAGGTGGAGTTTTTGTGCCCTACTATCTGTTCTGTTCTACCAGTCAACTCCATACTCAGCCAATAGCTTAGGTCTACTGCTAATGAGCTCTTACATCTTAAATTAATCCATATTTTTACCTTTGCTATGCCACATGGCAGTACCTTTGTTCAGCATGACTCATTCTTCTCTTTCTTCCTCTGCATCTGGCTGACAACTCACAATGACACCACCTTCCTCCTTCCCAGTATTCTCTCTGCCATGAAAATTCTGCCTACTCATTGACCACACAGTTTTTTATTAAACCAAATTTAGTGTCAAATATTCACACTGTTCAAAAGGATTATTTCACAGCATACAGATAATGAGGAAATCCAGAGAATCAAAAGGACATTTTGTATAAACCTGTACTTCATGAAAATGGAGTTTCTAAAGGAAATGGACAAATTTCTTGATATATACCATTTACCAAAGTTGAGTCATGATCAAATAAACAATTTACATGCCCTGTAATACCTAACAAAATGGAAGCTGCTATTAAGATCTACTAATCTAAAAGAGCCCAAAGTCAGAAGTCTTTAGTGCAGAGTCCTAAGAAGAATTAATGCCAAAACTTCTCAAATTGTTTCACAAAACTGAAAAAGAAGGAACATTATTTATATCATTTTATGAAGCCACTATTATCCCAATACCCAGTCTACATAAAGACTCAACAAAGAAAAAGATTATGTAAAAGTTTCCCTTATGAACATGGAAGCTAATGTATTCAAGAAAATACTTGCAAAATAAATCCAAGAACATCAAAAAGATTCATCATGACCAAATAGGCTACATCCCAGAGATGCAGTTTAATATATAAAAATCAGTAAGTGTAAACCACAATGTAAATAAACTGAAAGAAAAAAAAACACAATCACTTCATTAGATTCAGAAAAACCCTTGCAATAACCCAGCACACTTTCACAATAAAAGTCCTGTGGAGGTTAGAAAGAAAAGAGACATAATTGAATATAATATGGGCAATTTAAAGCAATTCCACTAAAATATGAAATTAAACAAGTCTGTTCACTCTCTCCATACTATTCTATCTCCATTCCATTCAATATAATACTTGAAAATTTAGCTAGAAAAATTAAAAAAAAAACTGATGGAGTTCAAATGTATGTATATTGGAAAACAAGAAGTCAAATTATTTTTAGTTGAAGATTATATGATAGTACACATAAGTTGCCATAAATTTCCACTAAGTAAAGCCTACTGCTGATACTCAACTTCAGCAAAGTAGCTAGATATAAGATTAACTCAAAAAATCAAGTGGACTTATACACAAATGACAAATGAAGTCTGAAATAAATCAGGGAATCATTACCTTTCACAGTAGGTTCAAATAAAAAATAATATAAAATATTTTCGATGAAACTCTGAAAAAAACAAGCAAAAGATATGTATGAAAAAAGAATTCAAGTCATTGAAGAACTTGAAGATTTCAGAAGAAGAAAAGATTTCCCATGCTCTTGGTATCTGTATGACTGACAAATAATAAAGCCATCCTACCAAAAGCAATGTATTGATTCAATGCACTCCCCTTTAAGATACCAAAACAATGCATTATAGACCTTGAAAGAACAATTCTCAACTTCATATGGAAAACAAAAATTAAAAAATCAAAACAAAACATGATAGTTAAAACCAACCTGCAAAATAAAAGAACAGATGAAAATTCCATCATTCCTGATTTCAAGTTGTATTACAGAGTTATAGTAGCAAACACTACATGGTATTGACAGAAAAAAATTGATCAATCGAACTGAATTAATACTCAGTCATAAATTCACACAGCTATGGAACATTGTTTTTTTTTATATAGAGAAGGCAGAAATGCCTATGGAAAACCAACCAGCATCTTCCACAACTAGTTGATGTTAGTCCAACTGGATATCTGTATGTAGAAAAATGTAAATAGATCCTTCTTATCCTATAACACTCAAGCTCAATTGGATCAAAGACATCAACATAAAGTCAGTTTCACTGAATCTTTTAGAAGATAAAGTGGAGAACAGCTTTCCACTCCATGGCGTAGGACAAGATTTTCTGAACAGAACACCAATAGTCCAGGCACTAACTAGTAATAAATTGGACCTCATGAAAATGAAACTATTTTTTAAAAGCAAATGACATTGTCATTGGAAAAAGTTGCCTATAGAATGTAAAAAATTTAACCTTTTCTATATTCACTATAGGAGTAGTATCCAAAATATATAAAGTAATTAAGAAACTATATATTAAAAAAACAAATAATACAATTTAAAAGTGGAGCATGAATCGAAACTGGCTTCTCCCAGTTGTTGTCTTCAGGAGGTAAGTGTGATGTTCACTGATATTTTTGCCATATTGGAAAACCTAACAGGGTGGAGAGAGCGGGCTAAGCTGCCACCTTGGTCTTAGCTACCATCACTTAGCAATTTAAAGTAGTGGTCAGAAAAGAGTTATAGATACGCAGTAAGGACAAATTCAGACAAAAAGACCTCTAAATGGGCCACAGTGTGTTTGATAAATGTGTGTAAGATTGAGAGGGAGGAAAATGGGTAGAGGATGTAATAAATTAGAAGAGAAATTTAAAGATAATAAGGTAAGTATTAAAAAGAAATAGAGTAATAAAATTTATAATAAGCCAAGTAAAGACGGAAAATACACAGAGTCTGGATTATGTGTTAGGTATCTTTTCTTTGGATTTTTTGACTGCTGAGAGACATCTGGTTGTGGGGATGCTAGGTTAAAACAACATATATATTTTAACGATACCTTGACTTCAGCACTTGGGTTTAAGGATTATGTTGCATTGGCAAAGAGTTTCTCCTTTTGTTTCCACAGAAGATGAGAAACTATGAATTCCTTACAGGCTATTACAGTTTGATCAAAAAGAGCCCCTGAGATATCACCATGGGAGTGATAACCCAGGTGACCCAACATGTCGAACAGTTTCAAAGCAACTAGATGAGATGATGCATGCTCACTGACTACTACAGCCAAGATTTACCACAATTCTAATTTTCTCATGTTCTCTCAAGATCACAGGAGCATACCAATCAACAGGAAAAAGTTTAGAAAACTACACCCAAATTTCCAAAATATTGTTTATACATGTTTCTGTTCATTTAATTGGGGTGATTATAAATTGTTATTTGTCATAGGCAATCACTTTCTAAAACAAGGAAGGTAAAAATGATATAAAAATTTGAAGAAAATTGTAGATTATTTTGTTAATATAGTGGTAAATTATTAATCTACTTTAATCCAAAAACAACCGTTAATCTAAAATATTTTGCATTTGTATGGATTTGTGTTTCTTGCTACAAATTTAATGATAATTTTGTTATATTCTATGTGTATTTCTATTCTTGTTTAAGGTATGATATTTATGCAGCTCATTTAAAAGTGCAATGTATAGATAAGAAATACAAATTAATAGTCATGTAAATAGCCAAACTTATAGTCCTGTTATCTAGGTTTTCTAGATATACAGAATTATATTTCAGATGGAGAGGTAATCTTCAAGCACTTCAAACAAATACAGAATATGGCATTTAAAATGTTTTAATAAATTATAATTCTATTGACATGAAACATATCTGTACCGGCAGCACCTATATACTTTAAAAAGGATGATGGGCTTTGAAGTAAATTGTTAAGGAGTTTGCTTTCAATATGTTAAGACTAGTCATTTGGGCAAGAAATTGCTCTTGCTTTGACTACTTGACAGTATGCTATATAAAATGAACATGCAGGACCAAAAGAAAAATGATCACTAAACTTTACCAAAACAAGACAGAATGGTCCTCCAGGTTCCTGCTTCACAAAATAAACTGCTGGACATTCTGTAAAACACAAAGGGAAGCAACTTATGAACTTGGCTAAAACAAGTGGGACAGACCTTCAAACCTCCTGCTTCATTAAAAAGTCTGCCAGATACCCCAGGCCTAGAGGTTAATATGGATGCCCCAATGTTATGAAAGAACTTTGGATGACTCTCCAGGCATCCAGCTCTTTCTTTTATTTCTATAGTTTCGGAAGTTGCTTGCTTGTACTTTATATTTACTCAGGTAATATTACATACTTCTAAGGTCTTTGATTGAGTTGAAGACCACATACTTAAAATTATAGTTTTCCTTATTTCTCATAAAAGATAAATTATAAATGAAACTTTAGGTAGGCTAGATAATAGAGTATTTTCTTTAATTTTACCAAATACAAACAAACTAAATATGACTATAATTCTTACTGAATAACTGTTTTGTTATATGTAATTTTACAATGTTATAGATAAAACCTTCTTTTTTGATTAGAAAGAAGGGGAGAAATGCTGTGGGATATATATTGTTATCATTGGTTGATAAATAAAACTGCTTTGGCCTATGACAATGCAGGATGGAGTCTGGTAGGAAAACCAAACAGAGATACAGGTGAAAAGGGGTAGAGTTTGGGAGATGCTAGTCAACCACTAAAGAATCAAGGCACAGAGAAAATTAGATAACAAGCCACAGACCGCATGGCAACACATAGACAAAACTTATGGGTTAATTTAAATTTAAAAGCTAGCTAGTAATATTCCTGAGCCATTGACTAAAGATTTGCAATTAATATTAAGCCTCTTAGTGATTATTTGGAAATGTCTGCAGGATGGTAATTTGGGAGTCCTCTCTGTGTTCTGTAATTAACATTAATGACACAATTGTGATTTGCTGGTATTAATGTTTGAATTTTATACGTGTTTGAATATTCTGTATTTGAATATTTAGATATATTTCAATTGCAGTAAAAAGCAGAAAACCAGTAAGTGAATATGGTGGTGGTGGTTGTGTGTGTAGATTTCAGTGGAAAGAGAATAGAAAGCAGGTAGCATTAAGAGAAAGACAAGGGTGAATAAGGGAACAAAGTAGGTTAACTGGTATGTGGAGGATCGACTGAAGAAAAACTGAGTACAGGGAGGAAACTAACACTAAAAATATTTGAAAATGCTATTTAGAAATTTACTACCATAAAAGTTTATTTAAAATGGTTTGTCTTGTACATGGGACAATGTACCATACCTGGGATTAAGTCTACTTGATCATGGTGATTGATCATCTTAATATGTTCTTGAAATCAGTTTGCAAATATTTTATTGAGAATTTTTTATCTCTGTTCATAAGGGAAATTGATCTATAAATTCTCTTTGTTGTATCTTTAAATGTTTTGAAAATAGTGGGTAACTATTGTCTTGTAAAAAAAGCTTAGCAATGTAGATTCTGCTTGAATATTGGCATTAACTATTACTTGACAGTCTGGCAGGATTCTGTATTATAAAACCATTTGTTTCTCTGGATGGCAAACTTTTAATTACTCTTTTTAGTTTTGGGGAGGTTATAGATAATTTAAATTTTTTTATCTGATCTTATGGTAACTTTGGGAGGTGCTATTTATAGAGAAAGGTACTCACTTCTTTTAGATTACCTAATTTTAAAGAGTACTGAATTTTGATGTGTATCCTTATAATTATATTAATTTTCACAGTGTCTGTTGTTATATCCCACTTTTCCTATAATTTTGTTAATTTGAAAATTCTTTCTCCATTTTTTAGTTAATATGGATAAGGCTTGTTGATCTTACTGATTTTGTAAGAAACAAATCTTTGTTTCTTTGATTAGTTGTTTGTTGTTTCTGGTTTATTAATTTTAGTTCTTAGTTTGTTTATTTTTTGCTATCTACTCCATTTGGGTTTTTTTCTTGTGTTCTACAGCTTTCAGGTGTTCTATTAATTTGCTTGTATGTGTTATCTTCATTTTTGTTAATGTAGGCACTAGTGCTATGACCTTGTCTTTTAGAAATGTTATCACTTAGTCCTATATGGTTGAGCATGCTGAGTTTTTATTTTCATTCAATTCTAGGAAGTCTCTAATTTCACTCTTCACTTATGTCTTGACTCACATTTTATTTAGTAGGGAGTCTTTCCATGAGTTTATAAACATAAACTTTTCTCGTTGATAGCCAGCTTTAAGCTGTGATAGTCAGATAGGTTACAGGGTGTTATTTCAATATACTTGTCTCTGTTGAAGCTTGCTTTGTGCTTAAGTTTGTGGCCAGTTTTGGAGAAAGTTCCATGAGCTGCTGAGATGAAAGTATAATCTTTTTCCTTTTTAGGAAAATGTTCTGCAAATATCTGTTAGATCCACATGACTTATGGTGTCAGTTATCTTCAGCATTTCTTTCTTCAGTTTTGTCTGGATGACCTGTCTATTAGTGAGAGTAGGATACTCAAGTTGCCGTCATTGCTGTGTGAATCAATAAGTATTTAGCCTATAGCAGTGTTTCTTTTATGCACTTAGATGCACTCATGCTTTGTGCATAAATTTTAATATTTGGAATGTTCTCTTGATGGATATTTCCTTTGATGAGCAGGTAGTGCCCTTCCCTAGCTCTTCTAGTTTTGCTTCGAAGTCTATTTTGTCATATCTTAAAACAGCTATACCACCTTCACCTTATGTGGTTTTGCTTGGACATCTTCTTCCAACCCTTTATCTCATGGTGATGTTTATCCTTGATGTTAAGGTGCCTTTAGAGAACACCTACACAACTCATTGAACGCAATGTATTTGAGCTGATATGCAAAGAATCTTCACTCTTATAGGTTAATGTCTTTGGTAGAGAAAGGTATTCTGCATGTTACAAAAGGAGAAACATAAAAATCAATCAAGGTACAAATTCTTGGATTTCCAATGGTGTTCTAATTGCAAGATATACTAGGGCAATGGTGGCACAAAACTGGTGAGAGTAACTATTCAATATCTGATTTGATTTAAGGCCCACTACACCAGATGGAATTCATATCTGATGGTGCTTCAGTAACCAAGAACATGAGATTAAATAGCCTAGAAACTTAGTGGAAACAAAATACAACATTTCTGCTAAAAGAATGTAGGAGGAGAAAACTTCTAATTCCATTTTAGTATGTTCATAGACCAGAGTTTGCTTAGCCATCATTTGAAAACTCCTCTCTGCAGCAGATAGGAACATGTGCAGAGACACACAACTAGGCATTATATATGAGTGAGAGACCCTTTCCCCCTGTTTTTATTGATTTTTATTAAGCTCTACATTTTTCTCTGCTCTCCTTCCTGCCTCTCCTCTCCCCCTTCAAGCCTCCCCCAAGGTCCCCATGCTCCCAATTTACTCAAGAGATCTTGTCTTTTTCTACTTACCATGTAGATTAGATTTATGTAAGTCTCTCTTTCAACCTAAATGTCCCTCGATCAAAGAATGGATAAGGAAAATGTGGTACATTTACACAGTGGAGTACTACACAGCAGAAAAAAGTAATGACATCTTGGATTTTTAAGGAAAAAGGATGGAGTTAGAAAACATTATTTTGAGTGAGGTAACCCAGATGCAGAAAGACAATTATCACATGGACTCACTCATGGGTGATTTTTAAACAGAGTAAGAGACCTTTTAACATTTAGTCCCTAAAGGGATATCTTTTTCAATTTTTCCCCTTCAGGACACAGGGAATACTCAGCTAGGGGAGATAGAAAGGTGTAAGATCCAGAAGAGAGGGACACTGCCACAGAAACAAGGTCTTGTCAAGATAACAGAACTGACAAGTATGGACTAAAAGAAACTGAGGCAGCATGCATAGGGAACACACAGATTTATACTATTTGGTGTCCTAGAGCTGCAAAAATAATGGCCACATGTCCCTATTCCTAACTCAGAAGTGGTCTCCACTTGATAACCATTTGAAAAGAAAATATAGTTTCCTTCAAGGAGGTCTCACTGGAAAAACAAAGTAATCTTAAAGATAGGCTGCATGCCCCATGGTAGATGTCAGAAAATGAATTACAGGGCATATTTAGAATTTCCTTGTCTCATAAGGCTCTATCATGGCTTTTCCTTATTTTACTATTATTTTTATTCTACTTTTCTGTTTCTTTCTCTGATTCTCTGTGTCTTTGTCTTTCTCTCCCTCTCCTCACAGATATATTATAGCCCCCAGCTTTGTGTTCTTATGGTATTCTGAGTGTGAGAACAAGTATGCCTATACATCTTTTTTTGTCTATTTCTTGTACATTTTCTTGGGTTCTTTTTATTCTGTTTGTTTTATGCTCTTCTGATTTGTTGGATTTTTTATCTTATTTTATTTTTATTTCTTAGAAGCATATTTGTTTTCTAATAAAAGACATAAATGGGGTGGATATTAATGGATGGGGAATGTGGGGAGGGACTGGGAGAAAACTCATAATCAGGGTATAGTATATGACAAAATCTATTTTCAATTAAAGGGTAAAAGGAAATCTCAAACTTTTAAAAGATATAATATTTGCATTTTTAGTATTTGGTTATATTTTCCATTTAATTTCTTCTTTCTTGCTACATGCAAGCTTGTATTCAGAACTTAGGCATTACCCACTCAATAGTTCATTTATATCACCATGAAAAAGTGTGAATTCTAAACATATGCAAGATGCCAATACTACCTCAAAAGAATAAGCCATTCAAAACTCAAAAACATACTCTAAATGACAAAAGGTCAATAGTTTCATTGTTCTTTTAAAAGGACACACACAACATGGCTCATTTATGTTAAATTCTCAAGGCAAAGTCTCTGTTCTTGTTTTGAATGACACTTGCCCAGTCATAAATAAAATTACTACTTTTAAAAACCGAACATACAACAGAAAATCATTAACCTAGAACTTGGCTTATGTTCCAAAGGCTGTAAGCCTGAGTTCCTTCCTCAGGAGTTGCTCACTTTGTCCTACAATTGCAAAACTGGGAACCCAACTCTTTCTGCAAAATGAATGACAATATTATGCATATAAATAATCATTTGTGGGAATGTTAAATGTTCATGTTTATCTGACATATTTGTAACAAAAAATAAATAAAACAAGTCAATGAGAAATTATCTTCATTAAATAAAATTGTTGCTCTATCATTAATGTTGTGACAGTATTTAAGATTTAAGTTAACAACACCCATTAAAATTTGGTTTTAAAAATCAGTGTTCAAGACAAAAGATTGTTTCAAAATTTTTTTAAAAAAAAACACACATAACAAACCCCAGCATTCTGTACAGACTATCTCCTGTCTCTATTTCCTTTTCCTTTTTGCTTCCAAGCTTTTCTCCCATTTGTCTTTTTCTGTCTCTGTGTCTCCTGCCATCCCCCCTCAGAAACACAGATTAATAAGTGCTTCGTGAATTCTCTTTGACGTGTTTCAATGTCAATATAAGTACGTAAATAGTAATGTGGTGATAACCTACTAATTAAAAACCTTTTCTGTCAAAAAGAGTAACAAATATTCTAGTAAAATTGCCTTTTGTAAATGTGTTTTTCCCACTCAGGAGTAGTTGCCTTGTATCCTATTGCTGTGAAGAAACACCATAACCAACGTAATTTTTACAAATGAAAGCATGCAATTGCTGTCTTGTTTAAAGTTCAAGAGGATAAGTCATTGTCATCATGATGGCCAGCATTGGGATAAGGTGACAATTATAGTGCTGGATTGTTACTTGAGAGCTTTACATTTGGATCCTTAAGCAGCAGACAGAAAGACAAATATTGGACCTGGTTGGATCTTTTGAAAAATCAAAGCCTAACCCAAAGAACACACTTTCTTCAACAAGGTCTCATTTATACCCAAAACACCACCCATCCTAATCATTCTAATCTTTCTCAAATAGTCCCATTCCATGGTGACTAATCATTCAAATATATGATTTCTGTAACTGGTCACATGGTTTTTATGTATTATCTTCCTCTTCTAATCATTTTTTTTCTTATTTCTTTCATTCTAGGCATGATTCTCAGCCGGTGTTGGCTTTTTTCCTGGAAGCATGACCTATGACTTGTTTCCTGAGCGTCTGTGCCCTTTGTCATCCATCCTGGATAAGGAAATTTTAGTTTCCCATTGACTTTAATCACAAGACATAGTAGCAACAAAAAAGACCCTAAAGGATCTTCTGCATCTCCGACATAATCATTCTTACCTTGATTGTTGGAAACTGGAGAAGCAATTGAATTTTCCTTTTGCAATCTGCTTCAATAATTCCTCCTATTACTATTACTATCCTTTCTTAGCATGTTGGTTTTAGGGAATTAGAAGCCCAAAGTAGTCAGTGAGAAATCTAAGGTTCCAGTTCAATGTAATGTCTCTGGTGGATTTTGGCAGGAGTGCTCCCTTATTTACAACAAAATCTTCTAGGCCAAAAGAAATTAAAGTTATGGGAATAGAAAGCAAAAATTTTCCTAGAAGGTTACTAGGGGTGATAGTGAGTGGAACTCCCCTTTCCTACCCTTTGACCCATACATTTATCCTGACTACAGAAGAAACCATATCATATATTGGTCACTGATTCAATGCATATACCACCTTCTGGAGAACCTTTCCCTAGCTCTCCAAGCTGTTGTAGCCTAAAAGGTGATGTAATTTTGTCATCAAAGAGCCATTCCAACTTTCTATAAGGTCAACTGCTTCAGGATGGCAGGAAAAAATGCTAAGACCAGTGATTCCATGATCAAGGGTCCATTGTCAAACTTATTGGGCTACCATGGTGGTAGATAATGTAGTCTAGAAGTACAAAGATGATGATTTTGGCAGAGGCACTACAAACAGGAAAGTCAAACTCAAAACCAAAAAAAAAAAAAAAAACTACTTTTGTAAGAACCAAGCATTTTCTTTCCACAGAGGTTGTAGTGCAATGTAGTCAACCTACATTGCTATTTGATCATCCCTGGGAATGGAAACCTATATCTGCAGCTCAATATTAGTCTTTGCTTTGGCATATCTGGAATTCAGAAACTAAGAAGCAGCTGTAGCCAAATCAGCCTGGTGAGTAGAATTCCATGTTGTTAATTCCATGCATAACACCATTACTGACACCCTAGCAACTTTGTTTATGGATCCATTAAGCAAGGATAAGAATGCCTGGGAAATGATACTGACAGTCCACGAAACGTATCATGCTATCTACATGATTACAGAACTCCTCAGGTGAAGTTACCTTTTGATGAATACTTACAGACTCACAAGTATCTTCTCATTCTTTGTCTATTTTGAGAAAACTATCCACATATTCCTCCAGATGTCTTTCTCACCAATTCTGCAACCAAACTCTTTCCAAGTCTCTGACCATTTAATCAAACCATTCCTACAGACTGTGAACCAGTGAACAATTACATCTGATCATTTTCCTTCCAAACAAAATGTAAGGTCATGTTTACTGCCTGAAGTTTTGCCCAATGTAAAGATTTCCCTTCACTGATATAATTCAAGGTTGTCCCAGAAAGAGGTTGGGGTGCTGCAGCTGTCCACTTCTGGGTGGTGCATGAATAAAGTGTAAAATGATCGGTAAATCAGGCCCTGGTCTTTTCTTCCTGAATCAACTGAACATAGGGATCACCCACCCATGAGGATATAAGTGGATACTTGGTAGCAGATGGCATTTCAATGGGTGTAGAAACCATAGGCACTTGGGTAACTTCTTCATGTAACTTGCTTTTGCATTCATGACATGCTTGAATTCATGCCTGGTTACATATATGCCACTTCCATTTGATAAAGGACTGGTGCTATGTACATTCTACTTTATGACTTGGTGGGTCAGATAATACCCACCTCACAATGGACATCTCAGATTTCATGGTAGCTTGGAGGCCCATTGTCAAACATACAGTTTCCATTAAGTCCCAGTAACAGACCAAGAGTTGTCTTTCACGGGAAGAATAGTTATCTACAGATGATTGTAAGACTCTTGCAAAGATTTTTCTAAATTCTTCTCTTTGATTCACCTACAAATCTCCAAAATCTCCAAAAAGCATCCCTTTCTGTCTCTGACAGCTCAAATACCATTTGGTCTGCTGGATCATGTGGCCCAAATGGTAAATAGCCTTAACATCTTCCTGTGTGTGTTGAAGAGATTTCTCTTGTTCCAGACCACACACAAAGCTAATAGCTTTCTGAGTTGCTTGCAATATGGGCCAGAGTAATACAACCAAGGGGGAATGTGCTGGCTCCAGAACCCAAATTGTCCCACTAAAGACTGTGCTTCCTTCTTGTTGGTGGGAGGGGCAAGCAATATTAGGTGAATATCCTAATTGTCACCTTAAAAGGAATACCTCTGCATGCCATATACCACTGAACTCATAAGAATTTCTCTGAAATAAAAGTTCCTTAAATTTTGATTGGATTCATCTTACATCCTCTGATGCACGTATGTGTTACGAGTGACTTTAAAGTTGTTCCTACTCGCTGCTCACTTGGTCCAATAAGCATAATGTTGCCAATTCAGTTCACCAATGTGATATTTTGTGGAAGAGAAAAATAATCAAGATCCATTTATGTCCATTATAACTAAGCTATGACACAGAGCTGGAGAGACAATATATCCTTGAGGTAAACCTGTAAAAGTATATTGCTGGCCTTGCCAACTGAAAGAAAATTGCTTCTGTTGGTCTTTATGGACAGAACCAAGAAAAACACACTTGCTAGATCATTAGCTGTATGCCATGTATCAGAAGATATGTTAATTTGCTCAAGTAAGGACACCACATCTTGTACAGCAGCTGCAATCTTAATCACTACCTGACTGAGATTTTGATAGTCTCTTTGATCCATTTGTCTTCTGCACTGGCAAGATAAGAGTGTTAAAGGGAGGAGTGATGGAATCACCACCCCTGCGTGCTTCAAGTTTGTTGTTGGCTCTACTTTTTGCAGTTGTTCCTGATATGCAATACTGATTTTAGTTCACAATTTTCTCTGCCATTGGCAACTCTAAAGGCTTCCATTTAGCCTTTCCAAGCATAATAGCTGTCGCCCCACAGGCCCACGAAACAATAAGAGAGTACTGTCTACTTGTAAGTATTTCTACCTCAATTATACATTCTGGGACTGGAGACATAATCACAGGGTGAATTCAGGAAGCAACTGATCCAAGAGTGAGTCTGATTTCAATCAAAATTCCATTAATCACCTGACCTCCATAAGTGGTTTTTAACTAGAGGGCCACAATGTTTCTTGGGATATCCTGAAATCAGTATCACTACATAACCAGCATCCAATAGACACTGTAAAGTCTGATTGTTTCCTAATGCCAGTGTCCAGTTACTCTTATTAAATGCCATAATTCCCTCTGGTGAAAAACTAGAAAAAAACTAACAGCAAAAATTTGATGTCCTTCCTCAGTGGAACCTGGTCACCCATTCATTCAAGAGTTTCTGAGACTGCAAACTTGCTGAATTCTTGAAATTTGGTCATTGACTGAGATTCCACTTTGCCATGATCTAGTGTAGCCTTTCTTTCATTTGCTTGAGAATTTATCTGCTTATATAGATAAAAAAAAACCTGCAATAGACTTTTTACCTACTTTATTCCTGGAACAAACGCCACAACTGATTAGTCAGTAACATGCATATGATTCTATACACTTTACTTTGCCTGTTTTGATCATTATGGTTTAGGTCATTATGAACATTGTTTTGACTATACTGCCCATCACAATAACTACAATATCTTTGCCTTTGGTGATTCAATCTTACCACCTGTCTCCTGCTACCTTGGGTATCAATTAAACCCATTGGATTAAAGTCCTGCAACTGAACAACATCATCTCCAACCCAAAAGCCTAGCACAAGAAAAATGGTAACAACAATACACTTCAAATGTGCTGGTGTCCCTCTCAATATTTTCTGTATTACAGCAATAATAAAGGCAGGTCTTCTGGTCCTTCCCATTGTGGAGGCTTAGATTTTACACAGTGTATGATGCAAACTAAGTGTTGCCATTTCCCTGATCCTTAAAATTTCTTTTAAGGAACACTAAGCCAAAGAATATCAGGAATCTCTACCTCCCTTTCAGTAGACTATTTTTTGACAAATGCTTCTGCTGACAATTTAAACAAACTTTGACACCTTTCTTAACTGTGTAAGCTGTCATGTGAAACCTGGGATCTCCCCCCAGAGGGCCCATATCAATAAACTAAGTTGGGTCTAGTTTTTTGTTTCCTCCACCATTATCACACACACTTTTTTCTTATTAATTTATATATTTAGTTATTTTTAATGTGTGAATGTTTTTCCTCTATATATGTCTGTTTGTCACATATGTGCCTGGTCTCTGTGGAGGTTAGAAGAGGGCATCAGATCACCTGCAACAGGGGTTACAGGTAGCTATGAGCCTCTGGGTAAGAGCTGAGAATTGAACCTGAGTCCTCTGCAAAGAGTAGCTGGTGCTCTTAACTGTTGAGCTATCTCTGCAGCCTTGCTGTTCCATACTCTTAGAATTATTTCCCACCATCCCCCAGACTTTTTCTTAAACAAATTAGCAAACTTATTAAGCTCTTTAGTAGTGTAGTGCACCTTCTCATATACTACAATTTCTACCTCTCCTTTAATGACCAGTTTAACCTTAAGTCAGGTTATTGCTCTGGAGACTATTGCGGAGTACTTGGGTTCATCAGTATTTTCTTGCATGGCATTTCCTTCAGACAAGGTAACCGCTGGTTTAGCAGACAATGAAGGATTAGTTTTTTCATTCAAAGGTAGAAAAGACAGTATTTCAAAATGGTGTGCATATGAGTACACCTGCTGAGGTGGAGAGATGGCTTCTTTACTTGAGATAATTCCTTGAAATTCTGAGGATCCCAAGTTTTCAGCTTCAAAAGAGCCCTCCCATCAATTCCAGGCTAAATTACAGGATCCAATTAAAACAAAACAAAACAAAACAAAACAAAACAGTTTATGCTTTAGCTGCCCACACCCTCTGAGACCAGTTGTAGCATGGAGGACTGGCTTGTTGGGGTATCTGTTCCACCTGGTACCCCACAGCCCACAAGCCCCAAAGAAAATTACACACAGGACTCCATAAGATTATAAACTGATTGGCCCATTAGGTCAGGCTTCTTATTAGTCCTTGTAACTTATATTAATCCATTATCATTATCTATGTTAGCCACACGGCTCAGTACCTTTCTCAGTGTCACAGCTCACATGTTGCCTCTTCGGTGGTCTGGGCAGGAATGCAGGGAGCTTCCTGCTTCGCAGAATACTCCCAGTCTCTTTGCTCCACCGCTACTTCCTGCCTGGCTTTCCCACTTATACTGCCTGCCTGGCCAATCAGCATTTTATTAAAATATGGTTGACAGGATACAGACAATTCTCCCACATCAACCAGTAGTAAAATTTTTGCTGTAATTCACCCAATCTTATAATGAGGTTCTTGGTTTTATTTTCAGCAGTTTGATATATGTGACTGCTGGTGAGTTGATTCTCTTCAGGGAACACTAAAAATACCTTTAAACTATTTATACACATCTGGAGCCTACCCATTTTATCACTAAATTCATTGTTGTTCTTTGTTTTCTAAGATGATAGAAGTTGGTTAAATTTATCACGTACCTCATTCCTATTTGTTTCTAAATAATTTAGAGATGCTAAGAGTGACCCAACAACATAATTATTTTACTTTTTTCCCACCGAGTTTCAAATGTTCAAATGAGTCACCAAATTCATTGTGGCCCACAATTGGTGAATCAGAATAATCAATTGTATTCATTTCCTTATGTTTGTGAAATAGTTCACATCACAGACTTTTGGTACACTTTGAGGTCCAAGAAGATGCTTTTATTACTTGAAAATTTCAGTACCTGTAGGTGTTGGCAAATTGGAAAGCCTATTCCAGATACTTAAAACACTCATGCTTACTTTTCTGTTCCTATACAACCACCACTGACACCAAAATTTGTATTAGTCAGGTTTCTCTCGAGTAACAGAACTTATAGAATGAATCTCTCTTTATTAAGAAAAGTTATATGTTAGAATGACTTACAGGCTAGGGTTCAACTAATCCATCAATTCCTGACTCTGAACAGAAAGTCTAGAATTCAGAAGCTGGTCAATACACAAGACTGAATGTCTCAGCTAGAATTCCAAAGTAGACTTGAGTGGGAGTAAAGGATGATTGTGCTAGCACAAGGAGGGTTGTCAGGCAAAGAGCTAAAGCTCCTTCTTCCATGTCTTTATACATAGACTTCCAGCAGAAGGTAGGGCCAATACCAAAAGTGTATCTTCTTGTCTCAAGATTCAGATTGAAGGCATGTGGCTTTCTATCTCAAAGGTCCATACTAAAAATAGATCCCTTCACTTCAAACCAGGCAAAACATGTTTCGTTGGTGTGGACTCAATTTCTGAGTTGTGCTTAATTCCAGATGCAGTCAGTTTGGTAACCAAGAAGAGCCATCACAAATAGTATGACCCTATTTTCTGTAAGTCAAACCAAACAAAAAATAAATATAATAAAAGATCAAAAATATTCATACTCACATGAAATTTTAGCATCTTTGAGCTAAAATAGAGATGCAAAAATAGGCTCAATTTGTTTTTACAAGTTTAAGAATGCAATTATGTTTATGTAAAGGAATGCATTTATGTATACTTCTGTGTTTATATGCTTAAAATATTAATTAATACTTAGGCAACTATTTCCAAAAATTAAAATACTAAAATGTAATAGGACATGGTAGTTGCACAATTTTTGCAAGAATTTTATAGAAAAGTAAATGAAATGCTATTATATGCTTGTGGTGAACTTTATATGACTGTCTAAAATCAGGTATCTCAAAAGAAGGCCTTTGGTAATAACATTTGAGTGTAAAATGTTTTGAAGTATTGTAGTTATGTCATTAATATAACTGTGTGTCAAAAACATTTCTGATTTGGAATGTAACATTGCCATATGTTCTGATTGCAAATAAATAATA
The DNA here is from genome assembly GCF_982192425.1 of Myodes glareolus. Classification (NCBI taxonomy): domain Eukaryota; kingdom Metazoa; phylum Chordata; class Mammalia; order Rodentia; family Cricetidae; genus Myodes; species Myodes glareolus. The sequence goes on from NC_142050.1 coordinate 8,745,262, forward strand.
AACATTGGACAAAATTATGAGGCCTTTATCATAACATAGGAGTGTATGAACAGTGTGTCTTTCTTATAAAATATATATTTGTAATATACACACATATGATTATCAGCAAGTTAATTATATATTATTTAATAGAAACTGTTAATACAAACATACTTCTTTATATTTGCTTTCAGTGAAATTGATCTCAAGTTCATCTCTTCCGTGTAGAGTATTCAAAGAGGGATAAGGGACCTACCAGTGACCACATCTCCCTAAAAGAATGATTCTCCTTCCTGAAGCAAGTGTTCACTACCAATCACTTTCCTTGGTGTGCAATGAGGATGGGAGATACTTTGCTTTAACATATGGCCCACCTAGAATACATATACCTTATAATTTATGAATGAAAGCTATTTTTATAATGAAAACTCAAACAACCAATTTTTAAAAAGAAAATAAAAGCATATTATAATTCTGTGTATATATACACAGAGAAACTATCATAAACACATCCACAGAAGACAGCTTAGCCTATATTATTTTGGAACATAGTCCATCATAGTCTATGTGCATTACTTTCAAATGTCAAGTTCTAATATTCTAAAGTTTTTTATCATTGATAATGAAAATTATAGAATAATTTTAAACTATTTAAAATATATTACACTTAAATATGAACTTATTTGAGAAATATATAATGTATTTTAAGTTTTGTATAAGAGAATGAACACACATATCTTTATGTATATGCATAGTTTGTAAGTGTAAGTGCACATGGTTTTAGAGCCAACAACCATATTCACAAAAAAACTAGGTCAAAACTGATAAGCACATTTAATCTTCTTAGTAATTACATGAAAGTAACTTTTTATGTATCTGATCACCTGAAATACTGTACTGATTCAAATCAAAATTGGTTTTTGTTTAAATCACCAACAGTAGTCAAGCATGCTATTACACATACAGGCAAATGTCATTTTTGAAAGTCAAAATATCCCTGTTATTGTAAAATTTAGCTAATATATTCTTTGGAAGAAAAAACAAAATGATAAAAAAACCCACAGTAATAGGAATATTCCTAACTCTTTCAATAGCTTTCAATATTTCAACATTTGGAATTTTAGTCATTCTTGAGTCTAATATTTGATATGTAAGATATTTAGAATATTGGACTTTAGAGAAACTGGTAATTTAGGATTTTTTTAACTTGAAATTATAAGCTGCAGAGTAGCGTTTGGTTTATATGACTGGTTAGGAGTTTATTAAATCACTATATTAGCAGATAACTTTTTTTGAAAGTAATTTTATTAAATTATAAAAGGTTCCATTTACGCCCCTCTTCCCAACGCCCTCCCACTCCCCCCCTCCCTCTCCTCCTCCCTCTTTGCCCCTAAGGGCAGTCAGGGTTTCCTGCCCTGTGGGAAGTTCAAGTTCCTCCCCCCTCCCTCCAGGTCCAGGAAGGTGAGAATCCAAACAGACTGGATCCCAAAAATCCAGTATATGCAGAGGAAACTAGTCCCAGTGTCATTGTCAATGGCTTCTCAGAAAGACTCCAGGCCAGCCACATTCAGAGAATCCGGCCACATTCAGAGAATCTGGTTGGATCACGTGCTCGTTCAGTCGCAGTCCAACTGGCCTTGGTAAACTCTCATTAGAACCGACCCCTTGTATCATTGGGTGATAGCATCCCTCGCAGACCTTCATCATTTTCTTCGTCCTTCTGCTCCTCATTTGGACCTTGGGGGGCTCAGTCCGGTGCTCCAATGTGGGTCTCCGTCTGTATCACCATCCAACGCCAGATGAAGGATCTATGGTGATATGCAAAATATTCATCAGTATGGTTATGGGCCAAGGCCGGTTCAGGCACCCTCTCCTCTGTCCAGAGAACAATCTGGGGATCTCTCCTTGGACCTGGGATCCCATATATAATCAAGTTTCCTGTAAACTCTAAAATGACTCCCTTAGTTGAAATATATTCTTCCCTGATCCCATATTCATCCTTCCTCCCTTCCCCCCATCCCGGTCAACCGAGCTTTCTCCATTCCTCCCCTACTCCCTTCTCTCTAACCCTCTCCCCTTCCAACAACCCTCCCACCCCCCCCCCATGCACCCAAGGTTACCTGGGACTCTTTCCTACCTCCTGGCGGATAGCTAAATAATCTTCATCAGGTTCGTCTTCTTATTTAGCTTCTCTAGGATCACGAATAATAGGCTCAAAGACCTTTAATTATGGTTAGAATCCACTTATGAGTGAATACATACCGTGTTCCTCTTTTTGGGTCTGGCTTACCTCACTCAGTAAAGCGTTTTCTATGTCCATCCATTTGCATGCAAAATTCAAGATGTCATTATTTTTTACCGCTGAGTAAAACTCTAATGTGTATATGTTCCACACCTTTTTTAACCATTCTTCTATTGAGGGGCACCTAGGCTGTTTCCAGGTTCTGGCTATTACAAATAGTGCTGCTATGAACACAGTTGAACAAACGCTTTTGTAGTATGTTCGGGAATCTCTTGGGTATATTCCCAAGAGAGGAATTGCTGGGTCCTGAGGGAGGATGACTCCCAGTTTCCTGAGAAACCGCCACACTGATTTCCACAGTGGCTGCACAAGTTTGCATTCCCACCAACAATGGATGAGTGTTCCCCTCATTCCACATCCTCTCCAGCATAGGCTATCATTGGTGTTTTTAACTTTAGCTATTCTGACAGGTGTAAGATGGTATCTCAAAGTGGTTTTGATTTGCATTTCCCTGATCACTAAGGAGGTTGAGCATGACCTTAAGTGTCTTCTGGCCATTCGAAGTTCATCTGTTGTGAATTCTCTGTTCAGATCAGTACTCCATTTTTTAATTGGGTTAATTAGAGTTTTAGTGTCTAGTTTCTTGAGTTCTTTGTATATTCTGGAGATCAGACCTTTGTCTGATGAGGGGTTGGTGAAGATCTTCTCCCAGTCAGAAGGCAGTCTTTTTGTCTTACTGACAGTGTCCTTTGCTTTACAGAAGCTTCTCAGTTTCAGCAGGTCCCATTTATTCCTTGTTTCTCTTATTGTCTGTGCTACTGGGGTCCTACTTAGGAAGTGGCCTCCTGTGCTTTTAAAAAATCATAGTTTCAGATACGTCAAATTTTAAAATTGAAGAACATTTGAAGGTACAGTGCTAGGTATTAAAATGAGGACCTGGAGAAATGACCTACAAATAAATTGAGCTGTTAGTCAGAGAAGACCGAGATGCTCCCGATCAAGAAGGTATATTGTCATTGCAGGTATTTGTTTTCCTAAACCTAAAGATAAATCTCTGTTGCCAAAATGTCATACACTTTGGACACAGGAATTGAAACAAATGAGCAACTGAAGCAACTGAGTTGAAATTGACTGGAAACCACTGTACTAAGAAAAAGTTCTCAAAGTACTGAATGGTTTTACATCAACTGTCAAGGAATGGAAAAAAAGGAAAATCCTAAACATCTCTAAAACCTACAAACCAGAACTAACAATGGGACCAGGAAGATATTTCCAATGGTACAATAGTGGTACATATATCTTGGATGTAACCAGAAGATTCATAATTGTTTTTAAGTCTTATGTAATAATGGAAAAGCCAAACCTGGGAATGTAAACCTGCCAACAGAAATGGCTGAAGAGCTCATAAGTACTAGAGGAAATTTACTATTATTATTTTTCAAAATCAATATAGTTTCTAATGATGCTCTAACTCTTTATATTTATATCCATTGATACATGTAGCTCTCACAGTCCACCCCCATCAAAGAAGCTTCTTTTTTACAGTAAATTGAGGGTATCACAGAGAGACACAACATCTCAAAATGCTAAGAAAATGTAACTACAGAGTAACTAGCCCCAACTTGTACATCTACAATACAATTCATACATCTGAAGCTCAAGGAATGCATCAGAAGGGAGGTTGGAAAAATTTCAAGAACCAGAAGACCAGGAAAACTACTGTAAGGTATTGCAACATTACAGGAAATCTAATCTCAGCAATAAATTGCCTAAACAAGACCTGCATGATAACAGCGTCTCTGAACTCGCCAGTAGAAAAGGTGGGAATCTGACAAAGCCCACACACTTAAATGGAAAGATAAAATCAATTGAAATTGAAAGAGGAGAATTAGTTTCTATAGAGGTGATCTCCCAGATATATTACCGACTTTGGAGTGGTCAGTTCTTAACATATGAAGAAAATGAGTAACATACATATGTTTATGTGTGTGTTCTTTGTGTATAATGTGATAATTTAAGAAGAAGAGGTCATACACTTAAGAAGGAATTGGTAGGATGATAGAGGAGTTGGAGGGGAGAAGGTGGTGTGGAAATATAATAATATGATATAATATAATATATTGCAATATATTACTGCATATAAATACATAAATATGTATAGTGGTGCGTATGTATGGTGGTGCAGAACTCATGCATGAAATTTTAAAAAATAAAATAAAAGTTAAAAAATAGTTAATATGCTGACCTGAAAATAGAGTTGAAAACAATAATTTCAGAAAAGAAAGAATGATAATCCATGATAAATATTTGAGGAGAAAATTGCTAAGAATTAATGATTAATTTGAAAAAAACAGGACTCAGCTATTAGTCTTGGTAAACTAATATTACATATAAGTTTATATTGTAAATTTATAATTTACAAATTATAAACTTACATTACATATAAGATCACCAAGGATTTATATGAAAGCACAATTTTGTACAATTAGGCATTGACCTCAACGCATACTCTGTATGAAAGATAATGACAGTAGAACAATGTTTGGATATTTAATGTCTTTTAAGAGAAACTATGCTATCAAAATCTAACAGTCAAATAAAATTTCAAGAGAACCATTTCAAAAAGCAAGGAGAGGAGTTAAATGCTGTTAAAATCAGACAGGTTTAGAGGTCATGGTACCCATTTGAGTTGCAACTAAGGAGGTAGTAAATGTTTGGGCTCTTGATATACCATTCTAGAGGACAGATGAGAAATCCCGAAAGAATGATTATAAAAGTTGAGAGGATGAGGATCTAAGGATACTCTGAGTTTTCTTTCTACAACAGACCATATTTAAAGTTTTATTAACCTTAAATGCAGTGGCAGTGATTTTTTAAAAAAGAAAAGAATCTGCATTTATTTGTGTGTATGTGTCTTTGTGTAAATGAGTATGCAGATTCCTCTAGATGCCTGAAGAGGGCATCAGGCCCTTGAAGCTGAAACTGCTTGTTCTTGTGAGCCCTCTGAAGAGGGAGCTGGGAACTGAATCTGGGTCCTCTGGAAGAGCAGTGAGTGCTCCTAACTGCAGAGGACTATGCTTTTAAGGGCATGTCAAGTAATGCTATGCAGCTTTTTATATGCTTTCCCTCCATTTCCTGTATAATCTAATGTAGTCATATTATCTTCTGAGAAGCTTTCATTACTGATCTCATCTCTTTGTAACTAGCAACATAATATTCTTATCTGATGATTGATTGATTGCATATAACCACATATTTCCTGGTGTATTTCTCTGTTTCTCTCTGTTTACATTAATGTATTGTAGTAATATTCCTAAGATTCAAGTTGCTGTCCTTCCTCAACTTAACTGTTGATAATAACATATTGGACACTACTGTTTTGTATTGTAGACTTTACTTGAGATATGCAGCACAGATGGTAACTGACTGCTCATCACAATGATATCTATTTTGTATTTTCAGTGTTGTAGTTCACTTGGTCACAACATGGACAACAAAACTGGCCGCGTCCTGGCAAATGCTATGAACACAGATTTCAGAAACACTTTCAGAAGGAGCATTAAGCATCCATCTATATTATGTGGGATTAAAACTTATGGTGGTAATTGGTAATGTAGAAAGAAGAGGGAATTTTTAATTAAACATTCATTTCAAATTTTACTTTTTAGATATAGAGTTTCAATTTTTATGAAAGAGGAGAAAAAATGGGGATATAAAAAAGTTTCTGCTAGCATAATAAAGGATAAATAATCTCCTGTAAGATTGTCAGATATTTGAAGTAGATGATGTGAAAGGATTCAACTAAGAGGTATTAAATAGCAGGTGTTTGTTTTCAAACTAGACTACCAGAAGAGTGAAAAATTTGAGAGATAAAACATAATAAAAAGAAACTCATGAACTGTCACAAAAAGACAGTTATCTTAGATGCAAGCCAGCTGTTCTCCTGTGTGATGTGTATTAATATTCACGACAATAAGACTTTGCTTAGAGAGAATTCACCTGATAGATTACATACATAGCAGGAAGAGAATGGGCTTTGTAGGTGAGGGTGACCGAGAAATAGCAATCATAATTTTGACTGGAGTTTTATATCAGCATATTTTTCTGACACATAGCTTTAGAACATTCTTTTCTTTGAAATTACTGGTCAATCAGTTTTTTATAATTTTTAAACTATGCTTTCATAGAAGTCACTTTCCCACAGTTTCCTGCTTTTTACATAAGTGTAAAATGAACCACTTAATTGTTCTTTAAATATAACATTGCAAGGTGTTTGGTATAAATGACTCAAACTTTGTTTTGAAACATAAATAAAATTATTTTGAATTGAATAATTCTATAGGAAATTATAATATGTCCAAGTAAACTGTTCTATAAATTTCTTAATATCTTGTCTGAGATCAAGTTAAACAACAGGAGCTCAGACACAAGACAATGGACCAGTGACCCTAGGCAAATTAAACCATCAAAAATGAACAAGCTCCCAAATACTCACCAATCAGATGAACATGATTCAATCAACGTCAAAATCAATGAGGTGAAAACAGTCTGCTTTCAGTGCAAATCAATGGTGGTGAAAATGGACTTCCTTGAACTTGACTTTTATAAATTTGAGCCTGCCTTGAATATTTCAAGTGTGTTTTGGGCATAAAGGAAAACTGCCTCATGTTAATGCCTTTAACATGCTCTGTAATGAAACAACAATTTTACAACATGTGCTTTTAATATCTTTTAAAATTAAATAAGCCCAAAATTTTGAAGTATGAAGTATAAAATGATGCCTATCAGATCCAGAATGTGACATCATTTAAGCAAGTACTGAAGCACAAGTCCACAGCCAATTCATCTGTCGTTCAGTGAATTGTCTCATCTATCCTCAAACACTTGAAAAAGTATGACAAAATATAATTCTTTCAATACACCTCAGAATAGGATTGTTAAATGATAAATATGTGATCTATTTTTATATGCCACCTTTATCCAAAAATTACTTTATTCAGAGCTTGATTATTTGAGAACATTTGCAACCAGTGTCTGTTATTTGTTCTCCAATATAATGTGTTAAGCAACTTCTGTCCCTCAACATTCTTCCTTCCCTACTTCAGTTATGATAAGGCTGCCCCCCACAATTCCTAATACTAAATTTTACTTTCTTACTAATACTAAATGTGTCTTTCCTCCAATTTTATTCCAGATGAGTTATAAGAACCTGAGTAGTGTCGATGCTAACATATATTAGATTCTTAAATACAAATTCTTTGGAAATTTTTACCTGTAAATTATACTTCCCTGAATTAGATTTGTGAAAATAAAGCTTTCATTAAGAAGCAGAAAGTGATATGCAACATATTCATCAGTGTGGTTATAGGAGAAGACCAGTTCAGGCACCCTCTCCTCTGCTGCCCAAGGACCTAGCTGGGGAAATCTCCTTGGACACCTGGGAACCCCTCTAGAGCCAAGTCTCCTGTCAACCCTAAAATGGCTGCCTTAATTAAGGTATCTTCTTCCCTGCTCCCATATCCACCCTTCCTCCATCTCAACCATCCCATTCTCCCAAGCTTTCCCCAGTCCTCCCTTTCTCCCTTCTCGCTCCCCATCTCCACTTCCTCCTACCCCACCCCCAGTCCCGTGCTCCCAACTTTTGCCAGGCGATCTTGTCTACTTCCAGTATCCAGGAGGATAAATATTTGTTTTTCTTTAGGTTCACCTTATTATTTAGGTTCTCTAAGATCACGAACTATAAGCTCAATGTCCTTTATTTATGGCTAGAATTCACTAATGAGTGAGTACATACCATATTCATCTTCATGGATCTGCGTTCTCTCAGTCAGTAAAGTGTCTTCTATTTCCATCCATTTGCATGCAAAATTCACCATAGAGTCTTCATCTGGCGATGGATGGAGATAGAGACAGAGACCCAAATTGGAGAACTGGACTGAGATCCCAAGGTCCAGATGAAGAACAAAAGGAGGGAGAACATGAGCAAGGAAGTCAGTACCGCGAGGGGTGTGTCCTCCCACGGAGATGGTGGGACTGATCTAATGCGAGCTCACCAAAGCCAGTTGTACTGGGACTGAAAGAGCATGTGATCAGACCTGATTCTCTGAATGTGGCTGACAATGAGGGCTGACTGAGAAGCCTATGATAACGGCACTGGGTTTTGATTCTACTGCATGTACTGGCTTTTTGGGAGCCTAGTCTGTTTGGATGCACATCTTCCTAGACCTGGATGGATTGGGGAGAATCTTGGACTTCCCACAGGGTAGGGTACACTGACTTCTTTGGACTGGAGAGGGAGGAGGGAGGGGGTAGGGAAATGGGAGGAGTAGAGGAGGTGGAAAATTTTAATAAATAAATAGATACTTTTTTTTAAAGCAGAAAGTGAGGGGAGAAAAAGTATGAGGAGAACTTGAGAGAATGGGATAGTCGAGATGGAGGAAGGACAGAAATGAGAGCAAGGAAAGTGATATTTTGATTGAGAGAGACATTGTAGGGTTAGCAGAAACCTGGCTCTAGAGAAATTTCCAGGAATCCACAAGGATGACCCCAGCTAAGACCCTAAGTGATATAGGAGAGGAGGACTATCTTGACTTGCCCTGTAGTCGGACTGATGAATATCTTAACTATCACCATAGAAACTTCATCCAGCAACTGAAACAGAGGCAGAGACCCACATCAGAGCACTGGACTGAGCTCCCAAAGTTCGATTGAAAGGTGGGAAGAATGAGAATATGAGTAAAGAGGTTAAGACCATGATGGGTTCACCCACTGACACAGTTTACCTGAGCTAATAGGAGCTCACCAACTCCAGCCAGACTGGGAAGGAACAAGCATAGGACCAAACTAGGCTCTCTGCATGTGGGTGACAGCTGAATGACTTGGAAAGACTAGAGGGTCACTGGCAGTTGCACCAAGATTTATCTTTAATGCATGTAATGGCTTTGGGAGATCTATTCTCTTTGGATGGATACCTTACTCAGCCTATATATAGTATGAAGGGCCTTGAACCTCCTACAAAGCAACATGCCTTACCCTCTCTGAGGATTGAATGGTGGTGGGGTGGAGGGTATGTGGAGGGAATGGGAGGAGGGGAGGGAGGAGTGTGAACTTTAATTGGTATGTATAATGAAAAGAAGATAGTTTGTTTTTTTTAAAAAAAAAGATATAAAAATTGTGTACTTAGAAAAAAATAAAAAGCAGAAAGTTACTGTTCAAGCAAGAAAGTGCCTGAATTTAAAAATAGACAACTTATGTACTTATTTTGCTAAATTGGACTATGTTATATACTTTCATGACAATTATTTTATATAATCCATCCATAAAATTTAAAAGTGCTTACCTTTTATGTATCAAAAACATTAATGTTATTTGAGTTTTCTTTCACCTGAATTTATAATTTATTAAATGGTGATATTTCAAAAACTTGAGGGGAAGCCAAATTTCCCTGGCAACCAAAAGTATAGTAACTACAATCTGTGGAAGTTACATGGTGTATTTCTGTATATTTTAAGTACAAGAATTTCAAGGTCCTGTTACATGTAAATTAAGGCTTGAAAATACTGAAAAATGATCATGTATTTTAAAAGATATTTCTTACTATTGAAAGGTCTAGTATAATATATGAATCACATTACACCAAAATTAACCAGAGTTGCAGGTTAAATTTTCTCCACTTCAACATTATGACATTCTTTCATAATATGAAATGAGTACATTCAGGACAAGGCAAAAAATAAATAAAAACAAACAAGTAATTATTCTCAGAAATAATGATACTAAACTTTGCTAATTTGAGAAATTTATTTTAAATAAACTTTTTTCTTTTCCTCCATTTCAATGAACAACACTATAATAAACATGAATACTAATATAAAGAGAATCAATATTTTGATTGACATACTAAAAGCTTTTTAACTCAATAGATTATGTAAACTATTTCTTTTTGTGTATCTATTTCTACATACACATTTGAAATACCTATTTCCATTTATTTTTCTTTCCATAGTTTAGGGACTGGTAAAAGAGCTGCTCAAAATGCCTTCATGGTTGCCCTTGCCCATTCTATGGTTAGCCAGTGGTTCTGTACACGTTTCTCCACTTCCAATATGGGCTATGTTCCCCAGGGCCTAGTACCAAGCTTCGGAGGCTGCATACAGTCACCCCCACCTGCAGATTAATTTAGGACTTTAGACGCTGTGGCAGTTAACTTAAGGGCTGCCACTGTCCATTTGCCATTAAAATCCTCCTAGGTCTCAACTTGAGGGGAAGCCAAGAGGTTGGTGACCTCTGGCTATTCTCTACCATAACTTCAGATTTTGTTATACTTAATGGTATGATGTTCTGGACAAATGTTTCTTCTTGCACTTTCCTGTTCTCTACCATGTCTTTCCCGGTTGCACAATTCTTCACTCATCTGATAAAAATACACTTTCTCGAGAAAGGTTTAAAAGGTCTAAGCTGAACATTTCTTCCTTCATAGTATCTTCATGGTCTCAGTAGAAGTAGAGATTATTTATGACCTAGAAGTGGTTTCCTCAGATCATGCTAAGCATACTTAGAAATTTTTGAGCCAGTATCTATCACATCAGACCCAGTGAATCTGTTCCTATTGGAAATCATTACTGATGTCCTTCAAATAGTTTCTTTCTGTGGATACTGGAAGGCATCTTACCCCTTATTTGCAGTGTATGAAAGAAGTAGACTTTGAGTTTCCTTAGATTCTGATGAAAGTCAAACACTATCACATCTACCGACTTGGAGAAGTTCAGAATGCTCTAGTATATTTATACATCTTTTCAACAAACATAACAAGATTTACAACTTTTTTCCTGCTAATATCATCTCTTATTTAATTTAATATAATTTTGGAACCAATATTCTCAAGTAAAAACTGTTTCAATTATGTTGGCTTTACTTATAGTTATTGATTTATTCATTCAGAAACTTGTTTCTTGGGTCTTACAAATTACTAGGCACTGTTCTAGAAACTTAATATTGATTTGTAAAAATGATCTTGTTCTTGCATCAGATTCTATGATCAGTCTCGTGGTAGGGAAATGATTGAGAGCATATTTGTAGAAAAATACAAGGGAATATTATGAAAGTACACATTTGTGGACAGTGTGGTTGTAGAGAAAGGATTAGTCCAAATGTTCAGCTTAGACCTTTTAAACCTTTCTCGAGAAAGTGTATTTTTATCAGATGAGTGAAGAATTGTGCAACCGGGAAAGACAGGGTAGAGAACAGGAAAGTGCAAGAAGAAACATTTGTCCAGAACATCATACCATTAAGTATAACAAAATCTGAAGTTATGGTAGAGAATAGCCAGAGGTCACCAACCTCTGAAATGCAGCTAAATTCTTGCTTCTACTGTACGTAAATGGAAACTGAGCTCACACTGGATAAATAACTAAAGGATTTTATCCTTAAGCTAACTGGAACAGCATAATAATTCTAATATGAAATTCTGTATGACACATTCACATGCATGTAAACACACACACACATTAGTGGAAGGCAAAAAGACTTGAATCTTAACATCTGTTTGCCATCAACATAGTCTTATATTCTTTACCGGGGTGTTTTAGTTAAATAAAGAGAACTTTAAACAGGATGCCATAATAAGGATTTCTCATGACATCCCTTGCACATCCATTTGTTAAATATTTGACATATGGAATACTTTGCTTTATGAACATTAGGTTCCCTCATCTGTATATTTTTCATAATTTTTGTATCTGTATGTAAAAATATCCTTATAGTAAAGAAGCAAATTTAAATTCTTTTAAAGAGTAGCCAAATAATATTAAAACTTAAACTAAAATTCTTTTCTAAAGCACAGAAAAGTTACTTGCATGATAACAAGTTAACAGAACTAGACTGAAACCAAATGTTTAGAATTCTACACTAGGTAATTTTTATTATACCCTGAAACTATCCTCAGTAACCTATTATTGGAATAATAAAAGTGTGTGATTTGTATGTTGAGTGAAATTTAACCTAGGCTGGATATCTTACTCAGTTTTGTAGCTTTAAGAGGCCTCATTTTCTGTTCAAGAAATGAAAATGTGAATGTTTTTTCCCACATCTTTCTACTAAACTATTAAAGTACATATAAAATCCTATTTTAACAGCAACTTTCACATTCTTTAAACTTCAAGATATTAATTTGAATGCTTAAAAAGAAATTCTAGACACAAAGGAATAGAGTTAAGCATGGCTTTTTGGTAGCAGCATTTTCTCAGGTAGGCTCGGTTTGCTAGAAGCAAGCAGAGGAATGATTTCTTTAAGAGAGGTCTTCCTAATTCAGTGGTAGCAAAAACAACAAACAAACAAACAAAAAACCAAAGACGGTTTTGAAATTGCAGCTTCCTGGGATGTACTGCCAGTATGAACTCTGGCTCTTTCAAGACACCAAGCATTTAAATGGGGTTTGTGAGCATCATGCTACAAACTGCTTAATGGCACGACATAGTCCCACTGTATACCCGAAACTGGAGTAGTATGCAGGGCTTACAGAGACAGTGAACAGACCTCTGCCACGTTGGACTGGACTTAGTCAAAAGGTAAAGCTGCTTTAGTCTGAGCTAAGCCCCATAGCATTATAAGAAGCAGTCCTGATCAGAAAAGGGTTACAGATATACAATAGAGACAGGTTCAGCTGAGAAAAGACTTCTAGGACACCTGGGAACCCCTCTAGAGCCAAGACTCTAGCCAACCCTAAAATGGCTCCCTTAGTTAAGGTATCTTCTTTCCTGCTCCCATATCCACCCTTCCTCCATCTCAATTATCCCATTCCCCCAAACTCTCCCCAATCATCCCTTTCTCCCTTCTCTCTACCCATCTCCCCTTCCTCCCAATCCACACCAACCCCCCTGCTCCCAACTTTTGCCCGGTGAATTTGTCTGCTTCCTATATCCAGGAGGATAATTATATGTGTTTCTTTGGGTTCACTTTCTTATTTAGCTTCTCTAGAATCACGAACTATAGGCTCAAAGTCCTTTGTCTATGGCTAGAGGCTGCTTATAAGTGAGCACATACCATATTCCAATTTTGGGTCTGAGTTATCTCACTCAGTAAAGTGTTTTCTATTTCCATCCTTAGCATGCAAAATTCAAGATGTTATTGTTTTTTACCACTGAGTAGTACTCTAATGCATATATATTCCACAATTTCTTTATCCATTCTTCCATTGAAGGGCATCTAGATTGTTTCCAGGTTCTGGCTCTTACAAATAATGCTGGGATATTTCACTCAGTAAAGCGTTTTCTATTTCTATCCATTTGCATGTAAAATTCAAGATGTCATTGGTTTTTACTGCTGAGTAAAACTCTAACGTGTATATGTTCCACACCTTCTTTATCCATTATTCTATTGAGGGGCACCTAGGTTGTTTTCAGGTTCTGGCTATTATGAATAGTGCTGCTATGAACATAGTTGAACAAATACTTTTGTAGTATGATAGGACATTTCTTGAGTATATTCCCAAGAGTGGAATTGCTGGTTCCTGAAGTAGGTTGACTCCCAGTTTCCTGAGAAACCACCACACCGATTTACAAAGTGGTTGCAAAAGTTTGCATTCCCACCAACAATAGATGGGTGTTCCCTTTACTCCACCACCACTTCAGCATAGGCTATCGTTGGTGTTTTTGATTTTAGCCATTCTTACAGGTGTAAGATGGTATCTCAAAGTTGTTTTGATTTGCATTTCCCTAATCGCTAGGGAGGTTGAGCATGACCTTAAGTGTCTTTTGGCCATTTGAACTTCATCTGTTGAGAATTCTCTGTTCAGACCAGTATCCCATTTTTTTTCTTTTTTTAAAATTTATTCATTTATTTATAAAAAATTTTCACTTCCTCCCCTCCTCCCAATACCCTCCCATTCCCTCCACTCCCTCTCCTCCTCCCTCTACAGTTCCAAAGAGCAATCAGGGCTTCCTGCCCTGTGGGAAATCCAAGTTCCTCCCCTCCTCCCAATACCCTCCCACTCCCCCCACTCCCTCTCCTCCTCCCTCTATAGTCCCAAGAGCAATAAGGGCCTCCTGCCCCGCTGGAAGTCCAAGTTCCCCCCCTCCCCCCAGGCCCAGGAAGGTGAACATCCAAACAGACCAGGATCCCAGAAAGCCAGCACATGCAGACTAAATAAGACCCAGCGTCATTGTCAATGGCCTCCCAGTCAGCCCCCATGTCAGCCACATTCAGAGAATCCAGTCCCATCACATGCTCCTTCAGTCCCAGTCCAGCTGGACTTGGTGAGCTCCCACCAGACCAGTCCCCTTGTATCAGTGGGTGAACGGACCCCTTGCGGTCCTGACTTCCTTTTTCAAGTTCTCCCTTATTCCGCTCCTCATTTGGACCTTGGGGGCTCAGTCCAGTGCTCCAATGTGGGTCTCCATCTCCATCAATCTTGAGATGAAAATTTCCTCCAATCCTGACTTCCTTGCTCACGCTCTCCCTCCATCTGCTTCTCATTTGGACCTAGGGAGTTAAGTCCAGTGTTCCAATGTGGGTCTCTGTCTTTATCTCCATCCATTGCCAGATGAAGGTTCTATGGTGATATGCAAAATATTCATCAGTATGGTTACGGGCCAAGGCCAGTTCAGGCACCCTCTCCTCCGCTGCCCAGGGAATAATCTGGGAACCTCTTCTTGGGCCTGGGAACCCCTCCAGAATCAAGTCTCATGCAAACCCCAAAATGGCTCCCTTAGTTGAGATACACACCTCCCTGCTCCCACATCAATCCTTCTTCCCTCCCCCATCCCATTCCCCTAAGTCATCCCCAATCCTCCCCCTCTCCCTTCTCTCCAACCATCTCCCATTACTTCCACCCCCCCACACACAAACACCCCGTGCACCCAAGTTGGCCTGACAATCTTGACTAATTCCAATATCCAGGAGGATAACTATATGATTTTCTTCAGGTTCACCTTCGTATTTAGCTTCTCTAGGATCACGAATTATAGGCTCAAAGACCTTTAAGGTTAGAATTAGGGCTAGAATCCACTTATGAGTGAGTACATACCATATTTTTCTTTTTGGGTCTGGCTTACCTCACTCAGTAAAGCATTTTCTATTTCCATCCATTTGCAGGCAAAATTCAAGATGTCATTGTTTTTACCGCTGAGTAAAACTCTAAAGTGTATATGTTCCATACCTTCTTTAACCATTCTTCTATTGAGGGACACCTAGGTTGTTTCCAGGTTCTGGCTATTACAAATAGTGTTGCTATGAACATAGTTTAACAAATGTTTTTGTAGTATGATAGGGCATCTCTTGGGTATATTCCCATGAGTGGAACTGCTGGGTCCTGAGGGAGGTTGACTCCCAGTTTCCTGAGAAACCGCCACACTGATTTCCACAGTGGCTGCACAAGTTTGCATTCCCACCAACAATGGATGAGTGTTCCTCTCACTTCACATCCTCTCCAGCATAGGCTATCATTGGTGTTTTTGAGTTTAGCTATTCTGACAGGTGAAAGATGGTATCTCAAAGTGGTTTTGATTTGCATTTCCCTGATGGCTAAGGAGGTAGAGCATGACCTTAAGTGTCTTTTGGCCATTCAAAGTTCTTCCATTGAGAATTCTCTGTTCAGTTCAGTATCCCATTTTTAAATTGGGTTAATTAGAGTTTTAGTGTCTAGTTTTTTGAGTTGTTTGTATATTTTGGAGATCAGACCTTTGTCTGATGAAGGGTTGGTGAAGATCTTCTCCCAGTCAGAAGGTAGCCTTTTTGTTTACTGACAGTGTCCTTTGCTTTACAGAAGGTTCTCAGTTTCAGTAGGTCCCATTTATTCAATGATTCTCTTATTGTCTGTGCTACTGGGGTTCTACCTAGTAAGTGGTCTCCTGTGCCTATATCTTGTAGACTACTTCCCACTCTCTCGTCTATCAGGTTCAAAGTGGACAGATTAAGGTTGATGCCTTTAATCCATTTGGACTTGAGTTTTGTGCATGGTGATAGATATGGATCTACTTTCATTCTTCTACAGGTTGACATCCAGTTATGCCAGCCCCATTTGTTAAAGATGCTTTCCTTCGTCCATTGTATACGTTTAGCTCCCTTGTCAAAATCAAGTTTTCATAGGTTTGTGGGTTAATATCCAGGTCTTCTATTCGATTCCATACGTCGACTTCTCTGTTCTTATGCAAAAACCAAGCTGTTTTCAAGACTGTAGCTCTGTAATAGAGTTTGAAGTCAGGGGTGGTAATGCCTCCAGAGGTTCCATTATTGTATAAGATTGTTTTGGCTATCCTGAGTTTTTTATTTTGACATATAAACTTGATTATTGTTCTCTCAAGGTCTGTGAAGAATTTTGAGGGGATTTTGATGGGGATTGCACTGAATCTATAGATTGCTCTTGGTAGAATTGCTATTTTTACAATGTTGATCCTCCCAATCCAAGAGCAAGGGAGATCTATCCATTTTCTGGTATCCTCCTCAGTTTCTTTTTTTCAAAGACTTAAAGTTCTTGTCAAATAGGTCTTTCACTTCCTTGATTAGAGTTACCCCGAGATATTTTATGCTATTTGTGGCTATCGTGAAGGGTGAAGTTTCTCTGATTTTCCTCCCTGCTTCTTTATCCTTTGTGTATAGGAGGGCAACCGATTTTTTGGAGTTGATCTTGTATCCTGGCCACATTACTAAAGGTGTTTATCAACTGTAGGAGTTCTTTGGTAGAGTTTTTGGGGTCGCTTATGTACACTATCATATCATCTACAAATAATGAAAGTTTAACTTCACCCTTTCCAATTTGAATCCCCTTGATCCCCTTATGTTGTCTTATTGCTATTGCTAGAACTTCAAGCACTATATTGATGAGGTATGGAGAGAGTGGACAGCCTTGTCATTTTCCTGATTTTAGTGGAATGGCTTTGAGTTTCTCTCCATTCAATTTGATGTTAGCTGTCTGCTTGCTGTATATTGCTTTTATTTTATTTAGGTATGATCCTTGTATCCCCAATCGCTCCAACACCTTTATCATAAAGGGATGTTGAATTTTGTCAAATGCTTTTTCAACATCTAATGAAATGATCATTTTTTTCTTTCAGTTTATTTATATGATGGATTACATTGATAGATTTGCATATGTTGAACCAGCTCTGCATCTCTGGGATGAAGCCTACTTGATCATAATGGATAATTTTTCTAATGAGTTCTGGATTGGGTTTGCCAGTATTTTATTGAGAATTTTCACGTTGATGTTCATGAGTGAGACTGGCCTATAATTCTCTTTCTTGGTTGTGTTTTTGTGTGGTTTTGGTATCAGAGTAACTGTAACTTCATAAAAAGAGTTTGGCAATGACTCTTCTGTTTCTATATTGTGAAATACATTAATGAGTATAGGTATTAGCTCTTCCTGGAAGTTCTTGTAGAATTCTGCATTGAAACCATCTGGTCCTGTGCTTTTTTTTGGGTAGGGAGCTTTTTGATAACAGCTTCTAATTCTTCGCAACTAACAGGTCTATTTAGATTGTTCACCTGTTCTTGGTTCAACTTCCAGTACCCCATTTTTAAGTGAGTTAATTAGAATATTAATGTCTAGTTTCATGAGTTCTTTTCCCATCTAGGTTCGTGGACAGCAGAGGAGAGGGTGCCTAAACTGACCTTCTCCCATAGACACACTGATGAATATCTTGCATATCACCATAGAATCTTTGTATGGTGAGGGATGGAGATAGAGACAGAGATCCACATTGGAGCACTAGACTGAGCTCCCAAAGCCCAGATGAAGAGCAGAAGGAGGGAGAATATCAGAAAGGAAGGAGGACCACAAGGGGTGTGTCTACCCACGGAGACTGTGGATCTGATCTAGGGGTAGCTCATCAAGGCCAGTTGGACTGGGTCTGAATGAGCATGTGATCAAACGGGACTCTCTGAATGTGGCTGACGGGGGGGGGGGGGGGCAGACTGAGATGCCAATGATAATGACATTGGATTTTGATTCTACTTCATGTACTGGTTTTTTGGGAGCCTAGTCTGTTTGGATGCATGCCTTCCTAGGATGGGGGGGGGCTTGGACTTTCCATAAGGTAGGGCTCCCTGACTTCTCTTAGGAATTGAGAGCTATGGAGAAGGGGAGTGGGGGGAGTAGGAGGGAAATGGGAGGAGGTGGAAATTTAAATAAATAAATAAATTTTTAAAAATAATAAAAAAATAAAAATTAAAAAAGACTTCTCAATGGGTCATTATATGTATAAAAATGTATGTAGGCGTGAAAGAGAGAAGAAAAAGAGTATAAAGAGTTATAAAAAGAAGAAAATATTTTTTAAAAAATAATATAAAGTCTTTAAAGAGACAGAATAAATTTGAAGAAAAGGTAATAGATTAAGATAAATAAGCCATAAAGATGGAATATACACAGAGTTGAAATTATATATATATATATATATATATATATATATATATATATATATATATATATAATTGTGTTTTCTTTGTATTTTTTTCAGTGAAGGAGCTAAGTACAGAGAGACATTTATTGTATGAGTTGCTAAGCTAAACCAACATATGTTTTAGATGTATCTTGACTTCAGAATTTGGGTCTAGAGATTTATTGCTTTGGAAAAGAGATTCTTCTTTTGTTTACACAGAGGATGAGAACCTGTGGAATTCTTCCAGAGTAATGTGGTCTAATGGACCAAGACTCCATGAAAAGTTGACATGAGCACCCCCAAAATTACTTCACCAAACAAAAAACAGAAAGCAGTTTGGAGAGAACTACACCCAAATCCCCAAATATTGTTTTGAAATTTTTGTTTACATTTAAAGGGGGAATTGCTATGGATATTTGCATTGTGTGGATCTTAGTTTATTAATACAAATATATATGTATGCGTGTGTGTATGTGTTTGATTATGGTATTGTGTTTGTAAAGCTCATTTTAAAATGTAGTGCATAATTAAGAAATATAGGTTAATAGATAATCATCTATAATATTCATGTTTGTAGTCATGCTAGTTAGATTTTCTAGATGAACAGAGATGTATTTAAAATCTCTGAAAGACTACAGAATATGGGCTTTAAAATGTTTCAAGAACTTAGGAATTTTATTATAGTAAGATACATCTGTTCCTGGCAGCACCAATATACTTCAAAAGGATGGTGGACATCAAAGAGGCTACTTATGAAGTTTGCTAGTCATTTGGACAAGAATCTACTGTTGTTTGAACTGCTTGATGATATGATATATGAGCTGGACTTGCAGGACCCACACAGAAATGACTGCTGAAGCTGCCTACATAAAGGGAGACAGTCCTTTGAGGTTCCTACTTCATGAAAGAGACTGTGAGACATCCTGCAGGACACAGAAGAAAGTGACTGAAAAGCTGTCAATATAGGTGGAATTGTCACTGAAATTTCCTGCTCATGGAAAATTCTATCAGAAACTATGAGCCTGTAGTCGGAAGATGGGTACCTTCCACATTGTAGGGGAACTTGGGGGTGACTGTCCAGGCAGCAAGATGTCTCTGTCAATTATAGAGTTCTCGAAGCTGTTTACAATGCACTTCTGCTTAACTTAGGTAATATATCCTTTTGGAGTCTTCATAAAGTTGAAGAATAGATAGTTATAGTTTTCCTTAGCTATGATAAAAGATACAGTAGATATAAATATTATAACTGTAATTATTGCATGATACCTGTTTTGTAATATGTAATCTTGCTATGTTAAAGTTAAAACCTTCCTTTTTATTTTGACAGAAAAAGGGAGGTGATGTGGGAGGTGATGTATGCTTTGAATATGTTTTAATGCCATTGATTAATAAATAATCTCCTTTTAGCCAGTGGTATAACAGAATATATAACCATGTAACCCCACTGGAAACAGATACCAGATGGAACCTTGCAGTAAGCCACAGCCATGTGACTATACACATATTAATAGAAATGGGTTAATGAAAGTTATAAGAGCTAGCTAGCAATATGCTTAAGTGATTGGCCAAGCAATGATTTTAAATAATATAGTTTCTTTGTGATTATTTTAGGTGTAGGCAGCCTGAAATGAAAGAGTAGCCTCCCCCTACAAATTATAAATTCAAGGTTTTTCATTTCAAACTTAATTCAAAGAAACTCTGTTGTTTATTAAGATTAAGCATATGTACTCGTTAAAATATGTTATCCATTAAACTTGTCATCGCTTCCACTTTCAACTCCTAGGAGATGGTTGTTCTGACTGTTGACACATGGCATAAGAATGCCAATGTAGCACATTGACATGATCAAGTTATATCAGTTTATCCAAGGAGAAGCAAGAAAGATGAGCTATGGGGTAAAACTCTTTAATTAATAGCATAATCCATGTGGTGTTCTGTTTCCCACTTTTCCCCCCACTTTCTACTGCCCTTATTTTGGCATTTCCAGTGGGTTAGACTAGAAGCATCTTGGTAAAATATATATGTAACACCCACTTGGCTGGAGCCTTTCAAAGCCTAGTAGCACTCATAGACTGTCAGTTAATTCAGTTTCCCCCTCTCTTTCTCTTATCATTATTTCCTCCATCCCCAATCTGGCAGTGGTCCTTATGGTCAGACATAATTTAAAGGACCCAGAGAAGTATGCAAATTCAGAGCATCTGGTACTAAATACAAGAGTACTGTAACGTAAAGTTTTTAATCTACTTTGGTCTGTTCTGGAAATGTCAAATTGTTTTTGTTTTTTATGTGATATTATTAAATGAAGAAAACTAAAATTGAAAATGTCTAGAGTTTTATTAATCATGATTCCATTTACAATGTTAGTTCTGTATAAGAGAATGCAGTCACCAAAAAGAAACAATTCCAGTTTGATATCTTACCCATAAATTATATAATTTATTCTTACCAGAACAACAGAAACTTAAACTGAGCACAATTGTTTATATTTTCACGCTTGATATGACCACGATGTACCAATGTTTTACCTTTGACTTTACAAAGAATGAAGATGTGCTACAGTGAATTGGAAGTATAGTTATCTTATCTTTCATTTTTTTCACCTTTTAAAATATATAAGTAGTTACCTAGGAAGGAGCAAATATATCTGATTGTGTTTGGCTCATGAATAGCGGGTGTTGCTTGGAACAGCACTGATTTCGGCATTGAAACCAGCTTTGCATTGGACAAAGAAAAGCAGAATGCCAATGCTTTACAGTTACCTCGTACTCACTGAGTTTTATTGGTTTCCCACTCATCTTGGGCTCAGTATATTGTAGTATTTCTGTATAGCTCTAAATGTTCCATGTAGACTGGAGCACAAAGATCAATGTACATGTTTTTTAAGTGTGT
Source organism: Myodes glareolus (assembly GCF_982192425.1). Lineage (NCBI taxonomy): Eukaryota > Metazoa > Chordata > Mammalia > Rodentia > Cricetidae > Myodes > Myodes glareolus. The sequence continues at coordinate 8,766,742 of NC_142050.1, forward strand.
TTTTGATGTGCATTGTTCACTGTCTTTTTGGAGTTCTCTTAAAAGAAAAATAACAACAATATAACCATTAAGAATTTAAAGTGATTGTTCTCTGGACAGAGGAGAGGGTGCCTGAACCGGCCTTGGCCCATAACCATACTGATGAATATTTTGCTTATCACCATAGATCCTTCATCTGGCGTTGGATGGCGATACAGACGGAGACCCACATTGGAGCACCGGACTGAGCCCCCCAAGATCCAAATGAGGAGCAGAAGGAGGAAGAAAATGACGAAGGACTGCGAGGGATGCTATCACCCACTGATACAAGGGGACTGATCTAATGAGAGTTTACCAAGGCCAGTTGGACTGCGACTGAACGAGCACGTGATCCAACCAGATTCTCTGAATGTGGCCGGATTCTCTGAATGTGGCTGGCCTGGAGTCTTTCTGAGAAGCCATTGATAATGACACTGGGACTAGTTTCCTCTGCATATACTGGATTTTTGGGATCCAGTCTGTTTGGATGCTCACCTTCCTGGACCTGGAGGGAGGGGGGAGGAACTTGAACTTCCCACAGGGCAGGAAACCCTGACTGCCCTTAGGGACAAAGAGGGAGGAGGAGAGGGAGGGGGGGAGTGGGAGGGTGTTGGGAAGAGGGGCGTAAATGGAAACTTTTATAATTTAATAAAATTACTTTCAAAAAAAAAAGAATTTAAAGTCAGTCATATCAGATAATTATATCATTTACAGGGACCATGAATTTGGTTATTTCTGCTTAGTTGAGACCTACTTATCTCTAAAAACTCATGCTATATGAGGTTTGAATTTGTTGATAAAAGTCCTGACTTTGTGATATGCAATATTCAAGTAGAAACTACATGCAGAGTTATGTTTTTAGATGTGCCATTTATTTTCTTTACAACTTTATTAACATCTAACACCAAACACAATGGAAGATATTTTGAGTATAGTATTTGTGTGATTAGCAGATATGATAAGTTAAAAGGGTACAGTAGCCATGTAGGGAGTGTGTTGTTTATAAAAGCACACATAAATTAGAACATGTTCCTTGCTGACCCATCTGTGAAGGCACAAGAAGGCACCATTTGATATTGCAGGTCTGGAAAAACTTCTTCATAAAATAAAAATTCCAAATATAACCTTGAATTTTTAAATCTTCAGAACTGTGAAAAATTAGTCTCATTTCAGCAATTCAGTTTATAACATTTTGATATGGATAGTCTGAGGTAATATATATCACTCAGATAATTTCTGAGTGTACATCATTAATTTACTTTTATCTCTGGTTATTTTATTGCTGTAATCTGTCTAAGCACTGAGTTCTAGTATTGTTGTTTGATAGTTGCTTACCTGTTGTTTCACAATATTTTGGCATTTAGTAAAAAGACAAATGTAGAGAGAAGAAACAATCCGAAAGTATCACACATTTACACTCACAAGAACACCCTAATTTATCCCTTTGTATACATTTAAACACAATAGGATAAACATTGGCTATATAATTACTTGATATCTATTAGTCTAAGTTATCTTTAAATATATAAAAGAAAATCTAACTTTACCAGTGTATATACTTCTAATGATCAGTAGTGAACAACACAGATTCATATAAATAAAATTATATATAAGTATGTAGGACATAGATAAAAATCTCTCTATTTCCCCATCTATGGAGATAATATCCTATAACATATGTTACTTTTAAAGTGAGTAATTTTCATGCAATTGTTTATTTATTTGTTTATTTATTTGACATGTAATCATTTTTAAATTAACTTTAGCATATCTAGTAAGATCTTCTCTGAATGCCTTTGCAGACTGCCCAAGATAACTTCTTCGGTAAAGGAGGACTTTGTTCTATCACTGCTCTTTGAATTTAGGTTTGCTAGTGTTTTATTATGCTACGATTTATATAGAACCTTTGCATCCATGAATGCTTTACCTCAATGAAGATGAATACAGAGAGTAATACTTGTGTTTTTACTCATAGTCCTAAGGATGGGTGATTCTGAAATATAACACCTACTCCACCAGAACCTGGTCTCCTATGAACAGTTATTTCCCATGCACACATAGCTTTATACCTATAGTTTAAATTTAAGTACTAATTCTCTTAACAGATTTTGTTTTCTTTTTATTCACAATATTTCTTTTAGCAAGAAACTGAACAGCATAAAATAAATGCCACCATCTTGTGGGAGCAGATTTTGAATAACGTGTCAGACAAATATTTTCAAAACATGTCTGGTTGTTAATTTAAAATTAGGTTGGGCCTGCAACACAGTTGGGAAACTCAGCTTTCATTGCTTACTTAACACAAATTTGCCTGTGATCTTGGCTCAGTTGATCAAGGCACCTTGTAGGCCCAGCCAAATCCCAGCCTCCTTTAATCTTTGACAAGGAAGCAGACTTTCTGTTCAAATAGAATTCATACTTAGAATCTTTCAGTGCTGCGCTAAAACTCACAAAATAATCAAATGAATGATTTCTTTAACTGAAATGCTTAGTAATAGAGGTCAGTTTTTCCAAGTTGTATAACCACCATACAGAAGCAGGAACAAGAGTCATTTCCTAACCTTCTTTGACTTTGGGAACACAAAGTGAAGACTCTTAGTCTTCATTTCAGATGATAGAAAATTATGTTTACTGGTAAGGGACAAGATTGACAGGATTTTTTTTTAATCACCACAACATTGGTGTGCAGAGAGTGACTGAAGTATTTACATTGGTATAAAAAAATCAAAGAAAATCTTTAAGTTAAGGTAGCTACAAGGATTTCTACAGACACAGGTATTGGAAAGGAAACTTGAAGACTAACAGAAAAATATAATATATAGCATAAATTACTAAAAGTGACTTGAATCCCGATTTAAATGAGGTCTAGAAATCTTCCTGTGGTGATTCCTAAAAGAAAACCTTGTTAGGTTATCAGATCTCACTGCTGACTTCAGCATGTGGTCAAGGTTCTACAGTAGTGTAACATGACATTCTGAGTGGGCACACATGACATTCTGAGTGAGCACACATAGAATCAAGGAAAACTTTGTGCTTTATAGTAAGTCAGATTATCCTGTTATATCTTAAAATAAGTTGAGAATCATATCAAGTTTCATTTCAAGCTAATATTAAGCTAGTGTTTAACAGAGGTTCTCAACTTGGGTGTTGTGACCCATTTGATAATCAGATATCAGATACCCTGCATATTATATATGTACAATATGATTCATAATAGTAAAATTACATTTAAGAAATAACAAATTTTATGTTGCGAGCTCACCACAACATGAGGAACTGTATTAAAGGTCACCCATTAGAAAGGATGAGAAACACTGTTTTAGGCTACATTATGATACATAATTAACTTGCAAGATGGAAAAGAATGAATCAACTAAAATTTTCAGTAATATTTAGATATTTCTTAATGAATTATTAAACAAATATACAATTGAGTTTTAGGGTTAAACTTACTGATTTCAATATATTATAGTAAAATATAGGAAATTATTAACTTTCACCCTGTGTTTAAGTACATATTTCTTGCACACTTCTGTACTTCAAGGTCTATGCATGATACATAAAGAACATTGAGTAATATTCTAAGTACTAAAGCCTGTTCAGAAGAGTTTAAGTGTAATAACACCAAATATTAAGACTACCCCAATGCATTAATAAATGCAGTAATGTTATCATATATGAAAAGAGTACTTTGGTATGATGATGACACACATTACTAGGATGAAATACAGTATCCTGTGATTACTATTGAAAGTACTTGGAAAATTATAGATTTCCAAAAGTATCTTTAGTTTATTTTTAGAAAAAGTATATCTACACCCACACATCATTTTTCTTGTATCTAAATGTTTCTTAAAATTATATGGTATGATGAAATTATAATGGTAGATTGCAAGTACATATTGTAATGAAAATAAGAAATATAACATAAAATATATTTGACAAAAAGTTGATATCATATAAAATGCTGAAAATGATGTGTCAGGTCATGTATTAACAAAGTTTATGGATTTATTTCAGTGGATCACACTTGCATTGATATCATATTTAAAATGTACATATTTTAATGTTAATTAAACTGCCATAAGATATTCTTACCACCAATGTTATTAAATGGCTTAATAACATTAATTGCAATAATTGTTTGGCAAAGTGGATTTGAATGGCTTTTTTTCCTGCTGTTTAATTATTTCCATTTCAAATAATTCCACCAGAATGTTTCTGGTGATTTGTGTAGTATTTCTATTTTATTCTGCAGTTTTTCATGGATGAACAAGAGAAAGTTTGCAGAAATATTTAAAATTACATGTATGGGGAAGAAAATATAAGCTACCTGCTTCTGCATCATCATTTACTCTTTTAGGATTTAAACTATTCTACACATGCTTGAAATTATTCTGAGGGCAAATGCTTTTTTCTGTGAAAACCGTCTGCTTTGTATGAATGCAAAGCAGTGTCATAGTACAATTTAATGAAAAAACAGAACCAACACTGAACTTTTCGCTGTGCTAATTAATTATGAATAAAATCTTCACCGTATACTATTGTCTGCAGCTCTGTGAAGATCATCTAGGTACAAGGAAATGACACAACATAACAATTAGGTAAACCTTTGCAAATGCGAGAGCTAATGAAGAAACAAGAAACTAGGGCCTGCTGGAAGATGGTCAATTTTAAATTTGAAAATTCTTCTAATCAAAAGCTTTCATAAAGATGGTACACTAGTTACACATCAGTCCTTTTGACTTTGAATGGAGGCATTAGGAGGAAGTATACAGATTGACTGACAACACTGTTTCTTTAGATTTATCAAATGACAAGGCACTCTTGGTTCTCAGTGTTTTCACATTTCCTGGGGGAAAATTCATCATCATTTTCATATTAAAAACCTTCAGTAGAACATGTTCTATATTTATTGTGGTTATCAAGCTTTAAACACAGAATCAACTATTCTTTAAAAGAAGGCCTTTGAGTCTTTGCAAATTACATTCTTCAAAATCATATGTGATAGCCTTCTGCAGTAAGAAAATACTTTTCTAGGGAAGATATTCAGCATACAGGGTGAGGAATGGAGAACAGAATCTTGCTTGAAAGGTTAGAGAATGCTTTCAAAAGAGGTTTTTTTTTCCCTGATAGACCTTGATCTTTTTATAAGGAAAAATTTTCTACACTAATTATCACAGGTGAACACATCAAATCAAATTGATGTGACAGTATACACAAGATCTGTAAGCTCGGCCCAGAAGAAATCCTGGCATGGACAGAAGATGTACCTGGAAGTACAATCATTACTCCTAGCTAAGGATATATGGGGAATTGATATTTGCTAGGAGAGTTAGTTTTCCTTAAGTGTGTCATTCATAGTGGGCCAAAAACATCCAATAGATGGCCACACAGAGAGGGTATGTAAGAAACACCAATTTGATACAATGTTCTTTAGATAATTAATTAGAACACACATATGAGTGAATATGGAATGGGATGGTAAACTGGGAGGAGCTGAGGAAAAAAGAGTTGCATGTGATCAAAATGTAATGAATGAGTTCTCAAAGAATTAATTAAATTATCTTAAAAATACACAGTTACAAAATATCTGTGAGGTTCTTAGAATTCTAAGAACTCAATTATTCTAACAATTACCCAACTACAAGCTTTGTTCAGGTAGTTATAGAATTAGATAATTGGAAACCATGCAACAATATTTCTAAGCATGTAAGGACATTTTGCTTCCATTAGCAGTAATAATGTCTGAGAAAATATTCAAATTTCTTGAAGCAGGTTGCTATTAATTGTTAGAAAAAATAGTTCTGGGGGTGTCATTCGGTTGTAAAGAACTGGCTTTTAATATGTGAAGCCATAGATTTTACCCCTTACACAACTGTTGAATAAAGTATTGGGTATATCCCCATTCTAACGTTAATGATGAAAGCTAGTTTTAATAATCCAAAAATTTAAGTAATAGAGTTGTTATTGAGTATTGATACTTAATTTAAAAATTATGAAGAAAGTATAATAAAGTTGCTGATAGGAAAGTTTTCCATTTCCCAAAAAAGATTAAAATTTACAATTACCATTTCTAAAAAAAAAATTTGACACTAGATACTCCATTAGTAGCATCTCAGCTTCTGAACGTTTGTTGAGGTATTTTTCTTTCCAGTAGAACATTTTCTCCATTTCAGATTTATCATGGCACATAATGATTAAAAGGTGGGAATACTATTTGCATTGTATAAGAGGAAATTCATTTGACAAGAAGCCTATGCTGTTATTACATTCTTATTGCAATTTCAGTTGATTTCCCACAAGATGTCCTGAGTTCAACTTCTAGCACCCAGGTGAATGAAGAGATGCATGGGTAAATGAATGAAATAATTACCAGTCTTACATCCCATGAGAAATGCCTGACTTCTAGGGTGCTTCTGTGTGATGTTCACTCACAGCTACCATTATTTTGTGTCCTTCCCACTGCCACTCTGAAACAATATACATCACTCCTGTTTCTTACAAGTAGCATAGAATACTGTCATAAATTATATTTGTGTAGGTGTGTTTTACTGATAAAAAACTATGAAACATAACACTATTTTAATGTGGATTTCGAATTTCGAGAGAATATGAAAAATAGATCTAAAAAAAAAAAAGGAAAGAAAAATAGATCTTTACTCTGATTACAATATTGTTCTTTTTTGGTTGTACACACTAGAGTTTTCATAATAATCATAATCATTTTGATATAATTGAGATAAAGTCCTGAGTTCAGGTCATTTATATGATACTATTTACATTATTTAATCTTATTTTGGGAAAGGCATAATACTGAGCTTGGGTAAAAACTTATGGCATTTTAGCTGGCAGACTTAGGATTTACCCTATTGGAATTTCTCTTTTTTTTTGTAAACATGTGAGCTTCTAAAAACAAATCAATCAATGTTCATTCTTCCTTTCTCCCTCCTTTTCTTTCTTTCTTTCTCCTTCTCTCTGCCAGCCTCTGTCTGTCTCTGTCTCTACTTGTCTCCATCTGTCTGTCTTTCTCTTTTTGTCTCTCTCTCTCTCTCTGACTCTTGTTGGTCTCTTTTCTCTATTTGGATCTTATTCTGTCCTTCAGTATTTCTAAGAATTATTATTTGTAATGCGGTTTATTAAAAATATGTCCTCAATATATTGTGTGATTTAGAATAACTAAAATAATACTGAGCAGATAAATCAAATATAGCCTAATGTTTATGAACTTTTAAAAAATTTTAATTCAAGAAGTGTGATAAAATCTTCTAAAAATTCTTAGATAAATTTCATGGCATTATAAAATAAAAGGGCCTTTCAATTAGTTTAAAATTTGTAGATTTCATGATGATGATTTCTTAAGACATTTGACATGAACTTTAGATTTAGAGAATCCATGTCTTGAAAAGTTTAGTTTCAACTGGTTATAGAGATACTGGTAAAGATTCAAGTATTCAAGGATATTGGGAGGCAAGATGTCTACAAAATTAAAGGAAATCTCAGATATCCAAGAAGTATTGTACTTTAGTATTGAAAAAAATTAAAACCCATCTCTAATGTGATATATAGGCACAGTAACAGAATTTGTGCCAATATCAATATTTAAGTTTATTAACTCAACCTAATTTCAATTTTGCAGTATTTTTTTCTGAGTAGTAAATGCTTCAAAAATGACTCATGCATTAGAACAGTTGTAATAGATAATACTGCATAAAAGGCAAAGTCAATACTCTATTGTGAAATCAGGTACACTTGATGCATGGTATTTAAGACTATGCTATAAAGAAGTGTGAAAAATATCAACTTTATGATAACCTTAGTATGAGTTGTGGGATGCTTAAAGTACAAAATATATTTAAAAAATAGCACTGCATACTACTTGTGGTTAGTTTGCTGAACATAATTTTCACAACTGATTGAGTCTAATTTTTGGTTTAATTTATTACAGTTGATAACAAAGATCTATATTTGGTCATTAAATAATTATTTGAAAACAATTTTATATCTTTTGTGTAAGTAGGTTGTAAAGACTAAACAAAAACTCTAGAGCTATTAAACTTTTATTTTTGCTCAATTAGATGTATGAAAGTTCATCCTCTATTCTTATCTCTCAAGATTTTTTTGACCAAAAGAAGAAAATCAGTATTTCATGACATTTATTTTGTACCTTGTATTTAGGTATTGTGTGTACAATTTTCATGGCATTTTCCCTCTACAAGTAAATCTTAATAAATGCAATTAGTGATGAGAAAAGAGTTTGCCTATATTCTTTACCTTCTATAAAAAGGAGTTCTTATCCCATGTGGTATAAGGTGTCTCTAAAATCCTATGACATTTAATATTCTTATAAGAAATTTATAAGATATTCAGATAGGTAATCTAGGGACAGTTAATGTTAATATTTGCAAATACATGAAAATGTGTGTGAAATATTGAAGATAAGTAAAGCTTCATCTTCATATTTTGGATAGAGATGGAGTTCATAGTCCCATGTCCAGTAAGCAAACAAAACTCTGTGTGTTATATTTTACTTTAAGAAATAAAGATTGCCTGAAGATCTGAGAGCCAAAAGTCCCACTTCTCAGTCTTACAGGCCAGGTTATGGTAAAATACATCTTTAATCTCAGTAACCACAATAATACACATGTCTAATCCCAGTAACCACACTAGTTGTCACAGAAATTGGGTGGTACATACCTTTAATTCCAGTGGTACATATCCCAACCCTCGAGAGAAATATAAAATGCATGGAGACATCTCTTGAACACAGTCTCAGTCTGAGATTGCTGGAGGGAGGATCATCATTTTTGGTAGAGTTAAGAACCAGTGGCGGACTGTTTTGCTTCTTGGATCATCAGAATGAATCCCAACTTCTGACTATACTATTAATACTATACTATACTATTAATTGTGCTTCATTTGGCCCATGTGGTTTCCCACACCACATGTAATGGGACTGGGCAGAAGGTTCCGTCAAACAACCACAACTGTAACACTTGCCAGCCAATAAAGATTATTGTAACTACAAGAATTTACTGAACTCTCACCTGAAGGTAAGCTCATTTGATTAATAAGTAAATAAATAAATAAGTTTGAGAGTTACATAATAGGAGACAATATCAACATCCAGGAATTTAATAACCTTCTTGCTTATATTATGGATGATATTCTGCAATGTTTATATGGTTTCTCCTATGCAACTACTTATTTGATATTTGGATTTAGCTTTGTTTTTCACATTATGTCCTTAAAAATGGTTTGATAAAAGAGCCAATAATTAGGCATTTTTAGAAATGAAACAGTCTTTATGCACTAATAATGAGCAGCTGTTTGACAGGATTTATACCATCAAAAAACAAAAATAAGCTGAAAAATTAATACTATTGAAAAGGGTAATATCAATTTGACAGAAAAATTTAATTCATGTAAAGGTGAAAAAATTATCTTAACGAATTCATACTATTGAATTTTACAATCAAAATTTATTAAAAAGTTATGATAGAGTATCTCTCCAGAAAGGTACTCCATATGCCATCCAAATAACATCCAAAGATGAGAAGTTATCATTATTAGAAAATTTCAAACTTTGCAACCATATGTGTAAAATAAATCCTGGATGTTATATGAGTCTAATGAAATCATGAGAAATATTCACAGGTCAAGAGATTCAAACTTTATAAAAGACAGTGGTAAAAAAAAGTTGAAACAATTGGAGAAATCATTAGAACTGATGAGCAAGGAGTAAAGGTACAAGGACAAGATTTAAAGATTTAGTATAGCAAGTATATGTCAGAGTCAGAGATGACTTACCAAAGGTTTTAGCTACTTATCCCTTAATAATCTCTGACAAATCATCCAAAAGGATTCAGTGAATGTAAATGGAAAGCTAAAGGTATGGCTAATCTAAAGGAAATTAAGCCAGCAGTAATTTCTTATGGCTTGTATTCACCATGGGTTAAGGAGATGGTGAAAACCTGGGCTTCAAGCAATATGGCTTCCCCACATGACTGGCTTGAATTAGTTTCAACAGTCCTGGAACATTGGTGACAACTACTGTGGAAATGCAACTAGCAAGAAGAGGCACAAATTTTAGAAGAACAGGGATAAGCAAAAAAGTTTGAGGCTTTCCAAGAACAAATTTTTGGTGAGGGTACTTATGTTGATCCATAGGATCAAGTTCTTTATGATGAACACATCTTTTCCCTGTGCCACACAGAAGCCTTAAATGCTTGGGGCAGGATTCAAGAACTAAGAAAAATGATTGAATCAAATACTAGGGTTAAATAAAGCCAAAGAGAACCCTTTAGGGACTTTTTACAATGATTAGCAAAGGCTATAAAATAGGAGTAACATACACAGAGCTAGACAAGTATGTATTGTATCTCTGTCTTTTGAAAATGCCAACTTAGAATACAAAAAGATTCTTGGATCTTTAAGGGCTAGATCAGCATCAATGGATTAATGAATTCTACATACAATGAACAATGAGAAATTTGACTTTAATACTGAGGCTTGGGTAGGAGAAACAATTTCCAAATGTATGAGGAGACATCAAAATATCAAATGTTTTAATTGTGGTAGAATAGGGCATCTGAGAAAAGGGATTGTAGACAATGAATTCCTAGAAATAATGTCTCAGAAATAGTGTCCCTTCCATAAAGTTCAAAAATAGATGCTTTCAAACTTCTGGATTACAAAGAAGATGTGGCAAAGGCCAACATTGGACCAATGAATATAGATCTGCAAAAAACAAACAAGGAAACCCAATATCATTGGGAAACTCCTTGGGGGAGCCTCTCACAGGCACCCAGGTCAAATGTGGTCCAGTCATTCCCAGTCACTTTGGAGGACATGTCTCACCAGGAAAATTAAAAAAAAAAAAAATTCAGTGTCTGCTAAAAAAAAAAGCCATACACTTTAGATGATGAGTTAAACATGGGGGATGAGTTAAAAATTCCAATAGGAAATAAGAAATGCATATTTTGGCAGACTTCTTTAAATGATCAAAGACCAAAGCTAAGAGTCCATATAAAAATGTTGTTATTGATGATGTGACTATCATTACTCCAGAATTTTGACATCTGAATTGGATTCTTCAAGAGGTACATGTTCATTTTCTAGGAAGTGGAATTCTATCTCATGTGAAACAAGGCATAGGATGGGTTGAATTCCTAGGGCCAGAAAGACAGAGAGGTAGGCTGAGATCATATGTGGCTAATGTAGCAGTGAATTTATGGGACTGTGATATGCTGCAGCAATGGAATACCCAGATTAACATTCCCACAGTCCCAGAAACTCATGTTTCTGTGAAAGATGTTATAAGGTACTACAAAAGAAGGTTACCAGCCATTAAGGTTGTACAACAAAATCAAACAATTAGCAAGCCTTCAAAGTTAAAAACAGCCCTACCATTAAAATGGTTAACAGATGAACCAGTATGGGCTAAACAATGGCCTTTAACAGATGAGAAACTGTAAACTTTAGAACAACTGGTACAAAGCAACTAGATGCTTACCATATTGAGGAATCAACCAGACCTTGGAATGCTCCGCCTTCATTGTGCCTACTTACAATAATTCTCACCCTTCTAGGATATATAAATGGAGCATCCTCCCACAGAGAATGTTCAGTAATCCCTTCTTGTGTTAATAATTTGTAAGTCAGCCATTGGAAATAATAGGTAAATATTTTTCTAATCTATAATTTAAAATTATAAGACATTTTGCTTTCTGCTTCTAATGTAGATACTTTAGAAAGAATTTTTGAAGTAGTAAAGAAAGCTTTGCCTAAATGCAGATCACAAATTGCTCCTGGAAAAATACAAAGAGATTTTGTCAATTACCTGGGTTATAAAAATATGTTTACACAAATTTAGTACAAAAGAGGCACAAATTAGAAGAGATTGATTGTGGAATGTTAACTACTTTCAAAATTTTTTAGGAGACAGTTCCAGTTTTCAACCTGCTGTTGTTATAATACCCAATCTAATAGTTCATTTAAACAAAACCTTAAAAGGTGACAAAGACTTAAATAGTCCCAGGTAATTAACTGCTGAAGCTGAGAAAGAATTGACTGTGGTTGAAGAAAAATTAGAGGAGGCACATGTGGATCGAGTGAATAGAAATCTTAACTGCATTGTAGTCATATTGCCTTTCAGAATTTTCCCTACAGGAATTTTAATGAAGAGGGAAAATAATATCTTAAAATGGATCTTTTTGTCACATAAACCAAATAAAAATTTAAAACATATGTGGAAAAGTTCTTAAAATTAACCATAAAAGGAAAAGTAAGATGTCATCAACTAGCAAAAAAAATACCCAGCAGAGATAAAAGTGCCTTTTAATACTGAAGAAATTAAAAAATTACTGGAAGACAATGAACCCTGGCAAAGAGCTTGTGCTAATTTTTTATGAGAGATTAATAGCAATTATCCCAAAAGTAATGTAATTAAACTTATAATGAGAACTATTTTGATTCTTCCCCACTTTGTATGTGATACCAATAACTAAATCTAGTACATTCTATATTTATGCAAATAAATTAGAAAAGGTAGATTACAAATCAGAAGACTTAATTACCAAAAGGCAGAATTATATGCTATCCTAATGGTACTAAGGTATTTTAAAGAATCTCTCAATATAGTCACTGATTTGCAACATGCAGAGAGTTGTCTTACATATTGATACCAGATGAAGCAGAATTGATTTCATTATTAATTCAGATTCAAGATATAATCAGGAAAATAATTGGCATTTTCCCATATACATAACACATATCCAATTCCATATGGATCTGCCAGGTCCTCCAGCACAGGATAATGCTGAAATTGATTGATTATTGATTGAAAATGTGCTGAAGGACTCAGAATTTTATAAGAGACATCATGTCAATAGAAAAGGTTTAAAGACAGCATTTTCTATTACAAGGAAACAATCTAAAGAGATTATAAAGAGATGTCCTTCTTGTTCTTTTTATAACCAAACACTGCTACCAAAGGGTATTCAAAGGAATGAGATTTGGCAGATGGGTGTGTTCTACTTTAGAGAATTTGAAAAATTAAAATGTGTACACCACACCATTGATATTTATTCAGCTTTTCAATGGGCAACTGCTTTGAGCTCAGAAAGGGCTGATTCAGTAATCGCACATTTATTGGAAGTTAAGACTATTATGGGTATACCTGCACAAATTAAAACAGATAACGGTCCAACTTATGTGTCTAAGAAAGCTTTACTCCAAAATTATGATTCAGCTGAATAGCTCTTTGGCAGAATTGAACCAAGAGGAATCTTAAAATAAATAATTTCTATTATAATTGTAAAATGAAAAAGCAAACAGTGCTTAAAGTAAATGACCAATCAAATAAAATTACATTCATTAATAAATATCTAAATATGATTATGGAAAGCTGTTAGTGTAAAGTTTGAAAGCTATTATTAACAGTTTTAGCTTCCTCTAAAACTATAACCTAAATGTAAATCTTCTGTGTTAGTTACTTAGACTCATGTATTTTCTTACAGAAATAGAAAACACTTACCCAATTTGGGAGTGCTCATATAGCTTTTCCATATAAACACATAAAAAATATTTTATTTATACTCCTAAGTATGATTTCTAGTTTGCTTTTCTCATGCTAAGTGAAATAAAACTCTGATTAGATGTTGAATCAACTTCCTCCTTTTAGTACTAGAGGTAAAAGTATTTAGCATCATGTTTATTTGGATTTTGATTAGGAACAATCTTTATTCTTAAGTTTTAATCATCATCCTAATAATTCAATTACATTTTAACTAACTAATTAACAAATTTAATATATCGATGTACTTGCTTTATTTATTTTTTACTAAATTCTATATGTTTACATAAGGTTAAAATCTATAAACGACATAAATAATAAGTTCAGCAGATCTACATATAATAATAGCAATCATGTATCATTATTATGTTTGCCTAGCTTTCAAATATTTTATATTGGTCTGTCTGAGTAGGAAAACACATTATCTATTTTATTTTTCAGTATAAAATAGCATTTTTGTTGCAAAATTATAAATGGCTTTTGAAAATTTTCTCATTTTATCTTACGAAGTTTTTCTTACTTCATCTGTAACTAAAAATATAAACCTTACTTACTGTTGACAATCACACTTTATCACACTTTTCCTAAGTAAAATCATGAAAGACTCATTCAAATTCTGATGTAACAATCAAGATGTTCTGATTGCTTATCCTTTTTTCAATCTCCATAGAATGCATGCATGCTTTCTATTGCTGTTAGCAATGGCTTTCCATGAGTCTTGAGGGTGCCTACCAAGCAGCAATTTTCTGAAAATAAACATACTGTTTAGCTCTTCTCCCTCTACTTCTTTTAAGTCCTTTGTTGGCTGTTGAGGAAACAAATTCTGAGGCTATAACAATCTGCAGCCTACCAAAGGGATTTTCTCAGCACTTCCAGAATCTCATTATGTGACACTATGGCTAAAATCACTTTCTCTGGTAATGAATGCCACCCATAAAAAGCAGTTGGTTCCCTAGCTTACTTTCCCTGTGTAATGATGAGCAATAGTGTGCCCTTGTCTGTTCCACATTCAGAATCTTTTTCATCAACAGCAACATCCTTGCCATTATAGATTTCTTAAGAATTATTTTAACTTTTTTTTTTTTGCCAAAATCGTGGAATTTTATACAAATAAAGAAATAGTTTTAAGCTGTGGTTGCAAGTGATAGGAAATTAATACCTAAGTCAATCTTTATCAATTCTCTGCACATCGGGATCATTTGAGGCATACCATGAATGCTGGCCTACACTCTAATAACTATATTCATATTCAAGTGCTGTTTTGCATGGGAACTCCACATCTCACAAGTTCTCAAAAATCTGGCCAGGAAAATATGTGGTGAGAAAATTTAAATTGGTCTACTCCCAAAAGTGTAAAATAAATAATAATATTATTATTAATAATAATAATGATAATAATAAACTGCCCATAAGCAGCTTTCATTTTGCATATCTTCACACCTTACAATTCAGTTAGCACTGTGAGCAAGCAGTCAGCTCAGGTTTTATATTACTGGATTTAACACTAGTGTAGATACCGCAAATCTGTATTGGCATAGACTCACCTCTAACCGAACTGAAATAAATACCAAATAAAATTAAACACCACCCTTTCTGTCTCCACTTAAAAAAGACTCTTCTTAGAGAGAGAATAGAAAACATACAAAAGTTATGACTTGGAAATTTCTAGTCAAATCTTTAATTGTCTGCTAATTTTATCTTCTCTGTAAAATTTGGTAACAATTTGCTTATTCTGTTTTCACTTAAATGGAAATACTTAGTAGCCACCAAATTCCAACTTTAAGATAAAATCACATATTTTATTGAGGAAAAAGTAAATACATTACAACTGACAAAATGCTCATTTCTTCTTTCTAGTGTAGTTTTAGTAGCTGTGTCAAGCATAGATCTTAAATTCACTGGTATTTAAGATCACCTAGAAATGTTAGTGTTGATGGAAGTTGTCAGTCTGTGTTCATAAAGTCCCTCACTGACCTTTTATATTTATACGAATAAAGTTTGTTGTCATGTTCATGAAGATGAAGATACCTGAGCTGTTGGAACAGAGGTCCTGTTTTTAGATATAAGATGTAGCTTTCTATTGCTCTTAAATTAGTATTTTTGTTTACAAGATTATGTATTTTGGATGGGAAACATCCTACATTCTCATGTATTTCAGCATACTGGTTTTTGCTTTTATTCTGAGATTATCATCTTGTTAAGATCTGGGGCAAGAGCAAATAAAGACAGCAATTCAATAGCAACACTATTTCCTTCTCCCAGTGTTTGATAGTTAATGACTATCTAATCAAACAAAAAGCCAACAAACAATCTCCTGATTTAATTGTCTATGTAGACACAATTAAAAGGACAACAATCTCTTAAGTAGAGTACAAAAAGGGAACCAATCAGTAGTATAGAATGCAAAACTCTAAATTAAGCATAGAGAATTGGAACCTATATTACACAAGCATATCATTCAAAGACTCCATTTCTATCAATTCATAGACTTCAAAGAAAACCTAAAACGCTTAAGAAGGCTTCCCTTCACTATTTAAGAATGTATTTATAGATGAAGATACTCTTATCACATTAGCATGCCACTCCAAGTAATTTATATTTCTACTTCAGCTAATACTATTTACACTAATAATTGCTCATACTTCATAAAGTACCATCCACATGTTTTCACCTTTTAATTTGATTGTGCTAATCATATAAAATTAGAGAATAAATCCTTTAATGATAACAGGTGTGCTTGTTAGCATGCTTAATGGGTATTTTGATTAGTTCAAACCAAAGTATGCAAACAGTTTTGATTACCTGTATACAGTATAGCTTTACAGAAAAACTCTAAAATGAAGTCATAAAGAATTTCCCAATTGCAATTTGCAAAATTTCTTCAGGCTAAAGTAATGTTTTCGAGGAATCAAAAATAAAAATTTTTGACAGTGTCATACTGAGCTTAAAGTTAAAAATTAGTTGCCCAATTATTGAGCCCATCAGTTAGTAGCACTAATATTTTGGAACCCTAGTTTTTCATTTATTCACAATGTTTTGTGTGTTTGACTTCAAAATGTGTCCAAAATCCACAGTATTTTCAGAGCATAACTAGATAATACCATTAATCCTTGCTGACAGTCAAAATTATATAAAGTTGGCTTTTCACTTCTATGAAAAAATAATAAAGAATAGTAAATACACCAATACATAAGTTTATCTCTTATTTACCTAAATAATGTGCTTCAACACCTAATATTTCTAAGCTATTTTAATTCTCTAGAAACATTTGTTTTTATGTCTTTTATCTTAAAATTCAGGTTTTAGAGAGAAGTGACAAGTTTACATTTATTGTAAAGCTGTGCACTTGTTGCTATATTAAGCAACAATAGATTTCCTTACAATAAAACACCAATCCATCAAACTCAGAAGTTAATTATTACTAAAAAGATGTTTTCTTTATTTCTCACAGAGGTAGCATGTTAATTCAAATAATGATATAAAAATATATTTCGGATATTAAAACACACTGCATATGGAATTTGAATGTAAAAGAGAAATTTCTAATTCTACAAATGGTTACCTTTGATTATGATTTACTTTTGTTCTATGTTATGCATTAAGATTTAAGTAAGTCTATGGAAACCATGTAAAATTAATTGTTATAAATTTTAGTTACAGATTTCATTTAATTATATAAAAATTAAACCCCAACCCCTCTTTAGTACCACAACAGTAAACTACAAATGAATGTTTTGCACTTCTGTTTATGGCAATAGTTTCTTTGTGACATAAAGCGTCTCTATCAAATAAATACACTTACCTGATCTTTCTCAATATAACTGTGAGGATTGTTGATTACCAACCTGACAAGTTCTATCATCAGGTAAAATAAAATGTTTCAGTCATACCTATAAGAGATTATCTAAACTAGATTACCTTCTTGACATTCTTCTGATGGAATATTTTGATTAGGTTAAGAGAGGTGAAGCAATCCACTTGACAGGAAGGTAGCTCATTCTCCTGGACTGGCTATCTAGACTGGAGGAAAAGGTTACATAGTGGGTTGAATACCTGAATACAAATACATAATTATCTTCCTGATAGCTGATGCAATGTGATCAACTGTTTGAAGCTCTTTCTGCAAGGAAGTCCCCTCCAAGACGGCCTATATCCCATTGAACTATAACATAAAATAAACTCCTTTCCCAAGAAGTCATGTTTATTAGAGTATTTTAGCACAGAATTGAGAACTGTAACCAGGAGATCACTATAGGGAAACTAACCTCTCCATACATGACTATGTAGTGTGGTTGAGGCTACTTATGCCTTTATTATTCATTACAGAAAAATTTTTATAATGAAGTCTGTAAATGTATAACAATGCTACAATTATCATGGTGAAGTTTAGAGAATCTGTCATTTGTCTTAAAATTTCATTATTCTTCAAATCACAATGTTCTAATAGTTTATTTTGGCTCCATAAGCATGTAAATAAATATGCTTATAAATCTAGATACTTGCAAAATGTCTTGGAGATGGTACTGCGCTATATATATATGCACTATGATAAGAACACATATATGTTAAGAAATTGCGTGCTCTTATCATAGGGTGTACTTTTCCTATGATAATTCAGTTACTAAAGATTAAAATGGGTATACTATTATTAGCACATAAGTGAATCCTATTGATAGAAATAAACTGACATGCAGAAGAGGACTGTCAATGAGAAACCATGGGAAAATTTAAATGGAACATCTTTTGGTATTATATAGCAAAGCACCAAGTTTATAAAAGACTAAATATTTCTGGGTCATCCACTAATATGTCAGTATACTTCTTAATATCACTTAGAATTTATTTTTTTCTCAGCCTCTCAATTACATACAAGCACATTGTAACAAACGTCCTTCTTCAAACCCCCCCTCCCCTACCCCCCAAAAAACGTGTTTCTTAGACCATATCCTATTACCTAACATGGGACTTCAGTAAAAATAATCACTAGATCCATCTCCCAAAAACTGCCATGAAATTTCTTGAATTTTCTCTTATTCCACTTTTGCTTTCAGAATCAAAGCACCGTCTATTTCTACATTAGGATACAGTTCTTCATTATTTCAAAGAAGCTTATTTTTATTTTTGCATGCTAACTTGGTGACTTTTAAAAATAGAGTTAATTGTATGGCTGAGTTTACGAGCACGAGCTCCTCACACAGCCATACAGAATACCATAGCACCTCTTTCTTTTTACCTGACAATTTTCCTGACTCACTTTCAAAAACATATTAAGTAATAGACTGTTTCCAATAAAAGACTGTGAATGCTGATAGTATATCACACACAGCTGTCATTTATCTGAGTGAGAGGAATGGTAAAGGGCATGTATATAAGCCCAGCTGATTGTCAGTCAATTCAGTCTCCAAGAGAAACAGACAAATACCTCGGTATTCTTTTGATACTTTTGCAGTTTCAACAATTGTAACTGTACTGAACTAATATTAAGATATTAACTAAACTCTATCTGATGATGTAATAGCAGTTGTGTTAGTTATATATCAAAGGTATTTGATGATTATTTGTTTTGTTCTCAGCAGTTGTATTTTATTCTGTTTTTATATGAGTGCTGGTGTCTGCAGAGGTGGAAAGAATTTGGATGCCTTGGAGTTAGAGTTAGAGGTGGTTTGGGGCTATTCAAGGAGGGTGCTAGGAACTGAACTCAAATCCTCTGCAAGAGAACTGCACACTATCAACCATATTGTACCAACCCTACAGCTCATATTTTACGCATAGCTTAAATATTTTAAGATCAATCGTGCATGGGGGCTTTTTACAGATAAAAAGAAGCAGGTGATATAGAGTAATCAATTTTAGTAAATCAAATACTTATTTCTCATCCTTTGTAATTGATACATATGTAATATTTGTTTTGCATTTTTATTATGAATAAAGGGAGGTTATTTTTAAATTAAAAAATTCTGGCATCTATGTGTGATGGAATAATGTTTAGCATCAATGATATTCTGGATTGTAACCTTCACTCACTTGTACCGTGAGCAAAACACTTGCTGTACTAGTGTGGGAACCTGAAGTTCGATACTCAAGTACAACATAAAATCTGAACGCAAAGGTGTATGCCTTCTGCTAGTGCTCCTGTGGGAAGATGAGAAATGGAACCAGGGGAAGCTCCTGAGCTTGCAGGTCAGATAGGTGCTGTAACATGAGGGCCGGCTTGTTGGGGTATCTGTCCCGCCCAGTACCCCACAGCAGGCAGGCCCCAAAGAAAATCACACACAGGACCTCCTTAAGGTTATAAACTGATTGGCCCATTAGGTCAGGCTTCCTGTTAACTCTTATAACTTATGTTACCCCATTATCTTTATCTACATTAGCCACATTGGCTCCGTACCTTTCTCAGCTGGGCAAGTTACATGCTGCCTCTTCGGTGGTCTGGACAGGAGTGCTGAGGGAGCTCTGCTTCCAGAATACTCCCAGTCTCTTTGCTCCACCCCTACTTCCTGTCTGGCTTTCCCGCCTATACTGCCTGCCTGGCCCATCAGTGTTTTATTAAAATGATTGACAGAATACAGACAATTCTCCCGTATCAAGGTGCATTAAAGGAAAGTGGGGAAAAAAGGCATCCTGTCTCAAACAACGTGGAAGGTTAGCAATGACAGCTAAGGTTGGCCTATAAATTTCATTCACGCTTGTGTGTGTGTGTGTGTGTGTGTGTGTGTGTGTGTACATTTGCACAACCAGAAACAAAAAACAGGAAAAGAAAAATGTAGAAATGAAAATCTATGAAGTCTAAAGACAGAGGTGAATTTTTAAAGCATTTTTTTTCTAAGTGAAATAAAAGCATTAGAGAAGAGGAACAATTCCACTTGTATCCAGTATTTTAAGTAAATATCTAGGAGAGAGCTGAATTATTCCCCAAGAACTGCTTAGAAGACAAGGAAACTTCTATATAACATAGATAATTTCAATCATGCATAAAGATAAGTTATAGTTGCAGTATCTATATTCTTACATCTTTAGTGAATAATATCATATTTTATGATTAAAAATTTAGAACAGTAGGCCACACATCAAGTATACTTACTATGATTTTTGACTATCAGAATTTTGGACCTGACTGACCCTGGAGAAATCAATATCTGGGTTCCTGGCTAGAGTTTCCTCCTCTCTACGCCAAGCCCACATACCTATGAACACCTGATTTTTTACAAAGAAGCCAAAATTATACAACTGAAAAAAGAAAACATCTTCAACAAATGGTACAGACATAACCGGATGTCAACATGTAGAAGAATAGATTCTACTATCATGCAAATAGATTCATGTCTATCCTCATGTACAAAACTCAATTTCAAGCAGATTAAAGACCTAAATATAAATCCAGCCACTCTGAACCTGATAGAAGAAAAAGTGGGAAGTAGCCTTAAATGCCTGGGCACAGGAGACCACTTTCTAAATACAACACCAGTAGCACAGACAATGAGAGCAACAATAAATAAATGGCATCTCCTGAAACTGAGAAGCTTCTGTAAAGCAATAAGTCAATAAGGCAAAAAGGCAGCCTACTGAATGGGAAAAGATCTTCACCAACTCTACATCAGACAGAGGAATGATCTCCAAAATACATAAATAACTTAAGAAATTGTACATCAAAATTGAAAATAACCCAAATAAAAAATGGGGTATACAACTATACAGAGAATTCATAACAGAAGAATCTCAAATGACCAAAAGACCCTTAAGGAAATGTTCAACACCTTTAGTTATCGGGGAAATATCAATCGAAATTACTCTGAGATACCATCTTACATTTGTCAGAATGGCTAAGATCAAAAACACTGAAGCTTATGCTGGAGAGGATGTGGAGTAAGGTGAACACTCACCATTTTTTGGGGGGAATGCAAACATATACAACCACTTTGGCAATCAGTGTGGCAGTTTCTCTGGAAAGTGGAAATCAACTTACCTTAGGACCCAGCAACACCACTCTTGGAATAAACCCAAAAGATGCTCAATCATACTTCAACGATATTTGTTCAACTGCGTTCATAGCAACATTACATGTAATAGCCAGAACCTGGAAACAACCTAGATTCCCCTCAAATGTAGAATGGATAAAGAAAATGTGGCATATTTACACAGAATACCACTCAGTGGTAAAAAAACAATGACATTTCAAAATTTGTGTGCAAATGGATGGACCTAGAAAAAGCAATCCTGAGTGAGGTAACTTAGACCCAGAAGGATGAACATGGTATGTTCTCACGCAGAAGTGGATACTAGCTGTAAAACAAAGGATACTGAGTCTATAGTTCATGATCCTAGAGAAGCTAAGTAGCACAGTCATCCCAAAGGAAAGCATGCATAGATCTACCTGGAAAGGGAAAATGGAAAATGGACAAGATTTCTTGAGAAAATTGGGAAAATGGGTATGTGGGAAGAAGAGAAGGCAGAAGGGGAAGACAAGGGTTGAAGGGGAAGGGGAGAGGAAAACAAGGGGATGAGATAGTCGAGATGCAAGAAGGCCAAAGATGGTGAGCAAGGAAAGAGGTATTTTGATTGAGTGAGCCATTAATGGGGCTAGCAAGAGATCTGGGACTAGAGGAATTTCAAGGAATCCACAATGATCTCAGCTGAAACCCTAAGCAATAGAGGAGAGGGTGACAGAACTGGCCTTGCTCTGTAATCAGACAGAAGAATAGCTCAAATATCACCATAGAACCTTCATCCAGCAACTTATGGAACTAGAGGAAGAGACCCGCATTGGAGCACTGGACTGAGCTTTCAAAGTCCAGTTGAAGAGTGGGAGAAGTGAGAATATTAGCAAGGAGGTCAAGACTATGATGGGTACACTCACAGAAACAGTCTACCTGAGCTAATGGGAGCTCACCTATACCAGTAGGACAGGGAAAGAAACAGCATAGGTCCAGACTAGTCCCTCTGAATGTGGGTGACAGTCGTATGGCTGGGCCTGACTGTGGAACTACTGGCTGTGGCACCACGATATATTTTTACTTCTTTTTCTGGCTTTTTTGAAACCAATTCTCTTTGGAAGGATACCTTGCTCAGCCTAGATAGAGTAGGGGGGGCCTTGGACCTTCCCCAGAGCAATGTGCCCTGCCCTCTCTGAGGTGGGGGGTGAGATGCTGGGAAGGTGGTTGGAATGCGGAAAGGGATTACGAACAGAGATTGGCCTGTAAAATAAAAAAAAAGTTTTCTTTTTGAAAGATAAAAAATAAATAAAAACAAAAGTAAACAAAAAGTCAACTTATTCTCAATGTTTGCCATTTTTCCATTAAATTGAAATTTGAGTCTGTTTTTAAAGCAATTATATAGAAAGGAGAGATTATTTCTCTGATTTTGATATTTGTCTTTAGTATTTCTTAGAATTTTCCCTCAATTTCTCAATCATTGCCTTATATTTTAGTTTTTTTTATTTTTTCTACTTGTATATTTTTGATTGTCTTGTAACTTCTTCTTTTAAAATGTATGCTTCAACTTTATTCTCCTGCGTTGTTATTCTGGAGTTTATAGTCAGTGTTTTTTTTTTTTTTTTTTTTTTTAATCAAACTGAAGTTTCATTAACATCAGCTTCATTCCACTAATTTAGGAAAGTCCTAGGCCTTAAATTTGTTGTCAGGTCAATTTGTCAGTTTATTGATGTTGCTTATAATTATCTGTTTACATATTTCTTGTTAATGTAGTGAAATAACAAAATAACAATAAATCTATTTTTATTCATTTAATTAAGGGATCTTATAGGCCACCCTAAACTATGCAAGTTATTGCCAAAGCTATGGGTTGCCCCAATAAACTTCATGAGAAACCCTTCTGATGTTGACAACATATAGTTAAGTCATAGAACATGGAGAGATCTATCTGGTACTCAACTCAGAGCTTTACCCCTACTGTCTAACATTCACAGTGCTGTGCTAAGATAAGCATGTTATTGGAAGAGAAAAATAAACTTCAATCTTGCCCATCTACAAACACTGTGAGTTATCAAAATGCCTGGCTCTCAAGATATTCCCATTGGTGAGCTAGTGGACTGGATGCTAGGGGACAATCAAGCACTCTGGTTGAATTGGAGACTCTCTCAATGAGATAGAAGCCATTCTTTATATTATCAATGAGAGCCAGAATTTGAGAGTAGATAGGCCTTGAGCTCCAGGAGAAAATCTATTATTCATACTCTGATAAATTAACATAGCAATGAAATAATACCTAATGATACATTTCTGTACTCATAGACTACTGCATCATTCAACCCATGGCAGAGAAGTTTCTCCTTGTAGTAGATAGTAATCACTTCATAGCCCCAGAAGTGGACAATATAAAGAGAATGAGACTCAGTCCTATACCGGATAGGATGCTTTAGCATCCCTTCCCCAAGTGTTCAGGGATATGTGCAGATAGGGACAGAGTGATGATAAGAACCAGAAACAGTGGGTGTATTTAGAGATATGTGTTAAATATTTGTCACAACTTGTCACATAAATATTAACTTCAGAAATTGTGACAACATTTACAAGTCCTTTGTAATTTCAAACTTGAAATATTTCCAGAATAGGGAAAGGGAAGTGGACATGAAGACCAACACCTAGCTAAGAAGTTATTCACAAACAATAGCTGTGTGGAGTGGTAAAAATCACTTTTCTTCAACGGAGAGGCAAAGAATCAACCAACCACACTCCAGGGCATGCTCTATTCTCAGGAGTAGTTGGTCAACACAAAGCTGAGTTCATGATTCTTATTAGCAGTTTTTGTTCTTGTTTTTTAAGAGAGAGAAAAAAGCATCAAGTTTGGTGGATAGGGGTGGTGAAGGACTTGGGAAGAGTTGGAGGATGTGAAAACATATGATAAAATATACTCTATGATTTTTTTCAAAGAATAAAATTTTAAGACATAGTATATGAGATTTTATATTGAAAGGCATGCTTCTCTTTCTCACTGCTGTTTTAAAGTTGTATGAGCACAAGATGTCTGTCATTCCATTTTAGCCTGAGAATCTCCATGAAATGTATCTTGTCTACTAAGATTACAAATTACAATATCTGCGAGTTTATATCTCTGGGAATTTCCTCTCATATCTTTTATTTTAATAGTAATTTTGCTTGAGGAAATCTTTATTAAGAGTAGGGTTCGTTTAGCTTTCACTTAAAGCAAAAATGTTTCACTTATTACAATATTGCTTTAAGACTCACTTTACTCTTCCCTGTTGTGAAAATAAATTATGTCATTTATATCATCCTTTGACCTACTTAGCTGCATATATTTCTTAAATTTTTTCAGGGAGTCCATAATACCTCCTGCCAAATAATTGAAAATATGCACATTTTAGAAATGAGCTACAATTTCCTTAAACTGACAATGATACTTAGAAAACTGCAACAACATTCTGAATACTTACTGTGTGATGGATCTTAAATTCTTTGTATCTATACTCTCCCCTAATATGCTACTTGATATGACTAAGATCATCTTTTATAAATTAGCTGTAAGAAGTTACAGTGGCTTTCTTGTAGTCAAATATTTTAGTGAGGAATATGCAGGAATTTAGCTTCTAGCAGTTGTTTCTAATATTGTTACTATAATTTCTTGAAACACTGATAAAGCCATAATAAAATCACCGATTACATAGTTACAGATGTTAATTAATTCCCACTTGATAGACTATTTTGAGAAAATTGTTATCTAACTTGATAAATTTAGTAATATCATGTTCATTGTCAAGAGTTCTTTGAGCTATAATTCCATAAACAGAAAACATAGAGTGTAACTTCTCATAAATTTTGGAACAATAAAAGTGAGCAGACATATATAGTCACAGAATGCCTGAATACATGGCTCAGGGGAAACGACCAGGTTCACAATTGTTCTGACAGGGCTTCTCATTGGGTCTTATGAAGCTCCATTTTCCTTACTCCTTTTATATCAAAAACATATATTCATTTATTTAAGTATTTATTTATTATTTTGTGTGTATACCTGTGTAGGTGGTCAACTTTTATGCCTCATACATATACAACGGTCTGAAGAGACCAGAATATGGTGATGAATCCCCTGGAACTACAGTTAGAGACAGCTGTGAGCCATCATGTGGGTTCTGGGAACCAAGTCCAGGACTTCTACAAGAGCAGCAAGTGTTCTAATCAGGAAGAAATCTCCCCAACTTATTCTATTATCCTTAAATCCTGTGCTTATTATTTCACACATGTTTTCTGACATTGATATCTTACCATTTAGATAAAAAATTCTCTACATTCTTTCCTTAATCAATGGCATGCATCTATTTTTGGTTTGCCAGATAGGCCTTTGGTCTCTGTACTTCCTCCAGTATCATAAATAATAACTCAATATTCAATTTTCTCAGTGCTTAGACACCTTGATTTAGGAAATTTCTTAACTAGTGTTCTATTGCTGTGAGGAGACACCATGACCACACAACTCTTATAAAGGACAGCATTTAATTGGGGCTGTTTACAGTGTCAGAGATTTAGTTCATTTTCATCAGAGCAGGGAACATGGAAGCATGCAGGCAAACATGGTACTGGAGAGGTAGCTAAAATTGCTACATCAAGATAGGCAGACAGCAGGAAGAGAGTCACTGGGCCTGGCTTGGACTTTTGAAAGCTCAAAGGCACCCCCAATGACACACTTCCTACTACAAGGCCATTAAAACTTCAAGAAGCTCATACCTCCTATTGACTCTCAAGTAGCGTCACTTAATAACTATACATTCAGCTATAACTATACACTCAAACATGTGAGCCTCTGTAGGCCATTTTTGTTTATGCCACTATAAAAAAACAAACTCACCAACAGCAGTGTGTCTTACTTGAGTTTCTTACTATGGACTCACTATTTCAGACTCTGATTTCCTCTTTCATATGTTACTTTTGAACTTTCAGCCACTTGTTCCTTCTCAGCAGAAAAAACAGTCCCTGAATATGAGGTGCACATTCCTCTTCCTGTTATATGCTGACGATTATTGATAGAACTCTGTCTTGTAATATGTGACTAATTCATTGTCTAAAGAATAAAAACTGAAATTAACCGTGTTAATCAGGAAGTCTTCAAGGGAGGTAGTTTTACAAAAAAGGGAAAATGGTTACTTTTTTGTTTTTGTTTTTTAATGGTGCTTTAGATGGAAATTAGAGAATTATCAGTGCTAGACAAGCCTTTTACTACTGATAGACTCAACCCCAAAATAGTGAATAGTACACAAATTAACAGCATATGAGGATTAGTGTGGTATTTCATGATATATGTTAGTAGTGTACAGTTTTCAAATCAGAGTAAGTAGTATTTGTCTCCATATAAATTTTTTGTTTTTATGATGTGAAATTTGAGATATGGAAGTAGATGTTCTCATTGCTTGTACTGTTTTCAGAACTTTCAGACATTTCTTTTGATATTGTTTTTAGTCCATTTTCTTAGTATGCCACATTGGCAATACTTACAATAATGATTCCTGTATGCATAGGGTTTTTATCATACTCAGTGAATCTGTATGTCCCACTGCCCTCGATCATTCTTCCTTTCTCAAGAGCCATTATCTTAGCAGTAATCTCCACAATCTTTAATATTTGTGTATTTTCTACCATCTATTAGCAAAATTCACACTGCAATGAGTCCCAAAATCTAACAGTAGCAGATTTATAAGGAAAAATTTCCAACACAGTCAAACCAGTTGGTTACGATTGCCCTAACAACGTGTCACAATAAAAGTGCTCAAACAATAGGAAATCATGGTCATAGATCCTGGAGTAGAGAAGCACAGACTTAGTGTGTGGATGGGTAGATTTTTAGAGTGGCAGAATGAACAGTGCCAGGCTTGTTTTGCAAACACCAGAGGGATTCCTACTCCCATACTCTCTTCACATAATCTTCCATTTGATATTGCTGGTAATTCTGGTTATATGATCTCTTTCTATGAAGACAATACATTTATTATAAAAGAACTCACATCCATGATCTCATGTTAAATAAATTATGTCTATCAAGGTCCACTCTCCAACTATTATCACACTCTGTGTGACTGCTGCTAACTCCTAAGGAATATCCTTTGTGGACAAACACAATAAACCACCGTTCCAACTCTTGCTATGTGTCTTGTAGTTGTTTTTCATTATTTACATTGTTTATGGGCTAATTAAACATGTTTCAAACTATCTGTTCAACTCCAATCTTTGAAATTTGTTTTAGAGTATTACATAATTGAAGAGTCTCTTTACTCATTCTTCTGAGAAACGCGAACAGAATATTTGAGTGTGCACATGTATGTTTGTGTGCATGTGTGTGTGTGCGTGTGTGTGTGTGTGTGTGTGTGTGTGTGTGTGCGTGTGTGTGTGTGCATGTGTTGATATGTGTCTGTGGGCATATATACCAGGGAGCATATGTGGACATCAAAGGACAGTTTGTGGGAATTATTTCTTTTCTTCCACATTTACACAGGCTCCAGAGAATTGACATAGGTAGGATTGTTTAGCAAGCACCTTTATTTTCTGAGCCTTATTTTGGGCTCCCCAAATGCTTTTCATTGTCATTTTTATCAAAAACTTCATGATATTTATATTTATTCTTTCAATTTTTACCATCTGCTTTCTAGCAACCTTTTCCCATTTACAAATAAACATGAGCTAATATGTCTCTTATTAGGCAAAAATAATTATGAGTTAACCACATGTCTTTGGTAACTTTTATTTCATTATAGTTCCGTTCTTACCAAGACAACTTTAATCTAGATTGTATATGTAGCATTTCTCAAAACTTCCAAAATTTATCAATGTTTGCTATGATATGTCTTGCTTCCAATTTCCTGAATCTTTCTGTAGTTCCTGGTACAATTAGTAACGGACATAACTCTCATACTTGCCTTTCTTGACAGACACAGTCATATTGTTATTTTAATTGTAAGTATATTCTTAATTTTTATTTCTTATTTTTTGATTAGTCATACATATTTCATATCTTCCCACATGTTTATCAAGGTCATTTGGTCACCTTTAATTCTCTCTTAACAGTGGTAGGGAAGTGACGTGATTTATACCTTCACATGTCCTCTATAACTGTTAACATGCAAAGTATACTTTGGGCTTTCAATCTTTTTGATTTCTCCCCTAGGACATCTGCCAGAGTGATAGCCATTAATTTCATGCAGATGCCAAACTCAACATATGTAAAACATCACTCATGTGCTCAGCACTATATGGACAGCACAATTCATTCTATGTATCTTGTAGAGCATCTTCACTTGAACTATATCTGGCTGGACTAGCTGCGTTCTCCTTCTCATCTCCTAGATATTTCATGTGAAGTAACTCTATAAGGAGGTGACTTTGTTTATTTTGGAACAGGAACGGGAACTAGTCAGGGGTATCACCTGACCTTCATACACTTATGGCATATTCTGCAACATCTTCTCTTTCCAGTTCATTAGAGTTTTTACTAGCTGGGTGCCCCTGACCAAATTCCATTCGCTATGTTTCTACAGAGACCATTCTGAGTGACAATGATGTTGAAAATTTGCTTTACAGAAGCTCCTATCTTTGCTCAGCTCATTCTGAGTTTCTTCGGTGTCTTTGTTCTTGAGTTCAGCATCCAATTAAAAAAAAGAGTCAGTATTTTTATAATCCTATGTTACATGAAGGACTTTTCATGGGAAGATGTAACCCACCCTTTTTGCTCACCTCTTCTGCTTATCCCATATAGGGAAGCCTCAACATTCCAATGTACCTGTACCATCAAAATTCAGTTTGGTGATCCAATGAGTTTTATTGGCATTACTAACAGGATTATGGATGAAGGGTTACTCACAAGGGCAGAAACGGCTGAAAGGCAGGTGCATCATCAAAGTGCACGTCAGCTCTGTGACAGCTCACAAAAGCTGGAAGTTTGGAGCACATTGCAAAATCTCAACAGGTTTGGAGTGTTATATCCAGTTGGCTCAATTGGTTGATACTTCTAGGAAGTTCTGCCATGTTGGTTTGTTTTAGACTATTGTACTAGTTTCTGGATCTTGTTTGCAGCTTGCCTCATCATAGAATTTCTTTACAGTTTGTCTGGTCTGACAGTGATTCTCAGATGTCTTTAATTGTTTGCTTTCAGAAGAGAGAATTCTAGTGAATCTGGTCAGATTCAGGAACTTCCTATGGATATTTTGATTTGGTTGCTTTCTGTTTTACCGAGCTTCCCTGTAAAGGTGGAATGCTCCAATCTTGAAAAAATAGCTACAAAAAGTCCTCTTTAGACTTTATTTTCTGAAGAATCTGGCACGAGATAACTCTGTATCTATTAATATGAAGTCATCAAGAACGCTGAATCTGTATATCTGAGTGCATGCTCTCCCTTCTGCCCACTACCATTGCTCTGCTGGAACTCCTTATCTGTGATGATTACTGCACAGATTTTATAATCTCTCTTTACGCTTGCAGGATGATTTGCTTTCAAATATTCTCCCAACTCTGTGAATAATCTTGGTAAGTTTTGCAAGCGAGCTTGGAACTTGTGTGCCTCAACATTGTCAAATTCTTCCATCTTGTTGAGAATAAAGTCCAAATATCTTTATCTTTCAGATTCTTTGTTGACAGAGATGCTGAAACCACCTCCTCTGACATCCTTGCTTCATTCCTGATTGTTAGCATTCCTTTGTTTCCCATCTGCTTGCAGTTATACAGTTCTCTAGCAGTTTTCCCCAGAATGATAGTTTCTCATGCTCTTCTCCCTGCCAATACCCTCTTGCATTAGAGCAATACCCTCTCCACTTCCCCATGATGTTAGCATAGCAAACCATAAATCATATTTCACATACTTCTGCAGCTCTAATTTCCACAGTGAAGTCATCTTCAAGACTGATGCGATAGTTTCCAAGGATGTTTTAATAGGATTCTTAATCTTTAAGGTTTTCAGCTTTCAGGAAAATCCTTTTGGAATATACATCAATTTTCTCTTCTTATTGGATACTTTTTTATATATAAGTTTGCATTTTTATATTGTTTTCACTATCTACTAAAACTAGCATTGGAAAAGGCTTTCATCAATTCACTGAATTTTCTTCTGTGATTTTCTTCATCGTCGATGAATGATCCATATTCTGAATTGCTCGCGCTTTTACATAATAAGGAAATTTAACTTTACTATAGTCACTTGAAACATTGAGATTAGATCATTTGAATTTATTTTTGTCCTGAGAAATTCAGTAACATCTTGTAAAATAATTTAAATTCAGATATCAATTAGTGTCACTAATTAGTATTTATAGTGTTTTTAAAATCACTTCATTACATATCATTGTGATGGTGTAAAAAAAAAACATTGAAATATCCATTAAGGTGTTCCTAAGAGGTAAATCCTAATAATTCAGATAAAGGACATAGACTTAAAGCTTACTGGTATGTTGTGAGTTGACAAAGAAACAAATATGCACATAAACGCAGGATTGAGAACATTTTTGTAGGGAACTGCAATCCCTAGGTGGTCTTATTCAAGCAGAACATCGCCAAAAGGCACAGGACCCAGGCAGTGCTGGAGAACACTGGAGTCATCTGCCACATTGTCAGATGGAGGCGCTTCCCCACCTCGTAGATGAAGCTCATCACAGTCTTGACAACACTGGGTTCCACATCATTAGTTTCCATTTGATTCTATAGCAACAAAATAAGAGAAAATTAATTATAGTAGATGCTGGAAACCAAATAGTGGAATTAAAATCCCAGCATTCTCATTTAATGGCCACCAAACAAATTACACTATTACAGCAGAACTGCTTTTTTAACCTCCTGTGTTGTGCTAGTTTCTGTATTCTGTACAAAATGTGGAGCTTGTATTCTGACATAAAGAACTTTCTTTTTTAAAAATGTGATCTGGAGTGTTAGGAACATGAGTACGGTCAGTGATTCTCTCCAGTGTGTTAACTCTATGAAGAAACCATTTCTGGGTAAAATTACTGCTTCCTTCTGTTTGCCTGGTAAACCAGTCACCCTTTCACTTCAAGATCATCTTTTGGAGGATTCAAGCTGATGAGGCAGAAGGGTAAACACTGAGTCATGTGATGATTATACATTCCATTCAAATCTCACTCTGATTTGAGTGAGGCTGATAAAAGCTGGCAAGTGGAAAGGGATCTTTGTAAGTAGAGTTGATCCAAATTGCAGGCTGAGACCTAAGTCACAATGAGGAAGGTGTGAAAAGAAATGATAGTGGGTAATTATTGTATCTAAAGAATCTCATTCAGCAAAGATGAGTCCTAATGGTCCCACCATAGTCAGCAGACAACAAAAGGACAACTCTTTTTCAGAAAGTACTTCGAAAGAATGATGCTTTCCTTGTCCTTTAGTCTCTAATAATAGTTCATGTTATAGACCTTAATACTTTGGGTACAAGGGAATGCTAAATAGAAAATGATATAATCAAAATATTTTGACCCTGGGCCACGTTTTTTTTCCCCAGTTTTATCTGTAATAGATAGTATAAATTATAAATGGCTGCAATCAGTGCTACTTTTTTTTTTCTCTTATTTTCTGTTGTGGGTGTGTCGATAGTTGATGTGGTGGTGAGTTGCTCTAATTTTGTTTTGAGGTGGTGGCGAGTTGTTCTAATCTTGTTTTGAGGTCTTTGGAAAACGTCTATACATTCTAGCACTTCCAGCAGTGCTATCAGGAGAAATGGTTTAGGCTGTTTACCTTAGATGGTTGCAGCAGCCCAGTCTCTAAGCACCCACTTGTCCTAGGGATAATCCACAAGAAAACTAGCTTGTCGTGGCTCCTGTGCATCTTCTTTCTACTTTATTTTCATCAAAGAAACCACTCTTTAACAGAACCCTGTCTGAAGATAAATTCATATGTGTTATTCAGGTGAGGTCCAGAGAAGGCAGTATAACAGAACATGTGGTATACCCAAAAAATTAATTCTTATGTTTTTTGAAAAATCTACCCAAAGTTTTAATTTATAACCTCATACATATTTATGAGGTTCACAGTGAAATAATTTTTGTTATACTATGGAATAGCTAAATTAAATTCTGACCTTTTTAATTTCTTACCAGTGTACTTGTTTAGATTTATTTAAATAATATTCAGGTATATACTGTGTGCTGGGCATGACACCACCATTTTCCAAATTTTTTCTTTTTTTCAAAGTTTTTTATTATATTTTTATTATTTAAAGCAATTTTAACTTTAAATATATTTTGATCATATTCTCTTCCTTTCCCAATTTGTTCCAGATCCACTCTTCACTCTTACCCACCCAACTTTAACTTCTTTTACAAAATACAAAAAAAAACCCAAAATATAGTAACAAAACCTAAAAAAACAAAGAAAACAAAATAAAATACCTCCTAATTTCAAAAAATGTATTTTTTGTTAAAAACATTTGAAATTTTCATGCCAGTAGTTTTGTAGTGTTTGCTACTCAATGCATTCACTATACCATGGAGCCTCCCAACAAAGAAACAAAAAAGATATATACATGTTTGAGATTTTGTATTCTTAAACCACTATTTTCTATTCCTTGTATAACCTCAGTCTTCAACTATGATGAAGCATTTTTTGTTTATTGTCCATAGATCCTAGGAAGAACGAGACAATATACTTTGCAAAGATGGGGAGTCATCTGGATATGAAAATTTTTTTTAAAGTAATTTTATTAAATTATAAAAGTTTCCATTTCCGCCCCACCTCCCAACACCCTCCCACTCCCCCCACTCCCTCTCCTCCTCCCTCTTCTCCCTAGGGGCAGACAGGGTTTCCTGCCCTGTGGGAAGTTCAAGCTCCTCCCCCTCCCTCCAGGTCCAGGAAGGTGAGAATCCAAACAGACTGGATCCCCAAAATCCAGTCTATGCAGTGGAAACAAGTCCCAGTGTCATTGTCAATGGCTTTTCAGAAAGACTCCAGGCTAGCCACATTCAGAGAATCCATCCACATTCAGAGAATCTGGTTGGATCACGTGCTCGTTCAGTCCCAGTACAACTGGCATTGGTAAGCTCTCATTAGATCCGTCCCCTTGTATCAGTGGGTGATAGCATCCCTCGCAGTCCTTATTTCTTTTTTCATTTTCTTCTTTTTCTTCGTCCTTCTGCTCCTCATTTGGACCTTGTGGGGCTCAGTCCGGTGCTCCAATGTGGGTCTCCGTCTGTATCGTCATCCATCTCCAGATGAAGGATCTATGGTGATAAGCAAAATATTCATGAGTATGGTTATGGGCCAAGGCCGGTTCAGGCACCCTCTCCTCTGTCCAGAGAACAATCTGGGGATCTCTCCTTGGACCTGGGATCCCATATATAATCAAGTCTCCTGTAATCCCAAAAATGACTCCCTTAGTTGAACTATATTCTTCCCTGATCCCATATTCATCCTTCCTCCCTCCCCCACATCCCGGTCCACCGAGCTTTGCCCATTCCTCCCCTACTCCCTTCTTTCTAACCATCTCCCCTTCCAACAACCCTCCCACCCCACCCTCATGCACCCGAGGTTACCTGGGACTCTTGTCTATTTCCTACCTCCTGGTGGATAGCTAAATAATCTTCATCAGGTTCATCTTCTTATTTAGCTTCTCTAGGATCATGAATAACAGGCTCAAAGACCTTTAATTATGGTTAGAATCCACTTATGAGTGAATACATACCGTGTTCCTCTTTTTGGGTTTGGCTTACCTCACTCAGTAAAGCGTTTTCTATTTCCATCCATTTGCATGCAAAATTCAAGATGTCATTGTTTTTGACCGCTGAGTAAAACTCTAATGTGTATATGTTCCACACCTTTTTTAACCATTCTTCTATTGAGGGGCACCTAGATTGTTTCCAGGTTCTGGCT
This sequence comes from Myodes glareolus, assembly GCF_982192425.1. Taxonomy (NCBI): domain Eukaryota; kingdom Metazoa; phylum Chordata; class Mammalia; order Rodentia; family Cricetidae; genus Myodes; species Myodes glareolus. The sequence continues at coordinate 8,801,146 of NC_142050.1, forward strand.
ATTACAAATAGTGCTGCTATGAACATAGTTGAACAAATGCTTTTGCAGTATGTTAGGGAATCTCTAGGGTATATTCCCAAGAGTGGAATTGCTGGGTCCTGAGGGAGGTTGACTCCCAATTTCCTGAGAAACCGCCACACTGATTTCCACAGTGGCTGCACAAGTTTGCATTCCCACCAATAATGGATGAGAGTTCCCCTCATTCCACATCCTCTCCAGCATAGGCTATCAGTGGTGTTTTTGAGTTTGGCTATTCTGACAGGTGTAAGATGATATCTCGAAGTTGTTTTGATTTGCATTTCCCTGATCGCTAAGGAGGTTGAGCATGACCTTAAGTGCCTTTTGGCCATTCGAAATTCATCTGTTGTGAATTCTCTGTTCAGATCAGTACCCCATTTTTTAATTGGGTTAATTAGGGTTTTAGTGTCTAGTTTCTTGAGTTCTTTGTATATTTTGGAGATCAGACCTTTGTCTGATGAGGGGTTTGTGAAGATCTTCTCCCAGTTGAAAGGTAGCCTTTTTGTCTTACTGACAGTGTCCTTTGCTTTACAGAAGCTTCTCAGTTTCAGTAGGTCCCACTTATTCATTGTTTCTCTTATTGTCTGCACTCCTGGGGTTCTGCTTAGGAAGTGGTCTCCTGTGCCTATATCTTGCAGACTACTTCCCACTTTCTCTTCTATCAGGTTCAAAGTGGTCGGATGAATGTTGATGTTTTTAATCCATTTGGACCTGAGTTTTGTGCATGGTGATATATATGGATCTATTTTCATTTTTCTACAGGTTGACATCCAATTATGCCAGCACCATTTGTTAAAGATGCTATCCTTCTTCCATTGTATACCTTTAGCTCCCTTGTCAAAAATCAGGTGTTCATAAGTTTGTGGGTTAATATCCGGGTCTTCTATTCGATTCCATAGGTCGACTTCTCTGTTGATATGCCAATACCAAGCTGTTTTCAACACTGTTGCTCTGTAATAGAGTTTGAAGTCAGGAATGGTAATGCCTCCAGAAGTTCCTTTATTGTATAAGATTGTTTTGGCTATCCTGGGTTTTTTGTTTTGTCATATAAACTTGATTATTGTTCTCTCAAGGTCTGTGAAGAAGTTTGGTGGGATTTTGATGGGAATTGCATTGAATCTATAGATTGATTTTGGTAGAATTGCCATTTTTACTCTGTTGATTCTCCCAATCCAAGAGAAGAGGAGGTCTTTCCATTTTCTGGTATCCTCCTCAATTTCTTTCTTCAAGGACTTAAAGTTCTTGTCAAATAGGTCTTTCACTTCCTTGGTTAGAGTTACCCCAAGATATTTTACGCTATTTGTGGCTATCATGAAAGGTGATATTTCTCTGATTTCCCTCTCTGCTTCTTTATCCTTTGTGTATAGGAGGGCAACCGATTTTTGGGAGTTGATCTTGTATCCTGCCACATTACTAAAGGTGTTTATCAACTGTAGGAGTTCTTTGGTAGAGTTTTTGGGGTCGCTTATGTACACTATCATATCATCTGCAAATAACGAAAGTTTCACTTCATCCTTTCCAATTCGAATCCCCTTGATTCCCTTATGTTGTCTTATTGCTATTGCTAGAACTTCAAGCACTATATTGAAGAGGTATGGAGAGAGTGGACAGCCTTGTCGTGTTCCTGATTTTAGTGGAATGGCTTTGAGTTTCTCTCCATTCAATTTGATGGTAGCTGTCGGTTTGCTATATATTGCTTTTATTATATTCAGGTATGATCCTCGTAAACCCAATCTCTCCAACACCCTTATCATAAAGGGGTGTTGAATTTTGTCAAATGCTTTCTCAGCATCCAATGAAATGATTATATGGGTTTTTCTTTCAATTTATTTATATGATAGATTGCATTGATAGATTTTCATATGTTGAACCAGCCCTGCATCTCTGGAATTAAGCCTACTTGATCATAATGGATAATTTTTCTAATGTGTTTTTGGATTTGCTTTACTTGTATTTTGTTGAGAATTTCTGCATCGATGTTCATGAGGGAGATTGGTCTGTAATTCTCTTTCTTGGTTGTGTCTTTGTGTGGTTTTGGTATCAGGGTAACTGTAGCTTCATAAAAAGAGTTTGGCAATGACTCTTCTGTTTCTATATTGTGAAATACATTAAGGAGTATAGGAATTAGCTCTTCCTGGAAGTTCCGGTAGAATTCTGTATTGAAACCATCTGGTCCTGGGCTTTTTTTGGTAGGGAGATTTTTGATAACAGCTTCTAATTCTGCACGACTGACAGGTCTATTTAGATTGTTCAGCTGGTCTTGGTTCAACTTTGGTATGTGGTACTTATCTACAAAAATACCCATTTCTTTTACATTTTCCAACTTTGTGGCATATAAATTTTCGTAGTAAGATCTAATGATTCTCTGAATTTCCTCTATGTGGTTATGTCCCCCTTTTCATTTCTTATCTTATTAATTTGCAAGTTCTCTCTCTGCCATTTGATTAGTTTGGATAAGGGTTTGTCAATCTTGTTGATTTTCTCCAAGAACCAGCTTTTTGATTCATTGATTCTTTGGATTGTTTTCTGTGTTTCTATTTTGTTGATTTCAGCCCTCAGTTTGATTATTTCCAGTCTTCTAGACCTCCTGGGTGTATCAGCTTCTTTTTTTTCTAGAGCTTTCAAGTGTGCTGTTAAGTCTCCAATGTGTGCTTTCTCCGTTTTCTTTAATTGGACACTTAGTGCTATGAACTTTCCTCTTAGCACTGCTTTCATAGTGTTCCATAGGTTTGAGTATGTTGTGTCTTTATTTTCATTAAATTCAAGGAAGAGTTTAATTTCTTTCTTTATTTCTTCCTTGACCCAGGGGTGATTCGGTAGTTGACTGTTCAACTTCCATGAATTTGTTGGCATCCTGGGGGTAGCACTGTTGTTGAATTCTAACTTTATTCCATGGTGATTCAACAAGACACAGGTGGTTACTAATATTTTTTTGTATCTGTGGAAGTTTGCTTTGTTACCGAGTATGTGGTCAATTTTCGAGAAGGTTCCATGAGCTGCAGAGAAGAAGGTTTATTCCTTCCTATTTGGGTGGAATGTTCTATAGATGTCTGTTAAGTCCATTTGATTCAATACCTCTAATAATTCTCTTAATTCTCTGTTGGTTTTCTGTCTGATTGACCTGTCCATTGGTGAGAGAGGAGTGTTGAAGTCTCCTACTATTAGTGTCTGTGGATTGAGACTGCCTTGAGTTCTAGAAGTGTTTCTTTTACATAAGTAGGAGGCTTTATATTAGGGGCATAGATATTCAGGATTGAGACTTCCTTCTGGTGAATTGTTCCTGTTATGAGCATAAAATGTCCGTCTCCATCTCTTCTGATTGATTTTAATTTGAAGTCAATTTTGTTGGAAATTAGAATGGCTACACCTGCTTGTTTCTTAGGTCCGTTTGCTTGAAAAACCTTTTCCCAACCCTTTACTCTGAGTAGATGTCTGTCTTTGTGGTTGAGGTGTGTTTCTTGTAAACAGCAGAATGTTGGATCCTGTTTTCGTATCCAATCTCTTAGTCTGTGCCTTTTTATAGGTGAATTGAGTCCATTAATATTAAGTGATATTAATGACCAGTGGTTGTTGACTCCGGTTATTATGATTTTTTGTTTGTTTGTTTAATAGAGTTTGTATGTGTCCCTTCTTTGAGTTAAGCTCGTGAAGGGTCGCTAGATGTCTGAGTTATTGTAGGCAGTGTTGACGATGTTGGATTCCTTGTGTTGCGATTTTCCTTCTATTACTTTCTGTAAGGCTGGGTTGCTGGATACGAATTGTTTAAATTTTTTTCTTATCCTGGAATATTTTGTTTTCTCCATTGACAGTGAATGATAGCTTGGCTGGGTATAGTAGTCTGGGTTTGCGTCCATGGTCTCTTAGTTTCTGCAGTACCTCTATCCAGGACCTTCTGGCTTTCATGGTTTCCATAGAGAAGTCTGGTGTAAGTCTGATAGGTTTACCTTTATAAGTTACTTGACCTTTTTCCTTTGCAGCTCTTAATATTCTTTCTTTAATCTGTATGTTTTGTGTTTTGATTATTATATGGCGAGGGGATGTTTTTTTTTGATCAAGTCTATTCAGTGTTCTGTATGGTTCTTGAACTTTCATAGGAATATCATTCTTTAAGTTGGGAAAGTTTTCTTCTATAATTTTGTTGAATATATTTTCTGGGCCTTTGATCTGCAGTTCTTCTCCTTCTTCAATCCCTATTATTCTTAGATTTGTTTTTTTTTTATTGTGTCCCAGATTTCTTGAATGATTTGTGATGAGAATTTGTTGGATTTGCTGATTTCTTTGATCTGAGCATTTATTTTCTCTATGGTATCTTCAGACTCTGAGATTCGTTCTTCCATCTCTTGTATCCTATTGGTTATGCTTGATTCTGTAGTCTCTGTTCGTTTACCTAGATTTTCCATATCCAGCTGGCCCTCATTTTGTGTTTTCTTCATTGCCTCCATTTCAGTTTTCAATTCTTGAACTGTTTCCATTACCTGTTTGATTGTTTTTTCTTGGTTTCCCAGTGTATCATTCACGGATTTACTCATTTCTTCAAACTTTTTGTTATATTTCTCATCCATTTCTTTACTCATTTCTTCATTCCTTTTGTTGTACTTCTCATCCAGTTCTTTAAGGGAATTATTCATATCCTGTTTAAGGGACTCTATTGCTTTCATCATGGCATTTTTTTCCAATTCTTCTGAATTAAGAGGTTCAAGTCCTTCTATTGTAGGGTCGTTGGGATCTGGTGATTTCATGTTGTTTTTTAGATTGTTGGAGGAGTTCTTGCCTTGGCGTCTGCCCATCTTTTCCTTCAACTGCTCTATATTGGATCTTCTGGTACCAGGTCAGGTTCCCTTGTTGAGCAGGGACTTCACTGAGAGAATGTCTACCTTTCTTCAGGCAGTCTATTGAAACACAGGCACTCCCTTGTGCCTGGTTGCACTCACAGCCCCGTCCCAGCACGCAAGGGAGCAGCTGTGGGAAGATCTTGTGGCCCCAGGGGGAGGGGAAAAAGAGAGGGAGGTGTACCTGGATGAGGGCTGGGATGGAATTTGGGAGAGCTCAGCAGGGTATATCCACCACTGCAGGGCAACCAGAAAGTCGAGGGGGGTGGGGAAAGTCTGAATTCCTCCTAGCCAAAGGCCAGGAGCAACTCACCCCTCCTCCAATGGATGTCTGCTAGAACTGAAAATTTTTTTTCTAAAGAAAATTCTAATTGGTGAATTAGCATCATCCAGGAAGAGCTCAGAGTATAGTAATACATACTGAGAAGTAGGTTCCATATCAGTGTAGTCCATAATGGTATGCAGTTCAGCCAAATTAGCTGCGTCTAAATTTCTCTGGTACTAGAAAACAGACAAATAGAGTAGATATCGGAATCCAACACCTTGAGATATTTGTACGTGTTTGAGAGGGGGAAACATGAGATGCTAATTTCAGTTTAGAATGAGACAAAGTCAAGATTACATGTCAAATGAATGCTGTAACAACAGGGGAGCAGTTTATTGCTGGTGTTCAGTCAGATACGATGTAAGAGTATAGTAAAATCATTTGTCAGATGCTATTATACCATACACAAGAAGAAAATTGAGAAAATATAGTCAAATTCTAGTCTATTTGCCATTTCCTATCACCTTTTGCTTCAACTTCTTTTATTGCGATCCTACTATATTATTGAGCAAGTCAGAGACGTTGACTAGTATGTCAATTGATACTATGTATTTTTCTAGTACTATATACTCACTGTTCAGTGATGCTGACGGCAAGTGATAACATCAGTGACTTCCTCAGTGTTTCCTATTCAGATTTTTTTTTTTACTGATGTTTTCTCTGGCAAGATAATAATGGCAATGTTATTAAGTTATGGCTATAGCATTGCAAAGCAATGTTATGGCTACAGCATTTCAAAGCAAAGATATGGCTACAGCATTGCAAAAAAATACTGGTGGGCAAACTTAAAAATCTTAGTTATATTTCTTGGGATGCTTACAGCTTGTGATTTGATTGGTGGCAATATATGATAGAAGTCAAGTGACAACATAAATGACTGTGTTATTCTTCTTTATGAAAACATTCACCTCATTATTTGAGGTTCAATAAGTTTTACACTGTTTTTTTTTATATGCACAAGGCTGCCTGGTATCCCACTTGTGATGGAGAATAAATCAAGCTAGGAGAGATATTAATATAGCTATGGCACATGCATTTTCAACAAAGCCCTTTAGACATCTTAGAAATATCCTGTTCTTCATCTAATATGGAAGAAACAGCTTTAGCGAGATATTGAAATGTTTGGGGAGTTTAGCATTAGAATCTTCCCTTGGATTTAAAATAATTTGACCTATTCTACTTCCCCAAAGTGTGGACATTGTTATATAATAATAGCAAATTCAGTATTGATTTTATATACATACCATTCTCTTTTGTTGAAAACTGAAATGGAGGCAATGAAGAAAACACAAAACGAGGGTCGGCTGGATATGGAAAATCTAGGTAAACGAACAGAGACTACAGAATCAAGCATTGTAGATTTTTAACAATCTGTACAAGAAATAATTTATGTGATTTGCAGCATATAGAGACACATAAAAGATTGTTAGAAATATTTTCTAATTCAAGCTCTCTGCCAACGCAAAATAATCCAAATCAAGCCAAATCAAACTACTTTAAAAGATATCCAGGTTTAATTAGACACTTGCGCTCCTGGGTGGCCCCGAGGAGAACAGGAAGTTGCTAATGTGACTACAGGAGAGGAAAAGGGAAAACCACGTGTTTATTTTGTGGGGAGCAGATTAAATAGCCTGTCGGAATGGTCTTGACCTTTCCTGGGCTGTGGTCAAGGTTTGACGGGCCAACTTGACACTCCTTGGGGAGGGGTCAAGGTTCCAGGGGCATAGGGGAAGGGCCTCCAAAGATGGAGGCCAGCGGCTGGGATCACGTTGTACAAAATAAAAGAAGAAAAGTATATGGAGTCTGTTAAAAATCAAATAACTTCTCTTTAGTGAAAACTTCATGATCTTGCCTAGGATATCTTGCTAGTTTTCTTGCATATTTTTCTAGTATAAAGTAAAACCTCTTAGAGTAGACTCTGACATTATGAGTAATCATGAGATACATTCCAACATGGATGAAATCATCTTTGTCTTGGACCCATTTTCTAGTACAAATTATGTAGAATCAGTGGTTTGGTGGTATTCAAATACTTTCATAATAAAATATTATGTAATCTTGGTTAGTATGGCTTCATGTCTTCATGTTTATAGCATAGCTCAATGGTACCAGTTTTCATTCACTGAGGCTAATTATCTTAGAACACAAACCATAGACAGAAAAATATTTCTTAACTGCACTAATGTTATCCCTTTTAGTGATGCTTTTATGAGAAGAGAATGAAGCAGACTTCAAAGAGTTGGAGTTTTAGGTAATGATGAGTAGTTCAAAGAATATACATTTTTATTTATGCTAGATAAATAAGCTGAAAAGGTTTATAGAGCATTGTGTTTGTAATTAAAATACATTAGAGTAGACCATGTGTCTAATGTCCTTACTGTCTGGTTGAGTCTGACTTGTTTTCATGTTCCTGGAAGGGTGAGGGAGAATTAATAGACAAGAGACAGAAGATAGTTTAGAGGGTGTCCAGTGAATACTCTGACAGTCTCAAGTTTATTATTCGTAATTCTTAAATACCTAATCAAAAGGGAGAAGACAAAAGACTTCCCTCCCTAGATACGAAGAACAAACAAGCATATTTACCTCCTTATATCTCAAAACACCTAGTAAGGATGCCCTAACTCTAACATCCTGTAGTTTGGTCTTTGAGCATCAAGTCATAACTTTGGCCAAACATCCTGTTATTTGTCCTTGAGGAACAAGAATAGGTTTGAGTTCTTTGGCTTTTAGCTTCAACACCCTACAAAAGGAGAATATAATTTTAGCATATTTTTGTGGGTTTTCTACTACTTTGGACCGTTTTAGTTGCATATTCTACATATATCATTTATTTTATTAAGTAAGCAAAGGTCTCTGCAGGGATAAATACTAATAAAATTTATGTAATGGAACTTATTGTTTGAACATACATAATTTAATTTTGAGATTGGTGCATAATAATTGATCTTTAGTAGATTTCCCATCTATCATTTAAGCAGTGGAAACTAAAATGTTGTTCATGCACAATATTTATTTTGATGAGATCTTTTGACAACTATATTTCCAGCAAACATGAATTAATATTTAGGTAGATTGAATTTGCTCCTGGAAGATAGTTAAAGATATTCTGTCATAAAATCAGCTCTAGAGATGAGTTTATATTTATTCTGCTTCTTTATACTGACAAGTTTATCAAGAGAGGTTAGGAGTAAAAGAGTGGCATGATCAACTCATAATTGAGTGTTCTACAAAGAGCAAGTGAGAGAAAAGAATGAAAGTACTAAGTGTTCTTTCTCCATTCTGGATTCCTTCTAATTCTTGAGATGTAATGGAAGAGCCATCAAAAGACTGAAGATGAGAAAACAGGATCAGCATTGGAGTCGAAACAGCATATCTTTACCCAGCTCCATATGCGAGCAAAAAGAATTACTGTTGGTTGCATTATGAAAATTCAATGACCTTCCACTGGCAGAGATTGCTCCAGAATTTGTAAAATACAATGTGGAATAGAAGTTTATGGGAGATGACAAAATGCAACAGCTGAACAACTGGAAGGTGCTCTTACTGCCACACCTAGTCCTGGGGCTAATGACCTGAGCCCTCAAGGTAAAAGAGCTGACTTTTCTAAGTTCTTTGATCTTCACAGATGCTCCACGACACATGTACACGCACACAAACATATGCATATGTGCTCACAGGCACACATGAATGCTTGAATATGCATATCAATAAGTAAATAAATGTAGTAGAAAAGAGTAAAAGTAAAATTTTAAAATTTCAAGAAATGATAATACAGGATGATTGTATAAAACCTAGGAACAATGTCATTCATTTAATATACTAAAATAATTATTTTTTATTTTTTGCTATTTTTATGTTTTTTAATTTTTCTCACTGTATTCTTTTTACTTAGATTTTTTTCCTCAAATATATTTTGATGATAATCTTTCTGATTTTCCCAGATCTGTCAAAATTGCATATGTTTGGCAGCTAAAATTATTATTTGAAGAAAGACATCATATTCAATGCTAAAATGTTCACAATAGTAACTTTTGGAGCATCATGGGTATTCATTAAATGATTCCTGGGTACAGAAAATTGTAGTTGTACCATTCAGTTGGGATCACTGACTCCTCAATGACTCGGAGACTTTTATTAACTATAAAAGCTTTGCCATAGCTTCGGCTTTTTACTAACTAGTTCTTACAACTTAATCCACTTTTATTAATCTTTGAATTTTTACATGACTTATGACTTTACCTGTCTTCTCTTCCTCCCTTTGCATTTGCTAGCAACCCTGTCTTTCTTTTTCCTAGCATCCTTGGTGTCTCGTTGTCCTGCCTATACATCCTGGCTAGCTAATGGCCATTTAGCTTTTATTAAACCAGTAAAAAGACACTTTATCAAACACATCATCACAGTGTACAAAAAGATTATTTCACAACAGAAAATTATAAAACACAAAAGAGTTTTATTCAGTCAATAATAGCATGTTATTTATAAATATATAGTGACTATGGGTCATTACAGTATATGAAATAAAGCAGATTGAGAAAATAAATTTTGCATGTTTTTGTCTTATAAAAACCTAGGCTTTTATACATAATACTAATGGGAAAAGGGTGAATAAACAACGGGGTGAAAATTTTTTAATAGTATGCTTAATTGTACATATCATTATGAAACCTGTCACTTGGTAATTTGAATGCTTGATAATTATTTTTCAACTCATCCTAAACTTCATAATTCATCTGTGAAAATGTATTTTGCATTAATACTGCTGAAAACGAATCAAAAATTTTTGAAATTTCCATACTCTTAGATTTCTGCTTATTGTCAAGAATGGTTGTATGAGCAAGCCTCTTTTCTTTTATATTTTTATTTCTTTACTCTCACAATGAATAGTTCACCTAAGGAAAAGAGTCTAATATCACAGGATGCCTTGGGCACTTTTATTTCTTACACCATCATTGGTGGCTGTCTATATTTAAAGCTGGTTCTTGTTTAGAAGCCTTAGTTTTCAAGACCATCATTCTATACCATCATTAATGTAATACTCCTAGGACTTCCTTTGAAATGTAATGACTTTTAATACTTACAAGACATCTTAAAGACTGCTTATGCCTAGATTATCAAGAATGGGAGTGGACTAAAGAAAGCATATATTTACTCTATGTTTCCTAATTCCAAAAGATCCTTCTTCCAAAACACAACTTCAGAAAAAAAATGATCATGAATATTGAAGTGACAAAATACAGGGCTTTCCACCAAACCTGCAAATGTGCTCTCCAGTATAGTTCTTGAGGTCCTAGCTAGAACAATAAGATGCCAAAAGAGATCAAGGAGGATACAAACCAGAAAAGAAAATTCAAACTCTCACTGTTTGCTAATGATATGATAGTTTATATAAGTGATCCCAAAAATTCTACAAAGGAACTTCTACAACTCATAAAAACTTTCAGTAATGTAGTAGGATACAAGATTAACTAAAAAAAATCAGTAGCCCTCCTGTAAACAGATGATAACAGAGCTGGGAAATAAATCAGAGAAACAACACCCTCACAACAGCCACACATAGCATAAAATATCAGAGTAACTCTAACAAACAAGTGGAAGATTTGTATGACAAAACTTTAAATCTTTAAAGAAAAAAAAATTGCGGAAGACACCAGAAAGTGGAAAGATCCTCCCATGCTCTTGAATAGGCAGAATAAACATAATAAAAATGGCAATCTTACCAAAAACAATCTACAGATTCAATTCAATGCCCAGCAAAATTCTCCACAGAGCTCAAAAGAACAGTACTTAACTTCATATGAAAAATCAAAAAACTCAGCATAGCCAAAATAATTCCTTACAATAAAAGAACCTCTGGAGGCATAGCAATCCCTGACTTCAAACTCTATTACAGAGCTACAGTACTCAAAACAGCCTGGTATTGGCATAATCACAGAAAGGAGGACCAATGGAACCAAATGAAAGACTCAGATATTAATCCACACATTTTTGAACACCTGACTTTTGGCTAAGAAACAAAAAATATGAAATGGAAAAAAACAAAGCATATTTAACAAATGGTGCTGGCATAAGTGGATATCAACATATAGAAGAATGAAAATAGACCCATATCTATCACCAAGTCCAAAGACTTCAACATAAAGCCAGCCACACTGAACCTTATAGAAGAGTAAGTGGGAAGTACACTTGAATGCACTGGCACAGAAGAACACTTCCTAAATATAACACCAGCAACATAGACACTGAGAGAAACAAAGAATAAATAGGACCTCCTGAAACTGAAAATCCTCTTAAAAGCAAAGGACACAGTCAACATGCCAAAACAACAGCCTAAAGATGGGAAAAGATCTTTACTAACCCCGCATCAAACAGAGGTCTGATCTCCAAAATATACAAAGAACTCAAAAAAATGGTCATCAAAAGAACACATAATCCAATTTAAAAAATGGAGTACAGATGTAAACAGAGAACTCTCAACAGAAGAATCTAAAATAGCTGAAAACCACTTAAGGGAATGTTCAACATCCTTAGCCAATAGAAAAATGTCAATCAAAACAACTCTCTGAATCCATCTTACACCTGTAAGAATGGCGAGGATCAAAAACACTGATGACAACTTATGCTGGAGAGGTTGTGGGGTAAAGGGAACACTTCTGTATTGCTGGTGGAAGTGCAAGTTGGTACAGCCCCTTTGGATCTTAATATGGTGATTTCTCAAAAAATTAGGAAGCAACCTTCCTCAAGACTCAGCAATACCACTTTGGGGTATATACCCAAAGGATGCTCAATCGTGCCACAAGGACATATGCTCAACTATGTTCATTGCACCAAGATATATGCAAAAGAGGCACTTTTATCTTGTGGATACTCAACATATGTCTAGTTGAATTTGAGACTCATTTAAAAGAATGAAATTCTTGTTTGGTAAAGTAAATCTGCCAATTTTCACAAGGCCAGAGAGGCTATGGACCCCAGAGAAGGAGTTCCTGCCGTATTCTAAACTAATGTGATTTCTAACTGCAGTTTAAAATTGTTCTATACCCACAGACAATTTTTGTTTTCACTTCTTTCTAAAATTTTTTTAATAAATGGGGAATATTATAGAATTCCTCATTGATCAAATGTAGAGAATAAGGTCCATGAGGTTCTCAACCTCCAATGATACATTTAAAATATAACATATAAATTTCAATGAATATCATGAAAAGGTAGCAGAGAGAATAAAAGAGCCAATTAACCAAGGTTTCTGATCAAAGATAGTAATGATGTACAGGACAGGGAAACATGATTCCATGAACTTTTAACTGTACAGCTGCATAATAATGCATACAGGAGCAATTTCCCAAAGTTTTTTCCATGGATCAACTATGCAGATGACTGATGAGAGAAAGAGAGAGAGAGAGAGAGAGAGAGAGAGAGAGAGAAACGTTTTTCCTTAGAGACTAACTCCATCACAATAGAACCAACCCTAAATGGTTAGCCATTAACAAATAAAAGCAAAGCTGAATGAAGACCATAGGATATATAAGTATGCATGAATGCATGTGTGTATTTTAACAACAGTAGTTAATAAGAAATATTTAATAGTAGTTAAACAAGAGAAGAGGCACAAAGAAAGAGTTGGAGGGGGTAAAATGGGTAAAAGAGATGGGGCAGTGCTCATGTTTGAATTTCACAAAAAAATAAATTAAAATGGTGACATGGTGAAGAATGATTCTACTGCTGGACAACAGATGATATTTGCAAACAGCTTTTGTTTTAAGTTGGTGGGCCTGCAATTGGCAATGCCTCTTGAGTTTTTGATGTCCAGGCAGAAGTTAAATGGCATAGTGGTGTTTATACTTAACATAAGGGTGCACAGGCTTGTGCATACAGATAATCTTATAACCTGGTGTCCTCTTTCATCCTATATCCGACCTTTAGTTATTGAACTATAGTACCAACTTTTGAAATCAGCCCCTGTGTAAATATATGTGTCAAATAAGTATAAAGAATCATCCTTTTGCTTTTCTATATCGATGGACTGTACACATAGGTTATAGCACACAAATATTCATGAGGGCTATGTACTTAGAGTCTCAGTGTTCTGCTTTTCAGAAACTAGATCTGAAAGCTAATGTTGGGCTTCATGTAAGTCTGCTTGGCTGAATTTTGAGACTCCATATTCTCCAGAGTAGTTATAAATCTTGCCAAGTGTAGATTAGAAGATTTCTGTTCTTAGTTCAGTTATTTGTATTTATAAAATAGAAATTCAAAGGCAAGCACAATTTCTTAATGAAAAAGTAGACTGGACATTTTTAAATCATTAAAATATTCACACCAGCTCCTGTTCTATAACTTTGCCTCCCCACTTGTGTGGCAGCTGTTCCTTCACCTGTAATTCAGCATCTAATTTCAGAAGCATCTGGAATCCTGTATGTCTACAAGGAGAATCTGGATGTGTGCAAACAGATGTCTATCTGAGCATATTTCCTGATGTGTGGATATTATCGTGGCTTTATTTTTGTCATCTTGGTTTGTAGAAAAATCATCCCACATATTATTTTAAAGAAACATGTATAATAGGGCTGGGGCAATGGATACCACTGACTCCCATACTCCATATTTTAAAATGGACATTTAATTATCACTACATCTAAGGGGTAATAAAAGAAATTTGGAAACATTTTGTCAGTATGCTATCACATAAGATAATCTAATACAAGACTCCAATTACACATTAGATCTATTATCAAATGAGTTTGCCTCTTGTCAGTTTGCCGTTCCATATGCATGAGAATTTAGAACTATGTTAATATTCTGGTGAATATGACTGACTGATGGGAGTCTGTTAAATATTCTAGAAATTGCTATATTTGGCATGGCTGAGGACAACTGACACTTGTATTAAGAGGATAATCTCTTCTAGAATCCTTATATAATCTCCTCTGTCACATCTCTAGCCTTGAGTAACTGTTGAGTCCTAGTCTCCCCACATATTGGAAATTATGAATAAGCTATGAAACTTTTTTAATGTCACACCCTCAGATGCTTTAAAAAGATTAAATAAAGAAACACCAAGCAAGATATGTATATACAAATAAGGAAACATTAAATGGACTCAACTTTGAATTTAAGAGGGACTGAATAGGTCATAAAGGTAATTTTCACTGGGAGAAGGGAGGATGAGAATGGTATAAACACTGTGTTAAAATGTGAAATTCTAAACAAAAACTTCAAATATAAAAAATAGTGTTTTGAAAAATTAGCATGTTTTCATTTCCACAGGAACATTTACGTCACAGGTCATCTAAAAACCTTTGCACTCCCTGATGTTATAAAAACAGGTTTTAAGCAGTTGCTGGGTAACATAATGGTAACAGAAATTAGACCAGATTAACCTTATCTTCACATAACGAGGCCTGGTTCTTTTTTTTCAAAGTTTATTAAATTATAAAAGTTTCCATTTCCAACCCTCCTCCCAACACCCTCCCACTCCCCTCACTCCCTCTCCTCCTCCCTCTCCATCCCTAAGAGCAGTCAGGGTTTCCTGCCCTGTGGGAAGTTCAAGTTTATCCCCTCTCCCACCAGGTCCAGGAAGGTGAGCATCCAAACAGACTGGATCCCCAAAATCCAGTATATGCAGAGGAAGCAAGTCCCAGTGTCATTGTCAATGGCTTTTCAGAAAGACTCCGGGCCAGCCACATTCAGAGAATCTGGTTGGATAACGTGCTCGTTCAGTCCCAGTCCAACTGGCCTTGGTGAACTCTCATTAGATCAGTCCCCTTGTATCAGTGGGTGATCGTACCCCTCGCGGTCCTGATTTACTTTTTCATGTTCTTCCTCCTTCTGCTCCTCATTTGGACCTTGGGGGGGCTCAGTCCGGTGCTCCAATGTGGGTCTCCATCTGTATCGCCATCCATCATCGGATGATGGTTCCCTCTGGTCTTGCCTTTGCTCACGTTCTCTTTCCTTCTGCTTCTCGTTTGGACCTAGGGAGTTAAGTCCAGTGTTCCAATGTGGGTCTCTGTTTCTATCTCCATCCATCGCCAGATGGAGGTTCTATGGTGATAAGCAAAATATTCATCAGTATGGTTATGGGCCAAGGCCGGTTCAGGCACCCTCTCCTCTGTCCAGAGAATAATCTGGGGATCTCTCCTTGGACCTGTTATCCCATTTATAATCAAGTCTCTTGTAAACGCTAAAATGACTCCCTTAGTTGAGATATATTCTTCCCTGATCCCATATCCATCCTTCCTCCCTCCCCCCATCCCAGTCCCCCGAGCTTTCCCCATTCTTCCCCTACTCCCTTCTCTCTAACCCTCTCCCCTTCCAACAACCCTCCTACACCCCCCATGCACCCGTGGTTACCTGGGACTCTTGTGTATTTCCAATCTCCAGGAGGATAACTACATGATTTTCTTCAGGTTCACCTTCTTATTTAGCTTCTCTAGGATCACGAATAATAGGCTCAAAGACCTTTAATTAAGGCTAGAATCCACTTATGAGTGAATACATACCATATTCCTCTTTTTGGGTCTGGCTTACCTCATTCAGTAAAGCGTTTTCTATTTCCATCCATTCGCATGCAAAATTCAAGATGTCATTGTTTTTTACCGCTGAGTAAAACTCTAATGTGTATATATTCCACACCTTTTTTGACCATTCTTCTATTGAGGGGCACCTAGGTTGTTTCCAGGTTCTGGCTATTACAAATAGTGCTGCTATGAACATAGTTGAACAAATGCTTTTGTGGTATGATAGGGCATCTCTTGGGTATATTCCCAAGAGTGGAATTGCTGGGTCTTGAGGGAGGTTGACTCCCAGTTTCCTGAGAAACCGCCACACTGATTTCCACAGTGGCTGCACAAGTTTGCATTCCCACCAACAATGGATGAGAGTTCCCCTCTCTCCACATCCTCTCCAGCATAGGCTATCATTGGTGTTTTTAACTTTAGCTACTCTGACAGGTGTAAGATGTTATCACAAAGTTGTTTTGATTTGCATTTCCCGGATCGCTAAGGATGTTGAGCATGACCTTAAGTGTCTTTTGGCCATTCGAAGTTCTTCTGTTTAGAATTCTCTGTTCAAATCATTACCCCATTTTTTAATTCGGTTAATTAGAGTTTTAGTGTCTAGTTTCTTGAGTTCTTTGTATATTTTGGAGATCAGACCTTTGTCTGATGAGGGGTTTGTGAAGATCTTCTCCCAGGCAGAAGGTAGCCTTTTTATCTTACTGACGGTGTCCTTTGCTTTACAGAAGCTTCTCAGTTTCAGGAGGTCCCATTTATTCATTGATTCTCTTATTGTCTGTGCTACTGGGGTTCTACCTAGGAAGTGGTCTCCTGTGCCTATGTCTTGTAGACTACTTCCCACTTTCTCTTCTATCTTGTTCAAAGCGGTCTGATTAATGTTGAGGTCTTTAATCCATTTGGACTTGAGTTTTGTGCATGGTGATAGATATGGATCTACTTTCATTCTTTTACAGGTTGACATCCAGTTATGCCAGCACCATTTGTTAAAGATGCTTTCCTTCTTCCATTGCATACCTTTAGCCCCCTTGTCGAAAATCAAGTGTTCATAGGTTTGTGGGTTAATATCTGGGTCTTCTATTCGATTCCATAGGTCAACTTCTCTGTTCTTATGCCAGTACCAAGCTGTTTTCAATACTGTAGCTGTGTAATAGAGTATGACGTCAGGGATGGTTATACCTCCAGAAGTTCCTTTATTATATAAGATTGTTTTGGCTATCCTGGGTTTTTTGTTTTTCCATATAAAATTAATTATTATTTTCTCAAGGTCTGTGAAGAAGTTTGATGGGATTTTGATGGGGATTGCATTGAATCTATAGATTGCTCTTGGTAGAATTGCCATTTTTACTTTGGCAATTTTACTCACCCCTCCTATGGCCCTCTGCTAGAAGTCAGGGCCCCTTGCTGGTCAGGAATGTAGCTGAGCTGACTCCCGAAGCCTGGTTCTTGACATGAAATTTGCACATGCCCTTTGTTTGGTAAGGTCCTCTGCCGCTCTCCTCTCCCGACCCGTCTCCATCCATACTGGCAGTACTTACTCCAGAGATTGTTGTTTTGCTTTTACATTTCCTTTTCTTAGCCTGCCTCCAACTGAGTTACTCATGCACCAGCTTTCCAGGTCTGGCTTGGGTCATATGGTTGCCTCAAAATTCCTGTTTTGCTGTCCTGTGCATGTAGTTTAAATAGGCTTTACTCAGGGTTGTATTGTTATTTAAGTCTGTCCATCTCATGGCACTTGAGTTCTCCATGATTCACAGTCACATATTCATATTTATATGTTTATATTTAATACACTTATATTTAATGCATTTATATGTTTATATCTAAATATTGATTTCAAATATTAGGGAACAATTAGTACATTGAAATTTGAATATGAGGAGAGATGAGAGTAAGAACAAAGCAAGGAATGGGAAAGGGAGAAATAAGGAAGGAACTCCTACCCCTATAACATAGGTCATTGGTTGAATTAACTGCAACTGCTCCGTGCTCTGCATTGTATAGTCTAAAGTATGTTGTCTACACAGCAACAATCCAAGACAGTGACTTTGGAACTGTCTTTGCTATTTATGGTTCAAAAGAAACTAAGTCCCCTAAACATTCTAAAAGTTAGCCGAGAAGCTTCAGATTCAAATTCAGATGTGTGTTGTTGCTTTCTTCTTATTTTACCTTATCATATTTCTCCTACCTCTTTATTTAATTAAACTCTTCCTTCCTGTGCAAGATTCAATGAAACACAATTTATATGAAATACAAGGAAAAAAAATAATATGTGAAATTGAATGAAATATTTTTATTATAATTTAATAAGACCTCTCCTAAACAAGTTATATATAATTTCATACATAAAATGTCTAAGTTGATAACCTGTCAATCAATGTCACATTTTTAAGAAACCAGCAAGAGAATTTCTTTGTTCACAGCTTAATTTGTTTCTATTATATTTTTATGACTTTTAAAATTGATTTTATTGAGCTATACATTTTTCTCTGCTCCCCTTCCTTCCTCTCTCCTCCCCTTCAACCATCTCCCATGGTCCACATGGTCCCAATTTACTCAGGGGATCTTGTCTTTTTCTACTTCCTATGTAGATTAGATTCATGTTTGTCCCTCTTAGGGTCCTTATTGCTGTCTAGGTTCTCTGAGATTGTGATTTGCAGACTGTTTTCCTTTGATTTATGTTTAAAAAACACTTGTGAGTAAATACATATGATGATTCTTTCTAGGTCTGGATTACCTCACTCAATATGATGTTTTCTAGCTCCATCTATTTGTTTGCAAATTTCAAGATACCATTTTTTTTTCTGCTGTGTAGTACTTCCTTGTGTAAATGTATCACATTTTCCTTATCCATTCTTTGGTCAAGGAGCATTTAGGTTGTTTCCAGGCTCTGGCTAAAACAAACAATGCTCCTATGAACATTGTTGAGCACATGTTCTTGTGGCACAATTGAGTATCTTTGGGTATATACCCAAAAGTGGTATTGCTGAGTCTTGAAGATGGTTGTTTCCTATTTTTTTTTGAGAAATCGCCATACTTATGTCCAAAGGGACTGTACCAGCTTGCAATCCCACCAGCAATACAGGAATGTTCCCTTTATCCAACAACCTCTCCAGGATAAGGTGTCATCAGTATTTTTGACCTTGGCCATTCTTACAGGTGTAAGATAATTTCGGAGAGTTGTTTTGATTTACATTTTTCTGATGGCTAAGGATGTTCAACATTTCCTTAAGTGTTTTTCAGCCATTTTAGATTCTGTTGAGAGTTCTCTGCTTAGATCTGCTCTCCATATTTTTATTGGCATATTTGTTCTTTTGATGACAAATTTCTTGAGTTTTTTTGTATGTTTTTGAGATCAAACTTTTCATATGGTCTGGATATATTCTCCAATGATTTTTATTCTGAAAATTTCCCCAGTGTATCAAGGAAGATGTAGTGAAACATTAAAAAGTTAAGCCTAGCTGAAGATAAGTAGGTCATGGTGTATAGTTCTAAAATAAATTATTGGTGATCGGTCTTAAGGAGTGAGTGATTTTTCAAGATTATTTCATTATGAAGTGAAGTTATACCATGGACCTATCCCTTCTACATGTGCTGGCCATCTACCTGTTTCAGAATCTTATGATGCATCTAAGATATATACACCAGCATTGGGACATCACATTGTCTAATTAGAGTTTGAATCCTCTACTCATAGAATGATGAGTCAAATACAGTTTTTTTATTTTTATTGTATCCAATTTAAAGTATTTTGTTATATTAACATAAAACGTACTAATTTAACATTGTATGAGGTCCTTGAAAGATTTGAATTGAACTTTGTGAAGGGTAAGAGATAAATACTTCACTTCATTTATAATAAATGTTTACGTATTGATCATTATCAAACTTAAAATTTAGAGAAGATGAGGAATCCATGCCTAAAAGAATTTATGATGATAAAATTACATTTAAAGTATATTTTAAATTTTAATACTGTTCTTTGGTCTCTGCTATGGAAGTGTTCGTGAGCACAGATTTTTCTTGATATTGAAATATATGCTTACACTTTAAACTAATAATGATAAGATTTGTGAATGCATGTGCATAGTAATACACGAAGAAGTGGATGCATTGCTACTTCCAGTTCCCTGGCAGTTGCTGTGTTGATACAAGGATTCAGATAAAAATGAGTTCTACTAGTGAAATTCATGATCTTTACACTGAAAACTTAGAGAAAATACTGTGCTAAGTTCAAAAACAGTGCACACATTTAGAAAAAAATACAAAAAGTAGTTATTTTCAATATCCCTTTTACAGATGGTGGTAATGCCTTGATAATTACTACTATTAGTAACAGCATAATGTCCACCTTGATGACAATTTTGAGACATGGTTGAAAACATTCGAAGACAGAATAACCACTCAGGCAGGTCCTTAACTTGGAATTTGTATTGTGAAATGACTATCTTACCAAAACATATCTGGATGTCTTAGCTAAGATTTCTGTCATGGCGAAACACCATGTCCAAAAGTCAAGTTGGTAAGGAAATGATTTATTTGGCTTACAATCTCACATTGCTGTTCATCACTAAAGGAAGTCAGTACAGAAATTCCCAAAGGGCATAATCCTGGAGGCAGGAGATGATATAGATAGAGGTTGTGGAGGGATGCTGCTAACTGACCTTTTTCCCATGGCTTGCTCAGCCCACCTTCTTATAGAACGCGGGACCACTTGCCTAGGAATGGCACTATCAACCACCAACTGGTCCCTTCCCCATTGATCACTAAATTAGAAAATGCTTTACAGTTGGATCTCATTGAAATATTTCCTCAACTGAGGCTCCTTCTTCTGAAGACTCTAGATTCTGTCAAGTTGACAGACAAAACCAGTTAGTACCATGAAGAATAATAGAACTTAAGAAACTCTTGTACTACACTTGCAATGTGTAGACCTGCCAACAGGCAGTCATGGATAAGAGATGAGTTGGTTAAATCCTAACACTTACCACCAAACTACTTGCTACTGATCATTTCCAGGGAGAGGTGGGGTCATTGCAACATATTTGCATATATCCAACATATTTGCATAGTCACTGGTAAGCCCACCGGTCTCCGCAGTTCCAAATTATAATGTTTGCATTGGATTTTTAGATGTGGGCACAAGAAGAATTCTTTTTAAAAAGGAAATTAAGGATAACGGTGATTGAGACTTCATTAGCTTTCCCCCATCTAATTTGACATGCCCATTGGTGGCATCCTTCCTCAGCTAACATTTATATAGTAAGATTGGTGAGATTTTATAAATGTGCTTCCGATACTACTAGGAGATAAACATCTCTGAGTGGTCTCCCTGATACTCTGTCTCTTATAATCTTAGAGGCTTTAACCCTACACAGAAAGCTACAAGCAAAGAAAGAAAGCTGAATGTGGGGGAGGAGATGATCTTCCCCAGGGAAGAGCACACCATCTAATTGTCCACTATCAAATGTTGAGTCCTGAAAACAGATATACAAGTAACATCATAGGAATTCAACAGGTTACATTTAGGGATATATTTGTATACATTGTTATATTCATATAACAATGAATGAATACAGAAGCAAGAATTTGAAAGAGGGCAGGGATAGGTATATGGGAGGGTTCAGTAGGAAGAAAGGGAAGAGAGATATGTTACAATTATATTGCAATCTCTAATAAATCTAACAATGAGTATCGTCAACCTCAAAAATCCTGAATCGTAGATAATTAGTTGACTGTTCCTTCTGTATTCCATCATTGTGAATGCAATGACACCAAAAGGACTTGCAACCTTTTCACAGCTCAATTAATTAATGTAAATGTGATAGAAAAAGTGTTATCTATACTAATTTTCACTGCCAGACAAAAGCCAGGGCTCCTGGGGTCTTCACAGAAAGAGAATTTGTAAATACAAATAAAGTTAATTGTCTTTTAATTAGGTTTTAGGTTCATTCTGTTCCTAGCATATTCTACTTCTAAAGCAAACAAATACAGCTAGAAAAGCTATAGGTATGGTTGGGAATCAACAACTGTTCTCAAAGATTTTATAAAACGTTTTTGTGGTAGAACTTTTGTGTCCTTAGTAAGTTTCCATGTATAATGATATCATTTTGTTCTCTTGCTAGACCATGCTAGGGGAAGCATATTTAGAAGTGAGGCTTGTTAAAAAGTCAGTCTTTACAAGTTGGCATGGCTGCTGCACTCATACACTAATAGCAGCAGGAGCTACCTGCACAAGACCTGCATAAATACAGTCTCATCAACACCCCATGGGGAAGGGTAAGGACATCCTAAGTTGTTATTCTTCTGGAGCAGTGAGAGGCAGTTAAAGGTGACTATGAGATGGGAAATCATAAACTTTCAGTGTTAGCCACTGGTATGACCTTGCTCAAAAGAATAACTTGATAGCTGTGTGCATGCAGGCAATACTAAAAGGCAGCAAAACAAACAAAAACAAGTGAAATAATGACAATAACACAACTCAAACTTCATGAAAATAGGTTAGGAAGAAGAGGTTCATAGAGGAAACAATGAATAGCAGAAAATATAAACCTAAAGAAAAATCCAGAAATGTCAGTATATAGTCACAATCCCTATTACTTGGAGAATCATACATGAGATCTCTCAGAAAACCTAAAAAATAGTTTAAAAATTACCATTTTAGTTTTTATTTCTACCTAATAATGATAAAAGTTCTTCATGTAAGTAATATAGAGTAAATTATTTAAAATCTTTAATGTAGTGTTGTTGACTTATAAGAGACTCAATTATCTCCAAGATTCTCATGAGTATTTCATGCATCAGAAGCCAAAAACAATCTACAAAACACTTAAATTGATATAATGCTATATTCTAGTTTTATATTTAAATTCCTGAATTCCCCCAATTAAAGAAGATGGCCTGGGAAGTTCTCTGTGTTTTCTATCTCTGTGCTTTTGACAGTGAGATGATTTTTGTATTTATTCTGTATGACCCTGCTTTTCTTTTAGAAAATCTCAATTCAGGGAAATCTTCATTACAATTTAAAATTATCTTATTATTACCTAATAGTGCTTGTTTCACTACAAGGCCCTATGCTTGCTCATACCTCAGAGTGACTATGAAAGACAGCAAGCATTGCTATCTTTGTGGGGTTACCATGGAGATAGTCAGGAAGCAACATATGTGTGCTCTGTAATCTTGGAGTCGTTCTCTAGAAACTACCAGTTCACCTGTAACTTCCAACAGAAATTCCTATTTCTTCACCCCAAAGAGTAATATAAGTGTTAATGGCTCTTAAAGAAACAGACTAACAGACTGTCTAATTGCTAGAATTTGTTCACAGAGCTCTAGAGTCCCTGTTTTGTGAGTTGTCTCCCACGGTGAGGTGGTATTTCCATGATAAAACTTCTTTTGAATTATCCATACTCCTGTAAGAAACCCTTCATCCATAGTCCTTTTAGTTACCCCACTGAGGTCAAAGGTTCACTATTTTGGACCTTTGTGGTATAATTATGTGAGCCTATCATGAGTTCTCTATCTGGGAATAATATATAGTTCTTCTAAAAAGCCAGTATAAACAGTAGGAATAAATCCTGATCTCACTGTCGGTGGCCTCACATTTTTTTTCTCATTTTCCTCTAGGAATTATGTCACAAACAAATTTATGATATGTCTATAGTTATACCCCTTGATTATGTGACAAGGCAAAATTTTCAGGCAATTTCCAGATATTTTAACAAGACTAATATGGGATGGAACAACGGGAGTGACGACCCACTTATTGGAGTACAGCGCTATGGTGCAATGACTGTGTCCAGGTTCATGGGGCTTGCAGCATCATAGATACACTTTGACGTTTTAAATCTATGTGTGAAAACTTCACATACATCACCACACTGTGCTAAATTAGATTTAACCCATGAATAAACTGTAATAATTTCAAGTAGAAAATCTGATGTACTAGGCATTACCTCCCTTAAGGACAGTGGATGTTATTATTTAATTAAACATGTTTCCTTGATAAAATCATGAAATAAGCCTCCTCCAAGAAGGCACATATCCTCCATCACTCAAACTCATGCTCAACCTCACTTATAGTTTACTACATTTACAAAGAGTATAATAAATAAATCAGTATATGTTTTTATACTGATTAAAAGAGGAAAAAGGCTTATTTCTTGGAAATACAGTTAAAATGAAGCAAAGAAATGAAACCTTCTGAGATAATGAGATTTTTATAATTAAAATCTAAGCAACAAATAATTATGCTACAGAGAAAAATGGGATTTTTATAAAGAACATATAAAGTAGGATGTCACTACCTTTAGAACAAAAGGCCCATACTAACTTTATTTCTGAATTTCCATTTTTCTATTTGTCTTTGAAATGTAAGTAAAGAAAAACAAAGTCACTGGAGGTAAAAACCTCTGAAATCTATGGACAATGCAAATTAACTTCAAAAGATCATTTCAAATATCACAGTTCTAAACAGCATTCCATCACTAAAATATTTAGAAATCAGCAGTGAACTAAATCAGTAGATCTCCCCAGAAATACTGATGAAGGAATTGTATGTTCTGTTTCATGACAAACACATCATTAGTGTACATACATTTAAAATGATTATTTAATTCAGCCCAAAGGACATTAGGATTAGACTTATATAAAAAAATCAAATCACATTTGATGTTTCCAAAATACCATGCTTTGTGTGGTGTTATCAAGATTTTATTAAATGTTTTATCAAGCTCTGTCATAGGATCCAAGCTGAGGCCAACTGAATGTTTATTATTAGGTGAAAGCAAACTACATTTATTTTTAATAATTTAAAGTTTAGCAAACTTCTTCTGAGTTTTAATGAAATGATTTTTAAAATACCTGGGAAATATGAAGAGTTAACTTGTAATATCTCTAAAATGATATAGTACATCCATGTAGCAAATAATTCAAAAAGGGGGGATTAAATATAAAAGAGAGTGTTTCATAATAGAAAAAACTTAAAATATAAAGAATACAAGAAGCTTGACAGATCATCATCTCAATATTTTCAGAAGAGATATTAGGCAGGATATACAAAAGCTTAGTTCAGCTATAGTTATGAATTTATCACAGTTTTGATAAAACAGCAGAGGCCAAAAAATAATGGCCAACTATTACAAATACAGGTATCTGAGTTTTCAAACAATTTCAACTTATGCTTATGGTATAAGACAATTTAAATATTAAACATCCATCAAATATCAAATGCATCATATAATAGATATTGTTTAAATAAAATCATTCCAAACTCTACAGAAAGATCACAGTTTGCCAGGGACTGTCCATTTAACAGTTCACAGCATAATGTTATTAGTAGATTTCTTTTTCATTCTGAGTATTCTTATGAAGATCATCATAAACTGTGTTCTGGTCTTCTCTATTAAATATATGGATAGAACAGATTAGTGTTTTTTCACTGTTGAGATCCACAAGTAGTTGTAACTGTCTTTTCTCAGGATGTCATCAGTTTTCCTTTAGCTCTCCAGACACTTAGCCAGCTAATTATTATGTTGAATTATGCTAATTATTATTGACAAGTAATGAAGCACCTGTCTTTAAATTCTTTTAAAGGAAGTTTTGTTGTGATTTAAGTAGCCTGTTGCAGTGGCATTTTTCATTGGTAAAGCTTTAGGAGTTTCAGAAATGTTGACAGTGCCTCTGAAGTATAATATAAGACTGTTTTTTGTTTCTTCAGTGGCTAATAGAGACATGAATAATGGTTGTTGAACCTTGAATTTGCAAGGTATCAGCATGTTATGATGGGTATGTCTTTCGAATCAAGTCACGAATAGTATGAATATTTCTTGCAGGAGCTCACAAGATGAAGTCTTTATATTGTGGTAGAAGAATTCTGGTGTGGAGGCCATCATGACCCAGTGTAGTGTGTGTGTGTGTGTGTGTGTGTGTGTGTGTGTGTTACAAAAATTAATAAATAGAGGAGTCAAATTGAAAATTAGGATATTAAGCAGCATATTGAAGAACACCTGATATTGAAAAAGAAGCTAAAATTATACAATGGAAAAAGAAAGCATCTTTAACAAATGGTGCTGGCATAATTGAATGTCAGAATGTAAGAGAATACAAATAGATACGCATCTATCTCCATGCAATAAACTCAAGTTAAAGAGGATCAAAGACCTCAACATAAATCTAGTCACACTTAACCTCATGGAAGAAAAAGTGGGAAGTAGCCTTCAACGTATAGACACAAATGATCACTTCCTCAATATAGCACCAATACCACAGACACTGTGAACAACAAATATTAATATGAGATTTTCTAAAACTGAGAAGCTTCTGTTAAGTAAAAGACACAGTTAATTAGATAAAAAGGCAGTCTACTCAATGAGAAAAGATCTCCACTAACCACACATCAGATAGATCTCCAAAATACATGGTATTCAAGAAACTAGAAATCAAAATACTAAATAATTTAATTTTAAAAATGAGGGATAGATCTAAACATAGAATTCTCAACAGAAGAACCTTAAATGGCCTAACGACAAGTAAAAAAATGTTCAGCAATTTTAGACATCAGGGATATGCAAATCAAAACAACTGTAAGATACCATCATACACCATTCAGAATGGTAAAGATTAAGAACACCAATTATAGCTTATGCTGAAGAGTCAGAGAAACACTCCTCCATTGTTGGTGTGAGGGCAAACTTGCATAGCCACTTTAGATAGTATGGTGGTTTCTCAGAAAACTGGAAATCAACCTACTTTAAGATCCAACAATACCACTCTTGGGCATGTACCCAAAGGATGCTCAATCATATTTTTCTCAACTATGTTCATTGCAGTATTTTCATTATAGTCCTAACCTGGAAACCACCTATATGCCCTTCAACAGAAGAATGAATAAAGAAAATGGAGTACA
This sequence comes from Myodes glareolus, assembly GCF_982192425.1. Taxonomy (NCBI): domain Eukaryota; kingdom Metazoa; phylum Chordata; class Mammalia; order Rodentia; family Cricetidae; genus Myodes; species Myodes glareolus. The sequence continues at coordinate 8,827,729 of NC_142050.1, forward strand.
TTTACACAATGGAGCCCTACTCAGCAGAGAAAAACAAAACAAAAACAAAAAAGCAAACAATGACATCGTGAGTTTTGCATGCAATTGGGTAAAACTAGGAAAAAAATCATACTGAGTGAGGTAATGCAGACCCAGAGAGAGGATCAAGGTATGTATTCACTAATATGTGGATATTAGATATAAAGCAAAGAATAACAAGCCTATAGTACAAGAACCCAGAGAAGCTAGATAACAAGAACACCAAGAGAAATATACATGTATCCCCCTGGGAAGGGGAAATAAATAAGATCTCCAGAGAAAATTGGGAGAGTAGGGATGGGAGGTGACTAGAGGGTGTAAAGGGGAGGAAGATCAGAGATGGGGAGAGGAGAGCAGAACTTGAGGAAAAGGGATGATAGAGATATGGAAAGAAAAGAGAGGGAGAGCAAGAAAAGACATATCTTGATTAAGTAAACCATTATGCAGCTAGTAAGAAACCTGGCACTAGAGAAAGTCTCAGAATTCCACAAGAATAACCCAAAGTAAGCCCTTAAGCAACTGTGGAGAGGGTATCTGAACTGGCCAAGTCCTGTAGTCAGACTTAAAACTATTTTAAATGTCATCATAAAACTTTTATTTAGCCATTGAAGGAATTGCTCCTCTGTTCAATCGTTACACTAAAAGAGTAGAGAATGAACATCTTAAGAGTAGAATTTTTTTTTCTTCAATAGCATGTTTTGCAAGGCTACTAGGTGCTAAGCACAGAACCTCAAATCTTCAGTAGGAAGATGAGTCAATCCTATTGATGAATATGATTAAAAAGCAAAAACAAAACAAAAGGAACCCACCTTGGGTGTGTTCTCTAAAGATATGAGTAGGATTTTGTCTTCTTTTGTTTTGTGTGATAATAAAGACAATATACCAACACAGATTTAGGGTTTTTTTTTTACCAAAACCACTTGGCCACAAAATATATCTGTAGCATTTTAGAAATCTGCAAGTAAAGGTGATACTTGAGGTAATGGTTCTCTGACAATAAACACATTCTGCCCTTCTGCAAGCATAGCGACTGAGTTCTGACCCATAGACTAACTGTCAAGATCTCCATGTTAGATTGATTTATAATATCAGGCATATAAAGTACGTTTCGAGTTACTGGGATCTAGTACCCAGGGAAGATTTGATATTGGTCTATAATACAGAATATACACTTCTATTTATAATTTAATATGCTGTTCAAGATATACAAGGGAGAGAATTTGTTTTGTGTCACAAAACCATATCAGCTTTACTTCTGTGCTCTCACTAATGTATTCAATAGCTTACGTGCAGAAGTTTTGCCTGCTCTTTTGGCTTCAATTGCTTGAGTTTTAAAAGAATACATACTTCAAGGGCTCAAACTACAATTATTTCAAGTTAGAAGATGACATATTCTAATAATCAGTTGGATTTTCCTGCAAACTTGAATCATTCAGTTTGGAAATGTTTTAATAAGCCACTGCCTTTGGTGACTGATCCTGTACTTAAGAGCAAACAGGCTGACATGACGTAAACGCAATAGAACCATACCCAAAGTGCCTCTGAACTTTTGCATTCAGTAAGGCACATCAATAGAAAAGTAAAAGGATTAAATAGGAATGCATTAAGGGTGTTGCAAAATTAAAATGTGGGTCAAGCAAAAATTTACTGTACTCAATATTATAAACTACGTGGTACCACCAAGATTAAAGAGTGCGTGTGAGGTAGCAATGAAGGGAATGATAAATTCCTTTCAACTACAGAGAAACTTAGAGGAATTTCTATATGTCCTTTATCTTGTACTCTTTTTTCCTGTTAGCTTCTTCAGCATGCAAAGTTGTTTGTGTTTATGGTATCTCATGGAAATAATGAAAAGATATTAGCCCATAATGAAAATCAGTTATCTCTTGTAGAGTCTTTTATTCTTCACATAGACCTCTGACAATTTCTTAACGAAGAACAGGAATGGGGATGGAACCACCACAGAAAGTGATCTACCCTGGATTCTTCCATGTTTGGACAAGCACCTCTCTCAAACCTTCATTGCTCTACTTTGGTTCATGAGACGATGGACTACTTGGATTGTACTTTAACGTTCTCCTTCTTATGGCAAATAGTCATACATAGAAAATGTATAATCAAAGAAAAAGAATGAAAATTGAGTGGGAAATGAATGTATCAGTATATATTACTTAGGTGTCCTTTTTAGGTGTGACCACCCCTACTAACTCCTGCCATGTGATTCCTCATCTGGATGTTCCAAATCTCACTGGATCAAAATAGCCTTTAAATTCTTATTGTTCTATCAACCCTATTGCTAATTACAGTATTTACCTGTCTTCTATTGTTTGCTCAACCCTAATCATGATTTGATGAAGACTACTTATCAAAAATTCACTTTATCTTAACCACTGTTAATGGATTTCAATTTAAGCCCTCAATGACACTGATTCTCACTAGCTCAACATTTATATTACACAAGAAATTAGAGCTATTTCTTTTCAATTCTCAATAAATTTAGAATAGCATCTACTTTATGGCAAAGAACTTCATTAATATTGTTTGAACAAATGAAATAGTGGTCTTATGATTATTTTTAAATATATATCATGATCATTTTATGTCAAATTGAGCTAAAGCTGAATTTCCCATTGTTATAAATACTATCAAAAGGTAAACATGCTAGTTTTTGTTTTCTATTTTATTTACTTATATTTTATGGTGCTGTCAATTAATCCAAAGCTTTGCACAAATTAGATTAATGTTCCACAACTGAACCATATTCCTACCTTAAATCTTTTCTTCTATTCTATATTTATTATTAACAATTCATACTGCTATTACTTGGCATACATGCTAGTCCTTTGAATCTACTTACCTTTAAATGATATTAGAAATATTAGTGTATCAGCAAGAAGTTTTGAAATTAGCAATTGTATATATGTTCAAGTATTATCTATACAAGAGTATATGTGGTAGAAATTGGATCTAAGTTTAATATGCTTTTAAATATAATGGTTTTGATTTATATATTATTGTCTGTTTTGACAGTTTAGCATTTTTCACTCTATCAGTACCAGTGAGATTTAAATAGGAGCATCCACAGCTAAGGTAACATTGCACCTTTGTCTTACATTGTAGGATAATATTGTGGATGTTTTAGGGTAAGATGTGGTAGGAAATATTATTATTACAATGGCCTATCTGTAACATTTTCTTAACAAGGAAGTTTCGACTACTTTATTATTAAAGAAAGAGAGGAGAAATTACTATTAATAGTTATGTAAACCTTAATTATCACTATAAGTTGTCTAGTAATTGGTATTACCAAAAGAAATGTAGCTACATTATATAACTGCATTAATGATTTATATGCATTTAATTTTTTATTGTATAAAAAGATTCCCACTATGAAGTCCAGACAATGATTTTGTTCTGTTTTGCATTGTGTTATTTTGCATTTTATCTCTCTTATGTACCCTCTCCACATTATCCAGATTCATGTCTCATGTGTGTGTGTGTGTGTGTGTGTGTGTGTGTGTGTGTGTACAAATAAGCATATAAATAAAGCCTGCTTACTTCCTTTACCACTGTTTGTATATGTACATATTAAGGTCAATTATATGGTAATAGATGACCACTTAGGGGGCTCATCTCAGGAAAAAACTAATTCTCTTTTTTTAGTTGTTGGTAATTTTATGAAACTCTTCATATAGAGGTGGGTCCCTGTGAGAATATTCCTATTCTTGTTGCCATGATTACTAGTATTGGTATTGTTCATATTTTGTTTAAGAAAACATATTTTTGAGATTTCATGTGTTAGCTTCCCTGCCACATCTAGAAGACATAAGACATAATCATGTAGCAGCACTCCTGATACACTGACTATTGAAATATTTCCCCCACCTATTTTCCCTGATCCTTAAGTGAAGGGGATGAGATACAGATTTATTTCTTTTGGTTGCACAACCCACAATCAGTTGTTTTCTGCATTTTAATTAGTTGTGTCCTCCTATAATTGTCTCCAGCTGCAAAAATAAGTGTCTTTTATGAAGATGAGAATTACCCTTATCTTGTGGTATACAAAGAAAAGAAATCAATGGTCCTACCCAGGTATGAAGTATCTAAACCACAATGACCAATATGGTTAAAGAACCTTTAAAGGTGTAGTACATTTATATTTGATAGTAACCCACAAATTTCTAATTAGACATAAGGTCCAATCAACAGTAGGGAAATCATACTTTCTACTGTAAACTTAGACAATCATCAGTTGCTAGTGAGGTCATAGGTCTTACAAGAAAATGTACTGCAGCCATGTTACATAAATTAGCCTACACTTAAATTCTACATTATCCATGCATGTCTACCACCATGCATGTTGTTTTAATGATTACTGTGAAAGACTCACTAATCCATATATTCAGTACATTCCATTGCTATTAAATTTCTTCTAATATTTCATAATTGCTGGGGTTTTTTGATACCTAGTTGAATGGTATCCACCAAGTAGAAAACTGCTAAGCATGAACCATTCTATTCTAAGTGACCTACTGTTGGAGAAGGGATACTTGGTTTCCAGCCACCCGACTAGCTTAGACCTAAAATAATCATACAGAAATTGTATTAGTTAAATCACTTCTTGGCCCATTAGGTCTAGCTTCTTATTGGCTAACTCTTATATATTAGTTTAATCCAGTTCTATTGATCTGTATATTGCTACATGGCAGTGGCTTACTGGCAAAGTTTCAGCATGTCTAAGTCTAACGGCAGCTCCATAGCTTCTCTCTGACACCACCTTTTTTCCCTAGCATTCAGCTTAATTTTCCCTGCCTAACTCTGTTTCCCTGTATCTCTGCTATAGACTCAAAGCAGTTCCTTTATTAACCAATGATAATCACAGCATACAGAGAGGAATCCCACATCACCTTCCCTTTTCTGTTTAAATAAAAAGGAAGGTTTTAACTTTAACATAATAAAATTACATGCAAGAAAACAGTTATCAAGCAAAAATTACAGTCAAATATTTATATCTACTCTATTTTTTAACATAACTAAAGAAAAATATAATTATAACTATAAATACTTCAACTCTATCAAAAACTTCAGAATGATATAATAATACCTAAGTAAACAATAAATTCATTGTAAGTAACTTCCAAAATTCTAGAATTAAGAGAGACATCTCACTGCCTAGACAGTCACCTAAAGTTTATCTGTACCATTGGGGCATCTATCTTTAGCCTAAAGGCCCATAGTATCCAACAGACTTTTGCATGAAGCAGGAAATTCCAAAGACAGGTCTGCCTATATTGTCAGTTTCTCAGCCACTTTTTTTCTGTGTCCTGCAGAATGTCTTGCAGACTCTTTCAGAAAGCAGGAACACTGAAGGATAGTCTCACCTTTAGGCAAATTCAATAGTCATTTCTCTGTGGGTCTTGCATGTCCAGTTCACCCAACATACTGTCAACCAGTCCAGGCAAGAGCAGTTTCTTGCCCCAATGGCAAACAAACTCCATAAGGAACCTCTTTGATGCACATCTTCCTCTTGAAGCAATTAGTGCTGCCAGAAGATGTGTCTCATAGTCATGAAAAGTCCCAAGCTCTTAAAACATTTTAAATATCATATTATGTAGTCTTTGAAAGGTTTGAAGAATGCCTATTCATCTAAAATATATATATATATATATATATATATATATATATATATATATATATATATCTGTCCATCTAGAAAATCTAGCTAGCATGACTACAAGTTTGACTATTATAGATGATTTTCTATTAACCTATATTTCTTAATTATACAATGCATTTTAATGAGCTGGACAAACACAATACCTTAATCAAGAGCAGAAATATGCATATAAGAGAATTGACCTTAAATTTGTATCAATAAACCAAGATCCATACCAATGCAAATCTCTATAGCATATCTCCCTTTAAATGTAAGCAAACATTTACTGACAATATTTGGAAATATGGGTGTAGTTCTGTCCAAACTGCTTCTTGCTGTTTATTGGGCAAAGTAATTTTTTGAGGGGTATTTAAGACAATCTTTCAGGTGGTATTTATCCATCAAACCACATTAGCCTGGAATGAATCCATAGGTTCTCTTCCTCTGTGGAAACCAAAGAAGAACCTCTTTTCCAAAGCAATATATGCTTAGACCAAAACCCTGAAGTCAAGATACCTTTATAATACACATGCTGGTTTAGCTTAGCAGCCCATACAATGAAATGTCTATCTGCACTTAGCTCCTTCACAGTCAAAAAATTCAAAGAAAACACAATAATATACATAATCCAGATTCTCTGTGAATGTTCCAGCTTTACGTGGCTTTTTTTAATCCTTTTAATCTATGACTGACTGTACTTTGTCTCTTTATAGACTTTACCTTTATATTTATTTAACCATTTATTTCTTTTTATAAGTCTCTATACTCTTTCTTCTGTCTCCCAAGCCTATGTACATTAATCCAACACTGTGACCCATTTAGAGGTCTTTTATGTCTGAATCTGTCCTATTGTGTATCTGTAATTCTTTACTATCCATGAGACTTCTTAAAATGCTAAGTGCTTTTTAAAAACTTAAGGTGTGACAATGCCAGGGGAAATACAGCACTTCCTGCTTGCTCTACCAGGTCCTTCATGGAGGAGCTGCTTACTGATTCTGGGAGCCATGCACAGTGCCCCATCTCTAGGCACACACCTGGTCCATGTTGCCACCAAGCAAGCCTTAGCACATTGTTCACAAAACCCATTCAAATGTTCCATGGCCAGATGTCCAGAAAAAAACATTAAAGTTTGTGCTGACAGCATGGCCCAGAAATCTAGCAGTTATAAAACAGCTTGGCTTTTTTCCTGCTATTGCTGAATCAGGAAAACCTCTCTCAAAGGAAAGAGCTGCAGCACACCAAGAGCAAACCAAGAAGCTGTTAAATTCTGTATTTTTCCATCAAGAATTTTTTTTCAAGCCCTCTCATGTTTTAAGTGGATTTTAGTCAACCACATTAGTGCCAATTAGTAGTAAGGAGACTGCTTGTTTGTTGGGTGCCAATCAATTTGTTGGAGAAGTGATGCTTGTTGATTCCCAGTCACATGGCTAGCTTAGGCCGGAAATAATCACACAGAAACTATATTAATTAAATCACTACTTGACTCATTAGCTCTAGCTTCTTAATAGCTACTTGTTAAATATTAATTTAACCCATTTCTATTGATCTGTGTATCACCACATGGCAGTGGCTTACCAGCAAAGTTTCAGCATGACTGACTCTGGCAGCAGCTCCAAGGCTTCTCTCTGATTCTGCCCTTCTTTTGTCCAGCATTCAGTTTAGTTTTCCTCTCCTAGCTCTGTTCCCCTATAGCTCTCCTATAGTGCCAAAGCAGTCCCATTATTAACCAGTGATATTCACAGTATACAGAGGGGAATCCCACATCAACCTACAGGAAGATTCATTCTACAAATGACAACAAAATGAAAATCTAGAATTATTAATTATATGATGGATTGTACTCACTTGCTTTCTAAAATCAGTTTGTAATTTATTTATTTTTAACTATAGGTTTATTCTAAAATAGAGAATAGGTATTATAGAAATCAAAAGGAATATATGTTTTACTTTTGACAGACAGATTACTCAATAAATCACTTTCAATATTTCATTAATTTATAAATAATGTGAATTTATAAATAATTGTGAATATGTTGCAAAAGGAACAGTGAGCCCGCTGCCATGTCTTGAGATACAGATTATTAAAAATGGGTTGAATCAATATGTGAGAATTAGCCAATAAAAGGCTAGAACTAATGGGTCAGGCAGTGTTTAAACGAATACAATTTCTGTGTTGTTATTTTGGGTAAGGCTAGCCAGTTGGCGGGCTTGTTGCTCATTTTGTGACAGAGTGGTGCAACAACATGATGGACTAAATCGACTTAAATACCTGAGAGAACTTAAAAATAAGGGAAAGAGAGTTTATCGCAGCTTTTTGCTGTTTGCTAGGGTGTGTTGTAGAGAGATTTCCTTATTCAACTACAGAAGCAGAAAAAAAAGCCTTGCTGTTCTAAAACACGGCTTCCTGGGCCCTGGACTGATGCAAACTCTGGCTGTGGAGCATTTCTGGGCCTGGACATTTGTGTACCCACTTGGGGATCAGGAACAAAGTAGCTGAGACCATGCCTAGGTCCCGGCTCTTCCTGCCTGAGTAGGCAGCAGGATCAGGTCTACTAGAAAGTGAAGGTTTTGAAATACCTGTTTCTGGGCTGTGCTGCCATCGCAATCTCTGTCTGGCTCCTGCTGAAGACAGAGCCTTTGAATGGAGCATTTAGAGTAAAGTGCTACGATGGCAACTAGACTCACTGTGTGTGTCTTAAAGGGGGTCATTGTGTGCTATGGCTCAGAGGTATAAACAACTCCGCCATGCTAGTGGTGCAATGTGCAGAGGCACGAGTGGCTCTGCCATGTTGGACTGGCAGAGCAAGCCTGCAATACCTGTTTTTGACCTAGGAATGTTGCCAGCTGTGGGGTACCGGGTGGGGCAGAAACGGCAGAAACCCCAACAAGCAGACCTTTTCATGTTACAGAATGGTGCCCATGTGGATAACTGCATCCACAGAGAGCCTGAGGAAAGCTTGGGAAAGAATAAAGCATGGTTTCTTAATAGCAACACTCTCTCGGATGGGCTCTGCTAACTAGAGGCAAGAGCTCTCATTTAAGAGAGGCTTCTTGACTCAGGTTTAGCTGCAAAACCTTGCAACTCTTTTAAGAAGTCCTGTCATAAAACAATTAAACAGTATTGATGAAAAGCTGAATGCATGCTTTTCGGTTTTCACCCAAATCAGAAAAAAAGCTGAGCCATTTTAAAATGTCGGCTTTCTGGGCCGTCCTGCCAGTGCAAACTCTGACTCTTTGAGGCAGAAAGGCCGGTTACAGAGAGAGGACTTGAGTGTTGTCTGTGGACATACTGTTGCAGCTTGCATGCTGGCAGGGACCTTAAAACATCATAGAGTTGTGGCAATAAAAATAGCTCCAGTGGTACCTCTGCCATGAGGCTGGAAAGCTAAAGAGTGGAATGGGCTGGATCCAGCAATCAAAGCCACAACTTTAATCCTCTCCATAAAGACTCGTGTGGTCAGAAAAAGAGAGATATACAGTAAAGAGAGATTCAAAGACAAAGAAAACCTCTAAATGGTTTGCTGTGTGTTAGAAATATATGCAGGCTAAAGGTGAAAATCTAAGAAAGAAAGAAAGAAAGAAAGAAAGAAAGAAAGAAAGAAAGAAAGAAAGAAAGAGTAGTTGAGTGTGGTGGTACACACCTTTAATCCCAATGCCTGGGAGGCAGAGACAGACAGAGCTCTGTGAGTTTAAGGTATGGTAGCAAACACCTTCAATCTTAGCACTTGAGAGGCAGAGGCAAGTGGATCTCAGTGAGTTCAAGGACAGTCTGGTCTACAGAGTTATTACAGGACAAAGATATACAGAGAACCTGTCTCTAAAAGTAAAAGTAAAAGTAAAAGAAATAGAGGCTAAAATAAAGCCGTATAAAGATGGAAAATACACAAAGAATCTTGATACTGTATGCTATTATGCTCTCTTCGAATTATTTGAATGCTGAGGAAGGAGCAATGGCTGCTAAAAGACTTTTGTTTATAAATGGTACTGAACTAACCCAAGATAGGCATTTTGAAAATACCTTGGCTTCAAAACTGAAGTCAGAAGATATGTTACTTTGGAAAAGAGATTTTGCTTGTTTCCACAGAAAATGAGAGGCTATGGATTCATTCTGAGTTAAGAAAAATCCAGTTTGATCAAGGAAGACCACCTGATAAATGTCTGGTAGGAACATATGGTCCAGATGTCTGAGTTCTTTTTCCAGAACAGATTCCAAACTGCTGCCTGAGATGATCAAGACTCACAGAATACTTCAGTCAGGACTTGATTTTAATTCTAAATTTTCTTTAGGTCCCCATAAGATTATCAGCGCCCCCAACCAGCAGGAAGTAGCCTGAAATACTACACCCACATTCCCAACAAATGGACTATGGATATTTTCCTTTGTTTAAAAAAAGGGAGTGGAGAATTGTGTGGGAGAATTGTTCGTATTCTGTCAATCATATTTTAATAAAACGCTGATTGGCCAGGCAGGAAGTATAGGCCGGTCAAACAGACAGGAAGTAGAGATGGGGTGATGAGAACAGGAGAAGGCTAGGAAGGAGGAAACTCCTTCCCATTCCTGCCCAGACCACAGAGAATCAAGATGTAAACTGCCCTGCTAGAAAAGGTACTGAGCCACATGGCTAACATAGATGAGAATGATGGGTTAATATAAGCTACAAGAGTTAACAAGAAGCCTGAAATAATAGGTCAATCAGCTTTATAACTCATAGAGATCTCTGTGGGATTTTCTTTGGGGCTTGCTGGTTGTGGGGTACCAGGCAGGACAGAAACCCCAACAAGCAGGCCTCTTCATGTTACATGAATATTTTCTTGAATATGTAACCAATAAAAAGAATATTGACATTATAAGAGGTAGTAGTAAATGGTTAAAAATTATTTGTTTCCAGTATCTGTTCTTTTATAAAACACCTTTGAAAGAATCTATATCTTCTATTGAAGTTTTTAAAATAGTAAATGTTTTGAAACTACTGCTTTTTTTCTCTATATTTAAAATAATCTTTAAGAAATTGTCAGTGATTTTCAGAATTGAAGAAACCTGGACACTGTTGACATTTCTACAGAAGAATAGCCCCCTTACTTCAGGTTTCCTTGAACATGAACTTCCTGTACATAAAGAGTTTTCTTGAGATTCACCTGCTTATTGATTAATATGTATCTACTTACTATGTTGGTAAACACATTGTTAAAAAATAAATACAGTTTCTATAACTGTCTTGTATATATTGTGATAAATGTCCAGTTCCATTAAAAAAGAATCAATACTACTGTAAAGCATCAATTTTTTTCAGCCGTGTCTCATATTTACTATTTATTTATTGAATATTTCACAGTAAACTACTGCCAGCATACTATATTTGTAACTTGATGTAACTAGGCTGTGAGGGTTTTTTTCCTCTATATTCTAAGTAAGAATATATTAAACAATACTCTTCTGAAAATCATTCCCTGTGTCAAGGATTTATTGCCAGTGTGTTATTAGCTAAAGTTCATAGTCTTTAATTTTACATGTAATTCCCTGACTTCTTATCTGTTCAACTTTATCTCTCATTATTTCCCAAGAATAAATTTTGTCTCAATCAGGTAACTGTTATTAAGATTAAAATTATAGTATAAATAAATGCATCCTTTACTCTTTCCTTTTCTTTATTTAGCAGGACCTGCAGTTTCACCTCTCACAGCATAGCTTGCATCTACGAACTTTCCTTATAGTGTCATGTTTTTAATCAATCTTCCCACGGCATGAATCTTAAAGAGTTCTGAAAAGACTGGCAACAGAATGGATTATTTTCTTATCTGATGGGCCTGCTTCATGATGTATCTTTCAAAGCCTCTCAATTCAGTCTTGTTCACAGCCCTGGGAATGATTTGCTTCTCTATCAGGAATGATGAGGGAGCTCAAAAATATAACTGGTAAGTAATGACAGATCAGTTTCTTTGGAGTATTTTAACTTTCTGATATTTCCCACCATCATAAGGCTGAGCACACCCCTCCACCGCTCTTATCAGTTGAAACCATTGGACAAAATGTTGCAGGAACTGAAATTATGAACCTATCCCAAGTGGGTGTTCACACTTCATAGGTCTGGTCACAATTGTGGGCATATTCTGAAAGTTATTTAGCTTTGTTTTATTTTGAGTCTTCCAGAAATAAATAGGAGCCAATGAGACAAATTTTTTCAAACAGGTTTTAAAAGGAAAGAAAGGAAGGAAGAAAGGAAGGAAGAAGGGAGGGATGGATGGAGAGAGAGGTGGAATGAAGAAAGAAAAGAAAGGAAGGGGGGAAGAAAGGAAGAAGAAAAAAGAAGGAAAGAAAGAGAAAGAAAGATAAAACAAAGAAAGGAAGAAAGGTAGGAAGAAAAGAAGGAGGGAAGAAAGAAAGAGAACAGACTATCACATTTTGATGATGTAAACTTCGTTCTTTAACTAGCTAGAGAACTAAATTGATGCAAACATCTCTTTATGCATTTGTCTATGTAGCTACTTTAGAGTCTCCAATTTGATCTCAGTAACTATATTGTTCTTCAATCTGTGATTTCTCTGGGCAAGAAAGTAGGAAGTTAAAGGCACAGTTGACGCAACATCAAGAAGGTTCAGTGTGATCATGATCTGAGATTTCATAGAAGGAACACACATACTAGTAAATTTCACACAATTGCCTGATTGGATGAGAAACCAGTATTTGCTTCCAAGCTGAGCTTTTGGTAAAGTGACCTTGAATCAAATAATAAAACTTTATATTTATCAGTTGTTCTTCCGTCAAAGTGAAGGGCTAGGAATATATGGCTATTTACTATACATGAGGTAAGTAAATAAATGGAAAGAATAGGATCAGAAGAAATGGGTAATTGTTAAGGAAATGTGTATATGCAAACATCTATAAAAATTAGTTATAATATAAGCTTTTTAATTTTGTTTGAAGATGTGATGCTTAGGTATTTTATTGGTTGGGTTTGTGGCTTTCTTTAAATTCATATAAGGTAACTTCACAGAGGAAATCAGGTTTTATGATCTTTCTCACCAACAGAAGCAGATAGTTACATGGCTGATTTCATCTAATGAAAAGATTTATTGTTATATTAAAGTAAAAATGTGATAAATGTATTTCCTAATTCAACTTTTCCCAATCTGCATATATCACATTTCAATCAAATTTAAATGACTGCCAACCGATGATTTTATTCACTTGAACTACTCTGAAAAGGGTAGAAATATAAATATTAAGGAGAACAAAATATAAGTCTTTATTAACTCAGGAAGGAAAGAACATGGCTTTTAACTGTTACTTTAAAATTCTAAGAAAAATATGAAACTTACTTTAAAATTCTAAGAAAAATATGAAACTGGCTAGTCTTTCTCTTTTTATAATAAAGTAAAATACAATAAAATGAAACAAAAATTAACACTTTGAAATTAGACTAAACAAGCAAAGAGAAGGAAAAGAGCCTAAGAAAAGGCACAAGAAGTAGAGACCCAGTCTTTTGCACATTCAAAAATTCCATAAAAACACTAAACTGGAATCCATAATATGTACCCAAAAGCCAAAAGTCCTAAAGAATACAGAGATAAAAATATATAAATAAAAATAGATAAAAATTTGATGTAACAATAAAAAGCTATCTTTTTTAAAAAGGAAAATCCATGACACAACATAGTAAGAGATCTCCAAAGAGGCACTTGAGTTCATTCTCAGTTGGCTACCAACTGCTAGGTACATGGCTAAGGTATAAGAGTAATTTTTCCCAGTGAAACTGCCTTGCGGGGAACTTTATTTTTATTTCAAGTGGTTGTAAATTGGAGATGGTCTCTGTGTTATGGATAGAACATATGTATCCTTCTCCTTTCTGCTGTAGGACCACATCTGGTGCAGAACTATGTAGGTCCTGTATATTCTACCTCTAAGTTTACAATATGTGGATCCTTTTGACATCGAGGACCTTGTGTTCATAGTTTCAGCTAGAGTGTTGTTTTGGTCTTTCGGCATCCTCTTCCACAGCATTCTCACACCCTTCACAGGAGTAATTTGATGGAAATAGCACATTTAGGGCTGAGTGTTTTAAGACCAATCCATAGAACCTCAAAGTTTAAGTATAGAGTAAGAGGTTAAGAGAAAACAGATCACCTTGGAAATGGAAATAGAAAAGATACGTATGGAGGAATGGCTGGGTGGGGGTCCTGCAGCAGAAGGAGTAAGTAGAGTATGGGAGGCTTGAGAGGCATAGGAGAGGGAATATGGAAAAAGACACATAAATCTCATACTCTCCATAACGTCAGGTGGGGAGTCTTTGCATTTGTTCTGATTTGCTGCCGAAAGAAAGCTTCTTTGACAATGGCTGAGCAAGGCACTGATCAGTGAGTACAGCAGAATGTCATTAGTAGGCATTTTAATTTCTACTTTCTTTTTCCTTTCTAAGAACAGTGAGACCTGGTTTAACCCCTGCTCCATGGGATATCTAGTCACAGATTCTTGGTTACCCGAGCAGTGTCAGGTATGCACTCCATCTCCTGGGGTAGGCCTAAAGTCAAACCAGATATTAGTTGCTTACTCTCAAAACATTTGTGCCACCGTCACACTGCATCTATTGATGGCAGGACACTGCAGAAAAAGGGTTTGAGGTTGTGCTGTGTTTAAATTTCTCTTTGGGAAGCACACAGAGTATTTTCCTGTAGCAAAGGCTCTAGGACATAGGGCCTATGTCCTAGAAATAGACTCCACATAGGCATCAGCTTGAAGTTTTCATATTCCGTGAGTTCTGTAAAGGTTATCTTCAGCATCTTGGTTAGGCTATCCATTTGTGGAGATCAACTTATATCATAGCAACAGACTGGGAGTTTTAGTGGTTCCCATGGGACTCTTTTGAAAAAAATTCAAATAACTGCAACCCAGGCCCAGTACTGAAAGCTTTATTGGGTAACATGAGATATCCTGTTAGGGCTCTGTCTTCCTTATTATTTGGCAATTTCATTTAGACTACCTTCATATATATAATGTACTAGGAAACGTCTACTGTATTAATATTCTATATTACACATCAAATGTCCCTTAATTGTAGCTGCCTTTCCCTCTATTCCTTCCCTCATCTCTTTCAGGCCTTCCATTCTACACTTATTTCTTTGGTTTCAGTTCCCCATTCCATAAATAATTATCTTTTCTATTTCTGTTTCCTAGGAAGATAAGAAACTATTTTTCCCAGTCTCTAAATATGTATATTATCCATTGTGGAGTTTGTTTATCTTTGAACTAATAGCTAATTTCTATACTTGTCTTTTGGGGTCTGGGTTACCTTGCTCATGATAATTTTTATAATATCTACTTACCTGTGAGTTTCATAATTTCAAAATTTTAAAAACTGATAATACAGCATTATGTGAATGTACCACATTGTTTTTGTTTTGTTTTGTTTGTTTGTTCATTATCTGCTTTCTGTTGAGCTAATCTAGGTTACTTTTTCTAATTTCTGTTTATTATCAATAGAGCAGCAATGACTATGGTTGACCAAGTATTTCTGTGTTAGGAAAAAGCAGTTTTTGGGTATCTGACCAAGAGGGGAAGATGAAGTAGATTCATTGCCACCTTCCTGAGGAACCACCACACTGATTTATCGAGGGACTGTACAAGTTTGCAGTCTCCTCAGTGACAGATGAGTGTTGGCCTTACACCACATTCTCACCATCATGGACTATCACTTCTTTTGTTTGTTTGTTTGTTTTGATCTTATCCATTCTGAAATGTAGCAGATGAAATATTAGTGCAATTTTGGTTTGCATTCCTTGATGGCTCAGGATGTCTACTATTTCCTGAAATGTTTCTCAGTCATTTGGTTTTTCTCTTTTGAAAATTCCCTGCGTTCCATTTAAAAAAGTAGGTTATTTGGTTTTTGATATCTTGATATTGGAGTTATTTATATATTTTGGATGTTACTCTCTATCTCATGTGTAGTTGGGAAATATATTTTCACATCCTGCAGGCTACTACTTTGTCTGAAAGATGGTGGCCCTTGTCCTGTTAAACCTTTTTGATTTCATGAGGCCCCATTTGCTAGTTGTTTATCTTAGTGCCTAAAATAAAGATGTTCTGTACAGGAAGTATTTTTCTGTGTGGGTGAATTCTAGATTATTTCTCATTTTCTCATCTATCAAAATCAGTCTGTCTGGTTTTTTCTTGAGGTCTTTGATCTATTTGAAATTTAGCTTTCTGCAGGGAGACAAGTATAGATCTCTTTGAATTATTTTTGGTATAGTCATTCAATTTTACTAGCTTCATTTGTTGAAGATATTGTCTTTTTTTCCAGTGTGAATTTATAGCAATTTTATTTAATTTTGTTGTATACAGGTACATGGGTCTATGTCTGACCAGTGTTTCTGGTTTTGAGTCAGTATCATGCTATATGCTATATTTATTATTGTTGTTCTCTAGTAAAAACTAAAATACAGGATGGTGATACCTCCAGCAATTCTTCTGTTATTCTATATTATTTTGTCTATACTGGCGTTTTTTCTTCTTTGTTTCTGCAAGAAGCTGCTAATTTTAGCAAAATATGTATGTAATTCTCTTTCTACATTGGCTCATTATGTGGTTTGAGTATCAGGAAAATAGTGACCTCATAAAAACAATGGGGCAATGATTTTTCTTTTTCTACATTGTGAAATAATTTGGGGAGTTTTGCCGTTAATTGTTCCTTGAAATTCTGTAGAATTTTCTGCTAAATCACCTGACTCTCTCTTTTTTTCTGATTTGGAAAATAATGATTACTGCTTCTACTTTGCTAGGTGTGTGTGTTTAAGTTGCTTATCTGATATTATTTTAACATTGGTAACTTGACCTACTGAGAGAATTATCCAGTTGTTTAGATTTTCCAGTATGGTGCAGTATAAGTTTTTACAATACATCCTTAAGATCCTCTGGATTTCCTTCATGTCTGTTCCTATGTCTTCCTTTCCATTTTTCAGTTTATTAATTTGGATCTTTTTTCTCTACTTTTTAACTAGTGTGGGTAAGGTTTGTCAATCTTACTGTTGTTTTCAAATCAACTCTTGACTTCCTTGATTCTATGTAGCTTTTCTGTCTTCTAGTTTATGAATTTCAGTCTTAAGTTTATTTCTTGCTATCTACTTTTTTGTATGTGATTTCCCTTTATTTTAGAGCATTCAAGTATGCCATTAAGTTACAATAGTGGGGTAAAATTTCTCCCATTTCTAATGTATTTCCCTAGTGTTACGAATTTGTCTTTGGATACATTTTCATCGTAGCACATAAGTTTGGGTATATTGCATTTTCATTTTAATTTAATTCTAGAAAATATTCAATTTATTTCTTAATTTCCATCTTCACATATTTTTCATTTACTAGTTAGTTGTTCAGTTTCCATGATTTTGTAAGATTTTTGTTGTTTCTTTTGTTATTTTTAACTTATTTTAATCCGTGGATGTCAGATAGGATACAACATGTTATTTATTTTTCTTTCATATTTTAAAACTTTCTTTGTGTCTAAGTATGTGGTTTATTTTGTAGAAAATTCTGCGAGCTGCAGAGATAAAGGTATATTCTTTTGTGTTTAGGTGAAAATTTTTGTAAATATTTATGAGGTCTATTAGGTGTATAAATTCAGTCAAGTTTGGCATTTCTCTGGTTAAGTTTTGCCTGCATGACTTGTACATTGGTGAGAAGGAGGTATTAAAGTATCCCACTATTGTAGGTAAATTTTTCTGTTCCATTAGTCACCTCCAAATAATAACACAGACTTATATTAATTATGAAAGCATATTAATTATGAAAGTTTGGCCGATAACTTAGCCTTTTATCACTAGTTCTTATAACTTAAATTATCTCAATTTTATTAATCTATGTGTTTCCACTTGACTTTGAACATTTACCTGTCCTTTTGCATGTCTTGCTTCTCTCAGTCTGGCTGGTGACTCCTTCTGTCTTCACCCTTCTTCCCAGCATCCTCTTTGCCTGGAAATCCTGCATAGAAAATGGTTGTTCAGCTTTTTATTAAACCAGTAACATCTTCACAGTGTACAAAAAGATTATTATGCAACATACTATCAAGGTGTAAGGCTCAGTATGTGATTTAACCTATACTAGAGTTTCTTACCTGTCCTTGTGTTTGGACATAGATGTGAATAATTTCACTGTTCTCTTGGTGGATTTTTCCTTTAATGGGTACCTGGCATACTTCCCTATCTCTTATGTGTATTTTTGGTCTGAAGTTTATTTTACCAGATATTCAAATAGCTCCACCAACTTGCTTCTTAGGTCCATTTTACTTCAAATATATTTCCATGAGACTATGTTTGTCTCTGAGGTTAAGGTATGTTTCTTGGATGCAGTTGAAGAATGGACCTTCTTTTAGAATCCATTCTGTTAGGTTGTTTCTGTTTTATTCAGGAATTAAGACCATTGATTTTTAGAGGTATGAATGAGTAGTGTTTGTAGTGTTTGTTGAATTCTGTCATTTCTTTTTTCTTTTTTTTTTGGATGGTGAATGTGTTGTGGTGTGTGTGTGTGTGTGTGTGTGTGTGTGTGTGTGTGTGTGTTTCCCCTTCCTTTGCTGAATTAGAATTAGTTATTCCTTGTGGGTTTTTTTTATGTAGTTAACCTCTGTAGGATGGAGTTTTCCTTCTGACATGTTCTGTATAACTGGGTTTGTAGGTAGATATTGCTTAAAATGATTTTTTTCTTGTGGTCAAAAGTTTTGCTTTCTGTAGTAGGCTGTGCCTGCCTCTGTGGTCTCCTAGTCTATAAAATATCTTTCTGTACTCTTCAGTTGTTTAGGTTCTCTGCTGAAAAGTAAAGTGTTATTCTAATAGGTCTTTGTACATTATTTGTATTTTTCCCTTGGAATCTTTCATATTTTTCTTTAGTCTGCATAATAATGTTTGAATTGTTATTTTCTTAGTAGACTTCATTTTCTAGTTGAGTCTTTTTGATGTTCTGTATTGTTGCTATACTGTGACAGGCATAACCTTTTTAGGTTAACAAAATTTTCATCTTGATCTTGTTGAAAATACTTGTTCTGCATAAGTTTTTGGTCTTTACTTAGTTTTCCAGATTTGCTCCATGTTTGTGACAGGATATCTTTAGATTTAACATTTTATTTTTATCAAGGTATCAATTATCATATCTTCTGAGATACCCTTCTTTACCTCTTGCATTCTCTTGGTAAAGCTTGACTCTGAGGTTCTTGTTTGAGTTTCTAGATTTTTCATTTGGTTTGTTTTTTATTGATTCTCTTCAACTTTCAGAATTAGGATGATAATATTAATTTACTTCCACTGTTTTCTGGTAGTTTAATAGATTTATTTAATGAATTTATCTATTTTCTCTTTAGGCAAACACGTACATATACATAAATACACACATACACAAACACACATGAAACACAAATAACACAGTAGTATCCTTGATAGAAAACTGTAAATTTTGCTCACATAGAAAGTTCTAAAATGTGGCCTGGTGAGGAGTCACTTATTGACAATAGAGGTTTGAGTTAATAGCTCTGGAATGTCAAAGTGATGAAAATTTGTATATCAAATATTTCCTGAAAAAAATATTCTTAACAAATTATGAGAAATCATTTCATTTTTCCTATGTATCTGGCAATAATTTATACAGTTAGGGGATGTAATATGTTTTGATTCATCTTCATATTCTTTAATAAATAAATCCACTAAAACCAAAAATATCCATCATATCAATATATATACTGATATCCATAGAAATATCAATCACATTCCTAAAGACTATTTTAAGGTATTTGTCTTGTGTTTCAGCTGTGTTGCAATCTTCATTGCCTGCTGTTGGATATTAGTTGTTGGGCTCTCATAGAGATATATTATTCAGGAGGTTATTGATTACGTTTTTGCTCTGACATCTAAGTATCTGGATCTGGGAAGGTTGTAAATCTAAATTCTGATGTCTTTTTATTTGATGGTGGGTGTTGTCTTCCTTGGCTTCTTTTGCCTTCTCTTGTTCTAATTAGAGTGTGGTGGCTGAATGTTTCCTAAGGGAAAATTCTTGTGGGATCCTGATAGATGTGATCATTGTGGATTTGATATAAAATATCTTTCTAGGTATTTGGAATTGACAGTTATAGGAATGGGCTAGGATGGGAAGAACTTAAGGGGATCAGTAGGAGGGAAGAAAGCAGTGTGTTCTTCTAGGATCTGTTTAGTTCCATAGCAATGGGGCATAGAGTGAACTCAGGCCATAACAGGTAGACTGCTAAGGAGTTAAGATGAGACAAAAATTACACATGGGGACGAGGAGGGAGAGTGAAGATCTGAAGATTGCCTGTATTGTTGCTGATCTGTTTCTTTCTCACCTCAGGTTCAAGGAAAGGCTGCTGGACTTGGGGCCTGAGGTAACAGGATAATTGGACAGGAATATTAAAGTAGAAAATCTACACTATCGATTCCCCAACCCCCTTGACTCCCTGGTCACTCTGCAGGGGCTAAGCCCTCTAGCCTCCTATCCCATTCCACCTTTCACCCAGGAACCCCTTCCTTTATTCCTCCCTTCCCCCTGGGGCTATAAAACCCCCCAGCTCAGCCGGCTTGCATGATGGAACTGGGCTGGAAGTGCAACCTGGCAGGAGGCAGTTCCTGTGTTTCACTAGCCTGCAGGTGGAAAGGTAGGCACTGTGTCAGCTCAGCGAGATTTCTGGCCAGCAATGGGTATTGACCCTTTAGCAGATGATTCGTCGAGGGGGTAACCTGACCTGGTACCAGAAGATCCATTAGAGAACATTTGAAGGAAGAGATGGGCAGACGCCAAGGCAGGAATTCCTCCAACAATATGAAAAATAACATGAAAACACCAGATCCCAGCTACCCTACAACAGAGGGACTTGAACACCTTAACCCAGAAGAAGTGAAAAAAAGTGCCATTGTGAAAGCAATAAAGTCCCTTAAACAGGATATGAATAACTCTCTTAAAGAAATGGATAAGAAGTATAACAAAAAGTTTGAAGAAAAGAGTAAAGAAATAGAGGAGAAGTATAACAAAAAGTTTGGAGAAATGAGTAAATCCTTAAATGAAACCCTGTGAAACAAACAAAAAAAAAAACATCAAACAGGTATTGGAAACAGTTCAAGAATTGAAAACTGAAATGGAAGCAATGAAAAAACACAAACCGAGGGCTGGCTGGATATGAAAAATCTAGGTAAATGAACAGAGACTACAGAAACAAGCATAACCAATAGAATACAAGAGATAGAAAAACAAATCTCAGATTCTGAAGGCGCCATAGAAAAAATAAACACTCTGATCAAAGAAAACAGCAAATCCAACAAATTCTCATCACAAAACATTCAAGAAATCTGGGACATAATAAAAAGACCAAACCTAAGAATAATAGGAGTAGAAGAAGGAGAAGAATTGCGGATCAAAGGCCCAGAAGATATATTCAACAAGATTATAGAAGAAAACTTTCCCAAACTAAAGAACGATGTTCCTATGAGGGTTCAAGAAGCATACAGAACACCGAATAGACTGAATAAAAAAAAATCATCCCCTTGCCATATAATAATCAAAGCACAAAATGTACAGATTAAAGAAAGAATATTAAGAGCTGCAAAGGAAAAAAGTCAAGTAACTTATATATAGGTAAACCTATCAGACGTACACCAGACTTCTCTATGGAAACCATGAAAGCCAGAAGGTCCTGGATAGAGGTACTGCAGAAACTAAGAGACCATGGATGCAAGCCCAGACTACTATACCCAGCAAAGCTATCATTCACTATCAATGGAGAAAACAAAATATTCCAGGACAAAAACAGATTTAAACAATACGTAGCCACAAATCCAGCCTTACAGAAAGTAATAGAAAGAAAATTGAAACCCAAGGAATCTAACATTGCCAACACTGCCTACAATAACTCAGACATCTAGTGACCCTTCACAAACACAACTCAAAGAAGGGAAACACACAAACTCTACTACGTACACAGAAAAAAATAACTGGAGTCAATAACCACTGGTCATTAATATCACTTAATATTAATGGACTCAATTCACCTATAAAAAGGCACAGACTAAGAGATTGGATACGAGAAAAGGATCCAAAATTCTGCTGTTTACAAGAAACACACCTCAACAACAAAGACAGACACCTACTCAGAGTAAAGTGTTGGGAAAAGGTTTTCCAAGCAAATGGACCTAAAAAACAAGTGGGTGTGGCCACTCAAATTTCCAACAAAATTGACTTCAAACTAAAATCAATCAGAAGAGATGGAGACGGACATATTATACTCATAGCAGGAACAATTCAACAGGAGGAAGTCTCAATCCTGAATATCTATGCCCCTAATATAAAAGCACCCACTTATATAAAAGAAACACTTCTAGAACGCAAGGCAATCATCAAACCACATACACTAGTAGTAGGAGACTTCAACACTCCTCTCTCACCAATGGACAGGTCAAACAGACAGAAAACCTAACAGAGAAACAAGATAATTAATAGAGGTAATGAATCAAATAACAGATATCTATAGAACATTCCACACAAATACAAAAGAATATACCTTCTTCTCTGCAGCTCATGGAACCTTCTCAAAAATTGACCACATACTCAGTAACAAAGCAAACTTCCACAGATACAAAAAAATATTAGTAACCACCTGTGTCTTGTTGAATCACCATGGAATAAAGTTAGAATTCAACAACAATTCTAACCCCAGAAAGCCTACAAACTCATGGAAGCTGAACAGTCAGCTACTGAATCACCCCAGGGTCAAGGAAGAAATAAAGAAAGAAATTAAAGTCTTCCTTGAATTTAATGAAAATAAAGACACAACATACTCAAACCTATGGGACACAATGAAAGCAGTACTAAGAGGAAAGTTCATAGCACTAAGTGCCCAATTAAAGAAAACGGAGAAAGCACACATTGGAAACATAACAGCACACCTGAAAGCTCTAGAAAAAAAAGAAGCAGACTCACCCAGGAGGAGAAGAAGACTGGAAATAATCCAGTTGAGGGCTGAAATCAACAATATAGAAACACAGAAAAGAATCCAAAGAATCAATGAAACAAAAAGCTGGTTCTTGGAGAAAAATCAACAAGATTGACAAAACCCTATCCAAACTAATCAAACGGCAGAGAGAGAACATGCAAATTAATAAAATCAGAAATGAAAAGGGGACATAAGCACAGACATAGAGGAAATTCAGAGAATCATTAGATCTTACTACAAAAACCTATATGCCACAAAGTTGGAAAATGTACAAGAAATGGACTTGTTTTTAGATAAGTACCATTTACCAAAGTTAAATCAAGATCAGGTGAACAATCTAAATAGACAGGAACAATCTAAATAGGTTAGTAGCAAAGAAACAGAAGCTGTTATCAAAAACCTCCCTACAAAAAAACCCAGGACCAGATGGTTTCAATGCAGAATTCTACCAGAACTTCCAAGAAGAGCTAATACCTATACTCCTTAATGTATTTTACAATATAGAAACAGGAGAGTCATTGCCTAATTCTTTTTATGAATTTACAGTTACCCTGATACCAAAAACACACAAAGACACAATCAAGAAAGAGAATTACAGACCAATCTCACTCATGAACATCGACGCAAAAATCCTCAACAAAATACAGGCAAACCGAATCCAAGAACTCATTAGAAAAATGAGTCCATATAAAATTATCCATTATGATCAAGTAGGCTTCATCCCAGAGATGCAGGGCTGGTTCAACATATGCAAATCTATCAATGTAATCCATCATATGAATAAACTAAAAGAAAAAAACCATATGATCATTTCATTAGATGCTGAAAAAGCATTTGACAAAATTCAACACCCATTTATGATAAAAGTGTTGGAGCAATTGGGGATACAAGGATCATACCTAAATATAATAAAAGCTATATACAGCAAACCGACAGCTAACATCAAATTGAATGGAGAGAAACTCAAGGCTATTCCACTAAAATCAGGAACATAACAAGGCTATCCACTCTCTACATAACTCTTCAATATAGTGCTTGAAGTTCTAGCAAAAGCAATAAGACAACATAAGGGGATCAAGGGAATTCGAATTGGAAAGGAAGAAGTTAAACTCTCGTTATTTGCAGATGATATGATAGTGTACATAAGTGACCCCAAAAACTCTACCAAAGAACTCCTACAGCTGATAAACACCTTTTGTAATGTGGCAGGGTACAAGATGAACTAAAAAAAATCAGTTGCCCTCCAATACACAAAGTATAAAGAAGCAGGGAGGGAAATCAGAGAAACTTCACCTTTCACGATAGCCACAAATAGCATAAAATATCTTGGGGTAACTCTAACCAAGGAAGTGAAAGACCTATTTGACAAGAACTTTAAATCTTTGAAGAAAGAAATTGAAGAGGAGACCAGAAAATGGAAAGACCTCCCCTGCTCTTGGATTGGGAGAATCAACATAGTAAAAATGGCAATTCTACCAAAAGCAATCCATAGATTCAATGCAATCCCCATCAAAATTCTTCACAGACCTTGAGAGAACAATAATCAACTTTATATGGCAAAACAAAAAACCCAGGATATCCAAAACAATCTTATACAATAAAGGAATTTCTGGAGGCATTACCATTCCTGACTTCAAAGTCTATTACAGAGCTACAGTATTGAAAACAGCTTGGTATTGGCATAAGAACAGAGAAGTCGACCTATGGAATCGAATAGAAGACCCAGAAATTAACCCACAAACTTATGAACAGCTGATTTTTGACAAAAGAGCTAAACGTATACAATGGATGAAGGAAAGCATCTTTAACAATTGGTGCTGGCATAACTGTATGTCAACCTGTAGAAGAATGAAAGTAGAGCCATATCTATCACCATGCACAAAAATCAAGTCCAACTAGATTAAAGACCTCAACATTAATCTGTCCACTTTGAACCTGATAGAAGAGAAAATGGAAAGTAGTCTACAAGACATAGGCACAGGAGATCCCTTCCTAGGTAGAACCACAGCAGCACAGATAATAAGAGAATCAATGACTAAATGGGACCTCCTGAAACTGAGAAGCTTCTGTAAAGCAAAGAACACTGTCAGAAAGACAAAATGGCTGCCTTCTGACTGGGAGAAGATCTTCACCAACCCCTCATCAGACAAAGCTCTGATCTCCAAAATATACAAAGAACGCAAGAAACTAGACACTCAAACTCTAATTAACACAATTAAAAAATGGGCTACTGATCTGAACAGAGAATTCTAAACAGAAGAACTTCAACTGTCCAACAGACACTTAAGGTCATGCTCAACCGCCTTAGCCATCAGGGAAATGCAAATCAAAACAACTTTGAGATACCATCTTACACCTGTCAGAGTAGCTGAACTCAAAAACACCAACGATAACCTATGCTGGAGAGAATGTGGAGTGAGGGGAACACTCATCCATTGTTGGTGGAAATGCAAACTTGTGCAGCCACTGTGGAAATCAGTGTGGCGGTTTCTCAGGAAACTGGGAGTCAACCTCCCTCAGGACGCAGCAATTCCACTCTTGGGAATATACCCAAGAGATGCCCTAACATAAGACAAAAGCATTTGCTCAACTATGTTCATAGCTGCACTATTTGTAATAGCCAGAACCTGGAAACAACCTAGGTGCCCCTCAATAGAAGAATGGTTAAAAAAGGTGTGGAACATATACACATTAGAGTTTTACTCCGAGGTAAAAAACAATGACATCTGGAATTTTGCATGCAAATGGATGGAAATCGAAAACGCTTTATTGAGTGAGGTAACCCAGACCCAAAAATAGGAATATGGTATGTACTCACTCATAAATGGATTCTAGCCATAATTAAAGGTCTTTGAGCCTATAATTTGTGATCCCAAAGGAGCTAAATATAAGGTGAACCTGAAGAAAATCATATAGTTATCTTCGTGGATATTGGAAGTAGACAAGATTGCCAGGCAAACTCGGGTGCACGGGGGGTGGAGGGTGGAAGTAAGGGGAGATGGTTAGAGAGATGGAAGAAAAGGAGGATGGGGGATAGCTTGGGGGAATGGGATGTGTGTAGGGACGAAGGATGAATATGGGAGCAGGGAAGTATATATCTCAACTACGGCATCCATTTTAGGGTTTGCAAGAGACTTGATTCTAAGAGGTTCCCAGGTCCAAGGAGAGGTCCCCATATTGTTCCCTGGACAGCAGAGGAGAGGGTTCCTGAACTGGCCTTGGCCCATAACCATACTGATGAATATTTTGTATATCACCATAGAAACTTCATCTGGCGATGGATGGAAATAGAGACAGAGACCCACATTGTAACACAGGGCTTAACTCCTTAAATCCAAATGAGAAGCATAAGGAGGGAGAACGTGAGCAAGGAAGTCAGGATCAGAGGGAACCTTCATCCGACAATAGATGGAGATTGAGACAGAGACCCACATTGGAGCACTGGACTGAGCCCCCAAGGTCCAAATGAGGAGCAGAAGGAGGGAGAACATGAACAAGGAAGTCAGGACCATGAGGGGTGCATTCACCCACTGATACAAGTGGACTGATCGAATGAGAGCTCACCAAGGCCTGCTGGACTGGGACTGAACGAGCATGTGATCAAACCAGATTCACTGAATGCGGCTGGCATGAGGGCTGTCTGCGAAGCCATTAACAATGGCACTGTGAATTGTTTAGTCTGCATGTACTGGCTTTTTGGAATCCTAGTCTGTTTGGATGCTCATGCTCCTAGACCTGGAGGAAGGGGGGAGGAACTTGAACTTCCCACAGGACAGGAAACCCTGACTGCTCTTAGGACTGGAGAGGGAGGAGGAGAGGGATTGGGGGGAGTGGGAACGTATTGGGAGGAGGGGAGGAAGTGGAAATTTTTATAAATTAATAATAATAATAATAAAAGAAAGAAAAAATCTACACTATCTCTAGACATGTGGACAGAAAGAAACAGGCGGTTATATGAGGCTGTGTGCTACAGAGAGGGCTATGAGACGAAGCTACTGGACTTGAAAGAAAGGAGAAGTAAAGATCTGCAGCTAAGCTATCTGTTCCCTGTCCAAGAGAATTCTGTTGGTTCCCAGAAAGTGCCTACTAGAATTTGGGGCTTAGGTAAAGCAATGAATGTGGAAGCAGGTTTGGAAAGGAATGTCCCTGTGAGCTGCTGGAGATGGGTGTGCTGGGGTTTGGGTGAGCCTGCAGCAGATGTTCTGCTCCAGAGCGGGGGATGAGACTGGGGGATTATATTGGGAGGAACAGAATGAGAGATGAAAAATAAAATTAGCCTCTTTGCTTCCCTGGTTAAAGTGCCTATTCTTTCAAAGTAGAAAACTAGCACAGATTTATCAACAACTAAAAAAAAAAGTTAATACACATATCATTTTAAAATGGAGGAAAGACAATAACTGGGATTATAAATCACATTGTTGCAATACTTCTTTTTAATTTAAATTTCGGTGTGTGTGTGTGTGTGTGTGTGTGTGTGTGTGTGTGTGTGTGTATGAGCACACACAATTGTATATAAATTCCATAGTGCTTACGTAAATGTCACAGGACAACTTGCATTCATTGGTTGTCATGCTGCCCTCAGGACATTAGGTGATACAACAAAAGCCTTTACTCACTGAAGCATCTTATGAGCCCCTCTTATTTTTTTATAATACTCTTTCTCAAACATTGACTGATTCAGAAATGCACATTGTTTAAAACTTAGATTGGTGAGTCTATGAGAAAATATACTCTTATAATAGGGCATCTAGACAAGAAATAAGGATGAAAGGTTAGAAAACAAGGAAGGACTGATTTGACTTATCTCCTATAGTAAAAAGGAAAATTTTACACCTGCATTTATTAACCAAATATGTTGTTTAATCAATGATAGTATACAGTACAGATATTTAAATTAAAATAAGCTTGGTAAATAGTAAGGTGGGTATTTTCTGAGTCCTGTTCATAACTTCAATTAAATTTTACTAATTGTATGATTTAGGATTCGTCAATAGATATAAATATACAGAGCTGGATGGTGTTGGTGCACGACTTTAATCTTAGCACTCGAGAGGCAGTGGCAGGCAGATCTCTGTGAGTTTGAGGCCAGCTTGGTCTACAAAAACTAGTTCCAGAATTGGCTACAGAGAAACCCTGTCATGAAAAACAAAAATAGACACTCAAAACACAACCAGATAAAAATAGAAATTTATTGTATGGGTTTGACTCAGTTGATATTGAAATACAGAAATATTGTGATCAGCCACCAATGAGATGGAAGGCCAGGAAACACAGTGCTGTAGTTCTGGTCTCATTCCTGGAACTGAACTCTTAGAGGTGTTGGTAATTGAAAATTTATGATTTAAGTCATAATTTCTAAGGAAAAGGTGAACTGACATTGAAGGACAGGAGACAGATGAACAAATCTGACCTTCCCTTCCTTTTGTTTTGTTTGTATTTTAGTTTTATCTATGTAAGGATAGATAAGACTTAATCACACTGGTAATCTTATTTGATATGACTACAAATTCAAATGTGAATTTTTACTGAAAACAACCTGATAACCACATCAAGAGCTATGATTCTACAAACTATCTGGAAATCTGCTTCTCCAGCTTAATTGAAATATGGAATTAGCCTTTTTTTCTTTTCGATGCATATATATATATATATATATATACTCAAAATTTTTCTGTGTGCTACAGAAAATTCTATTTATTTATAGTACTATAGTAAATATGTGTAACAAATATTCTTAGCTGTCAAATTGGCTTCTTCTGGATTTAAAAAGAACACAAAAGTTTGGGTATACCAATAAGAGATTTTCCTAGATTGAATTATTTGATGTGGGATGACCCACTCTGAATCTGAATCTTCTGAAGTAGAAATCCACCTTAAATCTGGTCACGCCTTTTGCTGGCAGCCTAGGTAAAGACTATGGAAGAAACAAACTCTTGATTTTGTCTGTTTGCCCTCACTTTTACTGATTTCACTGATTTTATTGATTTCTTTGCTAGTATGGCAGTTTAGTTCTCCAGGATTCCAGGCTAAACTGAAGATTGGTTGAGACATCGAGACTTATTAAATGAAAAACTACTGGATTTTTTAACTTTCTATTGGTAGACATCTTTTGGACAACTAGCCTGTAAACCACTTTAATAACTACTGCACACCTCTGGGTATATCTGTATCTATATCGATATCTATATCATCTATATCTACATCTATCTATGTATATCAAGAGAGATGATACAGATGGAGATATGTGTGTATGTATATGTATGTACATATTCTCATACATCTATATATTTACTCTATCAGTTCTATTCCTCTAGAAAACCTTGATTTTCGTCTCAGCAGGGGAATAAAGAAGGGAAGTGAAGTAAGTGAGGTTTTTTTACTCTCAAAGCTGCATCCCCATGATGTTTTTCTCCAGCAAGGCCACATCTCCTCAAACTCATCACAGAATGCCACCAACTAGAAACCAAAGTATTCAAATACTTTAGCCTGTGGGACATATTCTCTTTCAAATTGCAGAAAGTGTTATATTATGAACTATTACAAAACAAAATAATCAGACCTACCAGTGAAATACAGTTAAGCATTTCTATAAATGACTTCATGGGGCTGGAAGCTCTGTGGTAGATTGTTCACCTTGCATGTATAGAGCCCTAGGATCAGTTCATATTCACTGTGTCTTCAAAGAGAAAAAGTTAAAAGTATCACGGATTATTTTCACTTTTATAACTTACCACTAGTTTTCCTCGTATCATAAGGATGTTCTTGTAACTTATCTACCCAATATAAAATACCATAATATATGCCTCATTATAAACAAAAGGCATTATGCTCTAAACACTTAGAAAGTTATTAAACAAATGCAATTGCATTGTGGGTAAGCATCATATACTGCATTATTTATGAAGAAAATGATGATGGTAATTATGAACAATCAAAGAGATTGAATGTTTATGATGTGCCTACACTATCTTAAATGCTTAATATTCATTAGCTATCCTCCACAAAGAACACTTAAAAATCTTGTAGTCATAACATGATGTAACTAGAACTTGGAGAGTTCCAGGTTTTATCCATATTGTCTGAATATAGATCTGCCTTCAGAAACATATTACAATTTTATTTTGATAATACAATATTTACTGTAAATTGACAGATAGACTTATTTCTTTACCAGAGAATATTTAAAAAGAAAGCCCAAAGATACTTTGAAAAATACTATTTTGTTTTTGGAATATCTCAATGAAAATATTAACAATATTGTAGCTCTATAGTAGAGTTTAAACATGGATTGTGATGTCTCCAGAAGTTCTTTTATTGTACAAGACTGTTATGGCTATCCTTAGTTTTTTGCTTTTCCATATGAAGTTGAGTACTGTTCTTTTGAAGTTTGTGAAGAATTTTGCTGGGACTTTGATGGGCATTGTGTTGAATCTGTAGATTGTTTTTGGTAAGATAACCATTTTTACAATATTAATTCTGCCTACCCAAGAGCATGAGAGATCTTTCCACTTTCTCGTGTCTTCTTCAATTTCTTTCTTCAAAGATTTAAAGTTCTTGTCATACAAGCCTTCCACTTGTTTGGTTAGAGTTATTCTGAGATATTTTATGCTATTTGTGGCTATTGTGAAGAGTGTTGTTTATCTGATTTCCACTTTTATCATCTGTGTACAGAAAGGCTACTGATTTTTTTGAGTGAATCTTGTATCCTGTTACATTAAGAGCTACAGTACTGAAAACAGCCTGGTATTGGCATAAGAATAGACAGGATGAACCTCATCAAAGACACGGATATTAAGCTACACACATTCAAACACCTGATTTTTGACAAAAAAGCAAAAAATATCAAATGGAAAAAACAAACCATATTTAACAAGTGGTGCTGTCATAACTGGATATCAACATGTAAAAGAAAGAAAATAGAACCATATCTATCATCATGCACAAAACTCAAGTCCAAATGGATCAAACAGCTTAAGATAAAGCCAGCCACATTGAACCTAATAGAAGAGAAAATGGGAAGTACACTTGAATGCATCAGCACAGGAGACCACTTCCTAAATAAAAGCCCAGAAGCACAGACTCTGAGATAACAATTAATAAATTGGACCTCCTGAACTGAAAAGTTTCTGTAAAGAAAAGGACACGGTCAACAAGACAAAACAAGTGCCTACAGAATGGGAAAAGATCTTCACTAACTCCACATCAGACAGAGGTCTGATCTCCAAAATATACAAAGAACTCAAGAAATTGGTTATCAAAAACAAATAATCCAATAAAAAATGAAGTACAGACCTAAACAGAGAACTCTCAACAGAGGAATCTAAAATGGATGAAAGACACTTAAGGAAATGTTCAAAATCCTTAGCCATCAGAGAAATGCAAATCAAAACAACTCTGAGATTCCATCTTACACCTGTAAGAATGACCAAGGTCAAAAACACTATTGACAGCTGATGCTGGAGAGATTGTGAGGAAAAGGAAACACTTCTGCATTGCTGCTTGAAATGCAAGCTGGTACAGCCCCTTAGGATGTCAGTGTGGTGATTTCTCAGAAAATTAGGAAACAACCTTCCTCAAGACCCAGTTATACCACTTTTGGGTGTCTATCCAAAGGATGCTCAATCATGCCACAAGGTCATGTGTTCAACTATGTTCATAACAGCATTGTTTGTCATAGCCAGAACCTGGAAACAACCTAAATGTCCATAAAATGACGTAAGAATGACTAAGGAAATTGTGGTACACTTACACAATGGAGTACTACACAACAGAAAAAAATTGATGACATCTTGAATTTTGCTAGAAAATGGATGGAGATAGAAAACATTTGAGTGAGGTAACATTGACACAGAAAGACAATTGTTACATGTACTCACTCATAAGTGTACAAAAAACATAAAGCAAAGAAAACCAGCCTATAAACCACAATCTCATAGAACTTAGATAACAATGAGGATGCTAAGAGAGTCTTCCATAGACCTAATCTACATGGGAAGTAGAAAAAGACAAGATCTCATGAGTAAATTGGGAGCATGGGGACCTTGGGAGAGGGCTGGAGAGGTGAGGAGAGAGGCAGAAAGGGGAGTGGAGATAAATGTAATGCTCAATAAAAACGGAAAAAATAAACCAATGCACTCAATATTATGTTGCCAATAACTATGCTCTATAATTCATGAAAAGTAATATTAACATTTCAAATTCAAAAAATCAACCAAAATACATTTATAAATTAAATATATGTTTTAATATTTCATTTCTAAAATTTCCACAATAACTTAAATAAGACTTATAATAATTAGAGTTCATGTCTGTGTTTGAATGTGAGCATGTATATTTGCACATGTAGAAACCAGTGAAGGAGAGTGAGACTCTTGAGACTGTTTCACCAATCCTGCAATATACTCGTGGGAAATGAGGCTTAGAGACAGCTATTATCTCTACCTCTGTCCCACAGAGACATGGTTATATAAGTGTCAATCTTCTCAATGTTTTACTTGACTCCTGAGGATTTAAATTCAGTCCTCATGCTCAAAAAACACATGCAGTTACTATCTGAGACAACTCCAAAGAGCTTCCTTTTCTATGACTTGTGGTATTTTAATTATTTCCATGGAGTTCAATTTTACTTAAACTCATGAGTTTTGATGGCTTTTTTATCACATAACATCAAAGTTTAATTAATAAAATGACTGATATACTTTATTAGGACAAATAATTATATCACTGAATTGTTTAAGTCTTATGAAATCTATAAAATATTTTTTAATTTTACTTTTCCTGAGAATCCTATAGAATTAAACAAATTTTATAGTCACACTAAATATTTTCATTACTTATATTTGACCAGGAAAAAATGAAAATGTGAGTAGATTATTTTTATCTTTACCAAATAAATGCCATAACATAAATGTCACTCATTAATGAGTGTTTCTCATTATGGATTCTCAACATTACCGAAGTGATTATTATACACTGGCAATGTAAATAAGAATTTCCGTATATCTTCTACCCAACCACATTGCTGAAGGTGTTTTTCAGTTGTAGCAGTTATCTAGTAGAGATTTTAGGGTTTCTTAAATATGTTATTATATTATATGTAAATAGAGAAAGTTTGACTTCTTATGTTCCAAGTTGTATCTCCTTAATCTCCTTTAGTTATCTTATTATGCTAGTTAGAACTTCAAGTACTGTGTTGAATAGATACGGAGAGAGTGAACAGCTTTGACTTGGTCCTCATTTTAGTAGAACTGCTTTAGGTTTCTCTCTATTTAATTTGATGTTGGCTGTTGACTTGCTATATACTGACTTTATTTTGTTTATACATGCCCCTTTTATGCCTAATCTCTCCAAAACTTTTGTCATGAAGGGGTACTAAGTTTTGTCAAAGACTTTCTAGGATCTACTGAGATGATCCTGTGGTTTCTGTATTTCAATCATTTATATGATGGATTACATTGACAGATGCCTGTATGTTGAATCAGCTCTGAATTTTTGGAATAGAACCTACTTGATCATGGTGAATCAATTTTTGATATGTTCTTGGATTTGTTTTCCAGTACTTTGTGGAGTAATGAGTTTTTATGTATCAGAGTATCAGAGCAACCATGGCTTCATAAATGAAACGGCAAATGTTCCTTCTGTTCTTTTTTGTGAAATAATTTGAGGAGTATTGGATTTAATTATGCTTTGAAAGTCTGGTGGACTTAAGCTCTAAAACCATCTGGCCCTTGACTTCTTTTGATTGGGGGAATTTTAGTGCTTGTTTTCAGGATTCATAAGGGCAAAACCAAACATGACTGACAAGGAAAGTTAATGAAATGATTCCAAATCTTATCCTGTTATACTCATAGATGAATGCCTAACCCAATTGCCATTAGAGAGGTTTCCTCCAGCAGTTGATGGTAGCAGATACAGAGACCCATAGGCATACATTAGGTGGAGCATGGGGAACCCTACACAATATTAAGAAGAATTGTAGGAGCCAGATTGGCTGAAGACACTAGCAAGACATGACCTACTAAATCAACTAAGCAGGGGGCCTTTTAGAGGTTTACAGAGACAGAATGGGCAAACAGGGACCTTGCATGAATCTGTGTATAATCCCTCTGTATGTATGCTGTGACTGTCTAGCTTGGTTGGTTTTTTTTATTGTACTCCTAACAGTAGGTGTGGGGGTGTCTCTGACTCTTTTGCTTGCCTATGGAACCCTGTTCCTCTTACATGGTTACCTCGACCAGTCTTGATATGTGGGTTTGTGCCTAGTTTTTTTTGCATTCTGCTATGTCCTCTTCATTTGATATCACTGGGAGGTCTGCACTTTTTTGTAATCTTTTTATTAGATTTAAAATAATCTCATTCCA
Source organism: Myodes glareolus (assembly GCF_982192425.1). Taxonomy (NCBI): domain Eukaryota; kingdom Metazoa; phylum Chordata; class Mammalia; order Rodentia; family Cricetidae; genus Myodes; species Myodes glareolus. The sequence continues at coordinate 8,861,727 of NC_142050.1, forward strand.
AGTTCCCACTTTTCCCCCTCGTCCCATTCCCCCTATACACCCTCCCACAGCACCCCATCTAATCCTCAGAGAGGGTAAGGCACATCACCTTGTGGAAGGTCCAAGGCCCTCCCTACTATATTTGGGTTGAGCAAGGTATACATCCAAGGAGAATAGGATCCCAAAAAGCCAATACATGCAGTAGGGATAAATCCTGGTGCCACTGCCAGTGGCCGCTCAGTGTGTCCCAGCCATGCAACTGTCAACCACATTCAGAGGAATTAGTTTGGTCCTATGTTTGTTACTTTTTTCCGAGTCTGGCTGAAGATGGTGAGCTCCCATTAGCTCAGACAAACTGTTTCTTGAGTGAACCCATTATGGTCTTGACCTCTTCACTCATATTCTAACGCCTTCCACTCTTCAACTGGACTTCGGGTGCTCAGTCCAGTGCTCCAATGTGAGTCTCTGCCTCTGCCTCCATCAGTTGCTGGATGAAGGCTCTGTGGTGATATTTAAGATAATCATCATTCTGACTACAGAGCAAATAAAGATTGGGCCCCCTCTCCTCTATTGCCCAGTGTCCTAGGTGGGAGTCATCCTTTTGGATTTTGGGGAATTTCTCTAACTCCATAATGGCTCCCTCAATCAAATTAACTCTCCCTTGCTCCCTTCTCTATCCTTGTTCTATCTCAACCATTCCATTTCCTCAAGTACTCCCCTACCTTTCCCCTAACCCCTTCTTTACTGCTCTTACCCTCCCCTCTCCTCCAACCCCTATGCTTCCAACTCTTCCAGTCAATCCTGCCCATTTCCAATTTCCAGGTGGGTCTTTATATATTTTGGGTGGTTTACCTTATTACTTATCTTCTCTAGGATCATGAACTATAGGCTCAGTGTCCCCAGTTTATAGCTAGTATCCATTTATGAGTAAATACATACCATATTCATCTTTTGGTGTCTGGGTTATCTCACTCAGGATAGTATTTTCTAATTCCATCCATTTGCATGCAAAAATAAAGATGTCACTTTTTTTAACTGCTGAGTAGTATTCTAAAGTGTAAATGTGCCACATTTTCTTTATATATTCTTCGCTTGAGGGACACTTATGTTGCTTACACATTCTGGGTATTATAAATAATGCTGCTAAGAACATAGTTGAGCAAATGTTTTTGTAGTATGAGTGACATCTTTTGGGTATAAGCCCAAGAGTGCTATTGTAGTTTCCTGAAGTTAATTACCAATTTTCTGAGAAACTGCCATACTCATTTCCAAAGTCTTTGGTTGTACAAGTTTTCATTCCCACCAGCAAGGGGAGAGTGTTCCCCTTACTCCAAATACTCTCCAGCATAAGCTATGATTAGTGTTTTTTATCATAGCCATTGTGACAGGTGTAAGATGGTATCTCAGAGAGGCTTTGATTTGCATTTTCCTGATAGCTAAAGATTTTGAACATTTCCTTAAGTATCTTTTGGCTATTTGAGATTCTTCTTTTGAGAATTCTCTGCTTAGTTCAGTACCCCATTTTTAAATTGTGTTATTTAGAATCTTAACAGCTAATTTCTTGAGTCTTTGTATATTGTGGAGATCAGACCTCCGTCTGATGCCGGGTTAGTGAAGATCTTTTTCCATGCTGTATGCTGCTGTTTTGTCTTACTGACTATGTCCTTTGCTTTACAAAAGCTTCTCAGTTTCATGAGGTCTGATTTATTTATTATTGCTCTCAGTGTCTGTGCTACTGGGGTTATATTTAGGAAGTAGCCTCCTGTGCCCATGCATTAATGACTATTTCCCACTTTCTCCTCTATCAGGTACAGTATGGTCAGATTTATATTGAGGTCTTTAATTCATTTGAGATCAAAGTCATTCATTGCATGACTTTGCTGCATGGCAATAGACAGGGATCTATTATTTTTCTTCTCCTTGTTGACAACCAGTTATGCCAGCACCATTTGCTGAACTTTTTTTCCCCATTGTTTTATTTTAGCTTCTTTGTCAAAAACCAGGTGTTCATAAGTGTGTGGATTAATATCCAGGTCTTCAGTTTGATTCCACTGGTCAGCCTCTCTGGTTTTATGCCAATACCAAGATGTTTTCATTATTATAGCTCTGTAAAAGAGCTTGATGTCAGGGACAGTGATGCTTCCAGAAGTTCCTTTATTGTACAGAATTGTTTTGGCTGTGATGGGTTTTGTTTTTTTCAAATGAAGTTGATTATTGTTCTTTCAAAGTCTGTGAAGAAATGTGTTGGGATTTGGATGGGGAGTACATTGAATCTATAGATTTCCTTTGGTAGTACTGCCATTTTCACTATATTGATTGTACTTATCCAAGAACATGGTAAATCTTTCCATTTTCTGGTATCTTCTTCAATTTCTTTCTTCAAAGATTTAAAGTTCTTGTCAAAAAAACACTTTCACTTCTTTGTTTAGTGTTACTCCAAGATATTTTATGTTATTTGTGGCTATTGTGAAAGGTGATGCTTCTCTGATTTTCCTCTCAGTTTCTTTCTCATTTGTGTATAGGAAGGTTACTGACTTTTTCACTTGATCTTATATCCTGCCACATCACTGAAGGTATTTATCAGCTGTAGAAGTTCTTGGTAGAGTTTTTGGAGTCACATATACATCATCATATCATCTGCAAATAATGAAAGTTTGACTCCTTTTTTTCCAATTTGAATCCCCTGGATCTCCTTTAGTTATCTTATTGCTATTGCTAAAACTTCAAGGACCATGTTGAAGGGATATGGAGAGAGTGGACAGCCTTGTTTTGTTCCTGAAAGATGACATGTTGGATTTTGTCAAATCCTTTTTCAGCATCTAATGAAATGATCATTTTTTTTTCAGTTTGTTTATATGATGGATTACACTGGTTGAATTAGTATGACAAACTTTCATCTTAGTACTGCTTTCATGGTGTCCCATAGGTGTGGGAACGTTGTGCCTTCATTTTCGTTTAATTCAAAGAAGTCTTTAATTTCTTTCTATTTATTCCTTGGCTCAGAGTTGGTTCAGTAGTTCACTGTTAATTTCTATGAGTTTTTAGACTTTCTGAGAGTAGTATCATTGTTAAATTCAAACTTTAATTCGTGATGATCTGAGAAGACACGGGGATACTCTAAATTTTGTATCCATGTAGGTTTGTTTTGTTACTGAGTATGTGATCAGTTTTAGAGAAGGTACCATGAGGTACTGAGAAGAAAGTATATTCTTTTGTGTTCAGTTGGAATGTTCTATAGATGGCTGTTAAATCCATTTGAATCATGACATCTGTTAGTTCTCTTATTTCTCTGTTAAGTTTCTGTCTGGTTGACCTGTCCATTGGCGAGAGTGGAGAGTTGAAGTTTCTTACTATTAGTGTGTGGGGTTTGATGTGCAATTTAAGTATTAGTAATGTTTCTTTTATATATGTAAGTGCTCTTATCTTTGGGACATAGATATTCAGGATTGAGGCTTCATCTTGATGAATTGTTCCTGTTATGAGTATAAAGTGTCCTTCTCCATTGCTTATGACTGATTTTAGTGAAATAAATTTTGTTAGATATTAGAATAACTACACCTGCTTGTTTCTTAGGTTCTTTTGATTGGAAAAACCTTTTCTAACCTGTTACTCTGAGGTAGTCTTTGTCTCTGAGGTTGAGGTGTGTTTCTTGTATACAACGGAAGGCTGGATCTTGTTCTTTTATCCATTCTCTTTGGCCTATGTCTTTTTATAGGTGAATTGAGTCCATTGATATTAGTGATATTAATGACAAGTGGTTGTTAATTCGATTGTTTTTCAATAGTAATGTTTGTGTGTCTTCCTTTTTGGGGTATACTGGTGGGGAGTTATCAAATGCTGGTGTTTTTGTGGGTGCAGTTAGCTTCCTTGTGTTGGGGTTTTCCTTCTAGTACTTTCTGTAAGGATGGGTTTGTACATACATATTTTTTATGTTTGTTTTTGTCATGGAATATGCTGTTTTCTCCACCAATGGTGAATAAATGAAAAACTTGCTGGGTATAGTAGACTAGGCTTGCATCCATGGTCTCTTAGTGTCTGTAGCTCATCTCTCCAGGACCTTCTGACTTTCATGGTTCCTATTGAGAAGTCTGGTATAATTCTGATAAGTTTACCTTTATATGTTACTTGACCTTTTTCTTTTGCGGCTCTTTATATTCTTTCTTTATTCTGTATTTTTTTGTGTGTTTTGAATATTATACGGCAAGGAGAATTTTTTTTTTGATCCAGTCTATTTGGTGTTCTGTAAGCTTTTTGTACCTTTATAAGGATATCCTTCTTTAGGTTTGGAATGTTTTCTTCTATGAGTCTGTTGAATATATTTTCTGTGCCTTTGAGCTGGCATTCTTCTCCCTCTTCTAACCCTATTATTCTTGGGTTTGGTCCTTTCATAGTGTCCCAGATTTCCTGAATTTTTTGTGTTAAGAACTTGTTGGATTTAATGAGTCTTTGACCAATGAGTCTATTTCCTCTATAGTATCTTCATCACCTGAGATTTTTATCTCCTATCTTTTGTACTCTGTTGACTAGACTTGTCTCTGTACTTCCTGTTTATTTACCCAGATTTTCCACATCCCAAATTTCCTTGGTTTGTGTTTTATTTATTACCTCTATTGCAGTCTTTAAGCCTTGCACTGTTTCCTTCACCTGTCTGATTGTTTTTCCTTGGCCTTTTTGGGTTTCTTTGAGAGATTTAGTAATTTCTTTCAATTTTTTGTTTTCTCCTCCATTTCTTTAAGGGAGTTTTTCATTTCTGATTTAAAAGTCTTTATCATTTTCATGAAGTTATGTTTAAAGTCATTTTCTTCTACTTCTTCTAGGTTATGATGATCAAATCTTCCAGTTTTGTGAACCTTGTGTTCTGGAGTTACCATGAAGATTTCATCATGATATGTGTAGCATGACCCTGATATGCCTCTTCTTCAAGATTTATAGACTGTACACAATCTTTCATTTTTTGTGTTTTGCCTGAGAGAGGTTCTAGTCATCTTCTTCTCACTCACTGTGCTGTACAGCATGCCCAACACAGTGTGTTTTTGGCAAAAAAAAAGGGCCCTCAATGCCTTTGGTGGATAAGTACTAGGACTCCCATGCGTTCCTACTTTTAAAAAGCCCCTTGGTCCCTTTGGCCGGTAAACATTAGGACCCTTATCTTTTCCTTCTTTTGTGTTGTCTGTCACATTTGTCTTCCCATTCAGGTAAGACGGCACATATTTTCTGTTTCAGTTTACCCCACATCCCCATATAAGGGCTGACTCCTCAGGAGCTGGACCCAAGGCTCAGCTCCAGAAAGCCATCCCTCATCCATAGACACTATGTTGGCATACAACTGTGACCTAAAGAACCACAGACATTTCCCACTAATACCAAGACATAAAGTGTCCCACTAATACCAAGACAATTTCCCACCCCTGTTGACTGTTCATTTTCTGCTTTCCACCTCAGAGGGTGATGATGGTAGGGTGGAGTGACCTGTCATTTGTGGAAGTGCCATGTTCACCTCAGCAGGGAGAAGTGAGTTTCATGGAAGCACGGGAGCTGAAGGCCCAGAGGCCAGTGCTGACCAGGCTTGAGGTGGGTGGGCTGTGAATGGTAAGATCTTCCTGCTTGACTGAGGTCTCAGGGTGCTGTCTAAACCTTGGGTATAGGTGACACTGAGGCATGGGAACAGAGGTAATACACTTCTCTAGCTTGGTGTGCAACCCAAAGACTTTCTGGTGCCTGGCTCCCCTCATGTAAGCAGCATAGACATCTTCCCTGGTTCAGGACACAGTACACAGGCCACAATGAAGGCTCTGGGCCCCTCTCAGATTGCTGCTTAGCTGGGTGCCTGTCATCTGAGCTGCCTCCTTCTTCCAGTGCTTCTGTTCTTCAATGTGGTCCTGATAGGTCTGCAGCCTTGATCCTCAGACCTCAGAGTAGTGCATAGAGGGTGGCTTGGGTCCCGGCTTGGGCTTCAGAACATGTCCAGTAACGGCAGCGTGTGTCTGGTAAAGCTGGGGTCCCAGGGCCAGAGGCTTTGTCTGAGCCTGCTGGAGCTGGCTGGGATAGCTGCTGCTTCTACGTGGCTGCTGGGACTCTGGTGGGTGATCCAAGCAGTGGGACCATGGGCTTGGCACCCAGAGTGAGTCTGCACCTGGCTGTTCCAGTGTGTCCTCACAGCTCCTGGTCTGCTTTGACTCTCAGCAGCTGGTGGGTGTGTGCAGTACTGGCCACAGCTTCATGTTGCTGCTTCTGGTGCTTGGACTTCTCATCTGTTGCAGCCAGAGCATGGCTCAGCCCTGACACCTGGCACATACTAGATCTTACTACCTAAATATATCTCTTTACTTCTCAGAAAAGTTGTAGTCTCAGTTCAACTAAAAATCAAAGCTGGGTTTGGAGTTGGAGCATGGCTCTCTTCTTCTCTAAACCCGGGTATACTGTTAGAAGAAAATTTCAGTTTCTGTCTCAAATCAGAAGAGCCACCTGCTGTGGGACAGAAGAAAACCAAAAATTTAGGGACTATTGTTCTCAAAACTGTTCTATCTCCCCAAAATTGTATTTCATCCTTACTTATTTCTGATTCTTTAGTCTCTTTTTTTTTTTTTGGCTAAGCAACTTAAGTATATATAGACAGACTGATAGGTAAAATAGAGAAATAAGTAGATAAATATGGAGATATATAATAGATCTAATAAAATTCAGCAAAATATTATTACATTTAAACATAATTTTCTTTGTAACATGAGGGGGCCTGCTTGTTGGGGTTTCTGTCCTGCCCAGGTACCCCACAGTAGGCAAATCCCAAAGAAAATCACACGGAGTCTACATTAGGTTATAAACTGATTGGTCCATTAGGTCAGGCTTCTTATTAGTCCTTGTAACTTATATTAATCCATTATCATTATCTATGTTAGCCACAGGGCTCAGTACCTTTCTCAGTGTGACAGCTCACATGTTGCCTCTTCGGTGGTCTGCACAGGAATGGCAGTGGGAGCTTCCTGCTTTCCATAATATTCCTGTTCTCATTGCCCCGCTTCTACTTCCTGTCTGGTTGACCCACCTATACTTCCTGCCTGGCCTATCAGCGTTTTATTAAAATACATGATTGACAGAATACAGACAATTCTCCCACACCATTTCCCTCTTTTTTTTTTTTAAACAAAGGAAAATACCCATAGTCCATTTGTTGGGAATGTGGGCATAGTATTTCAGGCTACTTCCTGCTGGTTGGGGGTGCTGATAATCTTAAGGGAACCTAAAGAAAATTTAGAGTTATAATCAAGTTCTGACTGGAGTATCCTGTTGAGTCTTGATCATCTCAGGCAGCAGTCGTGAACCTGTTCTGGATGAAGAACTCTGTCATCTGGGCCATCTGTTCCTATGGGAGATTTCTCAGGTGGTCTTCCTTTATGGAACCTGATTTTTCTTAACTCAGAATGAATCCATAGCTTCTCATTTTCTGTGGAACCAAAAGTAAAATCTCTTCTCCATAGTAACATACCTTTTGACTTCAATTTTGAAGCCAAGGTATTTTCAAAATACCTATCTTGGGTTAGTTCAGCAGCATTTATAAACAAAAGTTTTTTAGCAGCTGTTGCTCCTTCCTCAGCATTCAAACAATTCAAAGAGAGCATAATAGCATACAGTATCAAGATTCTCTGTATATTTTCCATCTTTATGTGGCTTTATTTTAACCTCTATTTCTTTTATATTTACTTTTACTTTTTGAGACAGGTTCTCTGTATATCTTTGTCCTGGAATAACTCTGTAGACCAGGCTGTCCTTGAACTCACAGAGATCTACTTGCCTCTGACTCCCCAGTGCTAGGATTAAAGGTGTTTGCTATCACACCTTGAACTCACAGAGATCTGTCAGTCTCTGCCTCCAAGGCATTGGGATTAAAGGTGTGTGCTACCACACCTTAAAGTCACAGAGGTCAATCTACCTCTCCCTCCCAGGCATTGGGATTAAAGGTGTGTACCACCACACCCAACTACCTTCTTTCTTCCTTTTTTACTTTAAGAACTTTAACTTTTGGCCTGCAAATATTTTTAACACACTGTAAAATATTTAGAGGTTTTGTCTTTGAATCTCTCTTTACTGTATATCTCTCTTTTTCTGACCACATGATTCTTTAATGAGTAGGACTAAAGCCATGACTTTGACAGATAGATCCAGCCCATTTTTTAACTTTCCAGCCTCGTGGCTGAGGTACCGGCTGCAGCCATTTTTATTGTCACAACTCTACAGTGTTTCAAGGTCCCTGTCAGCAAACAAGTTGCAGCATTCTCCTCACAGACCATACTCAGTTGGACTGCCTGCCTGCAAGAGTCAGAGTTTGTCCTGGCAGGACAGCTCAGAAAGCCGGCATTTTAAAACAGCACAGCTTTTTCCCTGCTATGACTGAAAGCCAAAAAGCATGCATTCAGCTTTCCACCAACACCGTGTAAGTGTTTCATGGCAGGACCTCTTAATGAGCTGCAGGGTTTTGCAGCTAAAGCTGAGTCAGGAAGCCTCTATTAGATGAGAGTGCTTGCTTGCCTCTAGCAAGCAGATCAGACCTGAGAAATTGCTGCTACCAAGTAGCCATGCTTTACTCTATTCTTTACTGCCCAGAATTACTTCCCAAGCTCTCTCAGGCTGTATGTGGATGCAGTTGTCCACACATAGGAGCCACATGTAACATGAGGCCTGCTGGGGTTTCTGTCCCGCCCGGGTACCCCACAGCAGGCAAATCCCAAAGAAAATCACACGGAGTCTACATTAGGTTATAAACTGATTGGTCCATTAGGTCAGGCTTCTTATTAGTCCTTGTAACTTATATTAATCCATTATCATTATCTATGTTAGCCACAGGGCTCAGTACCTTTCTCAGTGTGACAGCTCACATGTTGCCTCTTCGGTGGTCTGTGCAGGAATGGCAGAGGGAGCTTCCTGCTTTCCATAATATTCCTGTTCTCATTGCCCCGCTTCTACTTCCTGTCTGGTTGACCCACCTATACTTCCTGCCTGGCTAATCAGTGTTTTATTAAAATACATGATTGACAGAATACAGACAATTCTCCCACACCATTTCTTATTTTTAATTATTTGTAAGTGCCTATGTGTCTTCATGGATGATCCTGCCTACTCCTCTCAACAACTCAGTGACTTTCTGGCATCTTGGAAGATTTCCCATACCACTGGCATCCCCTGCATTCCACAGGGAAAAGCCATTGTGTAGAGAACCAACAGAGCTCTTCAGGAGCTGTTGGCCAGGACTGTCTCACCAGAGGCTAGGAAAGATCCTTGTCTGAACTTAACAGAGGTCCTTTCCATATGAGTTTTCTCATGTTTGATAACAAGGGGCTCATACTAGCTTACAAGCACGGGGCATCCCTGCCAAGGAACATACCACTGCTCCTGGTGAGATGGAGAGGTCCTAACTCCCTCCAGTAGCAAACACTAACTCCCATGCTAAGCTGTGGGAGAGGGTAAGTTTGTGTTTTCCCTCAAACTGACACAACACCAATATAGGTCCTGGTAAGAGATGTACACCCAGTCATGGATCAGTCTGCTACCACCAGGGAAGAAATAGCCCAGCAAGGGTAATGTGTATACTCCCCTTTCTTGATCTTAATTCCTTTCACAACAATTGTTTTATTAAATCCTAAGGTTATGACCTTTGATTATTTGCTTTTTTGAAAGTTTGGCATAATATAAAAAGGTTGTTGGAATTCCCCTGGATGTTCACATATACATTAATTGGTGGGGTGGAATTGTTAAACTTTATTCTCTTTAAATATCTCATGCAGCCGATCCAACATCAGTGGACAACTAAGGAGACTATGGGTGTCAATGGCTCTTAGGCATCCTTCTTGCAGTGCTCCACAGGAGGTTATGCATGCCTGGTTATTTGTAATTCAAAAGGTTACTGCTTAGTCCCCCATCCCTGGCAGCTGTTCAGGAATGAATACTCTTCTATAACTAGTACTCATTGACAGATAAAAAGCTTTTTCAGCAGGACAATCTAAGAAAGAGAGACAGTGCAGTTTCTGAGCCCTCCTGAGATTGGGGCAATAAGGCCAGAACAAACACATCTGGCTCCCACTAAGTGCCTATTTAACAAATGATAAAAGAGTCTTTATGTATGAAGTTAAGGCCAACCACGCTAAATGGAGCCAACCTGGAATTTGCCTGGTGTTGTCAGAGGTCCTTCCTGTGTTTAACCAATAAGGAGAAAACAAGTGGCCTTTCCTGAGTGCCTAGCATGAGGCACTTTTGAGGTTCTAATCATGCTTAGCCATTGAGGGAAATGCATGGGATGTCAACTCTCAATGAATCAGAACTCCTGAGTACTGGGAGGGTGTATAAGTTTTTTCACCATTGTTAAATAAATGAGCCTGCTGTGAGCCTTCGACATGACTCCCAGCATCTATGTTCCTTGACATTGCATCATTTCACCCCCTCCCCCAAGGAAGATGTTAGGGTCTAAAAACACACAGGGTCACCGAAGACCATTGGAAAACATAAATATTTAAATTATGATTCATAACAGTATCAAAATTACAGGTATGGAATAACAACTAAAATAATCTTATGGTTGGGATCATCACAATATGAGGGGCTATTAAAGCATTGCAGAATTATTAAGATTGAGAACCACTGCTCTAAACCAACATATTTCTTTACTCTCTTTAGTCTCTCTTAGGTTTCATTTCATTTCCTGTCTGTTGGAAAAATTATATGCTCAGTTTGGAACATCACCCAAAAATTGCAGGTAAAAATCAAAAGTACAGCTCTATTTGCTATTGCTTATGCTAATGATACTAAGAGACCAGTGCTATCATTTACATAATTTCTGTATTCTAAATAATGTACAAATCTTAGAACATTTGAAGACACTACAGTTTTCAATAAGCTTTAAAAATCATTTGAGCCTCATGGTATCAATCTGCAGAGGACAAAACAAAAACAAAGCTTGAGTTTATATTCATAATTTTATTTTACATGGATATTTGAAGCAGTGATAACAGTTTATTTTAATTACTCTGAAATTTAAATATTCTGTATTTCCTACATGTTAGGTAGCATGTTTTCAGCAAAGCATTTAATTATTGCAAAATGTGATTAGGCAAGTCAAAGGGTCAACCTAGACATTATCTTAGAAGAATTTGGAAAACACTGTGTGACAAGTACTCTTAGTTCTCAGAATGTTCCTGAAGTCAGGGCATGTGATATTTTGGTGATAATTTTTCTGTTGTCTAAGAAATGTTTTTAAATTAAAATTTGAAAATTATGTTATTTCTAAAAGATTCTTAAAGGTCAGTGCTCCAGCCGTGCTATCAGACATGCTATCAGGGAAGGTCTGTACTTGAGAAACAAGTGGAAAAAGAATCAGTCTTTCTTGGATCCCTGCTTAGTTGATGAAAACACTGGGAAAGCCTACAATATTACTATGAAAAGCAAGAAAACCCCATCTTTCACTGTCCTTACCTCTCTTCTCTCATCAATTTTGCCACCTCATTTAGAGTAATGTTGAAGACACCTGATCTAAGCATAAAAATATGGTTTTCCTTGTTAAGGATTGTATGTTTAGGTGGGCTGAAAATTTGCCTTGGGGAGGAAGCAATTATATTATCATCATAATTGAGAGAAATCTAATGTTCTGTTAAGTTTTAGCATAAATATGTTAAGTCTGTAGCAGAAAGGGTTTTGCCAGTGTTAACAATGAACACGCCTTTAGCATTAACAGAATGTGAATTTGAAAGACCTGAATAAATCCAGACCCCATCTAGCAGAAAGAATAGAGGCAAAAGAATCTAGCAGCGAAAATAGAATCAAAAATCTAGCAGGGAGAGAAGAACCAAAAATCTCTGTTAGCCAGTTCAGTGAGTCTGTTCCAGGAACTAGCTGACCATAAAGATAGACTATAATCTTTAGAATAATCTTGAGAAACGGGGAATTACCCCCTTATAATGATCACTGGTATTTTCGGAATTTTCCAACGATGCCCTCCCTACCTTCTTTGGGTTGTGTTTTTTTTCCCCTAAATACCCCCTCTCCCAGCTACTTAGGGTCGAATTCCTCTACCCCTGTGTGGGAAATGAGTTTCGGCCCCAGTGCACTGGTTCCTGTCCTGTCAATAAACCTCGTGCAATTGCATCAAGGACGATCTCCAGAGTTCCTGCGGTGGAAGGGGGAGGGGGGTCGTGTTATCCTGAGACTTGAGTGAGAGTCTCCTTACTCCACGCGTCTTTCAAAATAAAATGGTAGTGATAAACAGTTCATTGATAAGTTCAATTTGTTAAAAAACTGATACAAATTTAAGAAATTCTGTACACACTTTAATTAAAACACTGGTAACAAGCCTGAATGAGAATGTAAAGGGTGTTTTGACTCACTATGCAATTTTTGTCCTATGAACCACATGTAGCAAATTGAAGAGTTTTCATTTTGAAGCCAGTATATACATATGTGTGTATGTATATTATATGTAGAGGTATAGAAATATAGTATATCATATTGTATGTACATATCGATATATATTCTGTATATGTATCTATAATATATCCAGGATAATTCCAACTTCATCTATCTTTTAATCAGATTCACATATTAGTATCTGCTCAATAAGACGTTTCCCTGTTATTTTAGAAAACATTTTCCTTTAATGAATATGTAGTGTCCTTCCTCATTTTTTTCAATTAATTTTCTTTTGAAGTCTGTTTCTTAGCTATTAAAATGGCTACACAAGCTTTCTTCTTAGAACAATTTGCTTGGAAAATATTTTCCAACTCTATACCTTGAGGTAATATCTGTCCTTGATGTTCAAGTGTGCTTCTTCTATTCAGCAAGACAATAGGTCTTATTTTCATACCCATTATGTTAATTTGTTTCTTTTTATTGGGAAATTGATGTCACTACTCCTAATACATTTCAATGAACAATAATTATTAATTCCTAGTATTTTCTTGTTATTGTTATTGGTCGTAGTGATGGGGTACGTGTGTGTGTGTGTGTGTGTGTGTGTGTGTGTGTGTGCTTTTGGTTGTGGTGATTCATTGTAGTAACCCTAAGACAGTCACGTAACCACACATGGATAGGGATATTACATAGAGTCCTGAAAACAATCTATAAAAATGAACAATCATGAGACATTGATACTAGTTATGCTTTAATCATGGTAGCTTCTGTAAGTAATGAATAATATCTTTAAAATAAAACTATCTTCTTTAATTGCATTATTACTGTATAATAATAAATTAAATAGAATAATCACACTGTGATGAATAATATTTATTGTGCAGTATGCTAATTTTGGTAAAAAAATTATTAAAATAGTATGTTTAAATACATTGTCATTAATTACTTCCACAAATGAATGATGACTGAAAGTAACTTTATATAAAATAATATGATGTGGACATGTATTGAAGTCCTAGAAAATGCAATCAACAATGTGTTTCACTATGTCTTGCATAAATGTGGTTCAACAGTGACAACAACACAGTACAAAATAGCTTCTTAGAAAAACAAGATAAGGGCTGTTGTGATAGCTTAGCGTGTTAATCTATCTGGTTCAAAGACTAAGGACTTGACTTATAGCACAAAGATTTAAATAAAGAAAAGAAAAGAACTAACTCAATTGGCATCTGACCTTCACATGCACATGCGTATACACACACACACACACACACACACACACACACATGCCAGCATGCACACATAAACAAACAATAGATAAACATGATAAAACAAATATAATATAAAAATTGAAACTTACAGCATTTGCTTCCTGTGTTAATGTTTTTGAAATTTGTTATGAAACAGAGTAAAATGTATTTTCTCTTCACTTTTACAAAGTGGCATGCATCTTAAAGTTAAGTGGATTCTCATTTTGGTGATAATTTCCAGTATAATTTAAATGCATAAATACAATTTATTAAAGGAAGTATACTATATACTTAATAAAGTTCACTGTCTATGCTGTATGCTGAAATTTTACCTACTCTAACATTTTTTAGTCAGGATACAGCTGTGATTCTATTAATTATTCATTAAGCTTACAACGATTCCTGTGCTGGTGACAACAGGAACACCTACAGGGTAAGTGTTTGAAGTTTAGGCTTTCCTGACTTCGTTTCTGTGGGCTCATGTCCTGTAGGAAGTCATAATTACCCAAATGTTGATGTATTCTTTCAACTTCTCCTTCATTAAAGTATTGATGGATTATAAAAGACAGGTCTTTGGAGCATAAAACTTTTATAAAGAAAAAAATGATTTCCTTTAGCAACTTAAAAAGTAAATAGAGACTTTAAAATTCTGATTCCTAAAATAAGACACCTGGAATGAATGATCCTTCGAAGTCACATCAATCAGGTCAATTACAAGTGCTATGAAGTATATAGTTGTGGAAGGAGAGGTAAAATGGCCATTGAAACGGGAGACAAAATGAGAGAAAAAAAGAGGTGATTAAGAAAAGAAATGAAAGGAGAACAGATAGAACTAAGGGCCATTTGAGGAGCCTTATTGAAACCTAATACAGTAGAAGCTTCCTAAAATATATACATATATGAAAGTGATCTAAATGGAATCACCAAAATCACAGGGGAGAAAGAACACTAGTTAGATATCTTAGATTACCAAAAGAAGCCTCCAATTTCAGTAATGGGTTATATCTACTAGAGTTGTTGGCCAAAGGAGCCCATGGGAACCTCCAAGCAACCCAGGCTACTGCCAAAGCTTTGAGTTGCTCTCTACAAAGTGACAGTAATGCCCTAAGGTTGCAGATTCACCTACACAACCCATTGCATATGGAGAGAATGAGCTGGTGACTACCTTCATAGACTACTTTACCCTTATGGTACTGAGGGTACAGCACAGCTAAAAACCCTCTGATCTACAATGATAATTTGTCTGCAAGATTCCTTGGCACAAAGCTTGTAAAAGCAACCAAACAACATGGGATTGGATTTAAACCTTATTAAGTTCCATGAGAAGTAACCTATGCCCAACACTGCTCAGTTAGTCAAGAACAAGAAAATAAGTCGGAGACCAAGGGGAAAACTAGATATTACCATTCTGCTAACAAACACAGCACAAATGATTCAATGACATTGTTCTATTCATAGATCAATGCCTTTCTCAATCATTGTCAGATAAATTTCCTCCAGTAGTACATGGGAACAAATACAGAGATATACCATGGGACAGTGTGCAGAGAATGAAAGACCTTGGAAAAGTGATCAGCGTGTCTCCATAAAAAAATCTTTCTTGTCAGGACTCAAGGAACATTGCAGAGGAGGAGACAGAAGGAGTATAAGAATATAAGAACCACTGGTGGTGGAAGACCTCAAGGAAACAAGGCCCTCTAAAGCTAGAAAGACCAACATACTTATAGAACTCACAGAAACTGTAGCAACCTGCAAAAAGCTTACATATGTCTGAGCAAGATGGGATCCTAGCACTGGGAGGGGAAGTAACTCAAAACCCTATACCAAGCCACAGCTATCTCTAATTGATAACTGCTTGCAAGTGAAAAATTAGTTTTCCCCAGTTGAGTTTCACTGATGATATAAACCACATTTAAGACGAGGCCCCATGCCCAGTATAGATGGTTGGTTAAAACAAAGAAATAAACAAACCAACCAACTCAATGTGATTTTGGTGGTTCTTTGTATTATAATGATTTGCCAGGATTTTTTTTTTTAAAAAATTAAAACATTATAATTCCCCTGCTTGGGACTCTCTGTGTGGGAAGTCCCTGGAGAATGCAGAGGTATCAATCTTCTAGTAGATCTTTTGAACAAGGCATTTTTATTTTTTCTTTTCTCTCCCCCATTTCTTCCAAGATCCTCAAGCCCATCTTATCCAACAAACTTTATGTTCTTTCTCTAAAAATATAAATCAAGAAAAACAAGCAAAAATACTCCTGGATTGAGGTTGTTATAGCTAGTGGCATGCCTTTGGAGAAAACTGATTGTAACGGCTATAGTTGTCATTGTGGCTATATGCATAATAAACTACAACCCAGAAATGCGGTACACACCTGAGATCTGGATCTTGAGGCAGGAACACAGCATACCTTTGATTCACATTCTGAGGTGATACAATACATGCCTTTAATTCAGATTTTGAAACAGGAAGGCACACTTTTAATCTGCTTTCCAGGACTTCAATTTTATTTGGGATTTATTTATTTATTAATTTGTTTAAAAAAAGTGGATCTTATTTAAAGGGTGGGGCAAACATGATCTCAACTCTTTATCCATTGCTTCAGTATAAAACTCAAATACATAAGCAAAAATTACAAAGGCTTTTGCCATTGTACTCCATCACATGACCCCTTCCTTCATACTGGCTCCAAAACTTTCTTCCTTTATTCCTTCACATATTCCAGACAAACTCACATTCAGGTATTTTATTCTTCAGCTCTTTTCAGAAGAAAATATGTTTATCAAGTCTAAGAAATATTGCAAACTTAGGCCTATAACTAGGACAGAGAAGCCATATAATAATTGGCAGTTGAATTAATCATCTATGTATTGTACAAATAAAAATTACTATAGACTTAATGAAATAGCACTGCTTATAGGCTCCTTAACAAATTTTCACTATCATATAAATAGCCTATACACATTTTAGTTCTCTCTAAGGTAAGTAAATCACTACTACAGCAGAAGATATTTTAAAAATACACAAGTATAGATAGTTGGTATGACACTTGAAAATACAAATATATAACCTAAGATAAATACAAAATAGAATCAATTTTATTTTATATAAGCCACCATGCTTTGATATCCTGAGTCTTCTTGTTCTTTTTTTCTGTTAAAATTTTATTTACACATATATATATTCTTTTTTTTAATTTTTATTTTTTCATTCAATTATTTACAACTTCCTTCCCTCCTCCCAATCCCCTCCCACTCCCCCATATCTCCTCCTCCCTCTCCTGCCCTGCTAGAAAGAGGGCAGGGAACCCTGCCCTGAGAAGTCCAAGGTCCCCCCACTACATCCAAGCCTAGGGAGCTGTGCATCCATATAGACTAGGGTCCCCAAAAGTCAGAATATGCCTTAAAAACAAGTACCAGTGCCTTTATCAATGGCTTCTCAGTCAGCCCCCATTGTCAGCCATAATCAGAGTTCAGTTTGATCACGTGCTCATTCAGTCCCGGTCCAGCTGGCTTTGATGAGCTCCCATTAGAACAGGCACACTGCCTCAGTTGGCGGATCACCCCCTCGCAGTCCTGACTTCCTTGCTCATCTTCTCCCTTCTTCTGCCTTTCAATTGGACCTTGGGAGTTCAGTCCATTGCTCTGCTGAGGATCTCTGTCTCTATCTCCATCCATTGCCAGACGAAGATTCTATGGTGATATTCGAGATAATCATCAATGTGATAATGGGGCGAGGACAGTTCTGGCACCCTCTCCTCTTCTGTCCAAGGACCTAGCTGGGGACATTCCCATGGACACCTGGGGTCCCCTCTAGAGTCAAGTCTCTTATCAACCCTAAAATGGATCTTTTATTGTAGGTATCTTCTTCCCTGCTCCTATATCCGCCCTTCGTCCATCTCCTCCCTTCTACTCCCCCAAGCTCTTGCCAGTCCTTCCCTTCTCACTTCCCTCTCCCCTTCTCCCCTTCCCCGAAATTTACCCCCACCCCTGCCCCCACCCCCATGCTCACAGCTTTTGCACTGCAATCTTGTTTGCTTCCAATTTCCAGGAGGATCTATATATGGTTTTCTTTGGGTTCACTTTGTTATTTGACTTCTCTGGGCTTGTGAACTATGGGCTTAATGACCTTGGTTTATGACTAGAGTCTACAAATGAGTGAGTACATACCAAATTCATTCTTTTGGGTCTGAGTTATCTCACTCAGGGTAGTGTTTTCTATTTTCATACATTTGCATGCAAAATTCAAGATGTCACTGTTTTTTACCGCTGAGTAGAACTCTAATGTGTGTATATTCCACACTTTCTTTATCCATTCTTCCAGTGAGGGGCATCTAGGTTGTTTCCAGGTTCTGGCTATTACAAATAATGCTGCTATGAACATAGTTAAACAAATGCTTTTGTAGTATGATAGGGCATCTTTTGGGTATATTCCCAAGAGTGTTATTGCTGGATCCTGAGGTAGGTTGATTCCGAATTTCCTGAGAAACTGCCACACTGACTTCCAAAGAGGTTGCACAAGTTTGCATTCCCACCAGCAATGGATGACTGTTCCCCTTGGTACCTCCTAAAACTGGGAAGCTTTTGTAAAGCAAATGACACTGTCATTAAGACAAAAAGGCATCCTACCGAATGGGAGATCTTCACCAACCCCGAATCAGACAAAGGTCTAATCTCCAAAATATATAAAGAACTCAAGAAACTAGACTTTAAAATTCTAGTTAACTCAATTAAAAAATGGGACACTGAACTCAACAGAGAATTTTCAACAGAAGAAGTCCAAATAGCCAAGAGACACTTAAGGTCATATTCAACTTACTTAGCCATCAGGGACATGCAAATCAAAACAACTTTGAGATACCATCTTACACCTGTCAGAAGGGCTAAAATCAAAAACACTGATAGCCTTTGCTGGAGGGGATGTGGAGTAAAGGGAACACGCATCCATTGCTGGTTGGAAAGCAAAGTTGTGCAACCACTTTGGAAATCAGTGTGGCAGTTTCTCAGGAAATTCGGTATATATATATATATATATATATATATATATATATATATATATATATGGAAACCAAAATTCCTTTTTTTCATTATACATACTCAATCCAAATTTCCATTCACTCTCCTCTTCCACTTACTCCCTCACCTCACCCACATCCACTTCTCAGATAGGGTAAGGCATATTGCTTTGGGGGAAGGACCAAGGCACTCCCTACTATATCTTGGCTGAGCAAGGTACCCATCCAAAGAGAATAGGTTATGGAAAGCCAGTGCATGAAGTAGGGATAAATCCTGGTGACACTGCCAGTGGCCCCTCAGTGTGTCCAGATATGCAATTGTCAACCACATTCAGAGGGACTAGTTTGGCCATATGCTTGTTCCTTACCAGTCCGGCTGATGTTGGTGAGCTCCCACTAGCTCAAGTAGACTTTTTCAGTGTGTGTCCCCATCATGGTCTTGAACACTTGACTCATGTTCTCATTCTTCCCACTCTTCAACTGGACTTTGGGAGCTCAGTCCAGTTCTCTGAAGCAGGTCTATGCCTCTGTTTCCATCAGTTGCTGGATGAAAGTTCTATATTGATATTTAAAATATTCATTAGTCAGAACATAGGGCAAGGCCAGTTCAGGAACTCTCTTCTCTACTGCTTTGGGTCTTAGCTGGAGTCATCCTTGTGGATTCCTGGGAATTTCTCTAGAGCCAGGTGTCTTGTTAACCACATCATGTCTCCCTCAATTAAGATATCTCTCTCTTTACTCTCATTTCTGTCCTTCTTTCATCTCAGCTATCCCATTACCTCAAGTTCTCCTCACCACATCCTTCTCTACTCCTCTTTCCTTTCTATACTATCTTCTCTCTCCACCCATACATTCCCAATTTTGTCAGGTGGTCTTGTCTATTTTGAATTTCCAGGTGAATCTATAGATGTTTTCTTAGGGTTTACCTTAGGGTTTACCTGGATGCTTCTCCAGGATCATGAACTATCAGCTCAATATTCTTTTTTTATAGCTATGAGTGAGTATACATCATATTTATCTTTTTGGATCTGGCTTACCTCACTTAGAATAGTGTTTTTTAATTCCATCTATTTACATGCAAAATTCAAGATGTCATTTTTTGTTGTTTGTTTTATTTATTTTACAGCTGAGTAGTACTCTAATGTGTAAATGTGCCATTTTTTTAACCTATTCTCTGGTAGATGGGCATCTAGGTGGTTTTCAGGTTCTGGATATTACAAATAATGCTTCCATGAACATAGTTGAACATATTCTTTGTAGTATGATTAAGCATCTTTTGGGTATATGCCCAAGTGTGGTATTGCTGGATCCTGAGGTAGGTTGATTCCCAATATTTTGAGAAACCACCATACTGATTTCCAAAGTGGTTGTACAAGTTTTCATTCCCACTAGCAATGGAGGAATGTTCCCTTTACTCCACACCCTCTCCACCATAAGCTATAATTGGTGTTTTTGATTTTAGCCATTTTGACAGGTGTAAGATGATATCTCAGAAATGTTTTGATTTTTATTTCTTTGATTGTCTAAATATTGAACATTTCCTTAAGTGCCTTTCGGCAACTTGAGATTCTTCTGTTAAGAATTCTTTGTTTAGTCCTGTACCCCATTTTAAAATTGGGTTGTTTAGAATTTGATGTCTAATTTCTTGAGTTATTTATATATTTTGGAGATCAGTCCTTTGTCTGATGTTGGGTTGGTGAAAATCTTTTCCCATTCAGTAGGCTGCATTTTGTCTTACTGATGGTGTCCTTTGCTTTACAGAAGCTTCTCAGTTTCAGGATGTTCCATTTATTTATTACTTCTCTCAGTGTCTTTGCTACTGGGCTTATATTTAGGAAGTGGTCTTCTATGCCAATGCATTGAAGGTTACATCCCACTTTCTTGTCTATCAGGTTTAATGTAGTTGGATTTATATTGAGGTCTTTAATCAATTCGGACTTGAGTTTTGTGCATGGGGATAGATATGAATCTATTTTCATTCTTCTACAAGTTGACATCCAGTTATGGTAGCACCATTTTTTGAAAATGTCTTCCTTTTTCCATTGTATAATTTTATCTTCTTTTGTCAAAAATCAAGTATTCATAGTTCTATGCATTAATGTCCAATTCTTTAATTCAATTCCATTGACCAACCTCTCTGTTTTTATACCAAAACTAAGCTGTTTTCCCTACTGTAGCATGGTAATAGAGCTTTATGTCAGGGATGGTGATGCCTCTGGAAGTTGCTTTATTGTACAGGATTGTATTGGCTATTCTGGGTTTCTTGTTTTGTTTTGTTTTTCCTTATGTAGTTGATATTATTCTGTCAAGTTATGTGAAGAATTGAGTTGTGATTTTGATGGGAATTGCATTGAATGTGTAGATTGCTTTTGGTAAGATTGTCATTTTTATTATGTTGATCCTACCTCTCCAAGGACATTAGAGATCTTTCAATTTTCTTGTATCTTCTTCAATCTCTTTCTTCAAAGTGTTAAAGTTCTTGTTGCATACATCTTTCACTTCTTTGGTTAGTATTACCCCAAGTAATTTTGTTATTTGTGGCTATTGTGAAAGGTGATTTCCTTATCAGCCCCTTTATCGTTTGTATATAAGAAAGCAACAGATTTTTTTTTTTAGTTAATCTTGATTCCTGCCTCATTACTTTATCTGCTGTAGGAGTTCCCTGGTGGAGTTTTGGGGGTCACTTATATATACTACCATATCATCTGCAAATAACAAAAGTTTGGCTTCTTCCTTTAGAATTTTAATGACTTTGATCTCCTTTTATTGTTTTATTGCTATAGGCAGAGCATCATGAACTATGTTAAAAAGATATTGAGAGAGTGGACAGCCTTGTCTTGTTCCTGATTTTAGTAGAATCGCTTTAAGTTTCTCTCCATTTAATTTGATGGCACTGTCTTTGCATCTTGGTCCAATCCTTTCAGTGACTGTCTGTGTCTTTGGGAACTGTTCTTGGTCTGAGTCTGTGTCTCAAGGAGCCACTGAGGTCTCTCAGTATGCTCTCTAGATCTCTCCTGGTCTGCTCTCTTGGTCCACTCTGTTCAGTCACAGCTTGTGCTTAAGATTTCCTCTCTTGGTCCACTCTTGGTCCTCTCTCTTGGTCCCCTCAGCAGGAAACTCTCCTGCTTGCTGGCTAGATGAGCTGATGCAGGTGGGGGAGGGGCCGGTGTTTTGCCCCACTTTGGAGGGCCTAGAGAGCAGAGTGCTCTGCCCTGTGGCTCACCTCTTGGTCCTCTCTGTATTGTAGCAAACTGTGTTTCAGAGTTGCTCCAAGGTTGCAGGAGGATAGTTCAGTTTGGTGGTGGGAGTTTGGTGGTGGGATAGGGCTAGTTGCTTTCAGGGTCCGGGTGGATTGGGGTGTGTATTGGGGTAGCCTACATCCAGGAAACTCTCCTGTTGGTTGGCTAGAGAAGCCAAGGCAGTTTTTTTTTGGGGGGGGGTGATCTGGAGTTTTGCTCCACTAGGTGGGACAGTAACCTCTGTCAACAGCTTGAAGGGTCTGGTGTATGGGGGTGGGTATTAGGACAGCCTACCTGCCAGAAAGTCTCCTGCTGTCTGGTTAGAGAAGCCAAGGCAGTTACAGGAAGAGGGGCTGGGGTTTTGCCGGACTATGGAGGGCCTAGAGAGTGGAGTGTCCCACTGGGTGATTGCTCACTCACTTCTTGGTCCTCTATGTATTGTAGCAAGCAGTGTTTCGGGGTTCCACCAAGGTTGCATGAGGATAGGCGAGTTTATAGAGAATCTTCTTGTCACTCATTTCTGCTTGCATATCTGTTCATCATTACTCTTCTGGAATTTTGTTCTTATATTTAGAGCCACTTACATCTGTATGAAAAAGTCACTAAAAAGATTTATTTATAAATTTTCTATAAAGTACTTACTGACCTCAATATGGAGTCACTACTTTTCTTCTTTGTGTCTCAAGAGCTGTGTACAGATTATGATCGCTGCTCCCATTACATTTTATTCTACCTCCCTTATTCATGGATCTTCCTATATCAGTTTTATTATGAACAAATATAGGTGAAATATTGGTCTTGCTTTGTTTTGTACTCATCATTGTTCATAACAGATATTACTTGACAATTCATAAGATAATTATTATGCACATAAAAGAATACATATGATTCTGTAGTGTAGGGAATTATCAGAGATATGAGTTTCCAGAATATATCTAAAAAATATATGGGGTAAGGATAACTTTCACATCTTTGCTGCAAAGAGTTGATCTTGATTATATTATTTGTTTTAACATAATAATACAGATCTGTGCAGCCTGTTTTGAAAATATTCACAGATTAAACAATATAGTGTTTTCACCACAAGCTACCCAGAAGTTGGGCATCAATTCTGTCATTGATCTCTGACACATTCCTCTCTACTATAAACTGGCATTACCAGGAGAGTAGAAAACAAAGGGTTTCTGATTCACATCATCCTCATTCTTATATCATCCCAGGCAAGGGCAGAGTAGTAAAGATATATTCCGTGGATTCATGGAACTGTCCCTGATATGTGTAAAGGGTTGCAATAGTCTTGTTTCAGCTAAATTTGATTAAAACCCCTGTGTGACAGTCTAGATGTTTTTACCTCCAAAACAACTTCTTGTAAATTGTTTTTTTCCTAGTAAGGCTAAATAAGTATACTGGAGTTTCCTCAGAAATCACAGGTAGATTTTTATTTGGAGCAATAGATAATCAATAGACTTTGAGACAAAATTTCTCAGTGTAAATACTTTTACTCAGAAGATTTTCAGAAATGTACTATAAGGTTTAGGGATCTTACATTTCTTCATCATCACATAATATGAAAGTCTAGATTTAGATGCCATAGTAATTATAAATTTTAAATTTATTAATGTATACACACAGAAATGGAGAAATTCCAACTTAATTATATAAACTGCTCCCAAGATTTTGATGATAAATGTAAAGAGCTAGAGTAAAGGACATTTTCATTAGATTCTCAAGTGTTCTAACAAAAGTTATATCAGTAATAATAACTTCTAAATGTTACAATTACCATACTCACATAAACATAATTGGTTACTACTTTCCTTCTCATTAGTGATGCCTACAGCTCTTACACATGGTAAAGTAGGAGGGAATGCTTATTGGTCATCGCAGAATATAGAAAAATATAAATATAGTGGTAACCATAATAATGATTCTAATAGTATGTTCAGTGACAACCACTTCAGATCATGTAAAAATCCCTCATTTTGTATTTCGCTTTACAAAACTTTTTAAAAAAAAACAACTCATTTTGCCTTACCTCCAAACATTGTATTAGTTCCAGTTTAGCATAATACTTGAAAGAACAACTTATAAATGGTTTGGTTTGCTGTTTTTATTTCACATCTGGATTTCTGTCTTTCAAATGTACCTGTAGAAAGAGATACTAATATTACTGATAACCACATAAGTATCTCCCACAACTTCTCCAACTGTATTTTACAGTTTTTAGATTAAGATTAAATATAACCCCATTGTCTTGAAGGTCACTTTTTTCATGAATTATTTGACACAGTTGTTTCAATCATAATAAAGAAGACTGAGTAAAGTATACAACGTCAGCAAGCCCTGAAAATTCAATAAATTTACAAAGTTAGGTTCTTATTTGCACAGGTCAAATTCAATGTATGATTGTGAAGCAGACTTCTGTTCTTGGAGCATAAAAGAAAGAATATTGAAGCAGATACATTAACTTTGTGCTATTTTGCATCAGTTAATTTTTATTAGCTTATGTTTAGAATACAAACTGATGGATTTCACTAGGTGATTTTGATTATTTATTAACAGTCACACATACACAGAGAGCACTGTACCTTGATAACATCGACATCCTACTGTATTAATGTATTATGTTCTAGTGCGTGGGTTCACTGTCACACAGAGAACCAATTTTAGACATTTTTCCCACAGGGTAAACTTTCTGTCAGCTAGAAAATTCATTATTATATATATTTTAATTAGTCTAATTGTGCTCTATGATTCTGATATATAGATGACTGTCCCACAGATATAAAACTTTGAAAATTACTGAGACACTTTTGCGTGTTTTAAACTTTTGTTATCTTCTCTAATTCCAAACAAGCCCTTTATTTATGAAAATCAATTTATCAAGATAAACATATATTAATAAACTTTATCTGCAATATAATCTAAACTACAAGAAAAGTTTAACCTCATTTCAATAGTTATAGAATAATATTCATTTATTGGTATGTCCATGAAGCGTTGTTGATCATTCCCATTGCCATCCCATTCTCCATAAGGTTTCAAATGCATCTAGTACGGTTCCATTTATTTCATAACATTTATCAAGGATACTAAGACATGACATAGTATTCAAAATAGACATGTGCAGTAGTCGTCTGTATTTCTTTCAATGGGATACATCTTCAGGCAAAATCTTTCATTGTCTAAGTACTGAAAATATCCATTCTGATAAGAATTTCATCTTATTTATTTTATCTTATATGTGTATGTGTGCCCTGATTGTATCTATGTGCCTCAGAGGCCAGAAGACATCAGATTCTTCAGAACTTGAGCTCTAGTTACTTGGTGTGGGTATGAGAATTGAACTCAGGACATCTTCAGATGCTTCAAGTGAGCCATCTCTTCACCCCTAAGAATCTGTCTTTTTTAAATTTATTTTTATTGAGCTCTACATTTTTCTCTGTTCCCCTCCCTGCCTCTCCCCTTCCTTTTAACCCTCTCCTAAGGTCCCCATGCTTCCAATTTACTCAGAAGATCTTGTCTTTTTCTACTTCTCATGTAGATTAGATCTATACATGTCTCCCTTAGTGTCCTCATTGTATTTTATAATTGGAAATGCTCATGCATGAAAATAAGTCATTCCCCTACTCCAACCTCTCCATGGTACCTTTATCATGACCCACAATCAACTACATTTCATTTTCTAATTTTTTTAAAAAGACATATCTCTAAAAATGTCTAAGTCTAGTTCTTTCAGTAGGTTCGTAAGTATAGGCCTGAACACCAGAACTTGAGCAATCTGTGGCAGTCTAGGCTCCTCACAAAAACTTATGCCCTCTCCAGGAAACCATCTACTGCTTGTGTCTCCTCAACTAGGTGTGAAATCTTGTGCATCTTCCACTGTCCACACTGGGATGTTGAGTATCATGATCTTGTATGAACATGGAAGGCAATCATAGCTGATGAGAGCTAGGGGTTCAGTATTCCTGTAATGCCTAGAACAAGCTATTTTATGGCAGTCTTCTTTGTCCTCTGTACCTTGTGATTTTCCCCTTCCTCTTCCTTTCAAAGTTATATCAAATCATTTTTATATCTGGCTTCTTTTACAACTAAATGTTTATTTTCATTCATATCATTGCTGTTTTCTTTGGAAATGTGATCATTACATGTTACCATATGATAGATTTCTATTATTGTAAGATATGTTACATTTTTATTCACTTACCTGTAAGACAGACTTTGAGCCATTTCTAAAATCTGACTATTATAAATTGAGTTCACAGAAACGGTTCCACCTTATAAACCATGTATGGAAATGCACATGTATTTTCCATTTTTTGGCAGCATCATTTTAGATTGTATTAGTTCTTTATTAGTATATGTGTGAGTGTGTCTGCAAATACAAACATGTCATGGTTCATGTGTGGAGGCCAAAGAAGTCATTCTACCTTCAGAGGCTAGAACAATAAGTTAGTCTTATGTAATTAGGCCTTTTACCCTTTTACTCTTTTAGTTTTCTAACCAGTCCAAGTATGTTTAATTTTGTAAAGAACTTAAAACTACTGCAAACTAGTTGTGCTTTCTTACATATTCACTGTAAATGTCAGAGATCAGAGGGTAACTCACAGTTTTTATTGATATTTACTTTTGCTGAAAGGTAAGTTCAAATATTTTCACAATAATATGACTTGATTGCTAGGTATTATAGCTCAGTTTGAAAGAAATTTTTATTTTATATTTTTGTGCTTTTGGATCAGTGTACATGGATACTTGTTTTTAAGGTCTATTTTGGTTTAACCAATTCTATTTTAATATTTTTTGTGACTTTAGAAAAGCACAGTTATAAAGTTCAATTTATAATTTTTATTTATGCTATGGTTCTTTCTATGCTATTTAAATTTAATCTAATTATCAATAAAATGAAAATTGTTCTGTTCAGTTATATACAAAATTCAATATTTAATGGTATGGCTTATATGCATCTCTATCCTATTTGAGCTAAATTTTGTACAATGTTAGTTTTATTTATAACTCATTAATATTTAATTCTTTTAATTCTGCTTGCAGAGAAAGTTATCTTTTCTCTACTGAATTTCCTTCAATGAGTGAAAATCATTTCAACAATCAGGCTTAAGTTTACTTTTCTATTGATCTATTTATGTGTCTTGACACTAAGACCAAACTGCAAACTGTGGCATTACTGACAAATTTTGAAAGTACGTATTGTGATTCCTTCAATTTTGTTCTTTTTCAGAATGATTTTGGCTATTGTAGGAGCATTGTGTTCCCATCTGACTTTTAGTCAGCTTTACAATTTTATCCACTCACATGCTGAGCTATTGATTTGACTTGCTGTGAACACAGATCAAATGACTAGAATTGTCATCATAACACATTGACTGTTTCGGCCAAATAACATGATCTCACCCTCCAATTACATGGACTTTCTTTAATTATCCAAAGCATGTTTTATTTGATTTTGTTCAGTTCACATCCTGAAAAACTCTATAAAATTCATTCTTAAGTTTTTATGTGTTTTACACAATACAGAAAATCTGTGTCTTTTTAAAAGTATAATTTCCAAGTTTTTATCATCAGTATGGAGAGATGCAATAAATTTTTGTATGTATGTATATGTAGGAATCCTGGTAAACTAACAAATTCACAGAAATAACACTAAAAAACAATTTCTGAGGATTTTATGCAAAAAGAAACATGCCATATTTGAACAGAGTACACTTATTTTCAAATGTTTTCTGTTGTTTTTCTTTGGTTTGTTTATAACTGATTTCCTATTTGACCTTGTTATTTTCTCTCCTTTATACTACCTGTTTAATTTATCCTTAATTATTATTTCTGTATGGAAGTAGAAATATTGACTTGACTCTGTCTGAGCTTGTGTTTTGGAGGAGGCATCTGCTTAAACATGTATGTATAAATGAAAGTCAGACATCAATTATGTATTTATTCTTCTATTGATTGCCACTATATTAACTGAGACAGGGTCTCTATAACTAGAGATCACTGACTGGTGAAAGGTTGGTGACCAGTAAGCTATGGAAACTACCTGTCTTGGACCCTGCAGAATTGGGGTTATAGATCCTCTGCCATGTCTAATTTTTACATGGATGCTCAGGATCAAACTCAAACCCTTTGTGCTACCTGGAGTCTAGACAGCCTTATCTTAGATTTCCCATTTCATTTCTTTAGCTCCTGATATCTGCAGATTTTTCCTGATTTCTTACTCCTTATATTTTATCCTGGATGCACTCTATATCCAGGAAAGGAAACACATGGACTTCAGTTACCTTTCTCTGCCTTGTGAGATTCTTATTCTTGTGCTGTGTGTCTTAGAAGTAGTCCCCATGTTTTGCTCTGTATTTGTTTGCTGTTCTTGCTGCTGTAAAAGTACACATAATATTTTATTGGTATATTTCAGAAAACAGTAGGATAAGTATTTTAAAACCTACATTGCTATTAAGTAATTTAATGTTATGTAATTTTATGCAGTTTACCAAACCAGTTGAAAGCAAAGTTGTAGACTAAAGTTTCTGGCCTGTCTGTTCCCACAGTCCTTCAGTCCCAAAGAAATACAGAGAGGCTTATATTGATTATAAATTGTTTGTCCTATTATCTTAGGATTATTATTAGCAAGCTCTTACAATTTAAATTAATGCATAATTCTTTTATATGTTTAGCTATGTGGATTGGTACCTTACATCAGTGCAGTATTCTCATATTGCCTCCTCTGTGTTTGGGTGGCAGCTGCAGACTGAGCCTTTCTTCTTCCCAAAATTCCCCTAGTTATGTTGTCTCACCTACACTTCTGGCCTGGCTACTGTCCAATCAGTGTTTTATTAAACCAATACAAGTGACAAATATTTACAGGGTAAAAGAGCATTATCCTACAATACTTCCCCACTTGTTCTTTCCAAATTAAGAACCCTGAATCTAATCTCCTTTGCTTATCTTTTTTCCCTGAGTATTATCAATGATAACTTGTAACCCACACTCTAAACAATAGCAAACATTCATAATCCATTTTTTAGGAATGTGGGCATAGTTTTCTAGGCTACTTCATGCTGATTGGTGGCACTAATATACAATTATAGTCGAGTCCTGCCTGCAGTATTCTGTGAACCTGGATCATCTCAGCCAGCAGTCTTAAAGCTGTTCTGGATGCAGAACTGAGAGAAAACTGTAGCAGAGATGCTCTGTAATGTTGGATCATCTGAACCATCCATTTGAAAAATCTTTGAAGATTTTTCAGGGGTCTTCCTTGACCAAACCTTATTTTCCTTAGCCCAGAGTGAATCTAGAGCCTCTCATTTCCTGTGGAAACAAAAACAAACCCTCTTTCCTAAACTAGCATATCTTTTGATTTAAATTTTGAAGTCAGGGCATTTTCAAAATATTTGTTGAATTAATCCAGCAACATTTATAATCAAATGTCTTTTAGCAACTGTTACTCCTTCTTCAACAGTCAAACAACTGAAAAAAAAATAGTTATCCAGATTATCTTTTTTTCCATCTTTTATGGATTTAATATTTTTTATTCCATTTTTTAATTTTTTTTATATTTTTGGTTTTTTGAGACAGTGTTTATCTGTTTCTGTGGCATCCTGTATATCACTCTGTAGACTAGGCTTGTCTGAAACTCACAGAGATCCACCTGCCTCTTCTTCCCAAGTGCTGGATTTAAAGGTGTGTGCTACAATGCCCAGGCCTTGAACTCTTTATTAATCATAGGTTAATAAGGACACTGTTTTAGCCTGTCACAGGACATAATATATGTAGGCTGGAAAACTAAACTGAATGCATGCAGAAAGAAGGCAGAGTCAGGGATATGCCATGTAGTTGCCAAAAGAGAAACACACCAGAACCTTACCAGAAAGCTACATATTAATAGAAATAGAAATGAACTGATTTAAGATATAAGAGCTAAGAATATGTCTGAGTAATTGATCAAACAGTGTTGTAATTAATATTGTTTCTGTGTGATTATTCAGGTCTGCGTGGCTGGGAAATGAAAAGCAGTCTCCAAAGACACAAAGCCAAAATTTTGGGTAAGCCTATGCTTTTCTCTCAAATTTATTGTGTTAAATTAAAACAAACAAACAGATATATTACTGAAGGACAGGCCTATCAGCATTGTACACTAAAACTTCTATTTTCTGGTAAGTACAGATTGATTGATTCATTCATTGTAATTGTGTTTGTGTGTTTATGTGTGTGTGTGTATGCATGTGTACATATATGGATATATGCATGTGAGTTTGTTTAAATGTGTGTGTGTGTGTGTGTGTGTGTGTGTGTATGTGTGTGTGTGTGTGTGTGCACGCCACAATCTTGTGAAAGTTAGAGGACGAGTGTCCGGAGTCAGTTCTATTCTTCCATTGTGTTGATTCTAGGATTCAAACTCTGATCTTTATGCTTGTTTGCAAGTGCCTTTGTCTCCTGAGTCATCTTGCAGACTTCAGCCATCTTCCGATTAAGCCTTCAGAAAAACTTAACAGTTTGTTAATTTAAAACATTTAACTTAAAGTTTAAGAAGTATTTGAAAAACAAAGAGAAAAAGAGGTAAGTGAAAACTGAATTTTTAGCATTCTATTTTAATGGTTATACAGACTCTTTGGTACACTTTGTGGACTACCTGGTTTTAAGTCAGGCAAAGTAGAATTCCTTTTAAATAAGTTAAGAAAAACCTTGCATTTTTACTGGATATGTTTATGAATGTTAAACATAACAATACAAGTATGATATTGAGTTATGACACTCTTATTTGGCATTACTGGAGTCAGAAGAACATGGTTACAAAACCAAGTGTAAAAAATACAAAATTTATTTCTGTTCGTCTGGAGTTACCTCTTATCTGGCTGATTAAATGGAATCACCAGGTGTTTCTAGCAATTCTTTCTTTGGGTTAGAAATAAATGATTTAAAAAACAAATCCCTTCCATTGTATATTGGCTTGAACTTGTTAAGAGTGATATTTTACCTAAGGCTGTAGAAAAGCATGCTAGTGGGAATGCAATTTAAATAAATGAATACAAAATGTAAGTATTTAATTTTTTAAAAAAAACTGAAATTGCAGCTTTGAATTTTTCTTTCTTCTTTTCTTTGTGCTTATACCTGCAAAGACCCCTGTGGATTAAATAACTAGTGTGTATA
Organism: Myodes glareolus; assembly: GCF_982192425.1. NCBI lineage: Eukaryota > Metazoa > Chordata > Mammalia > Rodentia > Cricetidae > Myodes > Myodes glareolus. Next base: position 8,892,750 of record NC_142050.1, read on the forward strand.
CACTAATAAAAATCCCATTAAATTAAATGGCCAGTAGGCATGTGGAATGTCCTGTCACAATTTCAGAAGACAGTTTGTTACCAGACACCCTGCTATGAACATTTTATTTTATCAGGGTTAAGAAAAACATTTATAAAAATCTATTTATTTCTATTTTAAAAGTTCAGAGTATCCTGGAAATAGTGACTTTATAATTTTTCTCTTCCTGGGAATGGTTGGGTGGATCCACCTCAGGCACAGTACAGAATATCCTATAGCAAATGTATATAATCAACAGAATTGGTCAGTAATTTTCATTTCCTCAGCTATTACTTCTTTCTTCCATTTGTGAGCAATAAAAGTGGCAATTCAGTGCATATTATATTACAAGAAAGTGTTTATAGAACACACAGCACCTGTGTTCTGCTTGAAGTGATTTCAAAAGTATAGAAATCGTTTTTTCCTTGCAAATGTTCTCTGCCTCCTTTAACTCTTCTACACTGTGAACAGGAGTTCATGCTCTGCAAAACACCTCAACACAGCACCCAGCCACACTTCTGACCATGGTCTAAATGAGTGGCAAATATACTCACTAGTGGGAATTATTTAAAGAGCTGGAATTATGAAAAATAAAATGAAATCAAGGTTATTTAATCAAGGAAAGTACAGGAAAGTGAGCAAGCATTGAGCAACATTTTGGGTTAAACAAAAAAGTTCAGAATGAAAGAATAGTATGGCACAAAGGAAATAATTTTCCCTTTGTGACCTGCAAAATAAGATTAAAAATTACGAGAGATTTTCATGATTTTGAGTAAGCAGTTGATCAGTGTGTGCTGGTGTCAGAGTTTCAGAGGTAGAGCCAAACATAGACAAAGCAATCCAGAAGGCTTAATACTGATGTTCGCTAAAGTGAGTGGAGATTTCTATTGGTTGAAACAGACGACAGTCCTGCTAACTCAAAGGCTCAATATGGTGGCTGTCCTAAGAAATCTTCCCTATTTATTGCAGACAACTGAGTCAGAGAATGCACAGAAGTCTCAGGCCAGGTGAAAGGTTCTGGGCAAATAAAAGTGAACCACTGTGCTATGGAAGACCCATATGGAATGGTGCCATATTGAAAGGGAAGATGAAGGAATGAAAATCTCAACTAAGCAGAGTTTATGTGGTCTCCCAGAGACTGAGAGGCAATCATGGGACATGTGTGGGACTGCACTATGTCCTCTGTGTATATATTGTGGCTGTTAGCTTGGTGTTTTGTAGGAATCCTAGTAATAGGAGCAGGCATAACTCAGACTTTTTTTTGCTATTGAAACATTTTCCTCTTATTGGGTTGCCTTGTCCAACCTCAAATTGAGGGCTCTGGTCTTGTTTTATTTCATGGCGCTTTGTCATGTTTGGCTGTCATCTCTTGGAGGCCTGCTCTTTTCTGAAGAGGAAACAAAGGAGAATGGATCTGGGGAAAAGGAAGGTGGAAGGTAGCTGGGAGGAGTGCAGGGAGGGAAAACTATAGTTGGAACGCACTGTAGGAGATAAAAGTCTACTTTCTAAGTACGCAAAACAAAATTTTGAAAAAAGGCTGCGATAACAGAAGAATCCATATATAACCAGATTTACATATTCATAGAATAACTGAGACATAATTCTGGCTCAGATTTCCTGACTTCCATGTGTAAAATACTGATTCTAATTCTAAAATTTCAGCAGTGCTTTAAGAAGAAAAAGGAGCTATTTCAACCTAACAATAATCAGAGTGATACTACTCTAAAATCTTTAATGAAAATCCTATCCACGAGACATTTCAAACAAATATAAAATAAAGTGCTACTGAATAAATCACCCTGGTTATAAACCAATTTGTAATCAAAGAAATAAATAAATTTGTAAGGCACACTATTAGCTGTAAGTATTTTCCTATAAAGAGGGTCCTTGGCCACAATGGAGTAAAATTGGAAAAATTGAAATTAAAACTTCCAAACAAATGCCAAGCAGATGACATACTTGTAGAAGTTACTCTACTTCCCTCATTGACAGGAAACACATCCTGGAAAATTAAAATTGGATATTTGAAGTTTCATTTTAATAGTCAGAATGTAGCTTTAAAGAGTGTTTGTACCAATGCACTGCAATAGTACTTGAATACATTTGTCACCGTCTTTTTATCTAAATAGTAATTTAAGCTATTCAGTAAAATGAAATAAAATAAACTAGCTGATAGGTCGAACACATAAGAAAAAGGAATTTCAGAGAGTAAAACAGAATATGAAAAGAAATCTAAACTGAATATAAACATAAGAAAAATGTGTTATTTGTCTTTTATCTTCAATTTTATCTCTTCTGAATAAACTATGATCAGAAGAGTATACTTATTTCAGAATAGTACCGTATTTAACTTCAGTCCTTAGCCTGCTTCAAGTGTACATAATATTTTCATGTACTCAAAGAGATATGGGTATATTTAAAATTTCAGCCTATCAATGAGTCTAAATCTTTGCAGGCCTGGGATCCTCAGTGGAAATCTTGTCTTTCAGACAGAGAAAGAGTGATAGAAAATGAGGGAGAAAAGGGAGAGGAGAAAATGCTGAGTTTTCTCTACACAGGATCTTCACAATGAATCAAACTGTAATCTCAGAGAAGCAAAACATAAAAAAACTACTTAAATATTACTATTTACTTACTTAAAATATTAAAGTACATATGTTACTAGCTGTTATTGAAATGTAGTAAATCAGATGCTCCAGTTGTGATTATTTTGTATTCATGAAAATATTGTTGTAACTACATACATGATATTATCCTATTCACATTAATTATAACATAGAGTTTATTTTCATTATATTCACGAAGTTTGCAAAGGGCTTGCATAATTTATTTTCTCATTTTGACCAAAGTATCTGAAAGAAACAACTTAAAGGAAAAAGATTAAGTCAGATGCACATTTTGAAAGATTACATTATTATGCAAAAGCATGATAATTAGAACAAATTGCTTTACATGATAGAAGACAGAGGTAGCACTTTGGGAATCAGAAATGTCCTGCTACAACTAGAAACAGATATCATCTTCATGACCCAAACCTGTAACATGAGGGGTGCCAGCTTGTTGGGGTATCTGTCCCGCCCACTACCCCACAGCCGGCAAGCCCCAAATAAAATCACACACAGGACACCATAAGATTTTAAACTGAATGGCACATTAGGTCAGGCTACTTATTAGTTCTTATGACTTATCTTAACCCATTATTCTGATCTATGTTAGCCATATGGCTCAGTACCTTTTTCATCTGTCAACTCACATGTTGCTTCTTCAGTGGTCTGGGCAGGAATGGTGGAGGGAGCTTCCTCCTCCCTAGCCTTCTCCTGTTCTCCTTGCCCCACCTCTACTTCCTGTCTGGTTGACCCGCCTATACTTCCTGCCTGGCCAATCATCGTTTTGTTAAAATACATGATTGACAGAATAATTCTCCTGCACCACAAACCCATAACCCTACCACCACTGTCCAAAGAATTCACATGTCCCAAAGAGTTCATAACCCCCAAAACAGTCCAATAATCTGGGAACAAACTTTTCAAACTAATGAAGATGTAGATGGTATCTCAAGTCCAAACTAGTAAGAAAAAAGAAATTTGTATATTTAACCATTGGGTATCCAACTCAAGTGTAAGTGTATAGAAGGTAATGTACTATAAGTCAGGTTTGTTAACACAATTTGAATTTCAAGAATGAAGTGAGGGATAGAAATAGCTGTCATAGATTAACACATCAAAAGATTGGTCTGGCGGGAGAAATTAGTTTGTGCTAAGGCTCAAAGCATGTCAGGAATTGCCAAGGAAGCTAATTTGTTCTCTAGAGGCTTATTAATAAATCAAATTGATGCTTTTCCCTGATGAGCCTTATAAGTTAATTAATGATGATTATCCTCTTTTAGGTAGGTGGGAGATCAGGGCTATTCTAAACAGAGCTTCATGCCAAAAGGTAAAAGTCCATACTTTGAAAATGATGAAAGTCCTCTACTTACTTTTTGTTAAAGTAAAGTTACTATTGAGGATTTATGTAGAGAAAAACTTATTGAGAAATATCAACCATTGTTTTACACACAGACACAGACACACACACACACACACACACACACACACGGTTTTGAACCTAAAACTTGTATAGAACTGACTTTGTAACTGCTTATATATAAATTTCAGTTTTATATTTATACTATAACAGATCAAAAAAGACAATGTCTTCTGATGCTTTTCCTGTATCAACACTTCACAGAACTGAATTGCTTGTCTGTTACGGGATTGGATGAACTAGTATCATCTACTGGGTAGTATCATCTACTGCGTACAATCCAGTAACTGTTAAATTCACGCCTGTTAGTAAACAAAGGCATCTCAAATTTACAAATTATATATGTCTATTAAATCCAGACATATACAAATAAACAGAGAGTGTTGAGTGTGTCAAATTATCCAAAATTGCATACTATTAGTTTTGTAACCTTTATCTTTAAAAATAAAGAAATGGAGCTGACAAGATTACTCATTTGGTAAAGGCCCTGGCTACCAAAACTTATGACCCAAGTTTGATTCCTGGGACTCAAAAGGTGAAAGGAGATAATGCATTCCTATTGATTGTCCTCTGACATGTACACATGGAGTATATAGGCTGAGCACATCAACCACACATGCATATACATTCACTAAATAAATATGTAGCAAAACAAAAAATAAAGATAATAGAAATAATTCAGTATTTCCTAACTGCTCAATATATGATTGTCAGGTTGCAGTATCAGCATTATATAGGAGCTAGTTAGAAATTCGAAGATCATATTACTGAATTATAATCTAGATCTTAATAAGATCTTAAGGTGATCTGCATGAATAATACATTGAAAAGTACTAATAAGCATCATAATTGTATTTCTTTTAAAAGAATTGTCTCATTATTATTAAACTGCCTCTGAGATAACACTCTAAGGAGATTCACCACTTTTATCCTGTGATTTTTGTTAACATCTAAGAACTATGACCAAAGAAGCATAATGCAATGTAGAAAAAGACACAAACATCAATATAGATTATGTTTACACATTTAGGTATAAAGTATATAATATTTGTTATGGCAATTGGCTTTGTCAATGACGTAGTCTGAGATGTCCCAAAAGTCTCTTGAAAGGTTAAGAATCACTAAAATGACTGGTTCAGTTCAGAGCCTGAAGATCTAAAAGAAAGAACCCAAATATAGCTGTGTGGTTAGTCAAAGGTGCCAAACAGGATAGAGGTGATAGCTAAGTCTTGAATTCAAAAGACCAGAGAACCTGTGAGACTTGAAGGCAGAAAAAGGAAATGGCCTAGTTCAAAAGAAAGAGAATGCTTCCTCCATCTTTTCAGTCTTTTCTTTTTTCACAAAGGTAGCACATTTTCCTGGTGAATTAGGATTCTTTTTATTCAGTCAGCAATTTCAGATGTTACTATTCTCTGGAAACATCCTTGATGCAGGAGGGCCTTCTGTCTATGTGTTTCTTTCATTGGTTAATAAAGAAACGGCCTTGACTTTTGATAGGGCAGAATTCAGCTAAGTGGAGTAGACTGAACAGAATGCTGGGAGAAAGAAAGCAGAATCAGGCAGACGCCATGATTCCCCTTCCCAAGATGGACACTGGCTAGACTCTTGCCGGTAAGCCACGACCTCATGGTGGCATACAGATTATTAGATATGGGTTAGTCAAGAGGTGAGAGCCAGTAAGAGGCTAGAACTAATGGGCCAGGCAGTGTTTAAATGAATAAGTTTCCATGTAATTATTTCGGATGTAAACTAGCCTGGGAGCCAGGATCCTGGCGGGAATGCAGCCTGCAGCTCCTTTTACAACACATCCTCAGAAGAATAGTCCTAAATTGCATGGTGTTGTACGTATGTATATTTCTTGGCCAGGTCAATTTAACACATAAAATGTCTCATCATTTAGTCTATGTCCCCTGCCTCTCACATGTGCACTGAGAAGGCCTCAGGCCTAACTGGAAGATCAGCAGAGTTGAATAATGTGCCCCTTGAGGTTTAGTAAGTCTTTTTACTTATCCAACCTTAGTGTTTATCTCTTCCTATCTCACGTTTATCTCTTTACTTCTCCCTATTGGTCCTATTTGTCTTAGGATGTCTGCTTTTGAACCTTTATAACCATTCTTCTACTGCCTGAAATTTTCTTCCCTCACAAAATTCAGAAACACTACCAGTTTCTCTGAGTTGTTTTTACAGCATCATGAAATGCAGACAGAGACTGCGTCCTCCTTCTAGTCTCTGTACCTCCCAGTTCATATTATTCCCACTCTGCATATTCTCATTAAAACATGAACATTTCCATGATAGTATATAGTCATTTGTTTAATTTGTTATTATTTGCCTTTCCAAGTAGAATATAAGCTATTTTCAGATAGGCACCATTTTTATTTACCATGATAATCAATAATGCTTCTCAAACATAGGCACCCAACTTAGACTTGCTCAAAGTCTGGCAGAAGCATTTACCAGTTCCTTTCATCCATAATCTTTTAAGAGAGTGCACTGACTCAGTCTCCTCTCCAACTGTGTAACATATCACTGTGGCCTCTTCTCACACTCTGCCCCTATTCCAAAGACTAATCAGTTCTGGGTGAAACATCCTGCCTTCCTCTCTCCTGTAGAAATCATCCTCAACAACCTTGCTCCATCCATACAAATATGCCAGCTCCCAATACCAAGAAACATCTTTTGTCTGAACTTCCAGTGGCCAAATCTATCAAAATCTGTGCTGATTAAATTAGATTAGCTTGACACAAACTGGACTCATTGGAAAGCTGAGAGCCTCAGTTGAGAAAATGCCTACGTAACATTGGTTGGATGTATGGGGATCATTCTTAATCACTTAATGGGAGGAAACAGCCCATTGTGTGTTGCCAGCCCTAGGAAGGTGATCTTGGGTTGTATAACAAAGCAAGTAGAGCAGGCCATGGGAAGCACACTTTTCCTTGGACTCTACATCAGTTCCTGCCTTCAGGTACCTGCTTCATGTGAGTTCCTATCCTGGCTTCCTTTGATGAAGAACTGTGATAAGAAAGAAAAAGAAACCACACAAATAAACAATAAGATTAAATCCTTTCTTTCTAAGTTGTTTGGGCCTTAGTGGCTCACCACAGTATGAATAAACCTGATCAAACATGATGACAGAAGAATTTCTTAATTTTCTACCAGGAAATACATAATCACCATACTCTCATAAGAGACAGAGATGGCAACAGAAAACGCACATCAAACAAATAGAAGACTAAATAAAAGCACCTAGAATTACAAACATTTTAAATCTATACATATGTCTAGATACCAATATTAAAACATTACCAATAACTGCAGGGACAATACGTCTCCACTATAATCCAGCAACCCGACCACAACAGGCCTTCAATATTGCAACATATATGAAGTACCAGAAATGGACATTAAAACAGACTTATGAATATGATAAATGTCCTTAAAGAAGAAATGAATAAACCCCTTAAAGAAATCTATGAAAAGACAAATTTCAAACAGTGATAGAAAAGAAATAAAACACTTTAAGACCTGAAAGCATAAAAAGAATTAGTAAATAAAATTCGAACTGAGGCAAAAATGGAAAGGAAACTTTAGGAATTTGAATAGGAAATTTATTGGCAAGCCTCGCCAAACAAACAAAAGAGAATCTCAAGCAATGAAGACATGGTAGAAGAAATAAATACACTGGTTAAAGAAAATGTTAAATAAATAAATAACAAAACAACACAAAACATGAAAACCTGTGTGCAAAACATCTAGAAAATCTGGAATACTATAAAAAGACATTTCCAGCCTAAAGATGGTTATGTCTATAAAAGTACTAGGAGCTTACAGAATACCAAATAAGCTGGACCAAACAAAAAAAGAGTATTAAGAGCTGCAGCATGACACAATTTTCTTAGGTTGGAGTTTTCCTTCTAGTACTTTCTATAGGGTTGAATTTTTAATGAGGTATTGTTTTAATATAGTTTTTGTTCTGTAATTTCTTGTTTTCTCTGTCTGTAGTGATAAAAAGTTTGGCTGTGTACAGACCAATTTTGCTAAGGAATGAAGATGTAAATAAAGTCACAATAAAATAGTTGTAAACCAAATCCAAGAACACATCAAAAAGATAATCCATATGAGTAAGTAGGCTTCATCCAAGAGATGCAGGAATGATTGAATATATGAAAAATAAATAAATATAATTCAACATATAAGTAAGCAGAAGTTCAAAAACAAACAAAAAATGATCATCTTATTAGATGCAGAAAAGGCCTTTGATAAAATCCAAGACCCCTTCATGGTAAAATTCCTGGAGAGATCAGGAATGTGAGGGACATACCTCAATATAATAAAGGTAGTTGAAAACAAAGCCATAGCTAACATCAACTTCAATGGAGAAAAACTGAAACAATTACACACACACACACACACACACACACACACAACAAGACAGGAAGATAGTTTTAAACTCTCTATCTATTCAATATACCCTTTAAGTTTTCAATAGACATACAGTGATTCTCAATCTACTTGTAGCAATTCCTTTAGGGACCACCATTAGATATACTGCATATCAGATATTTGCATTAAGATTCATAAGAGTACCAAAATCACAGTTAGAAAATAGCAATGAAATAATCTTGAAAACTTCAAGTGTTTGAAGAAATATAATGAAGAAGATATCAGAAAATGGAAAGATCTCTCATGCTGAAGGATTGATAGGATTAACATAGTAAAAATGATCATTATACCAAAAATAATCTACAGGTTCAACACAATATCCATCAAAACTCAAGCACAGTTCGTCTTGGGTCTTAAAAAACAATTCTAAACTTCATATGAAAAGTAAAAATAAAACAGATAGGCAAACAAGAATAAAATCTGGACTTATAAATAAATCTTAATCAATAAAGGAATGCTGGAAGTCTCACTATTCTTGATTTCAAGTTGTACTACAAAACTTTAGTAATAAAAACTGTAAGGTATTAGTCTAAAACCAGACAATTGATCAAAGGAATCTGTTTTGAAGCATAGACATAAGTCCACACACTTATGAACACTTGATAAAGAAGACACAAATACACATTGGAAACAATACAACAAATTCAACACATGGTGCTGGTCAAACTTGATGGCAGCCTGCAGAATCATCCAAATACACCGATACTTATTATTCTTCACAAATTGATCAGAACCTCAACATAAATCCAGATACACTGATGAAAAGATTGGGAATAGCCAGGAACTCTAAGTCATAGGGAAATTCTTCTGAACAGAAGACCTTTAGTATAGACACTAAGATCAACAATTAATGTTGGGGACCTCATGAAACAAATAACTTTCTATATAGTAAGGGTTAACATCATTTGGACCAAGTAGTAGTACAAAGAATGGGGAACGATTTTTGTCAACTTCATATCGTTTAGAGAGATAATACCTAAACCATACAAAGAACTCAAAAAAACTAGTATCGATTATTTCAGTAGTCCCATTAAAAAGTAGATACAGACCTAAATAAAGAAAATTCAAAACACTGAGAAACAAACATACAGAAATATGCAACATTCTTAGAATTCAGGGAAATATAAATCAAAACTAACTTTGAGAATTTATCTTCTACTCATCAAAAAAGCAAAGATCAATAAACTAGTGACAGCTTATTCTGTCGGAAGATGCCGATAAAAGGAACCACTCCTTCATTGTCTTGGGATTGTAGCACATAGAACTACTATGAAAATCAATGCAGTACCTCTTCAGAAAGATAGGCAACAATCTACTTCAAAATCCAGCAATTCCGTTCTTGGGTAAATACCTCAAGAACATTTCAAATTACCACAAAAGTGCTTGCCCAACCATGTTCATTACTTCTCTATCCATTTCTCCCTCTTATATTGAAAATATATTCTCTTGTCTTACAATATGTCCTGATTATAGTTTTCCCTCTCTTTACTCCTCCCCATGTCCTCACCTTTCTGGACCCACCTCCTTTCTGTCTTTCATTAGAAAATAAAAGTCTTCTAAGAGATAGAGATAAAAGTATAATAAAATTAAATATATCAAGATCAAACAAAAACTATTACTTATGAGTTTGACAAGACAAACCAACAGAAAAAAAAGTGTACAAGAAATGAAGACATATTTCTTCACACACTCAGGAGTCCCATACAAGTGCTAAACTAAAAGCTATACTTTATATAATACACACACACACACCCTGGTGCAGATCTGTGTAGACCCTGTACTTCCTGCTTCAGTCTCTACGAGTTCATATGAGCTTTGTTCAGTTAGTGTAGATGAACGTGTTCACCTGGTGTTCTGTATTCCCCTTCCCCTTATTCTTTTTCTGTCTCTTCTTCCACAGGGCTCCCTGAGCGTTTGGGGGAGGGATTTGATGCACATGTCCTAATTAGATCCCTGCAAGGTCTCCCCCTCTGCCTGTCAACCCCAATCCAACCACATTCCTGCATGTCTGTCTGTGGGGACTCTGTATTTGTTTCTACTGACTGATGAAGGTAGCTTCTTTGATGATGGCTTAGCAAAGAAGGAATTGAAATATTAATATGGTGGAAAAGTCTTCTTTTTTTGCTATATTTATTTGTTTTGAAGCCCATTGTTCTAGGATTCTTGGCTATCTACTCTTTTGTTCTTAGTCATCCAAACAGTGTTAGGCATGGGCCTAAAATAAATTCAATCCTGGTACTGGAAGTTTTGTTTAGTGCCTATACTTGTCCTGTTAGAACATTAGTATTATCCAATCAAAATATGTTACTTTTTGTAATATCTTATTACTTTTTATTTTATTATTTAAGAAATGCTTATTGTCTTTTGAACAATTATTCACTATGTGCAGCTTTCAAACTAATGAAATATTTTTATATAAATCATCATAACTAGTTTTACTTTTTTGCTTATTTTCTAATTCTCTTTAATTCTCTTATTTATCACTGAGGAAACAAATGTGAACAACAGATCATTTCATCTGAAGTTCCTGCACTTACTACATGTTAAATGTAGGTTTTGATTAAACATTGTTATATATAACTATATGTAATATAATTATTTATAATACAAATATAACAGTAATTTCTAACATTATATAATTATAAAATATACTTTATACACATGGATAGACAGACAAAGAGATAGACAGAGAGATAGATATGTAGATATATAAAATGTAGCTTCCAATAGTCAGTCTATCTTGGCAAAACAAGGTAAGGTAGTGGTAGGAAAGCTTGGCAGAGCCACTTTACATAGTTTTGGAGCAAGAAACACATAGAAAGGGGTCACCACAGACTGTACAACTAAAAAAAATTGTTCCTAATAATTGGCTTGTCCAATATTCAACATTTCCTAGCCCCCTAGGCTTCCAAAGGTAATACTGTTCACTGGAGAACAAGGTTTGAAGTAAGGGCTTGTGATAGCATGTCACAAATGAGACCGGTATAAAATTCAAGGGAAGTATAATAAATTGCATTACTATAAAGGTTCATTCTCATTGAGATCAACCATCTTCCACTACCTGAAAAATCAATGCTGGGTAACAAAGAAAATGTTTTTTTTTTGGGGGGGGGTAATGTTGAAATGTTGAGTCTTGTGCCCTCCATAAGAAAATGGCTATGAGACTAACTCATATCTGAACTTTGTTTGTTTAGAATGTCTCAGCATAATAGGCAGAGAGGAAAAGTAAATCCCAGAAAATGAATTGTGATGTTCGGGCAGAGCATCAGGAAAACAAGAATCAGGTCACTGAAGCTATAAATACACATATTTTATTCATTAAAAAGAAAAATTCTAACAATTATGTCTCATGAATATTTGAACAGCTTTCTCTAAGAAAGGAGTGCTAGGTTGATTTAAAATATTTTTATGTTTAGTGTGCTTCACAGCATAGAATCTAAGACACCTGCTAAATTTGAAAATTTATGAATCTGTGCTGTCATTTAAATGACTCAAGGGATTTTGCTTATTTTTGTGCTTTCAGGTGCATTTTTAAGGTAGGACTGTTTAGTGTATAAAAGACCTTAGGTTCTGAACCTATTACTACCGAAATAAAACCTAAGTCCTCTTTATATTAAGTAGGCACATAGCTGTACTTGCTGTGTGTCACCGCTCATTCATTCAGAAGCTTTCTGCCACTAAAGCCATTTATAATTGTATGTAATGATGTTATAGTTCATACAATGGAATGTGATTTTGGTCCTTATCTCAGATTTAATGAGTTAAATTATTCAATTATAACATGTGCATATGTCCATGGTCATCTTTTCACATGTACTAGCCTGAATTTTAGTATCTATTAATTTTATTGTAAATCTATATTTGTCATCTCTGTGTATAATAGGAAATTTAACTATGACATTAAAAATATGTTGTTTGCATTTATTATCCTGTCTCTGTCTTACCCCACTTCCTTTTCCACTAATCATTTCCGCCATTTCAATGCAGGTCCATGTATTGATACTGGGGAGTTTTTCATTGACTTTCTCTTTATGCGGACATGGAGCATTTTGTCTTTATTTTGTTTATTTAGTCCTAAGTTTCGATGAAGCTACTTTCCCAAATGATATTTTACACATGGGACCCACTCTCTGGTAAGCAATCATTGTGGTCTTGAGTGTATTTCCTCAGACTTTTAACAAAAAGTTATGAAGAAGAATAAAGCTAAGTGATTTATCATCAAAGCATACCGTTGGAGCTCAAGATGATGGGAAGTAATGGCTGTGGAAAGTTATTCTGTTCATAGAATCTTCACTAACTCGTGGTACCACCACACAACCATTTGGTTTTTGTTTTCCAGGATCTAAAAATTACTTTATGGTTAATATCAATTCTAATCTGTACCATCACATAATTCAGAAATTATTTCCAGGCTAGGAGCTTTCCTTTATTAGAATATTTTATTTTTCTTTTTATATTAAAACAGATAAGACTATTGCTATCCAAAGTATAATTTCCTTCTGGATTCTAAGGAGTTATTTTTGAAACTACATTAAAAAGTAAGCTTAATTCCATATCCCCATTAAGAAAACCTCTTAATTCTCTAGGCATGCTAAATTAGAAAATGGAAAGCACAAGGAATAAACAGAAAATCTTGAAGATAAATCGCTTTAATACAGCTATAGATATAAAACACAGGAGCAATATATTTTCATCATTGTAGTCCCGCAATCTAGCAAAGAGTGGAAGCTTATAACTATATGTTGCAGAAATAAACTAAGTAAAGATTTAATTTATTAATACTAGTCATAGCAATAGAAACATAGTATAATAAAATAAAAATAAGGGCAATACTGTATTTGCTAAATAATATAAACATTCTTGGAATGTATGCTTGCAACATTGAATGATACACAACAGATCATAAGAAAAATAAATCAAGTGAAACTGTACAAAGAATATAATATTTACAATTTCTTATAGTACCCTTTTGTAGTAAGTCAGAAACCACTAAATATGATCAGGAAAAAAATCCAAAATATACTTATTTATTCACAAACTATGATAAAATAAGCAGAATTAAATCACACAATGCAGAAAATTAAAGTTACTGGTGATTAATTTATAATTCAAACTGATTTAAGATTATTAAACAGTTTATAAAATGATTTTGTTTAAATTTAAATTCTTTTTTTTCAAATTTCTCCATTAATAGTTGGTCAGAGAAAGGCACTTATACATAGATTATTTATCTGTTCTTTAATGTTCATGCTATACTATCTGTACCAAATACGTATTAAAATTGTTATTTCTTATTCAGGAAAAATTTTAGAAAAGCTATACAATGTAACTTCAGACTGCATCACTCACAGGTAGACATTAGACTATTCATGTTCTATTGGTTTTATGCCTAAATAAGAAAATGATCAAAGAGAATTGATGCTTGAATTATATGGAACAAAAAGCATATGTTCTGAAAAATTTTCACTTTCTAATGTATGTAACCTGTAAATTATATGATGAAATATTCTTGTTATTTTCTCTTAGTTTTTCACTGTTTGCTTTGGGTTACCTTTTTTTTATTTATTAAAAATTTCCACCTCCTCCCCACCTCCCATGTCCCTCCCCCCTCCCTCCCCATCCCTCTCCAGTCCAAAGAGAAGTCAGGGTTCCCTGCCCCGTGGGACATCCAAGGTTCTCCCCCCTCCATCCAGGGCTAGGAAGGTGAGCATCAAAACAAACCAGGCTCCCACAAAGCCAATCCATGCAGTAGAATCAAAACCCAGTGCCATTGTCCTTGGCTTCTCAGTCAGCCCTCATTGACAGTCACATTCATATAGTCTGGTTTGATCACATGCTCCATCACTCCCAGTCCAGGTGGCCTTGGTGAGATCCCATTAAATCAGTCCCACCATCTCAGTAGGTGGACACACCCCTCTCAGTCCTGACTTCCTCGCTCATGTTCTCCTTCCTTCTGCTCCTCATTTGGAACTTAGGAACTCAGTCTAGTGCTCTAGTGTGGGTCTCTGTCTCTAACTCCATCCATAGCTGGATGAAGGTTCTATGGTGATATGCAAGATATTCATCAGTGTTGCTATAGGACAAGGCCAGTTCAGGCACCCTCTCCTCTGCTGCCCAAGGAACAAGCTGGGAACATCTCCTTGGACCTGGTAACCCCTCTAGAGTCTAGTCTCTTGCCAATCCTAAAATGGTTCCCTTAATTAAGATAATCTACTTCCCTGCTCCCATATCCACCCTTCCTCCATCCCAACCATCCCATTCCCCCAAGCTCTCCCCAAATCTCCCTTTCTCTCTCCCCATCTGCCCTTACACCCACCCCACCCCCACCCCTGTGCACCCAACTTTTACCTAGCAATCTTGTCTACTTCCAATGTCCAGGAGGATAACTATGTGGTTTTCTTTGGGTTCACCCTCTTATTTAGCTTCTCTAGGATCACGAATTATAGGCTCAATGTCCTTTATTTATGGCTACAATCCACTTATGAGTGAGACATACCATATTCATCTTTTTTGGTTTGGAATATCTCACTCAGTAAAGCGTTTTCTATTTCCAACCATTTGCATTCAAAATTCAAGATGTCATTGTTTTCTACCGCTAAGTAAAACTCTAAAGTGCATATGTTTCACACCTTCTTTAACCATTCTTCTATTGAGGGGCACCTAGGTTGTTTCCAGGTTCTGGCTATTACAAATAGTGCTGCTATGAACATAGTTGAACAAATACTTTTGTAGTATGATAGGGCATTTCTTGAGTATATTCCCAAGAGTGGAATTGCTGGCTTCTGAGGTAAGTTGACTCCCAGTTTGCAGAAAAACCGCCACACTGATTTCCACAGTGACTGTTCAAGTTTGCATTGTCACCAACAATGGATGAGTGTTCCCCTTACTCTATATCCTCTCTAGCATAGGCTATCATTGGTGTTTTTGAATTTAGCTATTCTGACAGGTGTAAGATGGTATCTCAATGTTGTTTTGATTTGCATTTCCCTGATCGCCAAGGAGGTTTAACATGACCTTAAGTGTCTTTTGACCATTTGAATTTCTTCTGTTGAGAATTCTCTGTTCAGTTCAGTACCCCATTTTTTAATTGGGATAATTAGAGTTTTAGTGTCTAGTTTCTTGAGTTCTTTGTATATTTTGGAGATCAGACCTTTGTATGATGTGGGGTTGGTGAAGATCTTCTCCCAATCAGTAGTTTGCCTTTTTGTCTTAATGACAGTGTTCTTTGCTTTACAGAAGCTTCTCAGTTTCAGGAGGTCCCATTTATTCATTGTTGCTCTTATTTTCTATGCTGCTGGGGTTCTACATAGTAAGTGGTCTCCTGTGTCCATGTGTTGTAGACTTCTTCCCACTTTCTCATCTATCAGGTTCAATGTGATCAGATTAATACTGAGGTCTTTAATCTATTTGGACTTGAGTTTTGTTCATGGTGATAGATATGGATCTATTTTTATTCATCTACAGGTTGACATCCAGTTATGCCAGCATCATTTGTTAAACATGCTTTCTTTCTTCCATTGTATAATTTTAGCTCCTTTTTCAAAAATTAGGTGTTCATATATTTGTGAATTAATATCTGGGTCTTCGATTTGATTCCATTGGTCAACCTCTCTGTTTTTGTGCCAATACCAAGCAGTTTTCATTACTGAAGCTCTATAATAGAGCTTGAAGTCAGGGATGGTAATGCCTCCGGAAGTACTTTTATTGTATAGGGGTGAACTTTTAAATTCTAAAATTTAGGCTGTGGAGGATGTGCTCCCCTCCATTTGTTAAATGATTGCTCAATAAGATAGGTTCTTTAAGGTAAAGAAAGACTAGAAAAATATTATTTAGAAACACAAGATAAATACTGCACAACAAAAGAAAACAAAAATTAATTCATTAATCTTTTTTTAAAAATAGTAATATTTGAAGGGATATACCTTAAAATAATCCCCTCAATTTATTTTGGTGTGGGGCAAGAAAGCCAATATATGCATAAGTAAACCAGAACAAAAAAGGATCTCAGCTTTCTCTTGTCTCATGTATGTCCAAGGGATTGAACTCAGAAGTGGCAGTAGGTACCTTTTGTCACTAAGCTGCCTTGCCAACCAAACTACATTTTGAATGGTTATGCTACTTAACTCCACATATTTTATACAAGTTCATGAAACATAATATAAACACATTTAGTATAAAAATGTAGATGATAAATTCACTTTCATATACACATATGAGTCTATTTAAAGCAATAGTGCAATACTAAAAATTTTAATCTAGGTTGTCTTTTAATTTAGGTTGTCTATAAAAGAAACAAATTGCCAGTTTAGGATGACTTACCCTGCCAGTACCTTCCTGTACCAGGAGCACACAGAGTCTCTTGCACCCTGATTTTCTACATGGGGTCACCAAGCTCCTTCCCCTGTATCAAAGCTTGACAAGGCATCCCAGCATGGGGAATAGGTTCTACAAAGGCAGCTAATGTGTCAGGGACAGGACCTGATCCCACTGCTAGGGGACCAAGAAACAGAACAAGCTATGTTCCTACTACTCAGATGCAGAGGACCTAAGTAGGTCCCATGTAGGCTTCCTAGTTGTCTGTTCCAAGTCTGTGAGCTCCCACTAGCTCAGGTCAGCTGTTTTTATGAATTTCTTCATCAAAATCTTGATCCCTCTCGCTTGTACAATCCCTCTTCACTCTCCTTGACTGGAATCTGGGAGCTCAGCACAGTGCTTTGCTGTAGATCTCTGTACCTGCTTTCATTAGTTACCGAATGAAGGCTCCGTGAGGACAATTAGGGTAGTTTACAATCTAATTATGGGAGTATGCCAGTTCAAGCACCCTGTCCACTATTGTCAGGAGTCTTAGATGCATCATCCTTGTGAATTCTTCAGTGTTTCCTGGCACCAGGTTTCTCCTTAACCTCAAAATGGCCTCCTCTAGCAAGATATCTCTTTCTTTACTCTTCCCTCCATCTCACCCCAATTCAACTAATGGATCTCTCATGTTCCCATTCCCCAATACCAACCTAACCGCCCTGAACCCCCAGATTATCCAGGAAATCTCATCTATTTTCTCTTCCCAGGGAAATCCATGCAGCACTCTTAGGGTTCTCTTTGTTACTTTACTCCTCTGGGACTGTGGATTGTAACCTGATTATCCAATACTTTTATATCTAATATCCACTTTTGAGTGGGTACATGCCATGTTTTTCTTTCTGGTTCTAGATTGCCTCCCTCAGGATGACTTTTTTCTAGTTCTGTCCATTTCCTACAAATTTTATGATATCATTGTATTTTTAATGTTATAGTTGTTTTGTTTTTACCACTGAATAGTATTCCATTGTATAAATGTACTACAGTGTGTTTATCCATTCTTCAGTTGAGGGACATCTAGGTTGTTTCCAGGTTCTGGCTATTATGAATAATTCTGCTATAAACATAGATGAGCAAATATCCCTGTGGTATAATTGCGTATCCTTTGGGTATATACCCAAAAGTGGTGTTGCTGGATATTGAAGTAGATTGATTACCAATTTTCTGAGAAACCACCATACTGATTTTCAAAGTGACTATATAAGTTAGTAGTCCCACCATCAGTGGAGGACTGTTCCCTTTACTTCACATTCCACCCAATACAGGTTGTCATTAGCATTATTTTATCTTAGCCATTATGACAGGTGTAAGATTGTATCTCAGAGTAGTTTTGTTTTGCATTTTTCTGATAGCTAAGGATGTTGAAAATTTCTTTAAATATATCTCAACTTTTAGAGATTATTCTGTCAATAATTCTGTGTTTAAATCTGTTCCTTGTTTTTAATTGGATTATTTGGTACTTTGATGTCTAGTTTCTTGAATCCTTCATATATTTTGGAGATCAGCCCTCTGTCAGATTTGGGATTAGTGAAGATCTTTTGTTATTCTGAATGTAGCCATTTGTCTTAACGATTGTGTCCTTTCCCTTACAGAACGTTTTCAGTTTCAGTGTCTGTGCTACTGGTGTTATATTCAGGAAATAGTCTCCTGTACCAATTCACTCAAAGTTACTTCCCAATTTATCTTCTTTCAGGTTCAGTGTAACTGGACATGTGTTGATATCTTTGATACACTTGGACTTGAGTTTTGTGCAGGGCAATAAATATGGATCCATTTGTATTTTTCTACATGCTGACTTCCAATTATGCTAGTACCATTTATTGAAGTTGCCTTCTTTTTTTCCCATTGTATAATTTTGGATTCTTTGTCAAAAATCAAATGTTCACAGGTGTGTAGATTAAGTCAGTGTCTACAATAAATTCCATTTATCTACCTGCTTGCTTCTATTCCAGTACCATGATGTTTTTATTATTATAGCTCGATAGCAGAACTTTAAGTCAGAGATAGTGATGTCTTCAGACATTCCCTTTATTGTACAGAACTGTTTTAGCTTTTTTTTATACAAAGTTGAGCATCATTCTTTTGAGGTCTCTGAAGAATTGTGTTGGAAGTTTGATTGAGGGTACATTGAATCTGTAGATTGCTTTTGGTAAAATTGCCATTTTTATTATGTTAATCCTACCTATTCATGAACATTGGAGATCTTTCCATTTTCTGATGTCTTCTATAGTATCTTTCTTCATGAAGTTCATGTCACATGGGAATTTCACTTATTTGGTTAAAATGACCCCAAGATATTTTGTATTATTTGTGACTATTGTAAAGGATGTTATCTCTCTGATTTCTTTCTCAACTGTTTACCATTTACATATAGAAGGGCTACTGAATTTTTTTGAGTTAATTTTGTATTTAGTCACATTACCAAAGGTGTTTATAAGCTGTAGGAGTAATGTTCTCTGGTAAAATCTTTGTAATCACTTAGGTATACGATCATATAATTTGAAAATAGTGAAAGTTTGACTTCTTGTTTTCAAACGTGTATCTCCTTTTGCTGTCTTCTTGCTCTGATTACATCTTTGAGTTTTATAATGAATAGATATGGAGATCTATATGAATGAACACAAATCCTTGTCTTGTTTCTGATTTTAGTGAACTTGCTATGAATTTCTCTCCATTTAATTTGACTTTGACTGTAGGCTTGCTGTATGTTGCTTTTTTTTTATGTTCCTTGTATCACAGATCTCTCCAGAATTTTTATCATGAAGGTGTGTTGGATTTTCAAAGCATTAATGATATGATCATGTGTGTTTTTTCTTTCTTCTTGTTTATATGTTAAATTAAATTGGCAACTTATATATGTCGAACCATCTCGGCAACTCTTGGATGATACCTACTTGGTTATGGTAGATAATTTTTACTTGTTCTTCAATTCAGTTTGTCAGTATTTTATTGAGCATTTTTGCTTCAATGTTCATGAAGGTTATTCTTCTTTAAGTCTTTTTAGTTGTTGTAATTATGTGATTTGGGTATCAGGGTAACTCATTAACAGAATTTGGCAATGCTTCTTCTTTTTTCTATTGTATGGGATGATTATAGGAGTATTGGTATTAGTTATTTAAACTTCTGGTAGAGTTCTGCACTGAAACCTTCTGGTACTTAGCATATTTTGGTTGGGAGCCTTTTACTGACTGTTTCTAAGTCCTGATGGGATAATAGGTCTATTTAAATTGTTTACCTGGTTTTGATTCAACTTTGGTATGTGGTACCTAAGCAAAAATTTTCCCATTTCTTTTATATTTCCAATTTTGTAGTGTACAAATTTTTGAAGTATGGTCTAATGACTCTCTGGATTGCCTGTTGTTATGTTCTTCTTTTTGTTTCTTTTTTTTTTCAGTTTCGGGAGATTCCATTTATTTATAGTTCTTTTTTTTTCTCAAAGTTTATTAAAATACAAAAGTCTCTATTTCCGCCCCTCCTCCCAACACCCTCCCACTCCCCCCACTCTCTCCCCTCCTCCCTCTCCATCCCCAGGAGGAGTCAGGGTCTCCCACCCTGTGGGTGTTCAAGCTCCTCCCCCCTCCCTCCAGGTCCAGGAAGGTGAGCATCCAAACAGACTGGATCCCAGAAATCCAGTATATGCAGAGGAAACAGGTCCCAGTGTCATTGTCAATGGCTTTTCAGAAAGATTCCGGGCCAGCCACATTCAGAGAATCCGGCCTCATTCAGAGAATCTGGCTGGATCACGTGCTCGCTCAGTCCCAGTTAACTGGCCTTGGTTAAACTCTCATTAGTTCAGTCCCCTTGTATCAGTGGGTGATCGCACCCCTCGCGGTCCTGATTTCCTTTTTCATGTTCTTCCTCCTTCTGCTCCTCATTTAGACCTTGGGGGACTCCGTCCGGTGCTCCAGTGTGGGTCTCCATCTGTATTGCCATCCATCATCGGATGAAGGTTCCCTCTGATCTTGCCTTCCTTGCTAACGCTCTCTTTCCTTCTGCTTCTCCTTTGGACCTAGGGAGTTAAGTCCAGTGTTCCAATGTGGGTCTCCATCTCCATCTCCATCCATCGCCAGATGAAGGATCTATGGTGATAAGCAAAATATTCATCAGTATGGTTGTGGGCCAAGGCCAGTTCAGGTACCCTCTCCTCTGTCCAGAGAACAATCCAGGGATCTCTCCTTGGACCTGGGACCCCCTTTATAATCAACTCCAAAAAATCAGTTGCCCTCCTATATACAAACGATAAAGAAGCAGGGAGGGAAATCAGAAAAACTTCACCTTTCCCGATAGCCACAAATAGCATAAAATATCTTGGGATAACTCTGACCAAGGAAGTGAAAGACCTATTTGACAAGAACTTTAAGTCTTTGAAGAAAGAAATTGAGGAGGTTACCAGAAAATGGAAAGATCTCCCTTGCTCTTGGATTGGGAGGATCAACATAGTAAAAATGGCAATTCTACCAAAAGCAATCTATAGATTCAATGCAATCCCCATCAAAATCCCATCAAACTTCTTCACAGACCTTGAGAGAACAATAATCAAGTTTATATGGAAAAACAAAAAACCCAGGATAGCCAAACAATCTTATACAATAAAGGAACTTCTGGAAGCATTACCATCCCTGACTTCAAACTCTATTACAGAGCTACAGTATTGAAAACAGCTTGGTATTGGCATAAGAACAGAGAAGTCGACCTACGGAATTGAATAGAAGACCCGGATATTAACCCACAAACCTATGAACACCTAATTTTCGACAAGGGAGCTAAAGGTATACAATGGAAGAAGGAAAGCATCTTTAACAAATGGTGCTGGCATAACTGGATGTCAACCTGTAGAAGAATGAAAGTAGATCCATTTCTTTTTGTTTCTGATTTTGTTGATTTGGAGATTTTCTTTTTACCTTTCTGTTCATTTGAAAGAGTTTGTCTATCTTATTGATTTTCTCTTTTTTATTGATTCTTTGTACTGTTACCTTTATTTTTATTTCACTGATATCAAGCAGAAGTTTTATTATTTCCTTCCAACTTTTCCTCTGTGATTAGTTTGTTACTTTTTGATCAAGTGTGATGTTAATTTTCTTGTGTGAGATTTCTCAACGTTCTTATGTAGGCAATTAGGGCTATGAACTTTCCCTGTGGCACTGCTTTGATAGTGCCCCACACGTTTGGGTATTTTCTGGATTACTTATAATTGAATTCTAGGAAGTTTTCAATTTCTTTATCTCTTCTTTGACACAGTGGTGATTCAGTTGTGAGTTTTGCAGCTTTTTAAAAAATATTATTTATTTACTAAAAATTTCAACCTCCGCCCCACCTCCCTTTTACCTCCTCCTCCCCACTTCTCCCCTCCCTCTCTAGTCCAAAAAGCAGTCAGGGTTCCCTGCCCCGTGGGAAGTCCAAGGTCCTCCCCCCTCCATCCAGGTATATAAAGGTGAGCATCCAAACAAACCAGGCTCCAACAAAGTCAGTCCATGCAGTAGAATCAAAACCCAGTGCCATTGTCCTTGGAATAAGGGGAACACTCATCCGTTGTTGGTGGGAATGCAAACTTGTGCAGCCACTGTGGAAATCAATGTGGTGGTTTCTCAGGAAATTTGGGATCAACCTACCCCAGGATCCATCAATACCACTCTTGGGAATATACCCAAGAGATACCCTTTCATACTACAGAAGCATTTGTCCAACTATGTTTATAGCAGCACTATTTGTAATAGCCAGAACCTGGAAACAACCTAGGTGCCCCTCAATAGAAGAATGAATCAAGAAGGTGTGGAATAGATACACGTTAGAATTTTACTCAGCGGTAAAAAACAATGACATCTTGAATTTTGCACGCAAATGGATGGAAATAGAAAACGCTTTACTGAGTGAGGTAACCCAGACCCAAAAAGAGGAATATGGCATGTACTCACTCATAAGTGGATTCTAGCCATAAGTAAAGGACATTGAGCCTATAACTCGTGATCCTAGAGAAGCTAAATAAGAAGGTGAACCTGAAGAAAATCATATAGTTATCCTCCTGGATATTGGAAGTAGACAAGAT
This sequence comes from Myodes glareolus, assembly GCF_982192425.1. Lineage (NCBI taxonomy): Eukaryota > Metazoa > Chordata > Mammalia > Rodentia > Cricetidae > Myodes > Myodes glareolus. Next base: position 8,915,632 of record NC_142050.1, read on the forward strand.
TGCTAGGCAAAAGTTGGGTGCACAGGGGTAGGGGGAAGTGGATGTAAGGGGAGATGGTTAGAGAGAAGGGAGAAGGGGAGGATTCAGGAGAGCTTGGGGAAATGGGAAGAGTGGGATGGAGGAAGAGTGGATATGGGAGCAGGGAAGTAAATATCTTAATTAAGTTTTGCAGCTTTTATGACTTTCTGTAGTTTGTGTTGTTGTTGAACTTTAAGTTTAACCAGTGGTGATCCAATAAGATCCAAGTGGTTATTTCAGTTTTTGTATCTCTTGAGATTTGCTTTATGACTGAGTATGTGACCAGTTATAGAGAAGATACCATGAGATTCTTCAAAGAAAGGTATATTCTGTTGTGTTTGTGTGAAGTGTTTTGTAGTTGTCTATCAAGTCCATTTGAGTCACAATGTCTGCAAGTTCCTTTGTTTCTCTGTTAAGTTTTTTGGCAGACCTGTCTGTTGGTGAGAGTGGAAGTCTCCTATTAGTATGTGAGGTTTGATGTATGATTTAAGCTTTAGTTCTTTTTCTTTTACGAATGTGTGTGTCCTTGTATTTTGTGCATAGATATTTGGAATTGGTGCTTCATCTTGATAGATTTTTTTCTTTCAATGAATATGAAATGTCATTTTCTATCACTTTTGGTTTAATTTTAGTTTGAAGCCTATTTTGTTAGATATTAGGACAGCTACATCAGCTTACTTTCTAGGTGCATTAGATTGGAAAATCTTTTCCCAGTCCTTTACTCTGAAGTAATATATGTATTTGAAGTTGAGGTGTATTTCTTGTATGCATCAAAATAAGGGATCATGTTTTCATATCCACTGTTTTAGCCTGTGTCTTTTTATTAGTAAACTGATTATTTTGATATTGAGATATGATTTTGATATTGATGGTCATCATCAGTGATTTTTTAAATCCTTTTATTTTTATGGTTTTGGTGATGGTGATAGTGCATGTTTCTCTTCTTTGGGTTTTACTGGTGTGAGATTATCCATTGCTTGTGATTGTGTGAATGTAGCTAACTTTATTTTATTTTTATATTTATTTTTGAAAAATTTTCACCTCCTTCCCTCCTCCCAATTTCCTCCCCCTCTCCCTTCCTCTCCAGTCCAGAGAACAGTCAGGGTTCCCTGCCCTGTAGGAAGTCCAGCGTCCTCCTCCTTCCATCCAGGTCTAGGAAGCTGAGCATCCAAACAGACTAGGACACCCACAAAGGAAGTACATGCAGTAGAATCAAAACCCAGTGCTGTAGTCCTTGGCTTCTCAGTCAGCCCTCATTGTCAGCCACATTCAGGGAGTCGAGTTTGATCACATGCTCCTTCAGTCCCAGTCCAGCTGGCCTTGGTGAGCTTCCATTATATCAGTCCCATCGTCTCCATGGGTGGAAACACTTAGCAAAAAGCAAAGAAAAATAAGCCTACAATTCACAATTCCAGATAACCTAGACAACTATGAGGACCATATGAAAAACATACATGGATCTAAACTACATGGGACATAGAAAAAGACAAGATCTCCTCAATAAAATGATAGCTAGGGGACCATGGGAGAGTATAAAAGGGGAGGAGAGAGAAAGGGGGGGGGGTAGTAGACAAAAATATATAGCTCAATAAAAACAATTAAAAAGTTAAATAAATAAATAAATAAGAAAATAGAAAAAATGAAAACATTTCCAGTCTAAAGATGGTTATGCCTATAAAGGTACCAGGAGTTTACAGAATACCAAATAAGTTGGACAAAACAAAAAATGTAATAGTCCTCTTGCCACATAATAAGCAAGACACTAACCATACAGAATATTAAGAGCTGCAAAAAAATGATCAAGTCATATGTAAAGGCAGAATTATCAGAATTACACCTTATTTCTCAGTGGAGACAATAGAGGTCAATAGAAACTAAGGGACCTTTTATGCCAGCACAGGATACTATACAGCCAAACTTCTAATCACTACAGACAAAGAAAACAAGAAATTTCATCACAAAACCATATTTAAACAATATCTAATTAAAAATTCAACCCTATAGAAAGTACTAGAAGGAAAACTCCAACCTAAGAAAATTAGTCATTTATACTATGTCAATTCTACCAGGAAATCTTTCCATTTTCTTTTATATTCTTTAGTTTCTTTCTTCAAAGATTTAAAGTTTTTGTCATACAGCTCTTCCATTCGTTTGGTTAGAGGTACTCTGAGATATTTTATACTATTAGTGACTATTGTGAAGGACAATTTTTCCTCTGATTTCTTTTTCAGACCATTTATCATCTGTGTATAGGTGGGCTGCTGATCTTTTTTTTTTTAGTTTATCTTGTATCCTGCTGCATTACTGAATGTGTTTGTGAGTTGTTTTAGTTTTGGTATAATTTTTGTGGGTGCTTATGTAAACGATCCTATCATCAGCAAGTAGTGAGAGTTTCACATCTTTACCAATTTGTATCCCCCTTGTTCTCTTTGGTGTCTTATTGCTCTAGCTCGAACCTCAAATACTATATTGAATAGATATGGAGAGATAAGCAAATTAAATAGACCTACAACTGCTAAGAAATAGAAATAGTCATCAAAAGTATCCCAACCAAAAAGATCCTAGGGCCAGATTTTTTAAGTGCAGAATTCTACAACATTTTCAAAGAACTAATACTCCTCAAATTGTTCCACACAATAGAAACAGAAGGAATCTGCCAAACTCTGTTTATAAGGCTACAATTACCCAGATACCCAAACCACATAAATAGATTACTAAGAAAGAGAATTAAAGACCAATTTCACTCATGAACATTGATGCAAAAATACCCAATAAAATACTGAACAACCAAATCCAAGAACACATCAGAGCCTTCATTTACCATGATTAAGTCAGCTTCATCCCAGAAATGCAAGGATGGTTCAAGTGACAAAAGTCTATCAATATAATCCACTCTATAAACAAACTGAAAAAAGACCACATGATCATCTCATTTGATACTGAAAAAGCATTTGACAAAATCCAACACCCCTTCTTGATAAAGGTCTTGGAGAGAGCAGCGATACAAGGAACATACCTAAACATAATAAAAGCAATATACACCAAGCCAACAGCCAACATCAAACTAAATTGAGAGAAACTCAAATTGATACGATTAAAATCAGAAAATGTTTTCTTTTGTGATTTGATTGAATATGTTTTCTGTGTCCTTGAGCTGAAATTCTTCTCCTTCTTCTATCCCTGATATTCTTAGATTTTTATCTTTTTATATTGTCCCAAATTTTGTGGATTTTTTGCATTTTGAATTTATTGTTTTAACATTTCTTTGACTGATTATCTGTTATCTCTAACATATTTTCAGTGCATGAGATTGTCTCTTCTATTTCTTGTAATCTGTTGGTGATGCTTGCAACTCTCATTTCTGTTAGCTTCCCCATGTTTTTCATTTCCAGAATTTCCTTGGTTTGGGTTTTCTTTATATTTCAATTTCCAAGTCTTGAAACATTTCCTTCACATGTTTAATTATTTTTTCTTGGCTTTCTTTGGGGTACTTATTGATTTCTTACAATTTTTTGCTATTTTTTCTTTCTTGGTTTCTTTAAGGGAAATTTTAGTTTCCTTTTTAATAGCATCTATTGTCCTCATAAAGTTATTTTTAATGCTAGTGTGTGTGTGTGTGTGTGTGTGTGTATGTGTGTGTGTGTGTGTGTGTGTGTGTTAGAACTATATTGGAAAGTTCAGTTCTTGCTGTAATAGAATATTTGGGTTCTGGTGGTACCATATTGTTCCTTTTCTGTTGTTGAATGTATTCTTAAACTAGAGTTTACTCATCTTCCAACTGCTGTGGGTCAAGTCTGTGTTTATGTAGACTTTTTCTACTAATTAGGGTTGTACCTGTACCTGTTCTTGTAACCAGTGTCGTTTCCACCTGTACCTATGGCAGTTGAGGGATGATCATAGGAAGGCTGTTCAAGTGCATGGGGTTGTGTGATGGAGTGAATCAGGAGAGACAGAGTCCAGTGGATGGCAGGGGTGGTAGCGAGGCCTTGAATCAGCTCTCTAAGCTGGTTGCCAGTTGGATGATACTGCATAAGTACAGTGGAGTTTTACTCACCTGTCCTGTTCTTCTATCAGGAGTGTGTTGTGCTTGTGCCTTTGTAGTCTGCTCACATTGCAGGGGAGAGTTGGTAACTGTGGAGATGTTCAGGTGGCTGTGGTTGGGTGGTAGAGTGGTTCTTGAAAGTGCAGAGTCCAGTGGGTGGCAGGAGTGGTGGTGCAGCCTGGAGGCATATCTATCACCTGTATACTTGTTTGTAACAACTGCAACACTTATGAAAGGACAGAATAAAGAAAGAGAATTGAAAGCTTCAGAAGAGAAAAGATAAGTCACTTATAAAGTGAGGCCCATAAGAAAAATACTTGCTTCTATTGATCTCTAAAGGCCTAGGTAGATATATTTCAAATTCTGAAAGACTAAAATTGTCAAACAAGATTTTATACCCAATGAAACTATTTACTGAACTTGAATGAGACAGCATTTTTCAATAATAAAACCCAGTTAGAAGAATTTTTGCAAATGAAACCAGGGTTACAGAAGATACCTGAAGGAATCCTTCAATCTAAGAGGATAGACACACCCAAGAAGCTGTGAGAATATTTGAACAATTCTAGAATAGTTAATCAAAAAAAGATCTAAAAAATACTAGAAAACAACACAATAACAGAAATTCATTCATATCTTTCAGGGATAACTAATAATATGAACTGTCTCAATTCTCAAAGAGAGAGATATAGACCAATAAAATGGATCAAAACACAGTGTATTTCTTTCCTGTTCTAAGAAATATAACTCATCACCCACAATAGTCATAGGAGGAAGATTCCATAAGGTGAAATATCTCTCATGCTCATAGACTGTTGGTATGGATACTTTAAAACAGATCGTCCTATATGCAATATAATCTACAGATTCCAAATTTGAATGTAAGTTGTCACAGAAACTGACAAAAAATAATTTCAAAATTCTTATGGAGACAAAACCCACCTAGTATATCCAAACAATCCAAGATAATAAAAATACTCTAGATATTTTTTGTCAAACCTGATATCAAGTTATTCTTCATTGCTTTGGTAAAAAAAAATAAAACAAAAAACCGGGGTGGTGCTTGCATAAATATAGACAGAGTGGTCAATGGAAGAGAACTGAGTAACCAGATGTAACTTCAGACACATATGATTTCCTGATTTTTTTTTATTTTATTTTTTTTTCTGTTCTTTTTTTTTTTAGTAAATTTTATTAAATTATAAAAGTTTCCATTTCCGCCCCCCCTCCCATCACCCTCCCACTCCCCCCACTCCCCCCCTCCTTCCCCTCCGTCCCCCAGGGCAGTCAGGGTTTCCTGCCCTGTGGGAAGCTCCAGCTCCCTCCCCCTCCCTCCAGGTCCAGGAAGGCGAGCATCCAAACAGACTGGATCCCCAAAAACCAGCATATGCAGAGGAAACAGGTCCCAGTGTCATAGTCAATGGCTTTTCAGAAAGACCCCGGGCCAGCCACAGTCAGAGAATCCGGCCAAATTCCGAGAATCTGGCTAGATCAAACAATGACATCTTGAATTTTGCATGCAAATGGATGGAAATAGAAAACGCTTTACTGAGTGAGGTAAGCCAGACCCAAAAAGAGGAACACGGTATGTATTCACTCATAAGTGGATTCTAACCATAATTAAAGGTCTTTGAGCCTATTATTCGTGATCCTAGAGAAGCTAAATAAGAAGATGAACCTGATGAAGATTATTTAGCTATCCACCAGGAGGTAGGAAATAGACAAGAGTCCCAGGTAACCTCGGGTGCATGGGGGGGTGGGAGGGTCGATGGAGGGGGAGAGGGCTAGAGAGAAGGGAGTAGGGGAGGAACGGGGAAAGCTTGGTGGCCGGGGATGGGGGGGGGAGGGAGGTAGGATGAATATGGGATCAGGGAAGAATATATTTCAACTAAGGGAGCCATTTTAGGGTTTACAGGAGACTTGATTATATATGGGATCCCAGGTCCAAGGAGAAATCCCCCAGATTGCTCTCTGGACAGAGGAGAGGGTGCCTGAATCGGCCGTGGCCCATGACCATACTGATGTATATTTTGCTTATCACCATAGATCCTTCGTCTGGCGAAGGACGGCTATGCAGTCGGAGGCCCACATTGGAGCAACGGATTGAGCCCCCCGAGGTCCGGAGGGGGAGCGGAAGGAGGAGGAACATGAAAGACGAAATCAGTACTGCGAGGGATGCTATCACCCACTGATACAAGGGAACGGATCTGATGAGATTTCCTGATTTTTGACACAGAATCCAGACACTGAAGAAAAGACAGAATCTTCAACAGCTGGTGTGGATTAAAACTGAAGGAATAAAACACCATCCTTATCTTTCACTAGTACAAAATTAAACCCCACATGAATCAAGGAACTAAACATAAGACCAGATTTCTTTAATCTGTTATGGGAGGAAGCTGATAAACTGCTTCAACTTATAGGCACAGGAATGAGAAGGAGGTATAGGTATGAAAACCAAATATTGGCAACTTGTACCTGTATGGCAAAAATTATTATCACAGTTTGGAAAAAAAAGAATCTGAAGAATTAGTGAAAAATTACCAACTATATTTCTGATAGAAGGGTACTGCCTAGAATAATAAAGAACTGAAAAACTAAACAATAATGAAATGAATAGTCCAACTAAAAACTGGAAATTTGTTCTAAACAGAGAGATCTCATAAAAGAAAATACAAATTACTAAGACAAAAAATTTACAATGTTCAATTTCCTTAACTGTCAGCACTCTAGAGGTGGTGGGATCATGGAAAAAAAGTCCCAATAATTGAGGCAGACTAAAGTCTCAGGAAACAACCAATTTTATTTAGAGCCCCAAACAAATTTTACTCCAAGAGTTAATAAAATCCACATGAGTAGCATTGTTGTAAATTCAAGTTGTATACAATCACAAGCACAAGCCACAGGTGACAAAAGCAGCTTTTTTCCATAGAGGTATACAGAAGATACTTTAAAGTTTTAACTGAGTAACAGCAACAAGCTTTTAGCTGTATATCTATCTATTGTGGAAATTAATATGAGTTTCATCAAAGGCTAGAATAATTACTTAAACTCTACTATAGATATATTGATTTATCTATGTCCATTGCTATTGTATTTCTAATACCCAGGAAAAGGAAGCAAATAAATGTCCATTCACAGGTAAATGGTTGGTGATGAACACAATCAGTTTGAATGAGGTCATCTAGAACTAGAAAGACAAATTTTTGTTTCCTTTTCTCACTCATATGTTGATACTTTCTTTGAAACTTTTCATATGTGTGTTTAATTTGGATAATTGAGAGCAGACAAGAATACAGGAAGTGGCCACCCATGGAGATAGGAGGACAGGGCAGAGAGAAGTATGTGAAGAATATAACAGTATTTAATATAGTTTAAAAATCAGTATGGGTATACAGAAGCTTCCAAATAATGTTTTATTTATTTGTTGGTTTTTTTTTATTAATTTATAAAAGTTTCCACTTCCACCCCTCCTTCCAATACCCTCCCACTCCCCCCACTCCCTCTCCAGCTCTAAGAGCAGTCAGGGTTTCCTGCCTTGTGGGAAGTTCAAGTTCCTCCCCGCTCCCTCCAGGTCTAGGAAGGTGAGCATCCAAACAGACTAGGATCCCAAAAAGCCAGTACATGCAGAGGAAACAAGTCCCAGTACCATTATCAATGGCTTCTTAGACAGTCCCCATGCCAGAAGAATCCGGTTTGATCACATGCTCGTTCAGTCCCAGTCCAGCTGGCCTTGCTGAGCTCTCATTAGATCAGTCCCCTTGTATCAGTGGGTGAATGCACTCCTCATGGTCCTGCCTTTCTTGCTCATGTTCTCCATCCTTCTGCTCCTCATTTGGACCTTGGGGGCTCAGTCCAGTGCTCCAATGTGGGTCTCTGTCTCAATCTCCATCTATTGTCGGATGAAGGTTCCCTCTGAGAAGTATAACAAAAAGTTTGAAGAAAATCCATAATGATACCCTGGGAAACTAAGAAAAAACAATCAAACAGGTAATGGAAACAGTTCAAGAATTGAAAACTGAAATGGAGGCAATGAAGAAAACACAGACCGAGAGCCGGTTGGATATGGAAAATCTAGGTAAACGAACAGAGACTACAGAATCAAGCATAACCAATAGAATACAAGAGATAGAAGAACGACTGAGAAGCCATTGTCAATGGCACTGGGTCTTGTTTTGTCTGCATGTACTAGCTTTCTGGGATCCTAGTCTGTTTGGATGCTCACCTTCCTAGACCTGGAGGGAGAGGGGAGGAACTTGAACTTCCCACAGGGCAGGAAACCCTGACTGCTCTTAGGACTGGAGAGGAAGGAGGGGAGGAAGTTGGGGGGGGAGGCGAGGGAGTGGGGGAAATGGGAGGGTATGGGGAGGAGGGGAGGAAGTGGAAATTTTTATAAAAAATTAATTAATTAATAAAAAAAGAATGAATCTCAGATTCTGAAGATACCATAGAGAAAATAAACGCTCTGATCAAAGAAAACGGCAAATCCAAGAAATTCTCATCACAAAAATATTTGTTTTTTAAAACGAAAACAAACTCGTTTTCATTATACATATCAATCCAAGTTTCCTCTTCCTCTGCCCATTACATTACCTTCACATTCCCACCCACCCCACCCCCATCCAATCCTCAGAGAGGGTAAGGCACATTGTTTTGGAGAAGGTCCAAGGCCATCCCTACTATATCTAGGCTGAGTAAGGCATGCAGCAAAAAGAATAGGTTCCCAAAAAGCCAGTACATGCAGTAAGGATAAATCCTGGTGCCACTGTCAATGGTCCAGCAGTCTATTCCAGCCATGCAGCTCTCAGCCACATTCAGAGTGTATAGTTTGGTTCTATGCCTGTTCCTTCCCAGTCCAGCTGCTGTTGGTGAACTCCCACTGGTTCAAGTAGAATGTTCAGTGGGTGTTCCAATTATATCACCCCAGGACCTTCTGGATATCATGGTTTTTATTGAAATGTCAGGAACAATCCTAACAGGTCTATTTTGATATGTTACTTTTCCTTTTTCCTTTGCATTTCTTAATATTCTTTTTATTTTCTATGTTTTGTTTATTATATGGCAAGGGGAATTTTTCTTGATCTAGTATATTTGGTGTTATGTAAACTTCTTGTACCTTCATAGGGGTATCTTTCTTTAGGTTGGGAAAGTTTTCTTTTATGACTTTTTTGAATATATATTCTGGGCCTTTTTACTGGAGTTCTTCTTCTTCTATCCCTATTATTCTTAGGTTTGGTATTTTCATGATGCCCCAGATTTCCTAGATGTTTTATGTTAAGAATGTATTGAATGTAATGTTTACTTTGATCAATGAGTCTATTTTCTTTACAGTATCTTCAACACCTGAGTTTCTTTCTTCTATTTCTTATATTTTATTGATTGTACTTGTCTCTGTAGATCCTATTCATTTACTCAGATTTTCCATATCCACAATTCCCCCAGTTTAAGTTTTCTTTTTTTCCTCTATTTTAGTCTTCAAGACTTGAAACTATTTGCTTCACCTGTTTAATTGTTTTTTCTTGGTTTTCTAAGGTTTGTTTGGGGGGATTTATTAATTTCTTCCATATTTTTGTTTTTCTTCTCCATTTCTTTAAGGAATTTTTCATTTCCTCTTTAAAGGTCTCCATCATTTTCAGAAAGTTACTTTTAAAGTTTTTTTTTTTCTGCTTCTTCTGGGTTAGAATGATCAAGTCTTCCTGTTGTATGATCACTGGGTTCTGGTGTTCCTATAAATGCTTTTTAGGTTGTTGGATGAATTCTTGCATTGACGATTATCCATCTCTTCCATCAAATGAAGCCATCAATGTCTTTGTGTCTTGGACCAATCCTTACCGTGGCTGTCTGAGTATTTGGGTATTGCTTCTGGTCTGCCATGTACTGTCAGTGTCAGTATCTCAGGAAGCCTGTGAGGTCTCTGTAAGCCTGCTTACTTGGTTTTATCTCCTGGTCACTCCCTTGGTCCTCTCTCTTAGTCCCCTCAGTGTTGTAGTAAGCCATAGATCACCTCAGTACAGTTGCAAGCTCTTAGTCCCCTCAGTATTTCAGCAAGCTGTGTTTCACAGTTCTACTGAGTTTGCAGGAAGATTGGTGAATTTGGGTGCAGGACGGGGATAGTAGTGTGCAGAGTCTGGTGAATGGGGTTGGGTAATGGGGGAGCCTACCTTCAGGGAACTCTCCTGCCCGCCGCTGACAAAAAAAGCTGAGGTAGTTGGAGGAAGAGCCCTGGGTTTTGTTCCACTGTGCAGGTCCTAGAGAATGGGGTTTCTTGCTACTTGACTGTTCACTCACCTAAGTTCCCTCAGTATTAGAGCAAGCTGTGTTTCAGAATTCCACCGAGGTTGCAGGTGGATAGGCGAGTTTGGGAACAGGATGAGGCTAGTAGTGTCCAGCATCTAGTAGATGGGACTGGGTAATGGGAGAACCTACCCTCAGGAAACCCACCTGCTGACTGGCTAGAAAAGCAAGAGAGTTAGAAGAGGGGTCCAGGGTTTTGTTCCACTCTGGAGCTCCTAGAGAGTGGGCTGTCCCACCATGTGGCTGTTCCCCAAATATAGTTATATATATATACTGGGGTTCCAAGGATTATGCTTTCCTACACTCTATAAGCTATTAAATAAAAAGTGCAGACCTAAGTATGTGTTATTTCTCCCTTTGAAATTTTATTAACCTCTCACATGGACCATACAAAACAGTAGCAGTTTATTCTTGCTATTTAATATCATCCACAATTTGATGATAAAACTCTATGTTTCAAAATACACCACTCTTAAGCCTGGCGGTGGTGGCACAGACCAAAATTCCAGCACTCGGGAAGCAAAGGCAGCCAGATCTCTTCGAGTTTGAGACCAGCCTGTTCTACAAGAGCTGGTTCCAGGGCAGCCTTCAAGCAATATAGGAACCCTGTCTCGAAAAACTAAAAGAAAGAAAGAAAGACAGAAGACAGAAACAAAGAAACAAAGAAACAAAGAAGCAAAGAAAGAAACAAAGACCACTCTTGAGTCATAGGTAGTGAAGAAATTATAGTAGTTTTGAAGAACAGGGGAACAACCGGTTGTTTTACCCAATCATGAGTTCTGTGAACCCCTATAATTAATGGCCTTGCATGATATGCCCAGTAGTATAATAGTGACACACATGTTAAAGGATTAAACAACAAGTTTCTGGATGCATTTGAAGTTCACTATGTAAAATTCATAATTTGTACTTTTAATTGATGCAAAAATCTATGGTTGACTAGATCATAGACCCTAGAGGAGAACTAAAATGATTTTACTAAATGTTCATTGAAGCATATTTCACTTACTTTATCTTTATGCTTATAGAATAGTGTAGTACCAAACATTTATCAGAGAAAATTCTTATTGTAATAGAAAACAAGTAAAACAGATTCATAATTAATCAATATGTAGAGAAAAAAGACACTATATATAAGTATATATACATCTGCATATATTTTCCAATTTGCAAATGAATATTACAAATATTCATATATATTGCATATACTATCATCTGGAGAGGGGAGAATGAGGGCTGTTTCAATCAAGATATATTGTATACATATGTAATGTTTTTCACTAATAAGTATAAACAAAACAAAACCAAAAAAAATGGTTTTGGAAAGAAAGAAAGAGAGTGAAGGAGGGAGATCATATATATGTATATATATATATATATATATATATATATATATATAGAGAGAGAGAGAGAGAGAGAGGGGGGGGGGAGGGAGGAAGGGAGGGAGGGAGAAAAAAGGAAAGAGAGAAAGAAAAAACTAATATTAGATTCACCAGTAGTTTGTGTCTGTGGAAGTAAAATATGAAGATAATTTAAAGTTATTACTGAAGCTAGTATATTCACAATTATTTTACAAAGCATTGAAAATTCTAGTAATCCTCACAGGCAATAATGTGCTAATAAACCAGTTAGTTTTGACTGGTAGCATTTGACAAAATATGTCACTTAAATATATTTCCCTCTGTGGTATTCCCATAATTAGTGATAACACTAGAGATAAAGATGGAAATTAGGTGTGGTGGCACATGCATGTAATCCCTGAACAATGTGGTAGGACCATTCCAAGACCTGGGTTGTATAGCGAGTGTAAACAAATATAAATAAATTAATAAGGTTGAGTGAAAGTTGAGATGTGATTTTCATAAACCAGAAAGAGCTGGCTTTAAAAATCTGCTTTTTATATGTGTCTTTGAATACCAGGTAGTCTGTTAGTCCTTGTGCAAAACCATGTGTACCATCACTGTGGTCTTTATTTCTCTATATATCAGAATTTATTTTATAATAATGTTTATAGTCATTGGCTATTGTTTAATAGTCTGTGCACATTTTCCTGGTTTGATTTTCTCAAATAAGTTAAGGCTTTGCTTTGTTTGATAAAATTAATGATCATGGTTCTTACTATACCAGATTGTATGCTCTGTTCTACACTACATATATGGGTGAGTAGATAGCTTGGTGCAATTGTTTCTTGTTGAATGCTTTGCCTGTATTCCTTCTTCCATTCTTTATTTCTTCTATGAATACAAATAAAATATGTGTGTCATAATAAGAATTGCAAATGTCCTTTAGAGGAAAAGTCATTTTTATTTAGTAAATAGAAAGCATGAATAATGAACAATACAAGAAAATTATAAAATAATTAGGAAGTGGTTCAGAGGTGCTCATTTACAACTGAGGAAATTAAAAATGCAAATGCATTATTATCACAAAGGTAGTTAATAGACAAATGAGTTGAAAAGAGCATTGCTTCTAATTAATCATTGTTTAAAAGACACCTGCGAATTCTAGCTGTAAAAGACAAGAACAAGAAATACAGATGGTCACATTTTGCACTAGAGTATTTACTGTTTTTATTTTTCAACTAGAGAGGGGGTTATTCGCCATAGGAAGAATACACTACTTATTTGAATTTCTGACTAAAAGTCAGTAAAAATGCAAAATATCCCCGTGTTTTTATCTGTGTGACAGGGGTGGTAAACAATTTCTTTTCTTTGACTGAAGGAAACTACTCCCAAAGATCTAAATCTAGGGAATGAAATTTAAGTTAATTTTAAATTACCTATCATTCTACATAGGTTTATTGGTCCTAAATTATATTACTATTTCATAAGAGGGTAATATAAAAGAAGAATGTGACAATAATGAATTATCTTGTATAAAATTAGATCTTTCAAAATTATATCGTGTAGCTGAATTTCAAAGAAATAATCATTTAAAGAAAGTAATCCTAATATTGAGATCTGATTAAAGATTTATATTTATGTGTTTTTTCAAACACAAACACACATATGCACAATCATTAGAAACATGAACGCTGTCTCAAAAACTAATGCCTTTGTTAGGGCTTCCGTTGCTGCAATAAAAACACCCAAATCAAAAACAAGTTGACGAGTAAATTGTTCATTTGGCTTACACTCCCATTGCTGTTCTTTGTCAACGGAAGCCTGGGCAGGTATTTAAACAAGGGCAGGAATCAGGAGGCAGGAGATGATGCAGGGGCCATATAGGTGTGCTGCTTATGAACTTGCTCCAATGACTTGTTCTCTCTGCTTTCTTATAGAACTTAGGGCCACCAGTCCTTTGATAAAACAATCACAATGGCATGGGCTCTTCCTCATCAATAACTAATTTTAAAAACAATCTTACAGTTGGATCTATGGAGGCATTTTTTAAAGTATTGTTTCTCTATTCAGTTAACTCTATATTGTATGTCAACTTGGAATAAGACCAGGGAGAGATACTAATGACAAAACACTAAATGTAAAAGAGAAGGTAAAAAGTCAGTATATGCATTTAAAGATATTAAATTTTGGAAAGAGAATAACAACATGTATTTAAAGATAACTCTATTTGTTCAACTAAAATGACAGTCATTTGATAATTTTTTTCTTCTTCATTTGTATCTCAATTAAAATCTAAGAAGGTATTACATAAACTATGAAGACTTCAGACATGCTGATGGTTACATCTTTTTCCCAAGTCATATTCAAGTTTAATCAATCCAAGCCATTTTTCTATCCAGTCCACAAAATTAATAATATTTTCAATTATATTTAAAACTTAAAATGATTAATTGTATATTTTGTCCAATTGTGTTTAGTTCAAAGCTAGACTCACCCAATAAATAAGTAATATACTAACATATTATATTTATAATTTTGTCACACTAACATAAAAAGAACATTCACTGAATGCCTTCAGGTTTCTGACTAGTTGAGTATCATATTAAATTAGCAGACAAGACTTCCAAACTAACTTCACAGATGAGGAAGTGCTTATAAGCAACTAATGACATAGAATTCAGTCCCAGCCTTTTCATAGGTTCAGACACAATGTTTTCATTGTTTTAAATTGGTCATTAACACACTAAAATTAACTAAAATTGATTATTAGTTACAGAAGCCATTTATGCTAAATAAATAAAAAAGTAATTGAACAGAATCATTACCAATATGAAGTTCGATTTCACTCTTCAGCTTACTAAGTAACACAAAGAAATTGCAGAGATGCTTTGTATCACTTTAATGAGGACTTAATATCCTGAAACTCTAGTATCTCTGGCAAATACTGCTAAATTTCATAAACATAATTCTCTCTTATTGTAAAGTATTTTTGACAACGTTAAATAAAATAGTGTGATTTATATTATAGTTTTGAATAGAGACTCAGCTCAGATACTAGGGTTTAAGTGTTTCTTAAAAAAAATACTGTAATTACATGGCTAGAATCCAAGCTTCTGGGCAAAAATCCAAAAAACCATTGTCTACAGTGACAGAAAGAGTTTGTTTATTTGTTTGTTTTGGGTTTTGTTAATCCAGGTTTTCAAAATATATCTGTCAATGACCACTGTGGCTCCATGAAGTCTAGTGAGGCATAGTTCTCAGAATTCTATTCTGCTTTTCCTCAAATGCAGTTTATGACTCTGTACCCTTCTAAGCCAATGTAGCAACCTGCAATCAAATCACTGCATAAGATAATAGAACTACTTTCGCGTTCATTTATTTTCATCCATTATCCCTATGGAATGTCAGCATCAACATTGAAGATGAAATCATCTATGTCTATATTTATCGATATCATTCATATAGATACATATTCTCATACAGAGAAACAGAAACAGAAATTGAGAAAGAGGGAAAGAGAAACACAGCCTTTAATCAATGAATTGGAAACATTCCCTTTCTAATTTTCACAGATAAAATTCAAAAATCATGGGAAATTAAAGGAAGATATCATTTAGTACTGAGGAAGCTACCATAGACAAATGTGTAGTAATATGGGAAAATATTTTTATCTTATTATATGTAAAATAATTTTTAAAGTTTCTATAGGTGAGACTAGATCTGATAATATGAAGATAGTGTATAACTTTGAAATATGAATGAATTCTTAATAACACAGAATAACAAGAGAACCAAAATATAAGCCACCTCTACTAACATCTTCAGTAACTAATAATTTGTAAGTAGTTTAAGTTATACAAAATCATAGTAAACACTTTAATTTTTAATTTCTAGACAAATGAAAAAATGGTTTTTGGCTCTCTAATACAACATTTTGACCAATGCTAAAGTAGCCACTGAAATGCCTAAGCAAGAAAAAAAAACAAGAAATAATCTTTACAACCAATTTATGAAAAAAAAATGTCATAAACCAAGCTCTTTTTGAGGCAGGACTAATTTTGTATGTGGTAAATACTCTGTGTGCAACTGAAATTAGGTAAAATATGCTAAATTAAACAGACAATTACTTCCTAGTTTTAATGAACACTGAATATGATACCAGAATGCATTTGTCAACTGTTATTAAGTATTTGTAATTGAGATTATTAATCCTGTCAAAGAAACTAGTTAGAAAGAGTAAATTAAAGATGCCTTTCATTTTTTATGCTGTTCAGAATTTTCTTCAATTTCAACTCTACTCATTTTGTTTGCTCATCAAATTGACTATAGATTATTTGAAATTTGTTAGGACATCAACTAGTATTTTTTGTCTTATACCCCACTGCTTACCAAAATACTTTACTAGGTATCAGTCATTGTATAACTTTGCTCTATGTGAATATTTATCACCAGATATTTACACTGTCAGTGATGTCATTAATGTTATCATTATTCTAAAGGTCTCAAGTGTTTATACTAACTTGGGGCTTTTGTCAAACTATTACTTGCTTTAATCAAAACCCATTTCCTTATTAACAATGTAAGTCAGTAGTTTAGGGCAAATAAAATAATTAAAATATTAGTTTTAACAAATGAATTCATTTGTCAGTAATTAAAATTCTCTTTATAGTCATGTTTTTTTTAAATTAAGAAACGAATATAAATAAAGCAATATTCCTTTTTTGAAAATTTTACTTACCTTCGTATTTTATGTGCATGCGATTTTTTTCTGAATGTATTTAAGTCTAGCACAAGCATGCCTAGTCCTGAGAAAGCCCAGAAAAGGCATGCTGTCTCCTGGAAATGTAGCTAAAGAAATTGTGTTCTCCATATTGGTACTGGGAATCCAGCCTAGTCCTCTTTAAAAACAATAAGAGCTCTTAATTCTAATCTACCTTTTAATCCCCCAAAGTAAATTTTATTTTAATTTATTGAGCTTTGCTCATTTTATTTATATGGCTGTTTTGTTCGCATGCTTGTATGTGTACCATATGTATGCCTGCAGAGCCAGAAAAGTTTGTCAGACCCCTGGGATCTGGAATTACTAAAGGTTTTGAAATATTGTGTGGGTTCTGTAACCTGAACCAAGAACAGTGAGTGCTCAAAACTGCTGAACCCTCTTTGAGCTTTCACAACAAATCCTCCAATGTAGCAAGATGCACTACTTGCATCTATATGCTAGAGAGGGGGGCAGAGATGCAGGTGGAGTGTTTTTCAAGACTGCTTTCTACATTGTTCATTATGTATTATTATTATTTATTGTTGCGGTTGTTACTGTCATTATTAAGGCAAATGTTCCCAGTGAACTTAAAGCCTACTGAATGTGTAAGGTGTCTCTCCCATAATCTTCAGGGGGGTGACTTTTTGCTTTTTACCCCAACTAGGCTGGAGTTAGATACCCATATTCATACCTGGCTTTTATCAAAGTGCTCTGAAATCTGAACAGAGTCCATCATAGTCACAACAGAAGCACTCCTTTGTGACAACTATATTGTTCCTGCAATATATTATTACAAGAAATAAGCATTTCTCATAAGAAATATGACCTTGAATTGAAATTTTAAATGTATGTAATATTAAGAAAGTCACTAGTCAAACTTAACTATTTAACCAAAGAAGAAGCAATGAAGCCTCTGTGAGTTAGATCCAGTAAATATATTTAGTCAGAAGTAAAAATATAAATTTCCATTTAAAAAAATCACAATGTAAATTATCTAACACTCAATTCAAAACAATAGTGGTGGAGATTGTCAATTATTGTCAACTTGATAGGATCTGGAATTACCAAAATTATCAAAATGTGGGTCTAAGGATTTGTTGCTTTGAAAAAGAGGTGTTTCTTTTGTTACCACAGAAGATAAGAACCTGAGGAATCCTTCCAGACTAATGGGGTTTGATGGACCAAGAGCCCCATGAAAGGTTGCTATGAACACCCCCAAAAAAGAAAATATTTCACCCAATAAAAACAGAAAGCAGTTTAGAGAGAACTATGCCCACATTCCCAAATATTTTTTTTATAAATGTCTCTTTACATTTAAAGGGGGATATGCTATAGAGATTTATATTGGTATGGACCTTGGTTTATTGATACAAACTTAAAGTCAATTTTGGTATATTATGAATATGTATTTCTGATCTTGATTAAGTTATTGTGTTTGTATAGTTCATTTAAAATTTAATATATGATTAGTAATCATCTATAATAGTCAAACTTGTACTCATGTTGCTTAGATTTTTCTAGATCTATAAAGATATAGTTCAGTTTGATAGGTATTCTTCAAATCTTTCAGAGACCTTCAGAATATGGCATTTAAATGTTGTAATCACTTAAGACTTTTCATGACAATGAGACACATCTGCTCTTGGCAGCACCAGTTACTTTAAGAGGAAGATGGGCATCAAAGAGGCTTCTTATGAAGTTTGTTAGTCATTTGGGCAAAAAATTGCTCTTGCCTGGACTGCTTGATGCTATACTCTATGACCAGACATGTAAGACCCACAGAAAAATGACTGCTGAACTTACCTAAAGATGAGACTACCCTTCTGGATATATGCTTCATAAAAGAGTCCACAAGACATTGTTCAGGAAACAGAAAACTGTGACTCACAAGCTTCTAGAACTGTCTTTAGATTTCCTGATTCATAGAAAAGTCTGCTAGATACTATGGGCTTATAGGCTGAAGATTGGATGCCCACAATGTTACAGAAGAATTTCGGGAGACTGTCCAGGCAGCAAGGTGTCTCTCTCAATTCTAGAGTTTTGGAAGTTGTTTAAAATGCACGTCCTAAGTTTACTTAGGTACTACAATATTCTTCTGGAGTCTTTGATGGAGTTGAATAGATAGCTATAGTTATAGTTTTCCTGAGTTACGATAAAATATAAATCAGATATATATGTTATAACTGCAATTTTTGCTTGATACCTGTTTTGTTATATATAATTTTGCTACATTAAAGTTAAAACCTTCCTTTTTATTTAAACAGAAAAGGGGAGGTGATGTGGGATTCCCTTATGAATGCTGCTATGACCATTTATTAATAGTGAAACTGCTTTGGACCTATAGCAAGGCAGAAATTACCTAGGTGGGAAAAACTAAACTGGATGCTGAGAGGAAGAAGGCAGAGTCAGAGAGAAGCTATGAAGCACCACTGCAGACAGACGCCAGAACTTTACCCGGTAAGCCACAGCCTTGTGATGATACACAGATTAAGAGAAATGGGTCAAAATAACATGTAAGGGCTAGCCAATAGGAAGCTAGAGCTAATAGGCCAACAGTGGTTTAATTAATATAGTTTCTGTGTGATTATTTCAGGGCTGAGAAGTCATGAAATGAGCAAGGAGACTTCCTACTATACATAAGTTTTACAAATTATCTTTTCTTTATTTCCAATCTTGGAATAATAATTGAATATTCTCCTCAATTTGTATTTAGAGAAATATGTCCTTCACAGGAAATTAAATGAAGGACTAATATTAACAGTACAATGTGACTGAAGTGTGTCATGTTCTATGGAAATAACAAGTATTAGTAACATCAACTAGTCTTTTCCAATATGACCATAAAAAGGTGGACATAACATTATACATGTTGACATCCAGTCATGTCATCACCATTTGTTGAAGATGCAATCAATTTTTGTATAATTTTAGCTTCCCTTCCCAAGTAATCAGATTGATGGTTACTTTAATTGTCTTCATAGAATTTCATCCAGTAACTGATGGAAGCAAATGCAGAGATACAAGCTAAGCAATGGACCAAATTACAACAGTCCAATCATAGAGAGGGAAGAACAATAATATAAGCAAAAGAGGTAATAATATAATTCTGAAATCCACAGAAACAGCTGACCTGAGCTTAAGGGAGCTCACTGACTCTGAATGACAGCTGGTAGACCTGAATAAGACAAAACTAGGCCCTCTGAATGTATGTAACAATTGTGTGGCTTTGGCAATATGTGGGACCACTGGCAGTAAAACTAGTATTAATTCCTAGTACATGAACTGGCTTTTTGGATCCTATTCCCTATGGAAGGTTGCCTTGCTATTCCTCAATACAGAGGGGAGAGCCTTGGTCTAAGATTGATAATATATAACAGTAATGTGTTATTAACATACTTAATTATATATGATATGTATTACATATAATTATCATATATAAATATATATAATTTGTATTGTATACAACATAATAAACTTAATTATACATACTAGTATATAATTATATTAATTATAATTTTAATTAAGTTTATTTATGTATTTTATTTATATGTATAAAAATAGATATATGTATTTTATATATGTTTATGAAGAATATATGTATAGATACATAATCTAAGCATATTATATAATTATATACTATATTTGCACAATACATATTTATCTAAATATATAATATATAAATGTACTTTATTTTATGACATTTAATATATATTAAATATATTAAATAGGACTATGCATATAATATTTTAAGGGTTTCTGGATATATGTAAATATATACATACATATTAAGTAAGTATATATCTATACATAAAATATAATGAGACCATGGTGGTAGCGAGGATTTTGCAGTCTGGCTGACTGGCACTCAGGGTGCTTCCTGATTTATACAGAACTCAGTAAGCAGGGATAGATTCATGTGTTTAATTTTCTCTCGTATATCTTTTAGTCATCATTCATACACCAAAACAGAACAGTCTTTTTTTTCACATCAACCCTTACCCAATTTCTAGGCAGCTCTTATGATTTCAAAGGACCCTAGAAAGAAAATCTCCAAGACAGCCTGTGCCGATTCCCACGTCCCAAGTAGTGCATTATTAACTCTTTCTTAAATTTTATTTTATTTAAATATTTTTTCCATTTATTTTACATACTGATTAAAGTTTCCCCTCCCTACTTCCTCCACCTTCCCATCTATCACCATCCCCACCACACTACCTACATCTCCATTCTGAAAAGAGCCAGGCCTCCCATGGGTTTGAACAATGCATGACCCAGTTCCTCCCCTTACATCAAGGCTGGGTGAGGTAATCCAGCATGGAAACAGGTTTCCAAAAGCCAAATAAGTGGCAGGCGCAGGACCTGATCTCAGTGCTAGTAGATTTACAAACAGACCAAGCTACAGAGCTGTCATATACATACAGAAGACCTAGGTCAGTCCCAAGCAGTCTTGCAACAGTTGTACCAGACTTCATTAGCTCTCCTGTAATCATATTGGTGACTACCCTAATTGTCATCAGTGATACACTATCCAGTAACTGATGGACTTAGATGCAGAGATCCACAGCCAAGCACTGGGCTGAGCCTCAGGAGTCTTATAGAAGAAAGGGAGGAGGATTTGCATAAGGAGGTTTATGACAGAAGAACCCATAGGAACAGCATTATTAACTTTAATGATCACAGTGACAAGAGGACCAAGAAAAATCCATGAGCTAAAGCTGCTGTAGTTATTATTCAATTTCTAGTAAAATACAATGTTTACATTTTATGTATTTATAAAATGTATTCATATGTCTAATCTTGATATTCATTTATTCCTTCATCATATGATACACAGTGACTTTATGAGTCAACTTTTTCTTCTTTTTTTTAATTTAATTTTATTTTTATTTTTATTATGAAAAAATTCCACCTCCTCACCTCCTCCCATTTCCCTCCCCTCCCTCCAGTTCCCCTCCCCCTCCCTCTCCAGTCCAAAGAACAGTTAGGCTTCCCTACCCTGTGGGAAGTCCAAGGTCCTCCTCCCTCCATCCAGGTCTAGGAAGGTGAGCATCCAAAGAGACTATGCTCCCACAAAGACAGTACACACACTAGAATCAAAACCCAGTGCCATTGTCCTTGGCTTCTCAGTCAGCCTTCATTGTCAGCCACATTCAGAGAGTCCGGTTTGATCACATGCTCCATCAGTCCCAGTACAGCTGTATTTGGTGAGCTCCCATTAGATCAGTCCTACCCTCTCAGTGGGTGGGCACACCCCTCACGGTCCTGACTTCCTTCATGTTCTCCCTCCTTCTGCTCCTCATTTGGACCTTGGTAGCTCAGTCCAGTGCTCCAGTGTGACTCTCTGTCTCTATCTCCATCCATTGCCAGATGAAGGTTCAATGGTGATATGCAAGATATTCTTCAGTGTGACTATAAGATAGGGCCAGTTCAGGCATCCTCTCCTCATCTGTCCAAGGAACAGGCTGGGGACATCTCCTTGGACACCAGGGAGCCCCTCTAGAGTCAGGTCTCGTGCCAACCCTAAAATGGCTTCCTTAATTAAAATACATGCTTCCCTGCTGCCATATCCACCCTTCCTCCATCCCTACTGTCCCATTACCCCAAGCTCTCCCCATCCTCCCCTTCTCACTTCTTTCTAACCATCTCCCCTTACCCCCACCCCCCCACCCTGAAGCTCCCAATTTTTGACTGGCAATCTTGTCTACTTCCAATAGGAAGATAACTATATATCTCTATATATAGTCATATATCTTTAAATATAGTTACATATCCAAGAGGATAACTATATGATTTTCTTTGGGTTCACCTTCTCATTTAGCTTCTCTAGGATCACAAATTATAGGCACAATGTCCTTTATTTATGGCTAGAATCCACTGATGAGTGAGTACATACCATATTCCTCTTTTTGGGTCTGAGTTACCTCACTCAGGATAGTGTTTTCTATTTCCATCCATTTGCATGCAAAATTCAAGATGTCATTGTTTTTTACCGCTGAGTAAAACTCTAATGTGTATATGTTCCACACCTTCTTTAACCATTCTTCCATTGAGGGGCATCTAGGTTGTGTCCTGGTTCTGGCTATTATAAATAATGCTGCTGTGAACATAGTTGAACAAATGCTTTTGTAGTATGATAGGGCATCTCTTGGGTACATTCCCAAGAGTGGTATTGCTGGATCCTGGGGTAAGTTGATCCCGAATTTCCTGAGAAACTGCCACACTGATTTCCACAGTGGCTGCACAAGTTTGCATTCCCACCAACAATGGATGAGTGTTCCCCTTACTCCACATCCTCTCCAGCATAGGATATCATTGGTGTTTTTGATTTTAGCCATTCTGACAGGTGTAAGATGGTATCTCAAAGTGGTTTTGATTTGCATTTCCCTGATCGCTAAGGATGTTGAGCATGACCTGAAATATCTTTTGGCCATTTGAACTTCTTCTGTTGAGAATTCTCTGTTCAGAACAGTGTCCCATTTTTTAATTGGGTTACTTAGCATTTTAAAGTCTAGAGTTAACTTTTTCTAAGTAAGGGAGTTCCTAACACCTATTTCTGTTATCATCATTCTTCATCAATCTTTGTCCACCAATATAAGTCCCTGGATAGGGCAGAGAAAACTTCAGCCAATCTAATTTTATTGCTGTATATGCCATGTATTCACCTCAGCATATAGTAGAAAGGGTCTTGTAATCTGTCATGTAACCAGTTCCTCTAATTGGTTAAATCTTGCTGGCCTTTTAAAGCTTATTTTATTCTGATTATCTTATTCCTGAGTGCCCAGGAGCAGAGGAGCAGATGTTTCAAGAATATCTCAGAGCCTCTTAAAGAGATCCCTGGCATCTATATGTGTATCATCATCTCCAGGGCATAAGGAAGACCTTGACATAGATAAGGATAGCTCCCTAGAAGCAGGAGGGGTAGTGTGTTCAGGACTGTTTGGGAGATTTAGAAGCAGTACTCCTGGTAGCAGGCATAAATGAGTCATAAAAAAATTCCCATCTATCCAATATCCCCAAGTTTTACAAATAATAAAAGCATGCAACAGGTGGAGATCAAAACAAAAGGGGAAGTTGGCCACAGTGATGATCATGCAACTCAGCAATGTTAAGTCAAGCAGCTGTACTGACTTTATGATTTTTGCTCTTATCATCAGTTATGGCTTAGTCAGGGACTAAGACATGACAGGAACCTGAACGCAGGAACCAGGGAAAAATGTGGCATGGACCCCATATTTTGTTCAGTTGGATTTTTTATCTTTTTTATTTTATTATTGTTATTAATTTATAAAAATTTCCACTTCCTCCCCTCCTCCCAATACCCTCCCATTCCCCCCACTCCCTCTCCTCCTCCCTCTCCAGTCCTAAGAGCAGTCAGGGTGTCCTGCCCTGTGGGAAGTTCAAGTTCCTCCCCCCTCCATCCAGGTCTAGGAAGGTGAGCATCCAAACAGACTAGGATCCCAAAAAGCCAGTACATGCAGACAAAACAAGTTCCAGTGCCATTATCAATGGCTTCTCAGACAGCCCTCATGTCAGCCACATTCAGAGAATCCGGTTAGATCACATGTTCTTTCAGTCCCAGTCCAGCTGGCTTTGGTGAGTTCTCATTAGATCAGTCCCATTGTATCAGTGGGTGAACGCCCCCCTCGCGGTCCTGACTTCCTTCTTCATGTTCTCCCTCCTTCTGCTCCTCATTTGGACCTTGCGGGCTCAGTCCAGTGCTCCAATGTGGGTCTCTGTCTCAATCTCCATCTATCGTCGGAAGAAGGTTCCCTCTGATCCTGACTTCCTTGCTCACGTTCTCCCTCCTTCTGCTTCTCATTTGGACCTAGGGAGTTAAGCCCTGTGTTCCATTGTGGGTCTCTGTCTCTATTTCCATCCATCGCCAGATGAAGGTTCTATGGTGATATGCAAAATATTCATCAGTATGGTTATGGGCCAAGGACAGTTCAGGCACCCCCTTCTGTGCTGCCCCAGGAACAATCTGGGGACCTCTCCTTGAACCTGGGAACCCCTCTAGAATCAAGGCTCTTGCAAATCCTAAAATGGCTCCCTTAGTTGAGATATATACTTCCCTGCTCCCATATCCATCCTTCCTCCCTCCCCCATCCCATTCCCCCATGCTATCCCCCATCCTCTTTTTCTCCCTTCTCTCTAACCATCTCCCCTTACTTCCACCCCCCTACCCCCCGTGCACCCAATTTTGCCTGAAAATCTTGTCTAATTCTAATATCCAGGAGGATAACTATATGGTTTTCTTCAGGTTCACCTTCTTATTTAGTTTCTCTAGGATCACGAATTATAGGCTCAAAGACCTCTAATTATGGCTAGAATCCACTTGTGAGTGAATACATACCATATTCCTCTTTTGGGGTCTGGGTTACCTCACTCAGTAAAGCGTTTTCTATTTCCATCCATTTGCATGCAAAATTCAAAATGTCATTGTTTTTTACCGCTGAGTAAAACTCTAATGTGTATATGTTCCACACCTTCTTTAACCATTCTTCTATTGAGGGGCACCTAGGTTGTTTCCAGGTTCTGGCTATTACAAATAGTGCTGCTAAGAACATAGTTGAACAAATGCTTTTGTAGTGTGTTAGGGCATCTCTTGGGTATATTCCCAAGAGTGGAACTGCTGGGTCCTGAGGGAGGTTGACTCCCAGTTTCCTGAGAAACCGGCACACTGATTTCCACAGTGGCTGCACAAGTTTGCATTCCCACCAACAATGGTTGAGTGTTCCCCTCACTCCACATCCTCTCCAGCATAGGCTATCAGTGGTGTTTTTGAGTTTAGCTATTCTGACAGGTGTAAAATGGTATCTCAATGTTGTTTTGATTTGCATTTCCCTGATCACTAAGAAGGTTGAGCTTGACCTTAAGTGTCTTTTGGCTATTTGAAGTTCTTCTGTTGAGAATTCTCTGTTCAGATCATTACCCCATTTTTTAATTGGGTTAATTAGAGTTTTAGTGTCTAGTTTCTTGTGTTCTTTGTATATTTTGGAGATCAGACCTTTGTCTGATGAAGGGTTGGTGAAGATCTTTATATGGAAAAACAAAAAATCCAGGATAGCCAAAACAATCTTATGCAATAAAGGAACTTCTGGAGGCATTACCATCCCTGACTTCAAACTCTATTACAGAGCAACAGTATTGAAAACAGCTTGGTATTGGCATAAGAACAGAGAAGTCGACCTATGGAATCGAATAGAAGACCCGGATACTAACCCAAAACCTATGAACACCTAATTTTCGACAAGGGAGCTAAAGGTATAGAATGGAAGAAGGAAAGCATCTTTAACAAGTGGTGCTGGCATAACTGGATGTCAACCTGTAGAAGAATGAAAGTAGATCCATATCTATCACCATGCACAAAACTCAAGTCCAAATGGATTAAAGACATCAACATTAATCTGACCACTTTGAACCTGATAGAAGAGAAAGTGGGAAGTAGTCTACAAGACATAAGCACAGGAAACCACTTCTTAGGTAGAACCCCAGTAGCACAGACAATAAAAAAATCAATGAATAAATGGGACCTCCTGAAACTGAGAAGCTTCTCTAAAGCAAAGGACACTGTCAGTAAGACAAAAAGGCTACCTTCTGACTGGGAGAAGATCTTTAGTTTGATTTTTTTTTGTAGAACCCAGGACGATCTGTTCAAAGATGAAACATTCTAAGTGAGTAGTTCCCTCCCACACCAAGCATCAATCAAGAAATGATCCACTGACTTTCCTATTGTTCAGTCTGATGGAGGTGACTCCTCAATTGGCAGTAACTTTTTCCAGAATACTCTAGCTTGAGTTAGGTTGACAACAGAGAAGTAAAACTTAATAGTAGAGCATGAAATTTTACTTAGTTGTACAGTTGACAACCATTGTGCAACAATGTTGCTAAGATCATTTATTTACAAATAAAGACGAAGGAAAGTATGAAAAAAATTGGTAGCAAGGGGAGGAGGGTGAGATGGCAGGAAAGAACTTTTTTCCCACTCTTCTAAGTCCTCCACTATGGTCACTATGGTTCTATAATATTCTGTAGCTGTATATTGCATCTCCTAAATAAAAGTAGAGAAAGAGGAAGGCAGAGAATATTGTAAATGAAAAATAAACAAAATGAAAAATGAAGTGGGACCTCTATTATTTCCAAACCAAATCAGTTCCATGTGGATACAGAAAAGAGAGTAATGTAATGCAAATTGTAATTTTGTAGCACAATCATCCCCCCAACCTTGCCTCAAACTTTATTACATTTATGGTTTTCTGCCAACTTCCAATTATAAGGATGTTTTCCAGAACTGTGTAAGGCAGTGTACTTCTTATGCACCTGTGACAGGCTTTAATTGTTGGCAAACTGACAACACCCGAAATCAATAAGCACGCAGTGATTCCCAGTAGTTGGTATATTGCTGTTCAGGCTTCATCTCCCTTATATGGAGCAATTCAAGTAATGTATCTAGGATCAATTTCTGCCAAGATTAGGATATTCCATCACCATGGAGTCTTGCTTACTATCATGCAACTTATTTAACTCTTTTCTCTCTTTATGTGATTTCTCTGCTTTCCTTATAAAATACCCTGTATCTCCCTGGCAGACAGTTTGTATGTGAATCCTTGTCTCATAGCCTTCTGGGTCGATCCTGACAAGAGTAAATAACACCACAATGCCTAAGAAGAAGATAATAAGGACAAGAGGATGGAATTGGACAATGCACCAGCAGGTGGCAACAAAGATTTGAGTCCATTCAAATAAGTGATCTAATGGGTAACTTCTGTGCTGCAAAAGTGATGACTAAGACTACGTTACAAGTGATAATTTGCAATGGGGGTAACATGGAAGACCATGAACTGGCTTATGCAGTGTGCATACGTGATATGATGGCGAAAATTGTTATAATGAATATAAAGTTGTTTAGTTCTAATGAACTCGATGTGCTCAATAAGGAAAACATTGCTTTTAAATCAGCTGACCACCCACTCACCTCATGGAATGAAAACATCTATTCCCTAACAACAGCTTTTAAAAACCTTTCTGCAGTTACAGTTAATTATATGTTCATGATCTGATTGTGACGTTAACCAAAGTGAATAGAGGTTTAATTCACCGAGTCAAAGTAGTTGTATCTGAATCAAGGACCTGATGCCTGGTTACAGAATGCATGAATATACATGATATTGACTCTTGAACAACCCAATGCCTGGTGCCAGAAAGCTTGAGCATAGATGTGATTGACTCTTGAACATCCAGAGCTCCTTAAATTATTTGGATGCTGAAATGTGACTTTTCTCCATGACATAAAGTAAGAACCTTTATTGTCTGAAAAATTTGCAAGGTCATTTTAGGCAGATACCTGACTAATTCATATTTATTCCTTGAAAGATGTGCATGTACCAATTGCCACAACGTGAAGCTGAAAACTTCATAAGAAAAAACACACCATAAGCTCAGAGTTGTAAAGGCTTTCTTGATTTCTATTTGGTTCCAAAAGGCTTTTCTTTGTGGACAGATTCACACATGGTGTACAACAGATGATTTTGGCAGTGGATAATTTCTGATTCCAGTTATTTCATTCTTAGGATCACAATAAGATATTAAAGTCAGGCAGTGGTGGTGCACACCTTTAATCCCAGCACTTGGGAAGCAGAGGCCAGCCTGGTCTATAAGAGGTAGTTCTAGAACAGGCTCCAAAGCCACAGAGACACTCTGTCGTGAAAAGCCAAAAAAAAAAAGACAAAAACAAACAAACAAACAAACAAAAAAACAGTGAACTTTAGTATCACAGGATAAATATCAAAAGTTGGTAGGTAATATTTAATAATTAAGAGTGCTAAGTGATATTGAAAAGATAACTCGGCAATTAAAAGCACTTCTGGAGAACCTCAGGTAAGTTTCAAGTAGCTCAGAATTGCTTATAGCTTCTAGTCTAGAGGAACTGAGTCCACTTTCTGGAGTTTGCTGCAGGTACCTGCAATTCATATGCTCATACCCACACAGTGTCTCAAGCTTATACACATGAATGCATTCTTTAAAGAAGATTGTTATACTATCATTGCTTGTGTACATACTTCCTTTTATATCATCTTCTCACTGATTTCAGGACCTCATTGCTTCTAATTCCCTTTCTTACTCTACATGAGTATCCATCTCTATGTCCTCTTCTGGGCCACCAGTATATATTGATATATCAACTATTCTTCTACTTAGTTCTATCTCTACCCAGCCAGCTGTAAGAAAATTAGTTCTTTTCATATAATCTTGGTTCCTTTCTGAAGCCTTAATCAGGACACATAAAATTGTAGATAAATATTATCTCACTAATCATTTTGTTTGAAGATTTAGTGGTGTGCACAATACTGCAATTTGGCTGGTGAGATGGCTCAGAAGACATAAGTGCTTGTCCATAAGCATGAATATCTGAGTTACAGCCCTCATATTAAAAGCTACATGCTTAGTCATGTATGTACCTGCAACCCTATAGGGATATTGGAGCAGAAAGAGAAGGAACTGAATGCATTTGAAAATTCGATTGGGCAGAGATAGAAGGAACTGGTCCCTGGTTGATTGGATTTTAACTCCAGATTAAGTCAAAGACCCTGTCTAGAGAAAATAAGAAATAGATACCGTGATTGGCTCTGTGAGTGTGTACATGGACGCAGGTACCCACTCAACACACACAGATAACTTAGTCATACACATGTACCCACAGATGAAATAAATGAACAGATACTAGGTAATGACTTTGTATCCATCATTAATAGTAAAATAGCAATTCAGTATATATGTGTGTAAATTCAATAATGTAACTATATCTGTGTGTTTTCTTCAAATAACTGTATTAGAAAGGCATGAAGGTATCAGAGAAGTGTTTTTAATTTCAGTATAATGAATTTATTTTAACTTGAAGTATATCTCAAATTAACATATTTTCTAACTATTTTATGTGGTAAGTTGTAGACAAAACCTAACTCAGCTGATTAGGAGACTGGGCTAATATCACATGATAGGAGTATTTTGAGAACTTCCAAATATTTACTTATTTAACAACTAATTCAGTTTCACATGAACTGAAGAAATTAACTAACTTCCTTCTCTCTTTAGAAGCTTGTTTTGGGATTGGCAGTGTCAATCTGAGTATCAAGGTTTAAATCAAGACTCGTGTATTTTACTTGTTAAAGCACTGTGTGTCATGGCCAGAAGTTTAAAATCAAGCCAGTATTTTACAACCTCTTTAACTAACACTTGCATTGGGAGAACTGAGAGTTGTACTGAAAAGCTGCTGGCTTTTCCACCCAGAAGGCATCAGCAACTTCAAACGAACTCTGCATGGTGCTGAAGAAGGCATAATCATGGTAATTGTATGTCCAGGTATTTCTAAGCTTATGAGGATTAGCATCTAATAAATGTAAAGACTGTCAAGCTTATGAAACCTTGGTAAAACTAGAAATTGCCTTTTTGATCATCAAACAGAAAATCCAAATTAAAAATCAAGTTTATCAAGAAAATCACTTCTCGGATAAAAAAAGAAACCCTGAGTGTCCTTGAAAGAAAATCAAATGGTCTTTCCTTGAATACATGTAGACATTCTTGTGATGGGAAGTAAGATACACAATAAAGTCAAGCGCTTAATTCTTTTCTCTCTATCATAGTTGTAAGCAGGTTTTTCTTTAATTCACGTAATGACTGAACAGTGTTCCATTCTCTTAAAATATACTAAAGAATAAAGTAAGACACTAAACATGAGTCTTTATTGATAAAACAGTCTTTGATTTCTGATTTTTGTCTGACATCATTTACTTCTGCCATTAAACATTTGCTTTTCTTTTAATTGAGCTCACTTTATTTTGCAATTCTATAAAATAGTCCTTAGAAATGATTTCAGGAGAATATGAAAATAAATAATATAATGTTAAAATTTAATATTCATACCTCAATGCACGTAACAATGTGTTGGCTTATGATAAACAATTAAGTATGCATCAGCACACATTGACACAGGGTGGATGGTGCATCTATTGTAATCTCAGTACTTGGAAGTAGGAAGGAGGAAGAGCAGGATTTCAAAGTTAGGTTCAGCTACAAAACAAGTTCAAGGTAGCCTGAGGTAAATATTATCCTGTCAAGAAGCAGAGGTGCAGGAAAAGAAAGGAAGAAAGAAGGAAAAGGAGAAGATGAAAAGAGAAATACCCATTGAAATAGAAATGACTAAGGCCTTAGATATTTGAAGTTGGCTGTCCTGTCTCTGTGGCTCATATGACACATATTTTGATTTTTTTGTTAGAATGTAGCTATATCATCTTGAATCCAAATCCTTATAACAGAAATGCTCTGAAAGACCTAGACAGTCAAAATGAGACTAAACTTAAATGGTGCTAATCACTCTAGGAACTGTCCTCTGTACCTTTCTCTACTTTGTGAATGCCCTTTGCCCTTATTCCTAATTGTCCTTTCTCACCTAGACTTTAATTATCATTAATATTTATTTTATTTTTATTATTGATATTTGTCTAATTTTCATGTTAATTTGATAATACAGCAAGATCGATTGTTACATCTTCTATAGTATAGCTGGGTGTTGGTTCTAACTAGTGTATGCTTTCTAAAGGATCTTGTTATATTGAATTTAATCTTATGTAAGACTTGACAACCTTTTGTTCCCTTGAGAAAATAGCTGCCTTTATAAATTCAGATATTCAAAGCCTGTGTTATCTGAATTTTAAAATATCACATATATTTTTATTACCCACTTAAAAACCAGTCAAGAGATCACTCAATCATTAATTGGTTTAAGATGTATTTTCATCTAAATGTCATTAATTTCTTGAAATTCTCTCACATAGCATATAAAAATCAATTTAACACATCATAAATAAAAAAAAGATTAACAAAAACTTGGTCCTATGTACTAACCACTTCTATGTCAACTTGACAAAGGTGAGAGTCATCAGAGAGTAGGGAGCGTCAATTGAGAAAATGCCTCCATAAAATCATGGTGTAGGCAAGGCTGGAGGGTATTTTCTTAATTTATTATTAATGTGAGAATGCCCAGTGTGCTATGTGTAGGGACAGCCACCCTGAACTGATCCTGAGTTCTATAAGAAAACAGGCTGAGCAAGTAATAAAGAGCAAGCCAGTAAGCCATACTGCTCAATGATTGTTGCATCAGTTCCTGTCCCAGGTTCCTGTCTGTTTGAAATCCTGTCTTGACTTCCTTTGATGATGAACTCTTATGTGGAAGAGTAAATTGAGTAAATCCTTTTGATGTTGTAGGGAGGGGGCCCCTTGTTTGTCCCAGGCACCCCTGGCTAGCTTACACCTGAAATAACCACACAGAAACTTTATTAATTAAAACACTGCTTGGCCATTAGCTCTAACTTCTTATTGGCTAACTCTTACATATTAGTTTATCCCATCTCCATTAATCTGTATATCATCACATGGCATTGGCTTACCAGAGATTCTAACTGGTGTCCATCTCAGGCGGAGGATCCATGGCTTCTCTGACCCTGCCTTTCTTCTCCCAGCATTCAGTTCTGTTTTCTCTGCCTACCTAAGTTCCACCCTATCAACTAGACCAAGGAAGTTTCTTTATTCATTAACCAATGAAAGCAACACACAAACAGAAGGAACTCCTACACTATTTCCTTCCAAAGTTGTTTTGGTCATGGTGTTCTTAAGATATTGTAAATATGGAATATATAACACATAGTCAAATAAATTTGAATTTTGCTGCCTTTTGATTATAAAGAGAGCTAACTTTCCAAACTTAATAAAAATATACAAATCAAGCAATTTCTATCTAGAAATCCAGCCTACACTAGAATATACTAGAATGACAAATGCAGCTTAAATATCTTAACTACACTCTTAAAAAAAACAAGTAATTAATGAGCCCATGTCAGTAAGTTAAACATGAGCAAGGAAGTCAGGATTGCGAGGGGTGTGTCCACCCACTGAGACAATGGGACTGATCTAATGGGAGCTCACTAAGGCCAGCTGGATTCGGACTGATGGAGCATGTGATCAAACTGGACTCTCTGAATGTGGTTGACAATGAGGGCTGACTGAGAAGCCAAGGACAATGGCCCTGAGTTTTGACTGTACTGCATGGACTGGCCTTGTGGGAGCCTAGTGTCTTTGGATGCTCACCTTCCTAGACCTGGAGGGAGGAGGGAGGACCTTGGACTTCCCACAGGGCCGGAAACCCTGACTGCTCTTAGGACTGGAGAGGGAGGGGGAGAGAGAGTGGGGGGAGTGGGAGGGTATTGAGAGGAGGGCAGGAGGTGGAAATTTTTAATAAATAAATTAATTAATTAAAAAAAGGACACACACGCGCACGCGTGCGCGCGCGCACACACACACACACACACACACACACACACCTAGCAGCATTTTACTTGTATTTTAATAAATAGAGCTTGCCTGAGGATCAGAAAAGTAAAACAGACACATTGGCCAGCCTTATCAGCCTTATACACCAGATAACAATAACACACACCTTTAATTCCAGTAGCCACACTAGCTTGCCATAGAAGCTAGGCAGTAGCAGTACATGTCCTAATCCCAGTACTAGAGAGAATTATAAAACAGGAAGAGACAGTGTTCAGTCTCAGTTTCATTCTGAGACTTCCTGGAGGCAGAATAGTCATTTTTAGATCGAGGTTGAGGTATGAGCCAGAGGCTGACTGCTTTGATTTTCCGGTCTCCAAGTTGAATTCCAATAACTATCTCTGAGTTTTTACTAATTGTGCTTGACACACACAACACCACACAACATAATAACAGAATTTAAAGAAACAAACACTTCTCATTGATGCCTCAATATAAATGGTCTCAATTACTCAATTAAAAGACACAGGTTAACAGGATAGATATGGCAACAGGCTCCATTCTTCTGTGGCATCCAAGAAACACACCTAACATTAAGAATAGACCTTGTTTCAAAGAAAGTGTAAGGATGCAGTAAGATATTCTATGCAAATTTATCTAAGAAGCAAGCTGGTGTAGCTATTTTAATATCTAACAAAGTAGACTACAACAAAAATAAGCAACACTGGGGAAGAACATTGCATACTCCTCAAACAAAAAATCCACCAAGAAGACACTGCAGTTTTAAACATATATGCCCCAAAAGACAAGGGTTTCCATGTTTTTAAAAGAAATATTACTTCATCTTGAATGAGATATTAGCCCACATAGACTAACAGCAAGCACAATAACCTTTCACCAATAGATAAGTCATCCAGACAAAAACTAAACAAAAAAATACTGGAGCCAACTGGCATTATGAACCAAATGAACCTAACAGCTATTTACAAAATATTTTACTCACACATGAAAGAATGTGCTTCTCAACACCTCATAGAACTTTCTCCAAAACTATGACACAAAGCAAGACTACACAAATAGAAGAAAATTGAAATAATACCCTGTAGAAGGCCGCAACCACACTCTCCACCATAGATGGCGCTGCACCGCCAGGTGAGCTAGAAAGCTCACACGTGTTGGTATTTTTCCACTACTCCCAAGGTATCACCTGGGACTGGGAGCAGCGGACCAATCCAAGAGTGACACGTCCGAAGCAGGGTCTGTTTCCTATATAAGGGATGGGTTCCATCATATCTGGGTCTCCGCCATGTGGCTTATGCTCTAGCTCCCAAGAGACATAAAGCTTTTCTGCAGAAGAATCCTGTGTCCCGCGTGGTTCTTGCAGGCGAGAGGAAGCGCGGGGCAATACCCTAAACCATATCTGACCACCATTGAGTATAGCTGAATATCAACAACATAAAAGACAGAAATCTTATAAACACACGGAAACTGAACAACTTGCTGAATGAAAAATGGGTCAAGATAAAAGCTAATGACTTTCTACAAATGAAATAAAGTGAATATAAAGCATACCCAAACTTGGGACCCAATGAAGGTGGTTCTAAGAGGCAAATTCAGAGAGCAGATTACTTACATAAAAAAAATTGGAAAGATTTCATCTGTGCAACTTAACAGCAGACTTGAAACCTCTAGGGAAAAAAATGAAATGAAATCAAACAAAAGAAATAGAAGACAAGAAACGATTACACTAAGAGATAAAATAAATACAATAGAAATGAACAAACAATCCTAGTCATCAAAGAAACAAAGGATTGATTCTTTGAAAAAATCAATAGACTAATAAAATTCTTATCACAATTAACTAAAAGGCAAGAGAGATGACCCAAATTATCAAGATTAGAAATGTAAAGGGGCACATATGAAGAAACACCGTGGAATTCCAGGGAAACTTAAGGACAAACTTTAAAATAAATAATCCAACAAATTAGGGCTTTTCAGGGCTCAGGAAGAGGATGCAGGAGGAGTGTTCTTTCTACATACATATGGCTTACAGTTCAGTATTTTTATGGAATTTTTGAGTGTGTAAAGAATGGGTTTCAAGTGTGTCTTTGTCTCCTTTCCTTTTGTTGGTCTTGTCTAATTTCAATGTATTAGTTTTGTTTAACATTATATTATTTAATTAATTAGTGTCCTTTTGAAGCCACATTATTTTCTAATGGAAGACTGAAAAAGGTTGTGTTCAGAAGGATAGGAGGCATGCAGGAAGTAGGAGAAATATAAGAGAGAAAACCATAAGCAGGATATACTATGTGAATCAAAAATCTATTGTCAATAAACTGTGTAAAAAAGAAAGATAAATACAATTAAATTAATTTCCAGCATACACATTTTTGAGATGGCAGTTTAATTATAAATTTATGCCTTTCCTTCCAAATCCTCTCAATACTGTTCCCCTTTTTCTGTTAAATTCACGGCCCCCTTGGCAATAACAATTAATATATATAATATATTATAATATATATATATATATATATATATATATATAACCTTTTAGTCCATATAAATGTTGAGTCCATAGCATATATGGTTTTATGACTAACCTACAAGGACCACCTCTGCCACTCACAACATTTTCAGTCAACTGTAATCTTATCTGTAGGCTTCAAGTCTCACATGCTTATCTCTATCTAGTCTGGTATATTCATTTTTGTTATACTTGTTTATCTATCATTTGGGCGGTCATGTTTGTGAAACCTTACTGGTGCAGCTTCTGTTGTTATGAGGAGATACAATCAAACAGCAGATTCCCTAATCCTCAGGCCCTTACAGTCTTTTGACCCTTCTCTCACACCTTAGGTGCAGGAGTGTGCTGTAGATGCATCCACTAAGCCAGGACTCTGAAACTTTTCATTTTTATTACTTGTGATTTTCTATGTGATCTGTGCAGCAAAGAAAAGTTTCCTTAATAAAGGGTGAAGATTGTACTTATGTGTGGTTATGAGGATGGATGTTGCATAGGTTGTTGTTAGGAATTGTGCTGTATAATTTTGACACTTGAAGAAATATTAAAATGTTTAATGGAGTTCAGGGATTTTTGTCCAAGGCCACATAATATAGTTCTTACATGTAAAACACTAGTTAATGATGCTTATATTTTAGAAGAAGGATGTGTATGAAAGACTGGGAAAAGTAGCCCCAGTTCTCTCAAATTCCCACAGACAAGTTTTCTAACAAGATGACTCCAATTTAGTATTTTATAGTACTGCTCCTCCTTAATCAAGAGTTATGGACCCTTATTGTGAATTCTTAGCAAATTAAATCATATTATTCATCACTGAATAAATAAAGTGACTCTAAAGAACTTTAAGAAAATGTGCTTGGGATGAATTATTTATCGTAACTCATAAATGCTAATATAATGATATGTAATTGTTTAGTTTAGAACACTGACCTTATTGGTAAAATGAATCTCTTTCTATTATCCAAATTAATTTACTTTATTTAACAAGAAAAGATTCTTGGAATGTCTGTCTATTCCAATTTCACATTTTAGACTTGGACTTAATTCTCATTTTTCCACATAGACTGAGTTCAGCAATAGAAAAGAGCATTTTATTTTCTTCTAACATATTTGAGATGCTTACCATTGGATGTGTAAACAAAATCTATCCTTTTTACAACATCTAGGCTGACAAGTTAGATTACTTTAATTTCTTATCCCAAGGAGGAAATGAGAATCCAAAACATCCATTGTAGCTTAAAATATAGATTTAAAGAAATGTATTGTCTTTCTCCACTGAAGGAAGTTCAGCCCTAAACCACCCGAAAAGCTTATGCAGTCCTTAAACTAATGTATCAGATTCAAACTTGAGAAGATGGCTCGCTGAAAATAAGTGCTTGCTATGCAAGCATAAGGCCTGACTTAGATCACAGGAACATGAATGAAGACAGACTTGATAGTGTAAAGCTGTAATTCTACTATTCCTGTGCTGAGATAGAAGGAAATGTTTGTGAACCAACTACACTGACACATGTACAGACAAAAAACAAGATTCCCTCCCTAACGCGAATGAATTATAACCTAAGTACCAACATCCAAGATTGTATTCTCTTATCCACTGGTGCCACATGACAAGTATGTCCCTTAAAACATATATAAAATCTTACTTTAAAATGACAACTTATGTTATTAGAAAATATTTCTTTAGCTCCTTCCAAGTGGTGTGTTTACTGCATAGATTCATAATTATGTTGCTTCTATGTGTGACCATAGACAACGGCATTGCTTGTTAAGAAAAGAAGAAATAGAAGGAAGGAGGAAGTAAGGGAAAACAAAAACATAGTTTACTTGAAGTCAAAACATTTTTATGATGGGGAACTTCTCTTTATGAAATAAAACTTCTTTTACTTTAAGCATGTAAATTTAGAAGGCTTATAAGAGAATTTTATTAAGAATCAAAATGATACTAGGCTCTGTTTTCCAAATATTCTTGTGGATAAATAGATCAAAATAGAAAATTCTGCAATTAAATCATATCATTAATAGAACATTAATAACAGAACACAAACCTCAGGAATTAAAACTAATGCACATATATTTCCTTTCCTCTTTATGCCATATATTTGATTTCCCCTTAATATTTAATAATTTACATATTTGGCTAATTTAGTTTTCAAAATTGCATCAGTATTTTTTTCTCAGAAATATGCATTGTTTGCAATAAATTTGGTAATGACTTTTTAAAAAATTAATTATTAGAAGTTTTATCTCATTAAAATTTATTCCTTTAATACAAATCTATATTTTGTTTATTGTATGATAATTAAGATAATTTCTTTTTACAACTGATATTAAGGGTGTTAACTGTTTATAGTTTGTCTTAACATACCCTTTGCATGATATTTGTGGCTTACATACTAAATCTTTTTATAAATATACACAAGCTTCTACTCAGATTCCTGGTTGCAAATTGTGAGGGAAGAGTGAAAAATCAAAATTTCAGTTTGCATGTGTCCGATTTCTGTGCAAAAAATACAGATTGGTGCTTCAACTAGCAATTGTATTCTCTTAATTTTGACTCAATGCTTCATAGAATTACCTCTCCCTGATCTGTATAATAACAGAATTTAGAGTGTGCTGCTGGGCATGGCTGGGACAAGGGTTCTGGTCTCTTTCCCACTGCTGTTGATTGCTTGTAGAACACCTGCAAAAGAGACCTGTTGCTTCCCATTTTCAGACTAAGTCATTTTACTCAGGGAGATAGAATGAGTTGAGTTTAAAGCGAACAATGAAACAATGAAGGAACAAGGCATAGACCCAGAAGCAATTTTTAAAAATGTTCAATAATTTGTTTTGTTTTGCTTTGTCTTTGTTTTTTGAAATCTTCTCTTAAACTAAGAAGCATTAAGTACATGTCGATAATCCCAGCTTGTCAAAAGTCTAAAACAAGAAGATCAGTAGGAACCAAGTTTAAGATTATCCCGGGTCACATAGAGCTTCAAATAATTTGCTTGGAATAAAAGTCAGGTTAATATGGTAGAGGAAAAAAAAATAGAGAAACACAATGTTACTATGTGTTAACTGTTATTGTTTAGTTTAGATTTAAAAAAATGTTTATTTAACCATTGCTATTTGGGGATTGGTTTCAAATTGGAACATGTTTGCTTGTATCTCATATACATGGAAAATAAAGCTGCTTGGGAATCTTTTGTTTCAGTGGATTTTGAAAATGAGAAGGTTTCATAAAAAGGTATTCTGAATTAAGAAATTGCATATTTAAAATTCAGTTTGTTCTGATAACTCAAAAACATAATGGATATAAATATATGAAAGTCACTTCAAATTTGTTTCTTATAAGATTAGATGACAAGCAGACCCTCTGTTCTACTCTCTGTCTATTTAATTGGTTTCTGTACCTTCTGAGATGATGTTGTCACACATTTGTTATTATCAAGACTAGTTCATAGAAATAGCTCTGAGAGACTATTAGAGTCAACAGAAACAAGTAAATTCAGATATTTGTATTCCAATAGAATAATCTTCTAAAGATCTTTGAATTTTTGGTCAAAGGACTAATCTAAATATTTCTTGTGTTCATTCCCTATATTAACGATTCTATTATATATCATGAATTATATCAATATTTTGTTACCATTGATTCAATGAGTCGGTTTGTTCATGAGAAAGTTAAGATGCAGTGTGTGTAACTTCCAGACATATTTCTTTATCCATGTGTTCTGAACACAAAAAAATTGTTATGTAAATTTAACTTATAAGGCTAGATAAGTATACCTATATCTTTAGAATCCATGTCATGATAGTTCATTTATCAATAATGTTCTTAATATGTGGCATTTTGAATACAGTGATGTAATAATTTATAGACAATGCTAAGCGTATTTGCAATTGATGATTAAAGCATATTAATGTAAAAATTATATTACTTAATATTTTAATCATACAACTAATTTGCCTCACAATTGAAAAAACAAAATAATGAAAAGTGTTTTTTCAAAGTATATATGATCATATTAATAACATTTCTCTTTCTTTTCATCAGCTTGTGGTTTTTGAATAAAATGATAGATGTTACTGTGATATTTATATATATATTTATATAAATTTATATTTATTCTTCTATTTTTATATCATCATGTATTTATTGTAAATGACATATATAGTAATTATCTCACATTTTAAATTATTTTATGGAGACATTATCTTGCAAATGAAATCTATCCCTTTTCCTTTTAAAGACAGGGTCTCAGTATGTAGTTAACCCGCAACTTGTTATGTAGGAGAGGTTTAAAGTTAACTGTCAGATCTCCTGTTCTGTCCTCTATATGCTGGGTTTGAAGGTGTATAACACCATGCTTATTTTGTGGCTCTGGAGATTATGTTAATGCATGCCTCTTCACTGAACCACTTCTTAATTGGACATTTCAGTTATTCTTATTAGCATCTGTCTGTCTACAAGTCGTAAAAATAAATATTTGACCTTGGAAATCTCTGTTGTTTAATACATTTTCCTAAAATCTTCTGTAGATAACTTCAAATAATGAGTAATTTGATATTAATTGTGAAAGTCATCTACAATGGGATAGGCAACTACCCAAATATACCTCAATTCTTCAATTGCAGTCACTATTTCATATATGTATATGTATACACACACACACACACACACACACACACACACACACACACACACACTATCTTTCTTTTTCCCCCTAGAGAACCCAGCACCAATAAATTTTTAAGAACTCTTTAACAGCCATGTATGTTTTTTTAATTATTATTTTTTGTGACTTTTTAAATAATAGTTTTAAGCACTAGATTTACTCACTATTGTTTCTCATTGAAATATTGAGTATTTAATATTTAATCTAATTTATTGCTGTTCCAATGTATAGTATTATCCTGATGATACATTAAGTTTTTATAGTAATTTGATAACATTGGCTAAGAGGTAAAGTACAGACCAGTGTAAATAACTGTCCTTGGGTATTAATTTGTTTTTATCTTTCAGATTCTTTACTGAATATTAGAACAAATATAGGGCTAAAACGATGCTGAATACAAACAGGGAAGTTTCTAAAAATGTCCTTAGATCCCTAGGCACTGGTGTCTTACTTCGCTTAAAGGATCGTGAAGATCGTCTTTATAAAAATGTAATGCATTATACAATGCAAACATTCAGCATCGATAAACACAGATATACACATCCATGCACATGAACATGCATATGTACACATGTAGACATTCAGACACTCAATGAAATCATGGGCAATTCTTTTAATTTTTAACTTAAGACATTTAGCTATTTTAATCTGCTTGTGCATAATATGACTCCTCAATATGAAAATGTGTATGTAACATGTAATATTTTTGACTTCAATATTTATAAACATATTTTGGTAGGTTACTGTCTTAAAAACTATTTTAAAAATCACAAAGTACATTTTTTCATTTATATATGTTTGATTTAAATTGCTTCTTCAACATGGTGAAACAAAATTTAGTTCACAGAATTGGTTCAAGAAACTGGCTATTGTACAGGATCATATGGGGCCCTAATATGTATCTATAGATACATGGATTTTAACAAAATCTCAAAATAACAATCATTAGATTTTATCAGTAAAGACTTCGGAACCAGATACTGGTGTGAAAGCCTGCTAGCTCAGAAAAACCTACAAAGCACCCAGCTGGCCTTCCTCCTCAGCCAAGGTTGCTGAAATCCTGTCTCTTATCACCTCAAACAAAAGGACAAACTTAATGTCCCTCCCTTCTACTTCCTGTGTTTCTGTCTGTCCTCCTTCCCATCAATTGGTTGCTTGCTCTTCCTTTGCACCTAGGGTTGACTGTATTTAATCCTGTTTACAATATTCACACAAAAATCTATTGGATTAAAGGTGTGTGTTACGGCTCAACCACACACAAATAGAAGCAGATCTTTCCAGTAAATAACACAATCTTGCAGTTCTCAGTGTGAAAAAAAATATCTAGCATCAAAAAAAAAAAAAAGCATTTGCTCTTAGATTATCTACTCATCCAGGTTTCAGACAGACAGGGAGCTAGGGGAGGGGTCTTGTTTCTAGGGCATTTATGAATAACTACATTCATGTTTCTTTGGGACATTGGTAGGATTCATGAGAGGCAAGTAGCTGCTCCAGACATCTAACAACCCAAACCCAGGGGCATTTTAAACACCTTACACTGCATCACCAAAACAGGTTATCAACAGTGTTCAGAAAGAGAAAACCTACTGCTGCCCTCCCCAAGCCTACCCTTTCCCAGACAGAGTTTGTTTTTCTAAACCTCTGAAGTCAGGTGATGGCAAAGAAAAACAAACAAACAAACAACAAACAATTAAAAAACTTGATAACGTTAAGTTTAACTAAAAACTAGGAGATGTAGGAATATGACTTTCCTTTCTGCTAAAATAAACATTGAGTAAAAAAGGCAACTTTTCAAACCCCTAAAGTACAAGTCTAATTATAAACTCTTAAATAGTGTAAAGTGAGCACTAAGTGAACCTGATAGGTAAATTAACGCCGCCGGCCAATCGAATGCAATGCTCAGGCTTTGACACTTTAAAAAAAAAAAAAATTCCCTCCTTCCTAATACTGAGATTGAAAGTGGATTTCTAATTCTTATTCCACTCATTACTTAACGGGAACACCGAGGTCACAGCAAATAAAGCAGTGTGAGTTAATGAGAACAGCTTTAGCCAAAGAGGAGGTATTTCTCAGAGTGCTTCGAGTGCTTCACATATATTAAGAAACCCCAGCTGAATCGATTTAATAATGTTGGGATTTACACAATTATTACAGAACCTTCATTATTCACCCCGTCTGCACATACCACAGCACAAATGAACATCTCAGCCTGGCGGTATTAACACTGCCATTTCCTCACCCATTCCCAGACCATCTGCTCGGCGCTGATCACTCACCGCTTTAGCATTTAACAGTTACCCAACTGCAACTTAGCAGATTTGTGTACTCTTGCAAACAGCTGGTTTAATAACTGCTTCAGAGCTTTTGGATAAAGAAATTATTTTGTAGTTCTTTATAATAGTCTTTTTTTTTTCAATTGACGCCTCTGAGGAAGGAGTTTTACACTTGCTCCATTTATGCATCTGCAAGTGCTCGTAATATTTCTTGTCACATTTGGAAACCTATCTTCAATATTTATAGTGCGGTAACGTGGGAATCTTTATTACCATTCTTGTTTTTGCCATTTGTTTGTTCAAATGTCTCAGAGGACTGGCGCAAAACCTTTGTGAGAATAATTCAGAGGAACAGAACTGCATAAATTTGAGTTTTTGAGTTCCGATCTCACTGATAAAGAAAATATTTTTAACTGGACCTTGGGAGCTCAGTCCGTTGCTCTGCTGAGGGCCTCTGTCTCTATCTCCATCCTTTGCCAGAC
Source organism: Myodes glareolus (assembly GCF_982192425.1). NCBI lineage: Eukaryota > Metazoa > Chordata > Mammalia > Rodentia > Cricetidae > Myodes > Myodes glareolus. Next base: position 8,958,345 of record NC_142050.1, read on the forward strand.
GAAGATTCTATGGTGATATTCCAGATAATCATCAGTGTGATAGTGGGGCAAGGACAGTTCAGGCACCCTCTGCTCTGCTGCCCAGGGACCTAGCTGGGGAAATCCCCGTGGACACCTGGGATCCTCTCTAGAGCCAAGTCTTTTGACAACCCTAAACTGTCTCCCTTAATGTAGATTATCTTCTTCCCTGCTCCTACCTCTGCCCTTCCTCCATCTCTACTCTCCCACTCCCCCAAGCTCTCTCCAGTCTTTCCCTTCTCCCTTCCCTCTCCTACTCTCCCCTTTCAAGAACCCTACCCTGACCCCTACACCCACCCCCATGCTCCCAACTTTTGCCAGGCAATCTTGTTTGCTCCAATTTCCAGAAGGTTCCATATATGTTTTTCTTTGAGTTCACCTTGTTATTTGGCTTCTCTAGGCTTGTGAACTATATAGGCTTAATGTCCTTTGATTATTGCTCGAGCCCACTTATGAGTGAGTACATACCATATTCATCTTTTGGGACCCTAGTCTATTTGGATGCACAGCTTCCTAGGCCTGGATGTAGGGAGGAGAGCCTTGGACTTCCCACAGGGCAGGGTTCACTGCCCTCTTTTAAACAGGGAGGGGGAGGGAAGAGGGGGAGTGGAGGAGCAGGACAGGAATGGGAGGGGAGGAGGAAGTGTAAATTTTTGAATGGAAAAAAAAAACAAGAGGATATGGAGAGTAGGCAAACTATGGGACAGACTAACAGATACATGAATGTTTTATTGAGGGTAAAAGCTTACTTTGTTTTTCATTTTTTTTCTTCTGTTCTACTACCCCAATGTTTCTCTTCTTCTTCATTTTATTTTCCCTTAGGGCTTATATATTCAATTAAAACTATTAAAGCAATATAAAAATTTTAAAAAAAACTAAAAGTGTAGAATAACTTTATATATCAATCTTATTACTAGCTGAGGGATATGTTTTGAATATTGGGTTATGTATACTTTTGTATTAAAATTATACTTATTCCACTCTATAAAAAAGAAACTATTTTTTAAAAAAGGTTTCAATAGTCCAGGTCCTTAACTAGCAATATTTCTCTTGGAACAGTTTTTAAGTTACATCTGTGAACTTTTGCTCTTTTAGGGATCAGAGGAAAGCCAGGGATTACTTCTATGTATTAACTTACCCTTATCTGTTGCTACATTCTGTTTTGGTTACTATGTGTGTCTACTGCAGTTCAATGGAGTACATCCTATTCATACGTTTTTGCTTGTTTAAAATTAAATAAACAAGTAAAAGGAAAAAGCTACCAAGTCTTACGGTTTTACAGACTAGATAAAATTTTGTTAAGGCTCTGTTAGTCAGATGTTCGGCCATTTCTCAGTTTATACAGTGTGTTCATCCGTACAGGGAGATTTTCAGTTCTGAATGCAATTACCTTTCATTCTCCAACTTTCCAGTCTTCTCACTATGAACTACGAGTGTGATTGTGAGGGAGATGGCTATCTCTACAAGAAATCTTTGAGCTCTCTGGTACTACTGTTATTATCCAGTTATATTTGCACTCTTCTGCTCACAATAGTCTTCTAGAATAGATAAATGCTATATCACTTCTTACCTAAGTTTTGATTTTTAAAATATTTCATACATGCGTACTGTATTCACATCATTTCCATCTCCCTCTTTTCCTCCTCTACCACCTTCCATACTGTCCACTACTCCCTTATTCTTTAAGTATTATAGTTACACACTCATGAGTTCATTTAGTGTTGCTCATGAATATTGGCTTAGGGCTGAGCATATGGGACTGAATGAGCAGCCCTGAGGTTCATCCCTCTAGACGACTGTGTCTTCCTCTCCCAGTAGTCCTTGGTTATGTGTCACTGTCCAGGTAGGAATCTCTTGAGTTTTGCCTGTACACATTTAAAAATATTATTCATTTTGTAAACCTGATTAGTACATTATTTTATTAAACCCTAAAAAAAGGATACAAATTTCATATAGGTGGCTGCCCCAGTAAGACAGCTATATAAGAAAAATCATACTTTTTTCAAATGCAAGTATGTATTTATTTGCTGCATGTCTCAAACCACTACAATTTAATGCCATAGAAGGACAAACATTAAGTAGTAGTTATATTGTGGGTCCAGGGTTTGAGGCTAGAAGATTCAGGTTTCCAGCCCATAACTTAGAATAAACCTACATTCAAGTTGTGGGTGCAACTGCTTTTTTACCTGGTGATTCATAATGACTGTTGGGAAGCAATTGTGTTTCTTTGGTCCATTGTGTTCCTTTCCTGGTTATCAGTATATGGCTGCAGTTCTGGATATGTGTCCTAATATAGATAGGACTATGTGACTGGATGACATCCTAACAACTTGGTTACTATATTCCTGCGAGGAAAATGTGTGTCAGGGACCAGCCTCAACAAAAATACCTCTTGCCAAGGTAGAGGCATGGGGATTTAGAAATATAGTAAAGAAAATGTAGAAGCAAATGAAAATAACAAAATGGAGAAACATTAGTATTGGGAGGGAATTCCAGTGAGTACTAAAATTCACCCATGTTTAATTTCCAACTGTTTAAAAATACCTCTAACATCAAAATGTAGGAGGAAGACAAGAAACTACATTAACATGATACAAGGAAATGAACATGCCAATTAAAGCTGTAGGCTACATTCTTAGTTAAACATTCTGATGCTATAACAAAACAAGGCTTGCTCACACCCTATACCAAAACATTCTGTAGGCAATCCACTCTCTTAAAAGAATTGAAGTCTTAGTTGGGTCTTTAGACTTTTGTTTGAGGTATGGACATAGCTACTTCTCCAGTCCTTGAGAACTAGGTATGGTTATTAGCCACAGCTGTGGATAATAACATTGAGAGAACAGAACTTCCAGGTGGGAACATTGTTTGAGGTAAAAGTACATTAACTTTGAAGGAACTAAGGGTAAGTTCCAACTCTCTGCCCTTTGGTCTACGTGAAAATAGGCTCACATTTTTGGGCCTTCACAAATGCTTATCATGATATTTAATCTTGATAGGTGCATTGGTTGATAATGCATAATATACCTTATGTATATTAGAAATGATTCAATACATCTTCTCCTTCATTAAATAAATAAATATTGATAAATAAAAGACAGGGAACTAGGCTCCATCTTTTAGGTTGCAAAAGCAACAGTGAACTCATTCCAAAACCGTCAATCTCATACATTTTAGAAATTTCAAGTTGCTTTGAATTGCTTTCTGAGAAATTAATTTGTTGTTGTAATGATTAATATTTTAATTTTGTGTGAAGCTAGTACATATTTTCTGAAAGTAAAATTTAAGACAGTGCATGGGCAATTTAATGATTTCAACAAAAGTAACAAAAGGAAATTAGAAAAAAATATTTACATAATTTTGTTGGATTGTTGCTGCTCATTAGACAAACACAGAAGGCAAACTGTGCTTTGCTCCTTTCTCCATGTTATTTTCTATTTATCAAAATTAAACTTTCTCCAATAGAATAAAAGAAATTAGGAGTTTATTGAAGTAAGCATAGAAAAAACCATGTTTCTGGTGATGGTTTTAATGCTGTGGAGCAATGCGGGTGTGTTCTTCCTGCCCTTCTTGTTGTCAAATGCAAGGCTTTAGAGTATAACATCAACTAGTCATTCTATCATTCCTGACACTTCCATGGCACAGTGAGGGGCTTGCAAATATGGTGCTAAATGAGCTCAACTTATCATTGTACAGTATGAGATTTTGTTTTACTTTATACTTAATAGTTATTTTAAAAAGATAGTGTCCATTTGTTAAAGAATTAAGTATTTGTTAAGAGTTAAATATTTTATATTTAAAGTTTGAAAATTGGACATTATTTTGTGATTCTGTGTTTTGAAGTAATTATCAGCTTCGAAAGAGGACCAGGTATAGTTTTTAATTGGTGTATGTCCAGTTTCTTAAAATTTGTGTGAATGTATTGAGCAGCAAATTAGATTAATGATAAGTTGCTATTATGAATTTAGATGCTTTTATGGCAGAAAGAATAACTAAGAAGAAATTTCACACAAAAGAGCGATTCTGTATTTATGTTGTTCTTGTTATGGTTTCTATTGCTGCAATAAAACTTTTACCAAAACAACTTAGGAAGAAAGGAGTTTATTTCACTTTATAGTTTTATATCACAGTCTATCATAAAAGAAGACAGAGCTGGTCTTCTTTTCCACCTCTCCCCTGAAGAGGCAGCTTCTGCTTCGCTCTATTCTCCCCTCTTTTCCCCTTCTGTCCATCACTCTCTGTTTCTCTCTGCTCTTCCCCCTTATCTCCTTATCACCTCTCCCCTTCCCTTCCATAACCCACTAAATAAATATCCAACCTCACTCTGGAAACAAAAAGAAGAAGAAGAAGAAGAAGAAGAGGAAGAAGAAGAAGAAGAGGAAGAGGAAGAGGAAGAGGAAGAGGAAGAGGAAGAGGAAGAGGAAGAAGAAGAAGAAGAAGAAGAAGAAGAAGAAGAAGAAGAAGAAGAAGAAGCAGCCAGAGCTGGAACTCAAAGCAAGATGCTGAGGGGATAGACAACACCCATGGAGGAACACTGCTTAGTAATTAACACTGAATGGGTTGATTGGCTTTCTTCATTATACAGGTAAAAACCACCTGTCCAAGGGTTTCATCACCTACAATGGACTGAGCCTTCCTACATCAATCATTAATCAAAAAACTGCCGCCACAGTTGTTTTCACAGATATAGTTCCCTTTTAGAAAATAATTCTAGCTTAAGTTTACACTAAACAGTGCAGCAACATTTCTATAGACATTATAGTAAACACAACAACTGAATTTAAAGGAGATTTACTCAAAGAATGTAATTAATATCCTCTGGCCACTGCTTCATAACACTCACAACCTTTCTGTGATCTTCAAAATCAGAGATCTATTTGATACTGAATAGTAGTATTAAAACAGATAAATAATCAGTAATTTAGTAGTTTAAAAAATTATGTAGGATAGCATGTCATTGAATGCTGGTGTCAAACTAACTGCTTTTAGTTTTAATTTTGTTTCTTAACATTCTGGATTTTCTTTAGATACCAGAAATAAAATAAGTACTGAGGAAATATAGTATTGATGTTTGTAAAAACTCTTTTTCTACATACTCTGGCAATTTATATACACTATACCTGCCAATAGTAATGAAGTGTTTTTATTATTATTATTGCTTAAATTACAAATGCAGATTATATTTAAAAGTAAATGGAATAAAATTTTGCTGGCTATATTTTGCATGGGTGTTTGCATTTAATTTAACTTCTGATATAATTGAGAGAGTTCATCAACCTTGCAAACAATGAGAAAAGTAATTAACCTCTGTTTTTCAATTGCAAAACTACTTGTACTTATACATTATTCAATGAATAAATCCTAATATTTGCCCAATGAGATAGTAGACATGGTATTTTAAAGATATCAAAAATATTAAAGGGTTTTTTTTGCAGTATGCAGATTTTTAGGTGACTATGTCTTCTCCTTTTTTCTTTGGTGAAAGGTATATTGTATACACATGCTTTTTAAAATATTAATACTATTTTTGATAAAATTTTTCTAACTGAACTTACTTAATTTATGTTTCTCTGTCCTTGTAGACTCAGAACCTTTGTCAAAAAGTTACTTTCCTGCTGGCTGTGGGCATGTATGTCTGTACTCTCATGGGCCACTGCATACAGCTGGTTCCTATGCCGCTGGGGAAAAGAGTATTAGGACTCAAACCACCCAGGGATTCTCCAAGAGACATTTTAAATAAAAGAAAAATACTCTACCTCCACTGGGACAGGCCTGTGCCAACAACTTCAGTCAGAGCAGGTCTGAGGCAGCAACTTCCACAGGAGCATGTAAAACGGAATGACCAATAAGGGAGCAGGTCTGAGCCAGAGTTCTCTGTGGGACTGGGCCCCAAGTCAGGGATATCTGTGAGAAAAGGGCTGAACCAGCAAGCTCTGCTGAAACAGGTTTAGGCCAGCAACCTTAGCCATAGCAGGCCCCAGGTGGTGACCTCTACAGGAGCAGTTACAAGGGAGCAACAAATGAGGGATCAGGCCCAAGCAAGAGACCTCAGTGGGACCAAGTGTGAGTCAGGGACCTTTGAGTGAGCAGGCTTGAGCCAGCGACCTCAGCAGGCCCAAAGAAGCAACCTCAGCGGGAACAGCCCCAACCTTCCTTGAAAGAGGGTCAAACAACCCCTGGGATTGCAGAGGGACCCCTGGGAGGCTACCTCCAGGAATACTTCATGACCTCCCAGGTTAATGGAAACATGGCCCTGACTGCACCATGAGGAGTAACCATCTGAGCCATGGATCCACTGGCACCTGGAAGATAGATCACCAAAGACACAGCACAAATTCACCAATCAGAGGAATAGATGAGTAGACAAGGTAAGAACACACCCAACACCACAGGCAGCAATAAAACACCAACAAAAACTAGTGACCCAACAACAGCAAGACTTAAACACACAGATATGGATGGAGCAGAAGAAAATGACCTAAAAATAATTTTAGGAGAATGTTTGAGGCCCTTAAAGAGAAAATTTAAAATTTCCTCAAAGAAGTGGAGAAAAAGACAAACAAAAATTTTGAAGAAATCAACACATCCATTAAAGAAATCCGAGAAAAAGCAAAGAGATGAAAGAAATGATTCAAGTGAAAACCAAAATACAGATAATAAAGAAAACACAAACCAAGGAAATTATAGAAATGGAAATCATGAGAAAATGATCAGGAACTACAAATGCAAGTATAAACAGCATAATACAAGAGATGGAAGAGAGAATCTCAAGCTCTGAAGCTACAATATAGGAAATAGATTCATTGGTTAAAAAACATTAAATCTAACCAAAGTTTAACACAATATACTCAGGAAATGTGAGACACTATAAAAAGATGAAGCCTAAGAATAATAGGGATATAAGAAGGAGAAGTACAACTCAAAAGCACAGAAAATATATTCAACAAAATCAAAGAAAAAATTTTCCCAAACTAAAGAAAGATATGCATATTAGGAAACAGGAAGCTTACAGAACACCAAATAAACTGAATTCAAAACATAGTCCACTTGCCACATAATAACCAAAACATTAAATATAAAATAAATGAAGAATATTAAGAGCTGCAAAGGAAAAAGGCCAGGTAACATATAAAGGCAGACTTATCAGAATTACACCTGATTTCTCAATGAAAATAATGATAGTCAGAAGGTCCTGATCAAGCGTTATACAGACATCAAAAGACCATGAACTATACCATGACTACTATAGTAGACGCAGACTACTATATACAGCAAAATTTGCAGTCACCATAGACAGACAAAACAAGATACCCCATGACAACACAAGATTTAATTAATACTTAGCCATGAATCCAGCTCTACAAAAGTAGTAGCAGAAAAATTCAAACCCAAGGAAGTTGCACACATTCACAAAAACACAGACAATAGATGATCTCACAGCAGCAAATCCCCCAAAAAGGGAAAACACGCACAACAAACACCACTAATAACAACTAAAATAACAGAAAGTAGCAATCACTGATCATTAATATCTCTTAATATAATAGAATCAACTCACCTATAAAAAGACACAGATTAAAAGATTGGATATGAAAGCAGAAACCATCCTTCTTCTGTATATAAGAAATATACCTCAATGTTAAAGACAGACATAACCTCAGAATAAAGGGTTGGGGAAAATTTTTTCCAATCAAAGAGACCTAAGAAACAAGCTGGTAGATCTATACTAATATATAACAAAATCGACTTCAAATATAATCAATCAAAAGAGACAAAGAAGGACATTTCATACTAGTCACAGGAAAATATCCATCTAGAGAAAATCTCATTACTGAACTCATTATGCTCCAAATACTAAGGCATCCTCATATGTAAAAGAAACACTGCTAAAGCTTAAACCACACATTAAAACTCACACACTGGTAGTGGGAGACTTCAATACTCCATTCTCTCCACTGGACAGGTCAGTCAGACAGAAAATTAATGGAGAATAAGAGAACTAACAGATGTTGTAAATCAAATTGACTTAAGATACATCTATAGAACATTTCATTCAATCATAAAGGAATATACCTTCTTGTCAGCACCTCATGGAACCTTCTCAAAAATTGACTACATTCTAGGTAACAAGCAAGCCTCCACAGATACAAAAACATTGAAATAACCCCATGTATCTTATTGGATCTCCATAGCTAAAAATTAAAATTTAGCAGCAACACTAATTTTAGAAAGCCTACAAACACATGAAAATTAAACAATGCTCACCTGAATATTTAATGGGTCAAGGAAGGAATAAATCAAAGACTTCCTAATATTTAATTAAAATGACTGCACAATATACCCAATTCATGGGACAAATGCAAGCAGTGTTAAGACGAAAATTCATAGCACTAAATGCCTACAAAAAGAAACTGGAAAAATCCAACACCAGTGACTTAACAGAACACCTGAAGACTCTAGAAAATAAAGAAGGAAACTCAAAAGGACTAGATGTCAAGAAATCATCAAATTGATAACTGAAATCAACAAAATAGAAAAAAAAAGAAAAATATACAAGAATCAATGAGACAAAGAGTAGATTTTTCAAGAAAATCAACAACTAGACAAACTGTTATCCAAACTAACCAAAATGCAGAGAGAGAATATCCAAATTAGCAAAATCAGACAAGAAAAGGAGGAACATAACAACAGACAGGGCTGAAATCCAGAGTATCTTTAGGTTACATTTCAAAAACCTGTTCTCCACAAAATTGGAAAACTTAAAGGAAAAAACAATTTTCTAGATCAATAAAATTTGCCAAAATTAAATCAAGACCAGTTAAGCAAATTAAATGGACCTATAAATGCTAAAAAAAAAAAATAAAATAAAAACAGTCATCAAAAGGCTCCCAACTAAAAAAAGCCCAGGGCAAGATGGTTTCAGCATAGAATTCTACAAAGAACTAATACCAATATTCCTCAAATTGTCCCACACAATAGACACAAAAGCAACATTGTTAACCACTTTTTATGAAGCTACAATTACCCTGGTACACAAACCACAAAAGGGCATTACAAAGAAAGAGAATTAGAGACAAATCTCCCTCAATAACAGTGATGCAAAAATACTCAATAAAATTCTGGCAAACTGAATCCAAGAACAAATCAGAAAAATCATCCACCGTAATTAAGTCAGCTTCATCCAAGATATGCAGGAATGGTTCAACATATGAAAACATGTCAATGAAATCCACCATATACAAACTGAAAAAAAAATACATAAACATTTCATTAGACACTGAAAAAGCCTTTGACACAATACAGCATCCCTTCATGATAAAGGTTTTGAAGACAGCAGGGAGACAAGGAAAATACTTAAACATAATAAAGGCAAAGTACAGCAAGCCAACAGCCAACATCAAACTAAATGGAGAGAAACTCAAAGCAATCCCACTGAAATCAGAAACAAACCAAAGTTGGCCACTTTGTCCATATCTGTTCAATATAGTTCTTGAGGTTCTAGCTAGAGCAATAAGACACCAAAATAGATTAAAGGTAATACAAATAGGGAAAAAAAGAAATCAAACTCTCACTATTTGCTGATGATATGGTAGTTTACATAAGCAACCCCCAAAATTATACCAAGGAATTGTACAACTCATAAACACCTTCAGTAATGTAGCAGGATACATCATTAACTAGAAAAAAATCAGTAGCTTTCCTATACACATATGATAAATGGGCAAAAAAAGAAATCAGAGAAACATCTTCCTTCACAATAGCATAAAATATCTAAGAGTAACTCTACTGAACAAGTGGAAGACTATATGGCAAGAACTTTAAATCTTTGAAGAAAGAAATTGAAGAAGACACCAGAAAATAGAAAGACCTCCCATACTCTTGGGTAGATAGAATTAACATAGTAAAAATGATAATCTAACCAAAAGCTATCTACAGATTCAATGCAATGCCCATAAAAAATTCCAGTAAAATTCTACACAGACTTCGAAAGAATAATACTCAACTTTCTATGGAAAAGACAACACCCAGGGTAGCCAAAACAATCCTGTACAATAAAAAAATCTTCTGAATGCAACACAATCCCTGACTTCAAATTCTTTTATAGAACACAGTACTTAAAACAACCTGGTTTGGTATAAACACAGAAAGGAGGAACATTGGAACAGAATCAAAGACCTAGATATCAATCCACACACTAATGAACACTGAGTATTTACAAAGAAGCAAAAATTATAAAGTGGAAAAAGAAAGGATATTTGACAAATGATTCTGGTATAACTGGATATCAGCATATAGAGGAATAAAAATATATCCATATCTATCACCATGTCAAAAACTCAAGTCCAGCTGATTCCAAAATTTCAACATAAAGTCAACCACACTGAACCTCATAGAAGAGAAAGTGGGAAATACACTTGAACGTATTGACACAGGAAATCAGTTCCTAAATATCATCCAAGCAGTATAGACCCTGAGAGAAACAATTAATAAATGGGAACCTCTTAAAACTGAGAAGTTTCTGTAAAGCAAAGGATACAATCAGTGAGACAAAACACCAGCCTACAGAATGGGAAAAAGTCTTCACCGAACCCAAATTGGACAGAGGATTGATCTACAAAATACACAAAGAGTTGGAGAAATTGGTCATCAAAAGAACAAATAATCCAATAAAAATGGGGTATAGATCTAAACAGAGAACTCTAATAGAGGAATCTAAAATGGCTGAAAGACCCTTAAGGAAATGCTCAACATCTTTATCCATCAGAGAAATGCAAATCAAAACAACTCTGAGATTCCATCTTATACCTGTAAGCATGGCCAAGATCAAAATCACGGATGACAACTTATGGTGAAGAGGTTGTGGAGTAAAAGAAACACTCCTGCATTGCTGGAGGGAGTGCAAACTGGTACAGCTGCTTTGGATTTCAGTATGGCAGTTTCTCAGAAAATTAGGAGACAATCACTCTCCAAAACCAGTAATACCACTTTTGGGTATATACCAGAAGGATGCTCGATTCTACCACAAGAACATGTGCTCAACTTAGTTCAAAGCAGTGTTATTTGTCATAGTTGTAATGTGGAAACAACCTAAATGCCCTCTACCGAAGAACGAATAAGGTAAATGTGGTATATTTATACGATTGAATACTATAGAGCAGAAAACAAATAATAATGTCATCTTGAAGTTTGTGAGCAAATGGATGGATCTAGAAAACATCATATTGAGTGAGTAATCCAGGCCCTGAAAAACAAATATAATATGTACTCACTCATAAGTCACTTTAAACATAAAGCAAAAAAAAAGCAGCTTATAATTTACAATTCCAAAGAAACTAGATAACAAAGATCCTAATGGAGATATATCTGGATGTAATGCACATAGAATGTAGGCAAAAACAAGACCTCATGAATAAACTGGGAGCATGGGGACCATGGGAGAGGTAGGAGGCAAAGGGAGAGAAAAAAAGAGGAGCAAAAAAATCTATATAACTCAATAAAAAGTATTAAAAATTACTTTCCCCTAGACTGTAATATAAACCAGTCTTTGTCTTGCACATACAGTAAAATATTTAATACTCTGTTCTCAATCTAGGTGAAATCAGGAAGATGATTATTTTCTAAATGAATCACACATAGAAGTGTAAATGATTGAAGTCTCTATACTCAGGGAGTTACATATTAGACAACAGAAGAAAGCCACTCTGAAGAGGCAGAAAAGTACCATGAGGATGGATGAGACTTTTCAAGATGAGAAACATATTGAGACAAAAACTTCAAAAAATGAGGTTTCAGAGGTTTCTGGAGTCCAGATATGTCTCGCAGTAGGAGACTATCTGTTTCTAAGGATTAAATTTGCAGGGAGGTTAATAAGGGAGAGTCTGGAGTCTTCATATAAGGTATATAACATGAGTTATTAATCAATGCTGAAAAATCCCAAAACTTTCCAGTGAGAAAGACATTTGTTTCAATGTTGTGTGTGGAGAGTAAATCCTTCAGCCAGGTGGTGGTTTTGCACATCATTAATCCTAGCATCTGGATGAAGAAGCAGGCAGATGAATCCTTGTGAGTCTGAGGCCGGCCTGGTCTACAGAGTGAGTTCCAGGACAGTCAGAACTGTTTACATAGAAACTATGTCTCAAAAACAAAGCAAAACAAATATTAGCCTTTCTTTGGTGATATGGAATAATTTGTGCAATTTTTTTAAAAAAATCAATGTATTCTAGAACAAAGTTTATATAAATATAGCTTTGTGAGATAATTTATCACTATTTATATAAAAATAATAAAACTAAAGTATACTATGTAGTATATTATTATATAAATATAATAAAAATAATAAAACTGAAAACTAAAGAAGAAAAATATAAAGAAAGCAAGTTTTTAAATGTTATGAAAATGTTATGAGAAAGGGAGCTTCAGAAGATCTCTTTGAGTATGTTTTTATTTGTCATTTGCTGGCGGGCATTCAGCCTACTCTTTTTTTTTTCAAGTTTACAATTTTATTTCATTTTTTTTCCATTTTGTTGTACTCCTTTTTCAATGATTTTTGTTGAGCTATACATTTTTTGCTGCCCCCATCCCTTTCTTTCCCCTCCACTTCAACCCTCTTCCATGGCCCCCATGCTCCCAATTTACTCAGGAGATTTTTGTCTTTTTCTACTTCCCATATACATTAGATCCATGTATGTCTATGTTTTCATTGTTGTCTAGGTTTTCTGGGATTGTGATTTGTAGGTTGGTTTTCTTTGCTTTATGCTTTAAAACTACTTATGAGTGGGTACATATGATAATTGTTTTTCTGGGTCTGGGTTACTTCACTCTTAAGAGTATGTTGTTTCCCCAGTGAGACTCCCTTGGAGAATCCTGAATTTACAACTGCAAGTCGATATTTTTTGGAGGTTTCTTCTGGATTATGGAGCGGGTTTTGTTGCCTCTTCTTTCAACTGCAGGAACACATATGGTGCAGACATGAGCAGGACCTGGTAATGCTGTCTCTGTGAGTTCATTTGTGTCCATCCTCTAACATTTAAAAGGACGTGTTTCCTTTTTCTCTTTCATCTCTTCTGGCACAGCAGAGCACTGGGATGATCTCTCAAAGTCAAGTTGAAGAGTAGGAGGAATAAGAATATGAGCAAAGAGGTCAAGACCATGATGGGGACACCCTCTGGAACAGTTTACCTGAGCTAATGGGAGCTCACCATCTCCAGCTTGAGAGTGAAGGAACAAGCATAGGACCAAACTATACCCTCTAAATGTGGGTGACAGTTGCATGACAGCTTGCACTGGATTTTTGGGAACCCATTCACTTTGGATAGAAGTCTTGCTCAGTCTAGAAATATTAGGGAGGACCTTGGACCTTCCCCAAAGCAATGTGCCTTATCCTATCTGAGGAGTGGTGGAGTGGTGAGGGGTAAGGTGTGGGAAAGGTGGAGAGAATGGGAGGAGGGGAGGGAGTGGGAACTGGGATTGGTATGCAAAATGAAAATGAAAATTTGTGGGTATTTATTTATTTATTTATTTATTTATTTATTTATTTATTTATTATATATACAATCTGTCTATGTGTATGCCTGCAGGCCAGAAGAGGGCACCAGACCTCATTACAGATGGTTGTGAGCCAGCATGTGGTTGCTGGGAATTGATCTCAGGACCTTTGGAAGAGCAGGCAATGCTCTTAACCTCTGAACAATCTCTCTAGTCCCTGTGTTTTTTAAAAAATAAAAAATAAATTAAAAAAGAAGATTATCTTGGAGGGTTGGATGTCTATAAAGCCATAAGCTCCAAATCTCTGTGTTTAATGATATGTGTACTTTTGTTCAACATAAAACCTTCCTGTAAATGTGTGGAGGGCAACCTATATTCTTGGCTACATCCTGAGTTTTCAGTGGTTCCCATGTGACCATATTGGACAATAGTTCAGGAAAATGCAATCTATTCTTGGTATTGCAAGCTTTATTTGATTATAGGAGATGGCCAGTTGGAGCTCTGTCTCCCCATTATTTGCCAATTTCACTTAGATTACCTTAATATATGTAAATAATTTAGGAATTTTCTACTATATTATGTTAACATACTATTCTTCAATGGGCCTTAAATTTTAGCTACCACTGTATTCCTTCTTACATCCTCCTCTTTGCCTCCCATTCTTACATGATCCTCCTATTCCAGTCCCTCTAAGTCATCCATTTGATATGTATATATTCTGTTTGTCTAAATATCTGTCCTAATCCCATATTATATGCCTTCTGTATATGGTTCTATAGAATGTAGCTTTATCATTTAAATAACAACTCATATTCATATATATGAAAATAGATGCCATATTTGGCTTTCTGGATTGTGTTACCTCATTCATGGTAGTTCTTTTTTATATAGATCCATTCATTTATCTGTGAAATTCTTGATTTTTTTTGATTTTTATTTTTAAGTAATAATCAATTGTATAAATGTACTACATGTTTTATATCCATTCATAAGTTGCTGAACATCTACCTTGTTTCCAATTTCTGTTTGTTATGAATGGAACAAAAGTGAACATAGGAGAGCAAGTGTCTTCATGGTAGAATAAAGACCCTTTGGGTATATTCTCATAAAAGGGATAGCTAGAACTTGAGATTGATTGATTCTTATCTTTCTAAGAAAGACCCACACTGATTTCCATAGTGACTGTATAAATTTGCTCTCCCACATCAATTTATGACTCTTCCCATTACTCCACTTTCTAGACAGCATAAACTATAATTTGTTATATTGATTTTAGTTATTCTGAGGGGTGTAAGTTGAAACCTAAATATAGTTTTGATTTGCATTTCCCTTATGAGTACGGATGTTTAACATTTATTCAAGTGGTTCTCCACCATTTGAGTTTCCTCTTTTGATAAAGCCCTCTTTAGACCTGTACTTCATTTTTAATTCTCTTTGTTTTCTTGATTTGCAGGGTTCTTTTTAGTTCTTTTTGTGTATTGGATATTAGCCCTCTATTGTATGTGTATTTGGCATAAATATTTTTTCATTCTTTAGGCTGCCATTCTGTCCCAGTCATTGTGTCCTTGTCTGTGTAGAAGTACTTAGTTATTTATGTTTTTGTTTATTATTTCATGACCCAATGCGTGTGCTAATGGTGCTCTGTAAAGAAAGTACTTTCCTTTGCTAATGAATTCAAAGATACCCCCCTATTTTCTCTTCTATCAGAATCATTGCACATGGTTTTATGTAGGGTATTGATTGATCTGTTTGGAATTGAGTATTCTGCAACACAATTAGTATATATTTACTTAGGTTCTTCTGCATGGAACCATCCAGTTTGATCAGAACTATTTGTCGAAGATGCTATTTTTATAGAAATGCAAATGTGTATTTCTGACATCTTTATCTCAACTCAGGTTTCAAGGTATGTAGATTTATGTCTTTGTCTTCACTTAGATTACATTGGTTAATATGTCTATTTCTTTAAACAAGAACCATGTTGTTTGTATTATCATAGCTCTGAAATACAAGTTGAAATCAGAGATGAAAATATTTCTAACAGCTATTTCAATTTTATTTTTCAGATTTTTGTCAATCTTGAGCTTTTTATATTTTTATTTTAAGATAAATATTTTCCCTTAAAGGCCTTGGAAGAATTGTGTTGGGATTTGATAGGGGTTGCATTGAATCTGTACATAGTTTTAAGTAGGATACCCATTTTTAAACTATATTAATTATATAGTACACAAACATAAGAGAACTTCACATTTTCAGATATCATCTTCAGTTTTATTTAACAATGTCTTAAAGTGTTTATGATATGAGTTTTTCACTTGCTTGGTTAGATACACCGTCAGATATTTTATATTACTTGAGGATATTGTGAAAGGTGTTGATTCCATGATTTCTTTCTCATTCTGTCTTTTATACATTAGAATGCTACTGATTTTTGTGAGTTAATTTTGGATTCCTATACATTACTAAAAGTATCCGCTGGAGGTCTTAGTTTCTGTTGGTATTTTAGGGTAACATAATCTACAATTAAAGATCTTCCCAATTTGTATCTGCTTTCTATTCTTCAGTTCTCTTATGGGTCTAGCTAAGAAGCAAAGTACTATGTTGAATAGGAATGAGGAGAATGAAAAGTCTTGTTTCTGATTTTAGTAGAATTGTTTTAAGTTCTTTCCATTAATTTGGGGTTAGTATGGGCTTGCTTTAGACTGCATTTATAATGCTAAGCTTTGTCCCTTGCGTTCCCAATCTCTCTGGATCATGACAGGGTGTTTGATATTATCAAGGGCCATTTACGCATCTAATAAGATGATCTGCTATTATTGTTGTTCAATTTGTTTATATGGTGGATTACATTTATTGATTTCCCTTATGTTGAACTGACTCTGCATTTCTGGAAAAAAGCCTACTTGTTCATGTTAGATGATCTTCTTTCGTGTGCTATTTATTTGCTTTGAAAGTATTTTATTGCGTTTTTTGCATATATGTTCATAGGCAAAAATTGGCTTTTATTTCTTTTTTGTTGTTGTTGTTGTTGTTGGTCCTTTCCATGGTTTGTATACCAGGGTAAAAGTGGCACTTAGGAAAAAACTTGGTAATGATCTTCCCATTTCCATTGTATGGAATAATTTGAGAAATGTTGGCATTAACTCTTCTTTGTACATCCGTTAGAATTCTACAGTACATCTATCTAACCCTGGCCACTTTAGGTGGTTAGAATTTTAATTACAGCTTTTACTTCAATAGTGTTTTTAGATCTTCTCAAATTGCTTATTTTATCTTGTTTTAACATTGGTAAATGACATGGGCCAAGAAAATTATTCATTTCTTTTAGATTTCCCAATTTAGTGCAGTACAGGCTTTTAAAGTTTTCTCTTATAATTCTCTGGATTTTCTGTATCTCTTTTTATGCCACCCCTTATTTTCTTGTTTCTTGCTAATTTGGATTCTCTCTTGTCTTTTAGTTAACTTGACTAAGAGTTTGTCAATAGTACTGATCTGTTTTCGAAGAACTAACACTTTTCTTACGGATTCTTTTCCTTTTTTTTTTTTTTCTTGTACAGAGATTCATGAGAGGCTGCAGTAGCTAGTATGCTATAGAGTCATGGATGAAACTGGGAGATTAAATTTGGAGGAAAAGAGGGAGAGTGAATATGTGAAGCTAGCCTACTTGTTTTGCTGGCCTACATGCTTCAGTGTCAGGCTTGACTGGTGTGTTCCCAGGGAATGAATGCTGGATTTGAGGCACAAGTGGATGAGTTGGGGTTAAGCTTGGAGGAGAAGAACTGTGTGATCTGCTGGAGATGGGGGAAGAGAGAAAAGACAGGCCACAGCAGGTGATCTCCTACAGAGTTGGGAGTGAGGTAGAAGGGTTTGAATTTGGAGAAGAGGATATAGTGGTAAAGAGCTGAAGAGCTGCAGTTAGACTACCTTCTTTCCTCCTCACCTGGACTGAGGTTTCCCTGGGCATGCCCGCTAGCGTTGGGGCCTCAGTTAAAGGCATGACTGGGGAAAGGAAAATTGAAGGAGATCTGCATAATACACTAGACTAGGGCCAGTCAGGAAGGGGCACAGCAGCATATGGTCTGCTATAGAGGTAGAAATGCATCTGGGGCTGGAGGAGAGAAGAAAAGGGTTATCATCTGCAGTCAGCATTCTTCATTCTCTCCACAGCGGACTTTAATATGAAGAGTGCTACTGACAATGAAGTCATCACTAAAATAGTATAAAAGTTAAAATTTAAAATTCCACATCCAGCAGGTTTTTTTCCGAAATGAATGAGATACACTTTCAGACAGAAATATTCTGAAACAGTGACTACCTTTTGGATACACACAGTAAGTAAGAAAGATTGAACAGAATGTTGCCTTCAAAGAAAAATATAATCAGGTAGTTTTTGTGCACCTATTTAATACCCATGTTTAGTAATTCAAAGATGCAGAAAATTCCTGATATTTTCATATTATTTTAATAATTTCATTGGTAACTAACTATGTAAATCAAATCATAGAAACTTTGCATGCAACTTGTAATATTAAAAAGCAAAATGCATGGTAATTTAGCACATAATCAGATGGGAGAAATGAAGTATAATATGGTAAAGTTGGCAGGCTGCATTGAATATGATACATTATGCTTAGGAAGACATGATAAGTATGTCTTCAATTATTTAGTAAAGCTCAGTATGGCAGAGTTAAAACTTATAAACTAAAGGGTAAAGTCAAATGAAATCATGAAAATACCTAATTAATCTGAAGGCAAGTAAATATAAAAGAAAAAAATAAAAGAACAAATCAGTTAGAAGACAAACAAGGTAAAGACTAGGAAATGTTTGCAGATCAAATACCCCATTCAGAAATCCTGTTCAGAATACAAAAAAGAATTTCTAAAGCACAACCTTTTAAAAACACCAAAACTGAAAAACAAGTTCTTCAGATAAGATAAATTGACAGGAAATAAACACATGAAAAGGCATGCAGTATCACTAGTCATTAAAAGCAAAAATGAAAAGAGCATAAAACAAACAAGCAACAGCAACAAACAAAACATATTAGAGCCACAAGAAAAAGTATTCACACTATGAGAAGGCTAAATCATAGTCACTTGATATGTACTGTGCTTTGAAGATATGGGAGCCATGGGACTCTGAATAGTGCGTAGAGGAATGTCAGGTAGAATTTCCCACAAAAATATTTTATAGATTTATAAACTGAGGTGTGCAAGACCCCATTGCTGATGACAACACTTACACAATTCTTTGTTTTTTTCTTTCTTTTTGGTCCTGGTTTTATTTTAAATATGATAATATTTAGCAATGTAGTTTTTTGTTTGATTAATTGATTGATTGAACGAATATAATTTTCTTATTATTCTTTGTTTTAGGTGACTTATTTTTAAAACACAAGTATTATTTTTGCATGGACATTTTGGTGGTGGCTTCTAAATGTTGAATGATGAATAAAATTACTATAGATATACCAACGATGTCTTTTACTTATATGCAGATACAAATTTTCTATTCATTTGGGTAAATATAAAAAAAATATGAATCGGGGTCATACCATTAGATAATATGCTTAGATTTGTAAGAAACTGCATGTTAGTAGTATTTCTTTTTCTGTGAGCAGAGGGCCATGGGATGCCAAAATCATCCCATACAACAGACCTCACTCAAGGGATTTAGTAGATAAGATGTAGAGTTACAAAAGGCTACCTCTGAGCAATGCTGTAAAGAGAGCTGTGCTCTTCCAGCCCTCACTATAGGAACTAGCTCATGTGCACCGGAAGACTATGGGACCTGTGGCAACAGCGGAAATGTGTTACATTGGGTGACTGGTTATGAATTAGCTGCTGATATTGTTGCCAAAGGAGTGTGTCCTGGAAAGGGCAACTGCTTCTGGAATGTGGGTCATTCTTGGTTTACAACACTGTTAAACTGTCTTCAAAGTGTGATTGCCAGCCAGGTAGTGGTGGCGCATGCCTTAATCTCAGCACTTGTGAGGCAGAGGCAGGCCGATCTCTGTGAGCTCGAGGCCAGCCTGGTCTACAAGAGCTAGTTCCGGAACAGATTCCAAAACTACAGAGAAACTCTATCTCAAAAAACAAACAAAACAAAACAAAACAAAAAAAGTGCTATTGCCTCACTGTGGTCAGCAAGGAAAATGAGTTCATTTGTAAATAATAATCAAATAATATAATGAACTATCTTTGATTCACTATTAGATTTAACAGTTTAAAATCTCTTTTCCCATCTGTGAAAAAGACATCCTTTAAATATAAAAAAAATTAAAAGACAATCCTAAGAAATCATTAGTACACATGAACCACCGAAAAAAAAAACATTTAAATATTTAGTAATCTTGTTCCCTCTCATAATAAAGAAAGATGTCTGTAGTTGTAGAAAAACAATAAACTGGTAGTTCTTTCATTTCTGTGTTCATAAGAAGAAAATGCATTCCATCCTGATAATTTAAGAATGTTAAAATTTTGAAGAAAAAAATCCAATTTATTACGACTAAGTGTTATTTCACATTTTTCTACAATTGTTCCTAGGAAGCCATTAGCCCTGACTAAGAATTATTAGGTTGTCAAATTTTTGTCTATTCTAAAGATTACATAAGCATGAAAATCCTGGTTCTTTTTTCTAAGAAAAACAAAACAAAACTAACTAACTGACAAACAAGCAAAAACTACTGTTCTATCATGATATGCTTAAAATTGGAAAGCACAACAGATTTGTAAAATAAATTGTTTGGCAGGCTAAATACATCTCAGAAAGCAGATAAGGATTTCTTTTACATAAAAGATTTACATAAAGGATTTCTTGTGCATATCAGTATTTGGAATTTAGTTGCTTGTTTGCATTAATAGCTTTTGTCAATTCTTTGTTCTCAATGGTCATATTTGAAACACATGAGGAATATCTATACACAGAGATGCATTAGTATTCAGTAGCATTCAGTAGTATTCAGTCAGTTAAATAGACAAGGCTTTGTATTAAGTGCCCACAATGTGATGACTCATGGCAGCCTTTAAAGACTACTTCTCTCACTCAGCTATCAATCAAACTGACAGCATTCTTTAGATTAACTTTGGATTTCCCAGCACAAATTAATTAATCTGTCCACTACTTCCTATCTCAGTGTTTCCATCAGAAAACAAATAAAGCCAATCAAGATTCCAATTCTTTGCTGATTAGCCAATAAACTGTGACAGTGGACTGGTGGCAACACCATTTCTGAGACTTTCGTGGAGATTATTTATAGAGGTAACGTTGTTGTGCTCAATCTCCACACCACAAATAAGAACGCTGTTTTCTCTGTTTCTTTCACCTTGTAAGAAATCATTCAAGCAGATGAAACTGTTAAAGAAACCCATGCAAGGCTTTTCTCTTGTGGTTACACTATTGATACTGATTGTTCACGCTGTGGCTTTAAGTGCAACAAATTATAACAATGGTAATTGTCTTTGTGGAAGTGAAAATGTCCACACTATACCAGACATGATTGCCTTGTCATCAGGAATCCTTACAAAGATGCACACTCTACCCCCAAAGAAAATCACATCTGGATATACATCACTTAAATATGTAGTTCAGGAAAATCTATCACTCCAGATTGAGTAATTTAGGGTCCTTTTGAACTTAGTTAGTAGCAAGAGATTTTTGTGGGTGAGAAGTCAATTCATACACTTCATCTTCTCTTACATGAAAATATGGATAAATAAGCTTTTAAATTTGATAATTCATATAAACATTGTAATGTCTTCTTCCTGAAAACACTATATCCAGAAAAATTTTTGGCCTTGAAGTATTTTCATCATGACATATATATAATGTATATATATATATATATATATATATATATATATATATATATATATATATATATATATATAAAAATTTACTACTGATCTTATACACTGGACACCAAACCATAAGACAAGGGGATGAAAGGGAATGTGTAAAATGAGTAGTAGTGACAAAGGTCACCTACATTTCTTGTCTTGTGGTTTGGTGTCCAGTGTATAAGAAAGTAACGAATTTCATCACAGTTTCAAAGTATAAGCAATGCATCTATCCGTGCTGGTGCTGTCTCTTATTCTGACAGTGCCTGAATTCTTCCATTCTCACCCATTAGACGTTTGGTTTCAATACTTAATTGATTTCAGCTACTGGAGAACAATTTGTATTCCAGTGCCTAAGTGCAATTATTTTGGAAGAAGACGCAAACAGCTCATTTCTAATGACGTTTTTTTCACCACTGTACTCAGCCAACCATCTTGTGTTTTGCAAAGAAGAGTTCCTCCTGCAGTATCTATTTTACTATTTATAGCAACCATCTCTTAACCTTCAAAGAAATTGTTCCATTGTGTTGTCTTTGAAATTCCTTTATTTGACAAATATATGCACAATATTTTGTCCCTCAAATATAGCATGTAGTCACAAATTTCTAATTTCGTTGTTTCCATTACCATTCATTATAATGATTGCAGACTCTCAAAATCTCAGCTGCCTGTTACTTATGCTCACAGTAGACCCTGCTCTACCTGACACCTGAATGCCAACTCTCTCTCCTCTTTCCCCTGCTTCCTTAACTTTTAAAATGACGATTAAATATTTTTCTCACAAGACACTTTTGTGCATTATAAATTTTTCAAAAATATAATGTACACATTTAAAACTCCCTTTTCTTCCTGTCAATAAATAAACCACTTGGGAATAGTTAATATATTTTCTCCGCATTATTGCAAAAACTATTTCTACTAATTTTAAAAAAATTCTATTATCTATGTGTCCATCTGGGATCTGATTTGTTCTCTCCTCTAAATGCATCTTCTGATTTTGATGACTTTTACATATTTTATACTTAAACTAGTTTTCACTGGTGAGTATATCAGTTTGTGGCTACTAGACCTTTACTCACAAGATCAAGTGGTCTTACAAAAACTAGTTCACTGAGAAGAACAGGCTGGTCTGAAATGTGTAGAGATTTACCTTCTACTGTTTTCCTAAAATTAAATGCATATTTCTCCATGCCTGGAAATTACTCAAATCTGATTTATTGTTAATATCAAGTATTTAAGAATGTGTGTGTGTGAGAGAGAGAGAGACAGAAAGACAGATAGACAGACAGACAGACAGACAGACAGACTGAGAGACAGAGAGAGGGCATTGCAGGCAGAGTGTATATGGAAGTCAGAGGACAGCTTTATGGAATCCAATCTTCTTCCACCTTTACAATGGTTCCAGAGATTGAGTTCAGTTTGACAGTATTGCATAAATGGTGCATTTCTGAATTATTTCACCAAACTGGTGTGGGAGGTCTTTCTTTCTGTGTGTTGCTTGTATTGGTGAATGAATAAAGAAATTGCCTTGGCATGATGTGGCAGAACTTAGGTAGGCAGGGAATACAGAACTTAATTCTGGGAGGAAGAAAGGAGAGAGAGAGGGGGGTGGCATGGATCCACTGGAGACAGACACTGGGAATTTTAACTGGTAAGCCACTGCCATATGGCAATACACATATTAATAGAATTGGGTTAAATTAATATGTAAGAATTAGCCGATAAGAAGTTAGAGCTAATGGACCAACCAGTATTTTAATTAATACAGTTTTTGTCTGATTATTTTGAGTGTAAGCCAGCCAGGCAGCCAGGAAGAACAAGCAGCTCTTCCCCCAACACCAAATATCATCTGTCTTCTTTTTACATCATTCTTATACAACAAGGTCTTAGAATTTTTCTTAAATCATCAAATACTGAAAAATGCATTGGAGACTTTTCTACTTTCATCTTGTCCAGGAGACAAACAGTTCTAACTTCAATTTGTAACAGCCACCGAAATATGCCACTCAGATTCCCCTTCAAGAATGAAATTCCATTTGCTGCAAGAAGTGAAATTAACTAACAGTCTCCAGCTTCACTGCCCTCAGGATTCACTTCAGCTTTCAAGCTAAGACTTTTTCCAAGGCAGCTCTCACGCAGTGTGTGGCAAAAGAATTAGAATCTAGACATTTTTCCAAAGTACAAATTTTCTCCAAATGGGCACTCCATGCTTCACTAATATATAACTATTTCACCAAAGTTTCCACAAAAAGTAGGAATATTAACTTCAAGGCATGTACTTTTAGGAAAAATTACTTCTACTTTTAGGAGCTTTACTTCATTTTCATTTATTAATTAATCTGTCACCTAAGAAGAAGGAAATACTGAAAGCACAGGTCTTATGCAGTCCTGAGGAAACTATAACTCCTAACATAATACTGAAAATAATTGCAAATAGTAAACAAATGCAATATAAACAAATAATTTAACGTTTTCATCTTTAAAAATGTAGTCTTCTAGCATCTTCTTAAAGTCTAATTAAAATTAAATTAAAATGAAAATATTATATATTTTATTTGCTCTGATAATAAATTCAAATTTTAATTTAGAAATATTAAAGGTGGGTAACAAAGAGAAATAAAACATATAAAATGAAAATTTCATAGTTAAGTCAAGTTTAATATCATTGATATTCTCCAATAAGAGCAAACATATTTAAAATTTAAACAAGTGGCTGCATGCATGTATTCTTAAACCTCAATGGTGAAGCTCTAGAAGAAAAGCCTATGCTGAAAATGACATGCAACTAAGAATATATATCTCTGTGCTTGTAATTTACTTTGTAGGATTCTCTAGAAAATATTAGTGACTTCCCCAAACTATAAATTTATGTAATATACAGATAATACAGTGCTACTATTAGCTATTCAAACAGTATAAACTAAATCAGTGCATGCATTACTTTCTCTGAAATGACATTAAATCTTTTGCTCAAACCATATAACTTAAACAGAAATTTATTTTCCTACAACTATGGAGACTAGTAGCAGAACATGATTCTAACAGGGAAGGCTATCGTATCTATATCTGAGCTCAGAAATATCCTCATATTCTAATAGGAACTCAGGATTGACAGAAATAAAATATATTATGTACATTGAAATTAGAATGGTTGTGACTAAGGAATGCCAAGTGGCAGACTGAAGATGACTCATATTTTTATACCCCAAACCATGTTCTATTTGTTTTGTGGAAGAGCACCATATCTAAAGTTGTGTGTTCCAATCTACTTTAATGTGTGATCATGACATATCATGACTCTCAATGTCTTGTGACCATAAAAGGTATGTGTAGCTCCCAGAAAGACTTATTGGAGGGTTGTGGCCAGGTCTTTAGCACATTTTTTAGAATAATCTCTTGGTCTTTCTTCTTTCTCCTTGCTCATGCCAAAAAGAGAGATATGAGATAATTTTGTTAGCCTGCCCAAGTCTTTGTATGTGAAAATCTCTATATCAGGGCTAGCATGAAAGACCTTTATGTGCTTTACCCAGGAAGGTAATTCTCAGTCCCAGCATTCCTGCTATTTTCCTCCTATCCTTCTCCAATTTCATCTCCTTATGTTTCTCTTCCTTTTTTTTCTCCTTACTCTTTCTTATGTTCCTTATGTTTCTTATGTTCTCCATCTATGGAGATGTTTTTATCTCCATCACTTAATCCTCATTGTAAATGGGGATCTGGGATACATTTGGAATTATTTGTTTAAAAATGATAAAATGTATTATACTTTAACCCATTTATTATTGATTGCTTTGTGCTCTTGACCCTACAAACGGCATTACAAATATCCATCATGTTTATTACTATTCAGAGTTTCTTTTTTGATGGGATTCTAAGATCAGATAGAAATGGAAACATTTTCAAAATATTATTTTCTGATATTCCCTGGATTATTAGCTATGACCGAGAATAATTAAAACCTGAAATATTACTCTGAAAAGTTCATATTCTAATATACACAATTAAAATGTTACTTCTCATTATTTCAACTCTTTTTTAATATGTAAAGCAGAAATCAGTTGAAATGTCTGTAAAGATAATATGTTCTTAATTCAGAAAATATAATTATTAGGAAGATTCCTATTGCTAATAATCTTCAAATTACATAATTTAGAAGCAAAGTTACCCTTGGCAGTTAAAAATAAAATCAGATCCCAAAAAGTATATATGATACAGTAAGTTAATACAGTTGTTCTACAATATTCTCAAGCCTAGAGTTATTATCAATTAAAACACAATAATTAGATTTTTTATATGTTCCATTCATGTCAGATTACCTAAAACCTGCCAAGTGGTAGAAATAATGTACACAGCAGAGATATTGCATATGTATATCAGAAAACAAAAGGTATTCATTTTCCTTTGCTTTATGAAAAATATCACAAATAATTTGAGAGTGTTTCTGATTAAAATGATGCAGTTACTAAAACTTTTTAAAATATATTATACTTCTTTGAGAATTTTGCTCAGGTTTTTTAAATCGCATTCATTCAAGCTCTTTCCAAGTTTATTCTCTTGCTCTATATACTTAACTTCATGTTCTATTTTCATCATAAATCCTACAAATAATTATGATATTCAAGTATTCTTGAATATGTGCCTTCTACTGGCACATGCTTAATGATACTGAGTCTACCTTCTTAATGAAAATTGATTTTCTATGTACTAGCACCTAGAAATTTTCAATGACTCCATGACTATAGGTCAGATTCATACCCTCTCCCTGCTGCCATTTAGTCTAACTTGGGCTTGCACAGCTCTTGTGCATGCCATCATAACAATTGTGAATAAACAATGTACACATACAATGATTTGTCCAGATGGCACTATTTCCTTGTAGTAGCTACTGTGTGTGACTCTTGTAGTATTTATGTTCTCTCTTCTACAATGATACATCAGTAGATGGAGGAAGAAGTTCAATATAAATGTTTCATTTAGGAATTAGAATTCTAGAGTTTTTAAATATACTCTAGTTAAGTTTTTGTCTGGTTAGATAAAATCTATTGTATGTAAGAACTACATTTGATGAAGGTTGAGAGATGCCAAAATTAGCTATGGGGATAATGATGAATCATTAGAAGTTGTTTTAATACTATGCTTATTTAGTAGAATAATATTAACAGATTCTCTCCTCAGGTCTGTGTTCTTTCTAGTCATATGTTCTTTGTCCAATAATTATGTCATATATAGGCTTCAATTTGTGAGCCAGTCTTAAATTCAATCAGAAAGTGATTGTTTACTCTCATGACCATTCCTGCCACTGTTACATCAGTGGCTATGTCTTGTCAGTACTATTATAGTCATTATTGTAAATGACTATTTATTGTAAATAAATTATACCTTATAATAGTATTTACATTTTTGTAAATTATATGTTATAATAGTATTTACATTATACATTTATTTATTATATATTATATATTTAGTATACACATTATTATAAATGACTATTTATTGTATATAAATTATAGATTATAATAGTATTTACATTATATTTACAATATTATATTTGTATAATATTTTACAATACAATAAAATATTAAAAATTACAATATTTTAATATTATTGTAAATACTATTATAGTCATTATTGTAAATTATTATCAGTCATTATTATAGCTTTTAGGTTTCATAGGTGGGTGAGACTGATGGTTAATCTTACAGAAGTCATGATACATTCTGGCACTATTAATTATAGCCAGTATGGCAGAAGCATCCAGATCAGTAATAGCTTGATTTATCTGTATACTGTAAACCGCGTGTGTGCTTTAATCAGCAATAGGGTTTGACTCTCAAGTTCTAAAGGTTGACCAAGAAGAATTACAAAAATTTGTAATGTTTTGCTATCTATAAGTCCTCACTGACCAAGAACTTCAAAAGAAATGATCTATTCCTGGGGATAGGCTTTTTATTTATTAGCCTATGGTATTTAGCATGGATATTTTTGTCCCATAATTAAACTTTATTTAAATTAACTTCATTTAAACCTGGTGTGGGAGGTCCTTCTGTTTATGTGTTGCTTTTCTTGGTTTAGTGAATAAAGAAAATGCCCTGGCCTGTTGATAGGGCAGAACTTAGGTGGACAAGGAAAATTAAATGGAATGCTGGGAGAAGGAAGGTGGAGTTGAAGGGACACCAGGAAGCTGCTGCCAGAGTCAGACATGCTAAAACTTTGCCAGGAATCACTCTCATGTGGTGTAGATTAATAGAAATGAATTAAATTAATATAAGAGTTAGCCAGTAAGAAGGTAGAACTAATGGGCTAAGCAGGGATTTAATTAAAAGAGTTTCTGTGTGATTATTTCGGGTCTAAACTAGCCAAGCATCTGGGAACAAATAAGCAGCTCTCTTCTTTCAACAGACTGGTGCCTATGTAGCCAACTAAAATTCATTTAAAAACCTGAGAGGGCTTGAAAAGGAATTCTAGACAAAAAAAAAAAAAGCAGAGTTTAACACAGCTTCTTACTGTTCGCTGATGGTGTGCCACAGCTTCTTTAAGAGAGGTTTTCCTGACTCAGCAACAGCAGCAGAAAAAAAGCATGCCATTTTAAAATGCAAACTTTCTGAGACATGTTGCCAGTGCCACCTCTGGCTCTTTTGGGAGACCAAGTATTTGGATAGCGTTTGTGAGTAGAGTATTGCAGCTTGCTTGATGGCAGCTTGGACCAACCATGTGCCTGGAAGTGGGTCGGTATGTGCCACTCAGAGGGGCAGGAGGTTCTGCCATGCTGGACTGGGTAGGGAAAGTATGCAGTACTGTATTTGACCTAGTAATACTGCAGCTTATGTTTTAAGAATTGCTTAGCATTTTAAGAAGTACTCCTCAACAGTAAAGAATTACAGATACACAGTAGGACAGATTCAGATATAAAAGACCTCTAAGTGGGTCACAGTGTTGGAAAAATGCATGTAGGCTTGGAAGAGAAAAGGAATAAGAAAGTATAGAGAGTTGGAAAAGAAGTAAATGGTTTTTTTAAAGGTAAAGTATTTAAAGAAACAATACAGATAGTCATAGATTAAAAGGAGTAGAGAAAAATGAGCCACATAAAAATTCACAGAGTGTTTGGATTATGTATATTATTGTGTTATCTTTGAATTTTTTTGACTGAGAATAGGTAAGAACAAAGAGAAAATTCATTGTATGGACTGTTAGGTTAAACCAGCATGTATATTATAAAGGTATCATGACTTTGAAATTTGGGTCTAGTATACATTGCTTTGGAAAAGAGGTTCTTCACTTGTTTCCACAAAGGATGAGAACTTATGTATTGCTTCCAGACTGGTAGAGTTTGATGGAACAAGACACCGCCCCCCTACCCCTTGAAAGGTTGCTGTGAACCACAAAGGAAATACTTCACCCAATAAACAGCAGGAAGTAGTTTGGAGAAAATATACTCATATTCCCAAATATTGTTTATAAATATTTATTTACATTTAAAGGAGGATATGATATAGATATCTTATAGAGATTTGCATTGGTATAGACCTTTGTTTATTTATACAAATTTAAGGTAAAATTTTATACTGTGTATGTATATTTCTACCCTTGATTTTGTGTTTGTGTAGTTCATTTAAAATGTAATTAAGAAATATAGGTTAATAGATAGTCATCTATAATAGTCAAGATTGTAGTCATTTTAGGTAGGTGTTTTTTTAGATATATACAGAAATATTCCAGTTAGTTAGGTATTCTTCAAATTTTTCAAAGACCTTCAGAATATGGCATTTAAATGTTTTAAAAATTTAGAACTTTTCATGACAGTGAGACACGTCTACTCCTGGCAGCACCAATCTACTTCAAAAAGAGAATGGGCATCAAGGAGGCTCCTTATGAAATTTTTTAGATGAACTGGACATGCCGAATCCACAGAGAAATTACTGCTGAACTTGCCTAAAGGTGAGATAATCCTTATGGTTCCTGTTACAGGAAAGAGTCTGACAGATGCTCTGCAGGATACAAAAGAGAGACTGACAAACTGCCAATATTGGTGGAACTGCCTTTGAAATTCCCTGCTTCGTGGAAAAGTCTGCTGGATACTACGGGCCTCAAGGCTGAAGATGGATGGCCCAATGGTACAGAAAAACTTTGGGTGACTGTCTAGCAGCAAGATGTCTCTTTCAATTCTAGAGTTTTGGAAGTTGCTTACAATGCACTTTCTGTTTACATAGGTAATAATATATCCTTCTGGAGTCTTTGATGCAGTTGAAGAATTGATAGTTATAGTTTTCCTTAGTTATGATAAAAGATAAAGTATATATAAATATTATAACTGCAATTCTTGCTTGATAACTGTTTTGTTTGTTTTATGTAATTTTACTATGTTAAAGTTAAAGCCTTCCTTTTTGTTTAGACAGAAAAGGGGGAAAGGTATGGGCAGTCCTTCTGTCTATGTGTTGCTTTATTGGTTGATGAATAAAGAAAATGCCTTGGCCTGTTGATAGGGCAGGTGAGGGAAAATTAACAGAATACTGGAAAAAGAAAAGCTGAGACAGAGGGATAAAATGGAGTCACTGCCAGAGTTAGGCATGCTGAAACTTTGCCAGTAAGTCACTGCCACATGTCAATACACAGATTAACAGAAATGGGTTAAATTAATATAATAGTTGGCTAGTAAGAAGCTAGAAGAAATGGGTCAATTGGTGATTTAATTAATACAGTTTTTGTGTGATTATTTCGGGTCTATGCTAGCCAAGTGGCCAGGAACAAACAAGAGTCTCTCTTCTTCCAACATAAATCATTATAACTCTGTGTGTAGATATGTGTGATTGTGTGTGTGCACATGCGCACACATGTACATGCCCTTGGGCATGTGCATGCATATTTGTGTGTGTATAGAAACTCCTAAGTAGTCTTTTTGAAAACATACTATGTGTGTTTAGCTTCTCTATGCATTTCTTCCCATTCACTTCTCTTCTGTTCACAACACCATTTTATTTTTTTTTAAATTTACTTATTTATTTATTTATAAGAATTTCCACTTCCTCCCCTCATCCCAATACCCTCCCGCTCCCCCAACTCCCTCTCCTCAACCCTCTCCAGTCCCAAGAGCAGTCAGGGTTCCCTGCCCTGTGGAAAGTCCAAGTTCCTCCCCCCTCCCTCCAGGTCTAGGAAGGTGAGCATCCAAACAGACCAGGATCCCAAAAAGCCAGTACATGCAGAAGAAACAAGACCCAGTGCCATTGTCAATGGCTTCTCAGTCAGCCCCCATGTCAGCCACATTCAGAGAATCCGGTTTGATCACATGCTCGTTCAGTCCCAGTCCAGCAGGACTTAGTGAGCCTATAATTCGTGATCCTAGAGAAGCTAAATAAGAAGGTGAACCTGAAGAAAATCATATAGGTATCCTCCTGGATATTAGAAGTAGACAAGATTGCCAGGCAAACTTGGGAGCACGGGAGGTAGGGGAGTGGGGGGGTGGAAGTAAGGGGAGATGGTTAGGGAGAGGGGGATGATTGGGGATGGCTTGGGAGAATGGGAGGGGAGAGGGAGGAAGGATGGTTATGGGAGCAGGAAGGTATATATCTCAACTAAGGGAGCCATTTTAGGGTTTGCAAGAGACTTGACTCTGGAGGGGTTCCCAGGCCCAAGGAGAGGTCCCCAGATTGTTCCCTGGGCAGCAGAGGAGAGGGTGCCTGAACTGGCCTTGTCCCATAACCATACTGATGAATATTTTGCATGTCACCATAGAACCTTCCTCTGGCGATGGATGGAGATAGAGACAGAGACCCACACTGGAACACAGTACTTAATTCCCTAGGTCCAAATGAGAAGCAGAGGGAAGGAGAACATGAGCAAAGAAGGCAGAACCAGAGGGAACCTTCATCCGACGATGGATGGAGATAGAGACGGAGACCCACATTGGAGCACTGGACTGAGCCCCCAAGGTCCAAATGAAGAGCAGAAGGAGGGAGAACATGAAAAAGGAAGTCAAGACCGCGAAGGGTGTGTTCACCCACTGATACAAGGGGACTGATCAAATGAGAGCTCACCAAGGCCTGCTGGACTGGGACTGAACGAACATGTGATCAAACCGGATTCTCTGAATGTGGCTGACATGGAGGCTGACTGAGAAGCCATTGACAATGGCACTGAGCCTTATCTCGTCTGCATGTACTGGCTTTTTGGGATCCTAGTCTGTTTGGATGCTCACCTTCCTAGACCTGGAGGGATGGGGGAGGAACTTGAACTTCCCACAGGGCAGGAAACCCTGACTGCTCTTTAATTGTGAGGAGAGGGAATGGTGGGAATGGGAGGGTATTGGAAGCAGGGGAGGAAGTGGAAATTTTTATAAATAAATAAGTAAGTAAATTTTAAAAAACACTATGTTCTAATTTGATGGAGGAGGGTTATCTGTCTATTGTGTTATTTTCATTGATCAATAAAGAGACTGCCTTGGCCCTTTGATAGGACAGAAAATTAGGTAGGCGGAGTAAACAGAATAGAATGCTGGGAAGAAGGGAAGTGAGGCAGACTCCATGGAGCCAGCCACCAGGTCAGACATGCTGAATCTTTCCCGGTAAGCCACACCTCGTGGTGTGATACAGATTATTAGAAATGGGTTAATCAAGATGTAAGAGTTAGCCAGTAACTAATTCTCTAGAGATAATGGGCCAGGCAGTATTTAAATGAATACAACTTATGTGTTGTTATTTTTGGGACTAAGCTAGCCATGCAGGAGCCGGGTGGGATGAAAAGCAGGCCTGCCCGCAGCTCCTCACTACAGATGGCGCCCACGTGGATAACTGCATCCACAGAAAGCCTGAGAAAGTTTGGGAAAGAATGGAGTAAAGCATGTTTTCTTGGTGGCAGCAATTTCTCGGGTCTGCTCTGCTTGCTAGAGGCAAGCAAGGCTTTCATCTAAGAGAGGCTTCCTGACTCAGCTTTAGCTGCAAAACTTTGTGGCTCTTTTAAGAGGTCCTGCCACGAAACACTTAAACGTTGATGAAAAGCTGAACGCACGCTTTTCGGTTTTCAGCCATAGCAGGGAAAAAGCTGTGCTGCTTTAAAATGCCAGTTTTCTGGGCCGTCCTGCCAGGACAAACTCTGACTCTTTCAGGCTGGCAGTCTGACTGAGAGTGGTCTGTGAGCAGAATGCTGCAGCTTGCTTGCTGACAAGGACCTTGAAACGCCATAGAGTTGTGGCAGTGAACACAGCTCTGGCTGGTACCTCTACCATGTGTCTGGAAAGCTAAGAAATGGACTGGGTCTAGCCATCAAAGCCACGGTTTTAGACTTATGTGGTCAGAAAAAGAGATATACAGTAAAAAAAAAGAGTCAAAGAGGAAGGAAAACCTCTAAATGGTTTACTATGAGTTAAAAATATATGTAGGCTAAAGGTTAAAGTTCTTAGGGTAAAAAAAGGAAGAAAGAGAGTAGTTGGGTGTGGTGATATACACCTTTAATCCCAACACAAGGGAGGCAGAGGTAGACTGACCTCTGTGACCTCAAGGTGTGGTAGTACACACCTTTAATCCAGTGCCTGGGAGGCAGAGACAGACAGATCTCTGAGTTCAAGGTGTGGTAGCATACACCTTTGAGCCCAACACTTGGGAGGCAGAGACAAGTGGATCTCTGTGAGTTCAAGGACAGCCTGGTCTACAGAGTTATTCCAGGACAAAGATATACAGAGAACCTGTGTCAAAAAGTAAAAGTAAAAATAAAAGAAATAGAGGTTAAAAATAAAGCTGCATAAAGATGAAAAATACACAGAGAATCTTGATACTGTATGTTATTATGCTCTCTTTGAATTGTTTGAATGCTGAGGAAGGAGCAACAGCTGCTAAAAGATATTTGTTTATAAATGCTGCTGAACTAATCCAAGATAGATATGTTGAAAATACCTTGACTTCTGAATTTGGATCTAAGGATTTGATACTTTGGAAAGGAGGTTCTTCTTTTGTTTTCACAGAGGATGAGACCCTGTGGATTGCTTCTATCCCAATATGGTATGATAGACCACGCCCTCCTGAAAGGTTTCTGTGAACACCCTCAAAAAATTTCTTCACTCAACTGCCGACTGAGATGAACCTGGCAGACAGGTTATACCATGAAAGACCTGATTAACTGCGCCCCTATACAGCAGGAAGAAGTTTGGAGAGAAATAACTACGTCCATATTCCCAAATATTGTTCATAAATGTTCTTTTACATTTAAAGGGGGATATGATATAGATATGAATAATTTCATTGGTATGGATTTTAAGGTCAATTTTGTTATATGTATATATATTTCTGATCTTGATTGATGTATTGTGATTGTATAGTTCATTTAAAAATGCAATGTATAATTAAAAATATAGGTTGTTAATGGATAATCATTGATAATAGTCAAGCTTGTAGTAATGTTAGTTTGATTATCTAGATGTGCATAGATATATTTCAGATATGCATTCTTCATATCTTTCAAAGACTACAGAACATGGCATTTAATGTTTTAATAACTTAGGACTTTTCATGACAATGAGACATGTCTGCTCCTGGCAGCACCAATCTACTTTAAGAGGAAGATGGGCATCGAAGAGGCTCCTTATGGAGTTGGTTAGCCATTTGGGCAAGAAACTGCTCTTGCCTGGACTGTTGTATAAACTGGACACAGAGAACCCCCAGAGAGAGGACTGCTGAACTTGCCTAAAGGTGAGATGATCTTTCGAGGTTCTTGATTCATGAAAGAGTCTGCGAGACATTCTGCAGGACACAACAGATAGTGACTGAACTGTCTTTGAAATTTCCTGCTTCATGGAAATGTCTCTGGATATTATGGGCCTGAAGGCCGAAAATGGATGCCCCAACGATACAGAGGAACTTTGGGTGACTGTCCAGGCAGCGAGATGTCTCTGTCATTTCTAGAGTTTTGGAAGTTGCTTACTTCTTGTTTACTTAGGTAATATATCCTTC
Source organism: Myodes glareolus (assembly GCF_982192425.1). Taxonomy (NCBI): domain Eukaryota; kingdom Metazoa; phylum Chordata; class Mammalia; order Rodentia; family Cricetidae; genus Myodes; species Myodes glareolus. The sequence goes on from NC_142050.1 coordinate 8,992,616, forward strand.
TGGAGTCTTTGGAGTTGAAGAATGGATAGTCATAGTTATAGTTTTCCATTATTATGATAAAGATATAGTTATAAATATTGTGACTGTAATTCTTGCTTGATAACTGTTTTGTTATGTGTAATTTTACTATGTTAAAATGAAAGCCTTTCTTTTTTGTTTAAACAGAAAAAGGGGAAATGATGGAGGAGGGTTATCTGTCTATTGTGTTATTTTCATTGATCAATAAAGAGACTGCCTTGGCCCTTTGATAGGACAGAAAATTAGGTAGGCGGAGTAAACAGAATAGAATGCTGGGAAGAAGGGAAGTGAGGCAGACTCCATGGAGCCAGCCACCAGGTCAGACATGCTGAATCTTTCCCGGTAAGCCACACCTCGTGGTGTGATACAGATTATTAGAAATGGGTTAATCAAGATGTGAGAGTTAGCCAGTAACTAATTCTCTAGAGATAATGGGCCAGGCAATATTTAAATGAATACAACTTATGTGTTGTTATTTTTGGGACTAAGCTAGCCATGCAGGAGCCGGGTGGGATGAAAAGCAGGCCTGCCCGCAGCTCCTCACTACACTAATTCCCTTCTCTTTTTTTTTATTTTTCAGGTTTACTGGTAGAAATAGACTTTTAATGCATACTTTGTGCTTACATAAACTCTATGTTCTTTTAAAGGCTTTTATTCTTTGGAGCATTTTGGCATCTAAATTAACATATTTTCTATATATTTCACTACTTAATAGAATTTAAAGTATTTTAGATTTTAAAACTAAATTTGATAAATCAAGCATGCTGTAAACCCTACCTAACCCCGAGAAGTGTGCGTCCTTCTGAAAAAGTCACAAAAAAATGAACTTAAATTATTCAACATAAAATTTTCCACATTCCATTTATGAATAAAGAAATACTAGGCTCATTATTATATAACACTCACTCTCTAGTAAGTCAGATTGTCAGACACGCTTCAGTAAACTATCTCCATTTTAACCTGTATCTTAATTCACTTCTTCTTAGACATGATCTTGTCACTGTTAACCCTGTGTCATATTCAGTCTAAGCCCCAAAGCTTAAGTAAGTCTCAAACATGTAGTTTTTATCATGGATAGGTTCACCATAGTTACATATCTGCCTACAGCATATACACATACAGTGGGCTACGTGTTAAACTCTTTCAAGTAACTTAAGTATGTCTACAAAGTCTTAGACAGTAGTGTCCAAACATAGCACTGAGCTGCAACTGGGAAATCCCAGCCATACCTACTGCAGTATTAAGAGAAAGAATCATGAGACCTAACATACTGAGTTATGCAGATACAAAAGTGCTTAGCATGACAAAATTACCAAAATAAAAACATTTTGAAGGTTTTTTGGTTATAGCAACATTAACTATTCTTTACTTTTGGATAATTTAATATCTGCATATTTAAATTTTATATAAACAATCTCTTTGTAACAAGTTTTAAAAAAAGCACACAAAAATAGTGCAAACTATAATCTGATAGGTTTTTCATCTTGATTACCCCATCATAAGTAACTCAAGAAGTGTTTGACTCTGAGGCTCCAGTAACATACAGCACTGACCAGATCCTGTCATTTCATCCATTGTTTGCGGCCCCAAATTCTCAGACAGGCCACCAGCAGACAGGACAGGTGCAGTTCTCTGACAACCAGCGATCAATACAATGAATGTGAAACTCATGCAGACACGGCAGCTGCCGGAGCTTGTTCCCAGCCACATAATCACTGATGCCCACACTACACACTTTACCTAACTCACTGTCAACCCCAGTTTGTTCACAGCTCCTGGTAGAAAGATTGTCAATCTGCTCTTTGGTTAAGCCATGAAGTGGGTCATCATCACCTTCATTCAGTTAGAAGAAATGAGCAAGGCGCAGAATGGGTAATGTTCCAGCCTCAACTACATTGTCTGTCCTCTCTAACTGCCATCCATTTCTACTGCTACCATTGTGGGCCTGTGGCCGGGTGGGCTCACTTACATCTAGCATTTCAGCACTGTCTTCTTGGGCCTGCCTGGCCTGTGAGGAACCTCTACCCAGCTGACTGCTGTTGTCAGCCACATCTACGTTATTCGGTTCTAGGTACAGCTCTGGTAAATGCTGACCATTTCTTTGATTCTCAGACTCAGGCTCCACCTCTGTTAGAGAACTCAGTTCTTTAAACCCAGTCATGATCTGCCTTAAAATTGACCGAAGAGTCAGAGAGGATAGTTCAACCCCCTCATTCTCAGAAATCCTACGAAGAGGAACTATTATGGTACTAACATAGGTTCGGACACCTGACTCTTCTAAATGAGAAATAGTTTTGTGAAAGCCCCCGCTGTTGCTTTCAACTGTACTTTCTGCCAGCCCTGTTGGATCCTGCCTCTTCTGTGGATACCCACACCCGATCCCGGCGTGCGCCTTCCCGAACTCAGGCCCACAAGAATGGACGATTGTCCTGAGGGTTTAAAGAGACACACACAAAAAAAGGACTTTGCTCACTTACCAAGAGTAAATGGCCACTTTATTAAACTCAAGTCGGGTATTTATACCAGTGGACAACCGGGATCAAAAGGGCAAGGCCTCCTCCCATCCAGGAGCAGGAGGAGAAGATTACAGGCCCCCGGCGCCTCAGGCAGTGTCAGCTGGGAGGGGCCATGCGTGTGGAGCCCACTGCTAGAACCTTGAATACAGGTGGAATCACCATAACAAAGAGAGCCAGGTTCTTCTTAAGCTATCCCCTCAAGCCAGTGCTAGTGCAGAATCTCCAGGGAGCCGGAGGTCACACGGCCCTGCGAATCGCCAGGAAGAAGGGAAAAAGACCTTGGTACCTACAAACCCTGCCCTATATCGGATTCTATTTGCAATGCTATCCCTATCTCGAGTTTCTCCAGGAGGAATCCTCCTGACTTGCAGGCCTAGAGTGATTGCTGGGTACACTATGTGGCAGCTGAGGACCTGTTGGATTCTCCTTCTTCTACTGTTATTCTTGACACAAGTCTTAGGTTGGACAGTGGCGTGTAAACAGTACCTCTGCGTGCTCTACCTTGTTCTAAAAAGACTTGAGTTACTCCTGTATGCCTAACAGACCTGTTCCTACCAGTTTGCTGGACTGGTCTATTCTGCCTTTGGGAATTATTATAAACAGTACCATTCTGTGTCTGAATTGGGGACCAGCTTCGACTCCTGAAAGCAAGACGTAATCTTATTGGCTCTAATCTTTGGTTTGTGTTCCTTACTGTAACATTACTTCTAGCCCCATTTTCCCAAATATGTGCTGCTCCCAAATGTTGTCGTTCCCTTTGCCTGAAATTACTACCATCTGACTGGTCTGTGTGAGTGTTGATAACATTAGTGCGATGGACACTAACTCTAGGAGCTCCTCCAATTCCATTTCTTAACCTTCCCCGTGCTGAGAAGGATCCCTGCACTGACCTCTAACCCCTTGCACCACGCCTACCCCCTGGACCACTGGAACTCATGGAGGTTTGGCTTCTTGTTCCATAGCCACAGGACTAAGATGATCTTTGCTGCCTGAGATCTCTGCTAACACCTGACAGAGGAATGTCTGTATAATCCTCCCCTCTGTATAATCAGAGCCTCTGTTGTCAGAGGGCACCACTCCTCTATTCTATTTAGTATGAGGCTTTTTTTTTGAAATCCATTTAACCTTCCTTGTACCTTTTTCTCCTCAAACGGTACATTTGCTCTTTTCCCTTGTTCAGCTTGTGTCTTTTCTTTATAGATATGCACATAAGCATAGCAATTAAAATACAAGCAGCAGTCAATACCTGCTGTCTAGGAATTTTCATGATAGCTCTTAATCTATAACTCTCCAATTTGTCCCCAGGAAGATTCTGTTTTGGACAAGTGCAGAAAACAGCCACATTCTTCACCTGAATATGACAAGATCAGTCTCTAGGTCACATACTAACAGCATTCTCCCCTGAAATTAATTGAGTTAGGCCTCCACAGTTTAAGCCAAACTCAGCACTGCTGTTTTCCATGCTCCTACAAGTATGGCCCATTAAGCCCCGTTTAAAGTATTCACTGCTTTTCTAGTCCAAAGTCCTATAGTATTCCATATTCCTCCAAGTAAGAGAATGGTCTAATCTATCACAAAAATATCTAACTCTTATGTGTTAGGGATTTATTGCTTTGAAGAGATACCATGAGCAAGGCAACTTTTACAAAAGGAAATATTTAATGCAGGCTAACTTACACTTAAGATATTTAGTTCATTATCATTATGGTAGGAAGCCTGGCAGCATGTAGGCAGACATAGTGTTGGAGAAATAGCTGAGAGTTCTACATCCAGATAGGTAAGCAGCAGGAAGAGAGAATAAACTTGTGTCTGGCTTGAGTTTCTGAAGTCTCAGAACACAGCAGCAGTGACATTCCTCCATCAAGGTCACAGCGACTCCAATTAGGCAATAAACCCTAATACTTCCGGATAATGTCACTCCCTCTGATCTTACGGGGGATGTTTTCATTCAAATCATCATATTATGCTGAGACACATGAGTGCTCAAAAGAAAAATGCATTAATTTTGCTTTCTGTGCCTTAAAATTCATAGTTTATCTTTCCTATGTTGTTCTTACAATATTTAACTTTAGTTAAAAAAAATCTTCTTTTTCTTTTATGATGTTAGCCAGGCACTTTGTGATAAATTGTGAGAATTTATGAGCAATAAAATCATAGACTTCACACTGTTATCAAAACTTATTCTGTGGTATAAACAATTATTGCCATGCAAAGGCCTATCTGTTCAGATTTGATTCCGAATCATGGCATTATTGGAAACATTTGAAACCTGAAGGAGGCATGTCTCAGTTGGAGGAAGTTATAGCATATGAAGTCTGTTGTTGACATATTAGGAATATGCACTTTTCTCTTTCTCCCTTTGCTTCCCAGAAAGTATGAGGTAAATCGATTTCTCCACTGAGCTCTGTTCATGATGCGCTATGCCATCATGGACACCACCACGGTCAACTTTCCAAGAATTGAGACATGTGAGATAGTGATCCTTTCCCATCTTATTAATTGTTTATCTTATGTATGTATTCTGATCATGAAATCTTACTAACATTTTTGAATAAAGTAATTTATAAGTTTAGAATGATTTCATGATATTTATAAAAAATCATACATGTGTGTTAAGACAAATTGATGAGGGAAGAATTCTAAGAAACAGAAAGAAAGCATCACAAAATAAGCTACAAAAGATGAAAGCTTTTTAAAATAAATAAACATCAAATTTTACAGTTTAATTCATAGTAACTTAAATCAGAGCCAGGTGTGGGGGTCTTTGTTGCTTGTTTCCTGAGGCAAGGGATGGTGCAATTGCACAAATTTATAGGTGAGCATTAAGGTTGTAAGATGAAAGAAAAGATGTAAATTTAGAGAACTCCACAGCTAGAGCAGCTATAATAATTGTCGGAGAGGTGACATCTCAAGACCTGGGTACGTAATGATCAGAGCACAGGATCTAGCCACTAATATACTAAAAATCAAGAGAATACAGATTATATGCTTCAAGCTGAGTTTTCTGTAGAATGGGCATAGGGGAAGGGGAATTCTTCAGTGGTAGAATGTAAAAGTTAACTACTATTGTTAGGCAAGCTGTTTTAGAAGTTGCATTGCATGTTATCCCTTTTGTGTAACCACTGAGAGTCTGGGATCAGGTACAGCTGCTTTTCTTCAGCAATTCTCTAATAATTCTTTTCTTGAAACTTTGAGTTCAGTTTAGAGCTTTGGTATTTTAATTTTTGTTTGGGGGTGGGTGGGAGTGATTTAGAAACCAAGGCCATTTTGAGCTACTGAGAACATTCTAGACCACGTTAAGCATGTTTACATGGTCCTGTCACAAAATAAAAGCTAAAATAAGGGACTAGGGGATATGTCAGTAGTAGACCGCTTGACCAGAATGCATTAAGCAGTTGTTTCAGTAAGCACTGACAAAATTACATCAATCACTGAGCTTTTGTAAGTCCATAAAATAGATACTAAACTGATAATAAAAAAAGCAGAATATATATTTGAACTTTTTCAGACATATGGAATAAAAAGTAGGAGAATAGCTCTTTTTAGAAAGATTAAAACGAAGTCTACTCAGTGAAATATACATTTGTGAGAAAACTCTTTTAATTTTCTACTGTATGATTAGTACATCATACAAAAATGCTATAAATAGTACACACTTAGGTACAGAACCTGAGATTATGCTTTAAGAAATTTCTGAAACAAAAGTCATTCTAGATGGGAAACCTGAACTAAACTAAAGTAATAATTTGACTAACTTCTAGATTGGGGGACCAATGAGTTTAGTGAAATTTCCTCTTTATAAATAACAAACAGTTACATTTTAATATTTTACTTGTATTGCATTTTTCTGAAAATAATTTCCAAAAACATTTTTAATGTGTCAGTTAAATTCTGTTGATTCTCTAAAACCTGACTGTCTTTGAGACATATTAAATTTCTCGGGAATCAGAATCATAAAGCAAGTTGCCATATATCCGTGAGCTTTGGTGATTCTGGTTTCCTCAGCTAGAAACTGCACTTGAGTACTTAATGTCAAAATAATATTGGCCACAGGAGATGCTGAAATCTAAAAGCACACAGTGCAATCAATCCATAAAATAAAGGTTACTAATTGGGTAATATTGTGCCTACTTATAAATTGTCTCTCATAAATTTGATGAAGGAACCTAAAGATATTATACAGAATTTTTTACTCATGAAATATATTTTATTAAATTGGACATTGCCTAACCCAGTTTGTATATTATAGTTTAAACAAAACTCATATATTATTACAAAGTTCTCTCTCTGAATCACCTAACCAGCTGGCACAAAATCCACAATGAATGTGGATGATGTTTTCCATATCCGGTCATGAGCAACTGAAAGCAACACTAGCAGTGAAAAGCTCACCACAAGCTGAGCAACAAACAAGCAGAGTCTTTACCCACAGCTCCCTGTGTTACATGCCTGTGACTCAGAGTTCACAACGTCTCTTCTCACGAGAATCTGAGGCTTATGTGAACTTTTTCAGAGAGGTCTTGTGAATCTTATTATTTTTATTTAAATTTTATTTTCCCTTTTATTGAAAGCATAATTTTTCTCATACAATATATCCTAATTATTTTTTCTCTTCCCTCTTCTCCTCCCAACTGGATCCACTCTGTTGCTGTACCTCACTAGAAAGTAATGCCTTCTAAGAGATAAAAACAAAATACAACCAAATAAAATATAGCAAGAGAGAACAAAAACTATCACATTGAATTTGGCCAAAGCAAACCAACAGAAAAAAAAATGCCCCAAGAGAAGGCTCAAGAATCTGAGATCGACTAATTCATACACTCGAGATTCTCATAAAAATACTCAGCTGGAAGCTATAGTATTTATGCAGAAGACCTGCTGCAGACCTGTATAGGCCTTATGCTTGCTGCTTCAGTCTTTGCAACTTTGTATGAGCTTTTCAGAGTCGATTTAAAGGCCTTATTACCCTAGTGTCCTTCATTCTCTATGACTCTTATACTCTTTTTGTCTCTTCTTTGCTGCAGAAGGAAGTTTTTGGTTTTTTTGTTTTGTTTTGTTTTGTTTTATGATGGTTGAATAAGACACTTGTCGGGGTTCTCTGGCAGAAAGTTTAGGGCCATTCTATACCTACTGGTCTTTCCCTGTGACTGAGTGTGATGGTGAGTGTCAGACAAACCAGACCTCAACCCCTGGGCATTTGGGAGAAGCACACACCCTTAGTAAGGAGTCTGTTGAAGCAGGATCTCGTTAACTGCATCAGGCAGCAACTTATATAGGCTGAGATAGGGGATGGGAAGCCTGAGATGGGTCGAGGAGAAGCAAGGAGCAAGGATCAATAGTACTCTGTCACATTAGTGGTGACTGGGAAGAGGTGGGCCTAGGTTTGGGTTGTGCTGAGTCACTTTGTGAAAGTTGTGTCCAGAGACAAGTTACACTAGGCCTAACGCCAAATCAAGTTAGGCTCAGGAAGTTACACTGGAACTCATGCCAAGGCCTCATGAGGCCCAACAGTCACTAATCTATGAGTATAGCAGAATGTCATTAGTATTCATTTTTAAGAGTTATTTTATCATTTTTTGACCAACTGGGTTTTTTTTGATCATTAAATTAGAGGGATTTCTTAAATCTTATGGGTTCTTCAGTTCCTGGGATCTATAAATTTGTTTACTTTGTTGAAGGAGGGTGTTTGTTAATCCTGGCTGCCCAGAACCAAAATAACCACACAGAAACAAAATTATTTAAATTATTGTTTGGCCCATTAGCTCTAGCTTTTTATTGACTAACTCTTACATATTAATTTAACCCATCTCCATTAATCTGTGTATCAACACATAGCTGGGGTTTACCAGGAAAACTTCTGGCATCAATCTCCGGTGGAGCTACATAGCTTGTCTCTGACTCTGTCCTTCTTTCTCCCATCATAAAATTTAGTTTTCCTCACTTAACTAAGTTCTGTCCTTCTGTAAGGTACAAAACAATTTTTTTTAATTAACCAATGGTATTCACAGCATACAAAGGAAAATCCACATCATTACTTCCTGCATTTTACAGAGCTTATCTCTGGGACAAAATACTTCTATTCAGGATAGCCAATGACATGAAAGGTTAGCAGGACAGATTTGAATTACTACTCAACTCATACATGTTTATTGTAGTGTTTCTCCTTTATTTATTATCAGGGGTACCTAGCAAAGTTTAGTATCTTACTAATCAAAAGGTGGCTCCATTTATATATCTTTAAGAACTGTTACTTCTAGGACTTATTAGAGCAGATTTTTTTCAGATATGAGTGTTTAATATTTTAGAAAAATTGGGGAAATATTTTTAAATTTTAAGAAATTTTTGATATTCTTTTTCTTCAACATTATCTATGTTTGTTTCAAATATATGTAGTTCTTTGAATATGTTAGGTAGATAGAGACAGCTTCATATATTTTTTTCATGATTCCCATATCAATATTATCTGAGCTTTTTTGCAAGTTATTGTTAGACCCTTATACTTAAAACTCAGACTCAAATATTTAGAAGATTTCATTATTATGTTTATTTTTAAGATAAGAGTGATATATTTTTCTATATTGTAAAATTACAATGCCCCATTATTTTTATTAATACTTTTATAGTAATACTCTGACAAAGAAGCATGGAACCTGCTTTAAATTTGTTTTTACTTAGGTAGATGTGGTCATGTTCTTAATAAATAGCATAATATAGGTCACCTATGCCGACTCATGTGGATAAAAATCAACTGAAAACTCAGTGAGTTATGTTGCAATTTCAAGAATAATGAGTCTGTGCCCTTAAACGTGAAAGATACATTTCATATTCTTTAATTTGAAACATGAACATGTGTATTACATCAGAGGAATGGACTTTGTTTGGTAACTTATGAAAAAAATGTTTACTCAAACTCATTGTAACATTATCCAAAATTGTAACTTTAACTCATTGTAACTTTATCATGATACTTGACTCTCAGAAGCTGAGTATGTTGGTAAAATTGGGAGCAATCTCAAATACACACACACATACACACACACACACACACACACACACACACATTACTGAGCTGTCTGGGAATAACAACTTTCAGAAATCCAACTGGTACCTCTGTTTTCTGACTACATTCTGACTGCTGTTTACACAGAATGATGAGAAAATGAGATGGGACAGAAAATGTCAGGTAATCATTATCCTTCTTGGAAGAGTATGAACCCTTGGTTTTATTACAAAATGCATTTGTGTTATAAGGAGGTTAATCTATGCTTGAGTCAAAAGTAATAAAATACCATTTACATTAAAGTCTCACTAAATTAAAACTTAAGTGATTGCCCACAACTATAGAATTATATCTCTTGTCTCTCTGGTTTCTCTTTCTGGTGTGTGTGTGTGTGTGTGTGTGTGTGTGTGTGTGTGTGTGTGTGGTGTGTGGGCTGTGTGTGGTGTGTATGTGGGGGGGTGTGCATGCGTCATGGTGGCAGACATATAACCCATCCAGATTTTACACACACAGGTACTCTCAAATAGCAAGTTTATACAACTTAAAATTTGTTTGTGGGCCTTTTCATTTTAGAATTTACAAACAATTGCTTTAGTTATAAATTCAGGCGCATGGGTAACATAAGCTAAAGCACTGTTACCATTTCATAAAGCTGAAGAACAAAAATATCAGCCAAGAATATAGGCAGCCTCTTAGAAACTGGGGAATTCAAACTAATGGATTTGATCCTAGAATTGCAAGAAGAAAATGAATCTCATCAACATGAGCTTTTGTTGAGAAGAACTCATTTTTGATTTTCAGTACTCAGTAGAAAAGATATGCATTTTATTTGCTTATTTAGACTCCTGTGCCTATGGTAAAGCACTGTATCAGCAACTGGGAGCTAACAAAGGCAGTCAGGTCAAGCGCCTGCTTTGAGATTTCCCTATTTTGCCTGGGAGTCTCTGAGTATGGGTAATATACCTAGAGACAGCACACAATGGAAACTTTATCTAAGTGATTTGAGCAGAAACTGTAAGGCCTTTTATGATCTGTCCAAAGAGATTTCACAATAATACCTGTACAAAATTTTATTCATCAAAAAATGAAGATCTCAAATTGTGGTGGGAGTGAATGAAATGCCTAATGAGGCAAGATTCAGCCTGCTGATCAGAAAGGAAAGAATTAATGACAATGGCACTTTGTACTGCAAAACTGAAAACATCCGGCATACTATAGAAATGAAAAAGAGTATACCACCATGTGGTAGAGGGACAGAGTGGGTGTGTTTCCTAGAAGAATTAGTGTTGATTAGTTGGAAAATAAAACTAAACTTGTACATAACTGCTTGACACATAGTCCTTAATAATGATATTACTAAGCACATATTAGTTCATAGGTACAGAGCTCTGGTCACACAGAGTTTATATCACAGGGCCAGAGAGACCAGATGTTGTTCTCCCCTACCTGTGAGGACACAGTGAGAAGATGGCTGTAGTAGCTCTCAGACAGACAGCATAATAGTCCTTAGAAATTCCCAGAGAGGTATTCATCACTCAGATAGTCAAATCCACATATGACGAGACAGTAATTTCTTTTGCTTAAGATACTTATTGTTCTCTCTGTTCAAACAAACATCATAATCACTTTACAGGTAAAGGCGGATGGACATAGAGAAAGTAGAGAAACAAATAGTAGAGAGATAGAAAGAGTTAAGAAGAAAAACAAATAGGAAGAGACATCTCAAGAAAGATAGTTCTCAAGTCAGAAAGTTGACTGCAAAGGATGGACACAACTTGTTGTCTGTTATAGTTTAAATGATAAAGAAATGTTATATACATATAATTACACTGAGGTATTGAAAATTCATGTTTTCTTATAATTTACTTATTCTTTCTTATAAAGAAAAGTGGATAATTATATTTTTATTTTATTGTGTACAATGCCACAATATAATGCTTCAAATACATGGATGGGATCTTTAAATTCTTCCATTGCAAAAACTTCTTAGTTAAAAAAGTGTATTTGTGTATAATACATAAACATAAAGTATATGTATATATGTATATGATCATGCTTTTGCACATATATGAACATGAATGTTTGTACATATGCATCTGAAGGTTACAGGTGAACTTCAGATGTTGTTCTTTAGAGTAAGACGAACTGAAGATCATATTTACCTGGCATCGCAGATCTCTTTATTTCTCCATATGCAGAATGTAGTATTGCTTTTGTTTTTGAGAGAATACTTAAATTACATTTTATCTGGGAATTTAAAAAGGTAAGTAAAACAAATTCTTCAACTAATGGTCTAGTTACTATTATTAATACGTTATATTCTAGACTTAAATATCAAATTCAATAAATACAAATATAAACTGTTCTTTTGAACACCCTAACTACTTAATATACACACTCATAATTATAAATATATTTTCAATTATTCTTCTATACCTATAGAGGAAAACAAACAGAATATATCATTGAAATGATTTAAATTACCTGGAACTGGGCTTTTAGAACAATTATATGCATTTTGTTTTTCTTCCAAGGTTTTTGCATTGTTGGCCTTGACTTAATACACAGGACTATGTAGGAAATGACAGCGATATTGAGCTTTGACAAACTGAATTGGTCTCAAGCTGTTGACAGATGAGCAATAATTCTGCCACCTGGTGCAGAAACTTTCCCACAGAAGATAAGGTTTCCTCTTGAAATGCTTGTGATTTCCTTAAATGTGCCACATATTTAAATTATGTACTTGAAAATGACTGTGTGATCAATGGCCACCTCACAGTTTCTTCAGATAAACATACAAAGGAGTACAGTTGTGTTTATTTTTTTCCTGTGCAGTAAGATTTTTTTTAGTGGAATTTCATTGTAGGAATTGGCAAAATAGTTGTTTTTTTCTGCCTGTATTGTTTTGTTTTGCTATGTTATGAAGGGGAATGCCTTGCTTTTAAATGTTTATTTCAAGACCATGACAGGAAAATTTCCACTTTAATACTGTGTATAAAATACATGTAATGTAAATATGTCTATTGGTGACACATTTAAAACATGATATGAATTTGTAACGTTTAATGAGGTTTATTAATTAAATGTTTAATGTTAACATCTCAAATACTAAACTAACTAGTTTTTTCATAATCTTATAGTATTGCCTTTAAGATTATTTGCAAAGAATTTGAAGATAACTTTATGTATCACCCCTTTGCAGCAGATCGAAACCATTACAGAATGCATAATTGGTTAAAATGCAGAGAATGATGGACCATCATATGGTCAGCCTGAATTGATACAACACAACTCTCTACTTGTGTTTCAGAGAGTATCAGTGAGTGGGGACAAAAAGATTGAAAGGGACAGAGGACCAAGGCATCTCTAGAGCAATTATGTCTTTTATATTGCATACAGAACGTGTTCTCATGAGAGATCAACAATATAGTTTCAAAAAAGAAAGAAAGGAAGGAAGAAAAGAAGAAAAAGAAAGAAAGAAAGGAAGGAAGGAAGAAGGAAAGAAAGAAAGAAAGAAAGAAAGAAAGAAAGAAAGAAAGAAAGAAAGAAGGAATCAGTTGACATGCCAATATAAATTGGGGAATCTCACAAGATTCCACTCCTAGCTAAAGAGCTGCAAGCAATTGATGACAGCAGAGAGAAGGAGTATCCTGATTTCCCAGGTATGAACCACCTAATAGATTATTCAATACCAAGTGGTCTTCTCCAACTTACATGAACAATAATTAAAATGGAATCAGCAAGTTGTATTTATTTTTATATCTATGTACATATGAAGTAGCGGGCTGCTTATTCATTTCCCAGCTGCCCAGAGTCTCAAAATATTCAAACAGAAACTGTATTAATTTAATCACTGCATGGCCCATTAGCTCTAGCTTCTTATTTGCTAACTTTTACATCTTAATTTAACCCATCTCCATTAATCTGTGCATCATGGCCTACCAGCAAAGTTTCAGCACGTCTGTCTCTGATGGCTCCATGGCTTCTCCCTGACTCTGTTTTCCTCCTCTCATCATTCAGTTTAGTTTTCCCCACCTAAGTTTTACATTGCTATAGGCCAAGCAAGTTTCTTTATTGATTAATGGTAATCACAGCATACAGAGGGGAATCCTACATCATACATATAGAAAATGAATAATCAGAGAAAAGTGAAAAAAAGAGAATATAAGGGTTGATTTGGAAAGTGGGGAATATAATAGGAGGTGAAAATAATCAAAATTCAGTACATAAAATTCTCAAAAAATTATTACAAATAATTACATTAAAAATTTAATTCCCTTTTAAATTTTATTTTATTACTGTATGTATATGAGTGTTTTGACTACAGGCCTATCTATGAACCACATGTGTGCAATGCTCACAGAAAGCCAAAAAAGACATTAAATCTCTTGAAACTGGAGCCCATGGTGTTTGATAGCCAGTTTGTAGATGCTGGAAATCAAACCCGTGGAAAAGCAGTCAGTGATCTTAAGTGCCAAGCCAACAGTCCAGATCCTGTATTTAACTTTTAAATATTTTAATAATGCAATGTTTAATAATCAATAAATAAATATATGCAGAGTATTTTTAATTGAAGTATTTTTAATTTTATTAATTTCTGTTATAAATTCATTGCTAAAGTTGAATGACCATGTAAAAGGCTTATTTACAATTCATGTTTTATCTCTTAAAAAGATATTGTTTAATATCACAGAGAAATTTCAGATTGCAAAGCTGTATACTTTTAGTTCACTGCACAATTAAAAATTATATCTTTTTTATTTTGTAAATAAGCTTTTTATTTTACATATAAATCCCATTTCCCTCTCCCTTCCTCCACCTGCTTCCCACAACTTTCCCCACCCCATTCCTATTCATTCCTCAGTGAGGGTGAGGATTTCCCATGGATAATCAACAAACTGTGTCATGTCACTTGAAGTAGGACCAAGGCCATTCTCCCTGTATCTAGGTTGAGCAATGTTTCCCTACATAGGCAATGTTTAATTTACAAAAAAGACCAAATATGTAAATAAAATCTTAATTTACCTTTTATACTCTTTACTATTGTGTCTTTTATCCATATTACAAATTAAAGTCATTTAATTTTAGCAGTTTTGAAAAATAATAATCTAACATAAAATTAAATATCCTAAACTCATCATAATAAAGAAACAAGCAGCACTTATTTATGTTGCTACTGAAAAATAAATAACTGTAGAATTCAATATGCTCAACATAATTAATATCAATCTTGCATACTTGAAATTTGCTAAGAGAATATATCTTTAATATTAGAGAATGGAACAAATAGCACAAGACAGTAAATGGGAGATGAAGACTAAGTGAGCTCATGGATATTGTCTAATAGAATTGTGGCAATTATTCTATAATTTATTCCTACTCAAATCATTACATTACATGCTCAGATACATAGAGTTTTCAATTATACCTTTAATCTAGTATTAACAAAATACTTCGTTATACTCCAATGTGAGTCAGTCCATCATTTAATGACAAGAATATATACTAAAAATGTGTGGCTATGTACTTTAACCATGGTATAAATATTTAAGTATACTTACAAAAAACATAAATGGTATAGCCTACTCTACACTTTTCTATATGATATACCTAGCTGCTTGTAGGCTACAAAATATTGCATAAAACTATACCACTAATGGCATTCTTTCTGTCAACAATCATAATTTACCAATCTTGTGTCCAATCCCCATTTCCAATGACATAATAATTGGCCTGTTATTATGCAGGATTTGTACAGATAGACACAGGTGCAGTGAATTCTTGGACACAATAGCTGTATCATAGCCAGAGAAATCTTCTGCTATACATCTCCAGATTACCGGACTTTTATATTCTTTTAGTCCCTCTTTCACAGTGTTGCCCAAGTCTTGGAAAAGTGATATTGGATAAGGATCCTCCACAGTCACTTATTCTTGGCAGTTTGGCCAGTAATGGGTTGCTGATAGTATGAGCAATTCACAGCTGGATGTAGTTGTTGATGTTTCTCTCCCCAAAGGCATCAGTGTAGCTTCTGGAACTATGAAAGTGATCCAGTAAGAACGTTCCAACACAATCCCAGCTTGAATTTTGTATGTTTTATGACCAAAGTATATGATGTTTTCAGAAACATAATCTTACCTTGAGTTCTGGTAGGCAAACAAGAGTAATGACAATAATTTGAGTTATTTTTAGGGAAGCAAGAGCTTCCATGAACAACAAATCATAGGGAACTATCAAACACAAATCTTGGAATTTATTTAGTTACCCATAGTTTTCGGTAGGAACATTATTCATACAGGAATCCTATACATCTGTCTAATGGATTCGTTCTGTCTTTCTGGATTTTTATCATGATTATATTTGTAACTGGGATCTACATATAATCTAAAACATATGACATTTTATAATTTCATAAGCCATTCATCAGATAATGAACATGAAAATCCTTCCCTTTCCTTAGTTTTGTGATTAGAGTTACAATAAACATGGAAATGCAACTGCCTTTTTGTAGGGTATGGACATATACCCACGAGTATCTGGCTATTTCTATGTGTACTCTCTACTTTACTTTTTAATAGTTCCAGAGATTCATATCTATTTGGAAATACTTTTCTGTACTCTGAGAGCTAAGTATCAAGCTCCTTTCCTCCACAGATATTCAGTCTTCCCAGTACCATTTGTTGATGAGGCTGTCTTATCTCTAAAGTGTACTTTTGACTTCGTTGTCAAAAATCAAGTGGCTATACTTGACCAGACTTAAAACTGTATCCTCTATTCTAAAGATGCATTTCAAAAATAACTAAAATAGAATAGTCCAAAATAAAGATGAATAGTATAGTCAAAACATAAAACAATACATAGTTGTTTACTTTATTTATCAAGTATTAGGAACTGCTGATAATTGCTTATACTGAACTTTATGTACATCAGCATCATTACAAATATGTGTGTATGGCTTTGCCTTATGAATTTTTTATTATGACTATGTTATCTGATTTTTAAATAAAATTAAAGAATGTTAAACTAAGAACAGAAATATTATGGTGCTAGAAAAAGTGACCAGATTAGGAAAGAAACTGATTCTTTGTGTGGGGATGGCAGATCTGTGTACCAAGAATGTGTGTGGGTACTAATTTTAAGCATCTTAGTTACAAAGGAGATAACATCATAAGATTTTCACTCATACTCAAAAGAAATTATGCCTGTGAAAATGTTGTCTTTCTCAGAAACTTGACAAAGGCAAGAGTCCAATCTGTCTTTCTTTGACTGGTGATTCTCAGGAGAAAGAATTCAGACTAGGTCTTGTGATTCAAACCTCTTTTGTGGCAACAAGTATTAATGGATTTAAGATTCACCTTTCCTTATAAAGATGGGTTATTATCACTCATTCTCTAGCTACTTAGCCACTATAGAGCCAATATTACATAGAAAAATCAATTATGAAAGATTGTTAATAGTGCCCAAAGTGCCACTTCTACCTAACCACTCATTTGTAATTGTTAGGCAAACAATAATAAATAATTTGGCCCCTGACTGTGCATTTTAGCAATTATACTTCTGATGTATCAGACTGCCAGCTGTGGAAATGGGTTCCTTGGCTTCTATTTTTTAGTTACTTATAACAATTTGTTTAATTACTGAACCATAAAACAGACAAAACTCATTAAGAAATGGATGCCAGGCAAGAAGTGCAGATGCACATTAGTGCTGGCCACCACCTGTGGCAAAGCTTTCCAGCTCACTTGATCAAAGATACTTATAGTGATTTCACAGTGGAAGTGAATATACACAGGCTTCCCATATGTACACGAGAAAACTGGTAGCAGCTGCCTTAACAGAGCTATGTGCAAGGAACAATCACTCTGTGTACAATTCTCTCTCACACAAATGAAATTGACACTTTATAACGTGCTCAGGTTAAAGTAATGTTACGTGAACATAATTTGCATTGAGTCTACTTTGATACACTTTTAACCCAAAATATGAAGAACATAAGTTTATATTTAGAACACAAATCCATTAATCAGTCCAATATTTCAAAAAATTGATAGAAATGCAATTAAAAAAGCAAAACAAAAAGCATTAATAATTCCATTAACTAATCTACAATGAATGTTAAGTATCTATTGTCATAGCTGCGTGATGAAATACTTTCAGGTATGTCAAAAACAGGCTTTTGGTATAATTTGATAGTTTTCAGTATTAAAGAAATAGAGTTTTTTCCATCAATCAGACCCTGTAACCTACAAGCCCCACTCTGACCCCAAATTTTCCTATCCACCCCTTCGACCTCAGAGAAATTCTGAAACAAAGGGTGCAAACACATAAAGATGAACAAGTTATGAGTGACCCCCCACACAGTGGAACACCCACTTTCTTGGCACTCCATACTGGGGCAAAGTCTCAGGCATCTCCACTATCTGCCTTAATTTCTCTAGCCAGCCAGCAGGTGACTTTCCTGCATCCATAAAAGCATAGGAAACAGATAACCTCACACCAGAAAACCACAAGGAAGGTAAATACACAAACACTACCAGTGAAAAGTAACACAAATTAGAAATCACTAGTCATTAACATTTCTTAATATTAGAGGATTTAATTCATCTATAAAAAGACACAGGCTCAGAGAATGAATACGAACAGGACCTAGCCTTCTGCTGTATACAAGAAACATACCTCAACCTCAAAGACAGAAATAACCTCAGAGTAAAGAGTTGGAAAAATATTTTCCAATCAAATGGACCTAACTTCCTAGAAGTGTAGCTATTCTAATAATCTAAGAAAATAGATTTTAAACTTAAATTAATGAGAACAAATGGAGAAGGGTGCTTCATATCCATAACAGGAATAATACATCAAGATGAAGTCTCAATCCTGAACATCTATACCCAAATACACAAACATGCACAAATATGAAAGAAATATTACTGAAGCCTAAATTGCACATCAATCCCCACACATTAATAGTAGGAGATTAAAAAATTCTACTGTCCACAATGTCCAGGTAAACCAGACAGAAACTTAACAGAGAAATAAGAGAACTAACAGATGTCATGAGTCAAATGGATTTAACAGACATCTATAGAAAATTTCACCAAAACACAAAAGAATATACCTTCTTAATATCTCATAAAACCTTTTCTAAAATTGACCAAATACCCAGTAACAAAGAAATTCAAAAGATACAAAAAATGTGGAATAATCCCCTGTATCTTAATGAATCACCATGGTTTAAAGTTAGTTTAACAACAACACTAATTGCAAACATCCTATAAACTCATGGAAATTGAACAGTGCTCAATTGAACCACCCCTGAGTCAGTGAAGAAATAATGAAGGGAAATAAAGATATCCTAGACTTCAATGAAAATGAAGGCACAATGTACCCAAACTATGGGACATTTTAAAAGCAATGCTAATAGGAAAGCTCATAGCCATAAATGCCTACATAAAGTCCTTGGAGAAATCTCACAGTAGTGACTTAACAGCACACCTGAATGCTCTAGGATGGAAGGAAGCAGACTCACTCAGGAGGAATAGATAACATGAAATAATCAAAATGAGGGCTGAAATCAATAAAATAGAAGCAGTAAAAGACAATCACTGAAACAAAGAGATGGTTCTTTGAGAAAACCAACAATATAGTTGAACACTTATTCAGACTAATCAAACGATAGAGAGACCATCCAAATAAACAAAATTGAAAATGAAAGGAAATACATAACAACAGACATTGAGCAAATCCAGAGAATCATTAGGTCATACTACAAAAACCAGAACTCCACAAAATTGGAAAATGTAAAAGAAATGAACAATTTCTGTATAGATGCCACAGATTAAAATCAGTTAAGATCAGGTGAAGAATTTAAATAAACCTATAACGTGCAAAGAAATAGAAGCAGTCATGAATAGCCTCTCAATTAAAAAAAAAAAGCCCGGGACTGCATGACTTCAGTGCAGAATAGCTAATACCTATACTCCTCATGGTATTCCACATAATAGAAACAAAAAGAACATTGACAAACTCCTTTTATGAGGCTACAGTTACCCTGATACCAAAATCACACAAAGACTCAACCAAGAAAGAGAATTACAGACTAATATCACTCATGAACGTAGATGCAAAAATACTCAATAAAATATAGGCAAACCTAATTATCCACCATGATCAAGTTGCCTTCATCCCAGAGATGCAGGAATGGTTCATCATACAGAATTCATCAATGTAATCCATCATACAAATCAATGGAAAGAGAAAAACATATAATCTTCTCATTAGAAAAATATTCTGAAAAATATTCTGCAAAATTCAACACCTATTCATGATAAAGGTCTTGGAGAGTTTAGGGATACAATAAACATATCTAAACATAATAAAAGCTATATAAAACAGGCTGATGGACAATATAAATATGATCACACTAAACCTAATAGAATAGAAAATAGGAAGTAGTCTTGCATACATGGGCACAAGTGACCACTTCCTTAATATAATCCCATTAGCACAGACACTAAGAGCAACAATAAATAAATGGGACCTCCTGAAACTGAGAAGTTTCTGTAAAGCAAGGACACAGTCAATATAACAAAACGGCAGCCTACTGACTGGGAAAAATAATCTTCACCAAGTTCTCATCAGGCAGAGGACTAATCTCCAAAATATAAAAAGAACTCAAGAAATTAGACATCAAAATTCTAAATAATCCTATTCAAATGAGGCACTGAATTAAGCAGAGAATTCTCAAAAAATAATCTCAAATGGCCTAAAGTCACTTAAAAAAAATCAACTCTTTTTGTCATCAGGGAAATGCAAAATAAAACTTGTACACTACTCTGGAAATCAGGATGGGGATTTCTCAGAAAATTGGGAATCATCTTTCAGGACCAATACCACTCTTGGGCATATACACAAAGGATGCTCAATCATACTATAAGGAAATTTATTCAGCAATGTTCACAGCAGCATTATTTGTAATGGCCAGAACATGGAAATAACCTAGATGCCTGCCAACTGAAGAATGGATAAAGAAAACATGGCATATTTACATAATGGTGTACTTGCTGTGTGAGACCCTTTCTCTCCTTCAGCCAATAGACTTTCAGATACCAGTCCACTTGGCCAAGGTCCTTTATACTATAAATGCAACTGTAGTACCTGTACTTGCTCTCTTGCTTCCAGCTCTTGCTACCAGCTGCTATATTCTGTTCCTGATCCCATTTGTGCAGAAGACTGTCATCTAGGACAGTGATCTGTAAATCTCCTATGAATAAATAACCCTTTATTATATATAATCCTGAACTAGTATGGGATTATTTTGTAACTTCTGA
Source organism: Myodes glareolus (assembly GCF_982192425.1). Taxonomy (NCBI): domain Eukaryota; kingdom Metazoa; phylum Chordata; class Mammalia; order Rodentia; family Cricetidae; genus Myodes; species Myodes glareolus. The sequence goes on from NC_142050.1 coordinate 9,013,477, forward strand.
CATCTGGAGCCCAAATGTGGGGACCAGTCTACATTTTTGGGATCAGTCCACTAGCCATAATTCTCTTGCACATGAATCTATCCTGCTGTTAAATGCTGGAGGCTACTTCTCAGCACTCACTGGCTCCCACATGCTGCCTCTCTGTGGCTTATATGCCAGCCCATATGCTGTTGCCTATGATCCCTATGGTGTACACAGTCTGCAGCTCGCACTGATGGAAAACTTTGGGTTTTCTCTTTATCCTGGGCCCCAACTCTTAAAATCACTTTATCACCATAATGACTGCTCTCAATTTGTTAAACAAAGCATATTTTTCAGTATCTAAGTAAGCAATACATGCTGTTTGCTGCTTCTTGTATCTTGGCCAGTGGCTGAAACTGCCACACCTGCTGGACAATAACAATTATTATACCTACTCTTATTCATTGTAACTGCCTTACAACAAGTAAGATATGAAAAACTGCAAAACATAACTGATAATATCCAGTAATTCAATAAATATTTTGTTTATCCTATGTAAGGTATTCTGCAAGACTTATGTGATTTTCCTTCTACATTCCTTTATTTGATTCTAGGAATTAACTTTGTTTTCAATATTATCACATTAAAAAGTGATTCAATACTACAGAGAGGGATAGAATAATGCCTAACCAAGTAGTTCATTTAAACAAATCCCTAGATGGTGATAAGGTCTTAAGTAGTCCAAGAGAATTAACAACTGAAGCAGAAAAAGAATTGATGGTCATTGAAGAGAAATTACAGGAGGCAGTTGTAGATAGAGTGAATCCAAATCTTAATTGTATTCTAGTCCTATTGCCTTCCAGAATTATTCCTACAGTAATTTTCATGCAGAGAGAAGATATTATCTTAGAATGGATCTTTTTACCACATCAATCAAGTAAAAAATAAAAAAAACTTATATGAAAACGGTCTCGAATTAGGTATAAAAAGAAAATTGAGACTTCAGCAACTAGCAGGAATAGACACAGCAGAGATTATTGTACCTTTTACTGATGATGAAATTTTAAAAAATATATTGGAAGACAATGAACTTTGACAAAGAGCTTGTGCTAATTTTGGGGGGAAGAAATTAATAGTAATTTTCACAAAAGTGATAGAATTAATCTAATAAAAAGAACTACTTACATTCTTCATCAAATTCTATGTGATGCACCAATAGCTAGAGCTAGTACATTTTATAATGATGTGAATAAATAAGGAAAGGCAGCTTACAAATAAGAAGAATTAAGTAATGTCAAACAAAGCCCTTATAATTCTTTCCAAATGGCAGAATTATATGCTATCCTCATGGTACCAAGAAATTTTAAGAACCTCTCAATATAGTTACTGATTCACAATATGCAGAAAGAATTGTCATGCAAATTGAAACTACCGGATGATATAGAATTGACTTCATTATTCATATAGGTTCAAAATATAATCAGGAATATGCTTTGGACAATATTCATAACACATATTTGATCCCATACATGTCTGTCTGGTCCTCTAGCACAAGGTAAAGCAGAAATTGATTGATTATTGATAGGAAGTGGGCTGAAGGCCTCAAAATTTTGTAAGAAACATCATGTCAATAGCAAAGGTTAAAGAAAGAGTTTTCTATTACATGGCAAGAAGCTGAGGAGATTATAGAGAGATGTTCTACTTGATCTTTCGATAGCCAAAATCATTATCAGCAGGGACCAAATCAAAGAGTACTCAAAGGAATTAGATCTGGTAGATGGATGTGTTTCTCTTTACAGAATTTGGAAAATTAAAAATAAAATATGTATACTACACCATTGACACTTACTCAGGTTTTCAATGGGCAACTGTCTTGAGCTCAGAAAAGCCTGATTCAATAATCTAACTTTTATTAGAAGTTGTGACTGTCATGGATATACCTGCAAAATAAAGACAGACAATGGTTCAGCATGTGTGTCTATGAAACAGGTTTTTGCTTATTATAATATAAAGCCTATTACAAGTATAACATAAAACCCTACAGATCAGGCAGTTATAGGTAGATCAAATCAAACAATAAAGGATATGCTAAACAAATAGAAAGGGATAAAAAATACTCCCAGAAATCAATTGCAAAATGCTTTGTTAACCTTTAATTTTCTTAAAGAAAGAACAACAATAACAGAGAGACATTGGATAATAAAAAAAATCTTCTGAATTAAATCAGCCCATATATTTCAAGCACAATGGAAACCAGGAGATGTGCTATGTTGTAGAAGGGGTCTTACTCTTGTTTCCATAGGAGAAGTAAAGCTATTGATACCATCAAATGATAAAAACTTCTGTTTGAAAAAGAGAAACCTTTTGAGAAAGAGAAATGATGACACATCCACAAAGGTGACAATCATACAGGTGGTGAGAAAACATCATAAGGGCTGGAGTAGGGTTCTGTTCTTATCTTTGTAGGGAAATATTCACCTTCAAATAGTGGAGATACCTTGAACACCTAGACACCTAAAGATAAAATGATAGTTATCCAGAAAGAATCAACAAATAAAGAGTATTCTGTTTTATGATACTGTATTATTTGTATGAAAAAAATAATTTTTGGGACACCTACCTAAAAATAAGAACTAGCTTTGGAGTTGGATAATGGCTATCTTCTTCTAAATCCAAGTGTGTTGTTAAAAGAAAACTTCAGAAATTCTGTCTCATGTCAGGAGCCATCTGGTATGGGACAGAAAGAAGATAGGTTTTAAGGAAATATTTTACATTTCTCCATGCTCATTTTGTTTATATTGGATCTTTCATTGAATAAATGTATATATGAATAATGCTTAAGTTTTCCACAATGAACAGTATATTTTCCTGAAAGAATCTTTGAAGCTTGCAGAAAGAAGATGGTGCCCCACAACAATGACTCCACCTAGTTGATATAACATCATGATGCTGATTACATTATTATGAGACCAGTTTTGGGGTATCAGCCTCAGAAATGGTGCACCATTTTACAACATTCTGGTCACAACTCCAAATAAAAACTTTTAAACAAACAAAGAAATGACCCTATCAACTACTCAGATACCATTTGTAATTATACAAAAAAGCAATCCTGAAACTTAAACATCATTTTACTTTTACAAGATCCAATAGAAAAAACATTGCCCCCATGACAGCAGAAAGCAATTCTAGAAAGTGATGTCCCATCTTCCAACAAAGTTTGTCATTACAGTTAAAGACACCATTTAGGATTTGATTATTACTCGCATAGGGTTGGGGATTGGGGTGAAAATTATATAAGCCTAGTGATCTCAAAAAAGGGGAGATTGAATAAGATAATAGGTAATTTAGTGTGAACTTATATACAATAATAATAATAATAATAATAATAATAATAATGAGTCATAGAGTGAATAATTGTGAGCTGTTATTTATGGATAATTTACATTGATATAGTTTCTGGTATCTTGATACAAGCTTAAATTATACTTGTTATTTCTTTTTTTTATTATTAAATTATAAAAGTTTCCATATCAGCCCCTCCTCCCACCACCCTCCCACTCCCCCCACTCCCTCTCCTCCTCCCTCTCTATCCCCTAGAGCAGTCAGGGTTTCCTGCCCTGTGGGAAGTTCGAGTTCCTCCCCCCCTCCCTCCAGGTCCAGGGAAGGTGAGAGTCCAAACAGACTGGAGCGCCAAAATCCAGTATATGCAGAGGAAGCAAGTCCCAGTGTCATTGTCAACGGCTTTTCAAAAAGGCTCCGGGCCAGCCACATTCAGAGAATCTGGTTGGATCACGTCCTCGTTCAGTCCCAGTCCAACAGGCCTTGGTGAACTCTCATTATATCAGTCCCCTTGTATCAGTGGGTGCTCGCATCCCTCGCAGTCCTGATTACTTTTTTTATTTTCTTCATCATTCTGTTCCTCATTTGGACTGTGGAGTGCTCAGTTCGGTGTTTCAATATGGGTCTCCATCTGTATCGCCATCCAACGTCGGATGAAGGTTTCCTGTGCCCTTGCCTTCATTGCTCACGATCTCTTTCCTTCTGCCTCTCATTTGGACCTTCTGTTTAAAATATTTGTATACCTGAAGACGCAGGGCGATTGGTAATGAAAAGTCCCCAGACTATCTTTCAAAAGATACAGCTTTAATAAAACAGAAGGAAAAACTTACACAGAGTCCCACCCATCTGGAATGCTGTATCCAGGCCAGGTCATGAGGGAGAAAGAGAGAGCGCGGGCTTTCACCCGCCAGGTTTATAGGTAAACTTTTGCCTTAGGGCAACAGTCCCCCAAAACAGGATGTGATTGGCTGAACTCCCCTATTATATACCTATGCAGAGATATTTTGTCATGTTATATGCAAGTGAGTCTCTACCTCTGTTTAAGACCTTTTGTATATTGACACATTTTAAGGATATATTCATCATATTGCATTATATATTTCTACTCCTGATTAAGATATTTTTATATTGTTTCCATTTTGATGCCATTGTCTTTCTTTACTGCACAGTTGTTTAAAGATAGTTTAATATTCTGATATGAAGTCTTAATCTTCAAGTAATATAGGTATTAAGTATTATAGATAGGTAATTGTTCATGTTTGTGTTACTTTTAGTCAGACTAATTAGATTCTTTAGACACACAGAGAATGTATTCTGCATACATAGGTAACCTTCAACCACTTCAAAGATATGTCAAACATGGCATTTAAATAACTTAGGATTCTGTTGACATGGTTCTTGGCAACACCAATCTATTCCCAAAACAGTGTTGAGCACCAAGGACATGTCACTTGGAGTTTGTCATCTTCTTGGCACAAACTGCCCATGCCTTGACCTCTGACGAAGTGTACCGTGTCTGTACTAGACAAGCAGAATATGAGAAAAAGATGGTCAAATTTTGCCAAGACAGGGTAAGATGGTTCTGAAAAATGTGCTGCTTCTGAAAATGGTCTGTCAGTTATTCTAGACCTTAGCCAAATTGTTTTTTTCAACATTGCAAATGAGACTTTGGGTGATTGCTCAGGCAGCCAGTTGTCTCTGTCATCTACTGTGTAACCCCCCAGTTTTGCGTCACCCTCTCCTGACATAGTTTGCATGCCTTCCATACCGATCATGAGCTTGGGGCAAAGGACTGGGGATTGAAATAAAGACACACACACAAAGAAACCTGGGTCATTCATCAAGAAATAGTTGAATGCCACTTTATTTAGCTTTCTGCAAAGTTAATATACCTTTTCCCCAGTAGAGGAACCCCCTTCCTGCCAGCCAGAAATGCACAGTGTGAGGAGCCTGGCGCTGTGTGGGAATTTCTTCACAGGCAGGGGGTTGGAGGTAGAGAGAGCAGCAACAGACAGTGAAGAGGGACCTTGGCATCGTGTGATTTTCCCAGACAGGTGGAAAATTACCATACCAAAGGTGGACTGTTCCCTGTAGCTAAATCACCAGGATAGCATAGTGAGCATAGGAATTAGTAGGAAGCTTAATTGGCTAACCAAAACAGTTCTTGAGATTTGCACCTCAAAGAGCAGGGGAAAACCCAGGATCCTACAGGTCCCCCTTTTATATAAATTATATGACTAGACCTGTTTTGAGTGGCAACGGACATCAGGCAAAACCCCTTATCCATCATGGGAAAGTATTCAGGTCCAAACACATTTTCTGTCTTAGGTTGGGGCAGCCCCCCCAAAAATCTTACCTGTCATTGGCTCACAAGTCATTCATCACCAAGTTTAGCCAGATTTACGCTGAGAGATACTCTGGGGTAAATGCTAAAAGGACTTGCCATGTGACAACATTGACCTGAGTTAGCCTTTGGCTTTGGCATCATGAAATCATGAAGATGACACTCCAGCATATATAAGCATTCCTAAAGGAGATTGTGCCTGCACAATCTTAAAAAGTCTGCTCAAAATGGAGCCCTTTAAATAAGGTCTCAGCACTGGTGGAAGGAACCCTGGTATAGCTAACTAGAATAATAATTGATAGTCAATTAGTAAATCTTGTATTCCAGGGTCCATAAAAAATAGCAAAAAGCCTATTCTGTGACCTAGCAGAGGTCAAAAATCACAACCAACAGCAAAGTTAACTGCAGTATTTAATTGTAAATTTAGCTCAATTTGAACGGTCATGGCATTTGCAACCTGCCCTGAGAGGGTATCTACAGCGCTAGCAAACGAGGCTAACTGAATAAGGGGAATCTAGTAGCATAGCTGCTCTGGCAGCCACAGCAATGACTGTCAATAGCATGGGAGGGGTGGATGTGTAAAGGAAGAGTCCATGACGTGTGGACCACCACCGCAGCTTTTTAGGAATCCAGCAGCTCTTCACTCGGCAGGTCAGTGTCTGCTGGATCTCTTGGTTTTGTCCCATCTTTAGGCCTCTGGACAGCAGAATCCACAGCACACCCCAGATGCTCCGGTACCCAGACGGGATTATCAGCATTCTGCAGAAAGACACATAACGCTCCCTTGCCCCAAATTAATACATGATCTGGACCATCCCAGGTGCCATCTACTAGATTTTTCCATTTAACAAGCGGCTTTCCGGAGAAATTAGGTCGCCAATTTCGCTCAGCAGCGGTATGAGAACAAGTATCAACAGTCAAAAAGTTTAAAATGTATAAAATAAAAGACAAATGTTCCCTGGGGGTGGAACCATAGTCCCCCTTTTTTGTTTTAAATAATCTCCTCCCAAGAGACAAGCCCTGCAAAGGTGTATCCAGTCATTAGGGGTAAGGTTGAGCTTTGCGAATGACTCCAACAATGCCATGGTGAAAGAGGCATGTGCTCCATAGGCCACGACTGTCTCTTTTAACTGTTTAATATTTTTAAAGGTCAGAGGGTTATGTTGTCTGGTCCTTTGTTTTTGTGGATCAATAATTTTTTTAACAGGTTAAATTTGTCTCTTTTTACTTAGATTATTTAGCCTGTTTTGAATCTTTTGAATTTTTGTCTCTAGATGTATAGGGGTGGAAGCAGTAGCACAAGGATTAGAGGTGGCAAAAAATGTTTTTTTGTGGCGGAGGTCTTATCAGGAGATCTCTGTTTGTATTTTTGTTTTTTTAATTGTTTATTTGAAAGTGTGATCTTCTTTTTTAGAATTTTTTTTATATTTTTAACATTTTTAATTTTTTGCTCCTTAAACTCCTAATAGAACTTATAGATTCTGCTTTTTTAATCTCCTTAAGGATTTTGTTTAAAACCTCTAACTGCTCTTTTATTATTATATCATTATTGAGGAGAGTATCTCTGATTAAGTGCCATAGCAAAAAAAATTGCTAGGGGGAAAACTTTTGTCCCTCATTTTTTTAGAGCATTTTGAAGGTCAGCTTTCATCTGCTCCCAATCAGTGATATTAAAATTTTCTGCGTGTAGAAACCAGGGACAGAACTCTAAAACTGTCTTAACAATCTCTTGTGCTGTCTCAACTTTAATATCGGTGTCCTGGCTCTCCGAAAGACCTAACAATTGACCTGTTAACCGACCTTTTAACTTTGAAGTAGAAATACTTGCATCCATTTAGCCAATATATCTTTGTTACTTATTTTTTTGTTGGCCAGCCTTTGAAGGGCGACCCCTCAGGTACTCTTCACTCTTAAAACTCACAGATGGATCCCGCAGATGAGTGTAGTCGCTTCAGATATTCCAGCGGGGCCTCCAATTGTAACCATCAGGTTCTGTGTCACCCTCTCCTGGCATGGTTTGCACACCTTTCATACTGATCATGAGCTTGGGGCAAAGGCCTGGGAATTGAAATAAAGACACACACACAAAGAAACCTGGGTCATTTGTCAAGAGATAGTTGAATGCCACTTTATTTAGCTTTCTGCAAAGTTAATATACCTTTGCCCCAGTAGAGGAATCCCCTTCCAGCCAGACGGGAACACACAGTGTGAGGAGTCTGGCGCTGTGTGGGAATTTCTTCACAGGCAGGGGGTCAGAGGTAGAGAGAGCAGCGACAGACAGTGAAGAGGGACCTTGGCGTCGTGTGATTTTCCCAGACAGGTGGAAAATTACCACACCAAAGGTGGACTGTGCCCTGTAGCTAAATCACCAGGCTAGCAGAGTGAGCACAGGAATTAGCAGGAAGCTTATTTGACTAGCCAAAACAGTCTTAGCGATTTACACCTCAAAGAGCAGGGGAAAACCCGGGATTGTACACTATTGCACATTTTGAAATCTGCTTGATTGCATTTTCTGCCTACTCAAGTAATATGATCTCCCTTCTCAGGTCTTTGATAGGGTTGAAGATTACTGTTACCATCCTTTTATGATCTAGCCAAGTCATATCCAATATAAGACTTAGACTTATTAGGATAGAATGTTTATTAAGATATTTAGCATACATTCCATTCTTAATATTGTTTATGTTTGATTGTAATTCTAATCTTATACTTGATATCTCTTCCTAGTGTATATAGTTTTGTATTGGGTTTGGAATTCTCTTACTTAAACAAAAGGGGGAAGTGCTGTGGAAGGAATCTGTTATGCTTTTAAACTTAAATGATGCACTTGTGAAATGGCTGAGATGGTTACCTAAACACTATCCATATAGTGATACTAGTCTGCATGCCAACTGTTATTCTGGAAAAATTGCAAGATCCCACCCCAAATGAGTATCTACAGGCAATCAATAAATGTGTGCATTGTTCGAAAGTCAGTCTTTACCTAGAAACAGCTCCCTGGGCAATTAAAATTCTATTGGTGAGCACTAAACATATGCAAATGATAAAAACTCTTAATGGGTTCAATAAGCATATACATATGTATGAGGTGTGAATGTACACATGTAGTCATGAAAATATTTATCATAGAAAGAGAGGTGACGAGGGCACTGAGGTAAGATAGAAATGAGAGAATGTGGACTGAGGAGTTAGAGAAGTGGAAATTGTTTAAATATAGTCCTAGTAAATGAGGTTCTCAAAACACATAAAATGGAATAAAGTCTTTAACATGTACTAAAACTTGGTTGGTAAGATTCCTAACCCCCAAGTCAAGATGAGTTCAATTAAGAATCAGACAGGGGTTGGAAAATGCTTACATGGTCCTACTCTTTATTGGTGAACTATTACCTGCTGATAGATTCTAGGAAAAGTTAATTATATTTGTACTCCTTACTGAAGCAACTAGTGTACTTCAAGCCTAATGTTCATGCATATGGTCATGGTTAGTTCCCAGAAAGTCACAAAGCAAAAGAAATGTAAATGAAGATGGGAGACATTTGTGAGAGGTTGTTGCACAGTTTTGGTAGGGAAGAGGCTGATAAGACTGAGTTGGCATGCAAATGTATATATCCAATTTTCAAAAGAAAATAAGAAAAATTAAAAATAACTTACCCATTTTTTCATTAATGAGTTTATTAAACTGGAAATCGTACTTGGAGTACTCTCTTGGATTTCCTTCATTGTCATGTTTCTTTTACTCTTACATGAAAAATACCATGTGGAATCAATTCTTGATGTAATTAAGAACTGGGATAACAAGGAAGTGATATGATAAATGATTCTTGAATGTTTATTTTCTGAACTAAAAACCAGTAAAGGATTGGTAATAATGAGAGTAGCTGAAAACATTCATAAAACCAAATAGGCTGAACCAAGATACTTCTGTACAGTGGGAAAGCTGAAATCAAAGACACATAATTGTAACATGAGGGGGCCTGTTTGTTGGGGGGTTTTCTGTCCTGCCTGGCCCCCCAGCTATTTAGTCCCAGAGAAAAATCACACAAAGGACTCTGTAAGTTATAAAACTGATTGGCCCTTTAGGTCAGGCTTCTTATTAGCTAATGCTCACATCTTGATTAACCCATTTTCCTGATCTTTTTTAGTGATGTGGCTCAGTACCTTTTTCAGTGGGGCAGCTCACATCCTGCTGCTTTGGTGATCTGGGCAGGAGTGGGAGGAATCAGCTTCCTCCTCCCCAGAATTCTCCTGCTCTCCTTGCATCATTTCCATTTTCTGTCTGGTTTTCCCGCCTACACCTCTTGCCTGGCCAATCAGCGTTTATTTAAAACATGATTGACAGAATACAGACAATTCTCCTGCATCAAATAATTGTGGATCAAAGAAAAGTAGAAATATGGTTACATGAACTGTTTTTCATTCTTAAGATCATAAAATTTGGTCAAAATTTATGAGGCAGAGCAAGTGTTCCATCTCACAATATGAAAGAAGATTTAATGGCATGATTCTGCAAAAGGAAAAATAATTAATGAAATTATTAATAGTTTAGATTTTATTCACAATTCTTCTCACAAAAAAGAGTTTCAAACGCAGAAGAAAACTCACATTTTAGTTGTACTGTTAAGAGACAGCCAACACCAGCAGGTTGCTATAATTTATCCTGCATGATTCAAATATATTTGCCTCATTCATGATAGCTTTAATATTCTGTTTGATAATTATAGAAAAGGTAATAATTTCATAACAATGAACTTGTAGGAATGTTGTGGCAATCTAAATGTGTAATATCTGTATTTATGATACAGCACTTAACTGTCGGGGTACATTCTCTTATTTGGAGTATGGAAAATAAACTCATCATGGTGACAAAATGTGATTATCTATTTTATTGCTTAAGTCACACAATGAAGCTTATCATTTGAATAGAATCAGTCTACTGTACATTTAGTAGTACAAAATTTTAGAGGGAAGAGCCATAAGATAAAGAGAAAATCAATTACTGCAATATTGAATCAATTACTTGTTCAATATTGAATATGTTCAAAGTACATTATACCACTCCCATGACAATATCCTTAAGAAAAGCTACTGTTTGTACAATTTATAAATGCAGAAAGGAAAATCAAAATTCTAATTATAAAAGTATCAACTTTAAATGAGTTTTTAAAAGATGTCTCTAACAAATACCTGAGAGAGTTAATGATTAGAAATCTAGATAGTCTTTATTTAAGAAGTCAATTCTTTTTTTCATTGCAGTAAAGAAGAATAATGAACAGAAAAAAAGCTTACCTTAGGTCCAGTGCACTAATCAGATAGCTAATTGTGAAGAAAAACAAGTTATTTTATATTATGTCTGTTTATTTTCTCACACCACATGCTGACTATTATCTTGTCTTGAAATTCTCTTCACAAAACAAATTCAAACATTATTTTAAAATATTTACTTATTTTTATTATGTGTTGTGTATGTATATGTTTTGCCTAAATATGTGTGTCTACCACATATTTATTTGGTGCCCATGGAGCCAAAAGAAGGCATTGAATCTCTTGAAATTGGAGATAATGATGCATGTGAGCCACAGTGTGAGTGGAGGGGACTGAACAGTGTGTCCTCTGGAAGAGTAATAAGTGTTCTTATCCTCTGAGTCATTCATCTCTCCAGCTCCTCATCCATTCATTTTTAATTAAGTCTTATTCAAATTTTCAGGACATTGTGGAACAAAACCAGGTTCAATGTAACAATTTATCACAAATGAGCCTGGCAATGGTGACATAACACTTTAATCCCAGCTTTCAGAGGCAGGTCGATCTCTGTGAGTTCAAAATCAGTCTGATCTATAGAGTGTGTTCTAGGACAGCCAGAGACACATAGGAGAAACCATGTTTTGAAAAACAAAATCAAACAAACAATAAGAATTTATTGCAAATGACCTAACGTGTGTGCACAGTAAGGATCAGATGATAAATAAAGCTAATACTGCCACCCTTTTTCTGTTTTCAACCTGCTTGTTCAGTCTTGGTACTCAGCCCATGGGATGGATGGTGCTGTCCACATTAAGGGTAGTTCATTCTTCAGTTGTATCTTTCTGGAAATAACCTCATTGAAACCTTCAGAGGAGTGTTATAAATCAAATGAGGTTGACAATCATCATCATAGAAGTAAAAGCAATAAATTTAACCTTCTTAATTTCATGAACTTATTTTTATGAATTTTTATGGTCTTTGAATTTATCTCAAGTGTCCTCTTCACATCTCCTGTTTCAAATCTTCATGTCATAATTTGAAATAAGACAGAAACCCAAGTTCACCATATTCTTCAGGAATCAAAGAGAAACCAATGTTGAACATGCCTATTTACCTCTAAGATATTCTTCCCCAATTCTCCCCAGAAGCTGAAATTCATTCCTATATAGACCTGGAAGAAGTAGGGTTTATATGTTTCCTGTATTTTATGTATTTCTATAAAACATAAAAATAGCCTAAAACTCTGTTAGAATAAGTATTCTGCTTTAAATCAAGTTATAACAAAAGATTAACTTATATAAATTGTTTTCTTCTATCCAAACTTATTTTAGTCTTATGAATGGCTTAGGATTGGGGTCTTATCTCTGAAGATAATTGCCTCAACAGCCATTCAGTAGCCTGTTGCAGGTGTGGGACCCTGTAAATACTTTTTCATTTTTGTTGGCATGTTGAGTACTGTGGTCTTCAGATGATTTTGCAGATAACCATATTGTTAATAGTAGCTGGGTATATCATCCCTGTCATGTGCAGAAGGCACGCTCTTGTAGCAGCTGTTCTCTTTCTGAAGCAGTTCTTTCACTTTTCTGAATGATGATCTCTGAGATTTAGGTGTGGGACTTTCATTATATGTGTTCCAGTGGAGAATAGGTGCCACACAGTAACTTACTCTTTAAATTTGGGCTGGTTATTTATCTCTGTACTCATCTTTATCTGCTGGGAAAGATGCATCTTTGATGAGAGTTGAAGGTTGTGCTTATTTATGAAGTTAAGGCTAAGTATTCAGAAGGAAGTTGGAAACTACAATTTATCTAAACTGTAATAATAATCCTCTATATTACATAACAACATCAACCTAGTTTCAAAGCTACATTTACAGAACTAGTCCTGAGGTCCTACTTATAGAGAAAGTCTTAATTACAATTAGAGAACTATTGGTTATACCCAATGTAAAGATGTCACCTTTATATTCCTATGGATATTGTGCCAGATAGTCATTGAAATTCTCAGACTTTACACCTTTGTCATAACATTAATAACTTTTCTCACTTGGTAGATTGCATAGCACCTCCCAACAATACAAAAGCTAGGACTCAGATAGGAGATTTTCCTATCAGCAACAGCTTGAATTCTCCAGGCCCTGTGATGGAATTCATGAATTCTTACTTTCATGTTCTGGCAGACAAAGCAGGGTAATGATGCCAATAATCTACAACAGTGGTTCTCACACTTCCTAATGCTAACATTCTTTAATAGAGCTTCTCATTTTAGGGTGACCTTCAACCATATAATTATTTTTGTTTCTACTTCATAACTGCAGTTTTGCTACTATTATGAGTCATAGTGCAAATATCTAATATGCAGTATATTTGATATGTGGCCACTGTGAAAGAGTCTTTTGACCTCAAAAGAGTTTTTCTTGATCCATAGATTGAGAACTACTGACCCATAATATTTGGGCAACTCAATCATACTTGAAGTTGTTTATTTCTTCTCCTTCCTCCTCCCTATATATCCCTATGTATCACCCTCCCTAATTAAGTATCACTACCTTTCCTATTTCCCTTTCATAGGACCTGTGCCTCACTATTCTCCTTTGAAAACTTCTTCCTCTTCCAGTGTCATCTTTCTGCCTGCCTGGCTTCAGTGCCCACTGCAGTCCTTCATATGCAAATCTCAAGACTTGAATCAAAGGCTTACAAATAAAAGAGAACATGCAGTGTTTGTCTCTTAAGCCAGGGCTAATTCACTGAGCATAATACCTTTATGTTCACTTTTCACCTACAAAATATGATTTAAAAATAATGTATATCTATTGAAACTATTTGTCAGAAAAAGAGAATGGTATGAGATCGAAAGGAGTGGGTAAATATAAGCAAATAGGCCAAGGTAGAAGCAAATAGGGAGACTAATGGAGTAGAAGATAGATATATAAATAATTATAGTAATAAAAGTAATAAAAGTAGGGTTCAAGATGAGATTAATGTTTAATGATTATAGTATGTAGAATTCTGACTCAATGAATTTATAGGTTCTTCTTTCCTTAGATACACTGGATTATTATTATAAACAATAAAATCAGGTCTAAACCTTATTTGGTGATATAATTATTGTATTTTTAATACCCAATTTAAAAACTAAACAATTCCTTGCAAGATAAATATTTGAATATTTGTTTTTATTTTGTTTTTAAATAGGTGATATATTATTATTATTATTTAACACTATTATCAAACACACTAAGGGTCAAACAAATCACCTTCTGAGTCATGTGACTAGACAGATATCTTGTTAACAATTAGATCAAAGTGATATATCAGAAAGGCAAACCTTCTCATATTTTAATGAACACCCTCTTTATGATCTGCTGGTGTGATCTGTCATCTGGGTACACTGTCCTTTTAAAAGACAAGATTTGTCCTTTTCCTGACCCTCCTTTTCTGCCTTGGGAAGTGGATATCCTGCCTCCTCCAGACTTCCCTCTCTCTCTTTTCCTCTCTCCTTATGAGGTAACTTCTGCTCTCTCTTCCTCTCTCTCCTCTTCCCCCTCCCCGGTCTGTGCCTCTTTCTTCTTTCCCTCCTCTCCATTCCCCTTTCTTTTATCTCCCCCCTTTCCCCTTTCTCCCATCTTTCTCTCTATCCCTTACCCCTTTCCTTATCTCTCTCTCTCTCTTCCCCATCTACCCTCCTCCTCTCTCTACCTCTCTTTTTACCCCTTTCAACTTTCTTTTTCCCCCCACAACCCACTAAATAAACACTATAACCAAACTCTCTCTCTGCAATGGCCTATCTTTCTGTCTCCCAAACACTTTGGTCTCCTATTCTTCAAGGTGACCTGCCAAGTCTCAGTGTACTCACTGAGGCCAGGGGGTCCCACTGACAACTTGGGTCACCCACTGCAACACCTACTGGGACAGACATTCCCCTCACCCTTATAAATTTAAGAAATTTAAACCCCTCTTATTTGTCATAAAAAGAAAAAGAATATATGAAATCTTTAAAATCAGCATTGAGTTAAATATACCTATATGATAAGTCATCTCTGTAAAGGAATAAAAAGATACATTTCCTATTCTTCTAATAATTTTACACAGCTTTCTTATGAAGAGCTCCAAATAATTCACAATAAATTGTAGACTCTGGTTAAGTATCTAATATGTATTCACATAAGCATGTGTTTGAAGATAGAGCACATTTGAAAAGGCACCCAGAAGAATCTAATGGTGTTCAATAGAGAATAAAGTAGCTAACTGAATTTTGTAATACAGTCAGTAACATGATTTTAAGAGTGCATGGTATTTGCAAGCAAAGTGCTTTATTATCTATAATGTTGAGACAGTTCACAGAAAGCAGAATTAAACCTTCTTACATCCAAGTGATTTCCTCATAATGGATAATGAGGAAGAGTTTCACTCTAATGCTTTCAATATAAATATTTTGAGTGACATTTCCCTTCTAGATCTTTTTATACTTGATAAAAAAGTTATTTTTGAATATTAAGAGAGAATGCCATTGAGAAAGGGGAGTATCTTACATTATTGATATGAGTACTTCATGTAATAATAATCTAGATCTAAGACTCCAATGTCTCTGGCATTTTGACTTTGTTATACAGTATTGTCATCTACAGAGTTCAAATTTCAAAACCGTGTTGTAAGTCAGTTTATGATTTTTGTCATGATTTGCCATCTTCATACCTATCCTTGGTAACATGCAGCATGCAGGCTACTGGCCAAATATATCTGAAAGTCTCTATTTTTCAATTAGCATTGGATATGTTTTTTTATTTTAATTATAAATTTTAGATATTTCCCCCAAAAATAAGTAGACAAACCAGATAAAAAGAAAAAATACTTAAATGTGTAGCTCATACTTAATAAAATATATTTGCTAGATAATTTTTATGGACAGCCATCAGGTATAAATAATAATGAAGAGACTAGGATATCACACTATTAACATGCTATTAATTTGTCTTGCTTCATTTCATGAATGTCAACAGTAAATATAAGACTTCTGCATGAAAGGCAAAGAATAATTTTAATTAAAGTAACTAGAGCCCAATTGATTACAGTTTATAAAACTTCTGCAACACTGGTCTAAAGTGAAATGAAGTTAATGTTGGTAGAACTTGAGGAACCGTCAATATTCAGTGAGAACATTAGGCAAAAGCTACATTGAGACTTTGCAAACTAAATAATGTATAAGATATACAAAGATATTTTCCTTTTGTGCTAGACTGAGATAGCATATTTCTTAATACTGTTTGCCTGTAAATATTCTTTAAAAAGATCAGTTGAGAAAAATATACATGATACTTTGTTTAAATGTTTAAAAATAGATGACACCTTAGAAGAAATAGCTCCCAAGGTCCAAATGAGGAGCAGAAGGAGGAAGAACATGAGCAAGGAAGTCAGGACCACGAGGGGTGCGTCTACCCACTGAGACAGTGGGACTGATCTAATGGGAGCTCACCAAGGCCAGCTGGAATGAGAGTGATGGATCATGTGATCAAACCGGACCTTCTGAATGTGGCTAGCAATGAAGGCTGACTAAGAAGCCAAGGACAATGGCACTGAGTTTTGATTCTACTGCATGGATTGACTTTGTGGGAGCCTGGTTTGTTTGGATGCTCACCTTTATAGACCTGGATGGAGAGGGAGAACCATGGACTTCACACGGGGTAGGGAACCCTGACTGCTCTTAGGACTACAGAGGGAGAAGGAGGTGGGGGAGGGGGAAGGAAAAGGGAGACGGGGAGTAGGTGGATTTTTTTTTTTAATTTATAAACGATTATTAATTTATAAAAGTTTCCATTTCCACCCCTCCTCTCAACACCCTTCCACTCTCCCCACTCCCTCTCCTCCTCCCTCTTCATCCATAAGAGCAGTCAGGGTTTCCTGCCCTGTGGGAAATTCAAGTTCCTCCCCCCTCCCTCCAGGTCCAGGAAGGTGAGCATCCAAACAGACTGGATCCCAAAAATCCAGTATATGCAGAGGAAACAAGTCCCAGTGTCATTGTCAATGGCTTTTCAGAGAGACTCCGTGTCAGTAACATTCAGAGAATCCGGCCACATTCAGAGAATCTGGTTGGATCACGTGCTCGTTCAGTCCCAGTCCAACTGGCCTTGGTGAACTCTCATTAGATCAGTCCCCTTGTATCAGTGGGTGAACGCACTCCTCACGGTCCTGCCTTTCTTGTTCATGTTCTCCCTCCTTCTTTTCCTCATTTAGACCTTGGGGGCTCAGACCAGTGCTGCAATGTGGGTCTCTGTCTTAATCTCCGTCCATCAACTGGTGAAGGTTCCCTCTGATCTTGCCTTCTTTGCTCACTTTCTTTTTCCTTCTCCTTCTCGTTTGGACCTAAGGAGTTAAGTCCAGTGTTCCAATGTGGGTCTCTGTCTCTATCTCCATCCATCGCCAGAGGAAGGTTCTGTGGTGATATGCAAAATATTCATCAGTATGGTTATGGGCTAAGGCCAGTTCAGGAACCCTCTCCTCTGTCCAGAGAACAATCTGGGGATCTCTCCTTGGACCTGGGATCCCCTTTATAATCAAGTCTCTTGTAAACCCTAAAATGACTCCCTTAGTTGAGATATATACTTCCCTGCTGCCATATCCATCCTTCCTCCCTTCCCCATCCCAATCCCCCAAGCTTTCCCCAATTCCTCCCCTACTCTCTTCTCTCTAACCCTCTCCCCTTCGAACAACCCCCCTATGGCCCATGCACCCGAGGTTGCCTGGCACTCTTGTCTACTTCCAATCTCCAGGAGGATAACTACATGATTTTCTTCAGGTTCACATTCTTATTTAGCTTCTCTAGGATCACGAATAATAGGCTCAAAGACCTTTAATTATGGCTAGAATCCACTTATGAGTGAATACATACCATATTCCTCTTCTTGGGTCTGGCTTACCTGACTCAGTAAAGCG
The DNA here is from genome assembly GCF_982192425.1 of Myodes glareolus. NCBI lineage: Eukaryota > Metazoa > Chordata > Mammalia > Rodentia > Cricetidae > Myodes > Myodes glareolus. The sequence goes on from NC_142050.1 coordinate 9,031,294, forward strand.
TTTTCTATGTCCATCCATTTGCATGCAAAATTCAAGATGTCATTGTTTTTTAACGCTGAGTAAAACTATAATGTATACATGTTCCACACCTTTTTAAACCATTCTTCTATTGAGGGGCACCTAGGTTGTTTCCAGGTTCTGGCTATTACAAATAGTGCTGCTATGAACATAGTTGAACAAATGCTTTTGTGGTATGATAGGGCATCTCTTGGGTATATTCCCAAGAGTGGAATTGCTGGGTCCTGAGGGAGGTTGACTCCCAGTTTCCTGAGAAACTGCCACACTGATTTCCACAGTGCTGCACAAGTTTGCATTCCCACCAACAATGGATGAGAGTTCCCCTCTCTCCACATCCTCTCCAGCTTAGGCTGTCATTGGTGTTTTTGACTTTAGCTAATCTGACCGGTGTAAAATGGTATCTCATAGTTGTTTTGATTTGCATTTCCCTGATCTCTAAGGATGTTGAGCATGACCTTAAATGTCTTTTGGACAGTCGAAGTTCTTCTGTTGAGAATTCTCTGTTCAGTTCAGTACCCCATTTTTTAATTGGGTTAATTAGAGTTTTAGTGTCTAGTTTCTTGAGTTCTTTGTATATTTTGGAGATCAGGCCTTTGTCTGATGAGGGGTTGGTGAAGATCTTCTCCCAGTCAGAAGGTAGCCTTTTTGTCTTACTGACGGTGTCCTTTGCTTTACAGAAGCTTCTCAGTTTCAGGAGGTCCCGTTTATTCATTGATTCTCTTATTGTCTGTGCTACTGGGGTTCTACCTAGGAAGTGGTCTCCTGTGCCTATGTCTTGTAGACTATTTCCCAATTTCTCTTCTATCTGGTTCAAAGAGGTCAGATTAATGTTGAGGTCTTTAATCCATTTGGACTTGAGATTTGTGCATGGTGATAGATATGGATCTACTTTCATTCTTCTACAGGTTGACATCCAGTTATGCCAGCACCATTTGTTAAAGATGCTTTCCTTCTTCCATTGCATACCTTTAGCTCCCTTGCCGAAAATCAAGTGTTCATAGGTTTGTGGGTTAATATCTGGGTCTTCTATTTGATTCCATATGTCGACTTCTCTGTTCTTATGCCAGTACCGAGCTGTTTTCAATACTGTAGCTCTGTAATAGAGTTTGAAGTCAGGGATGGTTATACCTCCAGAAGTTCCTTTATTATATGATTGTTTTGGTTATCCTGGGTTTTTTGTTTTACCATATAAAATTGATTATTATTCTCTCAAGGTCTGTGAAGAAGTTTGATGGGATTTTGATGGGGATTGCATTGGATCTATAGATTGCTTTTGGTAGAACTGCCATTTTTACTATATTGATCCTCCCAATCCAAGAGCAGGGGAGATCTTTCCATTTTCTGGTATCCTCTTCAATTTCTTTCTACAAAGACTTAAAGTTCTTGTCAAATAGGTCTTTCACTTCCTCGGTCAGAGTTATCCCAAGATATTTTATGCTATTTGTGGCTATCGTGAAAGGTGAAGTTTCTCTGATTTCCCTCCCTGATGTGTGTATAGGAGGGCAACTGATTTTTTGGAGTTGATCTTGTACCCTGCCACATTACTAAAGGTGTTTATCAGTTGTAGCAGATCTTTGGTAGAGTTTTTGGGGTCGCTCATGTATACTATCATATCGTCTGCAAATAACGAGAGTTTAACTTCTTCCTTTCCAGTTTGAATCCCCTTGATCCCTTTATGTTGTCATACTGCTATTGCTAGAACTTCAAGCACTATATTGAAGAGCTATGGGGAGATTGGACAGCCTTGTCGTGTTCCTGATTTCAATGGAATGGCTTTGAGTTTCTCTCCATTCAGTTTGAATTTAGCTGCCAGCTTGCTGACCACATACTCGGTAACAAAGCAAACTTCCACAGATACAAAAAAAAATATTAGTAACCACCTGTGTCTTGTCAGATCACCATGGAATAAAGTTAGAATTCAATAACAATTCGAACACCAGAAAGCCTACAAACACATGGAAGTTGAACAGTCAACTACTGAATCATCCCTGGGTCAAGAAGAAATAAAGAAAGAAATTAAAGTCTTCCTTGAATTTAATGAAAATAAAGACACAACATACTCAAACCTATGGGACACAATGAAAGCAGTGCTAAGAGGAAAGTTCATAGCACTAAGTACCCAATTAAAGAAAACGGAGAAAGTACAAATTGGAGACTTAACAGCACACCTGAAAGCTCTAGAAAAAAAAGAAGCAGACTCACCCAGGAGAAGTAGAAGACTGGAAATAATCAGACTGAGGGCTGAAATCAACAAAATAGAAACACAGAAATCAATCCAAAGAATCAACGAAACAAAAAGTTGGTTCTTGGAGAAAATCAACAAGATTGACAAACCCCTAGCCAAACTAATCAAACAGCAGAGAGAGAACACTCAAATTAATAAGATCAGAAATGAAAAGGGGGACATAACAATAGACACAGAGGAAATTCAGAGAATCATTAGATCGTACTACGAAAGTTTATATGCCACAAAGCTGGAAAATGTACAAGAAATGGACTGGTTTTTAGATAAATACCATTTACCAAAGTTAAATCAAGACCAGGTGAACAATCTAAATAGACCTGTTAGTCGCGAAGAATTAGAAACTGTTATCAAGAACCTCCCGACCAAAAAAAGCCCAGGGCCAGATGGTTTCAATGCAGAATTCTACCAGAACTTCCAAGAAGATCTGATACCTATACTCCTTAAGGTATTTCACAATATAGAAACAGAAGAGTCATTGCCAAACTCTTTTTATGAATCTACAGTTACCCTGATACCAAAACTACATAAAGACACAACCAAGAAAATTTCTAATAAATAAATAAATAAAAGTAATAAAAATAAGACGAATAAATAAATAAATAAGACTCAAAAAAAAGAAATATCTCCTAACATTTTTGCCCACATAGCACTCACAATTTCTTCTAAAGACTGTAGGGTATCTATGTAATGTATTCCATATGTAATAACAGTTTAGAGATAGTATAAGCTTGACAGTTAATTATTAATCTGAACTATTCACAATTTCATCATCTTCAACCAGGTAATTAAACATTTTTATTTTGACTTTTACGAGTATATATCAATGCAAACATAATCATGAAAAATAAAATTTAATAAAAAATCATAATATACAATGGGATTATATTTTAAAAGAAACTAAATGCAAGGTTTAGGAAGACATCCCAGTAATTAGTAGCATTTGATGCGCTTAGAACTCATGTTCAGGTTCTAGGAAAATTCACTGTGGCAAGCAACAGCATATAACTTTATTTCTAGAGAATCTTTTAAACTTCAAAGGCAACAGGCCATGTGTGGTATGCACATATGCATGCAGGCACTCACACATATGCATAAAAAAAATAAAATCACAAGTGAATGTTCTAGACTACAGAAACTAAATGAACCACAGGTCCCTGTACCAGATGATATGATCCCGAAAATTCTGCTTTTGCCCTCTTCAGGATGTGCTCACTCTTTTGATGCCACAATCCATCTTCTAGAAGAAAAACCCTCACATCTCATTTCCTTACACTTAATGCACATACTGCTCTTCACATGCTACTTTCTCCTGACAATCCTTCCTGGGTAGGTTGCTGCCTGACTACTGTGACTCTAGGTACAAATGATACAATTGAGAGATCATTTTCTGAGAACTGGATATACTTTTCATAGTTAACGGCTGAGATAATTATGTGAAAATTTATAAAGTCCGTAGCAAGGTAAGATAGAAATAGGAATGAAAGATGATAAACACCCATATTCTTGTGTCCAGATCCTGTATCTGTCTATGTCACTGAATTCTAGTTCTAATTTTAAAGAAGCTGTTGTTGCTAATATTTATATCTGTCCATCTTGCTTGTTATTCAGAGGCATTTATCTTCTTAGCAAGCTAAAACATACTTTATTTAACAGAGAATGGTTAGGTCAAATCATGAACTTAGACATTTAAACATGTGCCTGGGCTCCTTGAGTGCTCAGTGAGTTTCTGTACAAGCAATTTACAATCAATAGTAAAAAGCAGACAATCTACAATACAATAAAATAAATCAATAATTCACACAGGTACAATCAAGTGAAGTGCTTTCAAAGAAAGAGAATGGCTTAATGATACTAGGAAGGCTCAGAATAAACCCCTGAACAGAGCATCAAAATGTACAAGAGTAAGGTGGGAAAAACAAAATAAAACATAAGTATTCTAATGTATTTTTTGTTATGCATGTAAATTCATGTGTGTCTTAATAAATATGAAATATTTAATTACAATTTACGTAAAGTAAGATAATGTAAAGTATCTTGTGTGGTTAAAAATATTCTAAAAATACATGAGCTAAGAATTTTGCTTCTCTACTAAAAGTAGAATTGTGTTATGAGTATTGATTACATGACCACTAATCTATAATAAGTTAAGTAGTGCAGAAGAACAAATCATGGTTAAATGTCTTGGTTCCAAATACTGAATAGAAATCAATCAGATATAAATACAAGACAACAGTAATTATGTAATTGATATAAGATTTGGCAAAATATTAATAAAGATATACCCAACAATATCTTCTACAAAAAATGGGTCATACTTTTGTGAATCTGAACATTTATATAAAAGCACATACATAAGAGAAATGACAGAGTTTTTCTACAAATATTTTAAATGTAATTTTATATCAAGATTATAATTACATCATTTTCCCCTTTCCTTTACCCCCTCCAAGTCCTCCACAAGATACTGCTATTTTTTTCTCTTTCAAATTCATGGAAGGTGGGCTTGGTGGTGAAAGTCTTTAATCGCAGCACTTGAAAGGCAGAGATAGGCAGATCTCCTAGTTCCAGGCCAGATTGGTCTTCAGAGAGAGTTCCAGTACATCCAGGGGTACACAGAAAAATCCTGTCTCAAAAAAACCAATATTGAATAATTAATGAACAAAACGATAAATGACGATACATAAATTCATGACTACATTTTCAGTTGTAGTTACATACATGTGTGTAGGAGAGTATGCATTCCTAAATACACATTTACAACCTACTCAGTTCTTATGTTATTTATATTATTTATATATGCCAAAGATCATTTCAGAAGAGAAGTCTGTAAGAGTCAGAGAAAGAGAATTTTCTGTAAGATTGTCTCTGAGAAATGCCAGAAGGTACCTCAGTAAGTTTGACCACCATTGTGGTCTTATCTAAGGATTTTTTTCTCAATAAATATTTTATTTAATGTAATTATCACACCCCCTTTTAAACTCAGGGACTTATGCATGCCAGACAAGTAGTCTACCAATAAGCAATGCCTCCACCTTCCCTTCAACTTTTTGTGGGTGATGACCTATCTTATTTGTTTCTTGTTAAAACACCATGAGGTATCATATATATAGTCCGTGCTTAATATATAGTTGCAAGATTAAGAAGGGCATGTTAGAGAAGACTCATTATTTGGTTGATTAATATTATATATTATATATACTATCAATATTTATACTATTAACAATAAACTTACAAGTTGCATTCTTGGAGTCAATCATATTTGATCCAGAGTATGGGATAAGAATGGAAACTTTGCAAAACCAGTAGTCAAGTGCATGGGTTCTGGAAGATCTCTGCTCACCTTCAAGGACATCATTTACCATCTGAGTAATGTGAAACCCTGAACTCTTACAAAACTCAGTTACTTCATCTTTTAAATAGGTCACACAGTCTCTACCTAAATGAGTTGCTGTGATGATGAAATGAACTCGGAAAAGAGGCACTTTGCACCACGTTTAGCAAACAAAAGATGACTGAGAACTTCCACTGATTTTTTTTCCAAATGTATTTTAAAAGACTTCTAACTGTACTAGAGAATCAACATACCAAAAATGTGTATTACTCCCTTAGTAATGTACATGATTCTTTTATAATAAAAAGGAAAATAGAAATGAAAATCAGAATGCATTTAATAAATAAGCAAGTATGCCTTTGAAGAAATCTCATAACATACTCCCCGTGGTAACCATATATTTGTTACTTATTATAATTTTTGTTTTTGTGATAATACTATAATAACAACATTTCTCCTTCCCTTTACACCCTTCCCAAATAATCATCACTAACAATCACTTCTTTTTATATACTTTTTTGAATTGTGAAGTTTACCAAATTAAAAAGAAAATGGAAATGAAAAAATAGAGAAAATAAGAAAAAGTAGTATTAATTTGTATCTGTAGCAGTAATTTTCCATTATATTATCATTGGTATCAGATGATGTGAGAGAGGTAGAAAAAGACTGAAAGAAATTGTAATTGAACAACAGAAATTCTCAGACTACCAAGGGTCTGATTTCAATGAATAATAAATGATGTATCCATTTTTCTAACTTCTTATCCTTTCATTCTGATTTTAAGTAATAACCTACTATCAGCTATTATCTAATTAAAATGGTATAATATGATTTCTAAGCATAAAATTTAAATAAGGACGAATTAAAAGTTTAGCTGTTGTCAAACATTTTAACAAATGAAAACTTTTCAGAACACATACATATATACACATACATATTGCACATTTCACAGTATAAACAACATATGCCATTTAGAATCCACTAGTTTTATCAAGTAATTTCTAAATGTAATATTTTCAACTTGCTTTGCAAAACAAAAGACTATACTTGTTGCTAACATTTCATGATTTTAGTGTTACAATGAAACAAAGTTGGGGCGAGTCAAGTAGAAATTGAACTATTAGTAAAATAGACATTAAATACTTGTACCATTGACTATATTAAAATATTTGCAATTTGAATTTCAAAGTAATATTTAAGATCATTTTTACATATTAGAAGACAGACAGTACTTAAATTCAGTAAATGCTGAGTAAATTTGTTTCCATATTTATCTTGTTTTCCCTGTGGCTTTTCTAAAGAAATATCAATTTTCAAACAACACCCACAGTTATTATTTCAAACAAAGCCAAAGCACATGAACTGTCAGCAAATATTTCATTGGAGATAAGAAAATACCCACTTTGAGTGACTATTTTTTCTACAACATCTCATTAAATATAGGTATGTTTTATGATACCGAATAAAATTTATGTTCAAATTGGAATTCCATTGAGTTGTTTCTATTATCTTCTTCAACCTTTGAAATATTTTCTAGTATAGTGAGTATTTTCTTCTTTTCTCTTTCACTCTAACATCTCATTTTACAATCAGTTTTGTGTTTTAAGGATTGAAAAGGAACTCTTCATATTGAATAATATAAATAATTACTTCAAATGATAAAATTACTTTAAAACTAAATAACATTTTATCTCACAATAGCTGCTATTCAAGACATTTATGTTGTGTAAAAGATAAGACAAGTTTCTGAATTTCTTATTTTTCTTGGTAAAGTTACTGTCATTATTTTTTTTTGGATAGATGACCTAAATATGTATCATGGGGAGACTTAAGCTTGTAATTTAATCTTGGATCATCCTTCTAAGTAGAGAAATTACAAATATGTGTCAAAATTTATTATTTTTAATTTTTTAAAGCTTAAAAAATCATGAATTTCTAGAAGCCCTTACTTGCTTTTGTTCATTTATTTGTTTATTTTCACAATTTCATTTTTAGTTTTTGATGTTTCTAAGAATATATACAAAAATTTAGGGTTAATGCTAATGTGATGCAACATCATATGCATAATCTTTCAATATTTTAAATTAAACACAACAATTAAATAAAAATATAACTTAGAGTTATAAGTGATACTTATACATTGTTTACATTTTGAGGTCATTGTCCTCATTTGTTGAACAGTTGTTTGTTGTCTTAGTCTTTAAGTTTTATAGGTATTAAGAATTATAGATCCATAGTCATCAAGGAACATGGGGCATACTTCACTTGGTAGATTGGTGACTTAGCATTCAGAAAATCTTGGGTTCAGTTTCCTGGATTGTGTGAAAAATTGGTGTGGAGGCCTGGAATTACAATGTCAGTACTAGGTAATAGATATGGAAGAATCAGATGTTCAAGCTCACCCTTAAATAGAGAACAGTTGCCAGCCTAAGCTTCACAAGACTCTCTCTCTCTCTCTCCCATATTAATAAATGAATAGATAAATAGATGATAGATGATAGATAGATAGATAGATAGACAGACAGACAGACAGACAGAGAGACAGAGGGGGGAGAGAGAGAGAGAGAGAGAGAGAGAAAGAGAGAGAGACCATTTGGCTTTCTTGTACGCAATTACAATCTTGCATTTTGGGAGTTAGAGGCATAGAAATAGGCATTCAAAGACAGTATCAAATTCACAACATGTTCAACAGAAGTCTGGACTTCATAAGATCCTGATAAAAACAGCAACGAAACAATAAAAAAGATAAAGATCAATAGCCAAAACAACAACAACAAAAAGAAAAAAGAAAAATTACATAGTTGGGATCCTTTGATGTATTTTTTAAAAAATAGCTTTAAATAGTAAGCAATATAGTATGCCATGTGATTCCAAAGGCTAACAAGAATTAATTTCCCACATCTTTTATATAAGAAATAGATATAAGGAGACTGCTTCTGTGAAGTTTCTTGTGTCAGGAACCAAGGACTTGTGAGCACCGTTATCAATGAATTTGAAATGACTAAAAATCTCAAACATCAGTAAAACATCACATCATGTGTTTGGGTCAGATGACCCATTTGGCTCTAGAAATGTCATTCATATTTCAGGAGACACCCATTGCTATAATCAAAAACGAATTAGCAGATATGGAAATTTCAAGCACCATTCATCATCTGGAACCCATGGACATTAATATGCATCATGTCTGTGATTCTGAGAAAAGGCAAGTCAATCCCAGAATTGAACTGACTATACCATTCAGAGTGACACAGGAACGCATTATAGAGTTTATGTATTAGAAAATGAATAGCAACTGAAAATAAATGATGTTGCCTTTCAAAATTAAATTACTATGGATATTTTCTTAGTTTCCCCCATTTTGTCATTTGAATAAAGCTAGCTGTCATATTTCCTACATTTATATTCTCTAAAACATGTTTTGTAAAAATTCAAAAATATTTACCTAATTTTACTATGTTAATATCTGATAATGAGTTTGATTTCTAAGGAAAGAAAAGGCTAATGTTAGTGTATAATTTTATTTGAGTACTCTGATAAGATTCTTTTTTAGAGATATAGCTGAGCTTTATATTTATCAATAATATTATTCACCATGGGAATTATTCTTAATATAGTCAGTGTTCAAAAAGAGGCAGTAAGAACTAAACACTATTAGGTTAAAATGTTAAACATACAAAAAGTAGACATTCAATAAATAGTGGAAATGAAATTATGAAGTATTCAATTTTGTCTTTCTTAATAAGATAAAAAATAAACCCATACAATGAATTATGTTTGAAACCTAGCAGCAAATATAAATCAAACAAAAGGCAGCTGAGGCTGTGTTTTGCCAACAGATTACTCTCTTTGCATATGGATGTGTGTGAGTATTGATACACAGACATGCTGCCAAATATAGGAGTTATTCCAATTATTATAAGAAGAAAATTGAAAACAAAGCATAGAATCATAACATTAAAATGGCTAACTAACATGAAGAATTCTACAAATTTTAATGAGCCAAATAACTATCATCCAAGTTTTCAAAATCAATAATTCAATGTCCTTTGCTTCTAAAAACCTTATCTAGAATTATATTTCTGTGGTTATATATATGAATATATTCAATGAGTAAAGTCTAATTATACTGTATATTTTTGAGACTAATAGCCACACCATTTTATTTTAATATTTCCCCCTATAAATAAGTGTCTTGCTTGTAATAGTGTAGGTATTCCAAATGTTTATTGAATGATTGGAAATTTGTAAATGAATTAATACTGGACTGTATGAAATAACTTTTAAAACATAATAGCTAATATTAAGAAAAATTATTCTGTACTTGCATTAAACACTGTAAAATGAATATTGTGTGAAAATTTTTGTTTTCCTAAAGAAAATTTAAGACAAGATGTCATCCATTTTAAAATATAACCATAACATGCATTTTTTCAAAAGGCATATACACATATTACATAAATGATCATTTTATTATGTTTATCTACATTTTAGGATGATAAAGCAATAACTCTGTTTTGCTAGATTTCTTAGTTCCTAACAAGTATCATTAGTTCAAACATAACTAAAATTTAACGAAATATTTTGCTTAATGGTTGCCTCTTTTCTTTCATTTTTTTACTTTATTTTATTTTTTAAACAATCTTTTTTATTTTACATACCACAAGTAACATTTATACTTCTCAAGTTAAGTTCACCATGTATTCAGAGTTAAGTTTCATATATACTTAAATGAAGTTTGATGTTAAAAAGCATTGATTTCAACAGAATAAATGAGATTAACTGTTGTTAAATGAAAAGAAAAAGAATGCCAGTCAGTTTGAGATTGAAAAAGTTCAGTGTAATCCATATCTAGTCAAAATTTGGTTTTTTACTTACTGTACAAGTTAATGAAATTGTAATCAAACCAATTACATAATTTGCTATGTTAATAAGGCCATTTTAGAAACATATTCTTTCTGGAATAATTTTAGTTTGTTGAATAGAAATAGTTCTGGGCTCCATCACCACTTATCTACCAAACATGATAATTAATTTTATATAAATGTTACCTTTTCAGTATAGAAGTGACTGTATTCCTACAATAGTTGCACATAGATTAAATTAGATATGCCTATAAATACTCTCAACAGAAAATTTTTAAAAGAAGTCAAAAATTACTCTCAAATGTTATAGAAAATATCTCTATTTTTAAATTATTTTTACTGTTTCAGAATTTAATATATAAATATATTGGATTAATCAAAACTACCATGCTTTCTCTTCCCTTTTATTCCTCCTTCACATCCCAACCTACATCTCCTGATTGATTTGTGTTCTTTTTTTTTTTTTTGAGTTACCCAGAATGTCTTCCTACTCTTAACTTCATATTGTTTGTGTAGAACTAATCTAGATCATTGGTAGCTCTTATGTTTTTCATCCCTAAAGAAAACTGAGTCTTTCTATCCCAGCACCATCATTTACTAATAGATTCTCAGCTAAGACTATAGTTCTTATGAGGTCTTCCTCCCTGCCTCCTAGAGTTTTAAGTGATTTGATACAGTGAAGATCCTGTGCAAGCAGTCACTGTCTCTGTGAATTCATGTGTACAATATCACTGTCATGTCTTGTATATATTTTTTTGTTATAAATGCCTAGTACTTTTGGCTCTTATCATTCTTTCTCCCCTCCTCCAAGATGTCACCAGTTGACCAATAATCACCATCTACAGTAATTTTCATGAGAATGGCTCCCAAAGACTCTTATATTTGAATGCATAGTCACCAGGAACTGAAACAATTTGAAAGAATTAAAGGATTAAGAAGTATGGCCTTGTTGGAAGAGGGTTGTCACTAGGGATATGGACCCAGTTTCTCTCTCTCTCTCTCTCTCTCCTCCCTCTTTCTCTTTCAAAGTATATAGCTTCCTACTGTTGCTCCACCACTTGCTTGCATACTGTTATGCTCCTACCATGATAATGGCCTAAGCTTCCGAAACAGTAAGCAAGCCCCCCAATTAAATATTTTCTTTTATAAGAATTTCCTTTTTGTGATATTTTTTCACAGTAATAAAACAGTAAGACATCATCTACTGTAAAATGTAGCTTCTCTGATGTTGAGAGATACACAACTTTGTGTGTATAAAGGTAAAGAAGAGGACAAGTTTTCACTATGTACCTTTAGCAGAATAATAGTATCAGGTTCTATCTGAGGGCTGAAGTAGTAATGATATTGCTGAATAATAACATAAATAGAAAATATTTCAACAAATGTTACATTTTATTAAAATTTTATAGTAATATGATCTGTTTCTAAGAAATGTAATCCTTATGGAAATATAAAATATTGAAATGCAAATTTTTACTATCCATATAGGTGAAGACTTCTAAGATAAAATATTGAAGTTTGAAATATTAATGAGTAATATGGGAGAAACAAATAAATGTTCAAGTTTGTGGTCTTTTTCCAAAGAGATATTCAGAATTGCTAAGGGGAATCACAGGAGAAAATCATGGTTAACACTCTAAACCCAGTAAAAATCCACAGGTAGGGAAACCATAGTCCCTAGTGGGAAACTTACTATTAGTGTTTATCTAAATAATCACAGCCCTATGCTGTACATTGTTTCTCTTACTTTTAATCAAAGAAGGTTTGATTTGTAGGGAACAGAAAGTAACACAAAGACTAAAGTCTGCTCAAGATGTTAAGATATGACTGTAAAACGCTCAGTCTAGAACAGAAAATTTGCAGCATTGCCTTTAAGGATCCAGAGATGTCAGTGGAAGCAGGAAGAGTATGACATATGGAAAAGATGGGGAAGAGATAGAAAATGTTAATTTCTCAGCATGATCCTGTCATTTTAATCATATATTTTCTCAGAAGCTATAGTAGCCTGCACTGGGAGAGAACAAAGCTGAGCCTTTGACAGTCAGACACGCATAAGGGAGAGGTACAAAAGGACTGTGCATTCCATGCAGAGATAGCAGATACTGACAATTTATAGGTGAATGTGAGTTATTATCTTGAGTGTTAAGCTTCCTGTGCTCCAGTATATACCTCTAAACCCACGGCCACCCAGATCACCCAAGTACAACTCAGAAGACACAAGATTAAGCAAAAGCCCCAAATGAGGAGAAGAAACTTGTCGGAAACAGGGAAGATTGAGGGTATAAAGTGAGTGTAATCAGAAAGCATTACATTGTATGAAATTTGCAAAGACAAGTTTGCATAATAAAAGGAAATTGAGAAATGATAAAGAGTACAACTGTTGAATTAAATGATATAGAATCATGTAAAGGAATTATAAAGACTAAAAGTGATAGGTATGACAATAAATGATATTGATAAGAATCATATAATTAGAAAATTAAAAGTAAGGAGTATCCCATAAATTACCTCTTAGGTTATTGATGTCAAACATAAAGAAGAAAACAAAACAAAACAAAACAAAACAAAAGAATCAGAGCGAAAAGGTCAGCTCCACTAAGGTTTAGAAATTTCCCTTTGTCAGATTAGATACAGTGTGCATTTGAAAAACTCCTTGAAATCCTAAAAGGAAATAACTTCAAAACTATATTTCTATGTCGAATTAAACACACTTTTGACAGAAAGAGCAAAATAAGAACTAAGATTTAGTTCAGTGCTACAGTACTCAGCAGACATGTACAAGTGTCTGGGTCCCACTTCATTATCAGGCAAAGAACATACCAAAGGTACAGCAAAATAAAAAATACATGTAGGAACTACTGAATGAGAGGACTGTTCAGATATCAAGACAAATATTTTGGATATAAATATAGATGAGGGAAGAAATTTCAGTATATATATGATTTGTTATATAAGAAACAAAATGATGTAAAGGTTGATAAGCATGCAATTGCATCTAGATAAATTCTTAATAGTGTGAATGATAATAATCAATTTGAATAATCATTATTATATATAATAAAGAAAATAAGAGAAATAAACAATGGTAATTGGGAGACTATTTGATACTTGTAAGAATTAAGTTATGTATATATGTTACATTTAAAAGAATCTCTCAAAAGTATGTTGTATTTCTAAAAGTCTAAAAAAAGCTAGACAACAGAGAAACTTATGTTCAAATAACAAAAATATGAAAACATAAAACTGATCAAGAGTTTGTTACTATAGAGAAAAATGTACATGAGATATTGAAATAAGAAAGGCTTTCGAGTTTTGTTAAAAGCTATTTTTTATTTGATATAATTAAACATCAGTTTGAGCCAGTGTTTATGTAATTTTTTAATTAAAAACATTGCTAAACCTCTTTAAAAATCATCACTTTCCAGCAATTTTGAAATGATCATTTAACTAAATAATCATTATAAATTTTCATCAGTTCTTTGATCAATACCATATGAGTATCTTTCAAGTAGTCCAAATATTTCTAATCCTCTTCTTTCACCTAATTCTGCTTTTCTTTTCTATTTAAAAGTCTTTTTTTTTTTTTTTTTTTTTGATTTTTGAGACAGGGTTTCTCTGTAGTTTTTGGTGCCTGTCCTGGAACTAGCTCTTGTATAAAAGTTTTTTTTTTAATTTAAATATCAACCACAGTCCCACTCCATCCCCTCCTCCCAGTAGCACCTCCACCTTCCCCCCACCCAACCACGATTCACACCTCAGAATAAGTAAGCCCTCCCATGATGAGTCAAAAAGTTGGGCCTATCAGCCTTCACTTCCAGGACCATGTAGCTCTTAAAATCTCCTAGAAACTCCACATCTCCTACCATCCACAATCCTTGCAAAAGGTGAAGAGGGCCAATGGACCCATCAAACAGCAACTAATCAACCTTTCCATTAAACTCAGGTCTTGGCCCTCCCTTCTCTCCCATTGCTCTCACCCATCTCCAGGCCACCCCAGGCTCTCCTACGGGTTTAAGCCCTTTCGATCTTCTTTCTGGCAGGCCCCTTTTCCTTAATCACCACCTCCCAGCCCAAACTCCTCCACAGGCTGGGTACCTCCTCTACCTCTCCCTCCTGACATCCCTTCTCCGTTCACATGACAGCTATCTCCTTGCCCCCACACCAATGGACTCAAATGCCCCTGAGACAGCCCCACTCTCCCCATGGGACATAATACTCCTCAAACAGCTAGTTACTAGATCTCTTGAACTTCGATTGACAGGACCTCACATGGCAATCCTCACCACCCCTTCAGCTGCCAAGCTTCTGGGACACCAACGCTGTTACTATGTCTCCAGGGTCAAGCGGGCACCTTTTCAGGATATTTGGTCTGTCCAGCAGTTAGGACCTTTCACCCTTCGGTTTTCTAAGATGCCACAATAAAGGGCCTATCTGATCCTTATCCTGGCACACTAATCTTTGTCAATGCAATCAAGACAGATGCAAACAATCTAATTTTTCTCCAAGCCATCTGCCTTCTCATCTCCCTCAAGAAACAAATGCCTGAGGTCTCCAGGATGGCAGTAAAAATATGCTTCTCCAACCACACTTCCTGGTAAGCATGAGCCCATCAACTCCCAACCCTTTCTTCTTTCATATTGCCCCATGCCCCAGGAAGTAACCAGACTTGAGCCATCATCCCCTATACTCAAAGAGTCTGGGATTTTTGCTTGGAGGTTTCACCTCAGCCCCTGGCATCAATGTCAACCACGAGTCTGAGATGTTTGGGTGGAACGTTCCATTCCAGGTCCCCTCCTCTTGGAGTTGCCTCAGTCCAGACTCTACCTCCGAGAAAACCCACCAAAAGGTGACCCCTCCCCAGGGAAGGTTTAGCCAACTCCCACAGGCTATTTAAACTGCCCTCCCGCAAAGAATGAACACGTGGTTTTCCCCATTCTCCTTCCTTTACTTTGTGGTTTTACTGGCAGAACCAAGCTCTTCCTCCCTGTACTGAGGATGAATAAGGTATCACTCCATAGAAAATGCATTCCAAAAAGCCACTTCATGCACTAGGGATAAATCTTGATTTCACTGTCAATGACCCCCACAGACTCTCAAAAACAGAAAGGTCACCAACATTCAGAGGGCCTAGTTCAGTCCTATGCAGGCTTCCCAAGTATCAGTCCAGAGTCAGTGAGCTGCCACTAGTTCCAGTCAGCTGTCTCTGTGGGTTTCCCCATCATGATCTTGATGCTTTTGTTTATATATTGCTCCTTCCCTCTCATCCACTGAATTCTGGGAGCTAAGCCCAGTGCTTAGCTGTGAATCTTTGCATCTTCTTTAGTGAGTTACTATATGAAGGTTGTAGGATGACAATTAGGGTGGTCATCCATCTGATGAGAGGGGAAGGACAGTACAAGCACCCTCTCCACTATTTTTAGGAGTCTTATCTGGAGTTATTCTTGTGGATTCCTGGAACTTTCTCAAGCACCACATTTCTCCCTAACTCCACGACAGCTGTCTCTATTAAGATAGTTCTTTCTGTCTTCTCTTTCTCTGTAACTCCCCCAACACAACCAGCCCGTTCTCTCATGTTCTCTCCCCTTCCCTTTATCCCTTCCTCACCTCTATCACTGGGCTCTCAATATACTACGAAGATCTTATCTATTTCCTCTTTCCAGGAACATCCAAGCATATTTCTCTTAGAATCCTCATTTGTATCGACCAGGAACATCCATGCATGTCTCCCTTAGGGTCATCAGTTGTATCTTTCATGTTACTATGTGTACTATAGTCCTATAGCGACTTACCATGCCTGTAGCTACTGCACTATGGGGCAGTTTGAGTGAGGCAAGGGACCTGAAGATTGAAATAAACACACACACACACACACACACACACACACACACACACACAGAGAGAGAGAGAGAGAGAGAGAGAGAGAGAGAGAGAGAGAGAAACACAGGACATCCTTGAGTGCCCACTTTATTGTGCTCCAGGGCAGCATATATAGGGAACTAGGGAACGTTAACAGATAGTCACACCCCAGCCAAATCTACCAGAAACCATTCTCCTGCTATTAAAAAATATGAGGGTCTCACGCTCAGAGTAGCTGCGACCACAGGAAACATGTTATTTTGCTCAGAGGAGCTTCAAGCATTGGAAAACAAGTTGTTTACAGGAAATTCAGGGTCTGGGGGTCCACTGTCCCCAACACTCATTGCTACCTATGTTCTCAGGGCTTATGGATTATAGCCTGGTTATCTTTTATTTTACATATAATATCTACTTATGAGTGAGTTTACACTGTGTTCCTTTTTCTGGTTCTTTGCTATTTCACTCAGGATAGCTTTTTCTAATTCCATCCATTTGGCAGCAAATTCCAAGATATCATTGTTTTTTAAACACTGAATAATGTTTTAATGTGCAAACATACCATATTTTCTTCCTCCATTCGTTGGTTGAGTGGCATCTAGGTTGTTTCCCAGTTCTACTTATTAAGAATAATGCTGCTACTAACAAGACTGAGCAAATGTCCTTGTGGTATGAATGTGCATGATGGGGAATCTTTGTCAACCAATTATCTTTAAGAGGTTGGACCAAGTAAGGGTGTAGCTTTCTGGCACCCAGAGAAAAATGGTCTTCTAGTCACCTGGCCCTTAATGTAATATACTCATAATCATATATGATATTGGTAGCTATTCACAGTTGTAATGAATGTCAAATACCATATCAACCTTTGTTGGTATTGAATTGTGTACATTTTGCCCAGTCATTGATTGAATAAAGATGGAAAATTAGTAAATTTTATTTGATTTTTCAACAATTACCTTTGAAATAAATATCAGTAGAGCAAAGAAATGATCAAAACCACACATCTCTCCAGTACCAATTCCTGTTCATGTACTTTTATTTTGACATTGGTAGAATTATGAGCTTACATTTACAGGGAGAAATTTTCAGACAGCAAGTTTATTTCCCAATCCATGAGTCCATTTCTGTGTTGGAATAGTGCTTATTCTTGAGTCTTTTTACTCAATTAATGACATTATTATTTATGTTCAGGTATTTTACACTTCAGAGGGCATGACATGTTTGAGAGTAATAGTGTTCCAACTTTGAGGGGATTCTAATTCATCATCTTTTAATTACCTGCTTGGAGCTAAGTCAAGCTAATTCCCTTCTTGCCTGACCAAAGGAGAGTTCCTTTTGGTCTTGAACACCTGACTCTCACTTCTATTTATAACAAAAATCATATCACTTTGAGAAATATCTAATATAGTAATGATAAGATAATTTTTGTAATAATTTTTATTAATATCATTATCATCACTGTTTTTATAAAGTGTTATAGTTTATGATCTCAGAATATCCCCCCATGTACCCTTGTAACCAGAATGTTGAACTCAGATTAGAGTGTACATAATCCTGATAAATATTAAAGCAATTAATAGCAGAGTATAGTACTAGGGAAACATTTTCTCATGGAAAAGATATCCTGTATTTTACAAAAAAGTTTCAAATTAAAAATTATTTCTTTATACTATACTTTATTTAGTGAAAGGTACTTCTTAATTTTTGAGTACTTAGTTTCTAATACCAAATACTTGTTTTGTATAGTTTAAGGAATAAAATAAAATTTCAAAAATATTTTTATTATAAATTATGAAAAGTTAAGAAATGGTTTGCAGATATCTGTCATCATCAAAGTTGATTCTCATATATTACCTACTTTCATCCTTTCCTCTCTCATGCCTCCTCCCAATTATTGTGTGTGTATATTTATAATATTATTGATTCATAACATAGCTTTACATGTTCCTCACTCTGAATTCCTAAATTGTATCAATTTAAGCAAATAAATAATAACCTGAGTCATCAACAGTGATAACACACATGCAGCCATACTTACCTTCTTGAATCAGAGTCATGGAAGAATACATCACCTACGATTGGAGAAACACTTAGGTTGTAAAATTTGATTACATGTGAGATCCAAGGCAAGGAAGGTTGGTGGTTAAGTTAGTCTTTTAAAGGCAAGCTAGGAACAGACTGAGTGTAGCATAAGTCAGCAGTCGTAGTTCTTAATGCCCTCTGATGCTGAATTTCATTAAAGTTCCATTCTCTTAGATTTAAGAGATTTTTTTCACCATAATGCTTTACCATAATCATGTGTCTGTTGATATATAGTGTGTATTTACTAATGTTTCATGGCTCTGAGGAACCCCATACTTGGTGTATGTTAGGCAAACATGCCTATAGTTATTAGAATCTCTCATTCCTGTTTTCACAAAATTACTTCAGAAGTATAACATGGCCATCTTTTATCTTGTGGTTTACAATCATTTTCTCAGGTTTTTTTGCCTTTTTGATCTTATTTAAAGTTTATTCAGATTGCATTATTTTATCTACCAGAGGTAGATTTCTCCATGAGGAGTACCCCATGCCCAAGTAATACTCTTTTTAATGATTGACTATTATACTTTTCTAATGTTATGGAACTAGAAATGTCCTTTGTATCATGTGCCTTAATGACAGAACATCTATACACACTTGACTCTTAGTCTGATGTTTAATTCACCAGTTTCAGTACAATGTTTTCTGAAGTCAGATGTTCATTTGGTATGTGATTTAAAATACAGACCATGTTATAACAGAAGATTGACCATTTGTGTAGGTAACAACCACTCTATGCAAAATGTTCTTCTAAGTAATTCTCAAAAATAGCTCACTTTTGGTTAATATTTTATGAGTCAAATGTTTGCTGTTTCTTATCATAAAGTTCTGGAGATTAACCAATAATATTTGCAGTACCCTGTAATGTTTTGTAGTTGTTAGGACCTAACTGGCTAATTATTCCAAGAAAAGTAACCCATTACTGACAGGATGCTTTGATTTAAATAATTTTTATTTAGATTTTGAGATAGGATCTCACTATGTAGCCACTGACAATGTGGAAATTACTATGTGGAATAGACTGGACTCAGACTCACAGATATCCACCTGCCAATGCCTGTAAATGCTAAGATTAAAGGCATTTTTATTTATTTATTTATTTATTTATTTATTTATTTATTTATTTATTTATTTAATGTGCTCGGTTGTTTGTTTATTATTTTTTGTTTAGCTTCTTCTGTTCAATCATGGGCCTTGTTGTTTCCTTATAGAATAACACCATTTTTCAGCGTATGTGTGGATATAAATATATTTTAGAAAACTTCTATAATAGTAAGTTTCAATATGACCTCTTAATGACTTTTGAGTAAATATGTACATGTTTAAAATATTATTGGAAAATTTGCCTGATGATAAATGTTTTGTTACTACAAATAATTATGTTGATGCACATTGTGAGTTTATTGTTAATGTTTGTGGAAATTTTTCTTAATAATAGACTCTAGAAAATTTTGCATACTCTTATGAATGAGGGGCAAATGAAAATAACAGTTAATCCATATAATTTTTTCCATAATATTTGAAGAAAATAAAATACAAAGAATACCATGTAAGCTCTACAGTAATACAGTACTTACAAATTATTTTAAGATGCTGTTAGAGGAAGGCGGATTTCTGTGAGTTCAAGACCAGCCTGGTGTACAAGAGCTAGTTCTAGGACAGTCTCCAAAGCTACAGAGAAACCCTGCCTCAAAAAAGCCAAAAAACCATCCCAAAATACAAATCATTGTTTGGCTGGATGGCGGTGGTGGTGCACGCCTTTAATCCCAGCACTAGGGAGGCAGAGACATGCAGAAGTTTGTGAGTTCAAGACCAGCCTGGTCTAAAAGAGCTAGTTCCAGGACCAAGTTCCAAAGCCACAGAGAAACCCTGCCTCAAAAAATCAAAAAAAAAGATGTTGTCACTACAATATAAAATATTTCTTATTCATGATTAACATAAAGAATATTTTATTTCTATTTCTAGCATATTTTATTTCTATTTTTATGTTCCAAAGAAAATTCAGGAAATGAATCTCTCATAGAGGTAGACTACAGCCTTTGGGGATTCTTAGGTTATGAAAAAATCAGCAATTGGATTTTCAGCAGCCTCTTTTATATTTTCCTATCTATTACCAATATTACTTATGGTTCAGATTCTTGTAATAAACATATCTATCATCAATCAATTGTTCATCATAAGAAGGATGATATAATGCTAACATTTCAGTGGTTATGGTAACTAAGAGGACTTCTTTCACCAGAAATGGATAATTAGTAGATTTTACTCTACTCTTCAGGGAATATAATCTTGTATCCTAAAAAATTCTGCTCTATTCCATGTTTGCATGTTACAATAAGCCTTATTTAGAAAGATAAAACAAACTGCATCCATACCAGCCTCTATGCCAAATCATGAAATGGATCATAGAAACGAACTTAGGCAATTCTAGTTTCTGTAACTATTTGACAATAACTAGAGAAGCACAGAGTCTATGATTAATGTACTATATTCTTTATCAGCAAAGAAAAATCCCTCATTAATACCCCACACAAATATTTAAATTTTAATTCACAGATTTCCACTTTAACGTAATATCTTAGTAACATTTGTTTGACTAACAATAAAGATTAAAACATCTAAGCAAAAGATAGAACAAAAGATTGTTGAAGTTGGGTGTGTGTGTGTGTGTGTGTGTGTGTATCGTCCAATAAAGAGAATAAGGAGCATTGTGATTATAGATGGTATGGGAAGCATAATAGACAAAAACAAAGAACATAATCAAGGTAAAAACTGAAGGTACTAGTCTGATAAATAGTGACTTACCACAAAATAAGTGTGCTTTGGGGCTTAATGTACCATTTTCATGGTAGTTTTTTTCTTTTGTAGTTGTTGTTTACATTTTTTTTCACATTTTTTGTTTTTAAAAAAGTCACTTAACTATTTTTTTAAATTTTGTGAATTGATTCATCTTTATCAAATCCACCACTAACTCTATTCCCACACACCATATATATATATATATGTGTGTGTGTGTGTGTGTGTGTGTGTGTATGTATATATATACCACATGCACACATATGTATATGTTTGTGTAAGTTCTATGTATATGCACATATTCATGTTTATATGTGTGCACACAGATGGGTATATGCCATTATCCATGTGCTTGTGGAGTGTAGCCAACCAGCTTGATCTCCAATTCCAGACTCTGCATACTTGGGGAGAGTATATAAGCAGGATTCATTACCCACTGGTTTGATAAGGTGCTGGTATCCAAGCACCCATCCTCAATGTTAACTGGATATGAACTTTCTCTTCTAAATTATATCCTACCCTCTCTACTTTTACATGCTATTCAGTGTGTGCTGAAAGACTCTGGAATGAATCATGATTAATATAAACTCAGAGAGAGAAATTGGGGTTCAACCCAAGAGCAGTCAGTCATTGGCTCTTACCTTTAACACAGTCCGAAAATGGCAATCTTGACTCCAGAAATCTCAGAATGAGACTGAGACTAAGAGCTGTCCCTTCCCGTTTTATAAGCCTTTTTAATTCTGGGATTAAAGGCATGCATTGCCTAGTTTCGATAGCAAAAGTGTGTGGATACTTGGATTAAACGTGTGAGCTATTGCTGCCTGGTCAATAAAGCTGGCCAGTGTGGCTGTTTTACTTTTCTGATCCTCAGGAAAGTTTTATTTATTAAAATACTAGAGAAATGTAACTACAATGGCTTTCAGAAAAATATTGTTTAAGAAAAAAATAATACAATTAGGAACATTGCCATACATATATACATGCACACAAATAATTTATCTTAATGTATATTTAATTTTAATTTTGCAGAATTGAAGCTATGCCTTAGGGAACATTTTATTCTCAAATTATTAATTTTATTTACCCCTGTAGATATTTGCAATAAAAAATTCGCTGGATAATACAAAAGCAAACAATCCCATCAAGTGTCATATTACTAAGACAGCACATTAAATTTGCCCAGTGAATAATGCCACAGCCATATTTCTGTTTATTTGTTTATTTGTCAATTAAGAGAATCCATAACCCAAGAAATGTAATTCAAAACTTCCTTTTATTGATGTAACCAGTATAGAAAAACAAGAAGTCTAGATTACATCACCTTTTCTAGCAATTGAAATACTGCTTAGATAAACCAGTTAGACACTGTTGGGGGGTGGGGTTGCTTGTTTGTCCTTGCTGCCCAGAACCAAAATAATAACACAGAAACTATTAATTAAATCGTTGCTTGTCCCATTAGCTCTAGCTTCTTATTTGCTAACTCTTACATCTTAATTTAACCCATTTCTATTAATCTGTGCATCACCACATGGCAGGGACTTACCGGCAAAGTTTCAGCATGTCTGTCCCTGGCAGCAGCTCCATGGATTCTCCTGACTCTGCCTCCAGAATTCTGTTAATTTTTATCTGACATGCTCTGTTCCCCTATAGCTCTGCTATAGGCCCAAAGCAGTTCATTTATTAACCAATGATTTTCACAGGACATAGAGGGGAATCTTACATCATTTCCCCTCTTCTGTTTAAATGAAAAGGAAAGTGTTAAATTACATAGTAAAATTATATACAATAAAACAGGTATCAAGCAAGAATTACAGTTACAACCTTTATATCTATTTTATCTTTTGTCATGACTCAGGAGAACTATAACTATAAATTCTTCAACTCAATCAAAGACTCCAGAAGGAAACACTAATAAATAAATAAACAGGAAGTGCATTGTAAGCAACTTCCAAAACTCTAGAAATGACAGAGACATTTTGCTGTCTGGACAGTCACCCAAAGTTATTCTGTAGCATTGGAGCATCTATCTTCAGTCTATAGGCCCACAGTATCTAGCAGACTTTTCCACAAAGCAGGAAATTTCAAAGATATTTCCACCTATATTGGCAGTTTTTCAGTCACTTTTTTTGTGTGTTCTACAGAATGTCTAGAAGACTCTCTCATGAAGCAGGAATCCTGAAGGATGGTCTCTCCTTTAGGTAAGTTGAGCAGTCGTTTCTCTGCATGTCAAGTATGTCCATTTCATCAATCAGTCCAGGAAAGAGGAGTTTCTTGCTCAAATGTCTAGCAAACTCCATAAGAAGCCTAAGATGCCTCTTTGATGTCCATCTTCCTCTTAGAATAATTTGTGCTACCAGAAGCAGATGTGTCTCATTGTCATGAAAAGTTTTAAATTCTTAAAATATTTTAAATGGCATATTCTGTAGTCTTTGAAAGGTTTGAAGAGTGCCTATCCATCTGAAATGCATCTCTGTACATCTACAACTTCTTTATTCCTTTAATCTATGACTGTTTGTACTCTGTCTCTTTAAAGACTTTGTTTTATTGTTTATTTTTTTAATTATATGAACATGACTTTATTGTAACCCAGTATAACAAAATTTATTTTTTGGCTTTGTTTTTTTATTCCTTTTCTTTACTTAAAAAAATACCAATCCAAATTCCCAGTCCCTCCTCTTCTCCCAGTTCCTTCCCTCTCCCACTACAGACACCCCTCCCCCTCCAAGCCTAAAGGAGTGCTATGCACCCTGCCCTATGAAAAGTCCAAGGCCCTCACTACTACGTTTAGTTTGAACAAGGTTTAAATCCAAAGAGAATGGATCCCATGATGCTAGTATATGCGAGTAGAGACACACCCCAGTGTGACTATCAGTGGCCCCTCAGTCTGCCCCAGCTGTAACCCCTTCAGAGGGGCTTCGTTGTTCCCATGCTCATTCACTCCCAGTTCAGTTGGAGTTGGTGAGCTACCTTTAGCACAAGCAAACTGTCTCTGTGGATTACCTCTTCATGGTCTTTAATTCCTTGCTCATACTCTCATTCCCTCCACTCTTCAACTGGATCTTGGGAGTTCAGTTCAGTGCTCTGATCCTTTATAGTCCTGTATATTTTTTCCTTCTCTCTTCCAAGCCTATGTACATTTATCCAATACTGTGTCTCACTTAGAGGTCTTTTCCACCTGAATTTGTCTTTATTGTGTATCTGTGAGCCTTTTCTGACCAGGGCAGCTTCCTTAAATGCTAAGTGCTTTTAAAAACTTAAGCTATGCCATTGCTAGGGGAAATACAGAACTTTCTGATTGCGTCACCCATCCCAGCATGATGGAGCTGTTTGTTGCCTCTGCGAGCCTTGCTCACAGCCCCATTTTTAGGAACACAGCCAGTCTATGTTGCCATTAAGCAAGTTGTAGTTCTCTGTTCACAGAGCCCATTTAAAAGTTCCATAGCTGAACCTCCAGAATCAGTCAGAGTTAGCACTGGCATCACATACCAGAAAGCCAGCATTTCAAAGCTGCAGCTTTTTTGCTATCAGGAAAACCTCTCTTAAAGGAGCCGCAGCATGCCGACAGCAAGTAAAGCCTGTCCGGGAAGAAAAATGCACCTAAATTTTATTTTATTTTTTAATTTTTTTTCTCTTTTTTTTTTATTAAATTATAAAAGTTTCCATTTCAGCCCCTCCTCCCAACACCCTCCCACTCCCCCCACTCCCTCTCCTCCTCCCTCTCCATCCCCTAGAGCAGTCAGGGTTTCCTTCCCTGTGGGAAGTTCAAGTTCCTCCCCCCTCCCTCCAGGTCCAGGGAAGGTGAGAGTCCAAACAGACTGGAGCGCCAAAATCCAGTATATGCAGAGGAAGCAAGTCCCAGTGTCATTGTCAATGGCTTTTCAAAAAGGCTCCTGGCCAGCCACATTCAGAGAATCTGGTTGGATCACGTCCTCGTTCAGTCCCAGTCCAACAGGCCTTGGTGAACTCTCATTATATCAGTCCCCTTGTATCAGTGGGTGCTCGCAACCCTCGCAGTCCTGATTACTTTTTTTATTTTCTTCATCCTTCTGTTCCTCATTTAGACTGTGGAGTGCTCAGTTCGGTGTTCCAATATGGGTCTCCATCTGCATCGCCATCCAACGTCGGATGAAGGTTTCCTGTGCCCAAGGTTTCCTGTGCCCTTGCCTTCTTTGCTCACGATCTCTTTCCTTCTGCCTCTCATTTGGACCTAGGGAGCTAGGTCCAGTGTCCAACGTGGTTCTCCGCCTCCATCTCCATCCATCGCCAGATGAGGGTTCTATGGTGACATGCAAAATATTCATCAGTATGGTTGTGGGCCAAGGCCGGTTCAGGCACCCTCTCCTCTGTCCAGAGAACCATCTGGGGATCTCTCCTTGGACCGGGGATCCCCTTTATAATCAAGTCTCTTGTAAACCCTAAAATGATTCCCTTAGTTGAGATATATACTTGCCTGATCCCATATCCATTCAGCGGTAAAAAACAATGACATCTTGAATTTTGCATGCAAATGGATGGAAATAGAAAACGCTTTACTGAGTGAGGTAAGCCAGACCCAAAAAGAGGAACATGGTATGTATTCACTCATAAGTGGATTCTAACCATAATTAAAGGTCTTTGAGCCTATTATTCGTGATCCTAGAGAAGCTAAATAAGAAGATGAACCTGATGAAGATTATTTAGCTATCCGCCAGGAGGTAGGAAATAGACAAGAGTCCCAGGTAACCTCGGGTGCATGGGGGGATGGGAGGGTTGTCGGAAAGGGAGAGGGTTAGAGAGAAGGGAGTAGGGGAGGATTGGGGATATTTTTTATTTTTTTATTGTGTGTGTGTGTGTGTGTGTAGAATTCCTTTCCAAGCCCTCTCAGGTTAGTCAACCACATTGGCACCAATTTGCTGCACCATGCCACTTGTTCGTCCCAATTACCCAGAACTGAAATAATCACACAGAAATTGTTTCAATTAAATTAACTCTAGGTTCTTATTTGCTAACTCTTACATCTTGACTTAACTCATTTCCATTAAATTGTGCATTGTCACGTGGCAGTAGCTTACTAACAAAGTTTTAGCACATCTGCCCTTGGCAGCAGCTTCATGGCTTCTCCTGACTCCACCTCCTTTCTCCCAGCATTTTGTGTAGTTTTACCCAGCCTAGCTCTGTTCCCCTATAGCTCTGATATTGCTGCGGAAAGTACCTTCTGCTGCTTCAGCCAATAGTCGCTGAAGCACAAGTCCACAGTGAGTGCTGCGTGAGCCTTCTGCTCCATCAGCCAATAGCTGCTGAAATACCAGCCCACTGGGGTGTGGTATATTTCTCTTTAAAAGAAGAGCCACAAGCCTCTGCTCGGCCTCTTGGTTCAGGCCCTTGGTTCCGGCTCCTGCTCCTGGCTCCTGCTCCAGCGACTAGGCTCCCTTCCTGACGGTTTATGGTGTATGTAAGTTTTACCCCCCAAAATAAATACACCTTTAAAACATAACTGGTGTGGGATTGATTCGCCATTATGCTATAGGCCTAAAGTGGTTGCTTTATTAATCAATGATATTCACAGCATACAGAGGGGAATCCCATATCAAGAGACAATGCTTTTAAGACAGTAGACACTAGAGACCTTGATACAAGTGAGCCACAGTGACTAATACTAAACTACAGAAATTATTTAATAACAATACAATCATAAAGTTCCTTTAATCTGTCTTGGTGTTAAGAATAAATTTCTCAGTCTGCACACTGTGGGTCAACTCAGTCAGGAATATTTTGTTTTAGTTGGAGGGAATCCTGAAAAGCAGCCATGTCAATGTAATGGCTCAAAAATTACTTAAGAACAAACAAAGTCGTGTGGTGGTGACACAGACCTTTAATCTCGGCAGTCAGGAGGCAGATGCAGGTGGAACTCTGTGAGTTTGAGGCCAACCTGGTTGACAAGAACTAGTTCTGGAACAGTCTCTAATGCTACAGAAAAACCCTGTCCCTAAAAACAAAACAAAGAAGAAGGAAGAGAAGGAGGAGGAGGAGGAGCAGCAGCAGCAAATCAATAATCATTCTGACCCCTCTTTCTTCTTGATGCTTCTCAAGATTTAGGTTGAGCCTTATCTCATGGTAAGTTGTTCTCTGCTGCATTTTGTCTAGTGTATACCTTTCTTATAGTCTCTGCTACAAAAATAAGAACTAATCTTACCTCTGTGTATATGGATAATTATCTAGAGTACGGTTAGAAATTACATAAGCTTAGGAAAAGTGGCATTGGTAAATTCTTCTCTAAGGTCCATGACCTAACTAGCCCCTGTTCATTGTCTCAGTTTCGAGTGGTTAGCATGATTTCTATCCTGTAAAGCAAGTCTTAGAATTATATAGGTGTCAGTTACTTAAGATATAAATAATAAAACAATGTCTCTCAACTGTTCTTAATTATAAATCAATTTGAAATTAAGGATGTGGAAAATATTGCTGCAATTGTTCTAACTGGTGAAACAGAAGAACCTTTGCTTATGCTACTTCATCTATTTTACTTTTTTTCCTATCTGTGTTTGTAACCAAGTTAGTA
This sequence comes from Myodes glareolus, assembly GCF_982192425.1. NCBI lineage: Eukaryota > Metazoa > Chordata > Mammalia > Rodentia > Cricetidae > Myodes > Myodes glareolus. Next base: position 9,059,022 of record NC_142050.1, read on the forward strand.
TCATTTGTGTGGAGATGAGAAGGAATCATCCATTTTAGTGTAGGTGCAGAGATGTATTACTGTGCATTTTTGAGTACACTGTTTGGAAGACAGTGAACTTTTTCTCTAAGCTCTTCAAAAGTGACATGTACAGTTTCAAGACAAAAGTAAGGTGTTGGAGCTCAATAAAAATGTTCAACAAAGATCAATAAACTGTACCTTGGAGAAATGCTTCTTCTGTTCTATTAGCAAACACAGGCCTATGAAAGAATGTCTGACTGACTTAGTAGGTTGTGGAATTGATTTTTCCCTTTAGAAGTTGTAATATAATTGCATCCAATTCTTTCCAATGTATCCAGATGCAAGAAATTTAATTTACACATTAAATACAGTAAATGTTCTAGCTGAAGGACAGAGAGCCTTGGAAATATTAAGATCAGCTGTTTTTTGTTTTAGATAAAAATATAATGAAGTAAAATAAAGAAAGCAACTTGCATTCTAATCCTTTGATTTTGATGATTTGTATAAAATTTTGAAAATATCTCGGCTGACTGCATGACTTTGTAGGAGATAAAGCCTACGGGATTTGTTTTTATAAAAATCCATTTCTGTGAAATTGAAATTTAATTAAACATATTGCCATATACATCCAACTTATGTTTTCAAAATGTTTATACTTCTTATTTGCTGATAATTTTGAATGTTAAGAATGTTCATTATGGAAAAATTGGAATATATAACCAAAAGGAGAAAATTTTAGAATATTTTGTTATATAATTGATCAATGATAAACTCCTTAGACTAAAAAGCATTTGTTATTGAAGTTTCTTGTGACCCACACTCTGTCTCATATGGTTGTGTTTTATTGTACATTTTCCCTTGATTATGTATTTTTTTTTTTTACTTTTTATATGAATTTTTTAAGACGAAAAGTACTCTTTTTTTTCAGGTAGGTTATGATTGAGTCAGATAAAATATAATTTAAAACTATCCTACGATTCACTGGAATAAAATTTGGCATCATTTTCTCAACACTTCAAACTTCAGGGACCTTTGGAACATCTTGCAGAGATTCAAACTAATTGAAACCAAAGGAGAAAAGGAATTAAAGTCATACAAAGAACATCCCAGATGACAGAAGGTGATAAGAAAGGAGGATGACCAGATGACTCAATGAAATGAGCTGATTAAGGTCACCATATAATGACAAGGTATTGATATTCCTTAATCACAGTGGAAACATTTTTAGGGAAAGTGGTGGTGGTGGGGTAAGATTCAGAGAGAAGGGAAACTTTGATAGCTTCCCATCTGAAGATCAATGGCACTGGAATGCCTTTGATGTTACAGTTCATTTTAGGGAAACTATAACCTATTTTCTTGAAAAAATCTTATAAGGATATGTTTATTTTTATTTTGTATGGATGAATATTTTGCTTCCTTGTATTTATGTGCATGACTTTTGAGATGTGCCCAAGGATACCAGAAGAGGATAATGTAACTATTGGAGCTGAGATCTTATAGACAGAATGCTGGGAACAAAACCAGGCCATTTGTAACAATAAATGTGTTTTTACTGGTGATATTTGTCTCTAGCCTTCTCTTTAAAATTTTCAGTGATTAATATATTGCTAATTTTAGACATCATAAAGAACTGGACAATGTTTATGGTAATTCAAATTAAGATAGCTCATAAGTGATGCTTTTTTGTTCTGAGGCAGACTGCACAGTTAAGTTTCATAAACAAATGTGAGACCTAATTTAAGCACTTGTTAGTGTCAAAAATGTTTGCTTCAAGGCAGCAAAACGGAGTTGCTATAGGGCATGTTGGCTAGGAAGTGACTGAGAAAAATTTAGACATCACTAGACAATGTAATCTGGCAATTAATTTATTTATGTATATATGAGAGTCAGTATGTTCAGTAGACCAAGTCTGCGTGTGATGATACACTGGTTTCATTGCAGCATAATTTATCAAATCCCTATGTAGGAGCCTTCCTGCATTCTGACATAGTCAGGTGAGTGTACAAGCTTATAATGTTCTGTAAAGTATGTATATGTACCTCTGGGATTGCATTTCAATTGTTTTGGTGGAAGAAAAATACAAGTAGGATATTCTTCTATTTAAGTCTCATTCTAAAGTATTTCTTATTTTGTAAAAAAGATTTTGGAGTTTCTTTAATAAATAAAATTTAGAATCATAAGGATGTGTTTAAAAAATTGGTATGATAATATGTGTCATTTTTGAAATAATAAATATCAATTATTGCTGCTTAAATTGAATCAATACTCTGAAGAAAATAACAGCAGGCACTTTTTGGGTTAATTACAGGGCATTGGCCTTGTAGTAGTAACATATAATTGAGCTATTAACTCTCAAATGAAAAAATGTAGACCATCAAATCATGAATTGACATGTGTATAAATGTGTTTATAAAGAGGAAATTCAATAAAGAAAAAGAGGTGAATGTATAACAAATACATTATTATATGTAAGATATATGAAGATATATCTAAAAGAAAAGTAATCATTTTAGTTATGGAGAGAGTATTGTCTTAAAACTTACTTCCAAACCCTAGATTGGTAAACTGAACAATATGAAGTCCTACAGAAACATGAAAAATAGTGTCTGCTCTGAATATCTATGTTATTAAATATAATAAAAATCCATGCTAGTACATATATTCAAGTAGTTATAAGTGAAAACAAATATAAATTTGCATTTAAACTTATTTATTAGTTCTGGTAAGAATTAATCTTTGAACTGGGACTAATATTTTCTCTTGTGTTCCATATAGAGAAGAGGCTATCACCAGAGGGCATCACCTCTGTCCTTTTAGTGGATATAATACATGTATCTATGAGGTTCGATGCCTAAACTTGTAGAGAGCTTTCTTCAGTATTTTGCTGTAAATGTATCTTTGACATGAACAAACTCCCTTTAATATTTGGGAACATTCTATTTAGAGGGATTCAAGTTTAACAGTATATTCTAGGAATTAAAGTTATTACTACATTGGAATAAAAGTTATATGTAACTATGCCTTAAATTTTTATATGAAAAAAAGCTTAAACAAGAAAGAAGCTCAACATTTTAATATAAAATATTTCTGTAATGTTTTAAAATTATAAATTCTACTATAGAAAGAAGATTTAGTATTTGCTATTTTCTAGTTAAACAATTATTATGCTTGTTTACCATTTATGATTTATAGGTAACATGGTGGGAAGATTATAAACAAAGTATAGTAACCTATTAATGATGTACTCTTCCTCCCATAAAAACTGTAGAAATATGAAATTGAAAATCTTGGTTCCTACTTCATGGTTATTGATTTATATTTTATAAGTTTTATTTATAAACTGTCATCAGTGATACATAGTAGATAATACATAAGAAGAAAAAGAAAATAGCATCCATCATGTAGAAATAAAATCTATGAAATTTTCTGATGTCAAGTCACTTAATAAACTTAACAAGGAAAAAATTTAGACTGTTAATGAATCAGTCAATTATTCCCAAACTTTCAGGGCCATTCACATTTAAATTGACTACCTTAAAAGACTACCAAGTTTCTATCTGTGAAATATTTGTCATTCAGTTAGTCTATCCTGGCCATGGCCATATAGTGCTGTTTCAATCTGTAATTTCAGGATTGTCTTTAATCCAATTCTTTTTTTTTTCTCTATGAAGAGCTTCTAATACTAGAAGCATTTTTAAAGTTTAGCCTGTTTTACTTACTGGAACATTTTAAACATCATAGCATTTCTCTAGAAACATAGAAACTCTTATCTCTCACTATACACCTCTTAACATGTCAAAAATGAAAGTGAATCAGTCAAGTAATCCTAGACTTAAAATAGGGGTTATAGACCTATACACAGAGCTACAAAGTAATTCTAAATATAGTTTATTCAATGAAAACTAACATACTTGGGAATGGAACCAATGAATTCATTACAAGTAAATGTATGTTATAAACTTTGCTGCAAGGTTAACCTTTCACAGATGGTATCGTAATTTCCATTTACCATCTCCATTAATCACTCTATTACTAACTACTGGTTTCTCACTGGATGTCTTAAATGGACACTTAGAAAGAAAATACACACTTTCTACTCTCTAATTTAGATTGTATACACCTAGGAATATGTAGTATGTATGTATAGCTAAATATTTTTATTATAAAGTTATCTCTGAATGTAATAAAATATTTTAAAATAACCACGATTTTGTTGAAGACCACATACAGAAAAAAATGTACATAAATGATTATGAGCACAAATTCTAAAATTTGACAGATGAAGATTTTTAAGGAAGGACCTTATTTTTAATTTCAGGATATCTCTTTCCAAATATATAAAAATTTTAACAGTGTGAGTGAATGATTAAATATGTTGAGACATATTTCTGTGTTGAGACACAGAAAAAGCAGCAATAAAATATTAAAAACAAAAATAATGTTTGCTGTTTTTCCTTTGGTTATCTTATCATTTTCTCTTCATTAAAAATCTCTCTTTTTAAGTACACAGCTGAAGTTCTTTAGAGTAGAGCACGATGAACCTGATTGTGTGTAAATTTACTGTTCTTTCCCTTCATTCATTTCATTTTAAGTTTGTTTCCTTAATTTTGTCTATGTTTACATAACAACAGTTGTTTCTAATATATTATTTAACATTTAATATAATTTAGTAATCAGAGGTTATAATTTCTTCTAAAACCAACCTTATTGTTCATAAGACAGACACATACCACTTCTTCTATTCCTCTTGTTAGAATTGGATAATATTTTACTTGCAACCTTCAAGTGAGAGTTTATTCTATTTTCTTTTCAAGCTCCTCAATACCTATTGCAGACAATTGCATATGGAAAAAAGAAAGAATTAACCTGTTTAACTCACAATGAGAGCAATTATATGATAGATTGCTTATTCGTGTGTTATTATAAACATGATATTTTTACTTAGAAGTTCACTTTAAAAATCCATAACCAAAGGTATTTCATGGCTTAAAATGTATTGGAATCTACCACTGATTCATGACTATATAAAGATTTCAAATGTCGTATTTGATATTTTTACCAGTTTTAACTGCAATATAGCTATTAATATTCAACTATTAGAAATTTCTTTAGACTAGTAATGGGAATCTAAAAATTATATATACTCAAAGAGACTAAAGGTTGCATTACTCAGATCACCAAAGTAAAATACTGTTCCATGCTTTGTGGGATCTCCATTTAACTTCCCTTTTTCTCTACATCCTTGTGTAGCCCAATTGATTTCATTTTGTAAAAAAAAAATGATTGTAAAATGTTTGCTGTTTTATATCAGTTTTGCTGTGCATCTATGTTGAACTTTGCCAAGAGATTAGCAGGTGCTTATAGTTGAAAAACAGGTTGTTATTTAAAAGTTTGAGGCTAGGAAATTTGTAGTCTACAGATATTCTGTATTATAATGGTGAAAGCATACCTATCATTACACACAAAATAAAAATAATCTAGAGCAAAAGCTGATGTTTTACTTGTCTGGAGTGTTGAGAACAGAAAGGCAAATTGAAAAAAAAACCCAATGGAACAAAAATATGTAGAACTATACAATTAGGCTTTATTCATGTGAGGCTACTGATTATCACATCCCCCAATACTTGAGAGCCAACCAAGACATGTGTATATAAATGTGTGTGTGTGTGTGTGTGTGTGTGTGTGTGTAGTGAAGATGATGACAAAAATATACAGATAAATTAAGTATTAATTTCTCTGAAATTTATACAAGCAATGAATGTACAAACAGAATTGGAGTAAACTTTTACTGTTATAGCTCAGTTCTTGTTTTGAATTCCTTTCCTAACACCCCTACTAAATTGAAGCAACAGTTTCCTTTTTGCATTCACCCTATACTGTGTGTGATGGTGGAAATGCTCTCAAAGATCTAACACAAAGCTGTTTTCTTTGTAAGACTAAATAAATGTTTTATGTATTGATGACTGGATCAACAAATCATATTTATAGTTTTCTAAAATTATAATAGCATCATTTATTTCTCCCATTTGTCTTGTTTCTATGTAATTCATTACTGTAGCAGAAAATAATAAGTAATATGGCCATTATTCTATTTTAAGATTGACAGAATCCAGGCTTACTATTTATGCCCCATTTCTCTCTTCATTCAAACAAAGCTAATAATCAAACACACTTCATTGGTGGCATATACATGGATCAACTACATGTGAATCACATCATTATACATTTGACACAAAATATGCACTTAAATCATAACAATTAATTTAAGTATGGTTCTTTTAATATGAGATATTTCTGAAATATACTGATAAATGCACCATTTTAACACTGGCTTATTTCATGTTTATTTTAATATCTAAATGTTTTCAAATATTTTGTCAATTTCTCTAGTATATAAAACTATTACATAAACATATTTGACAATATATGCAAAAAATACTCAGATGATCACGGTGTCATAATTGACACTACTGATTTAATAGGCATCTATTAATTTTCGTAATGTAAGACAAGGACATTATAGTGGTTTGAGTGAAATGACACTCACCAGGTTATTATACTTGCATTCTTACTCCCCAAAATGCCATTTGGGGAAAATTTTTAAAAAACAAACAAATAAATAAGTAAATAGAAAAAATTCCATTTGGGAATGAATAGCAAATGTTTCCCTGTTGAAGGAGGTGTGTCAATGAGGATGAGCCTTGAAGTTCCACACCTGGCCCTGGTTTGGCTTATCTACCTGCTGTCTGCAGACAGGGTTATAAAACCCTCAGATACTGTTCCAGCATCATGGCTCTCTGCTTCCCACATGATGATCATGAACAAGCCCTTAAAAACTGTATCCAAGCCAGCAGTTAAATGTTTCCCTTTTTATAAGATTTGCTTAGATCATGGTTTCTCTTCACTTCAGTATAGCAGGAACTGAGAAAGACATTTCTAGAAAAATACGAAGTTACAAAGGTATTCATGGTTTAAAGATATAAATAAAGTCAAATGAACTTGAATGACACATTTCAACACCTCTAATTTATGAAACAAGAAACTGATGACGTTTTATTGTTAAAAATTTTGGACAATGTAGAAAATTTCCTAGAATCCTGGAAAAGGAAATATATTTGGAATTATATTGTTTTAGAAAATGGTACAAGATTATCACTAATTTATAGTATTTATCAAGGGGTGCAATTATTAGAAAACCTGCTGTGCTTTAAATATTCATGCATTTATACAAATAAATTGAAAAATTAATGAGGTATTAGATCATGATATTAGATATCTTGTGTTAATGAAAACAGAAAAGCAAGCAAGTACATATTTTCATCAAATCACAGAAAAATTAAATAGAGGTGGCTAATAAGATGTATTTTACACTTGCATGAAATATAAATGAATAAAAGTGAACAATAAAAGTAAACAGAGACTATACCATAAAAGTGAAAAAGGGATAAGTGATTTAAAAAAACTCTATGAAAACAATGTGAATTTTCTTTCAAAAATTAAAAAACCCTATACATTCTATTTGAAATGTTTAAAAGTATATAAATATTTGGAGCAATTTTAATATGTTGTCTTTTTCAGCATATTTCTCATAAAACATAAAATGAAAATTATAGTTAATTTTAAGTAAAAGTAAAACTAAAATATTGACAAAAATTGTTACACAAAAATAACACTTTCTCATAAGTTGTAATTATATTGAAAATGTAAAGATTGTTGAATATTTGAAATTTTATTCACTTTTATTTGTTTTTATGAATTTTTTGTTTTGTTTTTATTTTGTTTCTGTTTTTGATTTGTTTTTGTAGACAAATTTTCTTTGTGTAGCTTTCGTGTCTGTTCTGGAACTAGCTCTTTCAGAACAGGCTGGCCTCAAATGCACAGGGATCTCCCTGCCTCTGACTCCCCAGTGCTGGGATTAAAGGTGTGTGCCAACACTGCCTGGTTCATTGTCTTTTCTTGATTCAATTCAAACTTGGCTCTAGAGGGGTTCCCAGGCATTCAAGGGAATAGTCCCTGATAGGTCCTTGGGCAGTAGAGGAGAGGGTGCCTGAACTGGCCTTGTCCCATAGCCTGACTGATGAATATCTTGAATATGACCATAGAACCTTCATCCAGTGATGGATAGAGATAGAGACAGAGGCCCACATTGGTGCACTTGACTGAGCTCCCAAGATCTAGTTGAAGAGCAGAAAGAGGGAGAAAATGAGCAAGGAAGCCAGGGCCTCGAGGGGTGCGTCCACCCAGGGAGACGGTGGGACTGATCTAATGGGAGGTCACCAAATCCAGCTGGACTGGGACTGAATGAGCGTGTGATCAAACCAGACTATATGAATGTGGCTGACAATGAGTGCTGACTGAGAAGCCAATGATAATGACACTGGGATTTGATTCTACTGCATGGACTGCTTTTTGGGTATCCTAGTCTGTTTGGATGCACACCTTCCTAGGCCTGGATGGAGAGCCTTGGACTTCCCACAGGGCAAGGTATCCTGCCCTCTCTTAGGACTGGAGGGGGAAGGGGAAGAGTGAGTGGGGGAGTGGGAGGGAAATGGGAGCAGGGGATGAGGTGGAAATGGTATTATTTATAAAGTAAAAAAAGATAAAAAAACAAAAAATAAAAAAATTAAAATTTAAAAAATAAAAATATTGTATATTTATATACTATCAAACTTTTTAATTAGAAATTATTGTATTCTTTATTTTGAAAGAAAATTCACAAAAATTTTCACATTTTCTATTTTCACATTGTACTGAAAATTCACACTGCATATTTCTTTTGGAAGATTGTTGTGAAGATGTTAGGAAATTCATACGAAAATATAAGAAAAATATGTGAAATATAGACAAATTTAGCAACTTAGGAAAGTCCCTCAAATCGTTTTAAATATTTGTTAATTCTAGCGGATAACATCTGTCAGAAAAGTATGGAGAGAATCACGTTGTTTTTAGGGTTTTAAAAAATTGTGTTGTGTTTTAATGTATGTGTGTGTGTGTGTGTGTGTGTGTGTGTGTGTGTGTGTGTATGTGTTTGTATGAGTTACATGTACTTAAGTGCATTGCATGCCTGGTGTCCCTAGAATAGTGAGTGGACCAGGTCCCTTTGAATTGGAGTTATAGAAGTTTGTAATTCTTTAGGAAGACTAGGGACTTTACCTAAGTCCTCTTGTGAACTCACAAGTACTCCTAAACATTGAGTCATTTCTTCAGCCCCTCCTGACTTGATTAAGTGAGTGTGCCACTTGCTTCCTTAGGTACTCCACAGCTAAGTTTCTAGAACTCTTCATTTGAACAACTCACTTATATAACTACATTAACTTTTACTCCACTTTCGTCTATAAAGTAGTTTATGCAATTAGATTGCAATTGCATACTACATAGCTACATACACTCAGACAAGTTATTTATTCAAAAAATGAAGTCTTTTTATAATTCAATTTATTGCAAATCTTGTAATTCAGAACCTTGAAATATGCACTTCTTAATATTACTACTGAAATATGGGTCTCAGTAAAAATATGTTCTAAAGTAGCAGTGAAGTTATAAAATTATTCATTAAAAATTCATTTTAGTATGTTATATATATAATTTCCTAACTTCAGCTGTATTTTATAAATAGCAGGAATTTAAAAACTAGCAATAGAAAGAAAGTGTGATTGGTCATATTGCTATGATGTATATATTCAATTTCTTGTTTTATTTAGCTATTATAAAGACTTTCAATTGGCATGCTTGCAGCAGTAGCATTCTCTATCAATACATCACTCACAGCAGCAATGTAAGAATGAATGCACTTTAGAAACCCTGTCTCGATAAACAAAAACAAAACAAAGCAAAAAAACAAAACAAAAAGAGAACAACAAAAACAACACAAAAATCATGTATAAAGATGTGAGATTATTGTGCCCAGCCATCCCACCCCCTTTAATTCTGCTCAGGAGGATAAGGTACAGACATGCCCAGTGCAAACAAGCTAGACAAAACCAGTACTCCCTGAATTCAAGGTGGGAATTGTTTCCATATATAAAATCATGAATGAACTTAACCGTGGTTACTTCCAACATCCACAAAATGTACACATAAATTGCAAAAATCCACAAGGAAAATTATAGATTTATTAATCATTTATGAAATAGGATTTGTATTAACTTTACATAGAGCTCTCCAATTTAAAAATAGAAAGCAAAAAAAAAAACTTTCAAAACCAAAACTAAAAATCCAAACACATGGAAAAATTAGGTTGTCCCTCATTAGGAAGTACAAATTTGAATGCAGCAAGATACTTCTATGTGTCACTTTTTGCAAAAATGTTTTAAAAGAATACATAAACTTAAGAAATATATGTCAAATTAATTTTTTTGGCAAAGATACAGAAATCTCAAACTCTCATGCTCTGCTCATGGACATGTAGCATGGTCCAATCTTTGTGAAACAAGTTGGGAATGTGTGCAAAAATGAATACAATACTATTGAATGCACTTTATCCTTCTCAAATATTCATCAGGAGAACTGCTGGTGAATGAAACTGTCCGCATACAAACATCACCATGTGTGTTCACTGTCACCTGTTTATAAAAGCCAGCCATTGGAAATGAACTAATAGGCATCAAGAAATGGATGTCAAAATGGTACTATATTCAGATATAGAATATCATGCAAAAAATTAAAAGCTATCAAATACTGATATGTGCAACAATCCATGTAAATCTGAAAATACATGGAGCACAGCCATAGAAAACTGTATAATTTTATGAATGATACATCCAAAATACAACTTGATCTCTAGGGAAGAAAGACTACTGCTTGCTCAAAATACAGTAATATGTCGAGTGAAGAAGACAATGGAGGGGAGGGGACACTATAATAAATATGTCTCTGTCATCAAGATGGTGTTCTCTAAGATAAAGCCATATGAAAAATTTGTCATATGCTACTTTGTAATCGTGTTAAATTTAATTACATGTCAGTTATGTCCTCATAACTTTAAAAAAATATTTTCCTCAAATATGTCTAGGCAACCAATAGTTTCCCCTTTGTACATTTATGGTACTTCTCTTGTTGAATTATTTTATTTTGCTTTTTGTTTTCTTGATTGTTTTGTTTTTTGTTGTTTTGGAAGTTCAGGAACATTTGAACATCACAAAAAGTTGAAAGAAAGCAGAAAAATGCAAATTTACATTGTGATAGAAATTAGACTTTAAACTTGAAATTTGGAAAAGAGCAGAAGGTGAATAGTGTTTCTGTGCACATGAAAACTGCTTGTGATAATCACCGTGGAATTTATCAAACACCAAAGGCCCTCAGGAAACTCTAGATCAGATTTCTATAAAATAAATCTAGTAAAATCAAATAACACTTTGTATTTTCATTGTTTACTCTACTCTTATTTTTAAGTTTTAAGGAATCTTATGTGGACATGTTCTGAGTGAAAGAGTTTTTGTTGTTGTTGTTGCTTTCTATATTTTGAGTTTTTTTGTTGCTGTTGTTCTGGTAAGAGTGCCAATCAGATACAAACAAAAAAGAGAATGTCTCCATGACACTAGATTTTATTTCACTGAGAAATAATTTTCCCAAGATGGTGGAAAACTTAAAGGATCTTCTCGTACAATTTTTAAAAAGGTTTTCATTTATAATCTATATGAGAGTAAATATGTCTGTTAGTTGTTGGGCTTTTGTTCATTTTTATTTGAATTTCTGTAAAGTTATAACAATATTTTTCCATAAATTGTGAACAGAGATGTTTCTTTCCAATTTGTATTTCTGGCATTGGTTTAACCACCTTATTAAAAACTTTTAGGTGTGTCCTCATTCTCTTTTACAGATTTCTTTTTAACAGGAATTACAGGAGAAATCAAAGGTTTAATTGATTTTTCAATACACTGAGCAGCCTTTACCAGCTGTTGTAATGCCTGAAGCTTCTTTATTGTTATAGGACAGTGTTTAACCTATATAGGTTTCTTAGTTAACCATTTTAAAGGAAGGGCTATTGGAACCTCTGAAAGTTTTCTAGTTGTTTTGTGCTTTGCACAGCCTGAATTTCTTGTGATTATTTTTTATAGTACCATAATATACTTCCCTGAAACATAAGTTGGTTTATAGTCCATTTCTGAGACTGTAGAAATGTTAATTTTGGTTTTTAATTGCTGAAATAGACCACAACCCCCTAGATTCGTAACTATTTTAGCCACATATGTCCTCAACCTTCCTTTCTGTCCTTTTGGCCCTAGGTATTTATCCTATCTCATTCTTTGTTTTGTTAAAGATAGGGTTCCAATTCCTAGCAATTGAACTTATGCCTCCTGAAGAGGCCAATTTGGTTGCCAAGATTCTGGATTAATAATACATCCATGCCCAATAATTCTTCAATTACAATATTATTTATTTGTGCTTAGCTTTGGTCTTTGATCATTTAAAGAAACCAGCCAAAATATAAATTTCCTACTTTTTACTGGATTTTTTGTTTCACCATCCATGTTTATTCTATAATCCAGAGCAGTATGATTATTTTTTTTGTAATAGTCACTATTTTTTTATTTTACTGGGGAGAAATACCAACCACTGTAACTAGGAATGGCTGAACCACATTTGAGAGACTCCCCAAGGAGTTTCCCAGTGGTAATTGGTTGCCTTGTTTATCTCTTGTTGATCTACATTCATTGGTCCAATATTGGCCTAGGCTGCATCTTCTACATAATCCCAAAGATTGAAATCTTCTATTTTTGTCATTCCCAAAGAAAATATAATTTCTAGGAATACCTGGTCTATTCTCCCTTCTCAGATGTCCTATTCTACCATAATTATTTTTATGTACCTTGATACCTTTTGGTAATTGCTTCTTCTACTCAAGCCTAAGTATTATAGTTAAATGCCTCAACATTGGCTGTGTGCAGAATGCATTCATCCTTTGGTGTTGATCTGTACTTAAAAGACTCACATATCTTTTTGCATTCTAAAATGATATTTTCGAAATCAAGATAATCAATAAGTACTCACCTATCCTTTGTATCTGTTACTCAAATTTGTACACCTTTGGTTCATGTTCATAAAAAGTCACTAAAGGGTTCTCTTAGACTTTGTGTGACCTTAGTATATGATTCAAACCCTGATTCTTGAATTCTGTTCCAAATATTCAAGGTGGCTACATTGTATAGTGACAAGATGTATTCATTATAAATATCTTGATTCTGGATAAGCATAATGGTCCTTACCAAGAATTTGATTTTGGCAGGGCTAAAATCTGTTGACTCTTCCTTGATGTTGCTTGCCTTTAGACACCTCCCTCCAATAGCACTTCCATTGTCACTGTTACCCATATTCTAGCACCAATGAGACTAATTGAAGCCAATTTTGTGGAATAATGCTGTTGCTTGATGTCAGTGTGTTTATCAACTTCCTAACAAATGGTGAATGCATGCCATAAGATACTACTGATTGCTTAATATCTTTTGATATTTAATACCTATAGGTTTCCATTTACAGTCTGTATGTCTGTTTGTGTATTAAGTATTTGCTGGCTTTTCAGAGGTAATAACAAAATAACTAGCAAATGCTCTTGGGAAGTTATCTTTAACTTTGAAAGTTATTGACAAAGGTCAATTCTTTGCCTGTACCTCCTCTCCTTGATTATGAGTTCTGACAAGTTCCTCAATTGATAGAGGAAAGGCATGACTCCTTTAAGAGAAGAATTTCTGACTCAGCATTAGCAGCATGACCTGTGCAACTTCTTTAAGGGAAAGCAACATGAACAGCTCTGACTCTTCTGGGAGTCTGTATTTTAATGGGGTTGTGAGCAGTATGCAAATAGGTGCTTAATGGCAACATAGGTCCACTGCATCCTTGGAGTTGAGGCAGTGAAGATGGCTCATAGAGCTGGTGGTGAATGTACCTCCACCATGCTGGACTGGGAGGAGCCAACAGGCAGGGCCATGGAGTTGACCCTAGTCATGCCTGCTAAGCATTTAAAAAAAATAAAAAGGCACTTTTAAAAGGGATTTCAAACACACAATATGATAGATTCAAACATAAATGACCTCTAAACAAGAAACAGTGTGTTTAAAAAATGTACATAGGCTTGGGAGACTGTTGAAAAGGAGTACAGATAGTTTTTTAAAAAAACAATCATAGATTAAAGGAGTAAATAATAAAATAAATATTAAAACATAATAGAGTAAAAATAAGCCACACAAAGAAGAAAATTACACAAAAAGTTTAGATTATGTTTATTATTATGTTTTCTTTGAATTTTTAAATGTGATGGAGCTAAGTACAGAGAGGTATTTCAATGTATGGTTAGCTAACCTAAATCAACATATATATTTTAAAGGTATCTTGACATCAAAATTTGGGTTAAAGGCTATGTTACTTTGGAAATGAGGTTCTTCTATTGTTTCCACAGAGGATGAAAACCTGTGGATTACTTCCAAGCTAATGTGGTTTGATAGAACAAGACTGTCCTGAAAGTTATCCGTGAACCCTAAAAATATATCACCCAATAACCAGCAAGAATCAGTTTGTGGAAAACTACATCCAAATTTCTAAAATGATTGTTCATAAAAGTTTGTTTTCCTTTTAGGAAAACAAATATAGGAATTAATACTTTGCATTGGTATGAATCTTTTTTATTGATACAAATTTATTGACATAAATTTAACATCAATTTTGTTATATGTATATTTCTATGATTGTTCAAGGTATTATGTTTATACAGCTCATTTAAAAATGAAATATATAATTAAAAATTACAGATTAATAGATAGTCACTTATAATAGTCAAACTTGTAGCCATCTTAGTTAGGTTTCCTTGATATACAGAGATATATTTCAGATAGATAATCTTCAAACCTTCAAAGACCTACAAAATATGGCACTTAAAATATTTTAAGAACTTAGACTTTTCTTGACAATGAGACATGTCTGCTTCAGGCACTACCAATTATTTCAGAGAGGTTGATGAATATTGAAGAAATTCATTTTAGAATTTGCCTTCACTATAACAAGGCTAGCCATTTGGGCAAGAAGCTGCTTCTGCCTGAATGGGTTGATAGTATGCTATATAAACTGAGTATGCATGACCCACAGAAAAGTAATTACTGAACTTTCCATAAAATAGAATGGCTCTTCAGGGTTCCTGCTTCACAGAAGAAACTGCCAGGACACAGAAGAAAGCAACTGATGAACTTTTTCATTACAAAGCAGAAGAGACCTTTGAATTTCTTGCTTCATGGAAAAGTATGCTGGTTACTATGGGCTTGTAGGCTAAAGATGGTTGCCCCAATATTACAGAAAAACTTTGGGTGACTGTACAGGTAGCAAGGTATCTCTGTAAATTTTACAGTTTTAGAAGTTGCTTACAATGTATTTTCTGCTTATTTAGGTAATATTATACCCTTCTGGGGTATTGTTGGTGTTGACAAATACATAGTTATAGTTATGGTTTTCCTTAATGATGGTAAAAGATAAATTAGATGTGAAATTTCAGGCTCACAAAAAAACATTGTAACTGTAATTCTTACTTGATACCTATATATATATAATTTTACTATGTTAAGTTAAAACCTTTTTAGTTAGACAGAAAATGGGAGATGATGTGGGATTCCCCTCTGTATGCTACGATTATCTTTTATTACCATTGGTTAATAAAAAAAAATCTGTTTTGGCATATGGTTGGGCAGAATATAGCCAGACTAGAAAAGACATTGGGAAAAAGAAGGCAGAGCCAGGGAGACATCATGTAGCTGCCAAAGGAAAAAGATACCAGAAATTTTACTTGTAGGACACAGCCCCCTGGTAATACACAGATAAATAGAGATAGATTAATTTAAGATGCAAGAGGTAGCTAAGAATACACCTAAGCTGTCAGCCAAGCAGTGCTGTAATTAATATAGCTTCTGTGTGATTATTCAGGTCTGGGTGGCCGGAAACAAGAGAGCAGTCTCCTACAACACTCTAGTTTTTGTTCACCTAAAACTTGAACAATTGCATGCCGTGTTTTATAGGTACATGCATATTGATCTCTTAAATGTACATAATCCTAATTATAATTGACAGAAAAAGAGAACCAATCCCATTTGTTTTCAAGGTATCACCCTTTGCTATGTGAAGCTAAGAAAGCTGTTGACAGCCTATATAGAGAGTTTTGAATAATTTTCTAAAGTAAATTTAGGCTTCACTGATCTTACCCTCCAACACATAAGGGAATTTTAGGTACATATTAAGTTTAATGTTTTAGCAAATGCCTTGAATCTTATTTATTTAAATAGCCCAATGACATAAAAATATTAAGTGTAGGAGTCAATGCCTGTTGTAACATCCTCTGCAAACATGGAACTGTGGCAATCAAGTTTCCAAAATATTTGAAACATAGAATGTAAATTTTGACTATTTTAACCTATGTAAGGCACCTAGACTTTTCCTTTGTAATAATGAGATAGTGACAAAATGGTTAAGCACAAGTTCACTTAATTTTCCATGTGAAACATACAATTAACATCAATGGTGAAAACAGCTCCTCTAAATGAATAGCTTTTCTCCTATTTTCAAAGATCTTATTTTCCTATAATGAACTTGTAAAAATATATTCATGCTTCTGAGTTGTTACATATTAAGGATCTACTCATTTAGTCTTCCATAGATAAATACACACATAAACCATGCTTTATTTAAGACATTTATGTGAAGTGTGAAACATGGTTAACTAAGAATATTTTACAACCCAATTTCAAAAGGTCATCTTTCTAATTTAATTTCTTAGAATATGTAAAAATTTGACAGTGCCATTATTTAGTGAAAATGTTGTTTCAACACACTGAACAAATTAACAAATGCTCTGATACTTATCCTATTGAAACATTGATTTCCCCCATACAAATCACGGAGTTAGAATCTGTATAATGTCATGCAATTTCACAGCTCAGGTCTTCAAAGAGATTTTAATCCCACTGGAAGCAGTATCCTAATATATTGTATTTATGTTCAACCTCTTCTTACTCCAAACTCTTCTCTACGTTTGTGTATGTCCTTTCAAGAAATTGATCACTTTGGTCACAAAACACTGACTATAATCATCTAACATCAATGAACTGAACAGCTGCTTACTGCAAGGCCGTATGTTTCTTATTACTGAACTTTGCAGTACAAAGCGCAAGCACCAGACAAGGTCATTCTGGAAATATTATTAAGTGGCAGAAAACAATTTCCCTGTGCAAGACTGACAATGCCTGCAACCTTTGCTTCAGCAAGTTTAAATAATTATTTTAGCTTTATTAATGACAACTTTATTCTTGATCTAACATGATAAATAAGATTTCTATAAAAAAAAAAAACTCCATCATGAAATTACCTGCACTTTTACAAACCATTTGGTCTTGAATGACTTTTCACTTCTCTACTTCCACAATGCTCTGTAATCAATACATAATTCCATAATAATCTTAACCTCTAAAGTTTTATTAAGATTAGGACAATCCTGATGGAATACATGATAGGCACTGAATTTAACTAGTCACTATGTCTGAAAAATATTCATACCCCCTCAGGTATCATCTTCCATCCATAAAGGGCCTCGCTGAATTGGACCAACTTTGTGGAACCTTGTATTCTCTAATCTCCTCAGAGACTTTTGTTCCTCAGGTTGGAGGAAACAAAGAATTCATTAAGGAAGAACAGGTATTGCAATCTCCTCCTCCATGTAGGACAGAATTTCAAGTACAAGGGACATTGATGTCATGGCTTGTCTACCAACGGGTAAAGTGTTCTAAAAAATTTACACATAAATCTTAATGTTCCTTTGTGAAGTTCAATGAAATGATCACTGTTAAAAATATTACACACAAAATATTTACCATGGGAAAAAAGGTATATCATGGAAGATTTCATAAGATTTGTTGACTATGCCAAGAGTGCATAAATAATAAATAAAATACCACAGAACTGATACACTAGATTTTATGGTGGTTGCTTGGATGATGCTCCAAAAGCAGAAAGCCCAAAGAAGGGTATGCTTCAGTTACCTCTGAACTTTTTTGTCTTTATTACTATCTCAAACTCAACCATTGACAGTTCTTCAATTGTTTTACTCAATTCTAGGTTTGAGATAAGTGAGAAATGATAACAAAGAGATAAGATGTGCTAAGAAGTGCAGATAATTTGAATCTTAAAATTGCCACATTGACATTATTGACTTGATTGAAGTAAGTTGATATTTGCATGGAAATTTTAACTATATACAAAACAATCTAATATCTCCAAAGAAACAAATTCTCAAAATCACCTATATGCTAACAAAAAAGAAAATACATTATCTGAACAGTAATAGTAGTAAACAAGTGAGACTTAAATTTGTTTCACATAGTATTGAAGGTGAATCATGTCTTAATGATCATTGCAACAGCAAGGATATGTGATTAGCACTGTGTAAAGCTCACTGTAAGTATACAGAGCCCTTACATGATTGTCCATTTGGTTTAACACCCATTTTTGCAAATATAATTTTGCTTGAACATAGCTATGTCTCTTGGCTTATGTAATCTCTCCAACTGTTTTTATGATACAAAAACTGAGTTGATGGTTGTAATAGAGAACTTTATGATTTACAAAATTAATTTAACAGAAATAGTTATCTATCCCTAATAGATGAAAATAAAGTTTAGTGTGCTGGATTCCTTATTTTTGGTAGTAACTTTGAATAAATTTGTTCCTCTTCCATTGCATGTCTAAGGACTACCTATACTATATAGTTTGAGTTTGCTTTAAACTTGTATTTGAGTTTTTTTGTAATATAATTTCTAACAAATTTGCAAAATTTATTTAATGATACAGTACATACACTTCTATTTAAATATTACACATTCCTTAATCATCAATATATTTACCCCAGTGATAGCTAAATTTACAAAATTTATTTTAGAGGTACAATGCACACACTTCCATTTAAATATTACACATTTCTTAATCATCATATTTACCCCAGTAAGAGCTATTATTTAGTCAAAATGTCCATCTGTCACTGCTGTAAAAAAATATCTACATGATGAATCCAGAATATCAAATTTCTCAAACCATATTCTATTAATTGCATTCTTCTTTTAAAATGCATATTTATGTTTGACAACTATGTTTAATTAAGTGATTAGATAATTTGCATTGCTTTTCTTGGTAACCAGAAGAACTTAACCTCAAAATTCTTAATATAAATATTTCTTGTTAACTCTACATTATTTTTAAAAAATATCCAAATCTATCATAAACTACAAGTTACAATGTTAGGACATTCACTTTAGAATTTTCTCTTTCTTTTGCAGTGCTGGGGTTGGTGGAAGAAATACATCTGTTGCTAGTTTTACTCTTTTGAAAGGACCGCATTCATTTGCTGAGCTGATTAAGTTGACAGAAGTTAATGGCACAGGTCTGTCCAGGCTTTGCTTTCCATTGGGCCCATTTTCTATGCACTTCCTTACTGACGAGGGAACAACATTTGGCAATGACACAGTAAATAGCAAGGCTTTAGCATTGCCAAGGGACTGTGTGAGTGCTTAATGAGCCATTTCATTTGGTTAATGTCTTACTCTTTGCTCTGTGATGTTCGGTCAGTGGGCAAATTGCAACTATAAAGTCTAAGGCTGCCACATATATCTCTGGAAATGAAGTCTGGGTTTTTGTCTTTGTCGTCTTAGTTTGGATAACATTTTCTCTTGCTAATTTTTAGGAGACAATTCTGTCAGGATGGCAAACACTGTCTTTTGTAATGGCATATTTGAACATTACTAGTACGAATACTACTACTAAAATACTTTTGTGTTGTATCTTTCTCTTGGACTTTATTTACAGTTGTAATTTATTCCCCTTGGAAATGATGAAAATTGTTTGTAGGTTACAAATAACAACTCAGTGACAATGATCATGTGTATTGTGTGTCAATAATAATAATAATATAATAATAATAATTTAGTAATATAAAAGATAAAATGAATATCTCAAAATATGAAAAAAGGAGAGTTAAATGACCCCATCCAATATCTGACTGCAATTATATGTTTATATGATTCATCTTTAATATGCATAAAACAACAGTCTTCATCCCTGTGGTCTCATCATTCTTATCACCTATGGGGGTTATGCCATTCGTCCTGAAAAGCCATGATGGCACAGTGAAAGTAAGTTACTTTAGTGTTGGACTCCTTGTGCTTATACTATTTTATACCAATTATCACGAGTGAACTCTAAGAAATATTTATTATCATTTGTCATTTTGTTACTGAGAAAAGAAACCAATTTTAAAATATACTTTAAATATGCAGGAAATAGACAAAAAATATTATTTCATTTTTTAAAACTACTGTTTTAATGTATTAAAGCATAAAAGTCAATGATTGGTTAATGCTTTTGGAGGAATATTATAATGTACATCATTAAAGAAAAATATAAACCAATTCATTAGAATATACATGTATATAAGTGTGTGTGTGATATGTTGTGAATATCCTTGGTTAATGAAGGAACTGCTTTGGGCCTATAGCAGAGCTATAGGTGAACAGAAGTACATCAGAAAAACTAAACTGAAAGCTGGGAGAAAGGAGAAAGAGTCAGACAGAAGCCAAGGAACTGCTACCAGAGATAGATATGCTGCAGCCTTGTTGGTAGGCCAAGAGCCTCGTGGTAAAATATAAAACTGAATATAGATTAAATTAATGTATAAGAGTTAACCAATAAGATGCTAGAGCTAATGTGCCCAGCAGTGATTTAAATAATACAGTTTCTGTGTGATTATTTTGGTTCTGGGTGTCTGGGATGAACAAGCAGCCCCCTGCAACACATATGAGTGTGTATATATATATATAATAAATGTATAATTTGTGTAAGACATATATGTCTAGATATATGTTTAGAATATTTTATCTTTATCATATTTGACACTGATACACACACACACATATATATAATGCATCTAATTACTGTCATTTTTTAGCTTGTATCATTTTATTTTCTTTATTGCAAGTAATTCCCTTAAAATTAATTTATTCGCTTACTTTTAAATGTTATATTGCTACTGTATTTACAAGGCAAAGTGTCATATTTTGGTGTAACTATACATTGTACAATGATATGTTCAGGATATTTAGGCTATTAAGATCTCAAACATTTGCATTTTTTGTACTGAGAACATCCAAAACATTTCTTATAAGTCAAGTGTGTTGTCTTGTACCTGTAATGTCAGGACACAGAAGGACAAAATTGGTGGATTGTCATGAGCTTGAATACAGAATGAACTGTAGGATGAAGTTCATATCAAAATAAGAATGCAAAAGCCCCTTTTCTAGTTCTGTTGACACTGCATTTTAAACTAGAATCACCATTTACTGTATAAGAGAACTTGAATATTTACATTTTTAAAGAATATTGTCTTCCTCCCTCTCCTTAACAATAAAAATGACTTACAAATTCTCCCAAGACATAAGTGCATTTTAGTATACTGATGATCATAATGATTATTTTCCCTCTAGCATTCCAATTGGTCCTTGTATATATTTTTTCATAGCATTGACTTTGCATAAAATATAGGCAATATATGTTGAAACTGCATGAAAACTGTATATGATTTATATTTTAAGTTGAATTACATTAGTAATTTTATTCTTCACTATTATTATACAACTTAGATTGAGATTAGATAAAAGAATTTTCAATTTCTAATTATGTTAGGTTTTATTCAAGAATCAGATATTTCATTAGCTCATTTTCTTTTTTCTGTGACAAAAGAAAGAGGGACAAGGAAAAACATAAAGAAAGGAAGGTTTATTTTTTAGCATGCAATACATTAGTAAATATTATCTTTTATGATGGGAAGATCTGGCAGCAGGACAATGAAGTGGTAAGTCATATTAGGTCTGAAGTCATGAAGCAAGAAGGGGAGAGGGGTTGGGACCAAAGACTTCTTCCTGAGACCCATTTGTTCAAGTCAAGATCTACCTTCTACTCTGCAACATCACAGAACAGTGTTATCACCTGTGAAACAAATGCTTAACAAAAAAAGACAATGGGTGACTTTTCACAATCAAACACCAGCCAACACTAAATTTAACAAAACTATTTTACAAGTTTTTAAAAAGCATTTGTGATTATAGTTCTAATTTACTTTTTCATCAATAAATATATAAAATATTTAAATAATTCATATTTTTACTCAATATTTCTTAAGTAGCAATCAACAGATTCTTTCTACATTAATAATTTTTATGTGTTTTAATATGTAATCAGTCTTAGGTAAGGTTCCTTTACCTGCTCAGCAATCTTCGGTTTCAAATAAAATTCTTATAATACCTGTGGTTTTGTATTTTCTTTGTATGTCTACTATTGTTTGCTAATTTTTTCAGCACATCAGACAAACAGTAAAATTATTTTTAGTGGACAAATTTTCATACACTTATAGAGGATTTAATTCATAACTTAGTGATCCATGGAAGTTTTTCTTCTCAATGCATTTTATATAAATACTATAATTTTGGTTTTATATGCTATTTAGTAATACATTGTGTTTAAAATAAATCATATTAGTAGAAGTATTTATTCCTTCTGGAATACACAAAACCTGGACTATAGTTACTCAAAAAATTAAAATTACTTTTTGGGTATGTAAGTGCAAAATGTGTTGTTGTAAGTATTGGAAAGCACTCGCAGAATTGGCCCAGGGATACATGCATTTTCCACCTTTGTGCTCTATTTTCTTTACCATGTGGCTTGCCCAGTTTTCCCTAAAGAGAGAATTGCCATACTTTAAATGGTCAAAGAAACAACATTTAAATTTGAGTAAATTGGCAAATATTACTTTAGCATTAAATGAAATTCTGACCTTCATACCCTTGCAAAAGAATGAGGAAAAGAAGAAAATGGATTAAATCTAGCCTGAGAATGGTTATACCAGGACCAAGTTGGCTAATGAGACTGGCTATATGTCCTTTGTGCTTTTGATTAAGATGCCAAGGCACACTGAGAAAGATGGAAGAGTGGCTAAGGATCATCCTAACATAACTTCTGGTTCCCATATTCATGTGCACAATGTATCCAAGAACCCTCTACATTCAAGCATGCAAACAAGAATATAAATGTGTCTTGTGAAAAAGGAAAGCATAATAATGAAGAAGAAAATACTACCCCATCTTCATTATGTAACATTTCGAACTTTCTTACCCCCATTTCCCACAAGTGTTTATTTCTTTATTTTAAAGAATAAAAAAAGTTAATTGGGGACACAGTTAGGACGGCTCACCTCTCATAGCTTTTAGGAGAACATGGGCTCCAGAAAGGGAATAACCGCTACATTGACATGAGGAAAGGAGACCACAGATTTGGACATCTCTGGACAGGGTGCCTGGTAGCCTAGAAGGCCAGAGCTGCAGAATATACAATGGGTTTCTATGGTACTCAATGGTGCCACATGAGAGTGGGGTCTGTTTCAGACCTTCAGGCTCTGTTGGCCACACTGGGGAGGAGTCTGTCCATAGAGTCAGAAGTTGATATCAACTTCAATGTTTAAAATGTCATAGAACCCTTTATTTTTATGCTTTTTTGTTTATATCTTTTTTGTTATTTTTGTATTTGTCAGAGGAGTGTGTTTTTGATTAGATTCATAATTTTTTTTTCAATATACTTAACCTTATTTCTCTTAACTGGATCTGTTTCTTCTGTTCACCACTTTTTCTGATGAATTGGCCTAGCTCGTAATGAAAAATGAAGCCCAATTCAAACCCTCATATAAAACCTAGGAGGAAAATTCTTAAAAAGCTTGCTGTGGTTTACATTGTCATAATATCAGAGAAAGACAAAGATATCACAAGAAAACAAAACCCTGTGAAACTAATATTGCTTGTGATCAGAGATGAATAAATCATCAGCATAATGCTAACAAGTCAAACACAAATACAAACAAAGAAACTGCACACAACTCCCAACTGAAATTTATCTCAGGAATGCAATGTTGTTTCTGCCTACAATAATAACAATTAGTATTATGTTTTAATAAAGAATAAATACTGCAGAATTATCTCAATAAATAAAGAAAAGGAATTACCAAAAATTAAAAGGTTTTCATGATCAAAACAGCCAGCAAACAAGAGAACACTTTCCATCTGTGACAAAAAAAAAAAAAAAAAAAAAAAAAAAAAAAACATGACCTGTAATAGAGGAAGACTGCAGGCATCTCTTAGGAGCAGGGATAGAGTAGGGACATTTATGTTTGACATTTTCATTCACCTCTGAAGGGGACATTTGAAGCAGGCCATTTAGCTGTATATTAATATTGGGCTGCAGGAACAACCAAGACTTTCCCAGATGACAGTTAATGTCATAATGGAAAAGTAGCTGTTGCAAATGCCATTGCAAAGGAATTCATCATCAGGGCAGAACTCTTCCAGGATCAGTGGTGAGAAATAAAACTACTCTGAATGAAAGCATTCTTGCATTTGAGGGAGATGGCTAAAGGACATGGAGTCACAGGTGAGCTGATAATTACTGTAGATGGATGGATGCTGAAAGGCAGTTAGAACACTAGATAGATAAAAAAAAAAATCCTTGTGGGGTAAGCACACAGAGGGTTTGGAGTCTCTCAACAACTTGGGGCAGGAGGGTCTGAAGATGTAGAACACAGATCAAAAATGAGTATTTATTTTTTGTTTCTTAGTTTTGTATTTTTATTTATATATTTCTTCAGGACAGTTTCTCTGTGTAGCTTTGACTATCCTAGAACTAACTATAGATTAGACTGGCCTCACACTCAAAGATCCACCTCCCTTTAGGTACTGGAATTACCAGTACCACCACCACTACCTGGCTTTTTTAAAACAAATAATGGAGATTTGTTGCATAAGTTTCACTGGTCTTGTACTCACTATTTAGCCATGGCTGATAAAAATTCATGGTAATCTTTCTGTCTTTGCCTCCCGAGTATTAAGACTATAGATACGTACTACCATATACAACAAAACAACAATGATAATAACAATATAAACTCTATAAAATTCAGATATTTCTTTTTGCACTGTCTCTCTTACAATTTTCTACTCTCGGGGCATAATAATGACTTGTAATACAAGATACCACTGATGATAAACCTTCAAGGAGGAAATATTAACAAAATTAACTAATAGAATGGAGTAGAAACAGAATGCTCTGAAAATCATGAATATTTAAAACAGGAAAGACACAATATTCTTAAATATCTAAAAAATTGAACTACTTTCAAATAGTAGGTAGGGCAATGATGTAAACACTAAAGAGAAAAACTAATCCATTCAACATCTATACTTGATTCAATATTATACATTCTTCTTTTCATTTTCCTCTATTGTTAGTAAAGGGAAAGTTATATTCTGCTCAGAAATTAAAACATTTTCAAATTCATCTATACTGAAAGTAATGTAAACTAATCTTTTTTCTTTTAGTTTTTTTTAATTTTATTTTACATACAAACCCCAGTTCTCCCTATCTCCCCTTCTCCTTCCCCTTCTTAGTCCCTCCTACTCACTCCTCAGAGGGACTAAGGTCTCCCTGGAGAGTTAACAAACTGGTATGACAAGTTGAGATAAGACCAAACCCCTCCCCATGTATCAATGCTGAGTAAGTTATCCCACCATAGGCAATGGGCTCCAAAAGCTAGTCTATTTACCTGGGATAAGTCCTTGTCCCATTACCTGGGATCCCCCCAACAGGTCAAGCCACATGACTGTCACACACTTTCAGAGGGCCTCTTTCAGTCCCATGAAGTTTCCCCAGTCCAGAGTCCAGTTTAGCTTTCTCTAGCTAAGGTCAGCAGTCTCTGTGGTTTCTCCCATCATGCTCTTCACCCACCTTGCTCATATGATCCCTCTTCCCTCTCTTGAACAGAACTCCAGTAACTCAGCCTAATGCTTGGCTGTTGGTCCATCACTGCATTTGTTTCCATCAGTCACTGGATGTAGGTTCTATGATGACAATTAGGGTAATCACCAATCTCATTACAGGAGAAGACCAGTTCAGGTACCCTCTCAACTATTGCTAGGAGTCAAAGCGGGGGTCAAGGTTGTGGATTCCTTGGAATTTCCCTAGAACCTTCTCTTTACTGTTATCCAAATATAGTGAGGAAGGAACTCTGAATAAGATAAACTATCAGAAGCATATAACTCTGATATAACAAACAACTAAGTAGGTTTCTTGGGAGCTCACAGAAACTGAAGTGCAGCCATGGAGAAGCCTTCATGGGTCAGTACTGGTTCCTATAGATACTGCTGTGGTGGTTTAGCTAGGGATTTTATAGGACTCCCAACAGTGGGAATAGGAGGCATCTGTGACTCT
Source organism: Myodes glareolus (assembly GCF_982192425.1). NCBI lineage: Eukaryota > Metazoa > Chordata > Mammalia > Rodentia > Cricetidae > Myodes > Myodes glareolus. The sequence continues at coordinate 9,085,338 of NC_142050.1, forward strand.
TTTCCCTGGTCTTAAGACCATTTTTCTTCTACTGGGTTGACTTTTCCAGCCTTGATATGAATGTTGGTGCCTAATCTTTCTTATAAATTGATACTTATTGAGCTCTACATTTTCTCTGTTCTGCTCCCTGCTTCTCCCCCTCTCCTTTTCAAACTTCCCCCAAGGTCCCCATGCTTCCAATTTACTCAGGAGATCTTGTCTTTTTCTACTTTCTACTTCCCATGTAGATTATAACTATGTAATTCTCCCTTAGTGTCCACACTGTTGTCTAAGTTCTCTGGGATTGTGGTTTGTAGGCTGGTTTTCTTTGCTTTATGTTTAAAAACCACCTATGAGTGAATACATGTGATAATTACTGAATACATGTGATAATTGTTACCTCACTCAAAGTAATGTTTTCGAGCCCCATCCATTTTCCTGTAAAATTCAAGCTGTCGTTTTTTTTTTTCTTCTGTGTAGTACTCCATTCTTATTGCATCTTTTTATACCATAATCAGTTGATATCATTGGGAGGCCTGCTCTTTTCTGAAGGGAAACGGAAGATCAGTAGATCTGAGGAAGAAAGGAACTAGGAGAAGTAGACAGACAGCAGGCTATGGTCAGGATGTATTTCATGTGGGAAAAATAAATAAAAAAGAAAAGATTTTAACAATTTTAACAAAAAAGAAGTAAATTTCTCAATAAACTTGAACATATAATTTATAAATTGAAAGACCAAATGTCAAGTCTGTATGTAAATAGAAAGTAATCTCTTTAATATTAGAGAAATGAGAGTGAACCAAGACAGCAGTATCAAAATAATCATAATTAAAGAAAAATCCTGAAATTCCTTTGTTACCCTAGAGCAGTAATTGCCAACTTTTGAATTGTAAGACACACAGTGGTTGGATATAAGATATTGGGAATATTAGATATTTATATTAAGATTTATAACAGTAGCAAAATTATAGTGAGGAAGTAGCAATCAAAATAGCTTCATAGCTGTTATTGAAAGGTCACAGGATTAGGAAGCTTGATAACCACTGTAGTAGAGTTTTGAAGCTACTTTAATCTCAAAAATGTTAACATTTACTCAGTGTAAGTATATGAAATCCAGTAGCCTCAAATAAGAAAAAAATAACACATTTGTCTTTCTGAGACTGGTTTAATTTACTTAATATAGTTATCTCTAGCTGCATGCATTTTCCAGATCATAATTTACTCTTTTCTATAACTGAGAAATTGTTCATTGTGTATATATAACACATTTATGTTTTCTTCGTTCGTTTCTGCAGTTTGGGGCATACAGTTATTGCCACAAAGAAGCTATTTTGAATAGTGTTATAATAAACAATGATTTTCAGGTATCTTCATGGTATGTTGATTTAGCATCCCTTGTGTATACACTGTAAAGTTATAATTGGGTCATATTTTGATTTATTTCATTAACTTAAAATTTTTGAGCATTCTTACTATTGATTTCTGCAATCCCAGACTAGTAGACTAGTTGTTCTTTGTATTAGACAATTATAAAAAATATCCACTTCGAACCTGCTTCTTTCTTTCTCTCTCTCTCTCTCTCTCTCTCTCTCTCTCTCTCTCTCTCTCTCTCTCTCTCTCTCTCTCTGAGACTGGGTTTCTCTGTGTAAAGTCCTAGCTGTCCTGACCTGAAACTGGTGCTTGTCAACCAGGCTGGCCTCGAACTCATATAGATCTGCTTGCCAGAGCCTTCTGAGTGCTAGAATTAAAGGCATGCACCACCATCACCCTCATGCATAAGTGGCTTTTAGACTCATAGCTAAGATAAACCAGCGTACAGTCCACTACCATAGAGAAACTAGACAACAAAGAGAACCCTAAGAAAGACACATATAGATCTACATATGAAGGAGAAACAGACAAGATCTCTTGAGTAAACTGGTAGCATGGGGGGGGCTCACAAGAGAGGGTAGAATGTGAGAGGGGAAGAAGAGAGGGGAGTGGAGAAAAATCTATAGCACAATAAAAACAATAGAATAAATAAAAACAATATCCACTCCACGTGAAATGTTGATAAATGTGTACATAAGCCAATGAAGCAACTCATAGAGAAATGTGTAAAACAAAAGTAAATAAAACAGATATGAGTTAAATCCACCCAGATATTTACTCATATTATTTGTCTATTAATCTAATTGAATAGAATATGATAAAACAATGAAACCAGAATTTTTAGCAAATTATAATAGAATATTTTATTCTATTATAAAATATACATCACTACACACAAAAAACATTTCATTCTATTTCATTTTTTCTATTTATAATGTTTGAGGACAGTCAAAAATTAATTAATAATTGAAGTAACATTGAAATAATGGCAAGAGAGATTATTATCGGTTGGCAATGTTTTCTTTCAAAAACTGAGTCAGGGATATACAACTGAATTTCTTTAGTACTTATTTATTGATTAAATTTTTATTTTGTGATTGACATCTAGATTGAAATCTAGATTGATTACAAACTCAATGATAGATAAATTGAAGATATATTTGTTTACTTTTTAATTGATTATCTTTCATCAACTCAGGAAAGATTAGTCTTCAACACATTAAGATGACTGATGTCAAAGTGAACAGATATATTAGATTCATTTTTGTTATTCATGTTTAGTTTAGTCAGATGACTCAAATGTTGAGAAATAAAAACAGAATATCAAGTCATTTATACAAAAATAACTTAGGTTCAAATCTAATTGACTATGATTCTAATTAACTTTAGCTCTCAACTTTACACAGTTTAGAATTATTTGAGATGGAACTTTCTATTGAAGCATTGCCTCGATCTGATTGATGTGTGGGAGTATCTGTGGATGATTATCTAACTGTTCATTAGTGTGGAGGGCTTAGCCCACTGTTGCTTGTAGCATTTCCTTGGGAGCAGTTCCTGGGCTTTATCACGGAGATGATAAAGTATGAGCCTGAGAGTAATACAGCAATACATGTTACTCCATAATCCCTACTTTACTTTCATGACTCTTTGGCAAGAGGTAATGCTGTAGGAAATATCAAACATGTCTATCTTGAGGGTCTTGACTTGAGATCTTAACTTGACTTCCCTCAATGAGGAAATGCTAATTCAAATTCAAATAAAATTTTTCTTCTCCTAAGTTGCTTTTTGTTTGTATTTTATCATTGTGACAGCAATGAAGCTAGAATATCAATGTGATTCAGAGTTGCACTGGAAGCTTATGGAATATAAGTGAATTATCTTGTGAAGGGGTTAAATCTAATGCCAACCATCACTGATGGAGTGAACATGGAGTCATCAAACAGAAGCAACTTGTTAGATATAGAAACTGTGAATGAATATAAGCAGAATGTCTGAAAATAGAACCTTTGGAACAAAGGACATGCATATAAGATGTGTCAGGAAATCAGGTTATCAAAACACCTGTCTAAGTGTAATTTGATAAATACGGTCAGCATGTATAGAAAAGGGGGCAAGTTGTATGCAAAAGTAAAACAAATCAAAAGCACCCTTAAATAAAGGAGTACTTTTATTCAAAGGAAGCTCTTACAGAAGCTGAATTCATCTGAGTATTTTCTGGGTACTGATTAGAAAAATAAATATTTATAAATAATTTGCTGAGGGGAAATGTGTCCACATTTCCATGGATATGTAAATGGATATGGGCATGTTTACAGATTTGTGTAAAGAAATAAAATGTAATAAACAATCCCTAAGTTCTGGTCTACCACCTGTCAAAGAATTTTGGTTCCTGGCTCATGTGAGAGCATACAATCATTAAAATCACTTAAATAGATTTGAAAATGCTTTTTAGTTTAAAATTAGAACCCATAATCTACACTTTTATCTAATCATTTCAATACCCGCCCCCCGGTTTTCCTCAGAAAGAGATCCTTGAATCTAACCTCCCTTCTTTAATTTCCTGCCTTATCATGATAAGTAGAAATGTGCAACCAAACAATCTAAATGATTACAAACATTTATATCTCACTGCACAACAAAAACCACCCACCCCACCTCTTGGGAGTATGGATCATATACTTAAAATTATTTCCTCATGTCGGGGAGCAATGGCAGCTTAAAGGATCATGAGAAAATTGAGATAATAGTTAAGTCCTGGGAAAAGTACCTATAACATTGGTTGTGTAGTCTGTGTGTAATAGGAAAGGAAGTCCAGCTAGAGTAGTGTGTGATGATGTAACATCTCAGCTAACCTCCTTGAAACTGTCCTGAAGAGTTTGAAGTTCAAACCTCATCTTTGGGTTTTGTTCATGAGCTTAAAGACATTACCACAAACCAGGAAGAATCATTATTGTGGGGCACCATGATCAGTTTGGAGACTTTGATATAGTAATATTTTGATTATATAAAATAATAATAAATAATAAAATAAAAATAAAGCGTGCTTGAATATCAGAGTGCAAAGCTTGTCACACTAGTCAGTCATACAACCCAGTCAGTGGTGGCACACACCTTTAATACCAACAATAGAGTGGAATATAAAGTGGGATGAGATAGGACCTTGTTCTCTTTACAGTCTGAAGATTTTTTTTAAAGGCAAAAGATCTCCAGTGATTACTTCTCTGATTTTTCAGCTTAAAGCCCAATATCTGTTTCTGGATTTTTATTATTTGTACTAAACCTCAAAGTTCATTGTTAGGAATTATCAAGGTTCCCTGCAGAAAACTTAAACATTCTAAACATTTAAAGAGCTTAAAGGACCACAGTCTATAAAGTATATTCAGGACACACAAGTTTAATTACTAGTTACCTGCTTCAGATTGAATACCAAAATATTGCATACAGGAAATAAAATGAAACCTTTTTCTAGTATGAGTTAGTATTCTACATGACCATTAATATCACAGCAAGAAGAATATATATATATATTCTTATATATACATAATATATATGATATATATTATATATATAACAAATTTAGTAATAATAATATTTATATTTTAACAAAAATTTTAAGGAACCAAAATAAAACCAAAGAATTATGAGATTAGAAGCAATTAGAATAGTTTCTTAATTTTTTTTGTCCCATACCAGAGGCAAAATAGAACAGTCCCTTATGTTTTTTTTCCCATAATAGGCAGATCTTCTGACATGAGACAGAGATTTTGGATTTTCCTTTAACAAGCATGCTTAGGTTTAGAGAACAAGAGTCATGCTCCACCTTCAAAGCTAACTTTGATTTCTAATTGAATTGGAATCACAAAGAGACCATTTTCCTTTCATGTTTGTGAAAAGCAGCAGAAACAAACAGTTGGGAAGATTTACGAAATTTTATCCTGTTGGAAATTTGCTCTACCATTCGGCAGAATTTAATGTTTTTCTAGGAACATTTTTTCTCTAGGTGATTCATCCTTCTTCAGATGTCTCTTTTGTCCAGTGGTCTTCAGATTTAATAGTTAGATGTTCTCATTCCCCTGGAAAGACAAAAATAAAATTGTTCTCCAAATCTAACCATGGGGAGTTCGTTTTATGTCAAGTTATATATTTGCTAAGACAAAATATTTTGGGCAGATGAAAAAATATTATCTTTTAATAAAAAATACTTTTTCCTTACCTGATCAAATAAAAGGCATTTATTATTCTTAGATGTTAGTTTTGATGAATGACCAAGCTATCTGATGAACACCTCTCCTAAATAAGAGGTTTTTTCTATGCAAATTTAAAACTTATCAATCTTGGTCGTATCTATAGCATTTCTTTTTCCATGAACACAAAAGGAAATTCATTACATTACACATATACTGTCTTTCATTCTGATGTCAAAAACATCTTCAATATATAATTCAGCTGCTCCTTCTATTATCAAAGTTTCTCCACAGCCATTGTCCCTTTTTTATTGACATTTAAAAATTTAAATCAATAAAGTACAGTGTAATCTTTATCTGGGGGGGTCTTTAATACAACTTTCTGTTTATTAAACTTTTAAAGAAGGGTTACATATTTCTATAACTGTGGGTTCATACTGTATAGGATTATGTGGTATACCTCTATGCTTTTTATGTGATATACAAAATATGTTTCATTTTATTAGAGACATATGTTGGAGCACTGTCAGACTTAATTTGTACAGGTAACTCCATAATGGGTATGACTTATAATAAATGTATAGTTACAGAATCAGCAGAATATAAAGTAGTATCCTATTGAAATTCTGAATATGTATCTGTGATAATGGTGGGCATATTTTAATTTTCCAAACTCTGCAAAAAAATCCACATTCATTTGGCAAATTTCATTTCTTTGAGAACCATTTGGGTTACTTTGTGCAGCTAATGGAATTTGATTACAAAAGAACAAGAGGGCATTTCCTTATACTTTCTTTGGCTTTTAGTAAAGTGATAGAAAAATATTTCTTCAAACCTTTGGTGTTAACATTGTATTTCTTCTGAAATTCTGATGCTTCTATCATATTTCCTACCAATAACTGTTTCCTTTATTAAATTGTGCTAGAGAGTCTGGTACACCTGTATAGGATCTGATATGTGCTATATACAAATGATGATTTCTATTTATAATTCGTTGTGATAAATGAATAAATAACCAAGCTAATTCTGACTCATCTTCAATAAGTTTAGTAGTTTAAATATATAAAACAATTCTTTCTGCATGTTAAGAGTTAGTAACTATATTAAGAAGGTCTAGAATGTCGAATAATACATTGAAAACAGCGTATAAATCTGATGTCTGAACTGAATAATAGGGACTTTGAGTCACATAAGTTTCATGACTTACAACCTATCTTTCCTGATTTATTTGCTCAATATAGAATGTCAGGACTCCAGAAATGGTGTTCCCTATATTTTGTGAGGAACTATCCAATTAGTTCTTTTTATAAACTGAAGTTTCTTGCTTTTGGGGAATTCATTGCTATCCTCTTCCAAGAAATTACTACAAGTTTCTTTACCAATATTCATTTTCTGCTCATAATAAAGCAATATCAGCATTAGTAAATAGCACCACGATTTCTTCTAGGTTGGTTCCTACTAATTGAAGTCTAAATTTTCCTCATAATCAATTCAGAAACATTTTCTACATAGGTCTTTAATCTCTAACTCAGTTTGGATGTTAAAAACATCCATTCTAAGATATTATCTTCTCTCTGTATTAGAATTTCTGTAGAGAATGAGTAGAAGGTAAAATAACCAGAATACAATTAAGCTATGGATCAAAACAATCTACATGGACATCCTGTAGTTTCTTCTTTAACAAAACCAATTATCCTTCAGCTTCAGCTCAGAGCTTTATTGAACTGTTTAAGTACTTATCACCTTGTAAGATTAATTAATTAGTTCTTAAATTATTCATCCAATTGTGGGCCATAGTCAGTTAATATCTCTCAGCTATTTTTGAAAATCATTAAGAATTTGTACTTGATCACCTTGATTTTTAACTTTTGTGGTTAAATTTTCTGTAAATCTATCTTATATCCTAAAAAAGGAATAGAGTGTACTCTTTGTATTTTTTTTTCAGGAGCAATTTATAATCTCCAACAAGGCATAATACTCTTTACTTCATCAAATGTTTTTTATAGAATATCTGTGTCTGAATCAACCCATATGATATCATTCATATAATGATAAATTATAGACTGAGGAAACTGTTTATGAATAAATTGCAATGGTTGTTATCAAATTATTGATGAACGGTGGGGATATTCTCTGTGAAAGAATCTTTCAATAGTACTTTTTAACAGGTTGGAGATTCTGAAAAGTAGGTACTATAAATGTAAATTTTTCTCTATCCTGTTTTTGTGAGGGTATAATAAATTAATAAATTAATCACTATAATAGAACGTAACTTAGGTAGTAAAGACGGCTAGGAAATTTCAGGCTGTCCATATTCCATTGGCCGAATAACTTTATTTATGGCTCTTAACTCAGTTAATGCTCTCCACTTTTCAGATTTCTTTTTAATAACAAATATGGGAGAATTCCAAGGACTGACCAACTCTTCAATATCATTGAAGAAATGAGCAGTTGATCATTTAACAGATCCTATAGAAGTGTTTTGGTGCTTGCAATTTTTCTGATGTCAAAGGCATTCCATGCACACAGTTTGTCAGCTAACCATTTTAAAGGTAGGGATGTTGGTATTTTTAAAAACTGAGCAGCTGTTATTTCCTACTTATGTACAATCTGAACAGTAGGTGACCTTTTATATTTTAATTTTAAAACCTTTTAATATTTTTCTCAAAAACATACTTGAATTTAAAATATGTTTCTGAGATGTGAAGGATGTTAATCTGTATTATCCATTGCTGCAATAAATCACATCCTCATAAGTTTTTTGCTATGTTAGCAACATGTGCTTTTAATTTTCCTATCTGGCCTTCTATATGACAACCCAGTTTATACTTTTTTTTTTTTATCTGACATAAAGTTCCAAACCCTGGAAGCTGAACAAGTACCTTCTAAAGAGTCCAATCTAGAGACCAAGATTTCGCTGAAATTATTGTTACCTCTGCACTTTTGTCTACTAAACCCTCAATTTCAAGGTCATTTATTTGTATTTTTGTTTCGGTCTTTGATCATTTATAGAAGTTTGGCAAAATACTTGTTTTATGGTCTCTCCTGAAAATTTTGTTTTATCTACTGAAGCTATTTTTTTCTACCAGGTTGGATTTTACAAAAAGGCATTAAGTCTCTCAATTGCTCTCTGAAGGGGTTTCCCAAATTCTGAGAGGGAAATACTGAAACCAAATTTGACTTTGGAGCATGCCTGCAGAAAGCCACTCAGGGCAATTTGTGATGGCAAAAGTTTACCTTGCTTGTCCCCTGCTGAGCTGCATTCATTAGCTTAATGCCGGATTTTGCCACATCTTCTGCAAACTCCAGAAATCTACAACCTTTTGCTTCTTTTGTTTGGATTTTCAAAAAAAAAAAAAGTTGTATATTGGAACACCTTGCCTATAATCCCTATTCAAATGACCTAGATTACCTCAATTAAAATATTTGATCTCTTGATTTTTTCATGAAATTTTAGAAATCAGTTCTTTTATTCAAGTGTTATCTTAAGTGTGAGATCCAATATTATTTGTTTTTAAGATCCATTCAACTACTGTTATGGGTACTGATCTTGCCTTTACAGGCCTAATCTTTTGCATTTTGAATGAGCATTTTCAAAAGCCAAAGATTCATTTAATATTTGTCTAACATCTGGATCTGATACCTTTTTATTTATAATTAAAGTCAATCTTTGTACAAAAAAAATCAGTGAAGTCTTCTTTGGGGCCTTGTTAACTTTTAGTAAATGACTCTGACCTCTTTTCTGATTCTTCAATCCTGTCTCAAGCTTTTAAAGTTGATATACTACATACAACCAAGATGTGATCATTAGATGTTAGACATAGACTGTCTTTCCAAATCAGCACACTGACCCTCACTGAGAAGATAGTCTTGGTAAATTTCATGACCTCTATCCCTACATCACTGCTTATTGACCCTAGCTTCTTCCCTCTACTATGTTCTCTCTTGTAACTGAGGACCAGCTTCCAATATTGCTGTAACTAAATATATCTTATCTTGTGGAATAACCATCTTCCGAGTTGTCCATGAATTTCACATCTGCTTCACAAAGGGTGAACATACGCAATAAAATATGACTATTTTCTTAAGTCTCTTTAAACCTGACATTTCTAGAGAATTCTAATAAACTTTTGTATAGTCTTAGGGGTATCTATAATCTTGTGCTCATTATATGGTAACAAGATTACTTAAACTTGGTGTTCTAATGACCTTTGACTGCTCCTCTTCAGTTTAATAATGCAATGGAATGTTGTAGGAGGCTGCTTGTTTGTTCCTGGCTGCCCAGACCTGAAATAACCACACAAAAACTATATTATTTGCATACTGTTTTGCCAATAGCTTAAGGGTATTTCTAGCTAACTCATATGTTAAATTAATGCATCTCCATTATTCTGTGTATTGCCATGAGACTGTGGCTTACTGGGTAAATTTCCAGCATCACTCTCCAGCAGGGCTACACGGCTTTGTTCTGATTTCACCTTCTTTCTCCCAGCATCTAGTTTAGATTTCGCCGCCTAGCTAAGTTTTGCCTTACTATGGCTCAAAGCAGTTTCTTTATTCATTAACCAATAAAAGCAGCACATAGACAGAAGGACCTCCCACACCAATGATATGGTAGGTTCTTCTCTAAATTTCTCTATCTGTGTATGAGCTTTTCTCTTTTTTTAGTACTAGGTCTTTCTAAAGCTTACATGTTATCAGTACAAAGTCCTTCTAAGGATTATATGTCATCAGTAAAATTTATCTTTTTCATTAGTATGTCTTTCTATGGTTTGTATCTTATCAGTCAAATGTTCATATTTGGCACAGTCGTCAAACTATTTTAAAGGATAAAATATTAATTACTAAACTGATAATAATTATAATTGACATCATATCTATCCCATCTAAGTCATTTATTCCCTCATCTAAATTTTCCAATTTAAACCATCCATAGTAGCACTATACAAGGTCCTAATGCCCTTCATTGCGATGCTCCTCATTTATAATGTGGGAAATATTTTTCTTTTAAATAGTATTTAACTCTGTACTGAAGAAATTCTCAGCTATCCAACCAAATATGCCGACTTCTCTGTTTGTCATCTGTATCCTTGATCAACTCAAGCTCCTCCCATAATTTCTCAGTACAAACCTGCTTGCAGAGTCCCTGTAAGTGGCAGAAAACTACTACAAGTCTCTCACAGAAAGGCGCAATAGCAACTGAGAGAGAGGCAGCTGGTACGCCATCTCTGCTCATATGGCTGTGCCATGAGTTGAAGCATAAAATGTTGTCTTGCACAATGGCTGCACCTTAATCTAATGCTATTTCAGCCAGCAATTGCAGCTCTGCAGTTACTAGTCTGCTTCTCTGGCTACTCAGGCCACAGCCTGGTAGGAATTCTGTCCCTGCTGTCACTGGCTCTGTTGTTGCCACCAAAAGTAGCTGTAACTAAGTCTCTGACATTGAATTTATAAAAAGGACTCATAATTAAAAGTCTGCAGTGAAAAACATGCCAACTAAGAGAGGATGGGTTGCAACTAGCTAAACTTCTTTCCTTGCTGGCATTCCACTCTCCCACAAAAAAAAAAAAAAAAAAAAAGCCATGCCATTCCAAATACCTCTTCACCTCTTCACTACTTCTTGGGTATCTCTATATATCTCTTTCAGAAGCACTGTAGTATTCTATGATTACTTTCTGTCAGCTAGTTGCTAACTCAGCCTTTCTATCCAATCTTAATTGTATTAAATTAATACAAATGCAAACTCAAAATATACAATGGGATTGATGTCCACCAACAGTTAGCTTTTCTACCACTGAAGAATAGAAAATAAACGAGACAAAACTCAGAATGTAAAACTAATTTTCATTGGAATGTATGAGAAAATTCATACAATTCCTATGTTACTTTTTACTAAAACTCAGTGTACAAAACAATGTGAACACATAAAGTGAAAATAAATTCGGCAGAAAACAAGCATATAGGAAAGTACCTTTAGTGGCCAAATAACAATGACAATATGGCATTGAAAACAACTGCAGCATCCTAAGCCTTCACTCTGGGGTACACAAGCTATCTAAAGCCAATGAGTTTTTCTCAGAGAATATCTGAAATATTCATAGATCTTACACTAGAATAAATTTATTGCTGCTATAAGGTATATAAAATGTTGATAAACTGCTTTCCTGACCTTGGAGAACTTTGTTGGCATATTAAGAGACTTTGATACATAGCAGAATGCAGACACACCAGGTGATTTGTTGGATGCACAACACTGGGTCTGTGCTATTAGGTACTTAGGAAACCAGGGGCATCTTCAGAGGAGGTAGAGCATTGGAATAAGCAAGCAAAAACTCTGGGGATTGGAATGTTAAGCAACTCCATTTAAACACTGTGTAAAACCTTTTTTATGACATGTATTGTTCCCTGCAGTCAGTCTCTGAGTTTCTTCTGTCTCTTTTCTTTCCCCACTGGTAACAAAGCATTTGACCCTTGATACCTTGTTTACAAAGCACTGCCTCATGCAGCATATTGGGGCTCTAATAAGTGACAGCAGTAGCATGGAGAGACTACATTGTGACCCTAGCAGAAAGTTCATCGCATCAGCTCAAGCTCCTAAATTCTATAGAAATGTCCTTGGAATAAAAGACATCAATGACAAACTGAGGGACGGAAAATGGAGTGCTAAAATGAAATCACATTTGAAATAGAAATTTCTAGAATTCATTGTTTGCTCATAACCTCCAAAGCCTCTTTCTCAAATCCAAAACATAAGATTTATAAAAATGGTTTTTGAATTGTGTTGATTTTTCTCCAAAATTTAAAACATAACTTTCATTTGTTTCCTTCATTAGATGAGTTCAAGGTTAAAAAGTAAACTGGCAACAAAAACTCAATTTAATTTGCAAGTGTTAAGTCACCAGGTTCTATTTTGCCATGCAATTTAGTAGATATTTTATTTTCTTCAATTAAAGTCTATCTTGTGTTACTGAGAAAAAGGATGACAGTTCATAAGCCATTTATAATTTTTTAATAAATAATTTGGTCACTAATATATCTGTGAGAAAGGAAATAATTTTTTTCTGGGAATTCTGTGAAACTAGATCATGCGTATCTAATTCTTAGACTAGAATTAGTAAAATAACAATAAATTAAGTTTCTTTTCTCGCTTTCAAGTTAACCAGTCATTCCCTTCAATTGCACAGTTTCTCCAAGGAACGTATTACATGTACTTACCACTATGAATGATCTTACTCATCTATAAATTTCACAAAATAATTCTAGTGATATTCCATTTTCTCCATCTATAAGGCCTTTCCAGGTGAAGCCTTATGAGTGGAAGTATAGGATTTCTAGCTGATGTCTCCAACTGATGTATACCCATTTCTTCCTTAACACTTTGATCCTATTATTAATTGTTCAGTAAAATAAAAGGTATATGACCCATAAGACAAGCTAGGAGGCAACACCTTTACCAAAATGTGTTTTTTGATGGAATATTTATTTGCTATCAACTTGAATCTCTTATAAATGTAAGACTTTCATACAGGATAGAGTTTAAAATATGGATTGCATAGGATTTAACTAATTTAAAGAAAATAATGCTTCTTTCTACTTCACGTAGAAATAATTCATGATTTTATTTGTTCTCTGCTGCATTATTTACTCTTTATTAATTGTACATGTGCATATGACAACAGTCTGAAAGGTTGTTAATTCAATATATGATGCCCTTCAATAATGGCAGACAAAATTTAGTTCTTCTGTGGTTACAATACTCAAAAGAAACATGTTGTGAAGGGTTCTGTGTCTGTGCTCATTTGAGCAAAACTTGGCATTTTCCTTCTTTTGATATTATCATGACCAAGCTTTATTTACTAACTTTTAGACTAAACAATTTAATTATAGCACTTATTTTCTTAACACACCAGATTTTTTTTTTATTTGCCTTTTCATATCAACCTGCTATCCTCTACCTAGCTACTCCTGGAGTTAACTAATATGGATGGCACCAAGGCCTTCCTGTCTTCTTTTCTTTTTTTCATTTTTTTTACTTTTTTTTTAATCTTTTCTTTTTTGTTGTTATTGTTGTTGCTATTTCAAGATAGGGTTTCCTTGTGTAATAGCCCTGGATATCCTAAAACTTGTACTTGTAGATCACACTGTCCTCAAACTCAAATATCTGCCTGCCTTTGCCTCTTGAGTGCTGGAATTAAAGGTCTGTGCCACCTCCGCCCAACATTTTTTTATTTTATGTATCAACCACAGTCTCCCTCCATCCCCCTTTCCCACGTCCTGCCTCTCTCCTCCCACCCACGTTCACTTGTTAAACGGGGCAAAGCCTCCCTTGTGGCATCAACAACGTCTGGCATACCAAGTTTGGCAGAATAAGTTCCCTCCCCCCTGTATCAAGGCTGAGCAACTTATCCCACCACAGGGAATGGGCTCCAAAAAGTCAATTCATGCACCTGGGAAAAATCTTGATCCCATTGCCAGGGACCTCACAAAAAGATCAAGGCACAGGACAGTCACCCAAAATCAGAAGGCCTGGTTCAACATCATGCAAGATTTTGAGCTGTCAGTCTAGATTTCCTGAGCTCCTACTAGCCTGGATCAGCTGTCTCTGTGGTTTTCCCCATCATGATCTAGACCCCCTTACTCATATGATCCCTCCTCCTTGTGTTCAACTAAAACTCAAGAACTTAGTCCATTGTTTGGCTATGTATTGAAAGACCCCCGAGGGATGTCTTCCTTTCGAGAGGCCCCCGTACCCACGAATCAAACGAAACCACACTTACGGATACAAACAGCAAGAGGTTTATTCGAATACACAGGTACCTGGGGCGACAAGGTCTCTCGGAAGACTTGCGCGCCCGTCAGGCTGGGGTGAGGGGTTTTTATAGGAGAGCAAAAGCGCGGGAACAGAAGCGAAAAGCGTGGTTATGGGGATTCATTCCATTGGTCAATTCAAATAAGGCTACGAGTGCGCGCTCAGTGGCAAATTCTTGACCTTTTACCTAAATACCAAGGAGGGGGTTGTCCAGGAGCTTCCTGTTTTCCTTATCTCTTCCTGCCTCCCTAGCTGGAGACCCATCTGAATACCTAGGAGGGGGTTGTCCAGGGTGGTATTTTCCCTTTTCAGTATCATTGCACGTGTTTCTAACAGTTACTAGATGAAGGTTCTATGATGAGATTTAGAGAACTCACGAATCTGATTACAGGGTCAGACCAGTTCAGGCACCTTCTCCACTACTGCTACGAGTCTTGGCTGGGGTCATCCTTGTGGGTTCCTTGGAATTTCTTTTTCACTAGGTTTCACCCTACTATCAAGATATCTCTACCTTAAGTTTGAGCTGTGCTAATACCATATACTAATAATACATTGGGCATTTTCAGCAAAAACATGAAGATTTGCAGAGATGTCTTACAGAAGATGAAAGTATCTATAATAAGTCAGTTCTCTCTATATAACTTTATTTTCAGTAGACAGTACTTTGATTTCTTTTTAGCCTAGTCATATTTTCTCACTATTATGACCACCATAAAGGAGAAATGATATTTTTAAATTTTTTTCATCAATATCTGCTTTTTAAAAAGTCTATTTTAAAACCTAAAAATGATATCCTTTATAATTATACCATTATTACATTTGTTGTTTCATAATTTCATGCATGTAATTACTGTATGAAGATCCCTGTCACCCCACCTTCCCTCAGCTCCCTACAACAGTCTAATGTCCTACATAGACCCACACACTTTCCTATAAATCTTTCATACAGTCAAGTCTATTTTTTGTGACCCTCTGAGTTTAACTTGAACAGGTAGGATAAATATAGGTTTGATCTATCTGTTGACAGGCGGTGAGCTTGGCTGTGCTAACCTCTTCAGGTAGTTGTTTTACATGTTGTGTTGGTTCTCTGAAGAGTCTCAGAAGACAGGAATAATAGGTAATCTGAATATATACTTTCACTGGTTTCCTCGTTTCACTTGTTTGTTTCTACAGTAAAAGCTTTAGTTGATATAGTAATGTTGAAAGAAAAAATAAAATGCGTTTTGTGAGTGAAATTAATTATACTATCAATATTTATAAATCTAAGAAAAAAATTCTGATTTTAATTTTACTCCATAATTATCAAATCCTTGACATTGTAGTTTTAATTATTATATTTACTGGGAAAATTTGATATGTTCAGGAGTCCATCTGGCACTGTCCTGGCTAAAGTAACTTTTTAGGTGCACAATGAAGCTGTTAATACATTTTCATACATTTTACAACTTGTCTTCATTGTGACATGCTTTCTTTTAAATATTTTTCATCTTGAAAGATTTTACCTCCTTCTTTTCTTCAACAAAACAGTATGTGAACTACCACACCACATCAAAGTCTTGAGAAGAATCAAACAATTTGGCTACTTGATCTAGACAACTCAGGAAGCCTGTTTGTGCATGCACAAACTGTAAAGGTAACTTTAGAGTTCCTGTCAAGACACTGGAGAAACGGAGGATAAATTACTCTTCTAACAGTAAATGTATAAATGAAAGTTTCCTTCTGAATTTTTAAAGCAATGCTGTAGAATACTATCATAATCAGCTGGTTTTCTTCTGTTTCTATAACCCTTTGTTATATTTAATTTGGAGCACAAAAGGCTGGAGATTCTGCTTCTGTTTTTGTTATCATCCTATTAGATTAGTATGTATAAAATGTGTATGTTCTATTATTAAAACAGTTATCCTTGGGTAAATATGAACTCATCAGTAGACATAATCAGATTGATTTTGTCTAATCATTACCATCATCACAAGAACATTTTAACAGAAATAGGTGCACAACTAATAGTGAGATCTTGGGGAAATTCTCAATGGGGATGGCACCAAATAAACTTTTCTTTAATGGTAGTCTTCTTTAGGAAACATTTAAGAACCCTATATGTTCTGATAAAGTGTAAAGATCATTTTAAAAAAGTAGGTCTTATAGTAACAAACCCACCTTATATTGTCCTAAATTTGAAGCCAGACAACTGAAGGCTCAATTACAAGCCATGGTTAACCCAAGTCTTTCACTTTTGTTTGTATCCTTGAAAACTGGTACTGTGATTTCATTTTCAAGATATTTGCTTTTAGGACAGGACCCGGGTTATATGTCATCAGGATGGGCAGTCAGTGTTTCAGGGACTGAGTTGCTCTGGCCTTGCTGCAGGGCTGCAGTTCGCCAACTGGGTCTCTGTGAAAGATATATGAGTGCGCCGACCATTGCCCAGTGTTCAGTCTAGGCATTTAACAGAGGAAATCAATGAGGCGCAACTGTATAAAATAGGGGTCAAATATGTGCAGCTGTGACTCCACATATATCAGACAGCACTGCTTGATTTTCCTGTGAACAGCATTCATTATCAAAATGGGCTTCAGAAGCTTTTTATTAAGAATAAATTGATGTTAATTAATTCAAATTGCAGTGACCATTAGTCAGCTATCTCATTGTAGGGAACTGGATCAAATCAAGTCTGTACTCTGTCCCCACTGCTTGTTATCATGAAATACAATTTTAAAATTAGACCCTGTGTTTAAGTGAAAGCAAGCTTTAGTTTTCTGCATTCTTCTTAATTTTAAGCTGGTTGTTTGACTGTTTGACTTTATTTTAAAAACTCATACTATCTTATTTCCCCAAGTATTTACTGATGAAATTATGTGATTTCTATTTACCCATGTATCATAAATGTTTGGATTGAAAAATCAGGTATTTTCATTTCAATAAATTGAGTAAAATAGAAATGCATTTTAAAGGAATAGAATCTTTTCACCATTTTTAAAGAGAAACACATCCTAAATATACAAATTATAGCAAGTCAGCTCACTCCGTGTTTTAACTATTCACATCCTATACCTCTCTGCCTGTATATCATTCTTTATTCGTGCCTTATCTCTTTCCAACATACACACACATTCATAAACAAAAGGAAGAATAAATCCTTTCAAAGACCCTTCATTTTTTTCTTTTCCTATAATTAGTCTGAATAAGAACCAACTGAATTGCCCTTATTCTCATTGTCTTGGCCATTTGTCTTTCTGAGTGACTGAAAAATTATGTTCAGGCAGATATGAATTATTTTTGCTTCTTTTTCTTCACCTTTCTTTATACTGATGAACTGTTGGAAGTCAGAACTGGAAGGCAAAATTTTTATAAGCAATATGTGAGAGAAATGAATGGTGCATGTGACTATGTGGGGAAAAGAAGGTGCAGATAAGAAGTTTCCAGTACCTTCAGTAAGACAAAGGGGTTATGGAAACAGGAAAACAGAAGAAGATAAGTTTTATGAGAAAAATAAATGATGTATAACTTGTAGGTGATACTGTTTTTAGGAATTTCTCCAGCTATGCACAATAATGTCAAACCTGAAAAACACAAGGAGTACTTTACTCCACATTGATGATATTCATAATTTCCCAAAGGAAAGAAAAGAGTACAAAAATTCCTGGATAGTGGATAAGGAGTTGTAAAAACATGGGAAATAAGAAAATTATGACAAGATAACAAGCAGATGTTTCTTCTCTGTTTCATGAATTTCTGTGATGACAGCTAAGGGTAACCATAACTCTTGAAGACTGATAGAGACCCTTCCCGTAGACCTATTTCAAAATTCTAAGACGACTGAAGTATTGCATATATTTGAAATATACTTATTATTAAATGGCAAATGAAGAACCAGGTTAAATAGAAAAAAACACAAGAATCATAATTACAAATATAATTGTATAATTATGTGATGAATTTTGGTAACAAGTTCGAAGTAGAAACTAATTTGAATGGGACAAAGAGTAAAGGTTTTTTGCCTTCTTTTTATACTGAAAACAGACTAAAAATTATATCCTAAATCTGATTTATGATTCCTCTACTGCTCCAGTTGTTCCCCATCTCTCCTCCAATCCAGACCATTCTCCTTTTGTTTTTCATTAGAAAAAAAAGTGACTTTAACATGTTGACAATAAAATGAAATATAATAAGATAAAAGAAACATGATGACATTAGGCTAGGCATGGAGGTACACAGAGACAGAGGCATATGTATCTCTGTGAGTTAAATGCTAATGTGGTCTACACTGAGAGTTCCAGGTCATCCAGGGTTACATAGTGAAACCCTGTCTCAAAACAAGCAAGTCAACAAACAAAACAAAACAAAACACCAGCATGAGAAAAAAAACACACAAATGGGATGGAACCCTCCCAAAAGCATGATGGGTGAGCAAGGCACTGATATATAATATATCACAAGACCACAGTAGATCAAAGTGTTTATATCTCGGTTGGTGTCTTCTTTTCTCCTTTGGTAGTGTGTAGAATACGTTCCAGTGCAAAGAATTCATAAGGTTAACGAGTCTAGATAGTCAGAAGCTCCATTATCCATGTTCAGTGAGCTGTTTAGGAGGTGTCTTCAGCAAAGGGGCCTTTCTGTCAGTTTGGGGACAACAACTTAGAGCTTTAACAACGGCTTGGGTTGTTTGCGATCCCTATGGGACTTGTTTGGCCAAGAATTCAATTCCCAATATTGGAGCTTCATTTAGTGCTTAAGTGGATTTCTGTCTGCCAATATGTGGTGATTTCCTTTAGATTACCTTCCTATATGTATATTTTTAAGAAGATTATATTGTATTAGGTTCCCATACTACCACTCAAGAGACCCTTACATTTTCACTTTTCCCCAAATCGTCTCGCTTCATCTCTCTTCCCTCCACCTCCCTACTTGTTCTCCCCTTTCCAGTCCCACCTTAGCTGTCCATAAGTATCCCATTTTCCTTTACTAGAGAGATTTATCTGAACCTCTTAATACCTTATTCTGTACTCACCCTCTGTAGTTTGAAAACTTGTAGTTTTGTTACCATTAATTTTGCAGCTATTACTAACATATAAGCAATAACATACCATAAATGTCTTTATGATTTGGAATACCTCACTCAGACTGATTTTTTTTCCAGTTCCATCTTCCTGCTTGAAATGATTGCATTTTTTAACCATTTAGTAATACTCAGTTTTATAAATGTACCATATTTTCTTTATCCAGTCTTCTGTTGATGAACACCTATCTAGGGTGTTTTCAAATTCTTGTTACTATGAATAGAAAAGCAACAAACATGGATGCTATTTCTTGTTTGTACTACAAAGCTGGAGATGAGATTGGGGGATTGTATTTAAAGGACAGGAGGGAGACCAAAAACATCAAAGTAGTCTATCTGCTTTAGTGACATCCTTGCCTCTCTGGCAGGCTTGGATGATGAATTCCCAGGGAATGCCTGTTGGAGCTAGTGACTGGCAAAAAGGAACATAGAAGGAGGAAAGTTGGAAGAGAAGATCTTCCTGATATGCTTGTGATTGACAGAGAGAGGAAAGGAGGCATTCCATACAGCACGGATCTGTTCTAGTTCTGGGGTGTGTCGGGGGAATAGTATTTGCAGGAGATGAAGAAGAGGTGAAAATTCAGTTAGCTTACCTCCTTTCTTGGCTGGCATATCTTGAGGATTCCCAGAGAAAAAGGAACAAAATGTATGTATGGCAAACTTGCAAGATTTATTTAAGCTTCAGAAACATGTGTTCTTAAAACCTAATAAATACAGTAATGTTTTCAAATATTATTATTGACACCCTCTTTTGGTTTCCTTTTTTATGACTCCATTTTCTGATATAATAAATATATGTTATTGAAATTCAATTAGCCTCCTGTGTTTATCTCAGTTAAGTAAATCTTTTTCTTTCTCTTACTTTTCTTTTTTTTTTTGAGACATAGTTTCTCTGTAGTTTTGGAATATGTCCTAGAACTCACTCTGTAGATCAGGCTAGCTTCGAACTCATAGAGATCCCCCATCTCTGCCTTTCGAGTTCTGGAATTAATGGTGTGTGCCACCATCACCCTGCTGATTAAGCAAATATTAATTGGTGTACTTATGAAAGTTTCCCATGAGTAGTGGTTGTTGAACAAAGTATACCCATGGTGTATAGCACATGATGTGTTGACCTTGTGTACCCCATGGTCCTTTGTCCTCTTTATTTTGACAAATTATAGATATCTAATATGGTCTCCACCTGCTGCCAAAAGAAACTTATTTGATAACAACTGATAGGCACATTTTTCTGTAGGTTCA
Organism: Myodes glareolus; assembly: GCF_982192425.1. Taxonomy (NCBI): domain Eukaryota; kingdom Metazoa; phylum Chordata; class Mammalia; order Rodentia; family Cricetidae; genus Myodes; species Myodes glareolus. The sequence continues at coordinate 9,105,979 of NC_142050.1, forward strand.
AAATAAGTATTTCAAAAACAGTTAGGAAACATACTTCCTTAGGAAAATAATATAGTATGTTCTTTGTGTACTATGACCTCACTAGCCACAGTTAGATGACTGGGTTTACAGTTCCAGGCATCAATTCTATTCTGTTGAGTGAGCCTCTGGGCAAATAAGATGGCTATTGATTATCCCCATGATGTAAACACTCTTGAGGACACCCTGGCTGAGTTGCTCATTATTGTACTACCTAGGCATGGCAGCAGGGTTTGACTGTTAACTGCTTTTCCCCCTGATTACTAGCATGGAGTTTGTGAGATTATGAAAGCTAGTCCTCATGAAGAGTCTTCTAGGTAGGTTCCAGGGCCATTGCTCCAAATCCTGTTTCTAAATTTTTTGGTGGTTGAATCAAGAGAGATTCACTTTGAATTTTTGGGGAAGCAAGCAAGAGAAATATCAACCAACAACCACCTATAGTGTTTAAAGGGTTTCTTGGACCTCTCTTGAAGCTAAGTTAATGCCCTCAAGTAGCATAACTACATTCAAACTCTCATTTTCTTTCTCTGATATGTTTCCTATTTTCTTTTAAAGCATCTTTATCATGATTTACCCTTCATCCTTTCCTTCTTGCTTTACCACTCTTCCCAAATTCCATTTTTTTTCTATTGTTCCATCTGTATCACCTGTCTCTTACTGACCCTACTCTAGAGCTCCTACTTCCTTTTCTGTTATTATGAACCATTCCTAGTTTACTGCTTTTTCAGTTACTATACTTAGGTCACTTAAATCTAAAAATTTGGAGTTAAGACCTACAAGTAAGAGAAAATATGGGACATGTGCTTTTCTGGGTTTCATTAAGATAACTCAATAAAATATTTTGTATATATTATATAAAAACACACACATGTGTGTGTGTGTGTATGTATGTGTGTGTGTGTATGTAAGAGGGGGGGAGGTGGTCATGCTTGTGGATTTTGTGGCCCTTCACACTGATTTTTAAAATGATTACACTAGTTTACAATACTATCAACAGTGATTGACGGTTCTGTATCCCTCATATCTCTCCAACTTTTGTTGTCAGTTGTTTTTTAGAACACAGTTACGCTGAATGGGAATAGGAATGTTCAAAATTTTATTTATATCTAACTATTTGTCCAGAATGTTGAACAGTTTCCCAGATATTTCTTAGCTATTGTATTTCTTCTTTTGAAAAAATTCTGTTCAGATCTTTTTTCAGAACATTTATTATTATTATTTTATTACTTTAAAAGATACCCATCCAAATTCCCACTCCCTCCCCTCCTCCAAATCCCTGCCCACACCCTCCTAATCCTCACCCTCCAATCCTAAGAGAGGGCAAAACACCCTTCCCTGTGGCAAGTCCAAGGCCTTCCCTACTACATCTAGGTTGAGCAAGGTATAAATCCAAAGGGAATAGGATCCCCAAAAGCCAGTACATGCAGTAGAGACAAATCCCAGTACCACTGTCAGTGGCCCTTCAGTCTACCCCAAATATCAACCACATTCAGAGCGACTAATTTGATCCCATGCTTGTCCACTTCCAGTCCAGTTAGAGTAGTACTCAATGTGTAAATGTGACACATTTTCTTTATCCATTCTTCAGTTGAGAGGTATCTAGGTTGTTTCCAGGTCCTGACTATTACAAATAATGCTGCTATGAACATATTTGAAAAAATGTAGCTTGGTAGCTCAGTCTAGTGCTCCAATGTGGTTCTCTATGTTTGTTTACATCTGTTGTTGGACAAAGGTTCAATGGTGATATTTAAGATAATTATCAGTCTGACTAATGATTTTATAGTATGATTGATCATCTTTTGGGTATATTCCCAAGAATGGTATTGCTGGATCCTGAGGTAGGTTGATTCCCAATTTTCTGAGAAACCACCGTACTGATTTCCAAAATGGTTGCACAAGTTTGCATTCTCACCAGCAATGGATGCGTGTTCCCCTTACTCCACATCTTCTCCAGCATAAGCTATCTTTTTTTTTTATCTTAACCATTCTGACAGGTGTATGATGGTATCTCAGAACTGTTTTGATTTGCATTTCCCTGATAGCTAAGGAAGTTGAACATGTTCTTAAGTATCTTTTGGCCATTTGAAATTCTTCTGTTGAGAATTCTCTGTTTAGTTCAGCACAACAGCTTTAAATTAGGTTATTTAGAATTTTAATGTCTAATTTCTTGAGTTCTTAATATATTTTGGAGATCAATTGTTTGTCTGATGTGGGGTTGGTAAAGATGTTTTCCTATTCGGTATGTATCCTTTTGGTCTTATTGACTGTGTCCTTTGCTTTACCGAAACTTCTCAGTTTCAGGAGATCCCATTTCTTTATTGTTGTTCTTAGTGTCTGTGATACTGGGGTTATATTTAGCAAGTGGTCTCCTGTGCCCATGCATTGAACTCTACTTCCCACTTTATCTTCTATAAGGTTCAGTGTGGTTGGATGTGGTTGGATTTATATTGAGGTCTTCAATCCATTTGGACTTGAATTTTTTGCATGGTGATAGATATGGATCTATTTTTATTCTTCTACAGGTTGACATCCAGTTATGCCAGCGCCATTTGATGAAGATGCTTCCTTTTTTCTATTGTATAATTTTAGCTTCTTTGTCAAAAATAAAGTGTCCATATGTATGCTGATTAATATTTGGGTCTTCAATTTGATTCCATTGGTCAACATCTCTGTCTTTGAGCCAATACCAAGCTGTTTTGATTACTATAGCTCTGTAATAGAACTTAATGTCAGGGATGCTAATGCCTCCAGAAGTTACTTTATTGTAAAGGGTTGTTTTTGTTATTCTTGGTCTTTTGTTTTTTCATATGAAGTTGATCATTGTTCTTTCAAGGTTTGTGAAGAATTTTGTTGGAATTTCGATGGGGATTACATTGAATCTACAGATTGCTTTTGGTAGGATTGCCATGTTACTATACTGGTCCTTCCTTACCAAGATTATGGGCGATCTTCCCTTTTCTTTTGTCTTATTCAATTTCTTTCTTCAAAGATATATAGTTATTGTCATACAGGTCTTCCACTTGGTTGGTTAGAGTTACTTCAAGATATTTTATGCTATGTGTGGCTATTGTGAAGGGTGATGATTCTCTGATTTTCCTCTCAGCTCCTTTATCCTTTGTGTATAGGAAAGCTTTCAATTTTTTGGGTTGATCTTGTATCCTACCACAACACTGAAGGAATCTTTTAGCTGTAGGAGTTCTCTGGTAGTTTTTTGGGGGTGGAATCATTTATATACATTATGATATCATCTGTAAATAAGGAAAGTTTGACTTCTTCCTTTCCAATTTGAATCTCTTTGACCTCCTAATGTTGTCATATTGCTATTGATAGAACTTCAAGAGCTATGTTGAAGAAATATGGAATGAGTGGACAGCCTTGCCTTGTTCCTGATTTTAGGAATTGCTTGGAGTTTCTCTTCATTTAACTTGATGTTAAGCTGTATATTACTTTTATTATATTTAGATATGATCCTTGTATCCCTAATCTCTCCAAGACCTTTATCATGAAGGGGTGTTGAATTTTGTTAAATTTTTTTTTAGTATCTAATGAAATGATCATGTGGTTTTTTTTCTTTCATTTTATTTATATGATGGATTACATTGATAGATTTTCATATGTTGAACCAGCCCTGCCTCTCTGGGATGAAGCTTACTTGATCATAATTTATAATTTTTGGATGTGTTCTTGGATTCGGTTTGCCAGTATTTTATTGTATTTTATTGAGAATTTTTTCATCCATGTTCATGAGTGAGATTGGTCTGTAATTCTCTTTCTTGGTTGAGTCTTTGTGTGGTTTTGGTATCAGGGTAACTATAGCCTCATAAAAAGAGTTTGGCAATGACCCTTCTATCTCTATCATGTGGAAAACTTTGAGGAGTATAGGTATTAGCTCTTCTTGGAAGTACTGGTAGAATTCAGCACTAAAACCATCTGGCCCTGGGCCTTTTTTGGTTGGGAGAATTTTGATAACAGTTTGTATTTCCCTGTGACTTATAAGTCTGTTTAAATTGCTTACTTGGTCTTGTTTTAATTTTGGTATATGGTATCTATGTAAAAAATTGTCCATTTCTTTTACATTTTCCAATTTTGTGGAGTACAGGTTTTTATAGTAAGACCTAATGATTCTCTGAATTTCCTTATGTCTCTTGTTATATCCCCCTTTTCATTTCTGATTTTGTTAATTTGGATGTTCTATCTTTGCCTTTTGATTAGTTTGAATATGTTCAAAGTACATCATACCATGTACATTGTACAACGTTCTTAAGAAAAGCTATTATTTGTTCAATTCATAAACACAGAAAGAAAAATCAAAATTCTAATTGTAAAAGTATCAACTTTAAATGAGTTTGCATGCACATGGATGGAAAACATTATCCTGAATGATGTAACCCAGACCCCCCCAAAAATGAATATGGTATGTACTCACTCATAAGTGGATACCATCCATTAACAAAGGACATTGAGCCTATAGTTCATGATCCTAGAGAAGCTAAGTAATAAGGTAAACCCTCCCCAAAAACATATATAGACCCACCTAGGAGTTGAAAGCAGACAAGATTACCTGACAAAATTGGGAGCATGGGGCAGGGGGTAGAAGGAAGGGGAGAAAGGGAGGGTTTAAGAGAACTTGAGAGAATGGAATAGTCGGGATGGAGGAAGGACATATATGAGAACAAGAAAAGAGATATCTTGATTGAGGGAGCCATCATGGGACTAGCAAGAAACCTGGCCCACTTACCCTCTTATTTTAATTGGGTCAATTGTTTCTTGGGTTTCTTGACTTAATTGTATATTCTGTATATTATTCCTCCATCATAAATATAGCTGGCAAAATTTTCTCTCCTGGTCTGTAAGCTTTTTTTCCACTTTATTGATAATATCTTTGATCATTCAGATGCTTTTTAGATTAAGGTGGTGAATCTCAAAACTTCCTTATACCTTATTCTATTAACACAGTCCCTTATTTTCTGGTGAGCCCATCTGTAAAATTATTCCATTGAAACTTCATGACTCTAATTTTTCTACTTTGATGAATTGTGAAGCAAATATCTGATATGCATGTTATCTGAAATGTGACACTAAAGGGGTTGTGATCTACAAGTTGAAACCTTTGCTTTAAGGGTTCCTAGATGCCAATGTAAATATCATGCTACTTTTCGTAATATGTCTCTGTAATACAGCTTGAAATCTGGTATGGAAACCCTTAACCATTTCTTTTGTTCAGGGCTGGTTCAGCTCTTTGAAGATCTCTAGTACTAATAGAAAAGTAAAAGTTATTAATCAAAAGAAAATTGAATGGCTACATCTCAACTAATATGCATAATTTATTTAAATAAGCTAAATAAAAGAAAATTCTTGTTTTCTGTCATTAAGTCTGAATGAACAGGATCCATTTCGACAAAGTAAAATGATTTTCCTGACCACTTTAGTCAGAGAATATTTCCAGTGAGTATTTGTTCCACCTATAAGAGGATACTAAAGCCTTTCTGTATTGACTATTCTTTAACAATTTTTCATATTTTTAACTTGCTGATATTTTGCCAAAAATATTAATACTAGCTGAGATCAATAATTGTCCTCTTGAAAAAAAAATACTAGATCTTTAAAATTAACGTTTTTATTGATATAGTTCCTGAGGAAAACTTCTGAAATTTTTAACCAATAAGCATAGTTTAAAATGTTTTTATAGCAAAATTTCATCAATTTTAACAAATATCTATTCTAAGAAATAGTAAAAAGTAAGATAAAATGTAATATGATAAAAAGAAGAACTAAACAGGAATAAGAATAAAGAAAGAAAGAATATCTGCTGCTACCTAACACAACATTTTCTCCCAAAACAAGTGATTTTGATACTCTTTAAAAACTGAAACACAATATTTTTCTGTTCCAATATGTTTTTATTTCTAAATAGAGTACATTTTTGATATGTATGTATGTTTTTGTGTGTGCATGTATATTTTCTCTGTAACTCCCACAGTGAGATGAAAAATCCTTGTGCCCAACCATTTAAATGATTTCTTTAATAATACAGGAAGAATAATTCCTGAATTAGGATATTCTTAGTGCATTGTTCCACTGTGTACATTTTAAATGTAAAGCAGGAACCAGCTCTGACTCTCCACAGGGAGGATTTATGACATGGTACTATTAAAAACCCAAAGATTTTATAGTGTTACATTTTATGGTCTACTCTGCCTAAAATGACCTAAGGTATAATTTTCCTCCCACTGATAGATGCCATCTACAGAGTACCACTGCTATTGAAGGGCTGGGCTGAACCTGTAAGGAAATAATTCTCACCTTTATGTCTTTTGCTTCTGAGCCCAGGTGGTAATGAAAGGGTGGTACATCACTAAAAGGTTATTCATTAAGTGCCCTTAAGCATATTTCTAAGTACAGGGGACCAAAAAGACTCTTAGAACAATTCTGCCTACAACTTTTGGTCATTTGAAGCAATTACCTGAGCTGGTCACTGTGAATGCTCCTAGAACAAGTGAATTTTCAAAGGGGCAAATCAAAGTGAGTTTCTAAATAGCTTTTATAGCCTATGGGGGCTTTGTAACTATTAAACTCATCTGCAGGCATGAGACCAAATGCTTGATTACCTTGTGCAAACATTCACATCTATAGCTTGATATGTGGGGGTCTCCTATTATTTATGGTTAAAACACAGGGCTTTTTTTAAAAAAAAATATACTAGGTGATGTATGTTTAAAAGGACTTAGGAGATAATGTACGTGAATTTGCAAGTATCAGTTTATATCTTCTTGTGACTAAAATAAGCTATCCCTGAGAGTATATTTCAATTCTACAAATGTATTTTAATTTCATTCTATTTGTATAATAACAGAGAATGCTTCACAAACCTGTGATTGGACTTGAGATTTTATTTACTTTAATTAATTTTGTGGTTAGCCTAAAAAGTAATTAAACATCTCATTATAGTATTTCCATACATATGTGTAAGTCGAATACCATCTGATAACACATGTCAGCATGATATTAACTGCCAATTAGTTAGGCCAGCCAATGAACCTCCCCCTTTTCCTCTTATCATTCTCATTTCTTGATGTTTCTCACATGTCTGATAGTTCTCATGTTTATTTTTTGTCCAGAAATATAAACTTTTGAATCTATATCATTTTACTTTGACTATAGTTTTATCATTGTTTACAGTTAAATGACCCATTTGCATGCTATATTCTTCATGATGAAAGCAGAGAATCTTATTCCTAGATAACCTCAAGGGGACTCAGGGAAGAGTTGGTTCATATCATAGAAAAGGTTTATAAAAAGTAGTTGACAAAAGTCATGACTATGGAATACAATGACCCTTTATGGACTATTTATTTTTTATCACATCAGTATGTAAAGATAATATAAAACAGAAACCCATTTATCCATGGGCCATATGTGTATAAGTACATTCTTTATACATAAAATCGTCTCTCTCTTCCTCTCTCTCTCTCTCTCTCTCTCTCTCTCTCTCTCTCTCTCTCTCTTTCTCTCTCTTTCTGTCTCTCCTTTTATTTTCCAATACAGAGTTTCATCTGTAGCTTTGGAGCCTCTCCTGGAACTAGCTCTTGTATACCAGGGTGGCCTTGAACTAACAGAGATCCACCTCCCTCTTCCTCCCTAGTTCTGGGACTAAAGGCATATGCCAACACCTCCTGACCATACAATTGTCTCTTATTGTTACATATTTATATTCCTTAGAAACAGATATGTAGCAATGCATCACCCATTTTAATTTTATTGATGAAAGATAGTACTTCAAGAGCTCAGGTAGCAATAGGCAGAGAAGCAATGTGAGTCTAAAGGCAACTGTGAAGAATTAAGACAACTATCTCATGAAGAAAGAGAAAGAAGATGAGGTCTGCCTATAGAAAAATAACATAAAATAGACAATAAATGATAGCACAAAGGGAAGGTCTTAAATTTTCACTTTTTTCCCTTAAGAGTTGAATAGTTGCCTGAGGCCATGTCCATGTCTGTAGTCCATTCTGCTGATGGGGGTACATTTTGGTCCAAAACATTATTGCAGTTGTAGATCATGTTGATGTCCTTGACCCATGTTACTAGTATCAAGGTCATATAGATGTCTGTGATCTGTTCTGCTATCTGAATCCATGTTGGTATCCATGGGCCGGTCATGCTGCTTCTTGGGGCCAGGTTGATGTGGGTGTCCTGCACCAACACCTGAGGTCATGATTATGCCTACGGCGAGTGCTGTTGTAAAAGACCATGTGGAAGTCCATGAACTGTGCTCTGTTGGCTGTAAAGGGGAAAAAGCTAGTTTTGCAGTGGCATTAATGTCTGCAGACTCACAGTTTAGTATGAGAGGCATAAACTTCTGTGACATCTCCTAGCCTGTCCTCCCCAAAAACCTAGATAAGAAATCACTGGAGGAAACTCTTAAAAATTGTGATAAAGATACTGAAATAAAGCTTTCCACTACTAAAGGCTTTTGGCAGCATTACCAATGAAGAAGAAATCAGTTTTCTTTAAGGGGCAGGCTACTGGGAGTTTGACCAAGCCCCAGTGAGTACAAAGACAACGCAGTTGAACTTGTGCTTTCTTTCTTTTTTTTTAAAGTTGGCCGTGTTCACAAAGGTTGGGGTGGACCTGGGAGGATTAGGAGGTGAGTGTGATTAGGGTACATGATGTGAAATTACCAAATATTCAATAAACATAGTATATTGACAAAATGTTTAGTAAACATTAGAATTGGCTATTTTACAATAACAATGACAAAGAACATATTTTTCAAATATATTGATAGAATTAAATATATTATTTTCCATTATTCAACAAGATTAACTATAACTGTTGACCTAGACTTTACAGAATCACTCTCTCCTGGGAATGGTTGGCAATGCTAAAAGAGTATACATTAAAAATTTACTTTTATAGGAAAAAAAAGAAATTTTAGTGATTTCTTTTCAGAATTAAAAATCACAATCTGTTAATAAGAATAAAAAGTAAGTTTTGAGTGTGCCATTTTATTCCTTGACAAAAATAGAACACACCAAGTATAGACATTTTAAACAATTAAATAAAATGAAAAGGACAAAGAAGCCATTCTTTTCTTGTGCTTTTATTGATTTTTGTCTGTTTGCTGCTCTCTAAATGGGATGTGTGTCTGAAAAAGATTAGATGTTGAGGGGTAGGCTATCAGAAGTTGCAAAGAAAATTCACTCAATATTTTTCAAACCCAAAGGAGTGGCAATAGAATATATTCATTAAATTTAGTTTTACTCTGTTAAATTTGATAATGCTCTACTTTGGGGTCATAGGGGAAGAATGTAAAGAAAGGGTACAATTTGGAAAATTTCATTAGCATTTCTAAGAATATTTACTTGCTTAATATAACAGCATATAGTACCAAATGTAGTTCTTCAGACCTAGCTTTTTTTCAAGAAATTATTTTTATGATACTTTCAGCTCATGGACCACTAGGCCCTAAGCCTGAAGTGCAAGTTGTCTCTAACAAGTGAGGCTTATCATATAGAACCAAGGGCAAACGCAATAACAAATACTGCTTTGACTGTCTCTTGAACAACTTTGACCAACATTTCAAAAGAAGCCTTATAATGCTTGATATTGAGTTCTTTGTTATATAGTCTTTGACTCTCAGATTACTGTCAGCCCAGATCAGAGAAAATTTTATATAAACTATATCTGCATATGTATATATTGGCTTATAACATATATTGCATATAGTATATGGTTAATAGTATAATTTCTTATGACTCTCCTCTCTGAGCATTTGTTTTCACAGTACCAGACAACACCATGAAGGATTCCAAAGCAAAGAACAACATGAGATGAAAACCCAAAGTGCACTACAGTGGCATGCACATCTTGGTCATAACCATCAGTTCTCTAACTGGACTTAAGAATTGCCCCCAAAAGAGTGGAATCATGCCTGAAACTGTAAACTTACTCAACTTCTCAGAACTAGTGTAGATCGTGGAGGAAAACCTATAACTACCACTTTACTCTACCCTAATAATCCTAATTACATTCTAAATATGTGCCTTATACTCACAGGTAAATGTAGTCTTCACTCCTCAGCAAGGAGCTCTCTCTTTAAACAGATGAAGAAAAATAAAAATATAACAAACACAGGTACAGAGACTCAGAGTGGACCACTGGGCTGAACTCTCAGTCACCAGTTGAAGAGTGTGAGTAGTGAGAATATGAGCCAAAGAGGTCAAGACCATAGTGCAGACACCCATTGAAACAGCTTACCTGAGCTAATGGGAGCTCAGCAAGTTTGTTCAGACAGAGAGGAAACTAGAATAGGACCAAGCTAGATACTCTGAATGTGAATGACAGTTATATGGCTGGGGCAGTTTGCAGGGGCACTGACAGTGACACCAGGATTTTTCCCTGATGCTTGTACTGGCTTTTTTGAACCCATTGGATGAACACCTTGCTCAGCCTGGATATAGTAGAGATGGCCTTGGTCCTTCCTCAGAGAAATGTGCTTTGCCCTCTCTGGGGAGTGGCCTGGAGGTGGGGTGAGGTCAAAGGTGGAGGGATGGAAGGAAGGGAGAGAGTAGGAACTGGGATGAGTACACAAAATAAAAAATGATAGTTTGTTTTCTTTTATAAAAAATAAAAAATAAGAGAAATAAAAAACACAGCAAACAAACAAACAAAACATAGTCAGTTAAAATGCCCAGTCACAACTGCCATATCTATATTATGACTCATGCACCTATGTTTCAGGCAGCTTCACAAAAGAGGGGGTGTAAAAATTGAAAGAGCTAGAAAATTCGAGAGTTTGCTGTGAGATAGTGTCACCTAATGATATGATGCAGTCATAAAGTCTCACCAATGTGACTGCCTAAACCTGAGCTGAACAATAACAAGAATAATAGACATGTTAATAGGGATGACTAAATTCCAGGAGGCCTCAATCTTTCACAAAGAACTGTTGACAACGAAGAAATCTTGAGAGTTGGAAAAAAGTTTTTTTTTTTATTTCCAAAAAAGAACATACTAACTGGTAATCCAATACTAGCGCTCAGATTTAAAAACACATCTACAAGTAGCATTACACAAACTGAAACAGTTCTATTTGTATATGTAGGAATAGGCACATACATAAACAATTATTGAAAAAAGAAGCCATCATTTTGATAGCAAGCAGGGACAGAAATATGGAAACATTTGGAGGAAGGAAAGAAAAGGGAAATTATATAATATTTATAATCCCAAAATGAATAATAGTAAAATTTTAAAAATAACCTATGTTATAAGGTTTTTGCTGTATTTAAAATCATATTCATGATAATTAAAACACAAATATGAAAACTGGAAGTTGCCATTCTGTTGCCAGAAGCTGCTTGTTCATTTCTCAGTCACCCAGACCCAAAATAATTATATAAAAACTATATTAATTGCAACTCTGCTTGGTCAACCGCTTAGGCATGTTGCTAGCTAGCTCTTATGTCTTAAATTAACCCATTACTAATAATCTGTGTATTGCCACATGGTTGTGGCTTGTTGGTAAGTTTCAGTCAGCATCTGTCACCTGTGGTGAATACATGGCTTTTCCCTGGCTCTCCCTACTCTCTTCTCCTCTATCTACTTGTAATTCCCACCTTGCCCTATTCTGCACAGCAATAGGCCCAAATCAGCTTATTTATTCACCAATGGTATTCATTCACAGCATACAGAGGGGAATTCCACATCACCGAACTAATGAGTAAGCTAATATTTCCAGCCAACCAATTGCCTATATGTCATATTTCGCTACCATTGTGCAATGCATTATTTTTTTCTTTTTATCAAAAAAGGTTTTGGTTTATTCATAGTTAAATTCAAGATAGTTAATAAATAGCATACTTCATAGATCTCAAAAGCTTCTTCTCAGCCTTTTGGCTAAGATCAAGTGCAGATTATTTTTATATTTTCAATCAAAACTATCTAAACTAACATAGGACTATGAAATCCTTTGGGGAGCTGAATTTACATAGAATGTACTAAGTTAAAGCTAGAAATTTTATGTTTGAAAAATGAATATGGATGAAGTTTTCTATGCTTGCAAGACTAAGCTGTGATCAACTTTCATTCTGCTTTACACCATTCCGAGAGATCAAATAATTCTTGAAGTAGAAACTAAAGTGAGCGAAAAAACTTCAAAAATTGTATATGGTCTAAAATAAGGATTTGTCATGTGTGGTTGATTTAATTTGGGTCAAACAGAAAATGGAAAATTACTATTCACTACTCATTTGCTTCAGAAAAATGCTAATGTTTGCACAAAATATTGGAATCCCTATAGTTTAAAGATAATTTGATTTTCTATTTTTGCAAAGCTTTTCTGAAACACAGCACTTAATAACTCTAATGCAGAATATTCAGTTGCCATACCAATTTTATTATATTTTAGCCACACAAAAGTGGAGAAATAAAGCATTCATAGTTTAAGTTATCAAAATTAAATGGATTTATTTTTTTTACCCAAACATGCTTTTCTCTTGTCTCTAGAACCAATTATAGTTTAATATAGTTAAGTCACTCCCAATAAATACTCACTGCATTTTTGTAAGAAATACTAAAAGATGATAGATGATACAATATGAAAGAGAAGTGATATATAATATGTATGAAAAATATACATTTTCCTGTCAGAACTAACTCCATTGTTTCAACCAAAAGACTCAACTTCTTAAACTCACGTATTATTTAATGTTTGGCAGTTTTACTCTTTTCTCTTTTTTTCCCCTCGTAGTAATCTGAGAATTTCTTTCAGTTTATTTTGGTAACATTCCTATCTATCCAGAATTCTCCATTTTCTCACATATTCAATTTTTAAACCACCCGTTGTGTAATAATACAGAGACCAACCTCCCTCAATTAGAATAGTTTTCCCTTCTTTAACATAAGAAAAAACTCTCTTTCTCTCTCTTTTTGACTAATTCCCCCCCTTTATTAATTCCCAGTTAGCTCTCCAAATATGCTGACAGTGATGGTGAAGATGACGATGAAGTATGAGGCTGACTGTTGCTGCGTAGAACAGTAGTAGCCCAAGCCAATGTCAAGGCAGGATCTAATGTAGCTGCAACCTAAAGAGGGTGTCCAGGGAAAGCTGACCACCCACTGGGAGAGGGATCCCACTGTGTAAAAACACACACACAGGGAATCTTGTGGAAGAAGTATGCATGATGGGAGCTGCCTGAGTTGCTTAGTGGTCAGGGGCTAACTCTAGCAGCATTTGGACCCAAAGCACCTGTCGAATTTGGCGTAGAGAGGGTGCAATAGCTAAATACAAGACTTACTCAAAGGACTTGAGGAAGAAAAAGAAAGGGAGTTAGCCGTGCTGTGGAGCACCTTCCGCTCCTTCAGTCAATAGCCTTCAAGATACCAGCCCACTGGGCATGGTCTATTTCTCTTTAAAAAAGAGCGGCAATCCTCTGTTCTCTCTCTTGGTTCCAACTCTTGCTCCAGAGATTATACTCCTTTCCTGGCTGTCGGTGTTCTATAAATTTTCCCCTACAATAAATACCTCTGTGAAACCAAACTTGTGTGGGTTTGTTTCGTGCATTAAAGCTGGCCATATAATGACTCTATCTGGTGCAGTTCCCGCTATGTGAAGCACTAGTGGATGCTGCAAATCCAAAGACAAGTGGCTATTTAGTGAATTCGTGCCCCCAAAGTTAGGTTCCAGATTAAGCATTAATCTAATTTTATCAATAAAAAACAGGAGTCATATTTTGGGTTAAAAACCTGCAGGATCAAAGAACCTGAAGCTTCTGGCAGTGAGGAGACAATTGATTTAGATGGGATTTATATAATATCAATTATAAACATCATGAGCTTGATCATTCTTATTTTATCCTTAAAGAAGTTAGTTAATAAGAGTGCCAAGTTAGTTGATATGAGTGTTAAGACTTAAAAAAAGCTACCAAAAATAATTATTTTTTGAATGAAGAGTTACAAGTCTTAAGAGTTATTCAGATGAGGACAAAGGAATTTAAAGAAGAACAACCTCAGCATTTTATTATAAACTTAGGGAGAACAGTCCAAGGTTTTTAAGCAATCAACCTTTGTTGGTAGAGGTTTCTGTCCTGCCCAACCCCACAATAATTTAGTCCCAAAGAAACACACAGAGGTCGACATTAATTATAAACTCATTGACATATTAGGTCAGGCTTCTTATTAACTTTAATAACTTATATTAGCCCATAATACTTGTCTGTGTTAACCACATGGCTTGGTACTTTTTTTTTTGTGAGGCAGTCACATCTTGCTTCCTCTCTGTCTGGGTGATGGCTGCCAACTGAAACCTCTCTCTTCCCTGAATTCTCATTGCCCCCCCCCTTACTTCCTGCCTGTTCACCCTGCTTATACTTCCTGCCTGGCTACTGACCAATCAGCATATATTTAAAATACAATGACAGGGTACAGACCATTGTCTCACTGCACATATCCTCCTTTTCTAATACAAGAACTCAGAATTGAATCTCTTATGTTTAGCTTTCTTACTGACCATTATCCACAACAACTTGTAACCAACATTCTACACAAAAGCAAAGATCCATAATCCATTTTTTGGGAATGTGGGGGTAGTTTTCCAGACTACTTTTTGGTGATTGGGGGTGCTAGAAATCTTATGGGAACCTAAAGAAGATTTCGAATTATGATCAAGTCCTGACTGGAGTATCCTATGAGGTTTGATCATCTGAGGCAGTAGTCTTTGAACTGTTCTGGATTTAGAACTCAGATATCTGGCCCATTCCTACTATCAGAGATATCTCTGGGGATCTTCCTTGGTCAAACCTGATTTTTCTAATGCAGAATGAATAAGCAGTCCCTCATTTCCTGTGGAAACAAAAGCAACACCTCTTCTCCATAGTAACATATCTTTTGACTTAAAATTTAAAGTCAAAGCATTTATATATATTGGATTAATCCAGCAGCATTGATAATCAAATGTTTTTTTAGTTTTAGCAGCTTTTGCTCCTTCCTCAGTCATCAAACAATTTAAAGACAACACAATAACATACAGTATCCAGACTCTCTGTGTATTTTTCATCTTTAAATGGCTTTATTTTAACCTCTATTTCTTTTATTTTTATTTTTAAATTTTGGATTTTGGAGACAGTGATTTTCTGTGTATCTTAGGCTATCCTGGAATTCACTCTGTAGACCAGGTTGTCACTGAACTCACAGGGATCCACCTGCCCTTGCCTCCCAATCCCTGTTGAGATTAAAAGTGTGGGCCACCACACATTGGACTTACAGAGATCTGTCTGCCTCTGCTTCCCAAGTTTTAGGATTAAATGTGTATACCACTCCACCCAAATACTCTTTTTTTTCTTTTAAAGACTTTATTATTTTTTCCCAAGCATGCATATATTTTTTAAATGCACAGTATATTGTTTAGAGGTTTTCTTTGTCTTTGAATCTATCTTTATTGTATATTTCTCTTTTTCTGATCATATGAATCTTTAAATTGCTTAGCGATTATGGCTAAGATTAAAACCATGGCTTTGACAGCTGGATCCAGCCTATTTCTTAGGTTTTTATTCTGAGAGTCTAGCCTCATGGCAGAGGTACTGGCTGGAACCATGCTTATTGCCACAACTCTATGGTGTTTCAAGGTCCCTGCCACCACCAAAAAGTATGAAGTCTGCAATTCATAAACATCATCTCAGTGTTTGGTGGCAGGGCCTCCTAAAAGTTCTACAAAGTTTCACAGATCAAGCTGAGTCAGGAAGTCTCTCTTAAATGAGAATGCTTGCCTCTAGCAAACAGAGCCCACCTGAGGAAGTGCTGCTATCAATAAGCCATGCTTAACTCTATTATTTTCTGTCTAGAATTACTTCACAAGCTCTCTCATGCTTTTTTGTGGATGCAGTTGCCCACACAATTATAAACATCATGAGCTTGATCATTCTTATTTTATCCTCAGAGAAGTTGGTTGATATGAGTGAAAAAACTTAGAAAATGCTACCAGAAAAAATAATTCTATCTTGAATGAAAAGTTACAAGTCTTAAGAATAATTCAGACAAGGACAAAGGAATTTAAAGGAGAGCCAACCTCAGCATTATATTATAAACTTAGAAAGAACAGTCCAAGGTCTTCAAGCAATCAACCTTAATTTATCCAGTTACCTTGCAGGAATAAATGCCAAATGACAGACATCCCTAAGATTGTGTATGTTTGGACTGGATTCCTGTGAAAATATTGTATTTTAGGAGATTTAAGGAAGCAATTGTCTCATATGGCATGCATTCACCTTTTGTGAGGCAGATGATAAATTCATGTTCAAGTAGTAACAGAATATCCCACAAAACTGGAAATATTTGGTTACGACAATGTTGGAACCTAGTCCTCAATTGCAGTGTATAATCTGGTAAAAAGATGAGGCTAGGTCATTGAACAATAAAGTAGCATTAGAGATATCAAAATCTCCCAAGATCAACTTCTTGAAGAGGACTATTATGCAGATGTAAAAAGACAGACTCTATATGATGACCATACCTTGACTCTATGCCATGAAGAAGGCTTGAATGCTTGGGAGAGAATTGAAGAATTTTGAAAGATTATCCCATTCCCCCAAGCTCTCCCCAATCCTCCCCTTCTCTCTTCTCTCTCCCCACCTCCCCTTCCCCCAATCTACCCCTACCCCCCTGCTCCCAACTTTTGCCCGACGATCTTGTAAACTTCCAAAATCCCAGAGGATAACTATGTTTTTCTTTGGGTTCACCTTCTTATTTAGCTTCTCTAGGATCACGAACTACAGGCTCAGTGTCTTTTGTTTATGGCTAGAATCCGCTTATGAGTGAGTACATGCCATATTTGAGAGGGTGGAAGGGTGGATATGGGAGCAGGAAAGAAGTTACTCTAACCAAGGGAGCAAATAGGGTTGGCTAGAGTCTTGGCTCTAGAGGGGTTCCCAGGTGTCCAAGGGAATTTCCCCAACTAGTTCTGTGGGCAGCAGAGGAGAGGGTGCCTGAACTAGCCTTATCCTATAGCCACACTGATGACTATCTTGCATATCACCATAAAACCTTCTTCCAGTGATGGATAGAGAGACAGAAATCCACATTGGAGCACTGGACTTAGCTCCCAAGGTACAAATGAGGAGCAGAAGGAGGGAGAACATGAGCAAGGAAGTCAGGACACGAGGGGTGTGTCCACCCACTGAGATAATGGGACTGATCTAATGGGAGCTCACCAAGGCCAGTTGGACTGGGACTGATGGAACATGTGATCAAACCGGACCCTCTGAATGTGGCTGACAAGGAGGGCTGACTGAGAAGCCAAGGACAATGACACTGGGTTTTGAGTGTACTGCATGTACTGGCCATGTGGGAGCCTAGTCTGATTGGATGCTCACTTTCCTAGACCTGGAGGGAGGAGGGAGGAGCTTGGACTTCCCACAGGGCAGGAATTCCTGACTGCTCTTAGGACTGGAAAGGGAGGGAGAGAGGGAGTCAATGGAGTGAGAGGGTATTGGGAGGAGGGGAGGAGGTGAAAATTTTTAATAAATAAAAAAATTGAGAGAGATATGAGTCAATTACTAAAGTTATACAGGGTCCAAAAGAAACTTTCACTGATTTTTTTTTTTACAAAGATTGACTTTAGCTATAAATAGAATGATACCAAATTAAGAAGCTAGACTAATAATAGTTGACAATCAGGCTTTGGAAACTGCTAGTTCAAAGTTCAAAAGGATAATTAGGCCTTTAAAGACAAGATCAGCGTTCATAGTAGAATGAACACAAGATGCAATCAATATTGAATCTTAGACCCATGATAATGGTTAAAGAAGAGTAGTTTCCAAAGGTTTGAAGAAAAATTAAAATGTCCAAAACTCAAAATGCATTTTAATTGTGGAAAACAAGAAAGGGGTTGGAAGCAGTTTGTTCTTAGAAACAATGTTTTTTTTTCCTAAGAATAATCCAAATAGAAGGTCCCTGGCTTTTATAGTTTGCAGAAGTTATTACAAAGACTGACATTGGACCAATGAATTCAGATTAACAAGGAACTGACAGGGTAACCATTTGTCATCAGGAAACATCTTGAGGTAAGCACTTGAAGGCCCCCATCTCAAATCTGGTTTAGTCATTCACCTTGGGGGATACTCCTGCCTAGTGCAATTAAACTACCTATTGTGAAAAACCATACTATTCTAGATAATGGAGCAGCTTAAAAGATAAAATAAAGTTTCAGGAGAAACCATAAAGCAAATATTATAAAGATTAGATTTTAGCAAAAAAGCCTTGATTAGAAGAAGTGATAGTTCATTAAATAGTGTGATCATTTATTAGAAACTAACTTATACAACTAAAAAAAATGCTTTCCTTTTGATCAGATATAACTTGTCAAAACAGAATCTTTCCAAAGTTAGGATCGGGGCAGAGATTTGTTTTTGTCTTTCTGGGGTAATGAGGGGATCCACCTAAGGAATCTGGAGATCACTGGACAAATGTGACTTTGGAAGGAAAAGGTCAAATCATCCAGAGAAAATGTCCTTAAAAAAGAGTAAATTTTCCTTTTGGTATACAGCATCTCCAATAGAATAAAATTTCTTAAATCTTCCCAAATGTGTATTTTTGCTTTTCTCTACAGACATATAATGCAATGGTCTATTTTTTAGTCCCAGTTCAGTTAAAAGTTAAAGTAGTTTTTGGAGTTGGAGCATGGTCCTCGCCTTCTCTTTACCCAAGCATATTTGCAAAATGAAAAATTCAAAATCTCTGTCATGTCAGAAAAGCCCCTCAAATGGAATAGAAGGAAAACAAAAATGAAGAAACTATTATATTGTCACTAATATCATAATACCTTGATTTTATTCTGTCTCTTTAAAACTTTTCTTAAGATATAAATATTATCTCAAAATTTATAAAATTAATATAGATTAAACTTTGTTATAATATTAATGATCATATAGAGTACTAACTAATTTTTACAAGGCTTATTGCATTTTGTACATGAATTTGGGTTTGAGTATCTATCAGGTAATTTCAAATTACATTTTTGTACTATGGATGAACATAACAAACTATGGTTCTTTAACCTCTTTGAGATCTGCTGCATATGACATTTAAAATATTTATGTCTCTGCAGTGACCCATGCCCATGCGTAAAGTAAACTTTTAAGGTCCAAAAGGAGGATTGGACCTCACAAAACGATTCCAGCAGGCTTATGATAGTGTCAGTGAGTCGACAAACACCACCCAAATATTAAATTTGGGCTACAAACTGCTCAGAACAATTTAAAGTTGGTTAGCAGAGATTTCCCAGCTTCAAACACTACTCTAGCCTGGATCTTGAGATAAGTCTTTCACTTTCCCACTACACAGAGACAAGATAGCAAATGATACAGTTAACTCTCACAATACTTGATAATTACAATTTTTTAGGGTCCCCTACAGATACCATCATCCCCAGACTGTGAGAAATAGTTTTGAGAACATAGTGCCCATATTCCCAAGAGGTAGAGTGGACAGCTTTTGGTCATTCAATGGTTTATAAATATCTATCATCATTTAGTGGAGTTAGTTACAAGTTGTTATTGGTAATGATCATTAACAAAGCAGATTACAATTGGAAATCTTATTTTGAAAAGAAAAAAGTGGGCACATAAAAATGATAGGATGAAAGGGTAGTTTATTGAATCTACTTTCAAACCAGAAAAGCAATTACTAGTCATTAAAATTTTATATTGATTTGGATTTTTGTATATTGTTGCAAATTTGAGGTTATTTTTGTTAGAACATATTGTACTTACATTTCTACTCATGTTTAAAATTTGGTATCTCTATAGCTCATTTAAAAATGTAATGCAAATTTATAGTCCTTGAAAGTTATTTGAAATGATATAGGAAAATAAAAAAATGTAGTTTAGTAGTTAATCACTATTATAATCAAATTTATAGTCATATAGTTATGGTTTTTTGGTCAACAGACAAATTTTAGGTAGAGAGGTGGTCTTCAAATTCTTCAGATTTGTACAAAATATGGCATTTAAGATGTTTTAATAACATAAGGTTCTTTTTTATTACAATGAAAAAATGTCTGCTTCTGGCAGCATTAACACGTCAGAGAAGATGATGGCCATTAAAGCAACTCCATATAGAGCTTACTTTCTTTGTGATGAAAGTTATACCTTGGGCAAGAAAATTACCTTGCTTTGACTGCTGACAGTATGCTGTCCAAATTGGACAAGCACGACGCAAAAGAAAGTGACTGCTGAACTTTGCCAAGACAAGGTAGGAAACCTCTTCAGAATATATTGCGTGACAGAAAAGTCTATCAGATATTTTAGGCCTGTAAGCCAAAGGTGAACACTCCAATGTTACAATGCCTTGGGTGAGTGCCCAGAAAGTCAGCTGTTTCTGTCATTTCTCTAATTTTTTGGAAGTCACTTTCTCATACTTTCTGCTTACTCAGGCAATATTATTTCCTTCTCAGGATTCTGATATAGTTGAGGATTAGACAATTATAGTTATCCTTACTAACAGATTCAGAAAGAAAATCACAAAAGAAGTGAGAAACATAAAAAGATAGTTTTGTGTTGGTAATTGCAAGTTAGAATAGGAAGTAACTTAAGTAAAACACTTTGAACTCACAAAAATAGGATAGATAATGGAGTATTTTCTCTAAATTTGTCAAATGTTAATGGACTAGATATTGTTAATGTAATTATTGCCTATATATAATTGAATACAGTTATTATACTTTTTGTTTATAGTTTTTCTGTTAGCTAAAACCTTTGCTTTTTATTTAGACAAAAGGGCAAAATGTTGCATGATGATAAAGTTTGCCTGAAGATAAAAGAATGTAGTTAGCCTCTAGTTAACCACAGAAGCCAAGCGGTTGTGGCTCACACCTTTAATCAGCAATAGGGAGGCAGAGAGAGAAAGTGATAAGGTAGACATACAGACAGGAAGCCCTTTTAGAGTGAAAAACATGAGAAGGAGGAAGCAACTTGTAGTTGTTCCTAGTTCTTTGGTTTTCCAGGTTTTTACTCAGATATCAGACTCATGGTTTTTATTGATGTGATTAATTAGACTAATGCTTAATTGTCACTTTATGACTATTTGTTATAATTTTGCTAGTAGTTTTGTAAAACTCATTTTTCCAACAACCAAATTTATCCAGTGCTGTATTAATTTCTGCTAGAGCTTTCATTAGTTATCTATCTGATTTCCCAGAATCCAGACAGCATTATCATATTCTTTTCTTTTGCATGATTTCTTCAATCAGTAGCAAATAAAACTGATGGTGTTGTGTTTTTAATTTTTCTAAATATTCATTCTTGAATCCCCAGGAATTCATTATATATTTAAATTTTAATTGTTTCCGTCCTGAAGCATATGTCAATTCTTTTCAAACTTATGTCAAGTAATGCTTCTAAATGGAAAGAAATATATCACTAAAGCCAGCATCAGAGAGAGGACATCTTTCTACTTTATACCCTCAAGATTTCCACATGTAGCTCTACTAAATTCCTCTAATCAACCTGCCTCAATTCCAAATGAGGAAATGCCATCCTCAGTTCTCCTGCAGTGTAGGTCACATCTCTCTTGGTGGTATTCTAACAGCTCTGTGGAAACTCAGATGCTCTGCTTTCCTATGGGTCATCTGTACAGAATGAGAAAAAGTAGAAGCAACATATGAAGAGTATTAGTTGTGGGAGATAAACTGAAAACAATACTTTCTAAATCAAGATAATAATTTAAAGGTATATTCACATTTTGTTTCATATTTTACTCACTGTAAACCTATTTTTAGGATGAGATAGTTAGTGATCTTGTATAATGTCCCTTCATTTGTCATTGTATTTTTGTGTTATTGAAAATAAATTTTCTAAAAGTTCAAATATGTTTTTTTTTGATTTTTGAACAGAGATTAAAAAATTTTATTTGAGATCAAGGATACCATTAGTTAGAATTTATATACATAATTATCTTTTGTCTTATTTACTTTAAAAATTACAGAAAATGCTGAAGTTAATTTTAATTGTGTTAAAATAGCTTACTTTAGGCTGTCAACTATTTTAACTGATTTAAAAAACTGATGTATCTGCTGGTGGTGGTGGAACACACCTATAATCCAGCATTTGGGAACCAGAGGCAGGTGGATATCTGTGAGTT
This sequence comes from Myodes glareolus, assembly GCF_982192425.1. Classification (NCBI taxonomy): domain Eukaryota; kingdom Metazoa; phylum Chordata; class Mammalia; order Rodentia; family Cricetidae; genus Myodes; species Myodes glareolus. The sequence continues at coordinate 9,128,128 of NC_142050.1, forward strand.
TGAGGCCAATCTGGTCTACAAGAGTTCCAGGACAGACTCCAAAGCTTCAGAGAAGCCCTATCTCTAAAAAAACCAAAAAGAAAAAAAGAAAAAAAACTGATGTATCCAATTACATACATATATATTTAACAGCAATTAAAGAAAAAGTGGCTATGAATTTGAGCAAAGAAATGACCCTGGGGGAGTGTAGAGGAACAGGATTAGAATAATGATGCTCAAAAAATTAAATAATTTTTTAGGCAACTTGGTAGGAAATTTCAAAGGACCACTCCTATTCTTTCTTTCTAGTGTTTAACACTTTTAGTATAGATGGGAACTTTGATATGCTTCTGCCCCCATTATGACTGTGACTGAATGTATGATTCTTAAGAGGATTCTTAAGAGGGTTGCACTGCATTCTCTCCATATGGGGAGCTTCCTCACCATACCGGAAAGATACTTACTCAAAGCATACACCCTGATCCTCTGATTCCGAAATCCTTTTTGACTCTCTTGCAGAATATTCCCTAAATCTTATCTGCTTGAGTCGGTCTTAACTGCAATTGAATGGTAGTTGGTTACTTCCATGATATCTATTCCACTTTTGAGCACATGCACCTTAGCAGTCTTGTCATTGCTGTGGTGGGTAGCTGTACTATTCTTACCAATATTTCTTGCTTTTATCTCTTGACAGTTCATAAAGCACCTTAAGTTACTATGAGAGTTAGTCCTCAGAAAAGAGGCTTCCAGGTCAGTTATAGCTAGATTCTATTGTATCAAAACCATATGGTATTGTCAACAAGAGTCTCTTCCTTGCAAGTTCAGGATGATAACTAAGGGCAATTGCAACAGCCTATATTTTGGACTTCTCTGACTAGCAACAGTTATGATCCATAGTACAACAATTTCTTTACTCTATTTGTTTGTTAGATGTTCAAGGGTAAGCAGTAATACTATGCTCTTACATGTTTTCTACTGTAATACCCTGATTTCCAAAGACAAAGAGGGAATAAAGCTACTTTGCCAATAGTTAAAATCTTCAGTACTATGAGCCTAATACCTCTCATTCTATTAGTTGGGTTCCTTGGTTAGATTTTTACAGTTATCTAAGGTAAATATGGACCCCCAACTTTTCTGTGAGAATCAGTATCCTATAGTAATATCAGATGTGAGTCAATCAGGGAAAATTTTGGAAGATAAGTTTTGTCTAAAATGATTTGCACTCTCAAAAAATATTTTCAAACAAAGCAAGACTCAATACAAGGATTCTTTCTTTCTTCAGTGTATCTTTTGTCAAATATTTTAAAAAAGCTACAATCAACACAATATATGCCATGGTCACAAAATTAAGAGGAACATTATATGTGAAAATTCAAAATTTAATATATTATTAGAGGAAAATACAAGATTAAGTGATGATTAGAACACCATACTATAACCAAACACAATTTTCCTCCAAATCCTTATTCTACCAGGTTAATATATATGTTATTGAAATCAATCATAAATGAAAAGGAATATTTCTAATAAATTAACAAATTGATAGTTATCATTCATATAATATCCTTGCTTATTGTGGCCTGTTTATAGATATACACACATGTACACAATGATATTGTGTATTCTACTCTTATCAGTCACTTTTCATGTCAAGAAATATGAATATTTCTGTGAACAATATTTTTATATTAATATAATTAATGAAATTTGAAAAATATTTTATTTCCAGAAGAATTTCCAAAATCTTTTTCTCCAACACCTTTTGACCCAATTTTGGATCAGTATATAAATACTTGTCCAACGGGTTTCTCTGCAAGGTAAGCCCCATGATAATAGTGTCTACCTTGGTAAGTTCCAATGGATCTCAGGACAGCATTGAATACTGCTGAAATTGAAAGGCCTGCGTGTGCTCTTCTCTCTCATAATGTTGGTGATTCTCTTGGTGGATGATTTACTTTAACGGTCACTCATGGTACAGATGTTATCATTCCTAGAAAATACATTTTTTTTTCTCTCCAGTTTTCCCCGTAGGTTTCTTTTGGAACCTAGGTTTCCCAGGTTTCTTATCTGGAAATACCAGCTGTCACCCAAGACCCCGGAAAATTTTCTGATTCACTGCTGGCACTATAAGAGGCAATAAAAGATTAATGGGCATATTTAAGAAAGCAATATGGGGGGGCATTAACTATATCTCCTAATTCTGAAAAAAATATTAGGCTGGAAAAATACTACCTTACAAAAGTTTATCCTTTGTCGAGAGGCTTAGGCATGCAGGACCCTTGTATGGGACAAGAGAACAATTGAAAAAAATACAAGTTAACCATATGCATGTAATTGAAGGCATATTATCCCTATTTCTGTAAATATACTTTGCTACATTTTGAACAATATTGTTATTGAAAATGTGTCCTTGTGTGGGAGCCCACAGATGTGAGTCCTGTTCCATTTAACTAAAAGTCAAAGTTATTGATATTAGGTATGGATACAAGCAAGACATCTTGACCTAGGGTGTGTTTATTTGGTGTTTTGGACAATAAGATGGCTCGTAGAGGTGGGATAGAGGTGAATCTGCTCCACCCTGAAACTAGGTCAGAGAATTCAAACCTATTCCTCCTTCTTCATTTGAAAAATAGGAGGTTTGTGTTTAAACTATGGAGTAGCTGCCTACAGGATACTTGGCCTAAGGTGTGTTTGCTTCATATTCTGCCCAAAACATCAGAATGTTTAACTTAGGAATTAGGGGCTTGATGTCACAAGCATTGAGACAAGTGACTGTTCTATTTATTCTTTATGTCTTGTTAAAGCAGTCTTTTGCTTTCTTCTCCCCCTTCACATTTTGAATTGGAGTATAAAACAAATATATGGAAAATAAATGTGGGAAGATTCATGATGTGGGATTCCCCCTCATGATGCTGGGAATACCACTGGATAATGAATAGAGATGCTTTGGGCCCATTGCAGCACAGAATAGGGCTAGGCAGAAATTCCAAGCAGATAAAGGTGGAGAGACAGAGTGTGGCCATGTAGTTACCCAGAGGAAAAAGACACCTGGGAACCTTACCAGTAAATCACGAGCTTGACGGTAAAATATAAAATAATAAAAATCGGTTAATTTAAGAAGCAAGACCCAGCTAGAAATACACTTAAACAGTACTACAAATAATATACTTTTTGCATGATTATTTCAAGTCAGGGCAGGCAGGAATGTCTGCCAAAAAGATTGGCACACCAACATGTTTCAGCTAATTCTTCATAAAACCTGAGAGAGCTTGGAAAGAAATTCTAGTCACAAAAGCTCGGCTTCTTGGTAGCCGTCAACATTTTTTTTGGATGGACTTTGTGTGTTGGTGGCGAGATTCAGAGATGTCCTCCCGACTCAGTGTTGGCAGCAAAAAACCCCACACAACTCCTTTAAGAAGGCTTCCAGGCCTACGCTAATTGTATGAACTGCTCTGGCTCTTTCAGGACACCTAGCATTTAAATGGGATTTGTGAGCAGCATGTTACAAACTGCTTAATGGCACAACATAGACCCACTGCATGCTTGGAACTGGTGTCGTGTGTACTGCTCACAGAGGTGGTGAACATGCCTCCACCATGTGGGCGGAGACAAAAGGCAAAGCAACCTTAGTCTTAGCCACATCTACTTAGCATTTAAAAAAAAAGGCACTCCTGATCAGAAAATAATTATAGATATGCAATAAAGACAGATTCAGACAGAAATAAACCTCTGAACAGGTCACAAGGTGCTTAAAAAATGTTTGTAGATTTGAGAGAAAGAAGGAAAAAGTATAGACAGTTATGATTGGAAATAATAGTTTAAGAAAATTAAACAAAGTTGTTAAAGAGGCATAGTACAGACAGTTATAGATTAAAGAAGAAAAAAATAAGCCACATAAACATGAAATATAAATAGACAGTCTGGATTATGTATATTATTGTGTTTTCTTTGAAGTTTTTGACTATGGATGAGCTAAGTACAGAGAGACATTTCATTGTCTGGGTTGCTAAGCTAAACCAACACACACATACACACACACACACACATATGTTTAAAGGTATCTTGACTTAAAAATTTGGATTTAAGTGTATGTTCCTTTTAAAGAGAGGTTGTACTTTGGTTTCCACAGAGGACGAGAACCTGTGGATTCACTTATGGCAACAAATGCAAGCTGGTGCAGCTCCTGTGAAAACCAGTGTGGAAGCTTTTCAAAGAGCTGAAAAGTGATCTACCACAAAATGCAGATATTCCATGCTTAAACATGCATCAAAAAGACTTTGCATATTATTATGGAGTTACCTGCAATGATATGTTTATTGTAGCTTGTTTGTCATTTACAGAAATTGGAAATAGCCTGAATGTTCATCAGGTAATGAAAGGATATTGAAAATGTGCTACATTCACACAATTTAATATTATTTAGTCATTAAGAAATATAGAATAATACTTTTTCAGGAAAATGGTTGAAACTAAAAGCAATCATCCTGAGTGAGGCAACTCAAGACCCAAGTGGCAAATATTTGATATTTGTATATAGATGTTAGCTTGTAAAACTCCTTTTCCTATCAATTTCTGAGCTATCTATCAACTATTAACTGTAGTTATATATTTGATTGAAATACTAATGAACTTGCATGGAATCACATTTCTCTAGTTTCCCATGATTCAATATTTAATATGGAGAAAGAAGAAGAAGGAGAAGATGACAAAGAAGAAGAAGAAGAAGAGGAAGAAGAAGAAGAAGAAGAAGAAGAAGAAGAAGAAGAAGAAGAAGAAGAAGAAGAAGAAGAAGAAGAAGAAGAAGAAGAAGAAGAAGAAGAAGAAGAAGAAGAAGAAGATCTTGTCCTAGAGGCTGGGTGGTTCATTAGGTCACACAGCTTACCCTCTAGTCCATTTATATTTACATGCAAGTGTTCATTGTCATGAGCCCTTGGTTGAACTCTAGGCTTCTGGCTTTTACTATGCCACTGATAATAGACTCTCACTCAAGCTCTACTTTGATATCCTTTTGTTGTCCTATGTCATGGAGATTCTACTGTTTTGGTCCTACATTTTAATCTCCTTTACCTGCTCCAAGAGTTTATGAATGAGGTGGATGTTGGGGTGGGCCAACTCATAACCCTGTTTCTGAAATTTGTGTGGTAGATAGCTGGGTTGATTAGACTGCCAGGTGCCCTTTCTTGTCACTAACATGGGAAGATCTACATCACTGACTCAACTAGTTCACCTGATACAGCTTGTAACAAGGAGGGAGGCCAGTTCTCCTGCTCTCAGGTCCTCAGATATGTGCCACCACACTCGTAACACTGTTTTGTCCAGGTGAGGTACAAGGACTTCCATTCTTACAGAAGAGGTCACATGCATTTTTGAAAATGTTTCAATGTAGTCACATCTTAAGCTTTATTGTAATAATTGTTATCAGTAAACTTCTTTAGAAAGTTATACAGTACTTATATATGTTTAAAATACACTGCCTGGTGTCAGACTTTAGATTATGTATGGTGGTTCTCAGTCTTCCTAATGCTGTGATCGTTTAGTATAGTTTCTCAGGTGGTGACCCACAACCATAAAATTATTTTGTTGCTACTTCAAAGCTATATGTTTGCTACTGCTATGAATTGCAATGTAAATATCTAATATGCAAGATACCAGATATGTAATCCCCAAAGTAGTCCTGACCTGATTGAGAGCTACTGCTTTAGAAATTAGAACCAACACATGCACACACACACACACACACAAAGAAAACTAAATAATGTTGAACTGGACTTTCTTTCTGCCTCATGCGGATCATTAGTCTTGCAGCCCTGGCATTTCCAGAAAGTAATATGTTACTCCATAAAACATGGTTATAAATGCTAGTTAATGTGAGTGATTGCATTCTTTTGTTTTACTTTATATTTATATTCCAATGTAAGATTATAATGGAAAGTATTCCAGGTAAATACTTGGGTTATTTATTGTAATGAAGGCATAATGTCTGTCAAACAAAAGGAGAAGAATTCATGAGAATGATGTGGATTTAATACAGTGCTTACAGGCTTACAAATAACTATAAACAACTGGGATTAAGGCATCTTCTCAGTGCTAAGACCCTGACTACAGAAAGAGAGTGACAATCTGGTATAATCCAGTTACAATAGATTAATTCCATCCATTTCTTCTGTCTTTGTTGTAGCCAGATAAATGTCTAAAATTACATGATAAATTGCATTTCCTGAACTTAAGTCACTTTGTCTTGGTTACGGGGCCATGGAACAATAGCACACAGTAGAGAGAAACTCAATATAACTTAATGAAGTGACAGATAACAAATCTAAACTCTACCCAAAGAGCATGAGAGTTAAAGCTCCAAAGGGAAGCTGAGTTGTTGTTGTTTATTAAGTAGAAAAGTGGATCTGAGTTGTGAGTGTATATAAAATAATACATTATGATCATTTAGCATTCCATTTCTGAATTAACACCATCTACAAATATAATCAAGCCAGATGCATGTGTATACCATACAAATGACAAACAGATTGCCTATTTTTTTGTAGGTGAAGAGAACATCCACATTCATCTTGAAAGCTCTTTTGTGTGAAAGTGGTAAATTCCTATATACGGTCACCAAATAAGTTTGAAAGCACAACTGTATACACACATACATACATACCCATATACACACATCTTTGTATGTATCTTTATAAGAAAATATGCTAATGCAAAGCAACACTAACTTTGTGTGACTTAAAATAAAATAATTGGCACACTTTAACAACTGGCCACTTTATGATATGGTAACCTGAGCATATCAATTTGATTAAAACTGAACATAGGGTTATAGAATTACCGACAAATGCCTCTTTAAGAGGACATTATGTGAAGGATGCAAGACCATAGGACCAAGTAAAGAAATGTTTCTAGAGCTGGTCACATGATAAGGACACTTTCGACAGATTCTTCACATTATATGTAAATGGTAAAGAAGTCATCATCTGATTTAAAGACTGAGAAGTATTTAAACTACAGAAGAAAACACAATGAAGATCACAGATACAAACAGTAGTCCTTTGTTTCTTCAATAACAAGCCCTGGTTATTTTAACACTCACAAAAGGATAAAATAACATTTAAGAGACAAAGGAAGAATAAAATATTTAGAAATCATGCATGTGAACAGTATAAAAAACAAAAACAAAAATTACCAAAACTTTTTCATTTTCTTTTTTTTTCTTTTTCTGTCTTTGAAGACCATAGATCCTAGGATCAGCTTGAGATGTGTTGTGGGAGGGCACTTGTTCGTTTCTGAGCTGCTTGGCAGCTCAGGCCCGAAATAATCACACAGAAACTATATTAATTAAATCACTACTTGGTCCATTAACTCTAGCTTCTTTTTGGATAACTCTTACATATTAATTTAACCCCTGTTCTAGTAATCTGTGTATCACCATGTGTCTGTGGCTTACTGGCTAAAGTTCTGTCTGTCTCCGGTGGAGCTACATGACTTCTCTCTAACTACTCCTTCTTTCTTTCCTGCCTACCTCTATTTCCAGTGCAGACCCAAGATTGTTTCTTTATTCATTAATGGTGATCACCATCTACAGAGGGAAATCCCACATTAGAGATGTGAGACTCTAACTAACCAACAATCATGTACACACCTGAGTAGGATTAAGTACCTCAACACCTGCAATGAATTTAAAAATCAAAAAACAGATGAAAAAATGGTTATGTGCTTGCATATTTATAAGGGCCATGATGACATAAATTTTTGAAATCTCTTGAGGAGATTTAAATAAATATATCAAAACAGTAGGGAAAACTGATAAGTTTTTGAAGATAAATTAATACAGTGTGATATATCAAAGTTGTTTCTAAAAATAGGTCTTATTTTTTTCAGGGTATTGTATTTTCTCATATCATGAAATGAAAATTGACAGAAAGACATTCAGCACAATGAAAATGCCCAACATAATTAAAGTTTCTTATTACTGAAATAAAGGCAGTTAAGATAAGTAACATATTTACTCAGCCTATAATGATTAGTTGTACATGCTTTTGTAAAATAATAAATATTATTATTTTTAGAAAATTATCTCTCATGTATGAATTGATAATAGATGTTAATGTTCTAGATTTTGTTGAATGAAAATAGTTCTGGAATTTATTATGCACATCTGACTGAGGTTGGTTGCAATGCTTTTACTTGGATTTTGTAAACTGGAAGTAAAACAGAACTGGAATTATGACGGTTTCCATCTGACCACGTGGTTTGTAGGTGACAAGACTAACAAGACAAAAGTCCTCTCTATGCAAAGGTTCTCAGTTCAGTCTATTTGCCACTACTTTCATGTCCTGCTTAAATTGTCACCTACCTGAGCCGAGTCAACGCCTCATTTCTACAGTCATATACCTAGCCTTTCCATTGCTTTTGTAACTCAACTCAACAATGAGGTTGTGTCCAAATTCCAAGCCTGGCTTGGAAGCTCCAGCAACTCTCCAGCTGGACTTGTCCACATATAATCTAATCACTTCAGTGACTCTTTACATCTATAACAACTCCTCCTTCCTGCCTCCACTAAGGTCTCTTGGAACTCTCTCAGCTAGCTGTGTTCTAAAATGTTGGTAACTACTCCTACAGTAGATAGGTATGTTGGTAGGTAAATGATTTCTCTAGATATATAGCTTAGATAGGTAGATGATAGATAGATAGATAGACAGACAGACAGACAGACAGACAGATAGATAGATAGATAGATGTAGGTAGATAGATGATAGATAAATGGAAACAGACATAAACAGACAGACATACAGATAGATTGGTATCTATTTAGATAGATGAATAATATCTAGATTTACTGTAACATGAAAGGTCATATTAGTAGAGTTTAGATTGGAAAAACGTATGTTTACCAACTAGGTATTAACTATATGGTTGCCTGGAAAATTGTGGCAAAGAAACTGACATAGGTTTTTAATTATTATTATTCAATAAATTTGAGCAGTTTGGAAAGATACAAATGTTCCTGATACAGTACTCACATTACAAGTCATGACTTGGATTGTTCATTGACTGGCAAATTCTAAGAGGCAAAAAATTGGCCTCTTTGCAGTACTAAGCAAAAAAAGAAACATTAAGGAAGCAGTGAATACTAAATGTTTCAAATTCCTGAATGATTATTTCAGATTTAAAGATTTGGATTTTTAAATTTTTGTTTATTATAATTATTACTGTGTTCATTATTTGTCAGAGGGGTGTGGGTATGTGGGGGGGTATGTGATTGTATTTGTGAGCACTTGTATATATGCAGGTGTTCCATGGTGTGCCTGGTAGTCAGAGAACAACTTGCTGAATTAATTATCTTCTACCACCTTGTGGGATTCACAGACTGAACTTAAGTAGACAGGTCTACAAGCAAGTGCATCAAAGAACTGACTACCTTTACAGACATCAAATTCTAAACATTAAAAGTAATTACCTCAGTGCATTGCAAAAGCTAATAAAATTTTTGGTAATATAAATACAGCTATAAAATTATTGTGCCAAAGAAAGAATATTACTTCTTTCCATATGGAGACTTGAACCAATGTCTTTAGATGGGGCAGGCAAGTGCCTAATTATTTATTTACAACTCCAGAGCCAATGGAATAAGCCCTACATTATTTTACTCAGATTTCAAAGAAAGAGAACACAATTTGTGCATACTATGAATTTATACTCAAAAGATATTAACACCATTCAGTAACATACTTGAGATATATAGCAGGCTTTCTTTGGGGCCAACAATTAGCTCAAAAATCATGGCTTGGACATTCATCCACTAATACAAGGAGACTGATCTAATGAGAGCTCACCAAAGCCAGCTGGACTGGGACTGAGTGAGCATGTGATCAAACCGGATTCTCTGAATGTGACTGACATGGGGACTGTCTGAGAGACCATTGATAATGGCATTGGGACTTGTTTCGTCTGCATATACTGGCTTTTGGGGATCCTAGTCTGTTTGGATGCTCACCTTCCTAGTCCTGGAGGGAGGGGGGAGAAACTTGAACTTCCCACAGGGCAGGAAACCTTGACTGCTCTTAGGACTGGAGAGGGAGGAGGAAGGGGAGTGGGGGGAGTAGGAGGGTTTTGGGAGGAGGGGCAGAAGTGGAAATTTTTATATTAAAAAAAATTTTAAAAAATCATGGCTTGGAGACTTATTGTTACTGATGAATGTTCAGCCTTATCTTATGCTTGTCCCACTAGCTCCTATAACTTAATCTAACACATATCTCTTCATTTGCATTCTTCCTTGGGGTCCTTTACCTTTCTGTTCTTCTGTACAGCCTATTTTCTTGCTTCTCATGTCTGTCTGGCAGCTACCTGGCTGGTTTGCCCCAGGTGTCTCCCTCTCTTTCTCGTCTATGTTCTTCTCTCATTCTCTTCTCCCTTCAGCCTAGATTCCTCCTCCTTATTCTCTCTGCCTGCCAGACCCAACTATGCTTCTCCTTCTTACCTACTGATCATTCATCCTTTTATCAGACCCATCAGGTGCCTTAGACTGGCAAGGTAAAACAACAACACATCTTTACTTAATTAAACAAACACAGCATAAGCAAATGTAATACATCTTTTCCTAGTTAAAGTAATATTTCACAAGAGGGATAAATGAAACTTTAGCTTCCAATCCAGAAATCCTTAGCTTCTGCACAATTTATTTTCAAAAGAGATTTCAATGATTTGTAACCATGTACTGTATAGTAATCCTTCGTATTTCACAGGACACATTCAAGAGTTGGTCTGGATGGCTGAAAGCATAAATAATATAAAACCTACAAGACCATACTCTCTATTTGTCCTCTGCATTCATATCTATCTGTTGTTTAACACACGAATTAGATACAGTAAGAGGTAAACAGTAATAAGTGAGAGAACAAAAGTAATGCAGCAAAATAAAATATTTTAAAGTCGTGAATTGTATTTCTTATTACTTCTGGATGTTTCCTTTTAACATTTTTTTATTATAATTGACCACTGAGAAAAAAATCTGGATAAGTGACATTCACAAAAATCATGATAAACTCTTCAAGAATAAACACATACACACACATTTACAGATACAGAAAAACTCAAAAAGATCTGTAAAGGTTAGGAGTCTGTTAGATAAGAAGATACCATATTGAAAAGAGCATGATGTTTTTCCCTTAAAATTCAAGTTTTAATTGCCTCAGCCCCAGAACAACAATAAATCTGAGAAATAAAATTTATATAGATTTTATGACCCTATTTACTCTGTTAATCCTCAAAATATACTTACTTAAGCAACTGTTCTGTCTCATATTTATGCTACCTATGAGTTAGCAAGAAAAGATGGAAGATTTTGTATTAAAATATGTTTGAAATTAGACACAATTGAAAAATTATTTCAATTTAATTTAAATGCAATTCCACCAAGAGGTATTTTAAAGCAGTGTGCAGCACATGGGATTCCATAGGCTTTAATTTGACTTAGTTTGTGTATGGCACAGAATTATTCATTATAGACCTTGAACATATAATAAGTACTTGGTGAAAAATATCTCTGTGTGTGGGTGTCTGTGACCTTTACATATATCATGTTATTCTTTAGATGAGAATATTATAGATGCTTAAAAATTCCTAAAGTATATAGTATTTTATGGAAAAGATTAAACATCAAGCTTAAATCTAACTTATAGCTGAATTACAATGCTAAACATAATTTGAAAAATTGCCTGAGTTTAAATTTAGCAAGTTGGAATCATTTTACATCTTACCAGTATATTTTTATTAACTTTTTTCAATTCAACACTCGAAAGTGTTTTTCTTCTCTTTTTTGTAATGGTCAAATGTAGAGGGAACAAGCGAAAAAATACAATAATAGAAAATCTTTTATTTTTGATTTAAAAAATTTAGTCTTAAACTTTGACTCTGAAATCTCCAGTTCATTTAGCTAGGTCAGTTTATTTATTTAATTATTCAAGTGTTTCTTCATTTATGCAGTATGCCAGAGTCCTGTCCTGGATGTGTGATTACCATAAGGACACAAATAAGTCAGATGCAATTGTGAAATGCTTTGCTGCTTCACACAGACATTGCATTTTTTAATGTATGAAATATTAGTGACAATTCTATGTTGCTCAAGTCAGTTTATGCTATTTTTTTAGAAGCTGAAGATATTGGAATCATTTTGTAGATATTCATTATGTTTAATGAAGTTACATGTATTTTAAATGCAATGCTATGATACTCTTTTTTTATTGATTTGTATTGAGCTCTACATTTTTCTCTGCTCCCCTCCCCTTCAACCTTCTCCCAAAGACCCCATGCTCCCAATTTCCTCAGGAGATCTTGTCTTTTTCTGCTTCCCATGTAGATTAGATCTATGTATGTCTCTCTTAGGGTCCTCTTTGTTGTCTAGCTTCTCTGGGGTTGTGATTTGTAGGCTGGTTTTCTTTGTTTTATGTTTAAAACCACTTACGAGTGAATACATGTGATAACTGTCTTTCTGGGTCTGGGTTACCTCATTCAAAATGATGTTTCCTAGCTCCATCCATTTTTTTCTGCAAGTTTCAAGACGTAGTTATTTATTCTGCTGTGTAGTAATCCATCGTGTAAATGTACCACATTTTCCTTATCCATTCTTTGGTTGAGGGACATTTAAGTTGTTTCCAGGTTCTGGCTATGACAAACAAAGCAGATATGAACATAGTTGAGCACATGTCCTTGTGGCACAATTGAGCATCCTTTGGATATATACCCAAAAGTGGTTTTACTGTGTCTTGAGGAAGGTTGTTTCCTAATGTTCTGAGAAATTGCCACACTGATATTCAAAGGAGTTGTTCCAGCTTGCATTCCCACCAGCAATGTAGGAATGTTCCTTTTTACCCCACAACCTCTGATACTCTTCTTGATAGATTATAATATACTATAATTGATACTTGTATGTAGAGAGAAACTGAGAACTTCATATGACTTGATTTGATTCTTGCTTATTACAATGATGTAAATCTGAAGTTGCAATATCTATGAATCATCTTTCAATCAAACACAGATAAGAATCAACCATAATATGAGGACCCATAGACCAGAAATTGTTGAAAAGTTCCTCTGAGTATAGCCAAGAGCTCAGTGGAGCACCATACAGGCCTTTGAGAGTCACAGTCTATGTGGAACATAAAGACACAACTAACCTTATTCTTTGCTAACTTAGAATTTTGTTTCATTCTAGGCCATCTTTTTGATACTGTTGGGAAATGCCTTATGGTGAGAGCCTACCAGTGTTTTCTTTTGTGGTTTCAGTTAGTCAAAATAAGTAGTCAAAATTATGTCTGCAAACATTTACCTTGTCAGAAATTCCCATTGGATCTACAGGAATAGCAGGACTTCATTGTGTGTTGATTGTGAATGGGCTGGTGGATACATTTAGACCATTTGACATAATTAATGATCCTGTATTGTACACAGTCAAAATCTGTAGCTGGAAGTTCCTTGTCTGGCATGGATCCACAGTTGCTTTTAAAATAACCACTCAAATGCTTAATATTACTACAAACTGTTTGACCTATTAGCTCGAGCTTATTCTTAACTAGCTCTTATAACTTAAAAAAACCTATTTCTATTACCTATTTCTGTTATTTTATATTTTACTATGAAGCTTGTGACGTGTTAGCTCATATCTTGCTTTCCTGACTACTGCTGGTAGTCAGTAGTGCCTCAACTCCACCTTCTTTCTCCCTTTATCTTTGCTTGGATTTTCCATCTAGCTATTTTCTGCCCTGCCATAGGTTAAAGCAGCTTTATTCATCAACCAATAACAACAATACATGTTCACAGTATACAGAAGGATATCCCACATCACAAATCATTATCATCTATAACACTTGGGGGGTTCTTTTTTCTTAACTGAGTCATAAAATAATTATTGCAAACAAAAACGAACAGAATGTTGCATAAAAGTTTTCACTGCTGAAGGAAAGAAAAGAATATTGCACTTCTGGGTAAATTATCTTTGGTATCCGTTCTCTTTCTTCAGTAAGTATGCATTAAGCTTCAGAAAAATAAACATACTTAATGTATTAAAAAAGGGACAACTTGAGTTATATTTAAAATGCCTAATTGAAAATAAACACTAACAACCTAGGTGAATTCTACTGCAGCTTTCTTCAACTCACATATTTTACAAATAATATATACAGAAAATAGGACTTTTGGGACAAGTGTATGGAAGTTTCAATCTGAGAATAATGAGTATATTATTCAGTATACACTAAAAACACCTTTCTTGCTTTGAAGTCCAGGTTGCAGAGTTTAATGTAATAATTATGCATGTAATGCTATCTGTACACTTTAGGTCATCAGTGATGTGGAGCTGTAATGCATTCCTCGACATCCCTCTGAAATAGAAAATGGGAGACCATGCCATTCGCAGGATTCTCAGTGTTCCTGCAAAACACATGAGAAGCTTTTTGCTGATTGGCAAAACTTCCCCTGAGAAATGTACTTTTGAAAGCTTCAAAGCGTGTTAAAGATTTCCAAATAAATGGATGTCTGCAGTCCATACTGTACTTCAATCAGATGAGGATGGTTGTCATGTCAAATCTCCACAGGCTACCGTTGCTCGGGTTTCCTGGTTAAGAAATTCTACTCAAGAAGAATGAAACCTAAACTTTCATATTACAGCCTGTAGAACAAGTGCCAATGACATTCGGGGAATCTTTTCACTGAATCTCAGTGGATTTGTTTTAAAACGGCCTCACTCTTGAAAGACAGGTATCAGATAGGAGAGTTCTTCAAGCAGAAACCTATTTCCTCTTCATAGTATAATCTGCAGTATGAAAGGTTGTCCAAAATAATCACAGAAGACAGACAAGGATGTTAGCACTGCAGAAATTTTAATCAGTGTGCAATTCCTCATAATCTTCTTATGAAATCTGCATATAAAACATGTATATTTGAAAGTTTTCTGGTAGTACTTACGGATAAAGTGCATGTACAAATATTCAACCTGAATAAAACTGTTGCAAATACAATTTAGAAAAATAGATGAATATATATTTGTTTCTAATTTCCATCATACTCAACAACTAAATCATATAAAAATAAAGGTCAGCATGGACTCATTTAAAATGGTATAATTGATTTACATGATATTTTGATATTATATCATTATTTTCTACTTAATAACCTATGAAAATTGTTGTGTAAGTCATAAACTTGTAAGAGAAGAATCCAGTTATTTACTTAAAGTGAAATAAATAGATGTAAATGATATTCCAAATTTGAGATTTCAATTCCAAAATTTTCAAGGACAAATTGTACTAAAGTTTTAGTAGAAAAATACTTCGACATAAAGATACAATACCTTCAATTATCATATAATAGTAATTGAGTTAAAATTTTTGAGATAACTATCAACCCTTTGAGGGAAACATACCTCTGCAAAGTAATAGAAAGTGAAAGTTTATGAGTGAATATGTTTTTATGGGTATAGACTTTAAAAAAATAAAAAGCACACTGTATCTCATTTACTGTGATAGTTATGTTTTCTCAGTGTTGCTTTATACACAGAACTGTTCTGAAAACATTTTCACAATTTTTCCATCAAATAGTCTAACGTGTCTACTGTACAATAGCAGTGTGTCAAATTTAATATTTGTTTAAGTTAGGAGGATTCTCATTTCACCCTCAATACATTCTATGGAACAGATGTTGACATTAATGAAACATAAGAATAGAGAAGAAGTTAGCGTGTTATACCTCAGGACGACGCAGCACAGGCTGGAGCTCTGCATCTGGGGCCCAGAGAGTCCTCTTAGTTGCTGACACATTGCTGTGGCTTTAGAGAGACCTTACTTTAAATACATTTTTATTTTTTCCCCTCTTTCTTTCTTCATCTCTTCCTTTTCACTTTTTGAGGCAATGTTTCATGTGAGTGGGCTCTGACGGTGGCCTTTGATCCAGGGTGGCCACACAGCAGAGAATGATTTGAAGAGAGTGCAATGTTAATTATTCCTAATTTGAAAATTACAATTCCTATACATGAATAGAATTACAGCACTAAAGACCACAAATAAACATAAATTTTATGTCATTTAAATAAAAATATCAATAGGGCAAATGGTCCTAAAAATATCTAAATTCTAAATCATTCAATGACAATGCGTTCTTTAAAAAAATTAGCTGTACATGGGTGTATAATCTTGTACTCAGCACTTGGGAGGGTCAAAGAGGAAAATCTAGCATTTAGCATAATTCTCTGTAGTATTACTAATATCTACTGAGAACTTTCAAACTCCTTTTGTATTTAAAAGGGAGTGATGTTATTAATCTTATTTTATAACATTGACATTAACCACCATCTCTGATTATTATAATTTTTGTTTCTAGTATCCAACTATACCCTTCCCATTACATTTCCTTTTAGTTCTTCCTTTTTTGTCTATTTTGATTTGGTTAAGTCTGTTGCTTCAAAAAATTTTTCCTGTGCCGGGCGGTGGTGGCGCACGCCTTTAATCCCAGTACTTGGGAGGCAGAGGCAGGCGAATCCCTGTGAGTTCGAGGCCAGCCTGGTCTACAAGAGCTAGTTCCAGGACAGGCACCAAAAACTACAGAGAAACCCTGTCTCGAAAAATCAAAAAAAAAAATAAATAAATAAATAAATTTTTCCTGCTTTATGGTGGAATAAAGCTTCGTTATCTTCCTATCTATCTATCTATCTAGCTATCTATAAAATGTTTAATGTGCTTTCTATTAAAATTAGTTACTTAAGACTGTTAGGCAAACCTTCTACAACTAAACTATATGTCCAGTCCTCTTAACACCATATTTTTAAAATAATTCATCCATTGAAAGACTTCCTGATTAAGTTCACATATTGGCAATATAAAAATTCTACTACTAATAATAAAATAATTAATAAATCTATGAATATAGAATTCTTTTCAATGGGTTAATTTAATTTTCTTTGGGGATGATGAATCATAAAGAAATTCAATTTTCATCTTTTTGAAGAATCTACACATTGTTTTCTGTGGTGGTTGCATTGGTTTACAGGCTTCTTTTTTGTTTGCTTGTTTGTTTTTTTGTAATTTATCTATTTATTTAATTATTAAAAAGATCCACCTCTTCCCCTCCTCCCTTTTCCCGCCCCCTCCACACCTTCCCTTTTCTCTCTAGACTTAAGAGCAGTCAGGGTTCCCTGCCCCGTGGGAAGTTCAAGGTACTCCCACCTCCATACAGGCCTATAAAGGTGAGCATCCAAACAAACCAGGCTCCCACAGAATCAGTCCATGCAGTAGAATCAAAACCCAGTGCCATTTTCCTTGGCTTCTCAGTCAGCCCTCATTGCCAGTCACATTCAGAGTGTCCAGTTTAATCACATGCTCCATCACTCACAGTTCAGCCGGCCTTGGTGAGCTCCCATTAGCTCAGTCCCACCGTCTCAGTGGGTGGATGCACCCCTCGTGATCCTGACTTCCTTGCTCATGTTCTCCCTCCTTCTGCTCCTCATTTGGACCTAGAGAGCTAAGTCCAATGCTCCAATGTGAGTCTCTGTCTCTATCTCCATCCATCGCCAGATGAAGGCTTTATGGTGATATGCAAAATATTCATCAGAATGGCTATGGGACAAGGCCAGTTCAGGCACACTCTCCTCTGCTGCCCAGGGAACAATCTGGGGACCTCTCCTTGGACCTGGGAACCCCTCAAGAATCAAGTCTCTTGCAAATCCTAAAATGGCTTTCTTAGTTGAAATATTTACTTCCCTGCTCCCATTGCCATCCTTCCTCCCTCCCCCCATCCCATTCCCCCAAGCCATCCCAATCCTCCCCCTCTCCCTTCTCTCTAACCATCTCTGCTTATATCCACCCACACCCCTCCGAGCATCCAAGTTTACCTGACAATCTTGTCTGCTTCCAATATCCAGGAGAATAACTATATGATTTTCTTCAGGTTCACCTTCTAATTTAGCTTCTCTAGGATCACGAATTAGGCTCAAAGACCTTTAATTATGGCTAGAACCCACTTATGAGTGAGTACATGCCATATTCCTCTTTTGGGGTCTGGGTTACCTCACTCAGTAAAGCGTTTTCTATTTCCATCCATTTGCATGCAAAATTCAAGATGTCATTGTTTTTTACCGCTGAGTAAAACTCTAATGTGTATATGTTCCACACCTTCTTTAACTATTCTTCTATTGAAGGGCAACTAGGTTGTTTCCAGGTTCTGGCTATTACAAATAGTGCTGCCGTGAACATAGTTGAACAAATGCTTTTGAGTATGATAGGGCATCTCTTGGGTATATTCCCAAGAGTGGAATTGCTGGGTCCTGAGTTAGGTTGACTCAGTGTGGCCTGTGAAACCGCCACACTGATTTCCACAGTGGCTGCACAAGTTTGCATTCCCACCAACAATGGATGAGTGTTCCCCTCACTCCACATCCTCTCCAGCATAAACTATCATTGGTGTTTTTGAGTTTAGCTATTCTGACAGGTGTAAGATGATATCTCAAATTTGTTTTGATTTGCATTTCCCTGATCGCTAAGGAGGTAGAGCATGACCTTAAGTGTCTTTTGGCCATTCAAAGTTCTTCTGTTGAGAATTCTCTGTTCAGTTCAGTACCCCATTTTTTAATTGGGTTAATTAGAGTTTTATTGTCTAGTTTCTTGCGTTCTTTGTATATTTTGGAGATCAGATCTTTATCTGATGAGAGGTTGGTGAAGATCTTATCCCAGTCAGAAGGTAGCCTTTTTGTCTTAGTGACAGTGTCCTTTGCTTTACAGAAGTTTCTCAGGTTCAGGAGGTTCTGTTTATTCATTATTTCTCTTATTGTCTGTGCTACTGGGGTTCTACCTAGGAAGTGCTCTCCTATGCCCATGTCTTGTAGACTACTTCCCACTTTCTCTTCTATCAGGTTTAATTTGGTCAGATTAATATTGAGGTCTTTAATCCATTTGGACTTGAGTTTACTGCATGGTGATAGATATGAATCTACTTTCATTTTTCTACAGGTTGACATCTAGTTATGCCAGCACCATTTGTTAAAGATGCTTTCCTTCTTCCATTGTATACTTTTAGCTCCCTTGTCGAAAATCAGGTGTTCATAGGTTTGTGGGTTAATATCTGGGTCTTCTATTCGATTCCATAGGTCGACTTCTCTGTTGTTATGCCAATACCAAGCTGTTTTCAATACTGTGACTCTGTAATAGAGTTTGAAGTCAGGGATGGTAATTCCTCCCAAAGTTCCTTTATTGTATAAGATTGTTTTGGCTATCCTGGGTTTTTTGTTTTTCCATATAAAGTTGATTACTGTTCTCTCAAGGTCTGTGAAGAAGTTTGATGGGATTTTGATGGGGATTGCATTGAATCTATAGATTGCTTTTGGTAGAATTGGCATTTTTACTATGTTGATCCTCCCAATCCAAGAGCAGGGGAGGTCTTTCCATTTTCTGGTATCCTCCTCAGTTTCTCTCTTCAAAGACTTAAAGTTCTTGACAAATAGGTCTTTCACTTCCTTGGTTAGAGTTACTCCAAGATATTTTATGCTGTTTGTGGCTATTGTGAAAGGTGATGCTTCTCTGATTTCCCTCTCTGCTTCTTTATCCTTTGTGTAAAGGAGGGCAACCGATTTTTTGGAGTTGATCTTGTACCCTGCCACATTACTAAAGGTGTTTATCAGCTGTAGGAGTTCTTTGGTAGAGTTTTTGGGGTTGCTTATGTACACTATCATATCATCTGCAAATAGCAGAAGTTTAGCTTCTTCCTTTCCAATTCGAGTCCCCTTGATCCCCTTATGTTGTGTTAACTATTGCTAGAACTTCAAACACTATATTGAAGAAGTATGGAGAGAGTGGACAGCCTTGTCGTGTACCTAATTTTACTGGAATGGCTTTGAATTTCTCTCCATTCAATTTGATGTTAGCTGTTGACTTGCTGCAAATAGCTTTTATTATATTTAGGTATGATCCTTGTATCCCCAGTCTCTCCAACACCTTTATCATAAATGAGTGTTGAATTTTGTCAAATGATTTTTCAGCATCTAATGAAATGATCATATGTTTTTTTTTCAGTTTATTTATATGACGGATCACATTGATAGATTTGCGTATGATGAACCAGCCCTGCATCTCTGGGATGAAGCCTACTTGATCATAATGCATATTTTTTTCTGATGTGTTCTTGGATTCGGTTTGCCAGTATTTTATTGAGAATTTTTCCGTCGATGTTCATGAGTGAGACTGGCCTGTAATTCTCTTTCTTGGTTGTGTCTTTGTGTGGTTTTGGTATCAGGGTAACTGTAGCTTCATAAAAAGAGTTTGGCAATGCCTCTTCTGTTTCTATATTGTGGAATACATTAAGGAGTATAGGTATTAGCTCTTCATGGAAGTTCTGGTAGAATTCTGCATTTAATCCATGTGGTTCTGGGCTGGTTTTGGTAGGGAGATTTTTGATAAGTTTCTAATTCTTCGCGACTAACAGGACTATTTAGATTGTTCACCTGGTCTTGGTTTCATTTTGGTATATGGTGCTTATCTAAAAAATGTCCATTTCTTTTACATTTTTCAATTTTGTGGTATAGACGCTTTTGTAGTAAGATCTAATGATTCTCTGAATTTCCTCTGTGTCTGTAGTTATATACCCCTTTTCATTTCTGATCTTATTAATTTCCGTGTTCTCTCTTTGCCGTTTGATTAGTTTGGATAGGGGTTTGTCAATCTTGTTGATTTTCTCCAAGAACCAGCTTTTTGATTCATTGATTCTTTGGATTGTTTTCTGTGTTTGTCTTTTGTCGATTTCAGCCCTCAGTTTGATTATTTCCAGTCTTCTACTCCTCCTGGGTGAGTCTGCTTCTTTTCTTTCTAGAGCTTTCAGGTGTGCTGTTAAGTCTCCAATGTGAGCTTTCTCCGTTTTCTTTAATTTGGCACTTAGTGCTATGAACTTTGCTCTTAGCACTGCATTCATAGTGTCCCATAGGTTTGAGTATGTTGTGTCTTTATTTTCATTAAATTCAAGGAAGACATTAATTTCTTTCTTTATTTCTTCCGTGACCCAGGGATCATTCAGTAGTTGACTGTTCAGCTTCCAGGAGTTTGTTTACTTCCTGGGGGTAGCATTGTTGTTGAATTCTAACTTTAATCCATGGTGATCCAACAAGACATAGGTGGTTACTAATATTTTTTTGTATCTGTGAAAGTTTGCTTTGTTATCAAGTATGTGGTCAATTTTCAAGAAGGTTCCATGAGCTGCAGAGAAGAAGGTATTCTTTCCTATTTGGGTGAAATGTTCTATAGATGTCTGTTAAGTCCATTTGATTCAATACCTTCAATAATTTCTTATTTCTCTCTTAGGTTTATGTCTGACTGACCTGTCTATTGGTGAGAGAGGTGTGTTGAAGTCTCCTACTATTCGTGTGTGTGTTTTGATAACTGCCTTGAGTTCTAGAAATGTTTCTTTTACATATGTGGGTGCCTTTACATAGATATTCAGGATTGAGACTTCCTTCTGATGAATTGTTCCTGTTATGAGTAAAAAATGTCCATCTCCATCTCTTCAGATTGATCTTAGTTTGAAGTCAATTTTGTTAGAAATTAGGTTGGCCACACCCGCTTTTTTCTTAGGTCCATTTGCTTTGAAAACCTTTTCCCAACCCATTATTCTGAGTAGATGTCTGTCTTTGTGGTTGAGTTGTGTTTCTTGTAAACAGCAGAATGTTGGATCCTGTTTTCGTATCCAGTCTCTTAGTCTGTGTCTTTTTATAGGTGTATTGAGTCCATTGATATTAAGTGATATTAATGACCAGTAGTTGTTGACTCTGGTTATTTTTTTGCGGGGGGTCGTAGAGTTTGTATGTTTTTCTTCTTTGAGTTGTGTTTGTGAAGGGTCGCTAGATGTCTGAGTTATGTAGGCAGTGTTGGCAAAGTTGGATTCCTTGGGTTGCGATTTTCCTTCTATTACTTTCTGTAAGGCTGGATTTGTGGCTAAGTATTGTTTAAATTTGTTTTCATCCTGGATTATTTTGTCTTCTCCATTGAAAGTTAACGATAGCCTGCCTGGGTATAGTAGTCTGGGCTTGCATCCATGGTCTCTTAGTTTCTGCAGTACCTCTATCCAGGACCTTCTGGCTTTTATGGTTTTTATAGAGAAGTCTGGTGTAAGTCTGATAGATTTATCTTTATAAGTTACTTGAACTTTTTCCTTTGCAGCTCTTAATATTCTTTCTTTAATCTGAATGTTTTGTGTTTTGATTATTATATGGTGAGGGCATTTTTTTTTTGATCCAGTCTGTTCCGTGTTCTATATGCTTCTTGAACCTTCGTAGGAATATTGTTCTTTAGGTTGAGAAAGTTTTCTTCTGTAATTTTGTTGAATATATTTTCTGGGCCTTTGATCTGCAATTCTTCTCCTTCTTCTACCCCTATTAATTCTTAGGTTTGGTCTTTTTATTGTGTCCCAGATTTCTTGAATGTTTTGTCATGAGAATTTGTTGGATTTGCTGTTTTGTTTGATCAGAGCTTTGTTTTCTCTATGGTGTCTTCAGAATCTGAGATTCATTCTTCTATCTTTTGTATTCTATTGGTTATGCTTGTTTCTGTAGTCTCTGTTCGTTTACCTAGATTTTCCATATCCAGCGGGCCCTCGGTTTGTGTTTTCTTCATTGCCTCCATTTCAGTTTTCAATTCTTGAACTGTTTCCATTACCTGTTTGATTGTTTTTCTTGGTTTCCCAGGGTGTCATTTACAGATTTACTCATTTCTTCAAACTTTTTGTTGTACTTCTCTTCCATTTCTTTAAGGGAGTTATTCATATCCTGTTTAAGGGACTCTATTGCTTTCATAATGACACTGTTTTCCACTTCTTCTGGAATAGGGTGTTCAAGTCCTTCTGTTGTAAGATCGCTGGAATCTGGTGTTTTCATGTTGTTTTTCAGATTGTTGGAAGAATTCTTGCCTTGGCACTTGACCATCTCTTCCTTCAGATGCTCTCCAGTGGATCTTCTGGTACAGTGACAGGTTCCTTTGTTGGCCATTGACCTTGCCCTCTGATGGATCTTCTGCTTCAGGATCAGTGCCCCTTGCTGACCAGGGAATCTCCCTGACTAAAGGCCTACCTTGCTGCAGGCAGGTTATTAAAACAAAGGAATTCCCTCTTGCCCGGTTGCACTCACCACCCAGTCCCAGTGCCCACACAGGTTGGGCTGGGGAATTTTATGGCCCCGAGGAAGGGAAGGAGGAAGTGTAGGGGTTCCTGGGTGAAAGCTGTGGGATAGGAGGAGAGAGGGCTTAGCAGGGTGAAGCAGTCCCTGCAGAATGACCAGGTAGATAAGGGTGTCGGGGAAAGTCTGTGTTCCCTTGCCGGGCTTCGGCCGCGTGTCAGGAGCACACTTACTCCTCTGTTGGATCTTCTGCTACAGGATCAGCGCCCCTTGCTGGCCAGAAATCTCCCTGACTAAAGCATTGGTTTATATTCTTACCAGCAATGTTTGCAAGTACTTTTTTCTTTGCTCACATTAAATTATTTTTATCATTTTGATAACTGGAAGCTTTAGTGTACTGAAACAAAATAACATTGTGATTTTGATGAATATCTGTAAAATATTATAGAAATGAGTATATGAATATGTATTTTATCAACTTTTCAGTATGATTTATTGAACAAATTACTTTTTTTGAATGAATGCTCTCAGAGTTTTATCAGAAGTAGTTGTATTTTAGCAGATGGACTTACTGCGAATTTTCTGTTCCTTTTACTGTAATAAAGCTTTTGTCATTTTTAGAGTCAAATCTTGTTGTATTTGTGGCCTATGCTTTCTGTTATTTTGTGTATGTGACGACTTCATTTGAATAATAGTTTTTCTAATTCTTGGGAGACTTTCAGTGGTATTGAAAGGCATTACAGTGAATCAGTCAAATGCTTTAGATGGAAAGAACATTTAACAGAACTAACTCAAATCTGGGTCACAGGAACCTATCATGGCTTGTTTTGGAATAAATTTATACATCTTCACTGGTGGTTTTAATTTCTACTGCCAACATATTTCATATAATTGATTCAAATTTTCCCAGGATGTTCATATCTGATATGAATAGAATTGTTCTATTTTTAACTTTTAAATTTTTGGTGTATGGAATTATTGCTTTTAGATGTTGAATTGTATACTACAACTTTACTGGCCTTGGGTTTCAATTTTAGAAACTGCTTTATTATACTTTTACAGCTTCCAAATATTAGCCATGTCATCAGTAAGCAGAGAAAATTTGACTTTTGCTTTTCAGTCTTCATGCCATTTATTACTTCTTTGTATTTAATTATTCTGGCTCAAATTTCCAATGTTTACTTAATAAGAGTGAGCAAAACAGGTCCTTTTAGTTCTCTAGATGTTAGCAGTAACACCTTCTGTTTTGGGCTGTCTAAAATGATAATGTCTGTGAGTCTATCACATTGTATGTAGCATGTTATATAATCTTCTATATGCAATTTTTAAGTGTTTTATCGTGAATAAAAGTAAATTTATTATTTTACTATACTTATTGTAATAACCATAAACTATATGCTTCTTATACTTCAGTTTACTGTACTGTATCAAGCTAATAGCTATGTTTTTATTTGTATGTATTTGTGTTTTCTCTTGTGTGTATTTTTAATTTTTTTCAATTCTAAAAACATTTTTTAAATTTAAATATACTTTGATTATACTTCTCCCCTCTGCCAAGTCCTCCCAGGTCCTTTCCCTTTCTTTACTCACCCAATTTTAAGTCCTTCCTCAAAAAAGAAAAACAAAGTAATCCAATATAACTCACCCCCCAAAACACAGAAAACAAAACATCACCCCAAAAGAACTTCAAACTGTAGTAATATAAAAGCACACACATGCGCGCGCGCACACACACACACACACACACACACACACACACACTACTGGGGAATCCTATATATTGATCAACTAGTTCTGAACATAAATCCTGCCCTGGAGTGGTTCATATACTCGTTGATTTGTCTATTTCTCGGCAGTAAGGGTTCTGTTGTTAACTTTTACCCTGGTGACTAGGTTTTTACTAATCCATTCATTAATTTATGATTTTTAAAAGTACAGCAAAATAAAATATAATAAGATAAAAAATAGATATCTATCACACCAGATTTAGACAAAATAACCCACCAGAAGAAAAAGAGCCCAAGAAAACGTACAAGAATGAGAGATCCACTCATTCTCTTACCCAGGTATCCCATAAAAACAGAAAACTGAAGAACCAATAAATCAAGCCATATATATGCATATATACCATATATGTACACACACACACACACACACATATTCCTATTTCCAACAACTTCCACAGAGGTCTCTAACATTCTGAGGTTTCCCAAGCCCTCTTAGTTAACTAAGATTACCATTTTACCTAATAATATGACACAATGGATCTCTTTTATTTACCTGCTCTCTTATAATAGAAATTTTACTAGTGAAAAATGAAGGTTTGATACTATTTTGTGCTTTAAAATTCCTCTAGTGCTGTCTTCACAACTCCTGTACCTGATTAGTTTTCTTTCACTACCCTCTGAATTCCAATGTTCTCCCTCAGGAACCCAGATATTCAATTACTCATCTATTGCATTGTTTCTTTTCAGTTACATTGTGAATGCTGATCATCTTTGTTTATCCATTTTTGCACTGTTCTTCTTTCATGACAATGTTATATCTGAAGTAGAAGGTATTAGCAACTATAGATTCTGATGTAGAACAAATATATAGCATTTAAGCTGGGCAACAATATAAAGTCCTAGAGAAAATGAAAGTTAGAAAGTTTCTATTGTAAGTTCCCATTAAAGAATAGAGAATGAGACAAGTGGTTGTGTCATTAAACACTGGATACAGAGACATTTAATAGAAGTTTTAATTAATTATAATTATTTTAGATGAGGTCATATTGCATTTGTTAAGGTTCTGTGATGCCTCTAAACATAAATAAATAGGTGAAGTGAAATATCAAGGTGAATGTGGAACAAGATATTTGAACTTATGCGTCCACTGTCATTGACTGAAGTGAGTAGGGGAAAGACTATACTATGATTTTCAAGTGATTTGGCTCCTACTGAGGTTAAATTACTCTTGACAGCCATTAATGGCATATTTCAATTGTGAAATATTCCAAATTATAAACCAAGTTGATTGTAAATGATAAAATCTTATATATTCTAATTAATTATTTTAGATGTTACTTCATATAAATTAACTGTTTAATCATTATATATGTCATTCATATAAAGTAATGCTCTCAGACATTATTGAGTACTTTTTATATGCATACAGTTAAGTGAAGTTAGAGGAGAAAACCGTAGAAGGTTTTTTAAAGAAATAATAAAAAGAAAATGAAGAATAGTGATTTTGTCAGCATTGTGACAAAGGAATATAATCCCAGTTGCACAGGGGAGTGAGACAAGATGCTCCAAAGTTCAAGGCCAGACTAGGTAACTTACTGAGATTCTGTCTCAAAATAAAAGAAATAAAAAGAATTCTGGGTGTTTATCTCAGTGTTAGAGTGCTTAAATCTGGCGACAATTATAACAAAGGAACATATTCTGTTTCAGGGCAGATGGAGATAAGAGAGAATGTAGAGTAGTTTAAGAAGGATGCACAATGTCAAGTTGTAGCCTTGATTATATACAACAGTCTGTGTTGTTGTATGATTACTTTGCTGAGGGAAGGGGACATGCTTTGCTCATCACTCCATATTCAAATATTGGTTCAGGATTAGGTGAAATGTTACTAGGTTAATTAAGGCAAAACGTCTACTTGAAAAATAAGAAAAGCTTGTCAATACGAAAGAGCTGACCCTATCATTGAAACATCACGTAAACATATAAGAAGTGTATTCTTACATATACTTTAGTATACTAAAACTAATTTTTTACATTTACACTTATATATTTTAAGAGGACATATTTCAAATAATTTTGCTGATTTAACTAAGTTTAGAAGTAATAAATATTTAGAAAGGCTTATCACAGTGACATTTTTGTTCTTGGTACAGATCTATATAGACCCAGTGCTTGCTGCTTAAGTCTCTGTTCACTCCCATAAGCCCAGCTTAGTTGATTCAGTGGGCCATATTCTCCTCCATTCCCTCTGACTCCTACAGTCTTCCCTACCTTTCTTCCAGGGAGTTCTCTTATCTTTAAGGGGACAGACTTAATGGAGACCTCCAATTTATACTCCCTCTCTATATATTCCTCCCACCTCTCTCTAAACCACCAATTTAGACTCTCTCTCTCTCTCTCTCTCTCTCTCTCTCTCTCTCTCTCTCTCCCTCTCTCCCTCTTTCTCTATTTCTCTCTCTCTTTCTCCCTCCCCATAAAGTTTGTCTATGGATCTCTGCACCCATTCCCATCTGCTGACTGATAATAAGAAACTGTTCTGATAACGATTAGACAAGACACTATTTATCAGTATAGCAGAATATCATTAGGAATCATTTCATTGAATTTTTGTTTATTTGTTTTTTGCCAATTTTATTGTTTCTAACCTGGGTTTCTGGGTTATCCAGTCTTTGGTTCCTGATTATCTAAATAGCCCTGGGCATGTGCTGTCTCTGGCAACATTGGTATCAAGTTCAACCAAACATTGCTTGGCCTCTTCCACAAGTTCTGTGCCACCATTACCTTTATATATTTTGAATGCAGGGTAGATTGCATGTTGAGGGGTTTGTGACTTGGTTGGTGTCCAGTATCTCTTACTATAGCCTGTAGGGTACCTTCTCATACCAAAGAGACAAAAAGGTAGGGGTGAAAGCTCCATGAAGATAGCAACTCACCCTCTCTACATACAATGAGCTATGTGGATGTTGTCCTCAGATATAGGGTCCCACTATCAGCTTCAGAGACTGACCTTCTATCCTAGCATAAGATTGGTTTGTTTCCCAATATCAATGGCCTCAACTACCCAATAAAAATACACAGACTAAAAAAAAAAATAGATGTAGGAGGAGAATGCTCATTTGTTTGTGACCATCCAGACCTGAGTAACCACACAGAAACCATATTAATTACAACATTGTTTGGCCAATAATTTAGGCATTTTTCTAGTTAGCTCTTATGTCTTAAATTAATCCATTTTTATTGATCTGGAAAAATGCAACTACTAAGAAGCTACCCTTGGCTCCTGCTTTTGTGGATCTAGAAACCCTCACTTTTAAGCTTTTATAAACCTAATGGGGATTTATGCCCCATGATGGATGCCATTTTGTGGGAGGAGACTGCTCATTTGTTTCCTGGCCATCTAGACACAAGTAATCACACAGAAACTCAATTAATTACAACACTGTTAGGCCAATAGTTTAGGCATTTTCCTAGCTACCTCTTATATCTTAAATTAACCTATTTCTATTAATCTATGTATTGCCACAGTGCTGTGGCTTACTAGGTAAAGTTTGCGACATCTCCTTTGGCAGCTACATGGCTGCCTATTTTTTTCTATATATCTCTGTTTGGATTTCCTGCCTGGTTTGATCTGCTAAGCCATTGGGCAAATCAGATTTATTCAATTAACCAATAAAAGCACCGCATATACAAAAGGACATCTCACATTAAATGTATGCTAAAACAGACTCCATCCATTTTCTGCATCCAAGAAACACACTATCATCAAGGATTGATATTATCTTGGGGTAAAATGTTTGAAAAAATATTTCAAGCAAATTGGTCCAAGACACAAGCTGGTGTAGCCATAATAATATCTAACAAAATAAACTTCAAACCAAAATTAATCAAAAGTGATGGGTAATGACACTGCATGTTCATCAAAGGTAAAATCTACCAAGATGACAATTTAATTCTTATCATCTATGTTTCAAACACAAGGGTGCCCACTTGTGTAAAAGAAACATTGTTACAATATACTGACTCTCACATACTGATACTTGAAAACTTCAATATTCCACTTTCACCAATGGACAGGTCATCCAGAGAAAAACTAAATAGTGGAATTCTGCAGCTAACTGACATTGTGAACCAAATGAACCCAACATATTTACAGAACATTCCCCACAAATACAAAATAATATACCTTCTCTGTATGTCACAGAACATTCTCCAAAGTGATCACAAAACAAGTCACAGACAGTAACATTATTTAATTATACTCTTCCTGTCCTAAATAAAGCTAATATCAGATTTATGATTTATCAAAGAGTATAAAATAACTAAAAACTATTATAATGAGTAATCATAGGTCAATCATTGAAAATCAAATAAAATAATGGGGTGCTGAATATGAAAATCAGGTAGTGAAATGACTATTACAAAGCAGATGAAAAGAAATTTTGAAGATAAATTACAAAAACAACATTTCAAACAATTTATATTCTAATTAAGAACTACAGACCATTAAGTTAATGAATTCTCATGGATTTTTAATAATGATCTCATGAGATATCTATTTTTCTTTTGTTATGGTTTAGACAACTCACAATTTAAGATCTGTTTAAGACAAGAAGAATGTCATGCCTGGCACTGGAAACCTAACTAACTGTTTTTTGATGGCAAAGTCATGGTTGTTGAAGAAGAATCTACGGCCATTAATTTACTAAACCAGCAAATAATTTAGAAACAATCTACACATCTTGTTGCTATACTCTTATATCTGGATTCATCAATCCTCATCAAAGAAATTTCTTATTGCGACAGATTAAGATCACTACAGAAAATCACAACCAGATTTATGGAGACCGTTTCCAATCAATACATCTACAAAGCTCTCCTATACCTAAGGCTTCGAAAAAATTGTGGAATGGGGCAGAAAGGCAGAAAGGTTGCAAGAGCAAGATAATTAGTGATTCTGCTATGAGATTGTTTCGCCTAGTAATGTCAGAAGCTACATACACAATCTCACCAATGCAATTACTCAAATGTGAACAATACAAGAAGAACACTAATGAACATGCCAAACTGGACAGAGATAAGTCCATGAGACCTCAATACTGATCCCTGTAGATGAAGGAACTAAGACTACACTGCACATAAGCATTCCTCAGGATGAAGGTAAATGATGAGGAAAAAAAAAAAACACTGCTGAACCATGTGCCCAGACCTAGGCAATGAGAAAACATTAGAGAAATACATAAGAAAAGAGAGGAGTGGGAATTGGAAAACAATTCTCTAAAGGAAGAAGTCAAGATGAGTTTTTAATGTTACAGCTTTGTAGTCAAACTGTAATCCACATCCAAAGTAATGTTTCTCCCTACTGAATATGTTTAATAGGATAAACTTCTGACATCTGCCTAAGTTATCTATTGTATATACACTGATCAGTCACAGATGTGCAGCATGCACAGGCACATACACACCATCTCATACTTTTACAATGTCAGGAAACTTGTTCCGTTTCACTAGGCTTTGTTTCTTTAATTTTTTGTAGTCTTAATTTTTATTGAAAATAGACATTTTGCTATAATATATTATGATAACAGTTTCTCCTCCTCCAAGTTCTTTGAAATTCACTCCAACTACCCAATCCATACCCTTTCTTTTTCTCATTAGAAAAGCATCTTTATTTCAGCATCTTGAATAATGCTTCCACCAATGTTTCACACAGGATTGAAGGTTTTATTTGAGGCACAGACCAAGAAAAATTCCATTTCTTTGGTCAAGTGATTATCAGCTAGCATTCATTTCACTGCTTCCTGCCATATGGGTTTAATTATTTATTGAAAGCTAGAAGCTGAAGGTTACCCTTAAATATGGGTACACTTTGCTTACCCATGCTTACACCATGACAATGTACTTTATCAATATGTAAAAAAGAGGCATGCTGGTGTTGTGGGAGTAACTTCCGCTGCCTCAACCAATAATCACTGAAGCAGGAGCCCACAGTGCAGCGGGGAGCGACTTCCGCTCCGTCAGCCAATAGCTGCTAAAATACCAGCCCACTGGGGCGTGGTATATTTCTCTCTTAAAAAGAGAAGCAGTTCCAGATAAGGCCCTCTTGGTTCCGGCTCTTGGTTCCGGTGCTCGGTCTCAGCTGCTGCTCCCGGCTCCTGCTCCAGCGACTAGGCTCCCTTCCTGACGGTTTATGGTGTATATAAGTTTTACCCCCCGCCAAATAAATAACCCCTTAAAACATAACTGGTGTGGGATTGATTCGTTAATAATTGGCGCCCAGATAAGACATTCATATCTTTCAAAGACTACAGAGCATGGCATTTAATGTTTTAATAACTTAGGACTTTTCATGACAATGAGACACGTCTGCTCCTGGCAACACCAATCTACTTCAAGAGAAAAAAGGGCATCAAAGAGGCTCCTTATGGAGTTGGTTAGCCATTTGGGCAAGAAACTGTTCTTGCCTGGACTGTTGTATAAACTGGACACAGAGAACCCACAGAGAGAGGACTGCTAAACTTGCCTAAAGGTGAGATGATATTTCGGGGTTCCTGATTCATAAAAGAGTCTGCGAGACATTCTGCAGGACACAACAGATAGTGACTAAATTGCCTTTAAAATTTCCTGCTTCATGAAAATGTCTCTGGATATTATGGGCCTAAAGGCTAAAGATGGGTGCCCCAACGATACAGAGAAACTTTGGGTAACTGTCCAGACAGCGAGATGTCTCTGTCATTTCTAGAGTTTTGGAAGTTGCTCACTTCATGCTTACTTAGATAATATATCCTTCTGGAGCCTTTGATGGAATTAAAAAATGGATAATAATAGTTATAGTTTTCCATTATTATGATATAGTTATAAATATTGTAACTGTAATTCTTGCTTGATAACTGTTTTGTTATGTGTAATTTTACTATGTTAAAATAAAAGCCTTTCTTTTTTGTTTAAACAGAAAAAGGGGAAATGATGGAGGAGGGTTATCTGTCTATTATGTTATTTTCATTGGTCAATAAAGAGACTGCCTTGGGCCCTTGATAGGACAGAAAATTAGGTAGGCGGAGTAAACAAAACAAAATGCTGGGAAGAGGGCTATGAGCCAGACGCCATGGAGCCAGCCACCAGGTCAGACATGCTAAATCTTTTCCGGTAAGCCACCACCTCGTGGTGCTACAGATTATTAGAAATGGGTTAATATCAAGATATGAAAGTTAGTCAGTAACTAACTCTCTAAGAGATAATGGGCCAGGCAGTGCTTAAATGAATATAACTTGTGTGTTATTATTTCTGGGACTAAGCTAGCCGTGCGGGAGCCGGGTGAGGAGAAAAGCAGGCCTGCCCTGCAGCCCCTCACTACATGCTAACAAAAAAGGATTCACGCTTTGCAAAATCCACTCTTAAACATGATATTCCAACATTGTTGCCATGTTGAGTCATTAATAAAGAAGTCAAAGATTTATGTAGAATTCAAGAGATTGACTTGTACAAAATTGTGGTCCTCAATGGGGAGGCTTGTTGAGAAATGTTTTCCTTATCTTTTGTTATATACTTAATCAGCTTTTAAATATGTGTATGTACATGCCTGCGTGCCCATGTCTGTGTTTGTGTGTGTGTGTGTGTATGCATGTGTGGGTATGTGAACATAAATGTAGTCACTTGGGAAAGCAAGAAGAGTTGTAACTCTCTGGATATGGATTTACATGAGACTGTGAGTTGCCAGCCATGAGTTTTGGGAACTAAACTCAGGTCATTTTTAAGAGTAACAATTATCCTTAGCTGCTGATTCATATTTCCAGCTCTTTGAAAACTCCTTCTACCTTCTCTTTCTTTCTTTCTTTCTTTCTTTCTTTCTTTCTTTCTTTCTTTCTCTTTCTTTCTTTCCTTCTTTCTCTCTGTATGTGTGTATGGATATGCAGGTATGGATCTGTGTTTATCATGACCAGTTCCTATAGATAAGAAGACAAAATATCGATATTGATACTCAATTTTGTTTCTTGTTTGAACAAAAATCTCATCACAATAGAGTACCCCAGGCTGTCTGAATCCCGAGTGTCTTGGCTGTCTTCTTTGTTTTGGTTTTCTTCTCATAGAGGCGCTCTGGGTTTTCAGATACTTGAGGACTCTTTCCAACTTTTATGTGGATTCTGGAGGCACAATCTCAGTCCACAGACTTACATGACATCTGCTTTTAACTAATGAGCAACTGAGCCATTTCTTCAGCATCAAAGAATAGATTTAAGTAACAAACCACAATATTAAAATGACTTTTCTTTTTTACTCACAGAGATAAATATTTTGGGACTAGGGTAGAAAAAAAAACCTTTGGAAACAAAAAAAAAAAAAAAAAAGAAAACCCAAAAGTGACATTTCATGACCCTCAAAATATCGGTGATGTTGCTTTCTCTCTAATCTGATAAATTTATAGGAATGGAAGATGTCCTTTCAGAGAAGTTGGATATCTTATCAACAGGACTTTTGTCTTTTATTTTGTACTTCATTTTGGATAAGCATTCCATTTTCTATAAGAAGTTTTATTCCTGATTCAAAAACCTTTTCATTTCTTGTGAAAGCACGTTGATTTACATTCCATACTGTTGATTTCATTGGGAATTGATCCACTAACTGTTATTATAACTTTTCTAAATAAAATAAACATTCATTATGTCAAAAGGTCCCAGAAAATGAACATATTTGTGCATTATTGGAATAGTCACATGAGAGCAAGGAATACAAGCGCCAGTGGTCAAATATTGAATGTGATCATGGCTGAAAATGTAAATAATTTAATGCTTCACAGCATATCAGGAATTTTATTTTGTGAGAATTTCTATGACTGTGAAAATATTGAAACTTAATTCTCAGAGAACTGCCCTTGGACATTCCTGATGATTATATGCTGTGCTGTAGCACTGTGGGCCCGAGAAGAAAATGCCACCCATGCTCTGTGCCTGATCTTTAGAGAACTTCCTAACTTGTATGTCCTAGAGGTACTCCTGAGCAAGTCAGAAAATCCCCAAGTATTATCATTCCCAGGAGCCATTGGGGCATAAAGTTGCTATCAAGCAAGTTTAATACCAAAGAGAAGAATTTAAATAGGAGCCACTATCCCATGCTTTGTATGAATTAACCTACAACAACGAGTCAAATGAAGACAAGCTAGTGACTGAAATTAGCAAGACATGGCCATGATAAAAAAGATCCTTTGGAAGATAACATATTGAAAATACGTCCACCAAACAGGAAGTACAGAAACATCCAATAATGTTGTTTAATTTCATAATTGTTGCCAAAGGAAGCAACAGTGTAGATATTTATAGACTCAGTACTAGTCAAAAGTGGTAAAGCTGAAAAAAGACTGCCCTAAATTATCAATAATTCTTCTTTGCAATCAACCATAATACACTGAATTAATTTTATATCTTCTTCACAGAAATTATTTAAAAATTACTGCCTTTGAGAAAAGAACCAATACACAAAAAAAAACCATTAAGGTGTTTCAGCACATAATTAATAACAATATGATACATGTTTGAAAGAGAGTAAGGCTTATTGTATTGCCAGCTTATTTACATTTTAATTAATTGTGACCTGGTATTTTCAAGGACAATAAATATTTGTTTCGCACCTTGATTTCTATCTATAAGTTGGTCTGAGTTTCTTTGTCAGGAAGCAGTTACCCTTCATTTCCTTGTCCCAACGAAATTGGAGCCCACCTTAAAATTCTGAAAGTTTTCAGCACTGCTATGCTTGTTGATATAGGCATGTATGCTTTATTGTGCAGAAACTATGAGCTTGACATTTCTAGTAAAATCCCAACTTAAGACTTCACTCTCCCCTCTCCTCCAATAGAAATAGTGTTGCTGGTATCTTCTGGATGGTGGTACACACCTGCAGCATTTCATTCTTAGGGAAGCAGAACTCTGATGCCTAGATTACACTTATTAATTCACACAGGTTTTTCAGATAATACCTAGTCGTGAAGCTCATTATTTAAGCTTGTAAACAAAGAAGAGAATAATGGCTATCCTCCTAGTTCAACAACAATTAAGGGGATCTTTATTATTTATTTTTCCTTTCAGGGACTTAGAGAAAGTTTTTGTCATCTCACTGGCATGAATTGCAAGTGTAATCACCCATATGATGAAGGTTCAAAAACTCAGAAGTGGCTGGCTGTGTTTCTTTGGCAAACAAAAGCTTCATTTTTTACAGAAGAAAACTCAGTTTCTTATTTTATGTGAAATAGTAGGGACCAAGAAAACATGCTTAAAACTATGCTCAGCACACAAGAAACATTCATGCAGCTAGTAAAATAAAGAGCATGATAGATTCTGTGACCAAGAAGAGAGAGGACAAGCTCCCTTCATGCTGTTTCTTCACTTTGTACCTCACTTGTTCTTGCAACCATTTCTAGCCAAGCTTACAGAGAGCTTTAATAGATATGCATGATGTGAATGGAACATAAGGACTCCCATAGTAAAATATGTTGTTTATTGTGAGCAAGAGAAACATGTTCATAATTTATCAGGCACTTCTGGGAATGATACCTTTAAGCTAGTCACAGAAGAGGACTCACACAAACAAAAGAGTTTGTTTTTACTGTGATTGTTTTTCTAGGACAGATAACTGGAATCTCTACAGTCATTGAGAATATAAATATGACTATACCATTGAGTTCATATATAGGTAGGTTAAAATTATACTCATGATGAAATAAACTGTCATTCCAATTCAATCCATAATCTCTTTTCTCACTATATATATATATACTATCTAGACAGATGTATAGATACTTCTATAGATAGGTAGTTCAAGTTTTACTATTATTTAGAATAAACAAAGATTATTAACCCTAATTCTTAGAATTATTCTTTTCTATTTTTTATTTTTATTTATTTTTATGTTTTTCATGACAGTGTTTCTCTTTATCTTTGGAGCCTGTCCTGGAACTAGTTCTTGTAAACCAGGCTGTCTTGAAACTCATAAAGATCCACCTGCCTCTGGTATTAAAGGTGTGTGCCACCACCACTTGACTATTATTTTATTTTAAGTATTACTTACATCATCATCTTTTTATTTTTCCTGGGTCATATTGAGAAATATTTAGAAATTTAGATTGAAAGACGGTGAATAGTAAGAGAGTAGCTTATTATACACTTTAGAAGACATCTTACATTCTTGTGACTATTTCCTATTTCTTTGGCATTAATTCAATAAATAACTACTAATCTAAGAAACAGTGCCCTTCTGAGATCAAAACCACAATGGAGAACTCCATATCAGGAGAAAAACAAATAAGAGGTAAACAATTTACCCACTAAAGTTTGCTAACTTGATTGTAAAGTGAAGTAACTATTGCTGGAAAGAAATAGCTATAAAATAAAATGTTCAAAATATATAGTTAGAATGAAACACTCTATAATGGACAGAAAAGTTATTTACAAGGCTTATAAAAGATACAGAGGAAATATGAAGATAATACAAACTCTAGCAAGCACACATGTAAGTCCTTATCATTTCTGACTAGAAGAGAGGTAGATATTTCCACAATACAGAAGCTGGAGCAAATGAGACTCACTTTACTAGATAAGAGCTGTTACAAGAAAGTGACTGTAAAGCGTAGATGTATAGGTGATGGAGAGAGAGAGAGAGAGAGAGAGAGAGAGAGAGAGAGAGAGAGAGAGAGACAGAGATAATTTTGGCACTAGATGGTAGATAAAGTCTTAGTTATTGTAAGACACGTTGACTATGAGTCAAGTTGCCTTACCATCTTTCTTCCTTCCTTCCTTCCTTCCTTCCTTCCTTCCTTCCTTCCTTCCTTCCTTCCTTCCTTCCTTCCTTCCTTCTTTCCTTCCTTCCTTCCTTCCTTTTCTTCTTCCTTTCTTTCCTCTTTCTTTCTTGCTTGTTTTTTGCTTTCTTTCTTTCTGCCTTCCTTTTTTCTTTTTCTTTCTGTCTTTCTTTGTTTATCATCCCTCCTCCTCCTCCTTCCATACCTCCTTCTCTCCTTCTCTGTTCTCTCTTTTTCTTCCTTTGCATCATTCTTTCATTTCTTTTATTCTTTCTTACTGTTCTATGTTTATTCCCCAGAGTAAAATATTCATGTTTTCTCATATACAAAATAATTTCTTCTCATGATGAAAACATAAGCTCTAATTTCTTAAGGAAGTTGTCAGACAGGGACCATGATATTAGTTCCAGAAATGTTCTTAGCCTCTTGCAGTTTTGTCCTTGCTTTGTCCTTAGTCTTTGGACTAAGAAATGCAGCCGCTGGGATTCCCTGGCTATTTGTTGTATTTTCTTACAAATGAACATTCTTTCCTGGAATCTCTCAGGATGCTCCCAAAATATAGGTGGATCTTGGATATCTCACCCCTGGACCAATTGAACTGAACAGCTTCTCATGTGTCACCCAAATTTTTACTATTATTTTTATGAAGCCCCAGGACAAATTGAACACTACTCTACTTCCTGCGGCTTGCTTGTGCTACTCTGGGGTTCTGCCTTCTTTCTGTTTCTTTAACTTCCTGCAAAAATTAATTCTTTCCTAAATTTTCTTTTGACAATAAATTGCAGTTTTTATATTCCTCAATAAAACCCTCCAAGGGTACTGGTCAGGAGTTGCTTTAGTGCCTGATTACTTTTGGCTGAATCCTTAAAACTAGAATTGTATTTTCCTAGATGAAGAGTGAAAGGCACACCAGGACCCCCCCATTTTGATGAATCTCAAAGCAGCCTTCTATTATGAATTCACCTGTTTCTCTACTTTAAATTGTGTTTCTCCATTTTAGCATTTCTGACTTGGTAACTTATGAACACAATACTATATAAGACTGATTATGTAAGAAATAACAAATAAAGATTATGGATATACTTTGTCATGATGGGAAATAGTAGTTCTTATTTGAGATTCTGATATATAAGGGGTTGGTAGGAAATTAGAACAAGAGAATAGGAATAAAAACAACTTTTCCTGAATAAGTTCTTCAACATACGTCTCACTAATAAATAATTAGTATATGAAATACAAAAATAAAAGCAAAGCTTGTATTAAACTTAACTACAAACAAGTGAACTGCACAGCAAATTCATTAAATAATAATAAAATTAAAATAGTTTTTACTCACAACATTCATGTCCAGTGTTCCATGTGGGGAAGTAGATAACACGTAACAAAGAAATACTCATTTTTAATTCTTATAAATAATAGTGTCATTGTCAATACTGTATAGGTAGTGCCAAATCCATGGAAAGAGACCAATGCTAGTGGCTTCCAAAAGGCTATCTTTGGAACAAAGGAGGTACAGACAGGCAATGAAGCATGATAGAGAATCCCTGGGTGCTGTCCCTTGCAGCTCTTTTATGAGGCCTTGCCACAAAACACTTAAATGATATTGATGAAAAGATGACAGCATGCTTTTCTGGTTTTCAGCTGTAGCAGGAAAGAAACAGCGCCATTTTAAAATGTCAACTTTCGGGGCCATCCTGCCAGTGCAAACTCTGACTCTTTGAGGCAGGAGGTCCAGCTACAGAGAGAGTATTTGAGTGTTGTTTGTGGACAACTGTTATAGCTTGCTTGCTCTCAAGGACCTTGAAACACCGTAGAGTTGTTGCAATAAGCGTGGCTCCAGCTGTTACCTCTTCCATGAGCCTGGAATTTCAGAAAGCTAAGGAATGGGCTGGATCCAGCCATCAAAGCCACAGCTTTAATCCTCTCTATATTGCTTAGTAAGTTAAAAACTCTTGTGATCAGACAAAAGAGAGAGATACAGTAAAGAGAGAGTGAAAGATGAAGAAAACCTCTAAATGATTTACAGTGTGTTAAAAATATATGCAGGCTTGAAAACAAAAAGGTTAAAGTCCTTAAAATAAAAAAGAAAGAAAGAGAGTAGTTGGGTATGGTGGCACATACCTTTAATCCCAACACTTGGGAGGCAGAGACAGGTGGATCCCTGTGAGTTCAAGGTCAGCATGGTCTACAGAGTGAGTTCCAGGACAAAGATACACAGAGAACCTGGCTCAAAAAGTCAAAGTAAAAATAAAAGAAATAAAGGTTAAAATAAAGCAAGTAAAGATGAAAAATTTACAGAGAGTCTCTATTCTGTATACTATTGTGTTTTCTTTAATTTTTTTTGACTGTGAAGGAGTTAACTACAGAGAGAGACTTTATTATATGGGCTGCTAGGCTAAACCACCATGTATATTATAAAAGTATTGCAGCTTCAGAATTTGGGTCTAAGGATATGATGCTTTGGGAAAGAGGTTTTTCTTTTGTTTTCACAGAGAATGAGACCATGTGGATTGCTTCTAATCCAGTACGGAATTATGAACCAACGCCTCCTGTAAGGTTTCTATGAACCCCCTCAAAAACTTACTTTCTTCAACTGCTGACTGAGATGAACCTAGCACACAGGATACACCATGAAAGATCTGATTTACAGTGCCCCATACTGCACAAAGCAGTTTGGAGAGAAAAAACTACATCCATATTCCCAAATATTGTTTATAAATGTTTGTTTATATTTAAAGGTAGACATGATATAGATATGAATAATTTGTATTGATATAAATCTTGATTTATTGATACAAATTTAAGGTCAATTTTGTTATATGTATATGTATTTCTGACCTTGATTAAGGTATTGCGATTGTGTAGCTCATTTAAAAATGTAAGGTATAATTAAGAAATATAGGTTAATAGATAATCTCTATAATAGTCAAGTTTGTAGTCATATTAGTTAGATTTTCTAGATGTGCATTTCAGATCGATTGGTGTTCTTCCTATCTTTCAAAGACTACAGAATATGATATTTAAAATGTTTTAGTAACTTAGGACTTTTGATGATGGAAAGACATGTCTGCCCCTGGCAACACCAAGCTACTTTGAGAGGAATATGGGTATTGAAGAGGCTCCTTAGTCATTTGGGGAAGAAACTGCTCTTTCCTGGACTGTTGCATAAACTGGACATAAAGAACCCACATAGAGATGACTGTTGGACTTGCCTAAAGGTGAGATGGTACTTTAGGTTTCCTGATTCATGAAAGAGTCTGCGAGACTTTTTGCAGGATACAGAAGAAAGTGACTGAACTGTCTTTGAAATTTCCTGCTTCATGGAAAGGTCTTCTGGATACTATGGGCCTGTGGGCTGAATATGGATGCCACAATGGTACAGAAGATCTTTGGGTAACTATCTAGGCAGCGAGATGTCTCTGTCATTTCTAGAGTTTTGGAAGTTGCTTACAATGCACTTCCTGTTTACTTTGGCAATATTTGATCCTTCTGGAGTCTTTGATGGAGTCAAAGAATAGATAGACAGTTACAGTTTTCCTTAGGCATAATATTAGATAAAGTAGATATAAATATTGTAACTGTAATTTTTGCTTGATAACTGTTTTGCTGTATTAATTTTACTATGTTAAAGCCTTCTTTTTGTTTAAACAGAAAGGGGGAAATTCTGTAGCAGTTCTTTCTGTTTATGTGTTGCTTTCATTGGTTAATCAATAAAGAAACTGCTTGACCTGATAGGGCAGAAACATAAGTAGGCGGAGAAGACAGAACTAAATTCTGAGAGGAAGAAAGCACAGTGAGAAAACTGCCATGGAGCCACTAGAATCAAACATGCTGAATCTTTCCTTGTAAGCCACGACCTTGTGGTAACATACAGATTAATAGAGATGGGCTAAATCAAAATGTGAAAGTTAGCAAATAAGAGGCCTGAGCTAATGGGCCAATCAGTTTATGATTAATGTAGACTTCTATGTGATTTCTTTGGGGCTAAAGGACTGTGAAATCTGGTGGAAGGCCAGAAACCAGGTAGGACAGAAACCCTAATAACAAGCCAGCCCTAATGTTACAATCAGTCAATCTATCATCTATTTATATCTATCATCTATCAATACATCTCTCTCAAATCTTAGTGTTCTTTAATGAACAAGCTCAGAAGCAAGGGTAATTTGTCACCAATGAGTGTATTTAACACACTTTAAACATGACACTTCCCCATCAGTGTCTATTTGTACTGAAAAGTACCAGGGCACGTTAACAAAGATGATTCAAAGTCCAATTTACAGATATATAAAATGGGCTTTGAATATCATGTAGTGTAAAAAAATTAAATGTTCAAGTAAAAATAAAACTAAATATAATATAAGTTCAAAACTGGTTTAAAGGGAATATAGTGGCTGCATCTGAAGATAGTAAAAGCACAAGAGTTAAACATGTCAATAGATTCCTCCTGTTAAAGTTTATATATGTTGACAGGTATGACTTGGAATTTAATTCTGGATTTGTTTTGCTTTTATTGATTAATGAATAAAGCTTCTTTGGCCTATGGCAGGGCAGAATATAGCCAGGCTAATATATATATATATATATATATATATATATATATATAGTGGGAGAGAGAATATGTATATATTCTCTATCTCTCTCTCTCATATATCTCTCTCTCATAAATATATATGAGAGACACAATGTGGCTGTCAAAGAGGAAAAACACCAGTCGTCAGCCAGAAACTTATCGCTAGGCCACAGTCTCGTAATGATATACAGATTAATAGAAATGGCTTAATTTAAGATGTAAGAGTTAACTAGAAATATGCCTAAGCTATTGGCCAAAGACTGTTGTAATTAATATAGTTTCTGTGATTTATTTGGGTCTGGGATGTCGGGAAACAAACCAGGAGTCTCTGCCCACACAGGTACATTTGCATAATTGTATCCAAATTTTAGAGTAATGAGTCTGAGTACTATATGTACATTGTTTTTTTTTTATTCATTTTTCTTCTTTTTAGCTTTTATTTATTTGGGTAATTTATCTTTTGGGGGGGCTGAGATTTTCTTTATTTTCCAGCAAATTTTTTACTTTTTATTAAAAATTTCCACCTGCTCCCACTTCCCTCCCCCTCCCTCCACCCCCTCCCCCCTCCCCCTCCCTCTCCAGTCCAAAGAGCAGTCAGGGTTCCCTGCCCTGTAGGAAGTCCAAGGCCCTCCCTTCTCCATCCAGGTCTTGGTAGGTGAGCTTCCAAACAGACTAGGCTCCCACAAAGCCAGTACATGTAGTAGAATCAAAACCCAGTGCCATTGTCCTTGGCTTCTCAGCCAGCCCTCATTGTCAGTCACGTTCAGAGTGTCCAGTTTGTTCACATGCTCCAGCAGTACCAGTCTAGCTGGTTTGGTGACTCCCATTACATCAGCCCCACCGTCTCAGTGGATGGACGCACCCCTCGCGGTCCTGGCTTCCTTGCTCATGTTCTCCCTCCTTCTGCTCCTCATTTGAACCTTGGGAGCTCTGTCCAGTGCTCCAATGTGGGTCTCTGTCTCTATCTTCATCCGTTGCCAGATGAAGGTTCTCTGGTGATATGCAAGATATACATCAGTGTGGCTATATTATAGGGACAGTTCAGGCACCCTCTCAGCTGCCCAAGGAACAAAATGGGAACATCTCCTTAGACACCTGGGAACCTCCCTAGACTCAAGTCTCTTGCCAACCCTAAAATAGGTCCCTTAATTAAGATATATACTTCCCTGCTCCCATCTACATCCTTCCTCCATCCCAACGTCCCATTCCCCCAAACTCTTCCCATTCTCCCCTTCTCAATTCTCTCTCGCCCTCTCCCCTTACTCCCACCCCACCACCATCCCCAATCTCCCAATTTTTGCCTGGCAATCTTGTCTACTTCTAGTATCCAGGAGGATAACAATATGTTTTTCTTTGAGTTCACCTTCTTATTTAGCCTCTCTAGGATCATGAATTATAGGCTCAATGTCCTTTAATTATGGCTAGAATCCACGTATGAGTGAGTACATACCATATTCATCTTTTTGGGTCTGGGTTACCTCACTCAGGATAGTGTTTTCTATTTCCATCCATTTGCATGCAAAATTCAAGATGTCATTGTTTTTTTACTGTTGAGTAGTACTCTAATGCATATATATTCCATTCTTCCATTGAAGGGCATCTAGGTTGTTTTCAGTTTCTGGCTATTACACATAAAGCAGCTATGAACATAGTTGAAAAAAATGCTTTTGTAATATGATAAGTTATCTCTTGTGTATATTCCCAAGAGTGGAATTGCTGAATTCTGGAGTAGGCTGATCCAGAACTACCTGAGAAACCACCACACTGATTTCCAAAGTGGTTGCACATGTTTGCATTCTCACCAGCAATGGATGAGTGTTCCCATTCCTCCACATCCTCTCCAGCAAAGGCTATCATTGGTGTTTTTTATTTTAGCCATTTTGGCAGGTGTAAGATGGTATCTCAAAGTTGTTTTGATTTGCATTTCCCTGATTGCTAAGGAGGTTGAGCATGACCTTAAGTGTCTTTTGGCCATTTGAACTTCTTCTGTTGAGAATTCTCTGTTCAGTTCAGTGCCCCATTTTTTATTGGGTTAATTAGCATTTTAATGTCTAGTTTCTTGAGTTCTTTATATATTTTGGAGATAAGACCTTTGTCTGTTGCAGGGTTGGTGAAGATCTTCTCCCAATCAGTAGGTTGCCGTTTTGTCTTATTGACAGTGTCCTTTGCTTTACAGAAGCTTCTCAGTTTCAGGAGGTTCCATTATTCATTGTTAGTCTTATCGTCAGTACTACAGGGGTTCTACGTAGAAAGTGGTCTCCTGTGCCCATGTGTTGTAGACTACTTATCACTTTCTCTTCTAAGCCTTTTCACATCATGAGAATATGCCTTCAACAACAGTTACATTGACACTGTTACCAGTTTCATTTAAAAGTAATAATGAAAGGGAATAATATTTAAACTATTAGTATCTATTAAACTAGATAGTATTTCTCATTTCCTATCTTTAAAAATTTTTTAACAAGATGTATGGGTCTGTTCAGATGATGTAGTAGTCTGTTTGTGCTAAATGTTAAGTGTATTTAATGTGATTCAATTTCAGTAAAAGAATGTTAGTTTATTGGAAACATTTAATTTTGTAGGTCAGGTGAAGGTTCAATCCAGAGAATGCATAAGTGTGTATGTGTGAGTGTGTGTGTGACTATAGATTTGATGTGACTTTCTCATTCCTATTTTTGTTTTTCTAAAGACTTCACTTCTTCAGTACAAATGCATTTATTTCTGTCTAATAAAATTAACAATTTGAAGCATTTTTTGCAACCTGGCAAGTATCCTTGTATTCTTATATTTTTAGGAATTTTATTTCTGTTCTGACAGGCGGTAAGGGCATTTTTTCCAACCTGGGTTGAAAGAATAGTTTAAGACCATCTTAGTTTTGTGATTGTTTATTGTTACTAAAGTATAAGACAAATATGTCTGTATATGGTATGAAAGTATGCAGACACAAGCATACACACACACACACACAGCTAATCAAAATAAAAGGGAAAGCTGGTTTTGTGGGAAGTAGTGTAATGTAATGTATATGCTTGATCCATATTCAGTGGTGCTTGTATCAGAAAACATATTGATATAAGAACAAGAAAGTTTAGAAACTTAGCAATATACTAATATATACCATGTGCTGATATTTTTTAGTGACTATAAGTCTAGAATGCTGTTTGTTCAGTACTGACTTTGTTGCAATGTCATTTACAGCAAAAAGTCTATTTTATTCTAAGTGTGACAAACTTAAAGAAAGCATTAATGAGTAAATATCCTTGCTGATGTAAATACAGTAAATATCTGAACGTTTTTACTCATGGTAAATATGAAAGTGTTATCATTATTGTTTTTGTGCAGCTGATTTACTTGAGTACTATCACTTGTGCCTTTCATTAAATTTTCATAAGTGGAGTTTTCTTCATAATATTTTCAAATTTTCTAAAGTGCCCGAGGGGTTCAATAAAATATT
Organism: Myodes glareolus; assembly: GCF_982192425.1. Classification (NCBI taxonomy): domain Eukaryota; kingdom Metazoa; phylum Chordata; class Mammalia; order Rodentia; family Cricetidae; genus Myodes; species Myodes glareolus. The sequence goes on from NC_142050.1 coordinate 9,172,768, forward strand.
TGCTATTAGCTACCATAAAACCAAAACCAAAATAAAATAAAATAACAAAATCCTTCTAATTGATATTCTTTAATATAAATTTTGTGGAAGTTTCATTTTCAAATAAATAATAAGGAAGTTTTCAATCTTTTAAGGTTTCTACAAGTAATATAAATCATAATTTGCATCCTGTTATCTATGTACTTAGGTATGATAACAATAGCAAATACATTTACTAAGCATTTGCCCTATGCCAGAGACTATGTGCAAATATTTAGCATCATATCTCATTAATACAGAGCACAGATATTCACACAATACTAATATTAATGTTGCTATTGTATGGATCACAAGGCTGAGGACTGGATCATGACATAAGCAGTGTCACCCTGATCACGCTAAACTTTCTGGATGTCTAAATAAGCACATATCTCATGTTTGTTTTTTCAAATTATTTTTACTAATCTTCAACCCAGAAGTTAATAATAGCTCCAGTATTGGTAAGGATATGGAAAAGTACAAAATTTATTTATTGGATGGAATTACATCAGAGAAAGAGACACTGTGTTTGAACAGTTTGGAAAGGGGAGAAGAGATATTACTGGAAAGGGATAAATTCCTCAGAAATAGGTTTCCTGTGTTTGACAAGCTGCTTCCTTTAGTTAAGTAAGAAGTTGGCTACATCACACATAAACATCAGAGAGACAAAATGTTTTAGAGTTGTCATAATCAATGATTTATGGGAGATTTGTGATACAGCATTGAAGTACATGCTCACAAAATCATGTGCCAAAAAAGATATGGAAAGTTAATTATGTTTAGATGAATTAGAAAGGAAAAATGTGTACATGAAATTTCGCAGGATTAAGCAAAATGAATACAATACTATGTAAACTCACAAAGATTCAGATAATACTTTGGATTTTAACAGCATAGTACATGTTCCAATGGGTAGAAAACGTCGCAGTCAAGCACCTCAGCACAGGGTTCTTGAAATTTTGACAGTGAATTGAGTGCCGTGGTATAACTGCTGCCTCTGTGATATTCCATAAATTCATTCCCCCTGTCAGTGATAAAAGCTGCCTTACAGAGTGTAAATCACAGTGAACTACAGCTGAGGCAATGTATAAATTATATGCTTACGACAGCCATGTCAGAACTCAGAATTTTGTCCTCTGTCTATGGAACATGTTTGCATGCTACGGCTATGGCTTAGGAGGAGGTCAAGGTCAGAGGACACTTTGTATGAGTCGGTTCACTTCTCTCCTCCTGTGCATTTGGGGATCTAAACTTCCTAACCTGATGAGCCATCCTTTCTTAGGTCAATCTCTAATAATATATATTATTTAAATCATCTGTTTAGAACATTGTTTACAAAAAAAATCTTGTTTTTTGATCGCAAGCTGGAAAGACAAATGTCAAGTTGGTTTTGAATAAGTTTTTGTTATATATATTTGTCTATATCCTATGAAATTCTTCGACTTTTCTTCTAAAATAATGTATATAAAAGATTTATAAAAATATACTCCTTAATGTGTTAAAATTCTTTGGAAGATTTGTTAGAGATGCATAAAATAATGTATAAAATCCATTTCAAGGATGTAAATTCTATAATTAATGTTTTAATACAATGTAAATTATTAATGGAAATATACAAGATATCAACATAAAAATGTCAGAGCATAGCATGATTATAGAAGTATTTTTGGAGGCACTTTCCATATTTTCCCTAATTTTATGATATGCTTGCTCATTTATTAATTGGGGTGATGCAGTAGCATCTTCTTGCTAATTATATATTGATAATGTTTAAAATGGTTTGTTATTGATGGACATTTAATGATACACCTGATTTTTTTATGATTACTAGAGGTGTAAAATATGTTTTGAACAATGGGAATTGTATAAAAGTCTATATTATTAGATTAATAGTCAATTGCCTTTTCCTCATTTTTAAATGTGAAAATAACATTTCTATCATGTTTCTTTTTGTAAGATTTTCAGTTGATGAAGAAAAAATATTATAACTAACAAACCAGTTAAGACACAGAATACAAAGAAGAATAAACAATGTCTTTAAAGCCAATTACCACCAAGATATATATACTACTGTTGTGGCATTAGAAATATCATTCCTGGTTTGTAGTCTTCACTACTAGGTAAGATGTTGGAACCTTGAAAAGTAGCTTCGGGTACTATGAATGCTAGTCTTTAGGGAGGAGGTTTCCAAATTAGGCCAAGTGTGATTGCTTCATGTTCTGTGTCTGTTGTGTATGATATCTTCAAGAGTAGGGGCTCACCTTCAACTTCATTAAGGCAACAAATGGCAATATTTGTTTTGGGACATATTGTTTTGGGAGTCTGCTGCATACACTTGACCAACAACTCAAAGGGAAGTTTCCTACCTTGGCATTAATGATTTTATTAGGTAATCTACAGCACTTAAGGGGAACATTATCATTCCTATTGATAAAACTTCATTTAAATAATTTATTTGTTTTTTCACACACATTTTTTGTATTCTATATGCGATTTAATTAAGCATAAAATAGTATGTTTCCTGAAGGTTTTCCAGTCATCCACACATCCAGTGTGCTTTATAGATGTAAAGACACTTAAAGACCTGAATAATGACAAAGTCAGCACACATTCTAATGTGAGAATGAAATCTGATATGGTCCCACCCATGGATGAAGAGTTACATATTAATGTCTGCTAAGAAAGGGAAAATAAATCTTTGCCATGGACAAATGCCTTTTAGATTAGTTCAGTCAGAACTGAACATATATACACAGAAAATAACAGTAAATGTATTCAGCAGATTTTACACACACACACCAACAATAAAGAAGAGCTCATGAGTTTCAGAAGGAGTAGAAGGGACTTAAGATAAATTAGATAGGGGGCAGGATGGGAAGGAAAAGTTATAAACACAGTACTACTATAAAAAATTCTCAAAAATTAAATTTAAGAAAACTTTTAAAGAACCAGTATTATGTTTGATGACTTTGGAATGTGGTGTGCATATAGAGTGGGTAGACCAAAATCAGCCAGTACAGAGTCAACAGCAAGTGCTCTTGAATATTTTGTCTCCTCTCTTCAAAGTCGTTGAACAATTATAGACACTGACTGTTAAGCTACTTCTAAACTTTTGGTAGTAATTATTACTCATCTCACTTTAACATATTTTGTCTGTGTCCATTTTAAAAGTGTTCCTTTTTCTTTGCAACATTTTACTCTTATCTAGAAAAACTGAACATCTTGTTTTTTTTTGTTTGTTTGAGATTGAGTGTTGTATAGGCCAAGCTAGCCTTGAACTCTACATTTCAGATATGATTTCCTGGGTCTCCAACCTTGACAGGTCAAGTTTTGGGATGCATGCCAGGCATGAAATTTTTAGATGCAACACTCTCATTGTCTGTCTTTCTTTCTTTCTTTCTTTCTTTCTTTCTTTCTTTCTTTCTTTCTTTCTTTCTTTCTTTCTTTCTTTTTATTGAGACAGGATTTCCTTGAAGTTTTGGATCTAGCTCTTGTAGAACAGACTGACCGTGAACTCAGAGATCCACCTACCTCTTTCTCCTAATTGCTAAGATAAAAGGCATGTAACACCATTGCCCTGCTCACATTCCCTTTTTCAATGTCACCCCTGACAAAGTTCAATTATGTAAAAATTATTTACATAAAGACTAAACAGAATTTAGGAAACTTTGACACAGGCAATTTTTACAAAAATGCTATGGAAAATTAAATGTGTGGGTAACTATGTAAATGTGGTTCCATAGATCATCTTATAGACAATATAAATTCCTTCCGTAACCTTTTTTTTTGTATTTTCTCTACTAGTATTTTACATGCATATATTTTTAGGTGCCATTTTTATTCCTAGTGTTGGTGGAGGCCAGTAGAAAGTGGAACAAATGATTGTAAACAGCCCTATCTGCGCTTAAAATTGCGCCTTAGTTCTCTAGAAGAACAATTCTGCTCTTAACCACTGAGCCACCGCCCTAGACCCAACATTTTCACTTTGTTTGTTTGTTTGTTTGTTTGTTTTTAATTCATATATTTTATGGGAACAATACTCTTAGTATACAGTCAATATAAAAGGTAACAATGCAGCTTCTTTATTAGTTTCTTTAGTTTCTTTGCTAAAGGCCATATAAAAATTATAAAGTGCAGAAGTAGGTTTGGGAATTTCTGACATTTACAATACAATGCAGATGAAGTTAATTACTGGCATGTACCTGAGAACCTAACGCTTCTACCCTGCAAATGGATCAATGAACCAACACTTGCTTGGTTTTGTTGTTGTTGTTGTTGTTGCTGCTGTCTGTCATTAATTTGAAAGAAAGAAAGAAAAGTAAGTGGGAAAAATAGGAAGAAGAGAATCTGGGATGAATTGTGCAGAGAAAAGGAATCACCAAAATGAATTATATGAAAAAAAAACTTTAAATAAAAATAAATTACTGAGTACCCATTGTGTTGCTAGAAACATCAGATTGACATAGAGCCAAGGTCTCTCATTCCATTGACCTCCCTCTTTATTATGAAACAAAGGAAAAACAGAAACAAGAATGAAAAAGAAATTTTCTAAAGATTAACATGTTGGCTGTATTTTCCTATGATTTACCACATCACAGAAGAGAATTAATCTGCAAAGACATGACAACAAATATTTTGTAAGTAAACTAAAGGTGTAACATGTTGTAAAGATTAGCAAAAATGATTTTTAAAAAATCAAGTAGTCGGGAATAAAATATAATTTGATCAATGACATTATTTCTGACTCATTTCTTCTTACAAATTTTTGCTTCTATAAATGATGGACATATTTTTTTTTGCACTTCACCATAAAATAGTCTCCAGAGAGTCACATCTCATCCTTTTTGCAAAATCATTTTTATATTTTGATTGACTGGTTGATCTTTAAAGCTTTTATTGACCGAGATTTAGTGAACATTTTCAAGGTATAGTATGGTGTTTTGATTCTCACATATTAGATAATGATTAATGCAGTATAGTTAATATATCTGTCACTTGTACAATTTCTTATTGTTAATATCAGAATCTAACTATATGAGAGAAACAATGCATTGCAATTAATTGCACCCCCTTGCTATTCCTTAAAACAGTGAAATTTTCTTCTATGCTACCTATCATATTTTACCAATTGGTCTTCTTTTCTCTATCTCTCCTTTCCTCCCTCCACAACTTCTTTTAATTAATAGTTTACTTTTAATTTCCACTAAGTCGCCTGTTTTAGAATTCCACATAAATGAGATCACATATTATCTGTATTTCTGAATATGGCTTATTTCTATTAACCCCATGTAATCTATACCTGCCAACCTTGTCACATGACAGGAGTCCAATTATTTTTTTAGTTAAACAGTTTTCTATACAATACTTTTTCTTTCTATCTATCAATGAATTGCCTGCTGCTTCCATTCCAAAGTATGAATTTGAGCGTATATGCATGTTTCTGTTAGGACTCTCATTACAAAAGTAGTATACACTTCCAGATATGGAAATGACAACCATATCCATAATTCAGAAATATTCATTGTTTCCAATCACCACACTGAAAATCTTTCTGTTACATAATAGTTAGTTTGTTTTTAGTCACTGATTAATGCTTGTAGAAATAATTGTGCAAGAAATTTTGTCAGTGGGTATTGTACATGATTTCTTTCACTATTTTATTTGACTCATGTGTTTTTCACTCCATAACTTTCAGGTCCTGTCTGGGTTCCAACATATTGGTAGTAATACATAGTGGAATATTGATGAAGAGATGGTCACAGAAGATCCACTGTCATTATAGGATTAACACGGTGTAAATTGTGCTCACACCTTTCTCTATCCAGACCAGATATTTCCTTTGCATGTGCTTCCCTTCTGTTTTTCTGCTACATGTGAGGCATAAACCAAACAGATGAAGTAGCATTCTCTTGAATCATTAACACTGTGAGTTACATAATGTCTCTTCTTTTATTAATGGTCAAAACTTCAGTATTTCAAAAATAGTCACATGAAAATAATAATAAAAATGACAATTGCAGGAGCATAAGAAAAATCATGTACTCGTAACAAAAGAGGATATATCCTGGTGGGTCTGGGGTTTCAGCTCCGGGTGTTAAAGTAACAAGAACCAGTGCTTGCATTCTAGAGGTTTATAACATATGTTGTTTTTATGCTGTGATTGCAAAAATTGGGATCTCTCTTTAATTCTATTTAGCAATTCATACAGCAGAAATGAGACACGACTAGCCACTGGATACAGTTGTTGTATTGACCCACTTACAAAAAACAATTTGGTGTTATTGTTTAAATTTGATGTGGGAGGAGAGGTTTTACAAAACCTTTCTTTCCTCTTTATCTTGTGTTTAAAACAGTATGAAAATCATTCCATTATAAGACCACTTAATGTGTAAATGACATTGTTAATTATAGAATGTAGTCTTTACAAATAGAAGATTAAAATAATCTTTCAGATTCTTGTGGTTATGATCAATGGAATCCTTATTTCCATTTTTAAGTCCCTAACATTAATTTGGATGATCAGAGTGTGAATAGCAATGGATACTTCCTTGAGCAAAGAGAGAGAAAAAGAGAGAAGGAGAGAAAACTCTCTTTCGATACTGTGACTTTCTGAGTCAATTGCTTGGAGGCAAATCTTCCCAAGCCTCTGGTTACCCTGTTCCTCAGCCACTCCAACAAAACAGAATGGATAAAATAACACCAAGCAATATGACAAAAACAAGCTGAAGAGGCACATAGGCACTGGTGAAAGCAAATTTAAGATAGAGGAGAAAAAAATCACCCTAACTTAAAAGCATCCCAAATGGTTCAGAATGCAACTGAGATAATGATATGCTGCTTTCCATAAAACCTAATGGCTTTAACATGAGACGCTAACTGTAACAAATGGTCTTATTAAAATATGAAAGTCACCGAGGGAGCAAGTGGGAGCAGTTCAATCTCAGCAGCACCACTTAGTGGGCAGCCCTTGGTAGGAAACACAGTAAAGGTCCACGATTTTCTAACCTGTATGAAAGCCAATGAGCTGCAGGTTCCTGCAATGTTCCTTTAACAAAACAGAGCACAGATACAGAAATAGTCACATACCACAATAGTGTTATATGTGGTACCAAAAGTTTATTTAAAATATTCACTCTTACCTAACACGAAAGACTAGTTTTATGTACAGTTTCAAGGACACAGGACTTACATTTGAATGACAGACAATGGCCTCGACTTCACAATGCCTTGACCAGATTTTGCCTGTTTGAAAGCTATTGAAGAGAAACATAATATTTAAGATTTCTCTCTCGTACTCTCTCTCTTTCTATATATATATGTGTGTGTGTGTGTGTGTGTGTGTGTGTGTGTGTGTGTTCATACATGACTATTATGATAAAATATATTATGTAAGCTATGATTTTCAATTTTAACAAATAAAAAATAAGCCACTCAATTAAATCTGAATTTCAAATAAGCAATGATTTTTTTATATAATTTTGGCTTACAAAATCTTAAACAATACTTATTGTTTATGATTCCTCTTTCAAATTTAGATTTTCTAGAAATACGTCTTTTATTTGATAAAACTTAGTCGAGGCTCATGCCAATAATCATACATTATATACATGCTTGCCTTAATGACAGAATTTTAAAACTTGGCCTTTTTCTTCTCTTGTATGTTTTTCTTCTTTGAGGGAACCAAACACTTGGAATAGATGATCACTGACAGAGGCAAAGAGACAGTTAAGCAACATTGTATCTTTCTTCCCTTTTTAGGAATCCCCAGTGGGATGTACTTTAAGGGAACACGTGAGTGAGTTACAGAAATAGATGAGTGTAGACTTCATCATATGCTATCAGATCTCGTTACCTACTCATTTGCCCAAAGCTTCCAGCGTAAGAGTCTGAATCATTGATAACAGTGTAGAGGGATGTTCATTGCTTGACTGAGTGCATGAAAAAAAAAGAATCACCTCCTAATAATCTCTTAACATCAGCAATGCCTACTAAATTATGACTGGAGTGAGATACCCAAGCTTACTTCTCTAGATACCAGTCCGTGAAATGAATTTCTATGACAAAAATAAACAAGGCTGGGCGAAGTGTACATATGTAATCACAGCACTGGAGGGATGTAGAATAGAGGATCAGGGGTTCAAGGAAATCTTGAGGTTTCTAAACAATAGGTATGAGCCTGAGCTACATGAGACCCTACTGCAGAAGCCATCTCACCCCAAAATAGAAGTAAAGCAATGATATGCCATGGGCATAGGGGAAATCCAAATGTTATTATACTGCTAAAGGAACATAGTAAAAAATTATAGCAAGTGATATTCTATTACAGCTACAGATCAGCATCTTAGTCAGTCAGAATCAAATGAGTTTTCTCTTACAGTAGTTGGGAACTAACACATAGAAACACAACTACACAGTTTTCACAGAGCTAGAGACCATGGAACACTCAGTCCTAAATGGAACATTTCCTCAAAACTCTCACCTCAGGACTCAAGGCAGTACCAAAGAGGAGGCAGGAAGACTGCAAAATCCAGATAGGACTGATAGCACTGATACCAAGGAAATCAGTGTATTCCAGACATAACAGAACTGGTACATATATTACCTCATAGAGGTGTCGGCAGTAAGCAAGGTCCTGCACAGGTTCAGGACAGATGAGGGCCCAGCCCTGAAAGGGGAAAGAGGACATGAGTTCTCAATCCTAACCAAGAAGCTGCATCCAACTGAAAACCACACATAGGAAAATTTAGTTTCCTCCAATTGAGTCTTATTGGGTATATAAACCACACTGAAGGACAGACCCTATGCCTAGCAATAGACAGCCAACATAAATTTAACTCAGTGGCATTCTGTAGATTTTTTCTTCTTGCTTTGTTTATTTTTAATCTTATAGGTTCTTTGCAAGTATACTATTGTTTCCTATTTTGTGTTTTTTAATGGAGTTGGTGTATGTGTATGTAGAGTGCCTTTTTTGTATTTTTTAAATTTTAAAATTCATTTCGTATGTGTGTTTTCTAAAGAGAAAGAGAAAGAAGGCATGGGATAGCATAGATGAGTAGGTGGGGCTAATCTGGGAGCAGACTGGGAGAGAAAATAAGATCAGAATATATTGTATGAAAAACAATTATATTCAGTAAAGAATAGAATACCAAATGAAAGCTTTAGGCAGGGTCTCACAGGGTAGAACTAGAAAACAAGATAAAGAATGTAGTAGTATATTAGCTTGAGATTTAAATTTGGACCCACATTGTATGAGCAACCTTAGGTCGATACTTCATGTATTCCTGGAATAGAATAGATGAATAAGTGATATTTCTTGGACAAAAGAGAAATTTAAACTTTTTCTTCTTTTAAGCAGCTAGTTTCCCAAGGTCAAGTAACTTGGTCCTGATCAGTGGAAGAAGATAGAAGAGACTATGGAAATGCCACTTTGCCTGGCTGCTTAGTCAGTCTCAGGCACTTATGCAGCAGAAATTGGTGTCTCACATTTCTGGGATTTTAGAAACTCAGATCATAACACCCTCCAATCTCCTCATCACCACACTCCATGCACCCATCCTGTCTACCCACACCAGTGATGGTAACAGAGGGTCTTGCAAGGCTGGCAAGCAAGCAACTACTTGTGGACAAGCACAGGACAGAAAGAGGAAGGGTTAAATCATAGCATCTCACAGCAGGATTCCCATTGGTTCCCTTACAGTATCTAGGCTGCATTTCAGTGCATGAGTGAAAACTTGAATTTTCTACTAATGAGGTTGAGGAACACAAGACTGTAAAGACTGAACACTAAAGCACAGCACAGTGATCTCACAATATTTAAAAATCATCTTAGCACATTGAGATATATTATGGCATGGTGAAAATTTCTGTAAATGGATTTAGTTGAGGCAGCTCTGTCACTTGGGACTTACTCTCCCAAAGGATACTTAAACTGTAGGCTCCCTTGCTTTCTTTGCTTTTTTCTAGCCACCATAGAGGATTGGTTTCTTTTGCTAATTCTGTCTGCCATGATGTGCCAGGACCAAAAGCTGTGGAGAAAAGTAACTGTGGGCTTAAATATTGAAAACTACAATGCAAAATAGCTCTTTTCTTGCTAAAGTTGACCTTCTAAGGCCTGTTTTACAGTTACACAAAGTTGACTAGCATAGGGGATATCTGAGGTTTGGTGATTTAGAATGCATAGAACAATTTGGTCCAATTTCCAAGATAAAAGTATACAAACCTCAAGCTTTATTCTCTTGACAATTCAATATGTCTTCCATTTATACATTTCCTGATCAGAATTTTAACTTTCATAATAATTTCATAATAATTTCATAATAATTTCATAATAATTTCATAGATAATAAATTTATAATAAAGCATTCTAGAAACTATGTTTAAGGAGTTGAGAGCTTCTCCATCAGTGAAGAGTTTTATAACATGCATTAAGATCAGTTGGCTCACAGCAATTGGTAACCCCAACTAAAGAAGACATGAAACCCTCTTTTGGCATCCACAGGCATTCCCCCACACAGACATAGATACATACACATAAATATAGTAACTAATTTTTTTACCCTAGGTTTAATATAGTACGTTCACAGCATGAATGACATAAGATAAAAATGTTGATACTTTGCTATTGTTTTGTTTTGCTTGATTTGAATCCAGAACTCACCATGTAGCACAGGAGCTCCAAACCAGGTCATCAGCTGCTGGAATTACAGAAGCTCTTTGTGACACCTGGCTTAGGCCTGATAGCTTTAAATTATTTTTCAGATTTAAGCCTTACAAACCATGGCATCATGCGATAATGTTTCTATCATAATATAACATGAGTGGAGGAGAGCCTGGATGAAGTTCAGCTTGACCAATATGAAACAGCTGCAGAAATTTTTGCCAGCCAAAAAATTGAGCTGCAAATTTTCAAAATTTCTAATTCAAGTACATTTTAATAGATCTCTTTTATTTTACCAATCTTCTTATTTGTTTATTTGACCATAAACCATGAGCTAATATTGTGTGTGACACCTCAAAAAATTTGGGTATCAGCAATTATCAACCAAATAGTACAGACGCGTTTATAATAATATGTTAGAAGTGCAATTATTTCGTCCAAATCCAGGCTAGCTATGTTTTGTTCAAAATCGAAATATTACTCTTGATATTTAATTTTAATGATTAACATCCACCTCAGATACTCTGACACAGTGTTTATTAAATAAAAGATTGGTATTGGAAAGGTTAGAATTTCTTTGGATCATTCTACTATTACAAGAAATGAAAAAGTCAGTTTCCATGATATTTCTAAACTCTGAATGTCATCAGGATTTACTTGAAAAAGAGTTTTTGAATATTTTGCTGATGACTTTCTGAACAATACTGGAGAAAGAACAACTCCAGCCCACTTCAACATCTACAGGAGACAAGTTTCTGAGCATTACTGATAGGACCAGTTAATCTGAGTGGCATTTATAAGTCTGTTAGATCCCAGGTACAGTTATCACAGAGAGCGAACAATCAATTGCTTCAATCTGTTGTCAATTATTTCCTTCACTTCTGAATAAAATTTCTTTGAAGAGAAATCACAGCAGTGCTTATAATGTTTTTTTCCTTACATTTTATGCATTAATTTACTATGACAAAGTCAGTAAATAGGATGTGACTTTCCAACATAAAGAATAAAAGTGATCAAAAGTCAATTTAAAATCTATACTGAATAAATAATTTAAAAGAAAACTTTCGTGTTATGATGGCAAAGATAATCTTTTTTTCCTATGAGCAATAAGGAGTAACTAATTTTTGATATTCAATTTTAAAATTATTGGGGAAATTCACACAAAATATAAACCTCTAGCACAATCAAAATATTATCAAATAACTTTAACCAAAACAGTAATTTAAGAAGTATTGGTTATAAATTTACAAAATGTGCCAGTTTTCTGTAGCAACATTACAATTTTCAATGATATTCTTAATAAAATGTGATTCACATTCTTTTCTTCAGGAAGTAGTCTTTGTGCCCTTGTCTACATTCTCAGCTATTGGATTCAGTGTGATCAGACTTATATTGAGGTCTTTAACCCACTTGGACTTGAGTTTTTTGCATGGGAATAGATATGGATCTATTTTCATTCTTCTACATGTTGACATCCATTTATGCCAGCACCACTTTTTCCCATTGTATAATTACAGCTTCTTTGTGAAAAACCAGGTGTTCATAGGTGTATGGATTAATATCTGGGTCTTTGATTGGATTTCTTTTGGTAAGATTGCCATTTTTATTATGTTGAGCCTACTTCTTCAAAGCATGGGAGAGCTTTCCATTTTCTGATAACTTCTTCAATTTTTTTTCTTCAAAGACTTAAAGTTCTTGTCATACAGGCCTTTCGCTTCTTCAGTTAGTGTTACCCTAAGATATTTTATGCTATCTGTGGCGATTGTGAAGGGCAATGTTTCTCTGATTTCTTTCTCAGATTCTTTATCATTTGTATATAGAAGGGCTACTGATTTTTTGAGTTGATCTTATATCCTGACACATTATGGAAGGTATTTATCAGCTGGAGGAGTTCTGTGATAGAGCTTTTAGTATCACTCATTTATACTATCCTATCATCTTCAAGTAGTGAAAGTTTGACTTCTTCCTTTCCAGTTTGAATCCCCTTGATCTCCTTTGTTGTCTTATTGCTCTAGCCAGAACTTCAAGAACAATGTTGAACAGAGATGGAGAGAGTAGACAGCCTTGTCTTGTTCCTGATTTGAGTAGGATCACTCTGAGGATCTCTCCATTTAATTTGATATTGGGTTTCACCTTGTTGTATATTGGTTTTTTTTTATATTCTGATTTGCTCTTTGTATCCCTGATCTCTCAGAAATCTTTATCACGAAGGTGTGTTGGTATTTGTTGAATGATTTTTAACACCTAATAAGATTATCATATGATTTTTTTCTTTCTAGTTTATTTATATGATAGAGTACATTGATAGTTTTTCATTTCTTAAACCAACTTGCATCTCTGGGATGAAGCCAACTTGATTACGGTGAATGATTTTTTTTTTTTTTTTGATGTGTTCTTGGATTCAGTTTGCCGGTACTTTATTGAGTATTTTTGCATCAATGTTCATAAGGGTGATTGGTCTGTAATTCTTTCTTATTTGAGTCTTTGTGTGGTTTCTGTATCAAGGTAACTGTAGCTTCATAAAAAGAGTTTGCCAGTGTTCCATCTCTTTCTATTGTGTGCAACAACTTAAGGAGTATAGATATTAGCTCTTCTTAGAAGTTCTGGTAGAATTCTGCACTGAAACCATCTGGTCCTGAGCTTTTCTTGGTTGGGAGACTTTTGATGTCTGTTTTTATTTCCTTAGGGGATATAGGTCTATTTAAATTGGTTACCTGGTTTTGATTTAATTTTGGTATGTACCTATCCAGAAAATTTTTCATTTCTTTTGCATTTTCCAATTTTGTGGAGTACAGGTTTTTGTCATACGACCTAATGAGTCTCTGAATTTCCTATCTCTGTTTCCTAGTCTCTGTTGTTATGTCCCCCTTTTCCTTTCTTATTTTGTTAATTTGAGTGCTATCTCTGTTTTTTTGATTGATTTGGATAAGGGTTTGTCTATTGTGTTGATGTTCTCAACGAACCAGCTCTTTGTTTCACTGATTTTTTGTATTGATTTTTTGGTTTCTATTTTACTGATTTCAGCCATCAATTTGATTATTTCCTTTCATCTACTCCTCCTGGGTGTGTCTGCTTCTTTTTGTTCTAGAACTTTCATGTATGCTATTTGCTAGTGTGAGATTTCTCTACTTTCTTTATGTAGGCACTTACTGCTATCAACTTTCCTCTTAGCACTGCTTTTATAGTGCCTCACAGGTTTGGGTACATTGTATTTCCCTTTCTCTTGACTTCTTTATTTCTTCTTTGACACAGAGATGATTTAATTGCGTTCTATTCAATTCTCATGAGTTTGTAGACTTTCTGCAGTTAGAGTTGTTGTTGAATTCTAACTTTAAACCATAGTGATCCAATAAGAAACAGAAAGTTATTACATTTTTTTTTTGTATCTGGTGAGGTCTGCTTTGTTACTGAATATGTGGTCAGCTTTACAGAAGATTCTGTAAGGTGCTGAGAGGTATAGTCTTTTTTGTTTAGGCTAAATGATCTATAAATGTCTGTTAAGTTCAATTGAGTCATGACATCTGTTAGTTCTTTTATTTCTCTGTTAGGTTTCCATCTTGTTTACATCTCCACTGGTGAGAGTGGTATGCTGAAGTCTCCTACTATTAGTGTGTGGGGTGTGATGTGCAATAAGTGTAAGTAATGTGTCTTTTACATATGTAGATGCTCTTATATTTGGAGCACAGTTGTTCAGTACTCAGACTTCATCTTCATGGTTTGATGAGTATGAAGTGTCCTGCTCCATCCTTTCTGATAGATTTTTAGCTTGAAATTTATTTTGTTAGATATTAGGAACGCTACAACACAGTTTTTTTTTCTTTTGTCCATTTTTTATTTTTTGGGAAAATCTTTTCTCAACCCTTTACTCTGAGGTAATGTCTGTTTTTGAGGTTGAGGTATGTTTCTTGTATAGAACATGAGGATGGGTCCTGCTTTTGTATGCATTCTGTTAACTTGTGTCTTTTGATAGGTGAAATGAATCCATTGATATTAAAAGATATTCATAACCAGTGACTGTTAATTCTTGTTATTTTCAGTGATAGTGTTTGTGTGTTTCCCTTCATTGGGTTTGTTGGTGTGAAGTTATCTGTTGCCTATGATTTTCTGTGTGAAGTTAACTTCCTTGGGTAGGTGTTTCCTTTCTAGTACTTTCTGTAGGGCTGGATTTATGAACAGGTATTGTTTAGTTTAGGTTTTGCCATGAGATATCCTATTTTATCTATCGATGGTGATTGAAACTTTTGTTGGGTATCTTTTTCTTTTCTGTAATGTTCTGCCTTTCTTACAGATTAGTATTTGTTACTCTTTCTGACATTTCTTCAGTAGAGGAAAGTACAACAAGTCAATCAGATCCTCCCTTACCATACCTGAATGTGTGCACATTGTTTCATCTCAGAAAAAATTATTCCTCTCTGTGATTAAGTAGAATCCTGTGAAAAAATATGATAAGCTTGCTTTAGGGAAAAATAAAATCATTTGGCAATGACTATAAATTGATTATTATCTGTCCCTAGAAATATTCATAGTGATTCCTCAATACTTTTGTTTACTTTGAAGATGTATGAATAATTTGAGCATTTAAATCTATTTGAGTAATTTCATCATGGTAATGTCTAAAACTGTTAAAGTCATTAAATCATTCAGATAATAATAATGATATTAATAATAATAATAATGTCCGTATGATATATAAAGCCATTGATATTTCCATTACTGAGACCAAATGAAATGAAATACTTAACTGAAAAATTATTAAAGATTCAGACAGTAGAAAGTGAACATCAGCTCTTATTATTGGCGTCACCCACGTGACAACACAGATTTTACTCTGAATGTTTACTTTGAAAGTCATAGAAATTTACACATATTACATTTTTGTACAAAAGCTATTGACAGCTTAAGAGCCACTCACTAGTAACTTTTATATCACAGAAAGCTAGTTATAATTTTCTTTGAAAAAAGCTTCAGTAGCTATAAAAATCGATTCTATGGGTACACATATATACACCAGCCAAATTTGAAAACCTTTTCATTCAGAATAGTGTGGTTTCTTGGTGTTAAGTTTCAAGTCTACAGGTTGCTAGAAACACGTGTTTATGTGTCTCAGAAAAAAATAGAAACAAATCACAGCTAGGAACAATGTTAAAAGCATGTAGAGTCAGAGAATTTCTTGATTACACTGGGGAAATTTATTTACATATCCTTTTCCTTAGGCAGAAATCCTACGTTACAGAATATTAAAGTGAACTTAGAATTGACAAAGATCTCAATATTTTTCTCAATTTGACTAAACTTCAGACTGATTTCTTCCTAGTTATATGATTCTGACCTCCCTTTTCTTAGAGTATACACATCAGAAAATTGTAACATTTCAATCTTTTTGTGTCCCATTGAGATGTATAACTTCTTGCAAACTTCACCACCTAAAAGTATCTTTGAAAACCCTAGAAATATACCTTCAAAACAAAATTATACAGAAATTTGGGCTTCCCTGTACCTAGTCTTTCTGAGTGGATGTGAGCTCAAGTTCACTGTGTGTCTGCCAGCACAGATGATTAATCACATTGATTGCCCTTAGGTGATGTTTGTTGTTTTCCATTGTTTCATAATACAAACTTGTCTTGTACTTGCAGTGAGCTAAATACCTATCTGTTTCAATACTTTTAAATAAATTCTTCTTGACTCCTTATTTTAAATTAAATAATCATGCAGCATAATTTGATGATATTTTTTCTCTGTTTTCCAATTCCTTCTAGAAGTTTCCCTTCTCTTTGCCCATTCAACTTTATATTCTCTCTCTCTCTCTCTCTCTCTCTCTCTCTCTCTCTCTCATACACACACACACACACCCCACACACACATGAAAGAAATGCAAAGATTAAACAAACATTTTACTCTAAGTCCTACCATGAACTGTGGTTGACATACACAATATCAACCCAGTAAATAAAAACATCTTTTTGTCTCTCCTAGCAGCTATCAGTTCAAGTAACCTGATAAGAGGTGGGGTTTTGTACCACTTCCTCTTTCCATGCTGGGTACATTGGCAGGTCTTGTTCATGCTCTCAAAATCCCTGTGAGTTCTTGTATGTATCAGACATGTTGAATCTAGAAAATGTTATTTCCTTGCAGACATTCACCATGTCTGATGCTTAAGATCTCTTTTTCTTCTCTTCTAATTAAATCCCTGTAACCCAATTAACACAGTCAATCATATAAACAAATTTAAAAAACAAAATAAGGACATTTTAAAAGATTCAGAAATGGCCCTTAACAAAGACCAATATCCTTCATGATAAAACTCCTGGAGAGACTAGACACACATCTCAACATAATTAAGATATGTTAAAATACGACACTGCCAACAAAATCAAAATGGATAGGAAGTCCAAGCATTTCTATAAAAATCAGGAATAAGACATTGATGCTCACTCCCTCCATACATGTAAAATAATCAAAGAAACTTG
Source organism: Myodes glareolus (assembly GCF_982192425.1). Lineage (NCBI taxonomy): Eukaryota > Metazoa > Chordata > Mammalia > Rodentia > Cricetidae > Myodes > Myodes glareolus. The sequence continues at coordinate 9,189,910 of NC_142050.1, forward strand.
ATGGCAAACAGATAGAAAATGAAAAAGTAAAAATATCCATACTAACAGATGATATGATTTTACATATGCAAAGACCATGAACACACAACCAGCAAATTTCTACAGCTGAAATTAGTAGCATTCTTTATCCAAAGAACAGACAAATAGACTGCAAATAAAAGCAAGCAAATAATGACTTTCAAGTATCTACAAAAAATATCATCTTTCCTCTTTGTATATATTTCATACATTTTGATAGTATTTTCTCCTTGATCATCTCAAACACCATACAACTACATAATAATCAATATTTGACATGTCTTTGTGTATTACATTTTAAAATATATTTTCCCCTCACCTAAAAGAAGTTATATTGATTTGTTCAGTGAAAATAAACATAAATTATAAATAAAAGTATGTTTTATGACTAATTATATCAATTCATTAATTTAAATGACTCAGATTAACAGAAGAGATTTTATATGCAGCCAATGTAATCAGAAATAAAAATTGTATAATTTTCACAAATTTTAGGGTTTAAGTCTAAGTCACTGTATTTTTCTGTTTTTTGGTTACCTTGCTGAGTTCAATTTCATTAATAAATGCAAGAATACTACATTACCACCTGCAGTGTTTTAATCGTTAAGCCTGAGATGGAGAGTGTAGTCTGCTAATTTATGTAAAATGCTCCAATTGCAGAGATAACTAACTCCTTTTAACATTTTGTCATTAATTAAAATAGATTTTTAATTACACCAAAAGGTTTTGTAATTAGTAACATCTAACTATTTAATCAGTGACCCTAAGCTTTCTAATTGACATAACACCTAAAAATTACTCAAAGCATGTTGTAGTGTTGTCTCATGTCACCAAATCGTGTCTGTATCCCACTTGCTTTTACATAGAAAAATTTGTGAAATCTCTCATGGATTCTCTGTGGCTGAGTGCTTTCCATGCACCTCGAGCTACCCCTGGATCTGCTAGGAAAACAAGGCTGAACAAAAAGAATTTGAACATATGAAGGTTCTGTGGTGACATGTTCAAATTCTTTTTGTTCAGCCTTGTTTTCCTAGCAGATCCAGGGGTAGCTCGAGGTGCATGGAAAGCACTCAGCCACAGAGAATCCATGAGAGATTTCACAAATTTTTCTATGAAAAAGCAACGATGGATGGAGAAAGAGACAGAGACACATATTGGAACACTGGACTTAACTCCCTAGGTCCAAATGAGAAGCAGAGGGTGGGAGATCGTGAGCAAGGAAAGCAAAATCAGAGGGGGCCTTCATCCGACGATGGATGGAAATAGAGACAGAGACCCACATTGGAACACTGGAAGTCAGGACAGCGAAGAGTGCGTTCACCCACTGATACAAGGGGACTGATCGAATGAGAGCTCACCAAGGCCAGCTGGACTGGGACTGAATAAGCATGTGATCAAACCGGATTCTCTGAATGTGGCTGACATGGGGGCTGACTGAGCCCACAAGGTCCAAATGAAGACTGAGAAGCCATTGACAATGGCACTGGGTCTTGTTTCGTCTGCATGGACTGGCTTTTTGGGATCCTGGCCTGTTTGAATGCTCACCTTCCTGGACCTGGAGGGAGGGGGAAGGAACTTGGATTTCCCACAGGACAGGAAACCCTGACTGCTCTTGGGAATGGTGAGGGAGAAGGACAGGGAGTGGGGGGAGCGGGAGGGTATTGGGAGGAGGGGAGGAAGTGGAAAGAGTGTTTTCAGATACTTGAATAAACAAGTCTAACAGAAAAGAAAAAAAAAGAATTTGAACAGTAAGTTCACATGCTTTGAAGAAGCCCTAGTTATAGAGACAACCAAATACTTTATATATCACATTATTTTCATGGAAAACTAAAAGTTGTAAACTTTTAACAAACATCTTTTTCAATGATAAAAATAGTATATCATAAAGAGTTAAAATATCCAGAACTTAAATTTTAAAAGAGTGAGGCATAATAGGTCATAAAAATATTTCCAGCTTTTAGAGGTCTTAAGCAGGAGGATTATCAAAAGTTTAAGGCCAGCATAGATAAGGAATTCAGATTATGCCTTTCTGTCAGTTGTTACTCCACTGACTTCTGTAAATTAGTCTTTGTCAGGCTACAACTTCCTCTGAGAGAATCCAGCCTACAGACAGCCTTTGACTCTATTTTGACGGTACACAAAGGGAGGATGATTCTGTACTTTGGTGGGCAAGCAAACAATAGCATTTGTCTGGCATTAACCATGACTCATGGAATTTTAAATAACTTATTTCTAAAAGAAAAAAAAATACTCTATTAATTAACTGAAGAAAATTTGGATTATGTGAGAACATAAAAGTATTAAAATCACACCATAAAGACCAGGCTGAAAATTTAATGAACCTATGAGACAAAGGATGGGTGTAATGATATCACAGATTTCCCTCAGGAAATAGTAAAGGACACAACACTGTGATAATGATGGGCCCTGCCAAACTCTCAACAAACCAGCTGGGGTTTGTGTAACAGGAGGGCCGGCTTGTTTTGGGTTTCTGTCCCAACCTGTACCCCACAGCAGACAAGCCCCAAAGAAAATCACACAGAGTCAATATTAGGTTATAAACTGATTGGCCCATGAACTCAGGCTTCTTATTAGCTCTTGTAGCTTATATTAACCCATTGTTCTTATTTATGCTAGCCACATAGCTCGGTACCTTTCTCATCTGGGCAGATTACATCTTGTTTCTTTAGTGGTCTGGGCAGGACTGGGAGGAATCAGCTTCCTCCTTCCCAAAATCCTCCAGTTCTCATTGCATTGCCTCTACTTCTTGTCTGGTTTTCCCACCTATACTTCCTGCTTTGCCAATCAGCATTTATTTAAAGCATGATTGACAGAATACAGACAATTCTCCCGCACCAGTTTGTATGAAGATACACACAGAAATTTTGACTATTCCATAAGTTTCTGTTAGGTTCTGTCCTCACTACTGATATCAGTTATACAAATTGCTTTCCATCATTCTTTCAGTTCATTCTGTCTGGTACTGCCTCCATTTTTCCTTGTCTGTTGGAACCTAATCTTGGCAGGCACCTCTATTGTTATCAGGATTCCATACCTCAGTTCTGCAATTGGAATTAGCCCTGAAGCTTAGCCCAACTCTGACTCAACAGATTGACTCTACAACAAATTTGCAAGAGGTGTTACAATCTTATTCCTGCTGAGAACCTTTATATTATTCACATTTAGTATGTTATATTTATGTATTTTGACTATGTATAAATATTCATATATGTGTACAATAACAATGAATACAGAGGCCATGATTTTGAAAGAATCAAAGAGGGGGCACATGAAGTTGTTTGTAGGAGGAAAGAGAAAAGCAAAATTATGAAGTTATACACTAATCTCAAAAATGAAAGAAATAATTAAAGTATATCTATATTTTAAGAATTGCATACATTTTGATCATATCTTTTTCCTCTCTGAACTCCTACCAGATCACTATGCCTTTAGGACTCATGACCTTCTCTCTTGGGCAAACAAAATGGAATCTAATTTGTGTTGAATAACTTTGATTGAGCATTGCCTTTCCTTGAAGTTGACTGATAGATCAGTGTCACTTGACTGAAGAAATCTGAGGTTCCCTCCCCGAGCAATCATCAGCTGCAGATAGCTTCTTGTCTAGAGGTGGAGCTTTGTACCCACTTTCCCTTCTCTGAGCTCATGTTTTATCTGCTTGAGCTTGTGCTGATCTTATGCATGCTGAAACTTTCAAAACAAAACAAAGCTAAACAAAATTTTCTCTACCTTCAGCCTTTAGTAATGCCTCTTGGAAATTACTAGAACTTAACTATACCTTCTTCAATTTCTGGAATTACTCTGTAATCTACATGTAACATGTATGTGGTACTGTAGTTTGCCTCATTAATCATACAAGTTTGAAAACAGAAAATTAGTTCCCTCATTTTTGTAAACACACCTAAATGTGATTCTTTTGCTTTATTGTTTTAATTTTTTCTGATAAATTGCTTTGGTCTTCAATTCACTATTTTTATGTCACAGTAATGACTATTATAGGAAATAATATGTACTAAAGTATGTTAATCTCAGAAATGTGTATAGCAAATTCTTATGCAGAAATGAAATATGTATTTAATAAGAGTTTCATTGAACAAATAGGAACATTTTAAATTATTAATACTCTTAACATAATTGTAGGTACTGTAAGGATGTTAATATTTAGCTAACTTTATCTGGAAACTTTATTTGTATAGCTTAATAATTTTTGTTAGCTGTGATTTCCTCTTTACAACAAAATTTCACTGTGATGAATACCTTATTAACTTAGAAATAGCATATCCATGCACATGCATGTGCCCAGAAAGTATAATATTACACTTGTTAAAATGATCCATCAGTAGGAACCTTTGGACAATCAAGTTTAGTGTAAAAGGTGGTAAGTACCCAAATCTGAAAATACTGGCTTTTAAAGCACACAAGGGAAGCTGTGAAATTTGGCTTCCAGGTGGGAGAACTGCAATTCAAATATTTATCAGCCCAGCTTCCTAACCTCGGAAACTTTAAAGGAGTGTTGTGCTGTTTAATGTGTCTTTATTTTCCTCAGTGGGAAAGTACATTCTGCTATCACTGAAACTCAAGGTTTCTTAAAAAATTCCTTTTTGGTGCCCAGTAAAGTCTGAAATACACACTTTTATAAAAGAATATGTGAAGCAAGAGATCAATCTTTGGATATAACAAAATGTTTCTTTTGTGGAGAAAAATGTTTTGAAAGAATCACTGAACCTATGTCACCATGCTAAGTTTTTGTCTTAGTATAAGAGTGCTCAGCCATTCTTTCATAATGAAAACAGGTATTAATAACTACCAATCACTAACTATATGCCAAAGATTATTTCTAGCCATTTTATGCTTTAACAATATTTGAAAGATCCTTTAAGTATTACCTGATTATCTCCATAATCAGATAAGAAGATGTAAGTAAGCATAACCCAACATTCTCAAAGTTACTGTCTCTAAAGTGTGCTTCCTTCTATAAATTATTAAAATAACATATGTACATGTAATATGGATTATTAACTACCCCACCTAGAATCAGAAACGCTTTCTTATGTTTCATACTTAAATAGTGTAGGAGATCTCAAAACATAAATAATAATTTGATGGAGACCCTGCTTCAGAAGGGTTCATAGACCAGGGATGAAAATGCTGTCAGTACGAAGACCACCTGATCATCTGTTGTCCTTCAAGTCTTCAAGAAAATGACCCCAGATAGCTTGAGCCTTCTTGATTTACAGCTTCACTGGTTTGCATGAACAGTTTTACAGCTTTCACTTCTTAGGTTTCTAGAAGCGGTGACAATAATTACCACCTTTTTCCCATCTCTTCTTCCTTCTGCACTCAACTATCCATATATAGACATTAGATTTTTGACCTGTACCTCTATCATCAGAAACACAACAATGGAATTTTCTAACTAGGCATTACTACAGGTAGAACATTATGGCCAATTGGCAACATATAGGGTTATAGCATCATGCCAGGTGAGAGACAGTTTTGTCTCTTTTGGTTAATATTTACATCTTGTAGCATCTGGGTTCTCAGGATCGATTCAACAGCCAGAGATGATTCAATGCAATCTATTATTTATACTATTATATCTTCTCTCGGCTCATGCCAGGTTTTTCCATTTATCCTAAAGGCAACATAATCTGGAAACTTATTCTTAAGTTACCATTGCTTGTCCAGTTTTAATATGTCTATCTCTCTTAACTTTTTGAGATAATGGCACCATTATTAGAAATGAGGAGAAAGTGGGTTACTATGATTGTTTTACTCTCTGTTCCTCAAAATGTTCCAATTAACTCTTGATGTCATCTATTTAATAGCATTTCTCTAAAGTTCTCATGGTTAAAATCATTATTCCCAACAGTCATGCAAAGAGGTAAGACAAACTTCATAACCTACTGTGACTCGTTCAGGCCTGTATGGCTAGCATAGTGGAAGCAACAGAGCACATGCACACACACTCCTGGGGTCATGCCCAAAATTATACAACAAACTGTTAGCAGGTACTTGCGAAGTGGTGAAACTCTCCAGGGGTCTTTTCACAAGGACAGTTTCTTGTGCTATTTTCAGGTGTTGTTTCCTCAAAGAAGTCACATGGCTTCCACCAAAAATTCTGGGCAGTTTAAAGAAGAGATTTTATAAAAACAATACAATTCAACCAATAAAAATATTATTTAAAAATTTGAGAGTCGGCATTTAAGACCATTTAAAAACAAATAAGGGTCACTAACTATTGGAAGTAATATAACACATTTTGTTAGATAATATAAAAAAGTCATTATTTTTGTTCTTATTGAGACATTTTATAAAATTATTCAGATGAATGAATATGTAAAAGCAGTGATATATGTCTTAATTAAATATTTTATTCAAAAGTTATGAATTTATCCTACAATTCTAGAGGACATTAGCTTTTGAATTTGTTTTCTTTAGACATTATGCTTTCTGGCTTAAAAAAAGGAAGTTTTATTTTTTGCAAAATATTGGGAGAGTATACTACATATTCTTACATATGAAGCACTGTTATTTTTATCTATCACCACTATTTGTCATCAAAACTTACAGATATATAGCTTATTTTTGTCTCGTTCTATACAGTGGAACTCCTACTTTGGTCAAGGCCCATGTACCAACGAAGCTAGAGCCTTTGAGAAAATCTGTATGCAATTTTAAAGAAGGAGAAAAGACACTTTACTATTTTTTAAGGATTTAATTTCCCAACTCTCAGTTAATATTTGTATCTCTGTTCTCATGAGAAGATATTAAATTTGTTCTCCTTTTGTTACTAGCTTTAATGAGTGTGTTTGAGAGGGTCAGACCCAGCCTCCACATTGCACCAATAGTCTGGTGCATTGGAGGAATCGAATGCAGTGTAGTGTATCACAACAGTCTGAAATGGAATACCAGGAGTCTGAAGGTAAATTTCCTAGGCGTCCTAGCACCAACTGAAACAACTCCCTCTTGACTGCTGCCGCAGAAAGTGTCAGTCCGCATCTCAGACTATAGCCATCAAGCACTTTGTCCTGGTGGCCTGAAGCAGACACACAGAGACTCCAAATTAAAAAGAAGTAAATGCATTTCAGTGAGGAGACTCACAGTCTTTAAACAGTTTCCGAGTCTCTACGTCTTCCACTAAAATTTCCTGTTTCAAACCCAGAAAATGTTTCTGTTTGTTAAATTGGGGTTCTGTATCTGCTGCAATGTACTATTTTTTGCTTGTTTTTCTATTAAAAAGATAGATATGTATTTTTATGATTTCATTATTTTACCAAGAAAAAAATAAAATTATAAAATATATTATATAAGTTGGGTATGCATTTGAAATTTCATAATAAAAATTTAAAAGGTAAAATTGTTATTTTTTATTGCATTATAACTTAATGTCTTTAAGATTTGGCATATCACCGGTTTCTTTCCAAAATGTAAAAAATGCTCTTCCCAAAGGAAATGAAAATTCCTCTCTTTATAATTGGCTTCTGGGGGAAAAAAGAAAAAGAGAGAGAGAACATTAAACAGTAGTCTCCCAGAGTCTGCTCTCACTGGAGCAGCCTTTTACCGGCCCTTGAAAGCCAATTATGCACAAATCTTTCCAAGTCCCTGATCGATGGTGTCACTTTAATGGCTTAGTAGGACACAGTGAAAGTATTTACAGAACTGCAATTGCCAACATGCCAACTTCCCCTAGCATCTCAAACTAGGTAATCATTTACTAGTTTACCTCTAGGATTATAAACACCTAAACTCATAGTCATGTAAGAACCAATCAGGCTCTTTGGGTAATTAATATGATGGAAGACAGAAGGTAATTTTCTTAACTCCTTTCCAGCCTTGCAGTCAGATGACAAATTATAACGCAAGCTAGTTTTAGACAAGATTCTGACAAGTGCATGTGCACAATCTGTAAGAAGTGAGATGATCACATGATCTTTTCTCCTAGTCTAAGACTCTTTACTGTATATGGAGACACTGCATCATCACTCTTTTAAATACCCACTTTCATTTGGATACATGACGATGTAATATTTAATCCAATTCAAGTAAGTCATTTGAATTTGCAAAACTTATTCTGAAAACTGATGAAAAGTCACAATCAAATGTACCACTCTGAAAAGTACTAATTTCCAGACCATGCTAGATTATTACATCTACTGCATCTAAGGAGCCCAGTGATGCAACATTTTCTAGTAAATCACATATTTAAAAATTATCCATCCCAATATTTTGTGTGCCATAATAATTAACAACTTTCTAGACAGAGATTTTTATAATGCTTCCAGTACTCATACAGTTGCTTTTAGAACATGGTTTTTATTTAGAGTGCAATGAACTATAGTTTTAACTTGGTGTTATAAATATACTAAATCGTCAATCAAATAATAATAAAGGAAATCATCAGAGATACCACATGGCATATTGCTAAACAGAGAAATAAAACAAAGAAATATAATAGTTTTGCCTGTTGGGTGAAAATTCTACCCTTTGTTTCTGTATGCCTTTTATAACAGCTTTTGCTCTTATAGTATCTTGTCACTGATATTTGGAATCTGAACAGTCTTAGAAAACAAAGATACTGACTTACTCTATGAGTGAGAACAGTTTTGCTCCTGATCTGGATAATAAAGGAAGGGTCACTTTTTAAGTCAATTTTATCTGATGTTTCCTAATAAAATTGGGGATTTGTTAATCTCAAGTTTCTGAAGCTGTGATACAAACCAACTGTAGATGAAATATTGAACTTGTATTCTCCTCGTGAGTTTGAAAGCCAAGAATCTCAAGGTGCCGATTTTCCACACATGAGAAGTCACTGGCTATCCTCTCTTGTATTTCTTCTCAGTTTGTATCTGTGAAAAAGAGAAAGCTAAATAATTAGCTTGTAAAGTGTCCAATCTTTTGGAACCTTCAAGTATTGGAGCACCAGACACATAAGTACAGAACCATATCTTAGAACTAATGACTAACCATCAACATTTACAGATAACACATTAGGAAATTTATTACAAATTAATTCAGTGTCTGTTAATAACTTAATTTTTGAGCATGGTATTACAAATTTATTATTGTGTTATGACTTAATTATTTTTTACTTTTGGGATATATTGTGAATAAAGATAATTTGTAATCTACTACTATATGTAAGATCACCTTCATTATTACATTCCACACACTAAATGAAAAACTATTTTAAAATGCACTTAAACTTTTTGACTTTAAGCTTTTCATTTGAAAATATTTGCTTATTAAAATATATTTGTCTCACCAGATTTAATTAATAGTTGTTGAATTTGACTAAACTTTATTACTTTCAATTTTAGATTCTGTTTTATTTAACAATTTCATACTTGCATATGATGTGTTTTGATCAAATACATCCTATTCTCTCTCCTTTAAGTTTCTCTCCTAATATTTCCCCTACAACTTAATCTGACTTTTTTGAGATTATTATTGTTATTACAATTCTCCCTCTGTTTTTCTCCTTCCAAACTCTCCAATTTGTTCTTTCCTGGTTTCCCTGAAATTCACAGACTTCTTTTTCATGAATTGTTATTGCATTTATATGTGAAAATAAATATATATTCCTAAATGTAACTTATTCATTCCATGTAATGTCACTTGTATATATGTTTTCAGAACAGCTCCTTGGGGACTTGACAATTGATTCATGTGATCTTTTATATAAAAAAAAAATGTACTGACAACTCAGTGTTGCCTATATGTATAGTTTTATAGGACTATGCTCTGGAACATGGGCAGCCTCTTAGAAGGCACATATCATTTTTCTGGTAGCCATCATTTGTCAATAACTATTCCCTCATTCACCCTGAGGATTTGGCTAGCTTGATTTTGTGCAAAAATTATGCTGTAGTCACAGCCACTGTGAGTTCTAGAGTTCAGTCTTGTTATTTCTTGCAAAATACAAGCCTGTTATAATTGCAGTTTCCCAGTTGTTTTTTATTCTTCCTACAATCTTTCTACCCTCTGTTCGGTGATGATACCAGTGCTGAGAGCAAAGAGAAGAGGGGCTGTGCTACAGATGTCAGTTTAGAGTTAAGCATTTCACAATCTCAGGTCTTCACTTTGACCATTTGTGTTTTCTATTAATCACCATCTTCTGTAAAAATACACAAGTTTAAAATCTGTCACATCGACCAAGAAAAAATCAAATACTTTTGTTTTGCTAAATAATTAGAAGTGTAAGGATTCCTAATGATTTTCTCTCCTACTTCTACATCATTATTTTCTTCAGCCATTTTGTTATCAAATTCAGTATGAGTAAGGGCTATCATTGCTGTGATGGAACATTATGCACAACCAAATCAAGAAGGGGAAGAAAGAATTTATTGTGCTTATGTTTCTAAATCACTATTCACTTCTGAAGAAATAAATTACTTAATTCTTACAACTATGCTGCATTTGAGTCTTTAAAATGCAATGTTTTTATTTTGCAGTCACTGAAACTAAGAAAAAATATTTAAAGTCAAATTATTTATAAAGAAAATGTAGTTTGAATATGTTTAAACTTACAACGTAGGGTTAAGATTAATCTCTTATGGTAGTCCATTAATAAAATCATGAACATCATAGAGAGGATTTAAATATTAATTAAAAGATAGGTAACAAAAAAGAATAATTAGAAAATTCTCAGAATGCAAAGAATTTGTCAGTGATGTGCTCAAGGGGTCAACACTGCACACTACAAGTCAATGTCTACTTAAGACTGCTATAACTAGGAGGGAAATTCATGCTCTGGTTACCTGCCAATTCATAAGATCTTCAAAATACTTAAAATGCGGAAACAATTGATTTCGGGTTAGAAAATGGAATACAAGCCGAGAGTAAAGTATGCCACATTAAAATGATAAGCTTAAGCTATTGCTATCCACTTGTAAGTTCTAAATTATTTGTAACCTTTCAGAAAATTGTCCTGAATCATCTCAAGAAATTTCAATGATGACCTCTTAAAGTGAAATACAACTCAGTTATATTAGCAGTCAAAAGACCAGACAGTTCATCTTTCACCATGTCATACATGACCAAATAATATGAGACTGGTTGGGTCTAATAGATGAGTGCTCACTTCTCTACTTTATGCCTAATGTATAACCAAAATGAGAGAAGTCATTCTGGCATTCTGTGTTCAGAACAACAACAAAACCTTTCTTTATGCAAATAATATCACTAGTTATTTAGAAATTAATGTACCTTTTGATAATTTTTTAATATTACATAACTAAGTACTTTCGTCTTATGGAACACCTTGAGTTCATATAGAAAATTGAAAAATATTTTTGTTACCGAAAAGTAAGGCAGGGTAGGTGTCTTGTAAATAAGCAAGTCACACTGCTATATTCATAAGAAACATGCAAAAAAGGCATGATTTTTTAAAAAATGAATTGGCACATTTCTATATTGTAAGATTAGATTATTAATCACAACTATGATTTCCTATAATTTGAATTAAAATTTACTTAGTGAAAGAGATGCCTGGAATGGAGAGGCATTTTGGGGTCAGTTAGAAATATGATGGAAGGGCAACTCCCACTAATCTATAAGAATAACCCCAGCTAAGACTAGCAATTGAGGATAAGTAGGCTATACTTGTCATCTCCTGTGATCAGATTAGTGATTATCCCAATTATGATCAAGAGACTTTATCCAGTAACTGACAGAAACAAATATAGAGACCCAGTCAAGCATTAGGCAGAGTGTTGGGAATCTGGAATTTGGCTAGGGAGTGGATAGAAGGACTGTAGGAGTCAGAGGGTGGGTGTTGGGAGACCACCCCATCACAAATAACCACTCTAAGGCTTATAGTAATTGTAAATGTTTGGCTGATAACTCAGACTTATTACTACCTAACTCTTAGATTTAAATTTATCCATATTTCTTTATCTAAGCTTTGTCATGTGTCTCATGGCTTGTTACCTTATTTTCTACATGCCCTACTTCCTCAGCAGCTGACTGGTTTCTCCTCTGACTCTACCCTTTATCATCCCAGCATTCTCTTTGTTTAAAGTTGTCTTGATCCAACAGTTATAGGTCAATCAATTATTTTTATTAAAAAATGAGAGCACTGAACATTTACAGTGTACAAAAGAGTTTGTCACTGCCCGAGGGATCACTGACATCATAAGAAAACTCAAAAAACAAATAACTTGGCACTTAGAAACTCACAGAGTCTGAGCCAACAACCAGGGAGCCTGCATGGGACTGACATAGACCCTCGACATATATCTGACAATTGTGTGGTGTGGGAGAATTGTCTGTATTCTGTCAGTTATATTTTAAATAAATGTTTATTGGCCAGGCAGAAAGTATAGGTGGGAAAACCAGACAGGAAGTAGAGGTGGAGCAAAGAGAATGGTAGTATTCTGGGAAGCAGGAAGCTTCCTCCACCACTCCTGCCCAGATCACGGAAGAAGCGACATGTGAGCTGACAGCTGGAAAAGGTACTGAGCCACATGGCTAACACAGACAAGAACTATGGGTTACTGTAAGATGTAAGAATAGGTTAATAAGAAGACTGAGCTAATGGGCCAATCAGTTTATAATCTTATGGAGTCCTGTGCGTGATTTTCTTTGGGGCTTGCCAGCTGTGGGGTACTAGGAAGGATAGATAGCCCAATAAGCAGGCCCCTCATGTTACAAATTGTGTAGCTTGGTCTAGTTGTGGGACTCTTAACAGTGGGAACAGGCAATGTCTCTAAAGCTTTGGCTCATTCTTGGAAACATATTTAATACTGGATTGTCTTAACAGCCTTAATACAAGGGGAGGTGCTAAGCCTTAACAGCAAATTGATATGCCATGCTTTGCTGACACCCATAGGATGTCAGCAAATCATCCTCAGAAGATGAATGAATTGAGGCAGGGGGTAAGGATGGGGGGGGTAAGGATTTTGGGTAAGGGAATGTCATAAGAAGAGGAAAGGAAAACTGTGGTAAGGAAATAAATTAAATTAATTAATTTTTAAAAAAGAATTCATAAAAATTATATAACTCCAACAATAAAAGTACACAAAATTCCTTACTGAAAAGCTTACCAGAATTCTATCCTAAGATATTAACTACCTTATGATAAATAAAAGAACAGATAAATAAAAGAATAAATGGAAGAACCAAAGCTGGTTACTAGTCTGGACACTGGATCAAAATATTTTCTGGAGACTACTGAAGCCTAAGTTTATTTTGTTGTCTTGAAACACTGAATTCTTTAGCTATATAATTTATTTTATTATTGTCAGTCATGCAAGTAGTAAATGTGAACTAAAGGAAACTCTTGCACTAGGATTTGGCTTTTGGAAGTAAAACAAAAATGAAAAATAATGTAATGAATTCCCCTTAGATGCCTTTTGCCTGTTACTGCATAGCATGGCCTGTAGATGTGAGATTTCTGGAGGAAGTGTCATTCCAGTTCTCATAATTTATTTGCCTAGGGTTCCTCTTTCAAGTAGCCAAAGACTTAGACAGAGTTTGCCTATTGCTACCATTTTCTGAGACAAAAACCTAAGAACACCATGAGAAGGCTAGGTTTAAGACAAGCAGCAAAGGAGCTCTGATACTCAAAAAATATTTTAGATAAAGTGTCTATATAAGTGATATGTATTGGTATAATTTAGTTTTGGAAAATTTTAGTAAAGAGTGTAAGAACTGGCTGGAGTAATGACTTAGCAGTGAAGAGCCCATATTGCCATTGATGAATTCACAAGTTCTGACCCCACCATTCATTTTTTTTTTAGTTCTTTATTTTTATTTATTTTATTGAGCTGTACATTTTTCTCTTCTCCCCTTTCATTTTCTCCCCTCCCCTTCAAACCTCTCCCACAGTCTCCATGCTCCCAATTTACTCAGGAGTTCTTGGGTTTTTTTCTACTTCCCATGTAGATTAGATTCATGTATGTCTCTCTTAGGATCCTCATTGTTGTCTAGGTTTTCTGGGATTGTGAATTGTAGGCTGGTTTTCTTTGCTTTATGTCTAAAAGCCACTAATGAGTAAATATATATGATAATTGTGGAAATGGGTTTGGGCTATCTCATCCCTTTTGATGTTTTCTAGATAGATCCATTTCAAGAAGTCTTTATTTTTTTCTGCTGTGTAGGTACTCCATTGTGTAAATGTACCACATTTTCTTTATTTATTCTTTGGTTGAGGAGCATTTAGGTTCTTTCCAGGTTCTGTCTATGACAAACAATTCTACTATGAACATAGGTGAGCACATATTCTTGTAATATGATTGGGCATCCTTTGGTTATATACCCAAAAGTGGCATTGGTGGGTCTTGAAGAAGGCTGTTTTCTAATTTTTGGAGAAATCACCATACTGATATCACAAGGGGTGGTATCAATTTGCACTCCTACCAGCAATGCAGGAGTGTTCTGTGATTTGGAGCCTATGGAAAGCAATGTGGTATTCATTTACCTTGAAACAAACTACATAGGGGAATGGTACTGAAAAGATAGAGAAGGGGCATTGTCAGTGGACACAGCAGCAGAGAAAAGCAGCTGCTTTCTCTTTTGGTAAGAGTTTTACAAACTTATGGTAACATCTCAGGTGCCCTAGTACATCTAGATCATTAAAATAAAATGTGTTTACCAATGTCAAATTTGTCTCTTTGTTGTTATGAAGACTTTAGGTGTTTGATAGCTAGAAATCAATATAAGGAAACCTAAAACACTGTGATAGTTTTTATCTTTTCCTTTTAAAACGTTCTGTCATCGTTTTTTTTTTGTAGAAATTAAAAAAAATGTCTTCTTACAAACTATGTTCAAAAATATGGTATAATCTAATTCTAATCTCTAATCTAACAAGAGGCTAGATTCCAAGTTAGGCTTTTCATTTTGTTGATACGCATGGAAACCAGCAGATGCCACATTAGTGCACCAAATTATTTCAATAACTTTGATAAACAAAAATGTCCTTAATATACTCTTTAAAAATGCTTATCTCCAAAACATTAGTTGGAAACACCAAACAATTTTGGAATGGGAATCTAGAAAAACATATTCTCATTGAGCAGGCAATTGTATATTTACAGGGGTTAGAGGTGGGGGCAAGAGATTGTTGAGGTCAATTGTGTAGCATCGTGGTTATACAGAACAAGTGGGATTAAATTTACCTGCTGAGTCATCTTGCTAACCACTGAGGGTTTCTTTATTATAATTTTGTATCCTGCTGTCTCTTCTAAATGTTTTTTTTCTAGGTTTATATTCAGATGTTTTGTCATACTAATTCTACCTACTACTCCTTTGTAAGAAATATGCAATAATCAACAAATTGCAAATATATTTTCCCATCTGGAGTATCAATATTAGATAACATATAAAAAAAATTGAAATCCAGTAAGTGATAAATGGGGATTAAGAAGACATTTTATTGGTGTCCCTTCATGTACTGTCATTACTTCACTTATGTATTTGTATTTGTTTTAGTGTATAGCTAAAACCATAATCAACATACATTTGCATGGGTCACTGCGACTTTTTAAGCATGTGCAATTTGTCTGTTTAAATAAGGGAAATGTGGTACACTTACACAATGGAGTACTACACAGCAGAAAAAATAATGACATATTGAATTTTGCAGGAAAATGGATGGAGCTAGAAAACATCATTTTGAGTGAGATAATCCAGACCCAGAAAGACAGTTATCAGATGTACTCACTCATAGTTGGTTTTTAAACACAAAATAAAGAAAGCTAGCCTACAAACCACAATCCTAGATAACTTAGACAACAATGAGGACACTAAGAGTGAATTACAAGATCTAATCTACATGGGAAGTAGAAAAAGGCAAGGTCTCCTGAGTAAATTGGGAGCATGGAGACCTTGTGGGAAGGGTTAAGGGGAGAGGGGAGAAGCAGGAAGGGGAGCAGAGAAAAATGTAGAGCTCAATAAAAATCAATAAAAAACATAGGATAAATATACCTTTCTCTTCAAAGAGTTTTTATGGTGAAAACATTCTAATTCCTTTTTTCTATTTTTTGAGAGGATGCTCAATACATTATCATCTGCAGCTCTCTCACCATGCACTAGCTAATGAGAACTAGTTGCACTTTCCTTATTCCTATTACGTTCACTTTTGTTTTCACTTGTTATCCTCAGACTCTCGTAACAACATCCCCTCACAACTTCTATTAGGTCAGTCTTTAAAGTAGCAGTTTCCTACATGACTATATACATTTTCTCTACTCATTTCTCTGTTGGTGGACATTTAGATTGTTTCAATTCATTAACATTGTAAATAGTGTGGTAATGGTTACCAATGTCCTTGTCTCTGGCACTGAGAGTTGGTTTTCTCTAAGGTTGTCAAATCACATTTATTCAAATTTTAAATGTTTTGAAAGTCTCCTATACTGTTTTCTATAATGGCTGCACTAATTACTGTCATGAAAAGTTTATAATGATTTCTCTTCTTCATTCTACATGGTCCTTGTGTTTTCCCTTTTCTCTTTTTTATTTATTTTAATTTTTATTTATTATTTATTATTATTATTATTATTACAAATTTTCACCTCCTCCCATTTTCTTCCCCCTCTCCTTACTCCCCCTCCCCCTCCCACTCCAGTCCAAAGAGCAGTCAGGGTTGCTTGCCCTGTGGGAAGTCCAAGGTCCTCCCCCCTCCATCCAGGTCTAAGAAGGTGAGGCTCCAAACAGACTAGGTTCCCACACAGCCGGTACATGGAGTAGAATCAAAACCCAGTGCCATTGTCCTTGGCTTCTCAGTCAGCCCTCATTGTCAGTCACGTTCAGAGAGTTCGATTTGATCACATGCTCCATCAGTTCCAGTCCAGCTGGCCTTGGTGAGTTCCCATTAGATCAGCCCCTCCCCTCCCCCGTCACAATGGGTGGACGCACCTTAAGATAGCCACAAATAGCATAAAGTATCTTGGGGTAACTCGAACCAAAGAAGTGAAAGATCTATTTGACAAGAACTTTAAGACATTGAAGAAAGAAATTGAAGAGGAAACCAGAAAATGGAAAGACCCCCCCATGCTTTTTGATGGGTAGAATCAACATAGTAAAAATGGCAATAATACCAAAGGCAATCTATAAATTCAATGCAATCCCCATTAAAATCCCAACAAAATTCTTCACAGACCTTGGGAGAAAAATAATCAGCTTTATTTGGAAAAACAAAAAACCCAGGATAGCCAAAACAATCTTATACAAGAAAGGAAATTCTGGAGGCATTACCATCCCTGACTTCAAACTCTATTACAGAGCTACAGTAATGAAAACAGCTTGGTGCTGGCATAAAAACAGAGAAGTCGACCAATGGAATCGAATAGAAGACCCAGATATTAACCCACAAACCTATGAACACCTGATTTTTGACAAAGGAGCTAAAAGTATGCAATGGAGGAAAGAAAGCATCTTCTCTTTTTTTAAAAATTGCCATCCTTGTTCTGGAGAGAATGGCTCAGTGGTTAAGAGCACTGAGCTCTTGAACCTGCTTGTCTAAAGGTTCTGAGTTCAATTCCCAGCAACCACATAGTGACTTACAACCATTTGCAATAAGATCTGGTGCCCTCTTCTGGCATGCATGCATGCATGTAGACATGATACTGTATACATAATAAGCAAATAAATCTAAAAAAGAATAGCCATCCTAACCTAAGTGAAATAATATTTCCGTGAAGTATGTGACCAGATGTTTATTAATACTGAGCAAATTTCCATACTAATATTTGTTCATTTCATTATATTCTTTTGTTAATGTTGACATTTTATAAACCCTTTGATCTTTATCCAAAATATTTTTATCTACACCATAAAATAGTGACAATACATTTTACTTTTTTTCTTCCTAGGGAATATATTTAAGAGAGTGTGAGAGTTTCTTTTTGAGCATTTAAAGGATTATTGAAGTATATTTTAATGTCCTGTAGTTCAAAAGTCTCCAAAACTGTTAAAGGAAAATTTATCTTGAACATAATTTTTATTGTCATATATTCTGGGTTTTTTTTTGGGTTGTTGTTGTTTGTTACTGATTCAAAAAAGCTTCACAATGGTTTAAGTTTTTTTTTTTAATTTACAGATCTTAGTAGATTTTTTTATGTGTATTAACTAAACAATGTAGGCCATGATTTTGTTTTTGTTTTTTTTTACTTCACTGATAGATGTATTAAGTTATTTTCCTAATTGATTTATATTTCCAGAGAAATTGGAATGGAACACTCAGTACCCTTTACAACTGTTCATGTGTCAGATAGATTTGATCTTCTCTAAACTTCTCCATTGGTTGGTTATTTATTGATCTTAGATATCAGGATTCTGTATGTCTAGGCAACGATGTTAAATGCACATGCACATCCATGATTTCCTGTTTCTAAATATTTTTAAAGCATAGGATTAGTCTGAACTTTAAATTCTTCAAGCTCTCGAGAAGATAGCTTAAACTTTGTTAAACTTTGTTATTTCATAGTGTTTTTAAACATTTTGAACATAAAGTAAAATATGTTCATAGTAGATGACTTTTTCCTGGAATGAGAAATAAATTTTTGTAAAAATATTTATACAGAATAAGGATTATGATATGTAACATTTATATTTACCAAATTTAAATGTGTATGTCCCTAAATATGAAATATTACATAGTGAACACTGCATTGGCACTCTGTTATGGTGTTGCCCTTCATCTGCATGAAGTCCTCTAAATTCAACCCCTCTTCAAATACTTATGGCTACATTTGGGCTTTGGTCACACTCTTCTCTGGTAGAATTTCAAGTAAATGGAATGCCTCATTTGTCTCATATATGAAGGAGTTGAATGGTTGTCTATGGTATTTGATTTAGGAGAAAATACATGGAAACTTCAACATTCAATACATGAAAGCATCATCATCTGTAGCCTTGCCTATAGCAAATTAATGTGATCAAGGGAAAAACTTTCTGGAACAAATACAAAGAAGATTGGACAAAAATCTGAATGTGGTTTCACATGTGCATTTCTATTTTCTTCTTTTTATGTTTTGATTTTTCATCTAAAAATCCCACACTCAGAAAACAAATATTATATAACATTGATAATCAACTGAACTGACTGAAAAATATATACATTTAGTAAATGACAAAATATATAATTCATAAGAGTACAACTTAAGCATGTGGTGAGAATTAGCAATAACTAATTTGAATGTCAGGAAGATGAATGACATTCTTTACTTGATTAAAAATACATGAATTGGTATGTGTCTGCATTTTATCTACTTCAAAACATAAATTCAGAAAATTTACAATATTAAGATGAGGTAAATATTTTTAATTAAAGATATGAAACATTAAGCAAAAAGGAGGCAATGAAGGAAAAGATTGCTCACGTAAGAAAAGACAGTAATTATTAATCAGCATAAGAAAACTCTAATTTCAAATGAAATGAAAAGACTTTCAAATGAAAGAAATGAGAAATATTTTTAAATCTATGAATTATAAAATTTTAGAAGTAAGTTTATAATATTTTGTACTATTAAGGTTACAGTCAAACTGCCCTTTGTTAATGCCATTATTCCTATGTGACAATGTTTATTCATTTTTCCAGATTTATCATTTCTAAAGTGTACTTTAATAAATTAACCTAAAATAAATTGCAGTATAAAAATGACAAAATTACCTTTACTTTAAAATTGTTTTCACTACCTTTATATAATATGGAAAATAAGGTATATGTTGCTCTATGTATGTATGTATATATACATATATATAAATGTGTGTGCTATATAATGCATATATATGGAGAAACATAAACAATAAACTATACACATGTCAGGTATACTATGAGTTTATATTTGTCATTATAGCTGTCACTAGACTGACAATAATAATTGTTTTATGGTGATGAATTGTTAGCTCATTGGCTATTAGTGTGTATTATTCTTGCAGAGAGTCTGGGTTCAATCCTGCTACACACATCCAGCCACACAAAACTACCTATAGCTCCATCCCCAGAGAATGCATTGTCCTCTTCTGGACTTCATGCATATGTGTACTCACATGTACACATTAGCACAATGAATCACATACATACATATAAGTTTAAAATTTAAAATAGAATTTTAAGTACATATATTTATAATCTCAGTGTTTAGGCTATTCCACATCATTGATAGCTTGTCAATTTGTGATTATTAGATTTCTTTTAACTAGAATGAGCATCTTACTAATTGTAAATGAGATAAAAATGGCAAAAAAGAAAAAGACCTTCTTATGTATTATTTAGTGTTATGGGGACATATGCTCTGGTTATTTCCCTGTAGAGGGGAAAGGAAGTGACTCATGCAATACAATAGCATTAAAGGTAGTCTTGGACCCTCCCTAAGGTTACAGCAGCAGCAAAATAATTGTCTAAGGCAATCAGAATTAAGGTTTGAGCTGCTTTCAAGTTATTAAGAGAACTGCAATGATGTAGCTTTATTGAGTTTACATCCTTGTACAGAGTTGGCATTTTTGGTAATGACATTGTTCTCAGATCTCTCGTATTATCTGAATAAACTCTCACCAATGATTCTATTCATAATTTCAATAAATTCAGTTGTTTAACAAACTAAATGTCGGTAGAGTTGCTTCTTCGTCCTTTCAATGTTGTTTTCTATAGAATAAGTACAGTGTAGGAGCCCACTTCTAAAAGGTCAGGTAGGGTTCCTGGATAGGGATCCTCAAGGTCAAAGAAAAGTCAGAAGAAACAGAAGGCAGGATAGAATTGGAAGGTCTGTCTGGTCATGCCAAATCAGCCAAATAGTCAAAGTTTATTTCAGAACTTGCTTATATACAAAAAGAGAACAAAGCACATCACAGACAGTCAGTCAGTATCTAAACACAAGACCATTCCTGTCCTTGAGTAAGAAGTCTCCTCTGCAACTTGTGCTTGCTGCTCGGAAACAGCCTGACTTTCTATCTTGATGTTCCAGAGGTTTGTCATCAGCAATATACTGTCTACTAGATAGAGTGTTCTTTTCTCACGGGCTAAATCAGAAGTCTCTCACAGCTCTCAAGGTTATAAGAAAAAGTACAGCAGGCAAGCTTAAACTCAAATGACTTCTTTAAGTCAGAAATGACTCCAGATGGAAACTGAGTCACATATGAGCTCCAAAAGTACACAAAGATTTGCATCATCCCTGAAAACTTCCACAGCATATATATACTTTTATGATGTAAACTTTGTAGAGCCAGTTATATGCTTAAAATGGCAACAAAATGTATAGTTAAGTACATTAGTTTCTTTTTATAGTGATATATGAATTGATAGGCTGAAACTATAATTGTAGATGTGATGACTATATATATATATATATATATATTTGTGAATGTATGCATGTTTCATAAATGGTGACAGATATTTATTTTAAGATTTACATATTTTCCATTTATACATGAGTGTTCTAAGTGTGTGTGTGTGTGTGTGTGTTTCATGTCCATTCAGTGTACATGGGAAGCAGAGAAGGATGTCAGATACCCTGGAATTAGATAGAGTAACTGAAGTCTTTATAACATGCCATGAGGGTTCTGGGAAACAAACCAAGGTACTCTGGCTGAGTAAGGTATCCATTTTAAAAGAATAGGTTCAAAAAAAAGCAGTACAAGCAGCAGGGATAAATCCTGGTGCCACTGCCAGTGGCCCCTCACTTTGCCCCAGCCATACAACTGTCACCAATATTCAGAGTGACAAGTTTGAACCTATGCTGGAGGTCCTGCTGGAGTTGGTGAGATCCCACTAGCTAGGTAAAGTTTTCCAGTGGGTGTACCCATCATGGTCTTGATCTCTTTGCTCATATTCTCACTCCACTCACTATTCAACTGAACTTTGGGAGCTCATTCTAATGTTCCAATGAGGGTCTCGGCCTCTTTTTCCATTCGTTACTGGATAAAATACTATGGGGTTATTTAAGATATTCATCAGTCTGACTACAGGGCAAGGCCAGTTCAGACATCCTTTCCTCTATTTCTTATGGTCTTAGCTGGAGACATCCTTATGAATTCCTGGGAATTTTTCTAGTGCCAGGTTTCTTGCTAGGCCCATAATGGCTCCCTCAATCAAAAATCTCTTTCCTTGCTCTCATTTCTGTCTTTCCTCCATCTCAACTTTCCTATTCTCTGTATCCTAAAAGTTGTATCAATATAAAAAATGTCATAAACAGAGATAAGAATATACATATATACAATCTGACAGAATAACCTTGCATAGGTGTACAAATAATCTCAACAAAAATAACAAATATAATTCGAACTTGTATCAATATACAAAAATTATACAAGTGTAAATTATCCATGAATAATAGCTCACAAGTATTCACTCTATTACCCACTTATAGTTGCTGTGGGAGCACATTCTGCTCCTTCAGCCAATAGCCTATAAGATACCACCTCACTTGGGCATGGTCTGTTTTGCTTAAAAAGCAGTGGTAGCCATGCACTTGCTCTCTTTCTTTCAGCTCCTGCTTCCAACTGCTAGAATCTGTTCCTGGTCTCACAGAGCACTGTGGTCTAGGATAATGATCGGTAAGTTTTCCCCTTAAATAATTAACCTTTTTATTAATCATAATTCTAAACTGGTGTGGGATTGTTTTATGACTTAGACCTTCATCTAGCACCCAACTTGGGCATTAATTGTTGTAGAAAGAGGCTGTTTGTTTGTCCTGGCTGCCCGGCTAGCTTAGCCCTGAAATAATCACACAGAAACTGTATTAATTAAACCAACTGCTTGTCCCATTATCTCTAGCCTCTTATTGACTAATTCTCATATTTTGATTTAACCCATTTTTATTAATCTGTGTATTGCCATGTGGCAGTGGCTTACCTGGAAAGATTCAAACTGGCAGTTTCCATTTCAGTCAGAGAGTCCATGGCTTCTCAGCCTGATTCTGCTTTCTTCTTCCCAGAATTCAGTTCTGTCTTCTCCGCCTACCTAAATTTTGTCCCATCAGGCCAAGCAGTTTCTTTAGTCATTAACCAATGAAAGCAGCACATAGACAGAAGGACTTCCTACACCATGATGTCACCCACTCCTAAAGACTTCTTACACTTCACTCTCTCGGTAGCTTCCTCTATCTCACTCCTATAAATATTTAATAATTTTTCATTGTCTCTGGTGGCTGCCAAAATATTTCTTATTGTAATCTACACCGATGGCATTAAGGTCATTGGATAGAGTGTCAAATATTGTCTCCATTTTTGCTTTACTTGCTGGGTCGGTTAATAAATGACCCTGTCCATCTTTAATCACCCAAACCTGAGGAACATATCTGGCAGTTATCTGGCTAATAGCTATATAGACAAGTTGTATTTTATTATGGAGTCTAGCCTCTTCAACCTCTTTAAATATGCCTTGTATATACAGCTCTCTATCCTTCTTCACTCTTCTTTGACCTCCCTGCACAGATATCTGTAGTTTTTGCTGCTTGTGGATTGACTCTCCATTTGCTTTTTATCTTCCTTATTTCATTGGCCAGATTGACCATCTCAGCAGTAACTAATTCTACTAGTGTTGCCCTTTTTGCATAGCCAAGCATCACCTCTGAAGCCTCCTATCTAGCTCTTTTGATTTTTCTCATTCACTTTAGATATTTCTAAAGGGTTATTTAACTTTTTTCAGCAGTTCTCATATACTCTGTCCATAAAACTGGGTTTATCAATTGTTTACAATAGATCTTTTGGTTTGTCTTGCCTGGCATGCTTCTTGTAAGTTTCAGCTGAATGTTGGACATAGCAAGTTAGTGATCTGATCCTTAGTTAGAACTAGGAAATGATTGGCTGTTTTGGATGCTAGATAAGAGTTTTCCACTGACTAGAATATACTCAATTTGTTTCTATTTGCATTTGTCAGGGAATTTCCATGTCCAGCATCTTGATGGTATGACCTGCTTGAAGTTTGTGTTGGTTATGTACATACCTAACAATAAAGTTACTAAATGTTAATCTCTGACTTCCACACTCATTCACACACACATGTGCACACATGCATGAACATATATGTATATACCATAGTGCATAAATTAATACTTTCTGTTTGGAATTTAGTTATCTCAAAGATTTATTATCCTAATAGAAAGTTGGCTAATACATACACAGAAGGCAGAATATCTTAGAATTTGTTAATATATTTGTGAATTTCTAATCCCTGTTTCCTTAATTATTTCATTAAATTTCATTATTCAGTTATTAAATCCAGCTGATAAAATAAATAGGCAACATATATAAAAGAACAGGATGTCTATTTTGTAATAATCTCTATTTACATTGAGTTGAAAAGAAAATAGTTTTCTATCCTGTAGTTTCCTGGGTCTTTGAAAAATCTTTCTACTAGAATATGAATGAGTAAGCTTGAGGGAAAACATGGAGAGCTTAATATTGAGAAATAATGCACATCAATTATCACTGGATGACTTTGCTCAAATATGGTGAAGGGCATTCTTAGACATAATATCATGGTAGAAACCTGTGTTTGTTAGTTCACAGGATAGACAATGGAGGCCAAAAGCATTCATAACTAGCTTTTACCCTGTTTTTATGATCCGGTGTCAAGAATAGAATCTGATGCCATCCATCATCATGAGTCAGATATAAGCGTAAAAATTATTGGTCATTACTACAAAATTTTATAATTCATTGCTTCTTTATAGCATTGGGTGGGCAATTAGTAAATAACTCAGGACAGAGTATAAATATTTAAGAATGGTCAGCATCTAAAATTTTAAAATATTGGTTTAGTTAAATTTTTATTCCCTTTCTTCTCAAGTTTTCATGTTTAGTGTATATACTTGTTAAAGCATATCAAATTTTGAGTCATAAATATTCCTCTGAAGCCCATCTACATCTTCAAAGTCATGACACTTAGAAGTTTGATAACTCTTAGAGGAAGAATTTAAGATTGAAAGTCTCAACAGAAAACTCTAGAGCTGAGAACAGAACTTTCCAAATTAAGAGCCCACTTATGGAGTTTTAAATGTAGCCAGTTGATAGTATGATGTAAAAAGTAAGGCACCTAATGTGTATTTGTTAATCTTCCATCTCTGAACATGTCTCCTAAAGAGTATCTTCACTTAGATTCACAAGAACCTTTCTGTATAGTTCTGGGATAATTAAATCCATGAAAGAAGCCACATGGTTTCCCCTTTTTATAATTATCATTTACAATATACAGTTATTAAATGGGACATTATACAATTATTCAATATAATTAATAATTATTTGTGTTATCTCTCATAGTTTTGATGTGAAAGCACTTTGTAGTCAATCTGTCAACTTATTAAAGAATAATAAGTATTGTTACTACAGCAATCAAACTGTACAATAAATCTTTTTTATTGCTCACAACTACCTAAAATTTTGTGTCTTCAGAGATACCTAATACCCAATCACATAAGTACTTAACAAAGACTATATTTTTCTTTGTATAAGATCATCTTTTAAGGATTTTACATATAAATTATATCATGTAGTATTTGCCTTTCTGAATCTATCTTCCTTTCTTTTCTTTAAGATCATGCCCTCATCTTCCATCCATTTTATCTCAAATAAAAAAACTGTAAAATCATGAAATTATTAAATGCATATGCAAAACACCATGTTACTGATGACAGAGTATAATTTGCAGTATCATTAATGTAAATATGACTATGTCTTAAGTGCACAAATATTGTAATTTAATAGGAAAATAATAGTCATTTGATGAACAGAAGATTCTCATATTCAGAGAAATATTTAATTTACCTTAATTTCTCAACTATAACTATTATGGTTAGAGGTGACATTTTTTGTAGGAGTTATAAAGGCATCAAATTTTAGTTGTCAAAAGGAGGAGTTTGTATGTACTTAAAATAATTATGAACCCCATTTGAAGTAAGATTTTTGTTGTGAAACACGCATAAATGGGATTTCTGATTTTACTAAAAGCCCAATTATTTTTTTAACATTTCCTTTGTATGTGTTGACAAGACCATTAGGCAGTTTATAGGAGGTGAATGCTGTATAATCTTGTAAGCATTTTTGGAGATTAGAAAATGCTGGTCTAATTAATGTTCCTTGGAGAATAGAGATAGGTTCATTTTTCTCTAAGAAATACATATTTTTTCAGATAAGCTCAAATAAAAGCAAATATAACAAACAAATTTGGCTGCTAGATAGTATTATATAAGCTCATTAACAGAGTGCTAAACATAAAAGTGAATAGCAAATAATGTGATTCAAATGCTTCAGATTTCTAGCCAGGAAAACTGGAAGCTATTTTACAATAAACTAGAAATTACCCCTATTAATACCCTATCATTTCAACTGTCTGCAAGAGATATAGCCATTTAATGAATACACATTATTCTGAAATTAATTTCCTATTATTATAAAATGTTGGGCCAGCAAAATTTTTGGCTTTGTCATCTTGCAAAATTCCATAATATTACATAAAATTGATCTCTAAAGCAACCAATTGATCACCTAACGCTTTTTCAATGATGTTTCTTTAAAAGTAATGACTATATCTAACCTGAAACCTCCTTCCTGCAGTCTAGCTTCAATAAAACCATAAAATATTATACAAGTTGATATGAAAGAGGATCAATAATAATCCCACCCAGGAAGACACCTATGAACTGCAATAGTGAATAGCATGGAAAGTAATTAATGAAGGTGCAATATTGGCAGTCACATGTTGGAGACAACCAACAGCAGTATAAGAGGACATTAATGCTTACTTAGTGAATGTGAAACTAACTGACACTGCAGTTAACTACAGTTAACTACCAGTGGCTAGTGACTTCATTGACTTTAAAAAAGAATCAACAACCATCTATTTGTTAGAGCAGCATGAATCCTAACTATGTTCTAAAACTTATGTTCTACCCCTAACAAGTGTAACAATCACCCTTCATCAAAGAAATTTCTATTAACTGGGCAAATGGAGTTTACAGAAAATCAGAAGAGAGCACAATGTGGAGATCAATGAACTTTGGGAAACCTAGTCCCAGTGTATAGTTCTTCAGTATAACTTCTGCATGTGTAGTTTAGGGACTATCAAGGAAGAAAGAACGGCAAAATTGAGAAAATACATGAAGTCTATATAAAATTCCATTTCCTTGAAATGGTTGATTTAACACTACCCTAACAATGACAATATGAGTAAACAGGTACAGCATCCCACCTCTAGACAAAGAACTATATCCTGATCACTAATAATTCATGAAAGAGGAAGAATTCACCTCTCTCTCAGAAAGGAGCCTCCAAATTGGTTATACAATGTAGTCACCTCTGAAGCCATATACACAAAAAATAAAATTGACACAGAAGACTGTATTTACACATAAACACATGTGTGCATATATATGTATCATGTATATGCATATATATTGCAATAATATAATAAAAGGAGGCAATCCATATAAGGGTGAGGGGCAAAACATGAGATGGGTAAATTAAGGAGCATTAAGTTTAGTTTTACCCACCTAGCTCTATTCTTCCCTGCTCTACTATAGGCTCAAGACCATTTCTTTATTTACCATTAACAGAGGGGAATCCCACATCACCTCCCCTTTTCTGTTTAAATAAAAATGAAGGTTTTAATTTTAACATAGTAAAATTACATATAACAAAACAGTTATCAAACAAGAATTACAGCTACAATATTTATATCTACTTCATCTTTTATAATACTAAGAAAAACTATAACTGTATATTCTTCAAAAAAGTCCTAAATTATTAAAACATTTTAAATGCCATAATCTGAAGTTCTCTGAAAAATTTGAAGAATACCTTTGCAACTGTAATAAATTTCTTTCTATCTAGAAAACTTAACTAACATGACTATAAGCTTGACTATTATAGATGATTATCTATTAACTGAATGTTTTCATTTTAATTTTATATTTTTAAATGAGCTGCACAAGCACTACATATATATATATATACATATATATATATATATAAATCAATTGACCTTAAATTTGTATCAATACACCAAGATCCATACCAATGCAAATCTCTATAGCATATCCTCCTTTAAATGTAAACAAATATTCATAAACAATATATGAGAATTTGGGCAAAGTTCTTTCTAAACTACTTCCTGTTGTTTTTTTGGGAGCAAAGAAATTTTGGGGGCTATTTATGGCAACCTTTCAGGGGTCTTGATCTATCAAATCACATAAGTTTGGAAGGACTCCACAGATTTGCACCCTCTGTGGAAACAAAAGAAGAACCTCAAATTTTACAGAAGATAACTTTAAAATAAGAATGTTGGTTACTTAGCTTCTTTACAGTCAAAAATTCAAAGAAAACACAATATACGTAATCCAGACTCTGTGTATATTCCATCCTCACGTAGCATTTTTCTCACTCTATTACTTTTTAATGTTTATTTTATTATCTTTACTCCTTTACTCTATGAGCATCTGTAATCTGTCTCTTAAATGACTTTGTTTTTTTTAAACAGTATTTTTTATTTTTATAACTCTCTATACTCTTTTCCTTCTCTCTCCCAAGCCTATGTACATTTATCCAACACTGTGACTCATTTAGAAATCTCTTATGTCTGAATCCATCCTATTGAGTATCTGTAATTCTTTTCTGTCCAGGAGCATTTCTTAAAATGCCAAGCACTTCTAGGGCTGCTTTGCCTTCTGGCTCCTCCTAATCCAACGTGGTGGGGTGGAGGTCTCTTTAACAATTCATGTTCACAAACCCGTTTTAAGGCACACAGTAGGTCTCTGTTTCCATTAAGCAAGTTGGAGCAAATGGGTTCATTTAAGTGACCCATAGCTGTACCTCCAGAAAAAAAATCAGAGCCTATCAGACAAATGAGGAAACCACCATTTTGAAACCATAAGGTATATTTTTTCCCTCTTTTCTACTGCTGAATCAGGAAGACCTCTCTTAAGGGAGCTGCAGCATGCCACCAGGGAGAAAAAAAATGTGGCTAAACTTTATCTTTCTGTATCTAGAATTCCTTTCCAAGGTTTCTCATGCTTTAAATGGATGTAGTCTGCCCCATATTGGCATACTACCTGGCTTTTTTTAAAAAAATTAATTTATATTATATATCTGAGTGCTCTATCTGCTTGTATGCCTTTCTGCCAGAAGAAGGAATCAGAACCTTCTACAGATGGCTGTGAACCACCACATGTTTGCTGGGAATTGAACATAGGACCTCTGGAAGAATAGTCACTGATTCTAACTACTGAGATATCTCTGCAGAACCCATACTTTTTCTTTTTTTACTGTGTATTGTTTCCTCAAGAAACAATGGAAAGAAAGCCAGAACAATGGAACTGGAGAAGAAAAGAGGCAAAATCTTCAATTATTTATATGTTCAAAGTTTGTGGATAAGATTATATATCTAAAAAGTGGATGGAAATTGCCGTAATGGTACTTAGGGAGTTGTCTAAACTAGCATCATCTAATTCCCACTAATTTACCATTTTCCATTTGGACATCTCCTTTACTCTATTAGCAACAAGATGTTTCAGCTTAAGGCCTTGGTTAGTGTGTATTTCTAGAATTTTTGAGTTTTTCTATTAGAAAAATTAGAGCAAAACACATATATTTTAAATTTATATAGAAAAGAGAACCAGAAGGAAGACATATTTTACATATGTTAACTACCTATCCATATTTGACACATTTGGCGCAAGATGGTAGATTAAATCAGGAATACAGAAAGAATCATTCAAAATAACACCTTAGAAAAACTTGGGCATTCTTTACTACCTCTATGAAGGAAAGTAGACTATTTACAATTATGTATAGTGTTTACCTCTAATCCTCCCAAATTTAGTGCCCTGGTGGAAACTCTGAATGTGATTTTAATTTTAAGTAGAGCATTACAGGTTCAACTGGCATTAACCTGAGGAAGTTGTAGCATGTTTAATAGAAACCCAGAGATTGAAATTCCGGTTAAACCTAAAGAATCAGTAGATGGCTGTTTTGCTTTTCTGTCCTCCAGGTAGAACCCCAATTTCTGTCTCTTGATTTTCATTAATTGTGCTACAGTAAATTTAATCAATAATGTTCTTACAAGACATATAAAGGCATTTGAGAGAATGGCATGTGACAACGAACTTAGAGATTGAGATGAGACAAATATAAGCAACAGAATTCTACAAACTGCCTAGAAACCACCAGACTTTAGAAGAAAGATAGAACATCTTTCCTTAGTGCCTTCTAAAGGAAAGGACTCTAAGACGTTTTTTGTATAAATTAATATTAATTATTTGACAATTTCATGCAATGTGTTTTCATCAAATTTACCAATCACTCCTTACCCTAACTCCCTCATTTCCCTGCCTCTCACAAGTTTCTCTCTCTCTCTCTCTCTCTCTCTCTCTCTCTCTCTCTCTCTCTCTCAGCAATAACTCCATTGATCCTGATTAAAGAAACAATCTATCAAGACAACCAAATTCTAAATACATAAGAATCAGGTATAGGTTTACCCAATTTTATTTATTTATTTATTTATTTATTTTCTCATTTTAAATATCAACCCCAGTTGCCATCCCTCCCCTTCTCCTACACTGCCTCTCCCTTCCTCACCCTCCATCCACTTCTCAGAGTAGGTAAGGCCTCCCTTACTTAACTAACAATGTCTGGTATACCAAGTTGAGATTGAACTAAGCCCCTCCCCACATATCAAGAATGAGCAAGGCATCCATAAGAAATGTGCTCTAAAAAGCCAGTTCGTGTACCTGGGATGAATTCTGCTCTCACTGTCATAGCCTGCACAAGAAGACCAAGCCACACAATTGTCATCCACATGCACAGAAACTAGTTCAGTCCCATGCAGGCTCCCCAGCTCTTGGTTTAAAGTTTGTAAGCTCTTACTAGCTAAGGTCAATTGTCTCTATCAGTTTCCTATCATGATCTTGACACCCCCCCCCCCAACTTGCTCATATCATCCTTTCTCCTTCTCTTTGACTGGACACCCTGAGGTCAGCCCAGTGCTTGGCTGTGGATTTTTAGATCTGCCCCCAGTAGTCACTGGATGAAGGTTTTATGATGACAATTTAAATAGTTACCAGTCTGTTTGTAGCAGGTTAGTTCAGACACCCTTACCACTATTGCTGAGAGTCTTATCTGGGATCATCCTTATGGACTTCTGGGAATTTCCCTAGCAGAAGGTTTTTCCCTAACCCCCAAATGACTCCCTATATCAATATAGTCATGTTCATTACTGTCCCCCTCCATTTATTCCTCAACTTGGATAAGCCAGTTGCTTCATCCATTCTCCCCTCACCTGTACACCAGTTGACCTAGAAAATCTTATCCCATTCTCTCCCCCCACCTAACCACTTCTCTTCAATCTCCATTCAGAAGGAGTAAAGTTCCCATGGTAGTCAACTGAGCATGGCATATCAAATTGAGACGTGGCCAAGTTTCTTCTCCTTGCCTCAAGGTTGGACAAGGCATCCCACCATAGGGATTAGGTTCAAACTAGTTAATGTGTCAAGGATAGGTCATGGTACCCACTGCTAGAGGCCCCATAATAGACCAAGCAATATAACTCTCACCCACATGCAGAGGGCCTACATTGTTCCCATGGTGACTTCCTACTTGTCAGTCCAGTGTCCATGAGCTTCCACAAGCTCAGGTGTGGTGTCTCAGTGGGTCACTGCATCTGTCTACATCAGTTACTGGATGTAGGTTCTATGATGACATTTAGGATAGTCATTAGTCTTATTATGGGGAAAACCCATTCAGGCACCTTCTCCATTATTTCTCAGAGTTTTAGCTGCGGGTCATCCTTGTGGATTCCTGGGAATTTACCTAGCACCAGGGTTCTATTGCTTTCTTCCTTCATTCCTCCCCAAACTTGTGCTTCTTGATCCCTCATATTTCCATCCCTCATTCCCTTCCATTTAGTCCCCCAGTTTACACTGGAAATCTTAACTATTTCCTCTACCTGGGGACCTCCATGTGTGTCCCTCTTATGGTCCTCATTTTTACATAGCTTCTTTGGGGTTGTGGATTCTAGCCTTGTTATCCTTTCTTTTACATCTATTATCTACTTATGAGTGAGTACATATGGTGTTTGTCTTTCTGGGTATGGGTTGCCTCACTCAAGGTAGGTTTTGCTTCTAGTTCCATTCATTTGCCTGAAAAAATCTCAAGATCTCATTGTGCTTTACTGCTGAGTAGTAATCCATTTTGTGAATGTACCACATTTTCTTTATCTATTCTTTGGTTGAGGTTTAACTAGGGTAATTACAAATTCTGACTATTAAATATAATGTTGCAATGACCATAGCTAAGCAAAGGTTCTTGCAGTATGATTGTGCACCCTTTGGATATATGACCAAGAGCAGTACCACTGGGTGGTGATAAAGATTGATTCCAAATTTTCTGAGAAACTGCCATATTCATTTCCAAAATGACTATACAAATTTGCACTCACACCAGCACTGAAGGAGTGTTCCACTTACTCCAAATCCTCTACAGCATAAGTTGTCATCAGTGTTTTGGATCTTAGTCATTCTGATAGATGTTATAAAGTGTCTCAGAGTTGTTTTAATTTGCATTTCCCTAATTGCTAAGGATGTTAAGCAATTTCTTAAATGTCCTTCAGCCATTTGAATTTCTTCTGTTGAGAATTCTATATTTAGAGATGTACCCTATCTTTTTAATTGCATTATTTGATATTTTGGTGCATAATTTCTTGAGTTCTTTATATATTTTGAAGAGCAACCTTATGTCAAATGTGGTGTTAGTGAAGATCTTTATCCAGGTAGGTTTCATTTTGTCTTATTGACCATGTCTGTTACGTTACAGAAGCTTCTCAGCTTCAGAAGGTTCCACTTATTGATTGTTGCCATCAGTGTCTGTGCTAATTTTTTATATTTAGAAAGTAGTTTCCCTGTGCCCATACTTTCAAAACAATTTCCCACTTTCTCCTATATCAAGTTTAGTGTAACTAGACTTATGTTGAGGCCTTTGATCCATTTGGACTTGAGTTTTGTGCATTGGGATAGATATAGATCTCTTTGCATTTTTCTCTGTATCAGCAGTCATTTATGCCAGTATTGTTTGTTGAAAATACTTTGATTTTTTTTTCAATTGTACAATTTTGGCTTCTTTGTCAAAAACCAGGTGTTCATAGGTGTGTATGCCCAATTTTAGAAAGAAAACACTAATAGATTCAAAACCACAGATTAATCTCAGTTCAGTAATGTGGGCAACTTCATTACCTATAGTTTTCCCATCAGAAACAGTTTAATTTCACAATGCACATGCTGGTATGGGACAGAATGTGTGTTGGGTTTTTTTTAAATTTTATTTTTAAAAGTTATCCTTTTCATTATACATACCAATCACTATTCCCACTCCCTTCTCTCCTGTCATACCCTCTCTCCATCCAAGCTAAACTCCCATCTACTCCTCAGAGAGGGTACGGTATATTGCTTTGATGAAAGACTAAGTACCTCCCTGTTATATCTAAACTGAACAAGGTATCTGTCCAGAGTATGGGTTTTAAAAAGCCAGTACCAGTAGGGAAAAATCCTAGTCCCATTGCCAGTGGCCCCTCAGTCTGCTCCAGCCATATAACTCTCACCCACATTCTGAGTATCTATGCTGATTCTGTGCTGGTTTGGTCCTTCCCAGTCTGGCCAGAGTTGGTAAACTTCCATTAGCTCAGGTAAGCAGTTTCCGTGGGTTTCCCCATCATGGTCTTAATCTTTCTGCTCATATTCTCACTCTTCCAATTCTTCAGCTTGATTTTGTTAGCTCAGCTCAGTGTTCTGATGTGGCTCTTTGCCTCTTCTTTTATCAATTACTGGATGAAGGTTCTATGGTGACATTTAAGATAGTCATCAATCTGTCTAAAAGGCAAGGCCAGTTCGGCCACCCTCTCCTTTATTGCTTAGCGTTTCATCATGGGTCATCCTTGTAGAATCCTGGAGATTTCTTTAGTGTCAGATTTCTTGTTGGCCCTATAATGGCTTCCTCAATCAAGATAGCTCTTTCCTTGGTCTCCATCTCTGTCCTTCTTCCATTCCAACTATCCCATTCCCTCAAGTTCTTCTCCCCCTTCTCATTCTCCCTTCTATCTTCTCTTCTGTTCTCCCTTCTTCCCTACATCCCATGCTTCCAATTTTCTCAGAAAATCCTATCTATTTCCAGGCGGATCTATATATGGTTTTTTTTTTATGGTTTTCCTTGTTACTTAGCTCTCTGGGGACATGGACTATATGTTTCTTATCCTTTACTTATAGCTAGTAGCCAGTTATGAGTGAGTACATACCATGTTCATCTTTGCAGGTCTGAGTTACCTCACTCAGGATAGTTCTTTCTAGTTCCGTCCATTTGCATGCAACTTTCAAGATGTCATTGTTTTTTACCATTGAGTAGTACTCCATTGTATAAATATACGACATTTATTATAATGCTGCTATGAACATAGTTAAGCAAATTTTCTTGTAGTATGATTGAGTGTCATTTGGGTATATGCCCAAGAGTAGTATTGCTTGGTCCTGAGGTAGGTTAAGTTTCAAAATTCTGAGAAACAGCCACACTGATTTCTAAAATGGTTATAGCAGTTTACATTCCCACCAGCAGTGGAGGGGTGTTTTCCTCATTGTGCATCTTCTCCAGCATAAGTTGTCATGGTGTTTTTGATCATTCTCTAGCCCTCAGAAATTAAGAAAATTAAAATTACGTAACATCCTTTATAGTATCCAAGAGTTTATCTGTTTTCAGCAAAAGATATATCCGTGTTACATGAACAGGTTAATATATGTTAACAATGACTATGAAACAAACATTTAGGGGAACAACATTCTTCTCTGATAATTACTGTGAATATAACATTTCATACAATGTTGCAAACGTTTGACTTTGAATGCCCTGCCGTAACCATGGTCAAAGAACAAGTTCTTTTTTGCTGACATGTGTGGGTTCTGAGTTCCCTCTAAATCTAATAAAAAATTGAATAAAAATTATTTTAACTCTGAAAGCTTTGGTAATAATAAAAAGAATAATCACTTCTAGGGGAGCAATCTCTATTTGAAGATTTTCTTAAGTATTCATTTATTAACCCAATCAATGTAATGTTGTGAAACCAGCACAGGAAATGGAAGCTTAACTCCTACTCATTGACTGTCAAGGAGAAAAGGGAAGTTTTCTGATCAGCAAGGGGGATGCATGTTGTTTTTTTCACTCATTTGCAGTCACACTGTTAAACTTGAGCAAGTGAACCTTCAGGAGAACAATAGTCTTCAACTGCTCTTAATAAAGACCAATGCGCAATCCATATTATGTAACTGTCAGTGAAGAAAACACTTTGTTTTGTTAAATATAATTCAGCAGAGCAAATTTTAAGCTTTAGATTCATCTATGTATGCAGCTCTTCATACATTTGTGAACATAAACAGAATTGTGTGCATAAGGGCTACTGGCTTTCATTGGCAAACGTATTGTTTAAGGACTCAGCTTTGACATAAATTATTGATGAAATTGTTTGAAGATTATCTGTAAGTGAAGAAAGATCTACTTTTCTCACATCTGATTCTAGATGAGTTAAAAAATAATACATTTGAAGTTTTGTTTTCCATTTTTCCCTGTTGTTTTTGTTGTCAGCAACAATAGTATGATGGTAGTTTGCTATTCATTCTTTGGTTAGTAGGGCCAGCATTAGCATTCAAATGTTGTCTTCTATGACAGGTTAAACTCTAATAACTAATACAACAGGCTGGTCAGTGTTTTAACTCTGACAAAGACCAGTGAGAATATAAGAGGAGGAGGACTTGATTTTGTTGAGGATTCCACAATTTTCAGTTAAATATCACTTGAATGCATTTCCTGAGCACAAGAAATGTCTGAAACATCAGGAAAGGGAGCAGCTAGAGAACAAAGCAATTCTACCCCAATAAAGACTACAAACAGACAGACTGCCAATCTTGGACAAGATATGCCCTACATTGTCAGACCTCTGATGATCTGCTTTATCAAATCAAACTCTACTTCCTAATGGCCAATTGATGATGTTAACTCTATAATGACCTAATTTTATCCAAATATGGCCACCAAGCTGGTAACAGAGTTCAAACTTTTAACTTCACACGAGCATTTGGATGAAATTTCAGGTTCCAACAGTAATACTAGTAGTAATCTATTGAGGTGAGATTTATTTCTCTTGGGTTGGAGTATAAGCTGTCTAAAGTTATATAGCAGTATGTTTTGTGTTTAACAAGGCCCTAGCTTTGTGGCTTCAAGATAGTTCCTGGAACTGTATATTATGAAGTGTCAAAGAACAGAACATGAAACTTTAAAAACAGATTTTCCCAGTTTATTAATAAAAATAGTTTCGATTTAAAATGTCTAATAGCTTGATAACAGCAAAGTGATGACTGAGTTCTAATACTTATATCTTGAGAGTCATTCATACATAGGAAATTATGAATATAAGACTTGGAAATGTTTTTGTAAAAATGGAATTTGAATATAGTGTGCTTTAATTGGTGTAATACTCCTTTCATTAAAATCACACTTGTCCATCCTCATATCACAATTCATTTAGTCTTTTCTGTTAGTTTTTACAAAAACTCTAAAGAATGGAAAAGCTAGGTGATTTTATGAACAAAATAAACGTTGCTTTGTTATGAGTCACTAAAAAGTGGTAGCTTGTCGTATGGCTCAAGTATAAAGTTCAAACATGGAAGATGTGAAGAACAAGACAGTTGTCATGTGTACTAGTAAGGAATGTGTTTTCTGACCTTGAAAACTCATTTATCACATGCAGATTTCTTCTCAAATCTTGGTGATTTCTCTTTGTTTCTTTATAATTTCTCTTGTCTCTAAAAGATGCACCAACTCTCTTCTGGTTGGCTAATGTTTGATCCCTTTCTTTCATTTTAAAACTCCAACCCATTTGTATATCTCAACTTGAGCATAACTTTCCAAAATTTACTGTCAAATGAAGAGGCCAAGCATCATTTACACTTTTTACACCCTATAAAATCTTATTACTTTAACTTAAGTCCTGAGAACTTATATAAGTCTGTATCCT
This sequence comes from Myodes glareolus, assembly GCF_982192425.1. Lineage (NCBI taxonomy): Eukaryota > Metazoa > Chordata > Mammalia > Rodentia > Cricetidae > Myodes > Myodes glareolus. The sequence goes on from NC_142050.1 coordinate 9,226,922, forward strand.
ACAAATAGGCTACTACACAGAAACTTTTATGTTAATCCAGATAGATGCCTACTAGGTAACTTGGATCTGATTATAGGATCATTTTAAATATGTAAGATATTACAACGACACCTCTCTTTTATGGAAAGGAAGTCGGTGCAATAAATGATTTTTGGAGAAAAAAATTCCTTAATTCAAAACCACTGGACTTTAATTCTTTCAGCAATATAACGGGTTTAGAAAGGGCTGTGAACTACATCCCCAGCCAATGCCTTAATTTCAGCTTTCTTTTGTAACCTTGATTTCAGGCTTTTTTTGCAGGAAAAAAAATAAAGTTGTGCTGTAACTAAACTTTTGATGTATCTCAATTACATGTCATTGTCTTAACCACTAGGTTGCAAACCTGAGTTTTGCAAACCTTTAATAAATGTCTTGTCTTATATTTAGCCATAAAATCAACTCATTCTGTTTTATGAACTACTTTCCCATGATTGATATCTTAAATATGATATGAATTCAACAAATATTTTCAAGTAAATGAGTCATATAAAATCACTTGAACCTACTATACATTGAAACCAAAGTGAAAAATATCCTGATAATAATAGCAAAGTCTGTACAAAATCTGCTTCCAATCTATTTACCATTGTTAACAACTGGCAGACTCCCAGTCAATATCACACTCTTTTGAAGAACCAAAGTTCCTCTATTTTATCCTCTGCCTCTATCTTCTGTCTTGTGTAAGCTATTTCCTGTAACACATTTCAGTCCTCAGAAATACTAGGGACAAATGTAACAGGGTAGCATTCTGGAAAGTATAGATAACTGCAGAATGTCCCCACATGAAGGTCAGCTGATAAGAAAACTTGACAAGAAACAGGCGAGATTCTAAAATAAAATTTCTGAAAAGTCCCAAGACATGAGCCAATCAGAATTGAACCTGTCACCCCACACCCAGCTAATGTAACTTTTCTGGTTTTTGCCTTTAAATAATGCCCTCTAGAAGGGTAGGGCGCCTCCTCTTGCCACTGCTGCACCAGTTGCTTTGAGGTCTCGACATCTTGTATTGTGCACACAATAAACCTTGCTTTTACATTTCAGTGAGTTGGTCTCCCTGGTGGTCTTTTGACATTCTCAAGGACTGGACATAACATTCGGGGCTCATCCTGGATCCCCAGAGACCCCTGTTGGGAACCCTGACCCTGAAGGTTTATTCTGATTAACTATGGTAAGTCTATCTGTGTTGAAAGTCTAGTCGGTCTTACTTCTGTTTCTGTCATCACCGATCTCGAAATCTGAATCTTAACAGGTCAGTTTGCTTTGGTGAATGCACTAGACACCAACGTGGAGGAATCAGATGTCCTCTTTTCCCATCTGGAAGAGAGTTCATCTAAGACCATCCCATCAGGAACCCAATCAGGCCCTATCCGTAACTCTGAATCCTTAGTCTCTGGGGATGAGGTAACCTTACTGAATGGCTCTTGTCCCATCCATATGGTTTTTGGTTTTGAAAAGACCAATTCTCCAGTCTCTCAATAACCTAGACCATCTGGTACCCATTGGAGTCTGTTTTGGGTCCTCTGTCAAACTGTTCTATTTGTCAGTCTTGTGTGTTCTGTCTGTGTATCTCTGTGACTGACTTGACTGGACAGACCATGGGAACTACTCCTTCTTCCCCCTTGGACCTCACCGCAGCCCACTGAAAGGATGTAAAGGACACCACTTGTAACAACAGTGTTGATGTAAAGAAGGGTCAATGAGTCATTTTCTGTTCTTCCAAATGGCCCTCTTTCAATGTGGGGTGGCCAGGGAGGGATATTTTCACCTGAATTTGATTTCTAAGGTTGAGGACATTGTCTTCTGACCTCGCACAGGACACCTGGATCAGATTCCTTACATTGTGACCTGGCAGGGTCTCATGACCCAAGTTGATAACCCTCTCCTTTGGGTTAAGCCTTTCCTTCTGCCTCATCTGACTGCACCCCTTTGCAGGTTTTTCCCTTAAAACCCTGAGAAGAGGCCAAGTCTGTCCTCCACGAAGGACCAGATAAGTCAGGTATCTTCCCTTCTCTGTACTCCTCCCTTAGACTGAAGCCTCCAGGCTCAAGCCACCCCCAATAGGCAGACCCACCTGTACCCCTAGAGCTACTCCAAGGATCAGCACAGGCCACTAGGAACCAGACAAGAGGGGGCAACTCCATAACCTGAGTTGGTCACCCTCCCACTCCTATCAGCAGGTCCTCCTGACGGAGATGGGAACCAACCCTTCCACTACTGGCCCTTTGCTACCAGAGATCTCTACAACTGGTGCACTCAGAATCCCCCTTTGTGAAAAAATCCCCAAGATCTTATTAACCTTTTATTTAACCATCCATCAGCTCACCTGCAATGGTTGCTAGCAACTCCTGAAAATCTTGTTCACCATCGAAAAATGGAATTGGATTCTGAAGGCCGCTCAGAGATCAGTTGCGGGGCCAATAGGTATCCTCCATGTATCCTCCACATATCCATATATCTGTAAATAATAAATGTCAATTTTCATTCTTCTGAAACTTATTGGGACTATAACATGGTACAAGTTAAGGAGAAGCTCTAGTCTATTGCCAGGATTTGCTAGCTGGTTTCAAAGTGGTGACTCTGAAATCTACCAACATGTCTAAAGGTCTATGACGTCAGTCAGAGGCCAGAGAAAATCCCAGCTTATTTAGAGCAGACTTCTAGAAGCTTTCTGTCAATACAAGCCATACAATCTTGAGAAAAAAGAGTCAGCCCAGAAGGTAATGTTCTCCTACATAAACCAGGAAGCATCATATATAAAGAAAAAGTTACTGTCTTTAGAAAGGTAAGGGGAAAAGAGTCTGGGGGAACTAGCTGCAGTGGCGAACTAGTGGCAGAAATGATGTATAAGATAAGAGAGAGAAACCAGAACAGAGAGATGCAAAGAAAGAAAAAAAAGACAGGAAAAGAGTCTCACCAGAATCCTTGAACAGCAGCAAACTCAGAATAAGGAAGATTTGAGAGACATCCTCAAGACCACAAACTCCAGGAATGTGAAGCCAACACAGTGGAATGAGACAGGACAGCACTACAAACCAAAGGTAGGAAAGAATCAATGTCCCTATTGTAAGGAGGAGGAGCACTGCATCAAAAATTGCCCAAAGGAGGAGAAAAGGTCTCCGCAGAAAACCCAATTCCTGCCAGCCTACATCAGAAATGAAGAGGACAGCGATTAGGGGAGATAGGGCTCAGATTCCCAACCTAAGTCTAGGGTAACTTAAAAGGTGGAGAGGAAACAGATGATTTCATGGTTGATACTGGGGCAGAAAACTCAGTGTTGTTGAAACCAGGAGGACCCATGTTCACCAAAGCTAGGTCTAGGGGGCCACAGGAACCAAACCTTACTTATGAACTACTCAAAGAACAGTGAACTTCGGAATGGGATGGGTAACCCATTCATCCCTGGTAATACCCTAATGCCCTTACCCTTTTCTGGTTCAAGATCTCCTGTCCAAAATAAAAGCCCAAATTGACTTTTCTGACAAGGGAGCTGAATTTGTCCAAGAGAATGGAGAACCAATCCGGGTCTTGGTTACAAGAGATCTGAGGAATATAAACTTTATCTAGAACCAAGGAAACCTAAGCCCGACATAGACAACTGGCTCCTGGAGCTCTGACACTTGGACTCCCAGAAGTAAATAAGCCTTTCTACCTGTTCATGCATGAGCACAAGGGAATAGCAAAAGGGGTGCTCATTCAGGCAATGGGACCACAGAAGCTTCCAGTGGCCTACCTGTCCAAAAAGCTAGACCTGTGGCAACAGGCTGGCCTCCCTGTCTCCACATTATAGCACCTGTAGCTCTGCTGATAAAAGATGCAGACAGGCTAACTCTGGGACAGAATTTGACTATTGCTACACCCATGCTTTAGAGGAGATTCTTAAGCAGCTACCAGACCAGAGGCTGAGCAATGATCACATGACCTACTATCTATCACGTTTTACTCCTTAATCCAGCTTGGATTGCATTCCAAATTCCAACAACTCTCACACACTGCCACCTGACCCTGATTTCAAGGCTCCATTGCATGATTGTTCTGGGATACTGGCATAAGTGCATTGCATCAGCCTGGAACTGTAGGATACCCCACAGCCAGATGCAGAGGACACCTGGTTCACAGATGGAAGCAGTTTCAAGCTAAATGGACAAAGGTACATGGGGGCAGCTGTCACAATGACTACAGAAGTTGTACGGACAGAACTCCTACCAACAGGAACATCTGCACAAAAGGCAGAGTTGATAGCTTTCACTAGAGCACTAAGACTCAGAAGAGAAAAGATACTAAACATCTACACAGACAGCCGGTATGTCTTTGCCACTGCTCATATTCATGAGGATATCTATAAGGAGAGAGGCCTCCTAACAGCTGAAGGAAAAACAATTGAGGATAAACAGGAGATCCTCAATCTCCTACAGGCCTTTAGGAACCCTCAAAGTTATCTATTATTCACTGCCCTGGACATCATAGAGGCTCAGAACCCATGAAGAAGGGAAATAACATGACTGATAGGACAGCCAAAGAGACAGCAATGACCCACAGAATTATATAAGTCTTAACAGATCTCAGAGCAGGGAACTTACCCCAGGTTCCCAACTACAGGCCTGAAGATCCGGCATGGTGCCACACCTTGCCTATGACTGAGTCCTTAGAAGACTGGTGGGAAACAGCTGATGGGTGGTTCATCCTGCCAAGGAAGCTAGGACATGATATACTAAAAAAGATTCACCAGTCCCCACATTTGGGGACACAGAATACAGGACCTACTGCATTGGGCCAAAGTTAAAATTCAGAACGGCAGTCCAGTAATTGAACAAATTGTGTCCCAGTGTCATGCCTGCCAATTGACCAATGCCATACTATCTCCCATCAATGCTGGTGCTGGATAGAGGAGGACTCCATCAGGTATGCATTAGGAAGTGGATTTTACTGAAATCAAACCTGGAAATATTGGAAATAACTACTTGTTAGTATTCATAGACACCTTCTACTGATGTACTGAAGCATTTCCAACCAAATGCAAGATGGCCAATGTGGTAGCAAATAAATTAATTGAAGAAATCCTGCCCAGGTACGGCTTCCTGGACATGATTGGGTCTGAAAAGGGTCCAACTTTCCTATCACAGGTAAGCCAGGGAATAGTCACTGCACTAGGGACCGATTTGAAACTCCATTGTGCTTTTAGATCCCAGAGCTCAGTGCCGGAAGAAAGGATGAAAAGAACCCTAAAAGATATCTTAATTGAATTAGCTCTGGAGAGTGGCATGGGTTGGGTGACTCTCTTCTCCCTTGTCCTATTTAGGATGAGGAAATCTCCATATCAGATGGGCCTCACTCTCTTTGCGATTAAGTATAATCTCAGACACAGCCTCTCATGATACCAAGCCTCCAAACTGACTTGGTCTCTGACCTGGATGACCAGGATATGCTGAATTCCATCTGCAGGCTGCAGTTAACCCACCAGTGTGTATGGCCCCAATTGAAGACCATATATGAAGCAGCTGCTCCCTCTAAACACCCCAGGTTCCAGTCAAGTGACTGAATCCTCATTCACAGACATCAGCACAAGACCTTGGAGCCAAGATGGAAGGGTCCATTCATTGTTCTGATTGCCATACCAACGATCCTCAAAGTGAATGGCATCACCAACTGGGTGCACCACTCCCATGCTGATCCAGCCGATCCGTTCACTATCGCAGAAAACTACAAAGGAGACATGTGGATGTTGGAGGCTTCCAAACTTCCCTCTAATCTGCTAATACTGTGTCTTCACCATGACAATTGGGTTGAACCTTGTTGATTTGTTTCTACTGATAGCTGTCAATATCCCCCTCTTTCTCTTCCATACATAACCCCCATTCCTCATGGAAACAAACCTGGAAGATTGTTAATAAAGACAGTACCCTAGCTATAGCACCTCTTCTGCCCAGAACCCCAAGGACATTTGGTTCCCTGACCTCTATGTAGATGTTTGTGAGCTGGCAGGAGAAAGGTGTGGCCCCTCAGACCAGAAACCATTCCCCAGATATGGATGCAAAGCCCCTGTATGGCAGGAATCAACTCAATCCTTGGAATTCTATGTCCGTTCTGGCCACTCTCGCTCCAAGAGGCAGCACTGTACTTGAGGAGGTGCAGGGGACGCCTACTGCACCAAATGGGGCTGTGCGTCCACCAGGTGGATTAGTTGGTGGCCCCCTGTCACTAGGGACTTAATTACTGTCCAACAGACAGAGGCTATAAAGACAGCGGGAATAAGAACTTGCTCAGTAGGTGGCAAACAAGTTGACTGTGGACCCTGCTATGATAAGGAGTAATGCTCTAACCAACTCTGGGAAACTGCTGGAGGGCACTGAAACCAGCTTGTCATCAAATACATGAGGTGGGCAAAAGGTTGACTGGACCACCAGTAAGACCTGGGGCCTACCAGCTCTTCTGCACTGGCTATGACTCAATACTAACATTTACCATCCGCAAAGCCCAGTCACCCGCCATTAAGGTTTTGCTAGGACCCAAACAGGTTCATTAATACACCTCAGGCCCTTGTCCATCACCCTAAGATCTGTTCAGGGTGAGGGGATGACTCTATAGCCAACTCAGGTGAATGGCAGTCCTAGCCTCATGATCAGTCAACCATCAACCTGCTGATGGGATGGGACACGAGCACCCTTTAATAGATCTGGTGGGTAGATCGTACCTGGAAATGAATGCTTCCCAACTCAACCTGATCAAAGCTTGCTGGCTCTGTTTTGATATAGCTCCTCCTTATTATGAAGGCCTAGCAGTTGGTGTCACTCACTCTTTCCACAACAGCTGACATCAATCACTGCCTATGGCAGCAGAGCAAACAACCCCTTACCCTAGAACAAGTGACCGGGCAGGGACTATACATAGGACAGCTTCCCCCAGATAAAACTTCCATCTGTAATTCTTCACTGTCTGCCCACATTTTCATGCAGGATCAGTACTTGCTCCCACACAATGACACTTGGTAGGCCTACTCCACAGGGCTTACCTCTTGTGTACATATCAAAGTCCTAAACCAGACCAGTGGATATTGCATACTAGTCAGGCTTGTTCAGAGAATAACCTATCACACTGATCAGGAATTCCTAACTTCGTGGAGCAAGGATGGAGCCAGCACTCAAGGCTATGGAGATATAATAAAGAGACTATGACAGTCCTCACACTTAGGCTACTTTTAGGTGCTAACCTGGGAAGATTGGGTATGGGAATTTCAGCACTAGTAACCTAGAATCACTATTACTCCAGCTTATGTGTTGCCAAAAATGTGTATATTCAGTGAATAGAAAAATCCATCTCCCACCTAGAGGAGCCCTTATCCCCCCTGGTGGAGCTAGTCTTGCAGAATAGGAGGAGATTAGATCTTCACTACTTACTACAGGGTGGGCTCTGTACGGTGGTAGGGAAAGATGTTGCTTCTTCACTGATCATTCAGGAATAATCAAAGACAACATAACTAAAGTTAGAGAAGGACTGGCAAAGGGAAGGTGAGGCCAGCCATGATTGGTTTGAAACCTGATTTAGTGGCTCGACTTGGTTGACCACTCTCATCTCTACTCTTTTGGGACCCCTGTTAATTCTGCTTTTGTTACTGACATTTGGGCCTTGCCTTCTTAACTGGCTAGCAAAATTCATGAAAGACAGGTTAGGTACAATACAATTTATGGTCCAGAGATCACAAATCTGCAAACTCCTTGGAACTGAAGATAACCTATGAGTTAAATGTCAGTAACCTATGGTTGGATTCCCTGTGGTTACTAGAACAGGGAGGAATGAAAAACCAATGTTCCTCCATTTTTTCCTCTGCCTCCATCTTGTGTCTTATGTAATCTATTTCTTATAACACATTCTAGTCCTCAGAAATGACTAGGAGGAAATCTAACAGAGTAGCCATCTGGAAAGTACAGAAAACCACAGAATAGCCCCACCCAAAGGTCAGCTGTTAAGAAGACTTGACAAGCAGAAGGCAAGATTCAAAAATAAAATTTCTGAAAAGTTTATAGATGCAAACCAGTCAGGACTGAACCCATTACTCCACACCCCACTATTGTAACTTTTCTGGTTTTTGCCTTTAAATAATGCCCTTTAGAAGGGTGGGGCACCTCCTTTTGCCACTGCTGTACCAGTTGATTTGATGAGGTTCCTGCCAGCTTGTATTGTGCACATAATGATCCGTGATTTCAGTGAGTCAATAACCCTGGTGGTCTTTTGTTGATTTTGCATTTCATGAAGTCAATATTCCTGGTGATCTTTTGGAGTCCTCACGGACTGAGCACAGCACTTTAGAGATATGTCTATCATGTATCTTCTCTCTTCTTTAATTTATCAAATTATTTCATTTTTCCCTGTTCTACTTGCATGTAAAAGGTACAACCAAGCATTTGAGTTTAGTTCTGCTTCTTAGGGATCTCACCCTCATTATATCAGATATAGTTTTTTAAAGGAATCATGGGATCCCACTTCTAGTTTCAGAGTTATTAGCAGTTGATGAACACTGAAAAAGGTATAATTACATTTCACTGAAGTTGTGGACATTGGTATGCTTCCCACACTTGAGTGGATGGCATCATATCTATATAAATATGGGCAACATTAATTTTATGCAGTAGAGTATAAAGCAATGGAAATATGATGTTAGAGGGGAACTATGTAGGAAGAAGTTAGAAGAATGGATGAGATCATGATATATTTTATACAGCTATTAAACCAAATCTTATAACAGATTTGTTATTTAACAGATGTTAAATAAGGGATTCTCTCAGTATTATTTTAGACTAAAATAATTCATACTGATTCTTGGCTCTGAATTAATATAGAGTGAAATGGTATCTTCATGCTGGTTTCCATTCATTATTGTACACTCAGAAACCAGGAACACTAATACTGAAATCCATTCAGCAGTTTGTGACTCTATACTTGTTAAAAGAATTTGAGAATTTGGGTATCCATCAGTCAGTTTATAGGAAGAAAGTAAGATTCTGACACTTTTTAATATGGAATTTGTAGACTAAACATAGTCACATTAATTTTCTATAAACGCATGATTTTGTTTTATTTTCAAAACAGTAAGTATACTCTTAATCCTGAACATGTGTATTTTATCATGAGTAAATTTCAAGAGTTGATGCTTTACATTGGCAGTCTTTTTTATTCCCTTTAAAATCTTATCTAGTGCTGGAAATGTAATTTATTCAATTTAATTTACCCATTTTTCCATTCTTCATTCTATTTTTCTCTCTTCATTTATCTTTTTTTTCTTTTGTGATCTTCCAAAAAGTGCTGCAAAGAAAACCTTATACAGCAATTAACTCCTTGGGTGGGGGTTATTATTGGCCTAGAATTTATCAAGAAGTGGTAGGTAGTGAGATCCCTTCAGAAAGTCACCAGAAAGTACACACAAATGAACATATATTGTTAGTGAATGAAGCCCTCTGAGAGTGCTTGTGGTGGCTTATAATATGGCTCACTTTCTGTAATTTAATTCTAGCTAAAACAGTTACTGAAATGAGAAATCTCAAAATGAGAGATGCTTCCTTTGTTAATATCTGTTGCACATCATTCATCAAACAACTACTATAATGTAAAATATCAATTTTAACATTTCTGTGTCTGTAAGTTCAAAGTTTCCAAGAATGTAACTGTTACAAAGATATACATTTCTTCATGGAAAGGTAATGGTGTGGCCTGAATTTTAAATTGTAGTTTGAAAATAAATTTTAATTTTAGGATCCTGGGAAAGTAGAAGAAGACTGGTTGAAATCTGTGTTTCCCAAATAGTGTTGGATAAAATCTGTTGAATACATTATCATTTTTGTTTATGTACTTAACCATTGATGCAATGTTGAAATAACTTTCAAATTAATTTTTAAATTAATATTTTTATCAGCTCAATGGGTCATTCAAAGAAGGAAATTTCTAGTTGCAGTTAAGAGGAAAACTCTTCATATAAATGTGTGTGTGTGTGTGTGTGTGTGTGTGTGTGTGTAATTTGTCTATTAAATGCATATATATTTCTCTCTAAATCAAACTTTCCATGTTTTCTGTGAAGGTTGTATTTCCACTTTCAATTTTTAAAATATATTTTAATGCTTGTATTTTTGAATATGTTTTTATTTAGAAAAATAATTTCTAACTTCTTACTCTCTAGTGGCAGTATTTCAGAGAAAGTCATTTTTAAAGAATTGGAATATAAAGCTGAATTTTGATAGAACTCAAGAAACGCAATGGGGTCTTCTTAAAATCATACATAAGATTTCATTAAATTCCCACTAAATGTTAAATGTATTTATTTGTGAAAAATACTATGTAGAGAAAAATAACTTACATCCTCTGATGGCTTTTAATTTTTTTCTTTTTGAGTGGGGAGTGAGAGAGAATGTCAGAGGACAGTTCTGTAAAGTCAGTTCTCTAATATTTCACAAAGGTTCTGTGGTTGTACTCAGGTCACAAGACTTGGGTGAAATCGCTTAACATACTGAGTGGACCACTAACCTCTCAGACAATCTTCAGTGTAGTTTAATAACAAATAACACATATACACATTATAACATCTTGGAATAGCACAATTAAACCTTATTTATAATAATGAGAATTTATTGTAATACATGTTTTATACAATACACACTAATACTTAAACCGAATCTGGGAGTTACAAAGCATAAAAAGAAAACAAATTTGGGAGAGATATTAGAATAAATTTGTCTCGAGTTTTTTATTAAATTATTATTATTTAATAATAATAAATATTATTTATTATTAAAATGGTACAAGTACTTTAGAAAACAGATTTGCAGTTTCATCATTCAAACAGCTAGCATACATTTACCATATGAACTTAGCAATCATAGCATAGCAATGTATTCAATGGTCATAAACCCAATGTTCACATAAACACATCAGTTTGAATTTTATACAAGATATTTTCATACCTGTCCATACCTGGATATAATGATAATGCCACTTAATTTGAGTATAATCATATCATATATATATATATATATATATAATGTCCACACAAGAATATGGCTTAACAACCAGGAGTGATTTGGTGAATGATAAAATAGAACAAAAATGAGTACTGTGCAAATAAGTTATTCTTTGTGCAAGAAATTTGATGCAAATGTAAATTATTCTGTTTGTATAGAACTAAAACAAGCATAAAACTATAAGGACATCAATAAAATAGGCGGTGCTTTTCCAAGAGTAGGCATAGGACATTGGGTGTAGACATAGCATTATTTATTTTGCCATTAGAAGGATTGTGGAATTTTGGGGATGGGGACAAGTAATGTTCTCTAAACTGATTAGAGTGGTACAAGTGCATTTATGTATTGACCGTAGCTTTCAAAAATTTTAAGCAATCATATTATACTGTAGGAAAATGTGTTTTAATGAAAGTGCAGACAATATTTAAATTTTAGGAAGAGCAGTATAGTAAGTTGGCAGGTCATACATGTCTTGAGGAAAGGCTAATATATTCTAATTTGACAATAGAGAAAGAACATACTGTTCCCAAGTTTAAAGTGTGGTAAAAGAAAGATTAGCTCTCAAGATATCTGAGGCTGTTCTGAGATTCAATCAGAGCAATATAAGAAGGTTTAAAAATGTAGTCTTTCTCTGACCCTCGTGGAATCCTAATTGAGAATATAATCCAGGTCTCTGATATAGTCTATCCAAGATCAATTAAAAGGTAAGCATTTCACTTATGGATCGTATGAACTGACTAGATTTAGGATACTTGGGGAGTTTTATTTACACTGTCATTGGTAATTTACTATGGCATGTAAAGTTGCTATTAACTTAAACTTATATTGGCAGCATGAATATAGTTAATTTAATTACTCACAATGTGGTAGGTATGTTAGCTTATGACTGGAATAAATGTATGTTGAAGTGAAATCGTTGGAGAAATAGTTAAGAGTTGAAGCTCCCCAGACCACTAATGCAAGACAAAACCTCAAACTAAAGATATCATTTTGTGACTAAGACAATTTATACCTAGTAAGTACCACAGGAGAAAATAAGACTTCTCTGAAGCCATACACTTACAGAGTAAGTTATAACTAAAATCAGTCTACAAATGTTAAAACTACATTTCTTCTATTTATTTTAAATCCTGTTTTCATATTTAAAAAAATATAGATTGTATAACAGAAAAGCTTCTATATCAACTTATACGTTCATTTAATTCAGACATAACTGAAATATGTTATAAATACTGTATGGCACTTTTATTTAAAACTTACATTTTAATGTATTTGGCATATGAATTAGCTGTGTGAAAACTAGTTCAGTTTCAGAATATTTCCATTTCTTTCACAAGCAGTTGCTCACAGTCACTGCCAATTTCTCATCATCCCTAATCACTAGGGAACAACATCTTTCTATTTGACTCAACAGATTTCTGTTTCTGACACTTCACATATATAAAATTTGCAGGTATGCAGTTTCATGTGATTGACTTATGTCAATGGACATGACATTTTCAAAAGTTATACTGTAGTAAGTTATAAGGATTTCATTATTTTAACTAACAACTCAGAATTATATGTGCACAATACTTTGTGTTTTATCCATCCAATGGTAAATATACATTTGTTTTTTTAATTTTGCATATATTAATACTCTTTTCAAATATTCATGAGCAAGTTTTCAGTGTTGGGGTAGTTTGTAATTGTAGATATATGCCTAGTAATGGAATTCCTAGACATATTGTATCTCAAAGTTTAGTCTCCTCAGAAACATCAACAAGGTGACCTACAATGACATTTAGCAACGCGTACTATTTTATTTAATCCCATCCAATTGAATGAAAATTATTAATATTTTTGTTAATAATGGTTACTTTATATTGCACCAAACCCTGTCAATATTTTCATATGGTTTTATTTTAACTTTACTAATTCTTATAATACATTTTATAATAAAGAAAATAATTGAAAGAGGTCTACAAGCTAAGATTTTTGTGAACTTATATATCTGTCTAGGTCTTCTGCCAAAAAGTCATATAGTTGAATCCCAAACTAAGTCTTTTCACAGTTCATCCCTTGGATAGAACCAGGATTAGCTACCTCAATCTTCCCCTTGTCAGAATTAGAAAGAGAGTCTTTTGTAGCATGAGTGTGTATAGAATACAGGCTTATTGACAGAACTAAACTTTGTAACCTCTTCATTTTGATTCTTTCAATAATTAAGGACTTTATGGAGATCCACACAGTGGCTCTTGGGTGAAGTAATCATTCTTTTTGGTGTCTAATAATATGATATATATATACCTTTGCTCTTCTTTTCACTATCAGTGAAGGGGTAGAGAGCTTTGATGACCTTCAAACCAAAAATCACCAAACTGTTTAAATACCAGTTAAATATTTTCTGATTCTTTTGGTGATATGTGTAAGGCCCGGGCCTTCCCTTGCTCCCTGGGATGCAAATCAAGGACTATTTTGGCAACCAGCTAAAGCTTCCTGCTAAGTTCCGTGCTTGTTCTGCTCTAGCCTGGTAAAATAGCCTAGGGCTCTATATTACTCTAAAATGGTAATTTCTCAACCTGCCTGGAAAAGCCCAGGCACCAAGGTACCTCTCACCTGTCTGACACTGCCTTACACCCCTCACCCACCTGTCTGCGGCTTCCCCATCCCCCTCTGGCTGGGAGGGGTTTCCTTTATTGGGGCCAAAGGGTATTTTAACCCCAGATTAAGTTAAATAAATGGGCATTCTCTCTGGAGAATGACTCGAACTCTCAGTATGTGTTGTGTACGTCTTGTGTTCAACCCCTAGGACCTTACCTAGCTCATGGAAGGTATGGAACCGAGGTCCATACCAGGTAGGTGGTGATGCAGACCCCGTGACGTGGAATGACTGCCACAAAATGTGTGTGTGTGTGTTCATGTATGTATGTATGTATACATATATATATGCTCAAAGATATACATTGATATATGTGCTCAGTGATATACATACTCAATCGTACATTAAATATTATCAATACGGTTTGAATGCGAAGTAGCCATACCAGAAGACTCCTATATTGAAAGATTGATTTTCTTTCAAAGTTCAGATGAAGTTGAATTGTTATATAGTTGTTGGATCTTGTCGGTTCTCTTTATTAATACATTACCCCATTGATGGATTAAAATTTTGTGTGTACTATTCAGAGGTGAAGGAGCTGGAAAGGTTGGATAGGAGGTCTCTGTGAGTCAGCCTTCTTAACATGCTTCTCATCTTTCTGCCTGCCAGGTGGTGAGTAGCCACTGCCACATAGCACTGCCGCATATTTCTGCCTCACCTGAAAGACCACCGAGGGATGTCTTCCTAGCGAGAGAGGCCCCGAACCCACAAACCCGACGAAGCCACACTTATGGATGCAAACTGCAAGAGGTTTATTCGAATACACAGGTACCTGGGGCGACAAGGTCTCTCGGAAGACTTGTGCGCCCGCAGGTTGGGGGTGAGGGGTTTTTATAGGAGAGCAAAAGCGTGGGTACAGAAGCAAAAAAAGCGTGGTTACGGGGATTCATTTCATTGGTCAATTCAAATAAGGCTAAGCTGAGTGGCACATTCTTGACCTTTCACCTAAATACAAGGAGGGGGTTGTCCAGGGGCTTCCTGTCCTGGCTGGAGACCCACCTGGATACCAAGGAGGGGGTTGTGCTACCTGTTTTTCTTATCTCTTCCTGCCTTCCTAGCTGGAGACCCGATGGCAGACTGTAAATATCCTGACTCACATCCTGTCACAGGACAAAAGGCTCCCTTCCCCTCCCTTACAGCAAGGGGCCTGAATTGTTTATTTCTAAGGCCCTGCATTCCAGCATCAAGGGTGGTATATTTTTTTTCCTTTTCACACCAAACACCCAGAAACAGTGGAACCCATGACTGTGCTGTTTTAGAAGTCTGTACTGTTTCCATTGGTTGTCAGTCAGACCATTGAAAACATATCACAATCACTATAACAATTTTTCTTTTAATAATTTTCAGCCCTATATTGGTTTTACTGAAAATAATTACATTTAAATAATCTCATAGACATATTTAAATGAAATTTATATTTTTTACTTTTATTTATTTATTTTATTATTTTTTCTTCATTTATTTATTTTTCCATTCAAAAATTTACACTTCCTCCCCTCCTCCCATTCCCCTCCTGCTCCCCCATACCACCTCCTCCCTTTCCCTCCCTCCTTAAGAGAGGGCAGGGAAACCTGCCCTGTGGGAAGTCCAAGCGCCCCTCCCCACATCCTAGGAAGTTTTGCATCCAAATAGACTAGGGTCCCAAAATGTCAGTACATACTCCAGGAAATCCCAAATTGTAGATTCAGTAAAATGACATTTGTTTGCCTGGAGTTTGGACAGAGTCAATGTAGACAACATAGAATTTCATAGAAAAGGTACATACTATACTCGATAATATAATGATGGATAAAAATCAATATTCTACACGTAAACTCATGGGTTGTACAAAACTAGGAGTAAACCTTAATTGGAAAATAGGTTTGGTGTGATCACATGTCAATGTAAGTTTATTAATCTTACCTAATGCACCATAGTTGTTGTTTTAATAAATGAGACTCCAAATAACTTTCTATAGCTCATTTCTATTGAAATGGCATGTTTCCATGAAAGTTCAGAAAAATATTCTATATGATAAATGAGAGCAATCAATGTGTGTTCATAAGAGTTTCTAATGGATCACTGTCAACAAATTATGTTCTTTCAGAAGGAGGGGCAATGTAACAATGTGCAATTATTTAATATTAAGTACCCATCTTTTATTAAAAAAATCCCTAATTGTCCCTTTCCATGTAAAACAGTATTAATTTATATAAATACACACTCTAAAGATAACACATTCCTCATACTTAACCCCCAGTATTCATTGAATCCCCCAAATTCTCAGTACCTTTATGGCTTTTCAAAGGTTTCTACATCTCTGAGAAGGGGTTCTTAAATGTTGGCTGGTATTGTTTCTCTGCCTTGCAGGTGCCGTAGCCTCATTTATCTTCCTTTTCACTGTAGTTGTGCAACAAAAAACTGTCACACCCACCTATACTAATCTATCCATAATTGTGTTAAGGGTTGGAATGGAACTCTAGGTCCCCACTGTCTGCTTCATTCTCATTTTCTCAGGGGGTGTAAGATGGAGAGGAGTACATACAGTGAGGAATTCATTGAACCAGGAACATGTCAATTTTTTCTACAGTGCCATAAATTTGAAATGCAGTTTCCAAATCCCTATGCCTATAATTAGAAATTAGAGATTAATAAGGATTGGCATCAAAATTTTGCAAAGAATCTATAATTATGTCTGAACAAATGAACAGGAGGGAAATTTTAAAAGAGGCCAATAGATTACGAGGGCAGTTAGACCTTTCTGAAAATTACACAGAAATGTTTCCTATTTCATTTTCCAAAACTAATAAAGCAGTTCTCTACTGGAAAGAGAGCTGGTGATATTACATATGCAGGTTTACAGTCTGCCACTAGCATGGGACACCCACACACACTCCAAGCAGACCAACGTTTTGTATTTTTGATTGGTATGAACTGTTATTAAATGTGAAAAGGCTGAAATGCATGAATAATAGCTATTAATTATTGCAATTTATTAAATGAATAAAGGCAGCTGGGACTCCAGTCTGTCCCTGACACTGCACAGATGAAACCATAAATGAAAGTAGAACAAAGGTTATTTCTAGTTGCTTTGTAGAGTTTTTATAAAAATTCAGTGCTTTGTTTTCCTATTGTTATTATTTGTAGATAAATTTTCTATCCCCAGAGTGCTTGACAGTTTCATATTTACAAACAAATATACAAAGATCTACCAATTTTCCATTTCCCTTGTCATTACTTTAATACTCTTAAATTACAATGTAGAGACATAGGTTTTTGGTTTTAAAATGCTTGAATTGTAAACTGTTATTTCTAAATTTTTATTAGCACTTGGATTGAATTTTACAGAATATTCTCTAAAATTGTGTAGATGAAGCCTTAAATAAGAACTGAGAAGCTTTTACTTATATATTTAGGAACAGGTACACATACATATATATAAATCAATAATTAAAGAAAGAGGGTATGAATTTGAGAGAGAGGGAAAAGGGCTAAATCAGGGAGGATGAGAAAGGAAACAAAAGAGGAAAATTATGTAATTATATTTTAATATCAAAAAATAAAAAAATATATTAAATTTTTAAAAAGAAATGTTAGGAAGCTACGTACAATCACAATGACAGTTACACAGCCTTGTTCATTGTTGCTTATTTGTAATAGCTAGAAAATGTAAACAATCTAACCTAGATCTTCCCTCAACAGATGAATGGAAAAGAAAATATGATGCAATTACACAATCCAGCGTTAATCGGCAGTTAAAAAAAAAGAGATAGATTATGAAGCTCAAAAATGAATGTATGGAACTAGAAAAAATATTCTTAGTGAGGTACCACAGACCCAAAGATAAATATGTGATATGTTTTAGCCTGTATGTAGATATAAGCTTTTTATTAATTTTTATTGAGCTCTCTATTTTTCTCTTATCACCTCCATGCTCTTACCTCCCCTTCAACCCTCTCCCAAGGTCCCCACACTACAAATTTATTTAGGAGTTCTTGTCTTTTTCAACTTTGCATGATAAAGATACCAGCTTTTAAGTCACTCTGTAGAAACAGAGTTTAAGTATAGAGTAAGGGACTAGGGATAGATCTCCTTAGGAAAGACAAAATGAGTATATTGTTATGGATAGAATGGGTGATGATATGGGAGGGTCAACTTCAGAGGAATAGGAAAGAGGAGGTTAAAGAAGAGAATACAGGGAGAGACAGTTAAAATTAAGGTGTTTGAAGGGTAGTATGGAAACTTCATACAGTAGAAACTTATTAAATACATGCATTGATGAATGTGATCTAAATGAAATTTTCAAATAATAGGGTACAAAGAATTCCATCTAGACATTTCTTGTCATTAAAGTTTCTATTGCCAATATTGGATTGTATCCAATTGTTGTTGACCAAAGGTAAACCTTAGGAATCCCTAAACAACATAGGCTCTCCACAAACTGGCAGCAAAGCCCTATAGCTAAAGACAGCACCTACACAACTCATTGAAATTAAAGCTGTTTCCTGGTGTGGAAAGTCTTTCTGTGTATGTGTTGCTTTTATTGGTTAATGAATAAAGAAACTGCTTTTGTCTGTGATAAGAGAGAATAGAGCTAGGAGGCAAAAATAAACTGAATGCTGGGAGGAAGAAGGCAGAGTCAGAAAGAAGCCATGGAACCACCACAGGAGAAAGATGCCAAACACTGGATGGAATGTTACTGGCAGGCCAAAGGCACGTGGCAGTACACAGATTAATAGAAATGGGTTATTTTAAGATATAAGAGCTAACTAGCAATAATCCTAAGTGATGGGCCAAGCAGTGCTTAAATTAAGACAGATTTCTGTGTGATTATTTCGGGAGTCTGGGCAGCCAGGAGAGAAACAAGCAACCTCCGACAACAGAATGATGCACCGGAATGGGGCAAGAATTTCCACAGAAGTCTAAGAAAGCTTTAAAAAGGGGGGTGAGGGTGAGGTGGGGCTTCTAGACCCACAGAAACATGATCTAAGCTTGGCTTCTTGATAATGGCATTTTTTCCAGATAAACTCTGTTTGCAAGGGAGGTGCAGTAAAAACTGTGTGGCTTCCTGGTTCACCAGCATAAACAGCTCTGACACTTTCTGGAGGTCCACGCATGGAACATTTAAATGGGGTTTGTGAACAGAGGGCTACAACTTGTTTAATGGCGACATAGACCTGCTGTGTGCCTGAAAATGGGGCTGTGAGCATGGTTTGCAGATGGAGTGAGCAGACCTCCTCCATTTTGAACTGAATGGACCCAAAAGACAAAGCAGCCTTAGTCCTAAATCACACCGCTTAGCATTGTAAGAAGAGGTTCTGGTCAGAAAATGAGTTAAGATACGCAGTAAAGATAGATTCAGATGAGAAAGATCTCTAAATGGGTCATGGTGTAGGCTTAGTAAAAAGAAGAAAAAGAATATAGACAGCTATAAAAAGAAAGTAAATGGTTATAAAATAATAAAACTAAAACTTTAAAGAGACAGAGTACAGACCATGATAGGTTAAAGGAGTACAGAAAAATAAGTCTCATAAAGATGGAATATACACAGAGAGTCTGGATTTATGTATATTATTCTGTTCTCTTTGAATTTTTTTTACTGGGAATGAACTAAGTACAGGTAGACATGTCATTGTATAGGCTGCTAAGCTAAACCAACATATATTCTAAAGGTATCTTGATTTAAAATTTTGGGTCTAAGTTTTTTGGAAAGAGGTTCTGCTTTTGTTTCCATGGAGGATGAGAACCTATGGATTCCCTCTAGATTAATATGATTTGATGGAAAAAGGCCCCGGAAAGATCTCCATAAACCCCCAAATTTGCATTGCCCACCAAAAAGCAGGAAGAAGTTTGGAGTGAACTATTCCCAAATTCCCCAAATATCGTTTATAAAGGTTTATTTGCATTTAAAGGAGAATATGGTAATAGAGGTAGATACTCTGTATTGGTATGGATCTTGGTCTATTGATACAAATTTAAGATCAATTTTATAATGCTATGTATATGTATTTCTGCCCTTCATTAAGGTATATTGTCTGTGCAGTTCATTTAAAAATGCAATGTTTAATTAAGAAATATAGGTTTATAGATAGTCATCTCTAACAGTCAAGCTTGTAGTAATGTTAAGTTTTCTAAACATACAGAAATATATTTCAGAAGTACAGGTTTTCATCAAACCTTTCAAAGACTTCAGAATATGGCATTTAAAATGTTTAAAGAGCTTGGGACTTTTCATGACAAAAAAGCATCTGCTCCTAGCAGCACCCACTATTTCAAGAGGAAGATGGGCATTGAAGAGGGTCCTTATGGAGTGTGTTAACCATTTGGACAAGAAACTGTTCTTTACTGGACTGCTTAATGTTATGCTGTATGAACTGGACATGCAGAACCCACAGGAAAATGACTTCTGAACTTGCCTAAAGGTGAGACAGTCCTTCAGAGTTCCTACTTCATAAAAGAACAGAAAGAGTCTGTCAGACATTCTGCAGGACACAGAAGAAAGCAACTGATGGACTTCCAAATACAAGGCAAAACTCATCTTCAAATTTCCTACTTCATGGACAAGTCTGCTGGATATTCTGGGTCCACAGGGTGAAGATAGGTGCTCCAACAATACAGAAGAACCTTAGATGACTGTTTAGGCAGCGAGATGTCTCTGTCAATTCTAGAGTTTTGGAAGTTGCTTGCAATGCACTTTCTGATCACTTAGGTATTATTATATCCTTCTGCATTCTTTGATGAAATTGGAAAATACATAGCAATTACAGTTTTCATTAGTTAGGATAAGGTAAAGCAGATATAAATATTGTAACTGTAATTTCTGCTTAATAGCTCCTTTGTTATATATAATTATTATTACACTATTTTAAAGTTAAAACATTTTTTTATTTGAAAAGAAAAGGAGACATAATATGGGAAGTACTTCTGTATATATGTTGCTTTTATTAGTTAATGAATAAAGAAGCTGCTTTGGCCTGTGACATAATAGGACAGAATAGAGCTAGACTGAAAAACTGAACTGAATGCTGGGAGAAAGAAGGAAGAGTCAAAAAGAAGCCATAGAGCTGCCACAGGAGACAGACGCCGGACGTTGGGTGGAACTTTACCAGTAGGCCACAGTCACCTGACAATACACAGATTAATAGAAATAAATTAATTTAAAATACAAGATCTACTAGCAATACACCTAAGTGATGGACCAAGTAACATTTTAATTGATAGAGATTTCTGTGTGATTATTTAAGGAATCTGGGCAGTCAGGTAACAAACAAGCAGCCTCCAACAACTATCCAACAGTAGTTTCCTACGGAGTCTTCACCTGAAAAAGCAAGCATCTTTTCTACTTAATATTACTCTGCATGCTAACAAAAGAAAGCTATAAACACCACCCAGTCACAAAATCTTTGATCTACAATGGTGTCATGCCTGATAGCTCTGCTGGTGCAGTGGTGGCACAATGCTTCTGGGAGTAACCAAACAGTATCTGATTTGCCTTCATATCCACTCTATGAGATGGTGCTTGGGTGACCAAGACCCTGAGACCAGATAGGTAGAGATCTATAATAAAAACAAATACTACACTTCCAAATAAACAAATAACAGATAAAGAAATAAACAAGTAATAAATCAATGAATAAATAAATATTTTTAAAGAGGCATTAAAATGACTTTTAATGACATTTTGTTATACTCACAGATCAGTGTTTTTCCCAGTCATCATCAGAGAAATTTTCTCCTTCTGCAGATAGAAATAAATGTAGACCTACAGCAGAATGTTAGTGTGGAGAATGAGAGCTCTTATAGCACTCATCTATTAATGGGATATGTTCTCAAATCTCTCCTCTCAGGGCTCAGGGTATCCCATGAACGAGGAAGTGGAAAGAGTATACTAGACCGAGGAGGTAGAGGACACCAAGAAAATAAGGCCCTCTCAATCAATATAATCAAAGTTTATTTGAGATCACAGAGACTGACACAGCATTCACAGGGCCTGTGCAGCTCAGCAACATGTAGTAGCATTTGATTTGTATTTTACTAAATAAAGATTGTCAGATCAGAGAGTAAAACAGCCCCCCTGGTCATCCTTACAGACCTGGCAGTGGTGACACACACCTTTAGTCCCAGTAGCCACACTAGTTGCTATAGATACCGAGAGGTGCATGTCTTTAATTCCAGTGGTACACATCTTTAATTCCAGCCCTAGAGAGAATTATAAAATGGGAAGAGACAGCTCTCAATCTCAGTCTCATTCCAAGACTCTTGGAGGTAGGATCACCATTTTGGACTGAGGTAGAGGTAAGAGCCAGTGGTTGACTATTTTGCATTTTGGATATTCAGGTTGAACCCCAATTTTTCTCTCTGAGCTTTTATTAATTGAGCATCAGCACAGGTCCTTTGCATGTATAATATGACTCCCAGTTTTCCTAAGTGTGCAAATGAGTGGGTATCTGATTCTTCTACTTTCTCTTAGAGTCTTTTCCATATGTTTGTTTTGCTCAATTCCAGTGAATTAGTTTTTGTTATGTTTTATATCTTATTTTATTTTAATAGTTTTATCCCCTAAAGCCTATTTAATTTTTTATAAGAAAGAAAATGAGTCAATCCAGATGTGAGGGAAGGTATGGAAAAACTGGGACGATGGAGGGAGGGAATCCATAATCAAAGTATGTTATTCAAAAAAAATGATTTTTTTAAAAAAAAACAAAAAATAAATAAATGCTAAATTCTGTATAATGGTTGCCCCTCATTATTAGGTTCCAAATTACCTCATGAAACCATTCTTCTTTTTGATAGGTTTTCAATTTGATGTTTCCTAATTTTTTTGTCAAGTAATCTCAATATGTTTCTCCTCAATTATTTCTCAGTTTTATTATGCTGATAACCTTGAAAATTCAGAAAAATGGAAATAGTTATGACAAAAATAGCTAAATTCAAATCAAAGTTACTCATTATGAGAATATGTTAGGATTTTAAACTCTTTTTTCCTTTTTCCTGAGTGTGTGTATATGTTATTATATTCTGATTACAATTTTCCCTCAACATGCTCCTCAACATCCTCTCCCTCCTCTATTCAAAATTATTTTATTCTCTTTCTCATTTTAGAAAACAAACAGGTCAATAAAGAAGTCAAGCCAAAGCAAACAAAACAAACAGAGAAAAAGAAAAAAAGGGGGGGCTATGAAACCATAAGACTGTTTCCAAGATCTAATGATTATGAATAGAGGACCAATTAACAAGGATGGGCAAGTATTTATATAGTAAGCTGTAGTAGAGACCTTTGTGTAAATACTCAAGTAGGTATATCTGGATATATATATATATATATATATATATATATATATATATATATATATATTCCCAACTTCCTCAGGAATTATCACACTGATTGTTATAGTTGCAGTACAGGTTTATACTCCACCGAGCAATAGATGAGTGATCCCCTTACCTCATATAACCAGTGTGAGATGTCATTTGTTTTATTGATCTTGGCCCTTTGTCTGGTATAACACGGAATCACAAAGTAGATTTGATTTTCATCTCCCTGATGACTAAGGATGCTGAATATTTCTTTAAGTGTTTCTCAACCATTTGTGTTCTGAGTCTTGATAATTTGTTAAATATGAACCACATTTTTAATTGGATTATTTTCTTGATGCCCAGTTTTTTTTTTACTTTTTCATATATTTTACATATACACACTCTATTGGACATATTATTAGAAAAATATTTTTCTATCCTATAGCTTCATAATAATTATGATGTCCTTTGCCACACAGAAGCTTTTTACAGTTTTGTGAATGGTTACCTTTAGTGCCTGTATATCTGTAGCCTCTTCAGAAAGTCTTTTTCTGTTTCAGCAAATTCAAAACTATTCCACACATTCTCTTCTATCAGATTCATTGTATCTCACTTTGAGTTGCTGCTCATGGTACATAGAGATCAGACTTTAATGCAGGAAGGTAAGTATGAATATGTTTGTATTCTCTTACATTCAGTTATCCACTTTGACAAATGTAACATGAAGGGTCTGCTCATTGGGGTTTCTATCCTGCCTGGTTCCCCACAGCCAGCAAGTCTCAGAAAAAATCACACAGAGTTCTCCTTAATATTATAAACTGATTGGCCCATTAGATCAGGCTTCTTATTAGCTCTCCTAATATATCCCAGCCCATTATTTTAATCTATGTTAGCCACATGGCTTGGTACCTTTCTCAGTGGGGCAGGTCAAATCCTGCTTCTTCAGTGGTCTGGGCAGGAGTTTAAAAAGAACTTCTTTCTTCCCAGAATACTCCTGTTCTCATTGCCCTGCCTCTACTTCTTGCCTGGTTGACCCAACTATATTTCCTGTCTGGCCAATCAACTTCTATTTAAAACATGATTGATAGAATACAGAAAATTCTCCTGCACCACTTCCCCCTCTTTTTTGAAAACAAAGGAAAATATCCATAGTCCATTTTTTTTGGAAATGTAGGCATAGCATTTTAAGCTACTTTTGGCTGGTTGGAGGTGCTGATAATCTTCTGGTGATCTAAAGAAAATTTAGAGTTATGATCAAGTCCTGACTGAAGTATTCTCTGAGACTTGATCATCTCAGGCAGTATCTTGACTCTGCTTTGGATATAGAACTCAGATATCCGGGCCATCTGTTTTTACCGGAGATCTTTCTGGTGGTCTTTTTTATTAAACCTGATTTTTTAAAACGCAGAATGAATCCACAGTCTCTCATTTTCTGTGGAAACAAAAGTAAAACTTCTTCTCCAAAGTAGCAAACTTTTTGAGTTCAATTTTGAAGTCAAGGTATTTTTAAAATACCTATCTTGGATTAGTTTAGTAGCATTTATAAGTAAATATGATTTAGTAGCTATAGCTCCTTCTTCAGCATTTAAACAATTTAAAGAGAGCATAATAGCATACAGTATCAAGATTTTCTGTGTATATTTTTATCTTTATGTGTCTTTGTTTTAACCTCTATTTTTTCTTTTTTCTTTTAACTTTTGACTTTTTGAGATAGGATTTTTGTTTATCTTTGTCCTGGAACTCACTTTGTAGACCAGGTTATCCTTGAACTCATGAAGATCTGTCTGTCTCTGTCTTCCCAGTGTTGGGATTAAAGCTTTGTGGCACCACACCTTGAATTTACAGAGGTCTGTCTGCCTCTGACTCCCAAGCTCTGGAATTAAAGGCATGTGTTACCACATCTTAAACTCACAGAGATCTGTCTGTCTCTGCCTCCCAGGCATTGGGATTAAAGAAGTGTACCACCACACCCAACAATGGCTGCACATTGGGTGCTATTTGTAACACAAGGGGCCTGCTGGTTGTAGTTTATATCCTGTCTGGTACCCCACAGCTGGCAAGTCCCAAAGAAAATCATAGAGAGGTCCCCATAAATTATAAATTGATTGTCCCATTAGTTCAGGCTTCTTACTGGGTCTTATAATATATATTAGCCCATTATTTTTATCTACGTTAGCCACATGTCTCAGTACCTTTCTCAGTGGGGCAGGTCACATCCTGCTTCTTCGGTAATCTGGGCAGGAGTGTGTAAAGAGCTTCCTTCTTCCCAGAATACTAGTGTTCTCATTGCCCTGCCTCTACTTCCTGTCTGGTTGACCCACCTATACTTCCTGTCTGATC
Source organism: Myodes glareolus (assembly GCF_982192425.1). NCBI lineage: Eukaryota > Metazoa > Chordata > Mammalia > Rodentia > Cricetidae > Myodes > Myodes glareolus. Next base: position 9,252,218 of record NC_142050.1, read on the forward strand.
AATCAGCGTCTATTTAAAACATGATTAACAGAATACAGACAATTCTCCCACACCAGACAAGAATCATTTTTGAAAATGTTGTCATTTTTTTCAATGTGTATTTCTAGCTTCTTTGACAAAACTCATGTGTCATTTTATGAACTTATACTTGTGTCTCTAATTCAGTTTTATTCATCAGTATGTTTGTTTAATGCCAATGCCCTGCATTTCTTATTCCTATAACTCTGTAGTACATTTTGAAATCTGGGGTGGTGATACCTCCAGCAGTTCTTTTATTTTTCAGGAATGTTTCAGCTATACCATGTTTCCATATAAAGCTGGAATTCGGTCTTTCAATTTCTCTGAAGAATTGTGTTGAAATTTTAATAGAAATTGCATGAAATCTGTAGATTATTTTTGGTAGAAAAATCATTGTCCAGAAACTATAGTGAAAGGTATTGTTTCCTTGTTCTCTCTCTCTCTCTCTCTCTCTCTCTCTCTCTCTCTCTCTGTTTGTCTCTCTGACTTTCTCTCTCTCCACACAGATGCATATACATATGTATATATACAGAAATCAGTACACACACACACACACACACACACACATATATATATACACATACACACATACACACACACACACATACACACACATATATCTTTAACTTTGTAGTCAACTACTTTCATGGAATCATTGATCAGCTGCAAGAATTACTTGGTAGAATTCTTGGATAAGTAAAATCAACATAATAAAAATGGCAATCTTATCAAAAGCAATCTACAGATTCAGTGCAATCAATATCAGAATCCCAACACAATTTTTTACAGATCTTGAAAGAACAAAATTCAATTTCATAGTGAAAATAAAAAAGACAAACAAAAAACCAAGAATGCCAAAACAATTCTGTACAATAAAGGAACTTCCAGAGGCATCACCATTCTTGACATCAACCTCTATTAGACAGCTACAGTAATTTAAAAAGGTATTGACAAAAAAAAACAGGTTTACCAATGGAATCAAATTGAATACCCAGATATTAGTCCACACATCTATGAATTCCTGACTTTTGACGAAGAAACTGAAATTATAAAGTGGAAAAAAAGAAAGCACCTTCAACAAAGGAGTTGGCATAACTGGATAACAGCTTGTAGATGAATGCAAATAGGTCCATACTTATTCCCATGCAAAAAACCTCAAGTCCAAATAATTTAAAACTACAATATAAATACAACCACACTGATTCTGATAGAAAAAAAGTGGAAAGTACACTTGAATACATTGGCACAGGAGACCAATTTCTAAATATAACCACAGTAGCACAGACACTGAGAGGAACAATGAATAAATTTGGGCCCCTGAAACTGAGAAAGTTCTGTAAAGCAAAGGACACAGTCAACAAGACAAAAAAAAGGCAGCCTACTGAATTGGAGAAATTTTTCCCAACCCCACAGTAGATGGAGTACTGATCTCCAACATATATAAAAAACTCAAGAAGTTAGACATCAAAATATCTAATGATCCAATTAAAATTAGGGTACAGATCCAAACTGAGAATTCTGAAAAGAAGAATTTCAAATGTCTGAAAAATACTTAAGGAAATAATCAATATCTATGGCCATCATGGAAATGCAAGTCAAAATGACTCTGAGATCCCATCTTACAACTGTCAAAATGGCTAATATCAAAAATACCTATAATAGCTTATAATTGAAGAGGATATGGAATAAGGGGACAATTTCTCCATTGCTGGTGGGAAGGCAAACTTGTTTAACCACTCTAGAAATCACTATGGTGGTTTCTCAGAAAATTAGGAATCAACCTACTGCAAGACTCAACAATATCACTTTTGAGCATATGCCAAAAGAATGCTCAACCATAATGCAAGAATATTTGTTCAACTATATTTATAGCAACATTATTTCCAATATCCAGCACCCTGAAAAAACCTAGTTGTCTTTAAACTGAAGAATGGATTAAGAAAATTTGATACATTTTCACAATGGTATACTACTCCACTCAGCAGTATAAAACCATGATATCTTGAAATTTAAATGCAAATGGATAGAACCAGACAAAAACATCCTGAGTGCCATAACCCAGATTCAGAAAGATGAGGACAGTATGTACCCACTCATAGGTGAATACTAGCTATAAAGCAAAAGATAAGGAGCTTATAGTCCATGACCCCAGAGAAGCAAAGTAACAAGGAGAACCCTAGGAGTAACATGCATAGAAACCCCTGGGAAGGGAAAATAAACAGGATCCCCAGAAAAAATTGGGATATTGGGGTGGCAGGAGAAGGGAAGTCAGAAGAGGAGAAGAGGAGAAGAAAAGGAAGGGGAGGGGAACGAAAGGAAATAGAATGGTCAAGATGGGAAAAGGGCAGAAACAGATATCTTGATTGAGGGAGCCATTATGGGGTTAGTAAGAAACTTAGCACTAGAGAAATTCCCAGGAAGTCACAAGGACTACCCAAGCTAAGACCCTAAGCAATAGTGGTGAGGACACCTGAACTGGCCTTGCCCTGTAGTCAGATTGATGACTATCTTAAATGTCATTATAGAACCTACATCCAGCCATGTAACATGGCGGACTGGCTTGTTGGGGTTTCTGTCCCACCCAGTACCCCACAACCGTCAATCCCCAAAGGAAATCACACATAGGACTTCATAAGATTATAAACTGTTTGGCCCATTAACTCAGTCTTCTTATTAACTAATTCGTATATCTTACAGTAACCCATAATTCTTGTCTGTGTTAGCCATGTGGCTCAGTATCGTTTTCAGCTGTCAGCTCACATGTTGCTTCTCCGGTGGTCTGGGCAAGAATGGCGGAGGGAGCTTCTTCCTCCCTAGCCTTCTCCTATTCTCATTGCACCGCCTCTACTTCCTATCTGGTTGACCCACCTATACTTCCTGCCTGGCCAATCAGCGCTTTATTAAAATACATGACTGACAGAATACAGACAATTCTCCCGTACCATTTTCCTCTTTTATTTTAAACAAAGAAAAATACCCATAGTCCATTTGTTGGGAATGTGGGCATAGTATTTCAGGCTACTTCCGGCTGGTTGGGGGTGCTGATAATCTTATGGGGACCTAAAGAAAATTTAGAGTTATAATCAAGTCCTGACTGGAGTATCCTGTGAGACCTGATTATCTCAGGCAGCATCTTGAATCCATTCTGGAAGTAGAACTCAGACATCTGGGCCATCTGTTCCTACCCAAGATTTCTCAGGTGGTCTTCCTTGATCAAACTTGATTTTTCTTAGCTCAGAATGAATCCACAGCCTATCATTTCCTGTGGAAACAAAAGAAAAATCTCTTCTCCAAAGTAACATACCTTTGGACTTCAGTTTTAAAGCCAAGGTATTTTCAAAATACCTATCTTGGGTTAGTTCAGCAGTATTTATAAACAAAAGTCTTTTAGCAGCTGCTGCTCCTTCCTCAGTATTCAAACAATTCAAAGAGAGCATAATAGCATATAGTATCAAGATTCTCTGTGTATTTTCTATCTTTATGAGGCTTTATTTTAGCCTCTATTTCTTTTATTTTTACTTTTACTTTTTGAGACAGGTTCTCTGTATATCTTTGTGCTGGAATAACTCTGTAGACCAGGCTGTCCTTGAACTCACAGAGATCCATCTGTATCTGCCTCCCCAGTGCTGGGATTAAAGGCCTGTGCTACCACACCTTGAACTCACAGAGATCTGTCTGCCTCTGCCTCCCAGGCATTGGGTTTAAAGGTGTGTGCTACCACACCTTGAAGTCAAAGAGGTCAATCTACCTCTGCCTCCCAGGCATTGGGACTAAAGGTGTGTACCACCACACCCAACTACTCTCTTTCTTTCTTTTTAACTTTAAGAACTTTAACTTTTAGCCTGCATATATTTTTAACACATTGTAAACCATTTAGAGGTTTTCTCATCTTTGAATCTCTCTTTAATGTAACTCTCTCTCTTTTTCTGCTCACATGAGTCTAAAACCGTGGCTTTGATGGCTGGATCTATTCCATTCCTTAGCTTTCCAGCCTCATGGCAGAGGTACTGCTTGAGCCATTTTTATTGCCACAACTCTGTGGCGTTTCAAGGTCCCTGCCAACAAGCAAGCTGCAGCATTCTGCTCACAGACCACATTCAGTCAGACTGCCTGCCTCAAAGAGTCAGATATTGACCTGGCAGGATAACCCAGAAAGCCAGCATTTTATTTTTTTTTTTTCATTTAAGCACTGTCTGGCCCATTATCTCTAGAGAGTTAGTTCCTGACTAAGAAAGCCAGCATTTTAAAACAGTGCAGCCCTTTTCCTGTTACAGCTGAAAACCTGAAAAGCATGTGTTCACCAACACCGTTTAAGTGTTTCGCGCATGACCTCTTAAAGGAGCTACAAAGTTTTGCAGCTAAAGCTGAGTCAGGAAGCCTCTCTTAGATGAGAGCCTTGCTTGCCTCTAGCAAGCAGAGCAGACCTGAGAAATTGCTGCTACCAAGAAAACATGCTTTACTCTATTCTTTTCCAAGCTTTCTCAAGCTTTCTGTGGATTCAGTTATCCACGTGGGCACCATATATAACATGAAGAACCTGCTTGCTGGGGTTTCTGTCCCTCCTGGTACCCCAACAAGTCGACAAGCCCCAAAGAAAAATCACACACAGTACTTCATAAGATTATAAACTGATTGGCCCATTAGCTCAGTTTTCTTATTAACTAATTCTTACATCTAATGGTAACCCATAATTCTTGTCTGTGTTAGCCATGTGGCTCAGTACCTTTTTCAGCTGTCAGCTCACATGTTGCTTCTCCAGTGGTCTGGGCAGGAACCGTGGAGGGAGGTTTCTCCTCCCTAGCCTTCTCCTATTCTCATTGCCCTACTTCTACTTCCTGTCTGGTTGACCCGCCTATACTTCCTGCCTGGCCAATCAGAGTTTTATTAAAATACATGATTGACAGAATACAGACAATTCTCCTGCACCACAGCCACCGATGGAAACAAATGCAGAGAATCACAGTGGAGTATTGGGCTGAGTTTCCAAAGTCCAGTTGAAGAGAAGAAGGCGTGAGAATATGAACAAAGAGGTAAAGACCATGATGAGGATACTCACTTAAAATGCTGACTTGAGCTTCTGGAAGCCTTCCAACTCCAGTCTGACAGTAAGGGAACCTCTATAGGATCAAATCAGGCCTTCTGAATGTGGGTGAGAGTTGTATGACTGGGCAGACTGTGGGGTCACTGGCAGTGAAATGACGATTTTGACGATTTATTCTTACTGCATGTTCTAGCTTTTTGGAATCCATTTTCTCTGGCGGAATACCTTGTTCAGCCTAGATATGAGGGGCATTTGTTCTTACCCAAAATCTATGTTCTAGACTTTGTTGAATCCCTATAGGAAACCTTACCCTCTCTGAGGAGTGGATGTGGGGGTGAGAGGGGAGGTGAGAAAGGGGAAAAGTAGAGGAAGCAGAAGGAGGAAAAGGAGTGGGAAATAGATTTGGCATGTAAAATTAGAAAATGTAGTTTTTTAAAAAGTAAAGTAAATTGTTTTCTTTGTTTCTATCTTGTTGCTTTCAACTCTCAATTTTATTAGTTCCTGCCATCTAGTTCTCCTGGGTGAGTTTGCTTCTTTTTGTTCTAAAGTTGTCAAATGTTCTGTTAATTCACTTGTGTGGGATTTTTTCAGCTTCTTTGTATAGGCATTTGGTGCTATGAATTTTTCTCTTAACACTGCTTTCATTGTGTCCCATAAAATATCATATGTACTCACTCATAAGTCATTTTTAGACATAAAGCAAAGAAAATCAGACTACAAATCACAATCCCATAGAACTGAGACAACAATGAAGACCCTAAGAGAGACATACATAGATCTAATCTACATGGGAAATAGAAAAAGACAAGAACTCCTGAGTAAATTGGGAGCAGGGTACTATGGGAGAGGGTCGAAGAGGAGGGGAGGGAAGTGAGAGGAAAGGAGGGGAGCAGAAAAAATGTATAGCTCAATAAAATCAATAAAAAATTAAATTTTAAAAAGTAAATAAAGAAAGAAAAAAAATATCACTAGGAATCATTTTATCACCACTTTTTTTGTAAGATCAATATGGCTGTGTTTTCTCCTAAGTCCCTGAGCTATTTAGTTTCTGGTTCTTGGTTACTCAAGCAGTGTAAGGTATGTATTCCTTCTCAACTAAAGGTCCTTAAGTCAAATCAGACGTTGGTTGTTTACCCCTACAAGCTTTGTGCCACTATTGCTCTAGCGTATTTTGCTGGCAGGACAAGATTGTTGACCAAAGATTTTGTGAGTGATGTTTATGATTTTGATAACCTATAGTTTATTTTCATATACCAAAGATACTAGACTGTAGGTGAGAAGATTCTGTGTAGGCATCAAATCAAGTTCTCAATATTCAATAAGTTGTGTGTGTGTGTGTGTGTGTGTGTATGTGTGTGTGTGTGTGTGTGTGTGTGTGTGTGTGTGTGTAGTCTTCAACAATAAGGTGCTTCTGTCTTGGAAATGGCCAGGGTTATTTAGGGATATCTGCGGGATCTGTTCAGTCAAAAATCTAAGTGGGATGTAATACAGTTCAAGTATTGGAAATGATTCTTCATTTGGTGACAAGAGATATCCAGTTGGGACTCTTGAGTCCATAATTATTTGGAGACATTTTTGGGATTGCCCCCGTATATTTTAGGATGTTTCCACTGAACTGTTTCCATACCGCCTCTCAGAATACTTTCAATTCTATCAGTCTCTTTCTCCATTCTCTCTCCCAACCCCATCCATCCTCCCCTTCCCCATCGGATCTTCCCCATTCTGTCTCATCCCAGGACTAGTCCACCATTAAAGTCTCTTCTATTTTCAAGTCAAAGAGAAATCTTTGTGCTGAACACCTTTTCCCATTAATTTATAAATCAGAAAATAAAGAAAAATAGATCTCTAGAAAGGTAATTACATGGATATTATTTTACATATGTTAAATTTTTTGTTTTTTTTATTTAAACAGAATGATAAAGCTTTATTTGATAACAGTGAATGTTATAAATGAGAGACAGAGATGATACTTTGCTATATTAGGGAAATGCATAGTCTCAATATTCAATATAACAGTGTATAGTTATGTATAGTGAGCTACATAACTCTATTTGAGAAAACAATTCCTTAGAGCAATGTATAGGCCAGGTTCTTCACTCATATGTTCTGCTAGCTCCTTCCTAATCTGTATTATTAGACTCCAAAAATGGACTTATATGTACAGTAAGTTTTGCAGACGTTTAAAAGAAGCCAGAAATTCTGACAATGACTGAAAAAGTAGAGAACTTCTAAAATTCATAGCAAGTGAAACAATAATCTTCTTTCAGTTGGGAAATGACAAATGTATTGAAAATTATTGATATATTTTGATATTAAAAATACTACCCTTCATATTACTTTAATTGACACCAGTGTAGGTGCCAGTGTCCACCTCAAATATCCAACTCCCCTAGAAGAGAGAGACTAACAGTGCTAAGAGAAAGTCCTGGATTTCACTGATCCGTAGTTTATGAAATTTCAATGACCACTACCAAACGGAGCACCTGAAAACTGCTTAAGTACTGGCAAAACAGTCAGACTTTTTTAAAAGGGAAAAAACAAACCTCTTCTAGTGAATCTCATATTTTATCAGTCTCATTGTATTATATTTTGTTGCCAATTATAAACAATAGTATTCAAAAAGTTTTGTATCATTGTTACACATCAGCAACTCTGGAATGTTAAGAATCACTCTTATCATAGGGAGAGAGCAAAAGAGACAGAGAGAGAAAGAAAGAAAAAAGGAAAGAAGGAAGGAGGGAGGGGAAGGGAGAGAGGGAGGAAGAGATGGAGGAAGGGAGGGAAGAAGGAAGGAAGAAAAAAACACAAGATAGATGGTAGATGAGCCGGACTAGTGAAAAATTGCTATCTTGTAACACACTTGCTTTGAAAGTGAAAGGTGCCTGTGACCAATCCTCAGAATCCTTGTGAAAATGCCAAATGTGGTTGTTCACACTAGTAATCTCAGTACTGGGGAGGTGAACACAAGCAAATCAGGTTGTTCCTTAATTTCTGATTTCACACAATGTGTTCTCTCACACGCAGAAGCACAATACAAAAAAAAAAGGGAAGAGGGATACTGATTATTCTATTTTTTAATTTCACAATAAAATGCTTATCTAAATTATTTTTAAATAAAAAAACCATATCATTATTGATTGCTTTTAGTGCAAAGTGAAGGACAAGTGATCATACAAATATTATTTCTTATACTCAATTTTTCCTGTTATTTTTTTTAATTTGATTGATTGATTGATTTAGATTGATTTATGATAGGATCTCTCTATGCAGCTTTGGTATTCTGGAACTCACTATACTGACAAGGTTGACTTCAAACTCACAAAGATCTGCCAGTTTCTGCCACCTAAGTGCTGGGATTAAGGTACTGGGCCACCATGCCAAACCATTCTTCCATTCTTAACCATTAGTACATTTCAGAAAATAAGAAGAGGGGAGAAAAATCTCTGTTAATCATTTCATGATGGCTTGAGTCTCTGAAGTGTAAAACTAAAAGTTGCTTTCAATTTGATTTAAGGGTTTATGATGCTAGTAACAGTAAATTCTGCTTTCCTTAAATGTTTTCAGCAACTGCTACACTAAATTCTGAGGGCAAGATTGAATATGCAACATTTTGCAGCATTTTGCCCTATATTTATTTCTCTGAAGGAAGTTGCCAGTGGCTTCCCCGCCAGCCATCCCAGCTTCCATCCAGAGGGCCTTCGGAGTGGTGAGTTGATTCGGGTCCCCGCGGGCCCAGCGAGGGGGAGCTAGGACTCTCCCCGACCCCATAGACTCCCAGGTCAGCCTGCAGTGCTGTTTCCACCCTGCTAGCTTCCCCGCCAGCCATCCCAGCTTCCATCCAGAGGGCCTTCGGAGTGGTGAGTTGATTCGGGCCCGCGACAGGGGCCCTGCGAGGGGAAGCTAAGACTCTCCCCGACCCCATAGACTCCCAGGTCAGCCTGCTCTGCTGGCTCCACCCTGCTAGCTTCCCCGCCAGCCATCCCAGCTTCCATCCAGAGGGCCTTCGGAGTGGTGAATTGATTCGGGCCCACGACAGGGGCCCGGCCAGGGGGAGCTAGGACTCTCCCCGACCCCATAGACTCCCAGGTCAGCCTGCAGTACTGTTTCCACCCTTCTAGGCTCTCCCACCTACCATCCCAGCTTCCATCCAGGTACAAATTTCTATATTTCTCCCCTCCCACTGAGCCCATAAAATTTCCCCAGCTCAGCTGCCTTGCACACTGGGCCTGCTCTATAGGGGCATCCCGGAAAGAGGCAGTGCCTGTGGTTCAATACCCTGCTTGGGGAAAGGTAGGCATTCTATCAGTGAACTCCCTGCCCAACAAGGGAACCTGACCCAATACCAGAAGCTCCAATAGAGAGCATTTGATCGAAGAGATGGGCAGACGCCAAGGCAAGACCTCCTCCAACAATCTGAAAAACAACATGAAAATATCAGATCCCAATGACCCTACAACAGAAGGATTTGAACACTCCAACCCAGATGAAGTGGAAAAAAGTGCCATCATGAAAGCAATAGAGTCCCTTAAACAGGATATGAATAACTCCCTTAAGGAACTGGTCGAGAAGTATAACAAAAAGTTTGAAGAAATGAGTATAGAAATGGATGAGAAATATAACAAAAAGTTTGAAGAAATAAGTAAATCCGTGAGTGATACCCTGAGAAACCAAGAAAAAACAATCAAACAAGTAAAGGAAACAGTCCAAGAATTGAAAACTGAAATGGAGGCAATGAAGAAAACACAAAACGAGATCCGGCTGGATATGGAAAACCTAGGTAAACGAGCGGAGACTACAGAATCAAGCATAACCAATAGAATACAAGAGATAGAAGAACGAATCTCAGATTCTGAAGATACCATAGAGAAAATAAATGCTCTGGTCAGAGAAAACGGCAAATCCAACAAATTCTCTTCACAAAACATTCAGGAAATCTGGGACACAATAAAAAAACCAAATCTAAGAATAATAGGGATTGAAGAAGGAGAAGAACTGCAGATCGAAGGACCAGAAAATATATTCAACAAAATTATAGAAGAAAACTTTCCCAACCTAAAGAACGATATTCCTATGAAGGTTCAAGAAGCATACAGAACACCGAATAGATTGGATCAGAAAAAAACATCCCCGCGCCATATAATAATCAAAACACAAAACATAAATATTAAAGAAAAAATTTTAAGAGCTGCAAAGGAAAAAGGTCAAGTAACTTATAAAGGTAAACCTATCAGGCTTACACCGGATTTCTCTATGGAAACCATGAAAGCCAGAAGATCCTGGATAGAGGTACTGCAGAAACTAAGAGACCATGGATGCAAACCCAGACTACTATACCCAGCCAAGCTATTGTTCACTATCAACGGAGAAAACAAAATATTCCAGGATAAAAACAAATTTAAACAATACGTAGCTACTAATCCAGCCTTACAGAGAATATTAGAAGGAAAATCACTACCTAAGGAATCCAACATTCCCAACACGATCTACAATAACTCGAACATCTAGCGACCATTCACAAGCACAAATCAAAGAAGAAAAACACATACACTCTACTACTTAAAAAAAAAAAAATGACCGGAGTCAACAACCACTGGTCGTTAATATCACTTAATATCAATGGACTCAATTCACCTATAAAGAGGCACAGACTTAGAGATTGGATACGAAAACAGGATCCAACATTCTGCTGTTTACAAGAAACACACCTCAACCACAAAGACAGACACTTACTCAGAGTAAAGGGTTGGGAAAAGGTTTTCCAAGCAAATGGACCTAAGAAACAAGCGGGCGTGGCCATTCTAATATCTAACAAAATCGACTTCAAACTAAAATCAATCAGAAGAAATGGAGATGGACATTTCATACTCATAACTGGAACAATTCATCAGGAGGAAGTCTCAATCCTGAATATCTATGCTCCTAATATAAAGGCACCCACATATTTAAAAGAAACTCTTCTAGAACTCAAGGCGGTCATCAAACCACACACACTAATAGTAGGAGACTTCAACACTCCTCTCTCACCAATGGACAGGTCAATCAGACAGAAACCAAACAGACAATTGAGAGACCTATTGGAGGTATTGAATCAAATGGACTTAACTGACATCTATAGAACACTCCACCCAAATAGGAAAGAATATACCTTTTTCTCTGCAGCTCATGGAACCTTCTCGAAAATTGACCACATACTCTGTAACAAAGCAAACTTCCACAGATACAGAAAAATATTAGTAACTACCTGTGTCTTGTCAGATCACCATGGACTAAAATTAGAATTCAACAACAATGCTCCCCCCAGGAAGCCAACAAACTCATGGAAACTGAACAGTCAACTACTAAATCACCCCTGGGTCAAGGAAGAAATAAATAAAGAAATTAATCTCTTCCTTGAATTTAATGAAAACAAAGACACAACATACTCAAACCTATGTGACACTATGAAAGCAGTGCTAAGAGGAAAGTTCATAGCACTAAGTGCCCAATTAAAGAAAGCGGAGAAAGCACACATTGGAGACTTAACAGCACACTTGAAAGATCTAGAAAAAAAAGAAGCTGATTCACCCAGGAGGTCTAGAAGACTGGAAATAATCAAACTGAGGGCTGAAATCAACAAAATAGAAACAGAGAAAACAATCCAAAGAATCAATGAATCAAAAAGCTGGTTCTTGGAGAAAATCAACAAGATTGACAAACCCCTATCCAAGTTAATCAAACGGCAGAGAGAGAACATGCAAATTAATAAGATCAGAAATGAAAAGGGGGACATAACCACAGACACAGAGGAAATTCAGAGAATCATTAGATCTTACTATGAAAGTTTATATGCCACAAAGTTGGAAAATGTAAAAGAAATGGACATTTTTTTAGATAAATACCATATACCAAAGTTGAACCAAGAACAGGTGAACAATCTAAATAGACCTGTTAGTCGCGAAGAGTTAGAAGCTGTTATCAAAAATCTCCCTACCAAAAAAAGCACAGGACCAGATGGTTTCAATGCAGAATTCTACCAGAACTTCCAGGAAGAGCTAATACCTATACTCCTTAACGTATTCCACAATATAGAAACAGAAGAGTCACTGCCTAACTCCTTTTATGAAGCTACAGTTACCCTAATACCAAAACCACACAAAGACACAACCAAGAAAGAGAATTACAGGCCAATCTCACTCATGAACATCGACGCGAAAATTCTCAATAAAATACTGGCAAACCGAATCCAAGAGCACATTAGAAAAATTATCCATTATGATCAAGTCGGCTTCATTCCAGAGATGCAGGGCTGGTTCAACATACGCAAATCTATCAATGTAATCCATCATATAAATAAACTGAAAGAAAAAAACCATATGATCATCTCACTAGATGCTGAAAAAGCATTTGACAAAATTCAACACCCATTTATGATAAAAGTGTTGGAGAGACTGGGGATACAAGGATCATACCTAAATATAATAAAAGCAATATACAGCAAGCCGACAGCTAACATCAAACTGAATGGAGAGAAACTCAAAGCCTTTCCACTAAAATCAGGAACGCGACAAGGCTGTCCACTCTCTCCATACCTCTTCAATATAGTGCTTGAAGTTCTAGCAATAGCAATAAGACAACATAAGGGGATCACGGGGATTCGAATTGGAAAGGATGAAGTTAAACTTTCGTTATTTGCTGACGATATGATAGTGTACATAAGCGACCCCAAAAACTCTACCAAAGAACTCCTACAGCTGATAAACACCTTTAGTAACGTGGCAGGATACAAGATCAACTCCAAAAAATCAGTGGCCCTCCTATACACAAAGGATAAAGAAGCAGAGAGGGAAATCAGAGAAGCATCACCTTTCATGATAGCCACAAATAGCATAAAATATCTTGGGGTTACTCTAACCAAGGAAGTGAAAGACCTATTTGACAAAAACTTTAAGTCTTTGAAGAAAGAAATTGAGGAGGATACCAGAAAATGGAAAGACCTCCCCTGCTCTTGGATTGGGAGAATCAACATAGTAAAAATGGCAATTCTACCAAAAGCAATCTATAGATTCAATGCAATCCCCATCAAAATCCCATCAAACTTCTTCACAGACCTTGAGAGAACAATAATCAAGTTTATATGGCAAAACAAAAAACCCAGGATAGCCAAAACAATCTTATACAATAAAAGAACTTCTGGAGGCATTACCATCCCTGACTTCAAACTCTATTATAGAGCTACAGTATTGAAAACAGCTTGGTATTGGCATAAGAACAGAGAAGTCGATCTATGGAATCGAATAGAAGACCCAGATATTAACCCACAAACTTATGAACACCTAATTTTCGACAAGGGAGCTAAAGGTATACAATGGAAGAAGGAAAGCATCTTTAACAAATGGTGCTGGCATAACTGGATGTCAACCTGTAAAAAAATGAAAGTAGATCCATATCTATCACCATGCACAAAAATCAAGTCCAAATGGATTAAAGACATCAACATTAATCCGTCCACTTTGAACCTGATAGAAGAGAAAGTGGGAAGTAGTCTACAAGATATAGGCACAGGAGGCCTCTTCCTAAGTAGGACCCCAGCAGCACAGACAATAAGAGAAACAATGAATAAATGGGATCTACTGAAACTGGGAAGCTTCTGTAAAGCAAAGGACACTGTCAGTAGGACAAAAAGGCTGCCTTCTGACTGGGAGAAGATCTTCACCAACCCCTCATCAGACAAAGGTCTGATCTCCAAAATATACAAAGAACTCAAGAAACTAGGCACTAAAACTCTAATTAACCCAATTAAAAAATGGGGTACTGATCTTAACAGAGAATTCACAACAGATGAACTTCGAATGGCCAGAAGACACTTAAGGTCATGCTCAACCTCCTTAGCGATCAGGGAAATGCAAATCAAAACCACTTTGAGATACCATCTTACACCTGTCAGAATAGCTAAAGTCAAAAACACCAACGATAGCCTATGCTGGAGAGGATGTGGGGTGAGGGGAACACTCATCCATTGTTGGTGGGAATGCAAACTCGTGCAGCCACTGTGGAAATCAGTGTGGCGGTTTCTCAGGAAACTGGGAGTCAACCTCCCTCAGGACCCAGCAATTCCACTCTTGGGAATATACCCTAGAGATTCTCTAACATACTACAAAAGCATTTGTTCTACTATGTTCATAGCAGCACTATTTGTAATAGCCAGAACCTGGAAACAGCCTAGGTGCCCCTCAATAGAAGAATGGTTAAAAAAGGTGTGGAACATATACACATTAGAGTTTTACTCGGCGGTTAAAAACAATGACATCTTGAATTTTGCATGCAAATGGATGGAAATAGAAAACGCTTTACTGAGTGAGGTAAGCCAGACCCAAAAAGAGGAACACGGTATGTATTCACTCATAAGTGGATTCTAACAATAATTAAAGGTCTTTGAGCCTATTATTCGTGATCCTAGAGAAGTTAAATAAGAAGATGAACCTGATGAAGATTATTTAGCTATCCACCAGGAGGTAGGAAATAGACAAGAGTCCCAGGTAACCTCGGGTGCATGGGGGGGTGGGAGGGTCGATGGAGGGGGAGAGGGCTAGAGAGAAGGGAGTAGGGGAGGAACGGGGAAAGCTTGGTGGCCGGGGATGGGGGGGGAGGGAGGTAGGATGAATATGGGATCAGGGAACAATATATTTCAACTAAGGGAGCCATTTTAGGGTTTACAGGAGACTTGATTATATATGGGATCCCAGGTCCAAGGAGAAATCCCCCAGATTGCTCTCTGGACAGAGGAGAGGGTGCCTGAATCGGCCGTGGCCCATGACCATACTGATGTATATTTTGCTTATCACCATAGATCCTTCATCTGGCGAAGGACGGCTATGCAGTCGGAGGCCCACATTGGAGCAACGGATTGAGCCCCCCGAGGTCCGGAGGGGGAGCGGAAGGAGGAGGAACATGAAAGACGAAATCAGTACTGCGAGGGATGCTATCACCCACTGATACAAGGGAACGGATCTGATGAGAATTTACCAGGGCCAGTCGGACTGGGACTGAACGAGGACGTGATCTAGCCAGATTCTCGGAATTTGGCCGGATTCTCTGACTGTGGCTGGCCCGGGGTCTTTCTGAAAAGCCATTGACTATGACACTGGGACCTGTTTCCTCTGCATATGCTGGATTTTGGGGATCCAGTCTGTTTGGACGCTCGCCTTCCTGGACCTGGAGGGAGGGGGAGGGAGCTGGAGCTTCCCACAGGGCAGGAAACCCTGACTGCCCTGGGGGACGGAGGGGAAGGAGGGGGGGAGTGGGGGGAGTGGGAGGGTGTTGGGAGGGGGGGCGGAAATGGAAACTTTTATAATTTAATAAAATTTACTAAAAAAAAAAATAAGCTTTTAAACAACTCATGCTGGGAACAGAAAAGGCAGAGTGAATTTAAACAAATATAGTAAAAAAAAGGAAGTAGAATGTTTTAAAATTTTTATATTTAGTCAGCGAAGGGAGCATGAGCACTATATTTGTAAGAAATTTAATTGATTTTTTTCACATAAAGATGTTTTTAAATCAGAGAAAAATTATTTAAGATATTAGAATAGTTGGCACTATACTGCTATTCTTCTTATTATTATTATAAAATCTTTCTTCTATTTTCTCGGTAAATATTTTAAAGGATTTATAGACCTCTTAATGTTACATTTTTCAAGTTAATGAATGGAAATAGAAAATATTGTGCTGAGTAAGGTAACCCAGAAGGACAAATACCATACATTTTCTTATTTTTAGATCCTAATTCAAAAATTTTAGATGTGAATGTAAAATCTAGAAAAGTTCCAGATATCCAGGAATCATAAGGAAGTCAGGCAAGGGGGAAGTAACTCTAGACAGTTGGATAGTAGGGCACATATACTATAAATGGGCAAATAGGGAAAAAGTGGAAAGGCACATTATCTGGTCATAGAGAGGGAGGTTAATACAGAGGGAGAAAGTAGGAAGGGATAAACACACCAAAGACTACATGAAAATAAATTATCTTATATTTACTTAAAAATGTGCATATGGTATATATGTGTATGTGCATATAGATTGATATAAGTAATTTAAATGAAGTTGTATCACTTGAAGCAATAATGTTCTTCATGAGAGAATAGCATTTCTAAAAAAGAAAGAAAGAAAGAAAGAAAGAAAGAAAGAAAGAAAAGAAAAGAAAAGAAAAGAAAAGAAAAGAAAAGAAAAGAACAACCTGATGCTAGGCAAGGGAACCCTCAGTTTGAGGTTTTGGTCAAGAGATTCTGAGAGATTTCCCAAACAATACAAGCTACTGCTCTTGTTTGCCTCCAAAAACTAGAAATAAAGAACAAGTTCCTGGAAACAGCACATACTTTAGACACAAGACTTGGAACAATCAAGTCTAAGCTCACCTGGAAGTTTTAACAATGAAGATTAGATTTCATAATATCTGCTGGTACAATTTAAGCTACCAAGGGAAAAGAGCAATCAGTAGTCATGCCCAGTTGTAAATTCTAAGAAACACAATGGACATCTGCCAAGAACTCCTTAGTATTTAATAGCTGCATGTATGTCCAGAATGTGATAAACAGTTGATGCGTTGGACTTAAGGACCACTCAAAAAGAGAGAACTATAGTCTGGTACTACAAACCTAGCCAACTCTCCATGGTTGGTGAGGACATAGGTTATAGAGGGCAGCGTGCTACTATTGCTCTCCTAAGCTAGTATAATAGCAAACTGCATTATAAATACCAATCCTTTTGTCAGTATCCTAGATAAGTTTAGGTTGATCCCTCTCCAAAGAAGTTTCTTTGTGCAGAAAAAATCAGAGAAATTCAGAGAAGTAACCAGCCCAGGTTGGTACATAGATAACACAACCACTATAACTAAGGTTCAGGAAACATTACAGAGTAGATAGTAATAAGAAGAGTCAGAGGACTAGAGGTCTAGACATCTTTGGGGAGACAGTCACGTGTGTGTGTGTGTGTGTGTGTGTGTGTGTGTGTGTGTGTGAGAGAGAGAGAGAGAGAGAGAGAGAGAGAGAGAGAGAAGGACCTTCATATATAAAAATCTTAAGAATATGCCTGCTTAAACAAGACTTGTACAATAAAATAAAAGAATTGAAACAACAAAGAAGATTGAAGAAATCTCACTAGGTCCCATTCCTAGAAGGGCTAAAGTCTAATAATAACAGTGACTAAGAGGGGGCAATTAGGGTTTTACTGGGATATGTCCCTGAAAGTTTATCTAATGCCAAGTGGTTAGTTCTAAACACATAAAACACATCAACAGCACTGAATGAAATGGACAGTTGTGCTTATATATACATACATACACTCATTTGCAAAAATAATAATTAGAAGGATGTCATGCATATGAGAGAAACTGAGTGAAGAAACACCTAAGGGATTGAAGGAGGTATGAAAATGATGTAAATAAACAACTAATATGTGAAATTCTCAAAATAAATAAATGTAATATTATTAAATAGACTTATATTTTACATTTTTATTTTAATTTGTTAATCAGGAGACAGGCTTTAGTGGAAGAGGACCAATCATTTCTCCATTCCATTCTCTAGACCTTGTTTCTCAAATGTATCCCTACCTGGAACTCTTGAGAAATGGTGTGGAAATGGTCCATTTAATAATATATTTCTTTATAAGAATTTTCTCTTCTTTACACTTTGCAGTGTAACCTGTCTTTGAAGAATCTCATGATGGTGAATGAAAACTGTGGCACTCCTCTCTCTAGAATGCACTCTATAAGTGATTGTGGTTTTCAAGGATGCGTTTGCCATTTAAGGGATGAATGGTATTTTCTAACTTCTTTCAGCAATAAATGAAAAAGAAGATATTGTACTTTTTAAAATACAGGTGGATTGAGTTCCTAATTTAAAACATAAAGTTCTTTCACCCCATGGTGTGGGAGGTCCTTCTGTCTATGTGTTGCTTTTATTGGTTAATAAATAAAGAACTAGCTTGGCCTATAGCATGAGAGGAGGAAGACAGAGTTAAGAGACACCATGGAGCCGCTGCTGAAGATAGATATGCTGAAATTTGGCTCGTAGACCACGACCTCATGTTGATACACAGATTAAAGAGATGGGTTAAATTATTGTTCAAGAGTTAGCCAATAAGAACCTAGATCTAATGGACCAAGCAGTGATTTAATTAATACAGTATCTGTATGATTATTTGGGGACAAATCAGCTGGGAACCACAAGCCCCTCTCCAACACTCCATCAGTAATTTTCATATATGTTTATCATAGATTTGGAACTCACTGTGTGGCATTCTTATGTTCTGGTGAAAACCTGACACACAGAATTCCTCAAGGGATGGTGTTAGAAGACAAATGTTTACTGATGACTGCCATCGTCTTATAGGAGGTCAGATTACAAGCTTGATTAATTAAGAAGCAATGATTGTATCTTTAACCATTGTATGGACCTTATAAATGATAAAAGAAAGACCCATTCTTTATGTAAGTTTATAAACTTAGTTTCAAGATTTGTTCACTAAGGGATTTTAAAGGTGAAGATGCTGAATAGTTCCATAACATATATTACTCATGGGAAATAAAGATCAGTGTGTTTTGAGGGAATCTTTTTTTATAAAACAGGAAATTGATCCATTGACTAGGCTAGTTTTGATCTCATGATCTAAAGTTGTCCTTTTCTTAGTCTCCTGAGAAGCTCAGATGATAGGCAATCACCAGAAGCCAAGTTTTAAAATGACATCTTGACTCTTTCTGATTTTGCTTTACAATCTCACATGCAAATTAAGAGCATGCTTAACCAACATGTGGGGCAATAATATAACCCTTTTCTGTCAAACCTATGGGGAACTGTTGAGTAACTGGCTAATGTTCTCTAGTCAACAAAAATTATAGAGTCACATGACTCTTCATATGTGTTAATAGAGATATTATCAGATTATTTTGTTTGCATGTTCTAATTCAAAAATATTTAGGTGATCTTCTTCAACTTCCTCAGGACTAGTTCATGTTTACCCTATGTTTTCTTGTGTCTTGATTATTTGTACATGCATTCTTTTCAGAAGTATTAAACGGACAAAACTATTCAAACTCAAAAATGATGCAAGTATTCCCTCAAATATGAGGACCCTCAACAAATACTTTTCTAAATAATAAGGAAAACTCCAACAAGATAATTATTTGTAACTTCTTGATAGGAAGATACTAAGGAGGATGTTTTTAAATGTTTAACTTCACCACTTTAGTTTTTGGGTTTGAAATTACCTAGTTCATTAAAATGTAACTCTTTTTTATTAAAAGTCCGAGGCTAAGTAAATACCCTTCCCTGTGCCTTTATTCTACCAACAAATTAAGAACAAAAGGAACTTACTTAATTAATTGACCTCTTCTAATCATTTCAGCAGAGCACATGAAGACACTTTTTAATTTTATTTCATTAGAAAATTAAGTTTGCTTTATTCATAAATGTCACTCATATGCAAATTGTGCATGAATATTTGGATGATCTATATTTTATCAGTGATAACACAAAAACTTTTGACGCAGTGTGAGTTTAAACAAGTAATTAGTAATATGTTAGTAAACACTTTAAACAAGTGGGCCCTATCAAACCCAAATTTAGAGGGTTCAGAGAAATTTCATAGCATCTTGATTGCACAGGTGTCTGAGTCACTAAGAATTTTTGCATTAATAAAAATAAAATGTTAGTTCACATACACTATAATTCTTCTTGAAATGTTAATATCCCCACAATCATTTTTTTGAAAAAAACTATCATTCTATTGTCTATCTTTGCTGTCATTTTGATATCTTAGCTTCTAAGAAAATCCAGTAAATAGAGAAGGTCCAAAGGGAATCAACTTCTGAACTAGAAAGTTCAAGCTAGGATTCTTTAGGTCTTCCAATTAAACCAAAGTTATATCCCTCAGATGAACTTGTAGGACACTAGGGAGACTGGGGCTTGCAGAATGGCATCACTATATCAAAATCTCTCTATTTGAGAATTTTATTCTTAAGTGTTTCTTTTTTTTCTTTGTCTTGTTTCCGTATTTTTTTTATTCATTTTTATTTTAAAACAGTCTTTTCTCATTTTACATACTAATCACTCTTCTGACTCCCTCCCCTCCTCCTGTTCCCCTTCCTTCCCTTCACCCCATCACCGATCCACTCCTCAGGGAGATTAAGGCTTTCCAAGGGGGAGTCAACAAAGTCTTGTTGACCTTGTTGAGGCAGGACCAAGACCCTCCCACTCTATAACTAGGCTGCACAAGGCATTCCTCCAAAGAGAATGGACTTCATAAAGCAAATTCAAGTACTAGAGATAAGCACTGGTCCAACTGCCACTGGCACTACAGACTGTCCAAGCGACACACATTCATTGGACCTAGTTTGGTCCTTTAAAGGTTTCTCATGTCAATCCAGAGTCAGTGAGCTCCCGCTAGCTCAGGTCAGGTGTTTCTGACGTCATCCCTATCATGGTCTTTATCGGTTTGCTCATATTATTGCTTCCCTGTCTTCAACTGAACTGTGGGAGCTCAGCCAAGTGCTTAGCTGTGTATCTCTGCATCTGTTTCCATTAGTTACTAGATGAAGGTTCTATGGCAGTCATCAATCTGATTGATATACAGGGGAAGGTGTTACTTAAAGAAGAAAAAAGGTACTCAATTAAAAAAAAAACTTAGAGTTTTTTAATTTTTTTTTAACTTTCAAGAAATTGTGGAGTAAAAAGTAAAACAGAATAGTTAGGAGCCCTTGTTGCTCTTATCAATAGAAACAGAGTTCAGTAGGCTGGAGAGATGACTTAGCAGTTAAGAGCACTGTCTGCTCTTCCTGAGTTCCTGAGTTCAAATTCCAGCAGAACATCGTAGCTCACAACCATCTGTAGTAAGATCTTGTGCCTGCCTTTGACCTGCACATATACATGCAGACAGAACACTGCATACATAATAAATAAATAAATCTTAAAAATGAAAATAATAGAGTTCAGATTTCAATTTCTAATTCAGGTAGCTCACAAAATCCTTTAACTCTACTTCCAAGCAACCCAACATCCTTTTCTTCCCTCTATGGGCATTTGTAATCACAGGCATGTATATATTCAAACAGTTACACACAGAGACATACACATAGATGATAAAAATAATTTAAAAATTTGTTAAAAATGAAAAGTTTGTTCATTTGTTAGGGGAATAGAGCAAAGTTTTAATTTCCCTTGCATTGTTGTGATCAATCATAAGGAAACATAAAGAAAGCATTAATTTGGGGTGTACAGTTTCTGAAGCTTAAATTTCAAAGTCATCACAGTAGAAACAAAGGAGCAGGCTGGCATGGCACTGAAGCTGTAGCTGATAAATCACTTCCTGACACACCATCACAAGGCCACAAAAGACAGGGAGCATTGTACATATCTTTAGAATCCTCAAAGCCTGCTTCCCAGTGGTAAACTTCCTCTAACAAGGCCATAAGTTTGACCAACTGTGGACTCATGTAAATAAATGTATGACTCATGTAAATAAATATCATTCAAACCTTCTCATTTCACTCCCTGGATAACAAAGAGTTGTAGCCATGCAAAGTTTTTTTAGTCCCCATGTTCTAGCCAACCTTAACACTTTATATGAGATTTCAAGGTAATTTGTGTGTGTATGTATATTAAATTTTTCATTTAATTATTTTTAAATATTTATTTATACTATATACATTATTCTGTCTGCATGCATGCCGGCATGAACGAAGAGGGCACCATATCTCATTATAGACGGAGAGCCATCCTGTAGTTACTAGAAATTGAACTCAAGATCACTGGAAGAGCTACTAGTGCTCATAACCTCTGAACCATCTCTTCAGTCTCAAGGCAATTCTTTGATTGTTTCTTTCTGTAAAATCCAAAACAAATTACACACTTCCAGCATACAGTACTACAGAATAAACATGTCCATTCCAAATGGAAAGAACAGGCTCATATTGAGGGAATACTGTACCAAATGAGACCAAAACCTGGCAGAGCAAATTTCATGTCTCATGTTTAAAAGCTTAGATGCTGCACCCTTTCTCTCTTTTGTTAAGAATTCTATTTTTTGTCTGCAGCTTTCCTTGGCAGATGTCTCACGGCTCTGGCATCTCCAACATCATAGGTTCTCTAATGCATTACAGGCTTTACTTTCATTGCTTCATACATAGACTCTTGGGTCCTTAATTCAGGACCTTTCTTGACATACACCATTTTGCAACACTGTTACTCCTGTGTCCATATTACTCTAAACACAGAAAAACATGGATGACACTGCCAGGTTTGACTGCCTACTTGGGATGCAGTCTGGAAACTTCTTTGAACTGTATTTTCAGTATTTCTTCATTGTTTTGCTCTACAAGTAGAAAACGATTTAGGTCTTTTCTTTGTTCACATGAATAATATTAACTGACTGGGGTCTTGCACTGAAGGAAACTATCTTTTTATCTTAACTATCTTTTTATCTTAACAGACCCTTCTTTAAATTTTTCATTTATTGAGCACAAGACTGGACTCTGACATTAACATTCCTTATTCTATTTTATTGCTAAAAATGTATATGTTGTGTTTCTTCTGTCTCACTTGATCTTTTTTATTGTACACCTGCATAAAAGTGATTACTAATAACCACAGATCACAGGAAATATTAAGATGTATTGAAATCTACTCTGCCAATGTCCCATAGAATTTAAGCAAGGTTGTCTATGTGAGTATGATGCGAAAATTTATAGTAGAAGGAGAGTGTGTTGTGAAAATAGAAGTCTGTGGGAGAAGGTGTGGGCATGAGAAAGAAATAGAGGTAGGGAAGAATGAAAATTCATTGTATACATGTAAAAAGTTATCAAAGAACAAAAATTAGTTAAAATATGCTCTTAATTGAAAACTATTTCCAACAACCCAGATTATTCTAAATCAATGAATTTTTATACCTATATTTAAAAAAAATCCCTGTTGTGAACATACTTTTGGTCATTTTCTGTAAAACTTTTTAAAAATTTTTGAATTAGCCAGGCAGTGGTGGCACACACCTTTAATTCCTGCACTCGGGAGGCAGAGGCAGTCTGATCTCTGTGATTCAGAGGTCAGACTGGTCTAAAAGAGCTAATTCTATGACAGGCTCCAAAAACTGCAGAGAAACTCTGTCTGTCTCAAAAAACAATAACTAATTAATTTTAAGAAAGAAATAAGTAAAATTTGAGTATAAATATTTAAAATCTAGTGCTATTAGACAACATTTTACGATGACTTACAAAGGTATCTCTTGGCAACTAAAATATTTTTTAGTCAGACTGACAATATGCAACCCAGAGAATTTTACTTTGATCATAAATCTTGTTTCAGTTTTTTCAAACTCTCGTTCTCAAAATACTTAAAAATTTCTCCATAAAACTCTATTTTGGTTCACGGTGATGTTAAAAAAGAAAGATTTATTTCTTTCCTTATTTCTTCCTTCCTGCTTTCCTTCCTTTCTTTCTTTTTTTCTTCCCTTCTTTTTTTTAATCTCTTTCTATATTAGTGTTTCATCTACATGCAAGTCTGCATACCACATGCATGAAATGTCCATAGAGGCCAGAAGAGGAAATTGGATCCTCTGGGATTGGTACTGTAGACAGCCATTACCAGCTATATGGATTCTCTTCACTGAACAGAGGTCTCATGCAGGAGCAACAAGTGCTCTACTTACTGAGCCATCTTTACAGCCACAACTCATCACAATTTTTACTGCAACTCATTTGCTAGTCTGTATTTATCATAAATTATGTGATTAAAATATATACTTGTTAACTTTAAGTTTCAGAATTTATGCAAATAATCTTTACTATGATATCCCATTTTACTATAATGGAAGTACCATAAAACGAACAATTGAACCTTCACACATGATCATCTGAATTTACAGCATAAATTTCCAAATGCAATTTGATTCCACAAGTTATATTTATAACTAATGAATGTTATGAGAATTAATTAATTTTGTATTTGAGACCCATGAATTTATTGTCTTTGAAATGTGATAATTTGAATCTATCTGCATAGAGTTGTTCTGATACTGCCAGGATATTAATGATTATGATTTTCCTTTTATGTAAAACCACCTAAGAGGTAGACTTGGAGTTGTGATTTGGTTGAACACGTAAGCCTTCCAGGATGACCTGCAGCAGGCCTTCTGTAGATGCTTCTGTTATATTACCATGTTCACACATCTTCTTCAGCAAATTTTACTGATAAAGTGGAGGTTAAAATATTAATAGTTTCCATCTATTGGTTTTCATGTGACCAATGACAACATGGAACCTTCTCTGAGTATTGTAGATTCCGATAAACATTCTATACTACTTATGAAATCATTAATAATTCATGAGATCTAGAATGTTAATAAAAGTTTATGCATGCAGTTTTGGTTTATAATTCATTCATATGAATAGTTTAGAGCTAAGATTTTAAAGCATTTGTATATAATAAACGGTTTTAAATAATTATTTAAAAATGATGAAAGTACTTTTAGAGAACTTTTGAATTCTTTTCTGTATGAGTTTTGTCAAAATTCTCCATCTCTATTAACTGCATGTCTCCTAGATACACTGAAGTTTCAATTATCCACATGATACACTGATCCCTCTTCCCCTAACTGGGAGTATGGCAGAACTTGACACCTCCCAGGCCATAGCACATGAGTACCACTAACTCTGTGTTTTTTCACTTCCACTCAAAATAACTTTCTTAACACATCCTTCCTGTTTTTTGGTAAAAATAGGAACAAACCATTATTTATTGGACAGTCAGGTACTAAAAATTGATTTAAACTACAATTATCCGATCAATCAGACACATCTAGGTATCAAGATAAAATTACCATTTAACTTGCTAATAATAAAATGAATTTTGTAAATTTAGTATTTTCAGATGTAATTAGACAAAGTGTTAGCAATTTGATACAAAAAGAGAGAGTCTTGTAGAATGCTTGAAGCAGAGGTGACCATATGTTTGTATTGGTGAATAATTCAAATATTGGAAAATACACCTTTTGATTTTGCAATTTTTGTTTTTTATTATACAGTGAACTTACAGTAGTAGACTAGATTATTTTTCCTTTTAAACCTTTTAAAATCATGAATTTAATTCCAGGGTAATAAATACAAAATTAAAAGAAAACAGTTTTAGTATTTCATTATCAGAGTTGGAAAGCTGATATGATCAAAAATATTGCTTCAGAAAAGCTTAAAATTTCACCTATCTTTTCACAACTTCTGCTTTGGGTGTTGTCCTTATCTGTGTCTTGTGCCTGTGGAATTTGATATGTGTTACCTTACACAACTGATAGGCAACCCCACTGCTCTTTTAAAATGCAACTTGGAACCCTGTCTCAAAAAACAAACAAACAAACAAAAATACAGCTTAGATGTTTTTCCTAAAATACATCTTAAGATTTGATGCTGTTTCAAAACTTTCAAAGTTTTGAAATTTATCTATTTCTATATTGAAAAAATTTACAATTACTGGGTTTTTATGGTAATTAACTATAAATTATTTGATGAATGCACATTATATTTATACATAAATCAAATACTATACCCTTTGCTTTCTTCTTTTTTTTAAAGATTTATTTATTTCTTTATTATGTATACAGTATCCTGCCTGAATGTGTACCTACACCCCAGAAGAAGGCACTAGATCTCATTATAGATGGTTGTGAGCCACCATGTGGTTGATGGGAATTGAACTCAGGAGCTTTGGAAGAAGAGTCAGTGCTATTAACCCCTGAGACTTCTCTCCAGCCCCTGGTATACCCTTTTCTTGCCATGTAATTGTTGTAAAAACATAGGCTGAAGTAATTGTTGAATGACGTATGTCATACGCAAATTGTTTTTGAGATGTATCATGAAAAACTTACTTAAAATATAAGTGAAACTACTCTAAAGCAAAACCCCATTGGGAAGTGTCTGTGATTGTATTTGAGAGTAGTTTTAGAAAACTAATACAGAGAAATTTAACGGCAATGAATCTTTATTAAAGCAAATACACAGATGAGTCAAGATAATATATGTGATGGGATATGACAATTAATGTGTTCATAATACTAATAAAGAACCAATGCCATTCACATTAATAATCTTACATAGTATTTTAATATCTTTTTTATATTCCAGGAAATAATAGAGTCCAGAACATGAGATTTGATCTCCAAAGCAGATACTTTACCAATGAAACATCAGAAGTCCTTAGATTCTCTCTCTCTCTCTCTCTCTCTCTCTCCCTGTCTCTTTGTCTCTCTCGCTCTTTCTCTTTCTCTCTATGTGTGTGGGGGTTATTGAAAATAGTATCTTCTCTCATACAATACATTTCAACCACAGTAGCTTACCCTCCTTTCACTTCTCCCTGCTCACCACCCCCCCTCTTCCTGGGGTCCACTACCCCTCTGCCAGCAAAGAGCAGGCCTCCAGGAGAGGGCAGTCAAATAAGACAAAAAGGAATAAGACAAGGAAAAAGCCTTCATAGTGAGACTCAACAATACAACCCAATAGCGGGAAAAGAGTCTCAAGAGCTGAAAAAGGAGTCATAGATACACCTGTCCCCAGTGCTAGGCGTCTCACAAATACACCAAGCTCAGAGCCGTAACATCTACACAGAGGACAGCGTGCAGACCCATGCAGGCCCCATGCGTGGCTCTTCAGTCTCTGTGAGCCCATGTGCATCCTGATTAGTTGATTTAGTACTCACTGCTCGCTCACTGCTACAGTGTCTAGAGCTGGCATCAAACACAGCCACTCCTTGTTTTACTACTCATACACCTTCAAATTCCATTCCTACATGTGCTATAAATCAAGCTACTAACCTCACAAAGGACAAGGCAAACATACGGGTGGAACAGATGAGAGCAATCTGACTGTTTCGAAAAAAATTTTAACTTTTAAATGAAGACTATCAGACTGATGGTTGTGATGGTCTGAGTTGAGTAAGACTGTCCTATGAGTGTTTCTAAGATGTTAAACAGTAACTCTGATTCTGACTCTAGCAACGCCTTCTGCAACCAGGGTGTAACACTGACAGCAAGAAATACCTTCACATACTGCTTGAAATCTTCCAGGAGCCAAAATTAGGATTAAATGCACTGTATAATCTGAAAAAATAGTTCTGTTTATGTATTTATGTTCTGAAAAGTGAAAGTGAACAACATAGGAAGACCTTATCACTCTATTTACTGGAAGAGAAAGAATTGGCAGATTGGTTGGGTACTAATTATTTGTGCAAACAAGATAAATGGGTCTTGATAGAGCATAATCTATCAATTAGCTTAGTCACACAAGTTTGGATAAAAGTCAGAACCAAGTCTGTGTTGGAACGAGGTAATGATTTCTGGTGAGCATTTTCCAAAGACTCTTTTGTGAATAAAGTTCCAATAAAGCAAGGCCTTGACAACAATTCCCTTGGGAAAATTTACTTTGCTCCACTTTGTTGAGACAGGTACAATGAAAAATATGTTTTAAAGGTCAGAAGAGATTGCATAACATAAAAAAATAACCTTTAACTTGATACTTTGCTTTTGATTGGCAGGAACTTTTACTATGTGAAAAAGTAGAAGAGCACATTTATGTATGCCTCTGCAAACCGACAAGTTTATTTTAGGTGATTTGGAATCAGAAAATAATTCTGAACTCTTATGTATGAATATGGGCAATAATCTCTTTAATATCCAGTCTCATGAAGTATAAATTAATTTTCATCTCTGTAACTGTTTCATACTCTTTGTCCTCCTTATAGTCAAATCTTAATCTTGTTGGATAAGGGTGAGTGTGTTTTGTGTGTTTTCATTGTTTTTCTGCTTCCAGTTTATCAACTACAAAAGTCAAACCATGTATTTTAAGGCATTGACAAAAATACATAAAATATATAAAGACAATCCTTTAAAATAAGTATTTAAAGATTAAATTTTATTTTTTTATTATAAAACTGATTTACTTTTATTTTTATTAGGAAGGGTTTATATATTTGAGTATCTTTTCCCCTCCTTGAAGTTCTTCTCTATATTCTCCACCAATCAGCTCATGTAACTTTATATTTGTCTAAGAAGCAACAACAAAAGTGAACAAAAAAGGAAAATCAAAACAAACAAAAGCAGATTTTGTGTTTGTTTCAATTCCCCCCCCACACACAAACACAGAGTTTGAAATATGTTGGCAAATTATTCATACACATGAAGATGATCATGAGTATGGTGGATATACCCTGGTGAAATTTCACTGAGGAAAATTTATTTTCCTCTTGCCAGGAGGTAAAATTTGCAAGTAGGTTAAGGGTGAAGTATTTTGATCTATGCCCCCTTCGCAGTGGTAGCCCCACAATTGGCTTGAACCTGTACACGTCTTCTGCATGGTGTCAAAGTCTCTACATTCATATATACATCAATCTTGATGTGAATAGAAGGATCAAACAGAGAGTGGAATGGAAAAGCAGTGTAAAAGAAGGAATATGAAAAGAGACAGCTAACACTGAAATACTAAAGGCCTTTTGAAAACCATATGGGAGCCTACTATAAAAGTTCCTAAACAAATGAATATTTGTAAAGAATTTGAGTGGAGTCACCATATAATGGGGGATACAATGTCCCAACTAGATATCTGGCAAAAGCCGGTTAAATCTCTAGTGTCAGAAATAAGCTACATCTTGATAAGTCATTGGCCAATGGGGTCACAGAGAACATTCAGGATATTGCCAAGGCTATTGGTTGCTATTCAAAGCATGAAAGGAAGGTGCTGTTGCTGAAGGCAACATTAACCTATGTCATGTCATCAAACAAGAAGAACTCGAGATAATGACCAAATAAAGATATAGCGGCAATGAAAAGCATTCCTGGTACTGGAAGGTACTCTGCAGTTACCTGAAGAGAAAGGTAATCATCAATGTCACCCAGCTATAAAACCTGAAACCTACAACAGTTACCTGCCTGCAAAATATGCTGATGTAAAAAGTGGTACAAAATTTGTGGAGGTAGCCAACAACATTTTGACTGGATTTAAGGCTCATTCCACAAGATAGAATCTAAACCTGACACCGCTAAAATGTCAAAGAATCTAACAGGCCGTATGCCTGTTAGAAAAATAATAGAAAAAATCTTATTATTATTCTCCTTAAGGAAAAAAAAAGACTTCTAAGGACATGCTGCTATATCTATAGACCAATGCCTCACTCACCCTTTATTAGAGAATATTTTTGTATAGATAGGAATCAAAACAGAAACCACCAACTGGATAAAATGTGTAGATAAACTTTGAGGCACTCACTTTTAATGGGATGTATTCATCACAGCCTTTCCCTCCAGGGTCACAGACCATGTAGAAGAGGAGGCGAAAATATTTTAAAAGCCAGAAATGTTGTATACTGTGGTGCACCACACCTGTCTGTGCTCTTTGCACTGCCATACAGTTTGTGAACTGGGCAAGGGACTGGAGATTGAAACATTCTAAAACACACAGACAGAGACACGGGTCATCCTTGAAACAAGAATGCCCCCTTTATTGTGTCCAGGGGCAGCTTATATAGGGATCCTTAACTGATAGCCATGCCCCAGCCAAACCCACCATATACCACTCCCCTGCATCAGGAACTCCTGAGGGTCTCCTACTCAGAGCTGCTGCAAGCATAAGTTATCTACCAGAAATTCAGGACCTGGGGGTTCACAGCTCCTAACAGGATACCTCTAAGGATATATAATTTTCTTACCAAAGTAGGAAAATAGAAAAGGTTGTTTAATGCTTACCAGGCTGATAGAGTCCAGTTGAATTGCAATTAAAATTCAGTTTTAGTAGTAGAAAATTGCACTTCTTTAAGGGTATTATAGTTTCTTTATATCCTTTTATTTTAATTAGTATTGACGAAGCATATTTCAGTAATTTTCTAAGCTATCTTAGCTCAATCAAGGGAAGGATATTTTATTTCAGCTCCTGTCCTTGAATCCAGGGTGCCATGGAGAAAGACAGGCCTCGTAGAGATCTAAGGCTGTGGGATGAGTTAATTAGCCAAGGCTGGTGGAGGAAACAGAAACTAAAAATGTGAGAGGGCCAATATACAGCATTCAAATCCTCATTGTAATCCAGACAAGACTCACTCCTTTATGAAGAAGGTACTGAGGTATCCTGAGTTTCTTATTGCTATGTATAACTCTGTGTAATAATTTTTGTGATTTTAGATTACTATTAGAAAGAGAGCACATGAGAGTAAAATGACTATGCTCAAGAAAGGACAATGATGATTTTGATATTTAATGTGAATTTTGAAAAGAAAGCAGAAACAAAATAAAAGAGTGTACTACAACATGTGAAATAGTGCTGAAAATACAAAAGAATCAAGATAAAATTAATCAGAAACAATGAAATATTTTAAATGAAAAATGAGAATAAAGAAAGGATTATATATTGAAAAAGTACCAAGAACATACACCATCAGTACTGAACTATCATTTTAGAAACAGATGAAAAGCTGACAAAACAGCACAATTTATTACAGCGAATGCTGTCAACTAGATGAAATTCGTCACTGTTTCAATAATCACAATAATTTGGAATGATTTGCTTTTATATCAGTTTTATGTTCATTTTCAAAATAATTATGTGAGGTATATATTAATGTACCTATGTCAGAGCCTACATAACATATGCAAGTTCAGAATCATATTCAGATTTCTATATAACCCCAAAGTTCATGCTAGTATTCTATTTGCTTCCTAATACTGCTGATGAGCTTAAAATAAAATTGATAAAAAATAGAAAATAACTTTTGTAAGAATGAGGACAATGGTAGGTCAATCCTATAATAGTAAATGGTGTCACATCTATACAAATATGAACAATTTGAACTGGATTTTTTGGGCTTAAAAATATATGTGAAGTTGGACTATTGAAGGTTGCTATTGTTATGAAGGAATTGGGGATGACCGCAGTTTGATTGACCATATTTGATTTTTACTTGTGTAAAACTCTTAAGAATGAAGACAATTTAAAACAAAACGTAGTGTTGGATTTTTTATTTGTTTCTTTGTTTTCTAGATACTTAAAAGTAAGTCAGGAGAAAAACATCAAGCATATGCAGTCTTTATTTTCATCATATCAACATCCAGATGAATAGCCAAGCAAATTTAGTCTTTTCTCTTATTCTTCTTCCCTCCATTCCTTTCCTTTCATAGCCCCCAATTCTCTCTTTCTGTACTTGTGATCCAGTCATAAGTCCCTTGCATGTACTCACGTAAGTAACTCCAACATGTTCACTGATTCACCGAGTTTGGGATGACTGGTTTATTTATTGCTATTTCTGGAGTGGATAGACATTTTGTCATACCTCGCTAGGAGAAGCCATAGAATGCATATAGATATGGAAGAGTAATATACGCAAAAAACTAAAAATAATGGCTAGCTACCACACTGGGATATTACTTACTCAGTTGCTAAAAATAAAATGTGCTGGTAAATGGATGGAGAAAAACATAACCCTGAGCGAAGTAACTCAGACACCGAATAAGGAATATGGTGGATTTCCATCATATGTGGGGCGGTTAGGTAAGCAGGCTAGAGTCCATATGGAAATACACATTAGGTGTACGATAAGGGACTAAAGGGGAGTGTTAGATCAGACTAGGAAATGGATATAAATAGCTATAGATGGATGTGGGGAGGACTGAAATGAGAAATTCAAATAAAGGAAGGAGGAAAAGGGGTAAGGAAGGATATAAAAAACTAAGGGACATTTGCGGGATTGTAAGGAAGCCTAATACAGTGTATGCTTTCTAAAATATATACATATATGAATGCAACTTAAATTAAATTGCAAAATAAAAGCAGAGCCGAAACTGAACATCTCTCATCACAAAATGAAACCTACAGTTCTAGGAAGGGGTTACATGTAATTGAGTTCTTGGCCAAAGAGGTCCTATGTGAACCCCCAAACAACTCATGTTATCATCAAGGCTATTAGTTTCTCTCCACAAACAGACGGTAAGGCCTTGTTGCTGAAGATAACTCCTACATAACAAATGGAACATAGAGAAGTGAACTGGTGCTTACCTAGAGCCTTCATCCCTAAAGAACAGTGGTCATCTGCCAGAAGGCACTCTCACATGACCTATGCAGCAAGGCAAACTCCAACCCAGTCACAAACTCCCTTCTACCACTGTAACCTGCCTTCCTGCAAGATTCACTAGTTTAATTGCAGCACACAGCTTGTGAGAGTAAGCAACCAATATGTGATGAGATTTGAGGCTCACTCCACAAGATGGAACCCATCACCTACACTGTACCTGGTAGCCAATAAACAGGGACTAGTTAGGAAAAGAACCTATGAGACAACAAACCAAATACTGTTGTTACATTAAAGGAACATAGCAATAAAATCTTTACTAACAACATTCAACTGTATCCATTCACCATTGTTTTACTCAATCATCATCAGAGAAGTTCCTTCCAGTGTAAGATGCAAACAAGTGCAGAGATCCACAACTGGACAGCTGCAGAGAGTGGGAGACCTTGGAACACTCAGTCATCCATGGGATGGCTCCATCAAATTCCACATCTCAAAGTTCAGGGAACCATGACAAATATAGAGCCTATTTTAAAGATTTTAATCCTTTATCCTAACTCCATTTAGCAAATACATTTGAAATCACCAAATCTTAGGAGTTTGAAATGGAACAAATTCAACTACCATTGTTGCTACCAGTATGTTAAGTAAGTATAATAAAAATAAAATTGAATGTTGGCATATAGTAGATAATTAATGCATAATCATTTTTTGGATTTTAATTCACCATGGCAAGGAATACACATTGAAAATGCAAAGGATTTTCGCTTGGTAAGTTACACTTTACCAGAGGTTCTAACTTGTCTAATACCCTAGAAAAGAAATTCAATAATGTTTCTGCTCCATCCAAGTCTAAATAAATCAACTACAGACACCTATCTAAAATAGATTATTAAGACTACAATTTCAGTATTTCAGAGTAAGTCTTTGAATAAATAAATTCATTAATTCTAGGACATTAAAATGAAAGTTCACTTAATTTGAAAATTGTTTATTTTTTCTAATATCCAGTTACAACAAGACTTATTTTTTTCAATTTTGGTTCTTCAATACCATTTTACCTTTACATAATAAATACCCCTTATTACATTTCTCTTTGTCAATTTCAGATCTCAACAGTCAAATTATCCCTGACTCAGGCAACTTAGGGTCTTAATATTAAATAAGGCCATTTACACTAATAACACAGTTCCTTTTTTTCTTCTTATTCTTTCCTAGGTTTTGAAATACATGTTTGCTTCTGATGTCTTGATGACTATGAAGATGCTTAAGATATATAAGGTAATGGACAAAGTCTTTAAAGTTAGAAACAAATGACATAGTTTCAGTTTGAAGAAGTGTTGAAAAATGGGAAATTGCTCCAACACCCAATTAAAAGCTCACATTAAAAAAAAAGTCTTTAAATGTTGAGTAGAACAGTAAGGACCCAGCACTATATTCTGATGTACAGACTCAAACTGCAGAAAGGGTGTACAACTGACCAGCCATGTATCCTGTATGAGCAACTCTTAGCTTTTTGGGCTTTAGCTTGAAAAGTGAGAGTTTGCATTTTATTTAGGTGAGTAAAAACTGGGCACAATGTAATTACTGTTAAATTGAGGAAGTACTGCAAAAAAAGAGAAAAACATACTGGGTGCTTAAGCACAATTTATTATATGTGTCATAAGGGTTCTGAAAGACAATATTAGGATAGCCTCAGTTGTCAAATTACTTCCATTGATGGACTCAAAATATTGAATTATCAAAGTAGATTTGGCTATTCTGTGATTCTATGCTACTACTTCTTACTTGTACTTTCAATATAACAGATTTCTCCTTGCAAAGAAGTATCTGTAAATTCTGAACTTAGAAACCCATGTTGAGTTCAGTGGATCCCATTCCAGAAGAAATCTATACTACATAAATAAAACAATTTAGATGCTATCAGGAGTTAATTAAGGTCAGGTTGTTCAATCAAAATAATTCAGAAAAACTTCTGAATGCAATCAACAAAGTGATAACTCTTAGAGAATGGTCTCATTGCTTCTTTTATACAACTTTTGTTGACATGTTCAGGAAATAGCCCTATAGAAGATAGGAGTGATGTGTGGTCATGCTATCATCTCCAGTTATGTCTCACCAGGAACTTATTTGTCCAAATATGCAGAAATAGTTCTTAATGAAAATACAGAATAGGAAGCAAATATTTATTAGTTAGTAAGTATTTACTCTTCATATGCCTATTATTTTAAGATTTAAGTGAAACTCAGTTTTCTCAGAAACACTTCAGCATAATAAAAATAACTTTATTTCTTTATAACATTTTGTGTCTTGTTAAAGCACTAAGATGAATAGTTGAATTTACTCAGAAGTTCCTCAGTGTCTCATTACAGTGTATTATAATAGGAAAACCAATCATAAAAAGATAAAATATGAATTTGGTTAATTCTGAAAGCAAAGCTAGTTTTGTATTTTAAAATAGCATATGTTGTTGTTGTTTTATCCTGAATTTTTGGATTTGAGATTGTAAATATGTCTGAATGAAGAGAAGAAGGGAAAAAAGGAAGAGAAAAAGAGGGGAACATGGGGAGGTGATGTGGTGATAAAGAAAAGTGAGACTCTTTATGAAAAGCATATGCACTGAGACCAACCCTATCTTGTAATCATTGTAACAGATGTGATAAATAACTTAACGATTTTCAATATCTGTAGTAACAATTACAATATCAGTCTTTCTGAAGGCTGATTTTGTCCCTGTCTGACAAAAATGCTGATCCTAAAAATAAGTTTTCCTTCTTCATCTTTAAATTATATTACTACACATAGGCAAATTTAAATAGAGCATGTTTTGGCACAATTTCATCATAATTACATGCTCTCAAAATATATCAATTGACAGGCCTGAAAATAAATATGTAGAATATACTGAAATCCAACTCACATAGATAAGCTTTCTTCTGTGCTGTGGGACAATGATCTTGTACCCTGTAAAGATTTTTTTACCTGTATTGATTTAACAAAATGCTAATTAACCAATAGCCAGGCAGGAAGTGTAGGTGGGGCAACCAAAAAAACAGGAGAATTCTGGGAAGAGGAAAGACTCAGTGTGCAGTCATAATTCAGAGGTATAAGAAGCAAGATAAGAATGCCTCACTGATGAAAGGTCCCAAGTCACATGGCTTGGAATAGTGGGTTAATGTATGATGTAAAGGTTAGTTAATAAGAAAGACTGAGCTAATAGGCCAACCAATTTATAATTAATGTAGACCTCTGTGTGTTTCTTTGGGAGTAAATGACTGAGGGACTAGGTGGGACAGAAACCTACATCAAGATTTCTGTTTATAATGTTGATAATTAAAGGCATGTTCCATCAATCCCAGCTCTCTATTGAATACTTTTTATCAGTTTAAATAACTACTTGAAGATATAATTCTAAGGTAAATTAAGAAATTTATTTTGTTTCTTCTGGGTTCACATGATCAGGTCTTCGTATTGTATGACCATTGGGTTCTGGTATTACCATGTTGCTTTTGAGGTCATTGAATGAATTCCTGAGTTAGAACCTACCCATCTAGTCCTCCAGTTGGTGCCAGCACTGTCTTTGCCTCCTGGTCCAATGCTTGCAGCTGGTGTCTATGTCTCTGGGATCTTCTTTTGGACAGATTTTTGCAGTTTCTGTCTGTGTCTTAGGGAGTTGCTCTTTGTCTTCTCTGTGTAGCCACAATCTGTGCTTTACTGTTCCTCTAAGGTCAATTTACAGTTCATCCCTACTGCTTCTTCTGGCTGGTTTGAACCCATTCTCTTTTGGAGGGATACCTTGCTCGGCCTATGTAGAGTTGAGAGGGTCTTGGTCCTACCTCAAATCAATGTGCTTTAATTTTTTGGCTCCCCATGGGAAGACTTACCCTCTCTGAGGAGTTGATGGGGTGGTATTGAGGGAACGTGGAGAGAGCAAGAGGAGGAGAGGGAGTGGGAAAGGGGATTGGTATGTAAAATGCGAAAAGATATTTTTAAGAAAGAAAGAAAAAAGAAAGGAAAAAAGGAAGGAAGAAAGAAAGGAAGGAAGGAAGGAAAGGAGGAAGAAAGAAAGAATGAAAAAAGAAGAAATTTCAGTCTATGGCAAGATATAGCTCTTCTTTGGCCAAAATCAACATTTCTTGCTTTTTCTATATCATAATGTACTGGAATTTATACACACACTCATGTATCCATTCTCAGAACACTGCACTAACTATAGAAGTAAAGACCATGCTGTGTCATAGTTTGCACTGAATGTTCCTAATGACCCATGTGTTGGATGCTTGCCATCTAGTCCATATCAGTGTGGAACCTTTATTAAGTGAAGAAGAGTATAAGGAAGTTAGGAATGAGAACATTCCCTTGTAAAAAATATTGACATCTCTAACTTCTTATTGTCCTTTTTTTTTTCTTCTCAGAAACCCGTGGGGACTAGAACTCCTCTACTATACACTTCTACTGCGATGCATCGTGCAAATGTAGTCCCAAAGGGAAAAGTGACCATGGACTGAAATCTACTAAAATTTTGCTCAGAAATTCATTATCTCCCTTAGGTTTATCATAGTAATAGACTGAAGAATATTTCAGTCTGCTTTCTTCCAAAGTGCTGATTACATTAAAAGCTCTGGGTAAGTTTCTAAAAGTTTGGGGTACTGACTGTGTCGTTTTGGAGGTTTACACTGTCTGCTCATGTCTACCATCTCAGTTTCTTTTCTATGTTGTGATATATCACCATAACCATGGCAACTCATAAAAAAATATTTAATTTGGTTTACACTCTCAGAGGTTGGAGTTCCTGTTAGTGGTTTGAAGGAACAGCTTAGAACTCACATGTTGCTCAACAACCAAAAAGCATAGGAAGATAACTGGATATAGTGGAAGGCTTTTGAAACATCAAAATTCATCCCAGCAGC
This sequence comes from Myodes glareolus, assembly GCF_982192425.1. Classification (NCBI taxonomy): domain Eukaryota; kingdom Metazoa; phylum Chordata; class Mammalia; order Rodentia; family Cricetidae; genus Myodes; species Myodes glareolus. Next base: position 9,289,237 of record NC_142050.1, read on the forward strand.
AATCTCCTCCATGATGTCTTCCCTTTCTAATTTTTTCCAATGGTACCAACTCAGTACAAAATATTAAAGCATATGAATGAGTCTACTCAAGTCACCATAGTTATTGAAGCAAAAATAATTATGTTTAAGGATTACTCTGAACCCAACAAGTTGTCTGTATATAGTAGTGCTTGACCAAATAAAGCATTTTTCAATAAATTTATAATTAAGACTTAGAATAAGTAATAATATTTAATGCAGAAAAACTGAAGTTAGATTCTCTGTCATACAATCTACTTAGAATAAGGATTCCTTTCTTAGAGAACATAAGACTATTGTTTGATTTTGTCCATTAACAATCACAAGCAAGGAAATCATAGTAGGAAAAAATAATTCATTTTTCTAACAAAAATAAGTGAATTTTAAAAATAGTTTAGATAAAAAACTTGATGGTAAAATCAAAATTATACTATAGTAAATAAGAATGTAGTCATCAGAGATTCTGTAGAACAGTTTATTGAGGTTAGTATTTAGCAGATGTGAATTTTGGAATTTGTCTTTCTTAAATTAACAATGTAGGATTTTCATATTGTTAGATATTTAAACATATTGGAAGTCTTATTTCAAATTATTAAGTGTCAGAAAAGTGTCCATGACCAACATGAGAAAACAGTCTCTTCATGCTTTTCAATGCTCAAAACATATTCAAATGTAAAAATTCAATAATTTAATTGCAATAACAAACTCAGTGATGTGTGTTTATCTTGCTTTTACACACAGGGATTTAGTAGAAATCACCTTATGGAAAACTAGTTCTATGTGCTAAAGTCTGACTCAATGGAGCACTACACATAAAAGTTATTAAAATCAAATGGTTTTTTAACTATAAATTTAAAACCAGAGAGCTAGATAATCCAAAAAAATGATAATGGAAATGCCCTTCTCAAATAGCCCAACTAGTGAATTTTAAGGAAAATATTAAGTTATAGGACATTTCCTTCAGAAAAAAGAAAGTCTACATTTTGGTGTGAATTATTTTATTTGTTTCTCTGCATTGAACTACATAAGTACAGTATTCAAATTTAATTGCGAAGACATATAAATTTTTACTAATACTGTGATTTTATAACGATACCCTTGGCAATGTCAATTATAATAATAAATACTTTCCTATAGTGTTTCTTAAATGTGAATAAGCTTTCCGCATTATGAAACATACCTTTCATCTTAAACATGGTCCCAGAGGTTTTGCCCATTTCAGGTATTCAATATTTTTTAAAACATTTATTGTTTTATTGGTAAACAATGAACAGAGAATAAAATGTCTTTTAATACAAGGTTCTTTTATATGTAAAATGAAATGTTTGTATACAAACGTATAATATATTTAATTTTTGAAAAAAGTTTGAGATATTTTTAAATTACGACATTTTATGCTACTAGATACACTAGTATCCTTATAAATGCATTCTGAAAACAAAGCTTTGAAATGAGAACATAACACACTTAACCCAACAGAATGATAAAAGAACTTGTCAGGTAATTTTGTCTCAAAGAAGTAATCCAATAAAAAATGCAATAAGGCCCTGGGAAGCATAGTAAATGCAGTGTTTCAAATATTGTGACTTATTTCAAATATTATATATAGAGAGAGTACAGAAGCAAATATAAACCCTACTGTGAGAATAATAAAGATAAATATAAGATCTCATAAATTTAGAAGTTAGGTCTTATGAAAAGAATCTTTTGAAAATTCCATTAATACCAATATAAATTCTAAATGGATGCAAAATATTTATGTCAAAACTGTAGAAACCTCAAAATAGATATGATTTTATATTTATAGCATGAAAGTAGATAAGTAGATGTGATTTCTTCCTGATAGGTTTATGAAAAACATCACAGAGATGTAAAGATTTTTTTCCCCAGTAAGCATCTCCACCAATGCAACAATCCAAATCAAACCAATTGGAAAAATCCCAGATTTAATGGATGTCAGAGCTCCTTGCTGGCCCTCCAGTAAAATAGGGAAAGGGGAAAAAACAGGGAAGACTACGTGTTTGCTCTGGCGGGGAGGCAGTTTTACAGTCAGTGGGAGGGTTATTGACACTCTCTGGAGAGGGTTCGCCATTTTACGAGCTTTCTCTGAGGTGGAGTTTGAACTGAGGCAACTCCTAGGGGAGGGGACATGAAATGGAACTTTTCACCCAACATTCCAAAATGGATTCCAGGAGCTGGAATGACACTTCCAACCAAACATCCCAGACTGTTTTGGACAAGGATGTTAATGACTGAGGTGACAATTTCAACCAAACATCCAAGACTCCCTGAGTATAGGGAGCACTGACTCAAGTCTGGCTACTTCTTGCAGGTATTGGACAATTGAAAAAGGCGGGGAATTGGGAGTTGATGGGCTCAAGCTAAGCAGGAGGTGTGGTTGAAGAGGCATCTGGTTTACTTTCATTCTGGAGACCTCAGGCATCTGTTTCTTCAGGGAGATGAGAAGGCACGTGGCTAGAAGAAAAAATAGGTGGTTATTATCTGTCTTGGTTATACTGACAAAGATGAGTGTGCCAGGATGAGGATCAGTTAGGCCCTTTGTAGAATGAACGGCAGGCTGTGTCCCTGCCTACCACCTGGCTAGCTTTACCCGAAATAATTACATGGAAACTGTATTCTTTTAAACACTGCCTGGCCCATTATCTGTAGCCTCTTATTGGCTAACTCTCACATCTTGATTAACCCATATTTAATAATCTGTATGCCACTACAAGGTCGTGGCTTACCGGGAAAGATCCTAACCTGCGTCCTTCTAGGGCAGGAGAAGCATGGCATCTGCCTCACTGCCTTCTTCCTCCCAGCATTCAGTTCTGTCTTTCCCATGTTCTAACCTATCAGGCCAAGCAGTTTTCTTTATTAATTAACCAATGAAAGTAACAAATAGACAGAAGACCCTCCTCCATCAGCCCTTTATTGTGCCATCTTGAAAAAAACAGAGTGCAGAAGTCCTAAATGCTGGACAGATCAAGTATCTTGAATAAGTGTCCGCTTGAACCTGGAGAGGTGGTACCAGCATGGGTGTCCTAGAAGCTTGGTAGCCACAGGGTTAGTGAGGATTACTGTGTGAGGTCCTGTCCATCAAAGTTCAAGAGACCTAGGTACTAGCTGTTTGAGGAGTTCTCTGTCCCTTGGGAGAGTGGGTTAGGTCTATGAGCATTTGGGTCCATTGGTGTAGGGGCAGGGAAATACCTGTCAGCATGTGAATGGAGAAGGGACCTCAGAAGGGAGAGATAGGTTAGGTACCCCACCAGTGGAGGAGTTTGGGTTGGTAGGTGGTGATTAAGGAGAAATGGCCTGCCAAAAAGGAGCTCAAAAGGGCTTAGACCCATAGGAGAACATTGGGTTGCCTGAGAACAGTAAGGGTAATGGGGAGATGGAAGACCAAGATAATCTGAGTTCAATGGAGAGCTTGATTAGCTGTTGTTTGATGAGTCCATTGTCCCCTCTCTACCCTTCCCGAGGATTGTGGGTGGTAGGGGATGTGGAGTTTTCAGGAGATGTTAAGAGCTTCTGATATGAGCTCCATGACCCTGGAAGTGAAGGCAGGCCCATTGTCCATTTGGATGATTCATGGGACACCAAACTTGAGGAATGATGTGGTCTAGGAGTACCTGAGCCACCACATCTGCTGTTTCCCTGGAGGCCATAAACACTTCTATCCACCCTGTAAAAGTGTCAACAAGTGTTAAGAGATAACAGTATGTTATAAGTAGGCATATGGGTGAAATCAACCTGTCAATCTTTGCCCAATTGATGTCCATGAAGTGGATACAGAAACTGACTTATAAGGAGAGCCCCTTGTGGATTGGCCTTGGCATCCATCTGGCAGGAAGAGTGTACCTGTGAAATATGATCTTAAAGATGGGTGGGTCATAGAGGGGCTCTAAGAAACAGAAAAAAAGTTTTGGGGCCTATGTGTAAGATCTGGTGTATGTCTGAAATGATTGACAATGCCTGGTCTTGAGGAAGGCTGGGACAATTATTTAAATATAACCATTCATCCTTTGTTTTGTGGCCCCTTTTCTTATGAGCTTGTCCCTCTCTTCTGACTGATAACAGGGATGATAGGAGCAAATCAAGAACAAAATATGTTCCGTTGAATCAGAGGAGCTGGAGGCTTTGTCATCGCCTAAGACCACTTGGTCCTTGGAGGATTTGTATCTCCAACAGCAAATCATGGCTACTTCTGCAGGAAGCTGGAGGGCCTTCAAGAGATTGGCTATAAGGGGTCCATTAACTGTGGGAGTACTCTTGGTAGTAAAGAGGCCCCTTTCCTTTCAGACTGAAGAATGGGTATGGGCTATTAAGAAGGCATATTTAGAGTCGGTATAAATGTTAGACCGTAAGTGCCTGGCTATCTGGAGTGCTCTAGTCAAAGCAATTAATTTGGCCTTTTATGAAGAGATTCCCATTGGCAGGCAGGTCGCTTCAACTGTGTTAATGGAAATGACCACTGCATATGCTGCCTGGCAGTTTCCTGATTTTTCTATAAGGGAGCTAACAAACAGGGTTAGTTGGAGATTTGTAAGTAGCTGGTCTAGAAGCCAGGCCAAGGGGAGCTTAAGGCCTCCACAGCATCTGGGCAAGGATGAGAGGAGATACCAAAGAAAGGTAATCTGGGAGTTTTCTAGAAATAGTAAGTAAAAAGACTTATGAAGGCCCAAGGAGAGAGAGAGGAATGACTCAGAAGGTCCGAGAGGCAGTGGGTGGAATATACCATGACTGACTTGGACAGAGTGATCTTGAGACCCTCCTGAGTGAGTTCAGCTGCTGGTGCCAGAGCTCTCAAGTATGGCTGCCATCCACAGATGATGAGGTCCAGCTCTTTGGACAGAAAGGCAATAGCCCAATTTAAAAGCCCAACATGTTATGTTAGAACTCCCATGGCCACTCCTAACCTCTCATCTGTATAAAGGTGGTAAGGTCTCTTGGGGTCTGGAAGAACAACAGCAGGGGCTGTTAGAAGGGCATTTCATAATAGAGAGAAGTGGTGGCAGATGATGGCCAGTGGGTGAAAGCCCTGTGTCTCTCTGGCTGCCTAGTACAGAGGTTTGGTTGTAACGGCAAAGTTAGGGATACAATGACAGAAGAATCCCATCAGGCACAAAAATGAGAGAATCTGAGACATTGTGGTTGAGGGCTGTAAATGTTTCAGGGCCTGGACCCTGCCAGAGGTGAGGGTCATAGAGCCCGGGCTGAGTTGAACACCCAAATATACCACTGTGGGAGAGCACAGCTGAGTCTTAGCTGGTGAGACTCAATATTCCAGGGATCAGAACAAGTTCAGGAGCACAGATGTGACCAGTTGGGACAGAGGCAATATGGGACTGCAGAGAAGGAGATTATCAACATACTGAAGAAGTGTGCTAGAACCAGGGTCAAAGTTTAAAAGGTCCTGAGCCAGAGCTTGTCCAAAGAAATGGGGGCTGTCCTGAAAACCCTGAGGGAGAACAGTCCATGTAAACTGTCTGGAGGACAAGGAGTCAGGGTCCTCTCAGGTGAAGGCAAAGAGGAAGTATGAGTCAGGGTGTAAAGGGACAGTAAAGAAGGCATCTTTTAGGTCCAGAACAGTAAAGTAGGAGGTGGTTGGAGGGACGTTAGACAGGAGACTGTATGGGTTGTTAACCATTGGGTGAATTGGAATAACAGCCTCTTTTATGAGGTGGTGGTCTTGAACCAACTATGGTAAGCACCAGAAGGCTTATACATGGGAAGGATGGGAGTGTTGCAGGGTGAGTTGACAGAAATTAAAAGTCCTTGAGATAGGAGGTGGTGGTACTAGGCTTAAGACCCTGGTGGTGAGATTCAGAAATAGGAAACTAGGGTCTGGAAGGGAAGGAAGATGGGTCTTTAAGGCAAATTAGGACTGGCTGGTGGTGAGTTGAAACCACAGGAGTCGAAGTATCCCATACTTGGGAATCGACTGGATCAGGGAGAGTAGGGACAGGACAGTCTGGGATAGGAATTTGTGAGGCTGTTAAAGTGAGAAGAAGGTGGGATTTTGGAGATGGTGTGGTAGCCAAGGTGATTGTGGCCCCAAAGCAGCTGAAAATATCTTGACAGAGTAGGGGTGCAGGACAAGCAGGTATGACAAGGAAAGAATAAGAAAAGAATAAGGCAGAAAGAATGCAGGGCAGTGAATGACAGGGTCTTAAGTGGGAAGGAGTAGGTCCTATCTACCCCCATGACTGAAATTGATGAGGGGAACATAGGATCTGAGTGTGATGTGGATTCCCCTGTGTATGTTGTTAATACCATAGGTTAATAAAGAAAATGTATTGGGTCTGTGCAGGAAATAGAGGTAGGTGGGGAAAACTAATCTGAATTCTGGGGAAAGAAGGCAGAGTCAGGGAGAAGCCATGGAGTTGCTGTCAGGGATAGACACACTGAAACTTTGCAGGTAGGCCACAACCTCGTGGTGATGCACAGATTAATGGAGATGGGTCAACTTAAGCTGTAAGTGTTAGCCAATAAGAAGCTAGAGCTAACAGGCCAATACGTGATTGAATTGATACAATATCTGTGTGATTATTTCAGTTCGGAGTAATGAACTAGTGACCTTCCTCTTTTAAAAAAGTGTAGGAAGCTCCTGTGTCCAAAAGAAAAGTAATGGAATTAAGTGCTACCTGTAGCATTACCCTAGACTCAGAGAGGGTACTGGGAGTCAACAAGTCTGGGACACATCAATCCTCCATAAGACTGAGTAGTTTGAAGGCTGACACAGTCTCACTTGCCAGTGTTTGTGAGGCTGGACCTCCATGGAGTGGCATAGAGGATGACTCAGCATGGGGGCATTGTGATTTCCAGTGTTAGGGTTGCTGTCAGATAGGGAACAGCCTTGTAGGCAGCAGAGGCTCAGGGCAATGTTCTGCCAAATGACCATTAAGGCAGCATTTTTAGCAGGCTCCTGGAGAGGTTGACTTAGGCTGAGCTCTGACTTAATGGACCCTCATGGTCGACTTCCTTTGTTGCCCATCTGTGGGTCCTGGTGGCCTCAGGGCAGCTGCTAGGGTTTGAGCTTGGAGCTTAGCTGCCTGTTGCAGCCTTATCTGTTGGGAGAACTCAACTACCTCTTCTCAGGCATTAAAATATTTAAGGTCATTTTCAGCAATTCCTGTGTAGAGTTTGAGGACCCTAATTAGCATTTTATGTTTATTTTTTTCTAATTCCTAGTGTTGACTGAGAAGTGAAATGGGTAGTATTAGGCTGGGAGCGTAGGTCCCAGTCCCCAGGCCTGGTCTGGACTTCAAATCCCAGCAGGCCAGGTCCTGACCCCTCCCTGGGGGTGGGGTCAGGATCACTCCCCAGGGTACTTAAGTGATCCCCAAAAAGAAGAACACCGTGGTCTCCCTTTCTTCCTCCCAGGGGTCTCCTTTCTGCAGCTTCCCGGTTTCCCTGGGGCCACCCAAGAGTGCAGATCTCCCATTAAACATGGATATTTCTTAATTTGGCTTGTTTTGATTTGGCTTGATTGGGAATTTTTGCATCATCAGGAAATATTCCAAACAGGTAGCCAGGACTGTGGCTCCCAGTGGTGAGCTGGGTACAGTGTATTGAACCATGGTCTCTTGTAAGTAATTTTTAAAAAATGGATGGGTTTTTGACAGCTAGCTGTGTGATCTTCCAGAGTTTGTTGAAGTTAACAACTTTTCCCAAGACCATCTCCATACCCTGAAGGAGGAAATGGACCATGATGTCCTACTTCTGTCAGCAGTTTTGACCTGGTTTATAATCCCAATATGGTGCATGGCCAATTCCCCAAACAGGGACTGTATTGTTGACTATGTGAGTCTTGTCTGCTTACTGTCTAGCTGCTGCCTGAATTCTACTTCACTCTTCAGGCATGAGAGTAGAGGCCTGGATGGCATAGAGATTATGCCAGGTTAAATCATAGGCCTGAGACAGATAGTGAACCTCTTTAATATAAACAGAAAGATTAGCAGAGAAGGAACCCAACCGCTTTTCTAATTGTGTGAGGTCTGGAAATATAGAAGGAAATGTGGGCTTTAAGGATACCATCAGCTCCACCTACATCCTGGAGGGTGAAGAGAAGGTCAGGTACGTGGTGAGATCTGGTACAAGAGGAGACATAGAGTGATTGGGAGGGGTTAGGCCACTACGTAGGAGTCTGTGAGGTAGCTTGAGGCAGGGAAAGGTTGGGAGGGGCAGTAGGAGGATGGAGAGAGGAGTAAGGTGGGTAAGGAGGAAGAAGTTGGTCTTCAACCTACTCTTTGGCTGGGGAGGGAGTAAGAAGGGGTGAATAGGTGGAGGATGTTGTCTCACAGGAGCGGGTTAGGTAGTCAGGATTTGAGGGAGCGAGGGAGGGGCTAAGGTCTCTGGCATCATGGTCATGGTAGAATTTTCAGGGTCCCAAATCCCAGATAGTCAGGAATCTGAAGGCACCATGACACTGGTGACTAAAACTGGTGCTGTAAGAACCTGGCTACTGAGGGAGCGACAGGAGCTCAGTGCTCAGAAAACAAGGACATATGAGAGTTCTGCCCACTTATCCATCAGGGAGGATGGAAAATTTAAGTTTCCTCCAGTGGCCATCGTGTCTTTTTGTCTAGGTCATATCGAGCCAGATCCTAGTGCATAAAGAGATTAGCCATTTGGGATAGATGGTATTGAACAGTCCCAATTGATAAAGATTTTGTAGAAGGCAGTCCAGGTATGATAGACGATCTGGCTTCAAATTGCAGGCACCCATTTTTACAAGTCTATGCCAGGCATTGGGACTCATTCAAAACCTACCACAGTGCATCCACTGTGATAAAACCCTTGAGTCAAAAATACAGAGGGGTTTGAGGATTCTGTGGGCAGACTTCCCCATTCAACAGAACCCAATGAAAGAGAGGAGAGACTTGCCACTTTTAGTCAGGTCAGGAATCTGGTGCAGGTCAACAGACTGCTCAACAATGAGTAGGCAGTGGAGAGCACTGGTGAGAAGGGCATTTTCCAACACATAGCCTTGGATTAGTGAGAGAAAACAGCCACCCGGTGGAACCTCCAGATGTAAAGATGTTTCGGCCCAATAAACCTCTCTGCCAACACAATAATCCAAATCAGACCAAAGCAAAAAGTTTTAATAGGTTTAATAGGTGCCAGCACTCCTGGGTGGTCCTCTGGGAAAACACAGAGAGGGGGAAGAAAAACCAGAAAAACCACATGTTTGTTTTCTGGGGGGCAGTTTAAATAACCTGTGGGAGTGCTTGTTACCCTCCCTGGAGAGGAGTCATTGTTTGGCAAGCTTTCTTGGAAGTGGAGTTTGGACTGAGGCAACTCCCAGGGGAGGGATCTTGAAATTGAACTTTCCATTAAACTTTCGAAAATGAATGTCAGGGACTCAAGTGACACTTCAAACCAAACAAGAAGGACCTATAAATCGTTAGACATGCAGACCATTTGAATCTTATATTAAAAGCACATCCTTAGGAAAGAAAGTGACAAAATCATAAAGAGAACAAAATGAACTATATCCAAAATCATTGTCTTAAGAATGCATACAAAATTTTTAGCTCACATGTGTAAGTACTACATATATTAGACGTTAATGATTTCTAGATGCAACTTATTTGAAGGGCTCATTAGTATGTAAAAATATATATGAACTGTATCACAAAAGAATATATGTAATATCCAAAGCACAATATCATTTATAAAAGATTAGAAATAATCACTGTCAGTCTATTTTATCTGAAATGTCACTGAAACAGACTACATTAAAATATTTATATAGCATTGAATTACTTCAGAAACACTATAGGGTTTTTAATGTCAATAATATACACGTTCAATATGCTCCTAGCAGTAACATATCTGGTGACATGAATGAATTTAACTGGCTTCACTGCTCAGGTGCTTCATGTGGCTCTTCCATGCTAACTCAACACAGGGTTGTTAGGTTTTATGATGCCCATATTGCTTGCAAATTGTTGAGCAGAGAATCCCTCTCTTGCGATGCACCTCAACTTGTTGAAATTTGCCAATGATTCTGTCTTTTAATTGGTCTCTGAATTACCAGGCTATCCTCTTCTGATTGAGTTTACTGTCTATAACTCCAAAGTTGTAATGGCAGTGTAGCGCCATTGGACATAAAACAAACAAACAAACAAAAAACTACCCATGCTGACCTCATCATAAGTTAGTCTAAAAAGCTCATGAATGGAGAATGTGTATCTGAATTTATCTGAGATATTTGTCCTCCTCTTATCTATTTTAATCAACCTGTAGAAGACTGGTCTGACAATCAGTAGTTTACTCTCTATGTAAATACCCTAGTGAGGTAGGGATTAATGCTAATAATCCATGTAAAGCAGTAAGGAAAGGAAATAATTTATGTGTGTGTAATAGGTGTGATAGTTTGATGCTGTGTGTTGAAATTGGTGGGATTGTGTATAAGAAAGAGAGAGAGCAGAAATACTTTTCATTTTTTTATTGTTTATATGGAGCTATATATTTTTCTCTGATCCCCTTCCTTCCTCCTCTCTCTTTCTACTCTCCTCCATGATCTCAATGCTCCCAATTTACTCAGGAGATCTTGTTTGTCTCTACTTCCCATGTAGATTAGGTCCATGTATATCTTTCTTAGGGTTTCTTTATTGTCTAGGATATCCGGAGTTGTAAATTGTAAAACCAGAAAGGCTGGTTTTATTTTGCTTATGTTAAAAGGCCACTTAAGGGTGAGTATATATTATATTTGTATTTCTGGGTCTGGATTTCCTCACTCAATATGATGTTTTCTAGATCCATCCGTTTGCCTGCAAATTTCAAGATGTCATTATTTTGTTCTGCTGTGGAGTACCTCATTGCATAAATGTACCAAATTTTCTTTATCCATTCTTCCTTCCAGGGACAATTAGGTTGTTTCCAGGTTCTAGCTATTACAAATAATGCTGCTATGAACATAGCTGAGCACAAGCCCTTGTGATATGATTGGGCATCCCTTGGGTACATACCAAAAGGAACAGTATTGCTGGATCTGGATGTAGTTTGTTTTTTAACTTTCTGAGAAATCACCATATTGATTTCCAAAGTGGCTGTAACATTTTGCACTCCCACCAGCAATGCGGGAGTGTTCCCTTTACCCCACATCCTCTCTAACATAAGCTACAAGCAGTGTTTTTGATCTTAGTCATTCTGACAGGTATAAGATGGAATCTCGGAGTTGTTTTAATTTCCATTTATCAGATGATTAAGGATGTTGCCCATTTCCTTAAGTGTGTTTCAGTCATATAAGATTCATCTGTTGAAAGTTCTCACTTTAGGTATGTACCCCCAGTTTTACTGAATTATTTGCTGGTCCCTATTCAACAAATGGTGCTGGATAACTAGATATCAATATTTAGAATCATAAATACTGATCCATATCTATTTCCATGCACAAAACTCAAGTCTAAATGGATCAAATACTTCAACATAAATCCAGCCACATTGAATCTCATAGAAAAGAAAGTTGGAAAAATACTTGAATGCAGTAGCACAGCAGACCACTTCCTAAATATAAAATAGCACAGATATTGAGAGCAACAATAAATATATGGGACTTACTGAAACTGAGAAGCTTCTATAAAGCAGAGTATGGCCAACAAGACAAAACAGCATCTTACAGAATGGAAATGGAAAAAATCTTCACCAACTCCATATCAGATGGAGGGCTAATCTCTTAAATACACGAAATCTTTTCACTTTTGAGACAAGGTCTCACTAGGTAAGCCTTAATTGCCTGGCCTCTTTTTCCTTCAAAGTACTGGGATTTAAAGGAATGCACCACTATACCACTCTAAAGATTTTACTCTTAAGGTCACAAATGAGACATAACACACTAATCACTTACTAATATTGTTATAAAGATAAGAACTTAGGGGAAAATTTAATATGGTTTTCCATTAGCAAAATAGCAGTATTTTGTTCTTTTCTCAGGACTGTTTCCTAATCAATCTTGTGTTTTTTTTTTTCCAAGTGGCCAATGCCATGTGTGAATTCCTTATTCTGCATTGGGCTTTAAAGTCAATTAGAAGTTTATTAGTTATTCTATAACGCTCATGCCATTTTTGCATCAGCAAACTTATCTTTCGGGTCCAGTGGTCAATTATATCTTAAATGATTCAGAACTACATAAGATTATTGAATATTTTCCCTAGTAGCACATACAGAAACTTTCAGCATTATGTAAGTGAGCCTATACACTTGTAGCTTCCAAGTCTTGGTCATTGCATTTTCCCATATCTTATAATGCAGATATGTGCCATCTTCAGCACAAGGAAGTTTTCATCACGTTCTGAAGGGTAATCAACAGCAATTTCAATACCCTGTAATGTTTGGCAGTTATCTATTGGATTTCACTGATCAACAACTTGAAATGTAAATGATATTTTGCCCTTGGTTTTTTATTTGAAAGCCAGTGGTATCTGGTATACTTATTTAACTATAAGTATATACAGATATATGTGTGTACACTTTAGAAAGTAAATAAATTAGTGGATCTCTCAAGCCTTCCCTGAGAATCTTTTTTTTGCAATAAATGGTGATTAATATATAGAGACTCTTACCTGGTCAACATGCTTAGAAGAGGCTACACAGTGCTCAGCTCTAACTAGTTTATTTATATTACCCTGCTTCTGTGAAGAGCTCACAAATTATTATGGAAGATTGGAAAGATTTTTAAAGTAAGAAACAGTGTATGGTGTCTATAGCAAAACATTATTTCCTGGGAAAGTAAAGGTCATTCCACAAATGAATTCATGATGACTATGAATGCATGGACCAGATCAAGAAGCCAAACTCCTAGCATGGTAGGTTATGGTAGTTTGAATAAAAATGCCCCCATATGTCCCTAGTGTGTGGCACTGTCATGGGACTTCACTCTGTATGCTGTGAATATGTTTTATTGCTTTTGGTTAATAAAGAATCTGCTTTCAATCAATGGCTTGACAGAATATAGTCAGGATAGAAAAGGCATATAGAGAGAGTAGGTGGAGTCAGTGAATTGCCATGTAGCCACCAGAGGAGAAAGAGATGAGCTGATAGCCGAAACATTGCTGGTAGGCCATGAGCCTCATGGTAAAATATAAAATAATAAAAATGAGTTAATTTAAGATGTAATAATTAGTTGGAAATATGCATAAACTAATAGGCCAAGCAGTGATTTAATTAATACGTTTTCTGTGTCATTATTTTGAATCTGGGCAGTTGGAAAACAAATGAGCAGCCTCTGACAACAGATTGGTGTGCCATCGTGTACCTGCTAAATCCACATAAAACCTGAGAAAGCTTAAAAAGGAATTCTAGACACAAAAGAACAAATTTAATCATGGCTTATTGGTAGCAGCATTTTCTCAGGTGGGCTCTGTTTGCTAGAAGCAAGCAGAGGCATGGGTTTTTTAAGAAAAAGGTTCCTGACTCAGCTTTAGCAGTAAAAATTACATGACTTTTTAAAAAATGGTGGCTTTCTGGTTCACCAGCACAAATGCCTCTGACTCTTCCAGGACGTCCTGCTATGGAGCATTTAAAAGGGGTTGTGAGCAGCATGTTACAAACTGCTTGATGGAACCACACAGACCCACTGTATTCCTGGACCTAGGACAGTGTGCATGACTCACAGAGGCCATGAACAGAACTCAGCCATGTTGGACTTGGCAGAGCCAAAAGGCAAAACTAGCCATGCCTGCTTAACATAAAAAAACCAAACAACAAACAAACAAACAAAAAAACACTTCTGGTCTGGTCAAAAGATAATTACCAGTATACAATAAAGAAAAATGAAAAATCCAGATGTAAAAGAGCTCTAAATGGTTGAGAGAAAGGAAAAAGAGTATAGAAAGTTATGATATAAAAGAGTACAGACAGTAATAGGTTAAAGGAGTAAGGATAATAAATTAAATATTACATGTGTAGAAAAATAATAGACTAAGAAAGATAAGACTTGTAAAGATGGAATATACACATAGAGTCTGGATTGTGTAGATTAATGTGTTTTCTTTGAATTTTTGACTGTGAAAGAGCTAAGTACAGAGAGACATTTCATTGTATAGGCTGATAAGCAATACCAATTTCTGTTTTAAAGGTACCTTGATTTCAAAATTTGGTCTAAGAATATGTTGCTTTAGAAAAGAGGTCTACTTCTGTTTTCACAGAGGATGAGAACCTACAGGTTCCTTACAGACTAGTGTGGTTTGATATAACAAGCCCCCTGACAGTTCACTGTGAACACACTCAAAAATTACTTCACCTAAAAAAAAAGCAAGAAGCAGTTTGGAGAGAATTATGTCCAAATTCCCTGAATAATCGATTGTAAATGTTTGCTTACTTTTGAAGAGGATAGAATATAGATATAAATAATTTGCATTGGTATGAATCTTGTTTTATGGATATAAATTTAAGATAAATTTTTATATGTATATTTCTGCTCTTGATTAAGATATTGTGTTTGTGCAGCTCATTTAAACTTGCAAAGTATAATCAAGAAATATAGATTAATAGAGTATCATCGCTAATAGTCAAGCCTATAGTCATGTTAGTTAGGTTTTCTACATGTACAAAGATATATTTTAAAAGGATAGATATTCTCCAGATCTTTCAAAATCTATAGCATATGGCATTTGAAATGTTTTAAGGAATTAGGACTTTCTATGACAATGACATATGTGCTCCTGACAGCACCAATCTACTTCAAGAGGATGATGAGCATCAAAAAGGCTCTTATGGAGTTTGTTGGCTATTTGGGCAAGAAACCGCTTGTTTTGGACTGCTTGATGCCATGCTGTGTGAGCTGGACATGTGAGACCCATGGAGAAATGACTGCAGAACTTGCCTAAATGTGAAATGGTCCTTCAAGGCTCCTACTTCATGAAAGAGCCTGCAAGACATTCTACAGGACACAGAAGAAAGTGACTGACAAACAGCCAATATAAGTGGAATTGTCTTTGAAATTTCCTGTTTCATGGAAAAGTCTGCTGGATACTATGGGCCTATAGGCTGAAGATAGGTATCCATAAGATTACAGAAGAACTTTGGACAACTGTACAGGCAGTAAGATGGCTCTGTCAATTCTAGAGTTTTGAAAGTTACTTACAATGCACTTCCTGTTTACTTATGTAATATTATATCCTTCTGGAGTCTTTGATAGAGTTGAAGAAAAGAGTTGTAGTTATAGTTTCCCTTAGTTATGATAAAAGGTAAAGTAAATATAAATATTGTGATTCTTGCTTGATATCTGTTTTATTATATGGAAATTAACTATGTTAAAGTTAAAACGTTCTTTTTTATTTAGACAGAAAAGGGGAGGTGATGTGGGATTTCTGTCTGTATTCTGTGAATATGTCTTATTGCCATTGGTTAAAAAAAAAGTTGCTTTCGGTCAATGGCTTAACAGAATACAGCCATGCTGGAAAAGATATATAAAGAGAGTAAACAGAGTTAGTGAAAAGCCATGTATCTGTCAGAGGAAAAAGATGTGAGCTGTCATGTTAATTTGGGTATTCTATTGTTGCAATAGGTCATGGCCCCATAAATTCACTGCAATATTTGCTACATATGGCCTTAGTTTTCCTATTTGTCCATCTGGACCTATACAATTGACCCATCTCATGCTTTGTCTTACTCGAGATAGGGTTTCAATTCCTAAGAACTGAATATCTACCTCCTGAAGAGGCCAATGCGGATGCCAAGATTCTGGAGTAATGATACTTACATCCGCACCTGTGTCCAGTAAGCCAGTAATAAATTTGCCATTTACACACACTCTTAGCTGTGGTCTTTGTTCATTTATAGAAGTCTGCCAGAATATCCGTTTACTCTGTCCTCTTTGATTTCTTGATTCATTCACCACATTTAACTCATCCTTCAGGCCATTATTGCTTTTAACAGCAGGCAAGGGGCATTCTAATTTCCCTGAAGAGGCAAGTTCTCTGCAGTGATCGGGAATGACTGGACCACATTTGCCATGGGGGCCTTTGAGAGGCCCCCTATTGAGTTTCCCGATAGCAACGGGTTGCCCTGTTTATCTCTTGTTGACCTACACTCATTCGTCCAATGCCTGCCCTTTAAACATCTCCTACATAAACCTGAAGACTGAGTCCTCCTATTCCTGTTATTCCTAGAAGAGGCATTATTCCTGGAATTCCATTGTCTGCAGTCCCTTTTCATGTGTCCCATTTTGCCACAATGAAAGCCTTTTGTAATCTGATGTCTCCTTTTACCTTTGGAAATTGCTTCTTGCACCCATGTTTCATTGCCATAATCAAATGTATCAACATTTATTGTATGTAAAACCCATTCATCCAAAGGCGCTGATCTGAGTTTTAAAGGCCCCAGGATCCTTTTGCATTCTACATTGGCATTCTCATAAGCCAAAGACTCAATTACTATATTTCTTGCTTCTGGATCAGGTATCCCTATTTGTACAGCCTTAGTTAGTCTTTGTAAAAAATCACTAAAGGGTTCTCTCTGACCCTGTTTGACCCTGATACACGATTCTACTCTCTGACCTGAGTCTTGAACCCTGTCCCAGGCCCTTAGAGCTGCTGTAGCACATATGGATAAAATGTTTTCATCATAAAGAGCTTGTTCCTGAGGATCAGAGTAAAGTCCTTCCCCTAGAATTTGATCTAGAGAAACCTCAATTCCTTTCTCTGATTCTTGTTGTTGTACAAGTCTGGCCTCTTGTTTGAATAGGCATTTGAAATGCCATAAAGGTCCATTCTCTAGGACAGCTGACGTGAGCTGGTTCCAATCTTGAGGGGTAGCCCTGCTACTCAGAGCCCAGGATTTTAACATCTCCCTAACAAAGGATGAATGTAGTCCATAATTCACAATTGCTTGTTTAAATTCTTTCAGATCATTCATACGTATAGGCTCCCATGTATGTTCTTTAATGACCTTAGGGTTTTTGGAGCCGGTTATCTTTTCTGATGTTATTACTGGAAAGGCAGGTATAACTCTACGTAGACTGAGAATTTTTTGAGGTGAATGTTGCCTTTCTACCTTTTGCTCCTGTTCATCAGAGTCTATGATTTCCTCAATCTTAGTAAATCTGCTCACAATTGCCTTCTGTAAGTCCTGAATCTCCTGTCCAGTATTATGCTCCAAAGCCTTCATTAACGATTCTAAGACATGGAGCTTGTCTGTCAGAGACACCATTTCTTCCTTGAACACAATCCTCATGGCATGTACTGTGCCTTCTTGTATGGAAATCCTGTCAATTAATCTATCATACCCTTTTGATAAAGTCCGATTTTCACATTCAATGGTTATAATCCTCTCAGCTATTGTTTCAGGACTTATAGTCATGGACTGGAGGTTGCGAGTCATTTTAGTTGTCCCCTCCTCCAGAACAGTGAAGCTCCCTTCTAAAGAAGCAATATCAGACTGTACCTTCTTGATATTTTGGTCAGTCGACCGACTCATATCAGAAAAAGATCTAGTCTCCTCCTTGAAAACTCCAAACTCTGATCTAGTCTCCTGCTTGAAAACTCCAAACTCTGATCTAGTCTCCTCCTTGAAATCTCCAAACTCTTTTTTGAGGAGGTTGGTATCAGTCTGAATTGTTCTTAAGGCTTTAATCTCTGCCCTCAGCATTGTAGATTCAGTCTGTAAGGACTGTATCTTTCTTATAAAATAGCTAAACACCAGAAAAGCGACAGATCCCAGGAATAACAAAGTAAGAGGAATATCAGAGACATCCTTCAGAATGTCCTCCATAGCGCAATTAAAAAAAAAAAACATTGAACTTTTGGATAGTACAGGCTCAGGCTTTTCATGTTACACTGTCAGCTGGAACTTGGTCAGTAGGCCACAAACATAGTGGAAAAATATAAAATAATAGAAATGGGTTAATTTAAGATATAAGAGCTATCTAGAAATATGCATAAGCTTACTAGACCAAGGAGTGATTTAATTAATACAGTTTCTGTGTAGTTATTTTGAGTCTGGGCAGCTGGAAAACTAATGAGCAGCATCTGATAACATGGCAATGTTAGGTGTGGCCTTGTTGGAGGAGGTGTGGCACTAGGATTGGGTGGTAAGATCTCAGATTCTCCAGGATAGCCTAATGACTTAGTCTTTTCCTTCAGTCTATGGTACTGACTATAGAACGTTGAGCTACTTCTCCAGAACTGTGTGCCTGCAAGTTGCCATGCTACCTGATATGACAGCAATGAATTAAACCTCTTTTTGAGGGACAACTGACCCTGCTTTTACTTTTTCAGCTAAATATAATGTTAAATTTGTATTATTTCTATATTGTTTCTTATGATATTTTTCTTCTCTAATTATATCCCCAGCTACTTATGGTTTTGACTTGCTATTCCTCTATAATCTTATTTGCACCTCATAACCTGCTTACATTGTTTCATCACATGTTTCAAGAACTAGTTTTCAGTCAAACCAACATTTGCTTTTCCCAGGATCATAAAAATAATTTGTTACTAATTGCAAAATTCTGTTTTTGTAATCACTTCCTTGCTTGACATAAAAAAGCTCCCCTGTTTTTGGTAAGTGATACTTCACTTTCTGCTTCAGAGGAGGTTGCAAGTTTGACCTGGCCATAAAATAAAATTTTTAACTATGCATCATTTGGTGTTTGCTCCTGGTTTTCAACACAATAACATTTGGATGACTGGTCCTGGGGCAGGAACTGTCAAGGTGCAGCCACTGAGAGATGTTCCTCAGTCCAGGCCCTTCTTCCTTGCTACAGATCTAGATCTCTACCAGGTTGTAAGGTAAGAGTTGTTTCAGTGTCTTGTCAAGACCACCTGTGAACTGAGTTTTTTCAATTAATTTTTGGCAATTTGGACTTGGTTAAATTCAGATTATCTCTGTTTTCCTATATTTGTCTGGTTCACGATGTGGACTGAAGTATAACTTTTGTCACTAGTCAATTAACCTCCCAACTTTTCTCCCCTCTTGATTGCATATTAAATAATGTCTCTGATTTTAGTAAGCCAAGCTGTAGGATTTGGCTTCCGTGTAAAGCCCCTAGGTTTCAGACAGTCTACTAATCTGGGCAGCATCCCTCCTCAGGAGTAGACTGTAATCTTAGATCTCACTGGATATTCACAGCAGCATCTGTACTGTGTCCTTCCTAGTTAACTTCCTTATATTGTTACATGGAAAGATTTACTTGAGTGTCTTTCCCTCCTGGGCTAAGAAATACTGTTCATTCAGCACCAACTAATCACTACCTACAGCTCTTTCCAAACTTGATTGTCCTGATCCACAACTTTTGCTGCAAGTTTCAGGTGTTAAGTGCCTCTCCAGTATTCTTCAGAGTCCTAAGGAGGAGATGGGCTCTACTGCCTTTTTAAGGACTCATGCTTCAGGACTTTCCCTGTCTCCCTAGATAGCCCATGATTCACTGATGCTGGTACTTCATGTGAAGTTGAAACTTCTCCTTCCCATCTCTCTTTCTAGCCTTGGTTCTTCTTCCCTACTTCCCCTCTGGGAAGTTGCCACCTCCCTGTCAGGTGATGCATTAGAAGATGGATGATCCTTTCTTGTCTATGCTCCTTCCTCTACCATTGATTTCTATAATCAGAAAATGTAGAATCATTCTTTTTCTGAGGACTCCAAATGGCTAATAGATTTATAAAACATAATTAGTAAAAATTCAGAGAGAAAAATTAGGGTTCAACCTGAAGTTCCATAAAGCAAAGCAGTCTGCCTCTGGCTCTTACCCCAACTTCAGTCCAAAATTGCAATCAGAATGAACCCGAATCTGAGAGCTGTTTCCTCCCATTTTATAATCCTCTCTAGGAGTTGGATTAAAGGTGTGTACCACTGCAATTAAAGGAATGCACCATCCAGTTTCTATATCAATTACTGTGGCTACTGAGATTAAAGGTGTGTATTACCACTGCCTGGTCTATAAGGCTCACCAGTCGGGCTGTTTTACTTTCTGATCTTCAGGAAATCTGTATTTATTAAAATTCAATTGAAATGCCATAATAGATTTCCTCAGTTCTATCTTCATCATTATCAGTCCACCTGGGAGGGTTATCATGAGCTACTGGAGATCCTCCTCGCCACTCAGGAATGATTCTGTGTCTTGAAAGATGCACTCCCTGGGTTCAGATGGATTGCTCTCACAAAATAATACTAACATTGAGGACACCTTTCTTCTATCCATGGTGGCTGGGACTCTAACACCTTGGAGGAATCTCAGTCTTTGGCCAGGTATTGTCAGACTGTTGCAGGGTTTGAGGGCAACCATGCCAATCTTTAAAGGGAATAAGACTATCCAGATGTGTGATGAGTCTCTAGTAGCTTTAGTGGACAAACTCTAGCAGACCTACCACTTCTATTTACCCACTAGCTGAGAGGCACCCTAGAATCAGAAGGTCTTTAATATTGCCATCGTTCCTCAATCAACCCCTGGCATAAGGAGAAAAGTACAAAAATTAGAAGGATTTGAAGGAAAGTTGACAACTGAGCTAGTGGAGGCAGATGGTATTTTTAGGAAGGGAAACCCCATCTCGAGTGCAAGGGAAGAAAATGGAAAAAGTCTTTGTCACAGTTTTGTGAAAAAAAATTTGACCAGCAA
This sequence comes from Myodes glareolus, assembly GCF_982192425.1. Taxonomy (NCBI): domain Eukaryota; kingdom Metazoa; phylum Chordata; class Mammalia; order Rodentia; family Cricetidae; genus Myodes; species Myodes glareolus. Next base: position 9,309,815 of record NC_142050.1, read on the forward strand.
TGATTCAAAAATAGAGGGAAAAAGCTTCCCTTAAAAACTGGAATAAATCATTGATTAGAAAAAGTATCAATGTGCATATTGCAAGGAGAAAGGACATAGAAAGAACAAATGTCCCCACTGGAAAATGAAGGAGATCCTCATCTTAGCTGCTGCCAAAGAATGATGGGAACATGGCTTTTTCCTTAATTTCTGGGAGTCAGTGGTGATGTCATAAATAAAAGAGAAGGTTACACAGTGTCTGACAGATACTAGGGCCATTATATCAGTCTTAATTGAACCCCTCAGAACTGTTACAAATAAATAAAATTAAATGATCATTCAAGGGTCCACAGACAAACCCTGAGTATACCCTCAGACACAGACCCGGATCACAGACTTGGTCAATGGTGCTGTGATTCAGTTCTTTCTTCTAGTACATAAATGCCCTCCTCTTCCTGGTAAGAGACCTTTTACACAAATTAAAAGTTCAAGTTACCTTCACTGGGGACTTAATAGGCTTGACTGTTCAGCCTCTAACCATTTTCTCAACTTTTACCTCTCTGAAGAATATCAATTCCTGGAAAACTGCAAAGACACTACTTCTTCATTGTTAGAACAACAGAAAATTATATTCAAAAAGCTTGGGCAGAGACAAATACACCCAGGTTTCCAAAGCAGTAGCCTTCCATGCTAATCCAATTAACCAATTCTGTCTAACTTGTATTGCATAAATCTTCAAGCTAGACAAGATATTGTGAAACATATCAACCATCTCTGGAAGTCCAGAATTCTTGTTCCTTGTCATTCCCCTTAGAGTAACCCTCTTTTGCATTTTCTAGAGCTTACTTCTTGTGAATTTTACCAAGTTTACAACTTAAGGGAGATCAAGAAATGGGTATTTATTATCATCCCATCATGCTTAACCTTTATACTCTACTCAGTAAACTGGATCCTAATAAAAAGATTTATACTGTTTTGATCTGAAAGATGCCTTCTTCTTGTTGCTCCCTGTCAAAGTGAACCAGCCTGTGTTTACTTTTGATTGCACAGGCACAGATGGGTAATTAACCTTCATTGGTCAATTAACTTGGACATGACTGCCGCAGGGATCCTGAATTCACCAACTCTGTTTGATGAAACCCTGAGGAGAGACATGGTCCCTTACCTGAGGTCATACTTATAGGAAATATTGTCACAATATGCTTATGACCTGTGACTTACAGAAGATACTCTGGAGGACTGTGCACAAGCCTCTAAAATCTTATTAGAGGAATTGGACTTGTTGGGTTTCAAAGTTTCTGCCAAGAAAGCATAGGTTTGCCTGAACACTGTCTCCTACCTTGGAGACTAGATTCATGATGGCAAGCACTAATCATTTCTGTCAGTGTCCCCACAGACTGTTCCTGCTGTACAACTCTCACCCACATTCAGACGGTCTAGTTTAGTCCCATGCTGATTCTCCTGCTGTCAGTATTGAACCAGTGTGCTCCCATTAGCTCACGTAAGCTATTTTAGTAGGTATCCCCATCATGATCTTTACCCCTTTGCTCATATTATTGTTCTTCCCTCTCCTTTACTGGATTTTGGGAACACAGCCTAGTGCTTCAAAGGGATTTCTTTACCCAAATCTAAAAAAAAATTGCTCAAGATATTGTGGGAAAATAAAAGGCTTGGTCTCAAACTCAACAATCCCCAAAGTTTTCTTTTTCAGGGCAACAAGTGAGATGCCAAGTCCCAGGAGAGATGTGAGAATTGGACTTCACAGAAATAAAAGACAGACAATATGGTTACTATTACTTGTAAGCCTTCATAGATACTTTCTCAGATTGAGTAGAGACTTTTGTCACCATAACTGAAAAAATCTCAGAGTATAGTTAAAAGAATACTAAATGTATATCCTGTGCCTGTGAAAACCTGGCTCCTTGAGTAAACAAAGACACTTATTGAATTCCAGATGATAGCAGGAAAAACTGGGGGTATAGCATATAGGAGCCCTGTCCAGGTTACAGTCAAAATGGAATAAGTGTTGTATGGCAGACAGGACAAATATGGGGACTTTGAACCTATGCCCTAAGAAGGGACTATGTGATTCTGTTCAGTACCCAGATATTTACAACTTCCACCACTAAGCCCTTAGATCCTATTGGCTCAATAAGGTGTTAAAGCCCTTTCCAACTGAGGCAATAATTCAAACACCTTGAAGCTAGGACAAGACTTGCCATGACTGTTTGCAGCCCCATTATTCCATTCCTGACCCCAATATGTCTGGTTTCCATAAGCCTTTGCTGTATGACTATAATTTCCTTAATTCTACCATTCCCAATGTGATCACTCTCTGTTGTTTACACTTATACCCTAGACCTCCCTACTATATGGGACTGCAGCCCAAATAGAATTTGGGAATAAGAAGAACCCCTTTAGAAATACAATTGTAAAATGGAAGTTAATCACAATTTATGCTTCTATGTCCCTGGGATCACAAACCCATTCTTACTTTGGGAGGTATAAATGATAAGAATTTCTATCTATATGTTGGACCTTATAACGTCTCCAAATCCAAGTATAAATAACACTGCCACAGAAGCCTCCATTTAAGGATGCTATCTACTGTTTCACGCTCTTATTGTCTAGTACCTCCTGTTTGGTGGAAAGTTACAAGCCCCCTGCCCTGGGAGTCGCCGCAGTCCAACTATGCCTCCAAGAAAGACCACCAAATGGTGTCCCTTCCCCAGGGAGGGTCAAGACCATTCCCGTAGGCTACTTAAACTGCCCCCCCTAGAGAACAAGCACATGGTCTTCTTGATTTTCTTTCCCTGTTCTGTGTTATCCCAGAGAGCCACCCAGGAGTGTTGGCATCCATTAAACCTGAGGCTTTTTTAAAAAAAAAAATCAGCTTGATTTGATCTGATTTGGATTATTGCATCAGTAGAGAGGTTTACTGGGCCAGAAAAACTTAACATCTGAAGGTCCCCCTGAGATAGGATGCTTTTCCCATTCATCCAGGGCTGTGTGTTGGTTAATACCCTTCCTGCCCATGCTCTCTGCCAAGCTAACATCAGCTTCATCTGGATGGGTTCCCCTTTTTCAAGTACATGGCCCTAGTTCCCAGAGCCCAAACATTCGTTGGTTAGTCTGTTGAAATCGTGGCCTGTGTTGGACCCCCAAACTGACTAAAAGTGGTGAAGCAATCCTCGCTGAGGTATTCTTTCTGCTTCAAAACTATATAGGTGTTCCATCCTTATGTTTCTGTTTCCTCTTGCAACATCTGCTAATCTAAATGGTCCTAAATGGGGCCACCTGTGTGCTTCCCTGGCTTCTGCCACCTGTCTACACCAGGATTATTACGTTGGTCAGCTGACACAGGTTCCTCAAAAACAGTTTTATTTGTCTGTCTGTTAAAATAATATGGCCACACTGTGCTTTTATGTCTATGTGTGAATGTGTATTTATTTCTGTAGTATGCTTGTCTTATATCTGTGTGTGTATGTTTCCAACTTTTAAGAACTATAAAACTTATAACTCCAGATTGCAACAGCTCTAGAAAAATATAAGCACATGGGTAGCTGCCATTTTGACCTCAGCTCCATCTTTGGTAAGAGTACCTACACGTGTTGGACCTACCAAGGAGACATTCCGCCTATAATATTCTTACGCTTTCTAAAATAATCCTTTTAATCTTCTTAAATTTATTAGCATTGGTAAGTTATAACTAATTGGGTAAAGTACAGGTCTAAGTTCAATTTATATGTCTAATTTAGATATAATTAACAGGTAATGGTACCCAATTCTCAAGTGCCTTTATAGATCTGAGAGTATGGCGTTTAACAAAAGAGCCTCTAACACAGAGACATTGCCAGCTCCTTCAGCATCCTATAGCTCTTCAAAGAAGATACATGGTTACAAGAGACCTTCCACCCACACAGCAAAAAGTGACCTTCCACATCTTTAGCCTCCTGGATGCTACACCTGAGGATCAATCATCTCATCCTGCCAAGATAGGTAGACAAAATCTTCCTCTTCATAAAAATATTTTTGGGCCTCTTCTACTCAGCAGCTAATGCCAAGCACTGTCTCCAAAGACTACAGAAACACTTGGAATTTCCTGTGTAGCTAAAAAACAGAACTGTCTCATTTCTGCTTGTTTGTCCTGCCTGGATCTCTCTAATGGCATTTGATGACTTAAGGTACTGGTACTCATTCCTTATTTGTTAAGTTTCCTGCTAAAAAATACAAACAGGAGTGCCTCTTTCATAGGCTTCATAGTTCAGGATTTAAATGTATCTTAAAAGATCCAGAGTTCCTAATTCCCTTTAGTTGTCTTCTAAAATATTCCTGTTCCAGTTGTCTTACAGATACCTGCAGGTTCCTAAAAAAAAGTTTTCATGTTGTATCAAAAATCAGGTCTGAAAAAAAAAAACTTAATAGTTCAAACCCACCCATTTTCAAGTATATTTTACAAGTCACTCCTACTGTCTGGGTCAAGACCAACTTACAGAGGGCCTTCCTGACAATGCTAACACCTGCACCAGCTCCTGGGACTTCACCATTTGTACCAACTCTCCTGGCTCCAAAGGACATCTAACAACTAAAATCTTGTTTTTAGAAGGGCATATCTGCTCTCATGTCTCACTTATTCACCCGTGCCTCTCCTGTACAATGAGGGAACTTCTCTGTCCCAATTTTTTTTTCTGACAGTTAATGACCTTTTCTATGGCTAGCCCCATTCATAGGGCTAAGAACAAAAATATTTTTTTTCTCCTATGCACCTGCTTTCTCATCTCCCCCACCCCCAAACAAACACCTGAGGTCTCCAAGATAGCAGAAGAACAGATGGTCCTCCAGCCACGTCTCTCGCTGAACGTGACCCCATCAACTCCAAATGCTCCCCTCTCCCACATTACCACATACCCACAGGAAATTGCCAGTAGACACCAATTTATCCAAGGGGAAATGTTTGGTTGAAAGTGTTACCTCAGCCCCTAACATCCTTATCCAAAAAGCGTCTGGAATGTTTGGTTGGATGCATCAACCCAGCCCCCTGGCATCCATATATACAAGGAGTCTGGAATGTTTGGTGGAAAGTTCCAAGCCCCCTCCCCTGGAAGTTGACACAGTCCAGACTCCACTTCCAAGAAAGCCTGCCAAACAGTGACCCCTTCCCTAGGGAGGGTCAAGAGCACTCCCATAGGTTATTTAAAATGCTTCCCAGAGAACAAACATGTAATCTTTCTGGGTTTCCTTCCCCCTCTTCATGTTTTCCTGGAGGGCTACCTGTGAGCTCTGGCATCCATCAAAGCTGGGCCTTTTAAAATTCAGTTCGATTTGTTCTGATTTGGATTATTGCTTTGGCAGAGAGGACTACCAGGCCAGAAACACTTAATACCTCCCAAGGGAACTTGGTTTGCATGTATATCGGTTCTAATTCCCTTCATCAATCCCTTCGTTCTTTTTTTTAAATTTTTTTATTTTTTTATTTGTTTCACATACCAACCACAGTTTCTGCTTCCCCCCTCTACTTTTCCCCCCTCCTCCCCTCACCCACCCCATCTACTTCTCAGAAAGGGTAAGGCCTTCCATAGGGAGTCAACAAAGCCTGGCACATCAAATTGAAGCAGGACCAAGCCCCTCCCCACTATATCAAGGCTGAACAAGGCATCTAACCAGATGGAATGGGCTTAAGAACCAACTCCTGCACCACAAATAGATCCTAGTCCAACCAACAAGTGATCCACAAACAGACCAAGCCATACAATTGTCACCCACATACAGAGGACCTAGTTCAGTCCCATACAGGCTTCCTAGCTGTTGGTTCAGAATCCATGAACTCTCAGTAATTGTTAATGTGTGTTTCCCCATCATCATCTTGACCCTCCCTCTTGCTCATTTAATCCATCCTCCCTCTCGTTGATTGGTCTTCCTGAATGTGACCCAGAACTTGGACGTGGATCCCTGCACCTACTTTCATCACTTACTAGTCAAATGTTCTACGATGACAATCAGAGTCATCACCAATCTGATTATAGTAGAAGATCAGTTCAGGCACCCTCTCCGATATTGCTAGCAGTCTTAACAGGGCTCATCCTTGTGAAATTCTGGAAATTTCCCTAGCACCAGGTTTCTCCCAAACTCTATAATGACTCCCTCTATTAAGATAACACTTTCATTGCTATCCCATGTCATCCATCCCGCAAACTGACAATCCATTTCCTTCATGTTCTCATCCCTCCTTGGTACCCCCCTGGTTTACCCAGAAGATCTTATCTATTTAGGTCAATCCATGCCTCTCTCATAGGGTCTTCCTCGTTACTTAGTTTCTCTGGGAATGTGCTTTGTGCCCTGGTAATCCTTTGCTTTAAATCTAATATCCAGTTATGAGTGAGTACATACCTTATTTTTATTTCTGGATCTGGGTTACCTTGCTCAGTATGATATTTTTTCTAGTTCTATCCATTTGCAAGAAAACGTCATAATGTCATTGTTTGTCATTGGGTTTTACAGATGAGTAATACTCTGTTGTATAAATGTATTACATTTTCTCTATCCATTATTTAGTTAATGGGCATCTAGGTTGTTTTCAGGTTCTGGCTACTACAAACAATGCTGCTATAGTATAAAAATACTATTATAAAAAGTGACTGTACAAGTTTACACTCCCACTAGTAGTGAAGGAATGTCATGCTTACTCCACATCCTCTACAACATAAACTATCATCAGTAATTTTGATCTGAAAGCTTCTGACAGGTGTAAGATGGTTTCTCAGAATCATTTAAATTTGAATTACCCTGATGACTAAGAATGTTGTGCAATTCTTTTAATGTCTTTTGGCTATTTGAGATTATTCTGTTGAGAATTCTCTGTTTAGATCTAGTCCCCATTTTTAAATTGGATCCTTTGATATTTTCATGACTGGTTTCTTGAGTTCTTTATGTAGTTAGGAAATTAGTCCTCTATCAGATGCAGGGTTATTAAAAATATTTTCCCATTTTGTAGGATGCTGTTTTGTCTCATTTACCATGTTCTTCACCTTGTATAAAATGTTCAGTTTCAGGAGGTCCAATTTATTAATTGTTGCTTTCAATGTCTGTTATTCTGGTATTATATTTAAGAAGTAATCTCCTGTGACAATGTGTTCAAGACTTTTCCTCATGTTCTCTTCTATTAGGTTTAGTGTAATTAAATTTATGTTCAGGTCTTTGATACACTTGGACTTGAGGGGTTTTTTTTGCACACTGATAGATAATAATCTATTTTCATTCTTCTACATGTCTACATCCAATTATATCAGCACTATTTGTTTAAGATGTTTTCTTTTATCCATCAGATAATATTGGTCTCTTTGTCAAAAATCTGGTGTTCATAGATGTGTAGAATAATGTCAAGGTCTTTGATTAGATTCCTGGTGTGGGAGAACTGTCTGTATCTGTCAATCATATTTTAATAAAATGCTGATTGGCCAGGCAGGCAGTATAGGCTGGAAAGCCAGACAGGAAGTAGGGGTGGAGCAATGAGAACAGGAGAATTCTGGGAAGCAGGGAGGTTCCTCAGCCATTCCTGCACAGACCACCGAAGAGGCAACATGTAAGCTGTCACACTGAGAAAGGTACTGAGCCCATGTGGCTAACATAGATAAGGATAATGGGGTAATATATGTTATAAGAGTTAACAAGAAACCTGACCTAATGGGCCAATCAGTTTATAACCTTATGGAGTCCTGTGTGTGATTTTTCTTTGGACTTGCTGACTTGTTGGGGTGCCGGGAGGGACAGAAACCCCGACAAGCCAGCCTTCATGTTACAGATTCTTTTAACCAATGTGTATGTTTTTATACCAAAACCAAGCAGTTTTTATTACTATGGCTCTATAGCAGAGCTTAAAGTCAAGCACGGTGATGCTTTCAGAATTTCCTTTATTATACAAGATTGTTTTTGCTACTCTGCAGTTTTGTTTGTTTGTTTTGCTTTTCCATGTAAAAGTGAATATTGTTTTTTCCAGGTTTGTGAAGAATTACGTTGGAATGTTGATGGGGATTGCATTGAATCTGTAAATTGTGTTTAGCAAGATAGCCATTTTTTTGCTGTGTTGATCCAAGAACATCAGAGATCTATCCATTTTCTCACATCTTCTTCAACAACTTAAAGTTCTTGTAAAAATGACCTTTCACTTATTTGGTTAGAATTGCCCCAGGACATTTTATACTAATTGTGACTATTGTAAAGGGTAATGTTTCTCATCGCATTTAACATTTGTATGTAGGAGGGCTACTGATTCTTTGATTCAAGTTTGAATTAATCTTCTATTGTGCAACATTACTGAAGGTATTTGTCACCTGTAATAGTTCCCTGGTAGAATTTTTGTACACACACACACACACACACACATATATTATTAAGCCATCTGAAAATAGTGAAACTTAGACCCCTTCCTTTCTGATTTGTATCCCCTTGATCTCCTTTTGCTGTCTTATTGCTCTAGCTAGATCTTTTAGCACTATATTGAATAGATATGGAAAGAGTGGACAGACTTGTCTTGTTCCTGATTTTAGTGGAGTCACTTTGAGCTTCTCTCAATTTAATCTGATGCTGGCTATTGACTTTATTATGTTTTGGTATTTTGCTTTTTTCCCCTCATTTATCCAAGACTTTTACCATAAAGGGATACTGGATTTTTTTGAAGATTTTTACCATATTTAATGATATGATCATGTGGTTTTTTTCTTTCAGTTTGCTTATATGGTGAACCATATTGACAGATTTTTATATTTTGAATCATCCCTGCATCTCTAGGATGAAGCTTACTTGATCATGGTGGATAATTTTTCTGATGTGTTTTTAGATTTGGTTTTCCAGTATTTTATTCAGTATTTTTGCATTAATGTTCATGAGTGAGACTGGTCTCTAACTCTGTTTCTTTGTTGCATCTTTGTTTGGTTTTGGTATCAGAGTGACTGCAGCATCATAAAAAGAATTTTGTGATGTTCCTTCGGTTTCTATTGTGTAGATAATTTGAGGAGTATTGGTATTGGTATTAGCTCCTTTTTGAATTTCTGGTAAAAGACTTCACTAACCATCTGACCTGTGGTTTTTTTTTTTTATTGAGACTTTTAATGACTGCTTCTATTTCTTTAGGAATTATAAGTCTATTTAAATGGTTCTAAATGAGGTGTGAGAAATTCTTCTGTATTGGTGTTGATTTTATTGATAGGGAAAAATAGAGTTAGGCAGGCAAAACTAAACTGAATGCTTGGAGAAATAAGGCAGAGTCAGAAAGAAGCCATGTAGCCCTGCACAGAGACAGACACAGGATCCTGGACAAAACTTTATCCTGCAAGTCACAGCCACATGACAATACGCAGATTAATAGAAATGGGTTAAATTAAACTGTAAAAGCTAGCCGATAAGAAGATAGAAATATGCATAAGCTAATAGGCCAAACAGTATTACAAATAATATGGTTTTGTGTGGTTATTTCAGGTCAGGATGGCCAGGAAACAAACAAGCAGTCTCCAACAACAGTCTTGTCTTGATTTAATTTGGTATGTGGTATCTATATAGAAAATTGTGCATTTTTTAGATTTTCCAGTTCTGTGGAGTACAGGTTTTTGAAGAATGACCTGATGATTCTTTGGATTTTCTCTGTGTCTGTCATTATGTTTCCCTTTTATTTATGAATTTGTTAATTTGGATATTCTTCCCCTGCATTTTGGTTTGTTTAGATAAAGGTTTGTCTATCTTATTGATTTTTCAAAGAACCAAATCTTTGTTTCTTTAACTATTTGTATTGTTCTCTTTGTTTCTATTTTTATTGATTTAAACCTTCAATTTAATTATTTCCTGTTGTCTACTCCTCTTGGGGGAATTGTCTTCTATTTGTTCTAGAGTTTTCAGGTATACTGGTAAGTTGATTTCTATAAATACTTTATGTAGGCACTTAGTGCTCTGAACTTACCCTTAGCACTGCTTTCATAGTGTCTCATAAGTTTGGGAATGTTATGAATTCAATTTTTTTGAATTATAGGTAGTCTTTAGTCCTTTCTTTATTTCTTCCTTGACCCAGTGGTTATTTAGTTGAGCATTATTCAGTGTCCACGAGTTTATAAGAATTCTGAGATTTGTGTTGTTGTTGTTTCAAATTTTGTATCTATTGAGATTTCTTGGAGAACAATTATGTTCTCAATTTTAGATAAGGTTCCATGAGGTGTTGAGAAGAACACCTCATTGTGTGTGTGTGTGTGTGTGTGTGTGTGTGTGTGTGTGTGTGTTTAATTGGAATGTATTATAGATGTCTGGTAAACTTATTTGAGTCTCAACATTTTTTAGTTCCCTTATTTCTCTAAGTTTCTGTCTGACAAACCTGTCTATTGGTGAGAGTGAGGTATTGAAGTCCTCCACTCTTACTGGGGTTTATTATGTTATTCAAGATTTAGTAATGTTTCTTTTATGAATGTGTGTGCCCTTGTGTTTTTGGCATAAATATTCATAATTGAGATTTCATCTTGATAAATTTTTTTCTTAATGAGTATGAAATGCCTTTCTCTATCTCTTTTAATTAACTTTAGTTTGAAATATTGTTTGTTAGATATTAGAAAAGCTACATCAGCTTGTTTCTTAAGTTTGATTGGAAAACATTTTTCTAACCCTTTGATCTGTGGTTATGTCTGTCTTTGAAATTAAAGTGTGTTTCTTATATACAGCAGAAGGAAGGATTCTGTATCAATTCTCTTAGCCTTTGTCTTTTTATAGGCAAATTGAGTCCATTGATATTAAGGTATATTAATGACTAGTGATTGTGAGTTTCTGTTACCATTTGGCTTTTTTTTAATTGTTGTTGGTAGAATGTGTGTGTTTCCATTCTTTCTGTTTTGCTGGTATAGGGTTATCTATTGCTTTTGTTTTTATAAGCTAACTTTCTTGGATTGGTGCTAACCTTCTTTTACTTTCTGTAGTACTGGATTTGTGGATAGGTATTGGTGCGGGAGAATTATCTGTATTCTGTCAATCATGTATTTTAATAAAACGCTGATTGGCCAGGCAGGAAGTATAGGCGGGTCAACCAGACAGGAAGTAGAGGCGGAGTAATGAGAATAGGATAAGGTTAGGGAGGAGAAAGGTTCCTCAAGCACTCCTGCACAGACCACCGAAGAGGCAACATGTAAGCTGTCACACTGAGAAAGGTACTGAGCCCATGTGGCTAAAATAGATAAGGATAATGGGGTAATATATGTTATAAGAGCTAATAAGTAGCCTGACCAAATGGGCCAATCAGTTTATAACCTTATGGAGTCCTGTGTGTAATTTCTGTTTGGGATTTGCCGGCGGTTGGGGTACCAGGCGGGACAGAAACCCCAACAAGCTGGCCCTCCTGCTACAAATGGCGCCAACGTGTGGACAACTGTATCCACATAAAGCCTAAGACAGCTTGGGAAGTAATTCTAGAACAAAATAACAGCATTATGCATGGTTTCTTGGTAGCAGCAATTTCTCGGGTCTGCTCTGCTTGCTAGAGGCAAGCAAGTGCCCTCATCTAAGAGAGGCTTCCTGACTCAGCTTTAGCTGCAAAACCTTGCAGCTCTTTTTAAAGGTCCTGCCACGAAACATTTAAATGGTGTTGATGAAAAGCTGAACGCATGCTTTTCGGTTTTCAGCCATAGCAGGAAAAAAGCTGTGCTGTATAAAATGCCGTCCGTCCTGCCAGGGCAAATTCTGACTCTTTCAGGCAGGTGGTCCGACTGAGTGTGGTCTCAGTTTGTTTGCTGGGAAGGACCTTGAAAAGCCATAGAGTTGTGGCAGTGAACACAGCTCTGGCTGGTACCTCAGCCACAAGGCTGGAAAGCTAAAGAATGAGCTGGATCTAGCCGTCAAAGCCACGGCTTTAAACGAGAGGATTAATCTTCTCCTTAAAGACTCATGTAGTCAAAAAAGAGAGAGAGATACAGTAAAGAGAGATTCAAAGAGGAAGAAAACCTCTAAATGGTTTACAGTATGTTAAAAATATATGCAGGATAAAAGTTAAAGTTCTTAAAGTAAAAAGAAAGAGAGTAGTTGGGTGTGGTAGAACACACCTTTAATCCCAATGCCTGGGAGGCAGAGACAGACAGATCTCTGAGTTCAAGGTGTGGTAGCACACACCTTTAATCCTAGCACTGGGGAAGCAGAGAGGCATGGATCTCTGTGAGTTCAAGGTGTGGTAGCAAACACCTTTGAGCCCAGTACTGGGGAGGCAGAGAACGATCTCTGTGAGTTCAAGGACAGCCTGGTCTACAGTTATTCCAGGACAAAGATATATACAGAGAACCTGTCTCAAAAAGCCAAAAGATAAAAGTAAAAATAAAGAAATAGACGTTAAAATAAAGATGGAAAATACAAAGAGAATCTTGATACTGTATGCCATTATGCTCTCTTTGAATTATTTGAATGCTGAGGAAGGAGCAACAGCTGCTAAAGGACTGTTGTTTATAAATGCTGCTGAACTAACCCAAGAAAGGTATTTTGAAAATACCTTGGCTTCAAAATTGAAGTCAAAATGTATGCTACTTTGGAGAAGAGATTCTGCTTTTGTTTCCACAGAAAACGAGAGGCTTTGGATTTATTCAGAGTTAAGAAAAATCACCTTTGACCAAGGGAGGCCACCTGAAAAATCTCCGACAGGAATAGATGGCCCAGATGTCTGAGTTCTTCATCCAGAACAGGTTCAAGACTGCTGCCTGAGATGATCAAGACTCACAGGATACTTCAGTCAGGACTTGATTATAACTCTAAATTTTCTTTAGGTCCCCATAAGATCATCAGTGCCCCCAACCAGCAGGAAGTAGCCTGAAATACTACGCCCACATTCCTAACAAATGGACTATGGGTATTTTCCTTTGTTTAAAAAAAGAAGAGGGAAATGGTGCGGGAGAATTATCTGTATTCTGTCAATCATGTATTTTAATAAAACGCTGATTGGCCAGGCAGGAAGTATAGGCGGGTCAACCAGACAGGAAGTAGAGGCGGAGTAATGAGAATAGGATAAGGTTAGGGAGGAGAAAGGTTCCTCAAGCACTCCTGCACAGACCACCGAAGAGGCAACATGTAAGCTGTCACACTGAGAAAGGTACTGAGCCCATGTGGCTAAAATAGATAAGGATAATGGGGTAATATATGTTATAAGAGCTAATAAGTAGCCTGACCAAATGGGCCAATCAGTTTATAATCTTATGGAGTCTTGTGTGTGATTTTCTTTGTTGCTTGCCGGCTGTTGGGGTACTGGGAGGGACAGATACCCCAACAAGCCAGCCCCTCATGTTACAAGGTATTATTTAAATCTAGATTTGTTATGGAATATCTTGCTTTCTCCATCTATGATAATTCAAAGTTTTGCTGGGTATAGCATTCTTGGTCTCTTGGTGTCTACATAACAACTGTCCAGGAATGACTTTTGTTTCTCTATTGAGAACTTGGGTATAATTCTGATTGATCTATCTATCTATCTATCTATCTATCTATCTATCTATCTATCTATAATTTGACTTTTTCCTTTAGATCTCTTAATATTCTTTATAGAAAATATGTTCAATGTTTGGATTATTATGTGGTTAAAGGACATTTTTTGATCCAGTATATTTAATGTTCTGTAAGATTTTAATTTCTTCATAGGTATGTCCTTCTTTACATTGGAGAAGTTTTCTTCTATGATCTTATTAAGTATATTTTCTGTGACTTTGAGCTTCTTCTGTTCTTTCTTCTTCTATTCTTATTATTCTTAGGCTTGGTCTTTTCATGGTGTCCCAGATTTTCTGGATGTTTTGTGTTTGGATTTAACATTTTCTTTGAAAGTGACTCTATTCCCTCTGTCATATCTTCAACCCCTGAGGTTCTATCCTTTATCCCTTGCATTCTGTTAGTTATACTTACATCTATAGTTCCTGTTCATTTACCCAGATTTTCCATTTCATAATTTCCTTGTTTTGTGTTTTCTTTATTACCTGTGTTTCGATTTTTAAGGCTTAACTGTTTCCATCTCCTGTTTTATTGTTTTTTCTTAGCTTTCTTGGCTTTCTTTAAGGAATTGATTGATTTCTTCCAATTTTTTCTTTGTCTTTTTCTCTATTCCTTTAAGGGAATTTTTCATTTCTTCTTTAAGCAGCTCTATCATCTTCATACAATTATTTTTAAGATTGTTTTCTTTTGTTTCATCTACGTTGGGATATTGAGGTCTCACTATTGTAGAACCACTAGGTTCTAGTGATATTGTTCTTTATGTAATTGAATGTATTCTTATACTGTCATCTACCCATTTCTTCCTCCAATCAGTGCAGATGGTTCATGTGCCTCCAGGGGTACTCTTCTTACAACCAATACAGATGGTGCCTGTCCCTATATGGTTCACTTATGCCATAGGAGATGGTTGGTTGGCCAGGGAAAGGATAATGGGTCCTGTGTCTTTGTGGGTTGGAGTGGGACTTTTAGGTTATAACATCCAATAGGTGGAGTGAGTAGTGGTGTGGCCTGCCTACAGAAGTCTAATCTCTTCATTCTTACCAATACCTCTATCTTCTGCATTTTAGTTCATTTAATTCCTAAAGTATATTTGGAAAAAGGAGACTGAGAACATAGTACTTTTACCCTGAATTTGCACAAACATAATAGCTTAGGTGCTAGTACCCTGATAGTAGTATTGGAAATAGCAGGATCAGTAGAACTGGGGAACATTGTGATCAAACATTTAAACTCCTGAGCCAACAGATTGATCAAGATCTATCAGCATCTATAAGTGACCTGACTTCCGCTCTGCACTCATATTTGGAGAACTGAAAGGGACTTGATCTCTTCTTCATGCAACAGGAAAGATTCTGCCTAGCTCTTTCTAATTATGTACCTTGCTAGAGGTAAGCTTGTATTTTTTTTGACTTGTTCATCTTCTGTAATCTTGTGATTTATGCCTCATAAATTATTTCCATTTTTTTTCATGGTATTTTCAAGACCTGGCTGACCATAAACACACAGTATGCTTTTTGCACAATGATAAAAATAGCTGATTACTAACTGCTAAAATTCGGTTGTTGTAAAAACTTTCTTGGTTGGCATAAAAAGGCCCCCTTGCTCATTGGTCAGGATTGTTATATTCTCCTACTTCTGAGGTGACTACAAGTTATTTTACAACATTTGGGTTTTGCTCCTGGTTTTTTGACAACTTAACACTCTAAAACCATAAGCCAGTTCCAGTTAAGTGTTTTATTTTAAAAGAATTGCTGTGGTCGTGGTGTCTCTTCACAACAATAGAAACTCTGACTAATAAAATGACAGAGGAACTCATAAAGTCTTGTCATTAGTTGAGAGTGAAGACTGTTGTAAGAAGAAATTGTTTTCTTCAGGACTGTGGTCCCTAACCGAGTGGAGCAATTATATATTGTATTACATATATTTATCTGACTACATTTTAACTATGTTTCAATTATACCAATAAAATATATTTTCAAGAATCACTGAAAATCAAGAGAATACACTTTAAAACTACTGTAAGATATATTTCATACATATTAAATTGAAGTGTTTGAGTAACTGGGAAAAAATGCTGCTCAGGATGGAGGGAAATAACATCTTATATGTTGGTGATAGAGTTGTAGGTTTGTATGATTATTTCTTAATATAAATTTGTTGGTAAGTTGTCATACTAACATAATATATTCTTTTGTTAAATCAGTCAAACATGCTTATAAGTAGGTACCAGCGGCAGGAAATATAAAAGCTGTTTGTTGTAACTTTATACTTTTTAAGTATCAAAGCAATAGAAATATATAAATAGCCAAATACATTTTCTAACTGAATACAATTATAGAATACAAATATTTGTCAGGATGGATAAACAGGATTATAAATAGTAAATTCTAATTTTGAAATTAGAAACTACAAAAATACATATTATTTAAGTAATTATGAGATTTAGGTACTAAACAATTGTTTATATAAATTATATTATATGCATCAAAATGCCATAACAACTTACTTTTATTTATGCCCAGAGGAGGAATAAAGAAGAAAGCATGGGGAAATAGAGACAGCAATAATAGAAATGTTTTCAACCTTAAAAATAAAAATTTCTGTCATCTTCTGGGCAAGACACACTAACTACAATAAATTCACAGATGATGCTGATGCCTATACTGGGCCTCAAAAGATTGTGGTTGTAATTATTCAGCTATAGATGGAGGAGGGGTTCACTAGCTCTTTCTCCTCATTGATGAGTCATTCGATATTGGAAGTTATTGAGTTTGATTATACACCAACTGTTCCCCACACAAACTAGGCTCTAGTGGATAGTTACATTACAGTGTTCATAGACATGGTCTTCTTTAACATAAATGAGTCACAAAAACATCCAAAAATTATAAATGTGAGGAAGGTTCTGGTTGAGATGAGGGAGCTATCAGAGGAGTAAGGGGAAAATAAGAGGGTGTGTTTGAGAGAGTAATTAATTCATTATATTTGTGCATGAAAATTGTCAATAACAAAAGTAATCAATAAAAATAAAAATATAAATTAAACATGAAATGTAAACAATTAAACAATATTGACTTGTTTGAAAATAATGCTGTCCCTACGTCAACATGAATGTGTAAAATTCAGCTACCCGTATTTTTCTAGGAAAAAATTATTCAATGACTTTACAAACTTAATATAGAGTAATGACTATACTTATCCTCTAGGATTATGAGAATATTGAATGCAGCAGTCGCATTTTCCCAGAGTATCTGCTGCTAGTAGTTTGTGCAAACTTGTCCAGGAATTAATTTCTTTTAGGTAGCATTTGGGATATCTACCTAAGTCATTTATATAGTAAACAGTTTTACCTCAAAAGTTGTAATTTGCATCAATAGTAATAATAATAGTAGATAGTCACCATAGGTCAATAATGTCTCTTGGTGTATACTTCCGGCCTCCCTTATTCTTATTAACAAGTGGTCTGGGTTATGCATTCTTCTCTGTTCAGTCAGTAGATGTTGAACCACTGTCATATATTTGTATTATTATAGTGAATATTTAATGAAGATTCTAAGCCTGGAACAATTGTTGGTTATTAAGTTCATGAACTCAAAATTATGAATAAATCTAAATGATTGAAATAAAAATAATATAAAACAGAGAAATAATAAACATCACTTCAGTGTTAATGAACAAACATCTTTGTGGATACTTGCCTTTCATTTAATTATTTTATGACTACAGAATTTACTTTTTTGAAAACACATGGTTGCAAAGATTAAATATTCAGCACATGTCTATGGACATAATAGATCCATAATTAGAACAAAATCCACCAAAGATGGGTACAGAGCTGAAAAATTAACAAGTTTAAAGTAATTAAGACTGTGAAGGTGACTAATTTAGACAAAGGTTGTCCAAGGCTTTTCAATATCGGTACATACATAATCTAGAGAGTGCAAAAGAATATACATATAAACACGTGTATATATTTTTGAGTTCCTCTATTCAAGTTCCATTTAGACTTTTTTTTCCAGTTTATAATTATAGATGTTTCTTGTAGAAAAAAAGAGATTGAAGATAAGAAAAGGTACATTTGTTCTATTCTTTGACTTTTGTTTCCTTGGGAATATAGTTTTCAGTGGAAGAATGTAGGTTTGTGCCAAACATTCGTTCTGTGTCTCACTAGTTTGTAACCTGTGACAATGTATATCTACAGGCTTCCTAGTTTGTGAGCTAATAGATGTTAATAGTGCTTATGAAGAGAATTAGATGTACTATGGAACACTTTTACAGGCAAGTGCTGTAGCTCTTCTTGCCTTCTTGAAAGCTTTCAGGATTGTCTCAGTGTGGCACGGTGAGTTAGAAAAAAAATTGCGTTTGCTAAGAAGTCTCTTGTTGGCATTCCCTTGCTGTAAGAAAATAACTAATAAAAGTTCTCTCCTTCTTATTAGAATTTCCTGTTTTGTATTTTGGAAAGTAGAGGTACCAAACTTATATAAAATGTAGACTTTCTGTTTTTAATGAGTCAAAATTTCTCTCCTGAAGCTTTTATAATGAGAGATCCTGTGGAGTCAGGCAGGGAAACTGCCAGTTTCACAGTCATCAGCATGTCTTCCATGTGAAAAGTAGATTAGAGTTTACCATTTGGAGCTAACTGCTTTTTATAGAGGAAAAATCAGTTTATGAGGTCATTTAATCAAGCAAATTTAAAGTACATACTCCCCATTGTCCTTGAAAATTTTTGAGTGGTCTGTAAATAAACCAAGCAGATAATTTGTAGATATGCTTTCATATTCCTCTTCAGAATTAAACTAGGTAAAGATATAGTACAAAAGGGCAATGCTTCCAGTTATGCACTATCACATTCATTGTCATTCCTGTTACTTCTCTTTAAGCCACCTGGTGCCTGACAATTGATGCTTATTAAAATTGCTGACAGAAGACTGTCATCTGGGTTTCCACAGGGCTCAGGCTAGCCCTGTCTTCCCATTGCATATAAGAGGAGAGAGCATGACGAGAATGGAGTAGGGAGATGACAGTACACACATTGTAGACTGTATAACTCACATTTGTGAATCTCATTAACTGGAAGTAAGGAAGACCCACTGTGGATCAATTAATCAGACAACCTTTTTTAAATAGAATGATGGGTTATCCTGTAAGGAAAATTTAAACTTTCTGTGAAACAACTATACAAAGACATTAAATCAGAAATGGGTGGGCATGGTAGTAATGGGCTCATTAGAAAGAATAAAATCTCTTCTCTCCTTTGGAGACATAGACTCAACATTCTGAAATCCTCAGAACTGAGATGTTTGAGAAGTAGGCAAGATGGAAGGAAATATGTATTCTAGGCACTGAGGATGCATATTCACAGACTCAGAAATTTACTTACTCTTATGCAGAGATTTCCTTGAAGACAAAACTGTCCATCTTGGAGGAAAGCTTGTTATCAAGTAGGGTGTTAAAGGGGAGATGAAACAATAGGATGTTAAAGGAGAGGTGACATAAAACATTCTATCCTATAGGGAATCTCATTAAGCTCAGAAAGTAAACAACTCAACAGCTTAAGGAAGTTCCCTATACTGACCAGATTCACTAGCCCAATTCATCCTTAAGTGTAGCTGTAAGAACTAGGAAAAGACATCCTAGACAAGATGAGCTGCTTAGAAGAAGCTCAGACCAAGAGCTACCTGGGAGACACAGAGCTAAGAAGAAGAAACAGAGACCACATAAACTGTCTGAAAAGGACAAAGAGCAGAAGATTTAAGAGGCAGAGACCAACTGCAGTGCTTTTAAAACACAAGTTGTAACCTGCCAAGCTCCCTGTGAGTTACATATCCATGTATGGAGTCCCAAGGCTCAGCTTTCTCGAATCCTCACCCATGCTGGTTTGAATGATGCATGTATATCTGAGATAGTTCTGTTACTGCAGGTAGTCTTTTATCCACAGTGCTGGTAGTAAATCCAAAAATAGTCATTTACTCATCAAGTTAGACTTTGGTGGTATTCAAAAATAACATCATAAAATACTTGCACAGTGTAGAATGAGTTTTATTAGAAGGTTAAGTCTGTACCATTTTAGCACAATTGTTAAAGTGGTCAGTTATGTGGCCAAATTATTTTTAAATAACGAAAAACTAATTATAAAACTCTGAAGTCCAAATACCCAATGAGCTAGTGTGAAATATCACTATGATTCAGATCATTGTTTGAATTCTTCATAATCCTCTCAACGGATCATTTTAAGAATTTTAAGAATTTCTTAAAAGAAAAGGACTGTATATGCTAGTGCTCACAAGTTGAGAATTATAATTATATTGAAAGACCCCTGCCTGGCTTAGCTGCTGTAACGCCATTTTATAGCAAGGCTTGAACTAAGAACTAGGGCTCATAATAAGGTCACAGATGATATTGCCAAGTCTGCACCAACAGGATATCTGTGGTCAGGCACCAGGAGTTATGCCACCTCCATGAGAAAGATTAAGGGGGGAACAGAAAGTCCCCAAACTGCCAACATAGCTGTTATGCACCCAGCAGAGAGCCAACGCCCTGTCTCAGGCATGACCTCATGGCCTCATTAAAATTGACCAATGAGACCCCTGTAACTAGGCATCTGCTTCTGTACGCCTGCTTCTGCCTACCCCAACCCCATATTATCTGCCCAAACCCAGCCCGGGGCGCTCAGTCCTCCACATGACTGCAGCACCCACAGGCCCTGTGTGAACAATAAAAATTGCCTCTTGCTCTTGAATCCAGTGGCTCAGACTTGGATCTTGGGCAAGGGTCTCCAAGTGTTAAAAACACCCTCTGGGGGGTCTTTCAATATTATAATTATAATTATAATAAAATATTAGAAAGAAGAGAACTATAACTGGCACAGAGTATTTTGATTTAAAATTCACTCTCTATAGCCCTGAAAACATATCATTTTAAACTGCATGATCTTAAAGAATGCAGATACCACAGTGTTCATATGACCCTTGGTTAATTATGACCATAAATATATTTCCAGAGTGATCTTATTTCAGTAATGTTAGTTTAGAATTTGTACATTATGATGAACATTGATAATAAAATATCTATTATATGTGATCTTACACTAAAACATCTCAGAAATAAATAATTAATAAAAGTTCAAAATGTTATATTGATCTTGATCATGAGCAAAGAAGAGGATAATTTTTTTTACTCTTTAGCATAATAGGCTTCCCCTTAATGATTGCATTAAGGAACATATACAATAAGAGTCAGCATAACAAGACTTTTATGGTTTATTAGATGTGAGCCAAATATGTTTATGCATTCCAGTATATGTGTTAATGATGCATTTATTTTTTATTATTTTTTATGTAAGATGATAGTGAGTTGTTGTGGTTTTATTTTTTTATTTTTATTTTTATATTTCCACCTCCTCCCCTCCTCCCACTTCTCTCCCCTCCCATTCCCCCACTCCCCCTCCCCCTCCTTCTCCAGATCAAAGAGCAGTCAGGGTTCCCTACCCTATGGGAAGTCCAAGGTCCTCCCCACTTCCCCCAGGTCCAGAAAGGAGAGCATCCAAACAGACAAGGCTCCCACAAAGCCCAGCGTCATTGTCCTTGGCTTCTCAGTCAGCCTCCTCCATCAGCCACATTCAGAGAGTCCAGTTTGATCACATGCTCCATCAGTCCCATTCCAACTGGCCTTGGTGATCTCCCATTAGATTAACCCCACCATCTCAGTGGGTGGGCACGCCCCTCATAGTCCTGACTTCCTTGCTCATGATCTCCCTTTTTCAGCTCCTCATTAGGACCTTGGGAGCTCAGTCCAGTGCTCTAATGTGGGTCTTTGTCTCTATCTCCATCCATCACCAGATGAAGGTTCTATGGTGATATCCAAGATATTCATCAGTGTGGCTATAGGAGAAGGCCAGTTCAGACACCCTCTCCTCTGTTGCTCAAGGAACAAGCAATATATCTGCTTGTATACCTGGGAACCCCACCACAGTCAAGACTCCTGCCAACCCCAAAATAGCTCCCAAAATGGCTCCTTCATCCCAACCATCCCATTCCCTCAAGCTCTCCCCATCCTCCCCTTCTCCCTTCTCTCCCCCCATCTCTCCTTATTCCCACCTCACTCCCATCCCAGAGCTCCCAACCCCTGTCCGGCAATTTTGTCAACTTCCCATATCCAGAAAGATAACTATATGTTTTTCTTTAGGTTCACCTTCTTATTTAGCTTCTCTAGAATCAATAATTATAGATTCAATGTCTTTTATTTATAACTAGAATCCACTTATAAGTGAGTAAATACCATATTCCTCTTTTTGGGTCTGGGTTACCTCACTCAGTAAAGCATTTTCTATTTCCATCCATTTGCATGCAAAATTCAAGATGTCATTGTTTTTTACCGCTGAGTAAAACTCTAAAGTGTATATGTTCCACAACTTTTTTAACCATTCTTCTATTGAGGGGCACCTAGGTTGTTTCCATGTTCTGGCTATTACAAATAGTGCTGCTATGAACATAGTTGAACAACTATGAATAGTTGTAGTATAATAGGGCATCTCTTGGGTATATTCCCAAGAGTGGAATTGCTGGGTCCCGAGGGAGGTTGACTCCCAGTGTCCTGAGAAACCGCCACACTGATTTCCACAGTGGCTGCACAAGTTTGCATTCCCACCAACAATGGATGAGTGTTCCCCTCACTCCACATCCTCTCCAGCATAGGCTATCATTGGTGTTTTTGATTTTAGCCCTTTTGACAGGTGTAAGATGGTATCTCAAAGTTGTTTTGATATGCATTTCCCTGATCGCTAAGGAGGTTGAGCATAACCTTAAGTGTCTTTTGGCCATTTGAACTTCTTCTGTTGAGAATTCCTTGTTCAGTTCAGTACCCCATTTTTTAACTGGGTTAATTAGCATTTTAATGTCTAGTATCTTGAGTTCTTTATATATTTTGGAGATCAGACCTTTGTCTGATGTGGGGTTGGTAAAGATCTTGTCCCAGTCAGTAGGTTGCCTTTTTGTCTTAACGACAGATAGTGTCCTTTACTGTACAGAAGGTTCTCAGTTTCAGGAGGACCCATTTATTAATTGTTGCTCTTATTGTCTGTGCTACTGGGCATCTACGTAGGAAGAGGTCTCCTGTGCCCATGTGTTTTAGACTACTTCCCACTTTCTCTTCCACAAGATTCAGTGTGGTCAGATTAATATTGAGGTCTTTAATCCATTTGGACTTGAGTTTTGTGCATGGTGATAGATATGGATCTGCTTTCATTCTTTTACAGGTTGACATCCAGTTATGCCAGCACCATATGTTAAAGATGCTTTCTTTCTTCCATTGTACAATTTTAGCTCCTTTATTGAAGATTAGGTGTTCATAGGTTTGTGGGTTAATATCTGGGTCTTCGATTCAATTCCATTGGTCATCATCCCTGTTTTTGTGCCAATACCAAGCTGTTTTCATTACAGTAGCTCTGTAATAGAGTTTGAAGTCAGGGATGGTAATGCCTCCAGAAGTACTTTTATTGTATAGGATTGTTTTGGCTATCCTGGGTTTTTCGTTTTGTCATATAAACTTGATTACTGTTCTCTCAAGTCTGTGAAGAATTTTGTTGGGATTTTGATGGGAATTGCATTGAATCTATAGATTGCTTTTGGTAGAATTGCCATTTTTACTATATTTATCCTCCCAATCCAAGAGCAAGGGAGATCCTTCCATTTTTTCTTATCCTCTTCAATTTCTTTCTTCAAAGACTTAATTTTTTTTTTCAAATAGATCTTTTACTTCCTTGGTTAGAGCTACCCTAACCAAGGTACTTTATACCATTTGTGGCTATTGTGTAAGGTTATATGTTTCTGATTTCCCTCTCTGTTTCTTTGTTCTTTGTGTATAGGAGGGAAACTGATTTTTTTGAAGTTGATCTTGTATCCTGCCACATTGCTAATGGTGTTTTTCAGCTGTCTGAGTTCTTTGGTATAGTTTTTGGGGTTGCTTATGTACACTATCATATCATTTGTAAATAATGAAAGTTTGACTTTTTCCTTTCCAATTCGAATCCCCTTAATCTCCTTATGCTGTTTTATTGCTTTTGCTAGAACTTCAAGCACTATATTGAAGAGGTAGGGAGAGAGTGGATAGCCTTGTCTTGCTCCAGATTTTAATGGGATGGTTTGAATTTCTCTCCATTTACTTTAATGTTAGCTGTCAGCTTACTGTATATTGCTTTTATTATGATTAGGAATGAATATTGTATCCCTAATTTCTCCAAGATCTTTATCATAAAGGGGTGTTGAATTTTGTCAAATGCTTTTTCAGCATCTAATGTAATGACCATATGGTTTTTTTCCTTCAGTTTATTTATATGATGACTTACATTGATACATTTTCGTGTGTTGAACCAGCCCTGCCTCTCTGGGATGAAGCCTGCTTGATTATAATGTATTATCTTTTGGATGTGTTCTTGGATTCGGTTTTCCAGTATTTTATTGAGAATTTTTGCATTGATGTTCATGAGTGAGATTGGTCTGTAATTCTCTTTCTTGGTTAAGTCTTTGTGTGGTTTTGGTATCAGGGTGACTGTAGCTTCATAAAAGGAGTTAGACAATGACTCTTCTGTTTCTATTTTGTGAAACACATTAAGGAGTATAGGTATTAGTTCCTCTTGTATTTCTGGTAGAATTCTGCATTGAAATCATTTGGTCCAGGGCTTTTTTTGGTAGTGAGGTTTCTGCTGACAGCTCCAATTCCTCGTGACTTACAGGTCTATTTAAACTGTTCATCTGGTCTTGATTTAATTTTCATATATGGTTCTTATGCAAAAAAGTGTCCATTTCTTTCACATTTTCCAATTTTGTGGCATACAGGCTTTCGTAGTAAGATCTAATGATTCTCTGAATTTCCTCTGTGTCTGTGGTTATGTCCCCCTTTTCATTTCTGAGTTTGTTAATTTGCATGTTCTTTCTCTGCCATTTGATTAGTTTGGCTAGGGGTTTGTCAATCTTGTTGACTTTCTCCAGGAATTAGCTTTTTGTTTCATTGATTCTTTGGATTGTTTTCTCTGTTTCTTTTTTTGGTGTTTTCAGCTCTCAGTTTGATTATTTCCAGTCTTCTACTCCTCCTGGGTGAATCTGCTTCTTTTTTTTTTCTAGAGCTTTCAGGTGTGCTGTTATGTCTCTAATGTGTGCTTTCTCTGTTTTCTTTATGTGGGCACTTAGTGCTATGAACTTTCCTCTTAGCACTGCTTTCATAGTGTCCCATAGGTTTGGATATGTTGTGTCTTTATTTTCATTGAATTCAAGGAAGACTTTAATTTCTCTCTTTATGTCTTCCTTAACCCAGGGATGGTTCAGTAGTTGAGTGTTCAGTTTCCATGTGTTTGTAGGCTTTCTGGGGTTAGAATTGTTGTTGGATTCTAACTTTATTCCATGGTGATCAAAGTACACAGGTGATTACTACAATTTCTTTATATTTATGGATGTTTACTTTGTTAACAATTACGTGATCAATTTTTGAGAAGATTCCTTGAGATGCTGAGAAGAAGGTATATTCCTTTCTGTTTGGGTGGAATGTTCTATAGATGTCTGTTAGGTCCATCTGTTAGGTTCATTACATCTGAAAGTTCTCTTATTTCTCTGTTAAGTTTCTGTCTGTTTGACCTATCCATTGGTGAGAGTGGAGTGTTGAAATCTCCTACTATTAAAGTGTTGGCTTCATGTATGCTTTGAGTTCTAGAAGTGTTTCTTTTACAAAAGTGGGTGCTTTTATATTAGGGGCATAGATATTCAGGATAAAGACTTCCTCCTGATGAATTGTTCCTGTTATGAGTATAAAGTGTCCATCACCATCTCTTCTGACTGATTTTAGTTTGAAATCAATTTCATTAGTTATTAGTATAGCCACACCCGCTTGTTTCTTTGGTCCCCCATTTGATTGGAAAACCTTTTCCCAACCCTTTACTCCGAGGTAATGTCTGTCTTTAAGTTTGAGGTGTGTTTCTTGTAAACAGCAGAATGTTGGATCCTGATTTCGTATCCATTCTCCTAACCTGTGCCTTTTAATAGGTGAATTGTGTCCATTGATATTAAGTGATATTAATGACCAGTGGTTGTTAACTCCGGTTATCTTTTTTTTTTTTTGGTAGAGTTTGTCTGTTTCCCTTATTTGAGTTATGCTGGTGGAGGGTTGTCAGATGCTTGTATTATTATTGTTGTTGTTGGTTTCCTAGGTTTGTGATTTTATTTCTAGTATTTTCTGTAAGGCTGGGTTTGTGACAACACACTTTTTAAATCTGTTTTTGTCCTGGAATATCTTGTTTTCTCCATTGGTGGTGAATGCAAGCTTTGCTAGATATAGTAGTCTGGGCTTGCATCCATGATCTCTTAGTGTCTTCAGTACATATATCCAAGACCTTCTGGTTTTCATGGTTTCCATTGACAAGTCAGGTGTAATTCTGATTGGTTTCCCTTTATTATGTTACTTGACCTTTTTCCCTTGCAGCTCTTAATATTTGTGCTTTATTCAGTATGTTTTGTGTTTTGATTATTATATGATGAGGGGAGGCTTTTTTTTTTGATCCAGTCTATTTGGTCTTCTGTATGCTTCTTGTACCTTCATAGGAATATCCTTCTTAAGGTTGGGAAAGTTTTCTTCTATAATTTTGCTGAATATATTTTCTGGGCCTTTGAGTTGTAACTGTTCTCCTTCTTCTACCCCTATTATTCTTAGGCTTGGTCTTTTCATGGTGTCCCAGATTTCCTGGGTGTTTTGTGTTAAGAATTTGTTGGATTTGCTTTTTCTTTAATAAGTGAGTTTATTTCCTCTGTAGTATCTTCAGTATCTGAGATTCTTTCTTCTATCTCTTTTATTCTGTTGGTAATACTTGTCTGTATTTCCTGCTCATTTACCCAGACTTTCCATATCCAGCCTTCCCTCAGTTTGTATTTTCTTTATTACCTCCATTTCATTTTTCAATTCTTGAACTGTTTCTCTTACCTGTTTGATTGCTTTTTCTTGGATTTCTTGTTTTTCTTGGGTATCTTTGAGAGATTTATTCATTTCATCTACTTTTTTGTTTATCTCCATTTCTTTATGGCAGATTTTCACCTCCTGTTTAAGTTCCTCTATTATTTTCATATAGTTCTGCTTAGAGTCGATTTCTTCTATTTCTTCTGGAGTAGGGTGTTCAATTCTTCTTGTTTCATGATCCCTAGTTTCTGGTGATGTCATGTTGCTTTTCAGGTTGTTGGAGGAATTCTTGCATTGGTGCCTGCCCAATACAGTTCTAACACTGTATGAGATTGAAATTCAAATAATGATGGTGTTTGAGAACACATTCGGACCTGGACTGCTTATATATTCATATCCTTGGACCTTTATTTAAACCTTAAAATCAAACCAGTCAGAGGTCTCACTGAATTTCTTGTTCTAATTTCTAATGTGGCTACATTGAATAAAATTTTCTTGCTCTGCTTTCTACTTTTATTTTGGTTCTTGTCTTGCTTACTCTCATTACAGCTGAGTACCGCAATCTGACATGGGGCACATGTTGTGGCGCCAAAGTTCAAATACAAACTCTAGGTATTTCATGCATATCTCTGAAAGTTCAGTGAAATGAGATAAAAGGCTAAGATAACAAATGTTGCTCATCTAAGAGCTTTGAGACAATACTATACAGTAAACTGTATGCCTAATGGAATTTCAAAAGATTTATTCACTATTAGAAGAAATATGAGTGAAAATTATGACTAAAACTTTTTCAAAGCCATGAAAAAAAAACAAATGATGGTCTTATAAAATTTATTCATCTTCAAGAATCATTAATCTTTCAACACATAGGGCAAGCATACATGCAAACATATAAATGTATATATTTATTTACATGCATATAAATAAAAACACATATAAACACACACTGAATCATTGTTTATATACAATAAGGCAATATAAATAATATATGTGTCTATATATGTATATATAGACACATATATAAACATATGTGTGTATGTGTGTCTGTTTCCAATTATTGGAAATAACAGCAAAAAACATTATCCTAAAAGTGAGTAAAGAACAAAGACTTATACACAGATTAAATAGTAAGGAAACTGCCACATTCTTTTAATCAGACACAAAGCAAGCTTGAAGACAAGGAATGGAACATATAAACAACTTCAAAAATATGTCAAACTGGATTTTTTTAATTAAGGTAAATATCTTTCAAAAAAAGAAGAAATACAGCCTTCTTTAAAAATAAAAACAATACATTTTTGCAGTACTTCAAATGTATGATACATTTTTCAATTTAGTTCTCTGTCTGCAGTTGTTACCAGGCATATACATACATACACACGTGTGTGTGTGTGTATATATATGTGTGTGTGTGTATGTGTGTGTGTGTGTATCCCCTGAAGTTACATAAGCTAAATTTTATCTTCAATTGTTTTAAATGTAAGTTACATAGCTAAACAAATATAAGAATATAATTGTAGATTATATAAAATATATGGGAAAATAAAACTATATAAGAAGAAGAAATGTCTTTCCTGTAATAAAATATTTTCATGGTGATTGCTATCATCTATGACTGGTAATAATTAAAATATATGAACCATAGAGAACAATCCATCATAGCAGAAAGGACTCAAAACATCTATCAATAGGTAGCTGGGTAAACACCCTTTTGTTGGTCCACATAGTCAACCTCAGAGTATTACCAGCACTATAGAGGAAGTAACTATTCTTCTTAAGATCTATTTCCTATTTATAAGTGACAGATTCAGATGAAAAGTGGTGATTCATTGTATAATGTTTCTGGTGAGAGCAAAGGTGTAGTAAACAAAACTAATAAAAGGTGCATCATGTTGGGAGGTTTAGGATAGTATTAGATAAGGCTCCTCAGATGCCGTGCCAGCATGGAAACTGTCGTTCTTCTGAGCGAGGAATGTCAGAATTAACACACAGCACAACTTTAGGTTCTGCAGACAAGCCTTTATTCCACTTTCTCACACAGTATATACAGCCCTCAGCAGGGGATGCCAAGCTAACAAAAGCAGGAAACTCATCACAGTAACTCAATGGCTTAGGCATAAACATCCTTAGAAACATTGCTGAAAAAAAGATTGTTCCTGTTTTCGTTCCTGTTTTCAACGAACCGCAAGAGTGCAAAACAGATCAAGTGGTGGTTCGAAGGCCTCTCTTCTAGGAACCAAACACTCAAAGTCAACCATGAGGGTAGAGTAAATTTCTACCAATTCGTGTGAATGGTGCTATTTTTTATTACTTTCTATAAGTCACAAATATTCTCTCTGGCACCTAGAATGGATGAGTCCTTTCCAACATATTTTCAGTTTGATTTGCCTGGACTCATCAGAAAAAACAGTATGGAAGGCATTCTAATGTATTTTTAAAATGATAAAGCTGGAAAGTAAAAATTACTCTTGGTACATAGAATAAATGCCATGCTATTAAGCATAAAAACTACATTTATCTCACTGTATGTCTCCATCAGAACTCTTGGATGACCACATTCACGTTAATAGACAATAACATTAAAAGGGATTGTTTCTTTTTTTAAAAAAATAAACCTCAACAGCAGATTTAAAGCATTTGTGAAGTTTTGTTCTGTACAATTGTGCTGTCATTTAGGCTTTGCTGTCCAAGTTATGAAGTCTAGACAGTGTAGAGTTTCAATCATTAAAAACCCTAGGAATGTTTGAAGAGGAAATGGATATTGACTTCAAATAAATCCTAGCCACTGCTGGCTAACAGGAAGGACAGTATGTTGGTTGAAGCTCTGAAACCTAGACTTGATTTCTCTAAGGTTATGGGTTTGGAGGTTGCATCCTCTTCAAGAAGAAGATAGCTTCACTACGTGAAAAAAGGATTGTTTAATTTAACTACCTTCATCAATAGACTTAACTCGATCCTCCGGAAGCCTTGTAGAGCTTCTATATCAGTACTTCCTGCTTTCACTTCGGTCATGCAATCAACATCTTTGCTTTGGGCATTTGAATTAGTGTCTGTAGGCTCACAGGTCTCTAACACAGCTTTCTTAGCTTTTCAGCCTTCTGCAAACTGAAAAGAGCCAGCCAATCTTTCTGTGGACTTCACTTCAGCATTAGAGATTTCTAATTACTTTGATCTTCTAAGCAGAATGTTAGCATTGTCTCCATATCAATATCAGGGTGTTTCACATTTCCAGCACTTGTGTGCCCAGTGGAGTAACAACTTTGGTCTCATTCAAGAACATTTCATTTGAAACCACAACTTTTAGAAATCCATCATAAGAGGCCTTGGTTTATCTCAGGTTTTAGCACATGTTCTTCGAAAAGCTTAGTTATTTCTAGCACTTGATTTCTCATAAAAGATGAATTTCATAGGTCCCACTGAAATTTTGTTAAGTGACTAATGAAAATATATTTAAGAATTAGACATAAACAGGCTTAAGGATGGAGCGAAAGAAGACAATGTGGTGTATCTTTGGAGCAATCAAAACACAATACTAATCAAGCTGACTTTGTACCAACCAGGTTTTTTTTCTTTTGGGACACCAACCAAGTCCCAAATCCTGACACAGAGACTTGTTTAGTTTTGAATGCTCAAACTGGCTTAGGCACATTTTTTTGGCTAGCTCTTTTAACTCAAATTAATCTGTTTCTCTTTATCTCCTTTTTTTCCTGGGTCGTCTTCTCTGTCTTCCTTCTGCGTATTGTATTATCCATATCCAGCTGACTGGTGTCTTGCCCCAGGCAAGTCCTGCTCTCCCTTCCTTCTTCTACTGTCCTTCTCTTTTACTTTCTTGAATCTAAATCTCTCCTCCTATTTAGTCCTCTCTGCCTGCCAGCCCAGCTTATCACTCTTCTATCAGCCTATCACACTGTCTAGCTATTGGGTGTTCTTCTTTTTATTACATCAATCAGGTGCCTTAGCAGGTAAGGTGAAACACATACAGCATATCTTTTTTAATTAAAATTTTTGGGGACTGTCTGAGAAGCCATTGATAATTGCACTGGGACTTGTTTCCTCTGCATGTACTGGATTTTTGGGATCCTAGTCTGTTTGGATGCTCACCTTCCAAGACCTGGAGGGAGGGGGGAGGAACTTGTACTTCCCACAGGGCAGGAAACCTTGACTGCTCTTAGGGCTGGAGAGGGAGGAGGAGAGAGAGTGGGGGAAGTGGGAGGGTGTTGGGAGGAGGGACTGAAGTGGAAACTTTTATAAATTAATAAAAAAAAATTTCATTTATTTTACATGCCGACTACACAACAAATTCTTGCAGGAGAATCATAAGGACAGATTTTATTTACTAAAGTTGACCTAAAA
The DNA here is from genome assembly GCF_982192425.1 of Myodes glareolus. Lineage (NCBI taxonomy): Eukaryota > Metazoa > Chordata > Mammalia > Rodentia > Cricetidae > Myodes > Myodes glareolus. Next base: position 9,340,556 of record NC_142050.1, read on the forward strand.
GTAAATACAAATGAACAAAGGAAAAGTCATATAAAATTATTAATGTAATTAGATAATAAACATTAGCCTTGGGCTGTCCATATTCAAAAGAACAAGGTTGAATCCTAAAATTTGTAGTTTTTGTAATAGCTTTAATGTTCTACTTGGAGTTATTTGTACTTCCCAAGAAACTCTTAGATCTTTGTTAATAAAGATATTAGGTCCTATTAATCTACTGTATTCGTTTATTAAATAATATGATACAATATTGTATCCTGTGAAGAATGATGCAGAGAAAATGGAAAAATGCTAGTAATTCCTAGAATGTCACATTTCATAACATCACAACTAAAATCTCTATCTTTGAAGCAATATAAAATGCATCTTGAGTCAGGTATTTACTGCTGTTTGAGTATTCACTACCAGATGATTCTCCAGGGGCCTCTGAAAAGTTTTCAGTTCAGTTGTTCACTTGCTAGGGTGACAATCATGAAATTTGTTCCTGTCCCTCTCTAGCCCTGCTTTCACTAAAATCCTCAACATCAGTACCTTTTTAGAACTGCCTTCCTTTACTTCATCTCTGATCATTTATTTTATTTTAAAATAACAAGAGACTACTGCAACTGGTAAAATTTGAAGAATTCGTCAAGTTACAGAAAAGCATCATTTATCTGTGATTTTATTTAGTGATAATTTTGATAATACAAGTATTAAGCTGAGAAAATAAATATGTAACTGTGGATCTATTTCTTCATTATATGTATCTAGGGCAACAAAATTATTAAGGGGAAGTAACTTTTTACTAGGTGGATTTGGAAAGTTATTCTGTATCCCGTTGTTTGTCAGGCTCTGTTAAGAGATGAAAAATAAAATTGGACCCAAGCAACAACAAAACTAAAAGGGAAAAAGTCTGTTCTGAAAATAATAATAGATAAGTATTTTGTGAAATAGGTTATAGGATTTTTATTGATATCAAAGCTGCAGTTCAAAGTAAGTGGGGACTATTTACAGTAATAATTTACCATAATTACATATAAATAGAAAACTTTGCCATCTCCAATAGTCTCAGACTAGAAAATATTGAAGTCACAATTTAACCGAAAGCACACTTTAAAATAGAGCGATGCTGCCATTGTGAATTATTTGTACTAAATGAGATTCAATCAAGTGGCTGTTCTGCCACACAGGATGGCGACTTCACCTCAAACCCCTTGGAATACAAGAATGCTACAGTGGGAACAGAGTTGTTGACAGAGATGATAGATAGAATCTCCGTTATAGGACCAAATCTCCCTGCAATTCTACAATTCTCCCAGAGTTAGAAGCAAACTGGACCTCAGATTAGCAAAGAGTAGATTTGAATTTGAACATAAATTCTGAAAATACACAAGGTACTTTAAGCTTCAGATTTCACAAAAATGAGGTGACACCAATAATTAGTATCTGATAATTTGTCTTTTATTCCTTATTCTATTTCAGTTGCAATGTTCTAGAAAACAGTAAGGCTTGATGTATGTCTTTTGGAGTCTTCCATTCCAGGTCACAGTGTTGCAGCTCATAGTGTTTAATAAATATCTGGCATGCAAATAATTAATAAGGAATAAAAAGTGCATTTGCCTTCTCTATTCTACTCTTGAGAGTAAGTCAAGATATATGAATGGCATTAGTCAAAGAGAAATAAAATGGTTATAGACAGGAAAATACTATATGCTCTATCCTATGTATGTAATCTATGAAAATGTGAAACATATTTTATATATTTATATATAATATGTCTCATAAACACACACATACACACACACACACACACACACATATATGTGACATATGATGTATATGTTTAGGTAACTATTTACAAAGCAGCAGATAGACAAGTCAGTCTAGATATGAAGTACAATATATGGGCCATAGTAAATGATATTGTACCATAGATACCATAGTTGTGATTCTGGCCAAGTAAGTAGACTTGAACTTCCCACAGCACAAAAACAGAATGAAAAAATAAAGCCTGGTAAACCCTAATAAGATACTGTTAATGCTTCATACTAGTAACACCTTTAGTCAGTTATATCTGTTCTATGAAATCATTTTGGGTATTTTAAGTCAATATTTTACAATTCAGTAAATGCATTAGTAGGACATGGAAAATATATTTGTAAAATAAATAGCTCGTCAATTCACAGTTGTATACTTTTAAGGCCATTTATAATGTAAAGTATCTATAAGATTCACTATCAATCACTTTGGCTATATGCTTTCTTCATAGAACCATAAGAGGAAAGCAAATATTTCAAAAGTTGACTTTTAGAAATTTTAAAGTAGCTGGGTTTTGTGAATCACTGAAAAGTATTAAATTTCAATGAAGGCAAAGAGTTCTGTTCTGTTTAACCTAATTTTCTCCTGTGGTCACAAGTCTTCTCCAATACTGAACTATGGATCCTGTAGAGAGAATCTTGACATGCTTATTGACATCTCATTCTGATTAATTTAATAGTTGGATGAACACCAGCTAGAAATCAATGAAAAATTCCTCTTCTGTGTTTCAAACAGCTCCCATCTCTAAGTGTGAGCTATGGGAATAAATAACATCAGGGCATGAATACAAATATTATAAGATGTGTTCACTTATTTAAAGCAGAGAAGATTTGCCTTCTTGTTGAAGATTTATTCACACCTGGCTAGCAATTTTAGTTGGATAACAGTCTGATGAAAATCTTAATACATAATGCAGAAAAACTAGCTATTATGGCATTTATGGGTATTTTGTTTCAGCGGGGTCTCATTCACAGGATAAAAGAAAGGTATCTTATTTTTACTACGTGTTGATTTTTACTTCCTTGATTTCTTGAAAGGTATTCATAGGTGACCATACTTGTTTCAAACTAAAGATCATTCTACCTTTTCATCTGAAGTATTGGAGTTTCCTAAGCAAAAGCCACCAGTGCTTATTGACTCCAGTGTATGCTTGAGCATGTTCTTCTTCCAGAAGTACAGCACCTGCTGAAAACTAAACACACAAGAGCAGTCTTCCAGAGTTAATGCAGAGTAAAAATAAAGAGCATTTTATCTTCATTAACAATAAAAATTTACATTTTCTAAAAAGAAAATGTGAAAACACAATGCTTTTCTGAATGTTATAAATGTCATTCAATAATCATTGTACAAATGCAAATAAATATTATGATGAAAATAAGATCCTTTTTCCTTTTCCTTTTATTGTAACAATATTTTTTTCTTAAGTAATATATACAGATTATAGTTTCTCCTCCACTCTCTCCTCCCAGTTCTCTCTGTGTACTCTCTCATCCAGGTCCATACCCTTTATGTTTCTATTAAAACAAAAAGAAGCAGACTTCTAAGAGATAATAATAAAATAAAATAAAACATAACACATCAGAATAGGACAAAACAAACAAGAAAAGAGCCCTTCCCCAATGACATGAAAGACAGCCAGAGAGAGAGAGAGACTCACTCATTTGTATACAAACCAATCCCATAAAAACACTAGAAATGGAAGCTACAACATATATGCAAAGAGTTTATGATTAAAAAGTGAAGAAATACATTTAAAATATGTGTAAAATAAATAATTTAATATAGAAATAACAGAGACAGGCCCTGACGTGATATTAAAGGACAAGAAACAGCCAATGATATCACTGAATTTATTTCTGTTATCCATCTACTGCTTGAATGCAGCCTACTCATATGTGTACCTTGTTTCCTCAGTGATATTCTCCTGGAAAAATTAAATTTTCATTTGCAAGAGGTTATCAGTTGGGCTTTGCTATTGTGTTAGCGATGGGAGTATGTGTCAACTTCTTTCAGCTCAAGTCACCCCATGTGGTGTAGACCAATCCAGTGAATGCTGCTTGAGTCTCTGTAAAGCTATACATGCTTTGATCAAGTTCATTTTAAAGGGCTTATTTCTTGGTGCCCTACAACTACTATGACTCTTATTTTTTCACCTCTTCTTCAATAATGGTCTTGGAGACCTGAGGGGAGATACTTGATGAAGTCATGTCATTTTGGTCTGAGTGTTATAGTCTTCCACTCTGCATTTTGTGTGACTTTGGGTCTCTGGATTAGTTCCTTTCTGCTTCAAGATGAAAATTCTATGATGACTGAACAAGACATTTATTTATGACTATAGCAGGATGACATCAAGAGAAATTTCTCTCTCTCTCTCTCTCTCTCTCTCTCTCTCTCTCTGTGTGTGTGTGTGTGTGTGTGTGTGCGTGCGTGCGTGCGTGTGTGTGTGTGTGTGTGTGTGTGTGTGTGTACATGTTTAAGAATAGTAATACTTGTTTTTACCCTAGGTTCCTGGGCTTTCTAGATCACCCAAGTATATTGGTCATGGGTTTCCTCTAGAGGAAGGAATTTGTATAATCAGATATTTGTTTATTAGTTTTACCAGCTTTGTGCCACAATTGCACAAGCATATCTTGCAGGCTATATACAACTGTTTATAGAAGTGCTCGTGGGTTGGTTGATGTTTACCCCTTTGGTAGCTTGCAGAGTATGTTCTTGTATCAAAGATGCTAATGCAAAAGAGTAAAAGCTCTATGTAGGCACCAGCTTAATTTTCTCCATTTCAGTGAGTTGGGTAGTGTTGTGTTCAGCAATTGGGGCCTTGTCAGTTTGTGGAGACCAATCTATTGCCTTGACAATAGTCTTGCTTGTTTAGGGATTCACATATGTCTTAGTATTTCTATTGCTGTAAAGAGACACCATGAATGTAGCTACACCATTTAATTAGTGCTGGCTTACAGTTTCTGACTTTTGGTCTATTATCATCATGACAGAAAGAACAGCAGTGTGAAGGCAGACATGGTGCTGGATAAAGAGCTCAGAGTTCTACATCTTGATTTTCAGTCAGCAGGAGACTGTAGGCCACACTGGCCATAGCATGAACATATAAGACCATAAAGCCCATCTCTGAACTGATACACTTCCTCCAACAAGGCCACACCTGCACCTGTGAATAATGTCACTCCCAATGGACCAAGCATGCAAACACATAAGTCTATGAGGGCCATTCCTATTCAGTTCAAACCACCACTCCATGCGGTCCCTTTCGCCAACATCTTAATTAGATGCAACTCAATCCTGGTTCTGAAAGATTTATTTGGACTCATTTGGTGATAATTTATACTGAATTAGGGGGCTTTGACTCTCTCATCATTTGACAATTTAAAATATATCATGTTTATATCTAGATATGCTTAATACACTCTCTCTCTCTCTCTCTCTCTCTCACACACACACACACACACACACACACACGTGTGTGTGTGTGTGTATTGGTAGGCATTGATGGTCAGAAGTTGCAGTCCATTCTGGCCTGACAGCTCTCTCCAAAGCTTGACAACATGAGAGACATCCTCCCCAGCAAAACATTCTGCTCTCTATCTTCACTTATCTGGAGAATATCTATGGGCCCAGAGAACTGACTTTATCTGAATGCTGTCTTATAGTCTGCTGTTTCTGTCCCACCTGGTCTTACAGCCATTCAATCCCAAAGAAACACTCAGAGGCTTATATTATTTATAAAACTCACAGCCTATTATCTCAGGCTTATTATAAACTAGCTCCTAAGACTGAAATTAACCGATAATTCTTACCTATGTTTAGCCATGTCGTTTGGTTCCTTTACTCAAAGAGTCATTCTCATCTTGCCTCCTCTGTGTCTGACTGGTGACTAACTCTCCCTTTCCTCTTTCCAGAATTCTCTTAGTCTAATTGCCCTGCCTATACTTCCTGCCTTGCTACTGGCCAATCAGCATTTTATTAAACCAATACAAGTAAGACATTTTTATAGTGTACAAAAGCATTCTCCCACAACTCTGTCTCTTAGCATGGATACCTGATTTATCTTTAATGTGATTCTTGGAAGTTTGCTGCTAGAAAACTTCCCCTTGCTGAACATATGGTAACTAAGACTTGTACTAATCCTTTGCTATAGGACCCTACTGCCGTACACAAAGCTTTACAAAAGAGTGTGCTACTTAATGTAAATTAGGATTTGTTCCAAGCTCCCCCACAATCATGTCTATTTCTTATATTCTGGGATAAATTTGAGATTATTCACTGAATTAATAACCCAGAGGGCTACCTCTACTGTGTTCATGGACTGTCCATATATCTCTGTCATTGGGTCATTGCTTTAGCCCCTTTGTCCTCATGGTCTGATGACCAATGGGACCACAAAAATAAACAGAAAATATAAACGGAATATATATGTATTAGGCTTATATTTGTATGACATATAATTATATATTATCTATAGCAGTTTTTTAGTAATCACGATTATTTTAGCTGTCCTAGAGTTTTATGTCTTATGTAAAGTTGAAATTGTCTTTTCAAGTCCTGTGATGAATTATGTGGTTATTTTGAAGGAGATTGCACTGTATCTATAATTTGCTCTTGGTATAAAGATTACTTTTACTACATTAATTCTTCCAACCCATGAACATAAGACATCTTTCCACATTCTGTTATCTTCTTCAATGTATTTTTTATTTTATTTCCATACATGTATCTTTACATGTATCTTTAAATTGCTTTGTTAGAGTTACACAAGACAATTTATTTGAGGCTATTGTGATGTTTGTTGTTTCTTTGTTTTCCTTCTCAGTTCACTTGTCATTTGAATATAGAAAGACTATTGGTTTTGTGATAATTTTGTATCCTGCTGCTTTGGTGAAAGTCTTTACCTTCTGTGAGAGTTTTTTTGTGGAATTTTTAGGGTCATTTATGTCTGTTATATCATCTGCAAATAAAAATACTTTGACTTCTTTTTTTCAGTCTGCATCTGTTTTGATCTCTTGTATTTTTCTTATTGCTCTAGCTAAGATTTCATGTACCATATTGAATAAGCATGCAGATAATGGAAACCTTGTTTTGTTTCTTATTTTAGTTGAATTTCTGATCATTTCTCTCCATTTAGGTTAATGCTGACTATGAGCTTGCTATAAACTACCTTTATTTTGTCTAGCATGTCACTTGTATCCCTAATCTCTCTAGGATTCATATCATAAAGGGGTGTTGGGTGTTGTCAAAGTCATTTTCTGTGTCTAAGGCAATAATCATATGGTATTTTATCTCAATTTATTTATATGGTAGATTACACATACTGATTTTCTTCTGTTGAACCATTCCTGCATCTCTGGGTTGAAGCCTACTTGATCATGATTTGATGTAATTTTCAACTTTATTTGCAAGTATTTTATTTATCATTTTTAATGTATAGTCATAATGGAAATTAGTCTGTAACTCTCTTTTATTAGTTGGGATTTTATGTGTAACAGGTTAACCATTACCTCAAAATAATTTGGACAGTGTTCTTTCTGTTTCTATTTTGTTTGAAAATTTAAGAAATTTGCTTATTAACTATTCTTGGAAAATATGAAAAAATTATATGGTTTTAGTAAATCATCTGGGCATATACTTCACTTTTATTTTGGCCATGAGTCTTTTAGTGATGATTTTTATTTCACTGAGGAGTTGATAGTCCAAGGCCCTCCCTACTATATCTAAACTAAGTAAGTTATACATCCAAAGAGAATGAGTACCCCAAAAGTCATTATAAGCAGTAGGAATAAATCCTGGTGAAACTGTCAGTGGTCCCACGATCAGCCCCAGTGACAGAACTGACACCCACATTCAGAGGGCCTAGTTTGGTCCTACGCTGGTTCCTTCCCAGTCTGGATAGAGTTGGTGTGCTCCCATTAGCTCTGGTAAATGTGAACCCATCATGGTCTTGACTGTCTTTCTCATATTCTCATTCCTTCCACTCTTCAGCTGGACTTTGAGGGCTCAGCCAAGTGCTGCACTGTGAGTCTCTGCCTATGTTTCCATCAGTTGCTGGATAAAAGTTCTATGGTGATATTTAAGATATTCATCCATGTGACTACAGGGCAAGGCCAATTCAGGAACACTCTTTTATTTATTTATTTATTTATTTATTTATTTATTTATTTATTTATTTATTAAAAATGTCCACATCTTCCCCTCCTCCCATTTCCCTCCCACTCCCCCACTCTCCCTCCCTCTCCCTCTCTAATCTTAAGAGCAGTCAGGGTTTCCTACCCTGTTGGAAGTCCAAGGTCCTCCCCCCTCCATCCAGGTCTATAAAGGTAAGCATCCAAACAAACCAGGCTCCCACAAAGTCAGTCCATGCAGTAGAATAAAAACCCAGTACCATTGTCCTTGTCTTCTCAGTTGAAGTTGATATTAGCCTGGCAAAGAACAGGTGTGGGGGAGCACATGGCCCCAGGCCAGTGGGAGAACAAAACACCCCTCAGTGGGTCCTCCAGATGAAAAGTTTCTGCTACCCGATAAGCCTCTCTGCTGACACAATAATCTGAATCAGCCAAATCAAACCAAATTAGAAAAAGCCCAGGTTTTATGGATACAAACACTCTTGAATGGCTTTCCAGCCCACTAGAGAGGAAATAAAAAAAGAAGACTATAAAAGAACCTTGTCTTCATTTCGATTCAACTCTGAAAAGTCTTTCATTTCTTTCCTAATTTCTTTTTTGACCCATTTAATTCAGTAGTGAGTTGTTTAATTTCCATGAGTTTGTAAGATTTCTGTTGTTTGGGTTTTCATTGATATTCTACTCCTACAGCTGATAAATACCTTTAGTGATGTGGCACGGTACAAGATCAACTCAAAAAAATCCGTAGCTCTCCTATACACAAAGGATAAAGAAGCAGAGAGGGAAATCAGAGAAACTTCACCTTTTATGATAGCCACAAATAGTATAAAGTATCTTGGGTAGGAAGTGAAAGATCTATTTGACAAGAACTTTAAGGCATTGAAGAAAGAAATTGAGGAGGATACCAGAAAATGGAAGGATCTCCCATGCTCTTGGATGGGTAGGATCAACATAGTAAAAATGGCAATTCTATCAAAGGCAATCTATAAATTCAATGCAATCCCCACTAAAATACCCCCAAAAAATTTTCACAGAACTTGAGAGAACAATAATCAACTTTATATGGAAAAAAAAAAACCAGGATAGTCAAAACAATCCTATACAATAAAGGAACTTCTGGAATCATTACCATCCCTGACTTCAAGCTCTATTACAGAGCTACAGAAATGAAAACACCTTGGTATTGGCATAAGAACAGAGAAGTCGACCAATGGAATTGAAGAGAAGACCCGAATAGTAACCCAAAAACCTATGAACACCTGATTTTCAACAAAGGAGCTAAAAGTATACAATGGAAGAAAGAAAGAATCTTCAACAAATGGTGCTGGCATAACTGGATGTCAACCTGTAGAAGAATGAAAATAGATCCATATCTATCACCATGCACAAAACTCAAGTTCAAATGGATTAAAGACCTCAATATAAATTCTATCACATTCAACCTGATAGAAGAGAAATTGGGAAATAGACTGTAACACTTGGGCACAGGAGACCACTTCCTACATATAACCCCAGTAGCACAGACATTAAGGGCAACATTGAATAAATGGGACCTCCTAAAACTGAGAAGCTTCTGTAAAGTAAAAGACACTGTCATCAAGACAAAAAGGCATCCTACTGAATGTGAAAAGCCTTTCTGGGGAGCAGAAGGAGGGAGAACATGAGCAAGGAAGTCAGGACCACAAGGGGTTCATCCACCCACTGAGACAGTAGACTGATCTAATGGGAGCTCACCAAGGCCAGCTGGACTGGGAGTGATGGAGCTTGTGATCAAACTGGACACTCTGAATGTGGCTGGCAATGAAGACTGACTGAGAAGCCAAGGACAATGGCACTGTGTTTTGATTCTACTGCATGGACTGACTTTGTGGGAGACTGGTTTGTTTGGATGCTCATCTTTTTAGACCTGGATGGAGGGGGGAGGACCTTGGACTTCCCACAGGGCAGGGAACCCTGACTGCTCTTAGGACTAGAGAGGGAGGGGGAGGTGGGGAGGGGGAGAGAAAAGGGAAGCGAAGAGGAGGTGGAAATTTTTAATAAATAAATAAATAAATAAATAAATACCTTTCTAAGAAATCAGAAAGTGCATACCTCTCAAAAGAACTTAGAGGACAACTTACAATGGCTCAGTATGCCAGTCCTGGTTCCTTTGGTTTGTTTGTTTTCAGTTTCACCCAATGAGACATACTTGAGAATGTACAACAACTGAATAAATGACTCTATAAGATAGGCCTAAAAGAAATCTGTAGAATATTTTTTTAATTATTAATTAATGTTAGAGGCCCCAGCCCACTGTGGGTGATGTTATCCTTTGAGCAAGTCATGAGGCTCTTCAGTTTCTGCCATGAGGTTTGTTTTTCCACAAGACTTGATCAAATTTAATTTGTAATTATTGTTGAATAAAATCAAAAACATCAAGAAAAAAATAATACCATTCAAAGTTTCCACTTCCTCCCCTCTTCCCATTTCCCTCCTCCTCCCCCTCCCCCTCCAGTCCTAAGAGAGGGCAGGGTATCCTTCCCTGTGGGAAGTCCAAGGCCTTCCCTCTTCCATCCAGTCTTAGGAAGGTATGCATCCAAATAGACTAGGATCCCACAAAGCCAGTACATGCAGTAGAGACAAATGCCAATGCCATTATCATTGGCTTCTCAGTCAGCCCCCATTATCAGTCATATTTAGAGGGTTCAGTTTGATCTCATGCTTGTTCAGTCTTAGTCCAGCTGGCTTTGGTGAGCTCCCATTAGCTCAGGTACACTGTCTCAGTGGGTGGATGAGGTTTTTGCTATGAGTTCCTTTGCTGACCTCATTTGATGACGAACTGTGATGTGGAACCTTAAACTGAAAACATTCTTTTCTGACCCATGTTGGTTTTGGGCATGGTAGTTTGGTTTAATAATAGAAACTCTGAGATGAATGCCTAGTGTCTCACCTATAAAACCTAACGTAGCAAAGTAGATATGTTTGTACATTCCATTACTCCCAGAAATTCAGAAAATAAAAACTGGAGAATCAGAATTCCCTTTACTACAATGCAAGTTTAGAACCAGCCAGGATTACAAGAAATAATGCCCCAAAATAAAACCACAAATGATAATGCTTATCAATTTCAACATATAAAATATATATATCAAGATTTTATATAGTAATACTTAATAGAATAAAATGGTTAGTTATTTATAGATAATTCTAAAGAAATATTTTTTAAATAAATTGGTTAATATTTTAAGACTTTATCCCACATTGCCTATAAATTATAAATTGAAGCAACTAAGTAGTAGTTTGAGAAAACTATAAATATCCACAGTCTTTAATTAGAATGTCAAGATTTACATTCTGTCAGGAATTTAAACATCTTGGTAGCCATTGTCAATAGGTGCTAATATTTCATAACAGAAATACCACCTATGAAATATTTTTATCAACATATATAACTGAAGGAAATAAAAAGTTAAATCATGGAAATGCCCAAGGCAAAATTTTGATTATGTAAAATACTAGAACAAATAATCTGACTGACTAACATGACAAATTCTAAGAAAAAAGAGAGAAACACAGGTAGAACTTGTAATTAAAGTGTCTAAAGAGTAGTATGGGTAATATAGTGGGTTTTTTTAATAGATTTTTATTGAGCTCTACATTTTTCTCTGCTCTCCTTCTTTCCTCTTCCCTCTCACCTTCAACCTTCCCCCAAGGTCCCCATGTTCCCAATTTGCTCAGGAGATCTTGTCTTTTTTTACTTTCTATTTCCCATGTAGATTAGATATGTAAGTCTCTCTTAGTGTCCTCATTGTTGTCTAAGTCCTCTGGGATTGTGGTTTGTAGTCTGGTTTACTTTGCTTTATGTTTAAAAATCACCTATGAGTGAGTACATGTGATAATTATCTTTCTGTGTCTGGGTTCCCTCACTCAAAATAATATATTCTAGCTCCACCCATTTGCCTGCAAAATTCAAGATGTCATTATTCTTTTCCTGCTGTGAAGTACTCCATTGTGTAAATGTACCAAAACTTCCTTATTCACCCTTCAGTCGAGGGGCATTTAGGTTGTTTCCAGTTTCTGACTATGACAAACAAAGCTGCTATGAACATAGTAGAGCACATGTTCTTGTGGCATGATTGAGCATCCTTTGGATATATACCCAAAAGTGCTATTACTGGGTATTTAGGAAGGTTGTTTCCTGATTTGTTGAGAAATTGCCACACTGACATCCAAAGGGGCTATACCAGCTTGCATTCCATCAGCAATGCAGAGGTGTTCCCTTTACCCCACAACCTCTCCAGCATAAATTTTCATCAGTGTTTTTGATCTTGGTCATTCTTATTGATGAAAGAAGGAATCTCAGAGTTGTTTTGATTTGCATTAATCCGATGACTAAGAATGTTGAACATTTCCTTAAGTATCTTTCAGCCATTTTAGATTCCTCTGTTTAGAGTTCTCTGTTTAGGTCTGTTGTACTCCATCTTTTAAATTGGATTATGTGTTCTTTTGGTGAAATATGGTGGTTTTTAAACAGCATTTCAATGACACACTAAAAACAGATTTAGAACAAATAAACTCTGCTCCCCTGTCAGAATGGATAATAAAAGTAATAATAATAATAATAATAATAATAATAATAATAGTAGTAGTAGTAGTAATACAAAAAGAAACACTAAGATGTAGGATAACTGAGAAGCTTTTTTTAATTTTTTTATTACTAAAATTACAGAGGGAATTTTATTTCTTTCCATTGAAATCTGTCTCTAAATATCATGCTGTCAGTTCCTTCCTTAAAAACATTTCATTAAACAATTACAAAGCAGCTCCATAGACTGTGTGTGATTGTTTGTTTTTTTAAATTTATTTATTTATTAAAAATTTCCACCTCCTCCCCACCTTCCTTTTCCCTCCCCCTTTCCTCCTCCCCCTCCCTCTCCAGTCCTAAGAGCATTCAGAGTTCCCTGCCCTGTGGGAAGTCCAAGGTCCTCCCCACTCTATTCAGGTCTATAAAGGCGAGCATCCAAATAAACCAGGCTCCCACAAAGTCAATCCAGGCAGTAGAATCAAAACGCAGTGCCATTGTCCTTGGCTTCTCAGTCAGTCTTCATTGACAGGCACATGCAAAGTTTTTTTAAAAGGTGACATAAAGAAAGAAAGAAGTAATGTGAAATAAGATCTAGAAAATATTCCAGGGAGAAGCCATGGCTCCTCTGCCTGAGACAGACACTGGAACATTACCTGGTAAGCCACTGCCACATAGCAATGCACAGATTAATTGAAATGGGTTAAATTAAGGTATAGTGGTATCCAATAAAAAGCTAGACGTATGGGCCAAACAGTGATTTAAATAATATAATTTTTATATAATTATTTCGGTTCTGGGCAACCGGGACAAACAAGTGGCTTCATCCTAACAGATTGGCACATCAATATGGTTAACTACATCCACATAAAAACCTGATAAAACTGAAAAAGTAATTCTAGACACAAAAGAACAAAGTTAAGCATGGTTTGATAGTGATATTTTCTTGGGTCAGCTCTGTTTGCTAGAAGCAAGCAGAGGCATAACTCCTTTAAGAAAGATTTTCCTGATTCAGTGATAACAACAATGCAGTTTCAAAACAGCAGCTTTCCCAGCCATGGGGCATGCTGGTCACAAACTCTGACTCTTTTGGAAAACTGAGCATTTGGATGGGTTTTGTGAGCAGCATGTTGTGGCTTGCTTGATGGCAACTTGGACTGGCTGTGTGCTTGGAAGTGGGGTGGTGTGTGTGGCTCAGAGGCACAAGCAGCTCCACCATGCTAGACTGGGAGGGGCAAGCGGGAAGTACCATATTTACCCTAATAATTGTGCAGCTTAATTTTAAGAAGCACTTAGCATTATAGGACATGCTCCTGGACCGGAAAGAATTACAGATACACAGTAGGACAGATTCAAACATTAAAAAAAAAAACCTTGAAATGGGTCGCAGTGCTTGATCAATATACGAAGGTGTGGAAGAGAGAAGAAAAAGAATCTAGAGAATTGGGAAAAAAGTGAATGGTTTTAAAAAATGGTATAGTTTTTGAAGAGACAGAGTAAAGACAGTCATAGATTAAAGGAGTAAAGATAATAAAATAAATATTAAGAAGTAATAGAGTGAAAACAAGCCATGTAAAGATGAAATACACAGAGTCTGTATTATGTATATTATTGTGTCCTCTTTGAAATTTTTGACTGTGAAGGAATTAAGTACAGAGAGATATTTCATTGTAAAGACTTCTAAGTTAAACCAACATAAAGGAATCTTTATTCCAAAACTTGAGTCTAAGGATATGTTGCTTTGGAAAAGAGGTTCTTCTTATAGTTTAAAAGTTTCTCCAGGAGCAAATTACCTTAGTCTGGCAAAAATAAGCATATAAAACAAATGAATAAAAATGAAATTTTCATATCTAATCAACAAAGTCATAAAATAACCCTAAAAAGAATGCTACTTTTAATACAGTTTGGTTTCTAAATTGAGGATTGTTTGATATGAATTGAATATTTCATCGCTGCAGGGAGCTAGCATGTGCATAAAAGAAAGCAAAACTGAAGGCTGCTAACACCAAGTAGATATCAATCGAATTACCCCAAGTATGGAGATGAAAAATATCTACAGACATTGCCAAGTTTTCCCAGAGGAGTGACTAGGCTTAGTGGATAAAGGCCTTGCAGCAAAGCCAGAGAACTTGAGCTGGATCCCCAGAAAATATAAATAGAAGAAGAGACCTGACTCTCATGTATTGTTCTCTGACCTACACACATCCATTGAGCTTGCCTGTCAATAAAAAAATAAATGCAATATTTCAATAAATAATAGAATGCTCAGTATAAAAGAAAATAATCCACTAACATTTTAGAGCTAGGTATGAGAACAGAAGGCCGAAGCTGCAGACAAACAAGAGAGGCTAAAACTACATGGATGTACACCATTGTCAACAGGTTCCTACTCTATACACTATAAGCTAAGGAACTTCATAAAGGTTTCTCCCTTCAGCCAAGAAACCTCATCAAGCATCTTTTGACAAAATGTAGTTGTATTCCACTGAAAACACAGGGAATGAGGCAAGGAATTATGTAGTGAAGACCAACTTATAAAATCACAATTAAATCTCCACACACACATTTAAATACCTGTCACAGCAGCAGCCACAAGCAGCATTTTGAGGACAAGCATGCCGTTACACCTTACAAACATTTGGAAATACGCAAAATTGCGATGCTCAGCTTTCCTAGGTCACTGGGCTCTTGACAGTCCATGGAGACTTAGAGAACATGTGATATGCCTGTGATTTACATTGGCACTGAAACTTAATGAGGGTAATAAAAACCTCAACCAAGAGTTGTATCAGTCATGTATGTATCTTTGCTAAAGTACTCCTAAGGAATAATTTTAAAAATATTCTTGCACCCACTACTCTTCCATCCTAGTTGGCATCCTCTTCCACCTTTCTCCAGATAGCCTTTTAGCCTTTTCCTTAGATTTACATTCAGTCCCATTGTTCTTTATTGTCTCTTAAGTTATACAGCATTTATTTTATTTTATGTATTTATTTATTTTGGTTTTTTGAGACAGGGTTTCTCTGTAGCTTTGGAGCCTGTCCCGGAACTAACTCTTGTAGACCAGGTTGATGTTAAACTCACAGAGATCCGCCCACCTCTGCCTCCCAAGTGCTGGGATTAAAGGCATGTGCCACCACCACCCGGCATACCCAGCATTTTAAGTAACCCTTCTCCCTTCAATTTTTCAATGGCAATGCCAGGATTTGTGAGTTTCATGTTGGGGAAGAATTATGAATATAACTGGATGAACCTGGATCAAGGTTCTGATCAGGCCTTGGAGTCATTATTTTCTTCTACTCTCATTCATTTACCATCATAACATCGTTGGTCCTCAGAAGTTTCTATAGAGTTAGGCTTCCCTTTTGTAGACATAACCATTTGCCTCTTAACGAAATTAAAATTCTTCCATATTAACAGATATTTATTTCATAGTCTTTGCTGAGTATATTCAGAAAGAGACAAAAGTAGATACCTGCCCTTTGCATTGTTTTGTCTACAGCAGTAGACAAGCAGCTGATTGTACTGCTTGCTGTTGGCTCCACAGTGCAGCACATGTTGGTCTTTTCTCCGAGCCTATCACAGCTCTCTCCAGAAGAACTGAGCAGGAATGAGAGAAGAAAGCACAGTGTTACAGAACAATGCACACTTTTTTTTTTTTACAAAGAATACCAACACCAATAATTTAGAAATGAAAGGAAATCTAATTTAGAAAGAAATGTCAGCTAGAGCATACGAGTGTTTGATTCTAAAATCAGGACACATTTAGAAAGAGTACATGCTGTATCAAACTGACAACACTAATGCTATGTTAACTTTGGATCAGGAAACTGCAGAAATAGAGTAAATTAATTCTATGCTATTTGATACAAAAATGACTGACACATTCATTTCTCTCTTAGTCTGATGGAAGAAATCACAACTGTTCCATTTTTGTAAACTTCATGTGTTTTAGTTTTATTCTAAATCAAGTCACATATATAGTTTCTAAAGTTTCATCTTGACAAACTTAATCATATATTTGTACTTGTACATACTATTAAAATATGCAAAAACATTTTTGAATGAAAATTTTGTAAATTTTACTTTAAATATTGTCATATATTGAATAAATAATAAATGCACATGTTTTAATATGATAAAATTTTAGAAGTCAAATTTTATTAAATAATATATTTTTTAAAAAAGCTAGACATTTCAAGAAACAATTGTAAATTTTCAGGTTATATTGTCTTGATGACAACAAAAATAAACAAAACACATAGCTGAATAATTGTATGTATGTTTTGCCTGTACAGATTTTTATGCAGAAAGGCCAGAAAAAAGAACATCAGATTCCCTAGAACTGGAATGATAAATGGTTGTTTCCTCTCAGTTGTGTGCTAGGAGTAGAACCCATGTTTCCTGTAGAAACATCAGATCTTTTGATGGTAGAGCCCATTCTCAGATTTTCTGTACGAGAACTTTAAGTTTGTGCCAAAAATTAACTTTCAGACAGGTTTGTTAGCTCTTAATTCTTGACATATATGCTTATTGTATATTTTTAAAAGAAGTATAATAATGTAACATTCCACTGTTATCATATCTAAACAAGAATTCATCTTTATCAAATAAGATATTTCCATCAAAGAGAAAATGAGGCTGAGAGAAATCAAAAGTTTTACAGACACTCTAAACTAAGATGTAGCTACAAATCCCCTGCTGCAGATGACTGACTAATTAGACAGTTAAAGATTAATAAAAATTTTTCTCTTGTGTGAAATTAATTATAAAGAATTAATGACCATGAAACTATTCTGGTTTTTTATATCTCTGAATCTACTAACAATCAGTGGAAAATTACTGCATCCTTTCATAAACTATTTTACATTTGAAGCTCTTTTAGACTTCCAAAGGTATCACTCAAAAGAATTAACTGACTAGATTACAGAGAAACTATGCATTTCAATGAGTAGACAAGACAAGGCACAGATATAACTACTGCTGAGAAAATGACACTACATGCATTCTTATTATAAACAATATTATGTATAGAAGTAAGATGAGAATTCAAATATTTAGCACTGAAAACGTATTTGTTTCAGTAATAATTGCATCAAATAAATACAATTATGGTCACGAGGCAAAAGTAGAGTATGGGTCAGAGACTAATAATATCAGCTGTTGAGAAAGGGGGGTTGTCTTGATCTCTGTCATGGAATAATTTTGAGGAAGGTACAGTATTGTGTCATCAATCCAAACTACTTTGCTTTTTCCTGCATTATTCTCCTGCATAGTTATTTTCTATCTTTGAGTTTTCCTCATATTCAAAATGGCTTGGATGCCAAACATCACACCTAGATTCAACTGGAAAATCTGATGAATAAAAAGACACAGTCTAGAGGTTAATACTGTGTGCCTCCACTGTGCAGGAGTTTACCAGATGCTACTTTTATTTGTATTTGAAGCAAATTTGTTTCAGATACAAATAAGTTGACAGTAGAGCCAGGAAAACTGCCAATATACTTTGTGTACTTCATATTTTATCATGCCTTCTGTCTTTAGTTAAAAAGGCAATGCCATGAACCAGATAATTACCTGCCTGTTTCCTTCCTCTGAAAATCTCATCACTATCAGGGTTACACACTTTTTCCCAGAAGTTCAAAGCCTTCAAGTAACCATGATATTAACTCAAAACTTTCAACTATTTATAGTACTGTTACTATAATATAATGACATGTGGAAGACCACTTTCCTTTTTAACTGTTGTGAGCTCTTTCCTAATAAAATGTATATGCCATAGGAGAATATATGTTTAAAAAGTCTTAATTTTTTTTGCTGTGTATTCTTGATTAGCAGCTCTAGTTATTATGGAAGCTTGACTTAATAATAAATGTAATATAATTTCTTTTAGATTTAGCCTAAACATTTACAGATGCTTAAAATCTTGTTAAAAGTACTTACATCTGCAATTAAGTTTAGCTAA
Organism: Myodes glareolus; assembly: GCF_982192425.1. NCBI lineage: Eukaryota > Metazoa > Chordata > Mammalia > Rodentia > Cricetidae > Myodes > Myodes glareolus. The sequence goes on from NC_142050.1 coordinate 9,359,004, forward strand.
GTATTAGAAAAATCTTCCAAGTTTTAGTATCATTAGGAAAAGCGATCTTCTTCTCAAAAGTAAATCTAGCTGGTGAGAGACAGCTCAGTGGCCGAAGCCTTGTCTAGAACACAGGAGATCTAGGTTTGTTCACCAGTCAACAAAGCACAGTCCTATGGTAAGGAATGTCGAAGAGTCGAATTGTGAAGGAAGTAGAGAGTGACAAGCAGTGTGCCCACTCTCAGTCCCACTAAGTGACTGGGTCTGAGGCTTCTTGCAAAATTGAGTCTGCCATCTTTCTCTTCGTGGTTGATTTTGGTCACAACTGTTACATTTGAGACAGTGGCTCACTTTTTATTAGCTTACTTATTCTCAATATAGAGTAAATTTGTAATCACCAGCTGTTACAGTTTGCTTTCTGATGCTGGGATAAACACCATGATCCAAGTAACATGGTGAGGAGAGGTCTGATTTCATCTCACAGGTTATAGTTCATCACTGAGTAAAGCCAGGGCAGGAAGTGAGCAGGAGAGGAACTTCAGTCAGCAAGGACTTGATGCAGAAACTTTGGTGGAATGCTGCTTCCTGGCTAACTCCAGGTCCACTTTCATCTTTTTTTCCTTATCCTGGCAAGTGCCTCTTTCCTGAGGATGCTAAGTCGACATCCAGTGGACTGGGTCCCCGTGTATAAATTAGTAATTAAGAAAATGTGTCCACAAGTCACAGCAATTACTCACCTAAGGTTCTTTCATTGCAGTTCTGTCAAAACCACAAAAAAAGATTAGCTTCCACATTAGGAATCTACGATTCATTATTATTGAAAGTGATAAGGATTGCTTAAATAGCCCAAGATACATATCACACATTGTCTTCTTAAAGAGAATTCTGAGATGAAATTTTGATTTTTATCAGATACGATGATATGTCCTCAGGCAAACAAATCTCTCAAGCAGAGACAGACTGGACTCTTAATCTTGAAGAAATAAATTCTGTCTTCTGATTACACTTTCCTTAGCTTGACAGAAATTACCTTTCAAAAACATAAGAAACATAAGTGGTCTATGGTAATCCCTCAGCCAACAGCCCTGAAATTTGGGACACTTCGTTTTCCTGGGGATAAACTTCAAACTAGTCATTCCCACTGTAGTCTAAGTCAGTCTAAAATTGATATTTATATATTCATTCTGTATCCTCGCCCCTCCCTTTCTGAGCTCAGTGATTTCGTCTAGTGGTATATCAGACAGTTATTTGAGAAGAATTGAGACCCAGAGTCACTGTCTGGGCCTTTTCTATTCTGGTTCAAATTGTTTGAATATTCAGTCAAAAGGGAATTTGTCTGGATCCCACTAATTCATCTTTTCCTTTGTTATATAATCTTTTTATGTCTTTCTAGTAACCGGATCAATTTTTTTTCTTAAACATGCTGTTTTCTATTTCTCTGAATGAAATGAGATGCATTTTGGGCCATCAGCTATGGGCTATATATCAAATATTTTTCTTGGTTAAATTGTGTCTCACTGGAGACTACAAATTCTACCTACTGAGAGCCCAGGATTGCAATGGATTTAGCACTTTCTCTTCAGGTAGAACATTGAAAAATAAGTAAGCAGAATCAATCATATTCCCTTCTTTTGAATCCGTACCAAAGTATTTTCTTTACAATTAACACAATTCCATGTAAATATATTTTAGTCAGTGAGAATATTGTACTTTGAAGGATGACATCTATCCCATCCCTATAGGAATTTCTTTCAATCCAGAAATTCAATTTCATTTCCAGCAGCCATTGTGATATACTATCAAGCCTACAGCTCACTGATGGAGTAGTAATAGACGCCTTTAGTGGAGGCCATGATAATGGGACCATTTTTGTTCTCTCTGTGGGTTCTCTAGTAATTGAGAACCAAATCTTCAACAAACTAACTTTAAGTTTTGTTTTGATTTTCTTCAACAGCATTTGACCAAGAAATATGTATATACTTACCGCTAATTTCTTGTAATTGTTCTATCTTTTGAATGTGGCAAAATTAATCAATAGATTGAGCATGTAGCAGGTATAAAAATAAAGTGCTTATGCACAGAAAAGGAAACAATCAATTTAATCAGCAGAATAAAGTGATATTCTATAAAGTGGGTAAAACATGTTCCAAACTAAACATTTACCACACACACACACACACACACACACACACACACACACACACACACTCACCAACACATATTAAAGGCCATTTGGGAAAAGAAAAGGACAAGATAGTAATGGAGAAGGTAGGGGAGGATGATAGACAAGCAAATATGAGCAAAGTACAGTGATATACACATTTTAAAAATGCCATATGGAAACTCATTATTTTGTATTTTTTACCAAAATTATAATTAATAAACTAAAAATGTGTTCCTGTTTGTTTACTTTATCACAAAGAATTCAGGTAAAATTAGCTTCTCTATAGAACCTGGACAATATTCTAAATTTCCTCAAAATGACTTAGGACTTATTTAGTCCAATATGCAACGACTGCAAAAATAGCTTATTTTGTCCTGTACCACTGCCTGGACATCTGCTCTAACCAGTCTCAGTTCTCTTCTTTTAAATAACACTGTGTCTGTGCTTATCTTCCCAGCAATCCTGGGAATCTCAGCCACAGCCAGAGCAGTTAACCTAATCACTTCTCCCTGGATTAGGCACTACTGAGCCATGTCCACTCAAGAGACTGCTGGTACATCTTAGCCTGCTTCTCTCAGCATCATTGAGCAAAGCTGCTCTTACAGGGTGGACAGACTTACCCGCCTCAGGGAAAGAGGTTTTGGGTGGTAGGATAATCACATTTCTTATTCTTTTGAGTTTATCACTTGATCTCCACAACCTTCACTTTCATTTCAATTTCAGATTTAAAACCTTAAATGTAACTGCACTATGAAGTGCTGCAAATCTCCCACCAAGGTGACTCGATCCCATGTCTTAAACATCAAATTATGTATTAATATACTCTAAAGAAAACATGGTAGATGAGAAATATTGGGAAAGTAAATACTGTATGATGATAAATTCTAGGAAAAGGGTTAGTCTAAAGGTTTTCAAATTATATGAATAAAAAAATCTCTAAGATATAGGTATCTATTTTTTTCACTTAAAATAGTGCTTAAAGTAACATTAAGTGTTTCTAGAAAACTGATCTGAAGACTGTCATAAGGCATGAAATCACACCAATCTCCTTCACATACTGACACATATTAAGGTTTTTCTCCGAGAGAAAGGAAGGCCACAGTTTGTCCAGTGAAAACGGGAGGTCAATGGAAAGAAGGCTGACATTTCTAAAAGAAAGTATGTTGATTTCTATACTGCTAACGCTACTTTTGATTTTAATTGTGGCATAATCATTCATGCTTCTAAATCACAGAGCTCTTATTTTTCAGATACAAAACCATTAGTTCAACTTTTCAAATGTCTTTTCTGAATCTAAAATTAAAGAGTCCATTGTTTGAAGCATTCATCTATCTAATCATTAATGTTTATGATAGTTGTTTACTAGGCAATGATTAACCTGCTTGAGACACAGACACTCTAGACCAACTAGAATATTAGATTTTTGCCTAGCCCAGTAAAGTACTTTGGATGCAATCTAGGGAAAATAAAAAACATAGTCTTGTTGCTGTTTTGTAATACTGTTGCCAAATCCATGGTATATGCCATGAGCTACCTGTTACACAGTCACTGTTATAAATCTACCCTGTACTTCACTCACTCTAAGACAATTGACACGGGAATCACAGCAATTGTATGGCACACATTTTAATATTACCACCTCACACACTGGACTTTATACTGCATTTATTATTTATCTTTTGTAGTATCTCAGAAGATGTCTATGGAATATAACAATTACTTATGTTTTTAAGTTTTCATTAGTGTTTTCTACCAACTGCAATATTGCAAAATAAGGGCCTCACAGAATTTTTCACTTTAAGATTATTTTGAATGTTAATTAGCAATTCATTACTTAAAGTTTGTCAATATTTTAGCTAACTAAGTCCACTTTTACCTGGAATATTTATTATATCTTGGCAGAAAACACTTTATAATTGCTGCTGAATTGTGACATGATATATTCTAGTGAGATGCATAAAAAGAAATTATTTACTTTAAATGCACCAAAGGAAACCTTTCTTGAATTTAGTGATACCTTTCTTTAGTCCTAATCAGGCATTCCTGCTCATAGCCTTATTAACAAAGAAATTTTGAGAAATGATAAACAGTAGAATGTTTTTATCTCAGTACTACCACCAAGTGACCACAGTAAATGTGTTTATTAATATATATATATATGTATATATATTTATATTTATATTTTGTATTATTAACGTTTTTTATTTGTGCTGATTGTATTTATATTATTTTGATTAAATCAGAATAAGTCTTTCTAATACATACTCAGTTGTAATAAATATACTACATGAAACTTACAAAAATACCATAGAGAAACTAAAATTAGACAAGAAATTTGAAGATAGCTTAATTTGATAATTAATATGATTTAACATGCAATAAAATTACAAATATTTAGTAATTTTGAATTCAGAACACTTTTCTTTAATCAAGTCAATAGCATTATTCTGTTGAGTGAAAATTTGATAAACCTATTTAAACTTTCATTCAAGACTTATTTACACTGACGTAATTAGATTATACTTATTCTCTTACAGTTTTGCATCTAGACATGCCTTAATGTTTTAAACTGTGAACCACATTTTACCAGTAATTTTAGTTAAGCAAAGAAATCAGGTGAATTCTGAAAGCATCTGGGACTCAGACACACCTGATAAAATTGTTAATGAACACTATGCTCATCTCAGTTTATTAAAGAGGAATAGTTTATCTTCAACTACACAGTGATCATCAGTGAAGCCAAAGGATTGTGTAGAGCAATCATCATTTATTCAACTTAAAGAAAAGAATATATTTGAAATAACAATTGTATCTTCTTTCAAGATGTGATAAGGAAGAGAATAGAGAGGAAATTAATAAATAAGTGGAACTCATACACAAGAAATTCCTTTTTGAATTAGAATTAAATAATTTACGGAAGATAATTTTGCTTTTGAATTATAAGCACACACACACACACACACACACACACACACACACTGTTGTTTTCACAAGTCTACTAACCCAATTTTAGATAAGTTCTGAAAAGATTGGAAAAGAGTCCTGAAACTTAACCTAAAATATTTAGTGGCAACAAAATGATGAGAGGGACTACTTATTCGAGAATTGTTCAATGTTTCTTTGATGACTACTTAATAAACATTAATCTTTATTTATTACAAGAAAACACATAGAACAAATACGTGTTCTTAACAGCCTTCATGCACCTATGTTACCAAAATCATTGTACTTTAATCACGTCTTCCAAATAAGTAAGTACTGAATAAATGAATGGAATCTATAGACTAAGACAGAATACAGTTTGTATTAGGTCTTCTCATATAAAAATGTCTTAAATAAAAAGAACATTTATTCTCCCACATACCACAACGAAGATGATGTGGTATTGCTGACATGGCCTCCACTCTTTCATTGCCTCTCTAGTTTGTAGTGGTAAAATATAACAATGAGTTTCTTATTTGTATTAGGTCTGTTTCAAGTCTGGGAACTACATTGTCATATCCTAGTAACCCAAGAAGCAGCTATTGAGAGGAGATTGCTTTCTAATTTAGTGAAAGAGAAAATCTGGCTCAGGGTTCCTAGAGCCAACTTAGTTAACTATTTAAAGTGTGTCAGATTCTTGCCCTACTATCAATCACTAGCTAAAATGGATGAACCAATCAAATCACTTTCCATTAATCTAGGTTTAAAAGGCATAAGATAATGAACACATTGCTGGCAAACTAACTTTGGGCACATATGAGGAAAGAATGATATCTGAAGAGACTACAAAGTACTTGGTTAAGTTTTGGGCAAGTTTTTTTTTAAATAAATTCTCTTTCCCAGTCTTAAATTGAAAGTTGAAAATGCAAGTGTAGTAACATGACAGAGATAATGTGGAATGTGAATGGAATAGGGGCTTCCTAAGAACATACTGATTATATTAATATAATTTTCAAGTGGGCATGCTTTTAGAATGCAGTGTTGTGAAGCAATAGTTGTTTCATGTAGGAGAATGACAGGCATGTACAGGGAATGGAGTAAAAACTTACCTGAGAATAGCTATCATCAAATCACTGATACTTTGGGATAAATGGAACCTTATCATGTTATCCACATTTAACTCCATTCTATGTTACTTTACCCAGATATCATTTGAAAGCTCAAAAGCTGGATGCTTTCCTTAGATTCATAAATATTAACCTTAAACTTATCAACATATAAAGATCATTTTCTTTCTTACATCTCTGCTCAGTTTTATAGTAAAAGAAAATAGCATAGTCTTTCTTTCAACTATAACATTAGTAACATTCACATAATTCTTAAGCAATCATTACCATACATCTTCATACCTCTTTTCATCTTAGAGAATTAAAATTCAACCTTTAAAACTTAAATATAGATTGCCCTCAGTTCATGGAGTTTGCAAATATATCCACCCTATACAAGTGGGATTACTGTAGACATCAATGCAGGCATTCCAATGTGAAGCCTTTCCTCTTATTACTGAGTTATTTCACTAAGTAAAATGTCTTCAAATTCATCCATGCTTTGGTTCTCCTCAGAATCTCCCCTCCTTTTAAGATCTGAATAGCATTTCATTTTGTGAATGTACAAATTTTTGTCAAATTATTCAGTTATAGGCTTTGGGATTATTTTCTTATTTTATCTGTTAGTGATAATACTTCTATGGACCTGGCATACTGATGTTGTGGGCTGAATTATGTCTCAAAGAAATGCTAAGTCAGTGTATTACTTCCAAAATGATTGTATTTGGAGATAAAACTTTAAGGGGCATCTGAGGTTAAAGAACTTCAATTAGGCTAAAGCTATGTCACAGAATCAAGTATGCTAAAGAAAATAAAGAGAAATTTCATTCCCAGAATGAAAATACCCTGTGAGAGCGTGGCAAGAATGGGGCAGTCTACAAAGTAGAAAGAGAATATTCATCCAGATAGCTCTTAGATCCTGGGACATCCCATTTACAGGAACAAATGATTGATATGCTTAACCTGCCCAGTGCATGACAACAAATGAATAAATGAATAAAACAACAAATATCTGTTCAGGTGTCTTTTTCTACTATAGTATGCTAAAGCCTGCATGTGAAAGTTTTATAACATATAATACCTCTGTTTCTAATATTTTAACAATAGGTTCAGTGTAATGAAGAAGGACACCTAAAAGAAATCCCATACTAGCTCAGAAATGAGAATAATAGAGGGTTATTTATTTAGGGGTATACTCACAAATCAATAACTTCTACTGGAGTGAAGAATAGCAACCAAATCCTGCAGTTGGAAAGAGGGGAGATGTGCACTTTACATTGGCATAAATAGAATAAAAGGCCACACCCAAGTAGGTGGGTAACTTAAAGACTACTGGATGTAGGAATTCCTTCAGCACCTCTCCTTTTTTGTTTAAATAAAAGACTTCTAAGCCTAACACAAAATTATATATAATAAGAAAAAATATATCAAGCAAGAAACATGTGATAACTGTTTCAATGAATCTAAGTCTTGTATAATAAATAACTTGAACAAGCCAAGAGAAGAAAGTAACTACAACTATCTAGTCTTCAACCCTTTGAAGATCCCAGAAAGAAAATAATGATACTTGAGTAAACAGGAAGTGTAATCAAAACAATTTTCAGAATATGCAAGAAATGACAGAGACAACTGGCTTCCTAGGCAATCACCCAAAGTCTCATTTGCAATGTTGAAGCAACCAACATTGGCTAAGGCCTAGCATAACTGACAGACCATTTTCAGAGGCAGGAAATTTTTAAAAACCATCTTACCCTCTCTTGGCAAGATTTGACAGTATTTTTCTTTGTGTCCTGCTTATTCTTTTCCGAATACCATATACCTTGTCAGTGGTTGAGGCATGGGCAGTTCATTGCCTAATGACCAATAGCGCCAAGAAGAAAACAAACTCCAAGTGGAGTATCTTCAGTGCTCAACACTCTCTCAGGAATAGATTGCTGCTGCCAGGAACAATCATGTCTCACTTCAAGAGAACCCTAAGTTATTTAAATGCCATATTCTATGCTCTTTGAAGTGATTGAAGATTACCTATCTATTCAGAATACAATCTCTATGTATCTAAAGAACCTTATTAATCTATTTAAAGTAAGACAAACATAGATGACTATTGATCTATAATTCTTATTACCTATGTAACTTAAAGACTAAGACTTCATATTAGAATATTATACAATAAACAACTGTGCAACAAAAGAGGAAAATGACCTCAAATTGTTAAAAGTGTATTTTTATCGTGATCAGAGGCAGAAATGTACATTTTAATATGATAAATATATCCTAAAATTGTATCTATATACAAAAATATTTTAAGTAGAAGTAGAAACATATATGCATACAATATGACAAAATAGCTTTGCCTAGATATACAAATATTATAGACGAAATAGGAACTTATTCAATATAATTTAAGCTTGTATCAATATACAAGAATCTATATGAATGTATATTGCCTATAAATAATAGCTCACAAGTATTCACTCTATTATTCACTATTATTATTAGTGTGAGTAAGTTCACACTAATCTATTATTGCCTCCAATTTTCTCCCTTTTTTCAAAGAGATCACTGAGCCATTAAAATTATTCCCCAACCCCCAACCCTATACAATTATAATCAACTCCTAAATGATGTCCCTAACCCTGAGGAAAAACTTTGTTGGGAGAGGGGATATCATCTTCTTGAATTACTTCCAGGTGTCATGGGAGTGATGTTCTTTCTATGGGATCCTGTGGAAGTAAAATGATGGTTAAATTCCAAGACTACTGTCTGGCATAATTTCAAATAGTCTCTGAGTATTTGGTAGGAGTTTTCTGAGATCCTATTTGGACTTCTGGTTTGAACATTGTAAAAAATGTGCAACATTACAGCTAACCAGGTTGTAATCAACTTGATCATCTGGTATTAAAACAGGTCTTATAGTAGTGCTATCAACATCATGACATCATAATATCAGATAGAGTTGTTGTTGTGGGGCCCCATCTTGTTCCTGGAAACTTCAAATATTACTACAGAAAAATTCATTGTTAATTGTGAAAAAGTTAAGCATTATTTATAGAGAAATAGACATATATAATTAGTGAAAGGCATGGTAGAGACAAAAATAGGTATGAAGAAAATATTTTCTAAATTCTTTCTTCTTTCTACTCCATACCAGATGACTGTTGACATGAAGCAGAAACTCTGAATATTTCTTTTAACAACATGCTTGGATGTAGAGAAGTACAGAACCACTGTCCAACTCCAAAACCAACTCTATATATTCATAGATAGGTAGATAGATAGATAGATTTAAATGTATATGTTTTCATTACGTGTCCTTACAAGTTATATTCCTATTTCTTGATGATCTTTATTGGATAGTTCTTTTTTCTTCTCTCAGCATCCAAACATCCAGGGTCTCTTGAATTTTTGAAGAAATGTATTTTCCTGTAATGATAAGAGCAGAACACTGACCCAACCCTTATGAGGTTGCCTTAACACTTGTATGCTTGTCACCATTGTGGATGAACTATCATTTCTATTTTCAAGAGGTTTCTCCTTTTCAAAGCAAATCTTTATTAATTTTGATGGTAACCATGATTTTTCTTCTTCTGTGAAAACAAGAGTGAAGCCCCTTTCCCAACATAGCACATATCCTGTTTTCCATTGTGAGATCAACACATCCTTGAAATAACTGGCTTATTTAATTCAGAAAACTTTTCTATTATCTAATATCTTTCTGCTGCTGCTGTTCCCCTCTCCTTAGCATTAAGAAAATTCAAAGATAATAAAGCATCATGTAATCTATTTATGGGGGGATTTTCCATCCCTTTCTATTTGTTTAACATATCCTTTATAGTGAGATTTGATTTTCTATAACTGGCTTACCTATAGGATTGTGTGGTTTATCTATAATATACTCAATATTATAATAAGCAAAAAACTGTTTCATTGTCTTAGAGATATTTGTTGGACCATTACCTGTCTTTATTTGTGCAGGTATACCCATGATGGCCATAACATCTAATAAATGTGTGATTACTGAATCAGCCTTTTCTGAGCTTAAGGCAGTTACCCACTGAAAACCTAAAAGTCTGTCAATGGTGTGGTGTACATATTTTAATTTTCCTAAGTCCATAAAGTGGAAAACATCCATCTGCCAGATTTCATTCCTTTGAATGCCCTTTGGGTTAGTCCCTACTGGCAATGGTATTTTATTATAGAAAGTGCAAGTTGGACATCTCTCATAATATCCTTAACATGTTACCATGTAATAGAAAACTCGTTCCTTAAACCTTTGCTATTGACATGATATTTTTATGAAATTCTGAGGCCTGCAACACTATTTTAATTAATAATTGATAGATTTCTGCATTTCCTTATGCTAGGGGACCTGGCAGACACATGTGGGATCAAATGTGTGTTATGTGTATAGGCAAAAGATTATTTCTGATTATAGCTTGCACCTGAATAAATAATGTAGTCCATTCTGTATTATCTGGTATACATTCAGGAGTTTCAATATGCAAGACAACTCTTTCTGCATATTGTGAATCAGTAACTATATCAATAGATTCTTTAAAATCCCTTAGCACCATGAGAATAGAATATACTTCTGTTTTCTGGACAGAATTATAAGGGTTTTGTTCCACCTTTCTTAATTCTTCTGATTTATAACCTGGCTTACTTGATTTATTTGTGCCAGTATAAAATGTATGGGCTCCAGTTATTAATCATGTACAATTCAGGAAAGAATCCAAGAAGTTTTCTTTATAAGGTTAAGTCTATTGCTTTGGGGATAATTGCAATTAATTTCTCCAAAAAAAATAGCAAAAGCACTTTGCCATGGTTCATTGTCTTCCCATAACTTCATTATTTCATCAGGAGTGAAAGACACTATCATCTTTGTTGGCTCTATACCTGCCAATTGATGAAGTCTCAATTTACCTTTTATAATTAATTCCAATAGAAGAAATCGGGAAGGGAATATAAATAGAATACTATTAAGATTTGGATCCACCCTATCAATATTCAGCTCCTCTAATTTCTCTTCCACAACAGTTAATTCTTTCTCACATTCAGCTGTTAATTTCCTGGGATTATTTTAGTCTTTGTCAACATTTAAGGTTTTGTTTAAATGGATTATTATTTCAGCTATTATCCCAACAGCTGGACTTTGACTGGAAATATCTCCTTACAGTCTTTGAAACTCATTAAGGGTCTGCAACTGTTATCACCTAACTTGTGCCTTTTGTGTTCTAGTTTTCTGTAAGCCTATTTTATTTTATTTTATTTATTTTTATTGATCTCTACATTTTTCTCTGCTCCCCTCCCTGCCTCGCCCCTTCCCCCTTCAAACCTCCCCCAAGGTCCCAACCTAAAGAAAAATATGCTTATGAAAATACAAGAAGCTTACAGAACACAAAAGAGACCAGATTCAAAAAGAAGTCCTCTTGCCAAAAATTAATCAAATGGACTCAACTCACCTTTTAAAAAGGCACAGACTAACATATTAGATACAAAAATAGAATCCATCCTTCTTATGCATACAAGAAACACATCACAACCTCAAAGAAAGACATCACCTCAGAGTAAAGGGTTGGGAAAAAAATATACCAATCAAATGGACCTAAGAAACAAGCAGGTGTAGCTATCCTAATATCTAACAAAACAGACTTCAAGCTAAAATCAATCCAAAAAGACAAAGAAGGTCATTTCATATTAGTCACAGGCAAAATCCATCAAGAGGAAATCTCAATACTGAACATCTATGCCCCCAAATACAAGGACACCTTCATATTTAAATTAAACCCCACACACTAATCATAGGAGATTTTAACATTCCCCTCTCACCACTGGACAGGTCAGTCAGACAAAAAATTAACAGAGAAATAAGAGAACTAACAGATGTTATTGAATATTAAATCCAAACAGAAAAGAATATATCATCTTCTGAGCACCTCATGGAACCTTCTTAAAAATTGACCACATACTCAGTAACAAAAGAAAACTCAACAAATACAAAAAATTGGAATAACCTAATATACCTTATCAGATCACCATGGTTTAAAGCCAGAAGTCACCAGTAATACTAATTCTAGAAAACCCACAAACACATAGAAATTAAACAATGCTCACCTGAATCATCAATGGGTCAAGAAAGAAATAAAGGGAGAAATTAAAGACTTCCTAACATTCAATGAACATCCCCAAATTTATGGGACACAATGAAAGCAGTGTTAAGAGGAAAGCTCAGACTTGATTATAAATGGGATCCCAGGTCCAAGGAGAGTTCCCCAGATTGTTCTCTGGACAGAGGAGAGGGTGCCTGAAACGTCCTTGGCCCACAATCATACTGATGAATATTTTGCTTATCACCATAGAACCTTCATCTGGCGATGGATGGAGATAGAGACAGAGACCCACATTGGAACACTGGACTTAACTCCCTAGGTCCAAACGAGAAGCAGAAGGAAAGAGAACGTGAGGAAAGAAGGCAAGACCAGAGGGAACCTTCATCTGACAATGGATGGCGATACAGACGGAGACCCACATTGGAGCACCGGACTGAGTCCCCCAAGGTCCAAATGAGGAGAAGAAGGAGGAAGAACATGAAAAAGGAAATCAGGACCGCGAGGGGTGCGATCACCCACTAATACAAGGGGACTGATCTAATGAGAGTTCACCAAGGCCAGTTGGACTGGGATTGAACAAGGACGCGATCCAACCAGATTCTCTGAATGTGGCCGGATTCTCTGAATGTGGCTGACACGGGGTCTTCATTGACAATGACACTGGGACTTGTTTCCTCTGCATATACTGGATATTTGGGATTCAGTCTGTTTGGATACTCACCTGCCTGGACCTGGAGGGAGGGGGGAGGAACTTGAACTTCCCACAGGGCAGGAAACCCTGACTGCTCTTAGGGATGAAGAGGGAGGACGAGAGAGAGTGGGGCGAGTGGGAGGGTGTTGGGAGGAGGGGCGGAAATGGAAAACTTTTATAATTTAATAAATTTTGGAAAAAAAAGAGGAATGTTCATAGCACTAAATGTCTACATAAAGAAGCTGGAAAAATCTCACACCTGTGAGTTAATAGAATATTTGCAAACTTTAGAACAAAAAGATGCAAACTCACCTAAGAAAACTAGACAGCTGGAAATAATTAAATTGAGAGCTGAAATTGACAAAATAGAAACAGAGAAAACAATACAAAGAATCAATGAGACAAAAAGTTGATTCTTCGAGAAAATCAACAAAATAGACAAAATTTTATCCAAACTAACTAAAAGGCAGAGAGAGAATATCCAAATTAACAAAATCAGAAATGAAAAGGGGGACATAACAACAGACATTTAAGCCTTTTTTATTACCTAAGTAATTTATAGAACTCCTCTCTGTATTTTTTCATGAGCAATTTGTAATTCCCATTCAGGCAAAACATCATTTACTTCTTCAAAAATTCTTTCTAAAGTATCTGGATTTGAGTCAGATAGAAAATGTCATCTATGTAATGGTAAATTGTAGATTTAGGAAATTGTTTACATATTATTTCCAATGACTGACTTACAAAGGATTGGTACAAGGTGGGGCTATTGAACATTCCTTGTTGGAGGATGGGCCACTTATATCTCCTTGTTGGCTAAGAATTATTATAAGTGGAAATTTTGAAGTTATTTTTTTCTGTACTTTTCTTGTAAATTTATAGTGAAGAAACAATCTTTTAAATCAGTAACTAAGGGAGACCATTGTTTTGCTAATAGAGAAGGCAGAATAATTCTAGACTATAGAGGGCCCATAGGTGTAATTACCTTGTTGACAGCACTTAGATCTATCACCATTCTCCATTACCCGATTTCTTTTTAACAACAAATACAGGAGAATTCAAACAGATGGCTGATTCTTCAATATGGCGAGCTCCTGTATCAGTTGTTCTAAAGCCTGCAGGTTGTCTTCTGTTAAAGGTCACTGTTTAACCCATATTGATTTCTAAGTTAACCATTGTAAAGGTAGAGCCATTAGCACCTCTGAAGGTTTGCCAGTTACTTTGTGTTCTTGTACAGCCTGGTAGGCTGGTGGCCTTTGTTTATAATACCTTATAATATTGTTCCCAGAAAGAAGAGTTTTGGGGACTGCAGGAATGTTAATCTGGATATCCCATGTCTGTAAAATGTCAGGACCTCATAAATTCACTGCACTATTAGCTACATATGGCCTCAGCCTTCCTTTCTGCCCTTCTGGCCCTATACATTCAACCCATCTTGTGCTTTGTTTCACTTGATATAGTGCTGCAATTCCTAGAAAATGAATATCTCCTTCTTGAAGAGGCCAATTTAGATGCCAGGATTTTGGAATAAAAATTCCACAGCTGAGGCTGGAGAGGTGGATCAGAGGTTAAGAGCATTGCCTGCTCTTCCAAAGGTCCTGAGTTCAATTCCCAGCAACCACATGGTGGTTCACAACCATCTGTAATGAGGTCTGGTGCCCTCTTCTGGCCTGCAGGCATACACACAGACAAAATATTGTATACATAATAAATAAATATTTTTTAAAAATTCCATACCTGTGTCCAGTAATCCCACCATGACAATGTTATTTATATGCACTCTTAGCTTTGGTCTTTGATCATTTACAGAAGTCTGTCAAAATATATGTTTCTATTTACTACTGAAAATTTTGATCCATCTATCATGTCTGTTTCATCATTCAGAACAGTATTTTTTTTTTACAGTCGGTATTGGATTTTTTTTTTAATTTTTCCTGGTGAGACATGTTCTCCACAGTGACTGTGAATGACTGGCTCACATTTGACATGGGGGCCTTCAAGAGCACCCATGAAATGATTTTCCTGATTTTATTGGGCTGCCTTGTCTGTCTTTTGTTGATCTACATTCATTTGTCCAATGTCAGCTTTTTCTCTCACCTCCATGTTCCAGAAGATTGAGATCTTCTTCTTTGCCATTTCCAGAGTAGACATTATTTCTAGAAATTCCTTGCCTACAATCCCTTCTCAGTTGTACTATTGTACCACAATTAAGACATTTGTCATTAAGTGTCTCCTCATACCAGTAGAAATTGCCTCTCCTACCCAAGCCTCAGTACTATAGTCAAATGTCTCAATATTCATTGTATGCAGGACCCATTCATCTATTGATGCTGATCTGAGCTTTTAAGGCCCAAATATTGTTTTGCATTTTAAGTTGGCATTTCAAAGGCCAGAGATTTAATAAATACATATTCAGCTTTTGGGTCTGTTTCTCCTACTTGTACAGCCTTAGTTAAGCTGTGTAAAAAGTCACTAAAAGGTTCTCTCTGGCCCTGTTTAACCCTGGTATAAGACTCAGTCCTCTTTCTTAATTCCTAAATCCTGTCCCAAGCATTTAAAGCTGCTGTACTGCATAAGAACAAGGTTTGTTTGTCATAAAAAGCCTTTTCCTGAGGATCAGTGTAATAGCCATTGCCAAGAATTTGATCTAGAGAAGTCTCAAATCCTTTTCCTTTTTCCTGTTTTCTAAAATTTTTGCCTCTTCTCAAAAATAGCACTTCCCTAGCAGCTGGGGTCAGTCTTCTAGGACACTGAGTCTAATCATGTTGGGTAGCCTTATTACTTGTAGCCCACATTTTCACCTTTTCCCTAACAAATTGTGAGTACAAATCATAAGATACTATTGCCTGTTTAATTTCCTTTAGATCGCTCATACCTATGGGTTGCCAATTACATTCCTTAACAACTTTAGAGTATTTTGTACCAGATAGCTTCTCTGAGGAGATTTTCGGACAACCAGTTAAATCTCTGGATAAATCATTCCTGACTTTGACCCATACTGGCGAAGCTAAAACCTGTTCTTGTACCTTTTCTTCCTGCCAATTAGTTTCAATAATTTCCTCAATCATTATAAATATTTTTTCATGGCCTTTTGTAAAATCTGAATCTCCAGTCCTGTACTTCCAGTGCCCTCATTGATTCATTTAGCTTCTGGTCCTTATTCTTCACAGTGATTCCAAGGTATAAAATTTGTCCATTAAAGATAATGTCTCCTTTTTGGATATTGTTTGTATGGTGTGCATATTGCCTTCCTGGACAAATACCTTATCCATTAACCTAATAATAGCTTTTCAACAGATACCAATTGGTAGATTCAACAGTATGAATTCTTTCAAATAGTTTCTCATTGCCCTTCATTATTTTGTAAAATTGATGTTGTCCCTTTCAATAGTTTTAATATTTTCAGAAGTTGTTCATTAATAGTCTGTAAACACTTTCTCATTTCTAAAAATTCCTCATTCTTGGCTCTGTTATCAAACCATTTTCTTAAAAATATAAGGTAAAAAGCAAAGATAATTTCCAAAATCAAATAAATAGATGTATAAGAAAAATCATATAAACCTTGCAGAATACCATTCATAAGGTAAGCAAAATAGTTATTACATTCCTAAATGGTAAAATTGTTAGCAATCATATAATTTTCAAATTTTACAATTTACTTACCTGCCCTAGGCAATTACAGTGAATTGGAGTAGGTATAATAATCTTTATTGGCCAGCAGGTGTCACAGTTGCAGATGCATGACAGATGGGATACAGAAGAAAGAAGTGACCACCTGGGGTGGGATTGGTGGTGTTACCACACTGGTTCAGTGCAATGTCCCCACACCTGTTCCACATGTGCTGTTGCCTGCTTAGATACTGATCAAAATGCTTTGCTTAACAAAATAAGAGCAGTTATTACAGACAATTAAAGCTTTTCTCTACATGGAGAGAGTTGGTGGCTAAAATAAGGGCACACAAAGCTTCTCAGTTTTAAATCCTTTCAGTGTTGGGGTGTGTCAGGGAAATTCAGGTTCCTAAGCAGTGGCAGGTGAGTCAAAATCAGGTGAGAAATGTTCTCAGGCTGGTGTGGACTCGGCCACTCGTTGGGCATTCATATAGAGCATAAAAAGCTGCCAAGCAGCCTCATTAGCCTTCTTCCAGGGAAAGCTGAGTGTGCTATCTGCCTGTTTCACAGCCCCATGATGCAGGACAATCAGATGCGATAATGAGTCAAGTCAAAGCAGGAACTCAGTTTACTACTGTAAGTTTATATACATTAAGTGACATGGTGTGATGTGGGGATACCTGCAGCCAATGAGAGACAACCAAGACCTCGCTCTGGCTGGAGGGGTGTCTACCTAGATTTTGCAGTCTCTTCCCCCTCGGTAGCTTTAAGACTACCCTTCAAGCTCAATCCAGGCTTTTCTCTGTCCTACCGGCCTCAAGGTACAGGCCCTGAGACAATTTTGGCCCAACAACAACAGTTGGGGAGAACGTGAATCAAAAAAACCCCACACTAGCTCCAAATCGGGTATACTAAAGTTTTTCTTTACTAAAAAGGAAACTCATGGATCACAATGACAAAACAGGAATGGGGTTCAACATCAGGTGTGGCATAAGATAAGAGGCTAAGTGGGTACTCCCATGGACTTTTTGGTACCCAAAACCCATGCCCCACATGGTCCAGCCTATTAGAGGCTGTTGGCTGAAGGAGGGTCCCCATCAGAGATGAGCCTTTAATTTCTGGATGAAGATTTAAAAATATTAGAAATGTTTTCAATTTAATAATTGTATTGAGATAAATACAGGCTTACCCTGTTCCCCTAATGACTAGAGGATTTCCAGGTCCTTAGCGCATCCTTAGCTAACTAGAGTCTGCCTAACACTGTTCTTTGTAAATATGAACATATTGTCTCTGTTTCAATGAACTCAGCAAATAATAAAGTAATTCTATATACATAATATCTTCATGTTGTCTTAATGATAATAAAAATAGATATTTTTAAGGAAAAATTTTTTACAAGCACAAATATGCCTAGCAATTTTTTAGTATCTCAGTAAACTGTGTTGATACTCAAGGGAAAAATCCTTTACATTTTGGTTTCATTGCATTTTTAATATTTGTTTCTGCATAGGATATTTGGTAGTATAGTTTCCCTTCGTGATATAGTACACATTTACTTCTAGGTGTAAATGTATATTGCTAAAAATGAGAAATCATTTAAAAACACACTGTAATAAGAATAATAGAAATGGTGCAAGAGAATAAAAATTGTGAAAATCTCACTAAGGTCCCTAAAACAAATAAATGTTTAATAACAATGGGTAACCTTCACTAGAAGACAACATCCCATAATGAATTCATTGTGCACCTGTAAGCCTTCCATCAGTACCCTATTTTTGTCATGTTTGTTGACATAACCATGCATACAGTCTAACAGTCATATTTCCAGAAATCATTGTTATAGTTCTTCATTAATTATTCTCATAAGTCACAGATAAGAAATCTTATCACTGTATGGATATTTTTAAAATTGTTCCACATCTGAATTCATAATATCTATTGTAGCACAGAAATGTACATATATTTTACATAGAAATTGCCATGGACTTAATTTCCTTAAATATTAATTTCTTCATCACTCTTTTATAACTCAGACATTTCAAAAAATGATCATGAAAAGCACAGTTTTGAACATATAACTTGCTACATTATAAGACTTTGCCAATTTTTGTTATCAGAGATGCCAAATTCAAACTATTACATCTTTCTTCTAGATTCCATACCCAACTGAATATTCAACATCAATAGAACTCAGAGAAATTCTCCTGTGAAAATCTGGGCATACTGTGCTTTGTACTGATATCTATTCTATTAAAAAAGGATAGAAAGGAAAGGAAAAGGAGAATGTTCCAAACAGAATTGGCTTTCTTCTCTTTTTTATCTGCTGAAAAACTGCTTCTCCTTAAGACACAAGTCAATTGTCACCTTTTCCTCAATACCAAGTATCATAAAATGTCTTATTTTTGGAAAATGCTAGATGATGTTGAGAGAAACTAAATGATCTCAGAAAAAATTTATATATCTCTATATTCTTTACACAAAAATGTACTTCTCGGAAATGGAAACTTTCATAATTTAATAAACTTTGAAAAAAATGAGATTTTGCATCTAAAATTACATGAATTTTTCAATCTTCTGCATTTATTATTAATCTACATTATCAAAAATAAAATGTTTCCTAACATAAAAAAAATGTACTTCTCTTCTGAGAAGTCTAGTGTACTACTTTAAGGCATTACTCCTTTTTACCCTTTAAGAAAATAATGACACAATGTATTATAAACTAAAAATGGATTTACAAAATTAATACACAAGTTCCCATTCTATAATGCTTGTCAGTATTCATTGCTAAATAAATGAGTGGGAGTAGACTTTCCCTATTCTCTATATCTCAAGAGGAATATCTGTGCTATGTGGTAAGCTTATGTTTAGTCATGCTTTCTATAGATTTTATAGCATCTTTAAAATGCAATTGTGCATCATCTAATCATATCTAATTATATCATTAACACATATGAATCATATGATTAGAGCTATTTACATTAAACATGCAATTAGATCAAATTACACTAATAGGAAAATGCCAGTAATTAGCTAAAATTAATCTTAAAAGCAGAGAAATTAACTGAGATAAATTATATTCAAGTTCCATTGTATATTTAAAAGTTAACAACTAAATATTTCTGTTTAATCTGCACTCTGCTAAGTTCCAGTCAATTAATCTTTCAGGACCCATCCTTTCCAAGTTCAACCCTGTAGACAATGATTTCCTTGCTTAAATGAACATTCAGCAATTTATTGTTTTAAAACCTATTGTGGGAATTTAGGGAGATGGTGCATTTGCAAAGTACCTGCTGTACAAGCATGATGTGGTCCTAAACTCAATCCCCAGATTTGACAAAAAGAACACCAGGCATACTGTTGCTCTTCTGTATTCCCAGGTCTTGAGAGGAAACAACAGAAAGATTCTTTATTTTTTTCTCACCAGGCAGTCTAGTTAAATTAGTGAAGTTCAAGTTCAGCAACAAAGCTTGTCACAAAAAAACAGGGTGGAATGAAATTTCAAAAGATACTCAGTGTCAATGTCTATTTTCCAGATGTATACACATATGCAAGTACCTTCCACATACATTCATGTATACATAATTAGGCACATTCACCAAAGGGAAAATACCTACAGTGATAACTGAATTTCATGAGTATGTCTACAATATTTTCAGTAGGAAAGACAAAGCAGGAAGATTATTATAATTCAGGTTAGTCTGAAGTGCATAGTGAGTTTCAAACTATCCTAGATTACATAAAATGAGTTTGTTCCTCCAAACAAACAAATAATAAAAACCCACAGTAGCATGCTACACTTTCTATAAACAATCTGACCTTCTCCTTAGTAGTAGAAGTAATGACAGTTTTTCGAAATGTCTATGAGTGTCTACAGTGAATTATAGAGGGAGGGTTAGGCAACCCCTGAATATGTGTGTACTTTAAGTTTGAATAATAGTGTACAGAAGCTTTTATTCAAATACGTGGAGTCTTGTACTCTTTCCTTTGTGTACTCTAATTAGATACTTCTTTAATGTGAAAATTACTACAACCAATGTCTTCAATCCAACCTAATATTTTTTTGTTGTCTACCTCAGATTCTTTTTAAATCTATTTTTTAAAGGAAACAAACTGTCTTTTTTCATTTTACATACCTGATATAGGAAGTCTTACAGCTTGTGGTTACCTGCCTACTGAGGTGAGGCCTCTTAGACCATATATGATGTAGAGCCTGCTTCCACACCTTCTTTTTCCCAGTTGCTCTTTCAGATTGCTGGATTGCTGGATTGGATCTCTGCTCTCTGTTCAAGCAGAGAATTGATTCATGAGTTTACCCCTAAATAAATAACCATCTATTTCTCAATTCTGTGAGAGTGTGGGATTGCTTTTAATCATCAGTTCCATACTTGGCAACCACATGGATTTAAACTCCATGACTACTAGGTGGAAGACCTAATGACCTAACCATTCTGCAGCCCAGACACTCTCCCAACCCTGTCTGCTTGGCTTGCTTTCGCCTAAGCAGTTTTTTTGAAGAATTTCTGCAGCAGCAGAGTTTACTGTGTGTGGCAACCTGGAAATTTCCCTGGGGCAGTTCTTTTCTGTGTGGTGACTTGTGCAGCTTCCAGTTTCTGCTCCCTGCCCCTATGTTCTAGGCTTCTTGCTCTATGTATGGGATTGATTTAATTGTGTTTAATTCGTTGCCTGAAGCATATTTCTGAGTATTTAAACAAGGCAGAAACTAAAGTAGCCCAGGACCATTCCTGCCATCACCAGTTGCATTGCTTTTAATCACAAATCTGCAACCACGACATCTGCTGGACAATAAAGATTGCTGTTTACCAGATTGCTTAACAGGTATTAAATAAATAATCATGGCAGACATTGTTAACAATGCAACTTTTAGTAACTTTTTTGTATTATGTGAGGCTTATATGACTGTGGTGACACTTCAATTTATTGGGTACTAGGTTTCAGTTTTCTTCTCCATATTCTATCATTAAGAAAGAATATGGCACTTTTAGAAATGATACAATCTTTACTGACTAATAATGAACAGCTAGTTGACAGGAATAATACCATCGAAAATCAAAGGTTACCTGAAAAAGTTAATACTATTACAGAAAAAATTGAATCCATATATAAAGGTACTAAGAAGTTATCTGAAAGAATTCATACTGTTGAATTTGGCAATCAAAAGTTGTCAAAAAGTTATGATAAGTTAACAGAAAAACTGTCTCTCCAGGATGGCAATCTGCATGATATTCAAGTAAAGTACAAGGATGAGATGTTATTTTTGAAGGAGAAATTTCAGACATTGGAATCACATGTGCAGAATGAGAACCAGAGACTAGTTACCTCAATGAAATCACTAGAAATATATACAAATTAGGAGATTCGGGCTTTACAAAAGACAATAATAAAAGATTGGAAATAATTGAGGAAATTATTGTAGCTGATGAACAGGAAAAGAAAGCAGAAGAATAGGATTCAACACTGCCAGTGGCTATCAGAGATGGCTTACCCAGGGTTTTAGCTTCCTACTCTGTAATCTACTCTGACATAGCATCAGGTTCTTATGGCCCAAAAGTATCTAAAGAAGGTAGATGGATACCTATAGGAATGAATAATCTAAAAGAAATTAAGCAAGCTGTTTTAACTTATGGCTTGCATTCCACATTTGTTAGGGAGATGATAAAGACTTGGGCTCCTAATGTCAAGCCAACCACACATGATTTTTTTTCAGCTATTTTCAGCAGTCCTGGATGATGGACCTCTCTTGATGCTTAGAATTTATTTAAGAGAGGAAGACAAAATTTTGAAATAACAGAAAAAGTGAAAAAGCCTTGAGACTTCCCAAAATCAATTTCTTAGTGAAGGCCCTTATGCTGAACAAAAGGTTCAAGCTCTTTACGTTGAAGAAATCTTGTCCCTCTGCCACAAAGCAGCCTTAAATGCTTAGGACAGGATTCAAGAACTAAGAAAAATAATTGAATCATATACCAGGATTAGACAGGGACAGAGAGAACCCTTTACTGAGTTTTAAAAAGATTTCGTAAGACTGTAGAAATAGGAATAATAGACCCTGATGCTAGAAGAGTACTTCTTGAATCTCTAGATTTTGAAACTCCAAACTTAGAATGCAAAAAGATACTTGGGCCTTCAAAGGTTAGATCAGCTCCTATGGATAAAGAGATATGCATACAATGAATGTTGAGACATTTTACTATAATGCTGAATCTTGGGTAGGAGAAGCAATTTTCAAAGGAATGAGGAGATATCAAACTGTCAAATGTTTTAATTGTCGTAGAAAAGGACATGTGAGAAGGGATTTTAGACAGGGAATACCTAAGAATAATATCTCCTCTGAAAATGGCAAAAATAAGAGACCTTGACCTTCAGGTATATGTAGAAAATATGACAAAGGCCCACATTGGACTAATGAATGTAGATCAACAACAGACAGACAAGGCAACCTGATAAATTCCACTGGGTAACTCTGAGGGGCTTCTTGCAGACCCCTAAGCCAAAAGTGGCCCAGTCATTCCCAGTAACTGCGGAGGACATTTCACACCAGGAAAATTAAAAAATCCAGAGTCTTCTGTACAAGAACATACTGTTCTAAATGAAGGCATAAACATAGAGGATAAGTAAAAAATTCCAATAGGAAATAAGAAATGTATATTGTAGCAGACTTCTATAAATGATCAAAGACCAAACCTTAGATTGTGTATAAATGGCATTGTAATTGTTGGCTTGATACACACAGGTTCAGATATGAGTATCATTACATCAGAGTCTTGGCATCCAAATTGGTCTCTTTAAGGGGCAGATGTTCAATTATGAGAAATTGGAATCATATCTCAAGTTAAACAAAGCATAAGATGGGTTGATTGAAAAGGGCCAGAAGGTCAAAGAGGGAAGCTGAAGCCCCATGTTGCTAATATTGTAATAAATTTATGGGGCCATGACCATAAATTCATGACCATGAAATACCCAGATTAATATTCCTGCATTCCCAGGAACTCATAATTCTGGGAAGGATATAACAAGTTACTATGAACAAAGGTCACCAGCCATTCAGGCTGGACAAGAACATAAAGCAATTAGCAAACCTTTAGAGGTATGAAAAGCCCTGCCTTTAAAATGCTTAACTGAGAAGCCAATATGGGTTAAGCAGTGGCCTCTAGCTGAAGAGAAGTTGCAGGCTTTAGAACAACTGTTATGAGAGCATATAGATACTCACTATATTGAGGAATCAACCAGCCCTTGGAACTCTCCTGTATTTGTTGTAAAAAAAAAATAGGAAATCTGGTAAATGGAGAATGTTCACAGATCTAAGAGCTGTCAATAGGGTTATTCAACCTATGGGCCCTCTATAATCTGGAATTCCTCTGCCTTCCCTATTATCAAAAGGATGGCCTCTTATAGCTACTGAATTTGAAGGTTGTTTCTTCACTATACCTTTACAAGAAAAGGATAGAGAAAAATTTGCCTTCACAATGCCTACTTATAATAATTCTCAACCTACCTGGAGATATCAATGGACTGTCCTCCCACAGGGAATGCTCAATAGCTCTACATTGTGCCAATACTTTGTAAGTCAACCATTGGAAGTAATATATAAGCAATTTCCTAAGTCTATAATTTGCCATTACATGGATAGATTTTTGCTATCTGATTCAAACATTGATACTTTAAAGAGAATATTTGAAGAATTAAAGAAAGTTTTGCCAAAATGGGGATTGCAAATTGCTCCTGAAAAATTACAGAGAAAAGATCCTCTCAATTTCCTAGGTTATAAAATCGGTCGGCAGAAAATTAGGACATAAAAGGCACAAATTAGGAGAGACTGGTTGAGTACTCTTAATGACTTTCAAAGATTGTTAGGAGACACTTTCAGTCTATGACTGGCTTTTGGGATAACACCTGATCTAATAATTCATTTAAACAAAACCTTAGATGGTGATAAAGATTTGAATAGTCACAGAGAATTAAAATCTGAACCTGAAAAGGAATTGTCAATTATTGAGGAAAAATTACAGGAGGCATAGGTGGATAGGGTGAATCAAAATCTTAGTTGTATTCTAGTCATATTGCCTTCTAGAATGTTTTCTACAGGAATGTTAATGCAGGGAAATGACATTATTTTAGAATTTGATACATAAACCAAGTAAAAAATTAAAAACTTATGTGAAAAAAGTCTCTGAATTAATTATAAATGGTAAATTAATACTTCATCAATTAACAGGAATAGACCCAGCAGAGATTATAGTGCCTTTCATTACTGATGAAATTAAAAAGCTATGGGAAGACAATGAACAATAGCAAAGGGCTTGTGCTAATTTTTTGGGAGAAATTAATAGCAACTATCCCAAATGTGATAGACTTAACCTTATAAAGAGAACTTCTTGGATTCTTTCCTGAATTGTACATGATGCTCCAATAATTGGAGCCCGTACATTTCATACTGATGCAAATAAATCAGGGAAGACAGGTTACAAATCAGAAGAATTAAGTAAGGTGGAACAAAGCCCTTATAATTCTGTCCACAAGTCAGAATTATATGCCATTCTCATGGTGCTAAGGGATTTTAAAGAACCTCTTAAAATAGTTACTGACTCACAATATGCAGAAAGATTTATCTTATATATTGAAATTGCTGAATTTATACCAGATGACACAGAATTGACTTCATTATTTATCCAAGTGCAAGACATAATCAGGTATAGGCTTTGCCCTATGTACATAGCATACATCCGATCCCATACGGGTCTGCCAAGTCCTCTAGCACAAGGTAATGCAGAAATTGATTAATTATTGATTGGAACCATGCTGCAGGCCTCAGAATTTCATAAAAACACATCAAGTCAATAGCAAATGTTTAAAGATAGAGTTTTATATTACATACCAACAAGCTAAGGAGATTATAAAGAGATGTTCTGCTTGCTCTTTCTATAACCAAACACTGCTATCTGCAGAGACTAATCCAAAGGGTACTCAAAGGAATGAAATCTAGCAGATGGATGTGTTCCACTTTGCATAATTTGGAAAATTAAAATATATACACAACACTATTAACATTCTTTTGGATTTTCAGTGGGCAACTGCTTTAAGCTCAGAAAAGGCTGATTCAGTAATCACACATTTATTAGAAGTTATGAGTATACCTGCACAAATAAAGACAGATAATGGTCCAGCATATGTCTCTAGAAAAATGAAATGTTTTTTGCTTATTATAATATTAAGCATATTACAAGTATGCCACACAATCCTACAGGTCAAGCAGTTAGAGAAAGATGAAATCAAACTATAAAGGATATGTTAAACAAGCAGAAAGGGGTAGAAAATGCCCCCAGACATAGATTACATAACTCTTTATTAACCTTCAATTTTCTTAATGCTAATGAGAAAGGGATAACAACAGCAGAAAGACATTGGATAACAGAAAAGTCATCTGAATTAAATCAAATGGTCTATTTCAATGATGTGCTGACCTCACAATGGAAGCCAGGAGATGTGCTGCCTTGGGGAAGGGATTTTGCTGTTGTTTCTACAGTGGAAGAAAAACTGTGGATACCATAATAATTAATAAATGTTCAGTCTGAAAAGGAGAAACCTCTTGAAAAGGAGAGATGACAGCTCATCTACAGTGGTATAACCATACAGGTGGTAAGAAAAGCAAGTAGAGTGGGGGCAGGGTTCTGTTCTTTATTTGCAGAAAAATACTCATCTTCAAAAATTCAAGAGACTCTGAAAATTTGAATGATGACAGATGGAAAAATAATTACCCAATAAAGATCATCAAGAAAATCAAATATGATTTGTATGTACAAATGATAGAGTATATGCATATATATATATATATATGTGTGTTTGTGTGTGTATGTATGTATGCATATTTATGAATATATAGAGCTTGTTTTGGTTTTGGGCAACAGCTCTGTCCTTCTTTAAATCCAAGCATGTTGTTAAAAGAAAAATCCAAAGCTTCTGTTTCATGTCAAGAGCTGTCTGATAAGGGACAGAAAGAAGAAAGAACTTAAAAAAAATTACTTTTCTTCATA
Source organism: Myodes glareolus (assembly GCF_982192425.1). Classification (NCBI taxonomy): domain Eukaryota; kingdom Metazoa; phylum Chordata; class Mammalia; order Rodentia; family Cricetidae; genus Myodes; species Myodes glareolus. The sequence goes on from NC_142050.1 coordinate 9,385,634, forward strand.
TGTATTTATGTCTGTATCATACCTTTCATTGAATACATATGTCTGTATGTGTCTATATAAATAATGTTTAAGTTTTCCACTATGAACAATGAATTATCCTACAGTAATCTTTGAAGTTTCCAGGAAGAAGATGGGTCCCCACAACAACAACTCTACCTGTTTGATATGATGTGATGATACTGATAACGCTACTACAAGACCTGTTTTTGGTATGAGCTGCTCAAGATGGTTCCAACTCGTTTAGCTGAAATGGTGTATTTTTTACAATGTTTCGGCCAGACCTTCACCAAATACTCAGAGACTATTTGCAATTATACCACACGTGAATATCCGAACTTCATCATTTTACTTTCACAGGATCCCATAACAGTTAGAAGTATTTCTAGAAGATGACGTTCCCCCTCCCAGCAAAGTTTGTCCTCAGGGTTAGGGACATCATTTAGGGGTTGATTATAATTTTATAGGGTTAAGGTTGGGAGAAAATTTTATAGGCTCTGGAATCTCTTTGGAAAAAGGGGGAATTGGATGGAATAATAGCTTGGCATGTGCTTACTCACACTAATAATAATAGTGAGTAATAGAGTGAATACTTGTGAGTTATTATTTATAGGAAATTACATTGATATAGATTCTTACATATTGATACGGAGTTAAATTTTATTGAATATTGTATGCATGCATGCTTCTACCTGTGCTTAAAACATTTTTTATATATTGATGTATATGTATTCTGTTGCAATGTACATTTCTAACTTGATCAAGATACATTGTTTACATTTGAAGGTCATTATCCTTATTTATTTCACAGCTGTTTATTGTCTTATTCTTTAATTTATATAGGTATTAAGAATTATAGATCAATAGTCATCTATGTTTGTCATACTTATAGTTAGACTAATCAGATTCTTTAGATACATAGAGATTGTATTCTGAATAGATAGGTAATCTTCAACCACTTCAAAGAGCTGTAGAACATTGCATTTAATAACTTAGGGTTCTGTTGAAGTGATACACAATTGCTCCTGGCAGCACCAATCTGTTCCTAAAAAAAATGTTGAGCATGGAAGACACTCCACTTGGAGTTTGTTTTCTTCTTGGCAAAACTGTCCTTTGGGCAAGGAAATGCCCATGCCTCAACCACTGTCCAGATACATAGTATCTGGAAATGGATAAGCAGGACTGCCAAATCTTGCCAAGACAGGGTAAAACAGTTTTGAAAACTTCCTGTCTTTGACAATGGTCTGTTAATTATTCTAGGTCTTAGCCAAAGTTGGTTGCTTCAATGTTGCAAATGAGACTTTGGGCTATTGCCCAGGTAGCCACTTGTCTCTGTCATTTGTTGCACATTTTGGAAGTTGCTTGATTGCATTTCCTGCTTACTCAAGTAATATTATTTTCCTTCTCAGATCTTCGATGGGGACTAGATAATTGTAGTTACTTTCTTCTCATGACTTGTTCAAGTTATTTATTATACAAGATTTAAACTAGTTAGGATAGGATATTTGTTCTTATTGTATATAATTTTGTATTAGGTTTAGAACTCTCTTATTTAAACAAAAGGGGGAGGTGCTGTAGGAAGTCTTACAGCTTGTGGTTACCCAACTACTAGGGCATGACCTGCTAGACTATATATGCTGATGCAGAGCCTGTGTCTGCCCCTTCTTCCCTGGCCTCCCTTTCGGATTGCTGGATTTGGTCTCCGTTCTCCGTTCAAACAGAGAATTCTGATTTGTGAGTTTACCCCTAAGTAAATAACCACCCATTTCTCAATTCTGAGCTAGTGTGGGAATTTTTTTTAATCATCCATTCCACACACATCAATTCCTGTTCCCAGTCCCTTCTCTGTTCCCATTCCCTCCACCTATCCCCCCAGATGCCACCTCCATCCACTCCTCAGCACATTGATTTGTAGAAGAACCAAGGCCCTCCCTACTGTATCTAGGCTGAGCAAGGTATTCATCCAAAAAGAATGGGTTTCAAACACCCAGTACAAGCAATAGAGATAAATCCTGGTCCAAATTGCCAGTTGTTCCATATTCTGCCCCAGCCATACAACTGTTACCTACATTCCGAGGGTCTAGTTTGGTCCTCCGCTGGTTCCTTCTCTGGCTAGAGTTGGTGAGCTCCCATTATCTCAGGTAAATTGGTTTTTTGGGGTATTCCCATCATGGTCTTGACCCCATTGCTCATATTCTTACTCCTTCCACTCTTCAACAAGGTTTTAGGAGCTTATGCCAGTGCTGTGATGCAGGTCTCTGCTTCCTACCCTTTACCCACTTCCAAGGTTATATCTACACTTTTAGGCACTTGTTCGACCCCCTTTGCACATCTTTCTCGTAAAAATCTGCTCCATGCCCTCCTTCAGTGGCTGGTAGCATTCTGATGATTTTGGTGTTTCTTTGCTTCTAGAAACACCATACTGGTCTTCACTGTCACTGTCTCCTGATGCTTTTTTCCTGTTTTGAATTTATAGGATTTTTCAGATACTAATATGGATTTGGGGAAAGAAAATACAATTCATTTCAAAACCTTAAACTTGTACATAAATAAACTCACTAATTAGCTCTAAATCAGAACCTAGATTAAATACATGATATAGTCTTGTCTGGGCTCTCTATGGAGATAATTATATCTTTTGTAAACACATTTATTTTGTTTCAAATTTCTTTTGAAATAACTTTAATACTATTCACAAAAGGTAAATAATGCATTTTGTATATTCACAAAGCTATAAAAATAGTATCATAATAAACTTTAGAATTCTTTTATCACTTTCAAAGAAACTTCTTATTTTTAAAATATCACTACTCAACCCCTGTGTTCTCCTCAATAAGATATATACATGAGTATGTATATTAAATAAATTTTAATCAATAACATAATTCTTACATGTACACTTGTTCTAGAAACTTCATATAAAGGAAATCAATTTGGACATACTGTGAGAATATTCTCTCTGCTAGAATATTTTTGGATTATATTCACGTGCAATCAAATATCAGCACTGCTTTCATGTACATAGTCAAAAATTCACTTATTTCTTAGCTGTCATTTTGTCTAGACATTTACTAATACATAGGCACAAAGAAGGTTTTTGCCTTTACATTGTTGTGGTTGATTATATCCTAAACTTCATGAATGGTGGTTTTATGGATACATCTTTCATTTATCTTGCAGTGGGATATAATTAATTTGTCACAGCAGTTGCCTGCTCAGATATTAAAGTAGGTATAAAATTGTGAGAAAATGTCACCTGTTTTCTAAATCACTGCATCATTTTATTTTATTTTCTTTATCTTTTTATTTATTTATTTATAAAAATTTCCACTTCCTACCCTCCTCCCAATACCCTCCCACTCCCCCCACTCCCTCTCCTCCTCCCTATCCAGTCCTAAGAGCAGTCAGCGTTTCCTACCATGTGGGGATTCAAGTTCCTGCCCCCTCCCACCAGGTCTAGGAAAGTGAGCATCCAAAAAGACTAGAATCCCAAAAAGCCAGTACATGCAGACGAAACAAGACCCAGTGCCATCATCAATGGCTTCTCAGTCATCCCCCATGTCAGCCACATTCAGAGAATCCGGTTTGATCACATGCTCATTCAGTTCCAGTCCAGCTGGCCTTGGTGAGCTCTCATTAGATAAGTCCCCTTGTATCAGTGGATGATCGCACCCCTCGTGGTCCTGACTTCCTTGTTCATGTTCTCCCTCCTTCTGCTCCTCATTTGGCACTTGAGGGCTCAGTCCAGTGCTCCAATGTGGGTCTCTGTCTTTATCTCCATCCATCGTCGGATGAAGGCCCCTCTGATACTGACTTCCTTGCTCACATTCTCCCTCCTGCTTCTCATTTGTACCTAGGGAGTTAAGTCCAGTGTTCCAATGTTGGTTTGTCTCTATCTCCATCCATCGCCAGATGAAGTTTCTATGGTGATATGCAAAATATTCATCAGTATGGCTATGGGCCAAGGCCAGTTAAGGCACACTCTCCTCTGTGCCCAGGGAACAATCTGGAGACCTCACCTTGGACCTGGGAACCCCTCTAGAATTAAGTCTCTTGCAAACCCTAAAATGACTTCCTCAGTTTAGATATATACTTCCCTGCTCCCATATCCATCCTTTCTCCCTCCCCCCATCGCATTCCCCCAAGCCATTCCCAATCCTCCCCTTCTCTCTAACCATCTCTCCTTACTTCTACCCCTCCCCCCGGTGCACCCAAGTTTGCCTGGCAATCTTGTCTGCTTCCAATATCCAGGAGGATAACTATATGATTTTCTTCAGGTTCACCTTCTTATTTAGCTTCTCTAGGATCACAAATTATAGGCTCAAAGACCTTTAATTATGGCGAGAATCCACTTATGAGTGAGTACATACCATATTCTTCTTTTTGGGTCTGCGTTACCTCACTTAGTAAAGGGTTTTTTATTTCCATCTATTTGTATGCAAAATTCAAGATGTCATTGTTTTTAACCACTGAGTAAAACTATAATGTGTATATGTTCCACACCTTTTTTGACCATTCTTCTATTGAGGGGCACCAAGGTTGTTTCCAGGTTCTGGCTATTACAAATAGTGCAGCTATGAACATAGTTGAACAAATGCTTTTGTTAGTATGATAGGGTATCTCTTGGGTATATTCCCAAGAGTGCAATTGCTGTGTCCTGAGGGAGGTTGACTCCCAGTTTCTTGAGAAACCGCCACACTGATTTCCACAGTGGCTGCACAACTTTGCATTCCCACCAAAAATGGATGAGTGTTCCCCTCACTCCACATCCTCTCCAGCATAGGCTATCATTGGTGTTTTTGAGTTTAGCTATTCTGACAGGTGTAAGATGGTATCTCAAAGTTGTTTTGATTTGCATTTCCCTGATCGCTAAGGAGGTTGAGCATGACCTTAAGTGTCATTTGGCCATACGAAGTTCTGTTGTGAATTCTCTGTTAAGTTCAGTACCCCATTTAAATTGGGTTAATTAGAGTTTTATTGTCTAGTTTCTTGAGTTCTTTGTATATTTTGGAGATCAGACCTTTGTCTGATGAGGAGTTGGTGAAGATCTTCTCCCATTCAGAAGGTAGCCTTTTTGTTTTACTGACAGTGTCCTTTGCTTTACAGAAGCTTCTCAGTTTCAGCAGGTCCCATTTATTCATTGTTTCTCTTATTGTCTGTGTTACTGGGGTTCTATCTAGGAAGTGGTCTCCTGTGCCTATGCCTTGTAGATTACTTCCCACTTTCTCTTCTATCAGGTTCAAAGTGGTCAGATTAATGTTGATGTCTTTAATCCATTTGGACTTGAGTTTTGTGCATGGTGGTTGATATGGATCTATTTTCATTTTTCTACATGTTGACATCCAGTTATGCCAGCACCATTTGTTAAAGATGCTTTCCTTCTTCCATTATATATCTTTAGTTCCCTTGTCGAAAATCAGGTGTTCATAGGTTTGTGGTTTAATATCCGGGACTTCTATTCGATTCCATAGGTCGACTTCTCTGTTCTTAGGCCAATACCTGTAATAGAGTTTGAAGTCAGGGATGGTAATGCCTCCAGAAGTTCCTTTATTGTATAAGATTGTTTTGGCTATCCTGGGTTTTTTGTTTTTCCATATAAAGTTAATTATTGTTCTCTCAAGGTCTGTGAAGAATTTTGTTAGGATTTTGATGGAGATTGCATTGAATCTATAGATAGCTTTTGTTAGAATTACCATTTTTACTATGTTGATCCTCCCAATCTAAGAGCAAGGGAGATCTTTCCATTGTCTGGTATCCCCTAAATTTCTTTCTTCAAATACTTAAAGTTCTTGTCAAATAGGTCTTTCACATCCTTGATTAGAGTTACCCCAAGATATTTTATGCTATTTGTGGCTATTGTGAAACGTGAAGTTTCTATGATTTCCCTCTCTGCTTCTTTATCATTTGTGTGTAGGAGGGCAACTGGGTTTTTTTGGAGTTGATCTTGTACCCTGCCAAATTACTAAAGGTGTTTATCAGCTGTAGGAGTTCTTTGGTAGAGTTTTTGGGGTCACTTATGTATACTATCATATCATCTGCAAATAACGAGAGTTTAACTTCTTCCTTTACAATTCGAATTCCCTTCATCCCCTTATGTTGTCTTATTGCTATTGCTAGAACTTCAAACACTATATTGAAGAGGTATGGAGAGAGTGGACAGCCTTGTCATGTTCCTGATTTTAGTAGAATGGCTTTGAGTTTCTCTCCATTTAATTTGATGTTAGTTGTCGGCTTGTTGTAAAAAGCTTTTATTATATTCAGGTATGATCCTTGTATCCCCAATCTCTCCAACACCTTTATCATAAAGGGGTGTTGAATTTTGTCAAATGCTTTTTCAGTATCCAATGAAATGATCATATGGGTTTTTCTTTCAATTTATTTATATGATGGATTGCATTGATAGATTTTCATATGTTGAACCAGCCCTGCATCTCTGGGATGAAGCCTACTTGATCATAATGGATAATTTTTCTAATGTGTTTTTGGATTTACTTTACTTGTATTTTGTTGAGAATTTCTGCATCGATGTTCATGAGGGAGATTGGCCTGTAATTCTCTTTCTTGGTTGTGTCTTTGTGTGGTTTTGGTATCAGGGTAACTGTAGCCTCATAAAAAGAATTTGGCAATGACTCTACTGTTTCTATATTGTCAAATACATTAAGGAGTATAGGTATTAGCTCTTCTTGGAAGTTCTGGTAGAATTCTGCATTGAAACCATCTGGTTCTGGGCTTTTTTTTTTTGTAGGGAGGTTTTTGATAACAGCTTCTATTTCGTTGCTACTAACAGGTCTATTTAGATTGTTCACCTGGTCTTGATTTAACTTTTGTAAATGGTACTTATCTAAAAATAAGTCCATTTCTTGTACATTTTCCAACTTTGTGGCATACAGGCTTTTTTAGTAAGATCTAATGATTCTCTGAATTTCCTCTGTGTCTGTGGTTATGTCCCCCTTTTCATTTCTGATCTTATTAATTTGAGCGATCTCTCTCTGCCGTTTGATTAGTTTGGCCAGAGGTTTGTCTATCTTGTTGATTTTCTCCAAAAACCAACTTTTTGTTTCATTGATTCTTTGGATTGTTTTTTGTATTTTTATTTTGTTGATTTCAGCCCTCAGTTTGATTATTTCCAGTCTTCTACTCCTCCTGGGTGAATCAGCTTCTTTTTCTTCTAGAGCTTTCAAGTGTGCTGTTAAGCCTCCAATGTGTGCTTTCTCCATTTTCTTTAATTGGGCACTTAGTGCTATGAACTTTCCTCTTAGCACTGCTTTCATTGTGTCCCATAGGTTTGAGTATGTTGTGTCTTTATTTTCATTAAATTCAAGGAAGACTTTAATTTCTTTCTTTATTCTTCCTTGGCCCAGGGATGAATCAGTAGCTGACTGTTCAACTTCCACGCGTTTGTAGGCTTTCTGGTGTTCGAATTGTTATTGAATTCTAACTTTATTCCATGGTGATTCGACAAGACACAGGTTATTACTAATATTTTTTTGTATCTGTGGCAGTTTGCTTTGTTACCGAGTATGAGGTCAATTTTCGAGAAGGTTCCATGAGCTTCAGAAAAGAAGGTATATTCTATCCTATTTGGGTGGAATGTTCTTTAGATGTCTGTTAAGTCCTTTTGATTCATTACCTCTATTAATTCTCTTATTTCTCTGCTAGGTTTCTGTCTGATTGACCCGTCCATTGGTGAGAGAGGTGTGCTGAAGTCTCCTACTATTAGTGTGTGTTGTTTGATGACTACCTTGAGTTCTAGAAGTTTTTCTTTTACATAAGTGGGTGCTTTTATATTAGGGGCATAGATATTCAGGATTGAGACTTCCTCCTGATGAATTGTTCCTGTTATGAGTATAAAATCTCTGTCTCCCTCTTTTCTGATTGATTTTAGTTTGAAGTCAATTTTGTTAGAAATTAGTATAGCCGCACCCGCTTGTTTCTTAGGTATATTTGATTAAAAAACCTTTTCCCAACCCTTTACTCTGAGTTGATGCCTGTCTTTGTGGTTGAGGTGTGTTTCTTCTAGGTAGCAGAATGTTGAATCTTGTTTTTGTATCCAATCTCTTAGCCTGTGCTTTTTTATAGGTGAATTGAGTCCATTGATATTAAGTGATATTAATGACCAGAGGTTGTTAACTCCAGTCAGGAACACACTCTTCGCTCCAATGGATCTTTTGGTACAGGATTAGGGCTCCTTGCTGGCCAGGGACCTAACAGACAAAAGTAAGTATGTAGATTTGTTTAGGTAGTCGAGACATTTAACTTTACTGATTGTTTAAACTTCTGAGTAAAAGATAGTCATATTTTTTGTTTGTTTGTTGTTTGTTTGTGTGTGTGTGTGTGTGTGTGTGAGAGAGAGAGAGAGAGAGACAGACAGACAGACAGACAGACAGACAGACAGACAGAGAGAGAGAGTTTGTATTTTGTATTTCTGTTTCTTACTACAGCTTTATAATTTAGGCTCATTTTCCTGCTTTTGGAACCCCTTTCGTCCTACTGGATTGTCTCATCTACTCTTAGTATGACAGGATGTGCCTAGTTTTACTGTAAATTGTGATGCCAGGTCTGGTTGATACCCCTGGGAAGCTTAGCCATTTTGTAAAGGAAGTGGAAGAGGAATGAATCTGGTAGAAAGGGAATGTTGTGGAGACTGAGAGGAGCAAGGGGAAACTGAAGTTGAAATGCAATATATGGAGGAGAATAAATTTTTAAAAAAGAAATAACATGATTTTAAAATGGTTGTATAAGAAAGCAGGAAGTTCTCAACAGATGAAACACAAATGAAACATTTAAAAGAAACATCCAATATCTTTAACTATCAGGGGAAAGAAAATTAAAATGATAGAGTCCTTTTTATTCTTTCTTTCTTTCTTTCTTTCCTCTCTCTCTCTCTCTCTCTCTCTCTCTCTCTCTCTCATTTTTGTCTTTGGCAGCCTGCCACCCATCTCTCAAATAAATAAATGGAGACATAGTATAACTTATGAATGTCTGTCCTCAGCTAGACTTGTTTCTAGACAGCTTTTACGACTTAAATTAATGCATTCCCCTTCTCCTTCATTTTGTCCTTGGACTTCTTACCTTTCTTTATTCTATATGTCTCTCTTCCTTTCTTACTCCATGACTGATTGTATAACTATATGGCTGGCCCCTGGACCCCTCTTCTTCTTTTCTTGCTCCTTTTTCCTCAAGCTTCAATTTCTTTTTCTGTTGTTTATTTTCTCTGTCTGTCATCCCCACCTATCCCTCTCTTGCCTAGCTATTAGCCATTCAACTCTTTATTAGACTAAACAGGCAAAGAGACAAAATTTTACCGAATTGAGCAAATGCAATGTAAAAGACTGCAATATATCATTGCATCATTAAACAACTATCCCACAGAATAAATGAATGTAACATATCTTAAACTAATATTCCACAAGAAGTTACTTTGATACCTCATCTTACACAAGTCAGAATGGTCAAGATCAAAACTGGAAATGATAGTTCATGCTGGAGAAGACTCACGGAAAAGGAAAATCTCATTTAAAAAAGAAATTCCAACCTCTATTTAAATGTATACTATTATTACTATTATTTGTTGTAGTAGTAGCAGTAATAAGAGAAAAAATCTGATACAGGATAACCTTAAATTTACTATTGTAGACAAGACCAGACTGAAACTACTAATTCCCGTGCATCTGCCTCTGCAGCAATAAAAACACAGCTATATGCTTTCATATCTAGATTCGTTACATTTATCTTTAGCTGTTTTTGTAGTTATTGTATATGGAATTGCATTCTCAGTTTCTGTTTCAGATAAATTGTTATTAATGTCAGACAATGCTTTTGATTTTTGGCATGTGGATTTTGCATTCTGCTATCTTTGCTTATATTTATTCTTGGAGTGTGTTTGAAGCTTTTATGTAATGAAAATTAATATACAAACTTACAATTTGAAAATCTTCTTTTCCACATAGATGTTGTTCATGTCTTCTTCAGCCTGAATACTTCAGTGAGTGCTCACAGTACTATAGTGAAAATAAGTCTTGAATGTGGACATCTTTGTCTTGTTCTAGACCTTAGGGGAATGACTTAATTTTTCCTTATTCAGTATAGTATAGTGGGATTTTTATATATGAATTTCACTATCATGAGTTATAATTCTTCTGAAACTATATTAATGTTGAGTTGTCAATGTTTGTATGAGTGTGTACTTCTCTGCTTATTCCTATTTGTTTTGGGTGTTTTATTTAGCATTGCTGTGTTCTTAGACTGTATTGTTAGATGAGTAAACATTTAAGACATTTTTGTGATGCTGGAAATTTGATATCCTTTTCCTATGTAAAACCTACCTGAAATTCCTTTTCCCCCAAAACAAATACGAACTCTTCCAGGAGTTTTTTCTCCTTTGGTGTGTTCTAAAGTTACTGTTAAACTATCTACATAGGTATTGGTAAAGTGAGTCCCATATATATATGTATTCATGTTTCTCCCTCTTCCTTTAGGACTATTTTTATTGCTATGCTTTTGGAATTTATGTTAGCTGTAACATATTTCTAATTCTAGAGTTAGTATTAATATATTAATTTCTTCCTGTTTTTCTATTATTGTTTTCAATTCACCTTTACATTTACTTCATTATTTTCACATTCTTATAGATTTTATTCTAATTATACTGTGTGATTTCATTTATTAGTTTTTAAAGGTATTTAGTGACTAACCCAGGGTTATAATAATTTCTTAATTTTAATAATTAATATTTACTAGTTTAATATTTCAATTTTAATAATAAAATAATACAACTTTGTATTTTCCTTAATCTCCCAAATATCTTACAATCTATATATACATGTAGCTAATTGTTCAAAGAATAAATTTATGGTGATCTGGAAGGATTGAAAATCTACATATCTTTTAAAATATCCATATTTACTAATTATCAATAATAAACTATATTAGGAGACTGAAACTAGAACAGAAGTTAAGCAGGTAAGGATAAAAAGCCCACAATAACATCACATTTTTGTGAAAAAAAAATGTATGCAACTTTTCCTTTAAAATAAATTTGGGGAACACTTTCATCAAAGTGTATTCCATATTTATCCTTGAGTGATACGATGAAATAACTATGTTCACATGAAGGGACTTTGTAATCTAATTCAATGTGAGAACTTCTATAGTCTGTCTTCAGGTTCCAGAAAGACTCTATCTCAGCACCTCCCTTTATTCTGAATACAGAATCACTTTTTATAACACTGCCCGTGCTGTTTTTATAATACTGCATGGGGTTCAGTGTTATTTAATGAGGCATTTCTCTTCATCAATCTGAGACATTCTGAAATGTTTTCATGCTGAGCACAAAGATGAGAGGTTATAGAATATGCTTGACTGTAAAATCTCTCTATTTTTATGCAAACATAAATCAATAGACTTGGGAAGTTGATGATCTACTTAATGTTTCACTCACAGTTTGCTCACAAGGATTTAGGTGAGCTACTGAGAAAAAATACTCATGCACTATTAATTAGGTTTGAATGTTTTTCTAGTTACATAAATGGCTTCCTTGTTTCACTACTACAAGAAAGAAACATGTGAGTAAATCAACTATTATTGCTTTTGATTTTTTTATTCTATATAAATTTTTATTTCTTGGTTTATTTATAAATATTTTCCCAATGGATTTTACATGATGAAAAACATATTAATAGGGTAGTACGGTGGAATGAAGCTCTAAATACCATAGTCTTAATTCATGTAAAAGAAAAAGACATACCAACAGAAGAGTTCAAACTTTGACACTATAATAAAACATTGTAATCTAGAAATGTTCTGGTTTCATTTGTAGCTGCCTTGGAGTGCATGCAGCCCATGCCCTGCAAGTTGAACAGGTTGAATACAGTTTTATATACGCCACACGCTAACACTAAATCAGCTGGGATGTAATTCCCAGCATGCTGGGTTAAATTTACATTAGCTGTCACCTGTCCATGAGTGGTACAGTGATGATATAAGGTGACCTGTATTGCACCTTCCTGTTCACTTATTAATGAGGTCTGTTTCATCTTACCTTTGGTTCACCTATCTTCTCCCAGTCAAGACAGAGCACATTCCAAGCCAGAGAGAGTATCACCTGTCCTGTGTTGGAACTCAATGTGTAATGCAATTCACTTTCTGAAGCATTCCTGTTATGACCTATGTAAGGGTACTATTCAGGACTGATTTGTATGCACCACCTCATTTTCCCACTCTAAGAAGATGTGAACTATACTTAGAATTTTTGTACATAATTTGAGGTTATTTCTTAGGAATCAATCAAAATATAAAGACAGATTTATATTTTGAGCACACAAAAATAGCAAACAGGGGATTTTTTAATAGCATCTGCTTTGTTGAATTTCTAAACTGCTTCTTAAACTGAAGCAATGAAGTTACATCTTAATAGTTAAGCCAAGAATTCTACTTGTGGTCAAATGATTCACTCATTATCATTAGCATACATATGTGGGAAATTTGGCCATTGTGTTCCCAGCTGGCAGCTTTTACTAACATCTGGGTTATTAACATCAGAATCAGCAATCTAGAGAATTGTTCTTCGAACACATCCAGCTAATCCTAGGACCAAATTAGTTCTTTTCCAAACCCACCTGCAATAAAATCTAGCCACCAAGCAGTTTATCCTTGCACAGAGTTGCTGGAACCATATGTAAGAGTATATTATGATTAAATATGCCAGAAGAACCAAGGCATGCCTTTCAGTGGATAACTTACAGGAACTTGAGCTTTGAAAGTGAAGGTCAAAGCATCAATAATCTTCACTTGTCCTTGGAATTTCCAGTGAAGGCTCAGAGATCCTGCCCACTACACAGCCCGAACTACTGACTGAAATGAGATACAATATATTATCTTAGTAGTATCTTATCTTACATAAATCCTAGGCATGGAAGCTTCTTGACTATATGAAAGACATCAGTAGAAGTTTTTTGAATTAGCCATTCTGCAGTATTCAAGCTTCTTCATCTTGAAGATGGTCTCTGACTTTCCCTTTGTCCATTTTAAAGTGATTTTACTATGGAATCAAAGAGATCTGAAACTCCCTTTGGTTATTCTAACTTGAGGAGCAATCTTAGTGAATTTACAAATCACTAACATAGCCAAAAGTCAGAACATTTAAAAATTAGAATTTAGAAATAGAGTCTAACACTGTGGTTGATTCTCTACTCGAAGGTAAACTCAGAAAACATTGCTGTACAGGACAGACATCTGCACCTGATCTCTAACTCTTAGACATTTCTTTATTAGCCTACATGTAGCTTATTTACCTTGGTATCAAACTACTTCTTTTATTACAATAATTTATATTTAGATTATACATTATTTTTCTCTTCCAGGTCCTCAAATATATAACTTTTTTTTCTCTTTCAAATCCATGTACTCTTTGTTCATTAAATGTTGTTATATACACACATATATATGTATGATATACATTTTATATACATGTATATATGGAGACAGAGAGACAGATATTCCTATATACATAAATACAGTCTACTCAATGTGTAATACTACTTATACAATTGTATTTTAAGGGTTGATCATTTGATTTTTGGATAGATAACCAATTAGTGTGCTCTTCCCTGAGAATTTTTCTCCTGTTCTCAACATTCCTTAGTGTCCTGTAGTTTTTGGGTAGGGTTGAAGCCTCTTATGCTTTCTACCTTCCATTTTGTCACATCCACTAGATAATAATTTCAGTGAGACTATATGACTAGAGCTTCCCACATTATTAGGAGACACAATCTCAGGTTAAGTGTGTTCTTCTTGTTTTTACAATCTTTCTATTCCCTCTTTCAAACTGGTCTTCAAATTCTGGAACAGTTTTATAGATATATCAGTTAAGACTGAGCAACACAACCCTGCATTTTGATCAGTTATGGTTTTCTATAACAATCTTCATTTATTACAAGGAAAATGCTCCTGGTGACAGTCTAAATAAAAGGATATGGAAGAAGGAAACTTCAGTCATGTTCCATAAATGACCATATCATGACTATCTTTGATGCTTTGTACAACACCAAGGTTTTGCTTTTTTTTCCACATACTGTGATTTGGGTCAAACACATATTTGAACATGGTCATTTTTCTTTACTCTTTCTGTTAGATTTCCAGTTATACCATATGGTCTTCATTAAAATGATTTAATGGATTTCTTCATAGACTAGTTCATAAGAGCTGTTTCTTTAGAAAGACAAATTTTCGTTGTGAACTCAGCTCAACAAGTGTCAAAATTTTAACTAGTATGCCATTTTAATCTTTCTTCAGTTATGTTATCTAGATGCGTACTGGGAGTAATCGTTTGGTGAAGTGGGGTTGTTCAGTGTCATGTGTTATAAATAAATAAATAAATAAATATGTAATTATTATGATATATATGGCAGATATCTTCAGTAAACTGCATAATTTGTCATGAAGCATTATTTGTAATAGCCAGAATGTGGAAGCAACCTAGATAGCCACCAAACAAAGAATGGATAAAGAAAATGTGATACATTCACAAAATGGAATACTACTCAGCAGTAAAAAAAAAAACAATGACACCATAAAATTGCTGGGTTAAGGGATAGAACTAGAAAATATCATCCTTAATGGCCTAATCCAGACCCAGAAAGACAAACACAGTATGTACTCACTCATAGTGGATAATGGTTGCCAAGTAAAGGGGAACTTAAATCCACAGTGCCAGAGAAGTTAGGTAACAAGGAGGAGTCTATGAGGGACATTCATGGATCATCCCAGAGGTGCTCGAAAATTCTGAGAAGTATACAGCTGTATGAAGAAGACAAAGGAATTTTTAAAATTTCAACCTAATACTTCCAACAAATGCCTACTTGTAAAATGTGATTTATTCTAAAACAGTGTTTTTAAGAGTATATTGTAATCTTTAATACTTTGGACAGATTGCTTTAAGAATTGATGCACTTACTGTGTGTTAAATAGAAAATGCCTATGAAGAAATATATTTGATAAATATTTCTACTGTTTTTTTATTTATGAAAATTATAAAATGAATAAAAACTAATAAATTACATGTATAAAGTCCATCTTCCCAACATGAAGCTTGAGATAAATTGATGTGCTGGTACGGAAAAGAAATATTTAAATCACTACTCCCAGTGAAAAACAAGAATATTTCACATTTTCATATTTAAAAGATTTTACAAACCAAGAAAAAACAAAAATATGAGAATTTACACAAAAACTACCTTCCAAAGAAAGAAAATCAAATTAATTTTTACAAAAAATAATAAGCAAACATTATGTTTTCATTATTTTCTGTAAAGGTTTTTTTAAATAACAAAAAGATTTTGTTAGTAAATCTGTATTAACAAGAGCATGCAAAAGGTTCATATTTACAATATGTGTATTGGCAGTACATAACAATATTTAATATTTAATAAATATGAATGACATTTTGCATATTCATTTATAAAAGATTGATCTTCTGAAAATCGTAAATATTGATCCAAAAAGTTTTACATTAATGTTTGTGGCCAAAAGGTTAACTGAGAAATACCTAAATGTGTCACTAGTTAAGATCAGAAATCACCATCAGAGATTCTAGGCATTTCCTAGGAAAACACAGCGTGTAAAAATCTGCTCATAAACACACTCCAGAATATTACTAAGCATGAGTGGAAGCATCGACACTAAATGAAGCCAAATGCTGTGTTTAGTACATCATGTGAAATGTGTGTTTGATGGACTTATGCATGCACATCCCTTTAAATATTAATCAAAGATGTGAAAGATAAGCAGTTATCGTATGGCAATCCTCAAACATTTTGATATTCTCTAAATTTCTTCCAGTGAAATTAATTATTGATATCACAATAAAGCTATGTCTTTTTATCCTAGATACTTCATGCTGAAAGCTATTCGTGTATTTTGAGGAGATTGTTATAATTATTCTATGCTCCAGTCCCTTTGTTCACTTACCATATTGATGTCAATGTGATTCTTTGACTTTGAGTCTTTGATGAGGGAGGCTAGGGCCGGATGACCTCTCTGATGTGTTATTAGTGCCCACCGTGCTTCACTCGTCATAGCTGCCATAAAACTTTTACAACAAATGGACAGATAAATCCATTTAGCAACATCTGACTCAATTCATAAAAGCAGAGCTGAAATTGTTCTGATTAAGTTTCATTATCAAAAACTACTTCAAGTTAAGTTAAATGCCACAGGTATTTAATGAATTTCTACCTCTTAAATTAAAACCGCTCATCCAGAACCATGCACACTGTGAACCCTCAATTACTATTGATTGGAATAAGTCTATGAGAGGCATGAGTTCAATCAGTAAATGGCAGAGACTCTCAACTCAATAAACGCTTTCGGTATGTATAGAATGTCAGCTTTTATTAATAAAAAAAACCCTTATATGCCTTGAAAGCATTGCATAAGCAATAAGTGATTTCTTAAAAATATTTTTGAATGTACATAAGCTGAAATATGATTATTTAAAATATTAATTTCAAAAGGAAAGCCATAAAATGTCCTTATGATTTTTTCTAAATGTCAATAAATTGAATACCAAATATACAATTTAAACTATATATTTATCCTTTAGAACTCTTACAAATTCCTCTACTGTCACATTCAGAAACTCTGACTCCATCATGTGTAGTACCTGACAGAGACAGATGGTAACAGCACACATTATGTTATGAAATGGGATGAAAGTCATATAGTCAAAGTAACCTAAGACAAAAAGCCAAGATCACAGGCACTGTTATTATTTTACAAAAAAAATAAACAAAAAACCACTCATCCAGTAAACCTCACATCTAAAATGAGATAAAGAGAATCGCAGGCCCCAGAGGTGAAGTCATGTTTACATGGACCCACTGATAGAACTTCATTGGGTGTCCACACCCAGATCACAGAGAGTGTCCACAACTCCAGCTGTTCTTTTCAATGGAACTCAGAAATTACAACGGCCCTTGTCCAAATCTGGAAAATAAACTCATGTATATTGTAGCAGTGTTTTTAATAGTATTCAACATATTTCTTTGTCTCGATGAGCTGAGAAGAATCTGGCTTGTTGATCTGCTCACTCTTCTAATAGAAAATAAAGTGGGTTTAAGAAGGGAAATACAGCATCCTAGAATTACTCCAGTAAAGACTGTAAGCCAAGAATAACTTAATTTTACATATTGAAATATATGATACAATCTGTAATTTATTGAACTATTCCAGAAAACTAAACATAACATTCCTTCATCAATCAAAACTTTTAGTTTTTAAGAGATGTCTTTTAATTCTGAGCATCATTTATATTTACACATATCCAGGAATTTAATAAAAATAATTGAAGTGAGATAATAGGATAAAGTTATAATATTAAAGGGTAGCTTAAATAAATAATTGATTCTATGTAGTAAAAGAAGCAGTAGCCTATATAAGTCTGTGTAAAACATTTTTAAGGTATGGAAAAATGTTTCTAAAATAAAATTTCAAATAAAAGTTAGCATTCTTAGGCACTCCAACCTTTATGCTCAGTAGCATCAATCAGTCTCAAAATTTATTGAATCATCCTGAAGTAAAAGATAAGCAAGAAATGACTGAGTTGTGCATTCCAGGTACTTCATCAGTTAATTTTACAAACATCCCAAACTTGTTCCCTAGCTACCAAACATGCAATTTTTATATGTACATCTCAATTACATTATTCATTTTCGCTAGTCATGAACTTCCTAGATTTCTGAGTATATGAATGCATAAGTTTATATATTTTAATATCTTACTCATTGAGCATGAACATAGTCCTCAGTACAACTCATACTGTACAGGAGTTTTCCTTTAACTTGCTTGTTTGCTCTTTGCACAGGATCTGATTGGTAGCAAAACAAATGTGTGTTACCAAAACAAATACCATTTAGGAAAAAGTCAAAAAAGAGGCAGAAAAATTAGCATTCTGAAAATTCTCTTTCATCATAAAGAGGCTGATATTTGGCTTCAGCAGTATGCCACAGTGAAGGACAATTCAGGCTTATAAAATTCTTGAGAAACAGATCTTTAAAACCAGTGTCACCTGCTATAGTCAAATATAACTAAAGTTCCTAATGATCTATATATATTGTGTTCATCCAAATGGTGAGTTCAGACATGTTATAGAAGAGATTTATCTGTGGGATACTTTGCAGACTAGTTAAACTGTACTACTATAATACATCTGAGAGAAAGACTCCAGGGTATAAGGCATTTTCTGACGATCTATCTTTGCTTTATTTTTAAATACTTTTTACAAATAAATAAAAAGAAAAATAAAGAAAAAGAAAAAGAAAACGCTTTACTGAGTCAGGTAAGCCAGACCCAAAAAGAGGAATAAGGTACGTATTCACTCATAAGTGGATTCTAGCCATAATTAATGGTCTTTGACCCTATTATTTGTGATCCTAGAGAAGCTAAATAAGAAGGTGAACCTGAAGAAAATTCAGGTAGTTTTCCTCCTGGAAATTGGAAATAGACAAGAGTCCCAGGTAACCACGGGTGCATGGGGGGGTGGGAGGGTAGTTGGAAGGGGAGAGGGTTAGAGAGAAGGGAGCAGGGGAGGAATGGGGAATGCTCGGGGGACTGGGAGGGGGGAGGGAGGAAGGATAGATATGGGTTCAGGGAAGAATTTATCTCAACTATGGAAGTCAGTTTAGGGTTTACTAGAGACTTGATTGTAAATGGGACCCCAGGTCCAAGGAGAGATCCCCAGATTGTTCTCTGGACAGAGGAGAGGGTGTCTGAACTGGCCTTGGCCCATAACCATACTGATGAATATTTTGCTTATCATCATAGATCCTTCATCTGGCAATGGATGGAGATAGAGACGGGGACCCACGTTGGAACACTGGACTTAACTCCCTAGGTCCAAAGAGAAGCAGAAGGAAGGAGAACGTGAGCAGGGAGGGCAAGATCAGAGGGAACCTTCATCCGGCGATGGATGGCGATGCAGACGGAGACCCACATTGGAGTACAATTAAATATAGAGATCAGATTGTTAAAAATATGCATGTCAAAGCTTAATTGTGTATGTGTGTGTGTGTGTGTGTGTGTGTGTGTTTACTACAGTGCATGTGCTTGTGGCTATGGATGTGTACGTGCACACACATTCAAATGTTAGCAGTTGTTATTATGGGTCTTTCTTCATGAGCCTCTTTTGCAGTTTTTGAGACACATTCTCCCACTGAATCTGAAGATCATGGATTGGTTGCCAGTGCACTCTGTGGATAGAGTTACAGACATATTCATGTATCCTCAGCTTTTATGTAGGTGCCTGGGATCCCTGGGCCTCATGCATACAAAAAGACACTTTAACAACTGTGGTTATAAACAGAACAAAAGGCTTTTAAACAAGGGATTTTGTATATGCTTGGTTATGCCTCTACCACATAACAAAATCATTCTTGGTCTAAGAATAAGTCAGTTTATTTAAATTCTTTACAGCCCCTCACTGTGAGTTAACCTTCCTTGGGAATATGCTTCTCTTAATAAAACCTACATTTTCATTTCATCTTTTGTATCTGTGTCACTTGTTCTTTAACTAATTTTCATTAAGATCAATTATACTTCTAATGAATGTTTTCTTCCTAATTTTCAAATTAGTCTTCCATGTCACTCAATCTATATTTTATTTCCAATTCTCTTGCAAACCCATGTGTTGCTATAGCATAACAGAATTTTTAGCTCAAGACTTAGCCACAGTTGAACACTGACGTAATTACATTATGCTCAGAAGTAATATAACTGGGAAAACCTTTTATACACCATTCATTGTACACACAATCTCTTAACTCTGCCATGACAGTGTGCCTCATTTGCCAATGGCCAGAGCTGCTTGTCAGTTATAAATTTTTTTTCCATTATAAATCTACCTCAAAAGAAAGAAGAACTCCTGAGTGAGACAGCATAGACCCAAAAACACAAATGTAGTATGTACTCACTCATTAGTGGATTCTAGACATAAACAAAGGACACTGAGTCTGTAGATCGTGATCCTAGAAAAGCTAAGTAATAAAGTGAACCCAAAGAAAAACATATATAGAACATCCTGGAAACTGGAAGCAGACAAGATTGCCAGGCAAAAGTTAAGAGCACGGGAATGGGGATGGGGTGGGGAAAAGGGAAGAGGTGGGAGAGAAAGGAGAAGGGGAGGGTTGGGGAGAGCTTGGAGGATTGTGATGGTTGAGATAGAGGAAGGGCAGATATGGGAGAGGGAAGAAGATATTCTAATTAAAGGAGCCATTTTAGGGTTGGCAAGAGGCTTGGCTCTAGAAGGGTTTCCAGCTCTGCATGGGGGTGTCTCCAGCTAGGACACTGGGCAGTAGAGGAGAGGGTACCTGAACAGGTCTTTTCCCTTAGTCAGATTGATGACTATCTTGAACATCACCATAGAACCTTCGTCCAGCGACAGATGGGGATAGAGACAGAGACCCACATCAGAGCATTGGACTGAGCTCCCAAGGTCCAGTTGAAGAGCAGAAAAAGGGAGAATGTGAGCAAGGAAGTCAGGACCATAAGGGGTTGGCCCACCCACTGAGACAGTGTGCCTGCTGTAATGGGAGCTCATCAAAACCAGCTGTACTGGGACTGAACAAGTATGTGATCAGATTGGACTCTCTGAATGTGGCTGGCAATGGGGGCTGACTGAAAAGCCAATGATAATGGCCATGGGATTTGTCTCTACTGCATGTACTGGCTTTTTGGGACCCTAGTCTCTTTGGAGACACACCTTCATAGGCCTAAATGCAGGGCGGGGGGACTTGGACTTCCCACAGGGCAGGGTACCCTTCCCTCTTTTAGGACTGGAGGGAAAGGGAGGAGGATGAGTGGGGGAGTGAGAGGGAAATGGGAGGAGAGGAGGAAGTGGAAATTTTGAATGGTATTATTTATAAACAATACAAATAATATAAAATACCACTTATATTAGAATTGAACACAAAGTATCTATTAAAATTTGTGTCTTGGAATTAGTCAGTGAAACCTTAGGATTCTTTAGGAAGGTCTGAACTTGAATTTTATTCCTTAGGATACTATTGATGGATACAAGCCAGTATTTACTTTTTCAATTTTGACTTTCTAACCATCCTAGCAAGAACCGTGAATTTCTGCAAGTTGATACTGATCTCCAAATGACATATAAAATGAACCCACAGAACTCTTGCCTGGCAAAGACCATGAAGAACTATGTCTTAAAAGTGTTGGATTAAATATAAAACTACATATAAGCAGCATCAGCCTGATTTGGATTCTTCTTCATTTTACATTTTTAAATCTTGTGTTCAGTGCCCCTTTGATAAGATAGCAATAATACTCAGAAATTATAAAAGACCATTTTGTCTCCCATCCTCTAAAGATCTGTTATAAGACTGACTTTTGGAAACAAATGTTTTAGGCTCAGATTATGAGCCTTATGGTTAACCATTACATGTTTAATTCTAGATAGGGGATGGACACCTACTCCATTGGGCAGGAAGCGGAGTGCAATTATCTGGTGACTCAGAACAAAGGCCATCCAAGAATCACTCTGGGTCTAATCCTTAGCTTCTTGAAAATAAATATTCAACTATTTTAGCAACTGAAAAAGAAAAGTATTCAAAAATATGCCTGCTGATGTTTAAGGAATAATTCTGCAGTATAATAATAATTTTTGTTATTTGTATCAAGTATCTAATTTGTAATGAAATGAGAAGAATTCAGCCGTTCTGAACTTTTGGTCCTCTATGAGAAAGCACCTGTGTAGATCTGTGCCAGTCACTATGATTATGGAAGCATTTTATTCTCCCTTTTCAAAGAGGGTGAAGATTAACTACATCTCATTGGAAGGGGATGGAGTATGTGATAAATTTTACAACAAATATATAAATATTATATTTCAAAAATTAAAGACACTGGCACAGATGATGTAAAAATGGGACTTAAAGATGCCTACACTCTAGTGGAAGGAAAGTTCACCTTAACGTGTCTTTTGCACATTACATGATCTCACAAAGAAACAAGCGATTCAAAGAAAGCACACTTCCCTGGTAGAATATAAAATGACTGCTATGTTCTGTATGTCTTTGATTTTATGGTGAAACTTCTCCTGGGATCTTGAATGCATTTTATGGCTCAGAGTATGATTTAGAAATTAAAAGAAATGAACTTGTGCATTCTCTTGAAAAGGAACAAAATAATAGGATATGTTGGGTTCTTTTATTTGTTTGTCTCTGTATGTATGTGTATCTATGTATATGTATATATATATATATTTGTGTGTATGTGTATATATGTATGAATTTGTATGTGTGTGTGTGTAAATAATGGCTCCTTCTGTAGTGTACCTATTCCTGTTTAATTCTCTATGCACATTTCCAACAATGTGGTAATATCTACTATGAAACCTTCACCAAGGCCTAGGCACTCACCTCAACATAAAACCATAAATCCAAGATTCAAAACTAGGGTTTGCATCTGAAAGATACAGCACTATTTTTGAAATTAAAATATGTGCTACCTCATTTAATGTAATATTGCTCAATTTCATATATTTCCCTTCAAAAAATAATTTCATTTGTCTTTATGGTTCAAGAACTTTATTGTGTACATGTACCACATTTCTAACATTTATACATAAGTTCATGAACTTGATTCCACTTCCAAGCTTTTGTCATTGTAGTAGCTTTGCAGATGTCTCTTCTGTGTGTAAAGGTATATAAACCTTTAGGAATATCTCCAAGAGTGGTACAGCAAGGTCATATGACAGTACTAACTTTAATTTTTGAGAATCTACCATGCTGATTTTCATAGTGGCTGTGTCAATTTTCACTCATCCCAGGAGTACATATGGTTCTCCTTCCCCACATGCTGTCCTGCATTTGCTGTCATTTGTTTGCTTCATGACAAACAAATGAAGGTGTCAGATCTCCAAAAGCTGTCATTATAGATGGTTGCAAACTACCGAATATTGGTGTTATAAAAACGGACTTTTGCAAAATCAGCAGTCATTCTTGACTTGGTTGTGTTACACTGACCCGTATAGCAGTGACAGAATAGGATGCAGTTCTGCGTGTGATGCAAGACAGAAGTACACAATGTCATGTTTAGACTGTTTTCTCCTTGATCAGTGACTCTAGGACTGCCCCAGAGCCTTACGAGAAATCTAATGCTTGGCAATAGGCTGCCAAACAACATTTGACCTGAGTGACCTTCCCATCATGAGCTCACTATTATCTAACCCACAAAGTCATAAATTTAGCTAAGCTGTATGGTGAGGGGCTTGGACATAACAAGTTTACAGAATAATCATCCTCTCAGTGAGAAGCCTCAATCTAAAGAGCTCTACAGGAAAAAGAAAAAACACCTTCAGTTCTTGCTGGTAAGGACTTCTATCTCTATTCTCTATGCTGCTGCTGTTGTCCTTTATTGACAGCAGACTCCAGCTTCTTCAGGCTTTTAATGTATCATAAAGTCTTTCCAGTAAATTTCTAGATCTTCTACACCACACTGGGCCTACTGAAATATCCAGCCTTTTGGACTGATTTCTCTGCTTCTCCTACATGCGCATGGCTATTGTTGTTCCTGTGTTATAAGATATTTTGATAAATACCATTTTAAAATTCTATTAATTTTAAATTTTAATTTTATGTGCTTAAGTTGTATGAGTGTAGTTGTGTGCACATACCTGTAGATATCTATTAGGACCAGAGAAATCGCCTCTCCATGGATCTGAAGTTACAGGTAGTTATAAGTCATTAGCAAGGAGTGGTAGGAACCAAATTTTAGAACTCAGATTCTCTGCAAGAACAGTATATTCTCTTAACTTTTGAGCTGTTTCTCCTGAACTATAATTTCTATTTTAAAATACACATGATTTTTATTCATCCTGTTTCTTTTAAACCGGTTAATTATAATGTTTATTAAGCTCAACTTATCTTTAGTTACTTTGATTTGAATGACTTGATTCATTCTTGCATATGCTTCTCATTTGTCAGGTAACTGTGGGAAAATTCTCATTTTTATCTGTGCCATGTGTAGAATATTTTCATGTAGCATTATATTATTTGTGAGAAAAACAAAGGTTTTACCCAACAAATTATCTTACCATTCTAAGTATCAATACTAGCTGAACTTTTATAGTGGCCTTTTATGTTTAAGTTTTCTTGTATCAGTTCTATGCTAAATATCTAACAAATGTGCATTCAGGACAAGCCTGCTCTTTAGAATGAGATACTGCCATGTCTCCTTTATCTTCTTGGGTTTTTATAGGTCTTTTTGTTTTACATTTCTTTTCTGAAAATTAAGAAGGTTGAATTCTGACATTTCAGACTTGAATGCTATGGTTAAAATGGATCTCCGTTATGCTTCCAATACAGTCTTTTAAAAGTGTGACTAGTGTGGTGTTTCACTCTCAATGACTTACACCGTATTCTGCAAATACCTTCTCTTCAAACTTCCTTGGGATCTTCTATCTGCCATAATTTATTTCCCACACACAATTATCCCCTAGGTATAAATGTAATGGTTTCAGTGGCAGAGGCAAATTTTGTGTTAATTTAAGAAGATAACAGGCAACCAAGTACACAGAACTCAAAAATGATACTGCCAGTTCATTAATATACAATACAATTAAAAACTTATTTTTGTTTCCTCTCTTGTCTTTGTGAAAATACAGCTCTCAGAGAATATGTCATGTGCTGTAAAATAGATAGGTACCTACATAACATAGAACACTTGTGTCTTTAATGATTCCTTGCAACATTTTGGGCACATTTTAATAAAAATTGTAAGTTCATTATTATCAAACTGAATATTATTCAGGTGAATTTAAAATTCATGAGGAAGGGAACATAAAACCTTTCTTGCATACCATTACTCTAATCTTATATCTATAATGCTGCCTGTCATACAGTAACAAGTCAATAAAATGTTGCTGAGTATAATTAATCCAGTTTTTACTCAGAAACTAAATTACAATTTAGAGTTACTGATTTTCCAAAATCACTCCAATTATTATCTACAGGGATTTATTTTTAATTTCTGACTAGTGCTCTGTGGTTGACTTTAACATTCTTTTGTTTGCTAGCTTGCCTGCTTTTTAGAGATACTGTATATGCCATTACTATGATTACATTTACAGGAGATGTTTTGAAATTCCACCCTTTGCCATGTTAGATCACAGACGTCAAACTTGCACAGTCATCATTACAGTGGCCATTGCTCCTACAGGACAGTCAAGTCTAACGTGTGTCACATGGGCCTCTAGGATGTATGGTAAGCCTTTCAGTTCTTTTTTTTTTAAGTAATTTTATTAAATTATAAAAGTTTCCATTTCCGCCCCTCCTCCCACCACCCTCCCACTCCCCCCACTCCCTCTCCTCCTCCCTCTTCGTCCCTTAGGGCAGTCAGGGTTTCCTGCCCTGTGGGAAGTTCAAGTTCCTCCCCCCTCCCTCCAGGTCCAGGCAGGTGAGTATCCAAACAGAATGGATCCCCAAAATCCAGTATATGCAGAGGAAACAAGTCCCAATATCATAGTCAATGGCTTTTCAGAAAGACTTCAGGCCAGCCACATTCAGAGAATCCGGCCAAATTCCGAGAATCTGGTTAGATCACGTGCTCGTTCAGTCCCAGTCCAACTGGCCTTGGTAAACTCTCATTAGATCCGTTCCCTTGTATCAGTGGGTGATAGCATCCCTCGCAGTCCTGATTTTCTTTTTCATGTTCTTCCTCCTTCTGCTCCTCATTTGGACCTCGGGGGGCTCAGTCCGGTGCTCCAATGTGGGTCTCCGTCTGTATTGCCGTCCTTTGCCAGATGAAGGATCTATGGTGATAAGAAAAATATACATCAGTATGGTTATGGGCCACGGCTGGTTCAGGCACCCTCTCCTCTGTCCAGAGAATAATCTGGGGATCTCTCCTTGGACCTGGGATCCCATATATAATCAAGTCTCTAGTAAACCCTAAAATGACTCCCTTAGTTGAAATATATTCTTCCCTGATCCCGTTGAGAAATGTATTTGGGACTCAGAATGTATCTGTTAGTTAGCATGTCTCACAGGCCCAGAACCTACAATGTACATGTGTTCCTTACTGCTTCATAGAGATTTATCTGAGACTTATTTTGCAGGGTGCCTTGGAAGTTCCACACTGAGAGAAGCCAATTACTTATAATGATAGCTATCTTTAATTGGCCTAGCTCTCTCCCTACTTTGGCTCCCCGCTTCCCTTCCAGTTTATGGGCTCACAGAGATAAGTTTTTAATTCATTTCTGCCCTGCTGGAACCCATGGATGGCAGTGGTTTAATCATGTAACCCACTAAGGCAACACTTGAAAACAACCAAAATTCTAATAGCTGGTACAAGTTCTAGAAGAATGTTCATGCTTATTTAACTTTCAGTGACAAAATCTTCCCTCTCACAAAATTATCTATTGTATTGCAATAACTTCTTTAAACATTATTTGTTATATATAAGATTCACCCAATTACAATATCAATATCAATTACATTACATCTTAACACTTTTTTTCTTTTAAAACTATAATGTTGATTGCATTTTTGTTGTGTTGAGATACAATTAATATGAGTACATTAAGAAAAGATTAGTTAGTCTGATTGTGTGAGAGTAGATGAGAACTATTCATTGGCCTCATTTCATATTCTAAATTACTTCTCTTTAACGGTCTTTATTAATGATCCCAAAAGACAAGAAGGAAAGAGAACTGCAAAGCAGTCATCTTCCCTCTAAAAAGGTTTATTTAAACCAACTGTACAGAATGTCTCTTATTAAATGCTATTTATAAGTCTAATAAAAGATATAAATTGAACAATTCACTTTAAAAAAAAGACAATTTTAGAAATTCCCATTATGATGCAAAACACACACTAAGGACAAGGAATGAGAACTCTAAAGAAGCTCCTTGATGTCCTGATAGAAATAATGTCCTGACAGAATAATGCTTCTGTTTAATTTTGTTGATGTGATAAAACATTATGACCAAAATCAACTTAGAAAAGGGAAAAATTTAGTTGTTTTCCATATATAGGCCACAATATATCATTGAGGGAAGTGAGGAAAGTCAAACAGGAAGTTGAAATAGAAACCATATAGGAATTCTGCTTCCAGGAACTCTCTCTCTTGCTGTCAGGATCCTCCTGAGGTAGCAATCTTATAAAGTACAGGATCACTAGCCCAGGGACTGGTAGTGCTCACATTGGCTTGGACCCATCAATATGAATGAGCAATCAAGATAATGCAACAGAAATTGGTCCACAACCAGTTTGATCTGAGCAATCTTTCAACTTATACTCCATTCTCAGATGAATTATCTGTCCTGTGTCAAATGACAGCTATACAAAACTATTATTTTTCTTATTTTCTTTTATTAAAAAAAAACAAAAACCCATCTGTTTTATAGCAATTCCATCCTTCATCTCTTACCATTCCCTCTACCATCCTGTGCACCCCACACTCTCTTCCACTCCTCAGAGAGTATAAAGCACATTGCTTTGAGGAAGGACCAAGGCACTCCCTACTGTACCTAGGCTGAACAAGGTATCCCTCCAAAGAGAATGGGTTCCAAATAGCGAGGACAAGCAAAAGAGATAAATCTTGGTGCCACTGTCAGTGGCACTGCAGTCTGGCCCAGCCATACAGCTGTCATCCACATTCTGAGGGATTAGTTAGGTTCTATTGATTTTATGCTGTTCTTTTCCTGTCCTGCCAGTGTTGGTGGGCTCCCATTAGCTCGGGAGAGCTGTTTCATTCAATGGGTATCACCATCATGGTCTTGATCTATTTGCTCATATTCTCACTCCTCCCACTCTTCAATTGGACTTTGGGAGCTCAGTGTAGTGCTCTCCTGTGGCTCTCTGTCTCTGCTTCCATCAGTTTCTGATGAGGGCTCAATGGTGACATTTAAGATAGTCATCAATCTGAGTACAGGGCAAGGTCAGTTCAGATACCCTACCCACTATTGCTTTTCGATATTTATCCTTGAGGATTCTTGGGAATTTATCTAGTGCCAGATTTCTTCCTAGCCCCATAATGTCTCCCTCAATCAAGATAGCTTTCCTTGCCCTCCTTCTCTGTCCTTCCGCCATTTTGACTATCCCTTTCCCTCAAGTTTTATTCCCCACTCATCTTCTCACTTCCTCCTCCACTTCTGCCTGTCTTCTCCCCCCACTTTCACGCTCCCAATATTCTCAGTAGAACTTGTCTATTTCCCCGGCCCAGGAGGATCTATATATGTTTCTGCTAGGGTTCTCTTTGTCACTTAACTTCTCTGGGGTCATTAAATAAAGATTTGTTATCTTTTACTTTACAGATAGGATCTACTTATGAGTGAGGGCATATCTCATCATTCATCATTCTGGGTCTGGGATAATTCACTCAGGATTGTTTTTTCTAGTTCTGTCCATTTGCAAGGAAATTTAAAGGTGTCATTTTTTTACTGCTGACTAGTACTCCACTGTGTAAATGTACCACTTTTGTTTAAAATCCGTTCTTTGGTTGAGAGGCATTTGGGTTGTTGCCAAGTTCTGGCTATTACAAATAATACTGCTATGAACACATTTAAACAAATGTCCTTGTAGTGTGGCTGAACCCAAGAGTGGTATTGCTGGGTCCTGAGATAGGTTGATTCCCAATTTTCTGAGAAACTGCCCTACTAATTTCCAGAGTGTTTGTACAAATTTTCATTCCCACCAACAATGGAGGAGTGTTCCCCTTACTCCACATCATTTTCAGCATAAGTTATCATTTGTTTTTTGATCTTAGCCATTCTGACAGGTGTAAGATTATATCTCAAAATCATTTTGATTTGCATTTCCATGATGGCTAAGGATGTTGAACATTTCCTTAAGTGTCTTTTGTCCATTTAAGATTCTTCTGTTGCGACACTGAGAGAAACAATTAATAAATGGGACCTCCTGAAACTGAAAAGCTTCTGTAAAAAAAGGATACACTCAAGAAGACAAAATGACAGCCTACAGAGTGGAAAAAGTTCTTCATTAATCCCACATCAGACAGAGGTCTGGTCTTCAAAATATACAAAAAAAAAACTCAAGAAATTGGTCATCAAAAGAACACATAATCCAATTAAAAAATGGAGTACAGACCTAACAGAGAATTCTCAACAGAGGAATCTAAAATGGCTGAAAGACACTTAAGGAAATGCTCAACATCCTTAGCCATCAGGGAAATGCAAATCAAAACAACTCTGAGATTCCATCTTACACCTGTAAGAATGGCCAAGATCAAAAACACTGATGACAACTTATGCTGGAGAGGTGTGGGAATATAAGCTGATATAGCCCCTTTGGATGTCATTGTGGTAATTCCTCAGAAAATTTGGAAACAGCCAGTAATACCACTTTTGAGTATATATCCAAAGGATGCTCAATTGTGCCACAGGACATGTGCTCAACTATGTTCATAGAAGCTTTGTTTGTCATAGCCAAAATCTGAAAACAACATAAATATCCCTCTAACAAAAAATGGATAAGGAAAATGTAGTACATTTACACAATGGAGTACTACACAGCAAAAAAAAATTCATCTTGAATTTTGCAGGAAAATGGATGGAACTAGAAAACATTATTTTGAGTGAGGTAACCCAGGCACAGAAAGATAATTATCACATGTTCTCACTCATAGGTGGTTTTAAGCATAAAACAAAGAAAATCATCCTACAAACCACAATCTCAGAGAACTTAAACAATAATGAGGACACTAAGAGAGACTTGCATAAACCTAATCTACATGGGAAGTAAAAAAGACAGTGTCTCCTGAGTAAATTGGGAGCATGGGGACCTTGGGGAAGGGTTGAAGAGGGGAGGAGAGCAGAGAAAAATGTAGCACTCAATAAAAATTAATTAAAAAGATTCTTCTGTTGCAAATTCTCTGTTTAGATCCGTACCCTAGTTTTAATTGGATTGTTTGATATTTTGATGTCTAATTTCTTAAGTTATTTATATATTTTGGAGATCAGTCCTCTATCTGATGCGGGGTTGGTGAACATCTTTTCCCATTCAGTCGTCTGCCTTTTCACCTTATTGACTGTGTCCTTTGCTTTACAGAAGCTTCTCAATTTCAGGAAGTTCCATTTATTTATTATTGCTCTCAGTGTCTGTGATACTGGTGTTATATTTAGCAAGTGCTGTCCTATGTCCATCCATTGAGGCCTACTTCCCAAACTCTTTTCTATCGTGTTTAGTATGGTCAGATTTATATTGAGGTTTTTTTCCCATTTGAACTCGAGGTTTGTGCATGGGGATAGACATGGATCTATTTTCATTATTCTACATGTTGATGTCCAGTTATGCCAGCACCATTTATTGAAGAGACTTCCCTTTTTCCACTTTAACTTCATTGTCAAAAGTTCAGTTTTCATAGGTGTGTGGACTAATATCCAGGTCTTATATATTTTTTGCCATCATTACTTTCTTCCATTCAAAAATTTACACTTCCTCCCACCCTCCTATTCCCCTCCTGCTCTCCCACTCACCCTCCTCCCTCCCCTTTCCACCTTAAGAGAGGGCAGCAAACCCTGCCCTCTGGTAAGTCCAAGGCCCTCCCCACTACATCCAGGCCTAGGAAACTTTGCATCGAAATAGACTATGGTCCCAAAAAGCCAATACATGCAGTAGGAACAAGTCCCAATGCATTTATCCGTGGCTTCTCAGTCAGCCACCCCTCTGTGTCAGCCACATTCAGAGAGTCCGGTTTGATCATATGCTCATTCAGTACGGTCCAGCTGGATTTGGTGAGCTCCCATTAGAACAGGCACACTGTCTTAGTGGGTGGAACAACCCTTCGCGGTCCAGACATCCTTGCTCATCTTCTCCATCCTTCTGCTCTTCAACTGGACCTTGGGAGCTCAGTCCAGTGCTCCGATGTGGGTCTCTGTCTCTATCTCCATCCATCACCGGAAAAAGATTCTATGGTGATATTTGAGATAATCATCAGTGTGATAGTGGGGCAAGACCAGTTCAGGCACCCCCTGCTAGCTGGGGACATCCCCATGGACACCTGGGATCCTCTCTAGAGTCAAGTCTCTTGCCAACCCTAAAATGGTTCCCTTAATGTCGATATCTTCTTCCCTGCTCCTATATCCACCCTTTCTCCATCTCTACCCTCTCACGCCCCCAAGTTCTTTCCAGTCTTTCCTTTCTCTCTTCTCTCTCCCCGTCTTCCCTTCCCCCAACCTATATCCACCCTTTCTCCATCTCTACCCTCTCACGCCCCCAAGTTCTTTCCAGTCTTTCCTTTCTCTCTTCTCTCTCCCCGTCTTCCCTTCCCCCAACCCCACCCCCATGCTCCCAACTATTGCCGGCAACCTTGTTTGCTTCCAATTTCCAGGAGGATCTATATATCTTTTCCTTTGGGTTCTCCTTGTTTTTTGGCTTCTCTAGGCTTGTCAACTATAGGCTTAATGTCCTCTGTTTATGGCTAGAGTCCACTAATGAGTGAGTTCATACCATATTCATCTTTTTGTGTCTGGGCTATCTCACTCAGGATAGTGTTTTCTATTTCCATTCATTTGCATGTAAAATTCATGATGTCATTGTTTTTCTTTACTGCTGAGAAGTACTCTAATGTGTATATATTCCACACTTTCTTTATTCATTCTTCAGAAACTGGACATGAAAATTTTAATTAAACAAATTTAAAAAGTGGGGTACTGAACTGAAAAGAGAATTCTCATCAGATGAAGTTCAAATGGCCAAAAAACACTTAAGGTCATGCTCAGCCTCCTTAGCCATCAGGGAAATGCAAATCAAAACAACTTTGAGATACCATCTTACACCTGTCAGAATGGTTAAAATCAAAAACACCAATGACAGACTATGCTGGAGAGGATATGGAGTAAGGGGAACACTCACCCATTACTGGTGGTAATGCAAAGTTGTGCAACCACTTTGAAAATCAGTGTGGTGGTTTCTCAGGAAATTGGGAATCAATCTACTCCAGGATCCAGCAATACCACTCTTGGGAATATACCCAAGACTTGCCCAATCATACTACAAAAACATTCATTCAACTATGTTATTAGCAGCATTATTTGTAATAACCAGAACCTGGAAACAACCTAGATGTCCAGATTTTATATTTGAATCCATTGGTCAACCTCATGTTTTTATGCCAATATCAGGGTATTCTCATTACTGTTGCTCAATAATGGAGCTTGATGTCAGGGATGGTGATGGCCCTGGAAGTTCTTTTATTGTACTGGATTGTTTGGGCTATACTGATTTTTTTCCATATGAAGTTGATTATTATTCCTTCAAGGTCTGTAAAAAATTGTGTTGGAATTTTGGTGGGGATTGCTTTGAATCTACAGATTAGTTTTGGTAGGATTCCCATTTTTATTATGTTGATTATACTTATGCAAGAGTATTTCCGGTTTTTTTTTAAATTCTTTCTTCAAAGACTTAAAGTTCTTGTTGAACAGATTTTTCATTTCTTCTGTTAGTGGTATGCCAAGATATTTTATGTCATTTGTGGCTATTGTGAAGGGTGATGTTTCTCTAAATTCTTTCTTGTGTTCCATATCATTTGTATATTGAAGAGCTACTGATTTTTTTGAGCTGGTTGCATTTCTCCTGCAACCTTACTGAAGGGATTAATCAACTGTAGGAGATCTCTGGTATTGTTCTGAGGGCCCCTTATTTATACTATCATATCATATGCAAATAGTAAAAGTTTGATCTCTTCCTTTCCTATTTGTATCCCCTTGAACTTCTTTTGTTGAATTATTGCTCTAGCTAAAATTTCAAGAACTATGTGGAATAGATATGGAGAGAGTGGACAGCTTGGTCTTGTTCCTAATTTTGGTGGAATTGTTTTGAATTTCTCTCCATTTAATTTGATATTGGCTGTCAGCCTGCTGTATATTGCTTTTATTAATGTTTAAATGTGTTTCTTATATCCCTGATCTCTCAAAGACCTTTATCATGAAGGGGTGTTGGAATTGTCAAATGCTTTTTCAGCATCTAATGAGATGATCATATGATTTTTTTTCTTTCGGTTTATTTATATAGTGGATAACTGACAGGTTATCTTATGTTTAACCATTCATGCATCTCTGAAATGAAATTGACTTGATCATGGTGGATGATTCTTTTGATGTGTTCTTGGATTCAGTTAGTCAATATTTTATTGAGTATTTTTGCAGCAATATTCACGATCATGGTTTGTCTGTAATTTTCTTTGTGTTTGTGTCTTTGTGTGGCTTCTGCATCAAGGCAACTGCATCCTCCTAAAAAGTTTGTCAATGCTCCTTTTGTTTCTATTGCGTAAACAATTTGAAGAATATAGGTATCAGGTCTTCTTTGAAGTTCTGATAGAATTTTGCACTTTTTTTGGTTTGGAGGCTTTTGATGACTGCCTCTATTTCTTTGCAGGCTATAGGGTCTATTTAAATTGATCATCTGGTCTTCATTTAATTTTGGTATGTGATCCCTATCCAGCAAATTATCCATTTCTGTCACATTTTCCAATTTAGTGTAGCACAGGTTTTCTGTATGAACTAATGATTCACTAGGTTTCCTCAGTGTCTGTTATTATGTCCTTCTTTTCATTTCTGATTTTATTAATTTGGATGTTCTCTGTCTGTCTTTTGATTAGTTTGGATAAGGATTTGTCTATCTTTTTTATTTTTTCAAAGAACCAGCTCTTTGCTCCATTGATTCTTTGTATTGTTTTGCTTGTTTATATTTTATTGATTTCAGCCCTCGATTTGATTATTTCCTGTCTTCTACTTCTCCTGTGTGAGTCTGCTTCTTTTGTTCTAGAGCTTTCAGGTATGCTGTTAAGTCATTAATGTAAGATTTCTCCACTTTCTTTTTGTAGGCATTTAATGCTATGAACTTTCCTCTTTGCACTGCTTTCATGGTGTTTCATAGTTTTGTATATGTTGTGCCTTCCTTTTCATTTGATTTCTAGGAAGCCTTTAATTTCTTTATTTCTTCCTTGCTCCAGGGATGATTCAATTGAGCATTACTAAACTTCCATGAGTCTGTAGGTTTTCTGCAATATGTTGCTGTTTAATTGTAACTTTAAACCATGGTGACTACATATGATACAGAGAGTTATTTCAAGTTTTTGTATATATTGACGTTTGCTTCATTAGTGAGTATGTGTTCAGTTTTAGCGAAGGTTCCATGAGGTGCAATGATGAAGTTATATTCTTTTGTGTTACGGTGAAATGTCCTATAGATGTCTGTTAAGTCCATTTGAGTCATAACACCTGTTAATTCTCATTTCTCTGTTAGTTTCTGCTGGTTGATCTGACCATTGAGGAGAGTGGGGTGTTAAAATATCCTACTATTAGTGCACAGGTTTTGATGTGTAATTTAAGCTTTAGCAATGTTTCTTTTACATATGTTGGTGCTCTTATATTTAGGGCATAGTTGTTCAGGATTGAGACTTCAACTTTATGAATTGTTTCCATTATTAGTATAAAGTATCCTTCTCCATCTCTTCTTATTGATTTTAGTTTAAACTCTATTTTGTTAGGAATTAGGATAGCTACGTCCACTTGTTTCTTAAGTCCATTTGATTGGAAAATCTTTTCCAACCCTCGCTTTGAGGTAATGTCTGTATTTGAGGTTGAGGTGTGTTTCTTGTATAGAGCAGAAGGATGGATCCTGCTTTCATATCTACTCTCTCAGCCTGTATTCCTGTATTTAGTTATAGGTCAATTGAATCCTTTGATATTAAAAGATATTAATGACCAGTGATTGTTAATTACTGTTATTTTTTGGTGATAGTGTTTACATTTTTACCTTCTTTGGGGTTTTCTGGTAGGAGTTCGTCGACTGCCTCTGTTTTTGTGGGTGCAGCTAGCTTTCTTGGGGTCAAGTTTTCCTTCTAGTACCGCCTTTAGGAATGGATTTGTAGATAGGTTTAAATCTGATTTTGTCATGGAATATCTTGATTTCTCCATCGATGGTGATTCAAAGCTTTGCTGAATATAGTAGTCTGGGCTTGCATCCATGGTCTCTTAGTGTCTGCAGCACATCTGACAAGGACCTTCTGACTTTCATGATTTACACTGAGAAATTGTGTTAATTCTGTTAGGTCTGCATTTATATGTTACTTGGCGTTTTTCCTTTGCAACTCTTACTAATCTTTCTTTATTCTGTTTATTTTGAATTTTGATTATTATATGATGAGGAGACATTTTTTTAGTCCAGTCTACTTGGTGGTTTGTAAGTTTTTTGTAGCCTCCATGGAAATATCTTTTTTTTGGTTGGAAAAGTTTTTTTCAATGATTTAGTGGAGTATATTTTTGTGCCTTTAAGCTAGAGTTCTTCTTCGATCCCTATTATTCTTAACTTTGGTCTTTTCATGGTGTCCCAGGTTTCCTGAATGTTTTTGTTAAGAATTTGTTGGATTGAATGTTTTCTTTCACCGACGAATCTATTTCCTCTATAGTATCTTCATTACCTGAGATTCTGTCTTCCATCTTTTGTACTCTGTTGATTATGCGTGCATCTGTAATTCCTATTCATTTACTCAGATTTTCTATTTCCAGAATTCTCTTGGTTTGTGTTTTCTTTATTGCCTCTATTTCAGTTTTTACTTTTTGAACTCTTTGAACTGTTTGCTTCACCTGTTTGGCTATTTTTTTCTAGTTTTTTTTTTTTTTACTTTCTTTAAGATATTTATTGATTTCATCCATTTTTTATTTTTCTTTTCCTCATTTTCTTAAACAAATTTTCATTTCTTCTTTAAGAATCTTTATCATATTCATAAAGTTATATTTGAGATCATTTTCTTCTGTTTCTGTGTTAGGAGGATAAGGTCTTCTTGTTGTATGACCACTAGGTTCTGGCATTACCATATTACTTTTTAGGTTGTTGAATGAATTCTTGCATTGACATCTACCCATCTCTTACTCCAATTGGTCCCAGCATTGTGTTTACCTTGAGTTCTAATCCTTGTAGTTGCTATCTGTGTCTTAGGGAGTTGCTCTTAGCCTCCTCTATATTGTCACCATCTGTTTGTCTCAGGGAGGCACTGAGGTCTCTCTTGGCCCACTCTCTTGGTACACTCTCTTGGTGTGCTCTCTTTGTTCACTCTCTTGGCCCTCTTTGTCAAGTGGCATTCTGTGCTTCAGAGTTCCTCTCTTGGCCTTCTCTGAGCAGTTGCAGTCTGTATTTCCCAACTGTAATATTTCATGTACTATTTATTTCCCTTGAAGAGAAAACACTTCAATTCAGATATGTATTGGGGCTGTGGTGATCATGACATGAATGACATTTCAACTTGATTCTATTATTTTAGATTTAGAATATATTTTCCTCATGACAGCAATTTATCCTTTCTCTCTTTTTACCATTTTCTTAAAAGATAAAATTAAATATCTATTGAATACTTTTAAATTTTCATGAGTTGAAATAGATGGTTGTGAAAAATGCTTTCTGTTTCTATTTTGGAAATAGTGACAATTTTAATAACATTAGTATTATCTTAAATATAAAATCCAAGCAAGGCAATGTAAAACATCTTGTTAAATTTTATTGTTTCAAAATGTTCTCCAAATGTGTAAACTTAAATTAGAACAGTCCAAAATTATTACACAATTTAAAATTCTATTAATAAAAGTAAATATTTGAAATCCAGAAGAGTTGCCTCTAATTTACAAAGGGGGCACTTTAAGAAACAAATTCATGCACATTGTGATATCTGATATACATTATAAAATTTTACTTGCAGTCTTAATTTTATAAGGTGTTTCCATCTCTAAGTCTTGACTCGGCTGTAACACGTGTCATTACATGAGTAACTTGTTTTTGCAATGCCTACCCACAGCTCGTAACTCAGCTGAGGGTTGACAAGCACTGGACACCCAGAAGTTATTACACAGAAGGGTACCTGATTCTTATGTCACTATCCCACTCTCCTTGCTATTATATTACTTGTGGTTAGTTTCAAGCTGAGAATATTTTCTTTCACATAACAATCAGTTATTTTCAAGTGACTCTACACAACTAATGTTCTTAAGTGAGTTTCCATCTTTGTTTTTATGCTGACATATTTTTTATCTCCTACCTCTTAAATACACCTGACATATGGAAATCGCTGCTGATGAGAATTATCCAAATGAACCACACAGAATAGAATTCTTAAGAATAATTATAAACTTTATTAAAGAATTCTAGGAGTTTGAAGAATACACAAAGAAGCCGCTAAATGAACTTAAATACCTAATTCATGCCCAAGTAAATAAACAAAAAATAACTTATGGCTGTTGGAAATGATGAAGACATTCCAGAATTTGAAATCAGAATCCAATAAAGAGAAAGAAACACAAAAGAGGACTCAAGCTGAAATGAAGATAGAATTGAAAATCCTTATAACTCTTTTAGGAAAGTAACAAACTCTTAAATTTTCTTTGAATGAATGAAGAATATAAAACATAAGGACTCAAAGATAAAGTAGATGATCTAGATAAAATAAGCAAACTAAAAGCAAAAACTTTCAAAACATAGGAAAAGAACATAGAGCAAATGCAGGACACAGTGTAAAGAATAAATGTTTGAGTTAGAGGAATACATAAGAAAGAAGACCCACAGGTAAATGCCACAGACTAGCTACTCAGAAGGGTCATAGAAGAATAGATTCCCAAGCAAAGGAAAGATAAACTCAGGAAGACATGTAAAGCACAAAAAACACCAAATACCCAAGTCCAGAAAAGAAACTGCTCAAGGCATAGCATTCATTGCATTTGGGTTTTCTAATAGTAGAGAACTGTTTATCCAGTGTTATTTGTTATAGTGATTATATTCTGTGGTCTCAGTAGAGCAACAATTGATGGATCACAAGGAAAAGGTCAAGGACTTAGTAGTTTTTCAGTTGAAAAGACTAGATGTCTTAACAGTCCCAATCTGGTGTTTAATTTACAGTGAAATTCTAGAAAGACGCCTATGTTTAGTTACTATTGGAACTCTGAAGAAGTGGGTTCTTAATACCACTGAAAGTATGCTTCAGGAACTGGATACACCAACTTCCCAGCAATAGTGAGGGCAAATGGGAAAAATTGGAAAGTGTCCATCTCCCATACGCTTTTATGAGGACTGACATCAGAAGGGGCAGTCCAGAGTTAGGATGTCACCTTATGATCAAATTAATAACATCCCTCACAGGCATGCTCAACTGTTTTGACTTTAGTTGATGGCCAATGACGTCAAGTAGATAACCAAGGATAACCGTTACAAACAGAAAGTATATGGAATATTGAAAGAGAATTGAAAGCTGGAAGAGAAAAAAACACAATAAAATACACAAAGAGAAACCCATTAAGAATAACAGCTGACATCTGGTTATGCCAGCACAATTTGATAAAGATGCTTTCCTTCTTCCATTGCATACCTTTAGCTCCCTTGTCGAAAATCAAGTGTTCATAGGTTTGTGGGTTAATATCTGGGTCTTCTATTTGATTCCATAGGTCGACTTCTCTGTTCTTATGCCAGTACCAAGCTGTTTTCAATACTGTAGCTGTGTAATAGAGTTTGAAGTCAGGGATGGTTATACCTCCAGAAGTTCCTTTACTATATAATATTGTTTTGGCTATCCTGGGTTTCTTGTTTTTCCATTTAAACTTGATTATTGTTCTCTCAAGGTCTGTGAAGAAGTTTGATGGGATTTTGATGGGGATTGCATTGAATCTATAGATTGCTTTTGGTAGAATTGCCATTTTTACTATGTTGATCCTCCCAATCCAAGAGCAGGGGAGATCTTTCCATTTTCTGGTATCCTCATCAATTTCTTTCTTCAAGGACTTAAAGTTCTTGTCAAATAGGTCTTTCACTTCCTTGGTCAGAGTTATCCCAAGATATTTTATGCTATTTGTGGCTATTGTGAAAGGTGAAGTTTCTCTGATTTCCCTCCCTGCTCTTTATCCTTTGTGTATAGGAGGGCCACTGATTTTTTGTAGTTGATCTTGTATCCTACCACATTACTAAAGGTGTTTATCAGCTGTAGGAGTTCTTTGGTAGAGTTTTTGGGGTCGCTCATGTATACTATCATATCGTCTGCAAATAATGAGAGTTTAACTTCTTCCTTTTCAATAACTGGATGTCAACCTGTAGAAGAATGAAAGTAGATCCATATCTATCACCATGCACAAAACTCAAGTCCAAATGGATTAAAGACATCAACATTAATCCGTCCACTTTGAACCTGATAGAAGAGAAAGTGGGAAGTAGTCTACAAGATATAGGCACAGGAGGCCTCTTCCTAAGTAGGACCCCAGTAGCACAGACAATAAGAGAAACAATGAATAAATGGGATCTTCTGAAACTGAGAAGCTTCTGTAAAGCAAAGGACACAATCAGTAAGACAAAAAGGCTATCTTCTGACTGGGAGAAGATCTTCACCAACCCCTCATCAGACAAAGGTCTGATCTACAAAATATACAAAGAACTCAAGAAACTAGACACTAAAACTCTAATTAACCCAATTAAAAAATGGGGTGCTGATCTGAACAGAGAATTCTCAACAGAAGAACTTCAAATGGCCAAAAGACACTTAAGATCATGATCAACATCCTTAGCGATCAGGGAAATGCAAATCAAAACAACTATGAGATACCATTTTACACCAGTCAGATTAGCTAAAGTCAAAAACACCAATGATAGCCTATGCTGGAGAGGATGTGGAGTGAGGGGAACACTCATCCATTGTTGGTGGGAATGCAAACTCGTGCAGCAACTGTGGAAATCAGTGTGGCGGTTTCTCAGGAAACTGGGAGTCAACCTCCTTCAAGACCCAACAATTCCATTCTTGGGAATATACCCAAGAGATGCCCTATCATACCATAAAAGCATTTGTTCAACTATGTTCATAGCAGCACTATTTGTAATAGCCAGAACCTGGAAACAACCTAGGTGCCCCTCAATAGAAGAATGGTTAAAGAAGGTGTGCAACATATACACATAAGAGTTTTACTCAGCCTTAAAAAACAATGACATCTTGAATTTTGCATGCAAATGGATGAACATAGAAAACGCTTTACTGAGTGAGGTAACCCAGACTCCAAAAGAGGAATATGGTATGTACTCACTCATAAGTGGATTCTAGCCATAATTAAAAGTCTTTGAGCCTATTATTCATAATCCTAGAGAAGCTAAATAAGAAGGTGAACCTGAAGAAAATCATGTAGTTATCCTCCTGGAGATTGGAAGTAGACAAGAGTACCAGGCAACATCAGGTGCATGGAGGGTTGGGGAGGTTGTTGGAAGGGGAGAGGGTTAGAGAGAAGGGAGTAGGGAAGGAATGGGGAAATCTCAGGGGATTGGGATGGGGGGGAGGTAGGAAGGATGGATATGTGATCTGGGAAGTATATATCTCAACTAAGGGAGTCATTTTAGGGTTTACAAGAGACTTGATTATAAAGGGGATCCCATGTCCAAGGAGAGATCCCCAGATTGTTCTCTGGACAGAGGAGAGTGTGCCTGAATCGGCCTTGGCACATAACCATACTGATGAATATTTTGCATATCACCATAGAACCTTCCTCTGGCGATGGATGGAGATTGAGACAGAGACCCACATTGGAACACTGGACTTAACTTCCTAGGTCCAAACAAGAAGCAGAAGAAAAGAGAACGTGAGAGGGAACCTTCACCCGTTGATGAATGGAGATTGAGACAGAGACCCACATTGTAGCATTGGACTGAGCCCCCGAGGTCTAAATGAGGAGCAGAAGGAGGAAGAACATGAACAAGAAAGGCAGGACCGTGAGGAGTGCGTTCACCCACTGATACAAGGGGACTGATCCAATGAGAATTCACCAAGGCCAGTTAGACTGGGACTGAACGAGCACGTGATCCAACCAGATTCTCTGAATGTGACCGGATTCTCTGAATGTGGCTGGCACGGGGTCTTTCTGAAAAGCCATTGACAATGACACTGGGACTTGTTTCCTCTGCATATACTGGATTTTTGGGATCCAATCTGTTTGGATGCTCACCTTCCTAGACCTGGAGGGACGGGGGAGGAACTTGAACTTAGCACAGGGCAGGAAACCCTGACTGCTCTTAGGGATAGAGAGGAAGGAGGAGAGGGAGTGGGGAGAGTGGGAGGGTGTTGGGAGGAGGGGCGGAAATGGAAACTTTTATAAATTAATAAACTTTTATAATTTTTTTAAAAAAAGAATAACAGCTGAATAGTCAGTATAAACTCTGAGAGATGGAAGGGCCTGGAACAACATTTACAACTCCCCAAAGACCACAAATGATGTGGGAGTCCCCTCTGTGTGCTATAATTTCCATTAATTAAATAAAAAGAAACTTCCTTGGCCTGTTGATAGGTCAGAATTTAGGTGGCAAGGAAGACAGAACTGAATGCTGGGAGAAAAAAGGGCAGACTCAGGAGACACCATGGATTCACTACTAGAGATAGATGTGCTGAAACTTTGCCCATAGGCCAAAACCTTGTGATATACAGTTTAATAGGAATGGATTAATTTAATATGTAAGAGTTAGCCAATAAAACCTAGAGCTAACAGGCCAAGCAGTGATTTAGTTAATACAGTTTCTGTGTGATTATTTAGGTTTTGGGCAGCTGGGATGAACAAGTGGTTTCATGCAACACACAAGTGTTAACCTTGGCCTATAAAACCACAATAACTCTTTGCCTCCATTAAAGAAGGAGGAAAGAATGGAAAAGAAAACTTCCAATCAGAAAGAATTTTTATCCAGTACATAAAGGACTCTTCATTCTAATCAAGGCAACAGTTAACCAAGAAGACATCACTGTCCAAAATATGTATGCACCAAACTCTGGTACACCCATTTCACTAACAAATGTACTACTGGATTTAAATACAGATTTCTATCAATCCAATAATTGTAGGAAACTTTAATATCCCATTTTCTCCAATGTTTAGATAATATAAATAAAATTTAAACAGACAAACATCAAAAAAATAATATCATACATCAAATAGACTTAACAACTATCTAAAATGCATTTCATCCAAAGAACATTTGCATTCTACTCAGAATTACATGAAAGATTTTTTAAAACAGACCTCGTCTCAGGACAGAGAACATGTGAGAATTTGAAAATTCTCAAAGACTGAAATAACTCCCCATGTTTTACCTAATCATGAAGAAATAAAATACAAAATTGGCTTCAAACAAATATCTAGTGATAACAAAAACTCAGGGAAACTAAGCAACTCATTACTAAGTGATGAATGGGTCAAAAATTAAGAAAAAAAGTTTAAATTCTGGAACCAATTATAAAAAAACACAATACAAGAAAACCTTTGTGATGAAGTGAAATCAGTCTAATGAAGGAAATTTAGAGATCTAAACTGAAGAAAAAAATCAAAAAGAGGACACATAAGTGACTTAATGATACAACTCCAAAATTTGGAGAAACAAAAACAATGCAAATCCATACACAATAAATGGTAAGAAATTACAACTCTCAGTATAGAAAATACTGAAATAGAAACAAGGAGAGTAATAAAAATTTGACTGTAAGAGTTCACTTTCTGAGAATATCAGTCATATTGACAGATTCTTACTGTAACTAACCAGAAGGAAAAAATAGGAACCAAAATTAAAAGAATCAGTAATGAGGTGAGAAAGCATAAAACAGACACCACATTAAGGCTATGTTAAAGGAATACTTTAAATGTTTGTATTTCATTAAGGTGGGAGAATCTAAAAAAAATAATAATAATATGAATTGCAGAATTTATCCAAACCAGCAAAATAAAACCAAGAAGATATAAATGATCTAAACAAACTCATAAAATATGACTACATGGACAGACAGATTTAGAGAAGAAATCTACCAGACTTTGAAAGAAGATCCATAGCTAACTTTTTCAACTATTCAAACACTAAAACGAAACTTCTCAATCTCCTTCTATGAAACTAGTATCACTGTCATATGAAAACACAGCAAAACAAGAAAGCAAGTCAGTATCTCTAATGAAAGTGTATGGGCTAGTACCAAGAATATCTCTAATTAGCCTACAAACAGTCATCAAAAATTATCCTTCATAACCATATTTGAAGTCATCCATGCTCATGGATCAGAAGACTTACTAGCATAAAAATGACCATTTTACTAAAATCCATTTACATATTTAATTTTCACTATTGAAAGCATTAAATCAGATCTATATCTCTCACCTTGCACAAAAAACTTACTCCAGATTAATCAAAAACTAAATGTGAAGCCTGAAACACCTACACTGCTAGAGGAAAACAGGAAAGACCACATGATATAGGTGTATGAAATGACTTTCTGGATAGGACCTCATTTGACTGAAAATCAAGGCCAATACTTGACAGGTGAGACCTCACAAAACTAAAAATCATCAGCACAGCTAAAGGGACAAACAGTTGAGTGAAGAGGAAACTCATCGAATAAGAAACTCTGTCATATACATTATAGGGTATTGCTGTTTACTTCATTGTGTGCTAGGTATGGGAAGTAAATCCCTCTGGCTAAGGATTTGAACAAAGGACTCAGAGGACCCAAGTTGTATCAGACCTGACACTTCCTCCTGAAGAACTAGCTTTCCTAGTACCAGAAGGCACCATTAAGGCTTACAAAGGAATGAAACAATCTATAGTATCACCCAGTTATAATGCTGTAAATGAGAACAATGACCAGCATGTAACCCTAAGGGTACAGTAGTGGTGCACATTCCTTGGTGATGACCAGCAGTTC
Organism: Myodes glareolus; assembly: GCF_982192425.1. Classification (NCBI taxonomy): domain Eukaryota; kingdom Metazoa; phylum Chordata; class Mammalia; order Rodentia; family Cricetidae; genus Myodes; species Myodes glareolus. Next base: position 9,429,338 of record NC_142050.1, read on the forward strand.
TCAAATTGGACTTAAACCTAGTCGATAAGAGGGAAATAGTGCCTAGCATTAGAAAGCTAGCCAACCACCCAGGGATGTTGAGCTCATAGACCTAGGAGAAGAATCAATAACCGTCAGTTTGCTAAGCCAGCATAATTTCTTACTCCGTTCTAAGTATTTATCTTATAACCACAGACAAGTGTAGTCCTTACTTCACATCAAGAACACTTCCCCTTGCAACATTAGAAACAATTACATAAAACTATAATTGATTATAATGAAGAGATGTGGAGCCCAGTCCAAACCCATACATCTATAACAAAATTGCTGAAGTTCAGGAATCATTAAAGAGGAGAAATAGAAACAATGTGAGATCTAGAGAAACAGGGAGTCTTCTGTGAGATTGTGTCTCCTAAAAGTTTCAGAGAGGGCAATACTCATGAAGTCTCACCAGCATAATAACCTGTTAGTAAAGGCTGCCCATTCATTTTCCAGCTGCCCAGACCCAAAATAATCACACAGAAAATGTATGATTACAATACTGCATGGCCTATTAGCTCATGCTTCTTATTGGCCTTCTCATATATGTTAAATTAACCCATTTCTATTAATTTGTATATCGCCACGTGGTTGTTCTTTTTTTTAAGTAAATTTTATTAAATTATAAAAGTTTCCATTTCCGCCCCTCTTCCCAACACCCTCCCACTCCCCCCACTCCCTCTCCTCCTCCCTCTTTGTCCCTTAGGGCAGTCAGGGTTTCCTGCCCTATGGGAAGCTCAAGTTCCTCCCCCCTCCCTCCAGGTCCAGGAAGGTGAGTGTCCAAACAGACTAGATCCCCAAAATCCAGTATATGCAGAGGAAACAGGTCCCAGTATCATAGTCAATGGCTTTTCAGAAAGACTTCGGGCCAGCCACAGACAGAGAATCCGGCCAAATTCCGAGAATCTGGTTAGATCACCTCCTCGTTCAGTCCCAGTCCAACTGGCCTTGGTAAACTCTCATTAGATCCGTTCCCTTGTATCAGTGGGTGATAGCATCCCTCGCAGTACTGATTTCGTTTTTCATGTTCTTCCTCCTTCTGCTCCTCATTTGGACCTCGGGGGGGCTCAGTCCGGTACTCCAATGTGGGTCTCCGACTGTATCGCCGTCCTTCGCCAGATGAAGGATCTATGGTGATAAGCAAAATATACATCAGTATGGTTATGGGCCACGGCCAATTCAGGCACCCTCTCCTCTGTCCAGAGAACAATCTGGGGGATCTCTCCTTGGACCTGGGATCCCATATATAATCAAGTCTCCTGTAAACCCTAAAATGACTCCCTTAGTTGAAATATATTCTTCTCTGATCCCATATTCATCCTTCCTCCCTCCCCCCCCATCCCAGGCCACCGAGCTTTCCCCATTCCTCCCCTACTCCCTTCTCTCTAACCCTCTCCCCTTCCATCAACCCTCCCACCCCCCTATGCACCCGAGGTTACCTGGGACTCTTGTCTATTTCCTACCTCCTGGTGGATAGCTAAATAATCTTCATCAGGTTCACCTTCTTATTTAGCTTCTCTAGGATCACGAATAATAGGCTCAAAGACCTTTAATTATGGTTAGAATCCACTTATGAGTGAATACATACCTTGTTCCTCTTTTTGGGTCTGGCTTACCTCACTCAGTAAAGCGTTTTCTATGTCCATCCATTTGCATGCAAAATTCAAGATGTCATTGTTTTTTACCGCTGAGTAAAACTCTAATGTGTATATGTTCCACACCTTTTTTAACCATTCTTCTATTGAAGGGCACCTAGGCTGTTTCCAGGTTCTGGCTATTACAAATAGTGCTGCTATGAACATAGTAGAACAAATGCTTTTGTAGTATGTTAGGGAATCTTTAGGGTATATTCCCAAGAGTGGAATTGCTGGGTCCTGAGGGAGGTTGACTCCCAGTTTCCTGAGAAACCACCACACTGATTTCCACAATGGCTGCACGAGTTTGCATTCCCACCAACAATGGATGAGTGTTCCCCTCACCCCACATCCTCTCCAGCATAGGCTATCATTGGTGGTTTTGACTTTAGCTATTCTGACAGGTGTAAGATGGTATCTCAAAGTGGTTTTGATTTGCATTTCCCTGATCGCTAAGGAGGTTGAGCATGACCTTAAGTGTCTTCTGGCCATTCGAAATTCATCTGTTGTGAATTCTCTGTTAAGTTCAGTACCCCATTTTTTAATTGGGTTAATTAGAGTTTTAGTGCCTAGTTTCTTGAGTTCTTTGTATATTTTGTAGATCAGACCTTTGTCTGATGAGGGGTTGGTGAAGATCTTCTCCCAGTCAGAAGGCAGCCTTTTTGTCCTACTGACAGTGTCCTTTGCTTTACAGAAGCTTCTCAGTTTCAGTAGATCCCATTTATTCATTGTTTCTCTTATTGTCTGTGCTGCTGGGGTCCTACTTAGGAAGAGGCCTCCTGTGCCTAAATCTTGTAGACTACTTCCCACTTTCTCTTCTATCAGGTTCAAAGTGGACGGATTAATGTTGATGTCTTTAATCCATTTCTACTTGAGTTTTGTGCATGGTGATAGATATGGATCTACTTTCATTTTTTTACAGGTTGACATCCAGTTATGCCAGCACCATTTGTTAAAGATGCTTTCCTTCTTCCATTGTATACCTTTAGCTCCCTTGTCAAAAATTAGGTGTTCATAAGTTTGTGGGTTAATATCAGGGTCTTCTATTCGATTCCATAGGTCGACTTCTCTGTTCTTATGCCAATACCAAGCTGTTTTCAATACTGTAGCTCTATAATAGAGTTTGAAGTCAGGGATGGTAATGCCTCCAGAAGTTCTTTTATTGTATAAGATTGTTTTGGCTATCCTGGGTTTTTTGTTTTGCCATATAAACTTGATTATTGTTCTCTCAAGGTCTGTGAAGAATTTTGATGGGATTTTGATGGGGATTGCATTGAATCTATAGATTGCTTTTGGTAGAATTGCCATTTTTACTATGTTGATTCTCCCAAACCAAGAGCAGGGGAGGTCTTTCCATTTTCTGGTATCCTCCTCAATTTCTTTCTTCAAAGACTTAAAGTTTTTGTCAAATAGGTCTTTCACTTCCTTGGTTAGAGTAACCCCAAGATATTTTATGCTATTTGTGGCTATCATGAAAGGTGATGCTTCTCTTATTTCCCTCTCTGCTTCTTTATCCTTTGTGTATAGGAGGGCCACTGATTTTTTGGAGTTGATCTTGTATCCTGCCACATTACTAAAGGTGTTTATCAGCTGTAGGAGTTCTTTGGTAGAGTTTTTGGGGTCACTTATGTAAACTATCATATCGTCAGCAAATAATGAAAGTTTAACTTCATCCTTTCCAATACGAATCCCCTTGATCTCCTTATGTTGTCTTATTGCTATTGCTAGAACTTCAAGCATACCTTGAGAGGTATGGAGAGAGTGGACAGCCTTGTCGCGTTCCTGATTTTAGTAGAAAGGCTTTGAGTTTCTCTCCATTCAGTTTGATGTTAGCTGTCGGCTTGCTGTATATTGCTTTTATTATATTTAGGTATGATCCTTGTATCCCCAGTCTCTCCAACACCTTTATCATAAATGGGTCTTGAATTTTGTCAAATGCTTTTTCAGCATCTAGTGAGATGATCATATGGTCTTTTTCTTTCAGTTTATTTATATGATGGATTACATTGATAGATTTGTGTATGTTGAACCAGCCCTGCATCTCTTGAATGAAGCTGACTTGATCATAATGGATAATTTTTCTAATGTGCTCTTGGATTCGGTTTGCCAGTATTTTATTGAGAATTTTCGCATCGATGTTCATGAGTGAGATTGGCCTGTAATTCTCTTTCTTGGTTGTGTCTTTGTGTGGTTTTGGTATTAGGGTAACTGTAGCTTCATAAAAGGAGTTAGGCAATGACTCTTCTGTTTCTATATTGTGGAATACGTTAAGGAGTATATGTATTAGCTCTTCCTGGAAGTTCTGGTAGAATTCTGCATTGAAACCATCTGGTCCTGGGCTTTTTTTGATAGGGAGATTTTTGATAACAGCTTCTAATTCTTCGCGACTAACAGGTCTATTTAGATTGTTCACCTGTTCTTGGTTAAACTTTGGTATATGGTACTTATCTAAAAAAATGTCCATTTCTTTTACATTTTTCAACTTTGTGGCATATAAACTTTCGTAGTAAGATCTAATGTTTCTCTGAATTTCCTCTGTGTCTGTGGTTATGTCCCCCTTTTCATTTCTGATCTTATTAATTTGCATGTTATCTCTGCCGTTTGATTAATTTGGATAGGGGTTTGTCAATCTTGTTGATTTTCTTCAAGAACCAGCTTTTTGATTCATTGATTCTTTGGATTGTTTTCTCTGTTTCTATTTTGTTGATTTCAGCCCTCAGTTTGATTATTTTCAGTCTTCTAGACCTCCTGGGTGAATCAGCTTCTTTTTTTTCTAGATCTTTCAAGTGTGCTGTTAAGTCTCCAATGTGTGCTTTCTCCGCTTTCTTTAATTGGGCACTTAGTGCTATGAACATTCCTCTTAGCACTGCTTTCATAGTGTCCCATAGGTTTGAGTATGTTGTGTCTTTGCTTTCATTAAATTCAAGGAAGACTTTAATTTCTTTCTTTATTTCTTCCTTGACCCAGGGGTGATTTAGTAGTTGACTGTTCAGTTTCCATGAGTTTGCTGGCTTCCTGGGGGGAGCATTGTTGTTGAATTCTAATTTTAGTCCATGGTGATCTGATAAGACACAGGTAGTTACTAATATTTTTTTGTATCTGTGGAAGTTTGCTTTGTTACCGAGTATGTGGTCTATTTTCGAGAAGGTTCCATGAGCTGCAGAGAAAAAGGTATAATCTTTCCTATTTGGGTGGAGTGTTCTATAGATGTCTGTTAAGTCCATTTGATTCAATACCTCCAATAGATCTCTCAATTCTCTGTTTGGTTTCTGTCTGATTGACCTGTCCATTGGTGAGAGAGGAGTGTTGAAGTCTCCTACTATTAGTGTGTGTGGTTGATGACCGCCTTGAGTTCTAGAAGAGTTTCTTTTACATATATCGCTGCCTTTATATTAGGAGCATAGATATTCAGGATTGAGACTTCCTCCTGATGAATTGTTCCAGTTATGAGTATGAAATGTCCATCTCCATTTCTTCTGATTGATTTTAGTTTGAAGTCGATTTTGTTAGATATTAGAATGGCCACACCCGCTTGTTTCTTAGGTCCATTTGCTTGGAAAACCTTTTCCCAACCCTTTACTCTGAGTAGGTGTCTGTCTTTGTGGTTGAGGTGTGTTTCTTGTAGACAGCAGAATGTTGGATCCTGTTTTCGTATCCAATCTCTAAGTCTGTGCCTCTTTATAGGTGAATTGAGTCCATTGATATTAAGTAATATTAATGACCAGTGGTTGTTGACTCCGGTCATTTTTTTTTTTTTTTTTAGGTAGTAGAGTGTATGTGTTTTTCTTCTTTGATTTGTGCTTGTGAATGGTCGCTAGATGTTCGAGTTATTGTAGGCCGTGTTGGGAATGTTGGATTCCTTTGGTAGTGATTTTCCTTCTAATATTCTCTCTAAGGCTGGATTAGTAGCTACGTATTGTTTAAATTTGTTTTTATCCTAGAATATTTTGTTTTCTCCATTGATAGTGAACAATAGCTTGGCTGGGTATAGTAGTCTGGGTTTGCATCCATGGTCTCTTAGTTTCTGCAGTACCTCTATCCAGGATCTTCTGGCTTTCATGGTTTCCATAGAGAAATCCGGTGTAAGCCTGATAGGTTTACCTTTATAAGTCACTTGACCTTTTTCCTTTGCAGCTCTTAAAATTTTTTCTTTAATACTTATGTTTTGTGTTTTGATTATTATATGGCGAGGGGATGTTTTTTTCTGATCCAGTCTATTCGGTGTTCTGTATGCTTCTTGAACCTTCATAGGAATATCGTTCTTTAGGTTGGGAAAGTTTTCTTCTATAATTTTGTTGAATATATTTTCTGGGCCTTTGATCTGCAGTTCTTCTCCTTCTTCAATCCCTATTATTCTTAGATTTGGTTTTTTTTTATTGTGTCCCAGATTTCCTGAATGTTTTGTGAAGAGAATTTGTTGGATTTGCCGTTTTCTTTGACCAGAGCATTTATTTTCTCTATGGTATCTTCAGATTCTGAGATTCGTTCTTCTATGTCTTGTATTCTATTGGTTATGCTTGATTCTGTAGTCTCCGTTCATTTACCTAGGTTTTCCATATCCAGCCGGTTCTCCATTTGTGTTTTCTTCATTGCCTCCATTTCAGTTTTCAATTCTTGCACTGTTTCCTTTACTTGTTTGATTGTTTTTTCTTGGTTTCTCAGGGTCTCATTCACGGATTTACTTATTTCTTCAAACTTTTTGTTATATTTCTCATCTATTTCTATACTCATTTCTTCAAACTTTTTGTTATATTTCTCATCCAATTCTTTAAGGGAGTTATTCATATCCTGTTTAAGGGATTCTATTGCTTTCATAATGGCACATTTTTCCACTTCTTCTGGGTTAAGGTGTTCAAGCCCTTCTGTTGTAGGGCTCTTGGGATCTGGTGTTTTCATGTTGTTTTTCAGATTGTTGGATGAGGTCTTGCCTTGGCGTCTGCCCATCTCTTACTTCAAATGTTCTCTATTGGAACTTCTGTTACCGGGTCAGGTTCCCTTCTTGGGCAGGGACTTCACTGACAGAATGCCCACCTTTCCTCAGGCAGGCTATTGAAGCACAGGCACTCCCTCTTTCCTGGATGCGCTTACAATGCAGGCTCAGCTTGCAAGGCAGCTGAGCTGGGGAAAATTTTATGGCCCCAGGGGGAAGGGAGAAATATAGGAATTCGTACCTGGATGGGAGCTGAAATGGCAGGTGGGAGGGGGTAGCCAGCACTGCAGGGCGACCTGGGCGACTGTGGGGTCGGGGAACGCCAAAGCTCTTCCTCACCAGGACCCTGTCAAGGCCCGAAGCAAGCTCACCCCACAGAAGGCCCTCTGCTAGAAGTCAGGGCCCCTGCTGGTCAGGAATGTGGCTGAGCTGGCACCTGGTCCACCTGTCCTCAGGGAGGCCTTTAAGACCCAGGAACTGCCTCAAGCTGGGCTGCGCCTACAGCCAAGGCCCAGCTTGCAAGGCAGCTGAGCTGGGGAAATTTTATGGCCCCAGGGGGAAGGGAGAAATATAGGAATTCGTACCTGGATGGGAGCTAGGATGGCAGGCGGGAGGGGGTAGCCAGCAGTGCAGGGCGACCTGGGCGTCTATGGGGTCGGGGAACGCCCAAGCTCCTCCTTGTCGGGACCCTGCCAAGGCCCGAAGCAAGCTCACCCCACAGAAGGCCCTCTGCTAGAAGTCAGGGACCCTGCTGGTCAGGAATGTGGCTGAGCTGGCACCTGGACCACCTGTCCTCAGGGAGGCCTTTAAGACCCAGGAACTGCCTCGAGCCGAGCTGCGCCTACAGCCAAGGCCCAGCTTGCAAGGCAGCTGAGCTGGGGAAATTTTATGGCCCCAGGGGGAAGGGAGAAATATAGGAATTCGTACCTGGATGGGAGCTAGGATGGCAGGCGGGAGGGGGTAGCCAGCACTGCAGGGCGACCTGGGTGTCTATGGGGTCGGGGAACACCCAAGCTCCTCCTAACCGGGACCCTGCCACAGCCCGAAGCAAACTCACCCCACCGATGGTCCTCTGCTAGAAGTCAGGGCCCCTGCTGGATGGGAGCCGGGATGGCAGGCGGGAGGGGGTAGCCAGCACTGCAGGGCGACCTGGGCGTCTATGGGGTCGGGGAACGCCCAAGCTCCTCCTCGCCGGGACCCTGCCACGGCCCGAAGCAAGCTCACCCCCCACGTGGTTGTTCTACTGGTAAGGTTCTACTGGTAAGGTTCTGTCCAGTGTCTGGTGTCTGTCTTCTGAGGTAGCTACATGGCTTCTCCCTGACTCCACCTCCTCTATCTGTTTGGAATTCCCTCTTTGATCTGTTCTTTGGGCCTGCTACAATAGGCCCAAAGTAGTATCTTTTGTAATCAAAGGTATTCACAGCATACAGAAGGGAATCTCACATTGGTAACCTGAACCAGACCTGAACAAGAAAGACATCAAGAGGCATGTTAATGTGGAATGGGAAAAACTATCATGACATCAAAGCTACACAAAAAATTACAGACAATTGTGGAACACTTGAAGTTAGAGAAGTAGTCTTCTGAGGAAAAAAATCATACAAATTGTTTTTTTTAAATACCAAGTGGTCAGCCCTACAGACAAGTTTACATTATGTGGACAGTGAAGATTGTTTTTGGTTATATATATGGATATAGAAATATTTATGCATGTACACATATGTAGTAATAATCAAAGAAAAAGAAGTCATGAATTTGAAAGAGATCAACTACCATATTTGAAAGGAGTCCAGGAAAAAAAGGGAAAAATGATGAAATAATAATCTCAAAAATAAAAGGTTAAAAATAGTTCAGGAACTTACGATTATGACTATATTTAAATTGCTTCCATTTTTAACTGTTAGCCAGATATTCCAATACTTCTCAAGTAATCTGCCCATTTTCACTTTTTATTTTGTTAGAAGATAAGGAATATACATGAATCTTAAAGATATATAACTTTCTATATCCCTTTTCAACATGTTTCTACTACTCTTTGTTTAATGTTCAAAGGTGTTTGAGTACAATGCTATTCCTGTCAGATGTTGGTGACTTTTATTCTAGAAGTAATGCCAAAATGACAAATTCTGGATGAAATGCTTAATTGTTTGTACACTCCCTGACTCTAAAACTCATTCACTGGGAAGAGAGGCTAGTTTTTGAAACTTTTCTCCTCCTTTTTCTACAAGAAAAAGGAGAGTCTAAATTAGAATGATAATGGAACATCTGAGTCTCTGTAACAGTTAACTGTCTATCCAAAGATATGCGAGCTATAGTGAAATGTGCCCATGTTGATCTCCCAGAATGCTAAATTATAGCCAAACTGAATTTCTCAGTATAAAGTTAAGTCTCTAAAGACATTTTTAGCATCTATGTTAAATATGTCATTAGTCCAAAGAAATGATCAGAAATTCTTATTTTCATGAGATACTTGACTCAACCTCCACCTTTATTATATGTGTCCTAGTGTGCAGCATTGAGCACATATGTGTCAAGTCAGAAGACCATTAACTCCATATATTGTGATTCAGCACATTGGTCTTCCTTATATCTCTTTATGGATCTCTCTCTCTCTCTCTCTCTCTCTCTCTCTCGTCTACTTCTATTCATATGCACACATACAGACAGACATACACATACATAGAGAGAAAGAGAAATTAAAAGTAAATGAATACACTATAATTTGGTCCTCAAGAGAAAACTTTTAAAGAAAAGATAGAGGAAATCTTTTCCAATATATTACAATCGAAACCTCTGTTACAATGGTGTTTAAATATTTTTCATTAATTATAGTACTTGGAAATCCTAGAATTTGCTGTCACTTTGAAATATTGATTTACATAAAAAAGAAACAAATGTTCACTCTTCCTTAGGCCGCTGTTAACCCAAGTCCTTTGCTATGAAACACACCCAGTCTCTTGACCTGAGCAGGGGAGGGGCCTGCTGCTAATGCACAGCTGTCATTCACACACATTGCTGTTAGGGAATTGGGGAGAATAAGGAAACCATTAGGGTGTCATTTCTAAAATTTTTCATCCTCTGTAATTTTCAGTGAAGGTTTTGCTTTTTTGGCCTCTAAATTAGACTCGAGCACAATCAGGTCTCTCAGTTCATGGCATTTTCCTAGAGGGAAGGCAGACAGCCCAGGATCCCAAAAAAGATGCAATATTGTTTTCCATCTCGACTCCCTTACACCAGTCAAATAACAGATATTTGTTTATCCCATCTGCCGTCTTTAATGATCATGAACAGTGACAGATCCCAGAGAGAATGCATACCACTATCTGCTTCCCAGAGCTCAGTGTTATTCTCTGTCAGGAAAAATTTACAAGTTGGCTTTCATGTTTGTAAAGTTCAATTCCCAGAATAGCAGACTATAAATAGTCAAAGCCAGAAAATGCCCCACATCTAGATAGTGTTCTCTGGAAGAGAGAGAGAGGTATTTCAGTACTGATTTTTCCTATCTTATTTCTGGAATTACATAAATATGATAGAACAGTTCTTTTTTCTTTATTTAGGGAGTTCAAAAGTAGGTGGATATTTTATGTAATGGAAGGAAACATAGTACTGGCTGAATTCCCACAGTGTGGCTATAAGTAAAACAGCTTCTCTGGAACAAATCTCTGAGATCACTTTGAAATTTAAACACATTATACAACAGGTAGATGAACTCTGGGTCAGCAGATAGAAGCTCTAAGTTCTAATACCTCTGACCAGCAGGGATAGGATAAATTGCACAGATCCCAGCAGCAGACTTTTCCATAGTTCTCAAATAAGAACAATAAGTCAATGAGTTCTAAGGTAAATTCTAAAAGCCTTTGACACAGTGGGTTTGAACAACTTACACTTTCATTTTCTATTCATCCTCCTGTTCTTTCTCTATTCTAATAGTTCAGAAACACTAGACAAGCTATATGGTTCTACTATGTTGGTTTTGTTCAACTGTATATCTTTGATTTTAGTGTCATTTAGTGTGTTCATGTCTGTGTGAGTGTGTGTGTGTGTGTTGTATGCTTCTATATGACTCTTAAATTGAGTGCAATATCCTTACTTCATTTGGTGTTATTTGGTGACAAGACTTAACTGTAGTAACACATAAAAATGACATTACACTAAAATGGTTGGTTAGTATATCAATCACTTTTAAATACATTTTTTTCTAAAATGAATGTTACCACGTAAATAATCTAAGTAGAATTTAGTTATTTTATGCTATGTGTTCCTTATAAAATATTTAATAAACATGTATGCATATTTTTGCATGAATGGTGACCAACTAAAAGAATTGAGTAAATTATTATCTTTATGGTTTTGCCTCTGGCAACATTCATGGCATAATATTTTTGCATAGTACTGCAATCTTTTCACAGCACCAGGTTGCATTATTGGAAGAAAAAATTCCTAAACATGAGCAGGGACAGAAATGTCTTTCAAAGCTTTGTAGCCCTCTTGAAATTTCTTTCAAGTTCCCTGTGCATATTAATTTCCAGGTTCTGTGAAAATAAGAGCGAAGGTGGTCGAGAAGGAGAGATGGAGAGGAGATGGAACTGGAATAATGGAAATTGAGTTTAAAATGCACACAAATCTGCCATTTCTGCTTGATAGCTTGTAACATTTCCATGTAGTGCACTTTGCATGGCAGAATAGCTACTCGTAATAGAATTCTCTCACAGTGGAGGTTAATTACTTTTCAGCTGTAGCATAATAAATTTCCTGTCAAGCTCATGGACAGGAATATACCGGTATCCCCTTCTTTTACCAGCAGTTTTAAGTCAGCGTTAACCTGACACATACTTTCACTTTAAGGACTGTTCTTTTAACAACAGGAGCCAAAAGAAATATTGAGATATGTCAATAATAGTATATAGATGTGTATGTGTGAAAGAAAGTGGCTCCTTCCTATCTCCAAAGGGGCACCATACAGATGAACTGAACTGTCTCTCCTTTAGGAAACTGGGGTGATCTTTTCCCAGTGAAGTCTGCTTTTTGCAGTCCACAATTCAGCAAACTTGGCCCCCACTTCTCTTAGGCTGAAAACAGGAGGCCTCTAAGTTTTTCATGTTCCTCAACTATCTTTCAGTAATGTCCAGCCCACTACATGTATTGATCTCTCAGAGCAATGAATCGGTATCTTTACCGATATCGATTTAAAAATATCGATGAAGATATTTTTAATTATCTTCTTTAGAAGCTCAATTTAAACCCCAAATCTTGGAATTCAGCGTGGCGGTTTCTCAGGAAACTGGGAGTCAACCTGCCTCAGGATTAAGCAATTCCACTCTTGGAAATGTGCCCAACAGATGTCCAATCATACTACAAAAGCATTTGTTCAACTATGTTCATAGCAGCACTATTTGTAATAGCCAGAACCTGGAAACAACCTAGGTGCCTAGGTGCTCAGTAGAAGAATGGATAAAGAAGGTGTAGCACATATGTACTTTAGAGTTCTACTCAGCGGTAAAAAACAATGATATCTTGAACTTTGCATGCAAATGAATGGAAATAGAAAACGCTTTACTAAGATAACCCAGACCCAAAAAGAGGAATATGGTATGTACTCACTCATAAGTGGATTCTAGCCATAAACAAAGGACATTGAGCCTAATGTTCGTGATCAGAGAGAAGCTAAATAAGAAGGTGAACCCAAAGAAAAACATATTTATCCTCTGGGATGTTGGAAGTTGACAAGATCATCGGGCATAAGTTGGGAGCAGGCGTGTGGGGTGGATGGGGAGAAGGGGAGATGGGGAAAAAGAAGGGAGAAGGGGAGGACTGGGGAGAGCTTGGGGAAATGGGATAATTGAGATGGAGGAAGAGTGGATATGGAAGCAGAGAAGAAGTTAGCCTAACCATGGAGCCATTTTAGGGTTGTCTAGCTTCTTGGCTCTAGAGGGGATTCCAGGTGTCCAAGGGGATTTCCACAGCTAGTTCTGTGGGCCGCAGAGGAGAGGGTGCCTGAACTGGCCTTATCCTATAGCCACACTGATGAATATCTTGCATTTCACCATAGAACATTCATCTGGCGATGGATGGAGATAGAGACAGAGACCCACACTGGAGCACTAGACTGAGATCCCAAGTTCCAAATGAGGAGCAGAAGGAGGGAGAACATGAAAAAGGAAGTCAGGACCGCGAGGGGTGCGTTTATCCATTGAAACAATGGGACTGATCTAATGAGAGCTCACCAAGGCCAGCTGGACTGGGACTGATGCAGCATGTGATCAAACTGTACTCTCTGAATGTGGCTGACAATGAGGGCTGACTGAGAAGCCAAGAACGATGGCATTGAGTTTTGATTCTACTGCATGGACTGGCCTTGAGGGAGCCTAGTCTGATTGGATGCTCATCTTTCTAGACTTGGATGGAGGTGGGAGGACCTTGGATTTCCCACAGGGCAGGAAACCCTGACTGCTCTTAGAACTGGAGAGGAAGGGGGAGAAGGAGTGGGGGGAGTGGGAGGGTATTGGGAAGAGGGGAGGAAGTGGAAATTTTTATAAATAAATAAAAAGCAATAAATAAACAAAAAATAAACCCCCTAATCTTTACAGGGTTTTCTCTATGACCATGATCCGTCACTGAGAGAAACTTGATGATAGCCACATAAAAAATCCGTGCAAGCTTTAGCAACCCTGATGAGCAGATAGAATACTCCAGCAAACCTATATTGTTCACTGGAGGATGGGCAGCATCCAGGGGACCACAACACAGAATGAAGAAGCTAAGTGCTGGTCCATCAAAAGATAACACTTCATAGGTAAATATTCATGATTGCCAACAAGAAAAGAACCAGTAAGGGAAAATATTGTAACACATGTTATTCATTCTATGTGATAGCTCTTAATTTTCAGATCTTTCTATTCTTTATTATTTCTCATCAAAATCCTTTAATTGTAAAAATCTGAGTAGTAAGCTTATAAAACTTACCTTAATTTGACTAATCTTATTTTTCTTTGAAATACTTTAAAATAGTGTTTCATTCTTTCCTGTGGCACTTATACTATCTCATATAATAGCTTTAATGTAATTTTTAACCACTTTCTTTTTCAATTAGGTTGAAGGCATTTTATGACTTAGTATTTTATTTTGCTTTAATTTACTGCATATCCTGGTATGATGCCATGAATCTGATGAATACTCAATGAGTTATTTGTGAAATTGACTTTGCTGGACATTCAGCTGATTTTGGTTAAAGAAGTTGGAAGTAGGAAGCTCTAATACAATTAGAGTTTCTCAGTTTTTCTGTCTTTGATGCCTCGCATGGAGCTCATTCCAAACTCGGAATTCTTATAGAAATGTTTAACTATTGATATATGAGTGCAAAAATACTAAAGGACACTAACTAATACTTGTTAAAACATTAAGGCTTTGAAAGCCAGTCATTATCACAAGTCTTTTCTACCCCCCACCCATTGTTAAAATGGAACAGACAAGGTACTTAGACAGAAGTGAGGTTAAATATGATGGTAAAATGTGATGTGGCTAAGACACTATGGTGAGCTCAGATTCACAACTACTTTATGCCTGCTGAGTCTCTGCATACATTTAGGAGTAAATTTTTTTCATCCAAGTGGATAGTATGTTGTATAAATAAAGAAGAATGTCCTTTCTGCCCAAATGACCCAGTAAGCGAGACTGGTTTGATCAGTTTTACCTCAAATCACTATCATAAAAGGCTCCCCTACTTCAGTAAAGTGAACAAAATTTGGAGGAAGGAAAAGAAGTGTTGTAGAGAAACTGGCAGTATGTTTCAAAAGATCTTTAATCATGAGTATAGAAAAGACAGGTGAGGGGGAAAGGGGAATTTGCATACCTGTCCAAAATTTTGTGACTGCGATCATTCTTATTAACTCTGTGATGATGACAGACATCAGTATTTGTTATTCATTGTGACATATATGCATGTCAAAAACAAAAATAGTTTCCATCTTAAAAACTGAAACATTTGTGAAAGTGTGAGAGGATCTTAGCGGAATGTGGGTGTTGTAAGGAGCCCAGCTCATTAGGATAGGATAATTATTGAAACATTTATTACATGTTTCTTGCTTGATATTGTTTATGCTGATTGTAATTCTAATTTTTATACCTGATATTTGTTCTTATTGTTTATAATTTGTATTAGGCTTAGAAGTGTCTTATTAAAACAAAAGTCGGGGTGCTTTAGGAATTCCTACTGCCAGTGCCTTTAAGTTACCCACCCCCTTGGGCATGGTCTTTTTCACTATACATGACAATGTAAAACACATGTGTGGCCTCTTTTCTGGCTGCATGAATCAGTTGCTGTTCCCCATTCCAGCAGAGGATTGAGATTTGTGAGTCTACCCCAAAATAAATAACATTTTATTATATTAACATTCTGAGCTAGTGTGGGATTTCTTCTTAGCGTCCTTCCTCATGTGGGGAAGATCCGGTCTGCAAACCTTGACCACAGCTATTACAAAAGATAAGCTTTACCAAGTCATCTTAGATTGGTCAACCATAGGTACACATATTTATTTCTCCCGAATTCAATAGGCACAGGCAGGATCATCCTAGGCCAGCTTAGAATACAAAGTGAAAGTCATTGTTTGGGGAAGCAAAGCCTGTAATGTCAAAATGTGTCACATAAACAAAAAAGGAAAAATAAAAAAATGAGCACAAGCCAAAATTGCTAAAAAAAAAAAAAAAAAGATGCAACTCATTCCTAATAATTTTCACCTTGGAATTTGGTGGTAATTGTCTAAACCATTTGTTTAACAATCCAGGAAATTGCTCATTGGAGAGGTTTTGAACCTTAAAAATCTCTCACCTTCATCCTTTTCTACTTTTAGAAGAAATTAAGCATGAAACAGAATGAATAAACAACTTTGGTATAGGTGTAATTAGTCCCAGGGTGAAATATTCTATTACATAAATTCAGAGGTCACTTTATTTTCTATCAAGAGCTAGATCGAAAATAATACAGGTCTCATAGTTAATACAGTTTTGACCACAATACTTAATTATCCTGCTTGAAAGTCCCTGTATACACACAAATGACTGGACGTGGTCCTACCCAGTATTTTTTCTTGGCCCTGAAGCTGACCTGATGTCATTTTACATACCAAAACACATTCTTGTTTTGGCTTTTGTCAAAAATTCTGAATATCTAGGCCACACATCTGGTTGGGTTTGGTCTTCAGACTATAGCATATAGTGTTCTAACTTAATTCTTACATTATTACTAGCCTATCTTAATCAGGAATAAAATAAGCTACAGACAATTACCATTTCTCTTGTTTATACTCCTGTTCCTTAAAGGCTCATTTTTTTTATTTATGTGCATGTATGTGTGTTTGTGTAAGTTTATATCTATCACGTATGTAGAGTATGTCAGAATCCCTGGAACAACACTTGGATATTAGATACCAGACATGGATATTGGTAACTGAACCAAGAACCTCTGCAAGTTCAGCAAATTCCCTTAATGGATGAGCTTTCTCTCCAGCCCTCTTGCTACATTCTTCTAGGACTCTGTTTATAAACCTATAATACTTGATCAGTGTATTAGAAATAAAGTTTTGGAAAAGCTAATATCTCTTAAATTTTTTTAGGTCTGTAAAGGGAAGAAGTTAATCATACACTGTAATAAGGACAGCATTCTGTTCTGCATTTGGACAAGCCTTAAACTAATGGATTTAGAAGAAAGCAGAAAAGGTCAGAGAGAGCACACAGTCACTTGTAGGACTCTAAGGATCAGTCTAAATTAGGGGCATGGATGGGACAAGAAACTTTATGCCAGCTACCCAATTACATGAAAAAATGTTAAGCAAAGGCAAACTGGTGACATTTACCTTCCTGCTTATTTTATGAAAGGGCAAAGAAGTGAACTCGTATCAGACAGCTTCACCGTGTTCTGTGAGAAATAAAACTAGAGGCTTTTAGGGGTGTATCACTGACTCAAACAAAATTTATCTGACAGCACATGAACAGACTTGGCCTGATGGATAACTGCCTGTAGTAACAAAGTTAGACACATCCATATTTTTTCTCTCAAAGTGGTATCTTTTTCTTAGGTTTCCCAGATCTTATTCTTTGAACTAATTTTTGTTACATCATGAGCATTTTAATTAATAGAATAACTTTATATTTTACTTCAACTTCCATTCTATGGAATAAGCTACAACAGTTATGTGTAATAACATTCATCTAAATATAAATAAGTTATTAAGTTCATTTAAACATAAATACATGTTAGTACACAGTTTGCTTTATTCCCATTTAATTTTCTTACAGTTAAGTCATTTTATATTGACTTCACTTTTTAACTGTTTAATTTTGTGCTTTTGCTTAAGAATATATGAAACATGTTTCAAAGACAGGAAAGATACTTCTTTGTTGTTTTTTACATGGTTTCTTATACTAAATATCAAATATTTTGTAAGTCCATTTCCTATGCTTACATGCTTTAGGAATTCTTGTTTCTCCTTTCTCTTTTCTCTTCTATATTTAAACTAAATATAATGAAGAAATATGATCCCTCACTGTATCATCTGTTATGATTCTTTATGCATCTTTGTTTTGCTCCACTAAGTGCTTGGAAACTGTAGAGAGAAATATTGTACTGTACATTACAAACATGACAATTATAAATGGAGGATCTCTAAAATGTTATTGGTGTTAATTAATTGCCAGTAAGATTTTTAAAAAATATCTTTTAGTTGTGCTTATCAACATGCTAAATAATTAATAAATACAATTAACCAGAGTCTAAGTAACCTAAGAATATAAATTTTACCTTACTTAAACACATTTGGCTTTATAAAAAAGAAATCAATAATTTAAAACCTTGGCAACAAACTTCAGTCTGTTCTTAATTTTACTGTAATTCAAAAAATAGTGAAGGGAAGACAGTAAAGTATGGACACACTTAAACATGTTCAAATTCTCACTGTTGCATGTAGGCTAGAATCACAGTATGTAGAACTTTGGACTAGCATACACTCTGTGACTCTGGGAGTTCTACTAAAATAATACCCCACAAGCTTTTGTTGAAAAGTGTTACATTCATGAAGTACTTCTGTGTGCACAGCCTATCTTGCGCTTATGACATATAGACTCTGGTGTTCACGGTTTTTATCTCAGTAAGACACTAAAGAGAAAAAGGTTGCCTACAAAAAATTTAAAAATCTGTTCATTGTCCTGTGTATGTTCTCATTTCTTGCTTTACTGTACTCGCTTTGTTTAACTAAATGGTTAAATATTTAACTCGATAAAGAAAAACATGTCAGCTTCACTGATTTCTATAGAAATAAGCTCATGGGGAGTCTTAGTCATTTCTTGTCATTTTACAAATTTATTAATGACTCTCAGAAATAAGATTGTTATGGACAAAAGAAAAGCCACAATCCTTAAGATATCTCTTATTTTGACTGTATATTTAAAACATTTATTCGTTTCAGAAACTATTTTAAATAAATATGTCAATCAAATTTTCTCTCTCCTTTACAATATTTTATTAGCAGCTATAACAATTGTATACAGAGCACAAGATAATATATATATATATATATATATATATATATATATATATATATATATGGCAAGTGAAATGATTCATTTGGTAAAGACAGCTACTACAATTTAACAGTCTGAGTTCGAGTTCCAGAATTTATGTGGGGAAGGAGAAAATGAACTCCTACAAGTTTTTCCCTGACCTTCACACACACTCAATGGAAGGTAGTGCCAGCACACCCACATACAGAGAGAGAGAGAGAGAGAGAGAGAGAGAGAGCGAGAGAGAGAGAGAGAGAGAGAGAGAGAGAGAGAGAGAGAAAGAGAGAGGGAGAGGAGAGATACATAGACATGCAAAAGAGAGAAAGAAAGAGAGAGGAAGGAGGAGAAAGGAAGGAAGGAAAGGTATATTAGAAAAAAGTACAAATGATACAAATGTCATTGTTTTTTTCATGGGTAAATTGTTTCACACACATGTCCATCAACACCATCAAATAATTCAAAGCATTAAAAAGGAAAAAACATTGATACTTCCATAATTGTGCCTGGATACACAGAAAATTATGTTCTCTGAGTAACAGCCAAATCCCAGACTCTTACGTACTTATTGTTCTATTTTTATACCATTCTTGGTTTTGGAAGATTTATTTTTTGCATGTTAGTATTTCATGTGTGTATTGGATGTGTGTGTGTTCTGTGTTTTATCCAGTGTTCACAGACATCAGAAAAGGATATCTAACCTGCCATAATTGGAGTTATAGGAGTTCACAAACTGCCATGTGGATGCTTGCAATCCAAGGCAGATGCTCTCCAGAGACAGCAAATGCTCCTAACCTTTGAACCATCCCTCCAAAACCTGTATAGCATCTTTGAAATGGTATAGTTTTGAATATTCGGAACATGCTGCTGTCAAAAGAAGCAATGGATTGGGGAAGTGATGGAAGGATATAAATGTAGTCATAAATGGGATTATAATAGATTCGTGAAGTGACAGAATTTCTTTTTTACAGCATTGACTACTGAAATGATTACAAATAAAATCTGAGTAAGGTTGACGGATTATATCAAGGTCAGCATCCAATACCATATTTAAACAAGAATTTACTTTTGGGAAGGACTCAGTGAGGGATAGAGATTTCTGTATATTATTTTTTAACTATAAAGAAATAACATTTATTTTAAAATAAAAACATTTTGGAAGATAAAGGGGTTTTACTAGTTATATTATCCAATTTCTTTAACTTGATTATTTTACTATCACCAAATGATTGGAGCATTCTGATTATCAAGGTTGTGCAGTTTGGTGTATAGGATGCACATTGTTTGATTTTGTTTGCTCTGCTAATGTATAATCCCAGTAATATTGGAGCTATCTTGTTTTGCAAACTCCAATTCATAATAGAATGTGATAGCGTAATTAGGACTACAGGAATTACCTTGTAGTGCATTAGTCTGTAAGCTCCTCAGTAGAAGGAAAGTTGAACTTCTGACATGGCTATAAAACATGCCCTGGAGGCTGCTGTTCAACATAATCTGACTCTTGGATTCAATTTCTGAGCACTTTGAAGTCATTTTATGCTACTTGACTCAAATCATTCATCTAAGGGAAAATTTGTTAGTTAAATGTCAGCTCCTTGGTATTGCTCTACAGACTTCACAGAGGAGGCAAGTCTACCTAATAATGTTTAAAAAGACACTTTCAGCTTAAGCATCATACTTAACCACAGAGAAAGCCCCGCACTGTGGAAGATCCTAGCTGTAGGGAAGCATTGCTTTCCATAAATACACCAAGAGGAAATAACACATGCAACAGTCCAAATGAATTATATCAATATCCCTGTTGAGAGGAAATTTTTCCTGGTATATATAAAAGTTTTAACACCCTTTCTTTCTCATTTCTACTGAAATGGGTATTCAGTAGAACTGATTTGTAAAAGTTTTAAGATAGTTGGGGTTTTTGTTTGTTTGTTTGTTTGTTTGTTTGTTTTCTAGTAGCCTTGTATGCATTGTGGTCTGTCTAACTTAAAGATACCATCTTGCTGTCCCTCGTGATCTTTCCAGTCATGAGTTGCTCAGCAGAATCAGCCACAAAATCAGTATTAATTACAAATAAATCTAAAGGAATGAAATGCTGACTTGGTGAGTTACTTGATTCAACAAGATAATGGCAGAGCACAGGGACAGACTATGTGTTTAGAAGGATGTTGCTGGTGCTTTCAAATCATCAGTAGCTTATATACTCTTTTAGGAACAAAACATTTCTTTTCTGGTTAAAATATAGCAAGTGAATATGTATTTGGTATTATCTTGAGTTCATGAGATGACTTTGCTATTTGAACAGCATTTGGATATCACCATAACCTATAATTAAAGAAACTATTGTATCATACTATATCACTTAATGGTAGGATGATTAACATGTCTTTAAATTAAAATTTTATGTGTCTCAAAATTTTCAAGGTCACTCTAAATATTTGTTTTTTTCCTCAGTTTGGTTTTGTTATGTTGACTTCATGGGGTATTTACACGTGTTAGAAAAGTACGTTAACGCCAAGCTGTATCCACAGGTATGCAGTTATTTTTAAAGGCAGAAATTCCTTTGATGTGATTGACAGCTGAATATGTAGGTACCCTGCTTACTTGGGAGGGAGAGCTAATAGGAGAGAGCTAACTGTTAGATTTGTAACAATAATGAAACTAAGGAATTCTTAAAACATAGCTTGATAGGATCCTTTGAAGCCAAGAATGGCTCTGTTGTCGTTCTCCACATGCTTCAATTCATTCCATCTAATACACAATTATTAGCAAGAGCTTTGTCTTCTAACCTTGGCTGCCTTAAAAATACCAGCAGGAACCATTTATCATCAAATTTCTTATTAAAACTTGGAAAAAAAAAACACCACACAGCAGTGGATCTTGAAGGTTGCAGCAGTGAGAAAAATCAGTCTCCTACTTTTTTACTGGTTGTGTCTAATGTTAAAAATAATTACTTTTACAAGATTAGCCTGTAACTTAATTAACAGTTTTCAGAGATCCAGTCAGTTAGAATTCCATTCTGCTCATGGAGAATTATTCTTGATGCTCCATGCCTTTTTACTTGATTGTTCTAAGTATTCAGAATAGTGCTTCACTTCCCTTTGTAGGCTCCTTGGAAAACCAGCATCCTATGAAAATACATGAACAGTCATTATATTTAAACAAAACCAATGCTTGCCTAGATGTAGTCAACAATATAGGGAAAAATATTATTTTTTCCTTTATTTTATTTATGCTTAAACTATTTGTTTTACTTATTAAGGAATCTTTAGATCTATTTGTCTTTCATGTTGTCTCTTTTAAAGGACTTTTTCCAAAAAACTATTTACTTCTTGTATTTATTCCTAGAGTAACTGATATTTTATTGATTGGAAACAACTAAAATCAAACATCCTCCCTTACTTGCTTATTCTCTCCAATTCCTCAACATTACAGATGCGTAAGAACATGGACACTTTGCTCCTCATTTTCTAAACTCATTTTTCATAGTATATCTGAGGTAGTTCTATAGTAAAACACAAATCATTTATCTGGTCATTTTTCATGTGCATATGGATGAATTCTTTAATGCTTATTGATAAATATCATATTTGTTCACCTATTTCTTTTTGCCATGCCTTGCTATGCTTCAATAATCCTGTATACATTGTTTTTTATCTGTAACTACATCTGAAGAATAAATTACTAGATTAAATTATTTTACTATGTAAGTTACTTATTTTGTAATCAATAATATAAAGCTAACTAAATGTAAAAGTTTTTAAATGTGGCACTATTAATCTTTTTGATTAACAGACAGTGTTTTATTATGGAAGATTGTGCTCTGCATATTGCATGATCCTGAGCAAAATCCCCGACTTAAACTCATTGGTTAGCAGCAGTAATGTCCCTCCCAATCATGACAACCGAAAATGTCTCTGTATATGGTCACTAACTGTCCTGTTCATACAAGTTGTAGAAGTATTATCTGAAAGAGAATATTTATTTTATTTACCAACACAATGTGCTTCCAAACTTTGAAACATTCAACAGGTATGTGGGTTAAAGAATAAAAATCTTTTCATCAGTTAAATTGTCATATCAATTTTCATGCAAAGGTCAATATGTGTTATGTTTTGGTGATTTTGTTTTTGAGATTTTATATTTTTAATTTTATATGGGTTCATTTCCTATATTTATGTCTGTGCAGCTCATACAAGTGGTGCCTGCAGAGAGCAGAACTGGGCATTGGATTAGACTAGAGTTAAAAACTATTGTTAAGTGCCTTTTGGGTGCTGAGGGCCAAACCAAGGATATCAGGAAGAGCAGCCAGTACCCTTAACCACAGACCCATCTCTGCAGGCCCCATTTGTGATGTTTTATGGTCTGTTGCTTATATTAGTTATATTTTGTTTCTGGAAGGCAGTATAATTGTAATACTCTATTAACGTTATTTTGTTTTTTGTTTGTTTGTTTGCAGCAAATTCCTAGAAGTTGTTTCTTATTGGAGACATTACTGCTCTGCAACTTCACACAGGTCTGAATTGTTTATGGTGCTTTGATTATGCAGAGTAGTAAAAAATTATTTTATTTACTTGGTTGGTCTTCACTTTTAGTACTTCTAAATTTAAGATGTAATTAGAAAGTCTTTTTATACTGAGACTTTCAAGTCTATACTTTTAATTAAAATACTCATTTAGTGTTTGACAGTTTCATGCATATATATTGTGCACTTTAGTGACTTTAATCCATTGCCTTCTCACATCGCACTGTCTGTTCAGCTGAAGCCCTCTTCTCTCTAAGAAGCTCCTCTCAAACATCTGCCTTTGTGTGAGTGTGTTTGTGACCTTCTGAGTTTTATCAGAAATGCTTGTGTGAACATTGGTAGGAGGATATTTGCTGGAACATTGAGTACTTTGCAGTGGGTGGTGAAAGTGACACATCCTCAAAAACAGTCAATAAAAGCCAGTCATCCCCCCAGTAGGAGTCGTCCTTCTGGTCCTCTCCACCCCTTATAATAAAATGTTGGTTGAACCAATCTCATGCAGGACTTATGAAATTAAACATAGTAGAGAAATTTCATCAATCTATGGGCATTTCATGTCCAGAAGATACGCCTTTGTGGAATAAAACCTTATAATCATGCATTCTGGCTGCTCCCTCTTTGGTGATGTACCCCGAGCCTTGCATGTGTGGAAGAAAAGTTGGAAACTCACTAAATTATAGACATATTCAAAATACAATAATAATAGTGGTACAGAGGTGCCAACAAACTCCAGGAGTAGATGCTGCTCACCCTAGAATCCATTAGTCATTAAACAACTCCCAGTGCTGTGTGGAAACTTCTTATGAGTTGTTGTTCAGAGAAGGCCCATAGGTTCCCCAAACAATATAAATTATTGCCATCACTTTTGCTATTCCACCAAACTTAAACATAAAATCAAGTTGCTGATGACAAAAATCACACACTTTGAACATAGAACACAGACAAATAGATTTGGGTCTGAGCAAGAATTTTCTTTCTGCTGGCTAACTTTCCTAGTGTCAAAAACTGTTCTGCAATTATTCAGGGAAGAGAACCACGTACATCCAAGGAGACCCCATGCATACCAACATTGGCTGGCCAGTGGGAAACCACAACTGGTACAGCAGTGGCATCATTATGATGGGCGTAACTAATATTATCCAATTGAACTTGAGACCTGTTCAATAGTCGGACCCCAAGATTCCTGACACATGGGGAGGAACCAGTGGCTAGGGAGGTCATAGGTTTTAGAGATGAAATTACTACGCGGGTTTTGCTAAGTGAAAACATTGTTAAGATGCCTTCTAATATTTTTTTTTCTTATACCAAACACTGGTGTTGCCTCCAGCCCTTATGGGAAAATCTATATAACTGAGGATGGTGATTATGTACAGGGTCATAAGTGGTCAAAATGCGAATAATCAGCAATGACAGACTATTTGGCCCTAAACATGACATCTATTATCACTCTTTCAAGCTGATTATTTTTTGTCCCGAACATTTCTGCATTTTCTTACTTAATATAAACCTGCAATACTTGAAATTTAAACAGCACTTGGTATATAAATCATGTCTTTCTAAATTTCATTATGATAAAATTTCAAACCTTCTGTATTCTATAGACTATTTAAGAAGTATATGCCCTCAACAAAAACTACATTGCAAGTTTAAATTTTGCTTTTTACCTACTGTGTTGATAAGGTGATATGAGCTCTCCTGATGCGAGGCAGTAATACACAGTCAAAGAGCCCTGTCAGCCATAGAGTTAGAAGGGCAAACCATTGCTGGTGTATAATATGTTGGGTTCAGCAACTTAGAAGTTGTATTTCAGCTGGATGATGGTGGTGGATGCCTTTAATCCCAGCATTGAGAATTCAGAGGTGGGAGGATCTCTGAGTTTGAATCCACACTTGTCTTCAGAAAGAGTTCCAGGACAGCCAGCACTGCACAGAGAAACCTTGTCTCAAAAGGACAAAAAAGAAAGTAACAGAAGGAAGAGGAGGAAGAAGAGAAGGTGAGAGAGAAAATGAGGGAAAGGGAGAAGGAGAGGGAGAGAAGGAGAAGAGGAAAAGGAGAAGAAAAGGAGTAGGAGGGGAGAAGAAGAAAGAGAAGGACAAGGAGAATAAGAAGTAGAGGGAGGAGGAAGAGAAGGAGAAGAAGAAAAGAAGGGAGGAGAAGGAGGAAGAGAGAAGGAAAAAAATGTTCTTACTTTTCTGCTCAATTTGACACAATACCCGACAGAAACACCAGAAGAGAGCTGTGGTTTATTTAGTGTGAATTCACAGGACAGTTCCTTCTAACAAAAATGCATGTTCCCATCCATAGTGGCAGGAGAGTAAGATGGCTTATCATTCAGTGTTGGTGGATCTGGAATCCAAGAGCCAGAGTGATTGCAGGTCTGACTTGTGACACTTGCAGGCCCATTCTCAGCGATTGACTTCTTCGATACTTCATAATTTCCTAAGGCAGCACCACCAATAGGCAAGTGGTTACTTAATAACCATGAATATGAACATTTAGAGACCATTTCTGACTTCATCAGTAAGAGATTTAATAACTTACTTTATGCTCAGCATATGATGGTCTGACAGGATATAACCTAATCATATGTCAAGAAGCATATGTATTTATTTTAGCTAGTGAAAATAAATGATGAATGAAAGAGGCTATAATTTAGAGGCCACTTGCCAATATAGTACTTAGTATGCCACATGAATTGTTAAAGTCTCTTATGTATACTGTTAACTGGTCTGGATAATACTGAGTGTTCTAATTTTAAATACAGTTTTATAATGTTTTCTTTGACAATGCTAAAATGGTCATATTCATGAACACAAATGAAGACTTGTTTTCTAAGACAAGACTTCATTATTATATTTCAAACACATAAAATGATGCATGGGAATCCCTTCTGACACGTACTGACTTTGTGTATGCAAGAGTTAAGTGCTTGTGATTGTGATATGCCTATCCCTTTAAAAGAAATTCTTCTATAAGAATCAACACATATAGACAAAACCATCCTCCTGAGCTAGGTTTATTTTTAGGTAAAAACCACAGAATAAGAATCTAATCAAGCTTCCTGTTATAATGTAAAGTGGAAATATAAAGATGCTTGATTATTTTGTGTTAGTACCAACTGTTTCATTCTATCATCTGTCTTTTTCTATCACCTCCACTGTGATGTCTTGGAATGGGGCTCCTGACATGTAATAGAAAACTGCAGAGGAAACATTAATATGTTCCTTAGTTCAAGTAGCTCATGTTATCACAGAGGCAAATGAAAAGTCTTCCGACCTTTTCATTTACTTCTACGACAACATGCTCGGAGAAGAAAGATTTTTGCCAGATGTTTTAGTTTTAAATTACAGTGTCATGATTGGTTTCATTTCTGGGTCACCCATAGCAACCGTTGCATGTGAGTGCAAGATGAGCAATGAATGCATGGGAAATCCTCAAGAATTTAAATGCAAATGCTGTGAATTATGACCAAGAAGGGTTTGTTAGCAAGATCATGCAAATTGACAACATTGTGTATTAATTTCTAGCATTTTCTTTGTAACTTTTTATTTATTTTTATGAGCAGATCCCAAATTATTTTAGTGCCATGTCATTTAAAAAACCTCTTACATCAGTGGGATTTTTGGTTCCCTAAAACAGCATATCAGAGTTACAAATTGTAACCTTTCTCTGCAAACCCCCAGCAACTCACCCGAGTACACAGTTTCAGAAAGTCACTTCTCTTCAGTCTATTCCTGTGGTTCCTGGTTTTTCTTTCAAAGAACAGAAGTCCAATTATTTCAAAAAGTAAGGCAAGCATGGTGGCACATGCTTTTAATCCCAGAACTCAGGAGGCAAAGGCAGGACACTCTCAGTGAGTTTCAAGTTGACCTTGTCTACCTAGTGAGTACCAGGACAGTAAAATCTGCATAGTGAGACTGTTGATCCCCAACCCCATTGTCTTGTCTTTACACTGATGACTTTTATACAGTTTTAGCAGCCTTTTTTTTTTTCTTTTTGACTTGCAGGAATCTAGTGAAGAGCTTTTTGATTTGCATCCTTCACCTCCATCTCAGATTTACCGATGTCAAGCTCAAAGGAAGCACTGGATATCCACATGGAGCCATTGGGCATGGGTAGAACCGTAAGTTTACACTAGGAAACAAATTCAGGCTCCTTGTCACAGAGAATATTAAATGGTTATGGTACCTCATGCTTGACACATGATGCCACACCCATTCAAGCGTTCTTCTCATCTTCAAATGCTCTTAACATTAAAAAGAGCACGACATCAATACCTCATTTCACCTCATTGAAAAAGGCCTGGCAAGGTTTCATTTTCAGGCAATATTGTTATGAAGAGTCTCATTTGTAAATGGTGGCTCTCTGCCTTGCACTTTTGCTTTGCCTTCTTGTGAGCTGGGGAGAATATCCACAGCATAAATTTGAGGTATTTAACTTAACTCAAACAGCCTTTCATGGTCTAACTAATAGTCTGTGAGGTCCTGGATAATAGTTTTATATCCATGGATTATATGCCACTTCAACTGGTATCAAAACATACCTTCTTTTGGTAACAATTAAATGAGTGGGTGACTGACTTTATTCTAGTCTGTCACTTGTGTATTCTGGTTTTTAATTGATACAAAGGTGATTGACATCAGATTTCTGCTTTGTCACTTGGGTTCCTGAATCTATACTGATATTATGAAAGTGTAAGCCACATTAACAATGAAGTCATTCACATGGATACCAAGATCAATTTTTACCAAGGAATCTCTCTTGACTATAAAGTCACAGTCACTCTTCAAAGTTGAGAAGTGGTACCCTTAAGTAAAATTAATAATAAGAAAATGCTAGTAAGAATGGCAATACATTCCATCATTTCCTTTTATTTATTGAAGATTTTCCCTATCTCTACCACAATCATTACATCATCTTTCTCACAAAGGCTCAGTAATGACACACCTAAACCTGAAGCTTTCACCAAAGATCAAAGTTCCTATTGGATAATATCACCTGTCCACTCCGCACTTTTCTTCTATTTGGATATAACTAGGTCCTCAGTTATAGTTTGCTTCTGGTGCTCATCTTCCCCTGATATCTTCTGACCACCACTCTTTTGGCTTCACATTCCTGTCTCCCTTACCAGCCACAAACTATTGCCACAGTCTCTTTGACCCTGATGAAAGCATTATCAAGCAAGGGAATGGGAGGGCTAATTGGAGGCTCCTTGTAGCTTTTAAAAACTCATGTCCTTCAAAAATGACTAAATCATTATATATAACATTTACAATAGTAGAAATATCTATCAGGATTGGGGAATAGTTCATTGGCCTGCTGACAAGTTTTGTGTAAATTCCCAGAAGGCTTCAAAGGGAAGTAAGATTGGTGTTTTACACATCAACATTTGTCCCTCTTTAAAGCTTCATTGCAGAATGACATACCTACCAATTTTGTGATTTGTCTTCCTGTTTCAGTTGTAACTGATTGGTTGTTAAGTTGCTGCCAGTTTTTTACTTGTTATTTTTCTCTAACTCATCTACCCCTATCCCCACACAGATTTTGCTGTGGGTGTATAGGAGTCCTAGTCAGTAAGAGTCTTCCTTTCTGTTTATTATGATGTCCAGGACATAGGTGTAGATAAGAATCCACACCACTATCTAAGAGTGTCTTAGAAGTGGCTCCTTACTTCAAATGGATAAATTTCTTGCCTTTTGGATACCTTATCTCACCAGTCAGTAGCAATATAAAATAAGCTCTGAGGCTTCTTCAAGTCACGGAAGCAACTTAGTTGCACAGTTCCAACTAATGATATGGTGTGTGCTATAATATTCAGCTCAATCAGTGCAGCATAAAAGCAAGCCCAGCATGAATCCCGTCCCAGCCTTTATCCAGGTACACCTTCCTCTCTTCCCCCCTCCCCTCTGGGGCCACAAAATCTCCCCAGAGCTGCTCCCTTGCACACTGGGCCTGGGCTGTGGGCTCAGTCCTGCAGGGGCAGTTCCTGTGCTTTGAGAGCCTGCCTAACGACAGGCAAGCTCTGTCTCAGCTCAACCATATTCCTGGCCAGCAAGAGAGAGTGAACTTCTAGCAGACATCCATTGGAGGAGGGGTGAGTTTTCTCCTGTCCCGAGGGCTTCGGTTAGGAGGAATTCAGACTTTCTCCGCCCACCTCGACTTGCTGGTCACCCTGCAGTGGCGGCTCCTCCCTGAGGAGCTCTCCTGAATCCCGTCCCAGCCTTTATCCAGGCACACCTTCCTCTCTTTCCCCCTTCCCTCTGGGGCCACAAGATCTCCCCAGAGCAATTCCCTTGCTCACTGGGCCGGGGCTGTGAGTGCAACCCAGCAGGAGGGAGTGCCTGTGTTTCAATAGACTGCCTGAGGAAAGGTAGGCCTTCTGTCAGTGAAGTCCCTGCCCAGCAAGGGAACCTGACCTGGTACCAGAATATCCAATAGAGAGCATTTGAAGGAAGAGATGGGCAGACACCAAGGCAAGAACTCCTCCAACAATCTAAAAAACAACATGAAAACACCAGATCCTAATGACCCTACAATAGAAGGACTTGAACCTCTTAATTCAGAAGAAGCGGAAAAAAATGCCATTATGAAAGCAATAGAGTCCCTTAAACAGGATATGAATAACTCCCTTAAAGAACTGGATGAGAAGTACAACAAAAAGATGGAAGAAATGAGTAAAGAAATGGATGAGAAATATAACAAAAAGTTTGAAGAAATGAGTAAATCCATGAATGATACACTGGGAAACCAAGAAAAAACAATCAAACAGCTAATGGAAACAGTTCAAGAATTGAAAACTGAAATGGAGGCAATGAAGAAAACACAAAACGAGGGCCGGCTGGATATGGAAAATCTAGGTAAACGAACAGAGACTACAGATTCAAGCATAACCAATAGGATACAAGAGATGGAAGAATGAATCTCAGAGTCTGAAGATACCATAGAGAAAATAAATGCTCTGATCAAAGAAAACAGCAAATCCAAAAAATTCTCATCACAAAACATTCAAGAAATCTGGGACACAATAAAAAAACCAAATCTAAGAATAATAGGGATTGAAGAAGGAGAAGAACTGCAGATCAAAGGCCCAGAAAATATATTCAACAAAATTATAGAAGAAAACTTTCCCAACCTAAAGAATGATATTCCTATGAAGGTTCAAGAAGCATACAGAACACCGAATTGACTTGATCAAAAAAAAAAACATCCCCTAGCCATATAATAATCAAAACACAAAACATACAGATTAAAGAAAGAATATTAAGAGCTGCAAAGGAAAAAGGTCAAGTAACTTATAAAGGTAAACCTATCAGACTTACACCAGACTTCTCTATGGAAACCATGAAGGCCAGAAGTTCCTGGATAGAAGTACTGCAGAAACTAAGAGACAATGGATGCAAACCCAAACTACTATTCCCAGCCAAGCTATCATTCACTATCAACGGAGAAAACAAAATATTCCAGGATAAAAACAAATTTAAACAATACGTAGCTACAAATCCAGCCTTACAGAGAATATTGGAAGGAAAATCACAACCCAAGGAATCCAACATTTCCAGCACAGCCTACAATAACTCAGACAGCTAGCGACCCTTCACAAGCACAACTCAAAGAAGGGAAACACATACACTCTACTACCCCCTCAAAAAAATATAACTGGAATCAACAACCACTGGTCATTAATATCACTTAATATCAATGGACTCAATTCACCTATAAAAAGGCACAGACTTAGAGATTGGATACGAAAACAGGATCCAACATTCTGCTGTTTAAAAGAAACACACCTCAACCACAAAGACAGACATCTACTCAGAGTAAAGGGTTGGGAAAAGGTTTTTCAAGCAAACGGACCTAAGAAACAAGCAGGTGTGGCCATTCTAATTTCCAACAAAATTGACTTCAAACTAAAATCAATCAGAAGAGATGGAGATGGACATTTTATACTCATAACAGGAACAATTCATCAGGAGGAAGTCTCAATCCTGAATATCTACACCCCTAATATAAAGCCTCCTACTTATGTAAAAGAAACACTTCTAGAACTCAAGGCAGTCATCAAACCACAGACAATAATAGTAGGAGACTTCAACACTCCTCTCTCACCAATGGACAGATCAATCAGACAGAAACCTAACAGAGAAATAAGAGAATTATTGGAGGTAATGAATCAAATGGACTTAACAGACATATATAGAACGTTCCAGCCAAATAGGAAAGAATATACCTTCTTCTCAGCAGCTCATGGAACCTTCTCGAAAATTGACCACATACTCGGTAACAAAGCAAACTTCCACAGATACAAGAAAATAATAGTAACCAGCTGTGTCTTGTCAGACCACCATGGATTAAAGTTAGAATTCAACAACAGTGCTACCCCCAGGAAGCCAACAAATTCAAGGAAGTTGAACAGTCAACTACTGAATCACCCCTGAGTCAAGGAAGAAATAAAGAAAGAAATTAAAATCTTCCTTGAATTTAATGAAAATAAAGACACAACATACTCAAACCAATGGGACACTATGAGAGCAGTGCTAAGAGGAAAGTTCATAGCACTAAGTGCCCAATTAAAGAAAACGGAGAAAGCACACATTGGAGACTTAACAGCACACTTGAAAGCTCTCGAAAAAAAAGAAGCTGATTCACCCAGGAGGAGTAGAAGACTGGAAATAATAAAACTGAGGGCTGAAATCAACAAAATAGAAACACAGAAAACAATCCAAAGAATCAATGAATCAAAAAGCTGGTTCTTGGAGAAAATCAACAAGATCGACAAACCCCTGGCCAAACTAATCAAACGGCAGAGAGAGCACATGCAAATTAATAAGATCAGAAATGAAAAGGGGGACATAACCACAGACACAGAGGAAATTCAGAGAATCATTAGATCTTACTATGAAAGTTTATATGCCACAAAGTTGGAAAATGTAAAAGAAATGGACATTTTTTTAGATAAGTACCATATACCAAAGTTGAAGCAAGAACAGGCGAACAATCTAAATAGACCTGTCAGTCGTGAAGAATTAGAAGCTGTTATTAAAAATCTCCCTAGCAAAAAAAGCCCAGGACCAGATGGCTTCAATGCAGAATTCTACCGGAAATTCCAGGAAGAGCTAATACCTATACTCCTTAATGTATTTCACAATATAGAAACAGAAGAATCACTGCCAAACTCTTTTTATGAAGCTACAGCTACCCTGATACCAAAACCACACAAAGACACAACCAGGAAAGAGAATTACAGACCAATATCATTCATGAACATTGACGCAAAAATACTCAATAAAATACTGGCAAACCGAAACCAAGAATACATTAGAAAAATTATCCATTATGATCAAGTGGGCTTCATCCCAGAGATGCAGGACTGGTTCAACATACGCAAATCTATCAATGTAATCCATCATATAAATAAACTGAAAGAAAAAAACCATATGATCATTTCATTGGATGCGGAAAAAGCATTTGACAAAATTCAACACCCATTTATGATAAAGGTGTTGGAGAGACTGGGGATACAAGGATCATACCTAAATATAATAAAAGCATTATACAGCAAACCGTCAGCTAACATCAAATTAAATGGAGAGAAACTCAAAGCCTTTCCACTAAAATCAGGAACATGGCAAGGCTGTCCACTCTCACCATACCTCTTCAATATAGTTCTTGAAGATCTAGCAATAGCAATAAGACAACATAAGGAGATCAAGGGGATTTGAATTGGAAAAGATGAAGTTAAACTTTCGTTATTTGCAGACGATATGATAGTGTACATCAGCGACCCCAAAAACTCTACCAAAGAACTCCTACAGTTGATAAACACCTTTAGTAATGTGGCAAGATACAAGATCAACTCCAAAAAATCGGTAGCCCTCCTATACACAAAGGATAAAGAAGCAGAGAGGGAAATCAGAGAAACATCACCTTTCATGATAGCCACAAATAGCATAAAATATCTTTGGGTAACTCTAACCAAGGAAGTGAAAGACCTATTTGACAAGAACTTTAAGTCCTTGAAGAAAGACATTGAGGAGGATACCAGAAAATGGAAAGACCTTCCCTGCTCTTGGATAGGGAAAATCAACATAGTAAAAATTGCAATTCTACCAAAAGCAATCTATAGATTCAATGCAATTCCCATCAAAATCCCATCAAACTTCTTTACAGAACTTGAGAGAACAATAATCAAGTTTATATGGCAAAACAAAAAACCCAGGATAGCCAAAACAATCTTATACAATAAAGGAACCTCTGGAGGCATTACCATCCCTGACTTCAAACTGTATTACAGAGCAACAGTATTGAAAACAGATTGGTATTGGCATAACAACAGAGAAGTCGACCTATGGAATCGAATAGAAGACCCGGGTATTAACCCACAAACTTATGAACACCTGATTTTTGACAAGGGAGCTAAAGCTATACAATGGAAAAAAGATAGCATCTTTAACAAATGGTGCTGGCATAACTGGATGTCAACCTGTAGAAGAATGAAAATAGATCCATATCTATCACCATGCACAAAACTCAGGTCCAAATGGATAAAAGACATCAACATTAATCCGACCACTTTGAACCTGATAGAAGAGAAAGTGGGAAGTAGTCTACAAGATATAGGCACAGGAGACTACTTCCTAAGCAGAACCCCAGGAGCGCAGACAATAAGAGAAACAATAAATAAATGGGACCTACTGAAACTGAGAAGCTTCTGTAAAGCAAAGGACACTGTTAGTAAGACAAAAAGGCTACCTTCTGACTGGGAGTAGATTTCCACAAACCCTTCAACAGACAAAGGTCTGATCTCCAAAATATACAAAGAACTCAAGAAACTAGACACTAAAACTCTAATTAACCCAATTAAAAAATGGGATACTGAACTGAACAGAGAATTCACAACAGATGAACTTCGAAGGGCTAAAAAGCACTTAAGGTCATGCTCAACCTCCTTAGCGATCAGGGAAATGCAAATCAAAACTACTTTGAGATATCATCTTACACCTGTCAGAATAACCAAACTCAAAAACACCAATGATAGCCTATGCTGGAGAGGATGTGGAATGAGGGGAACACTCATCCATTGTTGGTGGGAATGCAAACTTGTGCAGCCACTGTGGAAATCAGTGTGGCGGTTTCTCAGGAAACTGGGAGTCAACCTCCCTCAGGACCCAGCAATTCCACTCTTGGGAATATACCCTAGAGATTCCCTAACATACTACAAAAGCATTTGTTCTACTATGTTCATAGCAGCACTATTTGTAATAGCCAGAACCTGGAAACAGCCTAGGTGCCCCTCAATAGAAGAATGGTTAAAAAAGGTGTGGAACATATACACATTAGAGTTTTACTCAGCGGTAAAAAACAATGACATCTTGAATTTTGCATGCAAATGGATGGAAATAGAAAATGCTTTACTGAGTGAGGTAAGCCAGACCCAAAAAGAGGAACATGGTATGTATTCACTCATAAGTGGATTCTAACCATAATTAAAGGTCTTTGAGCCTATTATTCGTGATCCTAGAGAAGCTAAATAAGAAGATGAACCTGATGAAGATTATTTAGCTATCTGCCAGGAGGTAGGAAATAGACAAGAGTCCCAGGTAACGTCGGGTGCATGGGGAGGTGGGAGGGTTGTCAGAAAGGGAGAGGGTTAGAGAGAAGGGAGTAGGGGAGGATTGGGGAAAGATCGGGGGACTGGGATGGGGGGGAGGGAGGAAGGATGGATGTGGGATCAGGCAAGTATATACCTCAACTAAGGGAATCATTTTAGGGTTTACAAGAGACTTGATTATAAAGGGGATCCCCGGTACAAGGAGAGATCCCCAGATGGTTCTCTGGACAGAGGAGAGGGTGCCTGAACCGGTCTTGGCCCACAACCATACTGATGAATATTTTGCATGTCACCATAGAACCCTCATCTGGTGATGGATGGAGATGGAGGCGGAGAACCACGTTGGAACACTGGACCTAGCTCCCTAGGGCCAAATAAGAGGCAGAAGGAAAGAGAACGTGAGCAAAGAAGGCAAGGGCAGA
The DNA here is from genome assembly GCF_982192425.1 of Myodes glareolus. Lineage (NCBI taxonomy): Eukaryota > Metazoa > Chordata > Mammalia > Rodentia > Cricetidae > Myodes > Myodes glareolus. The sequence goes on from NC_142050.1 coordinate 9,464,019, forward strand.
GGAAACCTTCATCCAACGTTGGATGGCGATACAGATGGAGACCCATATTGGAACACCGAACTGAGCACTCCACGGTCCAAATGAGGAACAGAAAGATGAAGAAAATAAAAAAAGTAGTCAGGACTGCGAGGGATGCGAGCACCCACTGATACAAGGGAACTGATATAATGAGAGTTCACCAAGGCCTGTTGGACTGGGACTGAACGAGGTTGTAATCCAACCAGATTCTCTGAATGTGGCTGGCCCGGAGCCTTTTTGAAAAGCCATTGACAATGACACTGGGACTTGCTTCCTCTGCATATACTGGATTTTGGCGCTCCAGTCTGTTTGGACTCTCACCTTTCCTGGACCTGGAGGGAGGGGGGAGGAACTTGAACTTCCCACAGGGCAGGAAACCCTGACTGCTCTAGGGGATGGAGAGGGAGGAAGAGAGTGAGTGGGGGGAGTGGGAGGGTGTTGGGAGGAGGGGCTGAAATGGAAACTTTTATAATTTAATAAAAAAAAGGAAAAAAATACTGGCAAACCGAATCCAAGAATACATTAGAAAAATAATCCATTATGATCAAGTGGGCTTCATCCCAGAGATGCAGGACTGGTTCAACATATGCAAATCTATCAATGTAATCCATCATATAAATAAACTGAAAGAAAAAAACCATATGATCATTTCATTGGATGCTGAAAAAGCATTTGACAAAATTCAACACCCATTTGGAAACAAAAGAATCATTGCCAAACTCTTTATGAAGCTACAGTTACCCTGATACCAAAACCACACAAAGACACAACCAAGAAAGAGAATTACAGACCAATCTCACTCATGAACATTGACGCAAAAATACTCAATAAAATACTGGCAATCCGAATCCAAGAATACATTAGAAAAATAATCCATTATGATCAAGTGGGCTACATCCCAGAGATGCAGGACTGGTTCAACATACGCAAATCTATCAATGTAATCCATCATATAAATAAACTGAAAGAAAAAAAACCATATGATCATTTCATTGGATGCGGAAAAAGCATTTGACAAAATTCAACACCCATTTATGATAAAGGTGTTGGAGAGACTGGGGATACAAGGATCATACCTAAATATAATAAAAGCATTATACAGCACGCTGTCAGCTAACATCAAAATAAATGGAGAGAAACTCAAAGCCTTTCCACTAAAATCAGGAACATGGCAAGGCTGTCCACTCTCACCATACCTCTTCAATATAGTGCTTGAAGATCTAGCAATAGCAATAAGACAACATAAGGAGATCAAGGGAATTCGAATTGGAAAGGATGTAATTAAACTTTCGTTATTTGCAGACGATATGATAGTGTAGATAAGCGACCCGAAAAACTCTACCAATGAACTCCTACAGTTGATAAACACCTTTAGTAATGTGGTTGGATACAAAATCAACTCCAAAAAATCAGTAGCCCTCCTATACACAGAGGATAAAGAGCAGGGAGGGAAATCAGAGAAACTTCACCTTTCACGATAGCCACAAATAGCTTAAAATATCTTGAGATAACTCTGACCAAGGAAGTGAAAGTCCTATTTGACAAGAACTTTAAGTCTTTGAAGAAAGAAATTGAGGAGGATACCAGAAAATGGAAAGACCTTCCCTGCTCTTGGATTGGGAGAATCAACATAGTAAAAATGGCAATTCTACCAAAAGCAATCTATAGATTCAATGCAATTCCCATCAAAATCCCATCAAACTTCTTCACAGAACTTGAGAGAACAATAATCAAGTTTATATGGTAAAACAAAAAACCCAGGATAGGCAAAACAATCTTATACAATAAAGGAACTTCTGGAGGCATTACCATCCCTGACTTCAAACTCTATTACATAGTAACAGTATTGAAAACAGCTTGGTATTGGCATAACAACAGAGAAGTCGACCTATGGAATCGAATAGAAGACCCGGGTATTAACCCACAAACTTATGAACACCTGATTTTTGACAAGGGAGCTAAAGCTATACAATGGAAGACGGATAGCATCTTTAACAAATGGTGCTGGCATAACTGGATGTCAACATGTAGAAGAATGAAAATAGATCCATATCTATCACCATGCACAAAACTCAGGTCCAAATGGATTAAAGACATCAACATTAATCCGACCACTTTGAACCTGATAGAAGAGAAAGTGGGAAGTATTCTACAAGATATAGGCACAGGAGATCACTTCCTAAGCAGAACCCCAGAAGTGCAGACAATAAGAGAAACAATAAATAAATGGGACCTACTGAAACTGAGAAGCTTCTGTAAAGCAAAGGACACTGTTAGTAAGACAAAAAGGCTACCTTCTGACTGGGAGTAGATTTTCACAAACCCCTCAACAGACAAAGGTCTGATCTCCAAAATATACAAAGAACTCAAGAAACTAGACACTAAAACTCTAATTAACCCAATTAAAAAATGGGATACTGAACTGAACAGAGAATTCACAACAGATGAACTTCGAAGGGCTAAAAAGCACTTAAGGTCATGCTCAACCTCCTTAGCGATCAGGGAAATGCAAATCAAAACTACTTTGAGATATCATCTTACACCTGTCAGAATAGTAAAACTCAAAAACACCAATGATAGCCTATGCTGGAGAGGATGTGGAGTGAAGGGAACACTCATCCATTGTTGGTGGGAATGCAAACTTGTGCAGCCACTGTGGAAATCAGTGTGGCGGTTTCTCAGGAAACTGGGAGTCAACCTCCCTCAGGACCCAGCAATTCCACTCTTGGGAATATACCCAATAGATGCCCTAACATACTACAAAAGCTTTTGTTCAACTATGTTCATAGCAGCACTATTTGTAACAGCCAGAACCTGCAAACAACCTAGGTGCCCCTCAATAGAAGAATGGTTAAAAAAGGTGTGGAACATATACACATTAGAGTTTTACTCAGCGGTAAAAAACAATGACATCTTGAATTTTGCATGCAAATGGATGGAAATAGAAAACGCTTTACTGAGTGAGGTAACCCAGACTCAAAAAGAGGAATATGGTATGTATTCACTCATAAGTGGATTCTAACCATAATTAAAGGTCTTTGGGCCTATTATTCGTGATCCTAGAGAAGCTAAATAAGAAGGTGAACCTGATGAAAATCATGTAGCTATCCTTCTGGAGATTGGAAATAGACAAGAGTGTCAGGTAACCTCGCGTTAATGGGGGGGTGGGGGGCTTTTGGAAGGGGAGAAGGTTAGAGAGAAGGGAGTGGGGAGGAATGGGGAAAGATCGGGGGACTTGGATGGGGGGAGGGAGGAAGGATGGATATGGGATCAGGCAAGTATATACCTCAACTAAGGGAGTCATTTTAGGGTTTACAAGAGACTTGATTATAAAGGGGATCCCAGGTCCAAGGAGAGATCCCCAGATGGTTCTCTGGACAGAGGAGAGGGTTCCTGAACCGGCCTTGGCCCACAACCATACTGATGAATTTTTTGCATATCACCATTGAACCCTCATCTGGCGATGAAAGGAGATGGAGGCAGAGACCCACGTTGGAACACTGGACCTAGCTCCCTAGGTCCAAACGGGAGGCAGAAGGAAAGAGAACGTGAGCAAAGAAGGCAAGAACAGAGGAAACCTTCATCCGACATTGGATGGCGATACAGAGGGAGACTCATATTGGAGCACCGGACTGAGCCCTCCATGGTCCAAATGAGGAGCAGAAGGATGAAGAAAATGACAAAAGAAATCAGGACCGCAAGGGATGCGACCACCCACTGATACAAGGGGACTGATATAATGAGAGTTCAACAAGGCCAGTTGGACTGGGACTGAACGAGGACGTGATCCAACCAGATTCTCTTAATGTGGCTGGATTCTCTGAATGTGGCTGGCCCGGAGCCTTTCTGAAAAGCCATTGACAATGACACTGGGACTTGCTTCCTCTGCATACACTGGATTTTGGCGATCCAGTCTCTTTGGATTCTCACCTTCCCTGGACCTGGAGTGAGCGGGGAGGAACTTGAACTTCCCATAGGGCAGGAAACCCTGACTGCTCTTAGGGATGGAGAGGGAGGAAGAGAGGGAGAGGGGGGAGAGGGAGGATGTTGGGAGGAGGGGCGGAAATGGAAACTTTTATAATTTAATAAAATAAAATAAAAAAAAGCAAGCCCAGACAACACATATGCAAATATAGCTAGCTTCGATAAACCTAACCTTTACTTGAAGACACTTGAACAAAAGAGAAAGGAATGATATATTTCACTAACAAACTGTAGTTTATCCTAAGAAACAGTTCTGAAAATATTAATTAGAATCCACTGAAGTCTATAAAAATCAGATAGCTAAGACCTAGCCTTAGTATTTTAATTTGGTAGTTAAGGGTATGCCTCAATAATTTGTATGTTAAGCAAGTTCTCTGGTGTTTACCAATCTGAAGTCCACAATTTGAGAATAGTGCATCTTGCTCAAGAATTGGGGAACTTCTTCTCTAAAGTACCAGCCAGCAATATTGTCAGCTGTGAGGATTATTCAGCTTCTGTTTTAGCCATGATAGCTCAGTTGTAATACAAAAGCTGAAATAGAGAAGTCCTAAGTAGAAGATGTTCTGTGTTCTTCTGAAACGATTTCCAAGAGCAAGCAAGAGGCTAGATGTTCACGGATACATGATCTGAAAGACTCATGCTACACCAAGAACTAAGGTAATTAATAATATTATCTTAAGCAATAAAATTTTTGTTTTTATATAAATATCTGAGCAAATATTCATTAAAAGCAAATTTCAAAATGACTTTTAGAAAGTTTATCATTATTCAATTATTTAATTCTGTGGAATTATGTCCAACTTGACCATGAATAATAGGTGTCAATGATAAGAAAAATGACTAAAATTGATGAAATGTTTGTATAAAATGAAAAAAGAGATTGTTCTTAAAATTTCATTATTGTTCTCCTCTGTGAGCAGTTCTGTGTAGGTAAGACAATTTTCAGTTTTATATATTTTCCAAATTATCTTTATATGTTGTATTAAAAATGATAGAGCCTCTAAATTTCTACTTTTCTCAAATACTTCCCTCTCTCTATACATGTGTGTGTATGTATGCATTCATAATTTTGGCACTGAACCCTAGCCTAGAGAATAAGTGCATGTTTAAGACTACTCTTTCCTAAACCACCTCAGGGTTCTTTGCATTACTTTTCCTATGGCCTGTGTCATCTATCTATCATTTCATCTGTTCTTAGCCTTTCAACATGTATTCAGTGTCTGCTAACAGTGAAACAGTCTTTACTTCCCCACTACCTTGTTCATTTCCATGTCTTTGTCTTTTCTCCCTGCAACTTTCTCTCTTCAAATTCATGTCTACTTATAGTTTTTGTTTGTTTGTTTTTTTGTGACCCACTAATTTGAAACATAGCTGTCTGTGTAGCTGTCAATTTGGAGCTTCCCTTTGGTGTCTACTAGGTAGAGCAGTGGGTAAACAGCCAGAGATAATAATTCCCTATCTGTAGGAATCTATTGATATTTAATAGCTCATCAGTAGGTCCCCATGAACCCCTCCCTTTCCATGATTGTTTGCTGACAGGGCTAATCTTGTGTGTGCTTAGTACAAGTAGCCAGAGATATTGTGAGCTGACGATTATAATAGTTATGTCAATTTTACAGGGTGACATTCTTTAAATTTGCATTCTATCTTGCAACTCTTGAAGACTCCCTGTTCCCTTTACTAAAATTTTCCAGAGTCTTCTAGGGTAAGGTGTAAATATCTTGTTTAGGACTACGTATACAATGGTCACTTATCCTTAGCACCTTTGACAGCCATATGACTCTGCATTCATTGCTTTTCACAATTGTCTTTTGTTAATACAGTTTTCCTGTTGCAACTGACGCTCAGTTCCTAAATAACCAACTCAGAGACTTAGTAAAAATTGTAAATGCCTGGCTGATAGATTGTTTGTTACTGGCTAACTTCTACATTCAAATTAACCCATAATTTTTATCTGCCTTCTGTCATGTGGCTCATGGTTTGTTGTTATGTCATTATCTACATGTCCTGCTTCCTCTGCATCTGATTAGCATCTCCTCTACCTCTGCCCTTCTTCATCCCAGCATCCTTAGTTTGGTTGCCCCACCTAAACTTCCTGCCTGTCTACCAGACAGTCACCTTTTTATTAAATCAATTCAAGTGACAAACCTTTAGCGTTTACAAAAAGATTATTCCACAGCATTTTTCCTTTTTGTCTAATTAAAAACTAAATTTTTACTTTAAGCACAGCAAAATTATATACAACAAAACATTTATTAAGTAAGGATTACAGTTATAATATCCAGTACATTTATATTTGGCAGATTTAGAGAAAATACTCATTATCTATCCTATCTTGGTGAGTTTAACGCTTTGTACCTAATTCCCTTTCTATCCTAACTAAGAAAAACTTTAAATCTGATTACTTTGTCTTTAACTCCAACAAAGACCACAGAAAGGTAAAATACTACCTAATGATAGAGACATCTGGCTGCCTAGAGAGTCACCCAAAGTTCTTCTAAAATGTTGGGACATCCAAGTTTATATCACAAGCCTAGTATAACAGGAGGACATTTTTGAAAAACCGGGAATTTTGAAGGACCGTTTACTTTGTCTGTCCAAGTTTGACAGTTGCTTTTCTTTCTTTTCATCATGCTGATTCAATTTGACCAGCAACAATATACTCTCAACAATTGAGGAACAGGCATTTTCTTTGTTCAAAATCTAGCTTTTGCATAAGGAAAACAAATTCTATATGGAGTTTCTTCGATGCCCATCTTTTATTCTGAAGTATATTGATACTTCCAGGAGCAGATGTGTCTTACTGTCACAAAAGATTATTAAACATATTAAATGTTTACTCTGTAAGTCTTTGTAGTTTTCAATGATCATTTCTTATCTAAATAAATGTGTATGACCTTGAAAACATACCTACTATAACTATAAATTAACTATTATAGAAGGCTATTAATCTGTATTTCTTAATTATCCATTACATTTTTTAATGAGCTGCATAAAAACACAATGCACTAAACAAGAGTAGAAATGTACATAAAGCATAATAAAATTAATTTTAAATGTGTATCAATAAATCAAAATCTATACTAACAGAAAATATTGTGAAATTAGTAGTTGCTTTTTAGATTAAAGTAGACTCACTAATCTACCTCTTTCCCCTATCATTCTTATAGCATACCCCTTTTTTTCTTTAGAAATAGATCTTAAATTTAATTCTTTTATTTATCTGGGCATTTTTTGAGTAAGAACAATAACAATTTGTAACTAGTCTTCCTAAACAGGGGCAAACATTCATAATCTACAGAATAACTAAAACCCACCCATAACCCATCTCTTGGGAATTTGGGCATTGTACTCTAGAGTACTTCGTGCTGTTTGTGGGTATTGGTATCATTGGGGAAACCTTGAAATAAAACAGAATAATTGTTACATCTTGACTGGAATGTTCTGTGGGCTGGATCATCTTAGTCAGCTTTCTTGAAGCTCTTGGTATGCTGGATCTGGGCCATCAGTATTATTGGAGTCTGGTCCCCTTGCTTTGAAAATACACAAACTTTAAAAACTCTCATACATATCTGCATTAATACAAGTAAGGACCTCATTATACAAGCCAGCCAAAGATCGTGTTTATGTTTGAAAAGGTAAATATAAATCATGTGTCTTGATGTACTTCTAGGCATATATATATATATATGCATATATATATATATATATATATATATATATATATATATATATATATATATATATATATATAAAACTAAGGTTTCCAGGGGTTTGTCTCCAATCAAACCTGATTTTCTTTAACCCAGAATGAATCCATAGCTTCTCTTTTCTTGTGGAAATAAATCATAACCACTCCCCCAAAGAGAGGTTTTGACTAAAGTTTTGAGTCAAAATATTTTTTAAATATATAGGAAGGTTTAATCTAGCAGCTTTTATAATCCAGTGTCTCTTAGCAACAAAAAAAATAAAGACAACATAACAATATACAGGGTCCAGACACTTTGTGATGTGGAATTCCCTTCTGTATTCTATGAATACCACAAGTTAATAAAGAAACTGCCTTGGCCTGTTGATAGGGCAGAACTAAGGTAGGTGGAGAAAACAAAACTGAGTGCTGGGAGAAAGGAGGCAGAGTGAGAGAGAAGCATGGAGCCCCACCAGAGACCGACGCTGGGAACTTTAACCAGTAAGCCACAGCCACGTGGTGATACACAGATTACTATAAATGGGTTAATTTAATATGTAATAGTTAGCCAATAAGAAACAAAAGCTAATGAGCCAAGCAGTGATTTAATTAATAGAGTTTCTGTGTGATTATTTCAGGGGTAAGTGGCCAAGAACTGACTAGCAGCCTCCTTTCAACATCTTTGTACATTTCTCAACTTTACAGGGCTTATTTTTTTTTACATTACTTTATTCCCTTTTTAAGGACTTTATTTTAAAATATACAGATATACTTTATCTGTATATAGATATAGATACAGATGTTGATATAGATATAGATACAGCTGTTTATATCTTCCTTGTTGTGCATTTAGAACCATTTTAAAGTTTTCTCAAGCTTTATGTGGATGTATGTGGTCCCAGACATTGAACACAATTTTTTTTGCCAGAGGTTTCTTGTCTTCACCTCCTACCAGTTACCAAATGATTGACTTGGAGACTTGATATTAGTTATAAATGCTTAGCCAATAGCTTAGACTAATTACTAGCTAATTATTACATAAACATTAACCCATATTTCTCATCTACCCTCTACCACATGGCTCATGGCTTGTTTTCTCATTTTCTACACATCTTGCTTTCTCTGCATCTGACTGGCATCTCCTGTCTCCACTCTTCTTCATTCCAGTACACTTAGTTTGGCTGTCCCACCAATACTTCCTTCCTGGCTAGTAACTGGCCAGTCTGCTTTTTACTAAACTAATTCAAATGACAAATGTTTACAGGGTACAAAAGAATTATTACAGAGCAGTCTTTTCCTTCACAGTAGATGATGAAAAAATTAGAATGTTGATGGAAGTAGGTAGATGTAGAGAGAGGTTTGTGTTTGGATTGAAACATTGGTAGCTAAATTCTATACCAGCAGTACACAAAGCAAACACATTTGAAATATTTGTTGTGAGATAGGGCCTCAATATTGACTGCATATTGACTGCCTAAATCTCCAAAAGTTATCCCCTAAAATTCCACTTCTCATCAAGTTCTTTAGGCACTGAATCTCCTAGTTTTTTTCTTATGTAAATTACAGGTTGTATGCAATTTTATTACATATAATTTTAATAGTACCCTTAATTTTGGATTTTTTTCTCTTGTCCTCATCATGGTTGTTGCTTTGATTTATAATATTTTAAACTATGAAACACCATATAGTTGCTGTATTCAAATAGTTGCTGTATATATAAACGAATATATGTGTTTAATGCATAATATGTGTTTAATGCATAATAAATTGATGCAATATCAAAGTAAAGAAAAAAAAGGAGTTAGAATTGAAAAGTACATGTCCACATTAAGGAAAGAATCCCTTAAAATCAATTAGTAAGCACTATTATCCATAAGAGCTGACCTTAACTACTGAGTGTCAAACTTAACAAATTAAACATTGTCAACATTCTTTTAGGTTAAAATTACTTGTCTCCTGATAATCCAGTTGAAATTATCACTTCTTTCTAGGTTTGATGAAGCTTGTTCTTTATTCTGTGTTTTCTGTCACATTATTCTCTGAAGACTGCTTAGAGCCATGCTTTCTTTGCCCTTACCCTTTTATAGGAGAGAGAATATAACACTTTTAGCAGAACTTGCCTCCTTTATTTATCTCAAACGGCTCTTACATTTCCTGAAGATCTGTCTGTAAGACTTCTATCCAAACTCTGTGTATTACCTAGAGTGCAAATTCCTTTGGTTTGATAGGGTGTGACAGCACATGTCAAAGGCAATTGCTGTCAAACCTAATTAATTGCTTTATCGAAAAGTTGGACATATTGAAGTTCAACTTAATTGAGACTGCTCATTGCAAGTGATCTTCCAGAACAGGAATGTGAAGTGACTGCAACTTTAAGCACAAGAGAAAAGAGTTTGAGCAGTATGTACAGCGAAAACAGCATCTGATGAGCAGATATGAACCAGACATAAGGCACACTTTTATCTGCAGCCACAACGGCTGCTGCTGTAGTATAAGCCCTGCAAAGGAAGCCAAAGCAATCAGAAGTATTTTTAGCGCAAGCCTGCTCATGCTTTTATAGTTTACATTGTGTCAGCATTTTAATTATAAAATCTATTTTGTATGAACTCATAGCAAATCTGTAAATCCACCAAAATAATATTTTAAAACTCACTTGAATTTAAAATAAAATAATTTGAGAATATTTTTGACATTCCTATCAAACGCCCATGAATCAAGTACCAAATGCATCAATTAGCATACAAAATAATGCTCTTCACAAAGTAGATGGCCACTGATTACAAACTCAGCAATCCAGAATTTTTGCAATATATAGAAATGAAGGGAGAAACAAATAGATAATTATTTTAAAATATTGAGAATTGTGCTTTAAAGTTTAAAATAATAGTTTAGATACCCCAACATCCATTTTATACTGTATTTCATTTTTATATCAAAAGAATTTTAAAAATGAAATAAGCAAATTGTAATGTTATTTCTAAAACAAGTCTCACAGAAGAATATAAGCAAACAAATAAAAATGTATTTTCCTTTGTTTTTTATTTAGTTTTGAGAAAAAGGTTTTATTGAATTTGTATGTATGTGATGTTGTTTCTTGACACACTTATTTTCTCCAGTATTATTTAAAAATTAATGCTGTAAATAAAAATGAAAGATATGTGGACCTTACTATGGCACATCTACATTGTACTTTGTATTTATTCAATCTGCCTTCAACTGTATCTCCTATTATTTCATCCATCTGTCATGCTGTTGCTGATCCACTTCTCCCAAATCATTGCCTGTTTTACCATATAGACTTCCTTCCCTACCACTACTATCACCATCAACACTGAAAGAAAGAACTCTTCTCCTTTTATGTTCTATTTTCTGTCTTCATGACCTACACAAACACACACAAATATACACATACACACACACACACACACTTAATGAATTTTAAACTTATAACTATATCCTTCTGGGTCTGACATATTTTGATTAACATAGTAATCTTTCATCCTATACATTTTTAAACAAATTGCATGATTTAATTTTCCTTATGATTTTCTTTATGATATTTCTTTGTAAATATATAGCATATTTAAAATATTTTTAATTTATTTTATTTTAAAAATAAAATATAGTTACATCACCTCCAACTTCCCTTTCCTTACTCTAATCCTTGCCATGCCTTACCATGGCCTATATTTTTCTAGTTATTGATTTTGTATAATATATATTATATGTGTGTGTGTGTGTGTGTGTGTGTGTAAAATGTAACTTTTACAGGTATAATGTTTACTGCACATTTTGGGAATGAACCCAAAATGAACTTATGATTCATGGAATAATTAATCAAAATTGTCTCTGAAATGGTTTCCCATGGTGATCTTGCAACTTTACTGCAGCCTTGACTATAAAAGACAAATGTGCTCTTTTTGCAAGACATATGCCACAACAGCATGCATGTAACAAAAAGAACAATAAGTAAACACTTTAGCTGGTACTGGGGAAAATTGTCAGTGATTCAATGCATGCACCACACTTTCAGAAGACTCTAGTTTGCTTTCCAGTGTTCATGTAGAGGGCTCAGGCAGTTTGATGCCTCTGAAGTCCAAGAGATATTTATGAACAGGAACACAGACAAACAAACAAGTAAATAATCAGCAAACTCAATGATATGTCTCAACAGTAATTATCTCAATTCTTCAATAAAAAGACACAAACTAAGTGAATGGATGTGAAAATAGGATTCATCCTCCTGATATATTCAAGAAATACACCCTCACATCAAGGATAAATAGCACCTGGAGGTAAAAGGGTGAAAACAAATATTCCAAGAAAATGGCCATAAGAAGCAAGCTGGTATGCCCATTTTAATATAAAGTCTAACAAATTAGACTTCAAATCAAAACTGGTCATAAGAGATAGGGAAGGATATTAAATACTTGTCAAAGGAAAACTCCACTAACTCCACTAACAAGATACTGTAATTCTTAATATCCATGAAGCAGACACAAAGGCACCCAAATCATAAAAGAAACACTACTGCTGCTTAAATCACACAGACACAGACACACACACACACACACACACACACACACACACACACACACACACACACTGATAGGGAGAAACTTCATTGCTCCATTCTCACCAATAAATAGGTGATATAGAAAAAAAAAGACAGGGAATTTTTGAAGATAACTGTCATGATAAATTAAATAGACCTACTAGATATTTATAGAATGTTTTCATGCAAACACAACAGAATATACATTCTCAGAATATCATAGAACTTTTTCTGAAAGAGATCACATATTCAGACATAAAACAAGTCATAACAGATACAAAAAACTTGAAATAGCATCGTGAATTCTATCTGACCAACAAGAATTAAGGCTAGATATCAACAAGACATAAAACAGAAAGCTTACAAATTCATGAAAATTGAACAATTCACTATTGAATGAAAAATGGGTAAAGACAAAAATTAAGACGTTAGAGAGTTTCCAAACTTGAAAATTAATATGCAACATAGCTAAATATATGGGACACAATGAGTACGGTTTGAAGAGACAAGTTCATAGAACTGAAAGTCTACATACAAAATTGAAGTGATCTCATACTACTAATTTATCACTTGATAGCTTCAGAACAAATGGAGGATGCCTCACCCAGAAGGTTAGACAGCATGAAATAATTAAAATCAGTGTGGAAATTAACAAAACTAGAAATGAACAAACAGGTAAGAATAATATAAAAAATCAACAAATTGAAAGAGTTGGTGCTTTGAAAAAAATCAGTAAGTCAGAAAAAGTCTTACCCAAATTTACTAAAATACAGAGAAAAATATTCAAATTAATAAAAAGAAATTGAAAGGGAGACATAACAGAACACATCAGTCATAAGGAAATACTCTGAAATCCTATATTTTAACAGATTTGAAAATGTAAAGTTAATTGATAATTTTCTCAAACCTATCACTTGCCAAAGTTAAATTAAGGTTATATAAGAAATTTAAATAGAGCTATAATCCCAGTGTAATAGAAACAGTCATAGAAAGTCTTCTAATCACAAAAAAAGAGGATCAAATGGTTTTGATGTAAAATTCATCTAGGGATGCTAATATCAATACACCTCAAATTATTCCACAAGATAATAACAGAAGGAACATTATCCAATTTGATTTACAAGGCCATAGTTACCCTGATATCCAAACTACATAAAGATAAAACTAAGCAAGATAATCACAGACCAACTGTCAATAAGAACTGTGGTGGTATGAATAAGAATGGCCCTAATAGGCCCATAGGGAATGTCACTATTAGGAAGTGTGGCGTTGTTGGAGTAGGTGTTACTTTGTTGCATAAAATGTGTCATTAGGGGATGAGCTTTGATATCTCATAAGTTCAAGCCAGGCCCTGTGTGTCACTGTTACTTACTGGTACCTGGGGATCCAGATGTAGAACACCAGTTACCTCTCCAGCACCGTATCTGTCTGCATGCCCACATGTTTCCCACCATGAAAATAACTGACTAAAACTCTGAAACTGTAAGCCATCTCCAATTAAATGCTTTTCTTTATAAGAGTTGCAGTGATTATGGTGTCTTTTTACAGCAATAAAACCCTAACTGAGACAGAATATACAAGCAGGAAATTCTCAGTAAAATGCCTAGTAAACTTAATCATCCACCATAATCAAGTAGGATTCATCCCAGAGATGGATGATTGATAAAATATGGAAATTGACCAATATAATCAATCATATAAACAAACTGAAAGACAAACTCACATGATCATGTCATTAGATGGAGAAATGTACTTTGACAAAATCCAACACCCTTTCATGATAAAAAGTCTTAGAGAGACTAGGGATACAAGGAATATGCCTAAACATAATAAAAACAGTTTATACAAGCCCATAGATAACATCAACTTAAATAGAGAGAAACTCAAGGCAGTTCCACTAAAACCAGCAAGAGGACAAGGTTGTCCTCTCTCTTCTTATTTATTCAACATAGTACTTGAAGTGTTAGACCAATAAGATAACCAAAGAAGACCAAGTGGATACAAATTAGAAAGAATAAAGTCAATGTAATTTTATTTAAAGATGACATTATAGAGTACATAAGTGGCCCTTAAAATTTCACCAGAGAACTTCTTCAAATAAAAAATACTTTCAGCAAATTAGCTGGATATAAAATTAACTCAAAAAATTAGTAGCCCTCCTATATATAAATGACAAACAGACTTGAGAAAAAACAGAAAAATAATAGATTTCACAATAACCTCAAATAATATAAAATATTTTGGATTAAGTCTAAGCAAGCAAATGAAACACTTGTATAATAACTTGAATACATTAAAGAAGGAAATAAAAATACTGGAAGATGGAAATATTTCCCATGCGGATGGATCTGTAAGATTAACTTGGTAAAAATGGTCATTTACAGTAATAAATTAAAAATAAAATAATTTATAGATTCAACATAATCCCTACCATAATCTGAATAGAATTCTTCATAAATCTTAGGAGGACAATTCTCAACTCCATATGGAACCAAAAAACCCAGGATAGTCAAAACAATCCTGAAAAATATACAAGGTGGGTATAAGACGTCTCACCATTTCAGATCTCAGATTTTACTAATTACAATGCTACAATAGCAAAAATAGCAAGGTATTGACAAAATGAAACCCAGACACTTTGATCAGTAGAATCAAATTTAAAACCCAAACATAAACAGAAACACCTATAGATACCAGATCTTTGATAAAGAAGCCAGAAATACACACTAGAAAAAGAAACAAAAAGAAAATATCTTCAACAAATAGTGTTGATCTATCTGGATGTCTGTATGTAGAAGAATGCAAATAGATCCATATCTACCATCCTACCGAAAGCTCAAGACCAACTGGATCAAAGATCTCAAAATAAAACCAGATATACTTAATTTGGAAGAAGATAAAGTAGAAAATAGCCTTGCACTAATTGGCACAGTAGAAACCTTTCTTAACATAACACTGACAGTGCCATCATGAAATCAAAAATTAAGAAAAAGGACCACATGAAACTGAAACATTTCTGTAAGACAAAGGACACCATCACTTGGATGAAGCAAAATGGGAGAAGATTTTTACCCACTTCACTCCCAATAAAGAACTAATATGCAAAATATAAACAGCTCAATACACTTGATATTGATAAACCAAATAACCTAATTAAAAATAGGTCAAATATCTAAAGAGAGAATTCTCAATAAAGAAAACTGAAGTGGCTGAGAAACACCTAAAAATGTTTAACTTCCTTAGTCATCATGAAAATGCATACCAAAACTACTTTGAGAGTCCACGTTATACCTCTCAGAAGGACTAAGATTAATAATACAAGTGACAACTCTGGCTGGCAAGAAAGTAGAGCAAAAAGAACACTCATCCATTGCTGGTAGGAAGGTAAACTTATATAACCATCATGCATAATCAGTATGGCAGTTCCTCAGAAAGAAAGGAATTAATATATGTCAATATCCAGATATACTCAAAGAGCACTTTTTTTCCACTGAAACATACAGTAAACCAACTGTTCATTCCTACTTTATTCATAATAGATAGAAATTGGAAACAAAGTAAATGTCCCTCAATCAAAGAATGGATAAAGAATATTTAGTACATATATACAATGGAGTAATAAACAGATCTTTTAAAAATGACATCATGAATTTTGCAGGCAAATGAATTGAATTAGAAAAATATATATTGAGGGAGATAACCCAGAACCTGAAAGATAACTGTGGTATATATTTGCTTATGTCTTAATATTAGCCATAAATAAATGATAACCAGAGAGATCCAAGCTACTGGCCCTGGAGAGAAAAAGAGGTCAAACAATCCTCCTGGGAGAGCATCAGAGGCCAGCAACTGCCAGGGTTGACAAGTGACCACCAGGGAGCAATGACAGAAGTGACTTTCATCATCAGCTTCCAGAAGCCTCTTAAGAAATTCTGCAATTTGAGGAACGACCATCTGAGACTTGGGCTCACTTGTATCTGGAGGAGCAACCACCAAAAGCTCTGCTCTACCTGCACCTAAAGGAGCATTCAGTGAAGTCACAGCCCCCAACTAATTAGAAGAGATGAGTCACCTGAAGCACAGGCTCTACCTACACCAATTAGATGAAGAGATTAGTAGACAACAAGATAAGAACACACTCAACATAAAGAGCAGTACAGCACCACCAGAAACTAATGGTTCTACAGTAGCAAGACCTAAACACTCCAACGCAGATGAAACAGAACAAAATGACCTTAAAATAACTTTATTAAGATTATTGAGGCCCTTAAAAAGGAAGCAAAAAAAATCCTTTAAAGTATAGGAAACAACAAACACAAAAAGAGGAAGAAATCAACAAAATCCCTAAAGAAAACCAAGAAAATACAATTAAACAAGTGAAGAAAACTATTCAAGACTTTAAAACAGAAATAGAGGTAATAAAGGAAAAACAAGCTAAGGGAATTCTGGAAAAGAAAAATTTGGGTAAAGAACCACCAATGTAACCATAAACAACAGAATAGCACAGAAGAGAGAATTTCAAGCATTGAAAATAAAAAAAGAGGAAAGAGATTTATTGGTTAAAAGACTGTTAAATCCATGGTGATAAGCAAAATATTCATCAGTATGGTTATGGGCCAAGGCAGTTCAGGCACCCTCTCCTCTGTCCAGAGAATAATCTGGCGATCTCCTTGGACCTGTGATCCCATTTATAATCAAGTCTCCTGTAAACCCTAAGATGACTCCCTTAGTTGAAATATATTCTTCCCTGATCTCATATCCATCCTTCCTCCCTCCACCCATCCCAGTCCACCTAGCTTTCCCAATTCCTCCCCTACTCCCTTCTCTCTAACCTTCTCTTCTTCCAACAACCATCCCACCCCCCCATGCACCCGAGGTTACCTGGGACTCTTGTCTATTTCCAATCTCCAGGCAGATAGCTACATGATTTTCATCAGGTTCACCTTCTTATTTAGCTTCTCTAGGATCAGGAATAATAGGCTCAAAGACCTTTAATTATGGTTAGAATCCACATATGAGTGAATACATACCATATTCCTCTTTTTGGGTCTGGCTTACCTCACTCAGTAAAGCGTTTTCTATTTCCATCCATTTGCATGCAAAATTCAAGATGTCATTGTTTTTCACCATAGAACCTTCATCTGGCAATGGATGGAGATAGAGACAGAGACCCACATCGTAACACTGAACTTAACTTCCTAGGTCCAAACAAGAAGCAGAAGGAAAGAGAATGTGAGCAAAGATGGCAAGATCAGAGAGAACCTTCATCCCACGATGGATGGCGATACAGATGGAGACCCACATTGGAGCACCGGACTGAGTCCCCCAAGGTCCAAATGAGGAGCAGAAGGAGGAAGAAAATGAAAAAGGAAATAAGGACTGCGAGGGATGTGATCACCCACTGATACAAGGGGACGGATCTAATGAGAGTTTACCAAGGCCAGTTGGACTGGGACTGAACGAGGACGCAATCCAACCAGATTCTCTGAATGTGGCCGGATTCTCTGAATGTGGCTGGCCCAGAGTCTTTCTGAAAAGCCATTGACAATGGCATTGGGACTTGTTTCCTCTGCATATACTGGATTTTGCGGATCCAGTCTGTCTGGACACTTACCTTCCTGGACCTGGAGGGAGGCGGGAGGAACTTGAACTTCCCACTGGGCAGGAAACCCTGACTGCTCTTAGGGATGGAGAGGGAGGAGGAGAGGGAGTGGGGAGAGTGGGAGGGTGGTGGGAGGAGGGGTGGAAATGGAAACTTGTATAATTTAATAAAATTACAAAAAAAGACTGTTAAATCCATAAATCCAACAAATGCCTATACAAAATATCCAGGAAATAAAGGACACCATGAAAGGACCAAAGCTAATATTAGGGTTGAGAAAGGAGAAGTCCAATTCAAAGGAACATAAAATATCTTCAACAAAATTATAGAATAAAAAAATTTCCAACCTAAAGAAGAATATGCTTATGAAGGTTCAAGAAGCTTACAGAACACCAAATAGACTGGAACAAAAAAGAAATTTCCCTCACCACATAATAGTCAAAATACTAAGCATACAGAATAAAGAAAGAATATTAAGAGCTGCACAGGAAAAAGATCAAGTAGCATAAAAAAGCAAAACTATCAGAAAGATACCCAACTTCTCAATGGAAGCAATGATAGCCAGAAAGTCCTGGATATGCATTATTCAGACACCAAGTGGAGATGGATACTTGGAGATGGATGCCAGCACAGACCATGATACTCCAAAAAATTTTCAATCACCATAGACAAAGAAAACAAGATATGACAGAACTAGATTCAAACACTACCAAGCCACAAATCTATCCCTACAGAAAATACTAGAAGAAAATCACAACCCAAAGAAGTCAGCTACATCAACAATAGATGACACAGGCAATAGATGACCTCACAGCAGCAAAACACAAAGAAGAGAAATGCACACACAATTCCACCAGCAACAAGAAAAAAAAATAACAGGAACTAGCAATCACTTGTCACTAATATCCCTTAATATAAATGAACTCAATTCACCTATAATAAGACACAGGCTAGCAGACTAGATATGAAAACAGAATCCATCCTTCTGCTGAATAAAAGAAATACACGTCAACCTCAAAAGCAGACATTACATCATTGTAAAGGGTTATTGTAGTGAGGGGCTGCGGGCAGGCCTGCTTTTCGCCTCACCCGGCTCCCGCACGGCTAGCTTAGTCCCAGAAATAACAACACACAAATTGTATTCATTTAAGCACTGCCTGGCCCGTTATCTCTAGAGAGTTAGTTCCTGACTAACTCTCACATCTTGGTTAACCCATTTCTATTAATCTGTATATCACCACGAGGTGGTGGCTTACCAGGAGAGATTCAGCATGTCTGACCTGGTGGCTGGCTCCATGGCGTCTGCCTCATAGCCCTCTTCCCAGCATTCTATTCTGTTTACTCCGCCTACCTAGTTTTCTGTCCTATCAAGGGGCCAAGGCAGTCTCTTTATTGACCAATGAAAATAACACAATAGACAGATAACCCTCCTCCATCAGGTTATACTTCAAAAAACTAAAAAAAACTATACTCTAAAACATTGGAAAACTTAAGGGAAATAGATAATTTTCTGCCTAAATAACACATACCAAAATTAAATCAGAACTTGATAACCAAATTAAATAGATTTGCAACCCACAGGAAAAAAAAATAGAAACAGTAATCAAATCCTCCCAAACAAGTGACAAATGGAACTGAATTGAAGACCCTGATATTATCCCACAAATCTAAGAACACCTGATTTTTGACAAAGAACCTAAAAATATAAAGTGGAAAAAGGAAAGCATATTGAACATATGGTTCTTGTATAACTGGATGTTGACATGCAAAAGAATGCAAATAGATCCATGGGCAAAGGAGACCACTTCCTAAATATAACACCAGTAGTACAGACACTAATAAATGGGACCTCATGAAATGTAGAAGCTTCTGTAAAGCAATGGACATGGTCAACAAGACAAAATGGCTGCCTATAGAATGGAAAAGATCTTCACTAACCACACATTTGACAGATCTCCAAAATATGCAAAGAACTCAGGAAACTAGACACCAAATTACCAAATAATCCAATTAAAAAATGGCATACGGATCTAAACAGAATTTTCAACAGAATCTCAAATGACCAAAAGACAGTTAAGGAAATACTCAACATTCTTAGCCATCAGCGAAATGCAAATCAAAACGACTCTGAGATAAGACCTTCTGACAGGTGTCAGAATGATTAAGATAAAAACACTGATGACATCTTATGCTCAAGAGAATGTTGAGTAAGGGGAATGCTCCTCCACTGCAAACTTGTACAGCTGTGGTGGAAATCAGTATGGCGAATTCTCAGAAAGTTAGAAATCAATCTATCTCAAGGCCCAGCAATAACACTTTTGGGCATATATCCAAAGGAGACATAGTCACACCACAAGGTCATTTGCTCAACTCTGTTCATAGTAACATTATTCATAATAGCCACAATCTGGAAGCAACCTAGATGCACTTCAAACAAAGAATGGATTAAAAATATATAGTACATTTGCCCAATGAAGTACTACTCAGTGGCTAAGAAAAATGACATCTTGAAAGCTGCAGGAAAATGAACAGAACTAGAAAAGATTCCATCCTGAGTGGGGTAACCCAAGACCCAGTAAGTCAAATATAGTATGTACTCACTCATAAATGGATACCAAGCATAAAGCAAGGATAACCAGCCTACAGTTATACACAATATCCAGATAACAGATAACACAACTCCAGAACAGTTAGAACCCTCTTCCAGAAACAGATGCAAACAGATACAGAAATCTACAAATAAACACAGGGCTGAGCTCCCAGAGTACAAAGAAAGTAAGGGTTGAGAAATAATATGAACAAAGGGGTCAAAGCCATGATGGGGAAATACACAAAATCAACTGACCTGAGCTAGTGGATCAATGTCTCTGGACTGACAAATTGGGAAACTGCACAGGAACAAACTAGGACCCCTGAATATAGATAACAGTGGTGTGGTTGGAGAAGTATATGGGGCCACTGGCAGTGGGAAGAGGATCTAACTCTAATGCATGAACTGATTTGTGGAGCCCAATCTCTATGGAGAGATGTCTTGCTCACTCTAGGCACTGGGATGGGGTATGGGGTGAGCACTTGGTCCTGCTTCAAAAAGGTGATGGGACAGACTTAGTTGACTTCCCAGGAGAGTCATTACCCTCTCTGGGGAGCAGAATGGGGGTGAAGTAGGGAAAAGGGAGAGGAAGCCAAAAAAGAAGACAGAGGGGGAACTGGGATTGGATGTAAAAAATAAATAAATAAAATTAATTAAAATTAAAATGGTAGCCAAGCTACATTCTACAGACACTGGGTGGACAGATATAGAGGAAGAAACTAAAAGGGATCTCCCTGAGAAAGAGAAA
Source organism: Myodes glareolus (assembly GCF_982192425.1). Classification (NCBI taxonomy): domain Eukaryota; kingdom Metazoa; phylum Chordata; class Mammalia; order Rodentia; family Cricetidae; genus Myodes; species Myodes glareolus. The sequence goes on from NC_142050.1 coordinate 9,485,204, forward strand.
TAGAATAGAGTTTGTTGCTGGAATAGAGCAGGGGTCATAAGAACAAGAGTATCATGTGGGAAGGGGAATAGAGAGAGGATTGAAGGATGGATTGAGGGTAGAGACAAGGGCATTTAAGGGGCAAAAAAAATCTAGTGCAGTAGAAAGAAACAATAAAATGACTCCTAATCATATTCTGCTATACTTATAGTAGATACCTTTATCAGCCATCACCAGAGAAATTTTCTCCTGAAGCAGCTGAGAACTAATTCAGAGGATGACAGCCAGAAATTGAACAGAGATAGAGACTTTGAAAAACTCAGTTCTGACCAAGATGTCTCCATCAAATCCTTCCAGTCAGAGTTCAGGAAACCCTTAAGATGAGGAGTTAGAAGGATTAGGGGATACAGAGGGAATGAAGGACATCAGGTGATGTAGGAGTCTCCTCTATGTGCTGTAATGACCATTAATGAATAAAGAAACTGCTTTGGACCTATAGGAAGGCAGTTTAGGTCAGCAGGGAAAACTGGACTGAATACTGGGAGATGGAAGGTGAAGTTAGAGAGATGCCATGGAGCCATCACCGCAAGAAGTAGATGTGCTGAAACTTTGCTGTTAGGCGACAACCTTGTGGTGATGCACAGATTAATGGAGATGGGTTAAATTTATATGTAGGAGTTAGGCAATAAGAGACTAGAGCTAATGGGTCAAGCACTGATTTAATTAATACAATTTTTGTATAATTATTTTTGGTTCTGAGTGGCCAGGATGAACAAGTGGCCTCCTCCAACAATCAGGAGAAGGCCTTCTAAAATAGCTTTTCAAAAACTGAGGTGAACTCACTGAACCAACAATTACATACCCTGCATGGGTCTGCACAAGTTCCCAGCATATATACTGTGCCTTTTAGTTAAGTACTTTGATGGGACTTCTGAATGTGTGAGTGAGTAGGCTTCTCATTCTTGTGCCTGCTCTTAGGGCTTCTTTATTTTTCTCTTGACTTGGTTTGGCCAACTTTAATATGATGGTTTCTGTTTTATTTTATTATATTTTATTTTGTTATCTATTGGCAGAGGCTGTTAGTTTACATCCTAACTGCCCTGACTCAAAATAATCATGTAGATTAAATCACTGCTTGGTTAATCATTTATACCTTTTGCTAGCTAGCTTGTATATCTTAAATTAACTTATTTCTTTTGTTTTATATTTTATCACAAAGCTTGTGGGCTACTAACAAGGTTTCATCTGGAAGCTCGTATCTTTCTTTTCTGGTGACTCCGTGGCTTCACTGAGCCTGCTTTCTTTTTCCCAGCGTTTAGTTTAGTTTTCCCACCTAGTTCTATTCTGCTAAGATTCTGATCAAAACATCTTTATTCATTAACCAATGAAAACAACACATATAGAAAAGATTTTCTCATACCAGTTATCTCTTCAAAACATGCTCTTTTCTAATGAAAGATAGAAAGAAAGTGGATATGGATAGGAGATGAGGTAGGGAAGAGCTGGGTAGAGTAGAGGAAAATAAAACTATATTGAGATCATATTATATGAGAAAAGAACCTATGTTTAATAAAAGAGAAAAATTAAAATTATTTTAACATTTGAGAATCTCTTACGATATATCCTGACCATATTTTACCAGCACTCTTCCACCTAACTCCCTCCAGATACCCTGTCACCTTCCTAACTCCCAACTTTGTGCCCTATTAAAAATACATAAATAAATAACACATTAGAGCTGCTCATATATTCCTGTGTATGGGGCCACTTATTGGAGCATAGTAGACCTAGCAGGAGCCACACCTTTTGTGGTGGGTTTAACAGGAATGGCAGCCTTAGGTACACATATTTTGATGCTTGATTATAGGAAGTGGTGCTACTTGACAGAGATCAAGAGGTGCAGACTTGTTGGAGTAGATATGGCTTTATTGGAGAAAGTGTGCTACAGGGGGTGGGCTTTAGGGTTTCAAACATTCAAAACAGGCCCAGTATTGCTCCCTTCTGGCTACCTGTCTATCTAGATATAAAATTTTTAGTTACCTCTTCAGCACCATGTCTGCTTGCATGCCACCTTCAATACCACCATGTTGATAATTGATTAAAACTGTGAGATTTATAAGCCAGACTCAATTAAATACTCCTTTTTGTAAGGGTTGTCATGATCATTATGTTTCTTGATGACAATAAACATTGACCCACAAACCCTTAAAGAAAATTGGCAACTTCATCAGAACCCATCAGCTAGGGATTAGAGCATGAGAACCCTTTACTCTTCTTTTCCGGAATGTTAGTGTGGGACGTTCTCCTGTCTCTGTGTTGCTTTTCTTGGTTAATGAATAAAAGAACTTCCTTGGCTTGTTGATAGGGCAGAACATAGGTAGGTGGGGAAGATGGAAATGAATGTTGGGAGGAAGACAGCAGAATTAGAGAGAGACACCATGGAGCTGCCAGAGCAAGGCATGCCGGATCTTTGCTGGTAAGCCACTGCCACATGGCAATACACAGACTAATAGAAATGAGTTAAATTAAGATGTAAGAGTTAGCCAATAATAAGCTAAAGCTAATGGGCCAAGCAGTGTTTTAATTAATATAGTTTCTGTGTGGTTATTTTGGTTCTGGGTGGCCGGGACAAACAAGCAGTCTCCTCCAACAGAATGTTGACTGGCTTGTTCTTGTACAGGTCTTATCTAGACAGTCACAGATGCTGTGAGTTTATGAGTGCACCAGTCTAGTTATGTCCAGAAGTCACTGTTTCTCTCTGGTCCCCTCTGTCCTTTGGCTCTTGAAATCTCTCTGTTTCCTCCTACACAGTATTCCATGATCATGGGGAAGGAGAGTGATACAGATGTTCCATTTATGGCTGGGCATTCCAGTGGCTCTTGTTCTCTGCATCTTGGCCAACTGCAAGTCTCTCTGTTAACCACCCTCCAATAAAAAAAGAAATTTGTCTGGTGAGGTTTGAGAGCTGCATTAATTCATGAGTACAAAGACACAAATTTGGAGGCAGATTGATACTCTGTCCATTTAGCACAAAAATTGTAGGAAGTTTAGCTATTGAACCTGTGAGCTCCTCCACCGTGAGTTCATGGCCAGATGCACTGTATACCCTCTTTTTTTTCTTTGCTTAATTTTTACTGGCAAATAGTAACAGAATTTATATAAGCAAGTGTCACGATATTATGAAAAATAGAATGGACCCTCTTCAGAAAACAATGGCATAGGTTCCATGAGAATTGGCTGTCACAGTACTAGGTACAGATCCAAAGGAAAGAAAGCCAGTGTGTCAGAAGCTGGCTCACATGCTCACATCAATAGCATTCAAAATAGTTAAGAAATGGGAACAACACAATGCCTATCAACTCATAAATGGGGAAGGATGTTGGAACAGTCACATAATAGGAAACTCCTCAACCATCCCAATCTTTAGATACAGAAATATATGCAGTGTTGGATTTCAGCAGCTACCAGACCTATTCTCCATATTAATACAGATAACTGTGGTGTATATTGTTCATTCTAATGATGTCCCTCTTACTCCTACTATCTTCTCTCACTACCATGCTGCATCACTCATCAGTTGTGCAGGGGACTAAAACACAATTTTGATTCTTCATGAAAAAGGAAAGGGCAATAGAAGATCTGAACCCCACTAGGAACCTGTGGGCAGCTAGGCTTATGTTATATGCTCACATTATTTCTACTGCCAGAAACTGGAGGCAAGAGATCCTGGGAAAGATTATTAGACTGGCCAAAATGTGGCACAAATGTTAATCACACTGTGAAGAAAACTTATTGTGAGTGGCATTTAATCCAAACTATGTACAGCTATAAGTTTCAACACAGAATTAACACATCAGTGTACCATTTGATGACAGTACTCTTAAGGTGACATTAAAATTAGCCCCACTTTAAATTCTTATTCCCTGCTCTTATCAGTTTTGGACTGACTTCATCCTTTCAGCACAAGAGAGGGTCATGTTTTGGTCTTAGGGTCCTAGTTCTCATATTAATGAAAGATACAAGTCTCTCTGCACCCACATATTGTCACATATAACTTGTGTTCCACAATGGAAAGCCAGCGACAGCCACAGTGAATCCATGGAATGGATAGCAAAAGGACAGGCTCAGGACACAACAGTGACAACCCCTTTACCTTTTGTAAAGGTCTCTCCTTCCATCAGATGCTCTGCCTTCCCACAATTTCTAAATGACATCTTTCTTTATGTTCATGAGTTATATCACATATGAGGCTATCTGAATGCAAACACGCACAGTGTTGCTCCCGTAAAACATCCTCATGGCAGAATGTGTTTCCAAGAACAAAGCATGGCTAATGCAGCTCCACGTTTTCAAGCTTTCCACAATTAGTAGCTGAGCCTTACAACTCTGAGGCATACAGGGAACTCAAGGATTCCCATGACCAAGAGTGATCAGCAATCCCAGGGTTGGGTGTCAGTCATGCTTTTACATTCAACATTCCTGCATGAGAACACACAGTGTGAAAACTGGTGGTTGAGAGATTACAACTCCTGCGTATGGGAAGTATGGACTTGATAGAGTCTTCCTTCAGAACAGGACTAATACAACCAGCCTATCACTGCACCTGCTGCCAGAACACAAGGACAGAAATCCTGGCACATTTCTGGACAGCATCATCGTTTTTCGGGGTGATGATGTGACAAGTTAAAGCAGGTGCTCCAGGAAGTCTCTTCCCCTCACAAACTGAGCTCTGCCTACAGCAACTTGTGTGTGTGTGTGTGTGTGTGTGTGTGTTTCTGTGTGTATTCACTGTTCATCTATATACTTTTGTACTCTTTGTTCTAAAAAGTATTCCAGGCAATCACTCAGCTAATAACCCAAAATGCAGCTTAAACTAAAAGAGTAATGGTGCCTAGAGGTCATATTAAGAAACAAAATATGGTTCCTTGTGGAGACTGGATGGGAGCCTAAAAGGTGAGAGAAAGCAATGAACCATGACAGCAGTAAAGAATCTAAGATGATGAAGCAGAGTGTGAAGGTTAGAGACTTGAGTTTAGAAAGCAGCATTGTAAGCTGTGTTCCTCTTTTCAAGGATGAAGGTACCTGTGAGAATATGGAGGCCTGACAGGACATGCATGCAGGTGATGCCCAGGGAAGTATCTCTGAGAAACATTGCTAAATACTTCCCCAAAGCTAAGTGTTTGCAAAGAAAGACACTTGCACATAGATTGGCAGAGAAGGATTGACCACGCTTGGAAATAAATGAGATCTTGACTCCTTTTGCAATTCTCAGAATGAAGTGAGGTGAGGCCTCTGTGACATCATAGGATAAATCCCTGCCCTAGTAACACCAGGGTTACTTGCCTTAGGGCAACTCAGAGTCCACCAATGAGGGCTGGAATTCAAAGCAAAGCTATGTGCCTGGGTAGGTTTGGGCTATGATTTTGGATGAATGCTGCCTCAAATTCAGTATGTGAGTGAATGGCTCACTCAGTGTGAGACACTCTTCGTCGGGACCTTAAATGGGAAAACTGAAATATAGTGATGTACTTGAAGTGTCTCTGACTTAGGACAACTCATTCTAAAAACATCTAGAAACAGTATGTATCAGAAGATTCATAGTAGTGGGATTGGCCACCCAAGAGAACAGGGAGAGGAAACCCTCCTCTCACCAGGGAGAGAGGCCTTGAAATAAAATTAAATAGGTATACTGTACCAAGACTCCAGCCGCCAGCATACAGAAGAAAGGATGAAATCTAAGTCAGCAGAATCTTCCTAAAATATATACATGTGTGAAGGCATACTAAATGAAGTTGCCAAGTAATGGGGAAGAAAGAGCTACAATTTGATATCTCTTGTCACCAAATGAAAGCTTCCAGTCCAAGGATACGTCTAATTGAGTTGTTGGCAAAAGGGTTCCATGGAAATCACCAAACAAACATGGCGATTTCTAAGATTGTAGGTGACTCTCCACAAATGGACTGCAAGGCCACATTCCTGAAGACAACACCTATACAGCACATTGATCATGGAGAAGTCTCGCTGTTGCCTACAAAGAAACATTACCTCTGTATCTTTGCATCTTTGGTACAGAAATGTATGCTCATAGTTACCAAAAGAAAGTCAAAAGCACTAATCTAGCCATGAGGCCTTTAATCTACAATGTCATCTTGCCCAAAAGATATGCTAATGCAATGGTGGCACAAAGCATGTGGCAGCAACCAACCAATACTCAGTATGGCCTTTGCCTATATATCATGTCTTCCATATTCAGAAATCTTATGAAACCTTGTGGTCTTTAGATTCTTCTTACTTTATTTTATATTTTATACTGTTTTTGTAATGCATAAGCATATTGTTTGTCTCCTAATGAGAGACAAAAAGAAAGTGGATCCAGGTGAGAGGGGAGGTCAGAAAAAACTGCAAGGAATAGGTGTAGAAACTAATCTGGTTATACTATGAGAAAAAAATGAGGCATTTTCAACAAAAGGAAGGAAATAAGTATTTGCATCTCATTAGCTTCCATAATTAATAATGTCAAAATATATATAAATAGTTGCTCCAAAATAAATTTATTCATGATTAATTATCAGTACATTTGATTTGTATATCTATTTTATAAACTTGTATTTTAGAGGTCAGCTGAAACTTTCGACAGTATATAGTGGTGAGAAGTAAGAAAAAATATTTTTAATAAAATGATTCTTTTTTTCCACATGCCTTTCCCAATATTTGCTGTCATTTGTTTTCTTTTATGTCTTAAAAGTTTTTAATTTTATACATGTATATATTGCATTATTAGTAAAACCAGCCACTTTTTTTTGACTTTTCAAGACAGGGTTTCTCTGTAGCTTTGGATCCTGTCCTGGAACTAGCTTTTTTAGACCAAGGTGACCTTGAACTCACAGAGATCCACCTACCTCTCCCTCCCAAGTGCTGGGATTAAAGGCATGCTCCAACACTGCCTGACTAAAATATATGTTGGCTATTTATATGGTCTTCTTTGGACATCCACTCAATTCACCGAACCATATTTTTGAATGGGTTGGTTTATTTTCTTTCTTTATTCCAGATGCTAATGCCTGAAAAAATGTGCAACTTACATTGCTATTCATTTCTTTGTTTGCTTTTTTTCCATATTGTAGGCTCTCTTCACTTTTGCTATTATTTTCTTGAATATTTGAAAACTTTTTAGCATGTGTAATTCCACTATACTTATTGATTTTTATGATTCTTTTCTGTGACATTAGATTCCTTTTAAGAAAAATTTTACCTATACCAATTTCTGTAAGAGTTTTACCAAGGTATTACACCAACCATTCAGAGATTTCTAGGTTTGACTCAAGGCCTCTAAAATAGCATTTAGTATATAATAGCTAACAATTGTGAGATTTCCATAATATCATCCTGCTCTTTGCCAAAACTGTTAAATATCCTATGAACTATCTTATTTGACACCAGAGTTTATAAACACCATAGACAATATCTTGACATTAGTAACAAAACTGTAATCTTGATATGAAAAATAATTGACAGGTAGATAGTAAAAATTATTTTCATTGTAAAAATGAGTGCTATATCAAATAAATACTAGTGTAAATGAAGACTGTTCTTTCACTTCCCGACCATGCAGCTCTGAATACTCACACAAAACTATATTAATTACAGGACTGCTTGGCCTATTAGCTCAGACTTCTATTAACTAATGCTCACATCCTTAATTAACCCTTTTCTATTAATCGGTGTATTGGCATGAAACTGTGGCTCACTGGTCAGAAACCAGCATCTTTCTCCTTTGGCAGCTATATGGCATCTTTCTGACTCTGCCTACTCTCTTTTTTTATTCTGATTTTCTGCCTGGCTTTATTCAGCCCTGACATAGACTAAAGCAGCTTCTTTATTAACCAATGGTAATAAAACATTCACAACATGCAGAGGGGAATCTGACATAATACTAGTGTGATTAATATGTCGCGATTACAATAATCTCCAAATTAATATAAATAAAAACAATATAAAATATTTGGTATTTTGATACAAAATGATCAAAACTGCAAAGGTGTTTGCTATTACGTGAAGTCTTTTTTTTTCTTTGTTTATTTTTTGTGAAGTCTTGATGAAATAAAGATAGTACAGAAAAATCAATTATTCCATACAATATCTGCAATGATTAAAGTGATAAGACACCAGAACCCCATGGGTCTGATGATACAAACTTGTTTTCACTCCTTGACTCATGTCAAAAACTGAGAAAGATGACCATTTCATCTCCAGAAACAATGACCACTGTCAGGCTTTTACAACATTAAACTTTTTCAACTATGAAGTAATTTTTATTAACGTTTCTATAGCATTTCATAGAGAGATGTATCTGTAAGTTGCTTGACAGGGCATCTTGAAGACGAATGATTGTTCCGAGTGGTTAGGGTAGTGGAAGAGGTTTATGCAGAAGAGTCATTTGAAGACTCTGAAGTTGGTGAATTTTAAATACCACAGCCTGCTGAGTCATTAAAATGATGGATTGACTCTACTGTTTTCAAATAACACATCTTTTTCTGAAATCGTGAATTGGTGGCACTGTAATTGATAGCATGGAAAAAAGTATTCATGATAATTCTAGTAAGAAACAGTAGCACATTTGATATCAGAGAATATTCTGAATATAGTTTAAGAATATTATATCAGATTGCAATTGAGCATTTTACTGGATATTTAGTTAGATTGAATTATACTATTATTTCTGTGACTGTTACAATGTTATTTTAACTTTTGTTTAAACAGCTTCTATTCAGTTAGCCACCATTATGTAGACATTATTTCCCATTTCCATTTTAAAAATCTATTCCTGATAAAAGTTGTTTCCAAATATGAAAATATCCTGAATACTGTTGTTTTTTATATCATGTGATTTTAAAAGTTATTATTTAGCATACAGTGATTATTTAAAGCAACTATAGAAGAATTGAATGAGTTCAATACAGTTTTCAATTTTTTTCAGAACTGTAAAGAAACAATCTATTAGCAGTTAATTGATGATTTCTAGATTTGGATAAGTGAAAATAACCTTTCATTTGTAGAGAAATAATTTATAATTCACTGGAGTGGAAATAAATAGACTTTTAAATTTTGAATTGTTATTTTTCCTAGATCTGACTTATTCATAGAAAATGATCACTTGAATCATTTATTCACTGGAAAAACATATAGTCTGAGTTACAATTATGACACAAATATCTTGGACATTTATATTATTCTCTTCTTGCTATTACTTCTCTGCCACTATGATTTATTTGTGTTGATAAGTTTGCATTCACAGAAAACTGTTTTAATAGTCTGACATACTAATGTTAGATTTTGAAATATTCTCTTGTATATATACTATCACAGTGTATAATATTTCCTGCTACTTTTTTAAAATTTTTATTTTTGATCTTAAATGTCTATATTTACTTTCTTTTCAATGAAAATAAAAACCTTATCAATACATTAAATAAATGATCTGATTTCAACTTGGCACATATCCAACAAATCCAATTAATTATAAAATTATAGTTCATGAAATATCACTGACTCATAATTTCCATAGAAAAGAGAATATTTCTCAAAATCAAATGTATATAGTTAATGTATATACAGTGTTTTGTATATACTGGATAAATTTGCTGCTGAATCATCCAATCACTGTGTGTATGTATATCTATGTAAACAGAGTACTTGAAAAAAAAAACCAAATGTTCACTATAAAATACAAATGAAGTTCTAAAGTAGATGTCAAGAACAAATGATTATGGTAAAAACTGATATAGTAGAGACAATAAAAATAATAAATAAAGTTTGTTCTTTAAAAAGAAAAAATTGGTAATTTCTAACTAACTTCTCCAAAAGAAAGAAGGAAGATATAAATTAATAAACTTAGAAGTAAAAAGATGTTACAATATCGCCCAGTGAAATTCTGATGATCATTATGGAATAGTTTGAAAAATTATATCCAGATAAACTGAAATGTATAAATTGTTGAACACATTTGAGCCACCAAAACTGAATTAGAAAAAAATGAATAACTATTAAAGAGATCCATATCCATAATGAATAAAATGAAAACATATGAATTCTGTCCACAAAGATATGCCAGGACCTGAAGGATTCAATGATGAACTCTATGCTAAAGAAGAGGTAATATAAATGGATTTCACACTTGTTGACAGAATAGAATGGAGAGAAATACCATGGAATTAATTCAGCAAAACTTAGCAGCATAATAACATAGAAATAAATGCTAAAACTCTAAATAGATTTTCCTATGAATGTAGCCACAAAAAGTTTGCAATAAAATACTTGTAAATTGAATTCAAAAACACTTTAAAATCAGCATAAACAATGACCAAGTTGGTCTTATCCTATGATATGAGTTTAGTTTAACTTGTGTGATTGAACTAAGATCAACAGAATAGCTTCCTCCTGCTACTGATAGAACAAACCAACAGACCCACAGTAAGATATTATTAACAGAGAGAGAGATAGAAAGAGATAGGAGAGACCTCAGAACACTAAGTCATAATAAAATGTCTCTTTCAAATATCTCTTCACTCTGGGATCACACAGGGACCTCCCCTCCCCCACCTCACCCACACTCTCCCTTTAGCCCACACCAACACAGAAGAGGAGGCAGAAACAGTGTTAGAGTCAGAGGGGAGAACACCAGGAAAACAAGTCCTTCTAAATCAACGTGAACAAAGCTCACATGAGGTCGCAGAATTGAGGCAGCTGCACAGGGCAGGCAGGGGTCCACACCAGATCTTTTGCATATATGTCATGGCTTTCAGGTTAGTGTTGTTATGGGATTCCTGTGTATGCAAATGACTAGGTCTCTGATTCTTGAACCTTCTTTTAGGTTCTTTTCCTTCTGTTGTTTTGTCTTACCCAACACTGAAGTGATATTTTTGTATATTCTTAATATATTTATTTGTATTTTTAAGGAATAAATGAATAAAATTCTAGTGACTAGGGTAAAGGTTAACAACTGAACTGTAATTTATACCTGTTTTGTTATATGTAATTTTCTTACATTAAAGTTAAAACCTTCCATTTTATTTAAACAGAAAAGGGAAAAACGGTGTGGGAAGTCCTTCTGTCTGTGTGTTGCTTCTATTGGTTAATGAATAAAGTAGTTTTATCCATTGGCTTAATAGAATAAAGCCAGACTGAAAAAAAAATAAGAAAGAAAGAGAGTAGGCAGAGTCAGTGAGATGCCATGTAGCTGCCACCAGAGACAAACATGCTGGAACTTTGCTGGTAGGCCACAACCTCATGGTGATACACAGATTAATAGAAATGGGTTATTTTAGGATATAAGAGCTATCTAATAAGAAGCTAGAGCTAATAAGCAAAGCAGTGATTTAAATAATATTGTTTCTGAGTGAATATTTCGTGGTCTTTGTAGCAGGGAATGAACAAGCAACCTCTGACAAAAAGACCTAAAGATTTTTCTGTGGTGGTAGGGTTCAGCCTACCTGTCTTGGCAGGATAAGATGATCAATACCTGGGTTTAGTATCCAGGAAGTTAATGAGATGGAAGGCAGATTTTTGTTGTGTGGTTTGCTTTGCCATATCCAATGGTAATCCTCCATTCAGAAGGTCTTCTGCAACCATGCATCTTCTTGGAGGAGCTATAGGATACTGCAGGAGCTGGCATGTCTCCCTGTGATAAAAAGATTGTTGCTAAATACCATACTCTCGGATCTGTAAATGCATTTGAGAGTCAGGGCACCATTACCTGCTAGGTGTATCCATATTAGACAAATAAGTTAAATTTGGACATATAGTTTACCCAATGATTTACAGCTTACCAATGTCATTGAAGGCAAAATATTAGTGGAATATATTAGTAAGTCAAAGAATATTGGAGGTATAATGTCTCCTTGGTAGGACCAGCACACATGGGTACTCTTATCAAACATGGTGCTTAGATTTTTACTTTGACATCAACCAAAAAATGGTGGTTCTCCACATATTTGTGTTTTTCCAGAGCTGTTGTAATCAGGAGCTACAAGTTTAATAGATTTTCAAACACACATAGAAACAGAAATAATACAAGCATCTTGTGGCCACATTACTTACACATATATATTAACAAATTTTGCTTGTCTATGTCACTTAACCAACCTAAAAATCCTGGAGTATACTGCAGAAGTCAGGTGGGCACACAGGTGGTCCTATTAAGGGCCAGATCAGCAGATCTGTTGGTAGAGCAGAAACATAAGGACGGATTATTTATGCAGCTTTAGAGTGCAAGGGCAGGGTCAAAGATCTGTTATATAAAGAATCTCAGCATGAGAGGAAAACAAACAGCTAGCGAAGTGGGTAGGAGAGTTGGGGAGTGGTAGTGAGAACACAGCAGCCAGAATCCATGGGCATATGGAGGGCTTGTTTGTTTAACACAGGCAAAATATTTTTTAGGCATTAAGGGACATAAGGTGTCAGATATTCCCAATTTAAAAGATTTTGTAAAAGGTAGCCCAAGGGCATTTGGAGATCAGGCCTCAAATTATAAGTGTTTCTTTTTTTAAGTCCATGCCAAGACTTGCGACTCAAAGCCAAGCACAATGCGTTCACTGTGGTATACTTTGGATCAACAAAACAGAGGGGTGTGAGAACTTACTTAACAGGATGTCTCCTGATCAAGGGACAAGGCAGGCCCTTGCCACCAGAACAAGGCAGTTCCTTGTCCTGGTCAGGTCAGGAGCCTAGCATGGCTGTGTCTTTCACAGTACAGCCTGATTCGTATGGGGCCCTTGGCCTCTCAGGCAATAAAATGAAACTCAGAACTTACCCAGACAAACTTACCGATCTTAGCTTGGTGAAGATCAGGTGCAGAGGAGAAGGGTGTTTTTCCAGCATGTGGCTCTGGGCCAGTGGGAAAAACAGCTGCCTTGGTGGTACCTCTAGATGAAAAGTTTTTGCATCCCAATAAACCTCTCCACTGATGCAATAATCTGAATCAGTCCAAATCAATCCAAATTAGAAAAAGCACAAATTTAAAGGATATCAATGCTCTGGGGTGGCCATCCAGCCTCCCCAGAGGGAAGATGGGGAAGGAAGACTGGAAAATCTGGCGGCAATTTAAATACCCTGTGGGAGATGTTTCTGGGGAGGGTTATTGTTTGGTGGGCTTTCTCAGAGGCAGAGTCTGGATTGAGACAAATGCCAGGGGAGGGGGCTTGAGATGGAACTTCAATCCAAACATTTCAGTCTCTTTGAATATATGGATGCCAGGGGCTGGGGTGAAACCTTACCCCAAATATTCCAGAATCTTTGGGTATATAAATGCCAGGGGCTGGGGTGAAGCCTTTACCCAAACACTGTCTTTGATTCATCTATTTCTAAACCACTAACACAGTCATAGCTATAATTAACTGACCTAAACTATGACAACTAGAACTACAAGTGATTAAGCATGATAGAACAAACCTTCTAAAAATTCCCTTACCAAAGTACTTACCAAAGTATGTAGTATGTATGTATATATATGTACTTACCAAAGTTTTATATATATATATAAGCAAATTCACATCATCTTTTGAATACATGAAAAAGAACTTCAATGATGACTAACATATACTCATGACAAAAGTTTTTAAAGCTCTGTGAATGGAAAGAAGGCATTTCAACATAATAATGGCCCATGTGCTATATTATACTAAATAGAAAAATGCCTGACAGTATTTCTTCTAAAATCAGGACTTAAGCAAGGATAATTCTATTTCCCATTATAAAATATTGTGTGAAATCTTACATAGAGTAATAAGAAATCATTAAGAAATAAAATGGGAACAACTAGGATGGAGGAAAGTCATAGAATTTTTTGTAAAAAAATAATCCTATAATTTAAAAACCCTAAAAATCTACTATAAAACTGGTTGACCTGATAAGTATCTTTAAGCAAGATAACAGGAAAGAATAAGCAACATTAAAAATATCTGTAATTTTTCTATATACTAATTACAAATTTGTTGAGAAATAATAATGAAGAAAATGCTTTCCATAATATAAAAATTAAATATAAAAATATAATATATTTTATTATTAATATTAATATATTATTCCATAATATAAAAATTAAAGATAGAATATACATATATATGCTTATATAAAAACATATATATGTATATCCTATCTTTGTATTATACACATTTCCGATCTGTGTATATATACATTTTCCAGATGGTGAAAGTCCTTTAAAATAAAGGCCTTTACCATACTGAAAGAATAAGTTGAACCAGATATCAATAGCTGGAAAGATCCCTCTCGTGTATGCACTGAGTAAATTAAAAGTATAAAAATGGCTTGCCAAATATGATCATCTAGAGATCCAAAGCAATCCCCATAAAATTGCAGTAACATTCTTCACAGAACTAGAAATTATAATCCTAACATTCATACCAAAGCTTAGATGATTTAAATAACCAACTCATTCCTGAGCAGAAAGAGAATAGTCACAACACCATAACTTATATTATAATTTGGAGCCATCTTCACAACACTGTCTAATACTGTCACAGAAATCAGACATGTAGACCAATGTAAAGAATAAAGAATTGAGAAATAATCCTATATGTCTCTAATTGCTCAGTGTTTGACAGGGATGTCAAAAGAATACAATAGAACAAAAGTATTTTTTCAATAAATGGCTCTTGAAAAAATGAACTATGTCTGCATATTTTATTCTTCGCATAAATCTTTTTACCAGTTTAGTGTAAAACTTGTAAGTCAAACAGCTAGAGGAAAACCTAGGCAAAATATCTCAAAATATAAGTATAAGATTTTCTGTAAAAGACTCCAATAATCATTAAAACTTATAGATGATGTTACATGAAATCAAAGACTTTGCACAGCCAAATAAAAAATATTATCAAATTTAGGAAAGACTACAGTATGGAAAAACAAAGTGTATGGGCGTTTTGCATTGGATCAATATGTAGAGAATATATAAATATCTGCAAAAATTGAGTACTGAAAAACCAAACAATTCAATCATGAATCATGAATGGTTCAATGAACTGAATAGAAAGTTCTCAAGAAAATGTATTAACACAATTTTCTTTGTTAATTTGCACCATAACATATATAGTTATCTTGACAATGGTGAGTAAAATGGACGGACTTTTTAAGTTAATAGAAGTTTAACTAATTTAAGTTAATAAAAGTTAATTTAAGTTAATGAGACTGTATCTCAGGCTCCTATTCACTTCAGAATCATTGCATGGAACATCAAGAAAATCCAGACACAAAGCACTGAAGATTATTACACCATGCAAATCACAAGAGCTGAATTTCAAAAGGGACCAGAAACTAAATCCTGACCAGAACTAGGAAGTTCTCAAAAGAGACAAAGTTGACCAAAGCACTTTGACACAGTTTCCTTTTCAGAAGATGGCTAAGTTGAGACCAAATGCCTAAAACATTTTATGATTTATGGGATATTATCTCAATACTAATAGTATAAAATAATAAAATTAGTGCTAAACTTGAGCATTTAACATTTTTATTGGATTTCAGTGGTCATTTAAGTTTATTAAACACACATACTTAAGGTGAATGCCATTTTCTAAGTGACCTCTTTTAAATTCTAACTGTGCTCCAATGATACTTAAATTATGGCAAGCTCAAAATTAGGTAAACAGCTTCATGAATTTCAGAAATTGGTTATATTTTATCCCATGAACTAAAGAAAACATATCTGTTGTTTTGGAATTTGACACAAAAGTTTGAAAAGGTAACTTTAAGATTTCCTGAAATAATCGATTGTTGAACTTCATTTTCAATAAACATAATGTATCAATTGCAATTTTTATAATAGAATACATGCTTTTCACAATCTGATATTCAGTTTAAACAAATAAAAAATGAATCTTATCTTTTTATTATGTCTTTATGGATCTTGTCTCCCAGAGACAAGTACCCCTTGTTGGACAATCACACTTTGTGTTATTACTTTTTGGCAGAATCATCACTTAGAAATAACTTTTAAAGATTTACATCCCTGAAAATTCACAGATTTGTGACTGTATCCATTTTGCTGGATATTGGTGGATGAGGGTTTTAAAGATGAATGCCTAATATCCATCTAGTTTTAGGGTGCACCTTTTTGAAGTAAACCATTTAAAAATTAGTGGTGTTATCAGTGACAAATATTCATTTTCATCGTTGGTGATTACAAATTTTGGACCTGCTTAAAAATTTCTCCAATCATTGTGCCACACAATTAAGATCTTCATGTGAGAAAAGCTTTGCTTATGTGTGGCATAAACCCCATGAAAATCATACACAAACCTCTTTTGTTATGAGGTCTCTTTACTATTTGTATTTAATATGTGTTCACGAATAACAATCGGTAAGGTCCAGAGAAAGCTATCCATAAACCCATTTATTTTATGCGATATCAATTCACAACCTTATTTTAGTATTTTCTGTTGCTCTTGTGTTTACTACAGTCTAATAAATGTTAAATTTTAGAATATTTTTAATTTCATTGTAACTTTTCTTCCACTCATTTATATTCACATTTTCTCTAAACATTTTCTCTTCTTGTGATATTATTTTCTGAGCATCTTGTGATTTTCCTTCTTCACAAGAAATTATTCTTCAAACATAATCACTGTGACAAATCATTTCATAAGTTTGTAACCCCACGATAAACTATTTCTGCTTATTCATTCTCTGGGGTAATATTCAAAATCCTTATTTCTTCAAATTATTTATAGGTCTTAAGTATATGTTTTTTCCACTTATTCTTTAAAAATTGCAGAGATGTATACTGCTTGCATCCATCCTCTACTTCCTCCTTCCATCAATACCCATAACCCTAAGGACAATCCTTTTTGAAATTTATTTCTCCTTTTCCTCATCGTTTTACTTCTCCTCATCTTCTTTCCCTCTTCCTCTTCTTGCCACTGACTGTAAATACTTCTACAATACCCATATGGGTGTGAGGTCATCCACTGGACAATGGCAATTTATCAGTGGACACCCACTACCAAAGTGACCCTCACCCAGCAACAGTACACTGCAAGCAACTCCTCAATTAAGGATGTTGCCATGAGAATCCCTTCATGTTGTGTGCTGGAGTTTTTGCAGAAGTTGCTTGATTTTTTTTTTTTGCATTTCACATATGTGATTTTGCAATTATAGTTTCTTTGAGTTTATTTGTGTAATAGCCATCTCATGCCCAAAGGAGAACATCTCACACCCCTCCTCCCTATTCTTTTCTCGTTAGTGGGCCTTCATAGTGCTTGAACACTTAGAAAGGCTTCTAGGGAAAACTCAGATGCTCTTAGCCAACAGTGTGCCCTGTATACTACAGTACCAGCCTGCCAGCCTAGATATGTCCAATGACACAATAGGGACAAGATAGTTTATAAGAGTAATCACTTTCTTGATTGAGTTTGAGACCTACTCCACAATTGCGGCATCATGTATAGTATAGTAAGCATGCTCAAATTCCTCACTAGAAATGTCACAAACCCAAGGAAAGAACCTGTTGATTTTGCTATGATAAATAATTTTGTTCTCAATCCAATTTCTAAACATTTATGCTTATATCCACAAATTTTGGTACTCTTAACATCTACCAGAAGTATAATAATAGATTATAGGTATGCAGAGACTCATAACTTTTCAAAATACTGAGAATAATTGACTGTGGACACTTAGCCATACATAAGAAACCTATATCAATCCTTTCTCTAAGGCTCAGGAAATATCTCAGAAGAAAGAATGAACAAATGTTTATTTCCTTTTGAATTATTTCTAACAGAAATTAAACACTGGCTTAATTTCTAAGTGAAAAAATATATGCTACGTACTACATGCTGTTTATTTCTCAAAATGCTGCCAGAAATAAATAGAAAAGGTTTATTTTGCACCCAAGTTTTATAATTCTTATGAATGAGTCTTAGTTCCACAATACTTTAAGCCACTTCCAGTGAAATATTTTTTAATATATTTTTGAACTGAGTTTTTTTTTGATGTTCAAAAAAATTTGCTTAGTTTTATGGAAAAGTACAGCACTGTACTCTGGGACACAGATGTCCAGAGAGTTCAAGTAAGAGGTAAGGAATCTACTTAATAGAAAGGAAAGATGTGGAGATGGGAAAAGAATTATATGGCATCAAGGTCTACTAGAAAACAGCACTGAATACCATTCCTGAAGACAAATCATTTAAAAGAATGTAAGATAACCTAGAAAATTTAAGTCATAATTTTATGGTTACTAAATATTGGAATGAAAGAAAAATTCAAAAATTATCTAATTCAACCATGCTTCTTGTTCTCACAGTTTACGCCTAGACATTAATCTCACTCATGCTTAATTCTTTTTAGTAACTGTTCCATTTTCAGATTTTCTATAGTGAGATTAAATCTGTCTATACTATATTTTGCATTAGGAAATTGGAGACAGTAAATAAATATTGATACCACTTGGAGAAGCTCCATAAAACAGGTAACTATATAAAACAGACAGAAAATAGACCATGTGGGACAAAGTCTCAATAGAATAGACTACAATACTTATTACTACATTTCCAAGTGCAAATAATATTATTGGAAAATTTAATGAGTTCTAATTGCCCAATGAGACATTTATTTATTTATTCAGTGGATAAGGAAATGTAATGAAGAATGAACCACCTTAAGAAAGATTATTTGGTCAATAAAATGTTGATAGAAATTAAGAAACAAAGCCAAGAAAGAAAGAAATTAATATAATAAGACAGTACATAAATCTAAGACTTTGAAAAAGTTTAAAAAATGGAAAAGATAAGATAGGTCCTAAAATCAGAGTAGTGTTAAATCTTGCTAGTTAATCTTGTAGGACATATATAAAAAAGGATATATAAAAAAATAAGTATTCTGTGAAGATAAATAATTAGGATAGATCTACACCTGTCATTCCTCTCCTCTAAATCCAGTCCAACAATCCCACCACCAGCTTTGCAGCAGATTACTTTATTCAGCCTCCCTGCACCTCTGTTCCTTTACCTCCTGCCCCTTACCCTATCTCCAGCAAATAATACATATTTACCCCTCCTAACTTTTTTCCACCATCATTATTTTATCCAGTTCCTCAATTCCAGAAGTTATTCCCTTGGAATCTGAAAGCCACTTCTACCAGAGACAACATAGGCTAACTATAGATCTTCATTTCTCCTTCTATTTCTCCAAATCTAATCCTGCAACCTCATCCTATCTCTGTAGTACACCTTCTTCTATGGCCTCTCATCACTCTCTGCCCACATTTTGAAGGAATTAAGAAGATCTTAGATTAATATCTTGCTTTCCTCCCTCTATAGACACCCTCATCCTTCTATTTTTTATACATTTTCATTTCTACATGTCAGTACTAGATACCTAAAAATATGTTTTACCTAGAAGCTCCAGAAATTATATCTGTCAGGATTCCAGAAGAAACTTCTGCCAAGGAACACAAAAATGCTGTGGGATAATACTCTTTTGCATTGTAAAGAGTTGTACTCATATTGGTTTAATAAAACACTGATTGTCAATTCACTAGGCATGAAGTATAGGCAGTTAGGTGACCAGACTAGGAAAAGTCGAGAAGGAAGGCAGAGATCCAGTTGCAAGCCAGACACAGGGAAAGAAGGTGAGAATGACTTACTAGAAAATGTATTAAGCTATGTGGCTAAATTTAGATAAGAATTATGGGTTAATTTGAGTTGTCAAAGCTAGTTAGTAATAAGCATGAGCAGGAAGCAAAACATTTTATATTAATATTAGCCTATATTTTTTTGTTTGGGAGTGAAAATCTGCAGGGCCATGGGTCAGAAATTTCCATCTACACAAAGCCATGATAACACTCTTCTAAGGGCCAGAAAGTGTGACAGAAACACAGATACAAAATATTCACCCAATAAAAATAATGACAGATCCACACATCCATCCTAGAGCCCTCCTTATTATTTAGTATCTCTGGATGTATAGATTATAACATAGTTATCCTTTACTTTCCAGCTAATGTCCATTTATAAGTGAGTACTAACCATATTTGTCTCTTTGGACCTGGGTTACCTCACACAGGATGGTATTTTATTCTAATTTCATCCTCTTGCATGTAAATTTTATAGTATCACTTCTTTCTAACCACTGAGTAATACTCCATTGTGTAAATATACTACATATTCTTCATTCATTCTTCATTTAAGGGAACACTAGATTGTTTCTAGTTTTTGACTATTGTGAATAAAACAAAAAGGAATATGGTTGTCCAAGTGTTCTTGTGGTAGGATTGAGCGTCTTTGTGTGTTGACAGAAATTTCTGTCCCACCCTGTCCCATAGCTTCAGTCCCAAAGAAAAACACAGACACCTACATTATTAAAAACTGGTGGGCCTATTAGCTTAGGCTTTCTTGTTAAATAAGTTTTACATCTTATATTAACTCACAATTCTTTTGTGTGTTAGCCATGAGGCTTGGTACCTTTAATCAGTGAGGCATTCTCATCTTGCTTCCTCTGCATCTGAGTGATGACTGCAGGCAGAGACTTTTCTCATCCCAGAATTCTCCTTTTCAGGCCTGTACTTCCTGCCTGGCTACTGATCAATCATCGTTTTATTAAACCAGTACAAGAAACAAGTCTTTACAGAGTACAAGATCATTGTGTCCTACAGCATTTGGATATATTCCCAAGACTAATATAGCTGGGCCTTGAAGTAGATTGATTCCTAGTTTCTGAAATTCTGTCATATTGATTTCCAAGTGACTGTATAAGGTTTTACCCCCATCAGCAATGGAGGAGTGTTTCCCTATCTCCACATCCTTGTCAGTAGGAGTTGTCACTTGTGTTCTTGATCTCATCCCTTCTAATAAATGTAAGATGGAATCTCAAAGTAGTTTTGATTTTTCAGATCCCTTGTGGTTAAAGATTTTGAGCAATTCTGTGAGTATTTCTCAGTCATGTGAGATTCCTCTATTGAAATTTTTTTGTTTAAAACTGTACCCCATTTTTAAAATTGGTTTGTTTGGTTTATAGAAGTCTAGTTTATTGAATTCTTTACATATTTTGTATATTAATCTTCTTTTGAATGTAGATTTGCTAAAAATCTTTTCTATTCTATAGACTGTTGTTTTGTCCTACATATGAAGTTTTTCCATTTCACAAGGTCCCATTTACTAATAGCCAATCTTAGTTCCTGCACTATTGATGTTTTGCTTAAGAAGCTGTTTCTTTGCTTCCATTTTTTCAAAAGTTTTCCCTACGTCCTTCTCTATTAGATTTAGTGTGTCTAATTTAATATTGGGGTGTTTAATCTACTTGTATTTGAGTTTTGTGCAGAATGATAAGTATGGATCCATTTGGATTTTTCCACATGCAGACCATCACCATTTGTTGAAGACGAGGGATTGACAGAGAGAATACAGGAAGACACAGATGAAAGAGGACCATTTAGGGAAAAGTATCAAAGTCTACTTCAGTGGAAACTTTCTAGGAGCTATGAGGGTGACCCTATTGAGAACTCATAGTAACAGAAGCTTGAAGTCTTAACAAGCCTTCTACTGCAACCAGGCAAGGCATCCAATGGTGACACTGGGTCACCAAACCAGTCACAAAATCTTCAATCCACACCTGTTCTGTCTGCAAGCTTCTTCTCACAGTTAATGAGAGCAACTGAAGCGAACCACAGCCAAACAAACATAGCTCAGGGAACCCTGTGAAAGAGCAGGGGGAAGAATTTTAGCAACCAGAGGAGTAGGGTACACCAGAAAAAATTGCCCACAGTATCAACAAAACAGGTTTCCTAGGGGCTCACAAAAATTTAAGCAGCAATCATGGAGCCTGCATGGGTGTGCACTAGGTTCCCAGCATACATGTTCTGGTTGTTTAGCTTGGTGTCCTTGTGGGTCTCCTAACAGTGGGAATGGGCGTGTTTGATTATTTTGCCTACTCTTGGAACCCTTTTCCATTGCCTCACCCATCTTTGATATGAGGGTTTGTGACTAGTCTTACTGCATCTTGTTATGTTGTGTTTTCTTGATATTCCTGGGAGATATTTTCATTTCAGAAGGGAAACAAAATCAGTGGGTCTGGGGAAGAAAAGAGGGGTGTTGGAAGAGTAGAGGTAGGGGAGACTACAGTCAGGATGTATTGTATGAAAGAAGAATAAAGACAAAGGAAAATGTTTTTAAGGGCCAGAGAGGATATTGGACTCCAAGAAAAGACAGCCAGCTAAATCAACAAGAGAAAAAAAATTGCATTAATTCACAGAGATTGAGAAAATATGCACAGGGTCAACACAGCTCTGTACCAGGTACTCTGTGTACATATTGTGGTTTCCAGTTTAGTATTTTTAGTGGGATTCTTGAGTGTGTAAACAAGTGTATCCCTGATTCTTACGTCTTCTCTTGGGTTTTTTTAAAAAAATTCTGTTTGTATTATACAATTCCTATGTATTAGTTTTTCTTATATTTTATTACATTTCATTTTATTATTATCCATTTGTGAAAAACCTGGAAAATAAGGCTCTAAGTTTCAATTTATTTGGTGTTGATATGGGTTTAACATGAATCACCAATAATACATTTCTCTTTAAAGGCTGTGATGATAACTGAACATGCTGATTTCACAAGGGATGCTCTGCTGGGGTAAAGAGAAGGAAGAAAGGGACAGAGTTCTAAAGGTTACCAGGGTGGAAGTGAAACAAAAACCTTAAAAGATCCTCAGCTTTCAGGAACCAGGAAAATCAGCTCCACAAAGGTAAGAAAAACAGGTGAGAGGCAACATCTCCCACTATTTCTTTTAACAAAATAATTATTTTCTTTAATTGTTTGCAAGCATGTTTTCAGTAGCATGAGAACATATGCCAAGTCTTGCAAAAATATCAATAAAATACATATTTTACAATAATAGTACATAAATATGTAATTCTTTAAAGGCGTGTAGCCATGTTCTTAAGATTTCTGGAGAAATTTTAGCAGATACTGAAAAGAAATTTGTTTAAGCCTAAGAAATTCTATCACGTAATTTTATGTCTTTAGTTCTGCATTTGCGCTTTTAATTTTTAATTGTATTTTTTTTCTAATCTGTACAAAACCTGTGTGAAGACCACTTATTTGTGGTGGCAATTATAAGAACAAATATATTTGTTAAATTAGTACAGTACAAAATAAAAAATGAATATTGTACTTCAACATTCAAGGCTTTAATATCAGAAATTTTTCTTGATTCTTGAGTAATTTCTTGAGTCAATTCCCAATGTTGAAATCACATGAAGTCTTTTGCTTCTTCTCATTTATTTTCTTCTTTTGTTACTAATTTCTTATCTGTTTTCTTAGCTCTCAATGTTCTAGAGTATCCTGGATACATTTTTTTTAACTTCTTTGCTAGATATAATAATAAGTACTTATTCAAGATTAAAAGTGTAAAAAAAAGGTCTTTTAACATAGACAATTTATATGTCTTCATATAATATACACATCCAAGTACACCTTAAATGAATATTCAGAATTTCAGATTCAGATAAGACATCACACCTGAAAAAAAACTAATCAAAAGTATGCACACCATGGTTGATAATTTTATCGTGAAATTTAAAAGCAATGCAGTAGTTTTTAAAGTGTAACAATTAGATGAATAAGCATTTGAGAAATTTGCCAGTGTGAGGTTCTTTGCTATCACTTAACAAATCAGGCAAGGATTTGAAACTGAAGTAGACTATTTCAGGCTTCTTATTTCTGTTTTTATTCTAGCAACTCTAGTGGGAAAAGAGCATTAGGAATCTCCTACATTTTGGTATGGAGTTAATGGCTCAATAGCAATTTAAGAAGTATTTGTTCCCTTTTGAGGTCAACAGTGAAACTTTTGGTTATGGTTCTCAGAGGAAGTTTATCTGAACTGTTTGCTCACTAAATCACTTAATAAATATTTATTGTATGAGTTTCTATATCAGATGCTGATTACCCCCATCAGCAATGGAGGAGTGTTTCCCTATCTCCACATCCTTGTCAGTAGGAGTTGTCACTTGTGTTCTTGATCTCATCCCTTCTAATAAATGTAAGATGGAATTTCAAAGTAGTTTTGATTTTTCAGATCCCTTGTGGTTAAAGATTTTGAACAATTTTGTGAGTATTCACAGAATTGAGTAAAAATTAAGTAAAAAGTAAGAGATGAAATAATATCTCTGAGGAGTAAATCTCTACCACAACTGAATGTGGAAATACTAAAGAAAATTAGCACAAAACTCTAAAATACATAAGAGCAGCATAAAAGGGCTTGATTCTTATTGTATGACGAGGGAAATTGTTAACTTTACAGTGATAGTTATGGGATAGCTCTCATATAAATATAAACAGTTAGAGTTTTGTGAGTTTAGTGAATAAGATAAATAAGCAGTATTATAGTAGGTGCAATTTCCTGTGTCAAAAAACATCTGATACAGTGACAGAAGAGAAAGTATACAGCGTCTAGCCCTGTGTTAGCTAGGAAAGAAATAGAAGAGAGACTTATTTAAAAAGATAAAGATGATGGTGTTCATTACCTATAAGATATAAAGCTTCTCTGATGTGGGGTGAGGGATCCACTTATCTGTGGTTCTAAGAATAATATTTAGAATGCAATTAGTAAACTGGTGGCAGTAGATTCTCTTCAAGGGTCTATATCTTATCAGCCCTAGGAATCTGCGTATGTTTCTAAGACATGATGTCCTTCATGTTGGTTGAACTTCAAATCCAATTAGATACCTGTTGGTTTCTTCAACATGAGAGTGCCAGTTTTTTCACCTTTATGGGTATTTGGTCTTGCTGGTAATCATTGTTATTTATCGGTGTTTCTTCCAGTTAGAACTATTAATTGGTTCCTTCCTGTCTTAATTGGAGTTTCTATTACTGTTAAAGCACCATGGCCAACAAGCAAGTTGAGAAGAAAGGATTTACTCAGTTTAAGCTTCCACATCACAGCTTATTACCAAAGGTAGTCTGGACAAGATTTTAAACAGAGCAGAAACCTCGAGGCAGAAGCCATGGAGGGATTCTGCTTACTGGCTTTCTCAACCTTCTTTCTTATGGAACCCAAGATCACCAGTGAAAGGGTGGCATTATGCATAGTGGCCTAAACCCAGCTCAATCAATTACTGTCTTTAAAAACTGCCCTACAATTTATGTAGGCATTTTCTAAACTGAGACAACCTCCTGTTTGATGACACTAGCTCAACTGCTCTCAACCTGTGGGTTGTTACCCTTTTGGAGATCGAATAACCCTTTCATAGAGGTCACGAAAAACCAGCAGAAAAAAAAATAGTTACATTGTGGTTCATAGCAGTAGCAAAATTAGGGCAGTAAGTAGCAGAAATGGAAATTAAAGGGCTGCAGCTTTGGGAAGGTTGAGAACCACTGTTCTAGCTTATGTCAAATTGACAAAGAACTATTACGTGCACTTCCATCAGGAGCTTTCTTAGCATTTTCCGGTACATAAAACCTGGGCTACATGAAAAGGGCTTTCAGGTTTGATAAGGCTCAAACTTGTGTCCTAAGTCTATGGTGCCTTTAGTAATATGAGCTTGCCTTCAACCTCTGAGCAGAAGCCAAAAGCAACAGTAATAGTCTATATTGTTTTGCGGGTCACTTGCAATACTTTCACCAAGCATTTGAGAGGAGATTTCTTGTGACTGGAACTGGGAACTTTCTTAGTGTTGTCCTTGTGGTGAAATTTTGCATCCCAAGTAGCATAAAATTCTTAAAACTTTGTCGAACAACATTAGCATTATTTGACCCTCCTTCTTCTTTTGTATTGACTTTCCTCCTTCTTTTCCAAATGGAGCGCATTTTCACAATTTTTCCATCGTGCACTTTATATCACCTGTACCTTGCTATTCCCATCAGAAAGTCTCAAGCCCCATTATTCTTTCCTAGTTTCTGCAGTTACTCCCTGTTGTATACTTGCATCTGTTGATTTGGAGATAGAAATAACAGATGAGAGAATATGATGGAAGTATTATTTTTATCTGGGTTCGAGATAATCTCTTCTAGGTCTAAGTATTTGACTAAAAAGTTCATGATTTGCTTTATTTAAAGCCGAATACTGTTGCAAGAAGTATATGTACTATATTTTCATTATTCAGTAGTCAGTTAAAGGATATTTAGGTTGATTCTATTTCTTAGGTATTGAGAAAAGAGCAGTATTAAGCAGGATTGAGCAGATGCTTGTGGAGTACGATGCCCAGTCCTTTAAGCATATGTCAAGGAGTGGTTTAATTAGGTCAAATGGTAGATCTATTTCAGCCTTTTGAGGGTTATTCATAATGATTTCCAGAGTAACTACACCAGTTTGCAATCCCATAGACAGTTAACAAATTTTCCCCTTTTTCCACACCCTTCCCAAAGAACTACAAGCAACTAACAAATGCTGAGAGAAGGGAAATTAGCCAGTCCCAGGGATTAATCCTCTAAATTAAGTTATCCAATAGAAACTGGTCAATGATGAACAACACACAACACTAAAGGATGCAGTAATTTGTTTCTCTCTCTCTCTCTCTTTCTCTCTCTCTCTCTCTCTCTCTCTCTCTCGTGTGTGTGTTTGTGTGTGTGTGTGTGTGTGTGTGTGTGTGTGTGTGTGTGTGTGTAGTAATGTAATAATAATAAAATAAAAAATGTTCCCAGTCTGAGAGTTGGCAGTAACTGAAGGAGTGGAGGGTGAGGACATGCGAAAGCCTAGAGGGAGGAAGGGAAAATAGGAAAGTTATATAACTATATTTTAATTAAAAGTGTATTTTAAATACAAATACATTGAGCTGCAGAGACTGGTGTAAGGTCTGTTAGTGTATGGTAAAGAGTCTGGCTGATTAAAATAATGAAAACATAGAAGCAATGGAATATCAAGTGTTATTCTTTATTGTGGATGAGCAATTTGAGCTTACTACATCCAGTGGATGTGATACTATGACAAACATTTGAATCTTAGATTAGGGATCAAGTGCAAACAAAAGCTTTAAAATTATAAGTTGTTGGAATAATTATATTTATAACCTTGTAAGTAATTAATTTATCAAGACAATAAATGTGCAAAATAAGGTTACCAAGTAGTAGTTCAACACTGAGAAGCTGATGTAAACCAAAATTGATAAGAAGAAAAAAGACTGGGTCCATAAAACAAGAGGACCATCAAGAGAATTTATTGTCATGGGAGCTGCTGATAAAACTGATGCACTTGGCAAGAGTAACTAACATCCTTATATGACAGGAAAAAACTAAGTACTCATTTACTTTAGAATTGTGATAAATCTGGTAAAATGGAATCCAGTGGGATGGGTGGGGCGACACCTGTGAGTATTAAACAACAAGAAAAAATAACTGGAAATGAGAAACAGATATGGTGCTTTGGAGGATTTTCACTAGAAGACAAATGTCTTAACAGCTGCTTGAAGAAGCAAAATCACCAGAAAGCTTTTTCTAAAAAAAAAAAATAAGAGAAGGAATATAATTTATAGCATGAATATATAAAAGCTAAAATTGTGAGTAACATTAGGGGACAATTACAGACACAGTTTTATGAATAGTCAGAATGTTAAACATGAGTCTAAGTCCCAGGAAAATGAGCATGTAACCTGAGAACTTCATTGAAGCCCAAAGTTGTATTCTGCAGAATGGTCAAAGGTTGTACCAAGCTGACCAGGTACGCAGACTCAGAGAAGTCTCACTGGGATTTTATTCCAAATGGAAAGGGATCCTGTGCCCACTTATATATAGATAGATGTACAGTTTTACTATATATATGAAAGGATTCAAGGAAAATGCACCAGAAAAGAACCCAGTCCATTTAAACTCTCCTTTCCAAATAGCAAAAGCAGATACAAATTGATTACAAAAAATAACTTATTTTGACAATTGTTTTAGGCATATTAAATTCCCAATATTTGAAAATCAATGAAAAACAAAACAAATCACTCATTATTTTCAATATTGCTTATAGCCAAGAAGACTCAGTAAAAAATTTCAGGAAAGAAATGCATCATTTTTAGTAAGAGGTGAATGACACTAAATAAAATAAATGAACTCTGTACATAGTGTGTGTGTATGTTTTGTCTTGTTTTGACTTTTTATATTATTGATCTATTTGTTTTGATATCAATATATTGAATATTATGTTTTGTTTTGAGAGAGAGTGAGAGGGAAAAAGAAAGAGCATGAAGTTGGGTAGGTGGGAGGTAAGGAGGATATAGAAGGGGTTTGGGAAGGGAAAGAATGTGATCAAAATATATTATATAAAATTTTAATAAAGTTATAAATATTGATAATTAAGCAGAAAAAAATGCAAAATTCTAAAAACATGATTTAGAAATAAAAGGAATGTATAAATTGAAGTAATTAAAATGACATAATGTTACCATAGAAAATGGACAAATACATCAATACAAAGGTAAAATATACATATAAAATGTCTATGTAAACATATTTGTATACACATAAACACTCACAGAAGTATAATCATATATGCATGTGAACACAATTTTAAATATCTCATAACTATGAATGCACATGTGTTTCTACTTATTCTGGATTATTTTGAAATGAAATTGAAATTTTTTTTTTTTGTAATTTTATTAAATTATAAAAAGTTTCCATTTCCGCCCCTCCTCCCAACGCCCTCCCACTCCCCCCCTCCCTCTCCTCCTCCCTCTTTGTCCCCAAGGGAAGTCAGGGTCTCCTGCCCTGTGGGAAGTCCAAGTTCCTCCCCCCTCACTCCAGGTCCAGGAAGGTGAGCATCCAAACAGACTGGATCCCAAAAATCCAGTATATGCAGAGGAAACCAGTCCCAGTGTCATTGTCAATGGCTTCTCGGAAAGACTGCAGGCCAGCCACATTCAGAAAAACCAGCCACATTCAGAGAATCTGGTTGGATCACATGTTCGTTCAGTCACGGTCCATCTGGCCTTGGTAAACTCTCATTAGATCCGACCACTTGTATCAGTGGGTGATAGTATCCCTCGCAGTCCTTCGTCATTTTCTTCCTCCTTTTGCTCCTCGTTTGGATCTTGGGGGGCTCAGTTCGGTGCTACAACGCGGGCCTCCATCTGTTTCGTCATCCAACGCCAGATGAGGGATCTATGGTGATAAGTAAAATATTCATCAGTATGGTCACGGGCCAAGGACGGTTCAGGCACCCCCTCCTCTGTCCAGAGAACAATCTGGGGATCTCTCCTTGGACCTGGGATCCCATATATAATCAAGTTTCCTGTAAACTCTAATATGACTCCCTTAGTTGAAATATATTCTTCCCTGATCCCACATTCATCCTTCCTCCCTTCCCCCCATCCCGGTCAACCGAGCTTTCTCCATTCCTCCCCTACTCCCTTCTCTCTAACCCTCTCCCCTTCCAACAACCCTCCCACCCCCCCCCCCCATGCACCCAAGATTACCTGGGACTCTTGACTATTTCCTACCTCCTGGCGGATAGGTAAATAATCTTCATCAGGTTCGTCTTCTTATTTAGCTTCTCTAGGATCACAAATAATAGGCTCAAAGACCTTTAATTATGGTTAGAATCCACTTATGAGTGAATACATACCGTGTTCCTCTTTTTGGGTCTGGCTTACCTCACTCAGTAAAGCGTTTTCTATGTCCATCCATTTGCATGCAAAATTCAAGATGTCATTATTTTTTACCGCTGAGTAAAACTCTAATGTGTATATGTTCCACACCTTTTTTAACCATTCTTCTATTGAGGGGCACCTAGGCTGTTTCCAGGTTCTGGCTGTTACAAATAGTGCTGCTATGAACATAGTTGAACAAACGCTTTTGTAGTATGTTTGGGCATCTCTAGGGTATATTCCCAAGAGAGGAATTGCTGGGTCCTGAGGGAGGTTGACTCCCAGTTTCCTGAGAAACCGCCACACTGATTTCCAAAGTGGCTGCACAAGTTTGCATTCCCACCAACAATGGATGAGTGTTCCCCTCATTCCACATCCCCTCCAGCATAGGCTATCATTGGTGTTTTTAACTTTAGCTATTCTGACAGGTGTAAGATGGTATCTCAAAGTGGTTTTGATTTGCATTTCCCTGATCTCTAAGAAGGTTGAGCATGACCTTAAGTGTCTTCTGGCCATTCGAAGTTCATCTGTTGTGAATTCTCTGTTCAGATCAGTACCCCATTTTTTAATTGGGTTAATTAGAGTTTTAGTGTCTAGTTTCTTGAGTTCTTTGTATATTCTGGAGATCAGACCTTTGTCTGATGAGGGGTTGGTGAAGATCTTCTCCCAGTCAGAAGGCAGCCTTTTTGTCTTACTGACAGTGTCCTTTGCTTTACAGAAGCTTCTCAGTTTCAGTAGATCCCATTTATTCATTGTTTCTCTTATTGTCTGTGCTGCTGGGGTCCTACTTAGGAAGAGGGCTCCTGTGCCTATATCTTGTAGACTACTTCCCACTTTCTCTTCTATCAGGTTCAAAGAGGACGGATTAATGTTGATGTCTTTAATCCATTTGGACTTGATTTTTGTGCATGGTGATAGATATGGATCTACTTTCATTTTTTTACAGGATGACATCCAGTTATGCCAGCACCATTTGTTAAAGATGCTTTCCTTCTTCCATTGTATACCTTTAGCTCCCTTGTCAAAAATTAGGTGCTCATAGGTTTGTGGGTTAATATCCGGGTCTTCTATTCGATTCCAAAGGTCGATTTCTCTGTTCTTATGCCAATACCAAGCTGTTTTCAATACTGTAGCTCTGTAATAGAGTTTGAAGTCAGGGATGGTAATGCCTCCTGAAGTTCCTTTATTGTATAAGATTGTTTTGGCTATCCTGGGTTTTTTGTTTTGCCATATAAACTTGATTATTGTTCTCTCAAGGTCTGTGAAGAAGTTTGATGGGATTTTGATGGGGATTGCATTGAATCTATAGATTGCTTTTGGTAGAATTGCCATTTTTACTATGTTGATTCTCCCAATCCAAGAGCAGGGGAGGTCTTTCCATTTTCTGGTATCCTCCTCAATTTCTTTCTTCAAAGACTTAAAGTTTTTGTCAAATAGGTCTTTCACTTCCTTGGTTAGAGTAACCCCAAGATATTTTATGCTATTTGTGGCTATCATGAAAGGTGATGTTTCTCTGATTTCCCTCTCTGCTTCTTTATCCTTTGTGTATAGGAAGGCCACTGATTTTTTGGAGTTGATCTTGTATCCTGCCACGTTACTAAAGGTGTTTATCAGCTGTAGGAGTTCTTTGGTAGAGTTTTTGGGGTCACTTATGTAAACTATCATATCGTCAGCAAATAACGAAAGTTTGACTTCATCCTTTCCAATACGAATCCCCTTGATCTCCTTATGTTGTCTTATTGCTATTGCTAGAACTTCAAGCACTATATTGAAGAGGTATGGAGAGAGTGGACAGCCTTGTCGCGTTCCTGATTTTAGTGGAAAGGCTTTGAGTTTCTCTCCATTCAGTTTGATGTTAGCTGTCGGCTTGCTGTATATTGCTTTTATTATATTTAGGTATGATCCTTGTATCCCCAGTCTCTCCAACACCTTTATCATAAATGGGTGTTGAATTTTGTCAAATGCTTTTTCAGCATCTAGTGAGATGATCATATGGTTTTTTTCTTTCAGTTTATTTATATGATGGATTACATTGATAGATTTGCGAATGTTGAACCAGCCCTGCATCTCTGGAATGAAGCCGACTTGATCATAATGGATAATTTTTCTAATGTGCTCTTGGATACGGTTTGCCAGTATTTTATTGAGAATTTTCGCGTCAATGTTCATGAGTGAGATTGGCCTGTAATTCTCTTTCTTGGTTGTGTCTTTGTGTGGTTTTGGTATTAGGGTAACTGTAGCTTCATAAAAGGAGTTAGGCAATGACTCTTCTGTTTCTATATTGTGGAATACGTTAAGGAGTATAGGTATTAGCTCTTCCTGGAAGTTCTGGTAGAATTCTGCATTGAAACCATCTGGTCCTGGGCTTTTTTTGGTAGGGAGATTTTTGATAACAGCTTCTAATTCTTCGCGACTAACAGGTCTATTTAGATTGTTCACCTGTTCTTGGTTCAACTTTGGTATATGGTACTTATCTAAAAAAATGTCCATTTCTTTTACATTTTCCAACTTTGTGGCATATAAACTTTCGTAGTAAGATCTAATGATTCTCTGAATTTCCTCTGTGTCTGTGGTTATGTCCCCCTTTTCATTTCTGATCCTATTAATTTGCACATTCTCTCTCTGCCGCTTGATTAGTTTGGATAGGGGTTTGTCAATCTTGTTGATTTTCTCCAAGAACCAGCTTTTTGATTCATTGATTCTTTGGATTGTTTTCTCTGTTTCTATTTTGTTGATTTCAGCCCTCAGTTTGATTATTTCCAGTCTTCTACTCCTCCTGGGTGAATCAGCTTCTTTTTTTTCTAGAGCTTTCAAGTGTGCTGTTAGGTCTCCAATGTGTGCTTTCTCCATTTTCTTTATTTGGGCGCCTATTGCTATGAACTTTCCTCTTAGCACTGCTTTCATAGTGTCCCATAGGTTTGAGTATGTTGTGTCTTTGTTTTCATTAAATTCAAGGAAGTCTTTAATTTCTTTCTTAATTTCGTCCTTGATCCAGGGGTGATTTAGTAGTTGACTGTTCAACTTCCATGAGTTTGTTGACTTCCTGGGGTTAGCATTGTTGTTGAATTCTAATTTTAATCCATGGTGATCTGACAAGACACAGGTGGTTACTAATATTTTTTTGTATCTGCTTTGTTACCGAGTATGTGGTCAATCTTCGAGAAGGTTCCATGAACTGCAGAGAAGAAGGTATATTCTTTCCTATTTGGGTGGAGTGTTCTATAGATGTCTGTTAAGTCCATTTGATTCAATACCTCCAATAAATCTCTTAATTCTCTGTTTGGTTTCTGTCTGATTGACCTGTCCATTGGTGAGAGAGGAGTGTTGAAGTCTCCTACTATTAGCGTGTGTGGTTTGATGACTGCCTTGAGTTCTAGAAGAGTTTCTTTTACATAAGTGGGTACCTTTATATTAGGGGCATAGATATTCAGGATTGAGACTTCTTCCTGATGAGTTGTTCCTGTTATGAGTATGAAATGTCCATCTCCATCTCTTCTGATTGATTTTAGTTTGAAGTCGATTTTGTTAGATATTAGAATGGCCACACCCGCTTGTTTCTTAGGTCCATTTGCTTGGAAAACCTTTTCCCAACCCTTTACTCTGAGTAGGTGTCTGTCTTTGTGGTTGAGGTGTGTTTCTTGTAAACAGCAGAATGTTGGATCCTGTTTTCGTATCCAATCTCTAAGTCTGTGCCTCTTTATAGGTGAATTGAGTCCATTGATATTAAGAGATATTAATGACCAGTGGTTGTTGACTCGAGTCATTTTTTTTTTTTGGGTAGTAGAGTGTATGTGTTTTCCTTCTTTGGGTTGTGCTAGTGAAGGGTCGCTAGATGTCTGAGTTATTGTAGGCAGTGTTGGCAATGTTGGATTCCTTGGGATGTAATTTTCCTTCTAATATTCTCTGTAAGGCTGGATTAGTAGTTACGTATTGTTTAAATTTGTTTTTATCCTGGAATATTTTGTTTTCTCCGTTGATAGTGAATGAAAGCTTGGCTGGGTATATTAATCTGGGCTTGTATCCATGGTCCCTTAGTTTCTGCAGTACCTCTATCCAGGACCTTCTGGCTTTCATGGTTTCTATAGAGAAGTCTGGTGTAAGTCTGATAGGTTTACCTTTATAGGTTACTTGACCTTTTTCCTTTGCAGCTCTTAATATCCTTTCTTTAATCTGAATGCTTTGTGTTTTGATTATTATATGGCGAGGGGATGTTTTTTTCTGATCCAGTCTATTCGGTGTTCTGTATGCTTCTTGCACCTTCATAGGAATATCACTCTTTAGGATGGGAAAGTTTTCTTCTATAATTTTGTTGAATATATTTTCTGGACCTTTGGTCTGCAATTCTTCTCCTTCTTCTACTCCTATTATTCTTAGATTTGGTTTTTTTATTATGTCCCATATTTCCTGAATGTTTTGTGATGAGAATTTGTTGGATTTGCTGTTTTCTTTGGTCAGGGCATTTATTTTCTCTATGTCTTCTATTTTCTTTATGTCTTCATAATCTGAGATTCGTTCTTCTATCTCTTGTATTCTATTGGTTATGCTTGTTCCTGAAGTCTCTGTTTGTTTACCTAGATTTTCCATATCCAGCCGGTCCTCGGTTTGTGTTTTCTTCACTGCCTCCATTTCAGTTTTCAATTCTTGAACTGATTCCTTTACCTGTTTGATTGTTTTTTCTTGGTTTCCCAGGGTAACATTTACGAATTTACTTATTTCTTCAAACTTTTTGTTATATTTGTCTTCCATTTCTTTACTCATTTCTTCCATCTTTTTGTTATATTTCTCTTCTATTTCTTTAAGTGAGTTATTCATACCCTGTTTAAGAGACTCTATTGCTTTTATAATGACACTGTTTTCCACTTCTTCCGGTATAGGGTGTTCAAGTCCTTCTGTCATAAGATCGCTGGGATCTGGTGTTTTCGTGTTGTTTTTCAGATTGTTGGAGGAATTCTTGCCTTGGCGCCTGCCCATCTCTTCCTTCAGAGGCTCTCCAATGGCTCTTCCCTCCGCTGGGTCTTTTGCTACTGGATTAATGCCCCTTGCTATCCAGGAATCACTTTGCCTGCAGCCTTAGGTTGCTGCAGGCAGGCAATTAGAACAAAGGGATTTCCGTCCCTTTGCACTCACCGCCTGTACGTCCCGCGGTGCCCACCCCGGCTGAGATGGAGGAATTTAAGCCCCGAAAAAAGGAGAGGGGAGGGTATGGGTTCCAGGCAGAAAGCTGGGATGGCGTTGCAGTAGAGAGGGATTAGCTGGGGAAGCTGCCCCTTTGGAGTAGTCAGGGAGATAAGGGTGGCGGGAGTATTGTGTGTTCCCTAACCGGCCTTGTGTGGCGGTCAGGAACAATACACTTACCCCTCCACAGGATCAGAGCCCCTCGCTGGTCAGAGGTGCCCCTGCCTGCAGTCTTAGCTTGCTGCAGGCCGGCTTTTGGAACAAAGGGACTCCAGTCCCTTTGCACTCACCACCTAACCTGGCCCGCGGTGCCCACCCCGGCTGAGATGGAGGAATTTAAGCCCCGAAAAAAGGAGAGGGGAGGGTATGGGTTCCAGGCAGAAAGCTGGGATGGCGTTGCAGGAGAGAGGGAATAGCTGGGGAAGCTGCCCCTTTGGAGTAGTCAGGGAGATAAGGGTGGCGGGAGTATTGTGTGTTCCCTAACCGGCCTTGTGTGGCGGTCAGGAACAATACACTTACCCCTCCACAGGATCAGAGCCCCTCGCTGGTCAGAGGTGCCCCTGCCTGCAGTCTTGGCTTGCTGCAGGCCAGCTATCGGAACAATGAAATTGAAATTTATCCTTCTTGATTAACATTTATTTCATCTTATCTAGAAAATAAAAGGCAATATTTCAAGCACAGATAAATCTACTTTAATTCCAGTATTTGGGAGACTAGATCAGAAATCAAAAATATTCCAACAAAGAAAAATCTCAAATCCCTTCACTAGTGATTTTATGTAACATTTAAATAATGATTAGTTTATGCTCTAATTTTCAAAAGAAAATCATAAAAGAGGAACGCTCTTTTTTTTTTTTTTGGTCTGGGCAATATTATCGTGTTGTCAAAACCCCACAAACACATTACAAAGTTCCTCTGTTAAATGGTGATAAACTAAACGGAAAAAGGGGATCATACCCTACAACCAAAAAGAATTTGTTCTTGAGATAAAAGAGCACATGATCCACTAAATTAGTATAAAAAGATGAAAAATTACATGATTATTTCAATAGATCAGTAAAATATACAAAATTGAATAACTTATCAAAATAAAAGCTCTTCTAAACACAAGAAATGAAGGAGAACGTCTGAATTATGTCAAAAGTTGTGGCTGAAACGTCTACAGAAGACATGGTTTATGCCCAACAATGACAATCTATAGTAACAACCCCAACAATAATGCAGGATTGTTACATCCGACTAGTGTTTTAAAAATGGCACTAAATGCTTTTATCCATTTTCATAGCACTCATTTTCAACTCTCATCACAGGGGAAAAACACAGGACCTTCAGTAAAGGATATAGATTAGGGAAAAACTTGACATTAGGAAGATGGAGGGCTTCATAAATGGTAGAATGGAGTGCAATACTTTTCCATGTGTTTCCCCTTGATTCTTCGACAGTGAGGCTTAGCTGAGAGACTCTCAGGATTGAGAAGGTCCCTTGTGTATATGTTAGCATTATGCCTTTCTGATGTGTTGAATTTGAGCTGCTCCATCAGTGAGGGTACAAGAAATATGCATTTTCAGGGTGTTGTTCAAAAATATTTCTCTAAGTTCCTGAATAATGCGCTCCACTGTTGAAACACTGAGAGTGTGTCTGTAGTAACTCTCAGGTCAATGAGATTCCAGGTCACCTTGCTGGGCCCTCTGGAAGTTCCCTGGGAGTATCATTTGAATGTCAAGTTTGGTTGTTAAATTTGTGACATCTTCAAACACTAACTCATGATAAACTTCAACATTTTTTGAGTTAGCAGGTCTTTGGAAAATAGATTTTGTGAGGGAAATAGATTTTATGTGTTACGATGAAAGACACTGTTGACTTGACTTGTAGTTACAGGTGTTTAAAATCTGTGGTAGCAGCTCTTCAAAGGCAGAGGGATGAGGATCACAAACTTTAGGTCAGCTTGGGTTGTATAGTGAGATATGATGTACAAAAAAAAACAAGGGCTGGGCTGGGGCATAACTTGGTGATGGACCACTTCCTAGCATGTACTCATGAACAAGCTCTAGGCTCAGGCCTCAGTACTGCAAAAGCAAAAAAAAAAAAAAAAAAAAAAAAAAAAAGACAGTCACAGGAATTACTGAAGTACTGAAGAGGTTTGTCAGCTCAGCAAGCAGGTTTTGGTGCAGATTTTGTCTGGCGATGGATGGAGATAGAGACAGAGCCCCACACTGGAGCCCTGAACTGAGTTCCCAAGACCCAGAAGAGCAGAAAGAGGGAGAACATGAGCAAGGAAGTCAGGACCGCGAAGGGTGAGACGGTGGGGCTGATCTAATGGGAGCTCACCATGGCCAGCTAGACTGGGACTGAAGGACCATGTGTTCAAACCGGACTCTCTGAATGTGTCTGACAATGAGGGTGGACTGAGAAGCCAATGATAATGACACCGGGTTTTAATTCTACCGCATGTACTGGCTTTTTGGGAGCCTAGTCTGTTTGGATGCTCACCTTCCTAGACCTGGATGGAAGGGGAAGGGCCTTGGATTTCCCACAGGGTAGGGCACCCTGACTTCTCCTAGGACTGGAGAGGGAGGGGGAGAAGGGGGGAGCAGTGGGAGGGTAATGGGGGGATGGGAAGAGGCAGAAATTTTTAATTAAAAAAAAAGAAAGAAAAGAAAGAAACAAGCAAATGACAGACCCAGGTCTGCTTCTCCACACTTGGTTGTTGCTGTTTCCACTCCTTTGTTGAATCCACATTTCATAGGCTTTTGCTTAGGTAAAATCACTTATGCTTCATGATGAAGCCAGACCCAGACAGAGGATTTCCAGGATTGAGCCTGATGCTTGGTTGTAGATCTCTGCTTTTGGTTCCATCAATTATTG
The DNA here is from genome assembly GCF_982192425.1 of Myodes glareolus. Lineage (NCBI taxonomy): Eukaryota > Metazoa > Chordata > Mammalia > Rodentia > Cricetidae > Myodes > Myodes glareolus. The sequence goes on from NC_142050.1 coordinate 9,522,792, forward strand.
GAAGAAGAAGACTCTAGCTTTTCTGGAGCTGTGGATTGCAGTCTGGTAATCTTTGTGTTGTATCTAATATTCACTTATGAGAGAGTACATTGCATGGGTGTCTTTCTGAGACTGGGTTATCTGACTCATGATGTTTTTTTCAAGTTCTATCCACTGACCTACAAATTTCAAGTCATTGTTTTTAACAACTGAGTAATACTCCACTGTGTGTGGTAGCATTTTCTTTATCCATTCTTCAGTGGAGGGTCATCTAGGTTGTTTCCAAGTTCTGGCTATTATAAATAATGTTGCTATGAATGCTGGTGAGCAGGTGTCCTTGTGGCATGATTGAGTATCCTTTAGGTATATGCCCAAGAGTGATATCACTGGGTCTTAAGGTAGATTGGTTCCCAGTTTTCTGGGAACTACCATACTGATTTTCAGAATGGTTGTATAAGTTTGCACTCCCAACAGCAGTGGAGAAGTGTTTCCCTGACCACATCCTCTCCAATATAAGCTGTTCCCAATATTTTTGATCTTGGTCTTTCTGACTAGTGTAAGATGATATCTCTAAGTCATTTTGAATTGCAATCCTCTGATGATTAAGGATGGTGAGTAATTTCTTAAATGTCTTTTAGCCATTTGAGTTTCTTCTTTGGAGAATTTTCTGTTTAGCTCTTGACCCCATTTTTTAAATTGGATTATTTGGTACTCGGTTGTCTAGTTTCTTAAGTTCTTTATATACTTTTGAAGTTCAGCCCTTTGTCAGATTTAGGGTTGGTGAAGATCTTTGTCTATTCTGTAGGCTGTTGTTCTTGTCTTGTTTACCATGTACTTTGTCTTATGGAAGCTTTTCAGTTTCAGGAGGTCCCATCTACTGATTGTTGCTCTCAGAGTCTATACTACTGGTGTTATATTTAGGAAGTGGCCTGCTGTGTCAATGTGTTGAAGGTTATTTCCAACTTTCTCTTCTATCAGGTTCAATGTAACTGGCTTCATGTTGAGATTCTTGCTCCATTTGGACTTGAATTTTGTGAAAGATGACAGATATGAATTGATTTGCAATCATCTACATGTTGACATCCAGTATGTCAGCACCATTTGTTAAAGATATTTCTTTTTCTAATTATTACTTTTTGGCTTTTTAAGTAAAAAATCAGCTGTCTATATTTAATCCCATTGGTCCACGTGTCTGTTTTTTGCCAATACCAAGCTGTTTTTATTACTATAGTGCTTTAGTAGAGCTTGAGATCAGGAATGGTGAAGCCTCCAGAAGTTCCTTTACTGTACATGATTGTTTTAGCTAAATTAGATTTTTTGTTTTACCATATGAAGTTGAGTATTGTTCTTTCAAGGTCTGCAAAGAATTGTGTTGGATTTTGATGGGGATTACATTAAATCCATAGATTGCTTTTGGTAAGATTGCTTTTGACATTTTTAGTATGTTGATCCTATCTGTCTAAGAGTATGGAAGATCTTTTCATTTTCTAATATCTTCTTCAATTTTTTTTCTTTGGATATTTAAAGTTCTTGTCATACAGGTCTTTCACCTATTTGGTTAGAGTTACCCCAAGATACTTTATATTTGTATAGTTTATTTCAATATAAATAAAAAGTGGTTTTTGCTTAATAAATGGCAGTAGATACCCTATATTATCCATATGTGAAAATTTCACATGGTCTTTCACGTAGAAATCTCTAAAAACACCATTAATATATTTATGGAACAAATTTGAATTCAGTAAGGCTGCAATCCATGGGGTCAATGCATAAAATCCTTTTCCTTCTTCCTTCTTACTTCTTTCCTTCCTTTCTTCTCTGCTTTGCACTTGAATATCTAATTGGGAGACAAACTCAATTTTCAATAACAGAAGAATGTATAAAATATGAAAAATGAATTTATTCTAGAATCAGTATATGAAAAACTGAAAAAGTAAAATATTAATTAAGACATAAGTAGATATTTATTCTTTCTTCATGGATCAGGAGGTCTCCTGGTGTTTTAAGGTCTATATTGTAAGATATCAACAAATTCAAGACATTCTTAAGACAGGATTCCTACACACATGCACACACACACACACACACATGTACACACACATATATACACACATACACACTCATGTACAAAGGACAAATTTATTACCTATGAATCTATGAAAAGCCATGGAGTCAAAAAAGGAACTAGAGGCAGCACACCTCAATTAGAAGTATTTGCAAAGGCTATCCTAAGAAAACAATTTGATACTAGCATAAAGAAAAGTAATACACCAAAGAAACAAACAGCAATAAAGAAAAACCCATGCATCTGAAGTGAACAGATTCTTCAGCAAAACTTCTATAATACACAAGGGGGTGAATAGCTACTGCAAATCAATACACAAATTATAGAAGATTAAAAGTGAACCCTTTTTCATACCATATAAAAAGCAACTCTAAATTTATTTAAAATAGAAATATAACACCTCACACTGAAAAACTAGAAGAAATCAAGGGGGGAAGCTTCATGTTGTTGATCTTGGCATCAATCTCGTGGATATGATGCCAAAAGCAAAGCTCACCAAAGCAAAAATATACAAGTGAGACTATATTAAAATAAATACACAATATCTGCCTGGGAACCAGGAGACCATACTGGGCTGGCCCTCAGGGGAATACTCAGAAAAAGGAACTTGTAAATAGAAATAAAATTATGCAAATCCTACATGACAAAACCTATTAATTTTCAAAATATATAAGACTTTTTACAGCTCTACAGTAAAAGAACTAATCATCCAAATAGAGTGGAGTGGGGGTGGAGTAACAGTTCAGGAAGCATGTAAGTGGCCAGGATATGTGGCAGGCCTTCATTTTCATGCTCTCCATCACATAAAACCACTAAAAATAGACAAAGTATGAAAATAACATGCAAATAGAACCTGACAAATAAAAAATGTTTATCTCATCAAGAAAAAAAGAAATAGGTATTACCTCAAGATAAATCTATCAAGATAACAACTGAAACACAATGGAGAAAACAGACAAAATGGTAAGTGTTGGTGAAAATGAGACCTTTTGCACACCATAGACAGAAATGCAAAATTGTGCCCTTATTGCAGAAACTTTATAGAAATTAGTATATGGATTGCAAAGATACTCAAAAAGTTGAAAATGGCCACTTCTCTATGATTTAGAAGTTTCAGCTCCATATATTGTCAAAATTTCAGCAATTAGGCTTTTGAATAGAATAAACACATTTATATTACAACTCTGTTTATAATACCTAAAGTGTGGAAAGAGCAGACTAGTCTATGGGTATAACAATAGTTAAGAAACAACCTTCCTCAAAACCCAATAATATCACTTTAAGGTATATATCGAAAGGATGCTCATTTGTGCCACAAAGACATGTGTTCAACTATGTTCATAGCAGCATTGTTTGTCATAGCCAAAAACTGGAAACAACCTAAATGCCCTTAGACTGAAGAATGGATAAGGAAAATGTGGTACATTTACACAATGGAATACTACACATCAGAAAAAAAAACCCGACATCTTGAATTTTTCAGGCAAATGGATGGACCTAGAAAACAACATTTTGGATGAGATAACCCAGATACAGAAAGAAAATTATCACATGTACTCACTCATAAGTGATTTTTAAACATAAAGCAAAGAAAACCAACCCAAAAATGACAATCCCAATGACAATCCCAGAGAACCAATATAACAATGAGGACCCTAAGAGAGACTTACATAGTTCTAATCTACATGGGAAGTAGAAAAAGACAAGATCTCCTGAGTAAATTGGGAGCATGGGGACCTTGGGAGAGGGTTGAAGGGTAGTGGAGAGGTAGCGAGGGTAGCAGAGAAAAATGTAGAGCTCAATAAAAATAATAAATAAAAATGTCCTTTTATACATAACAATAGTTAAAAATTCCTTTATACTGTAAAATTTTTAATTCTTAGAAAAGTGGTGTGAAGTACATACCACTATGGATGAACTTTGAAATCCTTATACCAAGAGAATGAGCATACAACACAGTGAAATTCTTTTAAATTTCACTTACATTAGGTAAAATGTAATAGAAAATCATTATGTTCCTATAACCAAGCAGAGTTGGATAGTGATTGCCAAATACTGATGAATTGAAATAAATTATTAAAGAAGGCCAATAAGTTTTTGAGATCTGTCACAACATCATACCCACCAGTATGTTAGCCACTTACAAGCTTAAGAATACATACCTTGTTAAGTTTTCTTATTAAAATAAGATTTCTCCTGAAATAAACAATCTAATTTTAATAAAACAATTTATCAGCCTGTATTTTTCTAATCTTTACCAAACACAAACCCAGTGAGGTTGTTTACTACCACTTCAATTTAGTTTGCTTCAGTTGAAATTTAAAATATCAATTTTGTATTGATTTTCTTCTTTTGGATTGCCCTCTTCAGTACAGTTTTTAATCTTCGTCCTCTTTGTAGCCTGTTTTATGTGAGTAATATTGTCACATCTCATCCCTTAGGTTTCATGTCCATTCAAATATCATCAAACACATATTAACAAACCAGATCTCTATGAACACTGAACTCATGTATCTAGTGATTCACAAAAACTATCCAAACGGAGGCTCTCAATGAATTTCTATTAAACTATTGTTTCACTGTATCATGCACAAATATTTACCAACACTCCCACATTTTAGTTGACTAGTTCCAGTGACCCTAGTTGTTTCGCTTAAATATTTTAAGCCATTCACATGTCCTTTGTTCAAAATTCATATCAATCTACTGGTAAATTCCATTGATTTTTGTACCCATATTCATAATCGAAAATTTCTTCAGATGAAGAGAAAATAATTAATTAAAATATTAATTCTACTTTTGCATAGAATATAACAGAAAACCTGCCCTTAAAAGGAGAAAAATTCCGTGGGTGAATGAATATTTTCATTTTTACTTGGTTTTATTGATAGAGGGTAAATGTGCCAGGATATAGTTAATATTAATACTATGTGTAGCAGCAGGGAGCATGGCACTTTAACAGCTTCCAATAGCAAATATTGTGCTACAATTACATATTTGTGCGCTTGTTATTTTAGTTAATTATATACTCGATTAGACACCATGGAAGAATCTGTCAGTTATGGCTACAAATAAATGTTTATTTTTGTACCTCAACATTTTATAACATATTAAATGAACAGGAACTGAGAAAATTTAACCATTAGCCTTTGTGCATCATCTAATGCTATATTTTTAATAGAATTTCTTGCTTGACAGGTTTAATAAACATAGTGCTTTAAGTACTTCAAAATTCACAAGACCCAGATATTCAGATATTTTTAAAAGTAATTATGTAGGAGTTTTAACTTCCACCTGACAAATGCTTTGAACACAATTACTTTAAAAATAAAAATGTTGCATAAGAATAAAAATTAATTAAAAAAATAACTTTTAGAACTACCAATAATCAAAGGAAAGTCAATATAGATCCTTTCATACATAAATGAAAGTTTAAAAAGTCACAAAATGATATTAATTATAAAAATATAATAGAACAATTATTACTAAAGAAAAGGAAATGTGTAATAGAAACTCTAAAGTCAGTTAATATTTGAATGTGCAACATAACTTCTTGTTGCAGTATATTCTCAAGTATATAAATGTGTGTATGTTTTATTTCACTTCTTTTAAGTTTCTGTTTCCTAACATTAGAAAAATGGTATGAAAATGACTTTTAATGAACAAACCATAATGTTACTTCTGAAAGAATTTTGCAAAATCACTATCTTCCCATGTGCCACCAAAATAGTATTATCTGTTCCTTGTTTCTGAGTACAAGTTGTCAAACAGAGACAACTGGTTTAAACTTACTTTCTAGTATCATAAGAACTTACCAGTGTTATTGTTCTATGTTTTACACTAAAGTATGTGGTGTCCTCAACACTAGAAGTTTACTATTTATTCTGGTAAGTAACAAAAGAAGCACAAGAGATTGTGTTGTCTGAGGATCTTCTGGCACTAGCAACTCATCAAGAATTAAACCAGATCTAGCACTGGAATTTTTGTTTGCTAAAGTAGCTATAGGTGTTTATAAAATGATTAACTTTCTTTTTCTGTTTTTTTTAACTTTCTCGCAAAGTTTAAAAGTCATTCACAATTTTGTTGTTGTTGTTCCTTAATTTAGCTTCTCTGCTGAGTGGTAGTACCATACCCTTTTAAGCCTAGCACTTGGAGGTAGACACAGGTATGACTCTGGTTGAGTTCAAGGTCAGCCTGGTCTACAGATTGAATTCTAGTCCTTCCAGAGCTACTATAGTGAGACTCTATTTTCAAGGAAGCATTAAAAAAAATTACTGTTTAAAGCCAGGGCAGTTGTGGCCCATGCCTTTAAATCCACACCTGGGTTGTTGGCAAAGATAGGTTGGTCTCTAAATTTGAGGCTGGTCTGGTTTATAGAATGTTTCAATGACATCCAGGGCTACACAGGGAAACCCTCTCTCACCAATCACAAAAGTCTCTAACAAATTAAGAAATGAGTTGAATATTCTCACTCTAATAAACACCATTTAAAAATGTGTTCTATTTCATTGTTATTTATTAGATGTGTTTTTAAATAAAGAGGAAAAACACAGCTAGCATGTCCACTACTCTCTTATTTATTTTGTGCTATGTTTTAGGACCTTAATAAAGTAATATGATCAAAAATAAAAAGCAGAATCATTTAGGAAGACAAGAAAAATGATCAGTAGTAATGACACCTGTAACTAAACCTGAAAATCTGAGTTGGAACTCCATTGGAAAGAGATAATCAATTTTAGCAAGCTGTACTCTTATCTCCACTTTCAACTCCTCACCTACATATAGATGGTAGATGGTACATCATAGATAGATAGATAGATAGATAGATAGATAGATAGATAGATAGATAGATGATAGATAGATAGACAGTAGTCAGATAAATATAGATAGAAGATAGATAGATAGATAGATGGATAGATAGATAGATAGATAGATAGATAGATAGATAGATAGATAGATAGATAGATAGACAGACAGACAGACGGACAGACAGTAGGTAGATAAAATAGGTAACAGATGATAGATAGATGGATACATACATGCATACATAGATATATAGATGATACAATCATACATACATATATACATACATACATAGTAGGTAGATAGCTAGATAGATAGTAGGTAGATAGATTGATGATAGATAGATAGATAGATAGATAGATAGATAGATAGATAGATAGATAGATGATAGAAGACATTCTGTAAAGCTAAGTAAATTAAGAGTGTGAGATACAATAATTGGACATAATGGGACTTCAGTTTTGCATATGATTTCTTCTTTTCTGTAGCATTTCAGTGTCAGGGACTCTTCCAAACACTCTTACATTGTTCAACTTATTGTTCTATGCCAATTTCATTTCTTCAAGGTGACTGTTCTTTTAATAGTTGCTACTTCATTTGTCTGTCATTCCCCAGTTTGATTTACTCATTGAATTTACTACATATCAATAGACCTACAATGTTATCAGACCTAAGATTTTATCTAAAACATTACAACTTTAAAATATGTTTAAAAATTTTACCTTTTTCCCCCAAGATGGTGAGTCAATGATTTTTCCTATCATCTATAACATAACATCATGACCAAGACAAATTACAAGAGAAAGTATTTGATTTGGGTCTTACAGTTGCAAACAGTGAGTGTCCATGACCATCACAGTCAGGAACATGTAGAAGGCAGGAAGACAGGCATGGAAGTGGAACCATAGCTAAGGGTTTTCATCTTGAGACACACCACAAACCTGAGACTCTGGCCATGGTGAAAACCTTTTGGAACTCTGAGTCTACCCTCTATTGTCACATATTCTCCAACAAACCCAGAACTCTTAATCCTTTCCAAACAGCTCTACCAATTGGGATAAAATAATCAAATACATGAATTAATAGGGGCCCTTTTCATATAAGACACCTATGATAACCTTGAATGAAAGACAGACTAAATGACTGTCAATGAACAGAATGCCAAAATGGCCATCAATGTATGGTTAGACTAACTTATAAAGGCAGAGAACCACCATCAAGCATTCCTTAGAGTTGGAAAGTTTTTCCAAAAATGAACTGAATCCTCTTGCTCCTAGTTATACCCAAGTGTCAGGTCGCATGAGGGCATCATCACAAAGAAAACATTTTACTTAACTCAAACTTTCAGATAAATGTAAATAATTTTGCAATGATGCCAAGAAAAAAACAGCAGTGTCTAGTGAGGGAATTCTGTTATTCCTGCAATCCCTGCAAGTCAGGAGACCAGTAACATCATTACTGAAAACATATTGCAATATAACTAAAAGAAGCCCCTTTTATTACTTATAATTAGTATTTTAAATTCAATACACACCATTTGGAAATAATATAGATGTAGATTTTATTCATCAACTTGCATAGTTTTTAAGGAAATATACAAGTGAAAAACTATTGGTGACAGCAAATGTAAAACTCATTCCCCATTAGCATTAAATTTCCCTGACTGCACTTTCAATGCAGTCCTATTAACACCTGAACTTTTCAGCACAAAATTATTTTCAGTGTTTGTAGGAGTAGTGATAAGAAATACTTTTAAGAGGATAATGTCCTATTTCCTTATAAGCCATTGATCCTCATTAAGAAAATTTTGTTGGTAATGCTCTTTTAGAATTGTCAAATAATAAGACACTAAACCTGATTTTATTATGGGCTATAATGAGTATTTTGAAGCTCACATTTATTTTTCATTTATATTTTAGATTCACATAAAATAACATCTTCTCCCTTTCCTTTCATCTCACCAAACCCTCCCATATAATCTTTGTTCCTTGTTTTTTAATTCATGGCCTCTATTTTCATTGACTATTCTTACGTGCATGTGTGTGTGTGTGTGTGTGTGTGTGTGTGTGTGTGTGTGTGTGTGTGTGTTGTATTTATATTACTGAATATAACCTGCTTAATCTGTATAAGATTAATCCTATGTGTGTTTTCAGGGCTGACCACTTGGTATTAGATACCTAGCCTGGGTGCTCTTTCATGGGGAAGACTGTATCTCTTATTTTCAACAATTCTTAATTGCATATAGTTCTTCATGTATATTTGAGGCCCCTGCTTGTTCCTCCCATCCATTTTGACATATCTATGTCCATACCTACTTGATATTTAGGCAGATAATGTTGATGATGCTTTATGAGTGTAGCTTCTTGCTTTACTAGAAAACAAAGACTGACAGCAAACTCCCTGATCTTCTGATCCTTTGAACCCTTTTCCACCCTTTTCCAGCAATGCTCTCTGAGCCTCAGGGCCAGCTTTGTAAGTGTATCCACTGGGACTGGGCTACAAGTTCTGAATATTGATTGGTTGTAGTGTGATATATTGGAGTCCATTGATCACAAAAGGTTTCTTTGATACTGGAGATAAAGCTGAGTGGTTAAGAGTGCTTGTTGTTCTTCAAGAGTACCCATGTTAAATTCCCAGCACCCACATGACAGTTTACAACTTTGCAACTTCAGTAATCGGGGATTCTATAACCTCTTCTGATCTCTGCATGTAGGCGTGCATGTGATGCAGAGGCGTACATGGAGGCACAATACACATACACATCAAGTAAAAGTTTCTTTAATCAGAGGAAAAACCTTTACTTATTGTGAGTTCAAGGTCAAGGATTTAGGTTGTTCTTAGGAATTATGCTGACTTTCTAAAGTGGTGGTGGTATGTTCTCCTTCAAGCTCCATGACTTCACTAGCCCTGGTAGTAGGCTAGATTTCGAGCACTAGCCATGATTTAATTCTTGCTGAACAGGTGTTCAGTACCGTTAGGAAATTGTTAGTTATAGCCAAGTTATATGTGGTTTCTTAAGGTAATCATGGTATATTGGTTATTGTTCTGATTCATAGGTATCATAACCGGGTAGGACTTTTGGTTTGGTTACTTCCTTCCTTTGAAAGATTGCATGATACCATTTGGTACTGTGAAATCTAGTCCTCAGGGAAGAGGCATTCGGGTCAGTTCCAATTCAGGGGTCACTTCATTCTGTGTCTGAAGTACATGGTGTCTTTATCAATAGAGTTATACCTTCCACCTATGGGAGTAACTTACAGCAGTAACAATGGACTGTATGTTTTGGGAGTTTTTAAACAAAACTGACCAAGAAATGGCTTCTCATGCCCAATGTTGGGGGTTTTGTCAGGTGGTCTTTGGCTCTTAGGGGAAGTTTTGTCAACATAGATAAAAACAATTCATTTAAATTAATAAGAATGTTCACTTATATACAGACTTAACATGTGCTATAATATATTTTTAGGTAAATAGCTTATAGTAAATTTTCTTTTTTTTTTTTAGTAAATTTTATTAAATTACAAAAGTTCCCATCTCCGCCCCCCCTCCCAACACCCTCCCACTCCCCCACCCCCCCCTCCTCCTCCCCCTCCATCCCCCAGGGCAGTCAGGGTTTCCTGCCCCGTGGGAAGCCCCAGTTCCCTCCCCCTCCCTCCAGGTCCAGGAAGGTGAGCGTCCAAACAGACTGGATCCCCAAAATCCAGCATATGCAGAGGAAACAGGTCCCAGTATCATAGTCAATGGCCCTTCAGAAATTCTTATCACTTTTTCAGACATTTGTTCTATTGTTTTGTCCATGTCTCTCCTTCTTTATATTATCCCTTCCCAACCTTTTCCTAATTGCCCCAGTAATATCACTTGTACCCTAATATTCCCTTCGTATTTGTTCCCTCACCCCCTAACCTAGCAGTGATTCTGTTTTACTTTTCTGATTTCTTCAGGAATTCTGAGATATGTATTTACATCTAAAAATTTGGAGCTGAAGTAGATTATTTAAGCAACACATTGTTTAAAAAGATTTTTTGATGACTTGAAATAATATATTTAGAAATATTCTTTTTTTAGTTACAAAGGCTTTCTTTTGTATGGCATTATCCACAGCTCTTGGCACAAAGAACATAGACAATGAATGAAGTCATATACATAACTTTAACAGCTCATACACATCGAATAGGAGCACATTTCCTTGCCATCTATATAAACTGAAATTTTAAACTCAATATCACAATAAATTTTATTCAAAAGTAGTATTAGAGTGTTCAAGGAGAATAGCCAGAATATATTACAAACATGCATGAACTTTTGAAATGACAAAAAACTACTAATTAACCAAAGAAGAACATAAAACAAATTGTTTAATAATAGTTTAATAATAAATAGTTTAAAAATAAATAAACAAATAATTTGATAATAAAACTCATCAGCATTTCCCTAAGGTTATTGTTAATTTTAATTTTTCTATTATTTATTATTAGGTAATATTTTGCTACTACTTTTATAGGAAGCCTTCAATTTTTTGGTACGTGAACATTTCAATAGAATTTTTCTAAAGTCAGTATTCCAACTGTAGTTGAATATACATGAATTTCTAGAATTGTCAATTCACATGCAGTTAATTAACATTCACTTTGAAAGCTCTCAAATTACAAGTTTAAGGAGTTTTATTCTCTTATTTACATTCATAAACCAATATTGTATGTATGTATTTGTTTGCCTCTTTTTATGACCAGCACTTTCATGTTCATGATATTGTTACTCTCTTCTCTACTGATGAATGAGAATAACACAGATTTTATACGATATAAACAGCATACCTTTATGTAATATATGGTCCTAGAGAATGAGAAGTGTATGTGATGCAGGCATCCAGCAAGGGACTGTGTGATGGATCATCACGGTGTGGAAGGTTAAATGACGACGTGCACCATCTGTGATGGCAAGTGTTACTGTCAATATGACATAATTCAAAATCCCCTATGAGCCAGCCTCTAGGAATACCTGAAAAACTTATGTAGTTTATGAAAGCCCCTTGATGCACCTTTGAAGAATTATCATCTTGATTGTGTTAACTGAGTTGAGAAGACCTACACTAATAGGGCAGGGCAGCATTGAGGTGCTTGGGCCATGTACTTAATAAAAATATGAGGCTTGCTAAACATGAGCATGCCTTACTCTCGTCTTCCTGACTGTAGGTTCAATGAGACTAATGTCTTCAAATTCTAGCTGCCAAAACTGCCCTGGAATATTATTTGTACCCATAAACAATAAGTCAAAATACAGAGTTTTCCCTATAAGTTACTTTGCCAGGTATTTTGTTCCAGCTTCAAGGAAGATGACTCCTATGATGTCATAGAGAAAATATAAGCTGGTTTCACTTCAACAACTGCTTACTCTTTGCATATCCAGTTCACTCCTGGGATAATGGATGGCATACTCATAGGTACACTTCCATATATATCACACTGAGCAACACTGCTTCAATACTTACTGAATTTCCACAGGGGTAATTATAAAGTTTTCAAATCATAATACATTATAGATACTCCATCTGAAAAAAATAACTCTTCTTGGTAACACACTTGTTATAAGTACTATGTCCAATTTGCAGAAAAATGATGTTTTCATCAACTGGAGGATGAAGGAATATGTATTCTTCTAGCAAATGCCTGTTTCAACAAGTGATGCGATGCATAGCCTACCAAAGAGCTTTTATGGGTAAAGTGATCACAATTAATAATAGTTTTCTAGTCTTGTAAAGCTTAAGACATGTATGACTAAAATGAACAGGCTTGCGAATGAAAGACAAGTAGAAGGTATATTGAGTGAGTAGAATGTTAACATTCTAATGTCATTTGTGGCATTAGTGATTTATTTCGTTGACATAATATAGAATGAGATTCATTTATCATCTTAACCTACACATTCATCAAAAGTAATAAATCAAACCAAGCTTTAAGCTTCCTGTTACATATTTAAATTTTCTTTGAAGCAAATATATAGAAAATAGAATAATGATTGTGCTTCATTTAGCTTAAATATAAGTAAATAAAAGCAATATTTTCATAAAAACTTCTATTTAAATATTTCTATTTTTTCTTTTATTTATTTTAACCAAGAAAGATAAATTTTCTCTTCATCCCAAGTATTTAGTTTAATAAGACAAATTCTAGTAATATTTGTTCTTCAAAAATGATTGCATTTTTAAGACTGTTTTTATTGAGCTATATTTTTTCCTGCTCCCTTCCCTTCCTGTTCCTTCCCCTTCTACCCTCTCCCATGATCCCCTGCTCACAAATTACTGTAGAGATCTTTTCTTTTTCTACTTCCCATGTAGATTAGATCCATGTATGTCTCTCTTAGGGCCATCTTTTTTGTCTAAGTTCTCTGGAATTGTAAATTATAGGCTGGTTTTTCTTTGATTTATGTCTAAAAGCCACTTATGAGGGAGTTCATATTACAGATTGTCTTTCTGGATATGGGTTATCTCACACAATATGGTATTTTCTAGATTCATCCATTTGCCCACAAATTTTAAGATGTCATTTTTTTCTCCACAGTGTAGTACTCCATTGTACTTATCTGTTCTTTGGTGAAGGGGCATTTAAGTTGTTTCCAGGTTCTGGCTATGAAAAATAATGCTGATATGAAAATAATTGAGCACATGTCTGTAATCAGAGACTGCTCATTTATTCCTGACTACCCAGACCTGAATAATCAAACAGAAACTATATTAATTACAATGCTGCTTGACCACTGACTAAGGCATATTTCCACCTAGCTCTTATATCTTAAATTAACCTATTTCTATTTATTGGTGTATCAACACGAGGCTTTGTCTTGCTGGTAAGGGTCTGGTGTCTGTTTCCTTCTGCAGCTAAATGACATCTTTTTGGCTTTGCCCTCTCTCTCTCTCTCTCTCTCTCTCTCTCTCTCTCTCTCTCTCTCTCTCTTGCTCTCTCACTCTCTGAGAATATAGTTCAGGCTATATTCTGTCCTGCTATAGGAAACACATGATAACACATCATATTAATAGCATACAGAGGGGAATCCCACATTATCTCCTCTTTTCTATCTGAATAAAAAGAAAGTACAAGCTCAAGCAAGAATTAGAGTTACAATATTTAGTCTATTTGTATCTGGCAATATAATTATATGATATCTATTTTATCTTTGTGAATCCAATGTTTTATATCTACAAAACTTTCATCTTTATTTGGACAGAAAAGGGGAAATGGTGTGTTAAGTCTAATTATAAACTGATTGGCCCATTAGTTCAGGCTTCTTATTAACTCATAACTTTTGTTAGCCCATTATTCTTATCTATGTCAGCCATATAGTTTGGTACCTTATTCAGTGAGGCAGTCACATCTTACTTCTTCTGTGGCTGGAACAGGACTGCCAACTAGTCTTCCTTCTTCCCAGAATTTTCCTGTTCTCATTGACCGGCCTCTACTTCCTATCTGGTTGTCTATACTTCCTGCCTGGCTACTGACCAATCAGCACTTATTTAAAATATAATTGACAGAATACAGATTATTGTTCCACACCAAGAGCTAGCTAGAAATATGAGTAAGTTATTGGCCAAACAGTATTGCAATTACTATAGTTTCTGTGTGATTATATTAGGTCTGAACAGCTAGGAATAAATTAACAGCCTCTGACTACACATGTCTTGTGGGATAATTGAGCATCCTTTGAGTATAAAACCAAAATTCATATTGCTGGTTCTTGAGGTATGTTGTTTCCTAGTTTTCTGAGAAAATGCCATACTGATATTCAGAGTGACTGTACCAGTTTGCACTCCCAGCAGCAATGGAGGAGTGTTCCCTTTACCTCACATCCTCTCCAGCATAAGTTGTCATTAGTGTTTTTAATCTTGTTTTTGATCCATTCTTACAGGTGTAAGATGGAATCTCAGAGTTGTTTTGATTTGTGTTTTTTTGACAGCTAATGATGTTGAGCATTTTCTTAAGTGTCTTTCAGTCATTTTAGATTCCTCTGCTAAGAGTTCTCCGTTTAGGTCTGTACTCCATTTTTCTTTTTACTGAATAAATTATTCTTTTGATGACAAATTTTTTTAGTTCTTTGTATATTTGTAAATCATCCCTCTATCTGATATGGGGTTGGTAAACATATTTTCTCATTTTGTAGGCTGACATTCTCTGTGTTTGACTATGTCCTTTGCTTTACAGAAGTGTCTCAGTTTTAGGAGGTCCCATTTATCTTCAGCTAGAGACCATTGCTTAACCAATATTGGCTTCGCAGTTAACCATTTTTAAAAGTAGAACTTTTGGTACCTCTAAAGATTTTCTAGTTGCTTTATGTTCTTGTACAGCCTGAATGGCTGGTGACCTTTGTTCATAGTGCCTTATTATATCCTGCCCAGAATTATGAGTTTTGGGGACTTCAGGAATGTTAATCTGAGTGTTCCATTGCTGTATCAGGTCATAGCCCCATAATATGATCGCAATGTCAGCCACATAAGGCCTCAGCTTCCCTCTTTGACCTTCTGACCCAATACAGTCAACCCATCTCGTGCTTTGTCTAACTTGAGATATGGTTCCAATTTCTAGTAATTGAACATCTGCCTCTTGAAGAGGACAATTTTGATGCCAAGATTCTGGAGTAATGATACTCACATAAGCACCTGTGTCTATTAAACCAATAATGACAATGCCATGTATATGCACTTTTTGCTTTGTTTTTTGATCATTTATAGAAGTTTGCCAGAATATATGTTTCTTATTTCCTATTTGAAATTTTTACTTATCCTCCACGTTTATGCCATCGTTTAGAACAGTATGGTATTTTACAGAAAACTCTGAATTTTTCAATTTTCCTAGTGTGACATGTCCTCCACAGTTACTTGGGAATGACTGGGCCACTTTTTGCTTGGAGACCTGTAAAATGCCCCTCAATGAGTTTCCTGATGGTATCGGGTTGCCTTGTCTGTCTGTTGTTGATCTACATTCATTGGTCCAATATCAGACTTTGCCATACTTGACTGAAGGCCGAGGTCTCCTATTTTTACCATTTCCAAAGGAGATATTATTCCTAGAAATTCTTGCTCTACAATCGTTCTCAGATGTCCTATCCTACCACAATTAAAACATTTGGCAGTTTGATGTCTCCTCATTTCTTTGGAAATTGCTTCTCCTACCCAAGATTAACATTATAGTCAAATGTCTCAACATTCATTGTATGCAGAATCCATTCCTCCGTAGGTGCTGATCTAACCTTTAAAGATACAATTATTTTTTTGCCTTTTAAGTGTGCATTTTCAAAAGCTAAAGATTCAAAAATTATATGTCTAACATCTGGGTCTGTTATTCCTATTTGTACAGTCATACTTAATCTTTGTAAAAAGTCAGTAAATGGTTCTCTCTGTCCCTGTCTAACCCTGGTATATGATTCAAATTTTTTCCTAATTCTTGAATCTTGTACCAAGCATTTAAGCTGCTTTGTAGCATAGGGACAAATTTCTTCATCATAAAGAGCTTGGACATGTGGGTCAGCATTTGGGCCTTCACCAAGAATTTGATCCTGAGAAATCTCAAGGCCTTTTGCTTTTCCCTGTTGTTCCAAAATTTTGGCTTCCTCTCTGAAATAAATTCTAAACATCAAGAGAGGTCCATCATCCAGGCCTGCTGAAACTAACTGAAAAAAAAATCATGCACAGTTGCATTGACGTTAGAAGCCTGAGTCTTTATCATCTCCCTAACAAATGCAGAATGCAAGACATAAGTTGCAACAGCTTGCTTAATTTCTTTTAGATCGTTCATTCCTATAGGTATCCATCTACCTTCATTGGCTCCTTTTGAGCCTTTAGAAACTGATACTTTGTCAGAGTAAATTACAAGGTAGGAATCTAAAACCCTGGGTAAGCCATTTCTGACAGCCACTGGCAATTTTGCATCCTGTCCTTGTGCCTTCTTTCCCTGTTCATCAGCTCCAATAATTTCCTCAGTCATTTCAAATCTTTTTATTATTGTTTTTTGTAAAGCCTGAATCTCCTGGCCTATATATATTTCTAGTGATTTCATCAAGGCACTTAGTCTCTGGTCCTCAGACTGCACCTGTGATTCCAAGGTTTGAATTTTCTCCTTTAAAGATAACCTCTCTCCCTTGGGCTTTACTTGAATATCATGTAGATTGCCATCTTGGAGATACATTTTTTCTGTTAATTTATCATAACTTTTTGACAATTTTTGATTGTCAAATTCAATATTATAAATCCTTTCAAATAACTTCCTATTACCCTTAGATATGAATTCAATTTTGTCTGTCATAGTATTAACTTTCTCAGATAACCTCTGATTTTCGATGATTATTAATCCTGTCAACTAGTTGTTCATTAGTCTGTAAAGACTGTATTGTTCCTAAGAGTGCCATATTTTCCATAATGATAGAATATGGAGAAGAAAACTGAAACTTAGCAACCAATAAATTGAGGTATCCCCATAGTCATAAAAGCCTCACATAATACAATCCATAGTATTAGCAAAAAAGGTACTAAAGGTTGCGTTGGTAACGAAATCTGCCATATTACCTGTTATGTGATCCGGTAAACAGCAATCTTTATTGTCCAGCAAAAAGTGGTTGCCGAGGTGTGACGGTAAATAATGGAACCAGTGACAGGGATCGGTCCTGGACTGCTTTAGTTTTTGCCTTTGTACTGGTTAAATACTGAGAAATATGTGTTGCTTTACATATTACAAGCCAACAATTCCATACACAGAGAAAGAAACCCAGAATCTAAAGGCAGGGAGCAGAATCCAGGAGCTGTTCTAGTCACCACACAGCAAAGAATTGCCCGGCCCCCGGGAATTCAGAAGTTGTGCATACATGTGCTTGGGAAATTTCCAAGTCGCCACATGCAGCAAACTTCACTGTGCTGACAATTCTACAAAAAACCACTTAAGCAAAAGCAAGCCCCTCTGGGCCATGGAAGGACCAGGATGCTCAGCTGGTGGATGTGGAGTGTAAATGCAAGTGGGAACCAAGTGTTGAGGGGACTTAGTGATGAACGGACACTTTAAAGCAATCCCACACTAGCTCAGAATTGAGAAATAGATAGTTACTTATTTAGGGGTAAACTCACAAATCAGAATTCTCTGCTTGAATGGTAGACAGAGATATAATCCTGCAATCAAACAGTCAAAACGAGCTGGTGAAAAGGAGGAAGAAAGGAAAGGAAAGGGGCAGACGCAGATTCTATATCTGCATATATAGTATAAGATGCCATGCCCCAGTAGGCAGGTAACCACAAGCTACAAGCCTTCCTACAGCAGTGATATTTATCCAGAAAATTGTCCATTTCCTTTAAGTTTTTCAATTTTGTAGAGCACAGGATTTTGAAATATGACCTGATTATTCTCTGTATTTCCTCTCTGCCTATTGTTATGTCTCCCTTTTCATTTCTGATTTTGTTAATTTGGATATTTTCTCTCAGCCTTTATTTAGTTTGGATAAAGGTTTGTCTATTTTATTGATTATCTCAAAGAACCAAGTCTTTACCTCATTTAGTCTTTGTATTGTTTTCTTTGTTTCTATTATGCTGATTTCAGCTTTCAATTTGATTATTTCCTGCCATCTAATCATCCTGGATGAGTTTCGTTTTTTGTTGTTGTTGCTGTTGTTGTTGTTGTTGTTGTTGTTGTTGTTATAGAGTTTTCAGGTGTGCTGTTAACTCAGCAGTGTGGAATTTTTCCAGCTTTTTTATGTAGTCATTTAGTGAGCTTTCCTCTTAACACTGCTTTCATTGTTTCCTATAAATTTGGGTATGTTGAATGATAATTTTCACTGAACTTTAAGAAGTCTCTAATTTCTTCCATTATTTCTTCCTTGACTCATTGATGATTTAGATGAGCCTTGTTTAATTTCCATGGGTTTGTGGGCTTCCTAAAATTACTGTTGCCGTTGAATTCTAATTTTCAGCCATGGTGATCCAATTAGCTATGTGGGCTTATTCCAGACTTTTGTATATTTTGAAGATCAGACCTTTGTCTGATGAGGGGTTGGTGAAGATCTTCTCCTAGTCAGAAGGTAGCCTTTTTGTCTTACTGACAGTGTCCTTTGCTTTACAGAAGCTTCTCAGTTTCAGGAGGTCCCATTTATTCACTGATTCTCTTATTGTCTGTGCTACTGGGGTTCTACTTAGGAAGTGGTCTCCTGTGCCTATGTCTTGTAGACTACTTCCCACTTTCTCTTCTATCAGGTTCAAAGTGGTCAGATTAATGTTGAGGTCTTTAATCCATTTGGACTTGAGTTTTGTGCATGGTGATAGATATGGATCTACTTTCATTCTTCTACAGGTTGACATCCAGTTATGCCAGCACCATTTGTTAAAGATGCTTTCCTTCTTCCATTGTATACCTTTAGCTCCCTTGTCGAAAATCAGGTGTTCATAGGTTTGTGGGTTAATATCCGGGTCTTCTATTCGATTCCATAGGTCAACTTCTGTATCTGTTGAGGTTTGCTTTCTTACCTAGTATGTGATTAATTTTTGAGAAGTTTCAATGAGGTGCTGAGAAGAAGGTACATTTTTTTATGTTTAGATGGAATGTTCTATAGATATCTGTTAAGTTCCTTTGAGTCATAACATCTATTAGTTTCCTTATTACTCTGTTAATTTTCTGTCTGGCAGGTCTTTCCAGTGGTGAAAGTAGGGTGTTGATGTCTTCCACTATTAATGTGTGTTGTTTAATGTGTGATTTAAGCTTTAGTAGTGCTTTTTTAACACATAGGATGCCCTTGTATTTTGGGCATAAATGTTCATGATTGAGATTTCTTCTTGATGGATTTTTTTCCTTTAACTAATATGAAATGTTCTTCTTTGTCTCTTTTGATTGATTTTAGTTTGAGTTCTAGTTTGCTAGATATTAGAACAGCTACACCAGCTTTCTTCTTAGGTTCATTTGATTGGAAAATTTTATCCCAACCCTTTACTTTGAGGTAATGTCTGTCTTTGAGGTTGAGGTATTCTTGTATGCAGAATAAGAACGGATTCTGTTTTCTTATCCAATCTGCTTGCCTGTGTCTTTTATAGGTGAGTTGAGTCCATTTATATTCAGGAACATTAATGACCAGTAAATACTAGTTACTTTTATTTTAGGTTTTTATTGTTAGTGATGTTATTATATGTGTTTTCCCCTTCTTTGGGATTTGCTGCTGTGTGATCATATATTGCTTGTGGTTTTGTAGTTGAAGTCAATTTCCTTGGGTTGAAGTTTTTCTTCTAGTAATTTGCATGGGGTTGGGTTTGTGGCTGGGTATTGGCTCAATTTGGTTTTGTCATAAAATATCTTGTTTTGTCCATTTATGGTGATTGAACATTTTGCTGGATATAAAGTCTGGACTGGCATCTGTGGTCTCTTAATGTGTGCATAACAGTTGACCAGGACCTTCATGATTCCATTGAGAAGTCAGGTGTAATTTTGATAGATTGTCCTTTATATGATAATTGGCCCTTTTCCTTTGCAGCTTTTAAGATTCTTTCTTTATTCTGTGTGATCAGTATTTTGATTAAAATGTGATAAAGGGACTTTTTTGATCCAGTCTATTTGCTGTTCTGTAAGCTTCTTGTATCTTCATATGCATATTTTTCTTTAGGTTGGGAAAGTTTTCTTCTATGATTTGGGTTGAATTTATTTTCTGTGCTTTTAACCTGGACTTCTCTTTCTTCTATCCCTATTATTCTTAGGTATTTAGTCCTTTCATGTGTCCCATATTTCCTGGATATTTTGTGTTCAGCTTTTGTTATATTTAATGTTATATTTAATTATTTTATAAATAATGATGAGTCTATTTCCTCCATTGTATCTTCAGCATGTGAGATTCTCTCTTCTACCTTTTGTATACTGCTGTTTATGCTTGCATTTGTGGTTCTTGATCATTTTATCATAATTTCCTTTTCTATAATTCCCTGTTTGTGTTTTCTTTATTGTCTCTATTTTGGTTATAAAGCCTTGAATTGTTTCTCTCATTTGTTTGATTGCTTTTTCTTGGTTTTCTTTAAGGTATTTGTTGATGTCTTCCAGTTTTCTGTTCGTCTGTCCTCCATTTCATTGAGGGAATTTTTCATTTTCCCTTTAAGGGGCCTCAAACATTGTCCTAAAGTTACTTTTAGGTCATTTTCTTCTGCTTCATCTCTATTGGGGTGTTCAAGTCTTGCTATTTTAGAGACACTAGTTTTTGCTAGTGTCTTCTTGCCCTTTGTAGTGTTGAGTGTCTTTTTATCTTGTCTACCCATCTTTTCCTCTAATTGATGTAGTTGGAGCTGTGTCTCTGGTGACCAATCTTTCAGGTGCCAGTGGATCCAAAACTCAGATGGTTGCTACTCATGGTGTAGTCAGGACTATGGTTTCAGTCATCTCAGAGGTCACTTAGTGTTCCCTAAGGTCACTTCGGGGTCTGAAATCACATGGGTCATTCAGGCCTGCTCCCAAAGAGGCCACTGGCTAGGACCTGTTTCATGAAGGTTCCTGGCCTGGGTCAGTCCGCAAAGGTCTCTGACTTGGGCCTGCTCCCTCAGTGTTTGCTCCCCTGTACCTGCTCCTGTGGAATTCACTGCATTGGGCCTTCTCCAGGGCAGATCGCTGGCTCAGGTCTTTTCCTGCGGATGTCCCTGACTTGTCCCTGCTCCTACAGAGGTCCATGGTTTCTGCCTTGTCCTGCACAGGTCTCTGAAGCAGGCATGCTCCCTTGGCAATTATTCCCTCATAACTACTCCATGGAGGTTGCTAGCAAGGGTCTGCCCTGGCAGAGGAAGCTTTCTTGGACCTGCTCCAGCAGAGGTCGCTGCCCAGGACCTGTGCCCTTGGAAGTCTCTGACTGGGACAGAGTCTCATAGAAGTCTCTGGCTTGTGCCTTCTCCCTTGTGGTTGTTCCCTTGTACCTGCTCCCGTGGAAGACACTACATCGGTCCTGCTCCAGTGGTGATCACTGGCTCACACCTGTTCGCTCAGATATCCCTGGTTTGACCTTGCTCCCACAGAGGTTCCTAGCTTGAGCCGGGTCCTACAGATGTCTCTGACTTAGACCTACTCCTGTGGAGGTCCTTTGCAAGGGCCTGTTCTGGCAAGGGTAGCTGACTCAGGCCTACACCCATGGAGGTCCCTAGTTTGGACCTGGTCCAAAGAGGTCTATTAAGGATGCATTTTTTTAAATCTCCTGGTTAAAAAAGACAGATTTTTAAATAATATCCAACTGACCATGATTTAATAAGTTAATATTAACAAATGTCAAATGTACAAACATAAACATTCACATTCATGCTCATACAGTTATGCACACAAGAGTAGATACAACAAAGAGATGTGCAATTAAATATAAATAGATTTGACTGAAATTTTCCTTTTAAGGTTCCTAAATGATCCATTTTAGCACTAGAATGGTTCAATGAGCAGATCTCATCAGTGCAGAGACAATAAAATGTATTAGGACAGCAGTTTCTGGACAACTAGTCAGAATTTATGACATTTATGCCAACTACTAAAGACGTGAATGAATAAGTAACAAATATAGGTTGCAAGGATAAATTGGGCACAGCAGAGGGTACGTAGAGGTGAACCCGTCAAAAGCAGTTAGAGAAAAATATGAAGACCACGTAGATTTTATAACAGATTAAAGAACTATATTTTACATGTATGAGCATTTTGTCAATGTGTGTGATTATATATCATCTGTATTCCTGACACCCTCAGAGTCCAGAATAAGGTGTTGGATCCACTGGAACTATAGTTATTGTGATCTGCTGTGTGGGTGCTGGGAGCCAAACCTGAGACAAAAGAGCAAAAGAGTAAGTACTCCTAACTGCTGAGCCATCTCTCCATCCCTTACAAGAAATTATTTTTTATTCCTGAATTAATTAAAATATGACAAAATAGCAATATTCTGAGAAAGAAATGATCCAATGTAAAATTAAAGGCATTAAGCCCTTCTCCCAATCACCCTTTGCCATCAATGACAGAGAGAGCTGACCCTGTCTCTCATAAGATGAATTATTTGTGAGAGCAGACCCTTCTCCTTGCCTGGGCAACACAGTAGAGCTAACCCTGCTTAGGGAGCAGGTGAGCTTACCCCAAGAATGTTAACATCACCCTTTATCTGCCATATGGTAGTGAGAGTAAGGAGAAGATGTCCTGATTTCCCCACACACACACTACCCATCACCACCTATAGCAGGTAGGAGAACTTCCCCTGAGGTCCTGGGAACTAGTAAATTGTCCTAACAACTCACCAGCTGCAGCATTGGGAGAGAAGGCCCTGCACATCCTCTTAGCAACACCATAGAGCTGGCATTGCTGTTGGGGTAGAGGTGAGCCAGGCCTGAGGGTACCCCACTATGCATCTGTCATACAGTAGCATGGCCTGGGGAGAGATGTTTCCCCTTATCCCTTGACTCTCATTACCTACAACAGGCAAGAGAACTGATCCTGGGTCATGGGAATGGAAGAGCTGCCCCTGCCCCTCACCTACTGCAGCACTCAGAGATCAGGCCCTGTACCTTGCCTGGCCAGCATAGTAGTGCTGACCCTGCTGGTGGGGGCACTTCCACCACCCTGAGTAGCTGAATTCAATCCACCTTCACAGACTGACAACCAGGTCTTGCACTCCCTTGCTTGTTTTGGGAGAGTACTACAGTTCCGTGCCAATATTAAATCAATGCAGTCAGAGGGCTGACAGCCCCACTTCTGATTCTGTTTCCACAGGTGAGCCTGCCCTGAGGTTCTGAGAGTGGAAGAACTGGCCTAGCACTCACCATCTTCCATGTGACAGTGAGGCAAAGGAAAGAAGCCCTCTCCCTTATCCCACAGCCCCTTGCCTCCTGCAACAGGCAAGAGCGTTGACCATGTCCCTCATCAAATGCGGTACTCATGAGAACTGGCCCTACACCTCACCTGTTGATGGGGACATGGGTAAACTGGTCTGAAGGAAATGAGCGCAGAAGATCTGGCCTTGCTGTGTGAGCTAGTCAGGGAGGCGATGGAGAGCTCACCCTTGTGTTGAGGTGAGGAAGAACTGGCAATCTGACCAATCCAGCAACTCCCTAAACCTACGACCAGAGTTCTAAGCTGGTCCATTCCATCATTCACCCCATCTATGATCTACTGGAACATGTAAAGGAGCCAACCTTGCAAACCCAAAGTTACAGGATCTACATGACACAGGACAACAACAAAATATCCAAGAGGAGTCCCAGTAAGGGTCCAGGGTCTACGGTGCAGCAAAAACCAGAGGCCTAGAACCAGACCAGTGATTCGTTGGAATGAACACTTCCAAGTAACGATAGATGAGCTAAAGAGTATACTGTGTGACTCGCTGTGTCACGCTACAGCTTCCACAAGATCTTTCTTTTTTTTAAATTTTTTTCTCTTTTCTTTTAAATTTTATTTTGTTTTATCCTGGAAAGAGATTGCAAGGGCAGAGAGAAGAATGAAAGGGATGGGGAGATGAGGGGATGCAAACACAGGATGTGAAGTCCAGAGAATCAATTTTAAAAAGTTTAATTAGAAATAAAGATATTAATCTAGCAATATAATCCAGAAAGAAAAGGTTGCTGAGAAACCTCAATAAATTTGGGAAAGAAATTAGGCTCTTTTTAAGATATATATATATATATATATATATATATATATATATATGTAATACAGAATTTTAGACTTTAAAATTGATAGGTATAGTCACAAAACAGACAGTAAGTTCACAACACACCTTTTTCCATAGACAAACCCAAAGCATATTTGCTTTTTACCTCCCAAGTTTAGCGTTATGACCACATAGTTCATGAAACAAAACACATTTTAGGAATGTGAATTCTTTAATGTTCCCATGTTTAAGACAATTAATTTGTTAGATGTCAGTTCATTTCTATTAAGTGTGTCTAATGCCAAGGTATTTTAGATTCAGGGAAATGAAATGAGAATCGTAAAATAAAAATTGGGTTGCAGATAGACACACACTAACCCTTTGAGTTATATTCTCCCATTATTTCTTGGCTATTTTTACCTCTTGAAAGCATGTTTATGTAGCTGACAATGAGAAGCAATGTCAGAAGTGAAACAGAGGTAGTGCTCATGGGACAGGGCATCCATGAGGTGCGGACACAAAGAATCAGAAAACATTTTTGTTCTGATCTGCTTGACCTGGATGCTTTATGCCTCACTGACCAGTTACATTTGTTTCTGGAGTTACTGGAATTTAATATAATGGCTGAGAAAATTTGAATGACTCTTAAATTTACTGATAATTTTGGAAAACGTTAAACTAGTCCAAGAACAGCTTAGCCTAGAATGCTTCAGTGATTTTTAATGTACAATGTACTTTTAAGATTTTTTTTTTCAGATATAAATTGTCTGTCTTACTTTTACAGAAATTGTATTCACAGTGAAAGATCAGACTCGGTGCAAAAAATGTTTTGCTTATAAATTTTGATTAGGAGAACATAACTGAAGGAATTGTTAAAATGTGCTTTTAAATGTAAGTGCATAATTTCCATATATACCTTGAAATATGTATTGGCTCATTAAATGTACCCAGTAAGCTATGGAATGTGTTAGATAATTAACAAATATATAACAGTTTTGATTTTTACAGCCTGCTTTATTAAACTTCTTATCAGTGTTGAACAGATGGTTCATAACTACAAAAAATATTTTTAAATATGACTGCTATATATGGGTTATATTTGAAAAATATTGTTCAGTGAAGCATCTACAGATGTGATTTAATGCATGGAACATGACCCCAAAGTTATGGCATTTTTCTGGTATAAGATAAAATGCCACTTAACTGATACATAATATTGTAGAACTTTGAGAGAGGGAATAAGCAAGGAATTACAGACAGCTATAATCAAGTGCCATTTGAGGGGTAGTATGAAACCTGATACAGCAGAAGCTTCCTAAAATATATACAGATGTGAAGGTAATCTAAATAAAATCTTTAAATAATGGGGGAAACAGAACCTGAGCTGGATATGTCTTGTCATTAAATCAAGCCTCCAGTATTGGGAATGAGTTACATATAATTCAGTTGTTGGAAGAATGGGGTCACAAGGAAATACCAAATAACCCTGGCTAGAGCTAAGACTGTAGGTTGTTCTGAACAAACTGACAGAAAGACCCAGTCATTGAACATGGAAAAATCAAGCTGCTGCCTACATACAAGATGCAGCCCTATGTGCTAGCGTGTTTTCTACAGAGAAGTATTGTGCATGTTACTAAAGGCGAAACATAAACACCAAACCAACTACAAACCTTTTGATGCACAGTGATGCCCTATATGCTATTGAAATGGTGGCACAAAGCTTGTGGGAGTAGTCAATCAATATGCAATGTCCTTGATGCCCACTCCACAAGATACAATCCGTACCAGACACTTCATGGCCGACTAAGAACCTGAGACTAAACAGGGCAAGGACTCAAGGTGAAGTCAAATGCAAGGGTTAAACTACAGGAACGCAACAGTAAAACAATGACTTTCTACTATACTCCCAGATCAACGCTACCCTCAGCCATCATCAGGGAAGCTTCCTTCTGCAGCAGATGGGAACAAATAGAGAGATTCACAGAGATGAGAAATCTTGAAACAGTTTTAAAACGGATGTTTTTTTTTGTTTTTTTTTGTTTTTTTTTGTTTTTTTTTATCAAATCATCCCTAAGGGCACAAAAATGAAGTAGAAAGGATGTAATCCCCAGAAAGAATGGAGGACGCTGAGGAGACAAGGATCTCTCTATCAACAGGATATAAGCACATATAAAATTACAGGGATTGAGGCAACATTCACAGGGCTCTCATGTGTCTACTCCAGGTAGTATCGTAGAGCTGAAAGGAGAAGTAAACATATACCGCCATCCCTGACTCAGAACCTATCTCCAATTGATATCCACATGCAAATGAAAACTTAGTTTTCTCTGAGGAAGTGTTGCTGGAGAAATAAACTGTTCTTCAGGGTAGGTTGCACGCTCAGCACTAGACAGAAAGCAGAAAATGAACACAACTCTATCTTTGAAGGTTCCTTGTCTCATAATGATGTGTAAGAACTTTTTTTAAAATTATCTTATTTTAATTTAATTTTATTTATACAATTTGTTATTTTCCCTTTTGACCCTTAGTTCCTTTGAGTATATATGATGGCGTATAGTTTAGTGTTTTTATGGGATTTGTGATTGTTCAAAAAATTGGGTTTTCGTAACTAGATCTGTTTCTTGTGTCTTCTCTTGTATTCTTTTCCTTCTGGTTGTCTGTTTTGTCCAATTTCAATGCATTTTTTTATTATTTTAATTATCTTTTACAATCCTGTTTGTTTCCTAGCAAGAGACAGAGAAAGGTTCTTCAGGATTGGAGAGAAGATGGAGAGGAACTGGGAGAAACAGTGGGAAGGAAAACAATCAGGACGAAATATTGAATACAAATATAATTTCAGTAAAGATAATCTTAAGAAAATTATTTATGCATAAAATAATTTAGTACTCAAATATCATTGAGAGATAAATAATTTGATTAATTTTTGTTGGCGTTTCACATGTAAAAATATCTGTTCTCATTGCCTTTTGATTGCATTCTGAATCCTTTTTTATTAAATGGCTTGAACTTTTATATTATTTTAGAAATTTATATAATTAAAATAAAATAGCTAATTTTCATAATGAGAGTTACTGCTTTAAAGGTCTCAAATTGCAGTAAGAATGCACACACATATACTAATTAAGCATCAGGAAAATTTGGATTCAGGACTGAGAATGAGAGGAAACAAATAATTTTTTATTTTACGTAAATTAATTTATTAAAGTGATATATTTACATTTGGCAACTTGTTTATGAAACAAATATAATGAAGATAATGACTTTCACTGTGAAAGTCAAATTTTTAGTTGGTAGCCTAATACTAGACACACTGGAAGAATGAATGTGAACATGAATCCATGGTGACAAAGATAATATGTATGTTATGAGGAAGTCCTTTATTTTGTTTGCTAAATAAATACAAGTTAATTAAAATAAAATAAAAACTTAGCACATTTTCTCAGGGATAGAAGCGGCCTTTAAGAAGCCAGTGAGCTGTATCTCCCACTGCCCAAGCTTTGGGGGAATAGTTGGCTACATCTCTATAGGTCAGAACAATGGAACAGAGGAGCAGACAGACACAGAACTAAGAGGAAGTCAGTTTCAAGTTACTCTGTCCCTCTCTGCCATTTTCCCTTTCTAGCCTTCCTTCATTCCCCCTCCCTCAAGTTTGCTCTTTCTAATAGCTGTCTGAAAACCCAATGTTGCTTAGCCCAGAAGAGGATATTAATATATAAACAACTGAAGTTGACACTCTAACAAAACATTCTAAAAGAGAAGCATGGGATCATTCATGAAAATAATAGTAACTACAATGTATTTATGCAAAAAGTGTATTTTTATATATCAGAAAAAAATAAATTACATAAGAAACAATAACATTTATAATGGAACAAAAATTATTAAATACATAGGAATAAATTTAACAACACTGTGGTCTCTAGAGTGAAATGTTTAAACACAAAGAGGAGAAATTAAAGAAGGTGACTAGAGTATTCATCCCATAAGGGTGAACTAATAACTCAGTTTTGTCTCAAAAGGAGAGTTATGTTTATCTTCTTGTGTGAAGGATGGATGAATTTTGCTGCAAAATATCAAAGGCTTGTATTGAAATCTTCCTATTAGAGGCCTCATAATGCCTCCAAACAACCTCACTGACTTCTAAAATTTAAATATCAAAGACTATGGATCCAATGTAGCAGAGAAGTTAGCTTAGATCACACAGGGGCATTCTTGCTCTGAGTCCCAATATAATTTATGTAGTGATAGTTTTATTATTTAGTCTTTGAAAATGTATACATGTATGTAATGCATTTTAACTATATCTACCTCCACTCACTATCTCCAACTCCTCCAACCCCAAGTATATCTACCTACATATTCACAAATTAAAATAAAACAACTTATTAAACTCAATTACTGTCCATTGCACATTATTCCTTAATAAACCATAAAATGTCAGTATTTTCTCTCTTAGGTATGAACCCCTTCTCACTGCATTCAAGAATTGTTTCTTTTATGTTCAATATTAGTTTTATAATTTTCAACATGTATAATTTATTTATATCCCTTCTACCCCTCCACATCCAGTCCAATTCTTCCCTCATCCTCTCATTCTCTTTCAAATTCAAGACATCTTCTTTAATTATTTTTTGCAAACATACACATATTTATAAATCCCCAGTTTCCGTTCAGTGTTGCCCACATGTATATGTGTTTAAGAATGACCATTTCAGAGCAGATAACCTCTTGGGAGGCTTGTACTTGGAGAAAACTGATTCTCCCTCTTTCAACACCTCACTTAGTGGTGGGTTCCTGTAGAATTTCACCATATGGATTGGCATCTCAATTGATATTTTCATTTTGCAAGTCTATTATTTTTTGCCAAGCATAGACTTGAGATTTTATGACTATAACTTCCATGTCATATATGGAAGTCACTATCTCTTGCCTCAGATATCCTGGTCTTTAGAGTCCTACACGTAGGTGGAAATCTTCCCATTAGCAGTAGGGAAACATATCACTGGAAGTAGAGAACCTGCTCCCACTGGGATGATTTCTATTGTAAATGAGGCAAAATCCTGGTAGACTCACTTATATGCTCTAAAATATGTAGGATTCTTATATTATGTAGTGAAGAATTGAACATATCCTTCCAGAGGATAAAAACTCCCTTGATCATCTCTCTACAGTATAAATCCCGAAAAAAAAAACGTGGTGTCTCTCCATGTAACTTCAGCCCCTCAAGAATGGAGAAGGGGAGCAGCAATAGTATCTGTCAAAGGATAAGTGATGAGTGTTCCAACCCAGCCAACTGTAGTGAAGGCCTAGTGTTTCCCTTCCTGTTCTGTTAGTACATTTAGAAAGTGAACATATGCTTAGGTCTTTTGGGGAAGGAACTGTGTTTCAATGAACATACAAATTCAAAAACTCAATTCACCTGGAAACACCCCCACTTTTTTTAACCTGGGTACTCTGTGAAAAAGGAAAAAAACAATGATCTGCCCAATGCTTTTTTAGGTGATAATAATAACAGCATGGAAATAGCTGATAGGAATTCTCCAACAGAACAGAAGAACTTATAATAAAAACAAGAAGAGTCAACAAAGATGGAATCAAAAAAACTTGAAAACTAAAATTAAACAAGTGGTGCTATCCTTAGCCTGTTAGAATTTTTTGCAAAACAAGAGAAAAATGAATACTCAATAAAAGAAAAGGCAAAAACAGGAAATTACTAATTAGTGAATATAGAGACGCAAACAGTAAAATATGTTCATCTTTTCTACTCATTAAAGTATAAAATTAGAATACATATTTTCAATCATAATTTAAAAAGGTAAAATTAAATAATTGTCTCAGACTTATACATGATTATCTGCTAGTTGTCCAGATTGCTAATATATAATACTAATAATATATAATTAGATTGCTAATATATAATATATAATATCACTGAATATCTCCTCAGATAACTAAGAAAATTTTCATGAAGATTTATTTCTATGCTTGTTAAGAAATATGATAAAGAAATTTGAAAAATAGACAACCCAAATATTTGCCAAAAAGTACCTGAATTAATAATTTACTGCCATTCAAAACAGAGTTTGAAAAATGGTAATATAGTTTCTAGAACATAACAATAAATGAACAAAGAGGGACGATATTACAATTTACTGAAAGAAGCTTCAAGCATGTTCCTAATATGGAGATTAAGTAAGTAGATTTTATCTTGTGAGTCATGTTGTGTGGACCATGTCTGAGCAGACAGACAAATGTTTTATCTTAAGTAGTAAATTATACAGCATAAGTTATTTTTCTAGAGACTGACCTCTTTGTAAGGCATAATGGGCAACACGGGATATGCCTTTACTATAAAATTTAAATTAAATATTAAAAACAATTGAATTTGTTTCCATATATAAAAGTTATAACTGCCATTTTAAAAATGTAACAATGGCAAAATGATCCCTTTTTTATAAACATAAGTTAATGCACACATATATTATAACATGTAACATTTTTATTTTCAAAACATGTAGCAAATGGGTGGTTTTTAATGCCCACACACACATATATGTATATGTGTATATGTAACCTCAACTTTTATATAGGAATGCAATATTTGAAAATATTAAAGATATATAGGAAACTTAAAGACTTCCTTTCAATCTTCTCACTAAAGATAAACTATCTCTTTTACATGCAAAGTAAGACAAACACTCTGAAGCACGCATTCAGCTTTTAAGTTCATAGTGATGGAGCTCACTAGAAAACCTAGCTCTAAGAATTTACTTCAGTTATTCCACTGACAAGAACAATATCAGCCACCTCCATCTCTGAGGATAGAACCATTACTTTTTCTCAGAAACCAGTTTATCTCTTTTAAAAAACCAATCTCTCTTCATTACTGACACCTGAACATGTTGTCTATTTAGCCAATTTTCTAGGCCAAGAAAAACAACAGTGCCACAGTGCACTCTAAATCTCCGGACCCCAGAAGATTATATCAAATAGATGAGGTCTAGAAGTGAGGCTTTCCAGGGAGTAGTAAGAGCCATTTTGCCTTGAAGGTGTTTCAGCTTTTAAAACTAAGTGATGTGAACTTCCTTGGAATGCTCTGTTACTGAAGATTAGGTAAGATCCATTCTCTCTAAAGGCCGATGATTGCTTTTATTTGGGGAGGAGATCATAATTCAAGCTTGACAATGTATTACTATTATTACTTTCAATGAGACAGTGAAGCTTTTAAAAACTGAACATTCTATTTTCCTTGCCCTAGGATAAGTAATGGAGTTGATTACAGAACGCCAACTTTAGTAAACATTTTTACGAAAGAAGACCTAGAAAGACAGTTGACAGGTACATGCTGACCTTCAGTGGTATCTTTATTCCTTGCCTCAAATGATTAATATTTTTAGCTCTGTTTTTCTTTTCACAAAGAAGTCCTCCTACGCATTCCATGAGTTTATTGCAACCCCACAACCCCAACTGTTTCTTGAAGTTGAAGACATTTTAGAAATTGACTTTTAGGTAAATCCTTTCTTGTTCTAAGAGTTGAAATGGTTTTTATTTGTACAAACTTCCCTAGAATTTAAATTCTCTTTCTAATTTTAAATCTTAAAATTATATATTATCCCACTAATATAATATATGCCACACTATCAAGCAGAAACTGTAAATGTTTCATGATGAAAACAGTTAAAAATAAAAGAAAAATAAATCTAATCTTCCTTATATATGAACACTAAAGTTATTTTTATTTTCATTAATAATTTTGCAGAAGAAAATAAAATAAACTTCAAATGCATAGTTTCTTGCAAATATTAGTTATTTCATATTATGAATACAGATTAATATTATTCATTTGTATCCTATAAGATGTGGAATACCCCTCTGTATGCTGTGAATATGTTCCTTGCCATTGGTTAATAAAGACGATGCTTTGGCCTATGGCAGGGCAGAATATATCCAGGTGAGATTTCTGAACAAAGACAGAGAGTAGGTGGAGTCAAAGAGATGCGATGTAGCTGCCGAAGGAGAAAGATACTTCAAAACTTACTGGTAGGCCACAGAATTGTGGTGATACATAGATTAATAGAAATGAGTTAATTTAAGATATAAGAGCTAGCTAGGCATATGCCTGAGTCATTGGCCAAACAGTGTTGTAATTAATATAGTTTCTGTGTGATGATGTAGGTCTGGGCAGCCAGGAAACAAAGCAGAGTCTCCACCTACACCTATATATCCCTAGATATTAAACAGTTCATAGATAAACTAATAAGCTTTTTATAGAGTCTGCAAATGTCTTCAGGACATATACTATTATGTATTAAAGCTAGTTTAAACTTCATTTTTGTATTTAAGCACATCTTAAACTGTTTTTCTTATATTTTTAAAATTATTATATGAGTTTGTAGCAGGAAAAAGTACATTCTAACCATGCCTTGTGATAATAATCAGAATAATTAATGAATAATATATTTGAATTTATTTTATTTAGATATCCTACTCCAATTTTGTTACATATGACACTGTTTTGAAGCTGTTTGCAATTCAGTGAGTTAACACATAAAAAGTTACATGAGGTGTCAGAACACAAGCTTTAAAATCAAATGCATTTCATCATACTATATATAAATATAAATTTTACATATATTTTTATGTTGTATTTATTATGCCTTGAGATTCAGCTTCTGGCTGTCCTTGCTGGTTCATATTAGACAATTTGCTTCAGTTTCTATAGGGTTCAGATTCTTTGTTGGCAAAGCAGATATTCTATTTATATGATATTTTGATATCTTTCATGTTTTGTGTCATTTTCCATTTTTCTTTGTGGCATCTGAATTGCTACTCTGCAGGTTTCTTGCAGGCCATGGTATTCTGAAAGCATTTCTTTAGGATGTTTCTTCTGATTGTGTCCTCTTACAAAACAAAAAACAACAACAAAAAAAAACTGCTTTTACTTTAGTTCTGCACCGAACAATACCCTAAAGGGAGCATGTGTGCATGGACAAATCACAGTCAGATGCTAGGACATTCTACCTCGATAAAGTACCACAAATCATTATTCATGCTCACTGTCCTTATTGATCACAGCAAAGAGGCTGAAGAAAATCACTGGTTTGAGAACTGTGATGTAAACTAATCTCTTATTTCTACAACCTAAATACAATAATGCTTAGGAATCTGCCCATTTTTTCAAACCTGTTTCTAAATTTTTTCTTAATTTATAATCACATTCCATGAAATATTCTTAAATAATTTAAATTTGCTATATATTGCTTATAATTCCAAATAGCTCTTCTGTAGTAAAATTCAAAATTAAATAATCTACCTCTATTTTTTGCACGCAAAAGCTGCATTGTGCATAATTTAGCGACAGTATTTGATAAAAACAATTTTTGCATAATGAAGTTTTTTTATTTATTGAAAACAGTTTCTTCATGAAAATATATTTGATCAGCATGGCTCTCTGATTTCATCACACATGGTTCCCTGAAGTGACATAAGCCCTAGACATCAACACAGACTCCAGCTACAACCACAGACCCTAACATAGCCCTTGGCAGCTACTTGGCTCAGACAAAAATTCTGACTCCAGCTTGTAGCACCGGATGCTCAGATGAGGATGGCTCTGGCAGAACCATGACTCCCAGACACCAACAAAGCCACAACCCAATACCAGGTTTCTGTGTGACCTTTGGTACCAACAAGTACCTCACTTCAACACAGAACCTAGCCATGTGGACCCTGATAATTCTGAGCAACAGCCAGATCCTAATGTCACCACCGCCACAGAGGGCAGTGCATGGTCCTCAGACACTAACATGACTCCAGACCTCAGGAATCCACATGGCCTTCAGGGATAACCGGAGACTCAGACATCAACACAGACACTGGCTACAGTAGGGCTACGAACCCAAACATGACCCTCAGCTGCAGCAATGAATGTCACCATGGCATGGGGTGACATGAAACAGTACAGGTCACTGAAAACTGTATGGCCCCACCTACAACATGGCCCTCAGACACCATCACAGACTCAGGTGGCTGACCTGTCTCTGAACATCCACACAGCCCTTAGCGGAAACAGGAGCCAGAGACAATAACCCAGACCCTGGCCGCTATGGAGCTACAGACACAAACACGGCTGGCCTTTGTCAGCAACTCAGGGCCAGATGACCCCAGAGCCCCAGGTGGCAGCACAGCCCACAGTGATCTGTATGACTGAGTGACTGACACTCTTAAGGGTAAGACCCACGCTCAGCAGTATTTGACTAACACAAAATGAAGTCGATGGTATATTTTGATGTTTCTTGCCTCATAGTGTTAAGTCCAGGCTTTTTTATTATTATTAAAACAATTTTTTAAATTTAAATATATTTGGATAGTATTCTTTGCCTCCTCCAATAGCAGAGCAAACTTAGACAAAAGAGATAAGAAAAGAGAATTTTTGCATGTTTGTATTTCAGACTTGATTTTAAGTATATTTGCTTTTTTTGATTTAAATATCAGCACCTTAAAATTGAAAAATAAGCAAAATAGTTAAAGAAATTGTGACAATTGTTTGTTATTCTTACCTATATACCAGTTACCTGAAATGTCTCTAAAACCTGGTAACTTAAGAGTGATATTACTGGGTGCTGAGGTAGATTGGTTTCCAATTTTCTGAGAAACTGCCATACAGATTTCCTATGGGAAAATCTATTTCTTATTTAATAACAATAGCAAAACATGTTCTTTATAGAAAAATGATACTGTGTAGAAAACTGTGAATTTGAAATGACATAGATACAAAAACATAATGATAATCCAAATTGTTATTTTTGTGTGATGTTTGAATATGTTGAGAATTTCTTGAGATTTAGGAATATGGACATATGTGATTGTGCTGTGAGGAATCTAGGAATAAAAAAACAAGTAGTTGTGAGCACAGAAAGTTAAATAAATGAAATAAAATTGGGTTATATAGTTAGGCAAGCAATTCACAAAGATTTATCTTATTCTTAACAAGCATTTGTGTATTTAAAATAGTAATAATAAGATACAGAGAGTAAAACTACATATCTTTATATATGATATTAAACATTTAGCTTAAATATTAAAATAAATTAAAATCTATTTATATGTAATATAAATAATACTCACATGCATCGTATGTATTTGGCATATGCATATTTTTATTGTATATACAATGGCACTTTACATTCTTTTTGTTTTTATGAAAAGTATTATATTTTAAAACAAAGTTTCAGAATTATATCAACCTAGAAAACTTTATTGGCAACTGTCAATGTCACTAGCCAAAAGAGTAGAGTTCATGATGTCCCTGAAGTGAGATGCCCAGATCTGTCTCAACGCCCAGATTTGTAAATCCTGTAATGGAAACTTTAATGAATAAAGTTGGAAGAGACCACACACACTTTGGAATTCTACATTGCAGTTCCAATTGCATCCAGTTTCTACTTTGTCTGCAACAAATAGTCTGTGTATGGATTGAAACATTAGCTAGGTAATAGTAACAATTGCTCTCTAAACCATGAGTGCAGAGGTGAAAGAATGAACTTTGGAGGCAAAAAACTTGGTTAAATATTGTGTCCTGTAGTATTCACATGGAAGATGTGAATACCCCGAAAACACATTTGGTTTTTCCTAATTTCAACCCACTCCTCATATAATTCCTGATGATGAAACTACACGCATCATTCAATACCTGGCCCATAATCAATACAAAGTAGTTATTATTGGTATTCATTGTTGGGGAGTTAGGATTTTTCTCAAAGAAAGAAAAAATATCATTTTTTACAAATTTATTTCAAAAAATAAATTTCAATTCTTAGGAGATAAGTTATAGAGACTGCTGAGGAAGCTCAGTAGGGAATAGTGGCTGACTCAAAGTCGGCTGACTGGAATCTATTCCTCAGGAATCACACTGTAGAGAGAGGTGGTTTTTCCAACTTGTCTTCTAAACCACATCCATGTGCCTACCACACACGCATGCTCACATAAATAAGTAAAATGAAAAGTAAACAATTTCTATTTTTAGTCATCTGAGTTTATGTCATCGCAAAACCACTGATAGGAAAAATTGATTAACTCACATGGTGTATGAGTCAAATGGGCTGGCAGATCCATTATTCACCCCTGGAAACTGCATTCAAATGCTCCGTTCAGTCGTGAGTAAAAATGGATGTAATGATTTGCCTGGTTAATTGCCACATTATCACAATGCTTCCATGCAAGTTACTATAATTCATTATGATTGCCAGGCTGTCAGTCTATGCTCAAAATTATGCCAGGATCCAAATTATCACATTGCTTTAAAATTCTTCTGGATACAGCATAGATCTGTGTGTGTATATCCTACTGCCAATATCATCATATTCCAAAAAAACCGTCTCATTCCTGGCCATATTACAGAGTTGTTAGTTTCAAAATTGCCTAAAAGTGAGAAAGAACAGCAATGAGTTTTAAAGAAATATTTATGCCTAAGACTAAACCCATTTATTTCAGTTTGATTGATCATGGGTTGAACCAAAGCACTGATATTCAAAGAAATAAAATAAATGAATTCTCAGGAGATATTCTTTGGTGACAAAGTTTGATGTTTTGTCATAAAGCATAAACTGCTGAATCAATAGTTCAGATAACATCTGTGAACTAGAGAAGTGAAGAACTTGAAGTTGCAGGAGAGAACTTCTGAACAGAACTTGTTTTGACAAAGTCCACAAGGGAATCAAAGTATATTGCTTAATATAATTTGCCCAGAAAAAACACAAACTTTCTACTTTAGCTATAATTTGTAACACTACTTGATGCCAATAAATTATAAATTTAATAGCATTCATAGAAAACATAGAAGAAACTGGGGGAGGTAATATTCAGATAGCTTTTAAGTTATCTAAAGCTTAAGCAGAGAAACTCAAAGCAATTTCACTAAAATCATAGACAAGACAAAGATATTTACTTTCTCGCTATCTATTCACTATTGTAGAAGTCATAGCTGGAGTGTTATAAATATTTCAGGTTTTGTTAAAGTGCTGGGATTCTGTAAAATTGAAATTGGGTTTAGACTTAGAATAATCTATACCTAATATTTTTAATTAAAGTGTGAAGATACATATAAAAATTATAAAAATATTTTGGTCTTCATGAGCATCAAGCATGTTTAATTATTAGACTACCGATCCATAATTTTATTCCATTACAAGCAGTTCTATATTATATTTATTTGCAACAAGTATTTTAAACTTTACAAGATAGCATCTTTATTCATGTACAAAATACTCCCATATTTGATAAGTCAGATAAGATTTAACTAGGCTTTTTGTCATTGGTAATTTCTTTTTCCTATTTCCACATCATTTTGTCTTCCAAATGCTTTTAAAACAACTTTCATTTTGACACAAACATCAATTTATAAAAATGTTAATATACTTCATAATTTTACACTAATTCCTTATTAATATATGCTACATTTTACTTCAGTTAAGTAAGGACTACCCATGAAAACCATTTGAAATTCTTGTAGTTGAAGAATATGTACATCTCCAAGTATTTTTATACAGAAATGTAATTATGAAACACTGAGTTACAACTTGTTCTGTAACAACAGTAACAACCATCTGTAAAATCATTGTGCCGTAAAACTTGTTGCAACATTGACCAGTGGAAAGTCTAGTTAACTCCTCTCTCCATCACAAATATCTATCATTATTGGGTGTTAGTGTGTTCAGTTAAATGATCTGTCTCTGTGATGCACACCCACCATCAGTACACAGCCACCGTTGATACACACACACCACAGATACACACACACCACTGGTACGCACCCACCTACAACACAAACCTACCACCAGAACACACCAACCACCAGAGTAATTCATAATGTGTAGTTGTGGTGTATTGGGGATGTTTCAAACCACTTTAATTTTGGGTAAGTTGGCTACCTTCATCTTGTACATTTATCACAAACATTGTACATTTGTCACCAAATAGCTTCGAATGAGCAGGTTCCCCAAAGATGTCTGTTTTATCAAGTGACAATATCAGAAATCAGAGAGTTCTCCTGTGCTTATTCTGCTGCATTTCTGAAAGTTTTAGACTCTTGATTGACAAAAAAGGGAATGTATTTGTGTGAGGCTACTATATGTATGCCACATATCCATAACATTATTTGTTTCATTCTCTAATGACTTAACTTGCATTATACCTTACCATACCTCATAGAATTTCATTTGCTGAATAGATACTTCATGATGTGGTAAGCATTAATACTTAGATTTTAAATTATAAATTTTAAAAACTGAAAAATTTGCATAGCAAAGATTAGCTACAATGATGTGAGTAGGTCTAATTCAATTAGTAAAACAGAAAATCTTGTCACAATAAAAGAAATTTTACTCAAAAATATTATCAATAGCTCTTGTCTTTGTTTCCAGTCTAATCATTGATATAATTGCAAAAATCATACTTAATTCCTAAAATTATATGTCATGCACATGTGGATATATATTTTAATTAATTTTATATAATGATATAAATTAGAATAAAATACCTGGCTTATATGATTTATAGTAGTTGAGACATGTATTAAATATAAAAAAATCTATTAGTACTGGTATATAATTAGAACTGGTATCTAATGTATATAATTCTCAAATTTCCTATGTATACCTAATGAGATGAGGTAATCAATTTTAGTATTCAATTGACATAGCTGAGTGCCTGAGTCAATGATGATCATGTTTCTAAAACAAAACAATCATTCTCAAAATTCTTTGAATTATACTTTCTGAGTTATTACATATGAAAATACTTTGCACTACATTATTAGTTGAATTTCTGTGAAAAAAAACTCAAACTCAAAGGTCAAAATGTAACTTTTTAAAAAATGTTCAAACAGAGATTAGCCTTGAGTGCAGTCAAGCTAATACCAATATAAAATTACTTTTTTTTGTATCTTTCTTTCTTAATAGCCTGTTATATAAACCTTAGGGAGCTAGTAATTTTTCATAATGATAGTAATTGTAATAGAGTTTAAAGTGGCTGAAATCCAAGGCCATATCAAATTTTTATGTCTAAGAAATAAAAAGATAAAGAAGGAAGGAGACAGAGAAAGATGGAAGAAGTAAAGGAAAAAAAAAGTGTGAGATACTGGTGTGCATTTACCCTCTGTATACTGTGAATATGTTCCACAATGATTTGTTAAGAAGAGAATCTGTTTCAGCCTGTAGCAGGGCAGAATATATTCAGACTAGAGGGACATAGCAAGAGAGTGGGCCGAATCCGGGAGAAGTCATGTATCTAACAGAGGAGACAGATGCTAGACACCAGACACAACCATACCAGCAGGACATAACCATGTGGCAATACACAGATTAATAGAAATTGGTTAACTTAAGACGTAAGAGCTAGCTAGGAGTACACTAGAGTCATCGGTCAAGCAGTGTTCCAATTAATATAGTTTCAGTGTAATTATTTCAGATCTGGGTGGATGGGAATGAGCTAACAGCCTTAACCTACAGACTGGCACACAAATGTGTGCCAACTAAATCTACACAAAACCTCAGAGAGCTTGGAAAGGGTTTCTAGACACAAAAAAACAAAAGTTTAGCCTCATTTTTTTTTTTTTTTTTTTTTTTTTAGATGGGCTCTGTTTGCTGGTGGTAAGCATGAATGCCCGGTTACTTTTACAGAAGACTCACTGACTCAGCATAGGAAATGGTGGCTTTTTGGTTCATGCTAGTTGCGCAAACAGTTCAGACTCATTTAGGAGGCTGAGCATTTAAATGGGGTTTATGATCAGAGTGCTACAATAGTTTAATAGCAACACAAACCCACTATGACCTGACCCTAGATCTGGGGTGAAGAGAATGGCTCTCAGTGGCAATGAACATGCCTCTACCATGTTGGACTGAGTAGAATCAACAAGCAAGACCACAGGATTTGACCTAACCATGCCCGCTTACCAGTTTAAAAACTAAAAGTGTTCTTGGTCAGAAGATTATTATAGGGTAAGTGATAAAGAGATTCAGATTAAAAAAGACCTCTGAATGGGCCACACTGTTGGATAAATATGCGTAGGTTTGGGAGAGAGAAGAAAGAATATAGAGTTAATAAAAGGAAGTAAAAGGTTTAAAAAAAATAAAACAAAGTCTTTAAAGATACAGACTACAGACTGTCATAGATTAATGAAGTAAAGAAAAATGTAAGGATGAAATATACACAGAGAGTATGGATTATGTATATTACTGTGTTTTCTTTGAAGTTTTTGACAGTAAAAGAGCTAAGTACAGAGAGACATTTCGTTGCACAGTTTGCTAAGATAAACCAAGATATGTATTTTAAACATATCTATACTTCAAAATTTGGATCTAAGGATATGTTACTTTGGAAAAGAGGGTCTGCTTTTGTTTCCACAGAGGATGAGAACCAGTAAATCCCTCAAGACTAATGTCGTTCAAGGAACAAGACCCCCTGAAAGTTCTCTGTGAACCCCAAAACTTCTTCACCATACAAAAAGCAGGAAGCAGTTTGGAGAGAACTGCACCCAAATTTCCAAATATTGTTTATAAATATTTGTTTACATTTAAATGGGCAGATGCTATAGAGTTGAATACTTTGGACTGGTATGGATCTTGGTTTATTGATTGATACAAATATCAGATCAATTTTGTTATATGTATATTTTTGCTCTTGATTAAGGTGTTGTGTTAGTGTAATTCATTAAAAAATGTAATGTATAATTAAGAAATTTATGTTAATAGATAATCATCTATAATAGTCAATCATGTAGTCATGTTAGTTATGCTTTCTAGATATATAGAAATATATTTCAGTAGATAGATCTTCAAATCTTTCAAAGCCTAACAGAATGTGACACTTAAAATGTGTTAAGTGTTTAGGACTTTTCATGATAATGAGACACATCTGTTTCTAGCAGCACCCTCTGCATCTGAGTTGTTTCTCAAGGCCCTAGCTTAAGCTTCTCACATCATTTCTACTAATTACAGAGGGGACACCCATCATTCAAGAGAAATATGGAAACCGAAGATGCTCCTTATGAAGTTTGTTAGCCTTTTGGACAAGAAACTGCTCTTACCTGGACAGCTTGATATTATGTTGTATGAACTGGACATGGATAACTCACAGAAAAACGACTGGTGAACTTGCCTAAAGATGAGACAGTCCTTCAGGCTTCCTGCTTCGTAAAAGAATCTACCAGACATTCTGCAGGACACAGAAGAAATTGACTGACAAACTGCAATATATGTGGAACTGTCCTTCAAATTTCTTGCTTCATGGTAAAGTCTGCCATATACGATGGGCCTGTAGGCTGAAGATGGATGCTCCAATGTTACAGAAAAACTTTTGGTGACTGTTCAGGCAGCAAGATGTCTATGTAAATTCTAATGTTTTGGAAGTTGCTTACAATGCACGTCCTGTTTATTTAGGTAATATTATATACTTCTGAAATCTTTAATGGAGTTGAAGAAAGGTAGTTATAATTATAAAAGATATATTAGATATAAAACTTTAGACTCACAAAAATAGAATAAATGATAGAGTATTTTCCTTAATTTGACAAATGTAAATGGACTAAATATTATAACTGTGATTCTTGGTTGATAATTGTTTTGTTATATGCATTCTTGCTATGTTAAAGTTAGAACCTTCTCTTTTGTTTACACAGAAAAGTGGATATGATGTGGGATTTCCCTCTGCATGCTATGGATATGTTTTACAACCATTGGTTAATAAAAGAATCTGCTTTGGCCTATAGCA
This sequence comes from Myodes glareolus, assembly GCF_982192425.1. Lineage (NCBI taxonomy): Eukaryota > Metazoa > Chordata > Mammalia > Rodentia > Cricetidae > Myodes > Myodes glareolus. Next base: position 9,564,991 of record NC_142050.1, read on the forward strand.
GGGCAGAATATAGTCAGGCTTGAAGAGATATAGTGAAAACAGGTGGAGTCATGGAAAAGTTATGTAGCCTCCACAGGAGACAGATGCTAGACACTGTATGGAAACATATCAGTAGGTCACAACCACGTGGTGATACACAGATTAATAGACATGAGTTAATTTAAGATATAAGAGGTAGCCAATAAGAAGCATGAGCTAATAAGCCAAGCAGTGTTGTAATAATACAGATTATTCTGTACTTAATTCTATGTAATTAATTCTGGTCTCAGCAACCAGCAAACAAACGAACAGCCTCAGACAACAAGCTGCAACCTTCTAGACATAGAATGAGTGTGAAGTAATCAACTTTAAGACTCTCAACATGATATTTGCATCCTAGCAGTTTTTTTTTTTAGTGTGACAACTACATGGTAACGTATACTATTTGTTATTTCAGAAATTAGATAATATATAATTATTAGTTTCCTTTCTAACATTCAAACAAATCTTTACAGAAGCAAAATGGGAGAACTTAATGAACTATAACTGTATTGCACCCTACCAATTGGAAGCATTTGATCAAATTAACTCTGGTGGAATACCTTGTCTCTTTGCTTTAGGTCTCAAAAATTTCATATTAATTCTTTTTTGTTTTGGTGTTTAGAAACAGGATTTCTCTGCAAAGGCTGGCTTGGTCTACGGAGGAAGGTCCAGAAAAGCCTGGTCTACACAGAGATATCAACTATTTTTTTAATTCTTTAGAGTTCAGCATACTATATGTAGGATTAATTTTTTTTCTGCACACCGACATGGTTGTCATATCAGTGAACTTTTGTCACACCAATTCTGCTATTTAAATTCCTTTAATTTCAAAGAAAATTTTCTCTCCTTTCCAAATCTTTTAAATATATATGAAATTTATATGTACACATATATCTTTATATATAATTTTATACAGAGATATATCTTTATACATATTTAAATATATTTCAATAGTGCTGATGGAATTATGCTTAAATACCAACTGTGGTGTAGTTGGCCTCCTGGCTGTCTTCAACTGTAATAGCATCTATCTGAGTTGTTTCTCAAGGTCCTAGCTTAAGCTTGCCACATCACATCTACTAACTACAGAGGGGACACCCATCTTAACAGGAGTCTTTCAACCATAAACTTTAATCGCACTTTAAACAGCCTCAAAATGGAATGTTTCCTTAATTAAGATGCTACTAGCTTCATCATAATTGAAATACATCAAAAAGTACCTTGTTAAGGCCTAAGATGTATTACATAGCCATTCCGCAGTGAAGCTGCAGGGCTTTGCTAATTGGAAAACAACAGATCAAATTTGAGAGGAAGTTATGGCAGGCAGATTCCAGTGATGAAGCAGTTTACTTAAATCAAGCAGTCAAGACAATTTGGAAAAGATGCCTAATCATCTTATTTGGTTAAATTGCAGTGCAAGATAAAATTATAAATTATCAATGTATCATTTACCTTTAAAGTATACAGGTCTATATTAGCATATAAAGAAAAATTCAATCCTTTAAATTTAATATTCCAAGTATAAGTATTTTTCAAGGAACCTGTAAGGTTCTGGGAATAAAAGGATAGGCATTGAGATGCACATCAATTTTTATCACTGAATTTTATGCAAGGTACTATTTTAATATGTATTAAATAGTATTTTTAGTATAGTCCCAAATTATAATTTGTTTTGTATTTTAGAGTTCCAATTAGGCATTTTCTTATTTTCATTAATTAAAATGTATATTCTAATATCCAGTTACACTGATATTCAGGACAAGGTAGTAGTGCTCACTACACATTGACCAGAACAAACTTCCCTTCTGTTCTTTCACACTCTGAAACTGCTCTTTACAAAATCCAAACAAAATTCTTCACAGACCTTGAGAGAACAATAGTCAACTTTATATGGAAAAACAAAAAACTCAGGATAGCCAAAACAATCCTGTACAATAAAAGTACTTCTGGAGGCATTACCATCCCTGACTTCAAACTCTATTACAGAGGTACAGTAATGAAAACTGCTTGGTATTGGCACAAAAACAGAAATGTTGATCAATGGAACCGAAACAAAGACTCATATATTAATCCACAAACTTATGAACACCTGTTTTTTTGACAAAGGAGCTAAAATTATACAATGGAAGAAAGAAAGCATCTTTAACAAATGGTGCTGGCATAACTGGATGTCAACCTGTAGAAGAATGGAAGTAGATCCATATCTATCACCATGCACAAAAATCAAGTCCAAATGGATTAAAGACCTCACATTGAACCTGATAGAAGAGAAAGTGGAAAGTAGTCTACAAGACATAGGCACAAGAGACCACTTCCTAGGTAGAACCCCAGTAGCACAGACAATAAGAGCAACAATGAATAAATGGGACCTCCTGAAACTGAGAAGCTTCTGTAAAGAAAAGGACATTGTCATTAAGACAAAAGGCAACCTACTGATTGGGAGAAGATCTTCACCAAGCCTTCATCAGACAAAGGTCTGGTCTCCAAAATATACAAAGAACTCAAGAAACTAGACTTTAAAATGCTAATTAATGCAATTAAAAAACTGGGGGTACCAAACTGAACAGGGAATTCTCAACAGAAGAAGTTCAAATGGCCAAAAGACACTTAAGGTCATTACTCAACCTCCTTAGTGATCAGGGAAATGCAAATCAAAACAACTCTGAGATACCATATTACACCTGTCAGAATGGCTAAAATCAAATTTTTCTTTCAAATATTCTACTTCAGACACTTGTGTTAACCCAAACATTTTCATACCTTACAGGAAACATCTCTTACTTCTGTGACCAAACCTACTTTTGCTCTCTACACCCTCTCAAAGTCTGTGCTTTCCTTCTACTCATTGCCACAAAAGAAGCGAAAGTACCCTTCCCTTCAGGAAACCGTTTCTTCCTTAGATCCCTCTCCACCTCTGTAAATCCTGCTTGAATACTTACTCCTTCTCATCCTCCATATGATATTACTTCTGTATACAACTTTTTTCTTTTAATTAGCTATTCATTATAAATTACATAATTCCAATAGCATTTTAAAATGCTTAACATTTTATTTATTTTTCAGTGAAGGGAAAGGCAAGGTATTTGAATCCTGCCAATTACTGCCATAAGCATGTTTTCCTTATCAATAGTGCTGCCTGTAAGAGGAATTCCCTATATTCATGATATCCGTCTGCTTGCCTTCTCATTCTTCATCTCATGTGTTTGGCTAGACTGCGGTCATCATCACTAATCCTTTCAACCAGGAACTGTTCTCTCTTTACCACTTGCCTTCTTTCTCCTTGCAAACTTTTACTCCATTAGTTCATCTGTGACCCGCTCGTAATTATGTATTCATCCTTGGGAATATCATATAGGCTAGATTTGTAGACACAAGACTACTGCTATGAGGAGAATTTACAAACACTGCAACATGCATAACAAAGCAAACTGGCAATGAACAAAACAAACAAAGGCTAGAAGATGTTTTATTATTAACTTCCTTTCCAATTCTAATGATTTGGATTTGAAACGAAGACCCAGAGAGTGGGAGGAAAGAAGCAGCTCACACACACACAGGCACGCGTGTGTGCACGCACGTACACACACACACACACACACACACACACACACATAGAGACAATAAGTGCTTTCCAAGAGATAAATAAATATTTACAAAAAAATTTAAGAGAATCCAGAAGGTCACGCAAGTCAGAAGAACCGGTAAGTGGCTCACCTGCCCCCTGAACTCTCTCACTCCCTGAGAACCCACCCATGTCCTCAGCTAAAATCCCAAAGGCACAACTCACTGCCAGCTCTTCCTGCCCCAACACACCTCCACAATCATGTCCTCACTCTCATTTTGGGCAGATGTCCCTTGCACAGGTACAGGCCATGTCACTCAGAAGAACAGGCACAGGAAATACCAGCAGGAAGAATAGACAATGAACTCAGTAGTGACCCACTGGTGGGTCAGAGTCCACACCAGCATCCTGAACTCCAGATAGATGACTCACCCACATATGGACCTTCTCCACTCTCTCACTGCTCCCCACAACAGGACACTGTCCTCGATCTCCATTCTTTTCCATCTCACCTTGCCCCACCCTACCTCCACCCCTCACACCCACCCTGATTCACACAGAGACATTTTTCTTGTCCAGAGTTCACACCTACTGGCATAACTACAGGCCACAAAAATAAAAAGACCAAAGAAGAAACAGAAACAAAGGAACAAAATACCCATCCAACAAAGACAAACTCAGAACTGTAATTATCCCAAACCCAGACACCTAGACACCAGTGTGAGAAGATAATCAAAAACAGCCAGGGTAATAATTCACCCCCAAATCTCAGGTATTCTACTACAATAATTCTTGAATATTCCACACAACTAAAGCACAAGAATATGACCTTTAAGATCAAATTTATGAAAATAATTGAGCTCTTTAGATGAGAATAAAATCCTTAAAGAAATAGAAGGAAAAAAGAATATACTCGAATGAAAACCAATAAAATTGAAAAGAATGAATAAAACTTTTCAAGACCTTAAAAAATAGAATCAATAAAGAAAACAGAAACTTAGGAAATTCTGGAAATGGAAAATCTAGGTAAGAAAACAGGAATTTTTAAACATTAACAACAGAATACAAGATGGAAGAAGAAATCACAGATGTTGAAGATATGATAGAAGTCACTGGTGAAAGAAAATGTTAAATCTAAAATATTTCTCACACAAAACATCCAAGAAACCTGGGATACCATGAAAAGACCAAATCTAAGAGTGATAGGAATAGAAGGAGAATCCCAGTTCAAAGACCCAGAAAATATTTTTAAAAGATCACAGAAGAAAATTTTTCTAACCTAAAGAAAGATATGCCTATAAAATCATACAGAACACCAAATAATAAGGGCCAGAAAAGAAAGTCTTTTTGTTACATGCCAAATAATAATCAAAACACTAAACATACAGAACAATGAAAGAATATTAAAAGTTGCAACGCAACATATAAAGGTGGACCTATTATAATTACATCCTACTTCTCAATGGAGACTTAGAAACCAGAAAGGTCTGCACAGATATCCTGTAAACTCTAAAAGACCATGGATGCCATCCCAGACTACTATTCCCAGCAAAAATTTCAATCACCATAGATGGAAAAAAATAATACATTCCATGACAAAGTAAAATTTACACAATAACAAATTCACAAATAAAATTCTACAAAATGTACTAGAAGAGAAAATCAAACCCAAAGAAGTAAAGCACACCTACTACCCATAAAAATAGAGGCAATAAATAATCTCACACCAACAAACATAAAGAACACTACTACCAATAGCAATAACAAAAATAAAATAACAACAATTAGCTAGCATTTGTAATTAATATCCCTCAATTCTAATGGACTCAAATTCTCCATAATAAAACATATGCTAACAGAATGGATGTGAAAACAGAATTTTGCATGCAAATGGATGGAAATAGAAAACGCTTTACTGAGTGAGGTAAGCCAGACCCAAAAAGAGGAATATGGTATGTATTCACTCATAAGTGGATTCTAACCATAATTAAAGGTCTTTGAGCCTATTATTCGTGATCCTAGAGAAGCTAAATAAGAAGGTGAACCTGATGAAAATCATGTAGCTATCCTCCTGGAGATCGGAAATAGACAAGAGTCCCAGGTAACCTCGGGTGCATAGCGGGGGGGGGGGGGGGTGTTGAAAGGGGAGAGGGTTAGAGAGAAGGGAGTAGGGGAGGAATGGGGAAAACTCGGTGGACTGGGATGGGGGGGAGGGAGGAAGGATGGATATGGGAGCAGGGAAGAATATATTTCAACTAAGGGAGTCATTTTAGGGTTTACAGGAGACTTGATTATAAATAGGATCCCAGGTCCAAGGAGAGATCCCCAGATTGTTCTCTGGACAGAGGAGAGGGTGCCTGAACCGCCTTGGCCCATAACCACACTGATGAATATTTTGCTTATCACCATAGAACCTTCATCTGACAATGGATGGAGATAGAGATAGAGATCCACATTGGAACACTGGACTTAACTCCCTAGGTCCAAACGAGAAGCAGAAGGAAAGAGAACGTGAGCAAAGAAGGCAAGACCAGAGGGAACCTTCATCCAATGATGGATGGCGATACAGACGGAGACCCACATTGGAGCACCAGACTGAGCCCCCCAAGGTCCAAATGAGGAGCAGAAGGAGAAAGAAAATGAAAAAGAAAATCAGGACTGCGAGGGATGTGATCACCCACTGATGCAAGGGGATGGATCTAATGAGAGTTTACCAAGGCCAGTTGGACTGGGACTGAACGAGGACGTGATCCAACCAGATTCTCTGAATGTGGCCGGATTCTCTGAATGTGGCTGGCCCGGAGTCTTTCTGAAAAGCCATTGACAATGACACTGGGACTTGTTTCCTCTGCATATACTGGATTTTGCGGATCCAGTCTGTCTGGACACTAACCTTCCTGGACCTGGAGGGAGTGGGGAGGAACTTGAACTTCCCACAGGGCAGGAAACCCTGACTGCTCTTAGGGATGGAGAGGGAGGAGGAGAGGGAGTGGGGGGAGTGGGAGGGTGTTGGGAGAAGGGGCAGAAATGGAAACTTTTGTAATTTAATAAAATTACTTTCAAAAAAAATGATATGCTTAACCTAAATAGAAAACAAAGTGGGGATTAGCCTTGAATGAATTGTCACAGGAGATAACTTGTTGGGCAGGACACTAATAATACAGGCAATAAGATAAACAATTAATAAATGGAACCTCATGAAACTTAAAGGGTTCTTTAAGGCAAAAGAACAAAATGGAAACTTACAGAAAGAGAAAGATTTTCCCCAACTCCACATCTGACAGAGGGCTAATATTCAAAATATGATGATCTCTCAAGAAAATACATATAATGGAATCAAATAACTCAAATAAAAATGGGGTACAGATATAAACAGAAATTTCTCAACAGAGGAATCTTAAGTGACTGAGAAACACTGAAAGAAATGTTCAACATCTTTAGCTAAAAGGGAAATCTAAATGAAAAGTACTTAGAGATTTCATCTTATATCTCTCAAAATAGCCAAGATCAAAATCACAAGTGACAGCTGACCCTGGAGAGGATGCAGAGCAAGGGGAAAACTAAAGAATGAGCAAAAAGTCATAAAAACCCTGTACACAGGACCTCACTGACAAGCTTCAGAAAGCTATTGAGAAAGGGGACAAGCACACCTTTTCAGACCTTATCTGGAAAAATCTCCAATATCTAGTTGTTTCTGAGGACAACCCAAATATTGTACAAGAGGTTGTAGGTACAAATTCATGCATGTTACTGACGAAGAGAATCAGGCTTCTGAGTGCTAAATGATGCTAGAGTCTCTTGAGAACCCTGAGTTTATGTGTCTCATGCACCCAGATGATAACATGGACATGCTGCAGAAGTGCACCCTCTACATTGTTGGCCATTCTCTGAGTACTCCTGAAAAAGTGGGATGTGATACACCATAGCATTTTCCTTGTAAATTTGGTAATGTGGATGTAGTCATTGTGACTTCTTCACACTCTTTGAGAAAAATCCAAAGAATACATATGGTAGAACACCTGAAGACCTGAAGACATAATTTGTGAAAGAAATAAAAACAAATCTGTAGAACAGAAAGGAAGGATTAGAGAATGTTAAATGGATCACTACTATGGGAAACTTCTGAGAGCAGAAGACACTTATTCTCCTGTCACTGGAGATCTGTGGTCCTCAGAGAAGAGAGTTGAAGTCTCTAATGCTGACCAATTTAGAAATAGCCCCAAAGATCCTGTGATCACACTGAGAGCTTTCATAGGGCCTCCGAGTTCATCCAAGGCAGAGGATTTCTAAAAGCTCTGGAAAAATCCACATAAACAAAGCAGGCTTCTTCCACAACATCACAAAATCTGACCAAAACAAAGCATTGAGAGAGTGGGAAAGGAACTAGCTCATGAGCTGGGGTATCCCTGCATAGAACACTGAGAATTTCTGGGAGGTTTTGTTGATCTATCTTCCCAGGAAGGCTTTCAAAGACTAGAAGAATACCTTACCCAGCAGCTAATTATCAAAATGGCTCATGAAGAAATAGGAGAAAATGAAGTCTGCCTTCAGGACAGAGTCTCAGTTTGGGGCAGTGGGAAAAAGTACAGCAATGCTATCTCCATGGGAGCATTTTTAGATGGAGATGGTGACATTAGCGTGAATGAAATTAAAAGTCAGCAAAAGGGAGCTCAAAGTCAGAGTCAGCCAACAACCAATAAATTCCAAAACTCTGAATGTGAATCCCTTTCTTGGGGTAGGTGCAACATGTAGAAGCCTCAGTTGGACTTGCTCCCATAACAACAGAAGTGGGCATTGTCGTCCTCTAAACCACAGAACAACAGGTAGAAAGGGACTAGAGGCCACAGTGGGGAAGAGGCCCTTCCACTTCCTGTTTCTATTTTGACTCTAAATTTTGATAAACTGATATATCAGAGTCTAGAAAACGCCTTCTTTTTTTTAATTAATTAATTTGTTTGTTTATAAAAATTTTCACTTCCTCCCCTCCTCCTCATACCCTCCCATTCTCCCCACTTCCTCTCCTCCCTCCCCCCCCCCACTCCCTATCCTCCTCCCTCTCCAGTCCAAAGAGCAGTCAGGGTTTCCTGCCCTATGGGAAGTTCAAGTTCCTCCCCCTTCCCTCCAGGTCTAGGAAGGTGAGCATCCAAACAGACTAGGATCCCAAACAGCCAGTACATGCAGACAAAACAAGACCCAGTGTCATTGTAAATGGCTTCTCAGTCAGCCCCCATGTCAGCCACATTCAGAGAATCCAGTTTGATCACATGCTCGTTCAGTCCCAGTCCAGCTGGCCTTGGTGAGCTCTCATTCCATCAGTCCTCATGTATCAGTGGGTGAACGCACGCCTCGCGGTCCTGATTTCCTTTTTCATGTTCTCCCTCCTTCTGCTCCTCACTTGGACTTTGGGGGGCTCAGTCCAGCGCTCCAATGTGGGTCTCCGTCTCTATCGCCATCCATCGGTCGGATGAAGGTTCCCTCTGGTCCTGCCTATCTTGCTCACGTTTTCCCTCCATCTGCTTCTCATTTGGATCTAGGGAGTTAAGTTCAGTGTTCCAATATGTGTCTCTGTCTCTATCTCCATCCATCGCCAGATGAAGGTTCTATGGTGATATGCAAAATATTCATCAGTGTGGTTATGGGACAAGGCCAGTTCAGGTACCCTCTCCTCTGCTGCCCAGGGAACAATTTGGGGACCTCTCCTTGGGCCTGAGAACCTCTCCAGAAACAAGTCTCTTGCCAACCTTAAAATGGCTCCCTTAGTTGAGAAATATACTTGCCTGCTCTCATATTCATCCTTCCTCCCCCCATCTCATTCCCCCACGCCATCCCCAATCCTCCCCCTCTCCCTTCTCTCTAACCATCTCCCCTTACTTCCACCTCCCCCAAACAAACCCCCGCCCCCGTGCACCCAAGTTTGCCTTGCAATCTTGACTACTTCCAATATCCAGGAGGATAACTATATGATTTTCTTCAGGTTCACCTTCTTATTTAGCTTCTCTAGGATCACGAATTATAGGCTCAAAGACCTTTAACTATGGCTAGAATCCACTTATGAGTGAGTACATACCATATTCCTCTTTTTGGGTCTGGGTTACCTCACTCAGTAAAGCGTTTTCTATTTCCATCCATTTGCATGCATAATTCAAGATGTCATTGTTTTTTACCGCTGAGTAAAACTCTAATGTGTATATGTTCCACACCTTCATTAGCCATTCTTCTAATGAGGGGCACCTAGGTTTTTTCCATGTTCTGGCTATTACAAATAATGCAGCTATGAAAATAGTTGAACAAATGCTTTTGTAGTATGATAGGACATCTCTTGGGTATATTCCCAAGAGTGGAATTGCTGGGTCCAGAGGGAGGTTGACGCCCAGTTTCCTGAGAAACCGCCACACTGATTTCCACAGTGGCTGCACAAGTTTGCATTCCCACCAACAATGGATGAGTGTTCCCCTCACTCCACATCCTCTCCAGCATAGGCTATCATTGGTGTTTTTGACTTTAGCTATTCTGACAGGTGTAAGATGGTATCTCAAAGTGGTTTTGATTTGCATTTTCCTGATCGCTAAGGAGGTTGAGCATGACCTTAAGTGTCTTCTGGCCATTTGAAGTTCATCTGTTGTGAATTCTCTGTTCAGTTCAGTACCCCAATTTTTAATTGGGTTAATTAGAGTTTTAGTGTCTAGTTTCTTGAGTTCTTTGTATATTTTGGAGATCAGACCTTTGTCTGTTGAGGGGTTGGTGAAGATCTTCTCCCAGTCGGAAGGTAGTCTTTTTGTCTTATTGACAGTGTCCTTTGTTTTACAGAAGCTTCTCAGTTTCAGGAGGTCCCATTTTGATATAGATATGAATAATTTCATTGGTATGGATTTTAAGGTCAATTTTGTTATATGTATATATATTTCTGATCTTGATTGAGGTATTGTGATTGTGTAGTTCATTTAAAAATGTAATGTATAATTAAAAATATAGGTTGTTAATGGATAATCATTGATAATAGTCAAGCTTATAGTAATGTTAGTTTGATTTTCTAGTTGTGCATAGATATATTTCAGATAGGCATTCTTCATATCTTTCAAAGACTACAGAACATGGCATTAAATGTTTTAATAACTTAGGACTTTTCATGACAATGAGACACGTCTGCTCCTGGCAGCACCAATCTACTTCAAGAGGAAGATGGGCATCGAAGAGGCTCCTTAAGGAGTTTGATAGCCATTTAGGCAAGAAACTGCTCTTGCCTGGACTGATGCATAAACTGGACACAGAGAACCCGCAGAGAGAGGACTGCTGAACTTGCCTAAAGGTGAGATGATCTTTCGGGGTTCCTGATTCATGAAAGAGTCTGCGAGACATTCTGCAGGACACAGCAGATAGTGACTAAACTGCCTTTGAAATTTCCTGCTTCATGGAATTGTCTCTGGATATTATGGGCCTGAAGGCCAAAAATGGATGCCCCAATGATACAGAGGAACTTTGGGTGACTGTCCAGACAGCGAGATATCTCTGTCATTTCTAGAGTTTTGGAAGTTGCTTACTTCTTGTTTACTTAGGTAATATTATATTCTTCTGGAGTCTTTGATAGAGTTGAAGAATGGATAGTCATAGTTTTAGTTTTCCATTATTATGATAAAGATATAATTATAAATATTATGACTGTAATTCTTGCTTGATAACTGTTTTGTTATATGTAATTTTACTATGTTAAAATGAAAGCCTTTCTTTTTTGTTTAAACAGAAAAAGGGGAAATGATGGAGGAGGGTTATCTGTCTATTGTGTTATTTTCATTGGTCAATAAAGAGACTGCCTTAGTCCCAGAAATAACAACACACAAATTGTATTCATTTAAGCACTGCCTGGCCCATTATCTCTAGAGAGTTAGTTACTGACTAACTCTCATATCTTGATATTAACCCATTTCTAATAATCTGTATAACACCACAAGCTGGTGGCTTACCGGAAAAGATTCAGCATGTCTGACCTGGTGACTGGCTCCATGGCTCACAGCCCTCTTCCCAGCATTCTGTTCTGTTTACTCCGCCTACCTAATTTTTTGTCCTATCATATCTTCTTATCAATAGATTTGAAAATAACCAAGTCAAACAAATGTCAAGAAGTAGCAAAGTCAACACAGATTTTAGAAGGACTTAACAATAGACACCGGTCTGTGATTCTTTGGAAGTGACACTATTGGATGTGATTCTAAAGTATTTTATTGAACATTGTCAAATTTGTAAGCTTCACAGGGATGGACATAACATTTATATAATGCCCTTCTTATGTGTTACCATAGATGTGAAACTTTATATTGTCTTTGAGAATGTTAAATTGAGAACTCTGTTAACATTTTGTGGATTGACGCATATTGTATTACTGCAAGAAACATTTGATTTTCGGCACAGTGTAAAAGTTCTTTAAAATGCATACATCTTTTTTTTCTAATTCCTTTTTGTTTTGAAGCACATTTTAAATGTAGTTTTCTCATTTAGTAAAAGTTGTCTAATTGATAAAAAAAAAAAAAAAGAAAAGAAAAGAACCAAGTTACGACCAAAAGTGAAGCGTCACAGGCAATAGTTGAAATGTCTTTGGATCTCAACTGCCCCCAGGTGGGGGTTTAGGCTGTTCTGGAACCTGTATTCTCATCTGCCATGCGAGATTCCACCTAGAGGCTTTTCCTTTCTGGAGAGGAACCATCAAAACTAGATCAGGATGATTTAGAAGCTCTTGTTTATGCTAATATTAAGCCTAGTCTGTACCTAACTATCCACAAATGGAAAAAACTCCATGCTGTCCTACCTTCCCTCAGACAAAATTGGCCAAGTCCTGCACTGGAAGGGAAGTTCATAGTGGAGCTGTTGGGTCTTGGTTGCTCCAATAGCTGCAGCTCAGGTTAATAAGTCCAGCTGGTAGCAGTCCCAGAAAGTCCGGCCACACCATCTCCTCTCCTGGGCTTCATAGCATAAGGCATTACAATCCAGCACGTAGGAGTCACTTCTTGGTCTGGCTAGCTCAGTTGGTATAGAATGAGACTCTTAATCTCTACCCCTGGTTCATGACCCAAGTTGGGTCCCAAATAAAGCAAGAATTCAGGGGAAGTGCCGCATTCATTAAATGTGAGCATTTTTGATTTGGTCTAAAATGGTTTGATTGGAGTTCTTTGCACCAACAGAGAGGCTTGGTTAGGAAATATTACGAACACTGATTCTAAAATTAGAACTAAAAAGGAAAAAAAAAACAGTGAAAGAAATACAGTTGGCTCTAGAGCCTACTTTGCTCTTGACCAGTTACACCTAAAGTAACCAATCCCTGAGCAAGAAAACTCTCTAATCACTGAACATAAAATCTTCTCCCAGTGAAAACTCCACCTGGAGAAGCCCTATATAAGTCCCCCTAGCCTGTTCAGTTGGGACTGTTGTCCTTTCCCACCCTGGTAGAAGCAGCCACTGTCCTGAACTCCTTCCCAAATAAATCTCTTTCTCAAACGAGTCTTGGGTGAAGATCTTCATTCACTGATATAGAACAGAAGAATCTTGCTAAGATATCCCTCAAGGAACTGAGTAGAAAAAAAGAATCTTGCTGAGGCATTCCCTTAAGGGGGCTGAGTAAGGGTGAACAACAACAACAACAAAAAAAGGTAGCAACTTTTCACAAGAGCCAGAAGAGAGTGCCACATTTCTGCAGGTGCTTCCCCTTTAGCAGATTGTAGCATAAGATGTAACATCTTGGTCTACATAGAAGGGAATAGCTCTGCTAGGAGGTTCCTTTGGGGAACGGAGGAGTGCTCAGCTGCAGAGGTTCTCTCTAGGAGAGGAGCAGGATTGCTATATACTGTGGGGAGACCACCGTTCACTGCACCCCAGCTTCAGGTATAGCCTGGCTTTTCAACAAGTCGGGATAGCTTTTCATCCAGGCCTGAGCTGTCCTCTTGTGACTCTACTTTCCAGAAGTGTCCTTTTGCAGCTCTAGGTATATGCTGGCTTCACGATAAGTCAGGATACCTGTGCAAATCCAGACCTGTAACACTCACACTTGCTTACACTCTCCTCAGTTCTTATCAGTTCACACATCCAGAACTGACCACAGCCATAGTACCCAATACCATTGTTTAAAAAGATTGAGTTACCACAAATCTACTACATTGTGTTGGGAGTGAAAACTTGCACAATCACTTTGGAAATCAATATTGGAGATTCTCAGAAAATTGGGAATCAATCTACTTTAAGACTCAGTTATAACACTCTTGGCCATAAGACTACATAATGATCAATCATATCTCAAGGATAGTTCATAGAAACTTTGTTCATAATAGCCAAAATCTGGAAACAACCTAGATGTCCCCCAGTGAAGAATTGATAAAGAAAATGTGGTATATTACACAATGGAGTATTACTCAGCTGTTAAAAAAATGACAACATGAAATTTGCAAGCAAATGGATATAACTAGAAAAAAATCATCTTGAATGAGGTAATCCAGGACCAGAAAATCAAACATAGTACTTATTCACTTTTATGTGGATATTCGCTTTAAGGAAAGGATAATCATTCTACAATCCATAGACTCAGAGAATCTCAATAACCAGGAAGGCTGGGTGTATGGGGGAATATGAAAGAATTTCCCAGGTAAAAGAAAAATAATAGCTTCCATGAATGGATAGGGACAGGTGGGGAAGGGAACAGGAGGAATTACGTTGAGTTGGAGAGATGTGGAGAGAGAGTACCGAGAGAGATGACTGGAACTGGGTGCATTTCAGAGGTGAGGGAAAAACATAGTGCAATGTAAATTCCCTGGAATCTGAGAGGTTGGCCCTAGAAAAAACTCCTAGTAATGTGGGACACGGAGCTGAAATTGGCCATCGACTTCCAGTGACGGCAATATGACATCAACCCAGCCACAAAACTTTTAACTTACAATTTGTCCTGCCTGCAAGTTGTGCTGGGGTAAAGATGGCACTGAACTCATGGAAGGATCCAACAAATGTCTGGTCCAGCGTGAGACCTATGCCATGAAAGAGAGCATGCCCCTAACACTGCCTAGAGGGCCAGGACCAAAGACTGGATATCTCAGAGTCCTAGGAAAGAACTAAACATGACTGAACAAAAAAAAAAGTCAATAGAATGATTCCTATTCTGCTTTAGTCAAAGAATTGGTGCCTACTCAAATCTCATCAGAGAAGCTTCCTTCAACAAATGATGAGAAGAAATGAAGATACCTACAACCAAACATTAGGCAGAGCTTAGAGAGCCCCTCTGAAGAGAGGAAAGAAGAACTTTAGGAACCAGAGGGTCAAGTACATGAGGAGAACACTGCCTGTCTAATCCAGTAAGCAGGGTTCACAAGGTCTCACAGAGACTGAATTGACAACCACATAGCTTGCATTAGTCTGTGCTAGGTTCTCCTCAAATATGTTGTCCTTTTTTAGCTTGTGTGATGGGGTATCTTTAACTCTTTTCCTGCTCTTATAACCCCTTTCTTTCTACTAAGTTGCCTTATCCAGCCTTTATTTCTTTTTAAATATTTATTTATTTAGTATGTATACAATATTCTGTCTGTGTGTATGCCTGCAGGCCAGAAGAGGGCACCAGACCTCATTACAGATGGTGGTGAGCCGCCATGTGGTTGCTGGGAATTAAACTCAGAACCTTTGGAAGAGCAGGAAATGCTCTTAACCTCTGAGCCATTTCTCCAGCCCCCTTATCCAGCCTTTATATGAAGGTTTGTGACTAATCTTGTTTAGTGTTGCTATGGCATGCTTGGTTGATACATCTGCTCTTTTCTGAAGGAAAAGAATGGAGGAGGGGGTCTTGGGGAGAGGGAAGGTGGGCTGAACCTGGAAAAGTGGAAGGAAGGGATCACGTGGTTGGGATGTATTGTATGAGAGAATTAATTTAAAAATAGAAAAAAATTAAACATGCTATTTTTTTCAGTACATAGTAATGCACATCCAAGAACATGGATATCAGGAATCTATAGTTCAAAATCTATCATTTCAATTTATAGTTTCCAATTGTCACCTTGACATTGTACTATGGGTGTGTCAAACATTCCACATAATGTTATGGAATTGGACTATGCCCAAACCTTGTCCTGGTTTATGACAAGCACAAGCATCGTCTTTTTAAGTTCTGCTTCTTAACTTAGTGAATGATACCACCTTTCTTTATGCTTCTCCTGAAAAAACTGGCAGATATCATCAATAACTCATGTCTTTATCATACTAGTCTATCAATCACCAGGATCTTTTTCAATTTTATACCTTAAATATGTCTTTATTCAATTTACTTTTCTCATGCTCCATTTTCTCTTTTCTAGTCCAAGGACCCATCATCTCTCAACTATAGCACTGAAACATTCTTCAAACCCTTCTTGCTTTAAAAGGTCTTCACAGTGCAGCCATATTAATCATGTGCTTAACCCTACTTCATATATCTCAGGCAGCTTCACATGTTCTTATGACAAAAATGTTAAATGCTTAATACAATGTTCAAATCACCACAATATTTCCTCTATCCTGTCTGGCCACATCGCCTGTAGCTCAACACCTGCTCTATGCACTACGGTTCACGAGTCTGGCAAGAGGCTGGAGATTGAAACACACACACACACACACACACACACACACACACACACACAGCCCCAAGGATGCCCACTTTTGTGTTCCAGGGCAGCTTATATAGTGTCTCCTTGACTAATGGCCACACCCTAACTCTCAGCTACAAGCCCACCAGAAACCACTCCCCTTCCCTCAGGAACTCAAAGAAGATGGAAGCACAGGAAAGCAAGTTGTTTGCTCAGAGCAGCTGCAAGCATAGGAAAACAAGTTGTTTACTCCAGCAGGCAGAGGATCACAGGAAATTCAGGGTCTGGGGGTTCACAGTCCTTAGCAATCAGCCATCATTTCCCCTTTTACTGCTTTCTGTTTGTTTGTTTGCTATTTTGACTATTTCAGACCAACTCATGTGTCATAGAGTCCTGAGGTATGATGAGCTTTAAGGTAAAAATTTTGAATCATGCTTAGATATTCTTTATATGGAGTCATGTCTGGTTATCCTTTATCTACCTAACCTATAGCTATTCATCCCCTACAGCCTATTCTTAAGGTAAATTTCTCTTGATATCCACAACCAAGCAGAACACCTTTGAATCTACAACATAAGTGTCCATAAATCATGCTGTTTGCTTTTGCAAATGTTATTGCAGATAATTGTCCTCTATGTGAATTATGGCAAGGGTAATATCTGTCTTCTAAAGTCGGTTGTGAATGCACCAAAACTGTCTCCAGTGTTGTACCCTTATGATATAATGTACCGCCTTGCACTCCATATATATTCACATATTAGATAAGTGAATGGGAAAATTAATGGAAAAGTTTAAAATGTGTATTTTTAGCTATGCTACAAGCATACATCTGTATCTTATAGTTTCCCATGTATTAAATATATGTCATCATATAAGTTGTACAACATCCCTCACCATTAGTTTTGTCATTTGTAATTTAAAGACAAGCTTGTTTTCCTACATCATGGACTAAAATAAAAATAAATACATATTTATAAAATTCATGTGATAGAAGCTTTCACATAGTAAGATTTCAACAAACAATAGCTTTTGTTATTTATCTTCTTTACATGTCTGATTTCAATAAGTCTAACTACACATTTCTGCCTGTGTCTTTAATTAACTTAGTAGTTCATTCTTCATAGAAAGAATGATTCCCAGGAGAGTGAGGTGATGTTTGAACTGCAACCATCATATTGAACTGCAGTAGGGTGTAAGTTTTCATTATAGAGCTTTAATTATTTCCTAAACACAGGGGTGGAGAGGTCATTGAAGTTACTACAGCTTATCCTTACCAGAAGATTTATTTTGCCCTAAGGGAAGAAATCAGTTAATTAATGACACCACAGCAATGTGATCAGCTTTTGGTGGACCTCAGACTAAGAAATACTTATCTGATATAAAATAAAGGCAAAGTATTTAAAACTATTAAATACAACATTTATTTTAATCAAACATCATGTTACTACAATATTGCAAATATGTGCGATTGTAATTCAGTTATACATTCAGTAATTATATGTTCAATGATGCCAGGGCACAGAGTTTCATCATCTCCAGACCTTCCTTGTGCTACAACAGAACTTTAGTCCCAAGCAAGTGTGTGTTGAACTTCAGGAACTGCTGACTGCTTTCCACAGACAATACGCCAGTCTGCAGTTCTCCCAGCATACATGACTGGACAATGGACTCGCCCTGTATTCCCCACTTATTAGCACTTTATATTTTAAGCTCCGAAATGAATATTCATCTGACACATCTTTGTCCTTTCCACTTTTATTTCTGTAAAAAATGATGATACCAGGTATCTTAAAATATTCTATGGTATGTACTCCTCAGTAATTAGTCTGTATTAGCTTACTTTTTAATCGATGAGATAAAATCTCTTATAAAAAAGGAAAGAAATATTTATGTAGCTACACACAAAATGTCATTCACAGAAAATTATCCATCACGGCAGGCAGGCATAGATGAGCACCTCGTTTGTTTGGTTTTTAATCATTATTTTATTTGTATTTTTATTTTAATTTTTATGATTAACTTAATTGTTATTATTTCCTTTTTAGTTTTCCTTGGGGGAGAACAAAGACACTGCAATGGTGAAGGAAAGAATCAGAAGGACTGAGAAATAAGTGCGATTGGGGTGACTGGTGTGAAATTCCCACAGAATCAATAAAGCTGTATCTGGGTTAAAGACTTTAATCCCAGTGCTCAGGGAGGCAGAGGCAAACATATCTCTGTGAGTTCAAAGCCAGCCTGGTCTACAAAGCGAGTTCCAGTGCACTCAGTGATACACAGAGAAATTCTCTCTCAAAAAAAAAAAAAAAAAAAGGAGGAAAAAGTCATGCGTCCAGAAGCTGAGATGGGTGAATAAAGAAATTCAGCAAATATACCCCAAAACATATGTCCCTGATCATGTGCTTCCTCATTTCATTAATTTAGAAATCACATTTAACAGAATTCTATCCCTTCTCAAACTGACATACAAAGTATCATGTTCAAAGTACAATTTTACTCCTGACCCCTTAAATGGTTCATATCCATCACAAAATGAGAAATGTGTTTAGTCCTTTTCGGTGAACATAAATTACCATAAAAGTTTCTGCATTATTCTAAATTCTAGATTCAATGTTTCTTCTGGAATTCTAAGGAAATTTATATATGGAAGCTTTTCTGGGGGGCAGAGGTGATTATTCACTTCTCACATATAATGGAACAAAGCAGGTAAAATCCCACATGTCATGGAGACTTGAACACAGTGGAGTAGTCCCAGACTTTAAAAAACAATGACATCATGAAATTTCCAGGCAAATGGGGCAAACTAGGGAAAAAATTCTGACTAGTAGGTGGAGATTACTCTTCATTCCCAACCACCCAGACCCTAATAATCACACAGAAACTATATTAATTACAACACTGCATGGCCTACTAGTTCATGCTTCTTCTTAACTAACTCCTATATTTTTAATTAACTAATTTCTATCAATCTATGTATTGACATGAGACTGTGGCTTACTGCTAAGGGTACAACATCTGTCCCTTTGGGCATCTCGATGACTCCACCTGCTCTCTCTATGTATTCCTGTTCAGATTTCCTGCCTGACTTTACTCTGCTAAGCCTTTGGTTGAAATAGCTTTGTTCATCAACCAATAAAAGCAACATATATACAGAAAGGCATCCCACATCACTGAGTGAGATAACCCAGACCCGAAAAGACAACTATGGTTTGTACTTACTTATAAGTGAATATTAGCTGATAAGGAAAAGAAAACCATGCTGCAGTCTGCAGACTCCATCAGTCTAAGTAACAAGGAGAGCTTAAGGGGGACACAAGGATGTCCCCGGGAAGGGGAAACAGAACAGATTTCACAGATGCAACTGAGGGTCAGTGAGGTTGAGAACAGAAAGAAAAGGGTAGGAGAAACAGGGAGAAAATACTTGGAGAAATGACTGGAACTGTGGGGCAGTTCAGGGGTGAGATGAAAACCTAGTACAGTGGAAACTCCATGGAATCTACGAGAGTAACCCTAGCACAGACTCCTAGTAATGGGAGACACGAAACTTGAAGCAGCTATCTTCTGTAACCAAGAAAGCCCTCAAGTGGTGTGCTGTAGGAAGCCACTAGTTAGTTACCGGCTGCTCAGTCCCAGAATAATCACACAAAAACCATATTATTTGAAATACTGTTTATCCAATAGCTTTAGTGTATTTCTGGCTAACTCTTATATCCTAAACTAGCCCATCTCCATAAATCTGTGTACCACCATGAGACTGTGGTTTACCGGTAAAATTCTGTACTAAGCATCTGTTTCCCCAGGGGTTAATTCGTGTCTCCTGACATTGCCTTCTTTCTCTTAGCATTCAGTTCAGTTTTCCCCACCTAGCTCTACTCTATCCTATCACAGGCCAAGGAAGATTTCCTTACTAACCAATGGTATTCACAGCATATGGAGGAGAATCCCATATCAGTGGTGGGATGAGGACACCCACAAACCCAAATGCAAAGTTGCCTTCCACCTCTGTTGTGTCAATGTGCCATATTTTCTTCATCATTCTTAGGTTGAAGTACATCTAAGTTGTTGGAGGGTATTCTGTTTCGTGTTCAAGGCTTTGAAATATATGGGATTTTCACAAATATTGCTCCATTATGTCTTTGTTTGTTTATTTTATAACAATGTTTTCAAAATTTAAATAAAATGTATACTGAATTATCATATTTACTCAACCATTCCTTAGTCAACAAAAAAACAGAATTTTAAGCACTTCAATGTTTTAGAATAATTAATTGTAGTATTAAATTGCAAATAATTATATGATAGTTCTTAATAAATTAATTTTATTTAAAGATCTATTTTAGATTTTAATAAATGTGTATGTGGCATTTGATTATCCATGTCCATCATCAGAGGATATCATAGGGTACTGGATCTTTCTGGAGCTGAATTACAGAAATTGTGAGTTGCCCAACACGGGTGCTTGGAACTGAGTTAGAGTCATCTGCAAGAACAGTATATACTCTTAGACACTGCATCATCTCTGTCACACCAAGTATTTATGTTTTAGAGAATAGAAATAATCAAGCCAATTTTATTTAAAAATTTACGCTTATTTAATGTTCAGTTTTGTTCAGGGGTTTATTTGAACTCAACAATAAAGAATATTTTGCTTGTGAGATTTCTAAGTGTTGACAGCTCTGTAAAAAATAGGGTTCAGTTTTCCCCACCTAGCTCTACTCTATCCTATCACAGGCCAGGGCAGATAATAAGTGAGAATGAATAAGATATATCCGAGAGGGGTCAGCAAAATGGCCCAGGGAAAAGGGTACTTGATGTCAAGAGTAAAATCCTGCATTTCATCCCCCAACCTATATTAAAAAAAGAGTACCAACCAAGAAGAGTACCAACCAGGAAAGTTTTCCTCTCTCCTCCACAAGTGTCTATGGTACAAGTCCACACATGCACACACACACACACACACACACACACACACACACACACACACAGTGAACCAGTGAAAGTCTATAAGTATTTATAAAATTGTTTTAATCTTATGCCATACATGCTGATACTGAAATGCATTTCCTACATCTGCATTTTATACTGCTACTCATTAGGGTAATTTCATCACTTATTAGAGTAGACTGTAGGGAACCTGTTTCTTGAAGACTTTGTGTTTTCACATGCAAGTTATCTTTTGTAAATACTCCAAGAACTGCTTAGAATTTAGTTTAAACATTGTTTCTCTTGCTTTACTCTGACAGAATGATAATTGAAATTAAAGAAGTGAGATTTGCTTTGATGGAATAAGATTATATATATATATATATATATATATATATATATATATATATATATATATATATCAATTTAAGGAGTGAAGGTTTATTTTTGCTCTCAGTCTCTGGGGATATCAATCTATAACGAGGGGAAGGGTTTGTCAAAGCAAAGCAGCTTACATCAGTATTTCCTTCTGCCTGTGGGGTGGTAACAACCACATTAATGGTTAGCTGTCTGTCCAATAATTCCTAGAAATTCTTTATATGTATCAGCAGAGGCAGGCTTAATGAATCTCTTAGTTATCCAAAGAATTTGTCAATCAAAATTAACCTACATAAAGCCCGTTTTAAGTGACAAAATTAAGTTTAAAGTATGCTTAATGCTATCTCATTTTTGTTTTTAAATTTAGTATCAGTCACTGCAAAGTAGAAAGTTAGTATTTTTTCTGGCTATACATAGTTAATCTGACACTGTAAATGAAGACTTTTATAATCAGTATACCACAAAATAAACCTAAGATATCACCTATTCTTATGACTTTGTCTACACAGTCTAGTGACTGCCATTTTTGTCATGAAACTCTTCCTCACTGTCCTCCCTAAGATAAGAAATTAGAGGAAAAGCCATGCCTCTAGAGGCAGTTGCTGTCGAGTATACAATGTTGCTATTGCCCTCTACAGAACGGAGAAGCTACTTAACTCCAATTTGTCTTAGTGCTATTAAACTATGGTACATTCATTATTCCTCACAACAACAAAATCCCTTGTAATCAGGTTAGAGTTGAGAGAAAGTGGATGAATTCTGAACGTGAGAGTTTTTGATATGGTTGCCTTGGCAAGACTGCTTACACATTGCATCACTAGATGTTGTCATGCATATTTAAATTTTTTTTTCTTTTTCATGTATTGGTTCACTCTTTTCTAATTAATTCATGTTTACAGCATCTGACTGATCACAGGAAACAAATTTCTAATTAATTCAGCGCACTCATAGAGGCAAGTATTTTCAATTAAAAAGAAAAAAGCAAACACTGATGATTTTCTCAGCAATCTGAATGGTCTCAGTTCTGCCATTTTATACTTTTTCTATTCAAGGTCACTAGTGACCACAGTGCTGCTCAATCCAATGTCAGTGCATTAATGCACTAAAAGTTTTATTTGTCTTTTCAGTAATCATTTATAGTGCTTTTACCTTTAAACAGTGCTTCTCATTTACTTGAATGCACCCTGTCTTGTTGCCTTGCTTAGTTAGCATCTCTAGCTTCTTTTTCCTATTTGTCCATTCCTAAATCAATATTGTTATTTTTAAATGGCTGTGATATCAGTCATCTTTTGAACCCATTTTTGTTAACTAATCCTTTGCTAGCTGCCTAATCATGTATGCACAAAGGATTTTGAGGTCTACCATACACAAGATGAAGTCTGGAGGAATAAACAACCAATCAGAAGGCAAGATTATATTTTCAATGGGGAAACTCACTAAGACAACAAGCAAGGCTAGACTTTTCCAACTGACAAGAGATCCTCTCTAAAGAGTAACATCCTGTTTTCTTGATTGTGTGAGATTAGCAGTGGAATGTGGGCTCAAAGGACTGAAGCAGCAAGCACAGACCCTGCAAGGGTCTGCACCAGGTCTTCTGTGTGCATGTTGTGACTCATGTGTTGACTCAGTGTTCTTTTGCAATTCCTAAAAAACAGAACAGGTAGGGTCTCTGACTCTTTTGACTTCTTTTGAGATGCTTTTCTTCCTATTGGGTCACCTTTTCCACCTTCAGTGTGAGGACTCCTTTCTTGTCTTGTTATAACTTGTTTTATCCTCTTAGGCTGTCATTCCTTGGAGGCCTGCTCTTTTCTCAAAGGAAACAGAGGAGGATTGGATCTGTGGAAGAAGGGAGGTAAGGGGAGAATTGGAAGAGGCCAGAGATGGGAAACTGTGGTTGGGATATACTGTATGAGAGAAAACTTTATTTTCAATAAAAAAAGAAAATAAAACTACTGAAATTTTCAGTTACATATTCATAGCATATATTGTTGCACTGTATAAAAGCTAAAGGCTTAATGGTATAACATAATTGCTTATGAGTGTATGAGCATGAAGGACATGAAGACCATGCCCAACCTATCATGAGTGACTCCCTCACACATCTACCATGAATTAGTTTGACACATGGCCTTCAGTTTGTCTAGTATGGATATAGATGTTATAAACCAAATTGTGTATACATGTTTGTGAGATTCTTCCAGTAGGTTGGATAAGTTATTGTTAGGCAACTGTGGAAATCATCAAAAGGAAGTAGAGTATATATATTTTCCAGCCTCAGTTTCTTTTACAATAAACAGTGAGGCACTGTGAGAAGCATCAGGCAATATGAGTACACTTCAAAGTTAACTAATTAAAGGTAATGATCCAATCTTTTTAGTTAAAGCATGTCAACATTATGTTTTTGTTCTGCCCCCTATCGGCCATGAACTGAGTTAAATAAGTGTGTACCATTACTGTTTTACTATGCCTTCTGCCCTAACATACTGCTTTACTACGCGCCCAAAGACAAGGAATTATGCTTTCTGCAATTGAAATTGTGAGCCAAAAAAAAAAAAAAACATAACATAAACCTTCAATAATTTTTAGGGGTGTGTGTGCATAAGTAAAAATAAATAAATAAAACTTAACATTGTCACCATGCTGTAATCATTAGAATGGGATTAAAAAAAAGAAATACAATTAGCCATTGTGATTTTCATTATATCTTTTTTTAAATTAATTTATTTATTTGTTTATAAATATTTCCACTTCCTCCCCTCCTCCCCATACCCTCGCATTCCCCCATTCCCTCTCCTCCTCCCTCTCCAGTCCTAAGAGCAGTCAGGGTTTCCTGCCCTGTGGGAAGTTCAAGTTCCTCCCCCTTCCCTCCAGGTCTAGGAAGGTGAGCATCCAAACAGGCCAGGATCCCAAACAGCCAGTACATGCAGACAAAACAAGACCCAGTGTCATTGTAAATGGCTTCTCAGTCAGCCCCCATGTCAGTCACATTCAGAGAATCCGATTTGATCACATGCTCATTCAGTCCCAGTCCAGCTGGCCTTGGTGAGCTCTCATTCGATCGGAGCCCTTATATCAGAGGAAGAACGCATCCCTCGCGGTACTGATTTCCTTTTTCATTTTCTCCCTCCTTCTGCTCCTCATTTGGACCTTGGGGGCTCAGTCCAGTGCTCCAATGTGGGTCTCCGTCTCTATCACCATCCATCATCGGATGAAGGTTCCCTCTGGTCCTGCCTTTCTTGCACACATTTTCCCTCCTTCTGCTTCTCATTTGGACCTAGGGAGCTAAGTCCAGTGTTCCAATATGTGTCTCTGTCTCTATCTCCATCCATCGCCATATGAAGGTTCTATGGTGATATGCAAAATATTCATCAGTATGGTTATGGGCCAAGGCCAGTTCAGACACCCTCGTCTCTGCTGCCCAGGGAACAATCTGGGGAACTCTCTTTGGGCCTGAGAACCCCTCCAGAATCAAGTCTCTTGCAAACCCTAAAATGGCTCCCTTAGTTGAGATAGATACAACGCTACTCCCATATCCATCCTTCCTCCCTCCCCCCATTCCACTCCCCCAAGCCATCCCCAATCCTCCCCCTCTCCCTTCTCTCTAACCATCTCCCCTTACTTCCACCCCTCACCGCCCGTGCACCCAAGTTTGCCTGGCAATCTTGTCTATTTCGAATATCCAGGAGGATAACTATATGATTTTCTTCAGGTTCACCTTCTTATTTAGCTTCTATAGGATCACGAATTATAGGCTCAAAGACCTTTAACTATGGCTAGAATCCACTTATGAGTGAGTACATACCATATTCCTCATTTTGGCTCTGGATTACCCCGCTCAGTAAAGCATTTTCCATTTCCATCCATTTGCATGCAAAATTCAAGATGTCATTGTTTTTTACCGCTGAGTAAAACTCTAAAGTGTATATGTTCCACAACTTTTTTAACCATTCTTCTATTGAGGGGCACCTAGGTTGTTTCCATGTTCTGGCTATTACAAATAGTGCTGCTATGAACATAGTTGAACAACTATGAATAGTTGTAGTATAATAGGGCATCTCTTGGGTATATTCCCAAGAGTGGAATTGCTGGGTCCCGAGGGAGGTTGACTCCCAGTGTCCTGAGAAACCACCACACTGATTTCCACAGTGGCTGCACAAGTTTGCATTCCCACCAACAATGGATGAGTGTTCCCCTCACTCCACATCCTCTCCAGCATAGGCTATCATTGGTGTTTTTGAGTTTGGCTATTCTGACAGGTGTAAGATGGTATCTCAAAGTTGTTTTGATTTGCATTTTCCTGATCGCTAAGGAGGTAGAGCAAGACCTTAAGTGTCTTTTGGCCATTTGAAGTTCATCTGTTGTGAATTCTCTGTTCAGTTCAGTACCCCATTTTTTAAATGTGTTAATTAGAGTTTTAGTGTCTAGTTTCTTGAGTTCTTTGTATATTTTGGAGATCAGACCTTTGTCTGATGAGGGGTTGGTGAAGATCTTCTCCCAGTCAGAAGGTAGCCTTTTTGTCTGACAGTGTCCTTTGCTTTACAGAAGTTTCTCAGGTTCAGGAGGTCCCATTTATTCATTGATTCTCTTATTGTCTGTGCTACTGGGGTTCTACTTAGGAAGTGGTCTCTTGTGCCTATATCTTGTTGACTACTTCCCACTTTCTCTTCTACCAGGTTCAAACTGGTCAGATTAATGTTGATGTCTTTAATCCATTTGGACTTGAGTTTTGTGCATGGTGATAGATATGGATCTACTTTCATTCTTCTACAGGTTGACATGCAGTTATGCCAGAATCATTTGTTAAAGATGCTTTCCTTCTTCCATTGTATACCTTTAGCTCCCTTGTCGAAAGTCAGGTGTTCATAGGTTTGTGGGTTAATATCCGGGTCTTCTATTCGATTCCATAGGTCGACTTCTCTATTGTTATGCCAATACCAAGTTGTTTTCAATACTGTAGCTCTGTAATAGAGTTTGAAGTTAGGGATGGTAATGCCTCCAGAAGTTCCTTTATTGTATAAGATTATTTTGGCTATCATGGATTTTTTGTTTTGTCATATAAACTTGATTATTGTTCTCTCAAGGTCTATGAAGAAGTTTGATGGGATTTTGATGGGAATTGCATTGAATCTATAGAATTCTTTTGGTAGAATTGCCTTTTTTACTATGTTGATTCTCCCAGTCCAAGAGCAGGGGAGGTCTTTCCATTTTCTAGTAACCTCCTCAAATTCTTTCTTCAAAGGCTTAAAGTTCTTGTCAAATAGGTCTTTCACTTCCTTGGTTAGAGTTACCCCAAGATATTTTATGCTATTTGTGGCTATCATGAAAGGTGATGTTTCTCTGATTTCCCTCTCTGCTTCTTTATCCTTTGTGTATAGGAGGGCAACCGATTTTTTGGAGTTGATCTTGTATCCTGCCACATTTTGTGTGAAGGACTGGCTTCTTGGGATATCTGTTCCCGCCCGGTACCCCATAACCAGCAAGTCCCAGAGAATATCAATCACACAGAGAACTCTATATGTTATAAAGCTGATTGGCCCATTAAGTCAGACTACTTATTAGCTCTTATAAATTATGTTACCCCATTATCCTTATCTACATTACCACATGGCTCAGTACCTTCTCCAGCGGGGCAGCTTACATCTTTCCTCTCCAGTGGTCTAGGCGGAACTGGGGAGCGAGCTTCCTGCTTCCCAGAATACTCCCAGTCTCTTTACTCCACCTCTACTTCCTGTCTGGCTTTCCCGCCTATAATGCCTGCCTGACCAATCAGGGTTTTATTAAAATATGATTGACAGAATACAGATAATTCTCCTGCACCACCACATTACTAAAGGTGTTTATCAGCTGTAGGAGTTCTTTGGTAGAGTTTTTGGGTTCGCCTATGTACACCATCATATAGTCTGCAAATAACAAAAGTTTAACTTCATCCTTTCCAATTCGAATCCCCTTGATCCTCTTATGTTGTCTTATTGCTATTGTTAGAACTTCAAGCACTATATTGAAGAGGTATGGAGAGAGTGGACAGCCTTGTTGTGTTCCTGATTTTAGTGGAAAGGTTTTAAGTTTCTCTCCATTCAATTTGATGTTAGCTGTTGGCTTGCTGTATATTGCTTTTATTATATTTAGGTATGATCCTCGTATACCCAATCTCTCCAACACCTTTATCATAAAGGGGTGTTGAATTTTGTCAAATGCTTTTTCAGCATCCAATGAAATGATCATATGGTTTTTTTCTTTCAGTTTATTTATATGATGGATTACATTGATAGATTTGCATATGTTGAACCAGCCCTGCATCTCTGGGATGAAGCCCACTTGATCATAATGGATAATTTTTCTGATGTGTTCTTGGATTCGGTTTGAAAGTATTTTATTGAGAATTTCTGCGTCAATGTTCATGAGTGAGATTGGCCTGTAATTCTCTTTCTTGGTTGTGTCATTGTGTGGTTTTGGTATCAGGGTAACTGTAGCTTCATAAAAGAGTTTGGCAATGATTCTTCTGTTTCTATATTGTGAAATACATTAAGGAATGTAGGTATTAGCTCTTTCTGGAAGTTCTGGTAGAATTCTGCATTGAAACCATTTGGTCCTGGGCTTTTTTTGGTAGGGAGATTTTTGATAACAGCTTCTAATTCTTCATGACTGACAGGTCTATTTAGATTGTTCACCTGGTCTTGGTTCAACTTTGGTATATGGTACTTATCTAAAAAAATGTCCATTTCTTTTACATTTTTCCAATTTTGTGGCATACAGGCTTTTGTAGTAAGATCTAATGATTCTCTGAATTTGCTCTGTGGCTGTGGTTATGTCCCCCTTTTCTTTCTGATCTTATTAATTTGCATGTTCTCTCTCTGCCATTTGATTAGTTTGGAGAGGGATTTGTCAATCTTGTTGATTTTCTCCAAGAACCAGCTTTTTGTTTCATTGATTCTTTGGATTGTTTTCTGTGTTTCTAATTTTTTGATTTCAGACCTCAGTTTGATTATTTCCAGTCTTCTACTCCTCCTGGGTGAATCAACTTCTTTTTTTTCTAGAGCTTTCAAGTGTGCTGTTAAGTCTCCAATGTGTGCTTTCTCTGTTTTCTTTAGTTGGGCACTTAGTGCTATGAACTTTCCTCTTAGCACTGCTTTCATAGTGTCCCATAGGTTTGAGTATGGTGTGTCTTTTTTTCATTAATTTCAAGGAAGACTTTAATTTCTTTCTTTATTTCTTCCTTGACCCAGGGGTGATTTAGTAGT
Organism: Myodes glareolus; assembly: GCF_982192425.1. Classification (NCBI taxonomy): domain Eukaryota; kingdom Metazoa; phylum Chordata; class Mammalia; order Rodentia; family Cricetidae; genus Myodes; species Myodes glareolus. The sequence goes on from NC_142050.1 coordinate 9,593,688, forward strand.
TGACTGTTCAACTTCCATGAGTTTGTTGGTTTCCTGGGGGTAGCATTGTTGTTGAATTCTAACTTTAATCCATGGTGGTCTGAAAAGACACAGTTGGTTACAAATATTTTTTTGTATCTGTGGAAGTTTGCTTTGTTACCGAGTATGCGGTCAATTTTCGAGAAGGTTCCATGAGCTCCAGAGAAGAAGGTATATTCTTTCCTATTTGGGTGGAATGTTCTATAGATGTCTGTTAAGTCCATTTGATCCAATACCTCCAATAATTCTCTTATTTCCCTTTTAGGCTTCTGTCTGATTGACCTGTCCATTGGAGAGAGAGGTGTGTTGAAGTCTCCTACTATTAGTGTGTGTGGTTTGATGACTGCCTTGACTTCTAGAAGTGTTTCTTTTACATACGTGGGTGCCTTTATATTAGGAGCATAGATATTCAGGATTGAGACTTCTTCCTGGTGGATTATTCCTGTTATGAGTATGAAATGTCCATCTCTGTCTCTTCTGATTGATTTTAGTTTGAAGTCGATTTTGTAGATATTAGAATGGCCACACCTGCTTGTTTCTTAGGTCCATTTGCTTGGAAAACCTTTTCCCAACCCTTTACCCTGAGTAGGTGTCTGTCTTTGAGGTTGAGGTGTGTTTCTTGTAAACAGCAGAATGTTGGATCCTGTTTTCGTATCCAATCTCTAAGTCTGTGCCTTTTTATAGGTGAATTGAGTCCATTGATATTAAGTGATATTAATGACCAGTGGTTGTTGATTCCGGTTATATTTTTTTGAGGGGGTAGTAGAGTGTATGTGTTTCCCTTCTTTGAGTTGTGCTTGTGAAGGGTCGCTAGCTGTCTGAGTTATTGTAGGCTGTGCTGGAAATGTTGGATTCCTTTGCTTGTGATTTTCCTTCTAATATTCTCTGTAAGGCTGGATTTGTAGCTACGTAGTGTTTAAATTTGTTTTTATCCTGGAATATTTTGTTTTCTCCGTTGATAGTGAATGATAGCTTGGCTGGGTATAGTAGTCTGGGCTTGCGTCCATGGTCTCTTAGTTTCTGCAGTACCTCTATCCAGGACCTCCTGGCTTTCATGGTTTCCATAGAGAAGTCTGGTGTAAGTCTGATAGGTTTACCTTTATTAGTTACTTGACCTTTTCCCTTTGCAGTTCTTAATACTCATTCTTTAATCTGAATGTTTTGTGTTTTGATTATTATATGGCGAGGGGATGTTTTTTTTTTCTGATCTAGTCTATTCAGTGTTCTGTATGCTTCTTGAACCTTCATAGGAATATCGTTCTTTAGGTTGGGAAAGTTTTCTTCTATAATTTTGTTGAATATATTTTCTGGACCTTTGATCTGCAATTCTTCTCCTTCTTCTACCCCTATTATTCTTAGATTTTTTTTATTATGTCCCAGATTTCCTGAATGTTTTGTGATGAGAATTTGTTGGATTTGCTGTTTTCTTTGGTCAGAGCATTTATTTTCTCTATGGTGTCTTCATAATCTGAGATTTGTTCTTCTATCTCTTGTATTATATTGGTTATGCTTGCTTCTGAAGTCTCTGTTTGTTTACCTCGATTTTCCATATCTAGTTGGCCCTCGGTTTGTGTTTTCTTCATTGCTTCCATTTCAGCTTTCAATTCTTGAACTCTTTCCACTACCTGTTCGATTGTTTTTTTCTTGGTTTCCCAGGGTGTCATTTACAGATTTACTCATTTCTTCAAACCTTTTGTTATATTTCTCTTCCATTTCTTTACTCATTTCTTCAGTCTTTTTGTTATAGTTCTCTTCCAGTTCTTTAAGTGAGTTATTCATACCCTGTTTAAGGGACTCTATTGCTTTCATAATGACACTGTTTTCCACTTCTTCCGGAACAGGGTGTTTAAGTCCTTCTGTAGTAAGATAGCTGTGATTTGGTGTTTTCATGTTGTTTTTCAGATTGTAGGAGGAATTCTTGACTTGGCGTCTGCCCATCTCTTCCTTCAACTGTTCCCTAGTGGATCTTCTGGTACTGGATCAGGTTCCCCCCTCTGTTGGATCTTCTGCTAGAGGATCAGCACCCCTTGCTGGCCAGGATTCTTGCTGAGCTGATGCAGGGCCTACCTTTCCACTGGCAGGCAGGCTATTGAAACACAGGCACTCCCTCCTGCTGGGTTACACTTCCAGCCCAGTCACAGCCTTCAAGCCATCTGAGCTGGGTGTTTTTATGGCACGAGAAGGAGGAAGGGAGGAATAAAGGAAGGGGTTCCTGGATGAAAGGTGGGATGGGCTAGGAGGCAAGAGGGCTTAGCCCGTGCAGAGTGGCCAGGGAGTCAAGAGGGACCGGGGATGTCTGAGCTCCTCCTTGTCAGGCTTCTGCTGTGGGTCAGAGCAAACTCATCCCAATGATGAATCTGCTGCGAGATGATCAGTGCCCCTTGGTGGCCAGGATTCTTGCTGTTCATTATATCTTTATAATAACAAAATTGGGGAAGGAGAAGGATTATGAGTTTGAGGATAAAAACTAGACAAAATCTAGGCATATGGAGATAATGTATCAAAACACTTAAGAATACAGTAAACTTGGTCAAAAGCCCATTGCTAGAAAGGCTTTATGTTTTAATAATTAGAAATTATGTGCTTACCAAACTGCCTTCTAAATATTGGTGTTTATGCACATAGATCCATGCAGTTGTCAAGTGTGGCCAGAAAGTCTTGGTGGTTTCTAAAGAAACTTGTAATTATTCAAGTACTAATAATTGACAGTTGAATCGTGAGTCCTATAGGAAAATCTATATCACCACCAAGGCTATAAAATCATCACAGAAGAGAGGCTGTAAATGATTTCAGCATTGGAAGAAGAGCAGAGTATTGCGGAATGCTTTCTTTCTGGCATGGCATGGCTTTTGCTCTATTGGACCATACCAGCTCTGATAATTAGCATAAGATCTGCCAAAGATGGTTCCAACTAACATTATAGTCAAGTAGCTGAAAAGAAAACATAAGATCTCATTCCTCCCTGAGGATTTACGTGTATTAATGGTTGATGGAAGGGAGGGATATTTTCTTGAATGATATGGCCTGGAAAGAAGCCTATGCTCTAGTAAATAATCCCTCACCACACCCCTCTATATAACTCTATATAGGCAACTGCCTATGTAGGCAATAATATGTAGGCAACCAGGAAGAAAGAAGGGAAGGGAGGGAGGAAGGAAGTAAGGAAAGGAGGGAGGGAGGAAAGAAGTAAAGAAAAAAACTAAGGGAGAAAGGAAGAAAATAAGGAAGGAAGGAAGGGAGGAAGGAAGTGTCAGAGACAAGCTTCAACAAAAATACCACTTCCCTAGGTAGGGGTATGGAGAATATGAAGATGCAAGTGAAAATAATAAAACAGTAAACATACGATATTATGAGAAGGGAGTTCCAGTGAATACTGAAATAGCCCATTTTTAATTTCTAATTGTTTTAAAATACCCCAACCCTGAAAGGTACGAGTAAAATAAAAGCTGCATTAACATGATACAAGGACATGAACATACCAGCTGAAGGTTGTGGGCTACATTCATAGTTAAACATTCTGTTGCTAGAACAAAACAAGTCATGCTCACACCCTAGAATAAAATATTCTGTAGGCAAACCACTCCCTGGGTGGAATCCATTGTTTCTCCTAAAGGGAGTAGAAACTTAGTTGGATCCTTAGACTTTCGTTTATGGTAGAAACATATCTACTTCCCTGTTCCTGAAATACAGGAAATAGTAGTTCCTCCACTACTAGCCACACCCATTGACAATAACCTTGAAAGAGAAGAACTCTCTGGTCTAAATCTAGGTGGGAACTTGCTTGAGGTAAAAACAGACAATAACCTTAAAGTAATAGAAATTCCAACTCTCTGACCTTTGGTCCAGGTGGAAATAGGCTGACATATTTGGGCCTCCACAAAAAAAGGAAAGAAGGGATAAAGAAAAGAAAGGAGGAAGTAAGGAAGTAAAGAAGAGAAAAAGGAAGGAAGGAAGGGAAGAAGGAAGGAAAGATGAAAAGAAGGGAGGTAGAAAAAGAGGAGAAAAAGGACGAGAGGGAAGAAAAATTATAATGGAAGAAAAGGGATTAGCTGGAAAGAGAAAGGATTACGTGGGTATGGGAAGGCAAAAAATAGATGTGCACAGATACTATCAAACTATATTAAACATGTGTATAAACTATCATCATAATGAAATTTACACATATGTCTCAAGAGTATTAAAGTTAATAAAATAGAAATAAAAAGAAAGGAAATAAAAAGGAAAACAGGGAAATGAGAGGAAGATAAAGGAAAAAAGACAGCGTAGAAATAAATACAAATAACTGTTTATTTTTTGTTTATGGGGTAGGTGAATACGTATGTTAATGCTTTAAATCAGACATGAATAATAGAACTGAAATTAGACTAACCTCAGAATAAACTATTAAGTTTAAATCCCTTGCTCTTTATGTCTTCATTTCAATTGCTTATGAAACACAGGCTATTTGCTAACATTACATAATGAACTTTTTATTATTTAGTTCAAAGTTGACTCAGAAAAGAGAAAACCAAAATGACTTCACCTTGTGGAAATTATTTGTCTTTTGGAGTCCTGACTTTAATCAGCCTCAGTTCTCACATGTAAGAGAAGATATATTCACCTTCTGAATGATGCTGAGCAATAACTCCTACTGTATTAGGATCTAAATTGTATCTACTATATCAGAATAGCTCCACCATATGCAATATATGAAAATATAAGGTAATTAAGAATTTAGTTCAGTCTACGGCTTTTCCAAATCTGCCTTCTAAGATTCAGGCAATTTCTCTAAAATACCATCAGGGCTACTTGAAAAATAGAAGGAATCAAAAGTAGTGCTGGAGACCACAGTAGTATTTGTTGTTGTAACACTGACCAATAAGCATCCAGAAAAGCCAGTAGTGTATAGGACTGAGAGCTCATTGTTTTTTTTTTTCCCCTTTTTGGTTTTTCAAGACAGAGTTTCCCTCTAGTTTGGAGCATGTCCTGGAACTAGCTCTTGTAGATCAGGCTGGCCTAGAACTCAGAGATCTGCCTGCCTCTGCCTCCTGAGTGCTGGGATTAAAGGCGTGCACCACCACCACCTGGTTCAGCTCATTGTTCTTATGTCTGCTGTCAGTATTATGAGTGTAACCATCTGGTATGAGAAATGCAAGCTCAGACTCATTGCTGTTTATTGATCAAGCTGGGGCTGTTTCTATATAATCTATATTCTTTCCATTGCTCATTCACATCCCCAAACTAAACAAGTTATTTCAGGTATACCTGCTAACTGTGATACAACAAATACATGCAGTACAATGAGCCCATTTCATGTTTCTGTTATCCCATTAGCCCATACAAATTTTGTACATGAATGTAGAACAGATTACCCTATTACTTGTGGGAGCTCACCATGGTGTCCTGTGGGTGAAACTACGTCAAAAGACAAGGGGGGATTTGGGATCATCTCTCCTAAATCCTACATTTCCTAACATGATATGGTTCTACTTACTTTTCCCATTTTATATAGTGAACTACAAAATACTTCAGTGAAATATGTACTATTCCATAGAAAAGAAAGTTTTTAAACTCCACCTTTCTACATCACATCTTGTCTGCTTAAATAATTTAACACTGCAGTTTTGAAAGTCACCACACACTCTATACCATGAATAGAACTAACATACTTCCTAAAACCCACTTTTGGAGTTCATGATGCTTTATTAGTTACCATTCTTGTTGTGACAAGGAAAGATTTATGGGAACTCTCAGATTAGAGGTAGAATCCATCATACTGGGGAAGCCACACAGCAAGATTGAGAGGCAGCTGATTATAGCACACCCACTGCCAGGAAAGAGTTGAGTGTTTGCACTCAGCTGATTTCTCCTTTGTGTTCAGTCCTGAACCCTGAGCTACCTACCCATATACATAGTAACCCTTCCCTCCTCAGGAAAATCTTCCTCAAAATATCCTGATAGACACGTCCATTAGTGTGTTTCCATGATTCTAAGTCCATTCAAGTTGTCAATGAAGACTGAGCATCACAACAACACTCATAAAAATATGTTCGCTCTAATTTGTTTCTCACTCATTTGTCTTCTTCAGTCTCACAATTCCAGTAATAAAATCGACTCTTCTAACTGAAACCGAAAAAAAAATGCCATTTGTTTGTACTTCTAAATTAATGCAGGTCTAGAGTCACTTCACCCACACAGGGAATTAGAATACTGTATTTTTAAGTTGCTTTGAGTTTGAGAACTGAGCCCCTGCAGTGCAGTTATCAACTTTGCCATTAAACAGCTTGGTACTTTCAATTACACCCGAAGCTAAGAAAGTTCTGTCACCTGCGTAGGGTTTCAGTAGCACAGGACGTACTGAATCAAAGAGCTACACACTGATAAATTTTTCAGGAAAACACAGACTATATAAATTGAGTCCCAACTACTATTCCTGATTCTCTCTAATTTCTTTAAGTCATCATTGAAACTGATATCTTTAATAAAAGTTAATTAAATTAAGGTAAATAATTGTATTTTGAGAAGTTAAGTGCCCTATTAAAGACATACAGAAAACAGAACTTACATTGAGAACCTATGATCTGCCCTTAATGTTATTTCCCTATTTCCTAATACTCAAAAATATTGTTGTTTTCTTCCCTGACTTAGGATTCAAAGGAGCCATCAAACTATGAAATAATGGGAAGAATGTGCCATAAGTAGTAACTTTTAGGCATGAGAAACTAATCCAATTTAGTCTTATTTCTTCCATGATTTTGTGAATCATATTTATAAAATATTCTTCAATCATGATCAAATGTCTTCTGAACTCAAGGGCAGATACACAAATATGGCAGAGAAGTTGTAAACAATCATTAGTGTTCATTGCACAACAGGTAAATTCATAGATTCTCGTGGGCTCAGTCACCCACAGTAGACAGACTATCCTGCACCCCTGTTTAAATAGGCTTACCTTAGGCTAGAACCACCTGAACATATTTTCCTTGTCCACAATGAAATAAAATACATGTGACCACAATAACATTGTTACTGTCACCTAGATAACAATCAGAAAATTATAAGGAAACAAAAATTGCATGTTCCAAACACTGTGTCTGCCCACAAACACTTAGGTGTGTCTACAGTTCTGTTTTCTAATCTTAGGGGTTTTCTCCTGCATTTTACTTCTCCAGCCTAATACTACTATTTTTCCTTTAGCTGTACTTTATACAAAAACCCTATGAAAGTCTGATTTTTTTTCCCAAGCATAGAAATCCCAAGTCAAGAGGATAATTCAAAAATGTTGAGAACATATTTTGGTTAGTTTTCAGGGATTTTTTGTCTCTTTCACCTTGCTTAATCACAAAGAGTAAATATAATTCATTCTATTTTTCCTTAATTGGCACTTTTCATTGTTAGTGGGAGGACCAAGTGAGTATTATGTATGTGAGAGACAGTGTGTGTGGATGCATGCAGACCATCTCACATGTGCAAACTAGAGGGACATTTCAATAGGTCATTATCTTCTTCCACTCTGGGTTCCAGCAATGAATCAGATTATCAGACCTGAGGGCAGAACCTCCTACCCACTGTGATAATCACTTGGGGAAATGGTTCTTTAGATATTACTTTTTCCCATCACTTAAAAAGTTTTGTTTTTCTCTGATGAACATTTGATTCATATAATCTAATATTAATTTGGATTATTTCTGCATTATTGATGAATGGTGGCGAATATATGATAAGAGGACCAGCTCTTAATATTAAAACAAAAAGAAAAGAAGAAAAATAGTCTGCACCCTTTTATACATTGTTTAAATGAAAAAGGGCTTATATTGTTACATTTGACAGTCAGATGAGGGGCCGTCACTTTTATGACATAATGCATTTAATCTAATGAGCATCACAAACTAGGAAAATAAGTAAACAGAGAAGCATGTACGCAAATCGAGAGCTCTAAGGAGAATCAATTTAAATTTTTATGGGGGAAGCCATTCAGAGTGGAAAAAAACAAAACCAAACATGTGGCTTCCTGGGCTTCTTGACACTTCCTTTGAATAGCTGAGTCAGGTAAAAGACCGATTTTACTTGACAAAATCCAGACCAGCTCCAAACCTGTAAATAGCACACAGTGATCTTGAGAGATGTATGGAAGAGAGCAAAGCCTGGAACCATCAACATTCGAAGCAGAAGGCCTACCACCATATGTCAGTTAGTACACTTCGTACACACTGCCTGTGGACACAGCGGACAGACTGCAAAGTGTGATGCTCATAAATACTTTTGTAAAACGATTTTCTCGAAAATGTAAAAGGTTGCTTTCTAAAGACAGGAGCAAGTCTACATGTTTTTGAAAGAACTAAAATAAACAGGTGGTCTCTAGAGAATTATTCCATGCTCACTTTCATTGTTTATACATCCACTCATTTGGCAAACCACTTGTTTTGAAGGAATTTAATAGTACCCATCACTGAGCCAAGAAAATAGTATAAGAGCAGTTTCCTGATACACTCCCACCAAGACCATTTCTAAAATCCTTTGAAACTGCATAATTTGATAGGCAAAAGTTATCTTGTTTAGCAAATCTAACATATGAAAATACATTTTAAATTTTATATTAGGCACTGAGGAGATGGGTCAGATAGTAAATATTTTTCTGTGGTAGCATAAAAATCTGAATTGGATTGTCAGCACTCATGTGAAGAGCTGTACAAGACTGCCCATCACTAAACTGGAGGCAGAGGGTGGACTGGAACCAAATCAATGAGCTCAGGGCTTGATTTGATTCTCTGTCTCAAAGATTAATGTGGAGAACACTGAAGAAGCAACTTGCATCAGCTCGTGGTCTCCGAATGCATAAGCACACATTTACACAAAAATATGCACACATGCACATATCCATGAATACACACAAGCTTATGTAAGCACACACAACACATAGAAACATATACAAACATATATGGAGACATTAATTATGGTTATTTCACTAGAAAATAATTAATTATTGCATAGAATAATTCCCTCTTGGAATAATTTAAGTGGTTAATGTTTAACTTAATTAAAAATGATTGATAAAATGTTAGAAACAGAAAAAGAACGTTTTTTTTTTTTTTAAGACAGGATTCCGTTGTAGCCCTGGCAGTCCTGGAACTCACTTTGTAGACCAGAGTTGTTTCAAACTAAGACATCTGCTTGCCTCTGCCTCCTGAGTGCTGGGATTAAAAGCATGTGCTGTAACCACCCAGCTTATAAATCTTAACTTTATGGTAAAATTGAAATATCAATCTCAGAGCAAATATTTCACCAACAGTTAAGTTAGTATGGAGAGTTTACTCATTCCTTCACATCTGAAAAGCATCTGTTAAATTACTTTATTCAGCTAGAAATGATAATACAGAGGGAAGAGGAAATTTAAAGACAGCTTTGGCTACTGATCAACTTCAAGACCTCTCTTGGCAACATAGCAAGATCCTGCATCGAAAAGAAAAGTTTTTAAAAAGGATGCTTGGCTATAACCTAGATATTACACATTTGCCTAACATGAACAGGAACCTGGCTTCTAGTCCTCACTTTTCAAGGTCATCAGATGGGTTAATCTTCTGAAGTCTTTGATGGAGAGCAAAGTCAGGCTACACAAAACACACTAGGAGTAGAGAAGCATTGAGAAACGATACTAAAGGTGAAAGATAATAAATAGTGGACTCATTCAGGTTGTACATACATGCACACATATTTGCGCATACACACACATATACATGCATTTGGTAAGTTAAGGATGTTTGTAATCATTTGTTTGGGGGTTGGTTACAAGATGTTATTGGTAATGATCATTAAAAAAAAACTAAGCAAAGGAGATTATATTCAGGAATCTTTTTCTGCAAAGGGGAAATATATGAATGATAGAAGAAAAGAACTGACTATTAAGTCTACTTTTAAACTAAAATACAACTTCTAGTCTTAAATATTTCATATCAGTATAGATTTTTATATACAGATACAAACGTAAGTTTATTTTTGTTATACTGTATATATGTTTCTACTTTTGTTTAAGGTACTATACTCAAGCAACTCATTTTAAAATGTACAATGAAGAAATACAGGTTAGTAGATAGTCATCCATAAATAATCAAATTTGTACTTACGTTAGGTATGTTTTCAAGGGTAAACAGATATATTTTAGATACAGAGGCAGGCTTCAAACACTTGAGGGACCCCCAGAATATTGCATTTAAAATACTTTATACAATGAGCCACATCTGTTCCTGGCATCACCACCATTTTACTTTAGAGAAGATGATGAGCGTAAAAGAACCTCCATGGGCGTTTGCTTCCGTTGTGAGAAGTGTTAGCCACCGTGTGAGAAACTGCCCTGGCCTTGGCTGCTGACCGTATGCTGTACAACCTGGAGAAGCAGCACTCAAAAGAAAGTAACTGTCAAATGTTGCTAACTCAGGATAGAGCAGTCCTTCAGAAATTATACTGCAGAGAAAAGCCTCTTAGATATGCTAGGCCTGTAGGCTGAAAATGGTACAGAGGATTCTTGGGTGACTGTCCAGTCAGCCAGAAATTTCTGTCATTTCTATAGTTTGGAAGTTGCTTGGACTGTACTTCCTGTTCACTGAGGTAATATTATCTCCGTCTTGGGTCTCAGATGGAGTTAAAGACAAGTTAGTTACAGTTATAGTTTTTTTTGTTACCAAATTCAAAAAGATACTCACAAAAGAGATGTAAAATGTTTAAGGTTGAGGGACATAAAGGTTAAAGTGCTTTTCTTAGAAATGTTTTGAGGTCTAAAAAGACAGTTTTAAGATGGTAATACAAGTCATTATAGATAATATTTAAGGCATAAAACTTTTAATTCATCAAGATAAAAGGCAGTGTGAAGAAGCGGCGAGAACGACCCCCGGACGGACCCGAGGCCCGCACCGCTGCAGCCCCGCGTTCAGCGCTGACATGACACCCCCCTACCCCCCCCCCCTCGCGCCGCCATGCCCAAAAGAAAGGCTGAAGGGGATACTAAAGGAGATAAAGCCAAGGTGAAGGATGAGCCACAGAGAAGATCGGCAAGGTTGTCCGCTAAACCTGCACCTCCAAAGCCAGAGCCCAAGCCTAAAAAGGCCCCTGCAAAGAAGGGAGAGAAGGTACCCAAGGGGAAGAAGGGGAAGGCCGATGCTGGTAAGGATGCCAATAATCCTGCAGAGAATGGAGACGCCAAAACAGACCAGGCACAAAAAGCTGAAGGTGCTGGAGATGCCAAGTGAAATGTTTGCGTTTTTGATAACTGTGTACTTCTGGTGACTGTACAGTTTGAAATACTATTTTTTATCAAGTTATATAAAAATGCAGAATTTTGTTTTACATTTTTTTAAGCTATGTTGTTAGCACACAGAACACTTAATTGTTTTGGGTGGGGAGGAACATGTGTCACTAGCAGTGTCTCCCAAGCTGGATGAATGATGGTTCATGATGGAAAACATCTTTCCCTGATAATTTTGAAAAACTCCTCTTGACTCCCAGGAGAGACATCCTGGGGGCATGTTGACATATGTGGCCACCATGGCACAACATGCCTTGTGTGGGAGAACTAAGTTCGTTTTCATATTCTCCTCCCCCTGTACCATCAACATAGACTTAACTCCCTTAAGACCAGAAACCTGTTGAAACCTGATCCCCAAAATTGGTTTTGCCAGTCTGTTGGGCATTCTGGACTTTGCAGTGATATCATTGAATGTCCTCAAAAGTGCAGCGGTTCCTTTTGTAGAAGATTGTGGATCTGCAGATTGAGAATTCTGCCATTTTCATTTCATTTCCTGAAAGTCAGGGTAGGCTTGTGAAAAGTTGTGAAACAACATCCTCAATGTGAAATGTCAGCCCTCACTCTAAGTTCCTCCCCCTTTTCAGAGCATCCAATGAAGACTCACCGGGTTTTATAGTGGCTTTCTGATTTTGGTAGTCGATACAAGAAGGGCGGAGATAGAGATAGAGACCCACATCAGAACACTGGACTTAACTCCCTAGGTCCAAACGAGAAGCAGAAGGAAAGAGAATGTGAGCAAAGAAGGCAAGATCAGAGAGAACCTTCATCCGACGATAGATGGCGATACAGACGAAGACTCACATTGGAGCACCGGACTGAGCCCCCCAAGGTCCAAATGAGGAGCAGAAGGAGGAAGAAAATGAAAAAGGAAATCAGGACCGCGAGGGGTGCGATCACCCACTGATACAAGGGGACGGATCTAATGAGAGTTTACCAAGGCCAGTTGGACTGGGACTGAACGAGGACGTGATCCAACCAGATTCTCTGAATGTGGCCAGATTCTCTGAATGTGGCTGGCCCGGAGTCTTTCTGAAAAGCCATTGACAATGGCACTGGGACTTGTTTCCTCTGCATATACTGGATTTTGCGGATCCAGTCTGTCTGGACACTCACCTTCCTGGACCTGGAGGGAGGGGGGAGGAACTTGAACTTCCCAAGGGGCAGGAAACCCTGACTGCTCTTAGGGATGGAAAGGGAGGAGGAGAGGGAGTGTGGGGAGTGGGAGGGTGGTGGGAGGAGGGGCGGAAATGGAAACTTTTATAATTTAATAAAATTACTTTAAAAAAAAAAGAAAGGAGTTTGGAAGTTCTTGTATACTGTTACTGATTGTCTGCCCATGTTCTGCCTGGAAAACCATGATTGTTTATGGAAAGTGTCTTTAATAAAGCTGGATACAGTTTGGCTTGGAAAAAAAAGATAAAATAGATAATGGGGCATTTTCTCTGACTATGTCAAATACAAATGGACTAGACATTGTGAATGCAGTTGTTTTCTGATAACTGTTCTTGTTTATAGTTTTGTTGTGTTAGAGTTAAAACCCTTTCTTTTTCTTTAGATAAAAAGGGGGTTAATGTTGTGGAATATTCCTTTACACTGTGTGAAGATGTGTAACTGTGATTGATTTAATGACCAATGGTTAGCATAAGGTATAGGCAGGACTTCTGTACAGGAAAATTTCTGGGAAGGAGTAGGAGTCACGAGTGGACATACAGGGATCAAGACACTAAGGAAGAGAGGTAAAAGCCATTAGTCACATGGCAGCATGTATAATAATAGAAATGGGTTGATTTAAGTTTATAAGGGTTAGTTAGAAATAAGCCTAATCTATAGACCAATCTTTTATAATTAATAATAAATCTCTGAGTCATTATTTTGGAGCTGGCTATCAAAACAAAAATTTGTTACACAGTGATAGTGTAAAAATTTTACAAATAATATTAACATTAAAAGAAACACCCTAAAATAAAAATAAATTTTGAGAAACAAAAAACTCAGAAGTTTGATTATTTGGTAAAGTCCTTACAGCACAATCAAAAGGTCCTAAGTTCAGATCCTCAGTATCCATGTAAAAATCAGGGTATGGTGATGTACACATAAACTCCAGAACTGCAGTGCAGAGTCAGGAGCATCTCAGCATTGTCAGCTGGTATACATAATCTGTGAGCTCTAGATTCTGCAATAATGTCTCTCTCAGAAAGCAAAGATGGAAATCAATAGAGGAAGCCATTTCCCATCGAACTGTTGTCTCCATATGTATATTGGTAATTGAGCATTACTGTCACCAAACACTGTACACATGCACATACACACACATTCAGTGTACACAAACACAGCTAAGAGATGAAAATCTTTTTGGAGTACTGAAGGAGTTTATCAATAATGAGAGAATTGGGTGAGCTTTCAGAATTCTCAATAAATCATTCTTTGCCAGCCTGATAAGAACAAGCTGAACCTTGAAGGTCAAAGCCAAAAACTGGATCAGAAACCCTAACTAAATTTGATCAAAACAACTTTGGCATTTTACAGGAGAGCATTAAGAAAGAGGGCATGCTTTATTTCTCCTCATTCCATCTCTAGAATACACACTACAAAAAAAATTAGATGCAATTAATAGATCCTCTAAGGTGTACATGACCACTAGGAATTTAAAAGCTTTTCCATATAACACATATTTGAATTGCTGTTCTATTCATAATCAAACAAAAGAGATGTAGAAATATGAATTACTCTCTTGAAAATTTCAGATTATCCCTTCTGTTGTAAACATGAATTGCTCACTGATGAACAGCCAGGAGTACCTACAGAAATATGTAAGAGGCTAGACAGTCTGACTCTAAGTAATCTTTGCTCTGTTATGTGTGTTATGAACAGAACATCTACTCATGGTATATGCATGAATAAAAATGTTTTCTTATAAGAAGTTTTAGTTACCTGTTCAGTCTCTGGAGGAAGTTAAATGAATCTCTTGAGTCTACTCAAGCTCAAAATAACATGATACCCTAACATACCAAGGCTTTAACCTCAAAGGGAATCTATTTTCTTTTCTAGAGTGCACTAATTACCTTTAAAGAAAAAAATCAACAAATTCTTAATCACAACTTACAAGTACATACTTTCTATGCAGAACACAGTTTAAACAAAACTAAAGGGACAAGGAATAGCAACAAAATCCATGTATAGATTATTAGAAATGATGTGTGTAATGCTTCTACTCTATTGATCCTCGGTATCAATGTAAAAAGGCTGAGTGCAGCAGTGCACATCTGTAAACCAGAGTTGGGAAAGCAGAAGCCAGCATCTGTTGCTTGCTGGTCAGTTAATCTAGTCTAACCATGATCTCCAGGTTTGGTGAGAAACTGAGCTTCCGAACTACAATGGGGAATGATTGGGGAATATATCCATTTTTGATTCCAGGCTTATACATACAAATGGATATATATTAACAATTTAAATGTTTTCTCATATTCTCTAGTCATGTGTCTTAGCTTTTACAGAGGCTTATTGTCAGAGAGAGTTTCAGAAAACAAATAGCAAAGAACATGACTATTGGAAAAGGGATTTTTGAGCTCTAAAAAATATAAACCAAGTATTTTCCAATAAATATTGAGTAAAAAATAAAATATTGAACAATCAATATGTGTAAAATGACCACTGCATTTTAAATTTTGTCTCAGAGGAGAAGATGATTAATAAACTAGACATCTAAGCTCAGATGTTTTGATAATTATACACTGATAGTGAGAAGGCATCCATGAGGAAGAGCATAATGAACATAATGACTTTTGTCAGACATCCATGTGATATCCACACACCGAATCAAGTAGAATTCATCATTGCCTTGCAGTATTTATAAAGATAATTAAACTCTAGATGATTTCCTGACAGCATGATTATAATGTTCACTTTAAAGACCAAGCCCCTATTATATGTAATACTTTTGTTTCTTTACATTTTTATGAAAAAATGTTCCCAGTTCATATTTCCATCTGAAGAGACTTCAGACACCTTCAGCATGTCTTCTCTTTTTATTTTAAATACTAGATTTTCTCAAGTTTAGATACTAGGTACCTACACAACTTAATATCCACTTAGGAAAAAACATTTCATTTTTTTCAACAGCTTTTGGTTTGCTGTTGTATTCTTCAACTACATCTCTCCTCTCTACTACTACTCTGGCTCAGTGTTAAGTCTTCATGGGATATCACAATGTCCCTTGAATCCGTGGGTCCAAAATTGGATGCTATACCCAAAAAGATGCTGTGCCTTGTTCTTAAGATCCTATAACAATTCCACCCACTTCACAAAGCAAGTTGTGCTCTACTTGATATCTTCCTCTCATTCAAATGTGTTGGGAAAATTAATCATCAGATTATTTGGTTTCACCTCTTGGATGACCATTATCATATAACACACAGAAAAATCCCTTGACAGGTAATGTATCTAGAGTGTTGAGTCAAAGAATGTCCTAACAAATAAAATTTAAGTGGAAAGATGATGTTCCCTAACTTTAAAGAAGTGTCAAAACCTGTGCCAAGTTACTGCTCACAATGTAAACAGTCACTCCAAAGTGTCCTGATCTTACATCCACAGGTTTCTGCAGCCATACAGTCTACTCTGACAAAGCTTGAGCTTAAGAAGAGAACCGTACAACATGGACCTGACAACATTACTTTCAAGAAAAATAGTAAAATTCTTAGTTTGGTCCATACAATTCTGTTTGGTTTTCTCTCCACCACGTTGGTATAGTTTTTCTGAACTGCCTGTCAATTCTGTTTATTATTGACTCAATGTTTTCAAGAGCTCACATCCCCTTCTGTGGTGGTCACTGTAAGTCATCTTGACTCTGTGTAAAAGGAAACCACTTGTTCATTTCCCTGATGCCCAGAACCGAATAATTACACATATACTACATTAATTATAACACTGTTTGGCCTATTAGCTCAGGCTTCCTACTAACTAACTCTTACATCTTAAATCAACCCATTTCTGTTAATCTGTGTATCACCACGAGGCTGTGGCCTACCTCTAATATTCTAGTATCTGCCTCCTCTCTGACTCTGCCTTCTTTCTCCTGTGATTCAGTTTAGTTATCTCTGCCTAGCTCTATTCTGCCCTGCCATAGGCCAAAGCAACTTCTTGAATAAAACTTATTGACAGCATAGCGGGGAATCCCACTTTAGCTTAGTCTGAAATATTTGGACTTCAGCTACAATATGTCTATGTGCTTTTTGCTCATTTCACTTCCGTAAGTTCTACTATACTTCATCAGAAAGACTTCCATGATTATAAAGTCTAGATCTTTTTCTTTGCATGTATGTCAATCTACAATAATATGGTTTCTTCATAGACTTGGAATCATAAATTTGCCTACTATTTGAATAATCATTATCTTCTCCAGAGAGTTTTAGGATCACACTGTAGTGATCATGTCTCTTGTGGTGACCATTTCCGTGTTGTGGAACCAGGTGTGAAATTAATAAGTAGTTTTATAATAGATATGAGTGAATGTATTCCTAAGATAATTGGGAGTTTGGGGGAGACTCTTGGAATAGATTTCAAGGCTGAACTAAAATTGTATGTTTTGACACTACAATGGGAAAAAAAGCAATAGAAAGAAACGACTATTTTAAAATATTAATACCCCAAATCCAGTAATTTTGGGACTTTAAAAAGAGGGCAAACAGTTGACAAGTTGGGTAGGGGGTCTCTGAGAGGAGATGAGAAATGAATGTGATGAGGACATGTTGTTTGAAACTTAAAATAAAAACAAATTATAAGAAAGATAAATTATATAATATTTTTGAAATAATTATTAATTTTTATAATATCTTGGGGTTTGGAGCCTGTGGCAATGACTCATCAATTAAGAGTAGTGATCTGTTGCTTCTCTTCTAAAGGACCTGAGTTTTATTCCAAGCATCTATGTGACAACTCACAATCATTTGTAACCGTAGTTTCAGGGGATCAGAGGCCCTCTTCTGATTTTGTGTACCTCCAAATAAATTTTAGAATCAGTTTATCAATATTTATCAGATAACCTTCCAGGATATTTCCTGTGATTACCATGAATCTATGGGCCAATTTGGTGATAACTGATGTCCTGTCAATAAGGAGAATATCCAGAAACATAGGATAACTCTCCATTTATTTGCCTATATCCTTGTTTATAATTTTATAGGCTTCTTTATTTAAATCTTGTATATATCTTGTTGTACCTGTATCTATGTATTTTATTTATGGATTATAAATACTAATGTTTATAATTTAAAATTACATATTTTTATTATTTCTTTCTAGAAAGAATGCTATTAGTATATTGGTTTTGTATTGTAAGCCTTGTTATTTTAAACCAAAGTTTTGGATTTCTTCTGACCTGAATCAATTCCTGAATTTATTTTGTGAAATACCATTAGGAAAGATATTAGCTTTATGATAGTTTGCACACACTCTTCATTAAATTGAGGAAGTTCTTTCTGATTCTAATTTTCTGTGTGTCTGCTATGTAATAAGTATTGGGCTGATCTGACACGTTTCAACACTGACTGAATGATCATGTGATTGTCTCCTTTAATTGAATGAAATGATCTGCACTCTCTGGTTCTCAAAAGTTGAACCATTCTGCATACTTGGCATAAATGGCAGCCTCCTATAGTTTACCATATTATTTGAGTTGCTGAATTCACTTTCCTATTATTTGCTGCAAATTTTTACATTTTTGACTAGGACATATGCCTATAATTCATTCTTTTTTTTAATGCTGTTACCTGATTTGAGTATTTGGGTGATACTGTCCTGAGATTGAATAAGAAGTGTTCAGTTTTTTTCAAGTTTCTTAGTTTCCTATTATTATTTCCTGAAGCATTCACATAAAATAGAGGGCAAAAAGGACCTGAAGAAATGAGCCATTTTATACAACTATAAGATTCACAGAGGGAGGACTGCCCATGGTCACATGATTAGGTACAAGGCTATAGGGCAGTCTATTCCTCTAGACTGTGAACCTGGCCAGTATTTCTTAGTACTCAACTCCCATAAAACAACTAAGGGAGGCTAGAGTTCCCTGAGAATATGGAATTTTCTAGCTCATGTATTTGACTGAAAAAGTAGGTATTATTCTGGATTTATTTTTGAATTCAAAAAATATAATAGAACTTGCCTGCCTTTCTCAGAAAAATTCTGTATTTTAGATAATCCTACGTTTAAATTAGATATGTAGTAATTATGTTTTAGAGTATGTCTAAATTAACTATTTAAAGGGAACTTCTTTAATTTAAATGAGCTAGAAAGTAGTTCCAAAGGAGAATGCAATGGCAATTTCAATTTAATAATGTATAATCAGGGTGGAGTCATTTATCATAATTTATGTATGATATTATCAAAAGCTAAATTTATTGAGATTAATACCACAAATTTCTTATAAATTTTTGGTTGATTAATGTATCTAAATATATAAAAAAGATACATTAACAAAAACTCTGATCCGCAAAGGAATTAAATTACTTATGTGGCATCAGAATTGGATCCAAAAATAAATATCTTTGATAAACATAAGTATTCAACTTTCACAGAAAAACATTAAGAAATGTTTCACTTATATTTCTTCATGAATGATGTACTGATAGTTATCAATATCCCATTGGAATGCATGCATATTCTTGACTTCGTTTCTCCATTCGGTGCCAAAACTGGAACTGCAATGCATTTCCTGATTTCTGGTTTTATCTTTATTCACTGGGGCTGACAAGCTATAGAAGCTCTCCTGCAGATGAAGACAAATCCTGCCACAGTGCACAGCTGGTACTCGAAAACGTTACTGTTGAATAGATATTTTTAGTTATTTAATTTCTGCCCTGTAAGCTAGATTTCAGCTGGCTTTTTCGACTGACACATATTGTTCCTATCATTTTTTTCTGCCCATGATTTTCTTTTACAGGAAATATTATGTGTTGTCTTAAATTGCATATTATCTACAGAAGGAAAGCAGTGGGAATAAAGGTGAATATTACCCCCAAAATATACTGCTCCATTTAACATAAGCTAAATCTTGTTGACTCTCTGCTTCAATATTAAATCGCCTTCCCTATATGTACTATCTTAGCATTAATGTAGGATAAAGCATGTTAACATAACAGTAGGTAAAGGTATAAAGTAACTTTCTCCAAATTGTTTCATGAGGGAATGTTGCTTTTTAATATCTTGAACCATGAGTCTAAATAGTAGTTGGAAGATTCGCTGGTGGAGGGGCACAGAGATTTTGATTGAGAGACTATCATTTGGACTTTTTCAACAATGTTGTTGACAACAAAACTTAGTAATTTCAATTCATTGGCTTTAACCTTGCCTTAAACTTATTTTTCAACATACTACAAAAATAAAGTAGTCTATTTTATTTATAACTCAAATGTGATATAAGATGAAATAAACTACATAAATTATGACCCTTTGATCTGAATCTTAGTTTTTATTGTATATTTTCAAGTGAATAGAGAATAATACTTAGTATATATATAGAAGATAGTTAATTATAAAAATACTACTTTTACCTAAAAACTCTAATTTTCAAATTCAATCTTAAACTATTTTTAAGGTTAAAAATAATAGTTGTTTTACAGTCAGATGATGCATTAAATATAGAAATAAACTATAACTTCACACCAGAATACAAATGTTTTATGTATTATTGTATATAATGCTTTGGGTGTATTTACTCCCATAAATTCATAAAAACATATTTAATAATGTATTTAGACACATAACTTAGCTTTTATATTCATTTTCTATATCAGTCTTCATAAAAATAACAAAGTCTATACAAAATTGAGTTTGTTTGTTTCTTCATTTAACATCTACACAGAAACATTTGTGTGTGTTTGTGTACGTGTGAGTTGTATGTGCATCCTTGTATTTTTACACTTGCAAAGGCACATATGTGAATATCAGAAGACAACCTTGATGTCGATCTCTGCTCTACATCTTCTTTAAGACAAGAATATTTGTTGTTTGTTGCTGTCTCTGCCAGGCTAGCTGGCCTATGGGTTTCCAAAATATCCTCTCTCTCTGCTCTCATCTTGCCTTAGAAGAAACAGAGTAACAGGTATGTAGTAGTGCACTCAACTTTTAGAGGACTCTAGCCTAAATAGATTCTTATGCTTCAATGGCAAGGGCTCTGCAGACTGAGCTTTTTCCAAAGGCTGAAATAACTGTTTATAAAGGGCCAATTAGAGATCATTAAAATGATGGTCCACATGCTCAAACAAGAACTTTCATTTTTTTCTTTTATAAAAAAAAAGCATAAATACAGCCATAGCATAAAGATTAAATTGAATGTGTTAAAATTACCAGAACTTTGTCTAGGACATAGTGAAGACCCTATATATATTGCTAAATATTATACTAATTCTTTTGTTTCTCAACTTTACTACTTTATACTTGAATAGATATAATAATATCCCATGTTTTCAAATATGCATATACCGTTTACTTTTTATTTTTCAAAATCCCTTTTGTTGGAATAATAGTGCATTTCATTTATTTTGTTGCACACTGATACAGCAAATCGAACCATATATGCATATATCCATATGCAGAAATCTTCCTGCAGCTGAATAAATATGCAAGAATTTATAAAGGAGGACCCTAAGAGGCACATGCTAGGAGGTCCCCAGGAAGGGGACATAATTAAGATCTCCTGGGTAAACTGGGAAAAGGTAGAAGGGAGGGGGATAGGGAAGCATGAGGGAAGAAGATGGCCACATTGTGGGAGGGACAGAGTGGGAGAGCAATGCAAAAGATAGCATGTTAGGAGTCATTATGGAGTTGGGGAGAACCTGGTGCTAGGAAGACTCTTAGGAATCCACAAGGGTGGCCCCAACTAGGCCTCCAGGCAGTAGTAGAGCAGGTGCCTAAACTGACCTTCCCCTATAATCGGATTAGTGAGCACTCTAACTCCTGTCATAGAATCTACATCCAGAAACTAGTGGAAGAAAATGAGGTGACTCACAACCGAACACTGGGCTGAGCTCCTAGAGCTCAGCTGAAGAGAGGGAAAGAGATCATATGAGCAAAGGAGGTCAAGATCATGATAGGGAAAATGAGAGACAACCAAACGGGAGCCAGTGGTAACTCGCGGACTCTAGTCTAAAACCTGAAGAACCTGAATGGGACCCAAGTAGACCCTCTGAATGTGGGTGATGGTTATATGGCTTAATATTTGTAGGGACCCTGGCAGTGGGACCAGGACTTATCTCCTTGAATAAAGTGGCTTTTTCAAATTCACTGCCTATTGTGGGATACCTTGCCCATCCTAATTCAGGGGGCAGGGACTTGTTCTACCCTCAAATTGGTGTCCCAGACTTTGGTGGCTCCACAAAGGAGGTTTATACTCCCTGAGGAGTGAATGGGAGTAGGACTGGGGGAGGTATGGAGAAAAGAGAAAGGGAAGGAGGGGAGCTGGGGTTGATATGTAAAATGAAAACACAAAAAGTTTAGTTAAATAAAAAGAAAATTATATTAAGACTTCAAAAACGTTCTTAAGTATAATTTGTAAACAATGATCATTTGAGATTTGAAGCTAACATTTACAAGTCAAAATATTGACACCAACTGGTGCTCATTAGTATAATGCCAACTTCTTTATGGTCCCACTGATTTTATAAAGTGTTTACCTAATTATTATTTTATCAATAAAAACTCAGGAGTCAGATATCAGAGTAAAACCTTGGTTTATCAGAGAAGCAACCAGTGACCTTCTTTCTCTCTTTCTCTTTCTCTCTCTCTCTCTCTCTCTCTCTCTCTCTCTCTCTCTCTCTCTCTCTCTCTCTTTCTCCCTCTCTTTCTGATTCATTGACCCAATAGGGCCAGGAGTTTTTCTAAGCATCTTGCTACTACAACCTGTGTTTATCTTTATGTCCTTAATCTTCCAAAACCTCTATGGCTAATTTTGATCATTTGTCCTCCGATTCAAAGTAAACTTTACTGTCATTCTCAAGGACTTCAGAGTGTGATCAAAATATCCTTTTTGTCTAAATAAAAGGGACATTTTAACTCTAACACAGTAAAACTTAAATTTAAGTTTTATACACATAGAGTTAAATGAAAATTGAGTGAAAGGAAGCCAGCTAGGAATGGGACCTCATGTGGAGATCCTACTGCCAGTGCTCTTTGGCTAGGGGCAGAACCTCTGGTTCCTCTCTTTGTTAAGTTCAAAGAAAATGGCAATAGCCATGGTTGTTCCTGTGGTGTGACTATTTAAATTTAGCCATCCTGGTAAAAGTTAGAAATGTGGTTGGTTTTCCATAGCTGAAAATGTGAGAATGGCAAAAACAATGCAAACCCCAGGGCAACTAGCTGGATGTCTCTAGGCTAGTGCTGGAATCAATAATAAAACCAAGATGATTTCTGGCCTGTCAGCTCAGGAACCACGGATTACCGCAGTGGGGACCACTTATGAGAAGTATACACACACACACACACACACACACACACACACACACACACACACACACACACTGAATGGATAGGGAGAAGGGATATCCCCTTCCCTCGGTGGAATGGGAGGGGTTGGGAGAGGGCAGGGCTTATCTCTTAAAGGGACAAGATACCCAGGTGGCAGGCCAGGCCTACAGATCATAACAATACTTATAATATGCTTTATGTTGTCAAATGCAAAAAAAAATCATTTTACTGGAGACATATGCTGGAACATTGTCAGTCATAAATTGTACAGGTATCCCTCATATCACCATTACTTCTTAATAAATGTATAATAACAGAATCAGCCTTTCCTAAACTTAAAACAGTAGCCCATTAAAATCATGAATATGTATCTATGGTATAATGTACATATTTTAATTTTCCAAACTCTAAAATATAGAACACATCCAGTTGGAAATTTTTATTACTTTGTGTACCTTTTGAATTATTTTCTGAAGGCAATGGAGTTTATTGGTACAAAAGATCAAGTAGAACATTTCTTGTTGCCAAGTGATGAAAAAAATCTTTCTTTAAACCTTTGCTATTAACATGGTGCTTCTTATGAAATTCTCAGACTTATAGCATATTTCTTACCAATAACTCAACAATTTCAATATTATCCTGTGCTAGAGGGTCTTGTAGACCTGTATGGGAGCTAATATGTGTTATATACAAAGAATCATTTCTATTTCTGATTACTTGTTATAGTTGAATAAATAAGAAATTTAATTCTGCACCATCTGGAATAAGTTCAACAGTTTCCATATGTAAAAGAATTCCATATGTATTCTTTCTGCATACTGAGAGTCAGTAACCATGTTAAGATGTTCTCTAAAATCTAATGAGACCATGAGACTAGTGTGCAATTCTGACTTTTGAACAGAATCATAAGAGCTTTGAAACACTTTATATGAATCTGCTTTTCCTGATTTATTTGCATCCACGTAAAATACAGTGCCCCAGAAATTTGTGTTCTTCCTACAGTGTGAGGAAGAATCCAGTTAGTTCTTTCTATAAACTGAAATGTCTAGCTTTTGGGATATTGGTTGCAAATCATTCTCAAGAAATTACTGCAAGATCCTTGCTAATGTTTCTATTCTAACAATAGAAGGCGATTTCAGCATTAATAAATGATATCACCATTTCTCTTGGGTCTATTCTCGCAAAATGGTGAAGTCTAAATTTTCCTTTCAAAATTAATTCAGAAACTTTTCCTCAAATGTCTTTAATTTTTTCTCTGACTGTGTGCTAAAAATATTCATTCTAATATAATACCTTCTCTCTGCATAAGAACTCATGTGAGAGAATGTGTAGAAGATAAAATAATCAGAATAAACTCACACCCTAAATTCAAATGATCTACATGTGCATCCTGTAATTTCTTCTCTATGAAAGTCAATTCTTTCTCAGCCTCAACTGATCATTTTCTTGGACTTTTTATGTCCTTATCACCTTATAAGGTAGGAAATAAATTATTTAGTTCTTGAATAGTTAATACAATTGTGGGTAATAGTAAATATCTCCCAGAAATTTTTGAAAATCACTGAGTTTGTAATTGATCTCTCCTGATTTATACTTTCCGTGGTTGAACATTTTATAAACATATATTACATCCTGGGTAATTAACAAAAATCTCCTCTTCATATTTTTTTCAGGAGCAAAATTTTCTTTGTCAAACATTCTTTTTCTGAGTTATCTACATCTGAGTCAGATATTAAGATATCATCCATATAATGGTAAATTATTGTACCAAGCTTATTCTTTAAGGCTACCAACCAGCTCCCAAGTCATGACTGACACTTATCATTAGTTATGAATCTTCAACCTAGCTTAGGCTCATTTATGCTAGCTCTTTTAACTTAAATTAATGAATTTTGCTTTATCTACCTTTTGCCAAAGGGATTTTTACTTTTCTTTCTGTATATTTAACTTTCCTACTTCCTCCAGTATTTGGCTGACTGGAAGTTATCTGGCTTCTTGCCCTAGGCATGCCACCCTTTTTCTCCTTGATCACTTTTCTCTTCTTCTCACCCTCTTATTTTCCTCTTCTATTTATTCTCTTTGGCCACCAGACCCACCTATCCTTCTCCTGTCTAGCTTTTGGCCATTCAGTAATTTCTTAGACCGATCAGGTATGTTAAGCAGACAAAAGGAAACAAAGGTAATACATCTTTTCATAATTAAACACACATCCTTACATCACTAAGCAAATGTAGCATAAACAAAATATAACAAACCTTTACACATCTAAAATAATAGTCCTCAGCATAAACAAATGTAACACATCTTTGCCTAATTAAAAAGTATTCCACAACAAAACTGTACATTGAGGAAACTGTTTATAAACTATTTCCAGTGGTTATACAAAATATTGGCATAACACAAGGCTGTTTAACATCTCTTGTCAAAGAAGAGGACAATCTGGATGCCAAAATTTTGGTGGAATTATTATTATGTCATCAGTTGTGTCATCCAAACCCTTAATTTCAATGCCATTTACCTGTATTTTTAGTTTTGGTCTCTGATAATTTATAGCAACTTGCCAAAATACTTATTTTTTGATCTCCCTTGAAATCTTTGTTTTATCTAAATGAAGCTTTTATATCATCCAGAGCAATATGGCTCTTAACAACAGACATTAAGCCCTTTAATTGTTCTGTGAAGGACTTTCCCCAATGCTGACAGGGAATAATTGGACAAAATTTGACATGGAGGCATATATGAGTGGCTTCCAAAGGCATCTCCCAACAGCAAAGGGTTGCCTTGCCTGATCCATGTTAATTTGCATTTACTAGTATAGTGCTAGCCTTTGTCACACCTTCTACACATTCTGGAAGGCATGAGTCTTACTTGTATTATCTCTAAAAAAAATATGAATGTCTTGTCTACAATCGCTTTTCAAATGATCTGATTTACTATAATTTAAAACATCTAACCATTTCTTTTTTTCTTAAAATTTTTAGAAATCACTTCACCTATCCAGGCATTATCATAAATATGAGATTCAATAACAGCTGTATTTCTAATCCATTTGTCTATTGGTATTGATCTTGGCAATCACCCTTTTGCATTCTGAATTAGCATTTTCAAAAGCCAAAGATTCAGTTAATATTTGTCTAGCTTCTAAGTCTAATAGCATTCTGTTTATAAAGTCTATCTTTGTTTAAAAAAAAATCAGTGAAGTGTTCTTTGGGGCTTTATATAACTTTTGTAAGTAACTTAGTCCTGTTTCTTAATTTTTTAAACCCTGCCTTAGGCCTCAGGTATAATGATTAAATCAAAATGTCGTTACAAATCAACATAAGAGCCTTCACAGAGAGGCTAGTCTTTGGAAACTTTCATACTTCTATTTTGTTGTTCCACGACCCTAGATGCCTCTGTCCACCATGTTTTCCATTGTATCAGAGGACCAACTTCTAATGTAGCTGTAACCAAATCTTTGCAGTCTTGTGGAATAATCCTGTTTTGAGTTACTCATTAATTGAATAGCTGCTTCACAAAAGGTGAGTGCATACCATATGAAACTATTGCTTCCTTAAATCTCTTCAAGTCTAACATTTTTACAAGATCCCAATTAACTTCTGAATACTTACCATATGGTGGTCATTCTTGAATGGTAACTGACTATGTTAAGGTTGGTTTTCAAATAACTTTGGTATGCTACATTTTAGTTTCATAATGAATATTTTTCTTAGTTTCCTAGTTTCATTAGGTCTTGCTAAAGATTGTGTCCTAACTATCAAATTTTTCCATTTGACAATATGATTCCATATCTTTGTGGATAAGACAAGAATTATCAAACTAAGAATGGAGGCCTGGAAATATGAGCCTATTTCTATGTTGATCAAAGATCAGAGAGTTAGAAATCGCTTCTAGTTCCTTCAAGATTATTGTGCTTCTACCTCAAACAAAGGTTCCACCTAGATGTGGGTCGGAGAGTTCTGCTCTCTCAAGGTTATTGACAACAGGTGTGGCTAGTAGTCAGGCCTTGAATTTCAGAAATAGGGAAGTAGATATGTTCCTACCTCAAACAAAAGTCTAAGGATCTAACTAAGTTTCATTTCCCTTAAGGAGATAATGTTGAATTCCATCAAGGGAATGGTTTGCCTACAGAATGTTTTGGTCTAGGTTGTGAGCCTGACTTGTTTTGTTCTAGCAACAGAATGTTTAAATGTAGTCTGTGAAATTTAATTGGTATGTTTATTTCATTGTATCATGTTAATGTAGTTTTTTGTCTTACTCCTATTTTGGAGGGGGGGGTCAGGGTATTTTAAGTAACTGGAAATTAAATGTGGGTGAATTTCAGTACTCACTAGAATTTCCTCCCAATACTATCCTATGTTTCTCCATTACATTATTTTCATTTATGTCTTTATATTCTTTACTATATTTCTAAATCCCCACATCTCTACCCTGGCAAGAGATATTTTTGTTGAGGCTGGACCCTAACAACTAAGTTGATTACCCATTCATTTATTTTTTTCAATCCATCCATTTTGGAAACATATAAAGATGTAACTTCCTGAATCATAATATTGTTGCCCATTCTTAATGTGGGAAAAACTTAGAAAAAAATAAACTAATTTCCTCTTAAAATGTTTAAGGTGTCTTACCACATGTACTAATGGTGACAGGGAAGTGTGAGACTGAGTGAAGAATGTAGGTGGGGCACTGCCTGGCCAATGGCAGTTGCAGCTGCTCGAATATAATTTGGGTCTGAAAGTGTGTGACTGTGAAAACAGCAATAAAGGCCTGAGCAATTTTTGAGGCAGCCAACCTGGTATGGCAGCAGCCCAAGGAGGAGATCCGGGGGGATTCTGCAACCCACAGAGAGAGAGAGTAAGCAGCCTGAAAAACAAAGGCAGGAGTATAGGGGGATGTGCAGAAGAATCCTATGTGGCAGAAAGTGAGGGCACAGGCCCAACTATATGAAAGTGCCTGTCTGGTGGTCAGCTAACTCCAGCAGTGCTTGTGGCCCAGCTTTATGTGGTGCTGGGGATGGAGATGGAGAGAAGCTGAAGGCTGATGTAGAGAAGCTTTAATGGTTTAACTCCAGACTCAGAGGGGGAAGGGAGAGAGAGCCAGGTATAGCAGGGATGCTGATGGCTCCAAAGACAAAGGTGTTATCTCGTGCCCCACATGGCATGCTAGATGAAGCATTTCTGTAATTATTCCTTTATTAATAAAATCTCAGAAGTCAGATATTGGAGTAAAAGTCTGGTTGATCAGAGAGGTGGCAAAAAAAAAACAGTTAATGACTCTCTCTCTCTCTCTCTCTCTCTCTCTCTGTCTCTCTGTCTGTCTGTCTCTCCCTTCTTGTTTTCAATCAAGAAGAACCAAGAATCTTTCTAAGCCCATCCCCACTATTTTCTGTGTCTTTCTATATGTCCTTGGTCCTGTAAAGCCTCTACACAAATTTTGGTCACTTATTAGCTAATTCTACCCTCTATTTCAAATGAAACTTCATTGTCAGTCTCAGGAATGTCAGAGTGCAATCAAAATTGCCCAAAAACCTTTCATATTTTTTCATTCATTCATTTTTTTCTTTAATGTAAGAAAATGCATCTAATTTCTCTACGTATCTTGCAATAAGGGAGACACCTGGGTGCCATTCATTGAAATCATAATAACCTAGATTGCTTAAGACATTGAATATGTAACTGGGCATTGAAACATTATCCAGTACACTACAATAATTGAGCAAAGAGGAAGAATGAGTGTTTGATTGTAAATGATAATAATGAAATAACATAAAATAAAACACAAAATTGAAGCAAGACAAATGCCTTTGTTATTCCTCTTTAGTACAGAAATTGCATACTTCCATCTTCCTCTGAGTGCTGCAAGATTGAGGGCCGTTCACTCTGGGAATGAACCTCATTAATTCCCATTTCTGTGGTTCAGTCTACAAGCTATAGGATGGCAATGTTGTTC
This sequence comes from Myodes glareolus, assembly GCF_982192425.1. Lineage (NCBI taxonomy): Eukaryota > Metazoa > Chordata > Mammalia > Rodentia > Cricetidae > Myodes > Myodes glareolus. Next base: position 9,622,387 of record NC_142050.1, read on the forward strand.
TCACTTTTAAATAAGGAAAATGCTTCCAAGACATGACTTTGGCTCACTGTCTTGATGATATACAGTTGGCAAAAGAAATCAATTAGGGACACATTAGTCCATTTTTTTTTCTGCCATGCTACCTAATCTTGTAATGTTCCCTGGAGTTTCGTTCACTCTGATTCCCAGAACTAAGAATTTCAATGTTATGCCCTAACTTTTGTCTTATCCTACATTACACTGAACTTTAAATATTTAAAATACTCCTTCCAGGGAAGTATTTAAAGGTTTTCAAAGGGAGCTCTGATTTTGATGTGTTCCATTACACTGCATCTAATGTAGCAGTGCTGTATGAATTCCTACTGCCAGTAGACTTTAAGTTACCCATCCAATTGGGCGTGGCCTCATACTATAAATGCCAGGGTAAAGAATGTCTGGCCTATTTTCCACCTGCAGGATTTGATTGCTGTTCATTGTTCAAACAGAGGACTGTAATCTGTGAGGGTACCCCTAAATAAATAACCCTCTATTGTACTCAATTCTGAGTTAGTGTGGGATTTCTTTTAAGCATCTACCTTCATCTGGCACCCCATTTGGCATCCACACCTACCAGGTAGATCAGCTTAAAAGCCTAACTGGTCCACAATCCAGGAAGTTTCCCTCCCCTGCCCACATTGTTTGCTTTTACTTACTAAGTGGGCTTTTTTAACTCCCTCCACAATGAAGCAAACTGCATAAGTCACTTGGAAATTTCCCAAGCTCATGCCCACTCCTCCCCACTGCTGCATTCCCTGCTACACGGTAACTTATGCAGCTTCCAATTTGTAATCCCAGCTCCTGAGTTCTGGGTTTCTTGTTCCATGTACAGAATTGATTTAATTGTTTTTAATTTGTCAAGCAAAGCATATTTCTTAGTATTTAACCAGCACCAATGCAGGGAAACAAAAGTGGCTCAGGACAGTTCGTGTTACCATGGGTTGTACCGCCGCTAGTTGGAACAATGCAACCATGACACCTGCTGAACAATAAAGCTTATTACATCTGAAGCACTTTACCGGACCTCATTCCAGGTAAATACTTTATTAATTAATAAATCTATAAACTTTAAAAATATATATTTGAAGACAATGTTACCATAAAGAATTTTAGTAACATTTTTGATAATACTATGGATTGTATTCTGCAAGGCTTATATGTTTACTATAATACATCCTTTTATTAAATATTGAGGCTAAGTTTTTCTTCATATTATATCACAAAAAAATGGTTTAATAACAGAGTCAAGAGTGAGACACATTTAGAAATGATACACTCTTTACAGACTAATGATAAATAACTAGTTGACTGGATTAATACTATTAAAGATAAAAAGTTACCTAAAAAAATTAAGACTACTGAAAGGGTAGCAATAATTTGACAGACAAAATTGAATCCATGTCAAAGTTACTGAGAAATTATCAGAAAGAATTCATACTGTTGAATTTGACAATCAAAATTTGTTTAAAAGTTATGATAGGTTAGCAGATAGGTTAGCAGATCTCCCCAGAAAACCAATCTGCACACTATCCAAATAATGTCCAAGGATATGATGCTATCTTTAAAGAAAAAACTTTGGACCTTGGAATCACATGTGCAGAATGAAGACCAGAGGCTAGATGCCTCAATGAAATTACTAGAGATACATAGAGGCCAGGAGATTCAGGCTTTACAAAAGACATCAGTAAAAAGATTTGAAACAATTGAGGAAATTATTGACATTGTAATTGTGGGTTTGATAGACACATGTGCAGACTTGAGTCTCATTACTCCATAATCTTGGCATCTAAATTGGCCTCTTCAAGAAGCATATGTTCAGTTACTAGGAATTGGAGCCCTATCTCAAGTAAACAAAGCATGAGAAGAGTTGAATACATACGGCCAGAAGGACAGAGAGGAAACCTGAGACTACTTGTAACTAATATTGCAATGAATTTATGGGATTATTCTGCAGCAGAATAATACCCAGATTAACACTGCTGCAGTCCCAGAAGCTCATAATTCTGAGAAGGATATTATAAGATATTATACACAAAGGTCATCAGCCATTCAGTCTCTACAAGAACACAAAGCAACTAGCAAACCTTTAGAGGTACCAGCAGCCCTGCCTTTAAAATGGTTAACTGAGAAACCAATATGGGTTAAACAGTGGCTGTTAACAGAAGACAAACTGCAGGCTTTAGAACAGCTGGTACAGCAATTAGAAGCTCACCATATTGAAGAATAAACCAGCCCTTGGAATTCTCCTGAATTTTTTTTTAATCCATTGACTGGAGAATGGTGACAGATCTAAAAGCTATCAACAAGGTAATTCAACCTATGGGCTCTCTAAACCCTGAAATTCCTCTGCCTTCTTATTACATTTATAGTTACTGATTTAAAAGATTGCTTCTTCACTGTACCTTTACAAAAACAAGACAGGTGCCTACTTATCATAATTCTCAAACTACTAGGAGATACCAGTGGACTATCCTTCCACAGGTTATGATCAATAACCCTACCCTATGCCAATACTTTGTTATTCAGTCATTATAAATAATAAGTAAAAAATTTTCTAAATCTATAATTTACCATTGCATGAATGACATTTTGCTCTCTGAATCAAACATAATTATTTTAGAAAGAATGTTTGAAGAAGTAAAGAAAATTTTGAAAAAATGGGGATCACAAATTCTTCCTGAAAAAAAAAATACAGAGAGGAGATTCTGCCAATTACCTAGGTTATAAAATACATTTACAGAAAATTGGAACACAAAAGGCACAAAGTAGGAGAAACTGATTGCGAACTCTGAATGACTTTCAAAGATTGTTAGGAGACATTTCCAATATGTCTGATTGGAATAACATCTGATCTAATAGTTTATTTAAATAAAACTTTAGATGGTAACAAAGACTTTAATAGTCCCAGAGAATTACCAGCTAAAGTGGAAAAGGAACACATTGTTGTTGAAAAATAATTACAAAAAGCATATGTGGATAGGGTGACTCTAAATCTTAATTGCATTTTAGTCATATTGCCTTCCAGAATTTCCCCTATAGAAATTTTAATGCAAAGGGAAGATAGTGTCTTAGAATAGATATTTTTACCACATAAACCAAGTTAAAAAAATGAAAACTTATGTGTAAAAGTCTTTGAATTAATTTTAAAAAGAAAATTGATTTCCTAAGTGGTTGCACAAGTTTGCATTCTCACCAGCAATGGATGAGTGTTCCCCTTACTCCACATTCTCTCCAGCATAGACTATCATTGGTGTTTTTTATTGTAGCCATTCCGACAGGTATAAGATGGTATCTCAAAGTTGTTTTGATTTGCATTTCCCTGATCACTAAAGAGGTTGAGCATGTCCTTAAGTGTCTTTTGACTATTTGAACTTCTTCAGTTGAGAATTCTCTGTTCAGTTCAGTACCCCATTTTTTAATTGGGTTAATTAGCAATTTAAAGTCTAGTTTATTGAGTTCTTTATATATTTTGGAATCAAATCTTTGTCTGTTGTGTAGTTGGTGAAGATCTTCTCCGAATCAGTAGGTTGCCTTTTTGTCTTAGTGACTATGTCCTTTGCTTTTCAGAAGCTTCACAGTTTTAGGAGGTCCCATTTATTCAATGTTGCCCTTATTGTTTGTGCTACAGAGGTTATACGTAGGAAGAGGTCTCCTGTGCCCATATGTTGTAGACTATTTCCCACTTTCCCTTCTATCAGGTTCAGTGTGTTCAGACTGATATTAAGAACTTTAATTCATTTGGACTTGAATTTTGTACATGGTGTTAGATATGGATCTATTTTCATTCTTCTACAGATTGACAACCAGTTCTGCCAGCACCAATTGTTGAAGATGCTTTCTTTCTTCCATTTATGTTCATAGCAGCAATATTTGTAATAGCCAGAACCTGGAAACAACCTAGATACCCCTCAATAGAAGAATGGATAAAGAAAGTGTGGAGTGTATATGCATTAGAGTACTACTCAGTGGTAAAAAGCAATGACATCTTGAATTTTGCATTCAAATAGATGGAAATAGAGAACACTATCCTGAGTGAGGTAACCCAGACCCAAAAAGATGAATATGGTATGTACTCACTTATTAGTGGATTCTAGCCATAAATAAAAGACATTGAGCCTATAATTTATGATCCTAGAGAAGCTAAATAGCAAGGTAAACCGCCACCCCAAAAAAACATGTAGTTATCCTCCTGGATATTGGAAGTATACAAGATTTCCAGGCAAAAATTGAGAGCTTGAGGGTGGGAGTAGGACGGAGGTAAGGGGAGATGGGGAGAGAGAAGAAAGAAGGGGAGGATGGGGAGAGCTTGGGGGAATGGAACAGTTGGGATGGAGGAGGAGTGGATCTGGGAACAGGGAAGTATATATCTTAATTAAGGGAGCCATTTGTGGGTTGGCAAGAGACTGAACTCTAGAGGGATTCCCAGGTGTTCAAGGAGAAGTCCCCAGCTTGTTCCTTGAGCAGCTGAGGAGAGGGTGCCTGAACTGGCCCCATACTATAGACACTTTGATGAATATCTTGCATATCACCATAGAACCTTCATCTGGTGATGGATGGAGATAGAGACAGAGAGCCACACTGGAGTACTGGACTAAGCTCCCAAGGTCCAAATGAGGAGCAGAAGGAGAGAGAACATGAGCAAGGAAGTCAGGGCCGTGAAGGGTGCGCCAACCCACTGTGACGGTGGGACTGATCTAATGGGAACTCACCATGGCCAGCTGGATTGAGACTGACGGAGCATGTGATCAAACCAGACTCTCTGAACTGGCTGACATGGAGGGCTGACTGAGAAGCCAAGGACAATGGCACTGGGATTTGATTCTACTCCATGTATTGGCTTTGTGGGAACCTAGTCTATTTGGATCCTCACCTTCCTAGACCTGGATAGAGGGGAGAGGACCTTGGACTTCCCACAGAGCAGGGAACCCTGACTGCTCTTTGGACAGGAAAGAAAGGGGGAATGGGGGAGGGGGAGGGAAATGGGAGGAGGGGAGGAGGTGAAAATTTGGAAGAAGAAGAAGAAGAAGAAGAAGAAGAAGAAGAAGAAGAAGAAGAAGAAGACCACCACCACCACCAACAACAACAAAGGAAAATTTAGACTTTGTCAACCCAGCAGAGATTATAGTGCCTTTTACTATTGATGAAATTAAAAAAAAATTATGGGAGCACAATGAACCTTGGCAAAGAGCTTTTGTTAATTTTTAGGAGAGATTAATAGCAGTTCCCCAAAAGTGATAGAATTAACCATAAAGGGAACTACTTGGATCCTTCCCCGCTTTGTATGGGACACACCAATAACTGTAGCCTGTACATTCTATACTGATGCAAATAAATCAGAAATGGCATGTTACAAATCAGAAGAATTAAGTAAGGTGAAACAAATTCTTTATAATTCTGTCAAAAATATGATATCCTCATGGTGCTAAAGGATTTTAAAGAACATCTTAATATAGTTCCTATTTCACAATATGCAGAAAGAGTCATTTGACATACTGAAACTGCTGAAATTATATCTGATGATACAGAACTGACTTCATTATTCATACAGGTTCAAGATATAATAAGGGCTAGGCTTTGTCCCATCTACATAACACACATTTGATCTCATATAGGTCTGTCGGGTTCTCTAGCACAAGGTAATGTAGAAATTGATCTATTACTGATTGAAAGTGTGTTGAAGGCCTCAGAATTCCAAAAGAAACATCATGCATCATGTCTATAGCAAAGGTTTAAAAAACAAGTTTTCTATTACATGGCAAAAAAGCAAAGAAGATTATAAATAGATGTCTTACTTGCTCTTTCTATAACCAAACACTGCTTCATGCAGGGACTAACCAAAACAGTACTCAAAGAAATGATTTCTGGCAGATGGATGTGTTACACTTTGCAGAAATAGGAAAATTAAAATATGTACTCCACACCATTAGCACTTATTCAGGTTTTCAATGGGCAACTGCTTTAATCTCAGAAAAGGCTGATTCAGTAGTCACACATTTATTTGAAGTTATGGCCATCATGGGTGTACATGAACAAATAAAGACAGATAATGGTCCAGATATGTCTCTAAGAAAAGGAAGTAGTTTTTTGCTTATAAAATAAAGCATATTACAGGTATACCACACAATCCTACAGGTCAAGGAGTTACAGAAAGATCAAATCAAACTAAAAAGGATATATTAAACAAACAGAAAGGGATAGAAAATACCCCAGAAGTAGATTACATAATGCTTTATTAACCTTGAATTTTCTTAACACTAATGAGAAATGTACAACAGCAGCAAGAAGATATTGGTTAATATAAAAGTTTTCTGAATTAGATCAGCTGGTATATTTCAAGGATGCATTGGCCTCACAATTGAAACCAAGAAATGTGTTTTGTTGGGGGAGTGGTTTTGCTATTGTTTCAACAAGAGAAGAAAAGCTATGGATACCATAAAAATTAACAAATAAACATTTTGAAAAAGAGAAATCTCTTGAAAAAAGAAATGACAGCTCATCCACAGAGGTAACAACCAATCAGGTGGTAAGGAAAACCACATACGGGTTGGGGCAAAATTCTGTTCTTGTCATTACAGGAAAATATTCATCTTCAAAAAGTTAAGAGATCCTGGACATCTAGATGACTAAAGAAGAAAATATTATTATCCAGATAATATCACCAAGCAAAGAGAATTATCATTTGTGAGGACATGCTTTTGGGGAGTAAGAATCTCTGAATACTAAATAAAATTCACTTAAAAATCAAAGCTGGCTTTGGAGTTAGACAATGGCTCTGTCCTTCTCTAAATCCAAGCATGTTGTTAAAAGAAAATTTCTGAGCTTTTGTCTCATGGCAGGAGCTCTCTGGTATGGGACAGAAAGAAGAAAGAATTTAGAAAACATAATACTTCTTCATACTTATTTTTGTCTCTATCATACCTTTCATTGAATATACTTCTGTGTAAATAATGTTTAATTTTTCCACAATGAACAATGAATTTTCCTGCAGTAATCTTTGAAGTTTCCAGGAAGAACATGGGTTGTGCAGAATAATTGTCTATATTCTGTCAATTATGTTTTAAATAAATGCTGATTGGCCAGTAACCAGGAAGGAAGTATAGGCAGGACAACCAGACAGGAAGTAGAGGCAGGTCAATAAGAACAAGAGAATTTTGGAAAGAGGGAATCTCCCTCTGCAGTTCTGCACATACACAGAAGAAGGAAGATGTGACCTGTCCCACTGAAAAAGATACCGGACCATGAAGCTAACATATAATAGAATAATGGGTAAATATAAGAGTTAATAAAAAGCCTGAGCTAATGGGCCAATCAGATTAAGATTAATGTAGTCCTCTGTGTGATTTCTTTGGGACTTAATGATTGTGGGAACCAAGCAGAACAAGGACTGGGTGGGACAGAAAACCTCAAAAAAGAGACAGGTTCCCAAAACAATAACTCCACCTAGATGATATTATGTCATGATGCTGATAGCACTAATATAAAACCTGTTTTAGGGTACCAGCTGCTCAAGATGGTTCCCACTTGGTTAGGTAAAATGGTGCACTTTTTTACAACGTTCTGGCTATAACTCCAAATAGCAACCTCAGGAAAGCACTACTGAACACTCAGAGACTATTTGTGGTTATACCAGACAGTAATCTTGGAACTTAACCAGCATTTTACTTTCACAGGATTCTGTGGAAAGAATATCACCCCCATGACAACTGGAAGTTATTCTAGAAGATGATGTCCCCTCTCCCAAAAAAGTTTGTCCTCAGGGTTAGAAACATTATTTAGGGATTGATTATAATTTTTATAGGGTTGGGCGTTGGGAGAAAATTATGTAAGCTCAGGGATCTCTTTGGAAAAAAAAGAGGAAATTGAATGGAATAATAGATCAGTGTGAGTATGCTCACACTAAAAATAATAGTGAGTAATAGAGTGAATACTTGTGAGCTATTATTTATAGGTAATTTACATTGCTATAGATTCTTGTATATTGATACAAACTTAAATTATATTGAATATGTTCTTATTTTCATCTACAATATTTGTATACCCAGGCAAAGTTATTTTGTCATATTGTATGCATGCATGTTTCTACCTCTTCTTAAGACATTTTGTATATTGATACAATTTTAGGATATACTTATCATTGCAATATACATTTCTCTTTCTGATCAAGATACTTATATATTGTTTACATTTTGAGGTCATTATTCTCATTTTTTGCACAGTCGTTTAAAGATTGTTTAATATTCTAATATGAAGTCTTAGTCTTCAAGTTATATAGGTATTAAGAATTATATGTCAATAGTTATCAATGTTTGTCAGATTTATAGTTAGGCTAATAAGGTTCTTTAGACACATAGAGATTGTATTCTGCATAGATAGGTAATCTTTAACCACTTCAAAGAGCTGTAGAATAGGGCATTTAAATAACTTAGGGTTCTGTTGACATGAGACAGGATTGCTCTTGGCAGCACCAATCTATTTCCAAGAGAATGTTGACCACCAAAGACACTTCACTGGAAGCTTGTTTTCTTCTTGGCATACTGGCCTTTGTGCAAGGAACTGCTCACGTATTGACCACTGACAAAATGCATGATGCCTTGACAGGACAAGCAGGATATAAAAAAAAGGACTATCAAATCTTGCCAAGACAAGGTAAGACAGTTTTGAAAAATTTCCTGCCTCTGAAAATGGTCTGTCAGTTACTTTAGGCCTTAGCTAAAGTTAGTTATTTCAACACTACAAATGAGACTTTGGGTGATTTCCCAAGTAGCCACTTGTCTCTGTCATTTTTGTACATTTTGGAAGTTGCTTGATTGCACTTCCTGCTTACTCAAGTAATATTATTTCCGTTCTTGGTTCTTTGATGGGGTTGAAGACTAGATAGACTTTCCTCTCGTGACTTGGCCAAGTTATTTATAATACAAGACTTAAACCCCTTAGGATAGGATAATTATTGAAACAGTTATCACATGTTTTTTGCTTGATATCATTTATGGTGTTGTAATTCTAGTTTTTATACCAGATATTTGTTCTTATTGTATATGATTTTGTATTAGGCTTAGAACTTTTTTATTTAAACAAAAAGGGAAGGTGCTGTGGGAATTCCTACCACCAGTAGCCATTAAGTTATCTGCCCAATTGGGCATGGCCTCTTATACTATAAATGCCAGTGTAAAACACATCCGGACTTTCTTCCAGCTGTGGAATTTGGTTGGTGTTCTCCGTTTGAGCAGAGGACTGTAATCTGTGGATCTACCCCTAAATAAATAACCTTCTATTATACTCAATTCTGAGCTAGTGTGGGATTTCTTTTTAGCATCCAACTACATAACAGTGTTATAATGTGAAATAAGGAAACATCAGTGAAAAGTTTCTTCACCCTGTGAAATCTCTCCACCAAAGCAGCAATCCAAACCAGACATAAACAGACTGAATTAGAAAAATCCCAGGTTTAATAGATAAAATGCTCCCAGATGACTTTCCAGCTCCTGAAAAAGGAAATGGAAAAGAGAGATCAGAAAACCACATGTCTGTTTTCTGAGGGGCTAGTTCAAATACCCAGAGGGAGTAGTCTTGAACTACTCGGGGAGGCAGATTGTCATTTGGTGGACTTTCTGAGATGTGCTAGGGTTTAGAGAGTGATGGTGAATGGGACTTGGGATGGAGCTTCTGCCAGAGCAATCAACATTGTTGTTTTGCTGATGTGTTAAAGTATCTCCTAAGGTACAGTGCTTAAACGTATAAAGTGAAAAAAATAGAAGTTGGTTTGAAGCTAAAAGTGAGAGTAACATTTCTGTATTCAAAATTACTTAAACGATCTATTTTAGAGGGCAAATGAGTTTTTGTTTCAGTCCTCAAAGCGTGTTACCTGGTCACAGCATATTTCTTGGGTAAGTGATAAGAACGGAGACTTTTATCATGGCAACACAAGGTTTCAAGGTTTCAGGTGTAAGACTGTGATCTGAGGCTGGGGCACAGTGCCCAGTGAGACATAGGTTTCTGTCAGTCACATTTGGAAGTGAAGAATTGGCACGATTTCTTTTTAGGTGGCTTTGTTTTAATAACACTGGTTCAACATCTGCAACTCTGACCTTGTACATATCCTAAAGTTTTTAATTTATGATCCATTTATAGAAATGTTTAGTCTAGTTTGACTTGTTCTGAGTAAAAATGAGCTAATTGTGTGTAGCTTGTTTTAGACTAGGGAAAAGTTGCTTTCTTGTGTTAAAGTAAAAGAACAAAGCAGGCTTTTAAGTGTCATACAGTTCTTTGGGACAATAGATCTAGTTATAAAGCAGATCCTAGCATATTTTCTATATATCAAAATTATACAGACAGTTAATGGTAAGTCATCTTCCTGATCACCACAGATATATGTGCCCATAAGACTGAGATGCAATCATGAGATCACATAGACATATCATATTAAATTATGCTCTTCAATAAAGATACTGGGGAGATATCATAGCTGCCTTTACACATGTGAAATTGCAGACAGGAACAGCAGTTTCTATAGTTTGTGATCCTGTAGGTCCTGCCTGGATGGGATTCTCCTCCATCAGAGAATCACTCCTCTGCTGGGTTGACATCTGAACACTTGCTGCAACTCTCACAGTCTTCAATACATTAATAAACATATAGGTAAGAACTATGGGATTTACAAACAAATATACATTAGTGGAGAATGTGGAGATATTTTGTGTGCCCATTCTTTTCAGTTTTTTATTACTCTTAAATTATAATGTAATTACTATACTTTCTCTGTGTCTAAACCCATCTAAATACTCCTACATTTTCTTTTTCAAATGTATGGCCTCTTTTTTCACTAATTGTTACTTCAATTATTGTATTTATAATAATAAATATATATTATTATATATATAATATATTTATTATAAAAATAAATATATATATAATAATTTATACTATAATAATATAGTATAATTGTTACTTCAATTATTGTATATATAAATATATATTTTAAATATAAGCTATTCAGTTCATACTCTACTATGCATATATATATATATGTATATATATCTTCAAAGCTGAGTATTTGGCACTTGACAAGTTACTTGTATGTTCTATCTTGGGGAAGACCACCCAGCATTCCTCAGTTGCCTATATTTTCCTGTATGGGGTTGAGACCTTATGAACCTTCCCCTCTTCAGTTTGACATATCTATAGTCGGAACCTATTTTTTAAGTGATGTGGTTTGTGTAATTATTTTTCTTGACATTAGTTTTCTAATTTACGAGGTAAATTTTATGTTTACATAAATTATGAACAAGAGTCTTTATGCATAAAACAGAAACAAGTTCCTCCAAATTTTATCACCCTAAAAATTCAATCCAAAATTTTCTATATTAGAAAATATTATATTTATTGTTATAGAAGTAATACTATATTTTGTTACATATACGTATATTTCTTAAAATTTTTTACCCAAACTTTACTCTTAATTAGCTTAGTATTTAAACCTCATTAGAAGACCTTTGTGTCTGAGACCTACAATTTGACAGAGACCTACAATTTGACTATTAACTTCACCATAATCAACCACATTGTGCATTTTACATAATTTTATGTCACATTCTCATGCCTAATTTTATTTCTGAATTTTGATAGCACCATTTTTTATTTTTCTAATATATCATCAAATATTTCAGAGAACATGCATAGAATTCTGTAAAATTACAGATCAAGTCGTGTGTGTGTGTGTGTGTGTGTGTGTGTGTGTGTGTGTGTGTGTGTGTCTGTAGTGAGCAGGGGAGGAAGTATGCCATTAATAATTTCAGATATTGCCAGTTTTAAGTCATATTTCTAATTCTAAACCTTCACCTAATCAGTGATTCCAAAACCAGAGACTCTGAAAAAATCACTGAGGAAATTTTTCACAGAGTTTGCTATATTTCCATTAACAACCTCTAACTATTTTATCTTCAAATTATAGCCTAATACTTGCTCTCATCCACAAAATTGCAGACATACTTTTTTCTTCTGTCATTCTCCTCTGAAGTACATGCCATGAGCTTACTGTTAAGTATTTTTCCTTGCCAACAAACCTCTCCACCGACACAAATAATCCCAATCAGACCACATTAGACCAAATTAGGAGACACCCAGGTTTAATGGATGGTAATACTCCCAAGAGGCCCCCTGGGAAAACACGAAGAGGGAAACAAAAAACCAAAAGACTATGAAAAACTGGAAGACCATGAAAAACAAGGAGGCCACATGTTCATTCTCTGGGGGCAGTTTAAATATCCTGTGGGAATGATCAAAGCAGGCTTTTAAGTGTCATACAGTTCTTTTGGGACAATAGATCTAGTTATGAAGCATGTCCTAGAATACTATCTATATATCAAAATTATACAGGCAGTTAATGTAAGGGTTACTGTTTGACGAGCTTTCTTCAAGGTGGAGTTTGGATTGAGGCCACTCCCATGGGAGGGAGCTTTGAAACGAAACTTTCCATCCAATATTTCAAGATGAATGTCAGGGGACCGGGGTGAAGTCCCTCAACTAAACAATCCAGACTCTTTGTATAAAGGTTGCCAGGGGGCTGAGGTGACACTTTTAACCAAACACATGTCTATTCACAGAATATAGATTTATTACTATTTTAGGAACATAAAACAAATTCATGATCCAAAGCTTGAGGGAGTTTAAACACGAGCTATGGAACACCAACCCTTCTTTATTAATCTATTTAACACAACACTGTTAGTTTGAAGTGTGGAAATGAATCGAAAGTGATCTGATCATGGAGAAGCAGTTAAATAGGTGGCACCTGCTTGTATTCCCCGTCAGAACTCTGGAAGTCGAAGTAGGAGATTCTGAAGTTCAAGATCTTCTTAAATTATGTATGTACTGGAAAAATTAAATAAAAAGATTAAATATAGATTCCTTCTAAAGATTTTATGACATTACAGTGAAAAAAATCTGCAGCCTTTCAAAGCTTTCATACATAATTTTAGGAAAGTTGCAAGCCTTTTCCTGAGCTCTGAACTTCGAAAGCTTTCCAGGTGTATGATAATGAATGTAAGACATTACACCAGTGCTATTAAAATTCCCCTGAACTGGACATAATAGAATATAATTTTCCTCCAAATCTCAATTATAAATCCCAAAATATCCTCAATAATCTGCTTAGGGTAAGATAAGGAAATGCTAAGAACATTTATCTCATGAATTTGAGCTTCAAAGGGTTATCTTGAACCCTTTGCCTGTCACAGAAGTATCCAAGCAAAGGTCGGGTTCTCATTAAAGCTTATCTGAAGCTAGAGTTATGTGCTATGGTTTATTGCCTCAAGTACCAATTAATACAGAATTAAAGAAATGAAAACCCAGTGATTCATACCTTTGCTGGCAAGTCTTCACATGTCAGCATAATGCTAAAATATTAATTGTCATTTTCGTCACGGAGTATTTTATTAGGCACTTAACCCTGTAGATTTTTATCAAGAGATATGTAACATTTATTTTTAACAAAATGCAGAAGAAATTTGGTGAATATTTGCTCAAAAGCTAATAAAGTAAAATATTAGAGATATTTTCTAAGCAGTTAGTTAAATGTGAATATCAATTATTAATGAGGTTGAAATGCTTAATAGTAGGAGACTGGAAAATGTCTATAAAAATCACTTAAATATAACCATAATATCAAGGTCGGGTTGTCTTCTTAGAGACTCAGAGGAAACAAAAATGAAGAATAACTGCGCACCAGCGTTAACAGATGTTTTATTTAGGACTAATCATGGTGAAAGGAGAGACAAAAGTGACTAAGGACAAATGAAGGGTTAATAAAGCCATGGTTCAAGTGTTTTATTGTTTTTATTCTTGCTGTTGTTTGTTTTGTATTTTTTTTATGTAACTAGGAAGCATTATCATTGTTCTCCTGGGAGATATATGCAAACCAATATATCTCAGATTGGTTTACTCAGAGTCTCCTTTAAAAATACTCAAGCTTTTAATAGGTATTATCAGTTTTGTGACGGACATAGTTAGCCTTACATGAAGAGCTAACCAGCATCACATCTGAAGGTAAAGCTACTACTGGGTAGTATCCTAGAGATTTCTGAACTAAAGCCTCCCTCCCGTTAGCAAAAGTCACACATGGAGACATCTAAGCCTACTATAGCAACTGAATGTGCCACAGAACTGAGAGAACCTTCAGTTACTATGATGAATTTGCCGCAAGCTAGCAGGCAAGGCTTTAGCAAGCAATGCACCCATGCTAAAAAGTCTTCTTGTGATGTGCACAGATAAATATGGGTTCTTATTTTATTACTGCCGTTTCAGAGACAGTTGAAGTCTAAGCCTCTTAGAACTATTCATGACTGAATGCATAGTGCGCATTTTTGGAAATCCTGCTTTAGTAGTGTCTTTCCGTTGGCACTAGCAGAAAAGTGTGTCTTTGCGACACCGGAAAGGGACAGAGCTGAAAAAAGATATATTCTGTCCATTGCTCTACAGGGGCGGCCCTGGAAATTTGCTGCTTGTGTGGTTGGACTACTAGACTGTCTGTTGACTAAGCTCTAAGTCTGGAATCTCCCATCATTCCTTTCATATGCAAATACAATGAATGCTCCCTAGACTAAAAAGGAGGTAAATAAGACGACCAAAGATGAAGCTAATATCTTTTTGTTAAGTTGGGAGCGTAGACCCCAGCTCCTCGCATCCATCCCAACCCCCAGGCCTCAGAGTTGTTTTGGTCTGGAATCCAAATCCCAGCATGCCAGATTCTGACCCCTCCATGGGTCAGGACCACTCCCACAGGTAGCTTCCAAAGAAGAAACACCTGTTCTCTTTCCCCCTAGGTGGTGGTTTCATTAGTGGCCTCCCATTTCCCCCTCAAGGCCACCTGAGCACAGGAATCCCATTAAACCTGGATATTTCTTAATTTGGCCTGTGATTTGGCTTGATTGGGATTTTTGTGTTAGCAAAAAGCTTTCATTAAGAAAAATTTCTACTTTTCTGTAGAAATTAGCAAACTACTTTCCTTAGCATCAAAACTACATATTTTGTCTGTATAAATACTCAGTGGCCCAACTTAGCTTTTACCAATTTTATATGATCATTCAAATTAAAGTCAAAATATCAAAACATTGTATAAAAAGTATATAAATACAACCAATAAAATGTATATTACTTATATTCAGTGATTTATCTACACACACGTAAGCCCCTAAATTTTCTAAAAAGAATCTTCCATTTTTCAAAATTTATTTATAGCATTTGATTATTTCATAGTCAGGATGAATGGTATAGATATCTATCTTACAAACAAAAGTCTAAGATATAAATAGAAAATATAGCAAATACTACATGCTTATCCAAAGTGATATTCAGATTCTATATTTGGTAATTACTAATTCCAGGTCCTCAAGTCAAATATTCTCGGTCTTTACACATAAAGTAGAAACATCAGCACTTGCCAGTTGTTCTCATTGGTTGTTACTTCAAATATGATACAATCCAGCGTCACTTAGAAAGAGGGGAATTCAGCTGAAGTGCTTTAATTTGATTGGTCTGTGAGCCTGTCTGTTGTTATGATCTGAGATACGGCCCCAAGGAAAGACCAACGGTCACATATAACAAGAGAACTTTATTAATTCCAATGTTGGGGTGGCACTTGGTGACACCCAAAGAAGGTCACAAGCTCCTTTTAAGCAAAGTCAGTAGAAGAACAGCCAGTAGGAAGGGAGAGGGGATGGGCGGGGCCTGTCTCTTAAAGGGATCTTTTAAACCTGCATACAGACTACATAGGGACAGAGCAACCATAGGATTCTGGGCTGGCCAGGGTGTTGCCTGAGTGCATCCTGCCAGTTGACAGGTGCCAGCACAACGCCTGAATCCTAACAATATCTGTCACTCTCTTGATTGTTAATTGTTAATTGATTTGCTCATTGACAGTACACTATGGCTGGCACCACCCCTATGCACATACTTCTGGGCTCAATAAGTAAGTTAGCTGAGAATGAACCAGTGAGTTACCCAGTGAGCAAGCCAAAAAGGCACGTTGTTCCTTGGTTCTCTTTCAAGCTCCTACTTAGATTCCTACCTTGATTATCCATCAATGATATCTTGTGGCCTGGGAATATAAGGCAAATAACCCATTCCTTCTCGGGTTGGTTTTGGACAGAGTGTTTTGTTGTAGCAAAACAAAATCAAACTAGCACTTCAACACAGCAGAAACATTAGGATAAAATAAAGGCTTTTTATAAATCATGATGTGATCTAAGTCCATGCTTAGACAGAATCTTGTCTGAAAAATAATACTTGGTTTTATTAATCAACGCACACACACATGCTTTTTATTGTTTTAATAGAGGGGATTTATTACATTACCTTGAATGATTTGAGGATAGCTGCCTACAGTGGGCATCGTAGAAACAATGCAGGCTGCAGAAACAAAGAAAATAGCAGTGGCCTAGTCCAAGAGATGCAATTCTCAGAACATCAGGGACAAATGCAGACTGAGATCACAAACCTAACCGCTAACTAGAGAGTTGCTGGTTGGAGGACCCACTAAAACACTGAAGACTCTGGAATCTAATGGGGACAAAAAAAGCTCCATCACATATTAAGACTAATGAAATCCATTAAATTATTGCAAACTCTCATACTGATAGCAATGTCTCTTGCGACTTAGCATGACGGTGCTTATTTTCATTTAATATTTTATTTTTTCCCTGGGCATTTCACATCCTGTATCCTATTTACAATCCCTCTCCAGTCCTTTCATGCCAAGCCCTACCTTGTGACTCCACCAAAAGAAGTAAAATAAATAAGTAAATAAATAAAAGTAAGAAAAAGAAATCTACTTTCTGTCATTTGTAATACTCACTGAAGCATGGTCAAATTCTAAGTAACCTGCCTACTTAGCCTTAAATAAACCTGAGACGTTCACCTCTCCCACCTCTACCAGAAGCCATAATTGTAGAGAGCTACTATTCCTTTTTTTTCAATATTTATTTATTTATTATGTATACAGTATTCTGTCTGCGTGTATGACTGAAGGCCAGAAGAGGGCACAAGACCTCATTACAGATGGTTGTGAGCCCCCATGTGGTTGCTGGGAATTGAACTCAGGAACTTTGAAAGAGCAGGCAATGTTCTTAACCACTGAGCCATCTCTCCAGCCCTAGAGAGCTACTATCCTTCAGTATCTCTGTCACAGTTTTTAGAAGTTCTCTTTGTGCGTCTTTCCTGTCTAAGCTATTTCTTGGGGGCGGGGTATTGGAGGGATAAGTGGTATCAGAGAAGCCTTCCATGCCCCTCCCTCTCAACTGGGCATCTGGAGTCATCAATATCATAGCAAAAGTACGTTCCTTGCTCTTCACAGTGAGGAGGAGCATGGATCGGGGCTTTGCCATACTTTCTGGGGATGGCCTCTTGCTGCAGTAAGTGTTATTCTTTTGCGGTCGCTTTAAGGACTAACCACGCCCACCCCAGCCACTTCTGACCTCCCCCGCTGCCACCTTTTCTCTCTCTTGTGTTTGTCTCATGTCGTGTGTACATGTGTCTTTGTTTCTCTCTATGTTTCTCTTATGTTTTTCTGTTTTCCTCTTCTTTAATCAATAAATGTCTCCCTCTTCTTTAAATAATACTATGTCCCGCCTGACACCCCACCGGCCACACGGCGCTGATACCCTGGAGATCTTGCAGGGACCCACAACCATCCTTGTCGGACTAGAAGCTGCTCCGCGTGCCGCCGGGGCATCCCATCATCATATTCTTTTTAAAGAACAATAGTAAGACCAGGTGCCAACACCAACAGACATCTACATGGCCTTCAGGGGTAACATGGGCCGTGGACATTAGCACAGACCCCAGCTGCAGTAGGACCATGGACCCAGACTTGGCCCTTGGTGGCAGCATGGTCTCAAGCGGCAGAGCAGACCACTTGTATCCATGTGGTTCCCCAGTGACTGAACTGTCGGCTGACATCGACATCACTTCAGGCAGCAGCACAGTTCATGGTCCCCAGCAAGGCCCTCGGTGGTAACTCAGACCACAAAAATAAACAAAGACCCTGGCTGATATAGGGCCTCAGAGCCAGATATGGTCTTCGGCAGCGTCACAATAACCTCAGGTGCAGTGCAGGCCGTTCTCACCAATATGGCCCTTGGAAGCAGTATGGTCCATGGTCATCCACGTAGCTTCAGGCTGCAGCACAGACCATGGACCCTTAGTGGCCACATTTACCACAGACATCATCCTGGCCCCCAGCAGGCCACAGCTAGGTGAGGGAGATCACAGGTCTAACTGTCTGAAATCTTGGTTCCTCCACCATGTGCACCTGACCTGAACTGGGGCCAACTGATGCTGAGAAATCATTCACCTTCACTGCCTGTTTGATTCCCACCGTGATCCCCCCCTTTGCTAACCACAGTTCTCTTTCTTCCAACCTTATTGTCATATTTCCCATCATAACAGTCTTCAGAATCTCTGATGCTTTGAGTTGCTGAATATTCCATTCTAGTACCGTTCTAGGTTTTCTTGCTCCTTGATCTGTAAAAACTCTCTCACCCTGATCCAGTCTTCCTCCTGCAGCCACCCACTTCCCATGCTTCCTTATCATCGTGGGATCACCACTGCTAGAGGAATTGCTTCAAGCTGTTCACTGAAAATTTCTTACCATCTTTTGGGGACAAATAAAATTATATTTGGTTTAGTTACGTTATGAATTTAGGTTCATCCCTTACTTATCATTTCTTTAAATGTGCTTGACCGTTTTGCATTGGTTCATTCTAATTAGGATGTTAATCAAATGAAATTATCCTAAAAATTTCTTCCAAATTCTTCCCAGTAAAACTTTCCAGATTCTCTTCTTGAGTTTACAAACATCTTTAGATTTTAAATGTGCAATGTAGCACGAATATTAAAATCCCAGAAACGATTATTGGGGTTCAACCTGAAGATCAGAAAAGTAAAGCATGAAAGCCACTAGTGAGCTCTTACCTCTGTGAAATCTTCAGACTGAAAGTGAGAGAGTTCCTTTCTCATCCCACCTTATATTCCTCTCTAGTGTTGGGATTAAAGGTATGTGATCCCAAGAGTTGGGATCACCTTTGTGTGAACTCTGTTTCTCTTTTCAAGAGATTCAATCTTGTGTAGTGTTGGGCCAAAATTATCTCAGACCCTGTACCTCAAGGTCTGTAGGACAGAAAAAAACCTGGCTCAGGGTTGAAGGATAGTCTCAAAGCTACCGAGTGGGGGTGAGACAACAAAATCTAGGTAGATACCCCTCCAGCAAGAGGGAGACTTGGCTGTCTCTCATTGGCTGGAGGCAACCCCACATCATAAGATGTCACTTTACCTATACAAGCTGACACTCACAGAAGCTGATGCTCACAGTAATAAATGGAGTTCCTGCTTTGACTTGACTCCCTGTCATGCCTGATTGTCCTTCAGTGTGGGGCTGTGGAATGGGTAATAGCACACTCATTTTACCCTGAAGAATAAGGCTAAGGAGGCCACCAGTGTAGTCATGGTGGCCTTGAACTCACAGAGATCCATCTGCCTCTGTCTCCAAAGTCCTGGGATTAAAGGTTTGAGCCACCACTCTCTGGACTGTATGGCTGACTAGTATGGCTGCTTTACACTAACCTTCAAGTAAGCTTTATTTATTAAAACACAAATGTTATACTATTATAGTACAATTTTCAGTTTTGCTCACAGTGACTTTCTGCATTAATCTATTTTATCATCTTTTTAACCAAATGTCTGAGAGAAATAACTCATGGGAAGGATTTAATTCAGTCCACTGTGTCTATCAATCCGTCTGCTATGGCAAGAATTCATAGCAGAACAGTTGACATTATGGTTGACCGGAATCAGAGTGCAACAGAAACAGGAAGAAGTGAGAGTAGCGCAATTCCCAAATACATACTTCAGCTCAACTACTTCCTCCATCCAGGCCTACTTCCCTCAGCCCCATTGCCTCCCAGCAATCTATTGAAACTGTGGATTCATTAGTGAATGAGATTATTGACCATCATAGAGAATTCATCACATAACTGGGGGGAGTATGGGCAGCATGCTTAGTATATAAGAAATGTTGAAGAAAATAAATTAGGTAGGTAACTACATTTCTTTGACTTAAACTGCCTAAATTACAATCTTTTATAAAAACATTACAAGCGGCCCTGCAGTGGTGGCGCATGCCTTTAATCCCAGCCCTTGGGAGGTAGAGGTAGACATATCTCTATGAGTTTGAGGCCAGCCTGGTCTACAAGAGCTAATTCCAGGACAGGCTTGAAAGCTACAGAGAAACCCTATCTTGAACAACAAAAATGTTACATGCCTAAAATTATCACTTGCTTAAAATAATGGTTTAATATTTAGCACGTCAATTTAACTTTGAGTACAAATGGAATTACATAGACCATAATTCTAGAATACAATGTAAAGAACTCAGCTTGAGGTATAGAGACATAATAGTAGCTAAGAACTCTAGACGGAAGAGAAAATTCTTCTTTAGAGCATATTTAACATCGTGACCCACAATGAGGAGTCAGAGGCAAAGAGAATAGCAGCCTTGATTAGAAACGGCTCCTGAAGGAGCTGCGAAGCGTCCACCTCTTAGGTTGCCAGATGATGTGACAGACGCTACTCAAGAAATTTTCCTCAGCTTCCTCGTATAACACTTAGGGATGATAAAGTATTCATTGAGTATTTTAATGATTTTAATATCCTCTTCTTTCGGCTTATTGAAGCAGTAAAATAAACTTTATTGTAAAACCTTCTTTGGAAACTTTAAATGCAAATTCTTCTGCAACTCTATTTTCATAGCCACCGTATTAGCTATTTGACTTGTAGCCTTGACAGGAAAACCTACCAACTGCAACTCAAAGATGAAAGGGGTCATTTTTGGGGCTGTAGGTCTAGGATCCAATCCATCATGGCAGCAGGAGCATGGGGCAGCTGGTCACATTGCCATTGCATTTGAGAGTTGAGTACTGGAACCTCTTCTCATTTTAGCCATTCTTTCTTTGCACTGAGTCTAGGGCTCCATTTCTTGGGATCCTAGTGTCCACAGCCAGGGTGGTTATTCCCTCCTTAAATTCTCTAGAAATAACAGTAGGGATACCCAGAAGCACATGTCCTAGGTGATTCTAATCCAGAATATTTGACAATTAGGATTAACCACTATAATGATCTTGTCCCTTTAAGAGAGAAGCCCCCCACTCCCTCCCCCATCTGCTGAGGCAGTTAGATCTTCCTTCCTGCTTGCAGTTTGAGTTTCTTCCTTTTCATCTCTCTCTCTTGAAGAGGCAGCTTCTGTTTATCCTTTCTCCCCTTCCCCCTTTCTGTTTCTCTCTCTCTCTCTCTCTCTCTCTCTCTCTCTCTCTCTCTCTCTCTCTCTGAATCTTTCTCTGCTCTTCTCCCCTTTCCCCTCCATAACCCACTAAATACATATCCAACCTCACTCTGCATGGTGTTCCATTCAGTCTCTTTCTTTTTCCCAGTGGGGCTGAGGTTCCCTACCTGGGACTTGCTGCCCCTTGAGGTCCACTGTAGCAACTTAGGGAACTTCACTGTCCCTACCTGGGACTGGCTGCTCTTGGGACCCTCTGCCCTTGCCTGCCACCACTTCAGCAACAACCGTGTGTTCCACCTGCCTGAGCACTGACCTTTAGCTTCGGTGGTGAGTTTTCCCCTTTCAGCCCCAACCACAGCCTTCACAGCCGCGGTTCAGCCCTTTACTACTTTTCATAGCTAAAAATGTGACAGGACAACTCAGGGCCAGTCCTTCTGTGCTAGCACTGCACATGCTATGTGGTGCATTCAACATGGGGCCCAGAGTTCCTCAGATTTTTTTTTCTCCTCTTTTCTTTTCTTTTCTTTTCTTTTCTCTTCTCTTCTCTTCTCTTCTCTTCTCTTCTCTTCTCTTCTCTTCTCTTCTTTTCTTTTCTTTTCTTTTCTTTTGTACTACTTGCCAGAGGTCCCTGCCATGAGAGGTTACTCCAAAGCAGACAGAAGACAAATGGTTACAGAACTACATCCATCACAATTTGCTTCAACTGTCAAGCGCTGACTACTGGGCAAAACTGCCTTTCATCTAAACTGAAGATCACCAGAGAGTGGAAAGAATCACTGGAATTGACAGCCAAGCTTCTCAGGTCAAGGTAGATCTGTTTTCCTACAGATTTCTTAGCCCACAGGATCTTATGGAGCCTGGCAGGCCCTACACTAACAGGAAAAGGCAAATACAACCCTCGGCAACCATGGAGGACCCTGAAGAGTAGCTCTAGGTGCCAACCAAGTAAGTTCTCTGTCATTTTCTATTCAGTAATTTAAGTAAAATTTCATCCTTCTCAAAGATCTCTGATGCAGTTTGACAGTTGAGAGTTTTGTCAGTTTAAAAGGTCAACCTCACCAAACAAATTTCAGTTAAGTACAAACACAAGTTATTAAGGTGTGTACCTGCAACTTAAAAGGTGTGAGGAAAAATACAAGTTATCAAACTTCTCTCTCACACTGCCTTTCATAATCTTAAAAACACTTTTCATTGTACAAAAATGTCTGTCACAGTCATTCTGACATAAATATACTACTGTTTATACAATAAATATGTCTAAAATTTTTGTTTTTACAAACCCAAAGAATTCTTATGAGTTCCAGGGAGCCGAATTGAAAGATCCACCTTAAACAGGTCAGATATACCCCCTCAATTTCCTGGTCCTAATTTTTTTTCCTAAACTTCACTTTGTCCTCTGTTCTGCCAATACCTTAAACAGGTGTAAGAGATATCAAACATTTCCATACCACAAATACCAGATAGAAACAAACAGACCAGCTATGCCAAGATGTGACCAGCATCCAGCTTTCTCAGGTTCCCCCACAAGATTACACTCACAAATAAGTAGGAAGCAGATTTGGAATCCCCCACCCCAATTCCTTTAACCTGTGGTGCCTAACCTGCTTCTTTAATATAAAAAAGAGATGGGAATGTAATGGTCTGTCTTGTACCTTTAAAACTCAAGCTCCACCTACTCCCTCCCCCATCCTCTGAGGCAGGCAGATCTTCCTTCCTGCTTGCAGCTCGAGTCTCTTCCTTTCTGTTGATCTCTCAAAGAGGCAACTTTTGGTTCTCCCTTCTCCCTCCTCTGTTTCTCTCTCTCTCTCTCTCTCTCTTTCTCTCTCTCTCTCTTTCTCTCTCCCTCTCCCTCTCTTTCTCTGCTCTTCTCCCTTTTACTCTCCATAACCCACTAAATAAATATCCAACCTCACTCTACACGGCATGCCTATCCGTCTCTGTCTCTCACCTGCTGGGACTGCAGCTCCCTGCCTGGGACTTGCTACCCCTTATGGCCCACTGCAGCCACTGGGGGAACTTCACCATCTCTTCCTGAGACTGGTTGTTCTCAGGACCTGCTGCCCACTGCCTGATGCCTGTCACCACTTCAGCGACCTACAGCATGATCTCAGGGCCTGCTGCCCACTGTAGCCACTTAGGGACCTGCAGCATTTTACTTAAATTATAACAACCACCACCACCACAAAGTCTGATTCCAGCTTTATCTTAGACTGTACAGTTGTTATAGAACAGCCAAATTACTTACTTTCTCTCTGCTGCTATAAAGTACAGAGAAAGTTATGTAACAGCAAAAAAACTTCACAAAGAAAAGGGTTTGTTTCGTTCAGAGTTTCAACATATGGTACGACATGGCAGGACAGACATAGATACAGAAACATGAGACAACTTATCATGCCTCTTACCATGCAGAAATAGTTCGGGAGCAGAGACAGAATATTGACCTTCAACTGTTTTTTTTTTCTTTTTTTTTTTTATTAAATTATAAAAGTTTCCATTTCAGCCCCTCCTCCCAACACCCTCCCACTCCCCCCACTCCCTCTCCTCCTCCCTCTCCATCCCCTAGAGCAGTCAGGGTTTCCTGCCCTGTGGGAAGTTCAAGTTCCTCCCCCCTCCCTCCAGGTCCAGGAAAGGTGAGAGTCCAAACAGACTGGAGCGCCAAAATCCAGTATATGCAGAGGAAGCAAGTCCCAGTGTCATTGTCAATGGCTTTTCAAAAAGGCTCCGGGCCAGCCACATTCAGAGAATCTGGTTGGATCACGACCTCGTTCAATCCCAGTCCAACAGGCCTTGGTGAACTCTCATTATATCAGTTCCTTTGTATCAGTGGGTGATCGCATCCCTTGCAGTCCTGATTACTTTTTTTATTTTCTTCATCTTTCTGTTCCTCATTTGGACCGTGGAGTGCTCAGTTCGGTGTTCCAATATGGGTCTCCATCTGTATCGCCATCCAACGTCGGATGAAGGTTTCCTCTGCCCTTGCCTTCTTTGCTCACGTTCTCTTTCCTTCTGCCTCTTATTTGGACCTAGGGAGCTAGGTCCAGTGTTCCACGTGGTTCTTCGCCTCCATCTCCATCCATCTCCAGATGAGGGTTCTGGGACTCCTGTCTATTTCCTACCTCCTGGCGGATAGCTAAATAATCTTCATCAGGTTCGTCTTCTTATTTAGCTTCTCTAGGATCACGAATAATAGGCTCAAAGACCTTTAATTATGGTTAGAATCCACTTATGAGTGAATACATACCATGTTCCTCTTTTTGGGTCTGGCTTACCTCACTCAGTAAAGCGTTTTCTATTTCCATCCATTTGCATGCAAAATTCAAGATGTCATTGCTTTTTACCGCTGAGTAAAACTCTAATGTGTATATGTTCCACACCTTTTTTAACCATTCTTCTATTGAGGGGCACCTAGGCTGTTTCCAGGTTCTGGCTATTACAAATAGTGCTGCTATGAACATAGTAGAACAAATGCTTTTGTAGTATGTTAGGGAATCTCTAGGGTATATTCCCAAGAGTGGAATTGCTGGGTCCTGAGGGAGGTTGACTCCCAGTTTCCTGAGAAACTGCCACACTGATTTCCACAGTGGCTGCACAAGTTTGCATTCCCACCAACAATGGATGAGTGTTCTCCTCATTCCACATCCTCTCCAGCATAGGCTATCATTGGTGTTTTTGAGTTTGGCTATTCTGACAGGTGTAAGATGATATCTCAAAGTGGTTTTGATTTGCATTTCCCTGATCGCTAAGGAGGTTGAGCATGACCTTAAGTGCTTTTTAGCCCTTCGAAGTTCATCTGTTGTGAATTCTCTGTTCAGTTCAGTACCCCATTTTTTAATTGGGTTAATTAGGGTTTTAGTGTCTAGTTTCTTGAGTTCTTTGTATATTTTGGAGATCAGACCTTTATCTGTTGCAGGGTTTGTGAAGATCTTTTCCCAGTCAGAAGGTAGCCTTTTTGTCTTACTGACAGTGTACTTTGCTTTACAGAAACTTCTCAGTTTCAGTAGGTCCCATTTATTTATTGTTTCTCTTATTGTCTGCACTCCTAGGGTTCTACTTAGGAAGTGGTCTCCTGTGCCTATATCTTGTAGACTACTTCCCACTTTCTCTTCTATCAGGTTCAAAGTGGTCGGATTAATGTTGATGTCTTTTATCCATTTGGACCTGAGTTTTGTGCATGGTGATAGATATGGATCTATTTTCATTCTTCTACAGGTTGACATCCAGTTATGCCAGCACCATTTGTTAAAGATGCTATCTTTCTTCCATTGTATAGCTTTAGCTCCCTTGTCAAAAATCAGGTGTTCATAAGTTTGTGGGTTAATACCCGGGTCTTCTATTCGATTCCATAGGTCGACTTCTCTGTTGTTATGCCAATACCAAGCTGTTTTCAATACTGTTGCTCTGTAATACAGTTTGAAGTCAGGGATGGTAATGCCTCCAGAGGTTCCTTTAGCGACCCTTCACGAGCTTAACTCAAAGAAGGGACACATACAAACTCTATTAATCAAACAAACAAAAAATAATAATAACCGGAGTCAACAACCACTGGTCATTAATATCACTTAATATTAATGGACTCAATTCACCTATAAAAAGGCACAGACTAAGAGACTGGATACGAAAACAGGATCCAACATTCTGCTGTTTACAAGAAACACACCTCAACCACAAAGACAGACATTTACTCAGAGTAAAGGGTTGGGAAAAGGTTTTTCAAGCAAACGGACCTAAGAAACAAGCAGGCGTGGCCATTCTAATCTCCAACAAAATTGACTTCAAACTAAAATCAATCAGAAGAGATGGAGATGGACATTTTATACTCATAACAGGAACAATTCATCAGGAGGAAGTCTCAATCCTGAATATCTATGCCCCTAATATAAAGCCTCCTACTTATGTAAAAGAAACACTTCTAGAACTCAAGGCAGTCATCAAACCACACACACTAATAGTAGGAGACTTCAACACTCCTCTCTCACCAATGGACAGGTCAATAAGACAGAAACCTAACAGAGAATTAAGAGAATTATTGGAGGTATTGAATCAAATGGACTTAACAGATATCTATAGAACATTCCACCCAAATAGGAAAGAATATACCTTCTTCTCTGCAGCTCATGGAACCTTCTCGAAAATTGATCACATACTGGGTAACAAAGCAAACTTCCACAGATACAAAAAAATATTAGTAACCACCTGTGTCTTGTCAGACCACCATGGATTAAAGTTAGAATTCAAGAACAGTGCTCCCCCCAGGAAGCCAACAAATTCATGGAAGTTGAACAGTCAACTACTGAATCATCCCTGGGTCAAGGAAGAAATAAAGAAAGAAATTAAAGTCTTCCTTGAATTTAATGAAAATAAAGACACAACATACTCAAACCTATGGGACACTATGAAAGCAGTGCTAAGAGGAAAGTTCATAGCACTAAGTGCCCAATTAAAGAAAACGGAGAAAGCACACATTGGAGACTTAACAGCACACTTGAAAGCTCTAGAAAAAACAGAAGCTGATTCACCCAGGAGGAGTAGAAGACTGGAAATAATCAAACTGAGGGCTGAAATCAACAAAATAGAAACAGAGAAAACAATCCAAAGAATCAATGAATCAAAAAGCTGGTTCTTGGAGAAAATCAACAAGATCGACAAACCCCTATCCAAATTAATCAAACGGCAGAGAGAGATCATGCAAATTAATAAGATCAGAAATGAAAAGGGGGACATAACCACAGACACAGAGGAAATTCAGAGAATCATTAGATCTTACTACGAAAATTTATATGCCACAAAGTTGGAAAATGTAAAAGAAATGGACATTTTTTTAGATAAGTACCATATACCAAAGTTGAACCAAGACCAGGTGAACAATCTAAATAGACCTGTTAGTCGCGAAGAGTTAGAAGCTGTTATCAAAAATCTCCCTACCAAAAAAAGCCCAGGACCAGATGGTTTCAATGCAGAATTCTACCGGAACTTCCAGGAAGAGCTAATACCTATACTCCTTAATGTATTTCACAATATAGAAACAGAAGAATCACTGCTAAACTCTTTTTATGAAGCTACAGTTACCCTGATACCAAAACCACACAAAGACACAACCAGGAAAGAGAATTACAGACCAATATCACTCATGAACATTGACGCAAAAATACTCAATAAAATACTGGCAAACTGAATACAAGAATACATTAGAAAAATTATCCATTATGATCAAGTGGGCTTCATCCCAGAGATGCAGGGCTGGTTCAACATACGCAAATCTATCAATGTAATCCATCATATAAATAAACTGAAAGAAAAAAACCATATGATCATTTCATTGGATGCTGAAAAAGCATTTGACAAAATTCAACACCCATTTATGATAAAGGTGTTGGAGAGACTGGGGATACAAGGATCATACCTAAATATAATAAAAGCAATATACAGCAAACCGTCAGCTAACATCAAATTGAATGGAGAGAAACTCAAAGCCTTTCCACTAAAATCAGGAACACGACAAGGCTGTCCACTCTCACCATTCCTCTTCAATATAGTGCTTGAAGTTCTAGCAATAGCAATAAGACAACATAAGGGGATCAAGGGGATTCGAAATGGAAAAGATGAAGTTAAACTTTCGTTATTTGCAGACGATATGATAGTGTACATCAGCGACCCCAAAAACTCTACCAAAGAACTCCTACAGTTGATAAACACCTTTAGTAATGTGGCAGGATACAAGATCAACTCCAAAAAATCGGTAGCCCTCCTATACACAAAGGATAAAGAAGCAGAGAGGGAAATCAGAGAAGCATCACCTTTCATGATAGCCACAAATAGCATAAAATATCTTGGGGTAACTCTAACCAAGGAAGTGAAAGACCTATTTGACAAGAACTTTAAGTCTTTGAAGAAAGACATTGAGGAGGATACCAGAAAATGGAAAGACCTTCCCTGCTCTTGGATAGGGAGAATCAACATAGTAAAAATGGCAATTCTACCAAAAGCAATCTATAGATTCAATGCAATTCCCATCAAAATCCCATCAAACTTCTTTACAGACCTTGAGAGAACAATAATCAAGTTTATATGGCAAAACAAAAAACCCAGGATAGCCAAAACAATCTTATACAATAAAGGAACCTTCAACTGTTTTTCTCCTTTTTCTTTAACCTGAATTCTCAGCCCAGAGACTAATGTCACCCAATTTAGGGAGGGTATTTCTTGTCATGGACAAGCCTTGACAAAAATAGCACTTGCCAAAGTAGGGGCATGGGAATTTGGAAATATTAGTAAAGAATACAAAGACACATAAAAACTAATAAACAGAAAACGTGGACTAATACCGGGAGGTATTTCCAGTGAATACTGAAATCATTCGTGTTTAATTTTCAATAGCTTAAAATACTCCCGACCCAAAGAGGTAGGAGAAAGATAAAAAAGCTGCATTAACATAATGCAAGGAAATGAACATACCAGTTGAAGGGCTACATCCATAGTTAAACATTCTGTTGCTAAGACAAAAAAGTCACACTCACAGCCTAGACCAAAACACTCTCTTGGCAAACCACTCCTTGGGTAGAATCCAATGTTATCTCATTAAAGGAAGTTGGATCCTTAGACTTTTGTTTGAGGTAGAAATGGATCTACTTCTCTATTCCTGAAATACAAGGTTTGGCTAATAGCCACACCTGTTGACAATAACCTGGAGAGAGCAGAACTCTCTGATCTAAATCTAGGTGGGTCTTTTGTTTGAGGTAGAAACACAATAACCTTGAAGAAATAAGTAAATTCCAACTCTCTGACCTTTGGTCAATAGGGAAATATGCTCACATTTTTGGTCTCCGCAATTCCTAAATGTGAGGACATTCCTCAGAAAGGCCCCTGGAGATTGAATTCCGTGGTGATTCTATATCTAGTTAAGTTGACAACCAAGATTCTAATACCAATAATAATACTAGTACTAAAGTAGGTACCATATGTTTGCTATCTACAGAATAGTATATTTGTGTTTCTTATGTATTATCAGCAATGTTCTCCTGAAAAGTCCATTTTAATATTGTCCATAAGATACTAAAGAATGAACACAGATTGGACACCAAACATGGTTAATCTGGATCCTTAACCACTGTTTGCCTTTGGACCTGTTGTCTCAAAATGGATTTCAGCTACTAAGTATTCTGTACTCTAATTTTGTTGTCACTTCAATTTATTGATAAAAAAGCTTAATCTTAAGATGTTTCACAGTGATTCTGTTATTATTTATTCAGTATTTCTAGACCATAGTGTCAGTTATAATAACTAAGTCTTTTTGCTAATTATTTCTCAATATGAAACTTCTGTTCACTATTCTGGGTATATCTTAAGTCTCAGTTTCTTCATGTAAAACCTTCTAAAACTAAACCAGTAGAAATTAATAGCTTTTTTCTTGATATCCGCTGTACAGTAATTGTACCTTATTATTGAAGAAAGGGCAATGTACCTCTAGAAATACTAATGTGCGATGCAGCCTAAGACAAATAGTCTTTGAT
Source organism: Myodes glareolus (assembly GCF_982192425.1). Taxonomy (NCBI): domain Eukaryota; kingdom Metazoa; phylum Chordata; class Mammalia; order Rodentia; family Cricetidae; genus Myodes; species Myodes glareolus. The sequence continues at coordinate 9,652,234 of NC_142050.1, forward strand.
ACTCTACATACTCCACAAATGACCATTGATCAAAACAGAATGACTGTATTTAAAAGGAAATATCCAGTGTCAGTCTAAAAAAAAATCACAGCTCTCATCTTAAAGAGAATGATTCTGGAGTCATTTTGAGTCGCCATAGCCCAGAAATACAGATTTAGGTTGCCTTAAATACTACTTCCTAACATGAAAACAGCTTCATGAAGCTTTTATAGTTTTCTAGAACAAAAACTGTCACAAATCAAAACAAGTTGACAATACACTGGTTGGTACATAAAAGAGGCAGGTTGTAGAGAGAGGGGGGAGTCTTTTCTAAAGGCTCAAAATGCTATTTAATGACATTCTTAGCTCTTTGGTTGGTAGTTGCTAGCGGTCTGCTAACTTAAAAGACTCCAATATGCTTCTATTTAGTCCTTAAGAGTTAGTTCTGACACAGCCACAAAGAAGTGGGCAAGGAAGGCTGTTTCTGAGGGCTAGAACTAATCTAAGATAAGGTAATTTGCCTCTAGACATGGAACATTCCAATCTTTCCATAGTACTGAAATTCTAATCAGACAATCAGTCCCTGCAGGCCTTGCTTCTTTCCAAGAGTTTTGGCTCACAGCCAGACACAGCTTCTTTTTTAGGGGTTTTCATTCACACTAGTAAAAAAAAAAAAAAAAAAAAAAAAAAAAAAGATGTCTGGTACAGGATTATTAGGCCACCTTTTATTATTTACCATACAATATAGACTTATGGGCCCCACCTGGAATGCTTTGGCTTAGATTCTCTTCCAAAGCAATCATAATTTTGTATTTCATTATTCAAAAACATGATATGACAATTCACACAGGCACTTTTCTGGGACCTAGGGAAAGAAAGCTGAAGCAATTGTCTGTTATCCTCCTCCTTTTCTTGACCTTGAGAACACTCCAGCTAATCAAGTCTCCAGGAAGCTTTGTGTCTGGTCCAGGAGTCTAAAATTCACCTACACACCTTTGTGAATGTTCATGAGGTCAGCAACATCAAACATGCTTTGTATTCAGATCCACTTCTAATTCATCATTCAGGGAATGGACACAATGCTGAAATCACTTCTTCAAATATGGGAGAAAGTAGGGAGAGCTTAAATTGTCAAAATTCACTGATAAACTCAAATCTTTTAACATTTATTTCCTTTGTCTCTAGGATTATGTGGGAGCCCAGTTCCATCACTACAATCCGCTGTCATGTGAAACCTTTGGAAGTGGAAAATCATAGCCATACCACAAGTGAAGGAACCTTTCTACCTAAGTGACACCATTGTGCTGACAAATGAGACCATACGAAGCAGTATTTTTTTTTCCAGGTTTGACTAATTACTGCTCATTATTTTATTATCCCGTGAAATAGCCTGAAATCTTTGCCTTTCAACGGGAAATAAGAGGGTAATTTAAAAATGTACTAATGGAGTTTCTGTCATTTCTCTTCCTCCACAGGAAGAAAGCCACGCGAAGGCTGTGCCAGCTTTTGCTCTCCTGAATGCTGTTGGAAGGAAAGCAAATAAGAGCTCTCCCAGAAACAGAAGCACAGCTGCAATAGGGTGTCTGGCCAAACCCTGTGACTTTCTCTGACTGCTTCCTGCATTCAGCTTTCTTCTGAATAGTGCTGATAAATTAGCATGGGGAGAGAGCACTTGCTGGACTCTGGGCATGTGCCTCCAGGGCTTGGAGCCATAGCCTTCAGGAGCCATGCTGTGTGGGCCATTAAACAAATGACAAAGAAAGAGGCAAACACTCCTTCTTAGCATAAATATCCTGTGATTGATGGCAGGCTCTTTTTTTTTTTTAATCCCTACCCAGGGTGTTTTCAAGTCTATCCAGAGGCAGACCCTGGCCATCATGCAAATCACAGGGAAAACGTTTCAGAGTTCGCATAGAAGCTATTTCTCTGCTGTATTTTCTTCTTCTCCCTGTGTCTAAAACACTGTCACCTTGCCGTGCACAGCATCGCCCTTTGTTGCTGTGTATGGAGGGGCTGACTCAAGCTATTAACCCACAAAATCTCTACCTTCTAGCTTTCGATATAATTTAATAAATTTAATTAGTGGCGTGGTTTAGTAAGTCTTTAGAGAAAGACTTATCCATTCAAATTTCTGCGGCAGAACCTTAATGCTTTGAGGAGGGCTAGGTATGCAGACTAAGTTGATGAGGGAAGTTCAGTGAGCGTGGGATAGTTTAGTTTACTTAAGAAAAAACAGCCTTTCTGCAAGGCGTAGTAGTCTGCTAGTCTGTAGATGTGTTCCCCCCAGAACACAGGAGCAGCAGCATTGTGTGGCTGAGCCCTTAGTCTCTAATTCCCAGCGCATTCGGTGGATTACATACTGTTTATGCATCCTGCAGTCTCGCTGAGTCCTGTTTCTTTACAGTGCTTACTCCTGCTGCTAAAAGGAAAATAGGCTCCAACAATCGTCTTTGCCTGCCAGAGCCGCTGTCTCTGAATGAACACATCCTGCTTCCAGGAGTCAAGCTGATCTCCGTGATCCCAGAATCCAACAGGAGTTCAAAAGCATTCGGCGCGCCTCAAAGGGCAAAAATTGCTATTCGTTTAGGATTTACAGCAGTGCCCGAGCCTCCTCGCATAAGAGCTGATGCTATCCTTCCTGACTCCAAGGCCTTTGCTGAACCAGCTCAAAGTGCAGATGAACCGGAAGGCCCCAATCTGCCTCTGGCTCAGGCTCTCCTCCAGCCTGACACAGTTCAGTTCAGGCACAATAATGAGGCCATTGAATTTCCCACTGCAGCTGGGAGCTAGTGGTAAATGCTGAGGCTAAGTTGTTGAAATGACTGTGCAGGGGGGACTAACAGATGAAAAAAGTGTAACCCAATTTACCCTGTATTCATACAGAACGGTTTTAAACACAGAGTGCGAAGCTCTGCTATGATTCTCTGAAAACATCCCTAGAACACCTTGGCAGAGGAAATTGACAACTGAAAGGCCACCTCAGGGAGAAAATAAGTGTCAACGGTCTATTTCCTGACGTCTTCCGCAGGACCAAAGATCCTGGAAAGCAAATAACTGCACAATATCTGTGAGAGGGAAGTAAGAAATATTCTTCATTGAAATAGTAATGAAGTAGTTGCTGTTAAGTATTCTGTAATTCTTTTTAGGTAAAAAGAAGAAAATATTCCACTCAGAGCACATAGCACGAGAACATTAATTTTTAAATGATTAATCTCCTCATTTGACTGGAAAGACATTTAAGGCAAGGAATAAAATAAGCACAGGGTTTAAATATATCCTAAATTGATTTGAAAGACTCACCCAAATTGTTTATTTACTTTGATACATTAAACTATTTTCAGGAGCATATATCTTGAGCTAGAAAGGCATCAAATAGTTTTGATTATAATTACTTTAGAACTATGTTTTTAGTGTTTTTTATGTGCTCTAGAGAAAATATATGTCCCACGCCCCGTCTCGCCAGCAAGAACCACGCGGGACACAGGATCCTTCTGCAGAAATAGCTTTAATGCCCCTTGGGAGAGCGAGCATCAGCCAACATGGCGGAGACCCAGATATGAAAGAACCCATCCCTTATATAGGAAAACAGTCCTTGCTTCGGATGTGTCACTCTTGGATAGGTCAACTGTCCATTATCCCAGATGACGCCTCGGGAGTAGGCGGGGACTCAGTGGAAAGTTACCGCGCACCTGTGTGCTCACCTGGCGGTGAAACCGGATGTCAGTGCCATCTTGTAATGGAGAATGTGGCTGCGGCCCTCTACAAATATATTTCTCTGAGTTTATGATACATAGATAGAAGTGGTTGATGATGTCATACAGAAATGTATGATAAGTAATTTTCTTAGGGTATGAATACCTGATTAACTGAAAAAGAATGTCCCTAAATATTACATATTTGTGAATGGTAAAATACAATTTTACATTGAGTGAGTATTGGTAGACTCTAACATGTCACCATGTCTGCACAAACTACAATCTGCATGGTTTTCAATACATTTAGCACATAAATAAACTAATAACATAATAGGAGAAGTATAATTAATTCACTACTTGCAAACCTGTAGAAAGCTGCTCTGTGAAAGTTAAGAATTTTTGTAAAGCAACCAGGAGGTGGTGAGGCACCTTTAATTTAATGCCTTTAATCCCAGGAGGCAGAGGCAGGCAGATCTCTCTGAGTTAAAGGCTAACCTGGTCTACAAGAACTAGTTGCAGGACAGGTGCCAAAGCTACAGAGTAACCCTGTCTTGAGAAAACGTAAAAAAAAAAAAAAAAAAAAAAAAAAAAAAAAAAAAATTGGTAAAGTCACACCATTTGTTGAAAGGTTTTCTAGTGAAATATTTGGAGCACCAGTTAATTGATACAAATGAGTTAAGACGAGAATTTTCAAAAGGAAAGGCAAGTAGAGGGTTGAACCACAGACCCCAAGTTGCAGTTATTAGATTGCAGTCCTCTGTAGCTGACAGCATCTGCTGTGAAGGTTAGAGCACACAGGTTTGGGTGGGGAGTGTGGTGGGTGAGGGTGAAGGAAGCAAGCCCAGGCCTCCCTCTTACACCTGAAAGATAATCTTGTAGCCATAGGCAGCACCTACTTCTTCTATTCTCTTTGTCACATTGGCTAAGCCAGAGAAGTAATGAGATGTGGAAGTTCCCACCACTCCCTGAAAACCTAAAATGTCAGAAGTTCCCTTTGTTGGAGAGTGGGGTTCTCTGAAGACTCTTTTTCTTTAGGACCACATCATGCTCTATATGACAAGCAAATCCCCTCTGTCACTTCAAGCATTCACTACTAATGTTCTTACACCTTATAATACTCTCCCACTGTAAGACAGATAATGAGCTCCAATGCTTTGAGACTCTCCTAAAATAATAAATAAAAAATTAATTTTGAAATAATATTGGTCTCTGCTTCTTTTTCAAGGAACTTGTATCCTGTGATTTATAACAAAGAAGTTAAGGAATATTATTGTAATAAGTGTGGTATTTTAAAAGCAAAAAGAAGAAAAGTAAGAACTACTATGTTTAGACCCTATTACCCTAGAAGAGGAAGAAGGCTATGTAGCCATCGTTTTTATTGTGGTAATGCAGAATGTTAAAGATTATAAGCAAAAATTGCTACATTTTAATACACCGTGCACAAAAACAAACACAAAATTTGATGGAGGTAGTCTATGGGGTATCATTTTGCAACAAGTGTTTAATGGAAGAAATACCATCTAGATATGAGTCCCTGGAGTATGAGAAGACTTACTCTCAAGATTTGTTTTCACTTAGCAACATCTCTTACTCAGAGCCAGAGCAAAATTTTAATTGCACAATTTTGAAAAGGGAAGAATAATACTCTACTATTCGTTACGTGATAATGGGTAGCATCCTGTGTGACTATGCCATTGGCACAACCAAAACAACAGAAGGCCCTTTTCATTTTTAGTGTTTGGCGATCTTCAAACTTCAATACAATTTGTATCCATTAATTCTTCCACTAGTCCTAGTATCTTTGAGATAATTTGATAACTCACATACACTCTGTATATAATGAACTACTCTAAAGAGCTCTTGGTTTTGCTGTTCAAAATCAAAATGTATATATTATCATTTTTGTAATTTGATTGAGTTTATTCTATTTGAAAGAAAACTAACTTCTAACATTGTACAGGAAGTCTGATGCGAGAAAGGAGGATATGTATTTTCAACTCCTTTGTTCATTTTTCCACTTTCTTTCTAGAAATTGTTTCTGTCAGTTTTAATTCTTACTGAGGTGAGTGGAGAAGGGATGTAAAGAGACAGTTGCCTCTAAGTGCAAATAGAAACCAAAGATAAGTCTTTTTCCAGCAATTTCAAGTTTCACTGAAACTGTCTTAAACAGTGTGCAACCTTTCTGAAAAATCTGCAAAAGATAAGATGATATTATAAATTTGCAAATTGAATACCAATTTGGAAAAGACTCCAAAATTACAGTACAGGAGAGGAATAACGAAATTGTCATAAATAAAATATTATAAGGTTATCTAGCACAAAAATGTGCTAGATAAGATAGCAGCTTTTATAAAAAGGAAAAAATTAAAACAGTATAGAGGTTTTAAAAAATTCATTTGAATGTTGTCTCTGTCTTGGTGCACATTGGCAGGGATACTGAGATTCCTCTTCCAGGGTTCATAATCGCCAACAATGGAGAAAATTCTTTCCCTTCAAAGCCGCCAAACCTGCTTTAGATGCCTTCTTCAGTCTGCAATTACAGCAGAGCAAAGCCAAACAATGACATGACCACATCACCAAAGAACCCTTGAAATGTAATTTCTTAAACAAAACGTGTAGCTATGATGTGGAATAAGATCAAAATAAAAGCCCACCTGAATAAAGTAGCATGGTTATAAACACCAAATCTAATGAAACATACCTACTTTCAAGGGACCGGGCTTCTCTGTCGCTTTTGATCCTGGTCTGGAACTAGCTCTTGTAGACCAGACTGGCCCTGAACTCAGAGATCCACCTACTTCTGTCACTGAGTGCTGGGATTAAAGGCATGCACCACCACCGTGCGGCTACATAACTTTTATGTCAACTTCCTTTAGTGATGTAGATCTTGACACATCTGGACATCACATCAGCTGAAGTGACTTAATGTTCGTAGCACGTAAATTTTTGCTAGTGGGGTTGTAAAAACTCTTTAGGATTGGGTTTTGGAAACTTGTGTAATGGCCCATTGTGGATCTGAGCATTGGTTGTATTCAAGTGTGAGAGAAAAACTTGCTGAGGTGCCTAGGAAAATTTGCTCTAATGTGAATGTCAGTGATGCTTTCTGACAGGTTGAAAGTATGATCAAACAGTGGGGAAAGAAATCAAACCAGATTAAAAATATATTCAATGGATTCAGTTTAATTGATTCAAAATTTGTGATATTCCCAAAAAATTATGATATATTTTAGATGAGACCTCATATCTTCCATCTGAAAAAGAGACTGAGAAAAGCTACTTTAGGATTCAAGTTTCACTGCCTGGGACCAGCCTCTGACAGCACAGGGCTCAAAGCAAATTCATGGACTTGGCCTGTGCTAAATTTTTGTTTTGCTTGAAAGGTTTAAGAAAAAGACACACACTCCCTTGATGGTTTCCTTCAAACCTTTTCTTTATTCTTCTTTTGCATTCTCTTCTTTACTTTCCTCATGACTCGTTTCTCTAGTTCTTGATACTTTCCTTCTAACTCATTCTTGATGCTTTCCTTGTAACTCATCTTAACTTTCTTTAGTCTTTCTTGTACTGCTTATATACCCCAGCAAAATCTTTCAAGCAATATAAAAATTACAGAGTGGTTACATTCTATTTTTCAAGTGAAGGATTACAATGAATACAAGTTACAACATGTTTTTCATCTCCCTTACATGTTCGAAACAAAGTCATCCCAAACCCACATACATTTACATCTAAGCAATTTGCTGCAGATTAACAGATTATGAGCAAGCAGAGTGTATTTTTCTCAACCATTTTTTTTTATTGGAAGCCTGCATTTTGTGGTTACAAAGAAAGAGTCAATCACTTTATTACATATCTTGAAAGGTAATCTTATAAAGGAATCTGAAAAAAATATCACAAATCTAAACTTTTGTATATGAAAAACTATCAGTCCATTTGGCTTTAAATCTTTAGTGTGTACACCCACTCATCAATAGTTTTTATAACAGGAGATTGAAGGAAAAATGGATTTAAGACATTAATCATCTCATCTTTGCTCATCTCCCAATCCCAATAAGAAAAATATATACGCTAGTAAGAATTGAGCTGCTTAGTATTTCTTGCCTGGCCTTAACAAGTTCCTCATTCAACTATGTGTCTTTCTAAAGCTTTTGATTGTTTTCTTGGGTTTTTCCCCTCAAAGCTATGTGACAAAAATAGCTAGTCTATCCTTAAGGCATTTTCAAAGCTTGGTTTCAGAAACAATACACTCCAAAACCTATGAGCACAAGTCCTAACGTTAAGATTAAAAGAATTTCTACTAGCTGGGTACTATGACTCAACTGCTTTTCTTAATCATTAACCTAAGTCACAGAGTATATGACTCCTCAATAGAAACTCATGTGTTCTAGCTGTGATACATTTCTTTGTTTTATTTTTTCATTAAATCTTATTTAAACTAACATTATTATTACCAATTAGACAGCAAGTTTAGGAAGAAATCATCTACATAATAATCCGCAGGTAAAAATGCCAGGTGTTTTCATAATATAAATGGTGAGAATCTCCCCACACCCATTCACACCACGCCAGATACCAGAGAAAGATGTCCGTGGGAAACATTTAAAGGCACAGTAGACACAAAAGACATTCTGGAGTCTATGGTCTCAGGGCCTATCTAGCCACCATTCTCCCAGCAGTGATTTTGCTCCTGGTGGGCTGACACCCTGAAGCCAGTTGTCATCTGCTGCTCCTCTGACAAGGCCAGCATCATACAAGCCAACATGAGGCCTGGTGCTGCTAGTCAGTCTGTGACCAACAGCCTCTGCTGATGTTCTGAGACAGCACTGACAGATGTAAGCACCAGCAATAGAAAGGCTGCTGTATTCATAGGTGAAGTAACTCCCCAAGGATGAAAACCTTATTGCCGCCAACACAAGTAAAATATTTTTGATCAGCAAATGAATTTTGCAAACAAAACCCTAAAGTAGAAGGAACAATGATTGGAAAGAATTGGGTGCATAGAAAAGACTTTGACAAGATGCCTGAGTAGTGAATGGCAAGAAATCTTCAGCCATACTGAAAACCTACCATTGTTCTCATAGTGTTTGGAGAAGTAAAATGTGTGTGTATCCATATATAAGTTAATATGATTATGAATATGATTTTATGTAAGGCTAGTACAATAAATTCAACAGATACAGAATTTAGGTCAAATATATACACTCCTCAGGAACTATATGTTTGCTTTGGTCAAGAAAAATTAGCAAGAAAGGGAAATTCATAAAATTTCATAACAGATTTTGATTTTTGATAAAGCCAGAAGATATTATAATGTTTGAATGAAAAGTTATGTGTGATTTAAACACATAAATGTAATGTGTAAATGATGTAAAGCATCATTTACAGTGTGCATTCTTTAAATATGATTTCCATCTATAAAAATAAATGTGGTGTTCTTATAGCAAAGGTCATGCCAGTTTCTTCACTAAAAATAAATATTTTGCTCGAATACTTAAAACTTATTTTTAAATGAAGCCTCAACTATTAAAAGGAAATCATAAAACCAAATGTTTTCTTAGTTATAAACCAAACTAAAATATTTTGATTTGGATTTGCAATAAATTATGGAAGCTCTGTAGAACAAAAGTGTCTGGGAGCTTAAAAAAACCCGAAACTCCAGATATGTGATTTAATATTTGAGATACTCAGTAAGCTCAAACTATGGCCGAGCTCATCCATCCCTAAAAGTAATTAAGAGATAGTTTTAATCCTGTTATTTGAATTAATATCCTCTTGAGTTTGAGCTGTTTTTACTTTCTCAGAAAAATATGTAAAACTCCCCTGACTGCAAATGAAACAGACACTGTGCTTTTTACCCAGATTTCTTTCTCATCGCTGGCCTTGGGTTCCAATTCTGAGGGTGTCTCCTGGCAGAGAAAGGGCTGCTGTTCGAAAACCCTATCAAGCTGAACAATGATTTTTTTAAACAGGGAGCCTGAAAAACAAATTCAATATTCTACTAGAGAACGAATACTGGCAGTCACATAAGTGGGAGACAGTCCTTGCTCCACTTTAATGTAAATTCATGAAGGAACGACTTTTTCTATTGCCATGTGTATCCATTGTGAGTGTGTTTAAAGGGTAGACTACCAGAGGAATCCTTGATTTTTAGGGCAGAGGATAAAAGAAAGTGATCAAAAAAATCAAAGGAGGGTAGATGATAGAAGTACCTGACATTAAAGTTAACGATTGTAATTGTCGTTTTTAATTCAGAAACTCTTGATGGTTTCTTCAGCAATTTGTTTCCAGCATGCAAGCAGCTTAGATTGAAAGCTCACATCAGCTCAAAAGAAATTTCTCTTATTATATCTGTAGGGATGTCTTTAAAACTCTTGACTCCTAAAAAATATAATAGTATTGGAGTGATTTCTTGGAATCGTCCCATTATTCAGACTTAGGTTTGGGAAATACAAAATGATAGTAATAGGCAAAATATTATTGAGGAATTTGGTGATCTAAGATCTATGAAAGGAATGAACTGAGCTTCATTTTTTAAATTTAAATTTAGGCTTGAATATCTTCAGCAGTAAATTTTCCCCAGTTGTTAATTACTTATTGTTTCTACTTATAAACAGTAAAATATAGAATATCAAATGTACATTCTACTGTCTAATAGACAGTTGTTAATAATAACAAACGCTGGCGAGGTTGGGACTAAAGGAACGCTGCCCTGCACTGCTGTGCAAACTATCCCTAGCAGTATGGAAATCAACATGGAAGTTCCCCAAAATCCGCAAGCAGCATTTCTGGATGACCCAGCAATGCTACTGTTGAGTACTGACCCACAGGAATCCAAGTTGACATCAAAGAGATACTTGCACATCAATGCTTTTTGAAGCACTATTTATAGTAGTTAGCCATACCAAACTAGGCATCCACCAGCAGAGGCATGGGTAGAGAAAATGTGGCACAATTGAACATTTTCAGGTCTTAAAAGAGAACTTTTGTTGTTTGCTAGAAAGTGTACTTGGCTAAAGGCAGCTAGTCTCAGAAATTAAAAACCTATGCTTTCTCTCATGTATTTCCCCTTCAATTTAATGTAGACACATAAAATTATGTGCATATCTAGGATGTAAAAGCAGAAGTGAAACTCTGTAGCACAGTAAAGGGGACTACAAGGAAAGGAGGAAAACGGTGGGCGTGAGGTAGAAATATGTTCAACATACAATATTTACTTGTATAAAAATGTAGAAAATAAATTTTCAAAAGTTAGAGGGTTGAAACAGACTATAAGAAATAGTATCTCTCAGTTTCTTTGGACTTCGAGCTCTTATTTCATAAAAATGATAGCATTTTGGTTGTACTAGATTTTGATACGATTTAATGTGATTCTTCTGGTACAGGACATACTACTTACCATATACTAAAACACTACAGAAATAGCCAATGTCTTCCCTGTGGTAAAAACATGGACTTGAGCATCAGTCACCTCATTTTAGGTTCGATAAACAAAATTACAATCTTTTATTGATTATAGACTTGATCAAAATTACTCAACAATTTATATTTCATAAACCAGATCATTCCCTGTCTACTAAACTGGAGAAACAGTTGTGCCCACCTGTAGAGGTGGTATTTAGGTGGCATCCCTTTCTTTCAATGTGATATGACATTAAGTCAATGTCACTAGAGGTAAGTTGGTACCAATCTTTGCTATATAGGTCAGTATTTTGAATATAAACGTTAATTTAATCTTGTTATTCTTGAACATATTTGTCTTCATCAACAACTAGAAATAGCAACAAAATAGGCATATTATTTTTCATTAATATTAAAATCCATTTCTTTACATTACTCTTTAGTCATTTGATTCTGAGTACTTCTAGTACCTTCTATGCTAAAGAATTCATAAAACATGCAAATAAAAATATATTTATTGATTTAATATGTTAGCTTTGTTTTTTTTCTTTGCTTTTTTTCCTGAGCCCATGTTAAACAGGAGGTAATCTTCCTAATATCCTAATATACTAACTCGGAACTTAAATGAGTACTATCATGAAACATGTCAGATTCTCTGCTGAAAGAGCAATTAGAAGATCCTCAAAACTGATGCGGAGTGTTTAGGATACCATTGATTATTCTTTCTAAATATATAACAAATAAAGATTAAAATCTGTTTTGGTTAAAAATATGTGAATAGTTTTTGCAACAATAACAAATTCAAATAGAATTACTATGCAAAAAGTTAACTCTATCCAAATGAGGTAAAAGCAGGATGGGGAAATTTGAGACAAGAGCACAGTGAGTTATAGGACAGCCTGGGCTATTCAACAAAATGTTACAAAAATGGAAAAAAGATGAAGAAAATTAATAAACACTTACTTATAAGAATGCCTAGAATCTCACCTGAGATCATATTAAAAATTTTCCTGTACAATACAAAAAAAGGATCAGACAGATATAGAATATCTGTAACAAGAAAATCTGACAGTGCAGGTATTGACTGGCATGCTAAAACTTGAGAAATGACAGCAGTAAACAGAATATCAAAATTTTCTCAGGCTATCCAAACTTTAGCTCATGATTTTGAAGATGTACATCAGTGGGTAGATACCATTTCCCATCCCTCTTTGCAATTTAATATGTTCTACTCATTTTAGATATCTTAGAATTTGCTAACAGACTACTTCTGAATACTGCTCTCCAACAGGTGCGGGTTCTTATCACAAACTCAACTCATTTGCACCTGCTAAAAGCTCTGCCAGGAGTACAGTAGCTGTGTCAGGAGTGCTCTGGCTTATCGAATTTGCATTTCAAAGTGGCTAAATTGTCCTGTAGTGTATGCCCAGTGTGGAATTCTTTGCCTTCCTTCCTTGATGCACAATGTCTGGTATCTGATATATATATATATATATATATATATATATATATATATATATATATATATATATATATGTTTATATACATATACGTATAAACACACACACACATATGGAGGGGGTGCACAGAATGAAAGCTAGAGAGTTGAAGTGAATTGATAAAGTTGACCAAATTAGCAAATTGTTTGAGTCATCTGCGCTTTTGTTTCAGTCCCATTTGGGATGTGGAATTGTGACTGTTACCTGCTCTATACCCTAGGGACCTAATAAAATGACTTCCATGAATAATTGAATAAAAACAATTCCAGTGGAAAAGACTGATTTTACCCATCAGTTTCTGTTGGAATGCTGACTGGTACAGTATCTGATGGCAGTTTCAAAGTGTTCTCAAGGGATGGAGGCGATACCTCAAAGAGTATGGCTTCCCCACTGTCTCTCCAGATCCTTTTCAGATGAACTATTCATGGACACAGTCATTTTGTTTATATTTTAAAACTGAACCATTTTGTAGGTTAATGTGATGAAGAATGCACATATTAGTTTTGAGAAAGCCTAGGCATCAATAAAAAAAAAGGAAAAGTTCATGTTTTCACGAGTTTCTTAAGAAGTTCTGTTTAAAAGGCTTCACTTCTACCTTGTTCCATTAGACAAGCAAAAAGTATCATTTAGTTTCACTAAAACATTTGTTATCTATTGTGATAATAATAACTGTGAACTAAATTTGATCTCTGATTTTAAGTCTAAGTTCCTAAAATTCCAATAAATGAATTAACTACAATTTCGACAAAGGTCTCCAAAGACACAAGCAGTTCTCTGTATGATCAAAGATATTAAAGGGATACAGACCTCACATCACTAGGTTTCAGGAGGAAATAGAAATGCTGGTGTTCAGAACATGGATAGGTAATTGGAAGTGTTATTGTACTTTGAATATGTGTTTCTTACCAAGACTATGAGGTAAAATCATGTCCCCAGTTGTCATACTGATCACTGACATCTTCTGGAGATAGTCAGATGATGAATACAAAGGGTTCATTAAAGAAATGAGTGATCATATGAATGGCTCCCAAGAGACACTCCATTCCTTCTAGCATGGGAGGTACAAGAGAAAGACTGTGTTCTCTGAACCACAAGCCCACCACATTGGCACTTGGTTAACAGACTTCTTGTCTCCAAACTGTGGGAAGTATATTTCAATTTTTTATAAGCCACTCAGTCAGCAGTAATTTATAATAGCAACAGGACAGATGAAGACAAATGTGTTCTATTATTGCAGCAAAGACTCAAACTATGATCCATATTAACTAAACTCTAGATAGGAGAGATCGGTGAGAGACAGCAGAAAGCAGCTCAGAGCTCTTCTATTAAATGGCCTGATGAGCAGAAATATGAAGTTTAGTTCCAGCCTCCTAGAGTGAAAACAGCACCTAAAGTTGCTGAATATCATTCGTTATGCTCCAGAACAGAAGAATCAAGCTCAAGGAGAAAAGAATGCAAGATAGCGGAAGACGTGGTCCTAATGTATTCGAATTTCTGAGCTCTCTGGAAAGGAGATTCATGAGAGATGAATTTCCTCTCTGTGCTAAAACTGCAGCCTAAGACTTGGGATGCAAATTTATGTGAACATCCTTTCCCCTCACCGGGCATAGCCCATTCTATGTAACATTTCCCCAAAATCCATTATATTTTTATCTTGTTCTTGTCCTGTCAATTTATTTTCTTTAATCTTAAGTTCGTAGGGTTCTTTGTTGTGATATCAATCAATAAGTTGTGTTATTTACCAACTATAAAACATAAAATTGCGGTTTTCTAAATTGGGATTTGGTGTCTATAACTTTTAAATTGAAAATAACATTTTTACTTTGAAAGTTTACAGTAATCTAGTAAATAATAGTTAATCTCCTTGGTGGCAAAGAAATTGGAACATTTCTCATTTTTTAAAAAGGTTTTCAAAGATACATTTCAATAAGCTGATTGTGAAAATACTATAAGGTCAAGATCAATACAACCCTACTTGTTCACATTTGGGAAGGGGTGATGAAACAATTTCACATAATACTTCCTTAAAAGAAAGCATATTTCTGTTTCACTAGAAATACATGGTGAGAGTCTGGGTGTGGTGGCACTCGACTTTTATCCCACCTGTAGGAACAAAGAGGTGGGTGAATCTGTGTGAGTCTAGACTACATAGTGATATCAAGGACAGTCAGAGCTATACATAGAGAAACTCAGTGACAAAAATAATAACTAAATAAAATTAAGAAAAGGAAAAGAAAGAAATACACAGTTATTCCTGCCTTTATTTTTTTAACCTATAAACCTTTTCTGACACAGTAAATATGTGAAGTATCTCTTCCTGTACTTCTCTCAAAATTCTCTACACCAGTGTGATGGTCAGTTGTATTGCAAGCTTGGCATAATCTAGCATTACTTAGGAAGAGAGGCCCAAGGAAGGACTTTCTAAAATAGGTTGACCTGTGGACATGTCTGTAGAGAAATTATCTTTTAAAAAATTCATTTACTTATTTTACATATAAAGATATTTCTTTGTTCATGTATGTCTGTGCATAATGTGAACTCAGTGTCTGTGGAGGCCAGAAATAGGAGCTTCTGGATCTTCTGGAAATGATCATGATCCACCATGTAGTATCTAGAAATTGAACCTCAGTTCTCTGGAAGAGCAATCAGGGCTTTTAACCTCTGAGCCATCTCCACCCCTGTTGAGAGATTATATTGATTACATTAATTAAGATGCAAAGACTTAGCCATTGTGAATAGAATTATTTCATGTGCTGGTCTCTGATCTGAGAAAGAAAGAACAGGAGAAGCATGCGTGCATTAATTCATTGCTTTCTGATTTTGAATATGGACGCAATGTGCTTGAGCTGCTTCAAGTGCCTGCTGCTGAGCCTTCCCCACAGGGATGGTCTCTACACAGGAATCATGAAATGAGGTTACTTTTTAGATATTTTATCACAGGAGTAGGCAACAGATGGAAGACAACTGGCAAAAGACTCTAGTGATTCACTTCATTTAACGGAGACTGACACAGGGAGAAATTCTTTTCTTTTTTTTTTGCTTATATTTGAGACAGGGTAATCTCTCTACATTTGGGGCTTATCGTGGAACTAGTTCTTGTAGACCAGACTATACTCTAATGAACTGACATCTTTCTGCCTCTGCCTCCTAAGTGCTGGGATTAAATGTGTGTACTACCACTGCCCAGTGAAAATTCTTTTTGTTAAATTTCAATTTATGTTTATCTTTTTATAAAAATATTTTATGTATTACATCATCCATATAATGTTAATAAACATCTGTTTCACAGAGACAAATAGAACTATTAAATTATAGAAAGATGAATCTATATAAATTAATGACACATTTTTACATAATTAAAAATCTCTTTTTAATAGTGACAACAAGGTTAGTTCTGTTGCAGAAATCTTAGGCTTATGTCATCAAAAACTTCCACAACGAAAAAAGCCCATGGCCAGATGGTTTCAATGCAGAATTCTACCAGAACTTCCAAGAAGACTTAATATCTATACTCCTTAATGTGTTTCACATAATAGAAACAAAAGAGTTATTGCCAAAATCTTTTTAGGAAGCTACAGTTACCCTGATACCAAAACCACACAAAGACTCAACCAAGAAAGAGAATTACAGATCAATCACACTCATGAACATTGATACAAAATTTCTTAATAAAATATTCGCGAACCAAATCCAAGAACACATCAAGAAAATAATTCATTAAGATCAAGTAGGCTTCATCCCAGAGATGCAGGGCTGGTTCAACATACAAATATCTATCAATGTAATCCATCATATAAATAAACTGAAAAAAATGATTATTTCATAAGATTGCAAAAGCATTTGATAAAATTCAACACCCCTTTATGATAAAGGTATTGGAGAGACTATGGATACAAGGATCATATCTAAATATAATAAAAGCAGTATACATCAACCCGGCAGCTAATATCAAATTAAATGGAGAGAAACTCAAAGCGATTCCACAAAAATCAGGAACAAGACAAGGCTGTCCACTCTCTCCATATGTTTTCAACATAGTACTTGAAGTTCTAGCAATAGCAATAAGACAACATAAGGAGATGAGAAGATTCGAATTAGAAAGGAAAAAGTCAAACTTTCATTATTTGCAGATGATATATGACAGTGTACATAAGTGACCCCAAAAACTCTACCAAAGAACTCCCACAGCTGATAAACACCTTCAGTGATGTGGCAGGATAAAAGATACACTCAAAAAAAAAAAAACAGTAGTCCTCCTATACACAAAGGATAAAGAAGCTGAGAGAAAAATCAGAGAAACACAAGCTTTCACGATAGCCACAAATAGCATAAAGTATCTTGAGGTAACTCTAACCAAGAAAGTAAAAGACCTATTTGACAAGAACTTTAAGACTTTAGAGAAAGGAATTGGAGAGGATACCAGAAAATGGAAAGATCTCTCATGGTCTTGTATTGGTAGGATCAACATAGTAAAAACGGCAATCCAACTAAAGGCAATGTATAGATTCAGTGCAATCCCCATCAAAATCCCAACACAATTCTTCACAATCCTTGTAATAACAATAATCAAATTTATATGGAAAAACAAAAAATCCAGGATAGCCAAAACAATCCTATACAATAAAGGAACTTCTGGAGACATTACATTTCCCTGAAATCAAGCTCTATTACAGAGCTACAGTAATGAAAACAGCTTGGTATTGGCCTAAAAACAGAGATGTTTACCAATGGAATTGAATTAAAAACCTGGATATTAATCCACACACCTATGAACACCTGATTTTTGACAAAAAAGCTAAAATTATACAATGGAAGAAGGAAAGCATCTTTAACAAATGGTGCTGGCATAACTGGATGTCGACCTGTAGAAGAATGAAAATAGATCCACTTCTATTGCCATGCACGAAACTTAAGTCCAAATGGATTAAAGACCTCAGTATAAATCTGACCACTCTGAACCTGAGAGAAGAGAAAGTGGGAAGTAGTCTACAAGACATGGGCACAGGAGACCACTTCCTAAGTAGAACCCCAGTAGCACAGACAATAAGAGCAACAATGAATAAATGGGACCTCATGAAACTGAGAAACTTCTGTAAGCAAAGGACACTGTCATTAAGACAAAAAGGCAACCTACTGATTGGGAGAAGATCTTCACTAACCCCTCATCAGACAAAAGTCTGATCTCCAAAATATATAAAGAACTCAAGAAACTAGACATTAAATTCTAAATAACCCAATTAAAAATGGGGTATTGGACTGAACAGAGAATTCTCAACAGAAGAAATTTAAATGTCCAAAAAATACTTAAGGACTTGTTCAACTTCCTTAGCGATCAGGGAAATGCAAATGAAAACACCTTTGAGATACCATCTTACACTTGTAAGAATGGCTAGAAAAAAAACCACCAATGATAGCTTATGCTGGAGAAGATGTAGAGTAAGGGAAGCACTCATCCATTGCTGGTGGGAATGCAAATTTGTTCGACTACTTTGGAAATCAGTGTGGTGGTTTTTCAGAAAATTGAGAGTCAACCTACCTCATGATCCAGAAATACCTCTTTTGGGAATAGACAAAAGATATGCCCAATCATACTACAAAAGCATTTGCTCAACTATGTTCATAGCAGCATTATTTGTAATAGCCAGAACCTGGAAACAGCCTAGATGCCCCTCAATGGAAGAATGGATGTGTGTGGCACATATACAAATTAGAGTACTACTCATCAGTAAAAAACAATGATATCTTGAATTTTGCATGCAAATGAATGGAAGTAGAAAACACTCTACTGAGTGAAATAACTCAGACCCCCAAAATATGAATATAGTATGTACTCACTCATTAGTGGATTCTAGCCAGAAACAAAGGACATTGAGCCTCTAGTTCATGATCCTAGAGAAGATAAATAATGAGGTGAACCCAGAGAAAAAAATATATAGATCTACCTGGAAATTGGAAGCAGACAAGATCGCTAGGCAAAATTTAGGATCATGGGGGCGGGAGGATAGAGGGAAGGGGAAAGGGTGAGAGAGAGGGGAGAAGGGGGGGATTGGGGACAGCTTGGGGGTGTGGGATGGTTAAGAGTGAGGAAGGACGGATATGGGAGCAGGAAAGAAGGTATATTAATTGAGGGAGCCATTTTGGAGTTGGAAAGAGGCTTTACTCAGGAGGGGTTCCCAGGAGTCCATGGGGATGACTGCAGCTAGGACCCTGGTGCCTGAACTGGCCTTGTTCCGTAGTCAGACTAATGACTATCTTGAGTATCACCATAGAACATTCGTCTGGAGATAGATGGAGACAGAGACAAAGACCCACACTGGAGCACTGGACTGAGCTCCCAAGATCCAGGTGAAGAGTAGAAGGAGGGAGAATATGAGCAAGGAAGTCAGGACCACAAGGGGTTGGTTCACCCACTGAGACAGTGTGCCTGTTCTAATGGGAGCTCACCAAGTCTAGCTGGACTGGGACTGAAGGAGCGTGGGATCAAATTGGACCCTTTGAATGTGGTTGACAATTGGGGCAGACTGAGGGGCCAATGAAAATGGCATTGGGATTTGTCTCTACTTCATGTTCTGGCTTTTTGGGATCCTATTCTGTAACATGAGAGGGCCTGTTTGTTCGGATTTCTGTCCTGCCCTGCCCCCCACAGCCGGCAAGCCTAAAGAAAACCATACAAAGATCTCTATTATTTATAAAGCTGATTGGCCCATTAGGTCAGGCATCTTACTGGCTAACTCTCACATCTTGATTAACCCATTTTTCTGATCTATGTTAGCCATGTGGCACAGTACCTTTTTCAGTTGGGCAGCTCACATCCTGCTGCTTCGGTGACCTGGGCAGGAGTGGGAGGAATCAGCTTCCTCCTCTCCAGAATTCTCCTGCCCTCCTTGCATTATTTCCACTTCCTGTCTGGTTTTTCCACCTACACCTCCTGCCTGGCCAATCAGCGATCATTTAAAATATGACTGACAGAATACAGACAATTCTCCTGCACCACTATTCTCTTTGGATGCACACCTTCCTAGGCCTGGATGTAGGGGGGAGGGCCTTGGACTTCCCATAGGGCAGGGTGCCTTGCCATCTCTTATAACTGGAAGGAGGCTGGTGAGGGGGGAGTGGGAAGGAAGTGGGAGGAGGGGAGGAAGTGGGAATTTTGATTGGTATTATTTATAAAGTAATAAAAAATAAAAAAATCTGAGGCTTAATACTTTTGTCCCTCCAACATTAATGTTGAATCTCTGGCCCAAGTTTGATTATTTTGGGGGCTTTTGGAGGTGACTAGCTTTGGATGCAGTCGTGGAGAAGAGTCCCATGATGGAATTTGGCTGCAATATCAGAAAAAGAAAAACACTGTAGTTGTCTCTCATTAGCACTCACAATGAAGAATGGCCACCTAAGCACAAAATATGAATGTAACAGCCTCTGAGCAAGGAAGTAGTCTCCAGAATTTTAACAAATATTTATTGTGTTAACCCATGTTAAGTTGGGTTGCCCAAATTTTAGGTAGGTCTCCAAACGTTTTTTCCAGGCCTATCAATATACTTTATTAAATCTACTTTTAACAAATGAGGTTTTCACTGAGTACTCTCTGTCGAGCCCTCCTATGCTTAATATCTGCTTCTTCCTAGTAACTAAACATACTCCACTACCCTCTGAGTGATGTCTAGTGATCCTTGCCTCCCCACAGTAGGAATCCTCTTAGGTCGGCTTAGTATCACTCCTCATTAATCCTGGTATTTCCCTTAAGTAATTTTCCATTCAGTGTCCCTGTCCCCAGCATTTTGTCCCTTGGTTATAAATTTCCATTTGTCCATGCCAAATCAGAGATGAACCCAATCCCACCACTTTCTGCCAGACCCATTAAAACTGTCACCAATTTATTGTGATTGTTCTGAATAAGTCTACTTTGCCACAGTATTATTAATGTCATGGAATATCTTGTTTTTTCAATAATCATATGGTCTGCCATACTTTGGTTCAGCAGCCTAATCTGAGACACAGTTGAAGCCAGATTCTAAATTAGAAACTTATAATAAATTAATTGCTTAATGTGATAAAAAATATAAAACATACCCTATCATAGTGCCTTCAAGTGAGCTTCAAGCTTATTCTGAAGAAATAAGGTTTTGAAAGGCTTCTGGAGGATTTGGTTCCTGCAAGAACCTCAAAATCTTGGATTATTTTGAAAAACATACACACTAAAATACAGACAATCAAAACAAAGTTTCTTAAGTGATGTACTGTCTACAGTCAACTTGCATTTGCACAAAAAAAAGCTTGATAAAACAAAATTTTAAAGATAAAAGTAGGGACTGGAGAGGTAGCTTAGTACTTAAGAGTATGCACACTAGCAGAGAACATGAATTCAGTTCCTAGCATCCACACCTGGCAATTCACAACTACCTGTCACTACCTTTAGGGGTACCCCCAGCTTCCATAGCACATACCCACATGTACCTACACATAATTAAAATAAACAATCAAATAAATATATAACTAAATAAGAAGTGAAACGTGTTGTAAAAGCATTCCAAACCACTGGAAAGTCAAAACACTAGAAACAAACAAGATTATCATCTTCCTGTTACTGCTTTTGAAACAAAAATGTTATTAGGAACAAGTACAATTATCATACAGTTATTTTTAAAAAGAATATATATGTACTATTTTAAAAGGCATTCCATATTCACATGAATTTTATCCAAATGAGTTTGGGAATACTCTTTTAAAAAATAATTTTTGGCAATGTACAGACCCTCCCCTCAGCATTGTATCCACTGTATATGTGTTCTCAGCAGTAAGATCCTTGCTGTGATCAGTCCTAAAGAAAATACTTTTGCTCTAAGAAAGAATCATGAGTCTTAAAGTACACAAGCATCTTGTTCTGACTTCTCCTGCGCTCTCCCTCTCTCCTCTCTAACCTTTCCAGAAATCACTTTTGTTCCTTTTAAGTAACTATGCATCTAAAAGAAGGAGCACATTGTTAGCTCTTAGAAGCACCACTGGGACTGAGGAGCATCTATTGAGATTACTAAGTCTTGAAGAGATGACCTTGTCAATGTCCAGACCATTTCCTCTCTGATTATCCACCTCTGCTTCACTAAGTTTTTATTTTTTTCAAGATCCAGGTTAAGGTAAGGTTAATGGCTGGAATAAGGGTGTTGAGCAATAAAAATGATGGGGTATGTCAATAGCTTTTAATTTAACTTAGTAACAGATCTCAAATAAATGACACTTAGACTCATAAGAGAGTTATGTTCAAAGTATTTTTCTTATAAGTTATTGAAGTAACTCTTCATAGCTGTTTATGAATTTAATTATCTCCATTCTTAGTATGGGGTAGCAATAGTATCAGTTTTATATTGGCACACTGTATATCTAAGATGCCACTTTCTTGGTAAACAGAATTTTTGTATACTTTTGTAAATAGAATGTGAGAAACACTAGTACTTCATATAGAAATAATTAGAATTCTAAAAGCAAAGCATAGATATCAGGAATGCATTTGTGAATAGAGATAGGTAAGCAGTGTGCTACATTAATTTTTAAGTCTCCGCATATTAATGTCCTCAAAAATTGCATCTCTCATGCTTTTCTTAGTTTTGAACAGGTTTTGATAGAGCATCTTTACTTAATAATATTTGATCATGCAAAATTAAACACATTTAGTTTTAAATTTTCTTGGTAATAGACTAATACCCTCTCTAAGAAGATTTTTTTTTCTCCAAGCCCTAGAGGCCTAGGTTCCTGCAAACTTATTAAAATTCTACAACCCAGAGGGAAATATCTTAAATATTGCTGAATCAAGTTACTTTCTCAATTTGAAATTTTATTGATCCATTCTGGGATACTTTCTTAAAAGTTCAGTGTTCTGAGCAGAAATAATAGTCATTGAACTATTCATAACTGGAAAGAAAATGGAGTTTATTCCAGCTCTTCAAGTAAGATGATTTTTTTTTTAAATTTGTAAGTGAAAGCAAGGCAGACACAGTAAAAGGACAAATGGAGAGGCACCACAAAGAAAACCACTGCCTCTGTGAGTACAATAGAAAGAAATGATCATTTTATTCTTGTTTGATTTAACAAAAATTTAAAAGTATTTATTGTGCTTTTTCATTTTCTTTGATTGCCATATCTATGATTCATATCAGTCAAACCACTTGATATTTAAGACCTTATACCAGTTTGCTCCTAAGTGTCTTGGTATAGCACATTTTTTTCTAAACAGAACAGCTTTCATTTCTCAAATCCTTCAATGTGAATGATCTATCCTTTAGACCCAAGAGTCACCTTCTCAAAAAAGGATTTTCTGATATGACCCAAAGTTATAAAAGTTTTTATGCTACTTTGTTTAACTCCATCTATATTTATTAACGTGAAAAACTCATGGAATGACAGAGCAGTTCACATTCTGGCTAGATCTCAATGAACACAGTGTAAGATATAGCCTGTAGGGTTTATATAGCCCCAGTGATTCACTTGTCCCTAATTTCCAACCTTTTTATTTTACCATATTCCAAAAAATATCATCATGAATTCAAGATTGTCATGAATGTTATGAATCCACGTTATGAATCCATGGACTGTCACAGAGTGCTCTATTCACAGTGTCTCTTGAAAGACTAACAGATACAGCTAGAGGTGTGCCACACAGATCTCCTAGGTGTTTCTTAACACAATAAAATTGACAATCAAACTTTAAACATCATGGTTTCTGCAAATTCTCTTTCTCTGAATTCAAAACTGAATAACAAACTTGGACTTGGAAATATTGTTGGATAAGATACAAATTAATCAAGTCATTTGGAAAGTTGTTAAAAGCTGAGCAACAATTATGTCTCTAAGTTTTTATATAAGAAATATTTTGAAAGCAGATAAATATGTGACTTTTTTGTAAACACACTGATTAGTTATAACTGTCAACTTGACAAAATAAAGAATTACCTGAGAAGAGAGCCCTGTCCCTCATTCTGTACATTTTTTTATTGGAATGCTTTGCAATGTATTTTGATCATATTCACCTCCTTCTTCTATTTGTCCCCTTCCCTATCCAACCCACTCTGTGTCCTCTTTTTTCTTAAACACCTCAAGAATGATTTTTATTATGCATATACTTTTAGATGTATGGCCTTTACTAGAGGATAAGCTATGTACCAGAGGTTGCATCCTTAAAATGAGCAAGCAAGCAAACAAACAAACAAGACAGCAAACTCTCATTTCCTAGGAGCTAATAATTACCATTAATTTCTTATCTAGGGTGAGACTGCATGCCAATCTTTCCTCTCCACATAAGGATTTAGGGATTAACATCCTATAGTCTCTTGTTCTCTACCTTGACCAGTTGTGGGTCTCAGTGCTAAGTACTAGCTATTTTAAAAAGAAACTTCTCTGATGAGATTTGACCAATGCACTTATCTATGGGTACTATGATAGATTATTAGGAATTGGAATTAGAAACATCCAACTAGCAGAAAAATAGTATTAAATTCTCCCCTAGGACCTACAAAGCATTTAGCTACCATATTGATCCTAATGCCAGTGCCATCTTTATGTTCAATTTTAGAGAGGACTTTAAATCTAATCAGAAACTGATGAGGGAAAAGAGAGTTAATGAGAAATTATGTAGATCATTCTTCCTTTCTGGTTTGTTGCGTTGATTATAAACTGAAATTGGGAGAACTACCCTGAATATGAGGAAGGCTAACTGAGCACAATCAGGCAGTATGGGGAAATTAGTTTTTCTATGAACTTAGCTATGAATGTAGTATGACCAGCTATATTAAACTCCTGTCACTATGACATTTCTTCTGTGATGGACTGTAGTCTGAAGATGTAAGCTAAAATTAGCTCTCCATCCTTTGTTGATTTTTACTCAGATATTTCATAACAGCTAGAGGAATGGAAAGAACATCCTGTAATTGTGTAACTCCCACATCTTTATGCTAGAGAATTTTCATCATTTTCCTATCTTTCTGTTAAGTAACTTGTTTCTTACAAGAATAATCTTACTATCATATGAGAAAAAGTAAAGGCATGGGTTAAGACTAAGCTAATACCAGAAATGTCTTGGTGCACGACTGAGTCATTTCAAGAATCTCATGTGAAATTTTCTTCTGTTCTTTTCTCCCTTCATCTTCGCAGGGACAAGCATACTTCTGCCCACTTTAATGAGATGTGTACAGCGTAGGGGCAGGTTACCACTTGCCTTCTATATAAAGAATAAACGGAGACATCCATGTTCTATTGTTGAAAGGATTATAATCATCACCGGAAATTCCTTCTTCCCTTGTTTCTCTTCTTTGGATCTTCTTCATTTGCTTGCTCTTCTTCCCTTCCTTTCTTCACGCTTCCTTCCCCTTCTCTAGTTTTTATTTTTGTAAATGTCTATGAATACGAAAAAATGTGAAACAATACAAAATACTAAATTAAATGTTCATATTCATAAAACTTTCCCCAGGTAATACGTTTATTTTTTTAAAAAATCTGAGCCCAGCTTCCATCCAGAGGGCCTTCGGAGTGGTGAGTTGATTCGGGCCCGCGACAGGGGCCCGGTGAGGGGAAGCTAGGACTCTCCCCGACCCCATAGACTCCCAGGTCAGCCTGCTCTGCTGGCTCCACCCTGCTAGCTTCCCCGCCAGCCATCCCAGCTTCCATCCAGAGGGCCTTCGGAGTGGTGAGTTGATTCGGGCCCGCGACAGGGGCCCGGCGAGGGGAAGCTAGGACCCTCCCCGACCCCATAGACTCCCAGGTCAGCCTGCTCTGCTGGCTCCACCCTGCTAGCTTCCCCGCCAGCCATCCCAGCTTCCATCCAGAGGGCCTTCGGAGTGGTGAGGTGATTCGGGCCTGCGACAGGGGCCCGGCGAGGGGGAGCCAGGACTCTCCCCGACCCCATAGACTCCCAGGTCAGCCTGCTCTGCTGGCTCCACCCTGCTAGCTTCCCCGCCAGCCATCCCAGCTTCCATCCAGAGGGCCTTCGGAGTGGTGAGTTGATTCGGGCCCGCGACAGGGGCCCGGCGAGGGGGAGCTAGGACTCTCCCCGACCCCATAGACTCCCAGGTCAGCCTGCAGTGCTGTTTCCACCCTGCTAGGCTCTCCCACCTGCCATCCAAGCTTCCATCCAGGTACAAATTTCTATATTTCTCCCCTCCCACTGAGCCCATAAAATTTCCCCAGTTCAGCTGCCTTGCACACTGGGCCTGCTCTGTAGGGGCATCCCGGAAAGAGGCAGTGCCTGTGCTTCAATACCCTGCTTGGGGAAAGGTAGGCATTCTATCAGTGAACTCCCTGCCCAACAAGGGAACCTGACCCAATACCAGAAGTTCCAATAGAGAGCATTTGATCGAAGAGATGGGCAGACGCCAAGGCAAGACCTCCTCCAACAATCTGAAAAACAACATGAAAATATCAGATCCCAATGACCCTACAACAGAAGGATTTGAACACTCTAACCCAGATGAAGTGGAAAAAAGTGCCATTATGAAAGCAATAGAGTCCCTTAAACAGGATATGAATAACTCCCTTAAGGAACTGGTCGAGAAGTATAACAAAAAGTTTGAAGAAATGAGTATAGAAATGGATGAGAAATATAATAAAAAGTTTGAAGAAATAAGTAAATCCATGAGTGATACCCTGAGAAACCAAGAAAAAACAATCAAACAAGTAAAGGAAACAGTCCAAGAATTGAAAACTGAAATGGAGGCAATGAAGAAAACACAAAACGAGAACCGGCTGGATATGGAAAACCTAGGTAAACGAGTGGAGACTACAAAATCAAGCATAACCAATAGAATACAAGAGATAGAAGAACGAATCTCAGATTCTGAAGATACCATAGAGAAAATAAATGCTCTGGTCAGAGAAAACGGCAAATCCAACAAATTCTCTTCACAAAACATTCAGGAAATCTGGGACACAATAAAAAAACCAAATCTAAGAATAATAGGGATTGAAGAAGGAGAAGAACTGCAGATCGAAGGCCCAGAAAATATATTCAACAAAATTATAGAAGAAAACTTTCCCAACCTAAAGAACGATATTCCTATGAAGGTTCAAGAAGCATACAGAACACCGAATAGATTGGATCAGAAAAAAACATCCCCGCGCCATATAATAATCAAAACACAAAACATAAATATTAAAGAAAAAATTTTAAGAGCTGCAAAGGAAAAAGATCAAGTAACTTATAAAGGTAAACCTATCAGGCTTACACCGGATTTCTCTATGGAAACCATGAAAGCCAGAAGATCCTGGATAGAGGTACTGCAGAAACTAAGAGACCATGGATGCAAACCCAGACTACTATACCCAGCCAAGCTATTGTTCACTATCAACGGAGAAAACGAAATATTCCAGGATAAAAACAAATTTAAACAATACATAGCTACTAATCCAGCCTTACAGAGAATATTAGAAGGAAAATCACTACCGAAGGAATCCAACATTCCCAACACGATCTACAATAACTCGAACATCTAGCGACCATTCACAAGCACAAATCAAAGAAGAAAAACACATACACTCTACTACCTAAAAAAAAAAAAATGACCGGAGTCAATAACCACTGGTCATTAATATCACTTAATATCAATGGACTCAATTCACCTATAAAGAGGCACAGACTTAGAGATTGGATACGAAAACAGGATCCAACATTCTGCTGTTTACAAGAAACACACCTCAACCACAAAGACAGACACCTACTCAGAGTAAAGGGTTGGGAAAAGGTTTTCCAAGCAAATGGACCTAAGAAACAAGCGGGCGTGGCCATTCTAATATCTAACAAAATCGACTTCAAACTAAAATCAATCAGAAGAAATGGAGATGGACATTTCATACTCATAACGGGAACAATTCATCAGTAGGAAGTCTCAATCCTGAATATCTATGCTCCTAATTTAAAGGCACCCACATATGTAAAAGAAACTCTTCTAGAACTCAAGGCGGTCATCAAACCACACACACTAATAGTAGGAGACTTCAACACTCCTCTCTCACCAATGGACAGGTCAATCAGACAGAAACCAAACAGAGAATTGAGAGACCTATTGGAGGTATTGAATCAAATGGACTTAACAGACATCTATAGAACACTCCACCCAAATAGGAAAGAATATACCTTTTTCTCTGCAGCTCATGGAACCTTCTCGAAAATTGACCACATACTTGGTAACAAAGCAAACTTCCACAGATACAAAAAAATATTAGTAACTACCTGTGTCTTGTCAGATCACCATGGACTAAAATTAGAATTCAACAACAATGCTCCCCCCAGGAAGGCAACAAAATCATGGAAACTGAACAGTCAACTACTAAATCACCCCTGGGTCAAGGAAGAAATAAAGAAAGAAATTAATCTCTTCCTTGAATTTAATGAAAACAAAGACACAACATACTCAAACCTATGGGACACTATGAAAGCAGTGCTAAGAGGAAAGTTCATAGCACTAAGTGCCCAATTAAAGAAAGCGGAGAAAGCACACATTGGAGACTTAACAGCACACTTGAAAGATCTGGAAAAAAAGAAGCTGATTCACCCAGGAGGTCTAGAAGACTGGAAATAATCAAACTGAGGGCTGAAATCAACAAAATAGAAACAGAGAAAACAATCCAAAGAATCAATGAATCAAAAAACTGGTTCTTGGAGAAAATCAACAAGATTGACAAACCCCTATCCAAGTTAATCAAACGGCAGAGAGAGAACATGCATATTAATAAGATCAGAAATGAAAAGGGGGACATAACCACAGACACAGAGGAAATTCAGAGAATCATTAGATCTTACTATGAAAGTTTATATGCCACAAAGTTGGAAAATGTAAAAGAAATGGACATTTTTTTAGATAAATACCATATGCCAAAGTTGAACCAAGAACAGGTGAACAATCTAAATAGACCTGTTAGTCGCGAAGAGTTAGAAGCTGTTATCAAAAATCTCCCTACCAAAAAAAGCCCAGGACCAGATGGTTTCAATGCAGAATTCTACTAGAACTTCCAGGAAGAGCTAATACCTATACTCCTTAACGTATTCCACAATATAGAAACAGAAGAGTCACTGCCTAACTCCTTTTATGAAGCTACAGTTACTCTAATACCAAAACCACACAAAGACACAACCAAGAAAGAGAATTACAGGCCAATCTCACTCATGAACATCGACGCGAAAATTCTCAATAAAATACTGGCAAACCGAATCCAAGAGCACATTAGAAAAATTATCCATTATGATCAAGTCGGCTTCATTCCAGAGATGCAGGGCTGGTTCAACATACGCAAATCTATCAATGTAATCCATCATATAAATAAACTGAAAGAAAAAAACCATATGATCATCTCACTAGATGCTGAAAAAGCATTTGACAAAATTCAACACCCATTTATGATAAAGGTGTTGGAGAGACTGGGGATACAAGGATCATACCTAAATATAATAAAAGCAATATACAGCAAGCCGACAGCTAACATCAAACTGAATGGAGAGAAACTCAAAGCCTTTCCACTAAAATCAGGAACGCGACAAGGCTGTCCACTCTCTCCATACCTCTTCAATATAGTGCTTGAAGTTCTAGCAATAGCAATAAGACAACATAAGGGGATCACGGGGATTCGAATGGGAAAGGATGAAGTTAAACTTTCGTTATTTGCTGACGATATGATAGTGTACATAAGCGACCCCAAAAACTCTACCAAAGAACTCCTACAGCTGATAAACACCTTTAGTAACGTGGCAGGATACAAGATCAACTCCAAAAAATCAGTGGCCCTCCTATACACAAAGGATAAAGAAGCAGAGAGGGAAATCAGAGAAGCATCACCTTTCATGATAGCCACAAATAGCATAAAATATCTTGGGGTTACTCTGACCAAGGAAGTGAAAGACCTATTTGACAAAAACTTTAAGTCTTTGAAGAAAGAAATTGAGGAGGATACCAGAAAATGGAAAGACCTCCCCTGCTCTTGGATTGGGAGAATCAACATAGTAAAAATGGCAGTTCTACCAAAAGCAATCTATAGATTCAATGCAATCCCCATCAAAATCCCATCAAAATTCTTCACAGACCTTGGGAGAACAATAATCAAGTTTATATGGCAAAACAAAAAACCCAGGATAGCCAAAACAATCTTATACAATAAAAGAACTTCTGGAGGCATTACCATCCCTGACTTCAAACTCTATTATAGAGCTACAGTATTGAAAACAGCTTGGTATTGGCATAAGAACAGAGAAGTCGACCTTTGGAATCGAATAGAAGACCCAGATATTAACCCACAAACTTATGAATACCTAATTTTCGACAAGGGAGCTAAAGGTATACAATGGAAGAAGGAAAGCATCTTTAACAAATGGTGCTGGCATAACTGGATGTCAACCTGTAAAAAAATGAAAGTAGATCCATATCTATCACCATGCACAAAAATCAAGTCCAAATGGATTAAAGACATCAACATTAATCTGTCCACTTTGAACCTGATAGAAGAGAAAGTGGGAAGTAGTCTACAAGATTTACGCACAGGAGGCCTCTTCCTCAGTAGGACCCCAGCAGCACAGACAATAAGAGAAACAATGAATAAATGGGATCTACTGAAACTGGGAAGCTTCTGTAAAGCAAAGGACACTGTCAGTAGGACAAAAAGGCTGCCTTCTGACTGGGAGAAGATCTTCACCAACCCCTCATCAGACAAAGGTCTGATCTCCAAAATATACAAAGAACTCAAGAGGCTGGGCACTAAGGCTCTAATTAACCCAATTAAAAAATGGGGTACTGAACTTAACAGAGAATTCACAACAGATGAACTTCGAATGGCCGAAAGACACTTGAGATCATGCTCAACCTCCTTGGTGATCAGGGAAATGCAAATCAAAACCACTTTGAGATACCATCTTACACCTGTCAGAATAGCTAAAGTCAAAAACACCAACGATAGCCTATGCTGGAGAGGATGTGGGGTGAGGGGAACACTCATCCATTGTTGGTGGGAATGCAAACTTGTGCAGCCACTGTGGAAATCAGTGTGGCGATTTCTCAGGAAACTGGGAGTCAACCTCCCTCAGGACCCAGCAATACCACTCTTGGGAATATACCCTAAAGATTCCCTAACATACTACAAAAGCATTTGTTCAACTATGTTCATAGCTGCACTATTTGTAATAGCCAGAACATGGAAACAACCTAGGTGCCCCTCAATAGAAGAATGGTTAAAAAAGGTGTGGAACATATATACATTAGAGTTTTACTCGGCGGTAAAAAACAATGACATCTTGAATTTTGCATGCAAATGGATGGAAATAGAAAACGCTTTACTGAGTGAGGTAAGCCAGACCCAAAAAGAGGAACACGGTATGTATTCACTCATAAGTGGATTCTAACCATAATTAAAGGTCTTTGAGCCTATTATTCGTGATCCTAGAGAAGCTAAATAAGAAGATGAACCTGATGAAGATTATTTAGCTATCCACCAGGAGGTAGGAAATAGACAAGAGTCCCAGGTAACCTCGGGTGCATGGGGGGGTGGGAGGGTCGATGGAGGGGGAGAGGGCTAGAGAGAAGGGAGTAGGGGAGGAACGGGGAAAGCTTGGTGGCTGGGGATGGGGGGGGGAGGGAGGTAGGATGAATATGGGATCAGGGAACAATATATTTCAACTAAGGGAGCCATTTTAGGGTTTACAGGAGACTTGATTATATATGGGATCCCAGGTCCAAAGAGAAATCCCCCAGATTGCTCTCTGGACAGAGGAGAGGGTGCCTGAATCGGCCGTGGCCCATGACCATACTGATGTATATTTTGCTTATCACCATAGATCCTTCGTCTGGCGAAGGACGGCTATGCAGTCGGAGGCCCACATTGGAGCACCGGATTGAGCCCCCCGAGGTCTGGAGGGGGAGCGGAAGGAGGAGGAACATGAAAGACGAAATCAGTACTGCGAGGGATGCTATCACCCACTGATACAAGGGAACGGATCTGATGAGAGTTTACCAGGGCCAGTCGGACTGGGACTGAAGGAGGATGTGATCTAGCCAGATTCTCGGAATTTGGCTGGATTCTCTGACTGTGGCTGGCCCGGGGTCTTTCTGAAAAGCCATTGACTATGACACTGGGACCTGTTTCCTCTGCATATGCTGGATTTTGGGGATCCAGTCTGTTTGGACGCTCGCCTTCCTGGACCTGGAGGGAGGGGGAGGGAGCTGGAGCTTCCCACAGGGCAGGAAACCCTGACTGCCCTGGGGGACGGAGGGGAAGGAGGGGGGTAGTGGGGGGAGTAGGAGGGTGTTGGGAGGGGGGGCGGAAATGGAAACTTTTATAATTTAATAAAATTTACTAAAAAAAAAAATAAAAAATCTGAAAATAGCCAATCATGTTTCATCTTTATGACTCTGAAAGTTGTTTACTAATTTGTCTTTTTCCAGTTTATGGTAAATAAAACTCATCACAAACTGTTTAAAATGCAGTGTGTTCTCTTATCAACTGTGTTCTTAGGGTTGAATATTTACAGGTTTGCTGCTTTTTTTGTAATTTGGCCCTACAAAACATTATATTATATAATTAGTTTAATTTTTTTTGCAAACAAAACAATCATTTGGTTGCTGAGTCCTTCACATTTTCAACTCTTTGTCTAAACATTGAGTGGGCAGAGAACAATGGCGGTAGATATAAATGGAGGTTTCCCACTAGAGCAGGCTACATAAGGAGACAGTTTTCTCAGCACTAGTAGAGATTAGAGCTACTAATGTAGACTTTTAAGTATTATACAAGTATTTGGTGGTTAATTTTAATAAACACTAATTAAGTCAACTAAAAAGAAAGCCTTGGGGGAAGATTAATATTATTAAGTGTTTAAGTTCGCTTTCCATGTTAAGCAAACCATTTGCAATTGGACAAGCCATAGTTTTTCCTCCACATTCTTGCTTTCTCCTTCCTTGCTATTTAAACAAATGCTGAATTCCAGATCATATGTCTTGCAGATCACACAATTAGTCATTGGTTCTTCTGTAGGAAAATTTATTAAATTATGTACATACATTTAAGATATTGCATAACTGTGCCAAACTCTGATTTATTGAACTTTTTCAATATTTAAGACTGATGGATCTATTAAAATATAATGTATATGAGAATGGAAAATACTTGAAATAATTCCCATTTTCTCACTCCAATATAGAGCTTTGTAAAACTTTATTTGATAGATAAAAGACATATATACAATCATGATATTGTGACTACCTTTTGTGATCTAGGCCTAAATGATTCTTAAATAGCCATTATTAAAAGACAGGTCTCAGTTACCAAAGAACTGAGTTACATTGTGAATGTAAGATACCTTCCACCAAATTTTGGTTAAAATGTTCTCAATTTATCAGCAACAAAATAGATAGCATAACTGAGGCTTGACTATTATGTGGAAACCATTAACTGTCTTACATTTTGTCCTGTATTTTTGTTTGAGGTAGTGATTATTACGTCTCTGTTTTTTTAATGAAATATCCAGAAGGTCAGAGAGGTCAGGTAGTTGTTAAAATCCACACAGCTGGTAGATGTTGGAGTCTGAATTCAGGCAATAGTGTATCTTTTGGAGTCCATTTTCTAAGACAATTTTCTGGTTTTCATCATATTTAATTCTCCTTTATGAAGGCAACAAAACTGTACAAAGGAAGAGTTCACAGTTTGCTGCTGTCCACAAATCACATAGGTTGCATAGACAATAATAGTTTCCTACTCATCAGGATAAAAACAAGAAATAGTGGGAGAAAACACAAAGTCATCAGAGAAAACACACTAGCAAATTCTTTCTACAAAACCATGTATGAATTTGTGAAATATCATGATTCTAGATTTGTTTTGCAATTGGTTACAGGTACTACCATCAAAAACAGTTTTCATAATCTCTAATAATGAACTACTAAAAAATGTACAATGAATGTTTAAAGTTTTTACACTTACTGTATATTTAGTGTGAGTCAGAAGATGAATAAGTTGATTGAACATATAAGTTTAAGAGTATTTCACCACTTTCTTTTCTCTTAGGCTCAGCGTATCTGGTTTTGTGTTGAAGTTTTTGAACCATTTAGAGTTGAGTTTTTGCAGGATGATAAGTATGAATCTACTTGAATTCTTTTACATACAGCCATCCAATTTGACCAGCACCATTTGTTGAAGATGTTATCTATTTTCCATTGTGTATTTTTGGCTTCTTTATCAAAATTCAGGTAACCCACAATCCCAGAGAACATAGACGACAATGAGGACTCTAAGAAAGACATACATGGATCTAATCTACAAGGAAAGTAGAAAAAGAAAAGATCTCCTTAGTAAATTTGGAGCATGGGAACTATGGGAGAGGGTTGAAGGAGAGGGGATAGAAAGGGAGGGGAATATAGAAACATGTATAGCCCGGTAAAATAAAAAAGACCCAATAATTTTACTACCTAGGATGTGCCATAGACAGCTAAGAATATATGATCATACAAAACATGTGTATAAATATTTTTAGCAGCATCAATTACAATAGCCAAAAAAAAATCAAGGAAAAACAATACGATGTTAGTAGTCATTTTACTACTATGTTCCTTTAACAGAGTAATGGCTATATACATAGACCAGAGCAATGTTCTACTCTCATTAGAAAAGTTTCTTCTTGTAGTATGTAGAAGTTAATACAAAGACCCACTACAGGACCGTGTGCAGTGAGACACTGAGACACTCAGTACTGAATGGGATGTCTGTATAAGGCTTAGGGATCTATATGGAAAAGGAGGAAAAATATTGTAATAGCCAGAGGTGATGGGTAACTCAAAAGATCAGTATCTTCCAGACAAATAGGCTGATAAACACATGAACTAAACAGAGACTGTGGCAGTACAACAAGCCTGCACAGTCTCATGCAAGACAAAAATCCCAGCACTGATCAAAGAAAGAGGCCACAATGTCCTAATCAAGAAGCTGATCACCAGTGATAGCTGTGGGTAAAGGAAAAATCAGATTTTCCTAATGGATTATCACTGAGTTTATCAATTACACTGCAGGGCAGGCTCCACGCCTAAGTCGTGGCAAACACAAAACAAATTCCATGTTTGGGGAAGATTTTTAAAAATTATTTGACATTTTATTGTCTAATTGTGTTTTTGTTTTATTTGTTTTGACTTTTGTGTTTGTTTGTTTTTGAGAAGAAAAACAACAAGTTTGGAGGGTGGAGGATGGGGGAATCTAAGGAAAGGAAAACATAATCAGAATGTATTATATAAAAATTCCATAAATAAGCAGAAAGGAGAAATAGAATCCTAGGTAAAACATCAATGATTGAAACATAAAAAGAGTACTCAAAGCTCAAAAGAGAAAGTTAGGAAAAGGGTATTTCTGATAAATATGGACATTCAAAAGAGCTGTGTATAATGGTGAAATTAAAAAGTTATACAGATTCGTGGCAGGAAAATATTTGATAAAACTATAAGGCTAATTTATATATATTTCACAGTAAGTCTGGTGAAACACTGAGACTTGAAGATGTATTCTGTTTGTTTTTTCTAAGGTTACAACCTTCAAGAAAATATTCATCCACAATATGAACAAGCTGAACACAAGCCAAGGAATAGAGATCTCACTAGCCACAAATAACAACTATTGCCATTCTTTCAAGCATTTGGGGGATAAATTGTATAGATAGACAAGACAATTATCAACTGTAACAAAACACAAAAGTAAAAATAATAGTAACTAGAGAATGGGGATGACATAACATCAAGGGTTACTGCAATGTGGTGTTTAGATGTCTAGTTTCTAACACAAAATTTACAAAACTTGTCATATGACAGGGCGGTCTGCTGCACTGAGTGTAGAGAATCCATCCAAGGAATAAGGATGAGCTTCAAGACAAGTGCCACTACTAAAGCTGTCAGGCCTTGTGGATTCTTTTCTTCACTTCTTCCTGGGGGTTGGTATGACACACATATATATGTTAAACATATATATGTTTATATTTATATATGACACATATAAATGTCACACATGTTAAACAAATGTGTAAGCTTTCTCTTACACATTTCAGAAATAAAATTTATTCTATCATCCATTGTGAGATACTAAGAAAGCTGTCTGTGAATATTTGCTTTCCCTAGAGCAGGAAATAAAATGATTTAATTTAAACCTTGATTAAGCCAGATGTTGTCCAGAACTTACTGGTAAGAAACAGGATTGTTCAAGTAAGAAAAACTTCTTATAAAATGTACTTATGGGCACCTGGTTTTGAGAGATTAAGAATGGAAGATAAGATGAACTTTATTTTGTCTTTACTGTAATACCCATTAAAAATCGGTTCTGAATGGGCCATGGTAATGCAAGCCCGCCAGAAGTAGGAGAATCTTTAGAAATTCCAAGTCATCTTGGTCTTCACAGAAGCAAGGATCATCCAAAATTATATAGTAAGAACTATTCTCTAATTCAAAAATAATATGAATGAGATAGTTCACTCTATGGGGACACCTGTGAGCAAACATGATGATCTGAATTAACATCCTGAAACAAATGATGAACGCAGAGAAAAGATTCTGTTGTGGTTGTCCTCTGACTTCTGTATGAGCACCATGATATGCCCACGTGCATATATACTTGCACACATATGCACACACACACACACACACACACACAATAAACAAAACTATTTTTAAATGCTAAACCAAATAAAAACAAATCCCCCAAAGTTTCAGAATGTATTTTTTTCCAGTTTTAGAGATCTTTCATATTTACCTCTTACTCAGATATTTCTTACAATTAATCCTGTACTTTATCTATTAGAACCTTCTTTAATGTCCACAGAGAAGGCAGAAATCAGGCAACTTTATTTTCTCACATCAAAGAAAATTACCTGCACACACAATTCTTCAATGAAAGATGAAACATTAAGGGAAGGGAAAGGGATTAGGGAGAAA
Source organism: Myodes glareolus (assembly GCF_982192425.1). Taxonomy (NCBI): domain Eukaryota; kingdom Metazoa; phylum Chordata; class Mammalia; order Rodentia; family Cricetidae; genus Myodes; species Myodes glareolus. Next base: position 9,688,714 of record NC_142050.1, read on the forward strand.
TAGACAGCATGCCAAAGCTATGAGACAGAGAACATGAGCCAAAGAAGCCATACTTTCAGCCACCAAAACTTATTTCAGAAGGGCCTGAAAATTCAGGTCTGTGAATTAATGTTTGTTAAATTGCCTAAATATTATGCCATGATGTGCAGATGTACAACATTAAGCATGACTATAGACAAAAATAGAACAGCTTTTGCTCTTAATACTGTTGGATTGAATTGAATTCTCATTTACCCTCACTCCTTTTTAACTGCAGTGAAGATTGTGTGGTGCTTGTGGGATTTGAAATTGTTCAGAGTAATTCTAATGAAATTTCATCAAGGGCCAGTCACTCTGTTAGTAAGAGGGCTTGTCTTTTTTTCCCTAGAGAATCAACTAGAAAGTCTCTAACTAAAGAAAAGAGACTCGCTAAATAAAAGAATGGTGTTCAGATTCATTTCAATCTCCTTAGCACTTTTTAACATGAGGGGGCCGCCTTGTTGGGGTTTCTGTCCCTCCTGGTACACCACAGCCAGCATACCCCAAGGAAAATCATACACAGGACTTCATAAGATTATAAACTGATTGGCCCATTAGGTCAGGCTTCTTATTAGTCCTTGTAACTTTTATTAATCCATTATCATTATCTATGTTAGCTACATGGCTCAGTACCTTTCTCAGTGTGGCAGCTCACGTGTTGCCTCTTCGGTGGTCTGCACAGGAATGGCAAAGGGAGCTTCTTCCTTTCTAGCCTTCTCCTGTTCTCATTGCCCACCTCTACTTTCTGTCTGGTTGACCCGCCTATACTTCCTGCCTGGCCAATCAGCGTTTTATTAAAATACATGACTGACAGAATACAATTCTCCCACACCACCACTTTATGCATTAAAGAAAGCAAGTTATGATTGTTGGAATAATCATTTGATTTTAAGACCATTTAAAGGACTCTGTTACATATCTCATTGGAGTTATTCTACAAAAACCCAAAGGAATATTAACATGAATGCTTCCTTTTTAAGCTTTATAAATCTAGTATATTTTAAACAAATCTCAGTTAGCCTTCCATTGCTAAGTGTTGATTGTAAAATAGCAAATTACAGATTTGTCAGCAATAATAATAAATTATTAATAGTATTTGTATTTGTTATGATATGGTTGAAGTAATAGCCCTGTGCTCTTTCTTCACAAATTACATAACCTCAATGTAATCATAAGACAAACCACAAATAAAAGACATTCTACATATTCAATACAAGTAATCCATAAGTCCATTGATGACATTTCAAAAAAAAAACAAACAAAATGAAAGAAATGTAAGGAACTTCTTACTCAAGCAAGGTTTAAGGCTTCAGGAGAGAAAATGATTAAACATAATGTAGCAATCTTAATGGGGTCCTGCAACATGACAGGGCATTAAATAAATCAACATTGTGGTTGAAAAACTACTGACTTTAATGTTTATATATCAATACTGAATTTTACTTGAAATAAATGAACCATATAAGCTGTTTATAGCTTGATGTGTGATGTCCTTCTGTATATGTGTTGCTTTATTGATTGATGAATAAAACTGTTTTGGCCAACGCCTTAGCAGAGCAAAGTCAGGCAGGTAATCTGAATAGAGATATACCAAGAGAGCAGGCGGAGTCAGGGAGATGCCACATAACTGCTGAAGGAGACAGATGCTAGACAGAACTTTACCAATAGGCCACAGCCTTATGACAATACAAAATTTAATAAAAGGTTTAATTTGAGATATAAGCGCTTAGGTAGGAACATTCCTGGTATGGGAGAATTGTCTGTAATCTGTCAATCATGTTTTAAATAAACGCTGATTGGCCAGGCAGGAGATATAGGCGGAAAAACCAGACAGGAAGTGGAAATGATGCAAGGATTGCAGGAGAATTCTGGGGAGGAGGAAGTTGATTCCTCCCACTCCTGTCCAGACCACCGAAGCAGCAGTATGTAAGCTGCCCCACTGAAAAAGGTACTGAACCACATGGCTAACATAGATCAGAAAAATGGGTTAATCAAGATGAGAGAGTTAGCTAATAAGTAGCCTAACCTAAAGGGCTAATCAGCTTTATAACTTACAGAGATTTCAGTGTGATTTTTCTCTGGGACTAAATAGCTGGGGGGCCGGACGGGACAGAAAACCCCCAACAAGCAGGCCCCCTCATGTTACACATTCCTAAGTTATTGACCAAACAGTGCTGGAATTAATGTAATTTCTGTGTGATTATTAAGCTCTAGGCTGCTGGGGAACAAATGAGCTGAAATGCCTACAATAGCTGAGTTTATATGGATAATATCTATCTGTCTACATACAGCTAAGATGAAGCTTTTGAGAGCCCCAGGTTATCTTTGCAACTTATCTGTGAATCGGAATGTACTACAAATTTTATGGATGAGAGTAACCTTAGAAATATCTATCACACAAAACCTTAAACATGAATAAAATATTTTAAAAGTAAATAAATTCCAGAAAAGCAAATAGATGTTAAAATATAATTTCAATGTAAGTTATAGTAATATAATAAAAGATTGGTTAGGAGAAATGATAATATTGCAATTCTACAAACGAAAAAGGCTGTTTGCATTATTATTGCATTTTAGTTTTCTATTTTATTAATTAAAATACAACTGTGATGAATTAAAATTAGTTTTTAAGTGTTTAACTCATGAGTTATATTTTTTGTTTATTTTTGGGTTAAAGTGGTTTACTGTATTTTGGGTAAAAGTGGTTTACTGTTAAAGTGGTTTACTGTTTATAGTTATGTCTAACTATACAAATATATAGTACTTTAGGCAAAATATTTCAGCCTTTCTACCTTATTACTGTGTCTGTGCAGTTTTTCTCAATGTAACATTTTTGCTGCAGTCTACAAATGTTTGTGTAAACTTTTTCATGATTAATTTTAGTGAGATTTTGTTTGGTGTAATTTATTTACAACCCCAAGATTTTATCAACATTTAACTCTAAATGTAATAAGTTTAGTCATACCATACTTAGAGTAATGAGAAATACAGAAAACCAGACACATTTAAATACACCATGAATTTGAAAATGCTATCATGTAGTATTATATACAAACATATTTAAGTACCTACTCCTCTGTTATTTTATTGAGATCATATGAGCATACACAGACACACACACACACACACACACACACACACACACACACACACACAGACAATTCTAATCCAATCCAAACTGTGCAGGGGAGAAAAAAATACATTTATTAGTTTTAGAAGAAAATGGTCTTCAGATGTACTATATAAACTGTCACATTAATTCAGTAATAGAATCTAAATTTGACTCCGAATTCTATAATTTTCACTAGTTTTCTTTCATCTGACTCATTCATACATGTATTTCTTTATTTATTCTGTCTTCCATGCATGCACTATGTATGTGTTATAATGAATTCTGTATATAGACATGAGCACAGCAGATCTATAAGCAGCCTTCATCAACTAATGCAACAGCACTTTTAATTAATGGATAAGTAGTCTGATGGAAGGAGTGCAACAGATTTAATTTAGCTCCACAAAGAGTCAGCTGAGCCAGTACTAGGAATGTAAAAGTGAAGAGAGAGAAATAATGTGAAGAAGTATCAGTGAGGCACTGAACTGGGTGTGCTTAGATTTTTCAGGTATGAATTATGAAAGCTTAGGTTTCAATGTATACATGCTAGTACATTTTTGCATGAAGTCAAATAAGGAACCCACCAAAATATGAATTCTATATTGCATGATTTTTCATTTCTCACTGAAAAATTGTTTGATTGAAAATAAGAATCACCTTTAAACTCAGTGATATCAACAAACCCAAGTATTCTTAAGTTTACATGGCTTCTAAAACAACTGAATCACAAAAGAGAAGTTTTTTTGGTGAGGACCTTAGAACTTGATTTTTACCAATAAACTAAATTTTAAAAGTTTGTTAGATTTTCAACTTAGGGCACTAGTGCAAAATATAATATTACAGTAGAAATATCACAATAGAAATATACCAAGTCAGTAAAACACAATGTGAATCTTAGAAAATCAATATCTGAAGTAAAGAGTAATTATGACTCTCTACTTACTTATATCAGTAATTTGTAGAATTCTGCAAGAAATGACTTTTATTATGCACATCCAGGACAGATAATATTGTACAAATGTTGATTAATATTAGATTCAGATTATAATAGAGCATAGAAAGAACTCAAAATGAAAGAGAGAGGTAGATGAAGCGAGAAAAACCAGAGTGCAAATCAAGATCTTGTTCTCTGCAAAGACTTACAAGGGTTTTCACTGCACAGAATGGCTAAAGTTGTGGGTAGTTGGCCTACTATTATAAGGCTGTAACTATGGAACTGAGGTGTTAATGGACTTGGCCCCCTTTATTTTCTGTAAGCCATTCTTCTAGTTTCTAGAGAACTGATAATAACTCTTTATATTTCTCTGTTGTATTAGTTAATTTTCTGTGGTTGTGATAAACTGACACAATGATCAAAAGCAATTTAAAGAAGAAATAGATCATTTAAGTTTATATCTCCAAAGTGTTGGAGTCAATAATGGTAGAGATGGCATGACATGCCTACAGGAGCAGGTAGGTACCTAGGTAGTATCTAGGTACAGGTTTTTTTTTCGTTTTTTGAGACAGGGTTTCTCTGTAGCTTTAGAGCCTGTCCTGGAACTAGCTCTTGTAGACCAGGCTGGTCTCGAACTCACAGAGATCTGCCTGTCTTTGCCTCCCAAGTGCTGGGATTAAAGGTGTGCGCCACCACTGCCCAGCCTGGGTACAGTTTTATGTACACACAGAAAGTGAGGTGAGGCTAATGCCTTCAAAGCTTTCCCCCAGTGATGAACTTTGTTCAGTAAAGCTACACCTTTAAAAAGATCTATAACCTTCCCAAACAGTGCCACAGCTAGACGAACTATTTAAATACTGGCATCTATAGGCAACATTTTCATGTAAACCACATTGGTCTTTATAAGTTCACCATAATCCGTACCTATATGTAATATACAGTGTTCCCTTCCTTCTGCGTAGATAGTCCTTGTACAAACACTCCCCTTTATCATAAACTACAACATCACATTGGATTTACAGGCCACTCAAATGATAAAAATTTCATTATTTGAAATTTATGATGCTATTTCCAATTCATAGTTCCTCATAACCAAGAAAACATTTTTAAAGGGAAGGATTCATTATAAATATTATATTAAAATGCATAATTAGTATACTTTATCAAATAACCTGAATGCAATTAACATGGCTATCATACAGATATATACTACTAGCTATTAAAGTTCCCATCTATATATGTACAAATTTACATATTTTAAGTAGTTTACAATTTAATATGACAGCGGATCATATAGTTGAGAAAGAAATTATAAATTGTAAAAGAAGAAATTCCTGTGATGAGGAATTACTTTTTCACTTTGCAAAGCTGTGATGTACTTTTTTTATCTTTTACTTTATCATTAAATTAACACAAATTCATAAGAAATGTCACACTAATTGGAATAACTCTCAATTTGATATAGTAAAAGGTCATGCTTAATCAAAATGGACTATATTATTCACCAAGTCCCTTTGTATTTAAAAGTATATTGTGAGAAATTGTCTCAAAGAAGAAAGAAGAAAGAGAGGATAAGGAAGAAGAGGAGGAAGAAGACGAGGAACAGAAGAAGAAAATAAGAAAGTCAGGCATAGTGATACACACCTGTAATCCTACTACTTAGGAACTAGCGGATGTCAAAGGGTAACAAATTCAAGACCATTTGAATTTGTCTACATGTCAAAGAGCAACTAAAGGTCTAGCAAAACTAAAATTGAGAAAGGATATAATGCTACCAAATCTCAGAAGCCAGATTCTAAGACCATGAGGAAGGCCTTTCAGGGACAGAGAGGAAGCCAGGAAAAAGAAGTGGAGATGACTCAGTCTGTTGCTGGGTGATGTCTGTCTGTCAGTGGCAAGAAGGCCCTCTCCTTTCTTCAGCCAGATGCCTTGTTGATCTTGTGACTATCTGTGACTTCTTTATGCTTGCTAATAGCTAAAGTTTCCTGGGAATAATTACACCTTACTTTTGTGCATATTTAATATGCTGCTCACGAGTCTATTTTAGTGTTCTATGAGTTTCTTCTTTTAGGAGATTCATAGAAGTTTAATAAATAAAAATATCTCCATTATATAGCCTTCCAAGCCTTCTTTCATGTTTTCTTCTTTGGTCACATTTTTATTCATTTAAAATGGATTTATTTGGAGTCTCTGAATTAATTTCATCATGTAATATGTAACTCATCCATTTAATTTTATTTTTATTTGTATTGCTTGATTAATTTTGACAAACTTTAGCAGTTATATGTTCTGACTGTGGTTTACAGTTGCTCCTAAAACAAATCCCATATCATGTTGGAGGAAACACTCACTATAAGTTCTCAGAAATTTTTTCCCACTTGTTTGGAAGCAGAAACCACAAAATTTCCCACTGAAGATGTGTTGTCAGTTCATTTTGGGACAGCAGTGCTAATTTCTCCCAAGAATCATTTTTCTCAATTATGGTATAAACTGTCAACCATTTCTTTAGGGCCCTTATTTGATTTTCTTACTTCTTTATTTTTATTTTTTGTTTGTTTGTTTTGTTTTATTGTTTTTGGTTTTGTTTGTTGTTTGTCTTTTTGACACATGGTTTTCCAGTGGCTGTGGAGTCAGTCCTGGAACTCGATATGTAGACCAGGCTGACCTCAAACTCACATAGATCAGCCAGCCTCTGCCTCCTGAGTGTTGGGATTAAATGCCTGTGCTACCACCATCCAGCTAATTTCAAGGTGTAAAAGCTCTTAACCCAATATTATATTTAATTCTAGGTGCAAATTTTACAAATTTTTATTGAGTTTTAGAAGTAGAGAAGAAAAATCTCAAGGTTCATATTAAAGTCATAAAAGAGTCCAAATATTCAAAATAATGTTGTAAAATAAAAACAAAGTTGGAAGCAAGCAAATGTTTTGATTTCAAAATAAGTTGCAATACTTTGGTAACAGGGTGGTACAGACATGGAACCAGCACATGTTTCTGATCACTGGAACAGAATAGAAGACATGAGATCAGTTCCCACGAGCACAACAGGTGACGACTGTGTAGAGGAAACATCGTCTCTTCAACAAATGGTGTTGAGCTTGCTTCCAACTTTGTTGGGAGATCTTTCTACTTTCTGGTGTCTGCTTCAATTTCTTTCTTCATAGATTTAAAGTTCTTGTCATACAAGTCTTCCACTTGTTTGGTTAGTTACTCTGAGATATTTTATGGTATTTGTGGCTATTGTGAAGGGTGAAGTTTTTCTGACTTCTTTCTCAGCCCATTTATCATGTGTGTAAAGTGGGGCTACCGATTTTTTTTATATATAATCTTGAATCCTGCTGCATTACTGATAGTGTTTATTACTTTCAGAAGTTCTTTGGAAGAGTTTTTGGGGTCACTTATGTAAACTGTCATATCAGCAAATAACGAGAGGTTGAATTCTTCTTTTATGATTTGTATCCACTTTATCTCCTTTTGATGTCTTATTGCTTTAGCTAGGACCTCAAGAACTTTATTGAAGAGATATGGAGAGAGTGGACAACCTTGTCTTGTTCCTGATTTCAGTGGGATCACTGTGAGTTTCTCTCCATTTAATTTGATGTTGGCTGTTGGCTTGGTGTTTATAGCCTTTATTATGTTTAGGTATGTTTCTTGTATCCCTGCTCGCTCCAAGACCTTTATCATGAAGAGATGTTGTATATTGTTAAAACCTTTTTCAGCATCTAATGAAATGATCATGTGAATTTATTCTTTTAGTTTGTTTATATGGTGGATTATGTTGACAGATTTTAGTATGTTGAACCATCCCTGCATCCCTGGGATAAGCAGTCTTGATCATGTTGGATGATAGTTCTGATGTGTTCTTGGATTCGATTTGCCAGTATTTTATTTTTGCATCAATGTTCATAAGTGAAATTGGTCTGTAATTCTCTTTCTTAGTAATGTTTTTATGTGATTTGGGTATCAGGATAAATATAGCTTCATAAAAAGTGTTTGGCGATGTTTCCTCTGTTTCCTTTATGTGAAACAATTTGAGGAGTATTGGTATTAGTTGGTCTTTGAAAGTCTTGTAGAATTTTGAGCTGAAACCTTCTTGTCCTGGGTGTTTTGTGGTTGGGAAACTTTTGATGACTGTTTCTATTTTTCTTTTTAGCAGTTATATGTCTGTTTAATTTGCTTATCTGGTCTTAATTCAATTTTGGTAAGTGATATTTATCTAGAAAGATGTCCATTTCCTTTAAGTTTTCCAATTTTGTAGAGTACAGGTTTTTGAAACATGATCTGATGATTCTTTGGATTTCCTCAATGCCTGTTGTTATGTCCCCCTTTTCATTTCTGATATTGTTAATTTGGATATTTTCTCTCTGCCTTTTGGTTAGGTTGAATAAAGGTTTTTCTATTTTATTGATTTTCTCAAAGAACCAACTCTTTGTCTCATTGATTTTTTTATATTGTTTTCTTTATTTCTATTTTGTTAATTTAAGCTCTTAATTTGATTATTTCCTGCCATCTGGTTCTCTGGCGTGACTTTGCTTCTTTTTGTTCTAAAGTTTTCAAGCATCCTGTTAATTCACTATTGTGGGATTTTTCCAGCCTTTTTATGTAGGCATTTAGTGCTATGAACTTTTCTCTTAACACTGCTTTCATTGTGTCTCATAAATTTGGGTATGTTGTGTGGTTGTGTGGTCTTTTCATTAAATGTTACGAAATCTTTAATTTCTTTCTTGACTCATTATCGATTTAGATGAGCACGGGTCAATTTCCATGTGTTTGTGGGCTTTCTGCTGTTGAATTCTAATTTTAAATCATGGTGATTTGATAAGATACATGGAGTTATCCCAATTTTTTGTATCAATTTTTTCCTCTATTACCTAGTATGTGGTCAACTTTTGAGAAGGTTCTATGAGGTGCTGAGAAGAAGATATATTCTTTTCTGTTTGGATGGAATATTCTATAAAAGTCTGTTAAGTCCATTTGTGTTATGACATCTGTTAGTTCCCTTATTTTTCTGGTAATTTTTTTGTCTGACTGACCTGTCCAGCGGTGAGAGTGCAGTGTTGAAGTCTCCTGCTATTAGTGTGTGGGGTTTATTATATGATTTAAGCTTTAGAAGTGTTTGTTTTACATATGAGGCTGCCCTTGTATTTGGGGCACAGATGCTTAGTATTGAGATTACCTCTTGATAGATTTTTCCTCTGAATAATATGAAATGTCCTTTTTTTGTCTCTTTTGATTGACTTTAGTTTGAAGTCTATTTTGTTAGATATTAGGATAGCCACACCAACTTGTTTCTTAGGTCTATTTGCTTGGAAAACTTTTTCCCAACCCTTTCCTCTGAGGCAATGTCTGTCTTTGAGGTTGAGGTGTGTTTCTTATATGCAGCAGAAAAATGGGTTCTGTTTTCATATCCAATCTGTTAGCCTTTGTCTTTTTACAGGTTAGTTGAGTACATTTATATTAAGGGATATTAATGACCAGTGATTGCTATCTCCTGTTAATTTAGTTTTTGTTGTTGGTTATGTTAATTTGTATGCTTTTTCTTTCTTTGAAATTTGATACTATGAGATCATCAATTGTCTGTGTTTTTATTGATGTAGCCAACTTCCTTGGGGTGAAGCTTTCTTTCTAGTACTTTGTATAGGGCTGAGTTTGTAGCTAAGAATTGGTTAAATCTGATTTTGCCATGGAATATCTTGCTTGGTCCTTCTATGGTGATTGAAATTTTTGCTGTGTACAGTAGTCTGGGCTGACATCTGTGGTCTATTAATATCTTCATAATCCTTGACAGGACCTTCTGGCTTTCATGTCTCAATTGAGAAGTTAGGTGTAATTCTGATAAGTCTGCCTTTATATGTTACTTGACCTTTTTTCTTTACATCTCTTAATATTCTTTCTTTATTCTGTATGTTTACTGTTTTAATTATTATGTAGTAGGGTGACTTTTTTTGATCGAGTCTATTTGGTGTTCTGTAGCTTTTTGTATCTCCATAGGTATATCTTTCTTTAAGTTGGGAAAGTTTTCTTCTATGATTTTGGTTGAATTTATTTTCTGTGCTTTAAAGCTGGACTTCTCTTTTTTCTATACCTATTATTCTTAGGTTTCATCTTTCCATGGTGTCCCATATTTCCTGGACATTTTGTGTTAAGATTCTGTTTGATTTAATGTTTTCTTTGACTGATGAGTCTTATTTCCTCTATTGTATCTTCAGAGCTTGAAATTCTCTCTTCCATCTCTTGTATTCTGCTGGTTATGCTTGCGTTTGTGGTTTTTGATCACGTTCTCATGATTTCTGTTTTTATAATTTCCTTGGCCTGTGTTTTCATTATTCTCTGTATTTAAGTTTTCAAGTCTTGAATAGTTTCTTTCATATGTTTGATTGTTTTTTCTTGGCTTTCTTTTTTTTCAAAGTTTATTAAATTATGAAAGTTTCCATTTCCGTCCCTCCTCCCAACACCCTCCCACTCCCCTAACTCCCCCTCCTCCTCCCTCTCCATCCCTAAGAGCAGTCAGGGCTTCCTGCCCTGTGGGAAGTTCAAGTTCCTCCCCCATCCCTCCAGGTCCAGGAAGGTGAGTATCCAAACAGACTGGATCCCAAAAATCCAGTATATGCAGAGGAAACAAGTCCCAGTGTCATTGTCAATGACTTTTCAGAAAGACTCCGTGCCAGCCACATTCAGAGAATCTGGTTGGATCACGTGCTCATTCAGTCCCAGTCCAACTGGCCTTGGTGAACTCTCATTAGATCAGTCCCCTTGTATCAGTGGGTGATCGCACCCCTCGCGGTCCTGAGTTCCTTTTTCATGTTCTTCCTCCTTCTGCTCCTCATTTGGACCAAGGGGGGCTCAGTCCGGTGCTCCAATGTGGGTCTCCGTCTGTATCGCCATCCATCTTCGGATGAAGGTTCCCTCTGGTCTTGCCTTCTTTGCTCACGTTCTCTTTCCTTCTGCTTCTCGTTTGGACCTAGGGAGTTAAGTCCAGTGTTCCAATGTGGGTCTCTGTCTCTATCTCCATCCATCGCCAGATGAAGGTTCTATGGTGATAAGCAAAATATTCATCAGTATGGTTATAGGCCAAGGCCGGTTCAAGCACCCTCTCCTCTGTCCAGAGAACAATCTGGGGATCTCTTCTTGGACCTGGGATCCCATTTATAATCAAGTCTCTTGTAAACCCTAAAATGACTCCCTTAGTTGAGATATATTCTTCCCTGATCCCATATCCATCCTTCCTCCCTCCCCCCATCCCAGTCCACCGAGTTTTCCCCATTCCTCCCCTACTCCCTTCTCTCTAACCCTGTCCCCTTCTAACAACCCTCCCCGCCCCCAAGCACCCAAGGTTACCTGGGACTCTTATCTATTTCCAATCTCCAGGAGGATAAGTACATGATTTTCTTCAGGTTCACCTTCTTATTTAGCTTCTCTAGGATCTCGAATAATAGGCTCAAAGACCTTTAATTATGGCTAGAATCCACTTGTGAGTGAATACATACCATATTCCTCTTTTTGGGTCTGGCTTACCTCACTCAGTAAAGCGTTTTCTATGTCCATCCATTTTAAGATGTCATTGGTTTTTACCACTGAGTAAAACTCTAGTATATATATATATATATGTTCCATACCTTCTTTACCCATTCTTCTATTGAGGGGCACCTAGGTTGTTTCCAGGTTCTGGCTATTACAAATAGTGCTGCTATGAACATAGTTGAACAAATGCTTTTGTGGTATGATAGGGCATCTCTTGGGTATATTCCCAAGAGTGGAATTGCTGTTGATGTCTTCCAACTTTTTCTTTGTCTTTTCCTCCATTTCTTTGAGGGAATTTCCTCATTTCCTCTTTAAGAGTTTGAAACATTCTTTGGATTTCATTTTTTTAGTTCTTTTTCTTCTGCTTCTTCTATCTTTTTTTGTTCGATTCTTGCTGTTGTAGGGTCACTTGATTTTGCAAGTGTTATGTTGCTCTAAGTGATGTTTCAGGTGTTCTTACCTTGTCTATTCATCTTTTCCTCTAATTGGTGTAGTTGGGGTTTTCTGTGACTTTTTTGATTAATCTTCCAGGTGTAAATGAATCCAAGGCTCAGATGCTCCTGATGGTGCAGTCAGTGCCACGTTTACAGTTACCCTGTTGGTTACTCTGTTCCTGGAGGTCGCTCAATCCTCCTGTGGTTTGCTCTGCTCCCATGGAGTTTGCCGTCTGAGGCCTGCTGTAGCCTAGGTTCACAGTTCAGACCTGTTTCTGTAAATGTCCCTGGTCTGGATCTGCTCCTGCGGTGTTTCCTGGTTTGGAGTTGGTCCCGCAAAGGTCTCTGACTCAGATCTACTATCTAGGAGGTCCTAGGTAAGACCAGACTGGCAGAGGGCATTGCTCAGACATAGGCCCTCAGAGGTCCCAGACTCACACCTGGACGTGAAGAGGTTTCTGGTTCCTACCTACTCCCTCAGAGGTCCAAGATTGATGCCTGGACCTGTAGAGGTCTTGGCTCAAGCCTACTCTCTCAGAGGTCCAAAACTCATGCCTTGACCCACAGAGGTCTCTGGTTCCTGACCACTCCTTCAGAGGTCCCAGACTCATGCCCAGACCCAAGGAGGTCCCAGCTCAAGCCTAGTTCCTCAAAGGTCCCAGATTCATGTTTGGACCCGCAGACGTCTTTGGCTCTGGTCCAATCACTCAGCGGTTGCTCCCCTGTACCTGTTTCTGTGGAGATCGCTGTCTTAGGTCTGCTCCAGGCCAGGTTGATGGCTCAGTCCTGCCTCTGCAAATATCCCTGGTCTGGATCTGCTCCTGCTTCTATGGAGTTCACTGTCCCAGGCCTCCTCAGGCCCAGTTCACTAGCTCAATCCTGCTCCTGTGGAGTTCATTGCCTTGAACCTGCTCTAGCCTAGGTCGTTTTTATTCTTATTTACTAAGGACACACAGAGTAACATCTATTCTATTATTATCATATTATCATTTTCCTATATGTATTGTTTTAATAGATCATCTGTCTTTATCGTCTACCATTCTCCTCCCATTTGTTGTCACTTATTCTCAGAACCTCTTCTGTTTCATATCACAAGAAATATATGGCATCATTTTCTTCTTCAATTTTTATTTATTGCATGTCAATGGTGGTTGCCAATGTTGTAGTGTGCACATGGAAGTTAGAGGACAGCTTTTCAAAGGGGTTCTTTGTAGATTTAAAGAATAAAAATTAGGTCCTTGGTGGTAAGAGCCTTCACCTCCTCAGTGATCTTGACCAAGATCCTGCTCTATTCATCTCTGCCCCCCTTTCTTTCCCTCACTCTTCTTCACCCCCCTTTGCCTTCCTCCTCTCCCTTTCTCTGACTTGCTCTCTGTTCTCCTTTTATCCCTTTATCTCCCTCCTCCCCAACAGATCTTTCCCAATCCTCAGTTACTGCTGGGTTCAGCAAACTTGGACACAAATCTTATTATTTATTAATTCTTGAAAACTCATGCTTAATAGCAAGTCACAATATGAACTCTGAGACTAAAGCTGCAAAAGTTTTAAAGTGTTTTTACCTTAAAATGTCTACTTCTTTCCCTGCTGTGTTGCTTATAAATATTATTTCTCCATTTAAAACACATAAATTTCTATGAGAAAGTGCAAAATGCTTAAGTTCTAAGAAAAGACTATCGTTTGAGATTTTTCAGTTAAAATAGATTAAAATTCACATTCTAAATGGAGTGTGCTGAGTATCAAATATCTCTGATATTGAGACAGCATTGAATACACTTTAAATATGATCTGATTTAATCAACATGGCAGTGCACATTGCTTGTCAGAAATTTCTTTATGTAGGATCCTCAGCTTTAGCAATATATACATACATATACAAATATAAACATTTTAATACAAACAAAGATCCAGAGTTGATAACTTTGTAAAACTGGTAAATTGTTCTTTGAAAGTCCATTTATGCACTTGTCCCACTTATGTATATGTGAGTCGTGCAAATTCTTCATGACTGTATAGAGACAATGCAAAGTTGACATTTGTCATCAGTAAATGACAGTCTAACAGGTTGACTAGTGGTTGTCTTGCTCTTCAAAAATATTCTATCCACAGAATTTTCCGACATAATATTCTATTGAACAGTCTTACAGTATAGACATACCTCAATTTTCTTAAGCATAAGGCAAAGAAAGCCAGCCTACAAAACACAATCCCAGAGAACATAGACAACAATGAGGACACTAAAAAGACTTACATAATTCTAATCTACACGGGAAGTAGAAAAAGACAAGATCTCTTAAGTCAATTGGGAGCATGGGGACCTTGGGGATTCAACACTCCTTTATAATTAAGATGTTGGAGCGATTGGGGATACAAGGATCATACCTAAATATAATAAAAGCAATAAACAACAAGCCGACAGCTAACATCAAATTGAATGGAAAGAAACTCAAAGTCATTCCACTAAAATCAGGAACACGGCAAGGCTGTCCACTCTCTCCATACCTCTTCAATATAGTACTTGAAGTTCTAGCAATAGCAATAAGACAACATAAGGGGATCAAGGCGATTCGAATTGGAAAGGATGAAGTAAAACTTTCGTTATTTGCAGACGATATGATAGTGTACACAAGCGACCCCAAAAACTCGACCAAAGAACTCCTACAACTGATAAACACCTTTAGTAATGTGGCAGGATACAAGATCAACTCCAAAAAATCGGTTGCCATCCTACACACAAAGGATAAAGAAACAGAGAGGGAAATCAGAGAAACATCACCTTTCACGATAACCACAAATAGCATAAAATATCTTGGAGTAACTCTAACCAAGGAAGTGAAAAACCTATTTGACAAGAACTTTAAGTCTTTGAAGAAAGAAATTGAAGAGAATACCAGAAAACGAAAAGACCTCCCCTGCTCTTGGATTGGGAGAATCAACATAGTAAAAATGGCAATTCTACCAAAAGCAATCGATAGATTCAATGCAATCCCCATCAAAATCCCATCAAACTTCTTCACAGACCTTGAGAGAACAATAATCAAGTTTATATGGCAAAACAAAAAACCCAGAATAGCCAAAACAATCTTATACAATAAAGGAACTTCTGGAGGCATTACCATCCCTGACTTCAAACTCTATTACAGAGCTACAGTATTGAAAACAGCTTGGTATTGGCATAACAACAGAGAAGTACACCTATGGAATCGAATAGAAGACCCGGATATTAACCCACAAACCTATGAACACCTGATTTTCGACAAGATATCTAAAGGTATACAATGGAAGAAGGAAAGCATCTTTAAAAAATGGTGCTGGCATAACTGGATGTCAACCTGTAGAAGAATAAAAGTAGATCCATACCTATCACGATGCCCAAAACTCAAGTCCAAATGGATTAAAGACATCAACATTAATCTGATCACTTTGAACCTGATAGAAGAGAAAGTGGGAAGTAGTCTACAAGACATAGGCACAGGAGACCACTTCCTAAGTAGAACCTCAGTAGCACAGACAATAAGAGAATCAATGAATAAATGGGACCTACTGAAATAGGGAAGCTTCTGTAAAGCAAAGGACACTGTCAGTAAGACAAAAGGCTACCTTCCGACTGGGAGAAGATCTTCACCAACCCCTCATCAGACAAAGGTCTGATCTCCAAAATATACAAAGAACTCAAGAAACTAGACACTAAAACTCTAATTAACCCAATTAAAAAATGGGGTACTGAACTTAACAGAGAATTAGTGACAGAGGAACTTCGAATGGCCAAAAGACACTTAAGGTCATGCTCAACCTCCTAAGAGATCAGGGAAATGCAAATCAAAACCACTTTGAGATACCATCTTACACCTGTCAGAATAGCTAAAGTTAAAAACACCAATGATAGCCTATGCTGGAGAGGATGTGGAATGAGGGGAACACTCATTCATTGTTGGTGGGAATGCAAATTTGTGCAGCCACTGTGGAAATTAGTGTGGCGGTTTCTCAGGAAACTGGGAGTCAACCTCCCTCAAGACCCAGCAATTCCACTCTTGGGAATATACCCAAGAGATGTCCTATCATTCTACAAAAGCATTTGTTGAACTATGTTCATAGCTGCACTGTTTGTAATAGCCAGAACCTGGAAACTATCTAGGTGCCCCTCAATAGAAGAATGGATAAAAAAGGTGTGGAACATATACACATTAGAGGTTTACTCAGCGGTAAAAAAAAAAAAAAAAAAAAAAAATGACGTCTTGAATTTCGCATGCAAATGGATAGAAATAGAAAACGCTTTACTGAGTGAGGTAAGCCAGACCCAAAAAGAGGAATATGGTATGTACTCACTCATAAGTGGATTCTAGTCATAGTTAAAGGACTTTGAGCCTATAATTCGTGATCCTATAGAAGCTAAATAAGAAGGTGAACATGAAGAAAATCATGTAGTTATCCTCCTGGATATTGGAAGTAGACAAGATTGCCAGGCAAACTTGGGTGCACGGGGGAGGGTGGGGGGTGGAAGTAAGGGGAGATGGTTAGAGAGAAGGGAGAGGGGGAGGATTGGGGATGTCTTGGGGGAATGAGATGGGGGGGAGGAAGGATGGATATGGGAGCAGGGAAGTATATATCTCAACTAAGGGAGCCATTTTAGGGTTTGCAAGAGACATGATTCTGGAGGGGTTCCCAGGCCCAAGGAGAGGTCCCCAGATTGTTCCCTGGGCAGCAGAGGAGAGGGCGCCTGAACTGGTCTTGTCCCATAACCATACTGATGAATATTTTGCATATCACCATAGAACCTTCATCTGGCGATGGATGGAGATAGAGACAGGGACACATTTTGGAACACTGGACATAATTCCCTGGGTCCAAATGAGAAGCAGAAAGAGGGAGAATGTGAGCAAGAAAGGCAGGACCAGAGGGAACCTTCATCCGACGATGGATGGAGATAGAGACGGAGACCCACATTGGAGCACTGGACCGAGCCCCCAAGGTCCAAATGAGGAGCAGAAGGAGGGAGAACATGAAAAAGAAATCAGGACCGCGAGGGGTGCGTTCACCCACTGGTACAAGGGGACTGATCTAATGAGAGCTCACCATGGCCAGCTGGACTGGGACTGAACAAGCATGTGATCAAACTGGATTCTCTTAATGTGGCTGACATGGGGGCTGACTGAGAAGCCATTGACAATGGCACTGGATCTTGTTTCGTCTGCATGGACTGGCTTTTTGGGATCCTGGTCTGTTTGAATGCTCACCTTCCTAGACCTGGAGGGAGAGTGGAGGAACTTGGATTTCCCACAGGACAGGAAACCCTGACTGTTCTTAGGACTGGAGAGGGAGGAGAAGAGGGAGTAGGTGGAATGGTAGGGTATGGGGAGGAGGAGGGGATGAAGTAGTACTTTTTATAAATAAATAAATAAATTAATTAATTAAAAAAAATAAAAAAAACCAAAGAGGCCCTTGAATTACTTACCCAAGTTAGAATATATACTTTCTCTTTAAGTGTTTCACTGGATGAATGTTAGTAAAAAAAGTTACATGTAAGAGTAAAGAGATAATTCTAAATTGTCAGTGAAAAGTCATAGCAAAATGTTGTGTGATGTAAAAGTAGAACATTAACTTTAAAGTGAAAGAGACTTGTACTCTCTCAGCATAATACATAATCTTATAAAATAAACATTTGATGTGTAAATTGTGCATGTATTCAACATGCATGTAGGTGGTGAGCTCAACATCAAGAAAAATGAACAAGATGACGACTTAGACTATCTAAATCTCATAAGTAATAAGGTAGATCAGGATGGCTGAGTTATACAAAAACACCAATACAGTTTGAAAATCATAAGTCATGAAACTGTTAGAAATGAAATATATTACATACAAAGCACAAAATCTGCTAGCATTTGATGAAGAACCTATAAATAATACCAAGGAAAGTCTATAAAACAAATGCAAATAGATTCAGTACTCCAGATAAAAATTCAAAGAAAGGTGACCAAAATGTGAGCCAATTTGTTCCATAGTGCAAATGAGTTTTTGAAAATATTCACATCTGAGTTTGTGTTTTTGTTTATGAGTGGGTTACTAATTAAACATTCTCTTGGAAAAAAATTGAATGGACTTTTATTGCATTTTAATCAGTTACTAGATTTAGTCATGTTTGAATGTCATTTTATTCATTTATATGTATGTATATATTTTTGCACGTGTGTGTATATTTGTGTGTGAGCATGCACACGGATACATACGCTTGTCTATCATCTGTAGAGGCTAGAATATGACATTATATCACTCAGAGCTTAACACTTTCTCAAGTGTTTCCCAGCTTCTTGTGTGGGTGCTGGGATTTATAATCAGGGAAATCAGGATCTCATGGTAAATGAAAAACAAATTATGTGATAGTATACCCACTTTCCCTTTCCTTCATTCTTGGATTTTATTCTGATGTTACAGACATAAAATGACTTCATGCTTGTGTACATACAGCCAGACAACACTCATGACATCAGAAGATAGTTTTTAGATTCACAGTATGCATGCATCTGGCTAAGAAGAATTAAAAATATGGAGAGGATTTTTTTTTTCTGGAAGCTGGTCATCAGAGGTGATGAAACAACATTTGAAAGAGAATAAATCAAGAGACTGGAGACATGACTCAGCAGATAAGAGCACTTCCTGAGAAACCACAAGAATATATTATTATACTTTTCTATTTCAGAAAATTTAATAAAATTACATTTCCCTTCCTTTTCCTTACTCTAAATCCTGTCATACGTACTTTCCAACTGTCTTTCAAATTCATGTCCTCTTCTTCCATTAATTGTTATTTCCCACATACATGCATATGTACAGTGTTACTTGTATGTTTTCAAGGCTGATCACTTGGCTCTGGACACCCAGTTGAGGTGTTCCTCTCTGGAGACGACCATCTCTCCTGACCCCAGCTTTCCTCAGTTGTCTGTGGTTCTTTGTGCACTTTTGAACACTTGTGGGTTGGGCATTTGTGTTGTCCTTGGTCAGCTTACATTTGGACATTCACGCTGAAGACACTTTATAGTCCCAGGCTTTATTAGGAGACAGAATCTCACAGCAAACTCCATAATCCTCTGTTTTTACAGTCTTTCTGCCTCCTCTTCCACAATGTTTCCTGAGCCTTAGGTGTAGTACTAATAAAATCTTTACTCATGAATCTAATTCTCCTAGACCATGTATATTATGCAGTCAGGTTTTAGTCTTTTCTTTCAAGCTGTGTTACAGAGATTATATTTACTACATATTTTTCAATTCAAAGCAGATTTAATATTGAAACTATTTTATCGTTTTTAGAATTTCTATTGATACTTTTCTCTGTTTTTAGGCTCAACAACTGACATTATAATACTACAAAGAAATCTGTTCTCTTAATGTTATTGCTAAAGCATTAGGAGGCAGCAAATGTTCCTAGCAATAATTTCTTATACATACATAAACACATATGCATATTCTCCCCTCCTTTATATGAGCATTAAAGGAAATTAATGTTCATGGGTACAGAAGAAAAGACAGGGAAGCAGATTTTGAGTTACAGGCAGTACAATTCAGTTTTATGTCAACTATTTTTTTGGATGAGATGCCATATCTACATCTCTTTAAAAGGCAAATGCAGATTATATTATTTCACTATGATAAAGTTAGAAATGTAAAGAAGTAATATTACCTTATTTATCGAACAATAGATCATGTTCTATGAGGTAAGCGTTGTCAGGGAAGTGCAGTGCACTCTGTCTAGGTTGGGTGCTTCACTGATGACATTATTTCTCTGCTCAGTTAGTCTAGAGGTTCTAGACAAAGCTTCCTAATACAGTCTTCTTCTCTTTTCAATTTTTCTGTTTCTGTTTTACCTTTATCTGTAGGAATTAAGAGTCTATGTGATAATAACTAATACTTTTTGATAATAGCTAAAGCTAAAGCCTAACATTTAGGGAATACTAACTCAATGCTTGGGCATTTTTCCCAGAATTAATTTAATTCTTACACAACCTTGAAAAGCAAATGCAATTACTATTGCAATTCCATTGCTCAGAAAACAGAACCCCAAATACATCTAACTTTTCTAAGTATTCCAATTTGTAAGACCGTATTGATATTTGTTCTGTATTTTAGTGTGTGGGTCTGTGTGTATATGTGCACCTATGCATGCCAAAGTGTGCATATAGAGGTCATAGGGCAGTTTTGTGCAATTATATCCTTGTTTCTGTCCTTACATTGGTGCTAAGAATAAAGGCACAGTAAGCACTATGACCAATACTACCCACAGAGCAATCTTGCCAGTCCTAACATTCATTAGAGTACAGACAGATATTATATAATGATGGAAGTACAGGATCGATGAAGAGGTTTGGGAACTAAATCTCCTTTGTGAACTTTCTAAATATAGTGGCTGAAATTTTTTTGGTTAAAAAAAAGAAAACAAAAGCAAGTAAACATTTTTAGGAAATATTTTAATTTTAAATGAAAATAAAGCGTTTTACTACCTAGATAGATAAGTTTTGATCAGGCACGTTTAAAGTTAGGAAGATAAGATGAGTCACTCACCTGCATGGAGACATGGGAAAAATGTTCACTGACTGCCATTCAAGTGTCCTGTAACAAGCCAAAGCACCTCTCAAATACCCACAGCCCATAAATTGTCATTCCTAGGAACTGCATAATGAAAGAGTTCTGTGGAAGCGTTGGATGGGTTTGTGGTACCAAGCTTTGGAAACCTCTGTTAATGTTGACCATGAAACTATGCTAGCTATTTTGTTGATGACTCTTTGTTCCTGTGACATAGACAATATATGGAAGAAAAAAGCTTATTTATATTCATGCTTGGGAGAATATAGTCCACCTTCATTGGGGAGGTTCATCCTTTGGGAAGAGTCACTTTGTACTCACCATTCGAAAGCAGAGCGATCCTGTGGATCTAAGCAAAGAAACCTCAAGACTTGGACTCACTGACCACTCTTCAATGTGGCTTCAGCCCACAGCTGTCAACCAGTTGGGAACTAAGATGCAGATACAAGAAACCTATATGGTGTACTTCAACTTCAACCCAGTTTTCCAAGTCACTTCTTACCAAGTATCATTTTGTTCAGGTTAGTCCATTATTTAAAAAGTGAGAAAAAGAAGTACACAGGAGACACTCCCCTGTGTCTAGCTTTTAAAAATATTGTCTTTGTGAGACTTATTTTATGTGAATATATGGAAAGTTTGTTTTTATTATTGTTTGATCCCACTGGATGAGTCTATCACATTTTATTCTGCTGTTAGTAAGCATATTTTGACAACTTTAGGTTGATGACCAGTTTTGATTACTACAAACAACATGGGGGAATCATTTCATTTGGGATGTAAGTGTTAAGTATTTGTATTGGAAATACACGGGAAGGGACCTGGCAGAATAGTTCGCTTGTATACATCTTTAGTGTGTCCATTGGCTGTTTTCGCAAAAAGACCTTTACTTTGAGAACCTTACAATATTTACAAATTCAAACACACTAAAAGTTAAGTCCCTTTAAAATAGCCAATCTCTTTTATAATCTCAAGTGTGTAAACTTCAAAATATCTCAACTGTGGGATCCAGTAAAACCCAAAGTAAATACTCTTTTTCCTCAGTAGGAAAGAGCCAGTGCACAGACACAATCAAATCAAAGCACAACTAAACTCTAAAAGTATAAATAACTCAAAATCCAACATCCAGGATTCACTCATGATCTTCTGGGCTTCTCCAAATGGCTAGGGTGACTAATTTGACTCTTCTCTCTGCAACACCCACTGCCTGTCTTTTGGGATCCAGCTGGCTCTACTCTACTGCTGCTGTTATTGGTAATTATCCCATGGTACTGGCATCTCCAAAACACTGGGCTCTTCAGCTGCAACTAGACTGTACATTTTTCACCAATAGCCTCTTGTAGGCTCTCTTCATGGTGCCAATCCTCAACTTTTCTGCATCACCATTTCAGTGCTGGACTTTGAGCTGCCACTGAGGCTGCAACACCAGTGCAGTGGCCTCTCCTGGCCTCTCACAATGCCAAGCTTCAGTTGCTCTCCATACCATCTTCATATCTTTAAAGCCAGTACCATCTTAGTGATTCTTACTCTCCCAAGTTCAGTTGCCAGAATGAGGTGCAACCTTGACTGCCTGGATTCTCTCCCTCTACTTTTTTTTTGTCTTTTAAAAAATATTATTTATTTATTTTATATCTTAGTAATTTCACCTCCCTCCTTACCTCCCAGTGTCTTCCTCTATTCCTTCTTTATTGTCACTCATCAATCCACTCCTCCTCCATTGTTTTCATTCAGGAAAAAGCCCATGTTCCATGGATAACAACAATGCATGGATTCAAGTTGCAGTAAGACTAAATACTTTTTACATGTAGTAGGGCTGAACAAGGCAATCCAATGTGAGGGGTAGGACTCAAAAAGCCAGTTAAAGGGTCAGAGATAACCCCTCTTCCCACTGTTAGGAGTCCCACAATAAGACCAAGCTACACAACTGCAACATACATGCAGAGTTCCTATGTCAGTCCCATGCAAGCTTCCTGGTTGTTGGTTTGGTCTTAGCGAGCCCCTATGAGCCCAGGTTAATTGACTAACTCTGGAGGTTTTCTTCTGGGTTCCTTGACTCCTCTGTCTCCTACAATACTTTTTCCCCTGTTCTGCAGGATTCCATAAGGTCTGCCTAATGTTTGACTATGGGTCTGCATTTGTCTCTCTTATAACAATTGGGCTAGGACCCAATTTATGAGTATATCAGAATAATGTTGGGCATCACCATATTGAAAATTTGGTATGTGCATAGTTCCTGATAATTTAGAGTCTCTTGCTGTCCCCCAGCCTCTCTAGTGCTTATACTTTTTCCTCTGCCAGTTCTGAGCTCTGAGCTCTGAAGGGAGGTATCTGATGGACTCTTCCCATTTACAGCTGAGGTTTCAAAATCTTTCATTCTCTGCATAATGTCTACCTGTGGTTGTATGTATTTGTCCCATCTAAAATATCTCTGATGATGGATGTGCAAAGCACTATTTTATAAGTACAGCAGAATGTCATAAGAAGTCATTTTATTGTTATTTTTTGTTATATTTTGCTTTTTGGGTTTTTTTTTAAAGAATAGTAGCTTTTTTTGCCTAGCCTTCTGTCCATCTTAAATAATGTTGCTTAACAGATAAAATTTTTACCTTATTGAAATAGAAATATGGTCATGTTTTGGAGTTTGATAAATGAAATCTGGGGAAGTAAAATATAATGTGAACAATATACTCCTAGCCATTTTATACAAGCACATTTGGCATTTAGATATTGAAATTTTGTGGAACATGGAATGAAATATATATATATATTTATATTACTTATAATATGAATATATTAAATATATATTAAAAGGGGTTCTTTGCATAATATTTATAAATAAAATAGAAGATAGTTGTTGAATAATAGCATCTCATGGTCCCTGTTCCTACTTATTTTGATAAGTGTGACAGAATCAAAGAGGTGGAACCTCTTGTCAGGATTTCCTAATCAAATGGTAATCCTAAGAAGAGAGTCAGCTTCCCTCAGAAATGCACTGGTATCCCCAGTCATAGAGCGTGTTTGCTTACAGCTTACTACATAAGTAGTATATT
This sequence comes from Myodes glareolus, assembly GCF_982192425.1. Classification (NCBI taxonomy): domain Eukaryota; kingdom Metazoa; phylum Chordata; class Mammalia; order Rodentia; family Cricetidae; genus Myodes; species Myodes glareolus. Next base: position 9,712,351 of record NC_142050.1, read on the forward strand.
TCCTAAGTTTGGGGTTACTTTACCAGGTTCCTTTACACATGAGCAAATCTTACCTGGCTCTTCAGGTTGCCAGGTATAATTTGGCTTTTAGGGATCTCTGTATCCATAAGGTTGTAAGTAGGATCTTCCACCCTGTGCTTCCTCTCAGTGTCCATGGAATTGCATCAGCCAATGATTTATCATCTTACAGGTGCCTGTGGTGGGAAGCCTCCTGCTTCTAGCTCTTCTCCAGGTTGTCAAGCTTAGTTAACTAGAGTAGCACTCCAATAGTATCAGTGAGCTGAAGAGTCTGTGACGAATTTTTTATTTACAATATTTGTCACAATTGTGATTTAGAATCATTGGAGACTACTAAAGTATTGGAAGATACATGGAAGATTCTTCAGAGTCTTTTTAAATATGCAACTTAATAAATATTTTAAATTATTTGTCAAATGACTTATGGTAGAGAAATTGCCCTAAGTTGTTCCAGGTAAATTGACACTATGTACATATAATTAGTTGTATGCAACTTCAGAGAAACATTCACTATTTAGAAGTAACTTAGAAAGCTAAGAGAGGGTCTCCTGAGTCCTGGGAAGACCAGCTAGCCCTGTTGCCCTGCTGAGCAGTTCTTCCCAGAGAGGTGAGTGGGTGCTAGCCTGGGCAGCCTGCCTGCCTGTCTGGGAAGGGAGCACAGCCCTCCCCGCCTCAGCTTCTGCGGCAGGGTCTTCGGTGTTCCAAGGGACCCCTCCCCTCCCCCCACTGCTGCGGGCCCTTTGTCTCCTGAGTCCTGGGAAGACCAGCTAGCCCTGTTGCCCTGCTGAGCAGTTCTTCCCAGAGAGGTGAGTGGGTGCTCACCACTGCCCAGGAAGAGAGCACAGCCCCCCCACTGCTGCAGGCCCTTTGTCTCCTGAGTCCTGGGAAGACCAGCTAGCCCTGTTGCCCTGCTGAGCAGTTCTTCCCAGAGAGGGCTGAGGAGCTCTATCCAGAGAGTGCTGTGAAGTCCTACCCAGAGAGTGCTGAGGAGTTCTATCCAGAAAGTGCTGAGGAGTTTCATCCAGAGTGGAAGAGATGGGCAGGCGCCAATGCAAGAATTCCTCCAACAACCTGAAAGGCAACATGACACTACCAGAATCCAGGGAGCTCGAAACTAGAAGAATTGAACACCCTACGCCAGAAGAAATAGAAGAAATTGACTCTAAGCGCTTCTTTATGAAAATAATAGAGGAAATTAAACAGGAGGTGAAAATCTGCCGTAAAGAAATGGAAGATAAGTATAACAAAAAAATTGAGGAAATGAGTAAAGAAATGGAAGAGAAATATACCAAAAAGTTTGAAGAAATGAGTAAATCCGTAAATGAAATTCTGGGAAACCAAGAAAAAACAATCAAACAGGTAATAGAAACAGTTCAAGATTTGAAAACTGAAATGGAGTCAATGAAGAAATCACAAACCGAGGGCCGGCTGGCTATGGAAAATCTGGGTAAACGAACAGAGACTTCAGAAACAAGCTTAACCAATAGAATACAAGAGATAGAAGAAAGAATCTCAGACTCTGAGGACACCATAGAGAAATTAAACACTCTGTCCAAAGAAAACAGCAAATCCAACAAATTCTCATCACAAAACATTCAGGAACTGTGGGACACAATAAAAAAACCAAATCTAAGAATAATAGGAGTAGAAGAAGGAGAAGAATTGCATTTCAAAGGTCCAGAAAATATACTCAACAAAATTATAGAAGAAAACTTTCCCATCCTAAAGAACGATATTCCTATGAAGGATCAAGAAGCATACAGAACACCGAATAGACTGGATCAGAAAAAAACATCCCCTCGTCATATAGTAATCAAAACACAAAGCATTCAGACTAAAGAAAGGATATTGAAAGCTGCAAAGGAAAAAGGTCAAGTAACTTATAAAGGTAAACCTATCAGACTTACACCAGACTTCTCTATGGAAACCATGAAAGCCAGAAGGTCCTGGATAGAGGTACTGCAGAAACTAAGAGACAATGGATGCAAACCCAGACTACTTTACCCAGCCAAGCTATTGTTCACTATCAACGGAGAAAACAAAATATTCCAGGATAAAAACAAATTTAAACAATACGTAGCTACTAATCCAGCCTTACAGAGATACTAGAAGGAAAATCACAACCCAAGGAATCCAACATTCCCAACACTGCCTACATTAACTCAGACATTTAGCGACCCTCCACAAGCACAACTCAAAGAAGGAAAACACATACACGCTACTACCCAAAAAAATGACCGGAGTCATCGATCACTGGTCATTAATATCACTTAATATCAATGGTCTCAACTCACCTATAAAGAGGCACAGACTTAGAGATTGGATACGAAAACAGGATCCAACATTCTGCTGTCTACAAGAAACACACCTCAACCACAAAGACAGACACCTACTCAGAGTAAAGGGTTGGGAAAAGGTTTTCCAAGCAAATGGACCTAAGAAACAAGCGGGTGTGGCCATTCTAATATCTAACAAAATCGACTTCAAACTAAAATCAATCAGAAGAGATGGAGATGGACATTTCATACTCATAACAGGAACAATTCATCAGGAAGAAGTCTCAATCTTGAATATCTATGCCCCTAATATAAAGGCACCCACATATGTAAAAGAAACTCTTCTAGAACTCAAGGCAGTCATCAAACCACACACACTAATAGTAGGAGACTTCAACACTCCTCTCTCACCAATGGACAGGTCAATCAGACAGAAACCTAACAGAGAAATAAGAGATTTACTGGAGGTACTGAATCAAATGGACTTAACAGACATCTATAGAACACTCCACCCAAATAGGAAAGAGTATACCTTCTTCTCTGCAGCTCATGGAACCTTCTCGAAAATTGACCACATACTTGGTAACAGAGCAAACTTCCACAGATACAAAAAAATATTAGTGACCACCTGTGTCTTGTCAGATCACCATGGATTAAAATTAGAATTCAACAACAATGGTACCCCCATGAAGCCAACAAACTCATGGAAGTTGAACAGTCAACTACTAAATCACCCCTGGGTCAAGGAAGAAATAAAGAAAGAAATTAAAGTCTTCCTTGAATATAATGAAAACAAAGACACAACGTATTCAAACCTATGGGACACAATGAAAGCAGTGCTAAGAGGAAAGTTCATAGCACTAAGTGCCCACCTAAAGAAAACAGAGAAAGCACACATTGGAGACTTAACAACACACTTGAAAGCTCTAGAAAAAAAAGAAGCTGATTTACCCAGGAGGAGTAGAAGACTGGAAATAATTAAACTGAGGGCTGAAATCAACAAAATAGAAACACAGAAAACAATTCAAAGAATCAATGAAGCAAAAAGCTGGTTCTTGGAGAAAATTAACAAGATTGACAAACCCCTATCCAAACTAATCAAATGGCAGAGAGAGAACTTGCAAATAAATAGGATCAGAAGTGAAAAGGGGGACATAACCACAGACACAGAGGAAATACAGAGAATCATTAGATCTTACTACGAAAGTTTATATGCCACAAAGATGGAAAATGTAAAAGAAATGGACATTTTTTTAGATAAGTACCATATACCAAAGTTGAACCAAGACCAGGTGAACAATCTAAATAGACCTGTTAGTCGTGGAGAACTAGAAGCTGTTATCAAAAATCTCCCTACCAAAAAAAGCCCAGGACCAGATGGTTTCAATGCAGAATTCTACCAGAACTTCCAGGAAGAGCTAATACCTATACTCCTTAATGTATTCCACAATATAGAAAAAGAAAAGTCACTGCCAAACTCCTTTTATGAAGCTACAGTCACCCTAATACCAAAACCACACAAAGACACAACCAAGAAAGAGAATTACAGGCCAATCTCACTCATGAACATCGACGCGAAAATTCTCAATAAAATACTGGCAAACCGAATCCAAGAACACATTAGAAAAATCATCCATTATGATCAAGTAGGCTTCATCCCAGAGATGCAGGGATGGTTCAACATACGCAAATCTATCAATGTAATCCATCATATAAATAAACGGAAAGAAAAAAATCATATGATCATTTCATTGGATGCTGAAAAAGCGTTTGACAAAATTCAACACCCTTTTATGATAAAGGTGTTGGAGAGACTGGGGATACAAGGATCATACCTAAATATAATAAAAGCAATATACAGCAAGCCGACAGCTAACATCAAATTGAATGGAGAGAAACTCAAAGCCTTTCCACTAAAATCAGGAACACGACAAGGCTGTCCACTCTCTCCATACCTCTTCAATATAGTACTTGAAGTTCTAGCAATAGCAATAAGACAACATAAGGGGATCAAGGGGATTCGAATTGGAAAGGATGAAGTGAAACTTTCGTTATTTGCAGACGATATGATAGTGTACATAAGCGACCCCAAAAACTCTACCAAAGAACTCCTACAGCTGATAAACACCTTTAGTAACGTGGCAGGATACAAGATCAACTCCAAAAAATCAGTGGCACTCCTATACACAAAGGATATAGAAACGGAGAGGGAAATCAGAGAAACATCACCTTTCACGATAGCCACAAACACCATAAAATATCTTGGGGTTACTCTAACCAAGGATGTGAAAGACCTATTTGACAAGAACTTTAAGCCTTTGAAAAGAGAAATTGAGGAGGATACCAGAAAATGGAAAGACCTCCCCTGCTCTTGGATTGGGAGAATCAACATAGTAAAAATGGCAATTCTACCAAAAGCAATCTACAGATTCAATGCAATCCCCATCAAAATCCCATCAAACTTCTTCACAGACCTTGAGAGAACAATAATTAAGTTTATATGGAAAAACAAAAAACCCAGGATAGCCAAAACAATCTTATACAATAAAGGAACTTCTGGAGGCATTACTATCCCTGACTTCAAACTCTATTACAGAGCTACAGTATTGAAAACAGCTTGGTATTGGCATAAGAACAGAGAAGTCGACCTATGGAATCGAATAGAAGACCCAGATACTAACCCTCAAACCTACGAACACCTAATTTTTGACAAGGGAGCTAAAGGTATACAATGGAAGAAGGAAAGCGTCTTTAACAAATGGTGCTGGCATAACTGGATGTCAACCTGTGGAAGAATGAAAATAGATCCATATCTATCACCTTGCACAAAACTCAAGTCCAAATGGATTAAAGACATCAACATCAATCTGTCCACTTTGAACCTGATAGAAGAGAAAGTGGGAAGTAGTCTACAAGATATAGGCACAGGAGGCCACTTCCTAAGTAGGACCCCAGCAGCACAGACAATAAGAGAAACAATGAATAAATGGGACCTGCTGAAACTGAGAAGCTTCTGTAAAGCAAAGGACACTGTCAGTAAGACAAAAAGGCTGCCTTCTGACTGGGAGAAGATCTTCACCAACCCCTCATCAGACAAAGGTCTGATCTCCAGAATATACAAAGAACTCAAGAAACTAGACACTAAAACTCTAATTAACCCAATTAAAAAATGGGGTACTGATCTGAACAGAGAATTCACAACAGATGAACTTCGAATGGCCAGAAGACACTTAAGGTCATGCTCAACCTCCTTAGCGATCAGGGAAATGCAAATCAAAACCACTTTGAGATACCATCTTACACCTGTCAGAATAGCTAAAGTTAAAAACACCAATGATAACCTATGCTGGAGGGGATGTGGAATGAGGGGAACACTCATCCATTGTTGGTGGGAATGCAAACTTGTGCAGCCACTTTGGAAATCAGTGTGGAGGTTTCTCAGGAAACTGGGAGTCAACCTCCCTCAGGACCCAGCAATTCCTCTCTTGGGAATATACCCTAGAGATGCCCAAACATACTACAAAAGCATTTGTTCAACTATGTTCATAGCAGCACTATTTGTAATAGCCAGAACCTGGAAACAGCCTAGGTGCCCCTCAATAGAAGAATGGTTAAAAAAGGTGTGGAACATATACACATTAGAGTTTTACTCAGCGGTAAAAAATAATGACATCTTGAATTTTGCACGCAAATGGATGGACATAGAAAACGCTTTACTGAGTGAGGTAAGCCAAACCCAAAAAGAGGAACACGGTATGTATTCACTCATAAGTGGATTCTAACCATAATTAAAGGTCTTTGAGCCTATTATTCGTGATCCTAGAGAAGCTAAATAAGAAGACGAACCTGATGAAGATTATTTACCTATCCGCCAGGAGGTAGGAAATAGTCAAGAGTCCCAGGTAACCTTGGGTGCATGGGGGGGGGTGGGAGGGTTGATGGAAGGGGAGAGGGTTAGAGAGAAGGGAGTAGGGGAGGAATGGAGAAAGCTCGGTTGACCGGGATGGGGGGAAGGGAGGAAGAATGAATGTGGGATCAGGGAAGAATATATTTCAACTAAGGGAGTCATATTAGAGTTTACAGGAAACTTGATTATATATGGGATCCCAGGTCCAAGGAGAGATCCCCAGATTGTTCTCTGGACAGAGGAGGGGGTGCCTGAACCGGCCTTGGCCCGTGACCATACTGATGAATATTTTGCTTATCACCATAGATCCCTCATCTGGCGTTGGATGACGATACAGATGGAGGCCCGCGTTGGAGCACCGAACTGAGCCCCCCAAGATCCAAACGAGGAGCAAAAGGAGGAAGAAAATGACGAAGGACTGCGAGGGATACTATCACCCACGGATACAAGGGGTCGGATCTAATGAGAGTTGACCAAGGCCTGATGGACCGTGACTGAACGAGCATGTGATCCAACCAGATTCTCTGAATGTGGCCGGATTTTCTGAATGTGGCTGGCCTGCAGTCTTACTGAGAAGCCATTGACAATGACACTGGGACTGGTTTCCTCTGCATATACTGGATTTTTGGGATCCAGTCTGTTTGGATGCTCTCCTTCCTGGACCTTGAGGGAGGGGGGAGGAACTTGGACTTCCCACAGGGCAGGAGACCCTGACTTCCCTAGGGGACAAAGAGGGAGGAGGAGAGGGAGGGGGGGAGTGGGAGGACGTTGGGAGGAGGGGCGTAAATGGAAACTTTTTATAATTTAATAAAATTACAAAAAAAAAAAGAAAGCTAAGAGAGTTATTTTTTAATTCCTACATATTTCACAGTTAAGCATATCATAAAAGAAATAGGCAAAATAATGCAGTAGTAAGTAGAGCTGGTTATGTGTAATGAGATATAGTCAGAATAGTATAAAGAGATTAAAATAATGAGAGGATTGTTCACCATAAAGCACGGTATTCAGAGCTCAGTGGAAAAGATCAATCATAGTTGGGGATCACTGCTTGAATTGTAGGGTCTTACAGAACTGAGAAGAGGTAGATTGATTCATGATGCACCTATATTTTAAAACCAGAGTATACAGTAGCCGAGGAATGTTGGACTTCCAGTCAATGCTTGTTGGGGGAAAGACTGTAGCAGCCCCTTTTCCGACTACATTTTATGTGTTCTTTAGAAAGTTTAGGCTTCTTATGTTAATATCAACTTTCAAATTTAACTGCATCTTACTTATTCATGCTAAATTTTTATAGATACATTGATTATAACTGAAAAGAATGAAACTGTTGTCAAACATTCTTAAAGTATGAATACAGACAGCCAGAGGAGATCTTTTTTTCCCTGATACTGTTTTAATGTTTCTCATTTTTCAAAGAATGCCCTCAGGCAAAGACTTGTATCTGTTATAGAGATATTGGGGAAAAGTCTCGATTCCCGTTAAACATTTATACATCTGAAGACAGAGCCTTTCCTGTACTCTATTGGTATCATCAATGAAGACAGCATAAAAGATAGAGGGATTAATGCATGTTATATATGTCACATTTGATTCTGCAATTAAAGATAAATTGCATTAAACATTACTATTTTTACTTTCCTTGATTCAAATAGGATTTTGCGTCCAATTGTTCTAATGTGATTAAAACAGACTTTTAATGTTAACTAACATACATGAAGGAATGGTTCAATGTAGTTTTGATTTTTTATTTTTCAAGTTCAAAAGTTTATAATTAATGATTTGAAAATATATTAATGTAATTCATCATGATATCAAATCATTAAAGAAAAGGATGGACATTTTGTTTAAAAATTCACACAGAGCATAGATCATATTGTGATATGCATAGAAGTTGGCAAATATTCTCAATTTATTGAGGAGGACTCTGATTATTTATAAGGAAACTTTCAAGAAGAAAGGGAAAGTGAAAGGGATGGAAAAAGAAAATGAAAGAAATAAGAGAACAACATTGTTAAAGGTGGTCGTTACAGGAATTTCATTTAAAAAATTCAAGGGAGAAGCACTGATGACTGTTACAAGTTATTCTTAAGTATTATGGGAATAAACAATCCATTATACGGAGAAATCAAAACAAAAAGGACTAAGGATTGAAATAGGTTAAGTAAAATGCTTTACTCTTTGAAGACGATACAATTGTGTTGCATATTTGGACCAGTGTAACAACATCTTATAGACTGGACAGTTGCTGAACTTAAGAAATTTGTCAAACAAACTTCTAGTGTTAGGCATTTCCAAAACTAAGGCACAGGTATAGTTGGTGTGTTTCGTAAACTTTTCTTACATGACCAACTATGTGCTGCCCATGCTGCCCTTACATGCTTAGGGTTTGGATTTCAAATGTCTCCCAAAGATTTGTGCATGTATTGAAAGCTTGTTTCTACCTGGTGTGGCTGAGGGGTGGTGGATACTGGATAAGGCAAAGCTGGTGAGGACTTAGCATTACCAGGCACACACCCTTGATGGGATTAAGGGTCTCAGTCCCTTCTTTATTTCTTTTAATCTAGGGTCATGATGTGAGTGGAATGGCTCCAGCCCAGACACCTACAGTGACAAGTTCCCTCACCTAATTCAAGGGACCAACTAATTATGGACTGAGCCCTACCTGACAGCCAGACAAAATAAGGGATTTCTGTTTATAAATTAAGGGTCAGGTATTGTAACATGAAGAAATGGGACAATGTGGTGAACAGGTACTCTAGGATTTATTTTTGAGTGTCACCAACCTTATTCAATAGGACTCTTTTTCCATGATCTAATGACCTCTTAAAGAGCCCCTTTCCTGACATCATTGCATCATAAACTGAAATTTCAGCATAAAGATTTGTAGGGATAGGGACAAGTATCAAGTCCGTTATCTACTCAAAATTGTTGAAAGAACTTTCAGGAATGATCACTGGAGACAAAGCCAAGTTATACAATTGTTTTGTGAACTACTGTACTGTTAGCAATTAATTGCATAAACTAAAAAAATTAAAATAATAAATGGTAATCAAAACTATCAGAAACATTTCTTTCAAAAGTATGTGTATAACCTCAGTGCAGAGATGCTTCATTAAGTTTTACTGAAAGCAAAAAGGTGTGCATGAATTGAGAACAAAGTCATGGTAATGAAATCAGGAGCTTAACAGAGTGAAAATGTCAATTTTTCCTAAATTAGTATTTAATTTCAATATAAAAAAGCAATTTATTGAATTTTAATGTAAACTAACAAGATAATTTTATAATTAAATATTATAACTTACCATAACTTACCTCAAATACTGATATTTCTGAAGAAAAAAGTGTATTTTAGTATTTGCTATATTGTATAGTAAAGTATATAAAATGTAGTAATTAATAAGATGTGGTGTTGGGGCTAGCAATATTCCAGCAACAGTGTTTGAATGTCAGAACTATTTCAAGATATCGATTTCCTCAGCTGTGCATCTCCTGATAAACGTCAAAAATGCCAGATCCATGTAACCTTGTAAACTGAGCGACAATATTCCTCAGAGTCTGTAATACACTAATAATTTCTCCATGTGCATGATGGCGATGAACAGTTCCAGAGCAGAGAGATGGAGAGGACAGAAGCAAGTCTAGAAACTTGCCGCATGGCAGATATGGCTGTCAGGAACAGTACAGGCCCACTGAAAAAGAGTACTGAATGAAAAGGGTTATCATATGGGAAAGAGACATATAGTGAATATAATGTAATGTCTCTGAGCTCTTACATTTAACAACTATAAGAATATCTAAGAACAACTAGGTAATATTGGAAAATGCAAAAATAAAACTTTTGAAAGAAATGTGAAAGTATTTCCATGAAGTCAAATATGAGCTTGCTTTGATGGGATTCCGGGCAAGCTACCCCCCGAGCATCTCACTTTGGCATCTGAGAAACCTTTAGAAACAAAGTCCCTTGTCTTCCCTCCACTCCATAAAAGCCCTTAGGTTCTCTGTATGGTAAGTCACAGAACCTTTCTCCCAGACGTACCCTCTTTAACTTGCCTTATTTCTGAAGACACTGAGACCCAGGAAAAGGCAATTGAATCTTGTCTTATCAACTTTGGACTGTCCATATTTTATCAAACTTAATATAGATTTTTCTTCTCTTTTGATTTCCTATAATTTAAATGCTACCTAAAATGTACTTAAAAGCATTAACACACTTTTTATTTCTTTTTCTCTTCTCCATAGTATACCATTATGTAAGCACTAGTTGCATGATGCATGTTACTTATAAGTAAGAAAGATGTACTAAAACTATTATGAAATCCTACAATTGTAAACACCAAATCTATTATATATTCTACCATTAAAAAGAAATTGAAAGCAATCAGTCTAGAAGGAGGAATTTTTATTGTAATGTCAATTTTTAGTTTTTTTTCAATTGATAAGGAGAAAATATATCCTGTTATTATTTTTATTATATACCTCAAATGTTATACTAAAACCTTCAAAAGGAAACTGCAATGATAATCATGACATGAAGATTATAGAAGGAATTAAAATACTTTGCTTAAAATTATTTTGTTAAAATATTGTGTAGTAGAAAGGAAATCAAACTCAAAACATGTATATATTCTATGATTTGAGGTTATCCTGAAATAGTACACTCAAAAACAGCCTGTAGACTGCTGTAGTGGAAGTGGATACTCGTCAGTGTTCTATCTGGAATATACTGCAATGATAAGAAGGTAACGTGTAAGAGAAACTTAAAATTTGCATTGACTGCTGAGCCACTGCCCTGTTCTAAGAAACTGATTTCATTTACCTTATTTTATTCCTTCTGAATTTGTACCCCCACTGTTGTATCTCTTTTAGATCTCCTTTTGTTAGTATTAAAAACCTGTGGTGTTTAATTTGTCTTCCCCAGGAAGCCACGGCTCTGCCGACAACAAGATACTGACAATCTTCTACTACAAAGTACATCATAAGCTGACTATTAGCCTTTTCCAAAGAGCTCTAAAGTGTGACCACATCTTAGTCACATTTAGGACTCCTAGAGGAAATGTAATTAAATTTAATATTGACTTTCTTTTAGAAGACATCTCCATGCTCATTATAAAATAATTGAAAAGTAGACTTGAAATAAAAAGGGGGAGGGGAAGCAGTCACTATACGACTTCTAGTTGGAATGATGGCGGAGAGCTCACTGTCCGTACTGTACTGATACACAGATTTCTAGATGATTGTGGCTTTTATCAGCTCAACACTTTTAATTATACAAGTGGCACTTAAATTTCAATAAAAAAAAAGTTCAGAACACTTTGAAGAAGGAAAGATAAGTTACCTTCAGCAGATTGAGTTAGGTGTCAATCGAACGGCCACTCATCCCTCTGTTTTAGAACTGACTCAAGCAATTTTCAACGTTTTCTCTAGCTACTGGACTTTGATCTCCAATTGGGAAAATGTGGGGGGCCGCAACCACACTCTCCACCATAAGATGGCGCTGCACCGCCAGGTGAGCAAGAAAGCGCACAGGTGTTGGTAACTTTCCACTACTGCGTCCCTGCCTACTCCCGAGGCATCACCTAGGACTGGGAGCAGCGGACCAATCCAAGAGTGACACGTCTGAAGTAGGGTCTGTTTCATATATAAGGGATGGCTTCCTTCATATTTGGGTCCCCGGCCATGTTGGCTGATGCTCGCTCTCCCAAGGGGCATTAAAGCTATTTCTGCAGAAGAATCCTGTGTCCCGTGTGGTTCTTGCAGGCGAGATGCTAGCGCGGAACAGGAAAACACAGAAACTACTTCATTCATGTTTTAATTCTCATTTGTTTTTATTTTTTGCAACAATGTAAGAACATTTCTATCGTTTTCTGACAAACTGGGCTGAAAATATAATTGTTTGACTCTTAATAATCTTTATAGAATATAATAAAGTATCACCAAAATAGTTAGAAAATGTTTTACTCATCTATGTGTGTCTGTGTCTATGAAAACAAGCATGGTGAAAGAGAACAAAAATTAGTTAGTTGTGTGACTGTGCTGAACTAAGCTGTGAAGCACGCAGAGAGAGAAAGCAGTGGTACTTCATAGAACTCCATTACCAGAGAGCATATTCACAGACTCTAACACGTCTCTTGCCATCCAGATACACGTTCCAATAAGAAGCCCTTGGTTTTAACCATCTTTCCAATAGTCCTTTGTCAAAGGAATATAGCCAAGTGGAGTTTAGAAGTTTCCTGATTGCTTTTTGACTTTCAATTAGGCTTTTCGGCAGAAACTAAATTCATGCTAAGGATACAGATTGTACATTTTCATATTGTCTTTGGATTACCGGAGTAGCTTGAAGCTAGAAAAAGAAAATAAGCAATATTAATAACAACAGCATAAACATAAAAGACAAAACAATGGAAACAAAACACTAATTGTTGTCAAAACTGACACATTTTCTGCAACTATTCCATCCACACAGTATATTACCTTATTAGAAGTCAGGAAGAGAGTTAGGAGGAAGGCATCATACTCACACACACTGCTATGTAATTTCATAATAGAAATATCTTCACTGTACTTGTGGGTGAGAGGAAATTGTAAATGATGATGACAGACCTTAGATGGTGGTATAAATAGGAGTAATGTGTGTTTATCTCAGAGTCAAGTGGGATTTGAAAAACCGTATAATGTCTTGCTGGTATTTCTTCAATGATGTCTGTTCAATGGAGGTCCACAGAAAGCAAAGGTAGCTGAGAACAAGACACAGAAGGGCATTCCACTGATCACCACCTACAGCCACTTGTCAAAGGGAGAACATGGAGAGACTGTTAGGCCTTGTCATGTCAATTATGACTCCCTGGCAAAAGAATTGTTTTGAGCAGAAGACAGTAAAGAAGCAGCAAATGCACAGAGGCTTTCAGTTCCTTTATTTATTTAAAAAGAAAACAGAACTTTGAACAATGCTAGGCCCCTACCAGCTTCTCAGACAACAAAGACAAAGGTTAGGCAGCATTGAGGAGAGCTCTAGACCCCAACTGGCTTGAAGTTGGCACCAGAGGCATCTATGTTACCAAACTGTATGTACTTAATATTACCTGAAATTTACCTATCTCTCCATGATTTTTTTCCTTAAAGATGTGAATTCATTTTACTTTGTCTTGTCACATCAATTAAAAATTAGTATTCCTTAATAAAGATGCTATTTAAGGTGAAAATTGGAGCCATTTCTGTGAGAATTACTCACACCATGCCCTCAGTCACTACCATGTCTTTTTGGTATTATACATGTTAATAATATACTCTTTGTTTTGCTAATATATCTTTACAGAAGTCTATTCCAATTAAGAGCATGCAAGGTGTGAAAAAAAATTTATTTTTATTTCCTATCAAACAATATCTCATCAGGATAAGTCAAAAAAATTCTAATACTCAATAGAGCAGGGAGAACAACAGCAAAGAATCAGAATAGTTTTCCTTTTTCTGCTCACTTCCACAGGCATCAAAAGAGAAGGGAATACAAGCATTTGCTACAGGTAAAGAAAGAAAGGAGCTTGAAACCAAAAATACAAATTGAAGTAATACAGAAAAGAATATCTTAGTAACTATAGTACCTATATCTGCACAAGTTTCTTTTAAAAAGTGATGCTTCTAGAATCTCTTGAATTCAAATTTATATTTTACTGATTGAGACTTCTTGAAAATCTGGATAAGAGTGGGAACAGGGACAAAGGCAGGGCAAATTGCCTTTTAGCATTATTCACTATCGAAACTATACACATATAAAATTAAATCATGTGCTACTTTTGCCATGGCTTATCTATTCAGAATGGGGTCTACATCTGACAACTTCCAATTAAAGCAGCTTGGCATTCAAGTGAAAAGTTGGCAGAGAAACCAAAGAAGAAGAATTAAAAAATACAGACACTATTAAAAATTCAGTCAACCTGTATTCCCATCATCCTTTGCACAGTTACTTTCCTTCATTCTCATTTCATTAGCAATTTAGTGTTTAGCATGTTGGTTACAGTAGCTAAGTGTTAATTGGCTATTTGGCATGTTATGCTGAGATGAACCTGATTAATTAAAAGAGGAAGCTCCATCCTTTGAGCAACATGACTGGGGCACCGATGTTGATGCCTCAGGTTCAGTACATAATGAGACTTGTAGCTTCAGGCAAGGTAGGCTGCTTGCTCTGTCCCTGGCAAGGCACTGAATTAAGTATTAGCTCCGTAGTGGACCCCTGCTTATCAGCAACCTTGCTATTACTCTACTGACCCTGATGTGCATAAGCAATATTTTCATCCTCTTCCCAAGAGATTTATCTAGCTGTTGAAGTAGAAAATGAATATTTTACAGTTCACTTGTCTGATCAATTACCTACAAGCTGCTGCAGTATTTTATAGCCAGTGGGAGAGCTGTGTAGGTGATGATAGAGAAATCTGGAGGGAATCTCTGAGCCAACTACACAAAAGGGAATAACTCTGTGAATGAGCCATCAGTAACAGTTCTTTGTTCATATGAGTCTAGCCAGAAATTACAGTGTAACCAATTAATGTACTTAAATGCTACTCACTAGAATGTGAATTCTAAATGTGAAGAAATTTGACAGTGTGGTTGAAGGATAATGAAGCACAGAGTGGTTCAAAGACAACTTTTGTCAATGCAACACCTCCCTTAGCCCTGGCAGTTTTAGATTCAATAATTGGATGAAAATCTTTCTCCAGTGACACTTTGGAATTAAAATGATAAAAGGACTTAGCAAAACGTGCTTACTGTAGACAGTAGTTTGCTACTATTCTTACACTGGAATTTATTTTCCTCATCAAATTTTGTGGAAAATCTTTTTATTTTTTTTAATTGCTTTATAAATAATACCATTCAAAATTTCCACCTCCTCCCCTCCTCCCATTTCCCTCTCATTCCCCCCACTCCCTCTCCCGATCTGCCTCAAGTCCTAAGAGAAGGCAGGGTACCCTGTCTTGTGGGAAGTCCAAGGCCCTTCACCCTACCCCCCAGGCCTAGGAAGGTGTGCATCCAAGCAGACTCGGATCCCAAAAAGTTAGTACATGCAGTAGAATCAAATCCCAGTGCCATTATCATTGGCTTCTCAGTCAGCCTTCATTGTCAGCCACATTCAGAGAGTCCGCTTTGATCACATGCTCGTTCAGTTCCATTCCAGCTGGCCTTGGTGAGCTCCCATTAGATCAGTCACATCATCTCAGTGGGTGGATGAACCCCCCAGGGCTCTGACTTCCTTGCTCATGTTCTCCCTCCATCTGCTCTTCATCTGGACCTTGGGAGCTCAGTCCAGTGCTCCAATGTGGATCTCTGTCTCTATCTCTGTCCATTGCCAGATGAAAGTTTGATGGTGATATTCAAGATATTCATTAGTGTGGCTATGGGACAAGGCAAGTTCAGGCACCCTCTCCTCTGCTGCCCAAGGACCTAGCTGGGGACATCCCCTTGGACAACTGGGAACTTTTTAAAGGAACATACTGATTTGTAAATCCTTATAGCTTAATAATGTGTTGTATAATATTGATTAAAAACTTTAAATGACCTTCTAAAAGAACAAATACCCAAGTAAAGACATGTTTCTTTCTTTATCAAACATTGTATGACTCTTAACTATATTAAGGTTAGTTTATTTTTTAATGTTTTAGAAATTGTTTCATATTTTAACATCTGTAGATTACATCATTAACCTATTTATGAGTAACATAGTTGCCCCATGGTTTACATGAACAGATATCTGTAAAGTGATGAGTTTAAGTGACAAAATGCCTTAGTCATGGCATTTATTTCATAAAGTCTACTTTTACCTTGGAAGAATAAATACAACGTACATTGACACAGTGGAAGATAACACATTGCCTTGTAGCTTGTAGAAAAGTAAACCGCTGACTTCAGTCTTCAAAAGAGAAATTAGAAAAAGCTAATATATTTACAGCAACTGTAAGAGATATTCTCTGTGACTAAGGAATAATCAAAATGAAAGAAACAGAAGTGAGTATTTCCATGTGTGCTGCTTTGGAAATTTTGAAATTTATATTAAAAAATACTCAAATTGTGGTGGTGAAATTTTATTTTACTCATGAAATAAATATTCCAGTAGTTAAAAACTTCAAAGAAAATTACTTAGGGTTAAATCTAAACTATTAATGCAAAGACTATGTATTTACATATGTCCATAGAGACATATAGACTCAAATATAAACCTACATATACACACTCATTTATCCCTATACTTGTACACTCATATGTGTGTACACTCAGGGTTTAAAATATTTATCTCCTCATTCTGTCTCCTTTCCTAAACGATAAAACACCTTAATATCTAATAGCTTTTTGCACTGAGATTTGAAATTTTATGTCATCATATATTGTATATATTTATTTATATGAAACTAAACCCTATGACTTCAATGAAAAAATATTTAAGAGCCAATCAAATCCCAGACAAAATCAGTGCCTAATAGAAACCATGGCTATTCGTAGTAGTAGATACGATCCAGGCAAAAGGGCAGATTCTTTTCATGGACTCCTCTTTCCTCATGTGTTTCAAGAATACAACAGTAATATTAATAATAATACTATTAATTTATAATATAATTCTATTAATAATGATAATAATTAATAGCATCATACTGTGCTATAGGGTTAAAATTGTAGCCTACGTGATAAATATTAATAAAATTGCCTTGAGCACAGTGATATAGCAAAAGAAAACAACAATTGAATGGCAAGTTAAAAACAAAGTTAGTGATAGAGAACATTTAGAGCATAAAGAATAAAATTTTAACTCTGACACAAGATAAAAACAGAACCAAAAGTCAAGCAGGTTCTGCAAAGGAATTAAGATGAAGAGAAATTAAGGTTTCTCTTATCCAAAACTCTTAGAAAACTTTTAATGCAATCACAATACAGAAGTAAATTTTGATGCTAACCTAAAAGCAGATCCCTAGAGAACTTGGGTGTCATTTATAGCTCATCTGAATAAATAACCCATCAACAATTACTGAGGATGCCTAGAAACAACTAGATACCTGAGAAAGAGGTAGGTTTTTTTGTTGTTTATGGTGGTGGTGGTTTTCTTTATTCTTTGTTGTTGGTGGTGGTTATTGCGGCTGTTTTGTTTTGTTTACTGTTTCACATTAATTTACCATTTTTGGCTTTGCAAAATGATTAACCTATAATGATATCACAAGATGAAGCTTTGGCAGGATTCATTGAACCCTAACATGCACTTCAATACATGATTCTGTGGGAATATCATTAGCACCCAGCAAAAGTCGAGAAATTGTAACAGTTGCTAAATTTAGGAAATGTTCATTTATGTCAGTGTTACCTGTAAATACTTATCTAAAGTTGTGAAATAAGAATTAATTTTAAATTTCATATTAGAACACTATAACTAAGTGGTTTATAATAGTTGAGTAGAGTAGATTTATTGGTTAAGACACGAATTGTGACAACTCTTGCTTCACACATGTGCAGTGTTTCTTTATTGTGCTTAAGGAATAAAAACAAAGTTTCCTATTATGCTATTCAGTCTTCTTTAACAAAAATAAGGCATGATTGTATTATGAATATATGTATGATTAATTTTCCAATCAGTTTAATAGTTTAGACTGATTTTACCATAATATTTGACCTTTTTAACAAAAGAACTCTCATTCCATGGGATTATATAAATGCAATTTAAGCTTGGAAGCTTTTAATAAAACTCACTGTATAAAATTTCTAAAAACACCAGCAGAGCAACTAGTAAAATTTGAAAAGAACAAATAGAAAGAACCACTGAGAGAGCAGTGTATTCTCTTAGCTGCTCATTCAGAACTTCAGCTTCAAGAATTAGATGTTTCACCACTGAGGAAATGATGAAAGAAGATAACTTTCAAGATTTCAGGCCTTAAGAAAATGAATTCTGGGGACAAAATCTTTGGAAGACAAATTTTTTTAGCCTGCAACACTATTAATTTTTCTGTACAATGGGAAGTTACCTCTTGGTGATATTTCATTACTTATGTGATGTGGGATTTCCCTCTGTATGCTGTGATTACCATTAATGAATAAAGAAACTGCTTTGGACCTATAGCAGACCTTAGGTAGGTGGGGAAAACTAAAGTGAATGCTGGAAGAAAGGAGGCAGAGTCAGAGAAAAGCCATGTAGTCCAGCCAGAGGCAGACAGAACTTTAGCCGATAAGCCACAGATGCATGGCAATACATAGGTTAATAGAAATGAGTTAAATTAATATATAAGAGTTAGCCAATAAGAAGCTAGAGCTAATGGGCCAAGCAGTGATTTAAATAATACAGTTTTGGTGTGATTATTTTGGGGCTAAGTGACTGGGAACAGACAAGCGGCCTCCCTACTACACTATGTGACTATCAACAAATTAGTAGGCATACAAGAGCCATTCTGTTCAAATTCAAGTTTTAGAAATATAATAAGACTAGAAACAATATTTCTTTGAGTGAATTTTTTCCCTATAGCATTTGAGGTAATTATTAATTTCCCTGACATTGGTAGAAGTCTCATGGGCAATCTCCTTGGATGCTAGTGTGCCACAGAGGTAATAAAGTGTGAAACCACAAGAAGAACACCATGTCAAATGTCACCCAGCTGAGCTTGGTGCAAATGCCTGTCATGGAAACATGAGCAAAGTTAAGAAAGAAGGATTGTGCAGTGAAATCTAGAGGAGGCATGACAACATAGTATGTTTGTTCTATGCCAGGCTAGGCTGACATCTGTGTCCTTGTCTAATAACAAAGACACACAAAGAATATAGGCATTAGTAATTATGGTAGAGCACTCTGGTCAGAACAATAATCTAGAGTGTTATATTACAGGCATGCCTGCTTCACTCCAGCATGTGCCCATCCCTTCTGCCTTCACTGGCAGAAACAGATCAATTCTGTATTTCCACAATCCCATAATTTCAAGAATCTTATAAAAGTGAACTGATGGAATTCATCATTTGGAGAACTGCCCTTTCCATATGGCTTAATTTTCTGAAGATTTATCTGTGTTTTTACTTGACTCAAAGCCTTCTTTCAATTATCCAAAATCAAAATTCTAAGATTTCCTGAACCAGAAATTCACTAGAGAAGTTAAGTTGCTCAATTCCTTCCCATTTTTATTTCAACATCGTTTTTCTTTCTATTGTCATTGGGGTGCTGATTCTGAAAGTGGATTGGAGTGGAAAGAAAGAAAATAAAACCATATTTCTTTACTGACTTCTGCATGACATTTTCGCCACTGTCTTCTCAGCTCCAATCACACTAGCCTTCTTGGTAGTCATGAATCTAGCCAACTTCAGCCGACCTGAAGGCTATTGTACTGATTTTCCTTTCCAAAGACTTTATTTTATTCATATCTCTTCTCAAGTGCCATATATTAAGAGAGATTATCACCATTTATCTCCTTCTATTAATTAATTTCAGTAAAGAAAGCATTAGAGAATGATATTGCATTTATTTGTTGCTTCTTATTTCATGTTTCTACAGAATATAAGTTCCAAAAAAGCATGGACTTTGTTTTTTTGCTAACAGCCAAATACTCAGAGGAGACTGTGTGGCATGTTATACATAGGACCATTTCTTAACTGAATGAGTGACAATTCTTATCTTATAAATCTTCAACCATTTTGTTTTACTTATGAAACTGTTGAGAACATGGGAAAAAAATAAAATTTTTGTTCCTCTACAAAAAAAACAAAAATAAAAACAAAACAAAACAAAAGCCTCAACCTTAATGGAAAATAATGATTGGTAGTGGTAGACAATGGTTAGAGAAAAGTCCTCCGGTTCCAGAGAACTGTGCTGAATTCCAGAAGCTGAGGTCATCTGTGTAAAAATGTGATGGTTGCTACTGAGATTCCATGTTTATTTATTTTGCTAACACAGGTGTTTAAGTTGCAAAAGAACCCCAGCACCTCAACAAGAAAGTGGGATATTTGAGCAACCACTATTGCAGTTCTCAGATCACATATAAGGAGTGAATATCCAATAACATGGTAATGTATATTTTCACTGGGAACCAAGATAGACATTCAATAATTTGAAGAAACATTCAATAACCAAATGCATCTACCTTAAACACATAGAGATTTATACAGTAATTATCTGAGTAGAAATTTATATGATTTGTAAATCTAAATTTGTAGATTGGGCTACACAACTGTCATGTGTACAGTTCAGCTGGCCGAATACACTTGTCTTTTGAATAGTGGCTTACATGTTATAGAGTTACATGCTAGTGCTTGTGAGGTTGACCCATTAGGGGAACTTTTTGGCTAGAGCTTAGATTCGATTTATTTATTTATTTATTTATTTATTTTTTATTTATTTATTAAAAATTTCCACTTCCTCCCCTCCTCTCATTTCCTTCCCACTCCTCTCACTCCCTCTCCAGTCCTAAGAGAAGTCAGGTTGCACTGTCCTGTAAGAAGTCTAAGGCCCTCCCCACTCCATCCAGGCATAGGAAGGTGTGCATCCAAACAGACTAGGATCCCAATACATTTAGTAGAATCATAACCCAATGCCATTATCATTGGCTTCTCAGTCAGCCCTTATTGTCAGCCACACTCTGAGTCCGGTCTGATCACATGCTCATTCAGTCCCAGACCAGCTGGCCTTGGTGAGCTCCCATTAGATCAGTCACACTGTCCCAGAGGGTGGACACACCCCTCACTGTCCTGACTTCATTGCTCATGTTCTCTCTCTGTCTGCTCTTCCTCTGGACTTGGGAGCTCAGTCCAGAGCTCCAATGTGGGTCTCTGTCTCTATCTCCACCCATCACCGGATGAAGGTTTTATGGTGATATGCAAGATAAGGGACAAGGCTAGTTCAGGCTCCCTCTCCTCTGCTGCCCAAGGACCTAGCTTGGGACATCTCCATGGACACCTGGGAACTCCTCTAAAGTCAAGTCTCTTGCCAACCCTAAAATGACTCCCTTAATTAAGATATCTTTTTCCCTGCTTCCATATTCACCCTTAGTCCATCTCAACCATCCCATTCCCCCAAGCTCTCCCCAATCCTCCCCTTCTCCCTCCCCATCTCCCCTTCTCCCTCTCCATCACCCATTTCCCCAATCCCACCCGACACCTGAGCTCCAAACTTTTGCCTGGTAGGCAATCCTGTCTACTTCCAATATTCAGGAAAATAAATATATGTTTTTGTTTGGGTTCATCTTCTTATTTACATTCTCTAGGATCAGGAATTATTGGCTCAATGTCCTTTATTTATGGCTAGGATCCACTTATGAGTGAGTACATACCATATTCCTCTTTTTGGGTCTGGGTTATTTTACTCAGTAAAGTGTTTTCTATTTTCATCTATTTGCATGTAAAATTCAAGATGTCATTCTTTTTTACCACTGAGTAGAACTCTAATGTATATATGTGCCGCACCTCTTTATCCATTCTTCTATTGAGAGGCACCTAGGTTGTTTCCAGGTTCTGACTAATACAAATAGTACTACAATGAACATAGTTGAACAAATGATTTTGTAGTATGATTGGGCATCTCTTGGGTATATTCCCAAGAGTGGTATTGCTGGATCCTGAGGGAGGTTGACTCCCAGTTTCCTGAGAAACCGCCACACTGATTTCCACAGTGGCTGCACAAGTTTGCATTCCCACCAACAATGGATGTGTGTTCCCTTACTCCACATCCTTTCCAACATAGGCTACCATTGGTGTTTTTTGATTTTAGCCATTCTGACAGGTGTAAGATGGTATCTCAACGTTGTTTTGATTTGCATTTCCCTGATTGCTAAGGAGGTTGAACATGACCTTAAGTGTCTTTTGGCCATTTGAACCTCTTCTGTTGAGAATTCTCTGTTCAGTTCAGTACCCTATTTTTTTAATTGCGTTAATTAGAGTTTCAATGTCTAGTTTCTTGAGTTCTTTATATATTTTGGAGATCATACCTTTGTCTGATGTGGTAAGACCTTTTCCCATTCAGTAGATTGCTTTTGTCCTAATTACAGTGTCCTTTGCATTACAGAAGCTTCTCAGTTTCAGGAGGTCCCCATTTATTCATTGTTGCACTTATCTTTGCAATAGGGGTTATACGTAGGAAGTGGTCTCCTGTGCCCATGTGTTGCAGACTATTTCCCACTTTCTCTTCTATCGGGTTCAATGTGGTCAGATTTATATTGAGTTCTTTAATTTATTTGGGCTTGAGTTTTGTGCATGGTAATAGATATGGATCTATTTTCATTCTTCTACAGGTTAACATCCAGTTATGCCAGCACCATTTGTTAAAGATGCTTTCTTTCTTCCATTGTATAATTTTAGCTCCTTTGTCGAAAATCAGGTGTTCATAGGTTTGTAGATTGATATCCATGTTTTTATTTGATTCCATTGGTCAACATCTCTGTTTTAATTTCAATACCAAGTTGTTTTCATTACTGTAGCTCTTTAATGGAGTTTGAAGTCAAGGATGGTAATGCCTCCAGAAGTACTTTTATTGTATAGGATTGTTTTGGCTATCCTGAGGTTTTTGTTTTTCCATATAAAGTTGATTATTGTTTTCTCAAGGTCTGTGAAGAATTTTGTTGGGATTTTGATGGGGATTGCATTGAATCTACAGATTGCTTTTTGTAGAATTGCCACTTTTACTATGTTGATCTTACCCATCCAATAGTATGGGAGATCCTTCCCTGTTCTGGTATCCTCTTCAATTTCTTTTTCCAAAGTCTTAAAGTTCTTGTCAAACAGATCTTTCACTTTCTTGGTTAGTGTTACCCCAAGATACTTTATGCTATTAGTGGCTATCATGAAAGGTGATTTTTCTCTGATTTTCCTCTCTACTTCTTTGTTTTTTGTGTATAGGAAGGCTACTAATTTTTTGGAGTTGATCTTGTATCCTACCACATTACTAAAGGTGTTTATCAGCAGTAGGAGGTCTTTGGTAGAGTTTTGGGGGTTGCTTATGTACACTATCACATCATCTGAAAATAACAAAAGTTTGACTTCTTCCTTTCTGATTTGAATCCCCTTGATCTCCTTATGTTGTCTTATTGTTATTGCTAGAACTTCAAGCACTATTTTGAAGATGTATGGAGAGAGTGAACAGCCCTGTCTTGTTCGTGATTTTAGTGGAATAGCTTTAAGTTTCTCTCCATTTAATTTGATGTTAGCTATATAATAGATGTATATTGTTTTTATTATATTTGGGTATGAACTTTGTATCCCTAATCTCTCCAAGACCTTTATCATAAAGGAGTGTTGAATTTTGTCAAATGCTTTTTCAGCCTATAATGAAATGATCATATTTTTTTTCTTTCAGTTTATTTATGTGATGGATTACATTGATTGATTTTCATATGTTGAACCAGGCCTGTATCTCTGGGATGAAGCCTACTTGATCATAATGAATAATTTTTGTAATGTGTTCTTGGATTCTATTTGCCAGAATTTTATTGAGATTTTTTTGCATCAATGTTCATGAATGAAATTGGTCTGTAATTCTCTTTCTTGGTTGAGTGTTTGTGTGCTTTTGTTATCAGGGTAACTGTAGCTTCATAAAAGGAGTTTGGCAATGACTTTTCTGTTTCTATTTTGTGAAACACATTAGGGGGTATAGGTAGTAGGTCTTCTTGGAAGTTCTTGTAGAATTCTGCATTGAAACCATCTGGTCCTGGTCTTTTTTTGTTGGGAGGTTTTTTATGAAAGCTTCTAATTCCTCATGACTTACAGGTCTATTTAAATTGTTCACCGGGTCTTGATTTAATTTTGGTATATGGTACTTATCTAAAAATATGTCCATTTCTTTCACATTTTCTAATTTTGTGGCATACAGGCTTTTGTAGTAAGATCTAATGATTCTCTGAATTTCCTCTGTGTCTGTGGTTATGTCCCCCTTTTCATTTCTGATCTTGTTAATTTGCGTGCTCTCTCTCTGCCATTTGATTAATTTGGATAGGGGTTTGTCAATCTTGTTGATTTTCTCCAAGAACCAGCTTTTTGTTTCATTGATTCTTTGGATTGTTTTTTTTTGTTTTCTTTTGTTGATTTCAGCCTTCAGTTTGATTATTTCCAGTCTTCTACTCCTTTTGGGTGAGTCTGCTTCTTTTTTTTCTAGAGCTTTCGGGTGTGCTGCAAAGTCACTGATGTGAGCTTTTTCAGTTTTCTTTATGTGGGCACTTAGTGTTATGAACTTTCCTCTTAGAACTGCTTTCAAGTGTCCCATAGGTTTGAGTTTGTTGTGTCTTTATATTCATTGAATTCAAGGAAGACTTTAATTAAATTCTTTATTTCTTTCTTGACCCGGTGATGGTTCAGTAGTTAACTGTTCAGTTTCCATGTGTTTGTAGGCTTTCTGGGGATAGATTTGTTGTTGAATTCTAACTTTATTCCATGGTGATACGATAGTACATAGGTGGTTACTATATTTTTTTTGTATCTGTGAATGTTTGATTTGTTACCGATTATGTGATCAATTTTTGAGAAGGTTCCATGAGATGCTGAGAAGAAGGTATATTCTTTTCTGTTTGGGTGGAATGTTCTATAGATGTCTGTTAAGTCCATTTGGTTAATTCCATCTGTTTATTCTCTTATCTGTTAAGTTTCTGTCTGGTTGACCTATCCATTAGTGAGAGAGGAGTGTTGTAATCTCCTGCTATTAGAGTGTGAGGTTTGATGTATGCCTTGAGTTCTAGTAATGTTTCTTTTACATATATGGGTGCTTTA
Organism: Myodes glareolus; assembly: GCF_982192425.1. NCBI lineage: Eukaryota > Metazoa > Chordata > Mammalia > Rodentia > Cricetidae > Myodes > Myodes glareolus. The sequence continues at coordinate 9,737,239 of NC_142050.1, forward strand.
TATTAAGGGCATAGATACTCAGGATTGAGACTTCCACCTGATGAATTACCCCTGTTATGAGTATAAAGTGTCCTTCTCCATCTCTTCTGATTGACTTTAGTTTGAAATCAATTTTGTTAGATATTAGTATGGTCACACCCACTTGTTTCTTTGGTCCATTTGATTGGAAAACAGTTTCCCAAACCTTTACTCTGAGGTAGTGTCTGTCTTTGAGGTTGAGGTGTGTTTCTTGTAAATAGAAGAATTTTAGACCCTGTTTCACATCCAATCTCTTAACTTTGTGCCTTTTTATACGTGAATGGAGTCCATTGATATTAAGTGATATTAATGACAAGTAGTTGTTAACTCCACATTTATCTTTTTGGTGGTAGTGTTTCCCTTCTTTGAATTGTGCTGGTGGAGGGTTGTCAGATATCCGTGTGATTATAGGTGTTGTTGCCTTCCATGGTTTGTGGTTTTCGTTCTAGTACTTTCTGTAAGGCTGGGTTTGTGGCTATGTATTGTTTAAATCTGTTTTTGTCCTAGAATATCGTGTTTTTTCCATCAATGGTGAAGGCAAGCTTTGCTGTGTATAGTAGTCTGGGCTTGCATCCATGGTCTCTTAGTGTCTGCATCATATCTTTCCAATACCTTCTGGCTTTCATGGTTTCCATTGAAAAGTCAGGTGTAAGTGTCATAGGTTTACCTCTATATGTTATTTGATCTTTTTCCTTTGCAGCTCTTAATATTCTTTCTTTATTTTGTATGATTTGTGTTTTGATTATTATATGGCGAGGGGATTTTTCTTTTTAAGATCCAGTCTATTTGGTGTTCTGTATGCTTCTTGTACCTTCATAGGAATATACTTTTTAGGTATTTAGGTTGGGAAAGTTTTCTTCTATAATTTTTTGAATATATTTTCTGGGCCTTTGAGCTGTAATTCTTCTCCTTCTTCTACTCCTATTATTCTTAGGTTTGGTATTTTCATGGTTTCCCAGATTTCCTGAATGTTTTGTGTTAAGAATTTTTTGGTGGAGGGGTGAGTTTTCTTCTGGCCCAGCGAGGAGGAGCTCAGACTCTCACTGACCCCATAGACTCCCAGGTCACCCTGCAGTGCTGGCTCCACCCTGCTAAGCTCTCCTGCCTGCCCACCCAGCTTCCATCCAGCAGAGGGCAATTAGAGGGCTTCCATCCAGGGAACCTGACCCGGTACCAGAAGATCCAATAGAGAGCATTTGAAGGAAGAGATGGGCAGACGCCAAGGCAAGACCTCATCCAACAATCTGAAAAACAATATGAAAACACCAGATCCCAATGACTCTACAATAGAAGGACTGGAAAACCTTAATCCAGAAGAAGTGGAAAAAAGTGCCATTATGAAAGCAATAGAGTCCCTTAAACAGGATATGAATAACTCCCTTAAAGAATTGGATTAGAAGTATAACAATAAGTTTGAAGAAATAAGTAAATCCGTGAATGATACCCTGAGAAACCAAGAAAAAACAATCAAACAGGTAAAGGAAACAGTTCAAGAATTGAAAACTGTAATGAAGAAAACACAAACCGAGAACTGGCTGGATATGGAAAACCCAGGTAAACGAACGGAGACTACAGAATCAAGCATAACCAATAGAATACAAGAAATAGAAGAACGAATCTCAGATTCTGAAGATACCATAGGCAAAATAAACGCTCTGGTCAAAGAAAATGGCAAACCCAAAAAATTCTCTTCACAAAACTTTCAAGAAATCTGGGACACAATAAAAAAAACAAATCTAAGAATAATAGGGATTGAAGAAGGAGAAGAACTGCAGATCAAAGGCCCAAAAAATATATTCAACAAAATTATAGAAGAAAACTTTCCCAATCTAAAGAATGATATTCCTATGAAGGTTCAAGAAGCATACAGAACACCGAATAGACTTGATCAAAAAAAAAAACAAAACATCCCCTCGCCATATAATAATCAAAACACAAAACATACAGATTAAAGAAAGAATATTAAGAGCTATAGGGAAAAAGGTCAAGTAACTTATAAAGGTAAACCTATCAGGCTTACACCGGACTTCACTTTGGAAACCATGAAAGCCAGAAGATCCTGGATAGAGGTACTGCAGAAAATAAGAGACCATGGATGCAAACCCAAACTACTATACCCAGCCAAGCTATCGTTCACTATCAACGGAGAAAACAAAATATTACAGGATAAAAATAAATTTAAACAATTCGTAGCCACAAATTCAGCCTTACAGAAAGTAATAGAAGGAAAATCGGAACCCAAGGAATCCAACATTGCCATCGCTGCCTATAATAACCCAGACATCTAGCGACCCTTCACAACCACAACTCAAAGAAGAGAAACACACAAACTCTACTACACACACACACACACACACACACACACACACACACACACACACAAAATAATAACCGGAATCAACAACCACTGGTCATTAATATCACTTAATATTAATGGACTCAACTCACCTATAAAAGGCACAGACTAAGAGATTGGATACGAAAACAGGATCCAACATTCTGCTGTTTACAAGAAACACACCTCAACCACAAAGACAGACATCTACTCAGAGTAAAGGTTTGGGTAAAGGTTTTCCAAGCAAATTGACCTAAGAAACAAGTGAGTGTGGCCATTCTAATATCTAACAAAATTGACTTCAAACTAAAATCAATCAGAAGAGATGGAGATGGACATTTCATAGTCATAACAGGAACAATTCATCAGGAGGAAGTCTCAATCCTGAATATCTATGCCCCTAATATAAAAGCACCCACTTATGTAATAGAAAAAAATTTTAGAACTCAAGGCAGTCATCAAACCACACACACTAATAGTAGGAGACTTCAACACACCTCTCTCACCAATGGACAGGTCAATCAAACAGAAACTCAACAGAAAAATAAGAGAATTATTAGAGGTAATGAATCAAATGGACTTAACAGATATCTATAGAACATTCCACCCAAATAGGAAAGAATATACCTTCTTCTCTGCAGCTCATGGAACCTTCTCAAAAATTGACCACATACTTGGTAACAAAGCAAACTTCCACAGATACAAAAAAATATTAGTAACCACCTGTGTCTTGTCGGATCACCACGGAATAAAGTTAGAATTCAATAACAATTCAAACCTCGGAAAGCCTACAAACGCGTGGAAGTTGAAGAGTCAACTACTGAATCATCCCTGGGTCAAGGAAGAAATAAAGAAAGAAATTAAAGTCTTCCTTGAATTTAATGAAAATAAAGACACAACATGATCAAACCTATGGGACACAATGAAAGCAGTGCTAAGAGGAAAGTTCATAGCACTAAGTGCCCAATTAAAGAAAGTGGAGAAAGCACACATTGGAGACTTAACAGCACACCTGAAAGCTCTGGAAAAAAAAGAAGCAGACTTTCCCAGGAGGAGTAGAAGACTGGAAATAATCAAACTGAGGGCTGAAATCAACAAAATAGAAACACAGAAAACAATCCAAAAAATCAATGAAACAGGCTGGTCCTCATCTTTGGTCTGGCGCGCTATCATGTCTGTCCTGACGCCACTGCTACTGAGGGGCCTGACCGGTTCGGCCCGGCGGCTCATGGTGCCGCGCGCTCAGGTCCACTCGAAGCCGCCGCGGGAGTAGATCGGGGTCGTGGATGTCACCGTTGGGCTCACTTCCTGCTTCCTCTGTTGCCTCCTGCCTGCGGGCTGGGTCCTGTCGCATCTGGAGAGCTACAAGAAGCAGGAGTGAAGGGAGCTTCCTCCCTCCTGTGACTTGACCACCCTTGCCAGCCCATCTTGATCATGTTTCCTGCATTCCTGCTGGCCTTCCCTGGGATCATGCCATTCAATTCCAGTCACCTCTTCTGCAGTCATGACCTCTCGATGTTTCCATGGTGACAACTGGGACCACACATATTGCTGCTGCTTGGTGGGGTCCCCCTTGTAACAATAAAGTTTGTTTAAATCTTGAAAAAAAAATCAATGAAACAAAAAGTTGGATCTTGGAGAAAATCAACAAGATTGACAAACCTCTAGCCAAACTAATCAAACGGCAGAGAGAGAACACCAAATTAATAAGATCAGAAATGAAAAGGGGGACATAACAACAGACACACTGGAAATTCAGAGAATCATTAGATCTTATTACGAAAGTTTATATGCCACAAAGTTGGAAAATGTACAAGAAATGGATTGGTTTTTAGATAAATACCATTTAAAAAAGTTAAATCAAGACCTGGTGAACAATCTAAATAGACCTGTTAGTCGCGAAGAATTGGAAGCTGTTATCAAAAACCTCCCGACCAAAAAAAGCCCAGGGCCAGATGGTTTCAATGCAGAATTCTACCAGAACTTCCAAGAAGAGCTGATACCTATACTCCTTAAGGTATTTCACAATATAGAAACAGAAGAGTTATTGCCAAACTCTTTTTATGAAGCTACAGTTACCCTGATACCAAAACCACATAAAGACACAACCAAGAAAGAGAATTACAGGCCAATCTCACTCATGAACATTGACGCAAAAATTCTCAACAAAATCCTGGCAAACCGATTCCAAGAACACATTAGAATAATTATCCATTATGATCAAGTAGGCTTCATTCCAGAGATGCAGGGCTGGTTCAACATACGCAAATCTATCAATGCAATCCATCATATAAATAAACTGAAAGAAAAAAACCATATGATCATCTCCTTAGATGCTGAAAAAGCATTTGACAAAGTCCAACATCCCTTTATGATAAAGGTGTTGAAGAGATTGGGGATACAAGGATCAAACCTAAATACAATAAAAGCTATTTACAGCAAGCCGACAGCTAACATCAAACTGAATGGAGAGAAACTCAAAGCCATTCCATTAAAATAAAGAACAAGACTTGGCTGTCCACTCTCCATATATCTCTTCAATATAGTGCTTGAAGTACTAGCAATAGAAATAAGACAACATAAGGGGATCAAGGGGTTTCAAATTGGAAAAGAAGAAGTTAAACTCTCGTTATTTGCAGACGATATGATAGTATACATGAGCGACCCCAAAAACTCTACCAAACAACTCCTACAGCTGATAAACACCTTTAGTAATGTGGCAGGATACAAGATCAACTACAAGAAATCAGTTGCCCTCCTATACACAAAGGATAAAGAAGCAGGGAGGGAAATCAGAGAAACTTCACCTTTCACGATAGCCACAAATTGCATAAAATATCTTGGGATAACTCTGACCAAGGAAGTGAAAGACCTATTTGACAAGAAGTTTAAGTCTTTGAAGAAAGAAATTGAGGAGGATACCAGAAAATGGAACGATCTCCCTTGCTCTGGGATTGGGAGGATCAACATAGTAAAAATGGCAATTCTACCAAGAGCAATCTATAGATTCAATGCAATCCCCATCAAAATCCCATCAAACTTCTTCACAGACCTTGAGAGAATAATAATTAATTTTATATGGAAAAACAAAAACCCAGAATAGCCAAAACAATCTTATATAATAAAGGAACTTCTGGAGGTATAACCATCCATGACTTCAAACTCTATTACAGAGCTACAGTATTGAAAACAGCTTGGTATTGGCATAAGAACAGAGAAGTCAACCTATGGAATCGAATAGAAGACCCAGATATTAACCCACAAACCTATGAACACTTGATTTTTGACAAGGGGGCTAAAGGTATGCAATGGAAGAAGGAAAGCACCTTTAACAAATGGTGCTGGCATAACTGGATGTCAACCTGTAGAAGAATGAAAGTAGATCCATATCTATCACCATGCACAAAAATCAAGTCCAAATGGATTAAAGACCTCAACATTAATCTGACCACTTTGAACCTGATAGAAGAGAAAGTGGGAAGTAGTCTACAAGACATAGGCACAGGAGACCACTTCCTAAGTAGAACCCCAGTAGCACAGACAATAAGAGAATCAATGAATAAATGGGACCTCCTGAAACTGAGAAGCTTCTGTAAAGCAAAGGACACTGTCAGTAAGACAAAAAGGCTACCTTTTGACTGGGAGAAGATCTTCACCAACCCCTCATCAGACAAAGGTCTGATCTCCAAAATATACAAAGAACTCAAGAAACTAGACAATAAACTCTAATTAACCCAATTAAAAAATGTGTTTCTTATCTGAACAGAGAATTCTCAACAGAAGAACTTCGAATGGCCAAAAGACACTTAAGGTCATGTTCAACATCCTTAGTGATCAGGAAAATGCTAATCAAAACAACTATGAGATACCGTTTTACACTGGTCAGATTAGCTAAAGTCAAAAACACCAATGATAGCCTATGCTGGAGAAGATGTGGAGAGAGGGGAACTCTCATCCATTGTTGGTGGGAATGCAAACTTGTGCAGCCACTGTGGAAATCAGTGTGGCGGTTTCTCAGGAAACAGGGAGTCAACCTCCCTCAAGACCCAGAAATTCCACTCTTGGGAATATACCCAAGAGATGCCCTATCATACCACAAAAGCATTTGTTCAACTCTGTTCATAGCAGCACTATTTGTAATAGCCAGAACCTGGAAACAACCTAGGGGCCCCTCAATAGAAGAATGGTTAAAGAAGGTGTGGAACATACATACATTAGAGTTTTACTCAGCGGTAAAAAACAATGACATCTTGAATTTTGCATGCAAATGGATGGACATAGAAAACACTTTACTGAGTGAGGTAAGCCAGACCCAAAAAGATGAATATGGTATTTATTCACTCATAAGTGGATTCTAGCCATAATTAAAGATCTTTGAGCCTATTATTCGAGATCCTAGAGAAGCTAAATAAGAAGGTGAACCTGAAGAAAATCATGCAGTTATCCTCCTGGGGATTGGAAATAGACTAGAGGGCCAGAACCTTCATCTGGCAATGGATGGAGATAGAGACAGAGACCCACATTGGAACACTGGACTTAACTCCTTAGGTCCAAACGAGAAACAGAAGGAAAGAGAACGTGCACAAAGGCAAGACCAGAGGGAACCTTCATCTGATGATGGATGACGATACAGAAGGAGACCCACATTGGAGCAATGGACTGAGTCCACCAAGGTCCAAATGAGGAGCAGAAGGAGGAAGAACATGAAAAAGGAAATCAGGACCACCTGAAGGGTACGATCACCCACTGATACAAGGGGACTGATCTAATGAGTGTTCACCAAGGCCAGTTGGACTGGGACTGAACGAGCTCGTGATCCAACCAGATTCTCTGAATTTGGCCTGATTCTCTGAATGTGGCTGGCCCGGAATCTTTCTGAAAAGCCATTGACAATGACACTGGGACTTGTTTCCTCTGCATATACTGGATTTTTGGGATGCAGTCTGTTTGAATATTCACCTTCCTGGACCTGGAGGGAGGGGGAAGGAACTTGAACTTCCCACAGGGCAGGAAACCCTGACTGCTCTTAGGGATGGAGAGGGAGGAGGAGTGGGGGGAGTGGAAGGGTGTTGGGAGGAGGGGCGGAAATGGAAACTTTTATAATTTAATAAACTTTGAAAAAATAAAATAATAAAATAAAATGACTCCATAACATGAAAAAAAAGAATTTGTTGGTGTTGTTATTTTCTTTAATCAATGAGTTTATTTCTTCTATAGTATCTTCAGCATCTGAGATTCTTTCTTCTATGTCTTGCATTCTGTTGGTTATATGTGTCTCTGTAGTTTCTGTTCATTTACCCAGATTTTCCTTATCCAGCCTTCCCTTGGTTTGTGTTTTCTTTATTACCTCCATTTCATTTTTCAAGTCTTGAATTGCTTCCGTTACCTTTTTGATTGCATTTTCTTGGGTATCTTTGAGAGATTTATTCGTTTCTTCTACCTTTTGATTGTCTTCTCCGTTTCTTTAAAGCAGTTTTTTTACATTCTGTTTAAGGTACTCTATTATTTTTATAATGTTATGTTTAACATCGATTTCTTCTACTTTTTCTGGAACAGAGTGTTCAGGTCTACTTGATATGTGATCCCTGTATTCTGGTATTGTCATGTTGCCTTTCAAGTTGTTGGGGGAATTCTTGCATTGACACTTGCCCATCTCTTCTGTCATATGCAGCCAGGATAGTCCTGGTGTCTTGGTTCTGTCTTTGTTGTGACTGACTCTCTGGGTAGATCTCCTCAGTGCAGTAGCAGGAACTGTTCCTTGGCCAAGGACTCATATGGATGGATCTCTTCAGCACAGGAACTGGGACTCCTGGTAGTTCAAGGACCCCACAGACAAAAGGGCGAACTTGGGGGTAGGACAGGGTCATGTGAAACAAAGAAGCCCCTGCAACAGGATCTCCAGGCAACCTCCTGGCTGGACAGGCTTGGATCAGTTTTTAACACATTATGAAGAGTCTTAAACCAATTGCATCTGGACCAGCAGAGCAAAATCTTGGAGGTCAACAACTGCCTCTCTGGCATGGTAACCCTACTGCCAACATGTGTTCATACTGTTCAACATGTGTTCAGTATCACAAGTGGCAAGGCAATTACAGGGGCCAGATTCTTTCAAACATAGTCTAAGGGAAATGTTACAAAATTTTCAATTTTATTATAAATATAATTAAAGAGCAGACTTTCCCAGACTTACGAGTAACATGTGCTAAATCAAAGGGAGGGTCTGACTATGGCATGAAAGACAAATTCATTTCTTCAGATGAAAATGCTATTTTTACTTAATACCTGCATATTAATATCATAAATCTCAAATATGATTTTTCAGTGTGTATGAAGTGGCTCTAGCTAAAAGACTCCTTTTAGCAGGAGCATATTGTTATATTTCATATGACAGCAGGCAGCGTGATAGAACGTAAGCAAATATCTGAGAAAATGCCACCACTGTACGTTGTACTGCTAATAGGAAATGTGTGTCAATTTATAACATTTTAGTATATATTTGAAAAATCATTAGTCACCAAAAATGAAGTTTCACTCTTGCTGAGGTGCCCATCTTCTCTTTCTATATGATTTCCTATCAGAAAAGTAAACAACTGATGATAGCCTTAAATAATAATAATAATAATAATAATAATAATGTATTCAGAATTCTGATACATCTTAAGTATGTATATTCTGTTCATGGATGAAATTGCAACTGTCATTTTATAGGTGCTTATCAACAAATATTTTGACTTTCTCGCCTCAATTAGCTAAACCAAAACTGTGAGATAAAATGTATGCTACATTGAATTTATGCTTAATATTTTTCATGAAAATTTCCCTAGCCAAACTTCTGGTGTTTCCTGAAGGATTTTGTAATTTCCAAAATATCATACTTTTCCTATACCTTCATTTTGTTTAGAAGTGAACTCAATTAATTTATATTTCTAATGCATTGCCTTTGTTTTTATCTCCTAAGGTTGTATGTAAAATATTTTTTGTCCTTTAAGAAAATATTTATACTGTTAAAATGATTTGAAAAATCACTAAATAGTCTTAATCTTTCTACATCTTTATGAACTTTTTTCTGAATTATGAGACCAATAATTATTGATTAGAAAAATTACAATCTTAGTGCTAACATTTTCACCTTAAGGTTTCATGGAGGTTACTCTATCATACATATCCATGTAAAATTTCACCTGTCACAAGGGTTATGAAGCTGTGACAGGCATGTATTTAGTAAGTCAATAAGTCAGGGAAAGCTTGCTTGTTTGAAGTGAAGCTTGAGCTGAGGTCTGAATGAGCAACTGGATATGGGCAAGGCAGTCTCACAAGAAAACAGCAAATGAACTGGGCTGGTAAATTTACAAAGGGACCAGCCATGATGGGATATGTGAGGAAGAGATGACAGGAGAAGTGACAGAGGACATGCTAAAAGTTCATCATTGACCACATGGTTATAGCGAAGTCATTTCTGTAGAAAAGTATTTGATCATACAAACATGACTTAACAAAATTACAAGGTCTTCATGAACAAAAAAAGTTAGAAAGAAAAGAGGGAATGACAAAAAATAAAAATAGAATGTTCTTGGAGTATTCCAAGAGACAGAAAATAACAGCCTAGACTGTCAAACTGTGTGAGAAGTATTAGATTTGAGAATCTAATTTAAGGGACAAATTATTGGCTAATATATGTAAATACATATAAAAGAGTCTTGGTTATTTTCTTGTAACAAACAACAAGGAATAGCAACATAGACATCATTTTTTGATATGCTACAAAATGAAGACATTAATTTTTTTGTTTTAACTTACTTATTTTTGTGTAGGAGTATGTGTCTACATGGGGTTACATGCCAGTGAGTACATGTGACTGAGGTGACCAGAGCTGTCAGATTCACTGGAGCTTGAGTTACAGATGATTGTGACCTGTTTGACATGGGTGCTAGGGATCAAAATGGGCTCCTCCGGAAGCACAGCAAAGGCTCTAAAGCAATAAGCTATCTCTCTAGCTCCTGAAGGAATAAATTCCTAATTCTGTCACTTGGTCGAAACTTATTGGCCTTAATCATATTTTTTAAGGCTCAGATAAAATCAGTTTCCTATCATGCCTTACTGCATGAATTCAATTTTCCCATGTTGTGCTTTGAATGACAGTACAGTAGATCTAATGACAATGGAAGCAATTTGGAATATGAATTTTAATTAGCAAGGTAAATGGGTTGGTGAGTTTTTCATCAGATTGACAGTCACATTTATCCTGGAAGAGAGAATCTCAGTTGAGAAATTGCCTCCATTTGACCTGTAGACAAGTATGTAGTCATTTCCTTGATTAATGACAGATGTGTAACCATGCAGTTCACTGCCTGTGGTGCCTCTCAGGGCCAGTAGTCCTTAGTTGCATAAAAGAGTCAGTTGAGGAAGCCATAACAGAGCAAGCCAAGTAATAGCATTCTCCCCTGGTTCTCACTTCTTTCCTGCCTCCAGGTTCCTGTCTTGAGTTCCTGCCCTGACTTCCCTTCATTATGTACTATATGCCAGAAACCACCCCCCCAAAAAAAAATCCTTCCCTCCCCAAGTTACTTGGGGTCATGGTGTTTGTCACAGCAGCAGAAAGAAAGCAAATTTAAACAATGAACACTGAAGTTGAAAATAATTTTCTACTGAGATTTTTTTACTTAAAAAAACCCACAAAATAAAACTGTTGTTTGTTTCTATTTCTTGAACTTCCACTAAAGTCTTTCCTTTTCCTATTGTTTCTGTCTAACGCACTGTCTCTTTTGAGAGCCATGGAATCCTTCAGCTCTAGAAACTCACTCAAGACACAACGTTGCAAAAGTTCATAAATGTATTCATTTTGGTCTAGTAATTTATGAATTGCTTAAGATGTTTAATTCACATTTCCTTACATGTTTAAGGTTAGTGTTGTCAACTATGTCATGATGATGGTTGCCTTAACACTAATTGACCTTGGACTATGAGGAAAATATCTAATTGCTGCAGCATTCCTACTGAAGGATTACAAATATTACATTAAAATAAATCTGACTTTATGTTTGATGTCTGCAGTATGTTCTAAGAATGCATTTTTTCAGTGTGGTTTCCTAATTTGTCTCACTCCTTGGATGATACCTAGAAATATAAAACTATGAAATATGAACAATTTGACATGCATTTTACCTTAGGTTTTTATTCTTTCTATCAACTATGAATATTGTAATAAATTAGTGAAACTGTGTCCCAAAAATATTTTTTAAAAAGAAAAAAAATAAGGATGAGTGTGCCGGTTCACACCTGTAACTCTAGCATAGTGGAATGTTGTTGCAGGAATATAGCAAGTTCAAGACCAGCCTGGCCTGCATAGTAAGATTAAATCAAAAGAAAGATGGAAAGACAAAGGAGAGAAAAGGGAGAGAGAAGAGCAAATTATTCCTAATTGTTTCCTAAGATGTTTATTTATCGCTGCTCTGTAGGTTTTGCTATAGGCCGTATTAATTTCATTCTATCATTTTAAGTATTTTAACTTCTGCTGAATGCCCTGATTCACTCCTTTGATGTATGTTTTTAGCATCAATCATTCCACAAAGTGCTTCCTAACATAGATGAAAGACAGAAATATTTCTTTTCTCTTCAAGAATTTTCTATTTTCCTGCACTAAGAGGTTAAGGAAACAGACAAATGGAACTGGTCTATACTTCCTGACCTAAGCTCCCACTAGGGAGCTTCACCCTATAGACAAGATTGATTTCTAGAATGACAACTAAAATGTAAAGTCCCTGGGCACTCAAAGAGATTCCTCAAAATAATATTCATCAGTGTGTCAATGAAAAGATGCAATAATTGTCATTACTACAATGTTTAATCCCTTAGAGGTTATAACATGCAAACACTCTTCACGCAGAAAATCCTAGAGTAGTTAAGTCATTACAAGAAACCCTAAGAATAAATGACTCAGAAGCATCCAAGAAATCTGGGTCAGGTATAATAATAATAATTCATAGTAGAATTCAAGATGAGATAAAAATTAGTTTTTTTAATTTTGTTTCTGCCCCTACCCGCCAAATTCTTAAATGAATTTTCATGTTTAAGTCATCTTCTAGAAAAGCAATATTTTTATCTAAGGTGTTTAAAAGTGAGCTAGAAGATTTTTTTTATCTCATCTCATTCACCTTTCACTGTCAGTTTCACAGTATAATGTAAGCTACTTTAAATGCTTTGAATTAAATATAAACTTGTAACCGTTACAGAGTTTTTCAATTGGTTTGTGAATGGAATAGTTTTTTTTTAATTTGTGACATAAAAGTCCACGAGACACAAGCATAAATCAGCAAAAAGTAAAAACAAAAACAAAAAAACCCAGATCAACTGTAAATAATGGCCTCTGATTTTTATCTATGTTTGCTACAGGAATCTATGATTATAATGGAAAAGAAGTGCAGTTAGTTGCTCATGGAATCATAAAAGCAAACTTTTCTCTGTGTGGTACTTAAAAATATTTCTTTGTGGTTGGTGGGGATCCTTTAATTTACCTGCTGGCTTTTAAAGAACAGTTTACTAACTGAAACTGCTACCCCCAGAAAGTAAGAACAGTTGTGCACAGTTTCCATGTTTGTTTGTGAGTAATTCCCACATTTCAAGTTTCCCACTAAGCAGTGTTCTTGGATCTTCTTAAGATGACCTCATCCTGAGCCATCCTGTGCTCCTATCATTTTCTCAAAATTGCTGCCAATAACAGAACTACAGCAGTAAGGACAGATCTGACTTCTCCTATATTTTATTGCAGTGTGTTAATACATGGCAAATAAATTCCTGCTTTTTCTTTTAAATATCCACTACCCTCCATTTTATTACTAATTAGTTATTCATCACCTTGGAAAGGAATCACCATTTATTTTAACTCCTTCAAGGTCCACTGGATCTCCTGTAAATACGGATTTCATCTGTTAACCCACTATAAAAACACACACCAAGAAGCCATAATATACATATAAACAAAGGATATGTTAGGTTAAAAACAAGTCCCTGAAAATTCATTATGAGGGAAAGAACTTTCAAAAATCACATTTAGTTTGTTTTGTTTGGCCCATCTGCTGCTTGTCACAGGGCCTGCTCCTAAGAGTGTTTTTTATGCCTGTGTTACTTTGTTGTAGAAAACTAAGTTTTCATTTGCAAGAGGTTATCAGTTAGAGATAGCTTCTGGGTTACAGATGAGGCATGTGTCTGTTTTCCTTTTTGCTCCTAGTCTGCCTCCTGCTGCAAGCACTGTGCATGCTACCACAGTCTCCGTGAATAGCCAGCAGACCTTGGACCCTTGCTGTTTTCCATCCCCTTCAGCAATTTTTCTGCTTTCTCTTAGAATTCCCTGAGACCTATAGGGTGGGATTTGAGACTCTCTCTTAGGACTGAGTGATCCAATGTCTCTCATTTTCTTCACATTGCATAGTTATGGATTTCTGTTGCCATTATGCAGGAGGAATTTTACTGAGTAAGACACTGATCTGTGCATATACCAGAATATTATTAGGGATTATTTCATTGTTATATTCCTTTAGTAGAACAATAGTATTTATCTTTCCTCTGGGTCCATGGTTTATCTAGTCTCAAGTTCTTGACCTACCGTGTCAGGAATGGATTCCATATCATGGAATAGGCCTTAAATCCAGTCAAAACTTGGTTGGTTAACTCCACGAGTTTTGTGGCAGCATTGCATGGGCGCATCTTGCAGGCCAGCTGTGGATCGAAGGGTTTATAGCTGGGCTGCTGTTTCTCTTCACCTCTGGTAGCATACAGAGTACCTTCTGGTACCAGGAATCATAGTCATTAGAGGTAAAACTTATGGGTAGGCACCAGCTTAATTTCTCCAAGTTCAAAGAATTCTGGATGTTGTTTTCAGCTATAGGTCCTCGCTATAAATTTGTCAAGAGCCACCAATAAGCCTTGGAAATAACTTGGGTTGTTTGCAGGCTTCAAGGGCCCCTTTGGCTAACAAATTAATTAGATATAACCCATTCCTGAGCTGTATTTGATGATGAGAGACAAAGTTTTTATTTTTATTTTTTATTGATTTTTATTGAGCTCTATATTTTTCTCTGATCCCCTCCCTGTCTCTTCCCTCCCCTTCAACCTTCTCCCAAGGTCTCCATGCTCCCAATTTACTCAGGAGATCTTGACTTTTTCTACTTCCCGTATAGATTAGATCCATGTATGTCTTTCTTAGGGTCCTCATTGTTGCCTAAGTTCTCTGGGATTGTGGCTTGTAGGTTAGTTTTCTTTGCTTTATGCTTGAAAACCACCTATACGTGAGTACATATGATAATTGTCTTTCTATGTCTGGGTTACCTCACTCAAAATAATGTTTGTTAGCTTCATCCATTTTCCTGCAAAATTCAAGATGTCGCTATTTTTTTCTGTTGTGTAGTACTCCATTGTGTAAATGTACCACATTTTCCATATCCATTCTTCGGTCATGGGGCATTTAGGTTGTTTCCAGTGTATGGACCTAAACAGAGAACTCTCAACACAAGAATCTAAACTGACGGAAAGACACTTAAGGAAATGTTCAACATTCTTAGTTATCAGAGAAATGCAAATCAAAACAACTCTGAGATTCCATCTTACACCTGTAAGAATGGCCAAGATCAAAAACACTGATGACAACTTATACTGGAGAAGTTGTGGGGCAGAGGGAACACTTCTGCATTACTGGTGGGAATGCAAGCTTGTACGGCCCCGTCTGATATCAGTGTGGCGATTTCTCAAAAAATTAAGAGAGACAAAGTTTTATCTTACGTTTGAGACATTTCACATAGATATGACTCATCATTCTTACTTCAAAGACCAAGGCAGGCAAGACATTTGGAAACCTGTTGGAACACTGTAAAAGTGACATGAAACTCTGGTTTTAGTCAGGCATTGACCTGTGAATCAGTTAAGCCATAAGTGTATCATGATTAATTTGCTAATGATAATCATATACTTTGGGGATGAGATTTTGCCTGAGTCTAAAAACTGAATACATCCTACTGCATTACAATATAGTACTAACTTAAATAGAGCATACAAACTTAGATATATGCTTTTGTTGAATTACACAATTATTATTTGACATGAATACATCTATTTTGTATATACTTAAAATGACATCACTAAGCTTTGTGAGCTAAACAAAATTAAGGTTTGTTTGAATGCTAAAATACCAAAGAAAAATTTTCTTATTTCAAGAAAATATTTAAAGATATGAGACAACTATTTTCTTCAAAATTTTAGAATTAACAATTAGAAATATGTGACAGCTTTGAAGCCTTGAGTAAGTTTTAAGATAAAGAATCTATGCACTGAACAGACTGTAAGAGTACTCCAATAATTCCTAAATGCTCCTCTAATCATGTCCAAAAGAAATCTGACTTACTTGTCCTGAGCACATCTTATACAAATACATGTATCATTACTATGAAATAAGTCTTTAATTTCCTTCTAACATTTTTTATGTTTTTTGAAGTGCAATAAACCAAGATTCTTTTGAAGAATACAAAACATTATGGATAGAATTTTCAAAATCCATTTTGAAGGTGAAGTTTTTCATTCCAAAAATTAACTCTTTTGATGGCTTTCTTTTCTGATAGTCTTTCTCTGTGCCTTTAAGCTACAATTAGCCTTTGAAAATTGTGTTTGCCTGGAGCTCTATAAATGCTGAACATAACTCCTTATTTAGGAAAATCTCTCATGGAGTGATATCATCCCAGTAACATTATGACCACAATGTGATTTTGGAACATCATGGCTTCTATTGCTTTCTATCAAGCTACATCAGTCGACAGATACAGAGCTATTATTGCTCTTAAAGTTTCAAAGATGCCCAAAGGGGAAAGCACTGGCAGTAAACCCAAGCCAGAAGCTTGCCTAATTGTGTATATTTGATCAACAAAAAAATAGCTCTGATGTTAGTATATGTTTTGTGTCTATGTTCAGTTATAAAACTAATGAATGATGAAAAGTGATAAAATATAAGCTGGTCAGGCAAACTATACTTGAAGTTGTACAGCAGCTGTTTCTAGTCTCAGGTAAAAGCAGCACAGATTGTTACATAGCTGGTATCAGCAGCTTGGAGAGAGAGTGATGAATTGGTTTAAAATAGCTCCAAATCTGCAACTATTTGTGGAAGAATTAACTGGTTTAAGTAATCAAGAAAACTTGAGAAAAAATTTACTCTTGCCCATTTATAAAACTTGCTGAATTCATGGTAAATATTCAGTGTTTAGTTGTGACCTGTGGATTTTACTTGCGAGTTATGACCACTGGACAGAACACCTGATGGTAGTGATACCTTCCTCTCTCTGGGTAGTTGGATGGAGACAGAGATATGAAGTAAAACAAAAATGCGAAACTATGAAGGACAAAGAAAAAATCCTGTGTTCAGAACCAAGATAACTTTGCTAGTACACTGAGTTTTCAAAGTCACAGTTCATGTGTTCCAATTTGGAAGGAATTACTGAAAAATAATCTGCTTTCAAATATAACATTGTTTAGATTTTCTAATTGCTAAATGTTCAGCAATTGCTCACTTTCATTAAGGTCACTGTGGACCAAATAGAACACATAACCAGATCACAGTCAAATGAACTAACAGATGCCAAGGTTTTCTTTTGATTTCCTTTCTTAATGCTTGTATGTAGCACAGTTGTTTGTAAAAGATTATCACCAAATCAAAAGTAAAGTAATAAGTGAGCAGAAATTCTGAACTCCCCAAATAATCATTTGCAAATAGTAATCCATATTCCATGCGTAATAATTTATGTGAAGAAAAAGGCTGGAAAGAGCAGAGGTAGAGTGATTGCCTAGTGAATATGAACTTCTGAATCCCAGCAACACACTCCCACCTTACACACACCAAGCAGACAGCAGCATGTGTGATTACTCCTAATGGAACTAATAGAACAATATGAGGAAGTTTTATGTTAAAACACATTGAACTCATAGGCGTAGGTTAAATACATGACAGCTACACAGAAGTAAGAAGACAAATTTTTGTCACGAATTTAAAGTTGACATAATAATTTAACAACTCCAACTATGGCTTCAAATAACAAAATAGAAGTAGTGTTTATTGTACAAAAAATATGACAAATACTGAAATCAGGAATGAAAGGAGAAAGAACATAGGAATATAAAAAGGAGACAAAATACCTCATCTTAGATTGAATGGGATTACTAATTTCCAGATCAGATTTATTCCATAAATTCAGTCTTTAATTCGTCATTTATTCATAAGTACACATGCTAGATACTGGTATATATATATATATATATATATATATATATATATATATATGCACACACACACACACACACACACATATATATATATATATATATATATATATATATACACCAGGGAGATCACAGAATATTTATATTGTATATGACTTACTTGTCTTGATAGTACAATAAAAAATTTGACAAAGGCAACTTCAGGAATATATTGACTCACAGTTGGAGGAGACATACAGTTCATTGTGGAGAGAGCAGTGTGAAACACCTGAATACGTTGCATTCAGAGTTAGGAATTTTGAAGTAATGAATGCTTGTCCTAGCATTGCTTACTACATTTTATTCATTCTGAAACTCTAACCAATGGGGCCATCAGTTCTAGCATGTATCTTACCAACTCAATTAAGCTAACCTAGAAAATATCACATAGACATGATGATGAGTTTGTTGCCACTGTGAATCTAAATACCATCAAATTGACAGTAGAGATAAAACATTGCACATCATCAGCAGAGGAAGACAGGTAACAAATAAAGCATTGACTACTACAACAATGAGAAGAACTTAGTCCATTTGTGCGATACAGAATACATAAAGTGGGGTATTTTTATAATCAATGACTACTATAACAATGAGGCACTTAATTCATTTGTGCTGGACAAAATATATCAGGCAGGGTATTTTTATGGATAATGACTTTATTACTCGTTGTTCCTAAAGCTAGAAATCCAAGCTCAAGTTGTGTGCACATATGGCTTCTGCTAAAGGATGATGCCATGTCCAGGACAATGAGGTGTAACATGAGTAAGAAAAAATCAGAGACAGATATTGGGGTTCAACCTGAAGACCAGAAAAGCAAAGCAACCAGCCACTGGCTCTTACATTGACCTCAGTCTGAAAACGGTGATCCTGCCTCCGGGAAACCTCAGAATGAGGCTGAGACTGAGAGCTGTCTCCTCTGGTTTTTTTTTTTTTTTTAGTAAATTTTATTAAATTATAAAAGTTTCCATTTCCACCCCCCCCCTCCCAACACCCTCCTGTCGGTAACTGCTAGCACCCTTGGGGACCAAATAAATGCTTCGCACAGCTGCTTCCCAGTTTTCACTGAAAAGACAGAAAGAGTTCGGATAGCTGTCCTCTTAAACATAATGTAAAATAGTCATGTTCACTTAAAAGGCAGTGGTGTCTGAAATAGAACTGGAGAAGACGGTTTCAGGAGCAGTAGGAGACTGCAGCTCTGATAGTCATTCATTTCACATGTCCTTTAGTTATAAATCGGATTCTCTGAATGTGGCTGGCCCGGAGCCTTTCTGAAAAGCCATTGACAATGACACTGGGACCTGTTTCCTCTGCATATACTGGATTTTTGGGATGCAGTCTGTTCGGATACTCACCTTCCTGGACCTGGAGGGAGGGGGGAGGAACTTGAACTTCCCACAGAGCAGGAAACCCTGACTGCTCTTAGGGATGGAGAGGGAGGAGGCTAGGGAGTGGGGGGGAGTGGGAGGGTGTTGGGAGGAGGGGCGGAAATGGAAACTTTTATAATTTAATAAACTTAGAAAAAAAATACCATGAAAACATGTGTGCCTTCTTTAATAATGTTACATTATGTGTATAACTGTAGGAAATTAGGCTAAAAGATTAAGCCACAAGCACTAAGAATAAAGGCAGAAAGGACAGAGAAAATTTATCAAAACAGTAAATAAAATTGCTCATAGAGTTATTTTATTGTTAGTTCATGAATAAGATCAATCAATGAAATGATTTCTAATGATATTTTTCTACACTCATAGATAACTGCCTTGACTGGTTTTCATCAGAGAGACTTCCTCAGGCAGCAGAAGGGAATAGATGCAAAGACCCACAACGAGATATTATGCACAAAGTGTCTAAACTTGAGGTCTCCATAGGTCCCTCCTTCAGAACTCCAGGAAAAGAAGTGGATGAAATGCTGCAGAAGTGAGAGGAGAACATGGCCCACCAAATAATCTTAGCAGGGCTCACAGAAGCTGAAACATAAAGCATGGGGCCTGCATGGGTCTGCTGCAGGTCCTCTGCATACATGTTATAACTATTAGCTTGGTGGTTTTGTGGGACTCGCAACAGTGGAACCAGATGTTTCTCTGACTTGCCTGCTATTGGTACTCTTCTCCCCTACGAGGCTGCCTTATTCAGCCTTTTTGTGAGGACATTTTGCCATGTCTTATTGTATCTTGTTTTGTTCTACTTGTCTGTCTCTTGGATACCTTTTCTTTTCTGAAGGAAAATGGAGAGGGAGTGTGTCTGGGGGAGAGAGAAGGTCGGGGGTATCTGGCAGGGGTGGTAGGCATATATTGTATGAGAGAAGAATCTATTTTCAACTTAAATAAGAAGAAATATAAAACTAGGAAGACATTAGGAAAATAGCTCAGTCAGTAGAGAGTTTGATATGTAAACATGAAATCCTGAGTTTAACTGCCAAGCACTCAAGGAAAGGCTAGGGAAGGCAGAGATATGTTGGTGGCTGGGATTCCTGGCCAGGCAGTGAACTAAGCATGTTTTTTTATTATGTAAGAGGAGTAACACAAAGTCACGAAAACAATATGTTTTTAATAATGAAAAACTTGATATCCAGTGCATAGTCACCAACCAATCTAAGACCAAATTACATAAATCTAAAAGGAAAAAGTCAAAGTAAAACCAGACCACTATCACCACCACCACCACCAACAATAGCAGCAGCAATACCACCACCATCAACAACAGCAACCCACACTAGATATCAGAAGTACTGAAAATGATACTAATAGATAATACAATTAGTTTGAAACACTCAAAAGTAAAATAGTAGTGTAAGATATTTTGACTAGATAATTAGAATTTAGAAGTCAAATAAACCCTGGGCATGGTGATGCATACCACATATATCATGATAGGTAACATAAAACGCCCAGAAATCTGAAGAGAATTTGAACTGAGACCCAGCCTAAGATACAATGCAGAGACAATGCTACAAAACGCAGGTGAAGTCAAATCAAATACAAATCAATTAACTTAACTAAACCAAGTGACACAAGTTTAGAGTATAGAAATTGAAGGAGGAAGACTACAGATACAAGCACTTTTGGCCAAGCACATTTTTTTTCCCAACAACCACAATTAAAAAAACATCAACAGCAACAACTAGAAAATCAGATAATAACTGAGGTTCTCACACAGATTCTAGGAAAAATATTCTTCAGGTAGAAAACGGGTTAAAATATGGTAGTATATGAATAGCAGAAAAATAAATTGTTAAAGAGTATAGAAAATATTAGGAAGCTGGAGAGATGGCTCGATGGTTAAGAGCACATACTGTTCTTCCAGATGACCTGACTTTGCCAGTTGAGATAGTTCACATAGCCTATAATTCTAGCTTCACTATCTCTGCCCTTCATGGACACCTGCACTGATGTGAACATACACACACTTTTATACTTAAATAAAAATAAAGGAGTAAGTCTTAAAAGCATGTATTAAGCATTAAACAATTCACACATTTATTTCAAGTAAAATGAGGATCCATGTTATTGATAACATGAAAGTTGGTGGTATAGATTTGAAATTATGATATTTTTAAGGAAGTATATGCACAGTATATGCACAAGAATGCATTCAAATCAAAATTAGAGGATACATGTTGTAGTATAGAGTGTAACCACTGAAATCATTGAAACATAGAAAGTAACACATTGCTAAGACATTGGATAATGTAGTAATATATAAAGATAAAAATGGGACACAGGAATAAATGTTAAAATGAAATGAGCTCCAATATATATTTATATTTTATTAAAATATAGTGACAGAATTTATTAAGTCAGATAAATAAAAATATGCTAATTTTACTTAAAAGGGATACATTTGAAATATAAAAATAGATCTATAAAGAATGGCATTGTGAGAATCTCAAAATGTGCCAATTATACAGGGGAGGCGCTGCAAAACAAAAATCACAAAAATAGAAAAAAATGACCTTAAGGAATCATCAGAGAAAATCAATATAAGCAGCTAATAAAAATATCAAATTAACTCTCAAAATGTAAAAGAAAGTAATAAAATAAATGAGAAAAATAAAAGCAATCAAAATAATGTAATATTTATATATTATTTTTCAGAGACAGAGAAAAAGAGGAAGAAAGAGAGAGGGAGATAGAAAAAAGAGAGAGGAAAAGACAGAATATAGGGGTGAAGAAGGCACAAATGAACACTTCAAATAGAACAAGTATTATTGTTGGAATCTGTTGTTTTCCTGGGTACACAGATCTGAAATAGTTACAGAAAATGACATTAATTAATCACTACGTGGTCAATAGCATATACATATTTCTAACTAGCTCTTATAGCTTAAATAATCCATTTCTGTTAATTTATGCATCACTATGATTTCATGGCCCAATGGCCAGAAACACCTGTCTCCTGCCATGGTTATATGGCTTCTCTCTGACTCCACCTTCTTTCTCCCAGAGTTCAGTTTAGTTTTTCCTCCTGCTATAGGCCCAAAGCTGCTTCTTTATTAATCAGTGGTAATCATAGCATGCAGAGGAGAATCCCACCTCAAAGGGATATTATTGAAAAAATTTATGGAACAATGTAAAGTTGTTTAATTTCCCTTTTTAATAATATCCCTTCGACTCAATAAAAACTTCTAAACAAAATGGATTAATTTGTGAAAAATTAATTTGCAAATTTGATACAAATGGCTTAGAAATTTGAATATGCTTAATTATATAAATTTATCATTGGAAATACTAAGCAACTGTCATGAGCACACATAAATTCTCCATGTACTCAAGGGAGACTGAAGAGTAGAATTACATTTGATTTTTTGTGACTATGAAGAACTTCTAGAACTGCCACTCTTAATAAACCATACATTATCTTGAAATCAACATGGCATATCATTATCAAAATAATCTTACAGGATAAACTTGTCAAAGAAAGACGTACAAGAACCCAAAACACATTATTAAAGAGTCAAATATAGCAATGTGTATTTTGGCTTTTACTACAGGAAATAAAAGTTGTTCAGCCATAGAAAATCAATTATCATTTCAGTACATGAACAGAATAACAAAAATAAAAAGCATGCCTCAACTAAAGCTATGAAAATAAAAGCTAAAGTGAAGACTCACACACTCTTAAACAATGCCTAAACATCTTTTACAAGCTAGAAATCAGAAGACATACTTTAAAACATGTACCTATGGGAAACCAGAGCTGGGCACCAGACTTTTGGTGCTGCTAGGGACAAAGAAAGGCTGGCTGTCACAATGATCTGTAATTAGTCACACAGCTGAACAAAAGATTAAACGTGTTTGAATTTGTCAGAGGAAACAGCGTAGTACCCTAATAGTGTTGTACTGCACATGCAGAAACCTTATAAACTTTAGATAAATTATTAACTAAACAAATCTACTTTAAAGGGTCTCTTTTTTCCAAGGAAGAGTTTTTTTTTTTAAAAAATTCATACATGACTACAATGAAATTTTATGTCTGCCTCCTCAGTGTTCCCCAACTCTTTCTATATCCTCCCATCATGCCTTCCTTTTAGCTTCATGTCTTTTTAATTTGTTTCATAACCCAGTAAGCCTAGCCAGTTCTCAGATGTACATAGAAGTAGGACCATCTGCTGAAGCATGAGTAAACTATCAGTGGTAACATCCTCAAAAAGGTTGTTTCTCCTTCCTCTAGCAACTATCTACTACTGTAGTGCCTCAGTAAGTGATGAAGGCTGGTTCATCTACTCAATCCATGCCACAATTTTGACCATCTTTTTCTTGCAAAGGTAAATATGAGCTAGTATGAGCTCATGTGTGTGAGATGTTAATTCACACATTGCACTCAAATTTTTATTCAATAATTAGTCTTTGGAGTGTGGCATTGTTCACCCATGCAAGGTAATTGTATTGGAAGTGAATTTTAATATTATTTTGAAATTATCAATGAGTAAATTTTTAAAAACTCAATTATTTTGGCTAACCCCCACTCACTCTTCTCTCCTTGTCCTTGTCTCCATCCCCTCTAAATTCTTTAGTTTTGTATGTTTCCCCTCTTCTTTCATTTTATGTGTATTGTACTATCCCTCCAGGTAATTTTAGAAGTTGAGTTGTGAGATAATAGATTTCCCTGTGTCTTTCACAAACCCTTCCTGTGAGTTATCCCTACCCTTCACATCAGGTTTCTCCCATGATCCCATGCCTTTCCCCATTCAGGCATTTCTAGTGCCAATATTTTACCTATGATTTGCTATCCCTTCTCCCTCAACATTTGCCCCACAAAATAAGAACTCTTTCCAGTTTCTCAGTTTCTACTAAGGCAACAAGTAAAACACCAAAATGAAAAGATTTTAGGCTATGATCCATATACAAAAGAAAATATAAGACATTTATCTTTCTGTGCCTGACATGGCTCATTCAATATAGTTTTTTTTCCAGTTCTACCTCTTTATATAAATATTTCAGTATGTCTTACATGTAAGTAATACTCAATTGAGTATAAATACCCATGTGTTAACTACCAGCTTTTAATAGGTATTTAAGTGAACATGGATGTGCAAATATCTCTGTAGTAGGAAAGGCAATCCATTGGGTATATGGCTAGGAGTGATACTGCTATGCTATATAGCAGTTCTTTTTCTTCTGTTCTGATAAACCTCCAGGTTGATTTTTTAAAAATTGTTTGACTAGGCTATACACTCTAACTATCAGTGTATTAAAATTCACTATTCAGAGTGATCAGTCAGCCAGATGGACACCCCAACTTTTAGGCCCTCAGTACTGATCAACCCCCCATACCTGACTCAGCTTCTCTAGCCATCCAACAGGCAAACTTCATGCAGTAGGCTGCTCCCAATGCCCCACCCCAATTGATTTGACCTTGTAAACTATAAGGCTCACTCTACCCCCCCAAACCACCTATCCCCTGCCACCTCAGAGGAACTCTGAATAATAGACTGAAACTGCATACAGTGAACCAAGAGATGGGCCAAGAGAGACCACAGCAATTCCCAAGGACACAGAAAATGACTGCACAGAGTAGACAAAGATAAACTTCCTAAGACATAGACAGGAACTGCAAGAGTTAGACGAAGGGGCAAAGACACTGCTGGCATTAATTGGAGAAGGAGATGGGTAGGCACCAATGCAAAAATTCAGTCAACAACCTAAAAAGAAACAAAGAAACATGGTAACACCAGAATACAATGGTCATACAACAGGAAGATCTGATCAAACTAACCCAAAAGAAGCAGAGGAATATGGTCTTAAACATAACTTTATGAAGATGAAAGAGACCCGTAAGGAGGAAATAAAAAATTCTCATAAAGAAATGGAGGAAAAGAAAAACAAAAAAATGGAAGAACTCAATAAATCTTTTAAACTCAAGAAAACCAAGACCAGGAAAAAAAAAAAAACAAAAAAAAAAAAAAACAAGTTCAGGAAACAGTTCAAGATTTGAAAACTGAAATAGAGGTGATAAAGAAAACAGAAACTGAGGGAATTCAGGAAATGGAAAATCTGGGTAAACAATCAAGAACTGATGCAAACATAACAAACAGAATAAAAGAGATAGGAGAGAGAATCTCAAATGCTGAAGATACTACAGAAGAAATAGACCCATCAATTAAAGAACATGATAAATCCAACAAATTCTTAACTCAAAACATCCCGGAAATCTAGGACACTGAGAAAAGATCAAACCTAAGAACAATAGAAGTAGAAGGAGAAAAACTCCAGTTCAAAAGGCACAGAAAATATATTCATCAAAATCATAGAAGAAAATTTTCCCAACACAAAAAGAGGATATGCCTATGAAGTTACAAGAAGCTTACAGAACACCAAATAAACTGGACCAAAAGAAAACAATGTCCCCCCACCATATAACAATCAAAACACAAAACATGGAGAATTAAAAAAGGATATTAGGAGCTACGAAGGAAAAAAGCCAAGTAACATATAAAGGCAGACTTAACAGAATTGCACCTAACTTCTCAAAGGAAACCATGAAAGCCAGAAGGTCCTGGGCAGATGTGTTGCAGACACTAAGAGATCAGAGATGCAAGCACAGACTACTATACTCAGCAAAGCTTTGAATCATCATCAATAGACAAAACAAAGTATTTCATAACAAAACCAAATTTAATCCATACCTATTCACAAGCTGAGTCTTACAAAAAGTGTTAGAAGGAAAAATCCAACCTAAGAAAGCTAACTGCACCCCAAAAAGCCACAGGCAACAGATAACCTCAAACCAACAAATCCCAAAGATGGGAAATACACAAAAATATCACCAAAAAATAACAGGAATTCACAATCACTGATCATTAATATCTTTTAATATCAATGGACAGAATTCACCTATAAAAAGACACAGGCTAACAGGATGGATAGAAAAGCAGGATCCATCCTTTTGCTGTATACAAGAAACCAACCTCAACCTCTAAGACAGTCATTACCTCAGAGTACAGGGATGGGAAAAGATTTTTCAATCAAATGGACCTAAGAAACAAGTAGGTGTAGCTATCCTAAAATCTTACAAAATAGACTTCAAATGAAAATTAATCAGAAGAGATGGAAAAGGACATTTCATACTCATCACAGGAAAAATCCATCAAAATGAGGTCACAGTCCTGAACATTTATGCCCCAAATAAAAGAGCACCAACATATGTAAAAGAAACATTCCGAAAGCTTAAATTGCACATCAAACCCAAAACACTTATAGTCCCCAGATGTGGTAAACCACACAGAAACTAAATAGAGAAATAAGAGAACAAACAGAAGTCATGACTTAAATGGATTTAACAGATATCTATAGAACATTTCAGCCCAACACAAAAGAGCATACCTTCTTCTCAGCAATTCATGGAACCTTTTTTAAAATTGACAACATTCTTGGTAACAAAGCAAACGTCAACAGATACAAAAAAACGGATAATCTCCTGTATCTTATTGGATCACCATGGTTCAAAGCTAGAATTCAACAACACTAATTGCAGAAAGCCTACAAACTCATGGAAACTGAACAGTGCTTAATTAAATCACCTTTGGGTTCAGGAAGAAATAAAGAAAGAAATTAAAGACTTCCTAGAACTCACCAAAAATGAAGGCACAGTATAACCAAACCTATGGGACACTATGAAAGCAGTGATATGAGGAAAGTTCATAGCACTAAGTGCCTACATAAAGAAAGTGGAAAAACTCACACCAGCAATTTGACAGAACACCTGAAAGCTCTAGAAAAAGAAGCAGACTCACTCAGGAGGAATAGACAACAGAAAATACTCAAACTGAGGGCCGAAATGAGTAAAATAGAAATAAGGAAAACAATTCAAAGAATCAATGAAAGAAAAAGCAAGTTCTTTGAGAAATTCAACAAGATAGACAAACCTTTATCCAAACTAATCAAAAGGCAAAGACAGTACATCCAAATTAACAAAATAAGATATGAAAAGGGGGACATAACAACAGACACTGAAGAGATCTAGCTAACCATTAGATCATATGACAAAAACCTGTACTCCATAAAATTGGAAAATGTAAAAGAAATGGGCAATTTTCTGGATAGGTATCACATACCAAAATTAAATCAAGGTGAAAAATTTAAATAGACCTATAACCTACAAAGAAATAGAAGCTGTCCTCAAAAGTTTCCCATCCAAAATAAGTCAAGGATCTTATGGTTTTAGTGCAGAATTCTACCAGAACTTCAAAGAACAGCTAATGCCTATACTCCTTAAATTGTTCCACATAATAGAAGCAGAAGGAACATTGCCAAACTCTTTTTATAAGGCTAGTTACCCTGATACTGAAACCACACAAAGACTCAACCAAGAAAGAGGATTATAGAGCAGTCTCTCTCATGAACATTGATGCAAAAATACTTAATAAAATACCTGCAACTGAATTGAAATTGAATTGAATTGAAAAAAGAACACATCAAAAATCATCCACCATGATCTAGCTGGCCTCATCCCAGAGACGTAGGTTTGGTTTAACATATGAAAATCTATCAATGTAATCCACTATATAAATAAACTGAAAGAAAAATCATACGATTATCTCATTAATTTCTGAAAAAGAATTTTACAAAATCCAATATCCCTTCTTGGTAAAGGTCTTGGAGAGATCAGGCATACAAGGAATATATCTAAAAATAATAAAAGTAATATGTAGCAAGATGACAGCCAACTTTGAATTAAATGAAGAGAAACTCAAAGAGATTCCACTAAAATCAGGAACAAGACAGGGTTGTTCACTGTCTCCATATCTGTTTAACATAGTTCTTGAAATTCTAGTTAGAGCAATAAGACAACAGAAAGAGGCCAAGGGCTACAAATTAGAAAGGAAGAAGTCAAACTTTCTCTATTTGTATGTTATATGATAGTATGCATAAGTGACCCCAAAAATCTACCAGGGTTGTTGATCTTATTTCCTTTGCTATTTGAGTTATTCAAAAAGTACTTAGCTGTGCTTTTAAAATAAATTGTGCTCCTCCTTTCTCCTGTTTTACTTTCATAATATTTTTGAAATCATTGGTCCATTTGAAGTTGTTGTTTGCACACTGAGATATGAAATCCAGTTTTCCCAGCATTGTTTGTTGAAGATACTTTGTGATTTTCCCCAATGTATCTTTACCATCTTTGTCAAAAATCATATAGCTGCAACTGCATGAACATATACCTGGTGTATTGATTCTCTTCCTTTGATCAATGTGTTTGTTTTTGTGCCATTTCATCCCGTTGTTATTACTATGACTCACTGGTATAATATGAAATCAAGTATGGTAATACTTCCAGCAGTGCCCTTCTTCGGCAGGATTTCTTTAAATAACCTTTGTCTTCATAAATTAATGAATTTGAATAGCATGGGAATTTAGATAAGAATAATTTTGAGTCTATAGGTAGCTTTTCATGGGATAGTTATTTTCACAGTATCAATTCTTCTGATATATGAACATGGTATAACTTTCCATCCTCTAGTGTCTTATTAATGTCTTTGGTGTCTTAAAATTTTCATTGTAGAGGTTTTTCATTTCATTGGGTAGTATTAGTCCCAAGTGTTTGGTATGTGTCAGAGCAGTAATAGAAAACAGGATCAGTTCTCTTTGTCATTGGATAATAAGAAGAGGACTAATAATGCTGAGCCAACTTTTTAAAAATTAATCACCACTCCTAAGAGTTTTGAGTCTTTATGGAGTCTATTTTTTTGAAAGTAATTTTATTAAATTATAAAAGTTTCCACTTCCTCCCCCCCTCCCACCACCCTCCCACTCCCCCCACTCCCTCTTCTCCTCCCTCTCCATCCCTAAAAGCAGTCAGGGTTTCCTGCCCTGTGGGAAGTTCAAGTTCTTCCCCCCTCCAGCCAGGTTCAGGAAGGGGAGTGTCCAGACAGACTGGATCCACAAAATCCAGGATATGCAGAGGAAACAAGTCCCAGTGTCATTGTCAATGGCTTTTCAGAAAGACTCCGGGCCAATCACAATCAGAGAATCCGGCCGCATTCAGAGAATCTGGTTGGATCCTGCGTCCTCGTTCAGTCCCAGTCCAACTGGCCTTGGTAAACTCTCATTAGATCAGTCCCCTTGTATCAGTGGGTGATCGCATCCCTCGCAGTCCTTATTTCCTTTTTCATTTTCTTCGTCCTTCTGCTCCTCATTTGGACCTTGCGGGACTCAGTCTGGTGCTCCAATGTGAGTCTCCATCTGTATCGACATCCATCATCGGATGAAGGTTCTCTCTGGTCTTGCCTTCTTTGCTCACATTCTCTTTCCTTCTGCTTCTCGTTTGGACCTAGGGAGTTAAGTCCAGTGTTCCAATGTGGGTCTCTGTCTCAATCTCCATCCATCAATTGGTGAAGGTTCCCTCTGGTCTTGCCTTCTTTGCTCACGTTCTCTTTCCTTCTGCTTCTCGTTTGGACCTAGGGAGTTAAGTCCAGTGTTCCAATGTGGGTCTCTGTCTCTATTCCATCCATCGTCAGATGAAGGTTCTATGGTGATAAGCAAAATATTTATCAGTATGGCTATGGGCCTAGGCCGTTTCAGGCACCCTCTCTTCTGTCCAGAGAACAATCTGGGGATCTCTCCTTGGACCCGGGATCCCATTTATAATTAAGACTCCTGTAAACCCTAAAATGACTCCCTTAGTTGAAATATATTCTTCCCTGATCCCATATCCATCCTTCCCCCCCATCCCAGTCCACCTAGCTTTCCCCATTCCTCCCCTACTCCCTTCTTTCTAACCCTCTCCCCTTCCAACAACCCTCCCACCACCCTCCATGCACCCGAGGTTACCTGGGACTCTTGTCTATTTCCGATCTCCAGGAGGATAGCTACATGATTTTCATCAGGTTCACCTTCTTATATAGCTTCTCTAGGATCACGAACAATAGGCTCAAAGATCTTTAATTATGGTTAGAATCCACTTATGAGTGAATACATACCATATTCCTCTTTTTGGGTCTGGCTTACCTCACTCAGTAAAGCGTTTTCTATTTCCATCCATTTGCTATTACAAATAGTGCTGCTATGAACATAGTTGAACAAATGCTTTTGTAGTATGTTAGGGAATCTCTAAGGGTATATTCCCAAGAGTGGAATTGCTGGGTCCTGAGGGAGGTTGACTCCCAGTTTCCTGAGAAACCGCCACACTGATTTCCACAGTGGCTGCACAAGTTTGCATTCCCACCAACAATGGATGAGTGTTCCCCTCATTCCACATCCTCTCCAGCATAGGCTACCATTGGTGTTTTTGAGTTTGGCTATTCTGACAGGTGTAAGATGGTATCTCAAATTTGTTTTGATTTGCATTTCCCTGATCGCTAAGGAGGTTGAGCATGACCTTAAAGGCCTTTTGGCCATTCGAAGTTCATCTGTTGCAAATTCTCTGTTCAGTTCAGTACCCCATTTTTTAATTGGGTTAATTAGAGTTTTAGTGTCTAGTTTCTTGAGTTCTTTGTATGTTATGGAGATCAGACCTTTGTCTGATGAGGGGTTGGTGAAGATCTTCTCCCAGTAGGACGGTAGCCTTTTTGTGTTACTGACAGTGTCCTTTGCTTTGCAGAAGCTTCTCAGTTTCAGTAGGTCCCATTTATTCATTGTTTCTCTTATTGTCTGTGCTCCTGGGGTTCTACTTAGGAAGTGGTCTCCTGTGCCTATATCTTGTAGACTACTTCCCACTTTCTCTTCTACCAGGTTCAAAGTGGTTGGATTAATGTTGATGTCTTTAATCCATTTGGACCTGAGTTTTGTGCATGGTGATAGATATGGATCTATTTTCATTCTTCTACAGGTTGACATCCAGTTATGCCAGCACCATTTGTTAAAGATGCTTTCTTCTTCCATTGTATACCTTTAGCTCCCTTGTCAAATATCAGGTGTTCATACGTTTAAGATACAACCAAGAAAGAGAATTACAGACCAATCTCACTCATGAACATTGACGCTAAAATACTCAATAAAATACTGGCAAACCGAATCCAAGAATACACTAGAAAAATTATCGATTATGATCAAGTGGGCTTCATCCCGGAGATGCAGGGCTGGTTCAACAGACGCAAATCCATCATATAAATATAAATATAAATGTAATTCATCATATAAATAAACTGAAAGAAAAAAAAACCATATGATCATTTCTATGGATGCTGAAAAAGCATTTGACAAAATTCAACACCCCTTTATGATAAAGGTGTTTGAGAGATTGGGTATACGAGCATCATACCTAAATATAATAAAAGCAATATATAGTAAGCCGACAGCTATCATCAAATTGAACGGAGAGAAACTCAAAGCCATTCCACTAAAATCAGGAACACGACAAGGCTGTCCATTTTCTCCATACCTCTTCAACATAGTGCTTGAAGTTCTAGCAATAGCAATAAGACAACATAAAGGGATCAAGGGGATTCGAATTGGAAAGGATGAAGTTAAACTTTCATTTTTGCAGACGATATGATAGTGTACATAAGCAACTCCAAAAACTCTACCAAAGAACTCCTACAGTTGATAAACACCTTTAGTAATGTGGCAGGATACAAGATCAACTCCAAAAAATCGGTTGCCCTCCTATACACAAAGGATAAAGAAGCAGAGAGGGAAATCAGAGAAACATCACCTTTCATGATAGCCACAAATAGCAGAAAATGTCTTGGAATAACTCTAACCAAGGAAGTGAAAGACCTATTTGACAAGAACTTTAAGTCCTTGAAGAAAGAAATTGAGGAGGATACCAGAAAATGGAAGGACCTCCCCTGCTCTTGGATTGGGAGAATCAACATAGTAAAAATGGCAATTCTACTGTAAGGCCCGCCTTTTCTGTGGATACCCACACCCGATCCAGGCGCGTGCTTTCCCGAACTCGGGCCCACGAGAATGGATGACTGTCCTGAGGATTTGAACAGACACACACAAAAGAGACCTTGCTCACTTACCAAAGAGTAAATGGCAACTTTATTAAACTCAAGTTGGGTATTTATACCAGTGGGCAAGGGAGTTCAAAAGGGCAAGGCCTCCTCCCATCAGGAGCAGGAGAAGGAGGTTACAGGTGCCCGGTGCCTCAGGCAGATTCAGCTGGGAGGGGCCAGGCGTGTGGGGCCCACTGCTAGAACCTTGATTACAGGTGGAATCACCATAACAAAGAGAGCCAAATTCTTCCTAAGCTATCCCCTCAAGCCAGTGCTAGTGCAGAATCTCCAGGGAGCCAGAGGTCAAATGGCCCTGCGAATCACCAGGAAGTAGGGGAAAGACCTGTGTACCTACAAGTCTCCCTTTAAGTATATATATTAAATATGATGACAGAAACCTGTCTTAGGCATCACCGGGAATCAGATCAAATCCGGATCCATCGTCAGGATGACGCCTCAGGTCCAGACGTATCCCATGTCTTAGATTGGAAAAGCCTGCCCAGTGATCTAGACCCGTCTCTGGTTAAAGCCATCCTCCAACACGTTCAGCCGGTTTTATGCTGAAAGATACTCCAAGGCGAACGACTACTAGGGCCAGGCCGTGGCGGACCTGAAGCCATTGGCCAGGTGAAGATGCTCCAGCGTACGTACACATAAGCATTCCTGGAAGAGACAGTGCTTGCACAATATCTGAAACGTTTGCTCACAATAAAGCCCCTTGAGTAGGGCTACAGCAACGGCAAATGGGACCCCTGGTATGACTAGTCAAACTAAATTAGAGCCAATTAGCAATTTTGTATTTTGGGGTCCGAGAAAAAGCAGCAAAATCTTAACCTGCAACCAGCAGAGGTCAAAATCCACACCCAGTTGTAAAGATTAACTACAGCGTCCAATTGTGAATTTAAATTACTTTGAATAGTTATGGTAATTCTGTCTATCTGGCAAGGTTTTAGCCTTGAGCACCCAACACTGCAAACAGGGCAGGGGAGGTAGCTGTTTTCCCCTCAGGGGGTCAAGCAGCCTTGGCTGAAATGGGAGATCAAGGCAGAGCAAGACAGAAGCCTGGGAAAGGGGTAAAATCAGGCGCTGGATCATCTCTCAGGAATCTGCCAACTCCGCCGCCGCCTCCGCCGCCGTGTCCGTGGTATCTCTTGATCTTACCTCGTCCTCAGGTCTCTGAGTAGAGGAATCCACGGTCCGCACCAGTTGCTCAGGGATGGGGTGCTTTGCATCCTGTGGAAACACACAAACCACTCCTCTTCCTCAAATCAAAACCCGGTCTGGATCACGTACATTACTACATGACCTGGACCATGTCAGACGTTAGCTGAGGCTAATCCTGCCTGCGTGCATTGAAACTGGCTCCCCTCGTCGTTTTTTGGGAGCGATGTGCTTAGCTGTTTAGGATCTAAACTACAACCAAGCAGGCCTTGGACATACAGAGATCTGTAGGTCTCCATCTCCAAGGAGCAAATTCTATTGGCCTGTGCCACTGCAACCGGCCTAAATATTGGGCTGAATTAACCAACCTCAAAACATCAATTTTTTATTGGCCTGCACAATTGCAGCAGGTCTATGAACTGGGCTGAATGGCCAGCCCCAAAACATCTTTTAGAATCAGTTCCGCCTGGAACTTTACCAGGGGCAGAAAATAATTATCTGATCCAGTACATGAGCACTTACATAACTGGACAGAATTATAAAAATTGTTACCTTTATGGGGGCACATTGCCTCCCGCCAACATTTATAGAAATAATTAATAGAATCGACATATCTGGCTATAGATACGGAAATCTTTGTCAGTCATCAATCCATATAAAAATATAAGGACTCCATAAATTAGTTCTCCAAGGAGCATTTAATCAAATAAAAATATATGCAACAAACCTAAATTGAAAACTCTCAATAGACAACCTTAAAATGACTGAAAGACATTTAAAAAAATCCTCAAATATAACATCTTTAATCATTGGAGAAGTGTGAATCAAAATAACTCTTGACTCTATCTTATCTCTATAACATGATTAAGATCAAATACTGCTCATAACTTATACTTAAGAGAAACTCCTCCACCATTGGTGGAAATGCAAACTGGCACAGTTTGGATTTTTAGAAAATTGGGCAACAAACCATCTCAAGATTTAGCTAACCTCTTTTGGGTCTGTATAACCTTTGAATCTATTACAGTTTCTAACTTAAAACTGCTGAAGCTGCGCTGCACAGCGGGGGGCGGGACACAGACCCGCTCTGCTCCTTTGTACCACCAAGGCCTGGCTATTGTGACTTTTTGTGGGCTGCCTCTGTTGTCCAGGCAAGCCCTCCAAGCCAGCTCAGGTGCTGGAACAGCCCGCCAATAAGCCGCAGGCCCCGTGGAAAGGCCGGGTGCCGCACCCAGTGTTGCCCTGAGCCAGGTTCCTGCGGCCCGCCGCTCACTGGCTGCCTTGGGCGAGGGAGCCGTGCGACTGCCTTTTGCTTCGCCTTTTGCAACTGCCTTTCTGCGTCTGGTCAGCGTGGCCGTGCCTCCCGGACGAGTCTGCACCCTCAGCTGAGTGTACTGGCACACCGCTGCGTTTTTACCCTCCCTGGCCTGCCTGTAATGGCCCCGCCGGCCGCCTGTGCTCCTCCCCGCACCAACCAGCAGCCTGTTTCTCTGTTTTTAAGTGTACCTTGCAGCACCTCAGCCACAGTGAGGGGCCGAGTACAGTCCTGTGACCTGCATTCAAACGTGCATGGGAGCTTTCTAGTCTCTCTGAAAGACAAGCTCTGTGAAGTTGTTCTTTGTTACTCAAAAACTCTTAATAGAACTTACAAATATATCTTTAATCCTCTCTCAGCCTGAGGCCCGTACCTTATGGGCCCTCAGCTATTTACTTTGCTAGTCACCAGTTACATTGGCCCTGTTGCCTTGGGAACGGACTCCCACTGGGAGCTAACTGCGCCCAGCCTGTGCTCTTTGGTAAAAATTAAAGTTCCCTGTATGTGAGAGCCAGGGACTGAGTTTTAAATTAGTCTAAGCAGTCTCTAGTGCAGTGTCATTTAATCCTGGTGCCTAGTCTCTTTAAGAAATTTAGCAGCTGATTTGCCCACTGGCCTTCAGCTCCGGATCAGACTTTTCGGCACCCATACTTCACATCAAGCTCATTCACCCCCTTATCAACGTGCACAATTGCACACTACAAAACTGGCCAGATTCCGGATCATGGGGGGACCCTCTCCTCTTGGGTTTCTCTTGGTGGATCCCCGGACGGCAGGACACGGTTCTTCAGTTCTTCTTCAAGGGTCACCGAGGGACGCCATCTGTAAGGCCCCACCTTTTCTGTGGATACCCACACCCGATTCAGGCACGCGCTTTCCCGAACTCGGGCCCACAAGAATGGACGATTGTCCTGAGGGTTTGAACAGACACACACAAAAGAGACCTTGCTCACTTACTAAAGAGTAAATGGCAACTTTATTAAACTCAAGTCGGGTATTTATACCAGTGGGCAAGGGAGTTCAAAAGGGCAAGGCCTCCTCCCATCAGGAGCAGGAGAAGGAGATTACAGGTGCCTCAGGCAGAATCAACTGGGAGGGGCCAGGCGTGTGGGGCCCACTGCTAGAACCTTGATTACAGGTGGAATCACCATAATAAAGAGAGCCAAATTCTTCCTAAGCTATCCCCTCAAGCCAGTGCTAGTGCAGAATCTCCATGGAGCCAGAGGTCAAATGGCCCTGCGAATCGCCAGGAAGCAGGGGAAAGACCTGTGTACCTACATTCTACCAAAAGCAATCTATAGATTCAATGCAATTCCCATCAAAATCCTATCAAACTTCTTCACAGACCTTGAGAGAACAATAATCAAGTTTATATGGAAAAACAAAATAAACCCAGGATAGCCAAAAAAATCTTATACAATAAAGGAACTTCTGGAGGCATTACCATCCCTGTCTTCAAACTCTATTACAGAGCAACAGTATTGGAATGGCAGAGGGAGCTTCCTGCTTTCCAGAATTCTCCTGTTCTCATTGCATCACCTCTACTTCCTGTCTGGTTTTCCCGCCTATACTTCCTGCCTGACCAATCAGCGTTTTATTAAAATACACGACTGACAGTATACAGATAATTCTCCTGCACCATTTCCCTCTTTTTTTTAAAACAAAGGAAAATACCCATAGTCCATTTGCTGGTAATGTGGGCATAGTATTTCAGGCTACTTCCTGCTGGTTGGGGGTGCTGATGATCTTATGGGGACCGAAAGAAAATTTAGAGTTATAATCAAGTCCTGACTGGAGTATCCTGTGGGTCTTGATCATCTCAAGCAGCAGTCTTGAATCTGTTATGGATGTAGAACTCTGTCAGCTGGGCCATCTGTTCCTATCGGAGATTTCTCAGGTGGTCTTCCTTTTTCGAATCTGATTTTTCTTTTCTTTTTTCTTTTTTTCCTTATTCATTTATTTAAAGAATTTCCACTTCCTCCCCTTCTCCCAATACTCTCCTGCTCCCCCCACTCCCTCTCCTCCTCCCTCACAATTCCCAAGAGCAGTCAGGGTTTCCTGCCCTGTGGGAAATCCAAGTTCCTCCACCCTCACTCCAGGTCCAGGAGGTGAGCATCCAAACAGACCAGGATCCCAAAAAGCCAGTCCATGCAGACGAAACAAGACGCAGTGCAATTGTAAATGACTTCTCAGTCAGCCCCCATGTCAGCCATATTCAGAGAATCGGGTTTGATCACATGCTCGTTCAGTCCCAGTCCAGCTGGCCTTGGTGAGCTCTCATTAGATCAGTCCTCTTGTATCAGTGGGTGAACGCACTCTTCGCGGTCCTGAATTCCTTTTTCATGTTCTCCTTCCTTCTGATCTTCATTTGGACCTTGGGGAATCAGTTCAGTGCTCCAATGTGGGTCTCCGTCTCTATCTCCATCCATCCTCAGATGAAAGTTCCCTCTGGTTCTGCTTTCCTTGCTCACGATCTCCCTCCCTCTGCTTCTCATTGGATCTAGGGAGTTAAGTCCAGTGTTCCAATATGTGTCTCTGTCTCTATCTCCATCTTTTGCCATATGAAGGTTCTGTGGTGACATGCAAAATATTCATCAGTATGGTTATGGGCAAAGGCCAGTTCAGGCACCCTCTCCTCTGCTGCCAAGGGAACAATCTGGGGACCTCTCCTTGGGCCTGGGAACCCCTTCAGAATCAAGTCTCTTTCAAACCCTAAAATGGCTCCCTTAGTTGAGATATAAACTTCCCTGCTCCAATAACCATCCTTCCTCCCTCACCCCTCCCATTCCCCCAAGCCATCGCTAATCCTCCCCTTCTTCCCTCTCCCTAACCATCTCCCCTTACTTTCACCCCCACCCCACCATGCACCTAAGTTTCCCTGGCAATCTTGTCTACTTGTAATATTCGGGAGGATAACTATATGATTTTCTTCAGGTTCACCTTCTTATTTAGCTTCTCTAGGATCACGAATTATAGACTCAAAGACATTTAACTATGACTAGAATCCACTTATGAGTGAGTGCATACCATATTCCACTTTTTTGGGTCTGGGTTACCTCACTCAGTAAAGCGTTTTCTATTTCCATCCATTTGCATGCAAAATTCAAGATGTCATTGTTTTTTACCGCTGAGTAAAACTCTAATGTGTATATGTTCCACACCTTTTTTAACCATTCTTCTATTGAGGGGCACGTAGGTTGTTTCCGTGTTCTGGCTATTATAAATAGTGCAGCTATGAACGTAGTTGAACAAATACTTTTGTAGTATGATAGGGCATCTCTTGGGTATATTCCCAAGAGTGGAATTGCTGGGTCCTGAGGGAGGTTGACTCCCAGTTTCCTGAGAAACCGCCACACTGATTTCCACAGTTGCTGCACAGGTTTGCATTCCCACCAACAATGGATGAGTGTTCCCCTCACTCCACATTCTTTCCAGCTTAGGCTATCATTGGTGTTTTTGAGTTTGGCTATTCTGACAGGTGTAAGATGGTATCTCAAAGTTGTTTTGATTTGCATTTCCCTGATCGCTAAGGAGGTAGAGCATGACCTTAAATGCTTTCTAGCCATTCGAAGTTCATCTGTTGTGAATTCTCTGTTCAGTTCAGTACCCCATTTTTTAATTGGGTTAATTAGAGTTTTAGTGTCTAGTTTCTTGAGTTCTTTGTATATTTTGGAGATCAGACCTTTGTTTGATGAGGGGTTTGTGAAGATCTTCTCCCAGTCCGAAGGCAACCTTTTTGTCTTACTGACAGTGTCTTTTGCTTTAGAGAAGCTTCTCAGTTTCAGTAGGTCCCATTTATTCATTGATTCTCTTATTGTCTGTGCTACTGGGGTTCTACTTAGGAAGTGGTCTCCCATGCCTATATCTTGTAGACTACTTCCCACTTTCTCTTCTATTAGGTTCAAAGTGGACAGATTAATGTCGATGTCTTTAATCCATTTGGACTTGATTTTTGTGCATGGTGATAGATATGGGTCTACTTTCATTCTTCTACAGGTTGACATCCAGTTATGTCAGCACCATTTGTTGAAGATGCTTTCCTTCTTCCACTGCATACCTTTAGATACCTGTCGAAAATTAGGTGTTCATAGTTTTGTGGGTTAATATCCGGGTCTTCTATTCGATTCCATAGGTCAACTTCTCTGTTGTTATGCCAATACCTAGCCGTTTTCAATACTGTAGCTCTGTAATAGAGTTTGAAGTCAGGGATGGTAATGACTCAGAAGTTCCTTTATTATATAAGATTGTTTTGGCTATCCTGGGTTTTTTGTTTTGCCATATAAACTTGATTATTGTCTCTCAAGTTCTGTGAAGAATTTTGATGGGATTTTGATGGGAATTGCATTGAATCTAAAGATTGCTTTTTGTAGAATTGCCATTTTTAATATGTTGATTCTCCCAATCCAAGAGCAGGGGAGGTCTTTCCATTTTCTGGTATCCTCCTCAATTTCTTTCTTCAAAGACTTAAAGTTCTTGTCAAATAGGCCTTTTACTTCCTTGGTTAGAGTAACCCCAAGATATTTTATGCTGTTTGTGGCTATCGTGAAAGGTGATATTTCTCTGATAACCGTTTCTGCTTTTTTTTCCTTTGTGTATAGGAGGGCAACTGATTTTTTGGAGTTGATCTTGTATCCTGTCACATTACTAAAGGTGTTTATCAGCTGTAGGTGTTCTTTGGTAGAGTTTTTGGGTTCACTTATGTGCATTATCATATCATTTGCAAATATAGAAGGTTTGACTTCTTCCTTTCCAATTCAAATCCCCTTGATCTCTTTTTGCTGTCTTATTTCTATTGCTAGAACTTCAAGCACTATATTGAAGAGGTATGGAGAGAGTGGACAGCCTTGTTGTGTTCCTGATTTTAGTGGAAAGGCTTTGAGTTTCTCTCCCTTCAATTTGATGTTAGCTGTCGACTTGCTGTATATTGCTTTTATTATATTTAGGTATGATCCTTGTATCCCTAATCTCTCCAACACCTTTATCATAAATGGTTGTTGAATTTTGTCAAATGCTTTTTCAGCATCCAATGAAATGATCATATGGTTTTTTTCTTTCAGTTTATTTATAGGATGGATTATATTGATAGATTTGCATATGTTGAACCAGCCCTGCATCTCTGGGATGAAGCCTACTTGATCATGATGGATAATTTTTCTAATGTGTTCTTGGATTCGATTTGCCAGTATTTTATTGAGAATTTTCACGTTGATGTTCATGAGTGAGATTGGCCTGTAATTTTCTTTCTTGTTTGTGTCTTTGTGCGGTTTTGGTATCAGAGTAACTGTAGCTTCATAAAAGGAGTTTGGCAATGACTCTTCTGTTTCTATATTGTGGAATACATTAAGGAGTATAGGTATTAGCTCTTCCTGGAAGTTCTGGTAGAATTCTGCATTGAAACCATCTGGTCCTGAGCTTTTTTTGGTAGGGAGATATTTGATAACAGCTTCTAATTCTTCACGACTAACAGGTCTATTTAGATTGTTCACCTGTTCTTGGTTCAACTTTGTTATATGGTACTTATATAAAAAATGTCCATTTCTTTTACATTTTCCAACTTTGCAGCATATAAACTTTCGTAGTAAGATCTAATGATTCTCTGAATTTCTTCTGTGTCTGTGGTTATGTCCCCCTTTTCATTTCTGATCTTATTAATTTGCATGTTCTCTTTCTGCCGTTTGATTAGTTTGGATAGGGGTTTGTCAATCTTGTTGATTTTCTCCAAGAACCAGCTTTTTGCTTCATTGATTCTTTGGATTGTTTTCTGTGTTTCTGTTTTGTTGATTTCAGCCCTCAGTTTGATTATTTCCAGTCTTCTACTCCTCCTGCGTGAATCAGCTTCTTTTTTTTCTAGAGCTTTCAAGTGTGCTGTTAAATCTCCAATGTGTGCTTTTTCTGTTTTCTTTAATTGGGCACTTAGTGCTATGAACTTTCCTCCTAGCACTGCTTTCATAGTGTCCCATAGGTTTGAGTATGTTGTGTCTTTATTTTCATTAAATTCAAGGAAGACTTTAATTTCTTTCTTTATTTCTTCCTTGACCCAGGGGTGGTTTAGTAGTTGACTGTTCAACTTCCATGAGTTTGTTGGCTTCCTGGGGGTAGCATTGTTGTTGAATTTTAACTTTAATCCATGGTGATCTGACAAGACACAGGTGGTTACTAATTTTTTTTTGTATCTGTGGAAGTTTGCTTTGTTACCGAGTATGTGGTCAATTTTTGAGAAGGTTCAATGAGCTGCAGAGAAGAACGTAAATTCTTACCTATTTGGGTGGAGTGTTCTATAGATGTCTGTTAAGTCCTTTTGATTCAATACCTCCAATAATTCTCTTATTTCTCTGTTAGGTTTCTCTCTGTTTGACCTGTCCATTGGTGAGAGAGGTGTGTTGAAGTCTCCTACTATTAGTGTGTGTGGTTTGATGACTGCTTTGAGTTCTCGAAGAGTTTCTTTTATATATGTGGGTGCCTTTATATTAGGGGCATAGATATTCAGGACTGAGACTCCTTCCTGATGAATTGTTACTGTTATGAGTATGAAATGTCCATCTCTATCTCTTCTGATTGATTTTAGCTTGAAGTCGATTTTGTTAGATATTAGAATGGGCACACCCGCTTGTTTTTTAGGTCCATTTGCTTGGAAAACCTTTTTCCAACCCTTTACTCTGAGTAGGTGTCTGTCTTTGTGGTTGAGGTGTGTTTCTTGTAAACAGCAGAATGTTGGATCCTGTTTTCGTATCCAATCTCTAAGTCTGTGCCTTTTTATAGGTGAATTGCGTTCATTGATATTAAGAGATATTAATGACCAGTGGTTGTTGACTCTGGTCATTTTTTTTGGGTAGTAGAGTGTGTGTGTTTCCCTTCTATGAGTTGTGCTTGTGAAGGGTCGCTAGATGTCTGAGTTATTGCAGGCAGTGTTGGGAATGTTGGATTCCTTGGGTTGTGATTTTCCTTCTAATATTCTCTGTAAGGCTGGATTTGTAGCTACGTATTGTTTAAATTTGTTTTTATCCTGGAATATTTTGTTTTCTCTGTTGATAGTGAATGATAGCTCGGCTGGGTATAGTAGTCTGGGCTTGCATTCATGGTCTCTTAGTTTCTGCAGTACCTCTATCCAGGACCTTCTGTCTTTCATGGTTTCCATAGAGAAGTCTGGTGTAAATTTGATAGTTTTACCTTTATAAGTTACTTCACCTTTTTCCTTTGCAGCTCTTAATATCCTTTCTTTAATCTGAATGCTTTGTGTTTTGATTATTATATGGCGAGGGGATTTTTTTCTTATCCAGTCTATTCGGTGTTCTGTATGCTTCTTGAACCTTCATAGGAATATCATTCTTTAGGTTGTCAAAATTTTCTTCTATAATTTTGTTAAATATATTTTCTGGACCTTTGATCTGCAGTTCTCCTTCTTCTACCCCTATTATTCTTAGATTTGTTTTTTTTTTATTTTGTCCCAGATTTTCTGAAAGTTTTGTGATGAGAATGTGTTGGATTTGCTGTTTTCTTTAGTCAGAGCGTTTATTTTCTCTATGGTGTCTTCATAATCTGTGATTCGTTCTTCTATCTCTTGTATTCTATTGGTTATGCTTGTTCCTGAAGTCTGTGTTTGTTTACCTAGATTTTCCATATCCAGCCGGCCCTCGGTTTGTGTTTTCTTCATTGCCTCCATTTCAGTTTTCAATTTTTGAACTGATTCCATTACCTGTTTGATTGTTTTTTCTTGGTTTCCCAGAATATCGTTTACAAATTTATTCATTCCTTCAAACTTTTTGTTATATTTCTCTTCCATTTCTTTACTCATTTCGTCAGTCTTTTTGTTATATTTCTCTTCCATTTCTTTAAGTGCGTTAGTCATACCCTTTTTAAGAGACTATTACTTTCATAATGACACTGTTTTCCACTTCTTCCGGAATAGGGTATTCAAGTTCTTCTGTCGTAAGATTGCTGGGATCTGGTGTTTTCATGTTGTTTTTCAGATTGTTAGAGGAATTCTTGCCTTGGCGCCTGCCCATCTCTTCTTTCAGATGCTTTCCAATGGCTCTTCCCTTTCCAGAATTGTAGTAATCCCAGAAGACTACAGGATTAGTGCCTCTTGCTGGCCAGGAATCACTTTGCCTGCAGTTCTACCTTGCTGCAGACAGGCTATTAAAACAAAGGAACTCCCTCCTGTTTGCACTCACATCCCCATCCCTGGCGGCGCCCACACAGGCTGAGTTGGAGGATTTTATGCCCCGAAAAAGAGAGAGAGGAAGGGAAGGGATTCCTGGCTGAAAGCGGGGATGGGGTAGGAGGAGAAAGGGTTTAGCTGGGGGAAGCTGCCCCTTCGCAAAACCCAGGGAGATAAGGATGGAGGGAAATTTGTGTGTTCCCTTTCAGGGCTTTTGTGGCGGGTCAGGAACACACTTACCCCTCCATTGTATCTTCTGCTACAGGATCAGTGCCACTTGCTGGTCAGAAATCTCCCTGCCTGCAGTCTTACCTTGCTGCAGGCAGGCTCTCTAAAGGTTTTTGATACCTTAGTTTTCTTTCTCTGTGATCTCACCTTGTACCTCTTCTCCCCTCACCCCGTTCACTCATCCCTGTCTCATTAGTTCCCCATGAGATTATAGACTACTGCATTTTCTGTCCCCTGCCTTGAAATTGCCCCCACCCTGACCCACTACTAATTTATTATTCTGTATGTTTAGTTTAAAGGGAACTCAAGTATGTTTCAAACTAATGAGCACAACGGATTATCTATAGTTTAACACAGTGCTACTCTAAGGTTTAATATTTCATAGCATTTGATGGATGGAAGTGTTCGAATACAGCAGGTCCTCTATGCATCAAGAAAAATGTCCAGTAAATGTACTGTTTCCAGTCAGCTATCTCTGAACCTGGCATTTAAAGAGTGTAGACCTTTTATTATATTCAGCTTGGAATTTAAAGATCAGAGATAGCTAACCACAAGAAAGCCAGAAAATATGGAGGATCATTGCCATTCCCAAGTTTCCGCTACTCCAAGTAATTCAAAAAATGACTAGATGATTCAGTCTTTACCAAACAGGCTACAAAACTGAAGGGAAAATAAAGAGTATTTTCTTGTAATATTATAGGGGATTTTTTTTGATGATATACCTTTGGTGAGCCATTATAGCAAGATTGCTATGGAAAAAAAAAAGCATCAACCCAAGAGGAGCCTTGTAAGAAACTCACATGAAAAGCAAAATTTAGTTTCAGGTTTAAGAAGAATGACTGCAAACTGAAACACAGAATCAGCATAATACCGAAGTTCATTGAAATTGGACATCATATATTGAAGCTGTCGTATATTGGCTGCTTGAAGCAAATGGTCCAGACATAGGTAGAATTCTACACAGGGCCCTGGTAACTCATAGGGAAGTGTTTACATATAAATCTGCCCCCTCACTGAGTTGCAAGCACCTACTGGGCAGGAGCCACATCTTACTCAGCTGACTAAAACTCATTATGCAGATTGTCTTAAATATAGTAACACAGTCCCCTGAGTGTTTAACTCAATTGTGCTGAAGCAAAGGTCAAGAAAATCAGCCTTCACAGATGTGAGAGAAATATTGCCATTCAGTTTGCAGCTGTGCACATGACTTCAATAAAACATGCTTACTTCTCCTAAAAGAAGGATAAGAAAAGACTGTTAGGCTGTTACTGTAATTATTTCACCAGGAAATTGATAACCCAAAAGAGCTCATTTGTGAGTACGCTGAAGAGTTCTGTGTAGCAAATTAAATCGCTTTTCAATGAGATCATTACTGCAAGCAAATATAAGACTGTCAGCATATTATTTTTAGAGACTTCAATTTCTTTGAAATGTCAACCTAAACAAAAAAGGATACTGTAAAAACTTATGCCCAATGCTCACCATTTCTT
Organism: Myodes glareolus; assembly: GCF_982192425.1. NCBI lineage: Eukaryota > Metazoa > Chordata > Mammalia > Rodentia > Cricetidae > Myodes > Myodes glareolus. The sequence continues at coordinate 9,781,612 of NC_142050.1, forward strand.
CTTACTCATGGCTTTTAGTAACAAGCGCTCTAAGTAACTGATGTTGTTTTTGTTTAGTCAATTATTTCTCTTAAAATGTAGAGCTTCATCTACATGGCCTCAAGATGAACAAGCAAAAGATGTACCTCCCACTGAAGATAACCAAGGGTCTCAAAATATTTTTGAACAATTGCATGTGATACAACTAGTGGGGATTTCTCAGAATAACAGAATGGATGGAACATAGTCCAAAATCAAACAGGCCATCTCTGCCTAGCCCCTTGCTGAGAAAGCAGCAGTTAGGGATTCAACAGAAAGGTGCAGGTCACTATGTCGTCAACGCTGCATTTCTAGTATTTCCTGCACATATTCCTTTGGTTGTAAAACCAGGAAGGGAGCCTGCAGTAGAACTGTCTAAATGACTTAAAGATTAATATTCTAAGCTTAAAATGGAACCCATTGACATTTAGAATCCAATCTCTATATAATCACAGTATGTGCTTGTTTTTGAAGCCATTGAAATGATCTGGCTTATGAAAACAGCATAATCTGACTTATGAAAACAGAATAAGCCACCATGCTTGGAGGATAAGCAAGCTTTTCAACATGAGAGAATCAGAATTTCTTTTTTAATGTACAAGAACATCTTTTCTAGTGACATATTTGATTATTTAACTTCACAGTTGCGCTTTCTTTATAAAACACATTGTAATAGTGAAAACAAACTTAAAACTGAATAAGACTAAAGAATAGCATTCAAATCCTATTAATTAAAAGGAGCTGCCCTTCATATCCCTGGCAATCTGTACACAAAGACTGTGAGTCTTAGCTCTCTGATGGCATCATTCTATAAGAAGGTCCTTTGCTCTAACTTTGGTCTCTCGTACTGAATTATATCACAGTACCTACTACTATATCCTAGCCCTGCCGATCTTTCACGCTATCTGCCAATCATACACAAAGTGGATTGACACTGTGTTTTCCTGTAGCTTAACTTAGGCTAACTAAAATAAAGAAATATATGCTTTAGAATTATTCTACCAATCAGCATATAATTAAAACCCCCTAATTACTAAATCTGCACAAATATTCTCTTGATAGTTATACTAAGCCAACAGTAGTTGTACATTCCCTACTCTCTCCTCTTTAAAATTTTTATGATAGATCTTGAATTGTTGACCTACTTTTCCTTTCTCATTTAAAATTATATTTCATGGCTTCTGTCTTTACCTTCAACACATGTTTCTTCTGAGAGGGAGTTTCTCATTCCTATTCTCATGCAACTTCAATCTTGGATACCTTCATAACTACCTACTGTAGGACTCCATCTACTTTTCCAATGGATAAATCCACCACATTCACTTCAGAGTGTGTTCACTTCTCAGAGTGCTCTCACGCCTCATCCCACCTTATTCAGTATTTCTTCACTTTCTTGTCATCATAGTATAGAAGTTTTAGTCATATTGATGAATTCTAAATACGTGTAAGAGAGGCTATCACTGAGATGTCGAAAGTCTATTTTACTTGTGAACTAAACAGTGATCTATATTCCAGACATAACTTTACCCATTCAGAACTCACAACATTGTGGCTTCTTGAGACTATACTTTATAACAATAGCTTTCTGTGCTGATTAACAGTTATTTGCTGGAGTTTTATGAAACAGAACAGGTTCTATAAGGCTGGGATTTCTGCCAGTCTTTGAATCATCTGACAATGCACTCTCACTAATATACAATGCTACAACAGATGATGCAAGCCTATGATAAATATACATTTACTACATTTTGCTAGACATATATTTGAGAAGGCAAATTAAATAAATTAGAGTCATGAACAGAAAGTGTCTTCTGCTATCCCTTCACTGTAAGTCAATACAGGTTATTGAAAGTATGCTAAAATTATTAGTGTCTATTGTAAAATAAGTATCCCTTTCCTTAAATTCAAATTTATTGGAGGAAAAATGTAACAGGGTATCACTATAATTTCAGTTACCCATTTTGTTTCTGCAACAAAGACCAAATAAATCAAGTGTCCCAAATGAGTCTTGTCATCAAAGAAATGGGCTATGAGGTCTCCCTTTTCACCTCATGATGCCATTAGGATTTCTTTTTTCAGATACTGATAGGAAAATCTAGATTCTGTTCACACTTTGCAATGTTAAAAATTCTCAAGCCTTTTCAATAAATAAACATAAATATTTTTGTAGTCATTGCAGAATGATACTGATTACCTCAATTAAGATCACTCATTGAGTCTAAAATCTTTAGTTTCAACCAATTATGATTAACTTTGTTATCTCTCTATCTCTGTCACTCTCTCTCTCTGTCTGTGTGTATGTCTCCCCCTCACTCTCTGCATTTCAATATAGCACCTGTCAATGTGGATGAACTTTAAATTAGAAAAAAATATTCAATATAATATGAACAACTTACAGCTTAATTCCTTAAGTCAATATCTCTAAAACTATGTAGCAAGAAGTCATTAATCAGTTTGAATGGAAGCATAAAATGTGGGTCATTATTTCTTAAAAAAGAGGACAAGAGTGGCATTAAAGAAATATTTAAAGAACAATTGAATAAGGAGTTATAAAGAAGAGAGAGAAATGGGCAGTATGAAGGTTGAGAAAGATTTTGAGAGTAAAAGAAGGAAATTCATTTCACTTACACCTACGAATTATTTCCACACCATCATTTCTTTTACTGCTAACAGGACATAATTCTATTACCCCTCAACAACATCAATACTACTTTCATTTGGCATAAAATCTATAACCATTGGAACTTTGTGAGCACCATACAAGTTTCTATAGCATAATATCTTAAAATATGTGTAGCAAGTCATGGCTTTTTCACAAAGGGTTTGCTGTGTTCTTTCAACAAGTATCGATCTTACAGGCAGTTTTCAATGTGGTATTTAGTTGATTGAAATATTTATATGCACTATTACAAACAGATTCTCAACTGGGAAAATAACACTTTTGAATAGATTATTGTTCTTTTATTTCACTGTATGTTGTCCTCAAGGACCTATTATAGAAATGGAAATCTGACCAACATCAATCAAATCAGGATAAAGAGAAGAAAATTAGGATGAACATTCCTTTAACAGATACATATTTCCTCAAACTGTGAAGAATCTGAAGACACAATTAATAGAAAAGCAGCAAATTTTGCCCCATGTACTACACGTCACCCAAGGTTTACAGAGCATGTCTAAAATACGATCATTAGCCTGTATCTGTAGATGCCAAAATATACATACAAATTAAGTGGAATATGTCAGTAAATCTCCCCAAAATATTATCAGCTTCTACTGTAATCATATAATTTCTCTCAATTTCATCGGTTATCATAAGAAATTGTAAAGCTCTCTAATGTCTATCCAACATATTTCTACAGTTTAACTATGGAGTCCCCAGAAGCTCATATTATAGGAATTGCAGCTGCTGGGCAGAGTAGAAATGACAGGTACAAGAAGTGGAAGACACAAATACTAATATTTGAGCAGAACAGGTGGAATTGTACAAGATTAAAGGAGTAGCTGATAGTTATATTCAACAGTATTCTGCTGGAAACTGAATACTGACAAAACTCCAATGTGGATGGTAATTGTGGATAAGTATGATGTGGAATGAAGAGAAATTCTATGAGACTTTTTACTATATTTATAGAATCCTATACATTTCAAATAGTTTCACATAAAACATTCCATGTTTACTTTTAACATTTCCAGTTTTAATGACACAAAATAAAAAATTAATTATTCAATAAAGCAAAAAGTGAGAGGACAATTATAAGATAATGTCACTGCCTATGAATCCATCGGTGTCATTTTCATTTCAACAACCACATAAAAAATCCAAATTTCAGATAGTAAAAGGAAAGACTTAATAAATGCAACAACAGAAATTAGTGAATATTTGGATTCTCAACCATTATATAAGACATGGTAGTTAAGTATGAAATCTTCAAAAAATACAAAACTTAAAATAAGAAAACTATCAGCCATAAAAAATGATCTTGTTATTTGAAAGTATCAGGAAACCAACTTGACTAATCAAGAAATAAACAGAGAAGAATAAGATAAACATACCTAAATATGAAAAAGGACACCATGTAACAGATATAATAACTTTTAGAAATCAATATGACTAAACAATCTTACCATAATCTAAACTTAATATAGAAATGATCAACGCATTTACAGATAAGATGACTTACCACACAAAAAAGAAATTGGGCCCAGGGATACTCAGTGTACAAATTCAAGTTAAGACTATACGCATGCCAGTTAACTACCTAGTACATTTAGACAACATAGCAGTACTCCTGGCTATGTCTCATGACTCAAGAATCAACCACCCAACAAATTCATGAAATCCTAATAGAAAAAAATGATATTGTCCAAAGCTTTATTTCCAATTAAAGTATCCCTGAAGTGTTTTTTCATGTTGGGCAGTGCATTAAAAATATTTAAATGCTAAGTCTATACAGATATCTAATATTCAATAAGTGCTAAGCAGTGTCACAAGAAAATTATGTCAACCATGTCATTTAAGTCACAAAGTAATAGTATAAAATGACTATCAAATAGTCTTCCATGCCAGTACTTTGTAGAGTCAGTATAACATGGCCTTTAAGACTTATCTTTCAGAATGTTTGCTTCTGTTACTGAACAATATTTCTACTATTTATTAGCTCCATGGCTTCATGTAAATCATTTAATTCGTTGCCTCAGTTTCATTATTTCTAAAGATGGAGTAATAAAATTTTATTTGATAGTTTTCCTTTAATGCGTTTAGGTACCATAGAAAGGAATAATTCTACGCTTTTTAAAATATCAGTGTTATTTTTCCCTCATCAGAAGAGTGCAAGCAATTATCACATTATTGAGAAGGCAAGAGATGAGCTTTATTATTTCATCTGTATGGCCATTGGCAGTGAGAACCAGGGTTTCTAATACCAATTGTTTGAATTGGCTTTTTTGGAGCCCCATTCTCTTTGGAGGGATAGCTTGCTCAGCCTAGATATATGGGTGAGGGCCTTGGTCCTCCCTCAAAGTAATGTGTCTAACTTTGTTTACTCCTAATGAGAAGCCTTACCCTCTTTGTGGATAGGGGATGGAGTGGGTGAAAAGTCTGGGGTGCTGAAATAGGGGAGGGAGAGGGAACTTGGATTGGTATATAAAATGAGAACATTTTTTTAAAAGAATAAATAATAGAGGAAAAAAATCTGGTTAAACTTTCAAATTTGTAATTACCCATAAAATGAATTCAGAAAGTAAAAATATAATTATTTAAAAAGCATTCTGTGCCCTTTTATCATTTTTGTCATATCTTACTATTAAATATAATTTTCCACTACATCAAATAATTAAAATCTTTATATTTGGTAAGCCACCATGCAAGCCGTCATCTGTCCATGATCAGATTCCTGCTTCTCCTCGCTGCTACACTTCACAACACCATTCCAGCCGAGCAAGATGTGCTTTGAAGCATAGAACTGTAATATGCCATCATGTGATTTATTAATTGATGTAAGAGAACAAACTCATAAGTGACAGGAATGACAAAACAAACAACAAACTGTGCTGCTGTTAATAGAATGGACCTTGCTATGTCCATCTGGTGTTTGTTCTTAGATAGTGGTCGATAGTAACATGAAAACCACTTAGGATACTTGGCATATTATATCTACTCACTAAAAATTCATGTCCATCCTTGTTTAAATAATCAGGTAGCAAACTGCTCATTTTTCTTGTTTTTTATTTTATTTTATTTTATTTTTTTATTAAATTATAAAAGTTTCCATTTCAGCCCCTCCTCCCAACACCCTCCCACTCCCCCCACTCCCTCTCCTCCTCCCTCTCCATCCCCTAGAGCAGTCAGGGTTTCCTGCCCTGTGGGAAGTTCAAGTTCCTCCCCCCTCCCTCCAGGTCCAGGAAAGGTGAGAGTCCAAACAGACTGGAGCGCCAAAATCCAGTATATGCAGAGGAAGCAAGTCCCAGTGTCATTGTCAATGGCTTTTCAAAAAGGCTCCGGGCCAGCCACATTCAGAGAATCTGGTTGGATCACGTCCTCGTTCAGTCCCAGACCAACAGGCCTTGGTGAACTCTCATTATATCAGTTCCCTTGTATCAGTGGGTGCTCGCACCCCTCGCAGTCCTGATTACTTTTTTAATTTTCTTCATCTTTCTGTTCCTCATTTGGACCGTGGAGTGCTCAGTTCGGTGTTCCAATATGGGTCTCCATCTGTATCGCCATCCAACGTCGGATGAAGGTTTCCTCTGCCCTTGCCTTCTTGTTTTTTAAAGACGGTAATGTATTGAATTTCCACAAGCCCTAGAACATATACTAATGTGCTCAGATAATTATCTTTATTAATTATCTTAGGATTAATAGAAGAATTGTACACCCAATTTACTCAGGAGATCTTGTCTTTCTATATTACCCATGTAGATCAGATCTATGTAAGTCTCTCTTAGGATCCTCATTGTTGTCTATGATCTCCGGGATTGTGGCTTATGGGCTGGTTTTCTTTGCTTTATGTTTAAAAAACACTTATGAGTGAGTAGATGTGATAATTGTCTTTCTGGGCCTGGGTTACCTTACTCAAAATGATTTTTTTAACCCCATCCATTTGCCTGCAAAATTCAAGATGTCATTGATGTTTTTCTGCTGTGTAGTACTCCATTGTGTAAATGCACCACATTTTCCTTATCTGTTCTTTGGTCGAGGGGCATTTAGGTTGTTTCCAGGTTCTGGCTATGACAAACAATGCTGCTATGAACATAGTTGAGCACATGTCCTTGTGGCATAATTGAGCATCCTTTGGATATATACCCAAAAGTGGTATTATTGGGACTTGAGGAAGGTTGTTTCCTAATTTTCTGAGACATCACCACACTGACATCCAAAGGGGCTATAATACCAGCTTGCATTTCCACCATCATTGGAGGAGTGTTCCCTTTTCCCCACAACCTCTCCAGCATAAGTTCTCATCAGTGTTTTTGATCTTGGCCATTCTTACAGGTGTAAGATGGAATCCCAGAGTTGTTTTGATTTTCATTTCTCTGATGATTATGGATATTGAGCATTTCCTTAAGTGTTTTTCAGCCATTTTAGATTTCTCTGTTGAAAGTTTGCTGTTTAGTTCTGTACTTCATTTTTTTATTTAATTATTTGTTCTTTTGATGACCAATTTCTTGATTTCTTTGTGTATTTTGGAGATCAGACCTCTGTCTGATGGGGGGTTAGTTAAGATATTTTCCCATTTTGTAAGCTATTGTTTTGTCTTGTTGACTGTGTCCTTTGCTTTACAGAAGCTTTTCAGTTTCAGGAGGTCTCATTTATTAATTGTTTCTCTCAACGTCTGTGCTACTGTGGTTATATTTAGGAAGTGATCTTTTGTGCCAATGCATTCAAGTGTACTTCCCACTTTCTCTTCTGTAAGGTTCAGCGTTAATGGCTTTATGTTGAGGTCACTGATCCATTTCGACTTGAGTTTTTTGCATGGCAATAGATATGCATCTATTTTCATTCTTCTGCATGTTGATATTCAGTTATGCCAGTACCATTTGTTAAATATGCTTTTTTTTCCATTTGATATTTTTTTGCTTCTTTGTCACAAATCAGGTGTCAATTTGGTTCCATTGGTTCTCCTGTCTGTTTTTATGCCAATAACAGGCTCTTTACAGTACTGTAGCTCTGTTATAGAGTTTGAAGTCACGAATTGTGATGCCTCTATAAGTTCTTTTATTGTACAGCATTGTTTTGGCTATCCTGGTCAAACTGCCTATCTTATAACATCAAATATAACTTATGTTTCAGGACCAACTAACAGTTTTCTAAATTTTAATGGTAAAAAATTGCCGCTTACCAAAAAAAATCCTGTTTCTATTTTCAACATAATAACTTCTCTACAAAGATTTTATTCACTTACACACATAATTATTGTAATTCTTCTTGGAAAACAAAAAGAAATAAGTATTTTTATTCCCTTCTATCTTGTTGTTCTGTACTATATCTCCTAATTTTCTTCTCTACCCAATGTAAGGAAGGCTGCTGACCAGGATAAATGTTATTCTGATAGTAAACCGTGAAACTGTATCGCAGTTGAAAGATGTGTTCAGCTGACTCTTCAACATGCGGGAAGGTTTAAAGATATGCAATGGAAAGAACCATCGAGAAAAGCATACTATGCAGGAATGTTTTGATTTCTTTAGGGGGCTTAACAATTTTGCTGATTGGATGTATTTTCTTTGTGTGTCAAGCAGGCTCTATCTCTACTATGAAACTGTAATGACTTTTCCATGGTCTATTGTCTCATTGCCAAGCATCAAGCAAATATCAGCATAGAAAGCATTGCTGCCTTAATAACAAACAGTGCTCTTAGACACAAAAACTCTGTGAAAAAAATCACAGTTTACTCTGTAGTTTCATTGAGGCTTGGCATAAGCAATGCTGCAGTAATTCTCCAAGTTTCTTCTTAAAGGATGCTAAGAATGTATGTTTTATCTATTGTTAACCACTCTACAGGCAGCAAGAGTCTAAAGTGCGATGTGGGCTTTTCATTGTTTCTCAAGCCAACAATATTTCACATGCAGGAGATGAAATATCAGAACCCAAATAAGCAGTGCTTGAACAAATCCTGATCAATGCAAATGGTGCAGAACCAGTTCCACTCATAAGATGAACTGGTTTTTTAGCACAACAGATCCAGTGAAGAAAAGTGACCATATAAATACCAACTTAGTGTGTGTAAGGCAAATTTTCTGTAATATAACCAAAAATAGTTGAATTCCCATTATAATTGTCATTTAAGCCTCATTCTGAGGAAGAAAAGTTTTTGCCCAAGTAAAATTCTTTCTTTCCTGAATTGTTGGAAGAAAGCTGTTGAAAGGAGACAGAAAAGTCATGTTGTTTATGTTGAATTGATTAAATTCTTGCTTGTGAATTTAAATTTGCAAATTAACACAATTATAACAAAATTTAAAGTTTCATTCTCTAGAGGACTAAAGTATTGAAACTGGTAAAGCATGAATTTTGCCTTCTTTCTTTTCCATGAAGAGTAAGTATCTCACTTCCCGAAATACAATCCATGTGCAATGATGACCGGACTAACGTCTAAAACAACCAAGGATAACTTTGATAGCATTTAATGATATAAGCGTCATACTAGAAGAATTTGAAATTTATGCCCTAGCAATGTTGAAGCATGCATGAACATATATGGAAGTTCTGTTGAGCTTGTCCATATAGGTTTTTATGATCTAAGTTGATAAGGATGACTTAAAAGAAATAGTATCATATTAATATGAATCAAACATGTGTAATTAATTCAGTCATTTTTATTTTTAGATTCTAACAACAGCAGCTGGAACAAAGCTCTTGGACCTACTGTATAGGGAGTTCCATTGATCCAGGCAAACTAAATTCACAGGCAATTCATTTTTGCAGATCAGTTGTATCTAAAACATTGCCATGTGATGACACAATCACATATAATATTTGATTATTTAAAATACAATCAGTTGTCATCTGGCTACTAGAGTGGGAAACTGAGAAAAAAATACTATGTAGATAATAAAGTTAAATGATGACTATAATTAAATAATTATAAAAATTATAATTAGACATTCTACTTAAATCCTTAATATCCCAAGGTCTATGTAAGTAATGCACATAATAAATTTTAATGTAGCTTTAATGCACACAATGTGATTGATGTAATAATTAATGAAAATATTTTTTTATTTGGTATGCATCTATACATAGCTAAATATTAAAATGTCTAATATAGCGAGATAATAACACTAAAGGAAATAATGTTAACATATTTAGATTAAATAAAAATGTGTAGAATGAACAAACTTGTCCTACTGTTCAGTAGTTGAGCTTCTCTTCAAGAGACTGTCAAGCTGGAGAGGTTGTAGGATAAAGGGAACACTACTGCATTGCTGGTGGGAATGCAAGCTGGTCCAGCCCCTTTGGATGTCAGTGTGGTGATTTCTCAGAAAATTAGGAAACAACCTTCCTCAAGACCCAATAATACCACTTTTGGGTATATATCCAAAGGATGCTCAATCGTGCCACAAGGACACATGCTCAACTATGTTCATAGCAGCATTGTTTGTCATAGCCAGAACCTGGAAACAACCTAAATGCCCCTCTACCAAAGAAAGGATAAGTAAAATGTGGTACATTTACACAATGGGGTACTACACAGCAGAAAAAAACAATGACACCTTGAATTTTGCAGGCAAATAGATGGAGCTAGAAAACAACATTTTGAGTAAGGTAACCCAGGTCCAGAAAGACAATTATCACATGTACTCACTCATAAGTGTTTTTTAAACATAAAGCAAAGAAAACCAGCCCACAAGTCACAATTCCGGAGAACATAGACAACAAAGAGGACTCTAAGAGAGACTTACATAAATCTAATCTACATGGGTAGTAGAAAAAGACAATAATAAACAACTGGCAAGTAAATAATCATATACCTGAGGGAATGTTGTACTACCAGTGATAAGATATACATTTTAACACAAAAGAATCCATCTGCTAAACTGAAACTATTTTACCTGAAAAATATCTCTATACATAACACAGCCGGTTTCTATGCCATTTGTGAATTCACCCTGAAGTGTGCACTCACATCAACTAGCCCACGGGAGAATTGTTAAAGTACAATGGGAAATCACAAGATATAATTGCTAATCTTCTCGTCTTTTAAAAGAATCTTTGGTTTTAATACTGATTGAAAAGGGGATCTTCAAAGGTGCTAAGTCTAACAAAATGTTACAAAAGGTAGCCGTTTATATTCATTTTTAATGTAGTTAAAATTTCTATCTAGCAGTAGTGTTGTTTTGTAAAAGCTTACTGTAGGTCGATGTTTATTGCAATGTCCATTAGATATCTGCCCTTCAATACTCAGATCTCATTATCTCAATTGTACGAGAAATAAACCACTAATAATTAAAGTTGGAGAGTAGATGGCTAGATTGCTGTGGCATCAAAAGAAAAAAATCTACAAAAAAGCATTCATTCATACTTCTGAGGTTTTCTGTTTTTTAAAGATTTATTTAAGTTTTATTTATGAGTGTAGATGTATGCCATTGTATCTGCCACATGTACTCACAGAATCCGGAAACTGATATTGAATCCCTTGGAGTTGGATTGGAATCAGGATGAGTCACCCATTGTGAGTGGTGGCATTGAACTCAGGACTTCTGGAAGATTACCAATCACTCTTAACTAATAAGTCCTCTCCCAGCCTCCACCACACTTCTGAGAGTTCATTTCTTGGCCTCTGGAATCTTAATGCCACATTTAGTAAAATTTAGCTTCTGTTAAACTGTCATTTACTATTTTTGGAAAAGAAACAATAGTGAATAGAGAGTAAGAAAACGGGGATCAAAGAAGAAAAAGAAGAAGCAAAAAGAGAGTATGTATATAAAGAGGGAGAGAGATAATATAGGAGCGAGAGATGAGACAGGTACAGAGGTGAAATTTTATATACACACACAAAGACACACACACACACACACAGAGAGAGAGAGAGAGAGAGAGAGAGAGAGAGAGAGAGAGAGAGAGAGAGATTCATATAGCAGAAATGTTGTAGAAGAATCAGAATTTAATATGAGCCTACTGGGTCATTTAGGCCGAAATAGATTCTGAAAAACTTTATACACTTAGGATATGATGTGTAATATCAAAACAGTCACTGGTAATTGGGAGATCTAACCCTGTGGTATATTAAAAAACACCAAAATGCACTTACTAAAATAGAAAATGATGAGAAATTATTATCTAGGGGCAACATAAACACATTATAAGAATTATGAGCAGGAAGAAAAACTGCAGTATTGCAGAGTTCCTAAACAATATGCCCTACACAAATGTGGTTAGAGACCTTGACATTCTAATAGGATAAATGAAGACAGGCTGAACTTCTTTCTCTATTCCAAAAGTTGCCTTAGGGAAAGGAAAATCTGATTGAACAACCTGGGAAAATGTGTCAAAGCTATTTGTTCTGAAAGCAATAACTGAATTTAAGTGTTAAATCTGGATATACTTTAGAAAAATATAGTAACATTTGTATGAGATATTTACATTAAACATGTCCCACAGAGCACTTTCTGTTTCTATTTTCAGTAAGTGGAGAGATTCTTGATTCCCATATGTGTAAAAAGAATTAAAAGACATCTCTCCCAAAATGACTTTCAGAACTTTAGAATGTAACAGCAGGCTGCTTGTTGGTTCCCAGCCGCTTAGCCCTGAAATAATCACACAGAACTGTATTAATTAAATTGCTATTTAGCCATTAGCTCTAGCTTATTGTTTGTTAACTCTTACATCTTAATTTAACCCATCTTCCATAATATGTATATCACCCTGAGGTCATGGCCTACCAGCAAAGTTTCAGCATGTCTGTTACCAGTGACAGCTCCATGACTTCTCTCTGACCCCGCCTTCTTTTTCCCAGCATTCAGCTTAGTTTTCCCCAACTAGCTCTGTTTCCCTGTAGCTATGCTATAGTCCCAAAGTAGTTTCTTTATTTGTTAATGGTAATTGCAGCATACAGAGGGAAATACAACATCACATCCCCTTTTCTGTTTAAATAAAAAGAAAGGTTTTAACTTTAACATAGTAAAATTACATATAACACAATATATATCAAGCATGAATTACAGTTATAATATTTATATATACTATATCTTATATCATAACTAAGATAAACTGTAACTATAAATTCTTCAACTCCATCAAAGGTTTCAGAAGAATATAGTATTACCTAAGTAAACAATAAGTTCATTGTAAGCAACTTCCAAAGCTCAAGAATTGACAGAGACATCTCACTGCCTAAACAGTCACTCAAAGTTCTGTACCATTAGAGCATCCATCTTCAGCCTACTGGCCCATAGTATCTATCATACTTTTAATGAAGCAGGAAATTTCAAAGACAATTCTGCTTATATTGATAGTATGTTAGTCACTTTCCTCGGTGTCCAGTGAAATGTCTAGCAGACTCTTTCATGAATCAGGAACTCCAAAGGATCTTCTCACCTTTGGGCAAGTTCAGTAGTCATTTCTCTGTGGATCCTGCATGTCCAGTTCACGTAGCATGCCATAAAACAATCCAGGCAAGAGTAGTTTCTTGTCCAAATGGCTCACAAACTCTTTAAGAAGCCAACCTCTTCAATGCTCATCTTCCTCTTGAAGTAGCTTGGTGCTGCCAGGAACACATGGACCTGACTGTTATGAAACATCATAAATTCTTAAACATGTTAAATGTCATATTCTGAAGGTTTCTGAAAGATTTGAAGAATCAATATCCATCTGAAATACATCTCTGTATATCTAGGAAATCTAACATGACTACAAGCTTCACTATTATAAATGACTATTTAATTATACATAACGTTTTAAAATGAGGTACACAAACACAATACTTTAGTCAAGAGCAAAATATATACACAGTATTTCAAAATTGACCTTAAATTTGTATCAATAAAGAAAAATCCATACCAATGCAAATCTCTATATCATGTCTCCCTTTAAATGTAAAGAAATATTTACAAACAATATTTTGGAACATGGGCTTACTTTTCCTCCAAACTGCTTTCTATTGTTTATTGGGCAAAGTAATTTTTTCAGGGGTGTTCAAGGTGACCTTTCAAGGGATCTTGGACCATCAAAACACACTAGTCTGCAAGGATTCCCCAGGTTATCATCCTCTGTGGAAACAAAAGAATAACCTATTTTCCAAAGCAGCTTATCTTTAGATTCATATTTTGAAATCAAGATACATTCAAGATATATATGTTGGTTTAGATTATCAACCCATACAATGAAATGTCTCTCTGTACTTAGTTCCTTCACAGTCAGCAAATTAAAAGAAAGCACAATAATATTCATAATTCAGACTCTCTGTGTATTCTCCATTTTTATGTGGCTTATTTGCTCCAGTCAGTAAAGCATGAGACTCTTAATCTCAGGGTCATGGGTTTGTTCCCCACCTTGGGCACCAATTTGTAGCAGAAGGCTGCTTGTTGGTTTCCTGCTGCTTAGCCCTGGAATAATCACACAGAAACTATATTAAAATCACTGCTTGGCCAATAGCTCTAGCTTCTTATTTGCTAACTCTTACATCTTAATTTAACCCATCTTCATTAATCCGTGCATCAACACAAGGTCATGGCCTACTAGCAAAGTTTCAGCGTGCCTATTTCCAGTGGCAATTCCATGTTTTCTTCCTGACTCTTCCTCCTTTCTCCCAGCATTTAGCTTAGTTTTCCCTACCAAGCTCTGTTTCTCTGTAGCTCTGCTATAGGCCCAAAGTAGTTTCTTTATTTATTAATGGTAATCATAGCATACAGGGGAAAATTCCACATCACTGGAACTTCACAACTACTACAATAAGCCAGCATGCTGGCACTATGTCCCTTAATGTTCCTTCATTCACTGTTCAATAACTATTTGGTGGGTATTTGCTATGTATTCTTTTAGTAATGCTTTCTATCAAATGGTTTTGGATGGCATTGTCTTGTTCAGAGGCAATAGAATGCCACTATCATGTATGAATCCCTGATCAAAAATGAGAAGCCTTTTAACCATGTGGAGGTACTAAACAATGTTCTTACAGGAGGCTACAAACAAACAACCTTCTATATAACAGTGAAACCAGGGCAAATTTTAAGAAGTCATTGACCAGAATCTATTTGGAGCTTCAAGGTCACAGAACTTCTATAGCATTAAAAGGGAAATTTTTCTGACATTTGCTTCTCTGATATGAAAAAAATACCCTCAATGTTACAGATTCCATTATGTAATCTCATAAATTTCTTAGGTCTATCTTTTCATATAAATTATGTTTTTAAGTGATTTAGCACAATTTTATCCTCTTCAGAAACATTTACTGGAACACAAATTGGCTGACAGTAAGTTAAGATTCAGGTTGAACAATCTGTGTTCCATTAAATGTTTCTGAACAGGGTAAAATGGCAGTAAATCATTAAAAATATTCTCTATGAAGTAACTATTAAGGTCATTCAGCTAGAGAGAAGAGATGGAGAGTGAATAGAGAGTTCTTAAGGAAAATACCGACTGTTTATAAATGACTTTGAGAAACAACACTTAAACACTTTGCAGACATAATGTCTATGTTAATGGATGAAACACTGAAATGTTACCCAGTCTTTGTTGAGAGTGTGAGATTCTCGGTTTTACAGTATTAAGGGTCATATTTTGAATGGGGAGAAGCAGAGCTCTCCATTCAGGAGACAATGAATAAGATGAGGAAATTCAACAGCATAATGAAAGGATGGAAGAGTTTTTCAAGAGGGCTTGAGATAAATGACTGTCAATAGAATGGAGAATATTTCCTCTTAATGTTTCAATATTACCATTTACAGATTTTGATGACACAATGTTCTGTAGTCACCTACAATATCCTAGTGTTGGTAAAACTTTTCTTCTGCTACCAGAGAATAAGAATCAATGCAGTACCTGGCTTGTTTCCTGAGGCTTTGTCACAACTGCACTGAGAACTTTCAAAGGTAAGAAGAAATTGCCTCTGACTTACAGTTGCATCATAGTTTTTAAGTGTTAAATCAAAGAACTGGTATTTCACTGTTCTTCATCCTCAGGACATAGAAGTAATTGTATTAAAAAACATAATCCATCAATGGCTGATTCTATAGTTTAGAAATGGGCAATTTACAAAATAGAGAAGTGAACTATTTAGAATGGTTGCAGAGAACATATAAAATGGAGAAGAGTCTGAGATGTAGCATACGCTGATGGTTGTAAATGCAAAGAAAGAAAATTTCTTTGAGATGACATCCCACAAAAACCTAAAGGAAGTGGGAGAGTGCTAATCATTCATATGTCTTGTGGAGATGAATTTTGTCCAGAGGAAAGATCCAAAACAAGTTTGCAGAAAACACAGGTTCTATTTTACTTATTAACATTCAATTTAAAATGAGGATTTCAAAGAGAGAGAATTAAAGGGAGTTTCACTCCAGCACCTATTTTTCAGTTTTAGTGCCTGTACTAATTTTTGCTCTCCTACTTTTTCATGTCTAGATGCTGCCTTTTAAGGCACATGAGACAGGATGGCTTGCACCATATTCAACGAATGCATTCTAACTAAACTCTCTTCTTCTCTTTTTGTAAATTTCAAATTTTTAAAATCTTCTTTCAAGTTTACCCTGTAAGAATCAAAAAAAAGGGACACAATAGATTTCCTCTAACTATAAAAATCTCTCTGAGAATTGATGGAAAAAAAATCAACAGGATAAAGACAAAACTCAGCATAATGGGGCAAATACAGAACCTGTGTCAAAATGTTAAGGTTGGAATACATAAAAGATTAAAAGACTTCAAAAAAAGTAACAAAATGGTGTGCAGGTGCCCATAGGTACTGAAAGCACTTACACTCAGTCAAAAGTTGTGTAAATTAATACATGGCTGTAGTTTTAATAAAAAGTCCCTAATATTCTCAGGCAATTTGAATACACTGTTCAATTGGTGGTGCTGTTTGTGTTGGTGTAAATGTGACCTCATAGATGGAAGGATATCACTGTAGGAAGCTTTGAAGGTGTAAAGACTTGCTACTGTGACATTTCTAGATAGTTCTCTCTGCTTTCTAGATATTGGTGGTTCATGACTCAGCTCCTGCTTCAGCCTCCATGTGTGCTGACTCTTGCCTCCACTCCACCATCATGGACTCTAATCCCCTGGAACCACAGCCCACATAAACTCTGTCTCTGTAAAGTTTCCTTTCCCATAGTGCTTTATCACAACAATAGAAAAACAATGGGTACATACATAGATACTCTTCATTTTAAAAATAAGCAAATACCTTATGATTATTGTGATTGTTAAAGAGAGCAACACACTTATCTATCTCTAAGTATTAAAGAACAAGGACCACCCTGTGAATCTCATGAAGATTCATAATGACTCTGAGTCCTCGGAGGAACCCATGGATTCATTGTGGTTACAGGAGAGTCATACCAACCTCTTTCCTGACTATGAAATTTTCACATTTAAATTTGTTTAAAGAAATCGATTTGATGTTCAGAAGGCAGTTGTGGAAAAAATTGCCCTGAGTACTTGATTGCAATTTTAAAACTCTTATATACTTTAATTAAGTTAAGTCTATGTCACAGAAGGTAAACCTAGAGGAAACAAATACAGGAACAAATGCAACATTTCATAGTCTGTGTAATTGACACAAAGGTCCTCTGACAGAAGAAAAGTTAACCTTGTGAAATGAATAAACAGGCAAAGAGGGAGAGGAGTTAGAAAACCTGGAGAGCTTTCAAAAAGCCTTTGACAATATTTTGCAAATACCAGTGAATAAATTTATCAGTGATAATAAACAAGTTAGATTGCCCTAAATTCCTAAAGTCAACTACAGGAATCAGACCACAACAAAAATAAAGGTTAAGGGTTTCTTTCCTAAAGGCTCTGTATGTGTATGTGTTTATATGTGTATGTGTGTGTTCTTGGGAGTGTGTGTGCCTTTGTACATTTGTGTGTGCTTTGTGTACAAAAAGATTAAGTAGTTACCTGAATATACCATTGGAATGACTTTGCTCGGCACGTTTATAATATACTGTGTGGGAGCCTTGTGCAACATAAGGCACCTCACTCCACTCCAGCTACAGGATGAATCTTGAAGTGAAACAAGCCCCAAGCCCATGTGCAGATCGGGCCTGGGCCCCTGAGCTCCTGACTCCCACTCCCACATGTTATAATCCCTACACCATACCACTGCACAGGAAGGTGGGGTGTGCTAATAAGATAAATTTGTTTTGCCATATAAACTTGATTATTGTTCTCTCAAGGTCTGTGAACAATTTCGCTGGGATTTTGGTTGGAATAGTATTGAATCTATAGATTGCTTTTGGTAGAATTGCCATTTTTACTATGTTGATCATCCCAATCCAAGAGCATGGGAGATTCTTCCATTTCTGGTATCTTCTTCAATTTCTTTCTTCAAAACCTTAAAGTTCTTGTCAAATAGATCTTTCACTTCTTTGATTAGAGTTACCCCAAGATACTTTATGCTATTTGTGGCTATCGTGAAAGGTGATGTTTCTCTGATTTCCCTCTCTGTATCTTTGTTCTTTGTGCATAGGAGGACAACTGATTTTTTGGAGTTGATATTGTATCCTGCCACAGTACTAAAGGTGTTGATCAGGTGTAGGAGTTCTTTGGTAGAGTTTTTGGGGTCGCTTATGTACACTATCATATCATCTGCAAATAATGAAAGTTTAAAGACACTTAAGGTCATGCTCAACCTCCTTAGCAATCAGAGAAATGCAAATCTTAACAACTTTGAGATACCATCTTACACCTGTCAGAATAGCTAAAAACAAAAACACCAAAGAGAGCCTATGCTGGAGAGGATGTGGAGTTTTGGGGAACACTCATCCATTGTTGGTGGAAATGCAAACTTGTGCAGCCACTTTGGAAATCAGTGTGGCGGTTTCTCAGGACACTGGGAGTAAACCTTCCCCAGGACCCAGCAATTCCACTCTTGGGAATATACCCGACAGATGCCCTATCATACTGCAAAAGCATTTGTTCAACTATGTTCATAGCAGCAATATTTGTAATAGTCAAAACCTGGAAACAACCTAGGTGCCCCTCAATAGAAGAATGGCTAAAGAAGGTGTGAAACATTCACGTTGGAGTTTTACTCAGCAGTAAAAAAAACAATGACATCTTGAATTTTGCATGCAAATGGATGGAAATAGAAAACGCTTTACTGAGTGAGGTAACCCAGACCCTAAAAAAGGAATATGGTATGTACTCACTCATAAGTGGATTCTAGCCATAATTAAAGGTCTTTGAGTCTATAATTCGTGATTCTAGAGAAGCTAAATAAGAAGGTGAACCCAAAGAAAATCATATAGTTATCCTCCTGGATATTGGAAGTATACTAGATTTCCGGGCAAAACTTGGGTACACGGGGGGTAGGGGAAGGATGAAAGGGGAGATGGTTAGGGAGAGGGGAGAAGGGGAGGATTGGGGAAAGCTTGGGGGAATGGGATGGGTAGGATGGAGGAAGGGTGGATATGGAAACAGGGAAGTAAATATCTTAATTAAGGGAGTCATTTTAGGGTTTGCAAGAGATTTGTCTCTAGAGGGGTTCCCAGGTCCAAGGAGAAGTCCCCAGATTGTTCCTTAGGCAGAGTGTGCCTGAACTGACCTTATCCCATAGCCACACTGATGAATATCTTGCATATCACCATAGAACCTTCATCTGGCGATGGATGGAGATAGAGACAGAGACCCACATTGGAACACTGGACTGAGCTCCCAAGGTCCAAATGAGGAGCAAAAAGAGGGAGAACATGAAGGAAGTCAGGATCACGAGGTGTGCATCCACCCACTGAGATGGTGGGACTGATCTAATGGGAGCTCACCAAGGCCAGCTGGTCTGGGGGTGATGGAGCATGTGATCAAACTGGACACTCTGAACGTGGCTGGCAATAAGAGCTGACTGAGAATCCAAGGACAATGGCACTGGGTTTTGATTCTACTGCATGGATGGCCTTTGTGGGAGCCTGGTTTGTTTGGATGCTCACCTTTATAGACCTGTATGGAGGGGGGAGGACCTTGGATTTCCCGTGGGGCAGGGAACCCTGACTGTTCTTAAAACTAGAGAGGGAGGGGGGAGGGAAAAGGGAGGCCGGGAGGAGGTGGAAATTTTTAATTAATTAATTAATTAATTTAAAAAAGATAAATTTGTATTTCCAAGGTGACTGTTAGATAGATACTCAATATACCTTTCCACATTGCCGTGTTAGACTCATTCTTCTGCTTTAAAGTAGTTAAAAAGAATTGTCGTTTCTTATCCTTAATGAAAGGAAAAAGCCTTTAAAGAAAAACAGATTATAATTCTACAAATTCGATTCAGGGAGTCACCAGCATTTATAGTTCTCCCCTCCGTTTCCTGGGGTAAAAAGGAAACAGCCTCTTCTCTAGGAGAAGCTGCAGCATAGACAGTGCACTGGAAGTATGTGCTGAGTGGATAACACAGGAACATTTTCTTTAATTAGGTATACTTCCTTAAATAATGTTGCTTAACTTTAAGAAAATGGTTATAAATTAGTGCTTTTCTCTCTTAATCACAATTGTTTCTTTGCCAATTTTTTTTTGCTTACATGTAGTGAACGATACTCTGCTACCATCCATGTCTGCAGACATACTGAGTCCTGCCCCGTGAAAAGTTTCTGCACCCCAAACAAGCCTTTCCACCAACGCAATAATCAAACCAAATTACACCAGACCAAATCAGACCAAATTAGATAATGTCCAGGTTTAATAGATAAAATACTCTCAGATGACTTTCCAGTCCTCCAGAGGGGAGATGAGAAGGGAAGACTAGAAAATCAAGTGTTTGTTCTCTAAGGGACAGTTTAAATACCCTGCAGGAGTGGTCTGGAGCATCCCTGGGGAAGGGGTCATTATTTGCCAGGTTTTCTAGGGGACAGAATCTGGACTGAGGCAACTTCATAGAAGAAAGCTTTGGGTGGAGCCTCCACCAAAACATTACAAATCCTTTGGGTATACGATGCCAGGGGCTGGGATGAGGCTTCCATCCAAACATTCCAGACCCTTTGGATATGTGAACACAAGTTCATATCTGACTGCTCCGGTGGGAATGGGATGACGTGGGGAGGGGAGAGTTGGAGGTTGGCGGGCTAATGCTCAGTGGGAGATGTGGGTGGGGAAAGCTGTAATGGAAGGTTAACTGCCACTCTGGAGACCTTAGGCATCTGTTTCTTGAGGAAGCTGAGAAGGCATGTTGTTGAACCTAGAGTGGAGAAACAAATGTGCAGTCCCAGGAGCTGGTGCAGGTGCTGGCATGTCTGGAGAACCCTATTCAGGTTGGCCTTGACCCAGGCAGAAAGAGTGACCTATAAAATATGCTCAAAAGTGGGTTGCTGTGAGAACTTCTTCAGCCAATGGCCTTTGGGATGCTGGCCCACTTTGGGCATGTTCTCTGGTACGATGCATGAAGACATAGGCGTGAACACGAGCCCTTTGACTGCTGGATTCAGTACCAGTTTTTAGAGCATGCAGATGATTGTGGATCACTATTCTGTAAATTTACTCTCTGATAAATAAACGGTCTATATACTCCACACTGGGCTAGTGTGGAACTACTTTAAATCGCAACAATGGGTGGGGTGGAAATAGGCTCTGGATACTATTAGTTTTTACCAGACCAGATTTCTTGATACAACAGCAGAAATTCTCCCAAGAACTTGCAAGTATCTATCTGGAAGACATCTGGAACAGATTTACATCTTGGTGCCATAGCAAAAGGCTGTGTATGACTTTAGGTCAAAAGGTATAAGCATTTTAAAAGACAAGTAGAGGAAATTTAAGTTTTTGAAATCTCTGAAGTTATATCTTAAAAAATAGCCTGTGAAGGAGGAACACTGCCTGTACTTTTAGCAGGAAATTTAACTAATCTGGTAATGAACTGTGAGTACCCTAAGTCATCAAATTCCATCAGACAGATTTTAGAGGGATAAAGAATTGAGCAGAAGAGAGACAGCTTTTCAGCTATCCAAGAAATCCCAAGTCTTTCCATGATCTTTAGCAAATACCAGTCTAGAAGCAGTACTTGCCTTTAGCTATTAAGCCCAGGAGGCCTGTCAGATTTGCTTTTGTGGATAGGGTTCAATCTACCTTTCTTAGTAGGATGAGATAATCAATCCCCAGTGTCATCCAGTCCAGGCAGGGTCCAGGCAGCTGATGAGGTGAAAGGCAACTTTTTGCTGTGTGGTTGACTTTGCCATGTACAAAGGCAAGCCTCCAAGAGGAAGTTCTTTTCCAACCATGCATCTTCATGGAGGAACTGTAGGATGTTGCAGGAGCTGGCACGTCTCTCTGTCATAGGAAACTCTTTTGCTTAATGCCATACTCTCAGATCTTTAAAGGCACTTGAGAATTAGGGTACCATTGCCTGTCAATTATATCTAAATTAGACATGTAAGTTAAATTTGGACTTATAGTTTATCCAATCAGTTATAGCTTGCCAATATTAGAAGAAGCAAGAAGATTAGAAGGAATAAAGACATGGGATTCTCTCAAGCACTCAGATTATACATTCTGTTAACAGAAAACAAAACCATGTTGTTTGGTTGTCTTAGCAGTCTGAGTAGAAGAGGATAAATTACAACACTAAACATTTCATTGCTTCTGCTGTTTTAACAAGGGAAATGTCCTTGTCAATGGTTTGGAAAGAGCTGAAAAGGTGGCTCAGTAAAAACAGTGCTTGCTTTACAAGCATGAGAATCTGAGCTGGATCTGCATAACCTAGCCTGTTGCTGCAGCGTACATGTAATCTCAGCAAAGGGAGATAGAAACAGGAAGATCTCCACAGCTTGATGATCAACCTGGCTAGCCTACGCAGAGCTCTAGAACCCAGTAGAGACCTTGCCGCATACACAAACAAACAAACTGATACAATGAGTGGGTCTCAAGACAGGGCATTCTGTCCACCACACACATATTCACACATACCATGCATGTGTACACCCATGTGAGCGTGTGCACACACACCCATGTTTGGAAATAATAAAATAGCAGTTGGTGACAGATAAACCTGTAAGCAGGCACAGTTTAAGGAACTCCACTTTATATCAAAAAGAAATTGGATGCATTTGTGCTAATCTTATATATAAAACTATGTTGAAATTAGTGTGTGAGGCAAGAGAAGCTTAAGTTTTATAATTCAGAGCAGAAAAAGAGAGTTTTAAATAGTTGAAGTTACTCCATAGTTGTTATAACCCAACAGTCTGAGACTCAAATTTCTCTTCCCATTTAGGGCCTCAGCTTGCCTGCTTTTCTTCTCCAGTTCCCAAATAACAAAGCTTATTAATAAAGCCCAGAGAATTATTAATTTTGTGCCATTTCTGAAATGAGTCCCTTACATAATACCTACTTTCTTCATATTCAGAATAATGCAAAACACAGGTGTCAGCTGCCCTAAGAAGCCACAGTGTTTGAAAGGCTTTTTGAGGACCTAGAATCTTTTGGTTGGTGGAGAGGAAATTGACTCTGCTAAGAGTCAACATAAATGTGACTTAACAGCTTCACTAGAAAGGATAGCCACTGTTTCCCATCAGAAATGGGATTTTCAAACCATAGAGAAGTGACAAAATGCAGGTATTATGGTAATGAAAGGAATATTCATCAATGGCTTTTCAAAACCTGTTTGGTTGTGAAATGCACAATTTTAAAAAGTGGGTCTTTGTAGCTTGTGTAATATGACTCAGCCCACTGTGCTGTGGAGTCCATATGCTTTCCACCACACAGAGAGACAAAATAACAATGTTCTTCTCACTGCTACTCAAATTTTACCTGTTTAACATGGTAAGACTTCCAGCAAGCACTGTCATTTTAAATGAGCAAGGCCACGTTTGATATGTCAGGGCCTCCCTTTCTCTCTCTCTCTCTCTCTCTCTCTCTCTCTCTCTCTCTCTCTCTCTCTTCTTTTTAATTGCGTTCCTCCCACCTGGCCTCTTTGGAATTCAGCTTCCCCTTGGAAAAAGTGTGAAAAGCCAGTTTAAATAAGGAGCAAGGAAAAAGAAAATATCTCAATGTGATTTTTATTGTCTAACTCCTCTATCTTAAATATTAGTAAACATTTCTGAAGCTTGTGTGGAGATATGGCATCTAAAATTATTTATAACTATCAAAGTCAACTATCGCCTACTGATAAGAATTACTTAATGAAAAATCAAATATTTTACTGAAAAATTGACATAGACCAAGCTTAGATCCTTAGAAATGGAATAAAAGCTAACAGTTTATAGTAGTATTAGGCATTCTATACTCGGTGGCTAGATTAAGATTTTAAAAGTTCTGAACAAACTTTGAATAAATCATGAAATAGTTTTGAAATGTCTGTAGCTCACTGCTTCCTGTAAGTCAAATAAAATATTTGGACACTCATAAATCTGGGAACATTTCAGAGTTGCTAAACAGACTGACTTAATACCTCCAAAATTTTAAGTGAGTGACATTAAGGTATATTCAAAAATGAGAATCATTGACCAAAACCAAGCAAATTATCAGGAAGGCAGGATTTGTCAATTGTTTTGTTCAAACCAATGCTATATATAAGGCAGATGGCATTAAAACCAAAGGTGTTTGCCTTTAAATCACATAAAATGTTATATTATGTCAGTAAGAACTGTTGACAGAGGCTCCTTACTTGTTCCTGGCTGCTCAGACCGTGAAATAATCACCCAGAAACTATGTTATTTAAGTCACTGCTTGGCCAATTACTTAAGCATATTTCTGGCTAACTCTTATACCTTAAAATAACCCATTTCTATTAATCTGTGTATCGCCATATGACTGGGACTGGATGTCAACCTGTAGAAGAATGAAGGTAGATCCATATCTATCACCATGCACAAAACTCAAGTCCAAATGGATTAAAGACCTCAATATTAATCAGATCACATTGAGCCTGATAGAAGAGAAAGTGAGAAGTAGTCTACAAGAAATGGGCACAGGAGACCACTTCCTAGATAGAACCCCAGTAGCAAAGACAATAAGAGAAACAACAAATAAATGGGACCTACTGGAACTGAGAAGCTTCTGTAAAGCAAAGGATACTGTCATTAAGAAAAAAAGCTACCTTCTGACTGGGAGAAGATCTTCACCAGCCTCTCATCAGACAAAGGTCTGATCTCCAAGGTATACAAAGAACTCAAGAAACTAGACACTAAAACTCTAATTAACCCATTTAAAAATGGGGTACTGAACTGAAACAGAGAATTCTCAACAGAAGAACTTCGAATGGCCAAAAGACACTTAAGGACATGCTCAACCTCCTTAGCGATCAGGGAAATGCAAATCAAAATAACTTTGAGATACCATCTTACACCTGTCAGAATAGTTAAAATCAAAAACACCAATGATAACCTATGCTGGAGAGGATGTGGAGTGAGGGGAACATTCATCCATTGTTGGTGGGAATGCAAACTTGTGCAGCCACTTTGGAAATCAGTGTGGCGGTTTCTCAGGAAACTGGGAGTCAACCTCCCTCAGGACCCAGCAATTCCACTCTTGGGAATATACCCAAGAGATGCCCTATCATACTGCAAAAGCATTTATTCAATTGTGTTCATAGCAGCATTATTTGTAATAGCCAGAACCTGGAAACAACCTAGGTGCCCCTCAATAGAAGAATGGTTAAAGAAGGTGTGGAACTTATATACATTAGAATATTACTCAACGGTAAAAAACAATGGCATCTTGAATTTTGCATGCAAATGGATGGAAATATAAAACGCTTAACTGAGTGAGGTAACCCAGACCCAAAAAGAGGAATATGGTATGTATTCATTCATAAGTGGATTCTAGCCATAATTAAAGGACTTTGAACCTATAATTCATGACCCTAGGGCAGCTAAATAAGAAGATGAACCCAAAGAAAATCATGTAGTTATCCTTCTGGATATTGGAAGTAGACAAGATTGCCAGGCAAAACTTGAGTGCACGGGAGAGGGGGGTGAGGGTGGATGTAAAGGGAGATGGGTAGAGAGAAGGGAGCAGGGGAGGATTAGGGAAAGCTTGGGGGGAATGGGATGGGTGGGATGGAGGAAGGGTGGATATGGGAACAGGGAAGTAAATATCTTAATTAAGGGAGCTATTTTAGGGTTTTGCAAGAGAGTTGATTCTAGAGGGGTTCTCAGGTACAAGGAGAGATCCCCAGTTGTTCCTTGGGCAGCAGAGGAGAGGGTGACTGAACTGACCTTGTCCCATAGCCTCACTGATCAATATCTTGCATATCACCATAGAATCTTCATCTGGCGATGGATGGAGATGGAGACAGAGACCCACATTGGAGCACTGGACTTAGCTCCCCAGGTACAAATGAGGAGCAGAAGGAGGGAGAACATGAGCAAGGAAGTCAGGACCGCGAAGGGTGCGTCCACCCACTGAGATGGTGGGACTGATCTAATGGGAGCTCACCAAGGCCAGCTGATCTGGGAGTGATGTAGCATGTGATCAAATCGGTCTCCCTGAATGTGGCTGATGGTGGAGGCTGACTGAGAAGCCAAGGACAATGGCACTGGGCTTTGATTCTACTGCATGGACGGACTTTGTGGGAGCCTTGTCTGTTTGGATGCTCACCTTCCTGGACCTGGGGGGAGTGGGGAGGACCTTGGACTTCCCATAGGGTAGGGAACCCTGACTGCTCTTTGGCCTGGAGAAGGATGGGGAAGGAGAGTGGGGGAAAGGGAGGGAAGTGGGAGGAGAGGAGGTGGAAATTTTTAATAAAAAAAAAAATAAAGCTGTGCATGTGTCCAAACCTGAAACAAAGAGGTTAATGACAGTGCACAGGAGTTTCATAGTGGGAGAATTTTAGCGAAGCTGCGCTATCAGGGTTCCAGCAGATTCAGCCTTCTCTGATTGATCAACTCCCCATTCTTTTTATTCATCTCTGATTTAAAACTTTTTTAAATTCAAAACACATTACTAAAATAATCCCTCCTAAAATCAAGGGATCAAAGCGTACATGCACAAACCAGTTATTTTCTTATCTGTCTAGATTACTTCCATGAATATTTATTACTGGCTTTGGAACAATATGATTCCTCCTGCGTATTAGTTGTTCATATCAAAAGTTACTTCCAATGAAGAATAAAACTTGTGGCGTCTCTACTCCTTATCAAATTTGCTTATTTCCCAAGTATTTTATAGTATTCATTTGAGAATAATATTCTTCATTGCCAGAAATTAACCTTTGAAGTAATGACCATAGAAATAAATATTAGGTTTTGTTTCTTCTCCTGGAGAAAGTTGATCCAGTTGAGAAAGTATGGATCTTACACACAAATTTATAAACTTTTTACAAGTTAGTCTTGTCAGTCCAAGTTCATTCCTCATTTTTATTCTCCTTCATCCCTCTCTGTTTAAATGTGATCTTAAAGCCCTAGAGCAGTACCATTGCATTGGGAGATACAAGAATTCCTAGCAGCAAAAAATATAGAAATGATGTGATAAAAAAGCACTTTAGAGACGCATGTGGCATTAAAATCCCATCCAGCCTCATTGTCTATTCATGAGGATGGGATGATCATTTTGCAACATGTTCTCAAAGGAGAAGCACACTTTTTTATTTATTTGAAGAAGTATTACTGGTAACAAATAAAATTGTTTAAAACCCTGCTATCAAATTTGGTTCAGAAGTATTTCTTAAACTGATAGACATGTGTACATATCAATAGACTCTTATTATATAATAAATTGTTCTCAGAATTTAAAAATAGATTTACTTATCTAATATTTTTCAGAGTAAGAAGTACAATCTTAAGTTTCCTGTCTGTTGTATCTAGAGTGTCAAAAGATTTGCCATTGAGGTGTCTGCTGCACTGTTTTAATATGGAGGCCAGAGAATATCAGCTTTTGTGAATTCTTAGGCCCTTGGTAGAAGATCTCACTCACAGAATAATACTAAGCTTCTCTTTCTCTGCACTCTGATCTCAACACATAAGAGTATGCACCATAAGCCCTCTAGCCAGACAGAGACTCCACAAAGTATCATGATCACAGTGGAGAATTCAAGGAGATTTTTCATTGTCTTAATTAGGGATTCTATTGCTGCGAGAAAATGCCATGACTCCAGGACTACCTGCCTCAGGGTGACACTACTCCCATTGGACTACACCTTAAGACAGTCAATCATTAATCAAGAAAATTTCCAACAGAATTACCTATAAGATAATCGGATAGAAACATTTTCTCATTCGAGAGTCTGTCTTCTCAGATATTCTTTTTTTTTTTTTCAACTAGGAAACACAAGTTTGGAAATGACAAAGATGTGACACCGTTTTCCTCATTTATTCTGCTATAGTGTTATCAGAGATGTGTTTGTAGTTCAGTTTGTGTACAACTCTCTTTTGACTCTCTCTTGTGAACGATTTTACTGACTGCTTTTGTGTGCCAACTTGACACAAGCTAGAATCATCAGATATAAAGGCGCCTCCTTGAGAAAAGGCCTCTATGAGATTCAGCTGTAAGACATTTTCTCAATTAGTGATCATTGGGGAAGAGCCCAGCCCATAGTGGGTGATTCCATCACTGAGACATAGTTGTGGGTTATATAAGAAAGCAGACTGAGCCATCCAGGACAAAAAAGCCAGTAAGCAGCAACTGTCCAAGGTTTCTGCATTATCTTCTGACTCCAGCATTGTGCCCTGCTTAATTTTCTCTCCTGATTTTCTTTCAATTTTACTTTTCTTTTTCTTTCCTTCTTTCTTTCTTTCTTTCTTTCTTTCTTTCTTTCTTTCTTTCTTTCTTTCTTTCTTTCGTTCTTTCCTTCTTTTTTATTATTACTTAAAAAATACCAATCCAAATTCCCACTCCCTCCCTTCCACCCAGGCCTCTCCCTCTCCCTCCACAGACCCCCCCCCATCCCTCCAACCCTAAGGGAGTGTCATGTACCCCGCCCTGTGGAAAGTCCAAGACCCTCCCTTCTATATCTAAGTTGAGCAAGATTTACATCCAGAGAGAATAGGATCCCAGGAAGCCGGTATATGCAGTAGAAACACATTCCAGTGTTGCTATCAGTGGCTCCTCAGTCTGCCCCAGCTGTCAATCCCCTTCAGAGAGGCTTGGTTGTTCCCATGCTCCCTCACTCCCAGTCCAGTTGGAGTTGATGAGCTACCATTAGCTTAAGCAAACTGTCTCAGGGGATGGCCCACTCATGGTCTTGAATTCCTTGCTCATACTCTCACTCCTTCCACTCTTCAACTGGGTCTTGGGAGCTCAGTCTGGTGCTCCGATGTGGGTCATTGCCTCTGTTCCCATCTGTTGAACGAAGGTTCTATAGTGATATTTAAGATAACCATCAGTCTGACTACAGGGTAGGGCCAGTTTAGACACCCTCTCCTCTATTACTTAGGGTCTTAGCTGGGGTCATCCCTGTGCGTTCTTGAGCATTTTTCTAGAGCCAGGTTTCTTGTTAACCCCATAATGGCTCCGTCAATCAAGGTATCTCTTTCCTTGTTCTCATATCTGTCCTTCCTCCATCTCGACTATCCCATTCCCTTGAGTTCTCCTCAACCCCCCATTCCCCCCTTTTTTCTACCCCCTGCCCCCCTGCTCCCAAATTTTTGTCTGATTCTAATTTCCAGATGTTTTTTATTTGTCTTCACTTTATTACTTAGTCTCTCTATGATCCTGAACTATATAAACAGTATCCACTTATGAGTGAGTATATACTATATTCGTTTTTTTTGGGGGGGGGTCTGGGTTACCTCACTCAGGATGTTTTCTAATTCCGTTCATTTGCATGCAAAATTCAAGATGTCATTTTTTTTTACTGCTGAGTAGTACTCTAATGTGTAGATGTGCCACACTTTCTTTATCCATTCTTCCGTTGAGGAGCATCTAGGTTTTTTTTCCAGGTTCTGGCTATTGCAAATAATGCTACTATGAACATAGCTGAACAAATACTCCTTTAGTATGATTGATTATCTTTTGAGTATATTCCCAAGAGTGGAATTGCTCGATCATGAGATAGGTTGATCCCCAGTTTTCTGAGAAACTGCCACAGTGATTTCCAAAGTGGTTGCACAAGTTTGCATTCCTACCAGCAATGGATGAGTGTTCCCCTTGCTCTACAACCTCTCCAGCACAAGCCATCCCTAGTGTTTTTGATCTTAGCTATTCTGACAGGTGTAAGATGGCATCTCAAAGTTGTTTTGATTTGCATTTCCCTGATAGCTAAGGAAGAAGAACATGTCCTTAACTATCTTTTGGCGATCTGAAACTTTTCTGTTGAGAATTCTCTATTTAGTTCAGTACACCATTTTTTAATTTGGTTATTTTAATTTTTAATTTTTTAGTTATTTAGGAAAGGGATTTTCTGTATAGCCCAGGCTGTTCTGGAACTTGCTCTGTAGACCAGGCTGGCCTCAATGATCTGCCTGCCTCTGCCTTCTGAGTGTTGGGATTAAAGGTACCACCAGACTATTTGTGTGAGTAATAAATTAATAGTAGCTGATTTTTAAAGAAACAAATAAATAATTTATTTCACTGTGATTCCTTATCTATGTGCCTGGGGGTTCCAGACAAAGTGAAAAATTCTACTTTTTTTAACACAATAATCTAGGAGAATTATTTATTTATTTATTAAAATTTTTCACTTCCTCCCATTTTTCTCCTACTCTCCTCACTCCCCTACTCCCCCTCCCCTCTAAGAGAAGTCAGGGTACCCTTTCCTGTGGGAAGTCCAAGGCCCTCCCCCACCCATCCAAGTCTAGGAAGGTATGCATCCAAACAGAGCAGGCTCCCAAAAAATCAGTACATGCAGTAGAATCAAATCACAGTGCCATTATCATTGGCTTCTCAGACTAGGAGAATTATTGATGTGTAGAAAATTACTAATAATTATTTGAAAATTAAATTGCCAAAGAAATTCATGTTTGTAGAAGCCTGACATTCTCAAATGTATATGTCTCAGGGAATAGGAGTAAAGCTGATAACAAAAGTCTGACTGTTATATTATGTCATACTATGCTAAAATACATGTGTATTCTAAGGGTTTGACGTATATGCTGATATACATCTAGTTACTAAGTATACTTCTAACATTACACTTTTAACATTTTTATCCCAATTAATTGCAAAGCACTGCATTTGGATAAGCTGTGCTCTTAGTTTTTAGATTTTTCAGTGTTATTTTCAAATCCATTATAAACATCATTATTCAAACAAATAATGATACAGATAAAGTAAAGACAAATGATAAATGATGAAATATATCTTATTGTCAATGAAGACTATTCAACAGGAAATTAAGGTTAGTATTTCTTTTCTCTTCAATGACTTCATTAAAGCACTTTCTGATAAATTTTCAGGTAAGATTTTTTTTAAAAAAAATCACATTTTAATTTTAATTAAATTTAAATTTAATTAAAATTAAATTAAATTTAATTTTATTTTTTAGATATTATCTTTATTTTTATTTGTGAGTCTGTGTGTGTGTGTGTGTGTGTGTATGTGTGTGTATGCGTTTGTGTGCACATGCCTGCATGTGTTTGTAGAAACCAGAAAAGGGTGTCAAATTCCTTGCAAATGGAATTAGGAACAGTTGTGAGCTGCCTGTTATGGATTCTTTAATCTGAGAGCAGCAGCTCTCTCTCTGCTGAGCTACCTTTCCAGGTTCAACCTTAAACATCTAGATTAACCATGATGGTCATTTAGTGACTGATTCTGTCTTTCTCCATCACTAGCTGTTTGGGGCTGCATTCAACACACTGTATAACTATTTACAGGACAATTGCCTTCTCTAAACATTTCTTCTGCTTCTAAAGCCTGAAATAATTCTGCTATTTCAAAAAATCAATTCAGTAAATATCTTATAATAGGACTCCTTACTGTTCCAAATGTGCACTCTACAGTACAGGAAGGTATAGGTATTCATAAAATAAAGAGGTAAAATTGCTCTTAACAAAGGAGCCTTGTGCCTGGCATTCATGCTTTTGAAAGCTCTGCTTTCAGTTTGTGTAAGAGAAATAGATCAGTCAAGCTTGGACAAAGCACATAATTTTTCAAAACAATCTGGAATATTCATTACTTCCAATACCTTTTTCACAGAAAATTGTATTGATTTCTAAGGGGACAGGGCATCCTACACAAAGACACACACACACACACACACACACACACACACACACAAAGACAAACAAAACCAAAACCAAAACAAGATAGTAATTGAGAACTTGGACCATATGGACTGAATCAAGATTGAGTTCTGTCATTTCTAGCCTGGTAAATACTAGTCATTTACCCTATCCTCACTAACACACACACACACACACACACACACACACACACACATACATTATGTGCCAAATAATAACATTTATCTCCGAGTCTTATTGAATGGATCAATGTTAATGATGAATGTATGCAAATGTTTTTGCACACACTTTAATCCTTTAAAAAAGAAAGAAATCTCCTAATTATTTTTATAGCAGAAAAAATAACATATTATTTCAAACCTATGACAGAAACTTAAGGGATTGTGTAACTTTCAGAATATCATGTCTAAGTGTGGTTAAAGCCCTGGTGACTGTGATAAAAGCCACATGAATAAAGCAGAAAATATTTTAAAAGGGAGATGAAAAGAAAACAAATCATTTGTGGATATTTCAAAACTTTGATGTCAAATATATAAGTAAAATTATCTAGCTCTGTGTAACATGAATAAAAGCAGATGTTTGTCATTTACTTTAAAGCATAAAAAGATCAACGTCTCCAGGAAAATCTCTATAGTTTATTATAAAAGGAAAACAAATAATCTACAAAATGCTATAAGTGAAATAGCAACTAAAATGTGTAAAAAGATTCCTATCAGAGGGATGCTTTATTCTACACTTTATACCCAACCAAAAAAAAAATAATCAAACAGCTTAGTGGTTGGAACACCAAGAAATTCAAGTTTACATTAAAATAGCATAATTTTATAACAAAGTACAAAATGCCAAATATGGACAGTTTGCCACCTACTGTAATTGCTTTTAAAAGAACACACTAAAAGAACTTTTTGATGACCACAATTTTATACAAATGATCATAAATATCAACAGGGTATTGAAAAAGAAAGTGGCATGGTGCTCAGTACCTAAGGGAGTCATATCCTGGATCCAACAAGGGAGCTGGGCAATAAATAGATTAAGGGGGGATTTGAACAACAACTACAATAGCAACAAAGACAGATATCAGAAGAAAAGAAAGGAAAACAAGCAAGGATAAAGGAACATTATGATAACAAATATTTGAGGTAACATGTGGATATAGATACACATACTATATACATATATGCATAAATATCATAAATATATAGGATACAATTGTGTGAAAATGATTAATTATGAGTAGGTACATTAATAAGTAACAAATGACAAGAAGGTTTGTTTAAAACATACCTTAAATTCTCAGTTATTTTACATAGAGACTTAGTTACTTCTAAGAGAACAAATGCGCTAGGAAGGTTATCTTGGGATGTTTAAGTGGGCAGACACTAAAGTACTATCCTCTTGAGTCTATCACATTTTTTGATTAGGGGTAAAGGTAATAATTTGTTTAAAGGCACAGGACTGTTTAGTAGCAGAGAGGGTGCTCCAAAGGAAGACCTTGATTTATTAATTCAAATACAGATTATCATGGCAGACATCTGAATCTTCTTTACTCATTTACTCTGAACAGTGTTAATCCTGGTAATCCAATGAAATAAGTAAACTGAAGCTTTTATTTTCAATCAAGTCCAAAGTTTTCAGTACTATAAAGAATTAAATATTTATCAGCAGCAAGTAAAGTATTATGAAATAATAAAGTGTTGTGTTGTTTGATTTCTTATCTATTAACGAGCAAAAATAAACATTAGTTTCCTAATGTACTAAGATTTGTGTGATGTAATTGAAAATAGTGGCAACGTCTCAATTTCTTGTGTAGCAAATTCAAAATCAACTTACTATCAATAAGTATATAACAGTCACTCTTTATGAAGCAAGAAGTGGAATAACCAATAAGGCCTTTTTGAAATGATTAAAAATCACCTACTTGGGGAAAAATAGTCTTTCCGCATTTACCTGCCTACCTCTATGTTTTAAATGCATCAGCATGACTTACTTTAATCAACCTCTCATCTCTGAAAATGAATCGGGAAGAAATGTATGGGAGCATGCCGTTGTTGTGTTCCCAGGACAATTGTAGGCATTTGTGAAACTGCAGCACCAACCCGCCATGCACTTGACTTCCCTGTGGGATCTTCTTTAAGAAGGGCAAATGACTAAAAATACTAAAAATTGCATAAGCTATTACATATTGTGTTATAATGAGTTCTTTGCCGGAGCTGCCATGTTCAAACTCCATCCCTTTCCCTTTCAATATTTGAATTATTTTCAAAATCTGTGTAGTGTAATTATGTGAAAACAGTATAAGAAGTATTAACTGAAGCAATTTTTATATCAATTGTTTTCAAGTTATTTTTTCTTCTTCCATTTTTAACCTCTTTTTTTCCATTTTCCTTTCACCCGTACTCTCTCATTTACATAACACACACACACACAGAGACATAGATGTTTATACACACACACACACACACATACACACACGCACACACACACACACACACATATATATATAAATATATATATACATATATATATGTATATATATATATTTAATGTTTGTTAGACAGCCCAGTAATTCAATCAGTTCAGAAACTCACATTATAAATACATTAATAAACACAGATGGCCATTTCATCCTCTTACTGCTTAAAGGATTTTGTAAGCAGATTGGTTGTTTTCCAGACAATTCTTGGACATATACTGTCAGCTGTACATTCACTGTACAGTCTTGTAAGCTCCAACAGCTGATCTAAAACCTTTTTAAAGTATCAATAAAATGACTGCTAATGATATTCTGCTCATAGATCAATGCCTTATCCAGTCATTATCAGCGATGGGAACAGATGCAGAGACCCACAGCCACCTTTATGTGGAGAGAGTCTAAATGGAAGGGTTCTACCAAATACCGCTCCTCAGAACTCAGCGAATCCCATGGAAGAGGAGGCAGAAAGTTTGAGAGAATAAGATGGATGGAGTACATTTAGAAGACCCTCTGAATCAACTACACAAGTCTCATAGGAGCTCACAGAGACTGAAGTGTCAAGCACAGGACCTACATGCGTCTGTACCAGGTCCTCTCCATATATATTATAGCTATTAGATTAGTATTTTTATGGAACTCCTAACTGTGGGAATAAGTGGATCTCTAATTATTGTTCCTGCTCTTTGGACACTTTTCATCCTGTTGAGTTTCTGAGTTCAACATCCAAATGGTAGTTTTTGCTTCATCTTATTATATTTTATTTTGTCATACTGGATTGTTGTCTCTTGGAAGCCTGTTCTTTTCTTTATTTTATTTTATTTTTATTAAAAATTTCCACATCCTCCCCTCCTCCCACTTCCCTCCCTTCCTCTCCTCCCACTTCCCTGCCCTCTCCTCCCCTCCTCCCCCTCTTCCTCCAGGCCAAAGAGCAGTCAGGGTTCCCTACCCTATGGGAAGTCCAAGGTCCTTCCCGCTACCCCCAGGTCCAGGAAGGTGAGCATCCAAATAGACAAGGCTACCACAAAGCCTGTCCATGCATTAGAATCAAAGTCCAGCGTCATTGTCCTTGGCTTCTCAGTCAGCCTCCACCGTCAGCCACATTCAGAGTCCAGTTTGATCACATGCTACATCAGTCCCATTTCAACTGGCCTTGGTGATCTCCCATTAGATCTGTCCCACTGTCTCAGTGGGTGAACGCACCCCTCGCAGTCCTGACTTCCTTGCTCATCTTCTCCCTCCTTTTGCTCCTCATTAGAACCTTGGGAGCTCAATCCAGTGCTCCAGTGTGGATCTCTGTCTCTATCTCCATCCATCACCAGAAGAAGGTTCTATGGTAATATGCAAGATATTTATCAGTGTGGCTATAGGACAAGGCCAGTTCAGGCACCCTTTCCTCTTTTGCTCAAGGAACAAACTGGGGACATCTCCTTGGATACCTGGGAACCCCTCTAGAGTCAAGTCTCTTGCCAACCGTAAAATGACTCTCTTGATTAAGATATATACTTCCCTGCTCACACATCCACCCCTCCTTCATCCCAACCATCCCATTCCCTCAAGCTCTCCCCATCTTCCCCTTCTCCCTTCTCTCCCCCATCTCCCTTTATCCCCACCTCACCCCCATCCTCATGCTCCCAACCCCTGCCTGGCAATTTTGTCAACCTCCAATATCCAGGAGGATAACTATATGTTTTTCTTTAGGTTCACCTTCTTATTTAGCTTCTCTAGGATCACGAATTATAGGCTCAATGTCCTTTATTTAAGGCTAGAATCCACTTATGAGTGAGTACATACCATATTCCTCTTTTTGGGTCTGGGTAACCTCACTCTTTTCTAATGAGAGACAGAAAGGGAGTGGATCTGGAGGGAAGAGATGTGAAGAGGACCTTATAAGAGTGGAGAAATGGAAAACTAATTAGGAAATATTGTATAAAAAACACCATTTTCTCTTTTAAAAATGTTAATTAGTTCTTTGTGGATTTCCCAACATACATCTTGATTCCACACATGTCCCCATCCCCTAGCTTCTGCTCTTTACCCTTGCAACCTCCCCAGTGAAACAAAATTTAAAAGTAAAACAAGATAAAAACCAAACAAAACGAAGATCAAATAAAAAGTCTTTACTTGTAAGTGTTCATTGCAATGAGTCATTGCTCTGGTTCAAGGAATCTGGTTTTTGCTACACTGTTCGTACTGGGTCCCCTCACTAGGGATTCTTTTGGATACCCTATTGTTGTCTTATGTCTCAGAGATCCTGGGGCTTTGAATCTGAAGATCTGGCCCTTTCACATGCTCTAGAAGTTCATAGATGAGGTAGGCAACATGGGTTACCTTGTAGTTCTGGTTCTGGGCTTGGGTGGTATCTAGATAGATCAGGCTGCCAGCTTTCCCTCATTATCAGCACCCATGCAAGCTCTACAGCAGTGCCTCAGCTAACTTACCCAATGTAGCAGACAGCAAGGAATGAGCAAGTTCTCCTGCTCTCATACCGTTGGGCCTAGCTCATCTGCACCCAACCACCAGCGCCAGCTCTAATATTTTGTCCAGGTGAGGTACAGGACCTGCTCTACTTTCCCTATTGTTGAAGTTGGTAATGGAAAGGGCTCTCCCACCCATCCCAGGTAGCAAGGGGTTAGGACAGAGAGCTTATTTCCCTTAACCTTGTCATCCAATGCTATAACAGGGAAGGGATAGGGGCAACTCTACTGTTTTGCCCAGGCAAGGTGTAGGGCCCTCTCTCCCATGTTCTGCAGCTGGTGTAGGTCATGGCCAGCTGCCTCACTCTCCTGGCCCTGGGCCAAGCTGTCTCACTTACCACACATGGCAAGGGTCAAGAGGAGGGAGAGCATTTTTTTTTTAAATCACCCTTGCAAAATCATGGCAAATGAGGAGTGGTGGGGTCATTTCTTCTTCTCTTATGCCCTCTGGGCCATTTAACCTGCAATCCTACCATCAGAGTCAACTCTAATGTGCTGTCCAGGTGAGTTGAAGCACCTGTTTTCTTTAGTGATGCTGTTCGTTGGGGGCAGGGAAAATTCTCCTACTCTCATGTCCTCAAGGCCAGCTCTCTTGCCTGCCACAGGAGATGAGGCGTGGGGGAGAAGGGAGGTCATCTCACCCTTGTTCACTCCACCATATGGTAGATGAAGCGGGTGTTAGATATCCCTTATGAATTGGAATCACAGGAAGGTGGGCCTCTATATATGGGCTCAGCTCTGCTATGGTGTCTAGGCTAGGTTACAGGGCCCACTCCCCTGATAGGGGTAGAATCTCCCATTCTCAAATATTCAGGGCTGGTTCTTCTGCTGAAATAGAAATTCTAATAGGTCTTAATAATATGTTAATTATGCATAAATAATATATCTGCAATCAGATATTGACAAAAATGTTGAAAGATCAGAGAGATGAAGTAGGAAAACCACAGTCACCTTACCTCTCCACTTCCCAGCTGAAGGGAGACTGAGTTTCTCTCTCCTCCAGCATTATCACTTCCTTTCTCTGCCCAATCACATAACTTTCTCTCTGTCAATACAGACCCATAGACCTCTATGGTTAGCTGTGGCTAGCTCTGCCCTCTGATATCCAGGCAAACTTTATTTGTACAAACAAGATAGCACCACATTTATCCTATTTTATCTAAAAATTTTAAGGAAGGTTTTTGCTAACATAAGAAAAATTATACACAATAGATACAACAGCTATGGACAATATAAAACAGGCAATAAATTCTTTACCAATGTTTAGTCCATTAACAATTGATGAATCCAGAGAAAATACTCAATGTCTATCCTACGTTGGTGAGTTCAAAATTGTACCTAATTCAGTTTCTGTTCTAAACTGTGTTACCAACACTATCTTTTCATGTCTTTCAACCTTATATACTTTAGAGATCTTTAGTGAAATTGTTTTCTCAATCTAATAACAGGGAAAACTATAACTATAAAGTCTTCAACTCCATCAGAGATCCAAGGAGGAAATAATATTACATGCATAAGCAGGAAGTACAAACAAGCAACGTTCAAACGTGAGAAATGACAGGAACAGCAGAATGCCTGGACAGTCACTCAAGGTTCCTCTGTAAAGTTGGGTCATCCTTATTGTCTAGCATATCTGACAGACATTTCTGTGAATCAGAATATTCTTGGCAAAGTTTGGCAGTCCTTTTTTGTGCCCTGCTTGTTCAATTTGTACAACATACTGTCAGCCATTAAAGCAAGAGCATTTTCTTGTCCAGTGGCTAATCTTTACCATAAAAAGAATTTCTTTGATGACCGTTATCTTCTCTGAAGTAAATTGGTGTTGTCAGGAGAAGACATGTTTCACTGTCATAAAAAAAATGAAATGCCATCTTCTTTACATATCTGAAATGCTTGAAGATGGTTTTTCTATCTAAAATATATCTTTGTATGACCTTGAAAACATACTTAATATGAGTTTTATTGTAATAGGTGATTAACTGCTAACCTGTATTTCCTTATTATCCTAAATACTAGGGCTAGAAATATGCATTATAATGTTAAATGAACTGCATAGTTACCATACTTTGATCAAGATTAGAAATGTAAGCACAGTATGTTCTAACAAAAATAATCTCTATTTTGTATCAATATACAAAGAATCCAAGCCAATATAAAATATTTAAAGCTAGTGGTTCTTTATTTGGTTTAAAAGTAGATTGAATAATCTACCTTTTAATTCAATTTCTATATCCCTCTTATTTCTTTTTAGAGGAGATTCAATAATCTAGGCTGACATCATATCTATAACCCTGCTCATTTTTTTTCAAATCAAGAACTCTGAATCTAATTTCCTTTGTTCAACTTTTTTCCTGACTGTAACCAATAACAACATGCAACCAACTCCCTTAAACAGTGACAAATATCCATGACTCATTAAACATCAACAAAAAACCACCTACTCCACCTTTGGGGAATGTGGGCGTCATATTCTTAAATTTACTTCCTGCTATCTAAGGGTGGCAGTATCTTTAGGGAACCTACAAAGAAAAATTTGGGTTAGCTGTCAAGTCCTGGGATAGGCAGCTGTATCATTTGTTGTCCAGTCTAGTCTCTGTGTAAAGAAAAATGCAGGATTTGTCTCAAGTCTTGACTAGAGTAGTCTGTAAGGCTTGATTGTCTCAGTTAGCCAACTCAAAATTGTCCTGAACAATTTGTAGTCCGAAGCCGATCTTTAGGTGGTGTTTTTCAACTTAGTGGTGTTATCATAGTCCTGGTGGAATTGTCTTTGTGGGGTTCCATCCTTCTTTTGAAGACTTCAAATGTCGCTGTTTGACATGGTCTTCGTTCACTGTAGAAAACTTAGAGGTTTAAAATGTCATGTGTAGCAGAGCTCAAAGAGGTTAAAGAAAACCTTCAAAGATTCAAAATACAATCAAGGATTATGAGATTAGTGGCAATAAATTAGTCCTTTAATTTGTTTTTTTCTTCTGTCCTACATTAGGTGTTTCTTCCCGCGTGAGACAGGAGGGAAGTAAAATCATAGCCTTTACTTTAATAATCATGCTTGTGTTTAGAGGAGAGAGTCACACTCCAACTCCAAAGCCAGCTTTAATTTTTAACTTGACTGTGACTACAAAAAGACCATTTGTATTATATATCTGTAGAGAATAGCAGAAACAAACATTTGGGAATATTTATGAAATTTTATACTGATGGAAATGTGATATTTAAATAGATCAATTTACTCTTTTTCTTGAGACCTTTTTTTCTGGATTATTTGTCCTTTTCTTTCAGATGTCTTATATGTTCAGTGTCTTTGAATTTCTTAGCTGGATGCCTTTGTTCTCATAAAAATGCAAAAACAAAACCCTCCCCAACCCTAATTTTGGGAAGATTCCCTCATGGCAAGCTATATCTGATCAAATGAAATGGATTTGTTAGTTTTAAAGTTAGTTTAGATTGAATTGCCACACTGTTTGATTAAATATTACCTCTTCTAATCAAGGGGTGTCTCTTATTCAAATCTAATTTTTATCAATTTTGATGGTATTTATAGGTTTTATTCTTCTGTGGAAACAAAAGCAAAACCCTTTCCCCAATGTAACACATGTCCTGGCTGCCATTCAGAGTTTAGCATATCTTTAAAATAAATGGCTTATCCACACTGATGAATATCTTGCATATTACCACAGAACCTTCTTCTGGTGATGGATGGAGATAGAGACAGAGACCCACATTGGAGCACTGGACTGAGCTCCCAAGGTCCTAATGAAGAGCAGAAGGAGGGAGAAGATGGGCAAGGAAGTCAGGACCGCGAAGGGTGCGTCCACCCACTGACATGGTGGGACAGATCTAATGGGAGCTCACCAAGGCCAGCTGGACTG
The DNA here is from genome assembly GCF_982192425.1 of Myodes glareolus. Taxonomy (NCBI): domain Eukaryota; kingdom Metazoa; phylum Chordata; class Mammalia; order Rodentia; family Cricetidae; genus Myodes; species Myodes glareolus. The sequence goes on from NC_142050.1 coordinate 9,822,120, forward strand.
GGAATGATGGAGCATGTGATCAAACCGGACTCTCTAAATGTGGTTGACGGTGGAGGCTGACTGAGAAGCCAAGGACAATGACACTGGGCTTTGATTCTACTGCATGGACGGGCTTTGTGGTAGTCTTGTCTATTTGGATGCTCACCTTCCTGGACCTGGGTGGAGCGGGGAGGACCTTGGACTTCCCATAGGGTAGACTACCCTGACTGCTCTTTGGCCTGGAGAAGGGGGGGGGGAATGGGGGAGGAGAGGGAAGTGGGAGGAGGGAAGGAGGTGGAAATTTTTAATAAAAAAATGAAAAAATCAGACAAAAAAGAAAAAAACACACAAAAAGAAAAAATAAATGGCTTATTTAATTTCATAGTTTTTCCTACTATCTAATGTCTCTCCACAGCTGTTGTTCCTTTCACATTAGTATTTAGAAAATTCAAAGTTAATAAAGCATTATGAAATCTATTTCTAGGGGTCTTTATCATCACTTATTTCATTATTATGTTTATTTAACATATCCTTTAGAGTTCAGTTTTATGTTTCTATAACCACTCTCCCTGTAGGATTGTGTGGTATACCTGCAATATGCTTTACATTATAATAAGCAAAAACTGCTTCATTTTCATAGAGACATATGCTGGACCATTTTCTATCTTTATTTGTACAGGTTTACCCATGATGGCCACAACTTCTAACAAATATGTGATTACCAAATCAGCCTTTTCCAAATTCAAAGCAGTTGCTTATTAAAAACCTGAATCGGTAGCAATGGTGTGGTGTACATACATATTTTAGTTTCCCAAATTTAACAAAATTGAGCCCATCCATCTGCCATATCCCATTTCTTTGAGTACCATTTGGTTTACTTCTTACACACAGTGGTATTTAGTTGCATAAAAAACAAGTAGTATATTTCCTTATAATTTCCTTGACCTAATGCCATATGATGAAAAAGTCTTTTTTTTAAACCATTGCTATTGAAACGATGTATTTTATGAAATTCTAAGGCTTCCAGCACATTTCTAATCAATAAATGATTAATTTCTGCATTACGTTTTGTTAGAAGATTCTAACCCATGTGGATTCTGATGTGTGTTATGTATATGGGATGATTCCTATTCTTGATTATTTCTTGCAACTGAATAAATAATAAAGTCAATTCTGTTTCATCTGGTATAAATTCAGTAGTTTCAATATGCAAAACTACTCTTTCTGCATATTGTGAGTCAGCAACTTTGTTGAGAATTTCCTTAAAATATACTAGCACTGGCTGAATCGTGTATCATACACCTTGAACTGCAGCACTTGGGAGGCAGAGGCAGGCAGATCTCTATGTGTTTGAGGTCAGTGTGGTTTATAAGAGCGAGTTCCAAGACAGTCTCCAAAGCTACAGAGAAATCCTGTCTTGAAAAATAAAAACCTATTACTATGAGAATACCATATATTTATGACTTTTGGACAGTATCATAAGTGATTTCTATTAGTGACCTGCATTTTCTGATTTATTTGAATTATTATAGAATGTAGATACTCCAGATATTTTCCCATACAATGTGAGAAAAGATCTAGTCAGTTCTCTGTATAGCGATCAGGGAAATGCAAATCAAAACAATTTTGAGATACCATCTTATACCTGGCAGAATGGCTAAAATCAAAAACACCAATGATAGCCTATGCTCGAGAGGATGTGGAGTAGGGGGAACACTCATCCATTGCTGGAGGGAATGCAAATTTGTTCAACCACTTTGGAAATCAAGTAGGGTGGTTTCTCAGAAAATTCAGGGTCAACTTACCCTAGGATCCAGCAATACCACTCCTGGGAATATACCCAAGAGATATAGGGAATATACCCTATCATACTACAAAAGCATTTGTTCAACTATGTTCATAGCTGTAATTTGTAATAGCCAGAACCTGGAAACAACCTAGATGCCCCTCAATGGAAGAATGAATAAAGAAAGTGTGGAATATATATACACATTAGAGTACTACTCAGCGGTATAAAACAATGACATCTTGAATTTTGAATGGAAAAGGATGGAAATAGAGAACACTATCCTGAGTGAGGTAACCCCGACCCAAAAAGAGGAATATGGTATGTACTCACTCATTAGTGGATTCTACCCATAAATAAAGGACATTGAGCCTATAACTCATGATCCTAGAGAAGCTAAATAAGAAGGTGACCCCCACCAAAAAAAAACCATGTAATTATCCTCCTGGATATTGGAAGTATACAAGATTGCTAGTCAAAAATTGAGAGCTTGGGGGTGGGAGTGGGACGGGGGTAAGGGAAGATGGGGAGAGAGAAGTGAGAAGGGGAGGATGGGGAGAGCTTGGGGGAATGGGACAGTTATGATGGAGGAGTGGATATGGGAGCTGGGAAGTATATATCTTAATTAAGGGAGCCATTTGAGGGTTGGCAAGAGACTTGACTCTAGAGGGGTTTCCAGGTGTCCAAGGAGATGTCCCCAGCTTGTTTCTTGAGCAGCTAAGGAGAGAAGGCCTGAACTGGCCCTATACTATAGCCACTCTGATGAATATCTTGCATATCATCATAGAACCTTCATCTGGCGATAGATGGAGATAGAGACAGAGACCCACATTGGAGCACTGGACTGAGCTCCCAAGGTCCTAATGAGGAGCAGAAGGAGAGAGAACATGAGAAAGGAAGTCAGGGCCGCGAGGGGTGCTCCCACCCACTGTGATGGTGGGACTGATCTAATGGGAACTCACCAAGGCCAGCTGGACTGGGACTGATGTAGCATGTGATCAAACTGGACACTCTGAACGTGGCTGACATGGAGGGTGACTGAGAAGCCAAGGACAATGGCACTGGGTTTTGATTCTACTCCATGTATTGGCTTTGTGGGAACCCAGTCTGGATTCTCACCTTCCTAGACCTGGATGGAGTGGGGAGGACCTTGAACTTCCCCACAGGGCAGGGAACCCTGACTGGTCTTTGGACTGGAGAGGGAGGAAAAGGTGGAATGAGGGGCAGGAAATGGGAGGAGGTAAAAATTTGTAATAATAATAATGAACAACAACAAAAAATAAGTAGAATTCTCTTGCTTTTGGGATACATGTTGTTAATCTCTCAAAAAATTGCTACAAGCTCTTTGTCAGTGTTAACTCTCTGCCCATAATTTGTCAATTTCGTCTTTCATAAATGCTACTACGATTTTTGCTGGGTCTAATTGATGAAGTCTCAATAATCTGTATAATCCAGAAGGGAGAGGGATTTTGTTTAAATTATGCTTAGAAAAAACATTGTTTCTAGGAACATCCTGTTTATAATCACTTTTTAGGTAACCATGTTTGCCACAATTGAAACATTTGACATTTCAATTTTTTCTCAAACTTCTGAAAATTACCTCTCCTATCTATGCATCATCATGGTTATGAGATCAATATCAGTTGTGTTATCAGATCCATTCCTTCATGTGTACTGATCTTGCCTATAACAGCTTAATTACCCTTTTGTATTGTGCATTAGCATTTTCAAATGCCAGATATTCAATTATTATTTGTCTAGCTTTTGAATCTTGTATCCTTCTACCTATTGCCAAAGTCAGTCTTTATAAGTCTCTATGAAGGCTTCCTTTGGACCCTGTATAACTTTAGTAAATGACTCAATTTTTTTTTTACTACTCCAATTCTGTCCCAAGCATTCAAAGTTGCTGTGCAGCATAAATGTAGGACATGGTTCTCATATAGAGATTGCCTTTGCACATCAGCATAACCTCCCTCTCTAAGAAGTTTGTATTGAGCGATTTCCATACCTCTATTCCTACTTTGCTATTAAATGGTCTTAGCCTCTTCTTTTTCAACCAGTTCACCCAATGTAATTAAGGACCAGATTCCAGGATCACTTTAATCAAGTTCTTCCAGTCTCTAGAGATAATTCTATTACAAATTGACCATTAGTTTAAGACTTTTCACAAACTGTGAATTATGCTTATAAAACTATTACTCCCTCCACAAGAGTCCATTTAACTTACACACAGTCTTAGGGATCTCTGTCATCATTTGGTAATTTCTGGATAACTTAAAGTTGTTCATTTGAAAACATTAGGCTGTTTCTCTCTAACCTTATAATGCAATGCTGAATTTGCTTCTACATTAAATTTCTCTGTCTGATCCTGAATATCTCTCTGATCTGTTTTATTAAGATTTATAAAAACTTGTATCTCAGCACTCATATTGACCAAACTTTTAGTGAAAAAGCAAAAAATGATAAAATTGATAGTGCTTATAATTGACATTACATAACATCTAAATTACACTACATTGCATCTAAATTAGTTTTCCTCTCATTTAATTGTTCCATTTTCAAACTGTTCAGCATATTATCATACAGAGCCCTGAATCCCTCTATAGTAATAGTGCTTCCCATTTTTTAATGTGAGAAAAGCAAATCTGTCTTTTAACTACTTCCTTTCTTTAGAAACTCCTAATTGTCTTACCAAATCTGCCTATAATGTCAATGAACTGTGAGGGGTAGCTCGTCTGAGTGGAGAGCACAGGCAGTGAACAGCCTGGCTGTCTGCTATCATGTAGTTACACGTGGCAGCCCAAGGGGAGGGGTATAGGGAAAGTCTGCAACCCATGGTGGAGAGAGAGAGAGAGAGAGAGAGAGAGAGAGAGAGAGAGAGAGAGAGAGAGAGAGAGAGAGAGAGCAGTCTAGAAAACACACAGGGGATTGTGTAGAAAAGACACGTGTAGCAGGTGCCAAGAGGTCTGGGGCTGGTAAGTCCTCTGGTGTTGGGAGCCAGAGGCTTCTTGAGTTTGGGTGGCAACTGGAGACAGAGAGAGGTGACAAGAGGAAAATCCCAAACTCACTCAAGGAAAGAATGCCTAATCGGGTGGGACAGGAGCCCTGTGTGCAGCTCTGGCCTGTGTAGGTAGGTACATAGCCACTGACAAGTGGCTTTTTTTGTGAATTCCTGCTCTTAAATTGGGCTCCAAAGAGTAACATGAGTTCTAACCGGATTTAATAATAAAAGTTCACAGTCAGAGATTGGGGGAAATGCTGAAAGATCAGAGAGACAAAGTAGCAAAACCACAACACTTTACCTCTTCACTTCCCACTCAAAAAGACACGAGTTTCTGTTTCTTTCCACCTTATCACTTTCTCTATCTACCCAGCCATATCACTTCTGATCTATCTGTACAGACCTCCAGACCTCTATGGTTAGCTGTGGCTAGCTCTGCCCTCTGATCTTCAGGAAAGCTTAATTTGTACAAACTAGCTTTCACCACATCTGCATCCTCTCCAGCAGGGACAGCTTTACTGTGCTGCTCTGGGGAGATGCAGGGTCCACTCTCCAGAGTGGTACAGTTGGCGGGGGTGGGGGGGTGGGGGGGTGGGGGGGTGGGGGGGTCAGTTCTCCCTAGTGCTGTACGCAGTGAGTTATAGGCTCAGCTCTGTATAGATCTATCCTCACTGCTTTCTGGGATGACAGAAGCCATGGACATTAACACAAACAGTGACTGTGGCAAGGCCACAGACTCAGGTATGGCCCCTGGAAACGGCCCAGACTCACACAATGCCATGGTCCTGGGTGGTAATGCAGGCTACTCAAATCTACATGGTCCCAGCACAGGCTCAAACCTCAGACATTAGTCTGGTTCTGGATAGTGGCCCATGCCCTTGATCCCCATGGCACTTAGTGGTTCTATGGCCACGGACATCAATACAGACCCCTGGTCAGATTGGACCGTGGGACCCAGACATGGACCTTGGCAGTAGCCCAGGCTGGATGTCACCACAATATTGGTTGGCAGAGTAGATTATTTAGATCAGCATGGATCCATTGGCAGCATGGTCCTTGAAACCCCACACCTCTACATGGCTCCACGTTTGGATCCAGATCCTGGATATCTGCACCAAGATCGATGGAGACACTATTATCCAGAAAAAAATATTCAAAAAATGAAAACAAACAGGCCTATAAGGGATAACAATTTAATATAATAATAAAAAACCAAAACCAGCACACTTTCATAAGGCAAAAGCAGACAGAAGGAAAAAAGCCCAAAAGAAGACATAAAAAACAGACCATTTGTTACCTCACACAGGAATCTCATAAAAATTAAATTGGAAACAGCAACATATGTTCAAAGGAACTGTAGAGTAAAACGTGAGAAAATATATATATATATATGTATATATATATACATAAATTAACATTAAAATAAAAAATGAGACAAAATACGTTTAAAAGGGAAAGCTCTGACATGATACTCTAAGACAAGGAACCTGTAAAGTCGCCTTTGAGTTCATTTTCTGCAGGCCAACTATTTATTCCAGGGCACTCAGCCTACTCTAAAGAATAATTTACCTCCTCAGTGAAACTACCATGGAGGAAACTAAATTTACATTTGCAAGTGGTTATCAATTGATTGCTTTTGTTTTAGAGATGATTTTTGATTTAGGCTGATTTTGTGTGTCAACTTGACACAAGCTAGGGTCATCAGAGAGGAAGGAACCTCAGTTGAGAAAATGCCTCATGAGATCCAGCTGCAAGGCATTTTCTCACTTAGTGATCAATGGGGAGGTCCCAGCCCATTGTGGGTAATGCCATCCCTGGGCTGGTGGTCCTGGGTTCTATAAGAAACCTTCCCTGTTTGAATTCTTGTCCTGACTTCTTTCAGTGACAAACAGCAATGTGGAAGTGTAAGCTGAATGAGCACTTTGCTCCACTGCTTGCTTTATGGTCATGGTGAACTGTCACAGACAAAAAAAAAAAAAAACAAAACAAAAACCAAAACACCAAAAGACAGAAAAGAACATGTGTCCACTTCTTTCAGGTTTAGGACCCCATTTTGTGCAGACCTATTCAGGTACTGTTTGTGCTGCCTCAGTCTCTGTGAGTTCGTATGTATGTCAAGCTGGTTGATTTAGGGACCTTGCTTTCTGGACGTTCTCTACCACTATGACTCTTACACCCATTCTGTCTTTTCTTCAACAGCATTCGCTGAGCCCTGTGGTGAGGGTCTTGGTCATGGCATCCCATCATGGCATCCCATCATTAGGAATGAGTTTTCCAAGGTCTCCCGCTCTCAACATAATGTCTTGCCACTGTCTCTGTATTTTTTCTCATCTGCTGCAGGAGGCAGCTTCTCTGATGATGACTGAAAAAGGCATGGGTATATAAGTATACTAGAATTTCTTTAGGAGTCATTTTATTTTTCTTCCTCCTCCTAAGTCTTCTTCTTATCCTTGCCCTTCTCCTTGTCCTTCTCCTTGATGTGGGATTTTCCTCTATATAATGTGATTACCATTAATGAATAAAGGAAGTGCTTTAGTCCTATAGCAGAGCTATAGGGGAACAGAGCTAGGTGGGGGAAAACTGAACAGAATGAAGAGAGAAAGGAGGTGGAGTCAGAGAGAAGCCATATAGCCCCGCTGGAGCTGGGTTGAACTTTACCCCGTAAACCACAGCCATGTGACAATACACAGATTACTAGAAATGGGTTAAATTCAGATATAAGAGTTAACCAATAAGAAGCTAGAGCTAATGGGCCAAGCAGTGATTTAATTAATACAGAATCTATGTGGTTATTTCAGGACTAAGTGGCCAGGAACCAACAAGCAGCCTCTTCCTCATTATGTCTCCTCTTCCTCTTCTTTCTGAATGATAGTATTTGATTTCTTAATCTAGGTCCCTGAGCTATCTAGTCTAGTCTCATGTCAGAAAGCTTTTCCTTTTTTTCTTTTTGGCTTTTCAAGACAGGTTTTCTCTGTGTAATAACCCTGGCTGTCCTGGAACTTGCTTTGTAGACCAGGTTGGCCTCAGACTTACTGAGATCTGCCTGCCTCTCCCTCTCAAGTGCCAGGATGAAAGGCACGTACTACTACTGCCCAGTGTCAGATAACTTTTGAAAGTAGATCTAGGGATCTCTCGCCATAATAATCTTCTCCTAATCCAGTGAAAATAGTACATGACATTGTGGTTTATAATTAAATAAACAAGTTAATTTTTTTATGAGAATTAATATAAAAAGTTTTTTTTCTTCATCTCAACATTCTATCCTTCCTGAAACTATGCAAATTATGATGGAAGAACCGTATATTCTGACTGTGGAAGATAATGATGACAGTTAAATTATAGTGGCCATGAACTGTGCTATTATTTCATTCTCTGAGAAATGATATAGTATATTTGTAAAGGAATATGAATGCCAGGAGACTGAGGAAACAGAAAGCAAAACAAGAACACTTTAAATTGGCATAATCTAGAAGTGGAAATGGGAAAGTCATAACTAATTATTAAATCAAGTCATGTTAAATCAGCACTAGATTGTAGGAACTGCGTAGTAATTTGATATCCTAACAAAGCAGCCATTACCTAATGATGACAGCTATTTACCCAGATGGAAAGTCACAGGGAATTGGAACAAATGCCACAAGGCATTAATCAGCAAAGCCATCAGGAATGGCCTCTTCAGCCTACCAAATCAGTCATGATTAGTAGGGGTGGTTCAAGTTCAAAGGGCTGAGAAGTTAGACAGCATGCTCTTGGTCCCAAGACCAGGAGACTGCTGTTCACCAATCTGTTTCCTTCAGAGTTTTATGAGCTGGCTACAACAGGATTGAAGGTATGAAAAACCCTCTGTGGGCAATGGAGCCTGTCCTGTTTGATCATCATTAAGTATAAAGTTTTGAAGTGATTATATGTTTTTTTAACTCAACAAAATGAAAATGCTTTGTGCTGTGAAATATATCGTTTCTTCCCGTCACCTCCTTGTGCACCCCATCCCCGGTGCTCAGCTCATGCCTTTTCTGATTTCTCTTTTCTCTCTACACAAAATCAACCAAGAATCATTGCATTCCTTAAATGTACTATCGAGAGTATCACACTATAGACAGAGACTACTTGTTTGTTTCCGGCCTCCCAGACCCAAACTAATCAAACAGAAACTGTATTAATCACAACAATGCTTGGTCAATAGCTTAGGAATATTTCTGGATAACACTTATATCTTAAATTAACCAGTTTCTATTAATCTGTGTATCGTCACATGCTTGTGACGGTAAGATTCTGTCTGGTGTCTGTCTCTTGCAGTGGCTACATAGTGTCTTGCTTACTCCATCTTCTTTTCTCCTCTATCTCTGTTTGGAATTTCCAGCTTGCTCTATTCTGTGCTAACATAGGCCCAAGACAGGTTGTTTATTAACTAATGGTAATAAAACATATTCATGAGATACAGAGGGGACTCCCACATTATGTCTCATTTTCTGACTGAATAAAAAAGAAGATTTTAGCTTTAACAAAGTAAAATTACATGTAACAAGACAGTTATCAAGCAAGAATTATAGTTACAATATTTAATGCATTTACATTTGGCAAATTAAGGAAAATACTCTATCATCTATCCTATTTTATAAGTCTAAAGTTATATCTTATTTATTTTTTTAAATTTATTTATTTTTATAAAAAATTTCCACCTCCTTTCCGCCTCCCTTTTCCTCCTCCTCCCCACCTCCCCCTCCCTCTCTAGTCCTAAGAGCAGTTAGGTTTCCCTGCCCCGTGGGAGGTACAAGGTCTTTCTCCCTCCATCCAGGTCTATAAAAGTGAGCATCCAAACAAACCAGGCTCCCACAGAGTCAGTCCATGCAGTAGAATGAAGCTCTGCTTAACTCTAATGTTTTTGTGTCTAAATTCCTTCCCAAGCTCTCTCAGGTTTTATGTGGATGTAGTTGGTCAATGTTGGCATGCCATTTCTGTATGTGGAGACTACTTGTTCATTCCTGGCTGCTCAGACCTGAAATAATCAAACATAAACTATTAATTACAACACTGCTTAGTCAAGAACTTAGGCATATTCCAGACTAACTGTTTTATCTTAACCCATTTCTATTAATCTGTATATTGCCACGTGGTTTTGGCCTACCAGTAAGGTTTTGTTTGGCATCTGTCTCCTGCAGAGGCTACACTGCATCTCCCTGACTTTATCTCCTTTTCTCCTCTATCACTATTAGGAATTCCCACCTTGCTCTATTCTGCACTGCCATAGACCCAAAGTAGCTTCTTTATTAACCAATGGTAATAAAACATATCCCTAGCATACAGAGGGTAATCTCACATCATCATAGAAAGAAAATAAAGTATGTTACACAAAACTGAACACAGAAATATAAGTTTAAAAGTCATATATTGGAGCAGGACAATTCTGTATTCTGTCAATTATGTTTTAAATAAGCGCCGATTGGCCAGTAGTCAGGCAGGAAGTATAGGCGGGACAACCAGACAAGAAGCAGAAGCAGGGCAATGAGAACGGGGTATTCTGGAAGCTCTTCTGACAGTCCTATCCAGACACTAAAGAAACAGGATGTGACCTGCTCCGCTGAAAAAGGTACTGAGCTATGTGGCTAACATATACTAGAATAATGGGCTAATATAAGTTTTAAGAGCTAATGAGCCAATCAGCTTATAACCTATGAAAACCTCTGTGTGATTTTCTTTGGGACTTATCAGCTGTGGGAACCGGGCAGGACAGAAACCCCATAAAGCAGGCCTTCCTGCATATATATATATATATATATATATATATATATATATATATATTCATTCTGTTTAATATTCCTGGACTTTCAAGATCTTCTAACAAAGTGCCCCATCAAGAGAACTGACTGTGCCTGATAATACAATGACTAGTTAACAATTAAAGGTCTGATGACCATAGTACTGAGTACAATGAGATAAAAGAACTTTCTCTAGCCTGGGTGCTTCATACCATTTTAGTCTATAAAAAGTAAAACTATGTTTTTAATTAAGGAGGACATGAACAGGTCACAAAACATGTTGCTATGACTACAGAAGTGATCCATTGGTTTTTGGAATAGGCAAATAGAGTGAATTAGTATTCATAACCTTTCCCTCAGACACTTGGGAGTCCCCACTGAGATAAATGGAGAAATATATAAAACAGTTCTGTTAGAAATGTCTCATTGATTTTTTTCAATGAAAGAAAATCCTTGGAGACAGAAAAAGTTGAAGGTTCAGGTGGGAGTAAATGACTATACTTAGAAGACTGAAAGTCTTGGAATGATTGTTTCTAAGTAACAAGTGCTGTGGTATGCTCCTATAGCAACCTTGCCATAGGTAATGAAATGAGTGTGTGACTATGGTGACTTGATAATAAACAAATACGTCACTAGTATATTTACTTTCTGCGGTCCTATTGTATATGAGTATATTCTTTCTACTTCTGAAAGTACATTTATTACAAAATCAAACAATATCATTCCAGGACTAACCATATACTTCTTTTTTTTAAAAAAAAATATTGCTTTATAAATAACAGCATTCAAAATTTCCACCTCCTCCCCTTCAACCATTTCCATCCACCTCCCCCACTCACCCTACCCATCTCCAGTCCTAAGAGAGGGCAGGGTACCCTGCACTGTGGGAAGTCCAAGGCAATCACCCCTCATTACAGCCTAGGAAGGTGTGCATCTAAATAGACTAGTATCCCAAAATGCCAGTACATGCAGTAGAGACAAATCCCACTGCCATTATCATTGGCTTCTCAGTCAGCCCCAATTGTCAGCTACATTCATAAAGTTTAGTTTAATCACATGCTCATTCAGTCCCAGTCCAGCTGGATTTGGTGAGATCCCATTAGATCAGGCACACTGTCTCAGTGGGTGAACCAACTCTTCACCGTGCTGACTTCCTTGCTCATATTCTCCCTCCTTCTGCTCTTCAACTGGACCTTGGGAGCTCAGTCCAGTGCTCCAGTGTGGGTCTCTGTCTCTATCCCCATTCTTTGCTGGACTAAGGTTCTATGGTGATATTCATGATATTCATCAGTGTGGCTATGGGACAAGGCCAGTTCATGCACGCTATCCTTCACTGCCTAAGGGACCTAGCTAGGGACATCCCCGTAGACACCTGGGAACCCCTCTAGAGCCAAGCTTTTTGCCAACCCTAAAATGGTTCCCTTAATGAAGATATCTTCTTCCCTGCTCCCATATCTGCCCTTCCTCCATCTCAACCATCCCACTTCCCCAAGCTCTCCCCAATCCTCCCCTTTTCCCTTCTCTCTCCCTCTCTCCTCTTCCCCCCACCCCACCCCACCCCATGCTCCCAACTTTTGCCTTAACTATATACTTCTGACATGTAGCAGGCATCTTAAATGTAGAAGTTTTTCTTTCATTTAAAATTTTGCAGTTTTTTTCAAAATTCCAAAAGCAATAAATCAGATCATATATACATAAACACACAAACACATGAATATCTAAAATATGTAAAAATTATACATAAATATATTACATATAAATATATACAAAAACATTTAACATCAATATATGCATATACACATATTTGTGCTTTATTGTCTTATGTATTGGATGATATGATCCATTTTACTTAAGATATAATAAAGTTTTAAAAAATGAAAAAGAAAAAATAGAGGAGTCAATCATAATATTTGGTGCATTTTGTCAAAATATATACTACATATTATTATTTTAGAATAACATATTTATAAGTATATATAAATGATCTATCTATCATCTATCTATCTATATCTATTTCTATATCTATCTATCATCTATCGAGAGAGAAAGAGAGAGAGAGAGAGAGAGAGAGAGAGAGAGAGAGAGAGAGAGAGTTTTTTTCCAGACAGTGATTCTTTACATGATAGCCCCTGGCTGTCCCAGAACACATTCTGTAGACCAAGCAGGCCTTGAACGTTTAGAGATCCACTGCCTCCTGAGTGCTGGGGTTAAAGGCATGCTCCACCACTGTCCAGCCATTTTATATTTTAAAAAGTACAAGTGGACTTTCTACTCTACAGAATAGGACCTTTAGAATGCAGAGATTTTTCTAACTATGGAACCACTACATGAGAGAGAAGCATAAAATTCCTAGGGGTTTGTAATGAGTTAGCAATCATTATTAAAGTCAATACAGAGTTAGTGAGTCACCCCAGGATAGTAATTTATAAAAATATCAACACACCTTAGAAAAACTAATTCTTCTTATAATGTTTTATTTTTTTTAGATTAGGTTACAATTTCCTCCCTTCAACTTCTCAAATGTATCCTAACCATTGCTGTCATTCAAATTCATGGTGTCTAAAGTTTACTAAATTTTATATGTGCATGTATACATGCATGGTGTGTGTTTCATGTGTATGTGTATGTAGTCTACATACACATATATTAATACGTAAATATACCATATATAAATATATGCATATGTAAATATAATCTGCTTTTATAAATATAACCTGCTCAGATTGCTATTTGATTTTTCTTCTAGAAATGTCAGAGAAGTTGAATCTGTTATTTCTCAAGAGCTTGGCAGCCAAAAGATGACCTGAAAGGAGTACACAAGAAAGTTCAGGAGGCCTCAACACTGGACACAACTGCAGGCAACTATGGAGTGCTGAGAGTGGGAGACATTCTTCAGCAGGGAAAGCATGCTAATTAGTTTTCAGTACCAGTGGCCAGCCTTGGAAACATACAACAAGCAACATCATATGGAAAACTAATCCTTGTTATGACCCTAGTTGTAACTCCTAAATTAAGACAGAGCTGCAAAGATAGGTGACACTGTTCCAGGTAAGAGGCAGATGCAAGTTATGAGAAAATTAGTCAAAAGTCACCTCTCTAAGTACCTGTGTGATGGTACAATGTCTAAAAGTGCTTGCTGCACAATTGAGTTCATTTCTGGAGCCTATGATAGAAGAAAATCTGTCTTCTTACTTTCCAACCTACACACATACACACACACACACACATACACACACACAGGCATGCTCACACACATGTAAAAACACAAATAATATGATTAAACTTTTAAAAATTAAAATATTTTCTCTAAGATGAGCTCATATGTTTTGCATAGATGAATGTCTGGTGCTCAATGCACTTTCTTCCCTCAATTGTGAAGTATTTTAATGAATCCTTTCCATTTCAGTGTGTTTCACTGCTACTGTTTTCAGTTCATGTATTTATAAAGTCTTACTGCATTTTAGTGTGTTTAAGTTTAGAGTGTGTGTTTCAAAGATTGTTCCATTTATAGGACATATTTTTCTTCAATATTGCAAAGATAGAATCAACCACAGCCCCTTTCTTTCTTTAATTTTTTTCCATTGGTGTGTATTTGTCAGTAAGATTTTTTCCTAGTTTAATACATGTGCAGTGGTAACAACCCCCTGATCCTTCTGTGCTTGACATAGAAAACCAACACTACTATGTTTCAAAGTCTTCTATTAGAAATAATGAATTCTGAAAACCTAGTTCTTAACATTTCTCCCTATCAAATATTGACAGATCAGTTTTGTCAAAATTTATAACATTCACTTTCTGTTTCACCTTCCTAATCCACCATCTCAATTTATAATTCTGTTTTCATATGGAAATGCTCATGTTAGATCCTTTAGCTATAGTTTCCCCATCATTTTTAACAGTCTTGCATGTATGCTTTAAGAATGTTTCAAAATAGTTCAAGTATAAAAAGACACTAAAAACTGCACGTGTAAAGTTATTTGACTGTGACCTTTGTAATAGGATCAGCACCCCCAATCTGTACTCTGCACAACCACTTTTTCCTCCTTTTTTCTGTATCTATGTCATTTCATTGTTTGAAGATGTTAAATGTTGTGGAAAGAAATGTGAAGCCAAGTTGACATTTATTCATACAAGATATTTGATATTTCTCCTTGGAACTTTGACCGTTTCTTTTGTGCTACATTTTCTTCTAATTTCACAAGGAAATGTCGTGTTGCTCACCTGGATCAATTTTCCCCACCACATATCCTTCTCAGTATGTAAATTTAGCTCTTTTATTTTTCTAGAATGCCATTTTGGAGCTGTTGTGTGTAATTGTTCTAACTCATTACTTTTCAATTCTTCTTTGAGGTATTTTTCAGACCCATCTGGATACTGGGAATGAAATGGAATTATGATGGGGATGCTTGCTTGGGAACCCTTTACATCTTTGGACACAACACTAATCTTCACGTGGCTGACCCAGATGTACATTGTTCTGATTTGCTACATTGGTCAGAGATAAGGCCGACTTACAATATATCCCTTGTCTTTCTCAACATAAGAGCTGTTACAACACCACTGAAAGGGCAAGGATGGGATCTGAAGCACCAACTAAGATATTTGTCTGGATTACATATTAGGTCCCATAAAATTGATATTAGAAATAATTCCATAAAAATTTACAACATATAAATTGTGAGCGTTTCCTTTTCTGGGGATGTATTTATTACCTACTATCTACAAGGATCAATTCTAGTAAGGAGACAAAAGTGAATATGGTGGCTCACATTTGTTATTACTATGCATAGCACACTGAATCAGGAGGATTGCCATGAGTGTGAGCCTGAATACAGTCAGTTCAAGGCCAGTCTGGACTGATCAGTAAGAGACTGTCTCAAAGAAAAGGACTGGACCTTACAGTTGTTTGTGTTTCAAACAACTTCAAATGTCCCTCTTTCCCATTATTCAAATATATTCTTGTCAGTTTTTCTACTAAGTGGCTGCAGACCTTCCAGAGAACAATGTGAAAATTTGCTACCATAAGTTCTTGATATGGCATATCAGAGTCTTTTCTCCCAGTCTACCTTCAATTAATAAACCTGAAGTGTGAAAACTAATTGAGTTCTAGAAATGTGGCAGGAATAGAGATTTAGTTTTCATTTTCTCTTTGGACATATGTGTGTATGGGGTGTGTGTGTGTGTGTGTGTACACCTATTGGTGTGCACATTTGTGTATTGGTATGTTTATGTTAGTGTGTATGTGAGTGTGAAGGCAAGAAGTCAAGGTTCACTATCTTCAAACATCACTGTTTCCTTTATCTTTTGTGATAGAGTCTCTCATTAGGTCCTGGAGCTCATCAGATTTGTTAGACAGCACTGATACCGCAGATGTGAACTACTCTACCTGGTTTTAACCTAGGTACTTGGTGTATGAATTCAGGTCCTCTTGCTGTGTGGCAAACACTATATTGATCAAAGCATCTCCTTGGCCATGTGTTGTAGTTTGTTACTGGGGAACGACTCACTAAGCCCCTTGATCCTTAAATTATCTTGAGGTTCCAATCGATTTCTACTCTCTGCTTGCCTGTTTCTCACCAGTCTCATGTTCTGTTAACAAAATCTATAATCCTCTTATGTATGGCCCCTTGGGATTAAATTGGAACCTCAACATTTATCACAATAATTGCATCTGCTGTACTTTGAATAGTTAAGCTCCATCTATGTGACTCATTGGGCTCTTTGGCTTGGACCTCTCACCCCAATCCCTGTAAGTGATCCTACTAAGGAAACAGACTTTCTAACCATTGCTCCTCAGTAATAAAGAGTAAACATTGTAATTATTAAAGATTCCCCAGGACTTTAAAAAATAATTCTAGCCTCACAAGCTCTTAAATTGTGGAGAAATCCACAGAACATTCACATATAATATAGTAATCTGAAGAGTTTTCCAATATTATATAGCATATCTAGTCTAGGTTGCATAGTTCCTGGAGTTTTTCAGTCATCTTCTATAGTCTGACTTGGACTCTATAGGGAACATCACATATTTAATTTCACAATGGTTTTTGAAAATAATCACACTATTTTTTTAATTTGAAATACTTAATCTTACTTTTGAATTCACTTAATATTATTTACCTATACATGCCACATTTACTGAAACATTTTATGATTAAAATTATTCTCTAGAATCAACACTACTACTCATAAACGAAGGGTGGTTTAGTATTTTCCATCAATCCAAGAGATATTGCATTGCCATTAAGAGAAAATACTTTTATATATCTAAGTACAAAAGATGATCATAACATATATAACATGTATATGTGAAATATCAAATTGTAGAATAGTACACATAGTACAAGTCAGTAAATATGGGTATACATATGCATATTATTTTGAGGATGTAAAAATAAAAAATAGCACATAAATTTATATCACAAAATAGTAGAATACAAATTTAGATAGTATATAAAATAAATGAGATTATATTTTTATTCATATGTTTTAAATTATTTTACTTGTTTCAACAAGTATGAATTAGTTCTCAAGTTACAAGGAAAACAATGCAGAAAATGTGCCTGGTGTGGTGGCATAAACCTGTAATCCCAAACTTGGGAGGCTGAGGCAGGAGGATTGCCATGAATGTAAAACAAGAGTGCACTATAAACATTTCCAGGTAAGCAGAAGTTGGAGTGACACTTTGTCTCAAACCAAACAAACAAAACAAGAAGGTGTAAAGAATAAAACTCTTTTTATGACAGTTACACTGATACCAAAACCACACAAAGACACAACCAAGAAAGAGAACTACAGACCAATCTCACTCATGAACATTGACGCAAAAATACTCAATGAAATACTGGCAAACCGAATCCAAGAATACATTAGAAAAATCATCCATTATGTTCAAGTGGGCCTCATCCCAGAGACGCAGGGTTGGTTCAACATACACAAATCTATCAATGTAATCCATCATATAAATAAACTGAAAGAAAAAAAACCATATGATCATTTCATTGGATGCTGAAAAAAGCATTTGACAAAATTTAACACCCCTTTATGATAAGGGTGTTGGAGAGATTGGGTTTACGAGGATCATACCTGAATATAATAAAAGCAATATATAGCAAGCTGACAGCTAACATCAAATTGAACGGAGAGAAACACAAAGCCATTCCACTAAAATCAGGAACACAACAAAGCTGTCCACTCTCTCCATACCTCTTCAATATAGTGCTTGAAGTTCTAGCAATAGCAATAAGACAACATAAGGGGATCAAGGGGATTCGAATTGGAAAGGATGAAGTTAAACTTTCGTTATTTGCTGACGATATGATAGTGTACATAAGCGACCCCAAAAACTCTACCAAAGAACTCCTACAGTTGATAAACACCTTTAGTAATGTGGCAGGATACAAGATCAACTCCAAAAAATTGGTTGCCCTCCTATACACAAAGGACAAAGAAGCATAGAGGGAAATCAGAGAAACATCACCTTTCATGATAGCCACAAATAGCATAAAATATCTTGGGGTAACTCTAACTAAGGAAGTGAAAGACCTATTTGACAAGAACTTTAAGTCCTTGAAGAAAGAAATTGGGGAGGATACCAGAAAATGGAAAGACCTCCCCTGCTCTTGGATTGGGAGAATCAACATAGTAAAAATGGCAATTCTACCAAAAGCAATCTACAGATTCAATGCAATTCCCATAAAAATTCCACCAAACTTCTTCACAAACTTTGAGAGAACAATAATCAAGTTTATATGGCAAAACAAAAAACCCAGGATAGCCAAAACAATCTTATACAATAAAGGAACTTCTGGAGGCATTACCGTCCCTGACTTCAAACTCTATTACAGAGTAACGGTGTTGAAAACAGCTTGGTATTGGCATAACAACAGAGAAGTTGACCTATGGAATCGAATAGAAGACCCAGGTATTAACCCTCAAACTTATGAACACCTGATTTTTGACAAGGGAGCTAAAGGTATACAATGGAAGAAGAATAGCATCTTTAACAAATGGTGCTGGCATAACTGGATGTCAACCTGTAGAAAAATGAAAATAGATCCACATCTATCACCATGCACAAAACTCAGGTCCAAAGGGATTAAAGACATCAACATTAATCCAACCACTTTGAACTTGATAGAAGAGAAAGTGGGAAGTAGTCTACAAGTTATAGGCACAGAAGACCACTTCCTAAGCAGAACTCCAGGAGTGCAGACAATAAGAGAAACAATGAATAAATGGGACCTACTGAAACTGAGAAGCTTCTGTAAAGCAAAGGACACTGTCAGTAAGACAAAAAGGCTACCTTCCTACTGGGAGAAGATCTTCACCAATCCCTCATCAGACAAAGGTCTGATCTCCAAAATATACAAAGAACTCAAGAAACTAGACAATAAACTCTAATTAACCCAATTAAAAAATGGGGTACTGAACTGAACAGAGAATTCACAACAGATGAACTTCGAATGGCCAAAAGGCACTTAAGGTCATGCTCAACCTCCTTAGCGATCAGGGATATGCAAATCAAAACAACTTTGAGATATCATCTTACACCTGTCAGAATAGCCAAACTCAAAAACACCAATGACAGCCTATGCTGGAGAGGATGTGGAATGAGGGGAACACTCATCCATTGTTGGTGGGAATGCAAACTTGTGCAGCCACTGTGGAAATCAGTGTGGCGGTTTCTCAGGAAACTGGGAGTCAACCTCCCTCACGACCCAGCAATTCCACTCTTGGGAATATACCCTAGAGATTCCCTAACATACTACAAAAGCATTTGTTCAACTATGTTCATAGCAGCACTATTTGTAATAGCCAGAACCTGGAAGCAGCCTAGGTGCCCCTCAATAGAAGAATGGTTTAAAAAGGTGTGGAACATATACACATTAGAGTTTTACTCAGCGGTAAAAAACAATGACATCTTGAATTTTGCATGCAAATGGATGGAAATAGAAAACGCTTTACTGAGTGAGGTAAGCCAGACCCAAAAAGAGGAACATGGTATGTACTCACTCATAAGTGGGTTCTAGCCATAGTTAAAGGTCTTTGAGCCTATTATTCGTGATCCTAGAGAAGCTAAATAAGAAGATGAACCTGATGAAGATTATTTAGCTATCCGCCAGGAGGTAGGAAATAGACAAGAGTCCCAGGTAACCTCGGGTGCTTGGGGGGGAGAGGGTTGTTGAAAGGGGAGAGGGTTAGAGAGAAGGGAGTAGGGGAGGAATGGGGAAAGCTCGGTGGACCGGGATGGGGGGGAGGGAGGAAGGATGAATATGGGATCAGGGAAGAATATATTTCAACAAAGGGAGTCATTTTAGGGTTTACAGGAGACTTGATTATATATGGGATCCCAGGTCCAAGGAGAGATCTCCAGATTGTTCTCTGGACAGAGGAGAGGGTGCCTGAACCGGCCTTGGCCCATAACCATACTGATGAATATTTTGCTTATCACCATAGATCCTTCATCTGGCGATGTATGGCGATACAGACGGAGACCTACATTGGAGCACCGGACTGAGGCCCCAAGGTTCAAATGAGGAGCAGAAGGACGAAGAAAATGAATAAGGAAATAAGGACTGCGAGGGATGCTATCACCCACTGATACAAGGGGACGGATCTAATGAGAGTTTACCAAGGCCAGTTGGACTGGGACTGAACGAGCATGTGATCCAACCAGATTCTCTGAATGTGGCCAGATTCTCTGAATGTGGCTGGCCCGAGTCTTTCTGAAAAGCCATTGACAATGACACTGGGACTTGTTTCCTCTGCATATACTGGATTTTGGGGATCCAGTCTGTTTGGATACTCACCTTCCTGGACCTGGAGGGAGGGGGGAGGAACTATTTGGATATTCAGAAGTTTCTCTCATTTTTATGGTGGGGGTGGAGAGGGTTATTTGGCTTAAGTTTCACATTGCTGTTCACCATCAGAGGAACTCAGGACAGGAACTCAAAGAAAGCAGGATTGCGGAGGGAAGAGCTGATGCAGAATACCCTAGAGGGTATTGCTTTCTGGTCTGCTCCACATGGGCTTCTCGACCTTCTTTCTTGTAGAACCCAGGACCACTCATTCACCCAGGGATTGAACTACCCACCATGGGCTATACACTTCCCCATCAATAACTAATTAAGAAAGTGTCTTACAGTCAGATCTCATGGAAGCATTTTCCCAATCAAGAATCCCTCCTTTCAGATCTCTCTCTCTCTCTCTCTCTCTCTCTCTCTCTCTCTCTCTCTCTCTCTCTCTCTTTCTCTCTCTCTGTGAGTGAGTGTGTGTGTGTGTGTGTGTGTGTGTGTGTGTGAAGTTGACATGAGACTATCAGAATGACATGATAAAGCAAAACCTACAAAACAAAGAAATAGTTCAGGTAATTGGTACCAGTCTCCTCTCTGTTGGTCCTGGCTAACTTCTCTGCTATCAACACTGTCTTGGCACATGTTTCTCATTATGATTGTATTAAGAGTGGGTTCTTCATCTTAAAATGCATGGCAAATTGTGTAAAACAAAGGATTAATTTAGTCAAATTAATGATCCTTTGAATAAACTATACTTCTTTAGAGAAGGATGAATTCAAAGTTTGACTTACTAAGCCCAGGGGGAAATGTAGCATGCTGCCAGTCTTTAGCTGTTTCCTAGACCTTATCCCAGATGACACTATGATGGAAATACCATTTTGGCCATAAAACTCAGCACATAGACTGTACCACCTGCCAAATAAAATAAAGAATATATCAAAGTTCATAATTCTGTGAAAGTCTCTAAATGTATGAGCTTTGCTTGTTGGCTTCTGTAATTGTGGTTCTGGCTATCTTACTAGCTGGCTGGTGATTACACTGGGTATCTTGGTTACGGTTTCTATTGCTGTGAAGAGACACCGTGACCACAATGATTCTTATACAGGACAGTATTTAATTGGAGCTGGCTTGCAGTTCAGAGGTTTAGTCCATTATTATCATGGCAGAATACGATGGTTTGCAGGCAGATGTGGTGCTGGAAAAGGAGCTGAGAGTTCTAGAAATTGATCCACAGGCAACATAAGGAGATTGAGAGCAACACTGGACATAGCTTAAGAATATGAGACCTCAAAAACCTGCCCCACTTTGACACACTTCTCTCAATAAGGCCATGCTTCCTAATAGTGCCACTCCATACAGACCAAGCATTCAGATGTGTGAGTCTCTGGTGGCCATTTCTTTTTTTATTATTTATTTGTTTATAAAAATTTCCACTACCTCCCCTCCTTCCCATACCCTCCCATTCCCCCCACTCCCTCTCCTCCCCCACCACTCCCTTTCCTCCTCCCTCTCCAGTCCTAAGAGCAGTCAGGGTTTCATGTCCTGTGGGAAGTTCAAGTTCCTCCTCTCTTCCTCCAGGTCTAGGAAGGTGAGCATCCAAACAGACTAGGATCCCAAAAAGCCAGTACATGCAGATGAAACAAGACCCAGTGCCATTGTAAATGGCTTCTCAGTCAGCCCTATGGTGGCCATTTCTATTCAAACTACCACACTGAGTGTTTGAGATCCTAGTTAAGCCCGGAGTCTTTCTCAGAGTGAGCTTTCAAGGACTAAAACCAGGTCGTGGGCTGACAGACTTTAGTTAACAAGAACAGTTATCCAGAACTACAACTACACAAGTTTCCCTCATTTTTATGTTTTGAAAACTGTTCCAATTCCCTGTCTCTTAGAGTTTACACAATGGATCGCCCTTAGTTTTTCAATTTTGTGATATAAATAAGAAGTAACCAAAAAGGATAATATACTAGGAAGTTAGAGCAAAACAAATGAATATATGTTGCAATGACTGTGAAAAGTAAATACAGTGACAAAAAATAGACGAAGTGGAAAAGGAAATCATTGCGTTCATTGATGGCTTTGTCAGAAATAGTCACTTAAAAAGGAAGAGGTGTCCTGCTGAAATAACAACAATTCACAGAACTTTCCACAGGAGTAACTTGGAAAAATGTAACATTCAGCACAATTTGTGTTATCACGTTTCCTTGCACAAATCATTATTATCCTTTAATTGTTCCCAAAAAGGTATTTGGCTTCTATTAAATATTATTTTATTTATTATTCATGGTAAAGGGCTCTGTATATATGTACATGCATTATATGATGATTATGATGATGATGTTGGTGATGGCAGTGGTGTGTGTGTGTGTGTTTGTGTGTGTGTGTGTGTATGTGAATGTCTGCATTTTGCGATGCTTTTCGGGCTAAGATCAGAGGACAATTTTTTAAATTTGTCACAGGCCATAAGAAATAGGTGGCAACTAGTGTTCAGAAGTCAACCCATCAGAG
This sequence comes from Myodes glareolus, assembly GCF_982192425.1. Taxonomy (NCBI): domain Eukaryota; kingdom Metazoa; phylum Chordata; class Mammalia; order Rodentia; family Cricetidae; genus Myodes; species Myodes glareolus. The sequence continues at coordinate 9,844,944 of NC_142050.1, forward strand.
GCATGGTTATCTGATGGAGGATTAATCCTGTCCAGACAAGGTCTGTAGGACCAGCGACTCTGAAACCTGCTGCTCACTTTTGCTGAAGCAGCTAGGTTTCTTCCCAATACCTGTATTGTAGTGTAATCTCATGTGATGTATATATGTAATCTCAATCTTATGGGCACATGTATCTGGGTGGTCAGGTAGACATGTGTTCATTTAGCTATAAAGTTCTGATATACAGAATATATGCTGGGACTTGTTTCATAACTGATCTATTTGTCCCACAAAATTTATGGACACTGAAAAGCTTGCCTTGTTCTATTGCTTACTGGATGACTTCCCCCACCCCGTGAGACATCCAGTCAGAGAATTTAGCCATATAGGCAGAAACCTTGGTCCCCATAGCAATATCTCAGTTCTGTTCCCTGAGATATGTTATAAGTCATCTCCCTACAACTCTTCCATTTAGCCTGACATGCCATCAGGAAAGGAGTCTTTCATATAGATTACATTTGAGAACTTCAAAGATCAAGGTACATCCAATCTCAGATTATTGACTTTGTTTTGCGTGTGTATATAAACTGGAAACTTTACAGAATAAGGGAGAACAGCAGAGAAGAATAAAGAAATTAATGAGGAAAATATGTAGTGTACAGTTCATTTTGCCCTCCAATCCTTCTAAGTCCCATGCTTGCTGAGAGTCTTCTATCTGAACACTGTGGGGACACTGGGACTGTCACTCAGAGACCCCTGGTGGGACTGAACTCAGTTCATCAGACTCTGGTGGCAAGCCCCTCTAACCTTGGATCTATATTGCAGACCCATGCAGTTTTCTTTCATGTATGCCTTGCAGTTCATTTACCACTTATGTTGTAGAATTTCAAGCTTCCTGTTGACATCTGATTTCTGTTTCAAAATCAGCAAATGTTTTTGATATTTATAAATCACCACGAAATTCTTAGTTCTATCAATTTCTCATTCATATTCTATAATTGATGTTTACAGTTCCTCTAAATATATTCTTTCTGTAGCAAAGCAAATCAGAGATGTATTCCAGGTTGCTTTGCTTTAGTCTATCAGGAACTGAAGTTTTCTTCTTTCCCGCAGGGGCTAATTTTCAGCTTCCCAGAGACAGGACATATAGGATCCCCCGATGTTCAGAGAGATTGGCTTTTCCCATAGATTTGCCAAAATACAAATTTAGATGTGCTGTTGCCTGAACCCTAAACATGTATCTCTCTGCTTTGCGAAGTTGAATAGTAGGGCGTACAGAATCTTCCCTGATGAATCCTGCTATGTCTGACAAAAGTTTTCTTTTAACTGCCATGCATAAATATCTACTGGGATGTATAAAACACTGTTGGATGCTTGCTTTAACAATGATGACAGACTTTCTTTGCTGGATTTGAATGCATATATTATTTATAAAAAACACTTACCCTCTGTGACAATGATTATTAGAATACTGCTATGCTTGCTTTTTCCAATTTCAGAAACTCCACATAAATATATATACATATATATATATAGTCTCTTATAGTTTTGTAGTTATCATTAGTCTTGTCTCCCACAGAAACTTAACCACAGTTTATTCTCAATATTACAAAAGATAGCTAAAGAAAATTTCAGAATTAACTTTATCCTTAAAAACATTTATTTGACATTTATTGGCACAAAATGATTGGAAAAGTATCATGATCCCTTCCAAAAAGAACTGGTAGATGGATGGCTTGAAACCTCACCAATTCTAGATGCTTCACTTTTGCTTGTGTTGATAAATACAATAAAACTATGATTTAATATAAATAATATTTGTATGTTTATGAGAACAAAATAAATTTTATTTGATCAAAGACTCAATTTATTGTAATATATTTTATATTGTTTTCAGAGTCTTGGGCATTTTGGATGAAGTTTTATAACTCAGAAATCTAAATACACACACACACACACACACACACACACACACACCAAATGCATATGACCATTGATTTTAAAGTCTAATAAATCAAATAGCACCATATTATTTATATGACTGTTCATTTAAATAAAACATGAATAGTTTCCAAAGACTTTGATTTTCTTAATAGAACATGGGGAATTTTAATCTTTCTGATTCTATACATGAAATGATGAGGACAAATCTGAGAACTGAACAATTTCATAGCAAGGAGAACATAAAAGGCAGCTCCCTATGATCTTTCAGGAAGAAGAGCTCTTGAAATACTGTGGGAAAGGCAGTAGTGTGATATTTCTCATTATAAAAGGTCACCACTCTGCTCATTTATTACTATTTTATGGGAGAGGCAGAGTGGACTGCATCAAGTTGGGACAAAGGTGGCTGAAGGGAATTTTTAAAATTATCTTGTGCTAAGGAGGACAGAGAAATGACTCATTGTATTGAAGAAGAAATATTAGAAATTCATTGTTAGTGTAAAATCTGAAAATACAAAAGATGTCAGAAAGGAAGACATCTATTTTGAAGCAACTCCGCTTATACATAATTTACATTATGTATTGTTTCCCTTTATACATAATCGTATTCAACACAAAGCAAAACGTTTTATGAAAATAAAGTGTATACTAAGTGTACTTACATCATTGGGGATGATATTTAATGAAACAAGCTGTAGAATTACTAAATATTTCTGAAAAAGTAAAAGACACATATCAACACCAAACAAATGCTGTGAAATCTAATGTTGAGCCATGTTCTTCTGAAAGCCCCCACTGCATTGAATTAGCGCCTAACACCACAGCAGGCCCGCAATATAACAGACATGATTGCAATAGATTTACAAGGAATGCCATCCTAGTAATTTTTGATTTATTTGAAAGTACTGGAATGAGAAAGAGAAAACCAAGGTAGGTGCTCACAGATGCTTGATAACAGTGAGATAAATGTAGTTAGTAATTGTTTCAGTGAACATGTACTACCTTCTTACTTAAAATGTTATTTAACTAAGTAAATAATAACCTTTATCAGAAAATGAGTTTTAATTGGAAGGGAAATTGGAAATTTGGAAAACTTAGTGAGAAACAAAAAGGAAATACATAGAACTAAAACCCATGGCCTACAAAAAAATGGCTATTTGCTTACTTTCTTTGATTTTTATTACTATAGAAATGGCAACTGCAAAGACTAAGAACCCAATTATTTTACTATAGTTTTAGAGAGAAATACAGAAAATTATTTAATGCATTCATCAGAAAATACAAGTTCTTCCACATTTCCTTTCTATGACCTATTTTCAATCATCTGAAGCAAGAAAAATGCTGTAATATTGTATCTATTTTTGGTTAAAAAGAGCTGTATTCTTGTGTTAATTATTATAATAATTTTTTCAAAATATAAACAAAATTCAAAGATTTCAATGATACATATATTTATATATACTGATAATAAGCAGGCATAAATATGTTTTATAAATTACAACTTTTTATTATTGCTGATATTAATTGATTTAGCAGAAAAAGAAAGCAACAAATTAATCAATCAATTATTTTACATGAGTGGAACATTGATAATATTTAGTTTCAACCAAATCCAAATTTATATAGATAGGTAGATAGATAGATAGATAGATAGATAGATAGATAGATAGAAAGATAGATAAAATTTTTGTCAGTTAGAAAATAATTTGATAGAATGGCACAAGAATGTATGGCAAAGCTGTAACAAAGCTTCTTTTACGTAAATTTTCTAAATTTGAAAGAAGATTTTTCCAAAGGATTCACTTTTGTTATCACAAGCTTAATCTCATTATTAAAGAAATGAAACAATTTTAACAGTGTTCACATTGAGTACTTATAACCAAAGAGCTCTAAAGTTAAACTGCAAGATTTTCAAAGTATCACCATACATAAAAATAAGTTTTGAAGAGATATGGAGAGAGTGGACAGCCTTGTCTTGTTCCTGATTTTAGTAGGATGGCTTTGAGTTTCTCTCCATTTAATTTAATGTTAGCTGTTGGCTTGCGGTATATTGTTTTTAATATATTTAGATATGATCTTTGTGTCCCTAATCTCTCCAAGACCTTTATCATGAAGGGGTGTTGAATTTTGTCAAATGATTTTTCAGCTTCTAATGAAATGATCATATGTTTTTTTCTTTCAGATTATTTATATGATGGATTACATTGATAGATTTTCGTATGTTGATCCAGCCCTGCATCTCTAGGATGAAGCCTATTTGCTCAAAATGGATGTTTTTGGTTTTTTTTTTTATGTGTTCTTGGATTTGGTTTGCCAGATTTTTATTGAGAATTTTTGCATTGATGTTCATGAGTGAGATTGGTCTGTAATTCTCTTTCTTAGTTGAGTCCTTGTGTGGTTTTGGTATCAGGGTAACTGTAGCTTCATAAAACAAGTTTGGCAATGACTCTTCTGTTTCTATTATGTGAAACACATTAAGGAGTATAATTATTACCTCTTGTTGGAAGTTCTGGTAGAATTCTGCATTAAACCATCTCATCCTGGACTTTTTTGGTTGAGAGGTTTTTTATGACAGCTTCTATTTCCTCTGGACTTATAGGTCTCTTTAAATTGTTCATCTGGTCTTGATTTAATTTTGGTATATGGTATTTATCTTAAAAATGTACATTTCTTTTACATTTTCCAATTTTGTGGTTTACAGTCTTTTGTAGTAAGACCTAATGATTCTCTGAATTTCCTCAATGCCTGTTGGCTATCAGGGAAATGCAAATCCAAACAACTTTGAAATGCCATCTTACACCTGTCAGAATGGCTAAAATCAAAATGCCAATGATAACCTATGCTGGAGAGGATGTGGAGTTAAGGGGAACACTCATCCATTGCTGGTGGGAATGCAAACTTGTGCAACCACTTTGGAAATCAGGGTGGCGGTTTCCCAGAAAATTGGGAGTCACCCTACCCCACAATACAGCAATACCACTCTTGAGAATATACCCAAAAGATATCCAAGCATACCACAAAAGCATTTGTTCAACTATGATCATAGCAGCATTATTCGTAATAGCCAGAACCTGGAAACAACCTAGGTGCCCCTCAATGGAAGAATGGATAAAGAAAGGGTGGCACATATACATGTTAGAATACTACTCAGTGGTAGAAACAATGACATCTTGAATTTTGTATGCAAATGGATGGAAATAGAAAACACTATCCGGAATGAGATAACACAGACTCAAAAATACGAATGTGGCATGTACTCACTCATAGGTGGTTTCTACCCATAAACAAAGGGCATTGACCTATACTTCGTGATCCTAGAAAATAATAAGGTAAACCCAAAGAAAAACATAAATAGATCCTCCTGGAAATTGGAAGCAGACAAGATCGTCAGGCAAAAGTTGGGATCACGAGGGTGGGGGAGTGAGGAAAGGGGATAGGGGGAGAGAGAAGGGAGAAGGGGAGGATTGGGGAGAGCTTGGAGTAGTGGGATGGTTTAGATGGAGGAAGGGCAGATATGGTAGCAGGGAAGAAGATATCTTAATTAAGGGAGCCATTTTAGGGTTGGCAAGAGACTTGGCTCTAGAGGGGTTCCCAGGTGTCCACTGGGATGTCCCCAGCTAGGCCCCTGCGTAGTGAAGGTGAGGGTGCCTGAACTGGCCTTGTCCCATAGCCATACTGATGACTATCTTGAATGTCACCATAGAACCTTCATCCAGCAAAGAATGGGGATAGAGGCAGAGACCCACACTGGAGCACTAGACTGAGCTCCCGAGGTCCAAATGAGGAACAGAAGGAGGGAGACTATGAGCAAGGAAGTCAGGACCATGAGGGGTTGGTCCACCCACTGAAACAGTGTGCCTAATGGGAGCTCACCAAAGTCAGCTGGACTGGGACCGAATGAGCATGTGATCTAACTGAACTCTCTGAATGTGGCTGACAATTGGGGATGACTGAGAAGCCAATGATAATAGCACTGAGATTTGTCTATACTGCATGCACTGGCATTTTGGGATCCTAGTCTATTTGGATGCACACCGTCCTAAGTCTGGGTGAAGAGGGGAGGGCCTTGGGCTTCCCACAGAGCAGGGTTCCCTGCCCTCTCTTAGGACTGGAGGGAAATGGGTGACGGTGAGTGGTGAGTGGGGGAGTGGGAGGGAATTGGGAGTAGGGAAAGAAGTAGAAATTTTGAATGGTATTATTTATAAAGCAATAAAAAAATAAAAATATAAGCTTTGATTAATCTGCATCTTGTTTTTTTCCTTCTTTCATAGCAAGGGTATTAAATTAGAAAACATATTAATGTTCTATTATTTTATTTGGATACTTTCATATTCAAATATTTTAACTACTACTATAATTAAAAATTCTACTAGTATATAGATGTGCATTTTACATATTATTGACTCACACTATTTAGAAAACTATTTCATATCGATGGGGTAATCATAATTTTTGATGTTTAAATTGTATTTATTAGGGCACACTATTTGTATGCTGACACCTCTCACTCTCTCTATTTTTATTTCTGTTCACTACTCTACTATGGTTCGATTATAAAATATTTTGTGAATTCTAAAGTCTAAGCAGTAAATTCAGTCTATTCATATGTTGTTTGGAAAATAATATTTTATAGTTTTTCAGTATATCATATAACCATGTTTTGTATGAAAATTGTGTCATCTTCACATTTCTCTGTTGATAGTTGTCTTATACCAACCGAGAATAAAGAGTATAAAAAGTATTCATTCAGCCAGTATAGAGAAGAAAGAATTATCTGAAGACACTAAAGACAGATTGTGGAAAAGGAGGACTGGATTTTTATTATATTTTTAAATAATTGTAGCCTATGTTTATCCTGTCAGAATCATGCAAACAAGCTGTGACTTAGTGGGAGTTTTACTGGTTTGTGGAATTGGAGGAGGAACATTTAAGAAAAGCAACAGCTGTAGTGATGGAATGTCAGTTCATAAGATGGCAGTCATAATATTGATCAAAATGCACACTTAATAAAGCCCACCCACTTAAATATGTGCCAAAGTGTGTCAGTATGCTTGGGAAAAGATAATCTGGGAGTGAATTAGAATTCCAAACCTCAGAACCCAAGTAAAAATCCATATGTGCATGGAACCCATCTGTTATCTCAGCATGGAATGCAGAGACAGGGAATGACCAGCATTCTGGCTATAACACAGCAACCAGAATTGATGAACTCCAACTTCAATGAGATAGTCTTTTGTAGTAAGCAAGGTAGAGAGAAGAGTCATCTGTGATGACTCTAGCCTCTACACATGTGTACATGTGCATCAACACACACACACACACACACACACACATACGCACACTCACAACTATAAAACAAAAATAAACAAAATAAATAAGGAATTAGGGGCTGCTCTTAGACTATCTAGGCACTTAAATATGATGGATACTAAGAGGCTTACAAGCAGCAAAAATACATGTTTCTTAGAATTTTAGACTGAGCAGTGCTAGAGATAAAGATAAATCAAACGTAACGTCTTATGAGAGCCCATTCCTTACATACGAGAATGTTTTCTCAACTTTTACATGGTAGCAAGGACCATGACTTTTTCTAGTATATCATTCTATGAAATCACTAATCACATTTTATGAAGATTCTGTCTTTATAACCTAATTATCTTCCAAGTCTGCATTTCCTAATTACTATAACTTTAGGAACAAAGATTTTAAAACATGAATTTTAAGGAAACAGATAACAGTATCTATGCAAAGTGAATAAGATTATGTATGTCTGTTGAGTCCAGATTAATGAAATTATAGCATAAAATGTAATGGGAACATATAATAGATGTTCTCAAAGAAATGTCATGGAATCTAGATACCACAAAATTTGCTATTCACAATGCTCTAAACACACTTTAAAAAAGACTGTTCTCAACTGAAGAAAGCTGGTGTGGGCCTACTTGTCTTTCCCAGGAAAGAGTATACCAATTGTCCAGTGCATGGTCTACTCTGAAATCATACATACAAGTAACATAGAAAGAGAATATTCAATAATGATTAACAAAAATATGGGTTATAAATTTGAAGGAGACCATGGAGGAGTATATGGAAAGGGAAGGTTTAAAGGGAGGAAAAGGAGAAAAGAGAAAGGAGAAATGTTGTCATTATATTACATTCTCAAAAACACATATCAGCTTAAGAAAATGCAGGAATCTATAATTAATTTATAGAAGAAAACAATGCCAGAAGAAACAAATTTTACCAATCAAGAGACTGGAGTTTGAAACCAAGAATTTTTAAAGCTGAATTACTAGCAATATATTAAAATAAATAAAAGAAAAAAATGAAGAAATATGAAATCTACACAGAAAATTACAGATCAGTGCCTGTTCCCTGTTAGCTCCACGGAACCCTGCTATATAGCCTGCTCCAATAATGAGTGTACCTAAGAGGTGAGTCAGCAGCTGCCCTGTGGCCAGAGAGCTGGATGCTCCATTCTCTAGGAACTCTCTGTGGGACAAAAACCAGGGTCCCCTCCCCAGCTCCCTTGACTTTTCTAGCTGCCAGAAGGGAATTTTCCTACTATCCCTCAATACACCTGGCCCACAAACCTGCCTGTTCTCTGTGAGCTCTGTGAAACCCTGCAACACAGCTTACTTCAATACTGAGCATACCTAAGTGACAGTCACAGGAAGGATAGCACCAAGACACCATGACACTGCCAGCCTCATTTGAAAGAAGAGATGGTTAGGAGCCAATGCAATAATTCCTCCCACATCCTAAAATGCAACATGTTAACACCAGAACCCAGCAGACATACAACAGGAAGACTTGATCATCCTAAACCAAAAGAAGTAGAAGAAACGACTTTAAACATAACTTTATGAAGATGATGGAGACCTTTAAAGAGGAAGTGAAAAATTTCCCTTGAAGAAATGGAATAGAAGACAAACAAAACGTTAAAAGAAATTAATAAATTCCTCAAAAATACAGAAGAAATTCAAGAAAAAGCCATCAAGTAGGTAAAGAAAACAGTTCAAGAGTTGAAGACTGATATGGAGGTAATAAAGAAAACAGAAACTGAGTGAAACATGATATGGAAAATCTGGGTAAATGAACAGGATCTACAGAGAAAAGTATAACCAACAGAATGCAAGATAGACTAAAGAATCTCAGGTGCTGAAGATACTATAGAGGAAATAGACTCAATGGTTAAAAGAAACAACAAAAAAAAACATTAAATCCAACAAATTCTTAACATAAAACATTCAGAAAATCTGGGACACCATGAAAAGACCAAACCTAAGAATTATACGGTTAGAAGAAGGAGAAGAACTCCAGCTCAAAAGAACAGAAAATATATTTAACAAAATTATAGAAGAAAACTTTTCCAACATAAACATAAAGATAGGATAACACTATGAAGGTACAAGAAGCTTACAGAACACCAAATAGATTGACTCAAAAAAAAACTCCCCTCACCATATAATAATCAAAACACAGAACATACAGAATAAAGAAAGAATATTAATGGCTACAAGGAAAAAGGTCAAGTAACATATAAAGGCAAACATATCAGAATTACATTTGACTTTTCAATGGAAACCATGAAATCCAGAAGGTCCTGCTTAGATGTGCTACAGACACTAAAAGACCATGGATTCAACATCAGAATACTACACCCAGCAATACTTTTAATCATTATTGGTGGAGAAAAAAATATTCAATGACAAAAACAGATTTAAACAAAATGTATCCACAAACCCAGCCTTACAGAAAGTACTAGAAGGAAAACCTGAACGTAAGAAGCTAACTATATCCACAAAACCAGACATCTAATAACCCTCACCAGCATAACCCAAAGAAGGGAAACACACAAAAACTACTACAAAAAAAATAACCAGCGATAACAACCACTGGTAATTAATATTGCTTAATATTAATAGATTCAATCAGGTATAAAAAGTCACAGACTAAGAGAATGGATATGAAAACAGGATCCAGCATTTTTCTGTTTACAAGAAACACACCTCAAACTCAAAGACAGATACTACCTCACAGTAAAGGTGTGGGAAAAGGTTTTCCAATCAAATGGACATAAGAAACAAGTGCATGTGGCTATCCTAATATCTAACAAAATTGATTTCAAACTAAAATAAATCAGAAGAGATGGAGAACACTTTATACTAATAACAGGAATAATTTTTCAAGATGATGTCTCAATCCTGAATATCTATACCCTAATTCAAGAGCACCCACAAATGTAAAAGAAACATTACTAAAACTTAAATCATACAACAAACCCCAGACACTAATAGTAGGAGATTTCAGTACTCCTCTCTCACCAATGGACAGTTCAACCAGACAGAAACTTAACAAAGAAATAAGAGAACTAACAGATGCAATGAATCAAATGGACTTAACAGACATCTATATAACATTTCACCCAAACAGAAAAAAAAAATACCTTTTTCTAAGTACCTCCTGTTACCTTCTCTAAGATTGGTCACATACTCGGTAACAAAGCAAACATCCACAGATACAAAAAAAAAATTGGAGTAACTCACTGTGTCTTATAGGATCACCACGGAATAAAGTTAGAATTCAACAACAATACTACTCCCAGAAAGCTTACAAACTCATGGAAACTGAATGGTCAACTACTGAACAACCCATGGGTCAAGGAAGAAATAGAAAGAAATTAAAATCTTCCTTGAATTCAATGAAAATGAAGAAATGAAGGCACATCCTATCCAAACCTATGGGAATACTATGAAAGCAATGCTAAGAGAAAAGTTCATAACACTAAGTGCCCACATATAGAAAATGGAGAAAGCTCACATTAGCAAACTAACAGCACACCTGAAAGCTCTAAAAAAAAAAAGCAGACTTACTCAGGAGGAGTAGAAGACAGGAAATAAATGGAGGGCTGAAATCAACAAAATAGAAACACAGAAAACAATACAAAGAAAGAAAGAGCTGGTTCTTTGAGAAAATCAATAAGATTGACAAACCCTTATCCAAACTAATCAAAATACAGAAAGAGAGAACATCAAAATTAACAAAATCAGAAATGGAAAGGCGGACATAACAACAGACACAGAGAAAATTCGGAGAATCATTAGATCTTACTACAAAAGCCTATATGCCACAAAATTGGAAAATGTGAAAAAAATGGAAAATTATTTTACTAGATACCACATACCAAAATTAAATCAAGACCAGGTGAACAATTTAAATAGACCAATAAGCTGTGAGGAGATAAACGGTGTCACCAAAAACCTCCCAACCAAAGAAAGCCCAGGACCAGATGGCTTTTGTATAGAAATCTACCAGAACTTTCAGGAAGACCTAATACCAATACTTCTCAAAGTGTTCCACATAATAGAAACAGAATGGTATTTGTCCAACTCTTTTTATGAGGATACAGTTACCCTGAAACCAAAACCACACAAAGACTCCACCAAGAAAGATAATTGAATGCCAATCTCACTCATGAAAATGGATTCAAAAATTCTCAATAAAATACTGGCAAACTGAATCCAATAATATATCAAAAAAAAATCACCCATGATGATCAAGTAGACTTCATCCCAGAGATGCAGGGCTGGTTCAACATATGAAAATCTATCAGTGTAATCCATCATACAAATAATCAGAAAGAAAATACCCATATGATCATTTCATTAGATGCTAAAAAAGCATTTGACAAAATTCAACATCCCTTCATGATAAAGGTCTTGGAGAGATTAGGAATAGAAGGATCATATCTAAATATAATAAAAGCAATACACAGAAAGCTGACAGCTAACATCAGATTAAATGGAGCAAAACTCAAAGTGACGCCACTAAAATCAAGAACAAGACAAGACTGTCCACTATCTCCATATTTCTTCAACATAGTTCTTTAAGGTTTAGCAATAGCACTAAGAAAGCATAAGGAAATCAAGGGGATTCAATTTGGAAAGGAAAAAGTCAAACTTTTGTTATTTGCAGATATGATGGTGTACATGAGTGACCCCAAAAACTCTACCTGAGAACTGCTACAGCTGATAAGTACCTTTATTGATGTGGCAAGATACAAGACTAATTAAAAAAAATCAGTAGCCCTCCTATACACAAAGGATAAAGAAGCTGAGAGGGAAATCAGAGAAACATCACGCTTCACAATAGCCACAAATAACAAAAAATATCTTTGGGTCGAACTAACTAAGAAAATGCAATACCAATTTGAAAAGAACTTTAAGTCTTTAAGGAAAAAAATTGAAGAAGATACCAGAAAATGAAAAGATCTTCTATGCTCTTGAGTATGAAGGATCAACATAGTAAAATCGGCAATTCTACCAAAAGCAATCTATACATTCACTGCAATCCCCATCAAAATCCCAACACAATTCTTCACAGACCTTGAAAGAACAATAATCAGCTTCATATGGAAAAACAGAAAACCCACAATAGCCAAAACAATCCTGTACAACAAAGGAACTGCATGAGGCATTGCTATCCGTGACATCAAGCTCTATTACAGAGAAAGATAAGAACAGCAATAAATAAATGGGACCTCCTTAAACTGAGAAGCTTCTGTAAAGCAAAGGACACAGTCAATAAAACAAAATGGCAGCCTACTAAAATCTTCACCAACCCCACATTAATCAGAGGACTGATCTCAAAAATATATAAAGAACTCAAGACATTAGTTATTAAAATTCTAAACAACCAAATTAAAAAATGGGGGTACTGAACTAAACAGAGAATTCTCAACAGAAGAATTTCAAATAGCCAAAAGACACTTCAGGACATTTTCAACTTCCTTAGCTACCAGGGAAATGCAAATTAAAACAACTCTGAGATACCATCGTACACCTGTCAGAATGGCTAAGATCAAAACCACTAATAATCACTTATGCTAGAGAGAATGTGGAGTAAGGAGAACACTCATCCATTGCTGGTGGGAATGCAAACTTGTGCAACAACTTTGGAAATCAGTGTGGTGGTTTCTCAGAAAATTGGGAGTCAACCTACCTCAGGATCCAGCAATACTACTCTTGGGAATATGCCCAAAAGATGCTCAATCATACTACAAAAATGCTTGTTCAATTATTATGTTCAAAGCAGCATTTTTTGAAATAGCCAGAACCTGGAAACAATCTAGATGCCTCTCAATTGAAGAATGGATAAAGAAAGTGTGGTACATATACTCAGTGGTATTAAACTAAGACATCTTTAACTTTGCATGAAAATGTGTGAAATTAGAAACACTATCCTGAGTGAGTTAACCCAGACCAAAAAAAAAAAACCCCAAATATGGTATGTACTCACTCATAAGTGGATATTAGCCATAAACAAAGGACACTGAGCCTATAGTTAAAGATCCTAGAGAAGCTAAGTAATAAAGTGAACACCCCCCCCAAAAAAAACCATATATAGACCCACTTTGAAATTGGAAAAGACAAGATCATTGGACAAAATTGGGAGCATGGGGGAAGAGGTAGAAGGAAGGGGAGAAGGGAAGGTTGAGGAGAATTTGAAGGAATGGAATACTTGAGATGGATGAAGGACAGATAGGAGAGCAAGGAAAGAGATATTTTGATTGAGGGAGCTATTATGGGGTTAGGAAGAAACCAGGCTCTAGAAAAATGCCCAGGAATCCACAAGAATGACTCCAGCTAAGACTCTAAGCAAAAGAGAAGCGGGTTCTGAACTGGCCTTACGCTGTAGTCAGACTGATTATCTTAAATATCACCATAGAACCTTCATCCAACAACAGATGGAATAAGAGGCAAAGACCCAAGTCGGAGCACTGGACTGAGCTACCAAGATCCATTTGAAGAGTCTAAGGACTGAAAGTATGTGTAAGGAAGTCAAGACCATGAGGGGTTCATCCACGGAGACAGTTTGCCTGAGCTAATGATAGCACACCAACTTCAGTTGGACTGGTAGTGAACAAGCGTGGGAACAAATTAGTACCAATGGATGTGGTTGACAGTTGGGGTATACTGAGGGGCTAATGATAGCGATACTGGGATTTGTCTCTACTGCATGTATTGCCTTCTTGGGATCCTATTCTCTTTGGATCTATACCTTGCTTAACCTAGATGTAGTAGGGAAGGCTTTGGACTTTCCACAGGGCAGGGTGCCTTGCCCTCTTTTAAAACTGAAGGGGGTTGCAGTGGGAGGGTATGTGGAGGGAGTGAGAGGGGAGTGGGAGGAAAAGATGGAGTGGAAATTTGGATTGGTATTTTTTAAAGTAATAAAAAACAAACAAAAAAACAGAAAAAAGAGAGAAAATTACATATCATAAAGCATTGAAAATCTGGACTGAGAAGATCTCAAAGTTTTTCAGTGGTGTCTGTTTTCCTCAGAAAAGAAGATATGGAACATGTCAACAATGCAGAAAAATTCCCAGTAGTCAACATTGAAAATGTAAACAATAAAATAAATAATGTAGTACTTAGATGTAGACTAAAGTGTGTGGTCAAAATTCCCACATCTGTATTGATGCAAATAAATAATTGAATAAATAAACATATGCCAATACTAAAAGTAGCATCTAGCATCATGCTAGAAGCAGAACTCAAATTAAAGTAAGCGAAAAGCTTAAATGTAAATTTGAATCTCTACAACTCAGGAGAAACAACTTTAACATGTTGTTACTATCATCATTATCATCATCATTGTATAGTACTGTGTGTGTGTGTGTGTGTGTGTGTGTGTGTGTGTGTGTGTGTGTACACAGGCACACATGTATGTGTGTAGAATAAGAGCAGCATTCTTCAGGGTCTGCCTGGCTTTTCACTTTGGTTCTAGTGTTTTAAGTCAGATAGTCAGTAGTTCTGGGCAAGTACTTGCTTTTATCTACTAGCCATTTCACTGGCTGGTTTTCTAATTTATTTTCTTTCCTCTAACTAAGCCATCTTCTCCCTTGCCTAGAATTCCTAGAATTAATTATCTGTTAAATATAGTTATGATGAAAACAAAGGTTCCACCCCAGGTTTTTACCCTATAATTGTGTTTATATTTATATTATAGGTATATTATATACAATATATTATATATTATATTATTGGTACAGAATATAAGCTAATCATTTTATGTGTGATACCTGTATCATTTATTTTAGTAAAGAATATGATATTATTCGGTGGCAGACTTCCAGTGCTCAGGGGCTGCACACACCTGGCAGAACAGGTGAGTGACCCACTTGCAGCAGAACTGCCTCACTTCTTAGGTTTGCTTCCCAAAGATCCATCATACCGCCTTCCCCACCTCATAGTCCATCCCCCAGGATACCTTTAATCACAGTGTTTACAGATCTCCAGTGTTCAGGTGCAGACCATGCCAGTCAGAAAAAGAGAGACTCCCTGCTGGACCAAAACCAAGATGGCCTCCAAAAGTCCAGCCTCCAATTTGGATAGAGACTCCCTACTGGGTCAAAAGTTACACAAGGCCACCAGAAATGCAAACCACAGAGACCAGAAAATCAAAGAGGAGGCAGAAACCAAGGAATAACACACCACTGAACAAAGCCAAACTCAGAAAAGAACACCTAGACCTATAATCATTCCAAACTCAGATGCGTAAATGCCAGTTTAAGAACACAGTCAAAAACAGAAAGGGAAATACAGCTCCTTCAGAAAATAGTTTTCTGTTAACACAAGATTTGAATATTCTCACACCACTGAAGAACAAAAAATGACCTTAAAACCAGCTTAATGAAGATGATAGAGGTCTTTAAAGAGAAAATTGCGGAAAAGGGAAATAAAAATTGGAGAAAATTAACAAATTAATTAAAGAGTGCAAGGAAATTCAAGGAAAACAACTAAATAGGTCAAAGAAACTGTCCAAGACATGAAAATCTAAACAGAAGCAATAAAGAAAACACAAACTGAGAATATTTTGGAAATTAAAAATCTGGGTAAGTGAACAGGAGCTACAAATGCAAGTATTGCCAACAGACTACAACAGATGGAAGAAAGAATTTCAGCTATTGAAGACAGAATAACAAAAATAGATACATTATTCAAAGAAAATGTCAAATATGAAAAAATCCTGACACAAAACATTCAGGAAATCTGGAAACAATAAAGAAGACCAAACCTAAAAATAATAAGAAAAGAAGGAGAAGAATCACAACTCAAAAACCAAGAAAATATATTTAACAAAATCATAGAATAAAATTTTCCTAAACTAAGAACACAGCCATGTGCGAAAAAAAATTGCAATGGAAAAAGATTTCATCAGCTCTATAACTGACAGGACTAATACTCAAAATATGTAAAGAAATCAAAACACTAGACACCATCATACTAAATAAGCAAGTTAAAAATTGGTATAGAGATTTATACAGAGAATTCTCAACAGAGGAACCAAACTGTCTTAACACTTAAAGAAATGTTCAACGTCCTTAGCCATCACATAATACAAATCAAAAAACCCTGAGATTCCATCTTACACCTGTTAAAACGACTAAAATAAAATACACCATGAACTGTTTATGCTGAAGAGGATGTGGAGCAAGGGAGCAATCAACTGTTGGAGGGAAGGAAAACTTAATACAGCCACTTTGGAAATCAATATGTCAGTTTCTCAGAAAATTGGGAATCCAAATACCTCAAGATCCAGTAATACCACTTCTGCGCATAATCCCAAAGCTGCTCCGTCTATTACAAGGATACTCAACTATATTTGTGGTTAATTTATTCATAATTGACAGATATCTAACATCTAGATGTCTAACAACCTAGATGTCCCTCAACCAAAGAATGGATAAAGAAAATGTGGTACATTTACACAATGGAGTATTGCTCAACTATTAAGAACAACAACATCAAGAAATTTGCAGGAAAATGAATGGAACTTGAATGATTTTTTGAT
Organism: Myodes glareolus; assembly: GCF_982192425.1. NCBI lineage: Eukaryota > Metazoa > Chordata > Mammalia > Rodentia > Cricetidae > Myodes > Myodes glareolus. The sequence goes on from NC_142050.1 coordinate 9,861,720, forward strand.
AGCTGTAAAGTAAAAGATAATCATGTAAGGTCCACAGACTCAGAGAGGCTAACAAGAAAGTATTAAGGGAGGATCTCCCTGAAAAGGAGAAATAGAATAGATTTTGCATGTGGATTTGGTAAGGGTAGGGTGGGGAACCAGAAGAATCTGGTGGGGGAGAGAGAAAATATTGAAAGAAATGTCTGGAGTTTGGGGTATTTCAGGGGAAAGGTGGAAAGCTGGTACAATGGAAACTCCATGGACTCCACGAGATTAACCCTATAAAAACTCCTGGTAATGGAGGATACAGAGCCCAAACTAGCCATTCTCTGTAACCAGGCAAACCTTGAAATAGATGGATTGGAACCCCCATCCTTCTGCAAAACCGTCAACCTAAAGTTTGTCCTGCAAGCAGAGTGTTCTGGGACCAGAGCCTAGCATAATAGTCATCAAAGAGACTAGCAAGTGCAACCAGCAACTGATGGGAGCAGATGTCCTGTTCCACAGTCAGTCATTAAGTAGAGTTTGGGGAGTCCTGTGGAGAGGAAGAAGGAAGAAGTAGAGGAACAAGAGAGGGCAGGGCAGGGTCATCAAGATAACATGGCCCACAGAATCACTGACTGGGACTCATGGGAGCTCACAGAGAGCAGGGAGCCTGAAGGAGTCGACCTAGATCTTCAGAGGCAGGGCAGTGGCTCCTGTATAATAGCCCTGGCTGTCCTGGAACTTGCTCTGTAGACTAGTCTGACCTCAAACTCACAGAGATCCACCTGCCTCTGCCTCTTGAGTGCTGGGAATGAAGGAGTGTACCACCACCACCCAGCTACAGATAAGTTTTACTAAAGTCAGCCCTTAGTATGTTCCTTGTTGATAACAATAAGTAGCTTAACACTGGATGCTTAGCAAAGTCTAACATAGTCAAACTTTCTAAAACTCTAAATGTATGTCATATTGATTCATTAAATTTGTTAACTGCTGCTACCATAGTTTCATATAGAAGCTTTAAAAAAAAGTGTGCCTGCCTGAAATTTTTATGCAGCTGAATCTGTGTATAGGACTCAGATAAGACGGTGGGCAAATCACACCTAGTAAAAGAATGGCCGCATGTTGCTATTATGGAAGGGCCTCTACTCAGTAGACAATTCCTTTTTTTGTTGCTAAACTACAGTGGTCTTGTAAAAATGTATGTGTTTCTGCAAATAAGTTAGGAATAAATCTTGTCATGTGGCACTATGTTGGGAACAGAGAAATTCTCTCTAGCTGGTTTAGCTGAAAAAAAAATTAAAGAGTCACATGCATTTTTATAGGATCAAATTAGTTCATAATCCAGAAAAATTCAGCAACTTGTTATTCTTGTCAATTTTGTTTCTGCATTCACGTCTGTGCTTAAGCCATTCCTTCAATATATTTTGACTTGGCTTTACCTCTTCCCAGTTTCCAGGTCTTCAATCATTTCATTACGTGAAACCTGATTGGTGCCTCTTCCCTAAAGTCTTTCTTATGGTGAGAAAGAATAATTTTTTCATTTCTGCTTCCCAACCTTTTGATTTATATATAGCATATAAATACATATTTATATAATATTTTCCTTTCTCTTTTAGGTATTTGTTTTGTACCTGGACTTTCTCTGGCAGTTTTACAGATAGATAGAAACCCAATTTCTATTTATGCTATTATCTGAAATCACCTAGGAAACCATCCATATGTTTTTCCAAGGCGTATTCCATTTGGCTCCACTCAATATAAGCCCTTCCTTACTGATATTCGGGTATTAGATAGCTGTATTTGCTTAAGAGAAATTGAAAGATCAATGCCAGTGTATATACAGACCACCTTCCAAATATTATTTTGAGTCATTTTGTATAACTGTCTTTCAACTATGAATAAATTACAAACTTGAATTAATCCTAGAGAATAGAAAACAAATGTACTTCGGCTCATCATCCATTTTTAGTTCTTTCTAGTTACTAGATGCACACACTTTGTTAGTCCCCAAGCATCACAAATAGAGATTAATTAAAACACTGATAACTTGCAGAAACCTGAGTCTATTTACGCTGAGAGTTTTAATACTTATGGTGTAAACACTTTCTTTGTTTAAAACTTATAATTCTTATTTTTGAACAGATAAATGTGTCTGCTACTTTTGCTTCCACTTAAAACAAGACAAATGTTGGCCATGGTGAGTACTCTACAGTGTCAGATTTGAGGAGAGAATCTGTTAGCTACTCCAATATGAAAAATCAGTGAATTATGCTAAGTTAGGTTATCAGTAGCTTTTCAAAGACTAAATATGAGCCAGGCAATGATGTGCATGTCTTTAATCATTTGGGAGACAGAGGCAGGTGCATCTCTGTGAGTTTGAGGCTAGCCTGGTTTACAAGAGCGAGTTTCAGGACAGGCTTCAAAACTACAGAGAAAGCCTGTCTCAAAAAATAATAAAAAAAAAAACCAGACAAACAAAGACTGGATATGGGGAAGAGAAAATGAAAGGTGGAGAAGAAAAAAGAGGAAGGCAGATGGTGGGAGAGCAGGAGGAAAGGGAGGAAATCAAGAAGCCAATGGGGAGATTTTAGAAACACAGAGTCTAAAATTTCAGCATTTAGGAGACTGATATATCTACTGGGACTTTGAATTAATCCAAGAAGTATTTATCAATGCAAAAAATAAAAAATACTTTAAAGCATATTTTCATTCTTCACTAGTTTTGACACTCTGCAAACAGAGGAGAAATGACTACATTGGAGGAAATAAAGGTTATGAAAGTTCAGTGACCATTAAGCAACGCAAAGTAAATGGACGATCTATAGTTGAAATTAAATTTTTCAGAGAAGTAATCATTAATGAGCTTCATTCACCAATAGTCAATATGTTAAATCACTGGGTTCTACTGTATGATCATTCTCATCTGTTTGGAAGTCCTGATTTAGTCTAATAATCTAATAGTTTTTTTTAATATACATCTTTGGAGAAAGCTTTTATCAGTTATTTGGTCACTTAAAAATCTCTCCTTACATCAAAGTATACTTTTTTCCCACTTGAAAATTCCTGTTTTGAAATAAACATGGTTTAGTTACCCAAAATGCAGATATATACTTTACACACACACACACACACACACACACACACACACAATAGTTCAGGTCCCTGGGGCAATGTAGGTTATGCAAAGTATTCTCTTTCCCTGTTGAAATGGGAATCCTCATTTTAATAAATTTCCAGAGGCTAGCACCATGCTTTGAACTGTTATCACCTACAGGCGGAAATTTAAAGTTCAAAATGTCTATTTTCTTCTAGCACCATTTTCTATACTATACTCAAAGAAAGTTAGCTGTGTAATCAAGCTTAGGAAAGTAAAAGGATGTAAAAACTTCATTCACATCTAAACAACAGTTTGCATATCAACTAACTTACCCTTCTTACAAAATAAAATATTTTATGTAGTATTTTCTTTGGAATTCTTCTGAAAATGTCTCATTAAAAACCCTGCTTTCCTGGTATTCTGTAGTTTACACCATGTGTGAGGGTGAGATTGAGAAAATTCACTAGCTTTGATGCAAACTATGTTTTATACTCACTTGCTTTGGTATTTGTGAACCTCAAATATTGAATCTCTATAACAACTACCACAGAACTCATTTGTGAAAATATTCACGTGTGTGTGTGTGTGTGTTGTGAGTTGTGAGTGACTGTAAAGCATTTGATAGAAAAAAACAACTTCCTTCAATTCTGAAGCTCACTTCACTACTGAATAAACCTGATCTGAAAACAGAACGGTGATAGATAGGATAATGGAAGCCACATAAATCCTTCTTGAAAAACATTACTTTCCTTGATTAAACATAGCTTGCCTTTCTGCTTATCTTAGGTGTCTTGGCCATTGCTGGGTTAATCTTTTCATTTTTATAAATCCTTCGTCTAGTTTTCTAACCCAATATAAAGGTCCAGATGTAAGATACTAAAGGGAATGCAGCATTAATATTTATAAATTCCATTTACACCTTTTTTAGGTTAAGTTCTTACACACCTTTTAGATAATAAGTTTTGTATTATTAGCAAAGTAATTACTTTATTAAAGTTTGGTTTTAGAACACTTAATCATTTAATTAAAAAACTTTTCTGTACAACTCATAGTAATGCATGGAATGCCAATCGTTACTATAACAATTTAGTAGAAGAGTCAGTGTATTATTTAATTGTAAAATAATAATTGATTAAACTGAAGATAAAAATAATTACAGTATAATTGAATTCATGTCTTACCAACTAGTATAAATCTAAAGGAAAATTAAGGTACTATAAAAGTAATAAAATTAATAGTAGGCGTTTATTTATAAATACTGGCCTAACTTATACAGACAGAATAAAAATTTGTAACATAGATGTCAGGAAAAATTTTCAGGCATCAAAGTGATGTTACAACACCACAAGTAATCATGAAAGTATGATAGTGTATCAAAAATCATAAAAAGGTTCCATATAGTGAATATTATAATGCAGCTATATAATTTTTAAAGATTATTACAAATGTAATAACTCAGATGTATATACAAGTGAAAAACCTAGTAACAAATCTGGGGATGTGTGACAAATCGATCTGGGATGGAATATTCTCTTCCCTACTGTTTCCAAAAAGGTGGGAATAAATCGGAAGTTAAAAATCCACGGGACTGCTTCTGTTTACTTGTTAGCATCCGTGCTTGTAGAAAACTAAGTACCAGACAAAGCTTAAGCCTAATCCCAGACTCTTCCGGGTGATGTGGCATTTAGAAAGTGTTCTTTGTTCTTACTATAGCCAGAAGCTGTAGCTAGGCAGACTTCCTAGGAACTCTTCAGCGACTCACAGACAATTTCCCATCATAGAAAAAGCAACAGTTTTCTTAAAGGCCATCTTTTTCTTTCTCTTATATTGTATATAAAATGTGAAAATAAACAAATTTGAAAATAGGTCTAAAATCAAAAGATAAAATCAAAATAAATTTTTCTACAAGTAAATACTGTAAAGCCCGCAAACATTTGGTGATCATGTAGAATGAGAGAAGTATCTGACTTGAAGGGCAGTATCTATGACTCAAAATTCATCTGGAGAGAAAAACATGAACAAAGGAAGGCATAGAAGTAAGAGAAAGAAGAAAAACTATACTACCTTTGATGAAATAAGTACCTTTCTATGTCGGATTACTAGTATTAGTAATGTATAAGGGCCCTGTGAAGAGTAACAAGAGAGGAATAAAATGGAATCATATCAGGAGATCTATCTCAGAGACATGGTAACAGAAGTATAGAAGAAAATGGAATAAAAGGATGCAACACTTTTTCAGATCTAGAGGGAAAGAGTGAGTGAGGACCTGGATATGGAAAGAACTCGGACAAGACAGTGGGGGAAGACGGCAAAAGTCACCAGGCTGAAAAGCAAGGTGAAGGTGATGCTGACAACTAATAGGAAAAGAGCTCAGATGAATTAACTTTTGGATAGGAAAGAAAGACATGGCTTTCCTCTTCAGCCTTATTCAGTTAAGGAACCAACGTCTAAGAGGGAAACCCACAGCTCAGAAACAAAAACTTTTGAGGAATTAATATCTTTAAACAGGGATTTTTGGAAGCAACAAAACGAAAAATATTAGGTGTTATATCAGCAGAGCTAAGAAGTTCAAAAGAAGACATTTTAAACAAAATCACCAGACACTGAAATGTTCTGTGAAATCAAGTTTGAGATAGGGAATCAGTAAGAATGTCTCCCAGTAAACTAAAATTAGAATTGCCATATGATAAAGCATCAGTCTTGGACACACATCTGAGGGATGCAGGTCAACATGCCCACAGATGCCTCATATGATTAAGCACCAGTCTTGGACACGCATCTGAGGGATGCAGGTCAACATGCCCACAGATGCTCCATATGATCAAGCACCAGTCTTGGACACACATCTGAAGGATGCAGGTCAATATGCCCACAGATGCTCCGTATGATCAAGCACCAGTTTTGTACACACATCTGAGGGATGCAGGTCAACATGCCCACAGATGCTACATATAATCAAGCACCAGTCTTAGGACATGCATTTTAGGGATGCAGGTCAACATGCCCACAGATGCCTGCACAGTTATATTTATTATAGTACTATTCACAGTGGTCAATGTACAGAATCTGCCAGGGTATCTGTCAACTGATGAATAAATGTGGAGAATGAAATTACATTGTCTTCAGGGAAATGGGTAGATCTGGAGATTATCATATTAAATGCAAGAAGGTAAATAGAAAAAACTGCCATGCTTTCTCTCGCTTGTGTAATCTATAGATTACATTATGTTATGGAAAAGTAGGAAGGGAGCAACCAGAAGGGAACTAAAAGCAAGAGCAAGAGGTGAGAAAGGGAGGATATGTGGAAGAAATAAAATATGAACTCTAGATTTAATATAACATATATTACATATATATGGAACATAAAAGCAGAAGAGAACTATGGAAGGGAAAGAGAACTGCTGAAGATGGAGGGATACCAGAGAGTATAATGAGGATGTAATAATGTATATGCACAAAAATATTATAATGAAATCCATTGTTTTGTATATCAATAAAATTAAAATGATAATATCAATAAAATAATACTGATACATAATAATATAATAAGAAAATGGGGGAAAGTAAAATCTTAAAGAAAATGAAATTAGAGTCTATGGAATTGAACAGATCATGTATATTTAACCTTTGAAATAAGACAAAAAGAAAAGAGATAAAAGGCTTTGGGGTAGTCAGGACAATGGAAAAGTGCCCTTGTGTGTGGAGTTCAATCTGCTTTTCCCACTTTAGATCATCTTAAGTCTTTTTTAAGCTGATAAGAAGCCAGTAAAAAGAAAATTAAAACTATAATAAGAAAATGTGGTATTAATGACATCAATGACCAAAACTGGGTAGGGGGAAATGGGGGAGACTTAAATAAGTCTAATAACTAAATGGCTAACTAAGTGAATAAATACTAAAATATGAGTAAGGGACTCATCAGTTTTAGGTTTGTTGATTTAGTATAAGTTCTTCCAAAATCTCAAAGAAGAATTAAGCTACAGAAGCCTTGGAGGAGGCGTGGGAAGCTAAGTAGAAATGGAATAGCCCTAGTTGTTCACTATTCAAGCCTATGGGTAGACTGAATCATGGTGACTACCTGTCAGAACTGTCTCACTAAGCCTGCAACACAATACACTTAGTAACCAGCTCCACTTTGTATTGGTTGAATTTTCATCTCGTGGGCATAAATAAAACCACTCCCACAGCTACAGCAGCCAGAGTTTGAATTGAGAAAACTCCTCCATCCATGGAGAAAGCCTGAGACAGTCAGTACTTGCCAAAAAAGTTTCTTCAAAGCAGTTGCATAGCTGTAAGTAACCTGAACTTGAGACAGAAAAGTTAGGCAGGACACTAAACTTCTTTCTGCTCATGGAAGGTCTTTATCCATCTTCTAAAGTTCTTGGGAAAGTCTTCTTGGTGCACCCACATCATTTTACACCACATCCAAAGCCACAAGCCTCTTGTATTCCTCTCCCATCACAAGAAGATATGTCTGCTGGCACAATGAATAATGGTGGCAAGAGAAAGTTGTATTTTTTTTTCAAAATATATTAGTGCACAAAATTTGAAAGATGGAATCCTTCCTAGGCTTATCTGTTGTCTTTGCCTTTCTACACTAAGAAAGGTGGAAGAGGGAGCTTGTAAAAGTTTCTGGGGACCATAATGAACAGAGCAAGAGAACCTGGGGTTTGAAGAGAACGCCCCTAATGCCTGGCACATAGTGGGTTAGATATTCATTAATTTCATAGAGCATGTGTCCCTTCCTCTACCACCACAACTGTATACTCGGGACATGGTATAAGTGAGTAGATTTTTGTGACAGTCCTCAAGTATTGGCAGTTAAAAAAGAAAGGAAAATATTTAGAATAGGATACCATTCCCTTTTTGTATTTCACTTTAGTCTTATGTTGTCTTTCAATCAGTTACCAGCTGTCTTATTTCATTTTTCTGCATTCCTGGCCAAACCAACATATTAAGAGTCTCCTGAAGTGCAACAGATTCTTCTTTCACAAAATGACTGGCTGACTGACTGACTGACTGACTGACTGACTGAGTGGCTGGCTGACTGACTGACTAAAGGAAGGAGCAATGATTGAGTCAGGTTAGTATTTGATGTCCAGCTGTGAGCACTTTATGCCGGTAGCATGTTTGGTCCAATCTGCACAGTTACATTCAAAGCTGTGGAAGAAGGTTCTTTGCCTAAAGGAGGCAACCCTCCTCTGACTTTATATCTTCAAAGAAACATATTTCATGATCAAAGCCATGTCTGTTCCACTTATTTGGGGAACAACATTACATTGAAGTATGAGCTTTAAAAATGATGAGAAAAAGTTAATCTCTAGGCTACTGCCTCCACATTTTTGGAAATGAATATTCAAAGGGAATTTTTTAGTGGTGCTTTCAGAAACCATGTGATTCTTTAAGCAGATATGATATGCAACATAACTCTGGCCCTGAAGGTAAGGAGGATGTCAAAAAGGACTCAGGCTTTGCCCTTGGAGGCAATAAGCAGCCATTTATTAGATATAAAAATTTGAAGGACTTAAATTAACCTCTCTTGATATCAGTTTTGTCTTTGAAGTAGGGATCTTGATGCCACCTGCTATGATTCAGAGGGATATACTGGGACCCACATGTAAAAATTCCAGTCGACAACAGGGCTTGAGGGATAACTCAGTCATGAAAGGCTGAGGTTCTCAACCAAAATGACAAAGAGTTCAGTCCTAGAATACACTGTGACCCACAGGTGTTTGTCAATGCTAGTTAGGTCTACCACCATCAGATCCTGTTTCAGAGAACAACATCTATAAAAAATATATACTGTTAAATAGTTAATTAAAAATTTAATAAAATATTTGTAACATACTAAAATTTGAACATTTAAATTTCATTTTTTAAGGAAAGACAAGAGTTAACCAAAATATTACGGGCTCTGACTGAAATTTATCTAAGAATTCTGACAAAGAACTAATCAAGTAGTTTCTTTCAAACCCCTCTTCAAAGAAGCCACAAAAGTTGCTAATTTTTATTCTCCCTGACTCACCATAAAATCAATCAAAGCATGCTCTTTGCTAGAGTCATGGTTTTTCAGAGCAAGCAGAGACAACACAATTACAATGTAGCAAGTGAGAAATTTCAAGATGCACATGAGAAAAGATACGCAATTGGTGTCTGTAAATCAGACGCTATCTGCTCACTGATTTCAAAGCTCATATTCTAGGAGGCTACAAAACATAAACACACAGACTCACATATAACAACTCGCGTGTTCTCACACATACAAACAGGCCCTTTTAGCTCCTTGTTTCTGCAGGGTCAGGAAAGACTTAAGATTCCATATCTATAATACATGACTGAAGGAAGTTAGGACAGAAACTCAAATGGTGAAAATCTAGCAGCAGGAGCTGATGTAAATAACATGGAGGGATACTCCTACCTGGTTTGCTCCTCCAGGCTTGTTCAGCCTGTTCTCTTATAGAAACCAGCACCACCAGTCCAGGGTTTCTGCGCAATGGGCTGGGCCATGCTCCAATACTCACTAATTAAAAAATGCACAAAAAGTTTGCCTAAAATCCCATCGTATTGAAGCATTTTATTTTAGCTTAGATTTTCCCCTTCACTTGAAATAGATTCTCTCTCTCTCTCTCTCTCTCTCTCTCTCTCTCTCTCTCTCTCTTTCTCTCTCTCTCTCTCTCATTGTCCCTTCCCACTTCCGCTCACATTAGAAAAAATGGACTTCTAAGTGATAATAATAAAATATAATAAGAGTTGGACAAAATAAACATAAGAAAAAGAACCCAGTAAGAAGTAAAAGAATCGGAGACCTACTCATTCCCGCACTCTGTAATCTCATAAAACTACTAAATTGCAAGCCACAACATATGTCCAGAGGACCTGGTGCACACCAGCGCAGGCTTTGTGCATGCTGCCTCATGCGCATTGTTTTAGAGAGCTTTAATCACATTGTTTTCGAGAGTCTCATTTTCTTTGTTTCCTTCTTCCCCTATGCCTCTTGCTCTTCCTGCCTTCTCTCCTATGGTGTTTGTTGAACCCCAGGAAGAGAGATCTGATGGAAACATCCCATCAGATGCTCCAGGGTTTGCCACTCTGTGTAATGTCTGCTGTGGGTCTCTCTCTGTACTTCTTCTCATCTACTGCTGTGGGAAGCTTCCAGCATCTGACTGTCTCTTTGATCTCCTACAAGATCATGCTGTCTGTGATTTGCCCAAAACTGAGCAAAAACTTTTCTCACAATTATGATGACACAATTGTACCACATTTTCTTTATCTGTTATTTGGTTGAGGGGCATCTAGGCTGTTTCCAGGTTCTGGCTATTACGAATAATGGTGCTATGAACACAGTTGAGCACATATCTTTGTGGTATGTGATACATTTACATAGTGGAGCACTACTCAGTGTTAAAAAAATGACTTGAAATTTGCAAGCAAATGGATAGAACTAGAAAAAAACATCCTAAGTGAGGTAACCCAGACCCAGAAAGATAAACCCAGTATATACTCACTCGTAAGTGATAAAGCAAAGTATAACCAGCTGATTGTTCACAACCCCTGAGAAGCTAGGAAACAAGGAGAACCCTCAGAGAGACATACATGAATCCCGCTGCTAAGGGAAAATAGACAAGAACTTCTGAGAAAATTGGGAGCATGGTGAGGGTGGGGGTAGAGAGGCAGAAGGGTAAGGAGAGGGGAGAAGGAGAGGAGGGAGGGGAACATGAGGAAATGGGATGTTCGAGATGGAGGAAGGACAGAGAGGAAGAACAAGGAAAGAGATATCTTGATTGAGGGAGCCTTTGTGGGCTTAACAAGAAACCTGGCACTAGGGAATTCCCAGGAATTCATAAGGATCACCCCAGCTAAGACCCTAAGCAATAGTAGAGAGGGTGCCTGAACTTGCATTCTCCTGTAATCAGATAAATGATTACCTTAATTGTCATCGTAGAAACTTCATCCAGCAACTGATAGAACCAGATGCAGAGATCCGCAACTAGTACTGTACCGAGCCCCAGAATCCAGTTGAAAAAATTGAGGAGTGATAATCAGAGCAAAGGAGTCATGGCCATGAAGGGAATACCCACAGAAACATCTGACCTGAACTAATGGGAGCTCACTGACTCTGGACTGATAGTGGGCAGAACCTGCATAGGCCCAAACTAGGTCCTCTGACTATGGATGGCAGTTATGTGGCTAGGGTAGTCTGTGGGGCTACTGGTAGTGGGATCAGGATTTATTCCTACTGTCTGCACCTGGCTTTTTGGAGCCCATTCTGTTTGGAAGGATACCTTGCTCAGCCTAGATATAAGGGGAAGGGCTTTGGTCATGCCTCAAAGGGATATGTCAGAGTTTGCTGACTTACCCACAAGATGGGATGGGAGGTGTGGTGGATGGATGGATGGTAAAGCAGGAGGAGGCAAGGGAAATGGAATTTGTATTGGTATGTAAAATGAGAAAATAAATAAAAAATAAATAAATAAAAGCAATGCTACAATTGTAGCTTTAATAAATGGTAATTAATAGCATCATTTTATTCTCCCCCAAAGTTTAAACTACAGACCAACTTATGAGTGAAAGTGTTCAGACTAATTAGTGAACCTTTTGTTTAAAGTTACAAATGAGAACAGTTAGCATAAGGGATATGTCTAAGAAATAAACCTCATTAAAATAATGAGTCTGTAAGTATCATCATATGTCAGCTTCAAAAGTCTCCTCACTAACTCACATGATGCAGGTGATTATCAACTAGAACCTGAGGCAACGATTGTATGAAGGAGATGAAGCTAAAAGCGGGCATATGTGCACTGTTACACAAGCAACCAAGAAAAATGCAAACCATTCCTTCCCCTGAGTTGCCCCATACACAATCAAAAGAAATATTCTCTTTGAATGAGAAGCATGTGTGTAGCTCCTCGTACAGTTGAAAGTCTAGGAGAAACACTACCATGTTGATGAGAGCAATACTTTTGTTATCTTACCCATGGTCTAGGAGAAGTGGAATGGGATTTTAATTCAATAGTTGACTCATAGGATAAACTGAGGTAGAAGAGCAAAAGGGAAAATCCCTGAGATAGAAAACAGTAAATGCAGGATTGGAAGTTCTGGTCAGATTGAGCATCAACGAGAGACTAAAGCGCCTCTCCTCACTGAAGGAGCAGTTTGGAGTACTCTCATGTAGCATAATAGAATAATTGACCCAATTAGAGCACTATTCATCAGAAATTAGATTTCTGCAGGTGCCAAGCACAAAGGCTTTTAAGGGCTTCCTCAGCTTCTTGCCACCACACTGAAAAGTTGCAGGGACAATAAAACTGTAAATTCTGCACTTCAGTATCTTTCTTCCAGGTATCTCCTGAACTGCACTTTAATTGAAAAGACAGATGAAAAGAACTCTGCTTCGGGTCTGTCCTCTAGTCAAGGCAACACTTTCTCTGAAGCCAGTGGCCAGCCATCCTCCATAACCCAGGTTTAAAGAAACGCATTTTAGATCAACAACTTGGGCCTCTTGTTAAATATTCACAGGGCACTTAATTCTGAAGTCTGAGTAATTTAGGTCATCTCTTTTAGAATAACATTTTATTCGCTATTTAAAATCCAAAACCTAGAATGACTTCCCCTCATTCTATCAAACACCTTTCTTCAAAGGCAATTCATGTTGAATATTTTTCAAACATGTGCCTGAGATTGTTATGGGGATTACTAAGAGTAGTAAAGGCTTTCCTGAGAACTTGAGAAGTAGAACGGTAAGAAAAAGCCTCTTCCATGAAGATAAAGAGATTATGAAGCGAATTTCCCCTATTAGAGTGTATGTTAAGGGATGTGGAAGGTGAGTCCCTGAAGGCCAGAAGTTGACAAGAACTATAGCTCTAAACTTATTTTCTGAGACAAGTTTTTCACAGAACCTGGAGATCAGGATTAACTAGGGTAGCTGGCCAGGGAGCACTGGATATTCTCCTTTTGTGAACCTTCCTGAACTAAGATTACAGGCACAAATCACCTTGTGGGAGCGATTTGAACTCAGACCTTCATGATCAAACAGCAGTCACCTAGCCGTTAACCTAGCTCCCAGCCTCTGTGGTTTTTTTTTCTAGCAAAGCATATGTTTTCTTTGTAGGAAACAAAAAAAAATTCTCTTAAGTGACATCATTATCTTTTCTGCTACATCACATATAGAGCCACTACATTTTTATTGTCATGGTTACTGTTATTTGCAGTATGCTGTGTGGGAAACTTATCTTCATTGTGTGTTTGTTGATTCTTGAGGCAGGGTCTTCACATCTAACTCAAGTTGTCTTTGAACTCAGTTTTCATTGTCTTCCAGCTTTCCGGGTGCTGGGATTTCACGGGTATTCCACTCATACTTAGTTTGCAAACATTAATCCTGATTTCTGTATCTCTTTTTAAGTGTTGGTACTATGGAAATTAAGAAATCACCTCATGTACCATTCCTCAGTATCTAGAGATCCCTCATCCCTAGTATCTAGAGATGTTCGAAGTACATACAACATTCTGAAACAGTTTTATGAGTGAATGTTTATAATAAAATTGTCTTTCTTAGAGAAAAATTAAAGGATATAATGAAGGTAAGTTGAAATTAAGGAGCTCAACACCTCTGCCCTCACAGGTAGTGAAGGAACAATTATTCAGGTCCAGTAACTGAACAGTATAAAGTTGAATTTATGTTTCACCCAGCCTATGGCTCTCTTTGAACTGACTCTGTTCTCACTGGAATAACTGCAACTCTCACACATACTCTGAACCTTCCATAAAGAAAACCTTTTGTTACACATTTTCTTTTTGCATCTAAGGAACTTTGATGTACTGGTCTCGATTATCCTAATCTGTACTACGGTGCCTTTTTGAAGGCAAGCACTAAGTTGTTGTGAGCGGGTGAGGAACTTGTGTTACTTTGACCCAATTCACATATTTCATCGTCTCTTGACCTTGTAAATGGCGAAATTCAACTGAGGTACTGATATTTCAAGACAAGTGGTCACCAGAAGTAAAAATTAAAATGTCAGTTACAACCATCAAATTTCAAGTCAACAAATACTCCTTTACCTTTGTTTTAATCAAACGCTGCTACAAGATGCTAAATTTTACCTTTTCTTCTACTTTAGATTTGTTCTCGTTTGGTTTTGGCCTAGTTCTCACACCACTACTATTTGGCTTGAGTTTACATATTCAGCTGATTGCATAATGCATACATTTTAATTATTAATATGTTGAGATTTATTCCTCATACCTTTTTTGTCATGTGACTTATCCCATACTTCAACCATCAACTAAGTTCTAATCCTCACTCTGCTAAGTCTTCATTTTCAGATAAGGATATTCTCTAACACTTCACGGGCAATGAGTCAAAGTATCTGCTAGGCATTACCATGACTGACATAAAATATATTCAGAATTGGTTTGTTTCTCTTCCTTCCTCAATCATATTGGGATCAAAAGTACAAATATGTCATTATTTTAGCTCCACTAAGCTGCACTGTGCAGAACCATGAACCTACCTGAGCTTCATAGGTACCAACTAACATGTAGACACCACATTTTTCCAATTCCATTTTTTACAAGTTTCTCCCATTCACCTTTCTCTCCTCTACTTGTGTGTTATTAGATAAATCCCTTATTTTTGGTGTGTTACTTAAATGATCAGAATGGTAACACAACTTGTCTCTAGACTTTAGCTACTTTTTCCTCAAAAATGCCTTTCCATATTTTGATTCAGAATAGTTTAAGTATAAATCTGCTCACATTTGATCAATAGTTCCCCTTACCAAGTGCTCAGTGTGAAATTATTATTATTACATAGGAGACTGTTGGTTTCATGGCCTCTGTTGCCTGCTTCTCTATGCTGTCGGCAGTGAGCATGCTGCTATTCTCATACCTGCTGTGCTCTGTACAGATTGCTGCAGCTTCTCCCCCTCCATCTTTGTCACTCATGTCTTTCTACTACCAACACCATTTATTATCTCTATTTCTCATCCATTGGGAAATCCCTAGTTATTGATGAACTTCACTCCAAACGCCTGAGGAATTCTGGGCAAACTATAGTGCCTTGGGAGAAATGAGGACTCCGTTTACTCTCATTTGCTGTGTGTTTTTCAGTGTCATTTGCTCTATTAGTGCTTGTGTTCACGGACTTTTCCTTTCATACTCACTTGAGACATCTTTAAAAGCAGATGTGTTTTCTATTCATTGTTAAATCATACACTTAGAGGAAGGGGAGAGAGAGAGAGAGAGAGAGAGAGAGAGAGAGAGAAAGAGAGAAGTTGAGTGAGATAGGGTCTCATGAGCCCCTCACTTATTCAAGCTAGAATTTTTAGCTAGCATGGCCTTGTCCACGCTGTCTCTCACAGCTGCTATTAGTACACTTGTGCACTGCTATTGTCATGTTCAACAAATACTATTTCGCTACATCACTGTCTTGCTGTCTTTTTACTTCCTCTTCTGAGATGATCACTGAGACTTTAAGGGTTTGGGTTTGATAAAGATATTCCGTTGATACTGAGCATTACACAGTCTCTTGTTCTATGCATGGTGACCAGTTGCGGTTCTCAGAAATAACTGACATCTACTAGAAAAAGATTTTTCTCTGATGAGGGTTGAGAGATGCACTGATTTATTAGCATAAAGATAAGGATTTAGGCAGTAGTTTGTTACTACATTCATTTAGCAGAATAATAATATTAGGTTCTCCTACAGGGCCTCTGACCAAGACAGCTGTGTACCAGTTAATGGTATCAGACATGAGACTGCCTTGTAATGTAGACATTAAACTCAGTTAAAAGTAAGAATGTGGTTGCTATTTTCGTAACATCTGTGCCACTACAGCACCAGAGAGCATATTTCAACATGCTTTTGTAATTGTACTCCAAAGAATTCACAGGTGGGTATGACTTCTGCTTATCTTTCCCTCTGGAGTGTAAATAGAATTTCCTGCCCCTATGAAAACTACAAAATGGGGAAGAAGCATTCAAGTCAGTGCCAACATGACTTCCCCTTGTCTACATTTTAGTGATGAAGTGTCTTCAGCAATAGAATCCTACTACCATGTTATGGAGGGTAACCAGTAGCAATAAAAGTATGCTTTAATGTATGTGGGAAGGTTAATGGGACAACACTGACCAACAGCTCAAAAAGAAGCAACCTCTCCTTGGCACTGAGATTCTTGTTTGTGACATAGTTTTAGGCAGAGAACTTGTTCTTCCATGAATAAGATAACTCTGTAAAATTCCGGTTTATGTCCACAGTTCAAGGAGCTTTCACAGTAGCTGGTTTCTATATGGCATTTTAAACGGTCTTTAATGCAGTGATTTCCTCCTTTTATTCTCTCCTGTATCCTGCCTTCTCATCTCCCCACATAATTTGACACTTACTATTCCATTATTGCAACTTTAAACCACTTATCTTCTATGCCTTCCCTTAAAGTATCTCCATAGTAGGATGTAGAGTTCTTTGAGTATATTCCTAGAAGAGCTATCGCTGAATCATGTGGTAAAACTATTTCTAACCTTTTCAAATACCTCTGTAGTGGATGCATCAGTTTGTTCTTCCACCAACAGGAAATTTGCTGCCCCTTGCCCAAATCCACTCCACTATTTGTTTACATTTGTGTTTGTTTGATTTCTATCCTAGCCATTCTGACTGTAGAAAGATCAACTATCAAAATAATTTTAATTTGCATTTCTTTGATGGCTGAGGATGTTGGACATTTCTTTAAATATTTTCAGCCATATGCATCTTTTCATTTGAGAGCTCATTTAGTTCTATGTCCCAATTTTTAGTTAGGCTGCTTGCTTTCTTGGTGTTTAGTTGTTTTAATGTTTTGCATATTCTAGACATCAACATTCTGTCAGATGTAAAATTTGTAAAGATTTTTTTCTCCCATTTTATAGACTGCATCTTCACACAAATGATGGTGTTTTTGTCAGATAAAAGCTTATTTCATTTCATGAATTCCTGTTTGACAATTGTTATAACCAAAAACTTAAAATATAGGTCTGTGGGTGACAAGGATCCTCCCGAACTTAAGTGTGCATATGATGTGAATGTGTGTGCATATGTTTGTGTGTGTTCTTTTTTTTTTCTAGAAAGAGAGCCAATGTGTTTTATCAATCACAAAACGGATCATTCCATATTTTATGGTATGTGAAAATTGTTATCCTGTATCTATTTTCCCCATTAAATTATGTGCTGTGGATCTAACAGTTATTTTGTGTTGAATCAAGTATGTGAATCTCAAAAAGTATTGAGTATATGAATCTCATAAAAGAGTGTTTTATACATTCCTTTGCATTTGAAATTGTTTTCTTTGTCTGGAAATTCTCTGCAAATAATACAAACTTATTAGTATCAAATTTAGTACTACATCTGAAAATTTCTAGGCCAAATAAAACTTCTCAGTCTTCAATTCATTTAAAGGGAGTGAGTTTAGAAATTTCATGACCAAGCTGAAATTTGGAAGAACTAATCAAATGAATTCAATACTTAGGGGATACCTCCAGGTTTATTTCTTATAAATAGAATCTTTTGTTATTATCGTTTAAGTACCTGTGCCAAGTAATTTTTAAAGTGCATATATTGGTAGATGTTTCATTAAATTAAACATTTACATATTCATACTTTTTAGTGTAATGATAGACATTTTCCCACTTTCAGGGACAGTATTTATCTAATATTTTTAGATAGTATGTATCTCTCATGAAAGCAATCTCCAGTATGAGTATGGAGTATAAGGTAGAAACAGACAACGAAAGGAAGCCACAGAAATCCTGGATTCCCATCCATGAAAAAGGGTGTTGGTGACTGATGAGGGTTATACTGTTGTTATTTGAAGCCACTTAGTAATAGAAAAACATGATTAGAATTCAAATCTTTACCCTAACATATTTGGCTGTGATTTACTGAGTCTAGGAGGCTTGTAATTA
This sequence comes from Myodes glareolus, assembly GCF_982192425.1. NCBI lineage: Eukaryota > Metazoa > Chordata > Mammalia > Rodentia > Cricetidae > Myodes > Myodes glareolus. The sequence goes on from NC_142050.1 coordinate 9,879,708, forward strand.
ACAGGAGGAGCCTTTTGCCAGCAAGCCAGGAGATACTTACAGCACAGACACACTGTCTGGCCTCACTGCTCTTCCAGGCTTAGGGGAACTGCATCTAATCCCCAGTTCCCCACTCTGGGACAGCAAAGAATCCTCTGCCACTGAGGAACTCTTGCCTCTTAGCCTTTCCTCCATAACTAATTAGCTTGAAATAATCAAAACAGTGATGTTGTTTTGTACCCAAGTGGGCATGAGTTCCAGTCTCTGTCTTTAAAACTGCAAAATACAAAATTAGAAAAAAAAATCGAAGAACTGTTGTTGTTTATCTTCCACTAAAGATTTTTGAAAACAAATAAACAAAAAACTAATGCTAGAGATTTTAAATTGCTCATAAAATTGCAATATTGGAAAATAATTAGTATTTTTTCTTTTAAATGTACTGGATTAAAAAATTAGGGCCTCTTAGTAGACTCTGTGTATTTCAAAACTTAGTGATAGAGATGTTTAAATATCAATTTTTTGGACATACAATTTGACTAAATTTCTGAAATGTAGAAACAATAATAATAATTCTGTACCCCCCAAGAGCACTGTGTGTGTTTGTGTTTGTGTTTGTGTGTGTGTATGTGTGTGTTACAAATGGCAGAGTGATACTTTTCAATCTTTATCTGAATGATGAAATCCTATGCTTACCAAACTTGAATATTTACAAATATTAACAAGCTCTATACAAATAAATTTAAGCATTATATCTTCAGATTTATTCATCACAGACTGAATAGACTAAAATAAATGAATGTGTTCATTAAAAACAGCCAACAACTCCAAAATTTGAGATGATAAAATCAGATTACAAGGCACAAAAATATTCACATGACAAATAAAAAGACAAACTTTTATAGTTTGATCAATTTGACTTGACTCTAGTCTTAGAAATATATTCCCAGCAAGAAACAATCACATACCCTGAGCTAGCAAGACAAGCTGATGAAGTGATGGGGTATTTTTATCCTTGAGAACACTCTCAATGGAGATGCATCCAACATGTGTAAATGGTTAACTGTTATCACCCAAGAAATGAATTTATGGACTTGTACTTTGTTATACAGGAAAGTAGGAAAACTCCCTAGGAAAGGAAAACAATATGTGATTTGAGGAGGTAGCAGGTTTCTGTCCAGAGCACAGTCATGAGACTGTAAGGATTAGTGCTGTAGGGGAGGGGCACTTGGACTTGATTGCAGCAACTCCTCTGCAAATTAAAATCCTACAAACCCTAAGCCTTCATGGTATTTGTTCATATTCTAAGGACTACATAAAATAGCATAGTTTCATAGGTATGGCCTGTTTTCAGTTAAATGAGAGCAAGGAGCATTGACTCACAAGCTTGCCAACCTCTGCAGGTCACTTATGTGACCCTGAAGAGGTCTTGTAATCTCAAACAATAAGATGAAATGGGGCTGCAATTAATGTATTTCTTTTTGTTTGTTTGTTTGTTTTCAAGAGACACGGTGTCTCTATGTAAAGGCCCTGGCTGCCCTAGAACTTGCTCTGTAAACCAAGCTTGCATCAAACTCAGAGGTCTACTTGCCTCTCTCTCCTGAGTACTGAGATTAAAAGTGAGTGGCCACCACAGCCCGGATCAATTAACATATTTCTAACACTCTTAAACTGTTGAGTTCTTGATGCTAATAAAAACTCGTGGTGGTTCTGTACATAAAGCAGAAATGAATTTCTGTCTGGAGAAGTTTCAGTAGAAATTGTTGGGCCCCACTGACATTCCCATATAAGTTCTTTTCCATCCAGGTCTCCTTAATCAGCTCCTGCATCGATGCTCAAGACTTACTGAGATTTGTTTCAAATGACAAACCTGAGCCAAATGGTTTCTAGAGTTTTTCCACTTCTGTCTAAATTTGCATCCTTCAGATATGATATATCTTTGAAATGAACCATATTTCATCTCTGTTCAAACTATTCTTGTTTGATATCAACATTCAGGTAAGATCAAAGGAATTGGCTTTAGAATAGCACTGTTTTTTGGCATATTTTAATGTTGTTCAAGAAGGCATTGAATAAGTTGATATGTTGCTTTTTCTTCCTCATTTACATTTTAATTTAGGAGAGATGCTATTCTTTTACTATTAACATGGATATATGCTTTCTGGCATACATGAACATACTTTTAATCAGGTCTTTTCACATCACGTATTTCTATATATAATTGATAAATATATGAAGTCATAGTTACAGATAAATATGTAAAACATGCATTTTCTCCAGGCTTCTTCTTCCCTTCTCTCAGTTCTATCTCCCATCCCTGCCCATCTTCCTCCTCTTCTCTGCCCCTCCCACTCTCCCTTCATGTTCCCTCTTCTCCCTTTTCTCCCTCTTTCCCTCCTTGCATCACTTCTCTTTTTCCCACTCCCTTTTCATTCCTGTGCCCCTTCCTGCCATAAAGCCATCGCCCATGTTGGGAAATCGACAGACGCTCTCACCAAGGGCCAATGAATTGAAGTTGCCCTAACTTGAAAGTCCACCTGCTAAAACTAAGAGATAAACTGACTTTTTCATTTATTTTTTTTGTTTGAATAATTTATTTATTTATTTTTGGCTTTACTTGGGTTCAGGCACTTTGGTTAAGGAACGCAAACTGGATTAGACAATGTATATATATATATATATATATATATATATATATATATATATATGTCACATTTAAAATAGTTATTTCTAAAAGATAAAAATGCTAGGAAAATATTTTTTACCTGATTTCAACCTCATTTCAAACCATAACCAATTTTTAAAAATATTTTAAATTGAATTTATTCATTTATTTTACATCCTGACTGCAGTTTCCCCTCCTTCATTTCCTCTCCTTCCCTCCCCCACCTCCCCTCTGCCTCCCCACCCAATCCACTCCTCCTCTGTTTCTGTTCAGAAATGGGAAGGTTTACCATGGGCATAAACAGAGCATGGCATATCAAGTTGAGGTAAGATTAAGCCTGATGTTAAGGCTGAGCAAGGCAACCCAGTATGGGGACAGATCCCAAATGTCAGTAAAAGCATTAAGGATAACCCTGTTAGCACTGTTAGGAGTCCCACAGTTAGCCCAAGCTACACAACTGTCACCTGTATGTAGAGAGCCTAGCACAGTCCCATGGATGCTCCTTAACTGTTGGGCCAGACTCTGTGAACTCCTATGAGACCAGATTAGTAATTTCTGAAGATGACTTTGCGATGACCTTGACCTGCCACCCTCTGGTTCCTACCATCCTTTCTTCCTCTCTTCAACAGGATTCCCCAAGCTTAGCCTACTCCTTGGCTGTGACTCTTTCTATCAGTTACTAGATGAAGGCTCTCTGATGTCAATTTGGATAGTCACCAATCTGATTAGAGGAGACGGACAGTTCAGGCACCCTTTCCATGACTGCTAGGAGTCTTAGCTGAAGTTATCATTGTAGATTCCATTAAGTTTCCCTTGCATCCTGTTTCTACCAGACTCCCAAATGCCCCCATTATCAAGAAATCTTTCAGTACTCTCCCCTTTCATCCTGCCAACTCAATCACTCATGTTCCCATGCCCTTTTCCCAGGTAAACCTTTGTGTTTCCCTTTGGGCCCTCCTTGTTACCTAGCCTCTCTGGGGCTATGGATTGTAAAAAGGTTATCCTTTACTTTATAGCTAATATCCACCTATTAGTGAGTAGTGTGAAGCATGACCCTAATTAGTTTTAATAATGAAAATCTGGTGTCAAATATCAGGGTAAAAGCTGAAAGATCAGAGAAGCAAAGGAGCACACACCCCTCTTACCTCGCCACCTCCTCAGACCAAAAGGGTTGAGAACCTCGCTCCTCTCGGTCTTATTACTCTCTGTCTGTCTGGACAGACGTCCAGACTTTTGCATTAACTAGTGGTTATTTCTGCCCTCTGATCTCCAGGAAAGCTTTATTCGTCAGAACACAAGCAAAATATCACAACACCATTGGTTGTGATAACATCACAATTTTTTACATAGCAATATAACATTTTCAAAGGATAATTTGCAAAAAAGGATAGCACAGCATTTTCACTATGATGAGCTTTTGGTATTTAAAAGAAAACTAATATGGGTATCAAATATCTCAATACATGAAATTTAGTTGGGAAGAGTTAGATTCATGGTCTAGGGTAAAATCTCCAACTCTGTTATTCACATATAGTTATTGAACTTTCCAGCCTTTATTAATAACAGATAATAAAATTGTAAAACTTAATTTGTAAGTAGTGAAAGAAAAATTTGACTAAAGCAATTCACAGCATAAGTGGAATAATAAGATGCAGTTGAAATTAAGCAATAACAGCAACAACAAAAAGATGTGGTTGAAAACAAGTAATTGCAAGACACTCATCATTTCCTCCCTAGAACCCATGTTTCTTAAATGTTCTTATCACAGTGTACTTAGCACTGGTTGAGACTTTATTAAAATACTCAATCTTGTCCTCAAGTCAACTGTATGACTACAAAGAAAACCCAGAAGAAGTCACTGATATTCACCACCAACAAAATGCCAACCTATCTGAATATATCACACTTATAAGATATTGGCCTCACTCTCCTTGTTAGAATATTCTATTACCTGGAATCCCTTATGATTAATCTCAGCAAACATGGGCTGAAAAGAAAGGGCTCAACAGAATTGTTGTTGATACCAATGCTGTGGCTATGCTTCTTCAGTGACAGACAATAATAGTGGGCTTCCACAGTAATCCAGAGCTTAACTAAGAAAAGACCTAAGGTAAGAAGAAAGTAACTCCTCACTAGTCCCTCTGTCTTCCTTCATTCTCTTCATTAATCAAATTTTTCTAATAATGCCTTGCCCTGGTTCTGTTCAACCACTATTAGTGAACTGGCCTCACTGTAATCCGATGTTGTGGATTCAACAAATGGCTTTGTGTGCACACTTTTCACTTCCCTAGTTTGTTCTTGTTTCAGTCCTTAAATTTGTAATTCTGTTCTCTCTAGTTCTTTTCCTTACCACTGAGAACAGCTTTCACTTTTTGTACTGGTATTCTGTTTGCTACTTAATTTGAAATTTCATTTTTCTCAAGGTTCCATGGAAGACTCTCACCTTTTCCCTTGTCCTTAGTCTCACTAGACTAGTCTACTCCCCCACTGTCAGCCATCAGTGCCTCAGGTAGCTTATTACAAGCTTCATTGTCTACCTACATTTTGTCTTGTACATTTTTTTTTCTGTGTCAACTTTTTCCATAGGCAGTCAAAATTAAGTAAGTCTAAAATGCAATGATTTAATTCACACTTGAAGTTCTTCCTAATTAATTTTTCTCATGCTTTCATCAGATTTCTATACTTGGGAACTTCAGATGCTCTTCAAATCTTTTATCTATGTTGTTTCTTACTCATCCTGCCTAGAGGTTTGCTGCCAATACTGCCTTCCTATGTTAAGATCTCTCTAATTATCCCCTCTATCTATCTCTTCAGGCTTTCCCCAATTTTTCCCCTCCTCTAGTGCTTCATTCTCACTACTATCAACTAAAATGATCTCCAAAAATAGAAATAAAATGTATTTGGTATTACTGGTGTATATTATGTGTGAGTTCATTTTTAGTGTAAGCATTTGTGAGAGTGGGTATGTGTGCCTATGCTTGCATGTAGAGGAAAGAGGAGGGCTCTGCACACTGCTCTCAAGTGCTGAGTTTTATAATTGTGCAATGGCATGCTTGGCTTTTCAGGTGGGTAATAAAGAGCATAGCACAAGACTGAATGTTTGTTCAGCTTGTACTTCGTGAACAGTCTGTCTAACAATTGTGTTCAGTGTATTGAATAAAAATCTCTATCTTTATTGCATTGTGTTGTAAAAGGATTGGGCTGTTTTTCATCCCACCCGGCTCCCAGCTGCCGCTTAGCTTTACCCAAAATAATTACACAGAAACTGTATTCATTTAAACACTTCCTAGACCATTAGTTCTAGCCTCTTACTGGCTAACTCTCAACACATTTCTTATAATCTGTATGTCACCATGAGCTTGTGGCTTACCGGGGAAGATTCAGCATGTCTGACTTGGTAGCTTCATGGTGGGTGGCTCTCTGCCTGCCTTTTTTCTCACAGCAAACTGTTTTTTTCCCCCCGCCTATCTAAGTTCTGCCCTATCAAAAGGCCAAGGCATATTCTTTATTTAACCAATGAAAGTAACACATAGGCAGAATACCCTCCTACATCATTTCTCCTTTTTCTTTAAAAACCTGAGAGGGCTTAAAAAGGAGAGAGAGTTTAACACAGCTTTTTGCTGTTTGTTGGCGGTGCACCTCAAAGAAAATTTCTTTACTCAGCAGCCGGAGAGAGAGAAAGAGAGAGAGAGAGAGAGAGAGAGAGAGAGAGAGAGATTGTGCAGTTTTAAAATGTAGCTTTCTGGGCTGTGCTGCCTTTGCAAACTCCAGCTATGGTGCATTTGTGGGCCTGGGTGTTTGTGTGTCCCATTGGGCTTTGGAAATGTGGCTGAGACCATGCTCTTGGCTCAGCTCTTCTTGCCTGGGCAGAAGGTGAAATCAGGCTTGGGCAGGCAGGAGAGCATGGCAGATTTCTGCCGCCATACACAGAGATGTTTCCAGGCTGTACAGTACTCTGTGTGGCAGATTTGACTGTAACTCAGATGAAAACTGTTTATGTGTTGCACACTCATTATCTGGGTTGGACTGCTGAGAGTAGTTCCTGCCTGGTAGCCCCAGAGCTAGCAGAAATGGTATGTCCTCCATTTTGAAATTGGAGAGAGGAGGAGACAACATCCAGAGCAGCCCACCTCTCTGCAGCTCAGAGACACAACTGACTCAGAGGCACAAGCAGCTCTGTATGTTGGACTTGGCAGGGCAAGCCCGCAGTACCTGTTTTTGACCTAGGAATGTCACAGCTTAGATTCTTAAGTGCTTAGAGATTTAAAAGCACAAAGCAAAAATATTCCTGGATAGCAAAGGGTTACAGGCAATGCAATAGGACAGATTCAGACATAAAAGACCTCTAAATGGATCATAGTGTTAGATAGACATACATAGACTTGGTAGAGAGAAGAAAAAAGAATGTAGAGAATAAAGTTAATGTTTTAAAAAAGGGTAAATCTTTAAAGAGACATACAGAGTACAGATAGTTATAGATTAAAAGAAATAAAGAAAAATAAGCCACATAAAAATGGAAAATTCACAGAGAGTTTGGATTCTTTATATTGTATTTTCTTTTAGTTTTTTGAATGGGAAGGAGTTAAGTACAGAGAGACATTTCATTGTATGGGCTGCTAGGCTAAACCACCATTTTATTATTATAAAAGTATTATGACTTCAAAATTTGGGTCTAAGAATATGATGCTTTAGAAAAGAGGATGAGACCCTGTGGATTGCTTCTATCCCAATATGGCATGATAGACCACACCCTCCTGAAAGGTTGCTGTGAACACCTTCAGAAAATTATTTCACTCAACTGCCAACTGAGATGAAACTAGCACATAGGTTATACCATGAAAGACCTGATTTAGAGTGCACCCATACAAGAGGAAACAGTTTGGCGAGAAATAACTGCACCCATATTTCCAAATATTGTTTATAAATGTTCTTTTACATTTAAAGAGGGATATGATATAGGTTTGAATAATTTACATTGGTATAAATCTTGCCTTATTGATAAAAATTTAAGGTTAATTTTGTTATATGTATATGTATTTCTGATATTGATTAAGGTATTGTGATTGTCCATATCATTTAAAAATGTAATGTATAATTAGGAAATAAAGGTTGTTAATGGATAATCATCAATAATAGTTAATCTTATAGTCATGTTAGTTAGATTTTCTAGATATATAGAGAAATATTTCAGTTAAATAGGCACTCTTCATATCCTTCAAAGACCACAGAATATGGCATTTAATGTTTTAATAACTTAGGGCTTTTCATGACAATGAGAGACATCTGCTCCTGGCAGCACCAATCTACTTCAAGAGGAAGATGGGCATCAAAGAGGCTCCTCATGGAGTTGGTTAGCCATTTGGGCAAGAAACTGCTCTTGCCTGGACTGTTGTAAACTGGACACAAAGAACCCGCAGAGAGAGGACTGCTGAACTTGCCCAAAGGTGAGATGATCCTTTTGGGTTCTTGTTTCATAAAAGAATTTGCGAGACATTCTACAGGACACAGAAAAAAGTGACTGAACTGTCTTTGAATTTCCTGCTTCATGGAAATGTCTGCTGGATACTAAGGGTCTGAAGGCAAAAGATGGATGCCCCAACAGTACAAAAGAACTTTGGATGACTGTCCAGGCAGTGAGATGTCTCTGTCATTTCTAGAGTTTGAAATTGCTTATTTCTTATTTGCTTAGGTAATATTATATCCTTCTGGAGACTTTGATGGAGTTGAAAAATGGTTTGTTATAGTTTTCCTTTGTTATAATAAAAGATAAAATAGATATAAATGCTGTAACTGTAATTCTTGTTTTATAACTGCTTTGCTGTATGCAATTTTACTATGTTAAAGTTAAAGCCTTTCTTTATTGTTTAAACAGATAAAAGGGAAATGGTATAGGAGGGTCTTTTGTCTATGTGTTACTTTCATTGGTTAAATAAAGAATCTGCCTTGGCCTTTTGATAGGGCAGAACTTAGATAGGTGGGGAAAAGAGAACAGAATGCTGTGAGAAAGAAGGCAGGCAGAGAGCTTCCTGCCATGAAGCTGCCAGGTCAGACATGCTGAATCTTTCCCAGTAAGCCACGAGCTTGTGGTGACATACAGATTATTAGAAATGGGTTGAATCAAGATGTGAGAGTTAGTCAATAAGAGGCTGGAGCTAATGGGCCAGGCAGTGTTTAAATTAATACAATTTGTGTGTTGGGGTATAAGATAGCCAGGCGGATAGGAGCCATGCAACCGAAAGTGGCCCACCGCTCCTTTTACAACAGCATAGTATATAAAGTAGATTTTTCCCTACATGCATGCCCAGTCTGCACAGCTCCTGTCCAGGTTGTCCAGACAACCTCTTTTATGCTTTCAGATAGCCGCCATTTATTATTCCCACCTCCTTTTGCATGTTAAATAATTCCTGTTTGTCTTATCAGCTACATTAATATATGTTTATCACAGAATATTAAGTACAGAATTTTTATTATTTTGTCACCTGTTATGTCTCTCTTTAGCTATAAGCCCTCTGTTTGTTGCCAACATTTCCTTTAAGCTATTTTTTCATTTCCTTGGCCACCAACCATATTAAGAAACATCCTTCTAATCAACAAATTCAGTCAACATAATGTAATGATTATCTTTTAAAAGTACTCAACATGATTTCATTTTCTGAGCATCTTTCTTCTTAATCTTCTTTATCCCTATAGTTTTTGTTATATGACCCCTTTTGCTCTCTACACATTGTTTCATTTTATTTCTAAGGTGTTTCATTTCTCCATCAACCTTTGAAAAATGATGGCACTATTCAGTATCCCTTTCTGCTTCCTTCCCAATCCACACACTCTCTCCAGACAAAATCTTTATACCTCTGGGTTCATTCATCATCTTTTGTCGCTGGCTATCAGAAAGGGACCTGTAGCTTTCTTTTATTTGTTTTCATTTTGGTTTTAATTCTAAGTTATCAACTTATATCTGGGAATGTAATTGCTTACTTGGCATCTTTCATAAGTATTTCTAGTTCAGTATGTCCCATAAACTGTATCTTTTGCCTAATTGACTCAAACGTAGATAATATAATAAAAGTCTATGCATCATATCAAACCAGAAACCTGTCTACTATCTTAAATTATTCTCATCCACTCTTCAGCAACATCAGCACAGAAAATATATTGCAAAGATCTGAATGCTGCATCTTTTGTCTTTCTACTCAAATCTCATCTTTCTCTCATCCGTATCAATAGCAGTGTTCTCACTCCTGTTTGTTCATTAACAGGCAAAATGTAAATAAGAGGATAAATGAGATATAAACAATAATTTTTATTAGGCTATTAAGATTATATTCATACTTATTTATTCACATAACTTCAAATTGTCAAGGTGACCCAGCACGGTAATGGAAGAAGAACTGAAAGATTCTTCTGTTGAGAATGAGAGACAACAAAAGAAGATTAAAATATAGCATTTACTTTCTATTTAGAACTTTCTTCTATATAGAAAAGAGAAATTTGGCTAAGAAGAAGTTAATGCCCCCTACTTAGCCCAGGATGAAAAAAGTGGAGCAGCATGGTGAGTCATCACTAATCCTGCGTGTCCTTCAGCAGATCAACTGGACTGCTCTATAGAAGGAATCCTAAGAAGTCCTATTAAGACACTCTGTTAGAAGACTAGTACACTGTATCTTGTGGCCTTACTCCCGGCTACAATATATGAGAATTTCAAAATCCTGCTGTGATTATATTTAAACATAATTAAAATTTTGTTACAGGGCCTATAATGAGACTATTAGCGTTGTACAAGAAGAAACACAAGAGTTTCCTCTGCCCCAGTTCATAGTGTCTCCGGGAGATGTCACATACATGCCAACCAGGAGTGATCTCACGAGGAACAGAATTATCCTGCTCCCTGACCTTAGTCCCTCCAGCATATAAGAATTTTGAGAAAATAAATTTTAAAGATTCAAAATGCTCATATATTTGTTTATTGTTATGGAATTCTGCAATAAGACAATGGTTTTGACATTATAGACTTTGCTAATAGCCTATGCTGATTTTATCTCTTTGTGAATCCTGTGAAAAATCTAATCACTTAACTGTGGCTTGTATCTATAATTCTTTCGTGCCCATCTAAATTCAACACGGAACATTTACTTTTCAGATGCCAGTGATGTTATAAGATTTTTTAACTATTTATTTATTTAATAAATCAATCTATGTATTTATTTATTTATGATGTGTGTGTGTGTGTGTGTGTGTGTGTGTGTGTGTGTGTGTGTGTATTATGGTGTACTTGTTGAGGACAACTTGGGGTTTATTATGAATCATCTTCCATCATGTGCTTCCCTAAGACCAGACTGAGGGAAGCAGGTTTGGTATTAAATTCCTTTACCACTGCATTGTCTGATATGTCCAGCATTTCATACTATTATACTGATCCAATGGTCCAAATTGTCTTTGAATTTGAATTTTCCTGAAATACACAGCAATACAATAGTTGTTCACCTCATTGAACTTCAATGACGTTATCAAATAGCATACAGGAGGACTTGAGTTAAATCTCTAACAGCAAAAAGTAAAAAAACAAAATAAATCATGTGAAGTAAAAAAAATAAATGAAGAATATATAGATAAATGAAAGTTCTACATTAGGCGTTGATTTAACAACTCCCTGCCGTCAAGGTCAGTATTTCATTGAAATATCAGTGGGTGCAAAATGGTGACTACTCTGACAGCTGTGTCAATACTTAGACAACAAGAATGAAGGACAATGTCTGCTTCCTATGTCCCTTTTCTTAGGAAAACAAGATCTCCTATAACTATCCATTACAAACTGGATCTTACACACCATTTGTCAAAATGATCTGCTGGACGTGTGTGGTGTGAGTAGAATGCACAAAGAAGCTACCAGCCCTTCAGTGGGGGCAGGATCTGGAGAATGTTAGCAGAGAGATTTGTCAATTAATAAATAATGTCTGCAGCTCTAAATATTGACCAATTGATCCAGAATTTAAATATTTTCTTTAATACAGAAGCTACTTGAAATTTAAAAATGCCTTAATTATCAAACACAAGATTTAAACTTTTATTTCATAGAAATTCTTTTAATCTAAAATGGTTTTTGCAGTTGGAAGTAAAGTTACTGTGCCTGCTTTTCTCAATAACTTCAAAATAAAATAAAGATGTTATTTTTTAAAACTGCATGTCACAATTGTGGGCCTTTGAATATATTTTCTTTATTTTAATTAATTTTTTTCTTTTGTTGAAAATAGATTGTTTTCATAAAATATATCTTAATTAGAGTTTCCCCTCCTTCTAAACCCTGGCTATTATGAATAGAATAACAATGAACAAGGTTAAGTAAGTGTCTCTGTGGAAGGACGGAGCATCCTTTGGGTATATGCCTTAGAGTGGTATACTGGTATCATGGAGTAGATGGATTCCCAGCTTCCTGAGAAAGAGGCATACTGATTTCCATAGTAACTGTACACGTTTATTCTCCTACCAGCAATAGACAAGTGTTCCAATTACTCAACATCTTCACCAGGTTGAACTGTCAGTTGTATAATTGATCTTAGCCATTCTGATGTGTGTAAGATGAAATCTCAAAGTAGTTTTACTGTGCATTTCCCTGGTGGAAAAAAGTGCTGAACATTTAAGTGTTTCTCAATCATCTGAGTTTGCTATCTTAGGAAATCTCTGTTTAGGTCTGTACCCCACTTTCTAATTGGGTAATTTGTTTCCTTGATATCCAGTTTTTTTTGAGTTCTTCATATATTTTTTGCCATTAGCCCTGTATGAGACATATAGTTGCTAAAAATCCTTTTCAATTTCATAGGCTGTCACTTCGCCTGACTGACAGTGTCTTTTGCTTTTCGGAGCTCTTCAGTTTCATGAGATCCCATATATTAAAAGCTGATCTTACTGGCTCCTTTATCAGTGTTCTGTTCAGAAAGTTATCTACTGTGCCAATGACTTCAAGGTTATTCCTTACTTTCTCTTCTATCAGATTCATTGTTTGGCTTTATGTTGAGATCTTTGATCTATTTAGAGTTGAATTTTATGCACAGTGATAAGTATGGGTCTCTTTGGATTTTCCTACATGCAGCCATCCAATTTTACCAGAAAGATTTGTTGAAGATGCTGTCTTTTATCACTGTGTATTTGTGGCTTCCTTATCAAAAGTCAGGTGTCTATAAGTACATGTATTTTTGAATAAGTTTTCAATTTAATTTTTTAATAAACAAGTCTGTTTTTGTAACAACACCATGCTTTATTATTATTATTATTACAGCTTTGTAGTTAGTACTCTTTGAAATCAAGGATGGTGATACTTCCATCACTTATTTTATTGTTCATGACTTCCATTTTTGTTTCTGTGGTTCTGCTTCCATGGGTTTTGTTTCCACAGAAGCTGAACATTGTTCTTATAAGATCTGTGAAGAGCTGTGTTGGAACTTGTTGGGGATTGTGTCGTATCTGTAGATTGCTTTTGGTAGGATAGCCACTTTTAATATATTAATCCAACTCATCCTTAAGCATGGGAGATATTTCCACCTTCTGATATCTTCAATTTTTCTTCAGTGTCATAATATTTTCATCAGACAAGTTCTCACTGGCTTGGTTAGAGTTACTCCAAGATATTCTATATTTTTGAAGATGTTGTGAAAAAAGTGCTATTTTCCTGATATATTTCTCAGTTCAATGTCATTTGTATATAAGGAGTCTACTATTTTTATGAGTTAATTGGATATCCTGCCACCTTGCTGAAAGTTTTATCAGCTGTAAGAGTCATCTGGAGAGATTATTAGGGTCACTTTTATATATTTTCATATCATCTGCAAATGTAGACATTTTGACTTCTTTTCAAATTTATATCCCCTTAATCTCCTACCATTGTCTTACTGATCTTGTTAAGACTTAAGTATTATATTGAATAGATATAGAGAAATTGCATCACCTGGTATTGATCCTGATTTTAGTTGAATTTCTTTGAGTTTTTTTTCATTTAAAAGGATGTTGGCTATGGGTTTGTTGTAAACTGATTTTAATTAGGGTGCGGTATAACCTGGCGTCTCTAATCCCTTTTGGACTTTATCCTGAATGGGTGTTGGATTTTGTCAAGAGTTTTTTTGTGTGTGTCTAATGAGATGATTGTGTGATTTTGTCTTTTAGTTTGCTTCATGGCGCACTACATTTATTCATATATGTATGTTGAACTACCTCTGAATTTCTGAGATCAAGCCTATTTTATCATAGTGGAAGATATTTTTGATGTGCTCTGCAATTCAGTTTGCAAGTTTGTTCTATTGAGAATTTTTACATACACGTTCACATAGTGAAAATGAACTGTAATTCTCTTTCTTTGTTGCGTCATTCAATGGCTTAGGTATCTAAGTAACACTGACTTCACAAAATAAATTAGTCAGTGCTCCTTCTGTTTCTATGTTGTAGAATAATTTTATGAGTACTGACATGAATTCTTTGAAATTCTGGTATAATTGTCTGCTAAAACCATCTGACCATTGGCTCTTGTTGCTGCTAGAATTTTAATTACTACTTCTATTTTACTAGGATATATAGGTTTGTTTAAATTGGTTAAATGATCTTGAACTAATTTTGATAAGTTATATTTATTGATAAAATTATCAATTTATCTTAGGTTATCCAACTTGATGGAGTACAGGTTTCTAAAATATGTTCTTTTGACTCTCTCGGTTTTTTGTGTCAGTTGTTTTGAGACCCTCTTTATCTTTATGCTTTTAATGTGGGACTTCTCTCTATTTTTAATTAATTTGGCTAAGGTTTTATTAATCTGATTGATTATTTCAAAGAACCAATTCTTAGTTTTTTGTCTAGTTGATTATTTGTATTTTGTTGATGTTTCTTTTTTTTTTTCTACTTCAGCCCTGAGTTAAATTATCTGCTACTGTTTATTCCTTTTGGGTGTAAAAGCTATTGGCGTTAGATTTCTCCATTTTTTTCATGCTACCACTTTTTACTGTGATCTTGCATCTTAGAACTGTTTTCATTGTGTCACATGAGCTTGGGTATGTTGTGCATCCACATTCATTCAATTCTAGCATGTCTTCAATTTCTTTCTAAATTTCTGTCTTAACCTATCTTTTCATTCAATAATGAGTTGTTTAGTTGCTATTGTTTATAACCTTTCTGCTGCTTCTGCTATTGTTAATATCCAGCTGGAATCTGTGGTCATCAGATTGGATGCAGAGGGCCATTTTAATTTGCTAATATTTATTGAGATTAGATTTGTACCCAATATGTGGTCAGTTTTGGAAAAATCTCCATGTGGGGCAAGCAAGAAGGTATATTCTTTTGGTTTTAGGTAAAATATTCTGTAAATAAATATCTGTTAGTTGCATTTGGTTTGTGATATCAGTTACCTCCAGCATTCCTGTTTAGTTTTTGTTTGGATGCCCTGCCTACAGGAAAGAGTTAGATAGTAAGGCTTCTCATTATTGGTATGTTAGTGTCAATATGTGGTTTAAGTTGTAGAAGTATATTTTTATGAACCTGAGTGCCCTTTTGTTCGGTGCATACATTTAAAAATTTGTAGTGCCCTTTGGTGAGTTTTTCTTTTGATTAATATGTAGTGTCCTTATATCTTCTGATTAGTTTTCGTTTTAAGTATATTTTATCTGATATTAAAATGGCTACAGCAGCTTGCTTCTTAAGTCTATTTTCTTTTAATATAATTTCTATAATTCCACCCTAAGGTAATGTCTATCTTTGACGATAAAGTAAGTTTGTTGGATGTAGCAGAAGGATGGATCCTGTTTTCAGATAAATTTTTCAGTCTGTGTCTTTTTATTGAGACTGCTGATATTGACAGTTGCTAATGGTCAGTGTTTGTTAATTCATGTTATTTTGCTGTGCCCCTTTCCCCATGTGTGTATGTTTCTCTCTTCATTTGCTGGTATGGGATTATTTACTTCCTGTATTTCCTTTGGTGGGAAAAACCTCCTTAGTTTGAAGTTTTCCTTCTAGCATTTTCTGTAGAGCTGTATTTATAGCTAAATATTGCTGAAATTTGGTTTTACCATGGAATGTCTTTTCTATTCATCTATTGTGATTAAAATATTGCTGGCCATAGTAGTGTGGTCGGTTTCCTGAGACTTCAGTGTTTGTTGAACATCTGTTCAGGCTCTGCTGGCTTTTAGAGTCACTATTGAAAAGCCAGGTGTTATTATAATAAATCTGCTTTTATATGTTACCTGGTCTTTTTCCTTTGCACCTTTTAATACTCTTTCTTTGTTCTGTACATTTAGTATTTTGATTAATATGTGCTAAAGAGGCTTTGTTTTCTGGTCCCATATTTCTGGTGTTCCATATCCTTTTAGTAATTTGATAATTACCTCTTTCTTTAGGTTAGGGAAATTGTTAAAAAATGTTTTCTGTGCCTTTGAACTAGGTTTCTTCTCTTTCTATTCCCATATTATTCATAATGTCCCATACTTCCTAAAAGTTTTATTCATGAACATTTTAGATTAAACATCCATTCATTCATCACTGGACTTCTTATCTAGAGATTTTTGTTAATAAGGAAAAACTTTCTCAGCAAAATGAGGTTAAGAGGAGAAAAATATATAAAATGACAACAAAAACCTGCTTCTCTCATTTAAGCAATAAGACTAAAGGAAAGATTAAGGCTCTAGAAATGAAAAGGGGGAGGGATTCTAGAAAACCCAGAAAGAAAAGAAAAATAATGTCAGTTCTGGTACTGAACAGTAGCAGAGGGCTTGGAAGGAAAAAGAAGTCATTTCATATAAGATACATATGAAAGATCAAAGACAAGAGAACATAAGAAAAACAGCATTTTTTCTTTAGCAACAATATTAGCATGTTTCACTTTAAAAGAATGTGTTTACATGAATAGTTGCATGGTGTCAGAGAATGTGGTTCTGGTGCTTAGAAGGAGAGCTTCATGGGCACTTGGATATTTGTTCCCCAGTAGGTGGAACTGTTTGGAAAGGATAAGGATGTGTGTTGTTGGAAAAGATGTGTCCAGACAAGATCTCCTGAATAATTTGGGAGCATGGGACCTTGGGGAAGGGTTGAAGTGGAAGGGGAGAGGCAGGGGGGAAGCAGAGAAAAATGTAGAGCTCAATAAAAATCAATTTAAGAAAATGCAAAAAAAAAAGAGGTGTCATTGGGATCTGACTGGAGGTTGCAAAAGGCTCCCACTACCCACATTGTACTCTCTTCTTTCTGTTTATGGCTTCTCCCGTGACCTCTTAGTTGCTACTCCATCTACCTACCACTTGTCATGTTCTATTTCAGCTTTGCTATTATGGACTCTAACCCTTTGGAATCATAAGACTAAAATTAAATTCCCCTCAAGTTGCCTTGGCCATGATGTTTTATCCATAGATACAGAAAAGTAACAAATACAGTGGACGGAATGTCTGTAAAGGTATCAGTGAGAAAGAAAGAAATACCATGCAAGATGACAGATCCAATACATTTGAGACAAAGGAGAGGTTTATCTTTAGACAATACAGGCTTCTGTTTGTTCATTATGCTTTCCCCATCCTCCATTGTTTAGTCATAGCTGTGCATTTAGTGTTGATGTTTTCCTGCCTCTAAGAACACTATCTCTGTAGGCATTTTCACAATTTTGTTAAAGACACTCAGAATGTGGTACATCACATACTCAAGATGGTTATAATTGCTCACAAACATTATGTGTGATTGACGGATAAGAAACTCTGTTCAAGTAATACAGCACCTTAGAAATATTATGAGATCATTAAATAATTGCTTGAATACTTGGAGTTTATGCTTGATCTTTGAGTCATGGAATACCAGCAGTCACTTTGTTCTCCTATACATAGACCTCAAGATCTTTCTTGAGGATCTATGATAGAGGATTTTGTGACAAAGGTTGGAAGATGAAGGTACTGAATTTTCCCAGTCATTTCTATGAAATGTTGAGAACTCTCTGCAGTAATTCCTTAAAATATCTTCTCAGTAGTACTCTAATGTGTATATGTGCCACATTTTCTTTACCCATTCTTTGGTTGAGGGGTATCTAGGTTGTTTCCAGGGTCTGGCTATTACAAATAATGCTGCTATAAAAGCTGAACAAATGCTTTTGTAGTATGATTGAGCATCTTTTGGGTATATGCCCAAGGGTGGTATTGCTGGATCCTGAGGGAAGTTGAGTCTCAATTTTCTGAGAAACCACCTTACTGATTTCTAAAGTGGTTGTACAAGTTTGCATTCCAACCAGCAATGTATGAGTGTTCTCCTTACTCCACATCCTCTCTAGCACAATCTATCATTGATGTTTTTGATCTTAGCCATTCTTATATGTTTAAGATGGTATCTCAGAGTTGTTTTTATTTGCATTTCTCTAATGGCTAAGGATGTTGAACATTTCCTTAAGTATCTTTGGCCATTTGAGATTCTTCTGTTGAGAATTCTATGTTTAGTTCTTTATCCCATTTTAATTCAGAAATTTAGAATTTTAATGTCCAATTTCTTGAGTTCTTTATATATTTTTGAGATTAGTCCTTTGCCTGATGTGCAGTTGGTAAAGATCTTTTCCCATTTAGTAGCCTGCTTTTTTGTCTTATTGACTGTGTCCTTTGCTTTACAGAAGCATCTCAGCTTTAAGAGGTTCCATTTATTTATTGTTGTTAACTCTGCTGTAAAAAACAATGACATCTTGAATTTTGCATGCAAATGGATGTAATTAGAAAACACTGTCCTGAGTGTGGTAACCCAGAACTCAAAAGATTAATATGATATGTACTCACTCATAAGTGAATACTAGCTATAAACTAAGGATATTGAGCCTATAATGCATAATCCTGGAGAAGCTAAGTAATAAAGTGAACCCTAAGAAAACCATATATAGATTCTCCTGGAAAGTCAAAACAGACAAGATCACCTCACAAAATTGGGAACATGGGATGGGGGGAAGAAGGGAGGGTGGAAGGGTAAGAGGAGGGGAGAAGTGGAGGGGTAAGGAGAACTTTAGGAAATGGGATATTTGAGAAGGAGGAAGAACAAAGATGAGAGCAAGAAAATAGATATCTTGGTTGAGGGATCCATTATAGGGTTAGCAAGAAACCTGTCTCTAGAGAAAATCCCAGGAATCCATAAGGATGACTCCAGCTAAGACCTAAAGCAATAGAGCAGAGAGGACCTGATCTTGACTTGGTCTGTAGTCAGACCGATGAATATCTTAAGTACCACCTAGAACCTTCATCTAGCAAGTGATGGAAACAGAGGCAGAGACCCACATCGGAGCACTGGACTAAAATCCCAAAGTCCAACTGAAGAGTGGGAGGAATATGAGCAAAGAAGTCAAGACCATGTTGTGTACACCTACTGAAACAGTTTATCTGAGCTAATGAGAGCTCACAAACTCCAGCCAGACTGGAAAGGAACAAGCATAGGACCAAACTAGTTCCTCTAATTGTGGTTGACCTTTGCATGGCTGGGGCAGACTAAAGGGCCACCGGCAGAGATACCAGGATTTATCTCCACTGCATGTACTGGCTTTTTGGGGACCTCTTCTCTTTGGATGGATACCTTGCTTAGCCTAGATATAGTAGGAAGGGGCTTGGACCTTCCCTAAAGCAAGGTGCCTTAACCTCTTTGTGGATTGGATGGTTGGATGGGAGAGTGTGTGGAGGAAATGGGAACTTGGGTTGGTATGTATAATGAAAAAATGATTGTTTTCTTATTTAAAGAAAATAAATATTTACTCAGCTTATACTTTTGAAAAAAGCAAACATATTTTGAAGATAGTCACATCAGAAATTTGAAATAAGATTCTTCTTTTTCAATTCATTGATTCTATATGTGAAATGACAATAACCATTTAAGTTGAATTCAAAAGAGTGTATGAAATAACATCTTTTTAAAATGATGGTTATGATATAAATAATAGAACAAGACTCAAATATGTTTTAGTTTCAAAATACGGATATTATTGCTCAAACATATTCATTTTTGAAAATGTGCACTTAAGCACTGCAGAATATTTGGGAAGATTTTATGCTACTTCATCAAGTCATATTTTAATACTGAACTTGAGTGGGCATATTCTCAGGTTTAATTATCTATCTACTCTCAAAATACGTATTTGTTATATGGGTTTGGTACCATCTGTTGTATCACTCACTATTTAAAAATTGAGAGTTAAACACTGACTCATTTCTTAATCCAACAAAAAAGAATTTATCTGTGACTTTGATTTTGTAAAGAAAAAAATCTGTTTCTTGTAATTGGTTTAAATCCATTATGTGTTGAAAAGATTGAAAGACAAAAGAAAATAATGCAATTTCTGATAGGATTATTAATATCTACAATAATGACAGCTAAATGCTTTTTACCTGTGTCCTTTAGCAAAATGTATTGCTATCATAATAACATTGTCTAAACGTCTAGTATCTTTGTTTATATATGCCTCGTGTGGATTGAAGATTTAGCTCAAGTTTCACAGCCAGCTCTTTGGCTTTTGCATTGACTTGTTTGGTACAAATTCTATTAAAGTAAGATTTCTGTCCTGTGTCACATAAACAAAAGTCATGGGGGAAAACGTAAAATACAGTAGGAAAAACAAATATTATGATTCTCATGTGCTTATTTCTTTATTGTTTCATGCAAGCATAAAGAAATAAGATACATAATTAAAAACCATTTTGGAAGCTAACTCAAGTATATCAAAAATTAATTCTCTACAACAAATTCCTAGAAGTAGAATTGACATTTCACAAGGTCCATCTATTTTAAGAAATGCTTTGTGCACAGGTAGTGGTTACTTAATCAATGCCTTTCCTTTTAAAATCCCCAAGTCATTGGAGGAAGGTGGTGGGAAATTCAGTAGTAAGGCACTTGCTTATCATACTTGATACCATTAGATCAAAATCAAAAAAAATAAATGTCTTGGGCCGGAGAGATAGCTCAGTCACTGAAAGCTCCTTCAGAGGACCTGGGTTATATTCCTAGCACTCATATAGTGGCTCACAACCGTCTCTCAGTGACACCCTCTTTGGGTGTGCATGGACATTGCACAGACCTATATGCAGATGGAAACATTCTTGCATGTCAAAAAAAACCCTTCAAAATATTTATTAAAAAGATAAATGTCATTCCTAAGTTGTCTACTTCAGCTAAATCAGTCTTACTTAATCACCATACAAATAAGTAATTTCCTTATTTAAAAAGTCTCAGCTGTTTCTAAATAGACGGATTTAAAGCACCCTAGCTTTGGAGGAACCCCAAGAAAGAATACAGCCTTAGTGGTCCAACCTTACTTATTTCCTCCTGCTCAAGATAGGACAGACCCGCCATTTCTGTCAGGTCTAGTGTTTGATTTCTTTTTCCTTCTCTCAATGAATGTGGCTCTTTTCTTCTTCAGGAATCTGAGTCATCTATGTAACATATGTACATATGTCTGTGTAACATATGTACAAATGTATATGTACAGATCAAAGTATGTCTCTTCCAGAAAGTGTAGCTGAGATAATCCCATCCCCAAATATCTTTTTTCTTTTTTTTTTTTTTTTTTTTTTTTTTCTTTTTTTTTTGAAAGTAATTTTATTAAATTATAAAAAGTTTCCATTTACGCCCCTCCTCCCAACGCCCTCCCACTCCCCCCCTCCCTCTCCTCCTCCCTCTTTGTCCCCAAGGGCAGTCAGGGTCTCCTGCCCTGTGGGAAGTCCAAGCTCCTCCCCCCTCCCTCCAGGTCCAGGAAGGTGAGCATCCAAACAGACTGGATCCCAAAAATCCAGTATATGCAGAAGAAACCAGTCCCAGTGTCATTGTCAATGGCTTCTCAGAAAGACTGCAGGCCAGCCACATTCAGAAAATCCGGCCACATTCAGAGAATCTGGTTGGATCACATGCTCGTTCAGTCGCAGTCCAGCTGGCCTTGGTAAACTCTCATTAGATCCGACCCCTTGTATCAGTGGGTGATAGTATCCCTCGCAGTCCTTCGTCCTTTTCTGCTCCTCATTTGGATCTTGGGGGGCTCAGTTCGGTGCTCCAAAGCGGGCCTCCATCTGTATCGCCATCCAACGCCAGATGAAGGATCTATGGTGATAAGCAAAATATTCATCAGTATGGTCACGGGCCAAGGCCGGTTCAGGCATCCCCTCCTCTGTCCAGAGAACAATCTGGGGATCTCTACTTGGACCTGGGATCCCATATATAATCAAGTTTCCTGTAAACTCTAAAATGACTCCCTTAGTTGAAATATATTCTTCCCTGATCCCACATTCATCCTTCCTCCCTTCCCCCCATCTCGGTCAACCGAGCTTTCTCCATTCCTCCCCTACTCCATTCTCTCTAACCCTCTCCCCTTCCAACAACCCTCCCACCCCCCCCCATGCACCCAAGGTTACCTGGGACTCTTGACTATTTCCTACCTCCTGGCGGATAGCTAAATAATCTTCATCAGGTTCGTCTTCTTATTTAGCTTCTCTAGGATCACGAATAATAGGCTCAAAGACCTTAAATTATGGTTAGAATCCACTTATGAGTGAATACATACCGTGTTCCTCTTTATGTGCATTGGTGTTTAGTCTGCATGCATGTTTGGAGTTACAGGCAAGTGTGAGCTGCTGTATGGGTGCTGGGAATTGAACGTGGGTTCTCTGGAAGAGCAGCCAGTGCTCTTGACTACTGAACTATCTTTCTGGACCTAGCTGACAAAAATTTAATACACCATATTTGTATAATAATAAATTGTAAGCCCAAATTGGCAAATAGGTGATGGGATTCATATCATTAAAATAGTACCACATAATGAACTAATATGGTACCATTATATTGGTAAACTATAAGGATATTTTATGACATAAAAAGATGACACTGAGGGCTGGAGAGATGGCTCAGAGGTTAAGAGCATTGGCTGCTTTTCCAGAGGTCCTGAGTTCAATTCCCAGCAATTACATGGTTCACAACCATCTATAATGAGATCTGGGGCCCTCTCCTAGTGTGCAGGCATACATACAGACAGAACACTGTATACGTAATAAATAAATTTGTAATGATTTTTTGAGATTTATTTGTGTGTATGAATGCACGTGTGTGTGCGTGTGTATGTGTGTGTGTGTGAAACACATGTGTGACAATACCTTCAGAGACCAGAAAAAGTGTCTGATCCCATGAAGCTGGAGTTACAGGCAGTTGTTTGGATTCCAGTGTGGGTTCTTGGAACAAAACTCAGGTCTTCTAGAAGAACAGCAAGTGATCTTAACTGATGAATCATCGTTCCAGCTTCCAATAGAGCATTGTTTAAGAGTAAGTCAAGTTATGAAACACTGTATGTTGTTTGATACTATATATGTAACAAAAAGAAAAATGGCATCTGTATATGTAGGTGGTAAACTGAAAAAAATCTGACATTTTGATTGTATAGAACATGCAATTTTTTTGTTTCTATTTCCCTTAGATGTAAGTATTTATTGGTGTGATATTATACTACCCTAATATAAAATATTGAGCAAGATCATCACTCATTAAATGGACAAGTTCTCCATCCTCTTAAAATTCTATCTGTGGCATGGTGGCACACACCTGGAATGCCAGCACTCAGGAGGCTGAGGCAGGACTGTGAACTTGAGGCTGGCGCTGGCTGCCTAGGGAGACATGCCCAACAAGAACAACAGCAACCAAAACAACACAGAAAGCTGGGCTAACGCAATGGCTCAGCTAATAAAGTGCTTGCCTACCAAGCATGGTGATTCGGGTTGCATCCATAGTACCCATTTACAGAGCTGGGCATCGTGGTGTGGCCTTCCCAGTACCATGGAAGCAGAAATAGGAAAATCTGGGGAGCTTGCTGCAGCCAGCTCAGACTAAGTAAAAAACAGAAATGTATATGTATGTATACATACATTGCATAGCACACATTGTATATATAGATATGTGTATACTATACATATATTGTGTATTGAACATTATATGCATATATGTGTATATAATATATCACAACTCAGTCTTTTTGTTTATTTTTTCAAGACAGGATTTCTCTGTAGCTTTGAAACCTGTCTTGGAACTCACTCTGTAGACCAGGCTGGCCTCAAACTCACAAAGATCTTCCTGTCTCTGTCTCCTTAGTGCTGGAATTAAAGGCATGCACACCACCACCCGATCACAACTCAGTCTTAAGTAATAGCCAAAACTCCAACCATAACTTTGAGTTACTTTTTTTGCTCCTATAATGTCTTTTCTTTTCTATTTCTTTCTTTCTTTTTTTTGTTTTAGCTGATCAAACATAGATTTATTAATGGAAAGTGAGAAAGAAGAACAAACCTACTGGGGACTGGGAGGAGTTCCAAGGGAGGAGAAAACAGCCCCCTTCTCTAATATTCGACCTTCTATCTGAATCTCCTAACAGGGCGAATGGATGCACCAGGGAGTCCTTCTGTAATGCTCTTACATGTAGAGCTCCTGGTCAAGGAGACAGCTGGCATTCTAGAGACACCTCCCCCACCCAAGGAGCAGTAAATCACCCCCTCCAATTTTTCATTAACTTGTGTGAAATATGTAGCTCATAATACTTGTTTTACCCACTTCTCAGGCTTATTGGAAATATCATATTATATTATAGAAGCAGAATTAGCTTACAGAATTTAAAATGTTTTAATGGTACATCGTCAATATATGCATATTATCACATTAGGGGCTAAACAGATGGCTGAGTGGTTCAGAGCACTGACTACTTTTCCAGATATCCTGGGTTCAATTCCCAGCACCCACATGGCACCTCGAAATTATCTGTAACTCCACTTCCAGGGTATCTGACACCCTGTCTTGTCTTCTTCAGGCACTGTACATACAAGTGGTACACAGACAGATATGGAAACAAAAAGTAAACACACAAAATACAAATTAATCTTAAAATATATGTGTGTATATAGTGTCTAATGTGATATAATATTACATTTTATATTATCATATTATATATTATATTATATATACATATCTCACATTAGAGTGATAATCCAGCAACTAGATACCTGTAGAAGGCCATGCAGATGACTCAGATAATTAGGTCAGGCCAGGGTATGTGATCTGACCCTACAGTTGGGAGACAAACTCAGTGACAGCGGAATGGTATCCTGGGCAGTAGGGAATCCATCATATTTTAAGGGACCCCTGAAACTCTGATTTTCATGTTGCCGACTGATTTAAATACTAAGCCCCACATAGATCAACACAGTTTTGAATCAAAATAAATAGTGAACTAACCCAATTGAGGGCCGTCTTCTTGGTTGTCAGCTAGACTACATCTGGAATGAACTACAATCCAGAAATGAAGGGCACACCTGCGAGAGATTTTTTTGCTTGGTTTAAAGTGGGAAAATCCATTTATAATCTAGACTTTTAAGGTGGTAAGACACAAACCTTTGATCCAGATCTGGAGGTGGGAAGCCACACCTTTAATCTGGGCCACACCTTCTGCTGGAAGCCTATGTAAGAAGCGGAGGAAGGAAGCTTCTGCTCTTGGCCCTCTTGCTCTCACCTCCTTTCCTTCACTAGCCTCAGGGCCTATTTCTTGGGATTCCAGCATCTCCTGAAGACTAGCTGAGACTTCCAGTCTTGCGGACTGAGAAACTTCCGTATTATTGGACTTTTCATTCATAGCCAGCCACTGTTGAATTATTTGGACCATAACCTGTAAGTCATTCTAATAACCCTTCTTTTATATATGTAGAAAAGAGATTCGCTCTATAAGTTCTGTTACTCTAGAGAGCCCTGACTAATATAGGCATCATTTAGTCCCCAGGGCAGTATGTTAGAAATCTTCACTATGCTTGAAGCGAGTGACCTTGACTTCTGTGTTTCTTTGCTCTAGGTACCACGGTTTCACTTTGTGGCCCTGGCTGGCCTAGAACTCACTATGCAGACCAGCCTGGCCTTGAACTCACAGAGATCTGCCTGCCTCTGCCTCCCAAGTGCAGGGCTTAAAGAAGCGAGCCATCACATCTGGCCCTGCTCTCAGTACTTTACTCAGGAATGGATGTGTGTTGCCTGATTGGGGGATTGCTTGGGGGGGGGGGAGATGCAAAACAGCATTTGTCAGACTTCTTCAAGAGTTCTTTCTATGTGCAAGTGTGGTTTTAATATAAAATAAGTTGTTGATGTCAATAGAAGAATAAATGAGAGGTTATTGGGGTTCTCTGCTACCTACTGTGATGAGGTTGGACTGAGCCAATGAAAGTGAAAGTCAGGAAGCATGGATGAGTGGCAGCTACCTAAGTGGATGCCTGTTGTAAGCAGGCATGTCTTCAGAAGAGTCTTCCCAAGGTTCTGAGGCTCCTATGTGATGTGACGAATATCTATTCAGTGGAAAGGTGCTGTTTTGAGGCAGGAGCTCAAGCTGACTCTGAACATATTATGTAGACTAAGATGACCTTGCATTTCTGATCTTTCTGCCTCCACTTACTGAGCGCTAGTGTGCTCCAGAGTATTTGGTTGATGGGGATAGAGCCCTGGACTCCAGGCATACTGAGATGGTTTGGATGAACTGGCCCTTAGTCCCTGGCATTTTAATGTTTGGTTCCCAGTTGGTAGAAGTCTTTGTTGGGGCTCAAGAGGTGTAGACTTGCTGGAAGAAGGATGTCACTTGCTGGATGAAGGATGTCACTGGTGATTGGTGCTCGAAAACTTGTGTCATTCAAGTTAGCACTCTCTGCTCCTGGTTTGCAGTCTGAGATCTGGGCTCTCAGCTGCTGTTGCAGTAGCCATCTGTGGCTGCCATGTTTCTTTGCTGTGATGTTTCTTTGACACATCCCCCTGGAACCATCAGCCCCAAATAAACTCTTTTTTCTAAAGAAAAAAAAAAAAAAAAAAAGAAATAAGATACTGTTAGAAACAATGCACAAATATGACCATTTCTTTTTCTATTTCCTTTTTACTGTTCTTGTATAATTTTGTACATTTATTCTATAACTATGATATGATATTTTACAAGGCTCTTTTTATTTTTGTTTTTATGATTTTTATTTATTTGTTGTTTTAGATAGAGTTTTTCTGGTTAGCTCTGAAGCCTGTTCTCGAACTCATTCTATAGACCAGACTGGTCATGAATTCACAGAGATTTGCTGCCTCTGCTTCCCTAGTGCTGGGATTAAAGGTTTGCACCACCACTACCCAGATTTTTTAATTTTTACAATATATTCCAACCACAGTTTATCCTCCCTCTGCACTTCCTGTCTTCCCCCAGCCTCCCCTTTCCCAAGCCCAGATCCACCCCCTTTCTGTTTCCTCTTTAGAAAAGATCAGGTCTCCAAGTGATGACAGTCAGACAAAGCAAGTCAAAACAAGATACAAGAAAACAAGGCAAAGCTCTCATATGGATCTGGAGAAGGCAATCAAATAGAATAAAAAAGAATTCAAAAGCACACGAAAGAATCAGAGACACCTCTGTTCCCACTGTTAGGAGTCTTAGAAGAACACCAAGCTATGGCTGTAACATAAGCGCAGAAGACCAGGTGCAGACCCATGCAGGCCCCATGCTTGTTCTTTCGGTCTCTGCCCACATGAGCCTTGCTTAGTTTAGTCAGTGGGCCTTGTTTTCCTGGTGTCCTCTATCCCCACTGACCCCTCCAATCTTTCCTCTCTCTCTTCCTTGGGGTTTCCAGAGCTGAGCTCCATGGAAAGGGACCCATGGAGACCTTCAATTTAGACTCTTTTTCTCTTCACACTGTCTGGCTCTGGGTCTCTCCACATGCTCCTATCTCCTGCTAGAAGATGCTTCTCTGATGACAATTGGACAAGACACTGTCCTGTGAGTATAGTAGAATATATTAAGAGTCTTTAAATTTAGTTTTCATTATTTTATTTTATTTTATTGCCAGTTGTGTTTAGTTCCACCCTAAGTGTTTGGGCCGTCCAGTCTTCGGTGCTTGGGCTTCCAGAAAGTGTAGAGAATGGGCTCCATCTAGTGGCTTGGGCCTCAAGTTAAATCAAACATTGGTTGGCCACACCCACATGTTCTGTGCCATCATCGCCCTAGCACATTTCATAAAAATACAGATCATTGAGATCTTAAAAATCAGGGACCATAAAGTTCTCATCTACATCCAGTTGCTGTTGAGGGAAAAGAACAACACAGTTGTATGGAGGGCTGTAATATGAACAAGCTAGTTATTAATAAACTGAGACACAGACAAGCAGATGTTATGTAAGTTACAGTTTCTTATAATTCAAGATAATTTCGAGAAAGAAAATTGCAAGTAAAAATAGAGAAGAAAATAAAGATATAGTAAGTAGAGCTTCAGAAAGAAGCGCAGAAATCTAAATGTTAAGTTCTAGACTGCAGCTCTAGAATGGAGTGTGCAAGACATTTAACTACTACAGCAAACTGGAAAATATAGTACTCTTAAATTAATATTTTACTTAGACTATAAAATACTCTGAAACAAAACACAGTGCTATATTCTGAAAAGGTAGAAATCCGTGCCTAGAAATGGAAAAAGTGTGAGAATAGAGTTATTTGTATAATTTTGGGATCAAAATGGTGAAGAACCAGGCAGTGGCGCTAGGAGGTGGGTGATGTTTCCTGACAGTGGTGTGGCACTTCAGTAACTGCCTGCTGCTGTTAGGGCTTTTCAAATCAGACACAGAAGTTTAATGAGATAAGAGCCTCAATCTTTGACCTCCAGAATGTATTTGAAAGGTCTAAGCAAACAATGTCTAAAGTCAAGGGGTTCAATCCTTATTTCACTTCATGGTGAAGAGTTTGAATGAAACAATAAATGAGAAAATTTAAATCAAAGATGTATCAAATAAAATAGTAAAATATTGAACTTTGCATCTATAGTGAATATTCAGGAAATATATAATGTTTAAATAAGAAAGGCTAGAAAATATAAAACAGTATTTAAAATGGTTTATAAGGAGTCTTGAACCGTGATGACTGGAGGTGTGAAATGAAGAGAGATGCACACTGTAAGGTGAGAACACAAATAATAACAAGAATGAGGCACGAAAATAATGTAAAGACACGCCTTTTCAAATCCGGCAGGCTCTCTTCACTAGATAAGTATCTTCCTTTGTTTCAGAGAGGCATTTTAATTTCCTGAGTTTCCATTCATTATTTATTTGCCTTATTTTCTGAGACACCAGGTTCATATTTCAATATTGTTATGCATGCTTACATTTTTAGTTGATATTTGTGCAGAGTAAGAGATAAGGATACAGTTCCATTCTTCCACATGTAGATATTCAATTTCCCTAGCATCCCCTGTTGAAGACTATGACTTTTTCCCTCTGTATTTTTGTCTGTTTGTATGCTTGCTTGCTTTTGCCTCTTTTTAACAAACTCGGTTCTGTAATTGCATAAACTTCTATCTGGGTCTTCTATTATATTGTGTTCATTTACAAGCCAATTTCTGTGCTTGTACTCAGAAAAAAGCCACACTTGTATTAAAATTTCTGCAAGGTTGATTAATTAAAAATTTGAGCTATAATTAGCCCCTCCCCAGTAGCCATTCATTTTCTATCTTTATCTACATAACATCACTCTGGTGGTCATATTCACAATTTATGATGTATTAACTAAAAAACTACTTGCTTCTACCAACAGCAAAACTAAGAGTGTAATGATATCATCTGAAACCAACATCAGATAATTCACTGTTTTGTTGTAACTCACATATGTCATGATTCAATCAACAAATTTGAGCTGTGATCTATATCTTTATTTTGTAGTGTAACTGGGGCAGACAAGTATATAGAAATGTTTAGCTAATCAAGATTTCATTTGTTTTATGTATATAGAGCACCCTAATAATAGTACATTTAGAAGTCTAGCTTCTTTATCTGAACATTTACACACACACACACACACACACACACACACACACACGCTTTTAAATAATGCACCTCAGTTACACCTAGAATCCAAGTCTACATTCAACTACACATACAGCCCACTAGAAACAATAGAATTTATTTCTCTTCTGCTTGATAATTATCAAAGTCGGGCAATTTTTATTGAAATATATTCCAATGGATCTGGATATGGAAAAGAAAGAGGGGTAATCTGCCTAAACTGTATTTGAATGAATACCCAATAAGACAAGTTGTGTACTTTACACCAATTCTTAGAGATCATTTTTTTTAACATTCTGTTTAGGTTCGATTTATGCCAACTTGACACAAACTAGAATCATCTGAGAGGAGGAAAATTCCATTGAGAAAACATTTCCCAAAGACCAAACTGTAGAAAGACCTGTACTGCATTTTCTTAATTAGTTGGCATCTGATTACGGCGATGTCATTACACCTGGGCTGGTGATTCTGGGTTCTACGAGAAAGCAAGTTGAGAAAGTCATATGGTGAAAGGCAATAAGCAGCACTTCTGCATGGCCTCTGCATCAACTCCTACCTCATGTTCCCACCTGCTTTGCGCATCTGCCTTGGCTTAAATCTCTCAGATGACTGTGACTTGATATATGCAATCCAAATAAGCCCGTTTTCTATCAAGTTGCTTGAGTCATGGTGTTTGATCAGTAACTCTAACTAAGACAACATCTTATGCCTACACATAAGAATGAGCATGCAGTATTTACCATAACATGCCTATATGTAATCTGACAGGCATATGATTAAAATCAGATGCCTTATGGGAAGGGAGATGATAGTAAAAACGATTTGCAAACTTAATCTATCAGTCAAAAGAGACAGCCACCAAAACTATACCCCTAATAATCTTGTCCTCTTGAACTTTATAAAAGACTACACAAGATCTGGCCTTTGAGTCTATTCACTAATGTGTCCTGATTTCAATCTTGAAGGTATTTTCTTTCCTAATACGCACCATTAGTTTGCTTTAACAATCTTTCCTTGCTACTTTGCAATCTGTGTGTGCCTCATTTCATTCTTTAATGATATGCTAAGAATCTTGAAATACCCATTCCAAAAACTGACCACTAGTAACATAATTAAATAAACTTCATAAAGTTCTTGAAAAATCAAAAGAAAAGTACAAAACAAAACAAAAAACAAGAGCAAAAAGCTTTATAAAGTTGTTACCGTGTTGCAACATGGTCTTTGAGACAATTTGTCTCTATTTTGGTTAGCATTAATCACTCATATTTGGATGCAGAATAAACTCACATTTCCTTTCAGCTTCTATAGGTCTTTTACTTCTCTGGTTACCATTACTCAAGATATTTTATGTTATTTGTGACTATTATAAATGGTGATGTTTCTCTGATTTCTTTCTCAGCTTCTTTATCATTTGTATATAAGAGGGTTATTGATTTTCCTTTTGAGTTGATCTTGTATCCTGCCACATTACTGAAGGTGTTTATCAGCACTAAGTGTTCTCTAGTAGAATTTTTGGGGTCACTTATGCATGTTATCATGTCATCTGGAAATAATAAAAGTTTTACTTCTTTCTTTCCCATTTGTATTCCTTTGATCTCCCTTTGTAGTCTTATCAATTTAACTTGAATTTTGAGTACCATGTTGCATAGGTATGGAGAAAGTGGACAGCCTTGTCTTGTTCCTGATTTTAGTAGAATCACATTGAGTTTCTCTCCATTTAACTTAACTTTCTGTCTATCAGTTTTCTGTATATTGCTTTTATTATGTTTAAATATGTACCTTATATCCCTGATTTCTCTAAGGCCTTTGTCATGAAGGGGTGTTGGAATTTGTAGAAAGCTTTTTCAGCATCTAATGAGATGATCATATGTTTTTTCTTTTAGTTTTATTCATATGATGATTTATATCGACAGATTTTTATATATTGAACCATCCCTGCATCTTTGGGATGAAGCCAACTTGATCACTTGATGTGTTCTTGGAATTGATTTGCCAGTATTTTATTGAGTAGTGTTCTTGGGCTTCCTCAAGAAATGTATTGATTTCTTTTAATTTTTGTTTGTCTGTTCCTCCATTTATTTGAGGGAATTTTTTATTTCCTCTTTAAGGGTCTCTATCATTTTCATAAAGTTATATTTAAGGTTTTATTTTTTCTTCTGCTTCCTCTGGGTTAAGACGCACAGGTTTTCCTATTGTATGACCACTGGGTTCTGGTGTTGCCATGTGCTTCTCAGGTTGTTGAATGTATTCTTGAATTAACGCCTACCTATCTCTTCCTCCAATGGGTGCAGGGAGTGCGTTTGTTCCCAGGTTGTAGTTGGTGTCTGTATCTAAGGAATCTTCTCTTAGAGCGATTGTTGCAGCGATTGTCTGTGTGGTAGAGAACTGTTCTTTGCCTGCTCCGTGTAGTGACTGTGTCTCAGGGAGCTACTGAGGTCTCCAGGGATGGGTGGGTGTGGGGATTAAGTGAGACTTGTCGATTATAGGGTCTCATAGATGGGGGTGTATGTGATAGCAGCCTGACAAAAGGTGGCTTTCCTGCTTGATGGCTGATGCAGCTGAGGCAGGTGGGGGAGGTGCCTAGAGCCTAGAGACTAGGCTGTCCACCTGGGGAGTTGGTTACTTACCTCTTGGTCTGCTCTGTGCAGTCACAGTCTGTGAATCAGAGAGCTGAAGAGGTCGTGGGGGTTGTGTGGGTTTCAGGAAAGAGTGGAATTTTAGCTTAAAGGGTCTGATCAATGTAGGACATGGAGCAGCCTACCTACAGAATTGCCTGCTGGCTAGCTAGCGAAGTTGGGGTGGGGGAGGGGCCAGGGGTTTTGCCTTAGGACCTAGAGCTTAGAGACTGGGCTGTCCAGTTGGAGGCTGGTCACTCACCTTTTGATTTGCTCTGTGCGGTCACAGTCTGTGCATCAAAGACTCTCTGAGATTGTGGAGGATGGGTGGGTTTGGGGCAGAATGGGATTTGTAGATTACAGGGTCTTATCGGGGAAGGGGAAAGGATTGGAACAACTTACCTGCAGGAGACTTGCTAGTCCAAAACCAAGAATGTTTAAAGTACACAATTTAAGAGAAGATGCATGGTAAGAGATTCCAAGAAGCCGAGACATGAGATAGAGAGTTATTAGGGAGAAATGGGGAAGGAGAAAGCTAGAGGTGTTTTAAGGACAGAAGATTTATAATGACAAGTCACAAAAATTTTGCTTGCAAAGGTTCCAAATCTAATAGGATAATTCACTCAAGAAATAGATGCCATGTGAGACTGTCAAAAACAATAGAGCAATCAGATAGTAATTAGGGAAGTCTGGAAGCTGGGTGCAATGCCAATAGAAGCAGAGAAAGAGACAAAGAGGGGCCTGATGAAATCCTGGCCACTCATGGATAGCTGAGATCATGTGTTGTGCTACATTGTTTGAGGAATAACTTCAAAAACTTCATCCTTTGGGAGAAATAGATTTTTCATGAACTACTCCAATTAAGTCAGCAAAAAATAAATAAATAAATAAAAACAAAGACATGCTGTGAAGAACAGGATCCAGTTCTCAATTAGTCTTTATAATTCATCATATCAAATAAAACATTTACTGAGCATTTATGTTATCCCAAATATGGTACGATGGGTGCAAAAATAAAGAAGACAAGGAATAATCATTTAAATATTTAGCTTAGTAGATAGATATGAGCCTAACAAATTTCTAATAGATGCTATAAAAAAGCAGGACTAGAGAAATGGTCAGCAGTTAAGAGTTCTTGCTACTCTTGCAGAGGAAACAGATTCTGTTCCCAGAGTCCATGAGGAGCTCTTCTAATTTCACTTTGAAAGAATGCTGCTATCCAGTTCTAGTGAATCAGTGCCCTCTTCTCTTGTTCTGCAGGAACCAGGCATACATGCAGTCAAACTAATTAAATGCAAGTGAAATACTCATACTCATAAAATAAAAATAAACATTTCTTTAAAAAAGAAAAATATTTAATATTAAAATTCATACTGAAAGTGTGACTCTCAGTTTTGATGATCTAGTAATTAGTGAACAACCCAACAAACAGGGTAAATATTCCAGAAACCACACAAAAATATGTGAGGAGTGAACTTATGTAAATTTAATCTTTTTAAAAATGCTTTTTCTATTAATTTAGATTATATTTTCAGAAACTGCAGTTTTTGTATATACTTAATAAAGGAATATGAGAGATTTTATGTTATTTAGTAGTATATGGAATACATATATATTTACATACACATAAACACATACACAGGAATAGCATCTCTCTATGTAAAATTATAAAGGAAATCCTTATTTCTGTTGTGTAATCTAAATTACTATAATGATCCTGCTCATTATATTTCTTATTAGAATCTCAAATTAATGAGGAAGAAGAGCATTATTATTCTGATAAACGTCTCAACAATTCTAGTTAAATTAAGAATTCGCAATAAAATCTACTTCTGAAGCAGGGATTGCTAAATACAGTAATCTAGATATAATAGTTACTAAAATACCCTCAGTAGACTATTAGCAGCAGTAAAGCTAAAAGACAGAAACGATTCATTGATTCTGAGGTTGCTTACTGTTTAAATACAGGGTTTATTAGTCACTTTTATGTTCTCATGACAGCTTACCTGCAGAACTATTAAAAAGGAAGGGGATTCACTATAGAAGTTAGCTTGATTATGGAAATAACCAGGCTAGCTAAAAGATAAAACAATTATATTTTTATTTATTATAAAGGGAAAAGCCTTGAAACAGAAATGCGGAGTCCAAGCTTAGCTTTGCTGCAAGGGAACCACACAGAGAGAGGGCGCCTGGGCCACACACAACTTTTTCCAGGTCTCAGAAAGCCACACCCTAACTTGGTCTCACCTCTTAAAGATTGTTGGTTGGCAAAGATTCCTCATCACTTCCCCCTTTCTTCTAAATAAAAGCAATCCAAACCCAATAAAAAACTATACACAATAGGAATAGATATCAAGTATAAGTTTATAACCAACATAAACAATATTAAGCAATGAACACATGATTAATGTTTTAATAGAGATTCTATTCCACAGAGTCTAAGTCTTGCTTCAGAAATAGGCTTGGCAAAATCATAAGAGGATGGTAACTACAACTATCTAATCTTCAACCCCATCAAAGGCCTGAGAAGGGAGATAATATTATTTGAGTAGGCAGGAAGTGCAATCAAGCAGCTCCCAAAGTGAGGAGTATATGATGGAGACAGTTGGCTACCTGAGCTATCACCCAAAGTCTCATTTGCAATGTTGAAGCAACCAACTTTGGCTAAGGCCTAGCATGACTAACAGACTATTTTCAGAGGCAGGAAATTTTTCAGAACCATCTTATACTGTATAGACAAGGTTTGGCAGTCCTTTTCCTTGTGTTCTGCTTATCCTGTCCAGATAACATGTACTTTGTCAATGGTTGAGCCATGGGCAGTTTATGTCAAGAAGAAAACAAACTCCGAGTGGATTATCTTCGGTGCTCAACATTCTCTCAGGAATAGATTGGTCATGTCAGGAGCAATCATATCTCCTGTCAATAGAACCCTAAGTTATTTAAATGCCACATTCTATAGTTCCTTGAAGTGGTTGAAGATTACCTATCTAGGCAAAATACAATCTCTGCGTATCTAAAGAGTCTAATTTATCTGACTATATGTATAACAAACATGAACAACTATTGACCTATAACATTTAATACCTATATAACTTAAAGACTAAGACTTCATGTCAGAATATTAAATAATCTGTAAACAAACATGCAGCAAATGAGAACAATGACCTCAAAATGTGAACAATGTATAAGTATCTTGATTAGAGGTAAGAATAATATATAATACAATATGAAAATGTATCCTAAAAGTTGTGTCAATATACAGAATATCTTAAACAGAGATAGAAACATGCATGTATACAATCTGACAGAATAACTTTGCATAGGTATACAAATAATGTAAACAAAAATAACAAATATCATTTGAACTTGTTTCAATATACAAAAACTATGCCAATGTAAATTATCCATAAATAATAGCTCACAAATATTCACTCTATTATCCACTATTATTATTAGTGTTAGTAAGTTCACACTAAATTATCTATTATCCCATTTGATTTTTTCCTTTTTTAAAAATTTGAGCCGAATTAGCTTCCACCCCAACCCTCTATCTTATACAAGTGATAATCAAAAACCCCTAAATGGTATTCCCAACCCTGAGGACAAACTTTGTTGGGAGAGGGGATATCATCTTCAAGAATTGCTTCCAGTTCTTATGGGGGCGATATTTTTTTTATGGGATCCTGTGAAAGTAAAGTGATGGTTAAGTTTTGAGATTACTGTTTAGTATAGTTTCAAACAATTTCTGAAGAGTTGATAGGGCTTTTTCCAAAGTTCTTATTTTTAGTTATGGCCAGAATGTCATGAGAAGGTACACCATTCAGCAGCTGGTACCCTAAAACGGGTCTTGTAGTAGTGCTATCAGTGTCATGATGTCACCTCAACCAAGTAGAGTTGTTGCTGTGGGGCCTCTTCTTCTTCCTGGAAACTTCAAAGATTACTAAAGAAAAAGGATCTGTAGGAAACTCTGTTGCTCATAGTAGAAAACTTAAACATTACTTATATAGACATACATTCAATGAAAAATACAATATAGACAAAATAGGCATGGACAAAGTAACTTTTTCTAAAGTCTTCCTTCTGTCCCATACCAGATGGCTCCTGACATGAGACAGAAACTCTGAATATTCCTTTTAGCAACATGCTTAGACTTAGAGACAGTCAGAGCCATTGTCCAACTCCAGAGTTAGCTCTATATATTCATATGTGTGTGTGTGTGTGTGTGTGTGTGTGTGATTTGATCACATCCTCATAAGTCATATTCTTTTATCTTGATGATGTTTATTGGATCATTATTTTTCTTTCTGTCAGTATCCAAATATCCAGGGTCTCTTGAATTTTTAAAGATGTGTATTTTTCTTTAAAGATAAGATCAAAATCCGGCATCGACCATATATATTTTTCTTACCACCTGTATAGTTGTCACCATTGTGGATGAACTGTCATTTTTGTTTCTCAAGAGGTTTCTCTTTCAAAGCTAATCTTTATTAATTTTGATGGTATCCATAGTTTTTCTTCTCCTGTGGAAACAAGAGTGAAACCCCTTCCCCAACATAATACATCTCCTGGTTTACATTGTGACATCAACACATTTTTGAAATACACTGGTTGATTCAATTCAGAAGTTTTTTCTGTTATCCAATGTCTCTCTGCTGCCGTTGTTCCTTTCTTATTAGTGTTAAGAAAATTCAAGTTAATAAGGCATTATGCAATCTATTTATGGAGGTATTTTCCATCCCTTTCTGTTTGTTTAGCGTATCTTTTATAGTTTGATTTGACCTTTCTATAACTGCCTGACCTGTAGGATTGTGTGACCTGTAATATGCTTTATATTATAATAAGCAAAAATCATTTCCATTTTCTTAGATACATATGCTGGACCATTGTCTGTCTTTATCTGTACAGGAATACCCATGATGGCCATAACTTCTAATAAATGTGATTACTGAGTCAGCCTTTTCCAAGATCGAGGCAATTACCCATTGAAAACCTGAATACGTGTCTATGGTGTGGTGCACATATTTTAATTTTCCAAATTCCATAAAGTGGAACACATCCATCTGCCAGATTTCATTCTTTGAGTACCCTTTTGGTTACTCCCTACAGGCATTGGTGTTTGATTATAGAAAGAGCAAGTAGGCCATCTCTTTCTAATTTCCTTAGCTTGTTGTTATGTAACAGGAACCTCTTTCTTTAAACCTTTGCTATTGACTTGATGTTTTTCCTAAAATTCTGAGGCCTGCAACGTGCTTCCAATCAATAATTGATCAATTTCTGCATTACCTTATGCTAGAAGACCTGGCAGACCAATATGGGATTGGAGGTGTGTTATGTATATAGGACAAAGTGTATTTCTGATTATGTCTTGAATAATAAAGGCAATTCTGAAACATCTGGTATAAATTCAGTAGTTTCAATATGAAAAACAACTCTTTCTGCATATTGTGAATCAGTGACTATAAGAGAGGTTCTTTAAAACCTATTAGTACCATAAGAATGGCGTATAATTCTGCTTTCTGGAATGAATTTTAAGGGCTTTGTTCCACCTTACTTAATTCTTCTGATTTTTAACCTGCTTTCCCTGATTTATTTGCATCAGCATAAAATGGTGAGGGAGCTGGCTCTAGGGCCACAAGAGTAGGACAACTGGCCCTGCCCCTCAAGAGCTGCAGCACACGGAAGAGTAGGCACAGTACCTTGCCTGGATAGCAGCGCGCTTGATCTGGGGTGCAGGTGAACATACATACAGTGAGTGTACATACATACGGGTAAAACACTCACATACAAACTCTCTGTGGGCGTGAGGGCAATAGAGCTACTCTGCCCACTCCTCATAGGCCTTAGGGTGGCAAAGGTGAGGAAAATATGCCTTTCCCTACCACTTGCCACCTGCAAGAGGCAAGAGAGATGACCTCCAGGCATGAAAATGGAAGAGGAGGACCTGCCCCTCACCACGTTCTACAAGCCAGAGAGTAGGCCCTTTGCCTTGGCAAAATAGTAGAGCTGCCTCTCTGATGGTGTTAGTGTAGGTGAGCTGGACCCAATGGTGTGAGAGCAGGAAAACTGGCCTTGCTTCTTCCTCGCCAGGGTGGTAGACATGAGGGAAAGCTGACAGACAGGCAGGCTGATCACCAGGCCCAGAACCAGGACTACAAGGTAGCCCACCCCAACATCCACCTCAACTATGTTCTACTGGAGCGTGTGAAAGGGCTGTTCCTGCAGATCCAAAGCAACCAGATCTCAGTGACAGAGGGCAACAATAGGAGTCATAGTGAGGGCCCAGGATTGATGGTGTTGCCAGAGCCCTGATACCAGACCAATGACTCATAGCAGTTAACACTCACAAGTAAAGATGTCTGATCTAAAGGGTTAAGTATGTGACCCACTGTGTCACACAGCTTTCATGCCAAGATTTTGTTTTGCTTTGTTTTACATCTTGTTTGTTTTTACTTTGAAATTTTGTTTTGCAGGGAAGGTTATAAGGGCAGAGGACGAGTGAGGGGACTGGGAGATGAGTGGGATTGGGATTCACGATGTGAACCCCAAAGAATCAATACAAGGTTTTTTAAAAAATGAAAAGATCACTGGGGAGAAGCTTGATAAATACTCGCCAAACATTTCCTTCCAAGGACAAGTGATCGTTCCCGTTTCTGAATATGCAAAGTACATAACAGCCAGCAGTAGCTACTTCCAGAACTGATTTCTATTTTACCCCAAGCCTCACAGTGTTTCATTTCCAAATAGTGACAACGCAATTTCAGCTTACAATGACTGCATAGCAGTGATAGATGCTTGCATGGATCCATTCTTCACATGACTTATTGAAATTCCTGAAATGTGTACACAGATGCACACTGGATGGGAGCTGTCAATATCATATCTGCTCTAAAAAAATCATGGGGCAACGACATGATAATTTGTGTTGTAAATTAATGAGGAAACATTTCAAATAGCTTTGAGAGGCAATAATCTATTAAAATCAAGTAGAAAAAAATTAAAAGGTGCCATCAACTTCCTTATTTATTTATTCAATGATAGTGTCTAAATGAGCCAGAACTGGCACCAGAAGGCTTCAACTACATATTTTAATGTCATATCAAATTACTGTCATTCTAAGTATATAGACAATATATTTGCATCATACTAGTGACAAATGCCAGGCTAATACCATAACAAAATGACTACCAGGATACTTCATACTTATTAACAGAATTGTTTCTAGGTATAAGAGCTCATTTACAAGTGTCACACGGACAGAATTATGAAACTTGCAGCCTCTGGATGAAGACCTCTTACTTCATAGCACATGTATCATTTATATCCTTTAGTGAAATGAATACTTAGCATTCTTCCTAGTTCTTATTAAATCAACTATTTTCATTACATTTTCTGCAGCACTTCCACCTGTAGGGTTGGCTTCGGAATGTATCAGTCTGATTGCTTCATATCAATGTTCTCAAACTGCCCATAAATGGTTAATGTTTTCTTCTTCTGAGGTGACATTTTAAAAACAGGAGGATTACCAGAAATGCTTCAATTCTGTCTTGTCTGTATACTTAGAATACAATTATCTCCTCTACTCAAGGATAAATCTTTTCTTCTCTCAATTGACCTTGCATAATTTTCCTTTATCTCTCCTGAGTCATTTCAAACTAAGAAACACCAGGCATTTTTACACTGAGAAACTACATGATCTTGTTTCATGAGAAATGAAAATGATTTTGTAATAAATGTCCCCCGTACCAAAATATTTCTCAAATCTTTAAAAGGAACACATCTTTTGGTCCAACACAAGCACACTCAGAATAAATCCATTTAGAAGTTATATTTTATGTGATGTTAAAAAGAAGAAAACTACTTTAAAAGAAATAGTATTGAAAGGAGTTTCTATATTAATACATAACAGAAGCAGTCAACCAATCACCCAACGTCACCAACAGTCAGTAATTGAATCCTAGTTCTGACAAAACAGTTCCATAATAACCAAAGCAGTAAAACTGATACTACATGCCTCTTCCATTTAAAGTTATCCTGTAGGTAGGAGGTTGCAGGATAGCAATATTCTGATTGTAGGTTTACTTTGACAAGTAAATTAAACAAGGTTCTAGGAAATTTATTTATTCTTAACTTTGTACAGTCATGAGTTGAACATGAAGAAAACTAGATTCTCTCTGTGTGTCTCTTTGTGTCTGATGTCTGATTCTGTCTTTCTCTTTGTCTCTCCTTCTTCTCTCTCTCTCTCTCTCTCCCTCTCTCTTTCTCTCTCTCTCATTCTGTATGTGTGTGTGTGTGTGTGTGTGTGTGTGTGTGTGTCTATTTTCTTCACTGAAAACTGCATTTCTGTATTGTAAACTTATTCACTGACTTCAGCTAATGCTATTACTGGTCTGAGAACACATGAGCTTGTCACAGTAAACCTAGATTTTCAAACATTACACCTTCCGGCAACTGTGTTCTTTGACTCTAAATCACTGAATCTTTCAAAACAAGTCCAAGGCATTGACTCCCTCTGGCCCTTATGCCTACTGAATGACTCGCTGAAAACTTTTGGTCAGAAATCTCAACCTTTTATTTCATAGACCAGTATAAGCCCAGTATAGTATCTTTTCTATAGTGGCAGGTGTCTGGCATGATGGCATAAGGTACCATTAGGTCCTTTTGTTCCAGGAGATCTAAGTTTATATGCAAATTACAGCCCTGCAACCCACAAAAGCAGGAATGGACTTACAATGTATAAGAAAAAGTGTTCTTGCATTTTCTTCTCCCTTAGTACGTAGGACTTTCTGCTGCAGGGTTACATGTGAAACATACAGGATGACATATCAGGTAGGTTCCTGCTTCTGTTTAGCTAAGGCAGTTGATAAGTACTTTCTTTAAAGAAGAAAAATTCATGCAAGAGTGTATTTTAATTATCAGCTTAGAGTTTCCCTTATGTAAGTAGTTTCTCCAAATAAGTTTCCAGTTTCCGTGAAAGTCAGAACTTCCATGCGAAAAATCTTTATCACCTGGGAAAAGTGCCATGGCAGCAGAGTTCTACTACTGGGTTCTAAAGGTGTAGCATTTTTTGGTCATGGAGTCCAACTGCAGCAATAGAAAGCCTGACTAAGACAGGGTCTCAACAGTGAGAAGGGGAAGTGGACACATGATCCCATCAACTGACATCTGTTTCCAAAGGGAAAATGAGTTCTTCTCAATAGAGTCTCACTGCTATAGAAATGGCACTTCAGGGTAGTCCCCATGCCCAGCAACAGATGACCAGTAAAAAAATGAATTCAATGATATTTTTGTAGACTTTTTCTCTCATATATTTGTTTAGTCATTTTTATCTTGTTGGACCTTTGCTTGCATGTTACAGTTTCTAAACTTATGCTTCCACGATTTTTTGTGTATGCATGCATGCATGTGTTTGTGTGCCTATGAATGTGTGCATTTCTTGTGATTTTTTTCTTTTATTTTTTTATTACGATTTGTTTGAGTTGTTTTGGAGTTAGTTGAAGAGATGGGGAAGATTTTGGAGGAGTTGTGAAGAAAAATCCACCATCAGAATAAATTATATAAAATTTTTCTTCAATAACTAATAAATATATAAATAAATAATAAATAGATGAATAAAAATACCTTGAGAGTTTAAGTGATAATTTATCAAATGATGCTTTCCACTTTCTGAAGTGTCAGACAGTACCAAGGAGGAATTCCAGTGACATGATCTTTCCCTTACTTGTATGTTTTTTAAATGGAAAAAATAATGATAACTTAATATTAGAAAAATAAAATCACTGAGCAGTAGTGGCGCAGGCCTTTTATCCCAGCACTTGGGAGGCAGAGGCAGGCAGATTTCTGTGAGTTTGAGTCCAGCCTTGTCTACAAGAGCTAGTTCCAGGACAGGTTCCAAAACTACAGAGAAACCCTGTCTAGAAAAACAGAAAATAAAATAAAATAAATTCCTAGTTTAAAAAAAATCAAATAAATAACCAAACAGTAAAACAAACAAACAAATAAACAAAACAAGGCCAAGCTTTCATTTGTATTCTTTTTATACAGGTTGTTTTTTCTTTACCACAGAGCAACCAAAGTACCTTTTTCAAGCTATCGCTTGCTTTTGTAAATAAAGTTTGAGTGCACAATGAATACCCATCCACTAACACAAAATCAATAGCTGCCTCAGAGTTAAACATTTACAATAGAGACTATCTGGTTGACAAAAATCTAAGCATGTGTGATATCATCCTATGGAAAACTTTTACCAAACCCAGCTATTATCTTAGTTCACTGATAATAGAAAATTGATTTCAATCTGGCTAAGGTAAGAACAGTTTCCTTATTTTTATTCTATCTCCTAGATAAATTTAAATTTCATAGTTTTCTACTATGCAAAGATAGAATCATAAATTCCTTAGAAATTCATGCTTCTCTCTACCTTTCCACATTCATTCCACAAGCTGGTTCTGAACCACATGGTCAGACACTCACAACAATGCCTCCTACTTCTTGATATCAATTATATATTAGTCAGGTTTCATGCTGTTTTGACAAATACTTGAAACAATTCAAAGGAATAAAGATTTATTTACAGGTTATGGTCCACACTCACTTTGACTGTGTTTGTAGACTTAAAGTGAGGCAGAGCATCTTGAGACAGAGACCACCACATCACCATTCACCTCATCATTGCCAAGTACCCAAAGAAAATATGCCTAAAATACTAGACTTCCTTTATTTACCAGTTTGTTCCATCACTGCCTAAAACTTATTGTATAAGACAGTCAAAATTCAGGGTGTATCAGCTGGGGGGTGGTGGCATATGACATTAGTCCCAGTACTAGGGAGGCAGAGGCAGTCAGATCTCTGTGAGTTTAAGGCCAGCCTGATCTACAAGAGCTAGTTACAGGACAAGCTTCAAAGCTAAAGAGAAACCCTATCTAGAAAAAACAAAACAAACTAACAAACAAACAAACATGCAGGGTGTATCTTCCTATCTTACTTGCTCATTTTGAGATACTCTCACAGATAAACCAAGAGATATACTTTACTAATCTAAAATTTTTACAAACCATTCAAGGTAATAGTCAAAATTAAACACCAAAAAATGTAGAACATGAATAAAATAGTTTCACACCAGCTTAGAATTAAGTATAATAAAGGCTTCTTTATTTAGGGGGTCTCACAGATTACAGTTCACAGCATGAACAGGGAACATGAACCAGCAGCTAGACAAGAAAGGAAAGAGAGCAGGAACATACAAGTGTGTACCATTTTGGTACCTAAAGCCCTGCCCAACCTGGTCCAGCCACTCAAAGGCCATTTGCAGAAGGAGGTTCCCCAGAACCTCCCCCTTTTATCTAAATAAGAGAGTTCTGAATACAATACAAAACTATATT
This sequence comes from Myodes glareolus, assembly GCF_982192425.1. Classification (NCBI taxonomy): domain Eukaryota; kingdom Metazoa; phylum Chordata; class Mammalia; order Rodentia; family Cricetidae; genus Myodes; species Myodes glareolus. Next base: position 9,923,144 of record NC_142050.1, read on the forward strand.
CAATAAGAACAAATATCAAATACAAAAATTAGAATTATAACCAGCACAAGCAATATTAAGAAAGAAACATATGTTAAATGTTTTAATACTTCTTTTATCCTAGGGAGTCTAATTCTTGTATGAGAAACGGTTTGACTAAGTCATAAGGAGAAAATAACTGCAACTATCTAGTCTTTAATCCCATCAAAAACTTGGGAAGGGAGATAGTATTATTTGAGTAAGCAGGAAGTGCAATAAAGCAACTTCCAAAATGAGCAACAAATGATAGAGTCAACTGACTACTTGGGCAATCACCCAAAGTCTCATTTGTAATGTTGGAGCAACCAACTTAGGCTAAGGCTTAGAATAACTGACAGACTGTTTATTAGCGGCAGAAAAAAATTCAAAACCTTCTTACCCTGTCTTGGCAAGGTTTGACAGTCTTTTGTTGTTGTTGTTGTTGTTTTCTTTTTGTTTTGTTTTGGTTTTGGTTTGGTTTGGTTTTTTTGTATCCTATTTGTCCAGTCTGGAAACTGTGCATTTTATCAGTGGTAGAGGCATGGGCAGTTCCTTGCACAAATGCCAGTTTTGTCAAAAAGAAAGTGAGCTCCAAGTGGATTGTCTTTGGCACTTAACATTCTCTTGGGAATAGATCGGTGCTGCCAGGAGCAATCATGTCTCACATCAACAGAACCCTAATTTATTTAAATGCAATATTTTACAGTTTGTTGAAGTGGTTGAAAATTATCTATCTATGTGAAATGCAGTCTCTATGTATCTAAAGAATCTGATTAGTCTAACTATAAGTATGACAAACATAGATGACTATTAAACTATAATACTTAATAACTGTATAGCTTAAAGACCAAGACTTTATATTAGAATATTAAACAATCTTTAAACAACTGTGCAGCAAATGAGGACAATAACCTCAAAATACAAATATTATGTAAGTATCTTTATCAGAGGTAGAAATGTATAGTGCAATATGATAAATACATCCTAAATTGTCTCAATATAAAAATGTCTTAAACAGAGGTAGAAACATGCATGCATAAAATATGGCAAAATAACTTTGCATAGGTATATAAATATTGTAAAGAGAAATAGGAGCATATTCAATATAACAAATATAATTTGAATTTTTATCAGTGTACAAGAATTTATGCCCCTGTAAACTATTTTAACATTTTGTTTTGGGAAAAGCAAAATGATAAAATAGCTTAATACAACAGGTAAAAACTGTTCATTCTTGCCACAGACAACCCTTCCAGATTTGTTTCTACCTTTCTTTATTCATTCCTTAAAATATGGTGTATTTTCAAGTTTGAAATATACTAAATGTAAATATTTGATTAGATGAGATGCTCCTTTAACTCCTCTCTCTTGTTCTAACTTTTAGTATGTTGCCATGTTAACTAATGTATTTCCTCCATACCACCTAGAACTATGTATGATGAATTTTCTATTTTATTGGCTAAGTACCATTGTAGACAAGATTATTTTAAATCCTCTACAATTTAGGGATATTCTATGGCTAGCATTTTATCATATTGTAGGTCAATAAATATTTTATTAATGAAGTATTTGCATTTGTGCTTCAAACAGGAAAGATGCAAACATATTTAAAGCTATTGATAACACATTAGAGATGTTTCAGTTGAAAGCCATGAGTACCCACATTCTATTTGAATTTTAAAAATGTGTTAGATATTATCTACTAGATTCTATGTTTACTGATGAAAATATCCATGTCCTCTTGGTCTTTGTAATTTAGTCACTCTTTCTACTCAATACAGTTCTTGTTGTATAAGCATTAAATGATTAATAATTCAGATGGCTTCTTTGAAATTGAGGCCATTCAAAAGAAATTTTATCTTAAATTTTACCAACCAACACTTTGGTCATGTGAGATGCAGAATAGAAATACCAGCTAAAGTAAAACATCATAATAATCAACAACACCACCCACAGAGCTGATTCACACTAAACTATCACACTGAGACTCACACTAAGTAGAGCTTCTCTTCAGCAGTGGCCACCAGCCTACCCAAAGTCAGTCAGGGTTTTATCTGCATAATGAATGCTTTGAAATCAATGTATTTGGGCATAACATTATAAACAAAATATATAGAATGGCATTGTATGTTATTCTGATTTTCATATTTTAAAATACTCTTGGAAAGTTGACCATATACACATTTGCTATTTGTCAGAGATGGACTGGCATTTAGGGAATGATGTGGGATGCCCTTCTGAAAGCTATGAATTTATTTTATTAACATTGGCTAATTTAACAGCTGATTTGGCCAATAGTCAGGCAGAATAGAGCCAGATGGGAAATCCAAGCAAAGATAAAATGAAAAGGAAGATTGAGTTGGGGAGATGCCAGCAGCTCCAAAGAAGCAAGATGTGAGGTAAAAGTCATAGCCTTGTGTTAAAATTAAACTAATAAAATGGGTTAATTTAAAAGTAAAAACTAGTTAGTAATAAGCCTGAGCCATCAGGCAAACTTATTATTAGTATAAGACTTCGAGTGCTTCTTCAGAAACTGGCGGGCAGGAGAGAAACCTCCAGTTACGAGGGATGGCATTTTTAGAGCCTGTTCACCTACCATTATGTTAACCTAGCTCTTAATATTATGAAAATAAAAACTAAATATATCTTAAAAATAAATCCAAGGTCATGAAAATCCCTATGGGAAGAACATTTTATATATACATTTATTCAAACTATTCCTTGTACCTTATAAGAAGAATCAACAAATTGTTACTACAACTCTATTTAATCCAGTTACCAAGATCATCCTGGGCAAATGGACTTAGGTGGTATAAGAAAGCAGACTGAGAAAATTGGGGAGCAAGCCAACAAGCACCATTACTCCACAGTCTCTACTTCACTTCCTGCCTTCTAGTTCCTCACTTGACCTCCTTTCAGGATGGTCTATAGGCTGAAATAAACTTTTCCTTCTACAAGAATCCTAACCAGGATGCTGAACAAAACATGCTCAAGATGGAGCCTGTCGATATTCTATTATGGAAGAGAGAAGGAATCATGAGGTTCCACATTCCTTAGGATTTTCAGATGTTTATTGGCTGATCCAAGAGAGAGAAATATTTTCTTCAACGATGTCATCAGTGATAAGGTATCCATACTCCTGTTTAAATGAAATAAAAAGAAAGACTTGTAATAAAGGAAACCACTTGGGAAGATGAAAGAGAGCAGTGAGAAGGGATCAAGAGAAGATAATAGAGGGGGAATATGATCAAAATACATTATGTAAATGTATAAATAATAGTAAACTCATAATTATTTTGATTTTTAATTTATTTTTTATTACTTATAAATAATATGAATCAAAATTTCCATTTACTCCCCACTTCTGACTTCCATCTCGCTCTCTACTCACCCTCCCACTGCAGTCCTAAGAGAGGGCAGGGTACCCTGCCCTGTGGGAAGTCCAAGGCCCTCCCCACTATATCCAGGCCTATGAAGGTGCACATACAAATAGAATAGGATCCCCAAAAGCCAGTACATGCAGTAGAAACAAGTCCCAGTGCCATTATCATTTTCAGTCTGCCCCAATTGTCAGCCACATTCAGAGGGTCCAGTTTGATCTCACGCTCATTCAGTCCCAGTCTAGCTGGATTTGGTGAGTTCCCATTAGCTCAAGCACACTATCTCTGTGGGTGGACCAACCACTCATGGTCCTGATTTCCTTGTTCATAGTCTCCCTCCTTCTGCTCTTCAACTGGACCATGGGAGCTCAATCCAGTGCTCCGATGTGGGTCTCTATCTCCATCTGTCACTGGACGTAGGTTCTGTGGTGATATTCAAGAGAGTCATCAGTCTGACTATGGGACATGGCCAGTTCAGGCACCCTCTCCTCCACTGCCCAGGGTCCTAGCTGGAATCATCCCCGTGGACTCCTGGGAACCCCTCTAGAGTCAAGCTTTTTGTCAACCCCAAAATGGTTCCCTCAAATAAGATATCTCCTTCCCTGCTTCCATATCCGTCCTTCCTCCATCTCAACCTTCCCACTGCTCCAAGCTCTCCCCAAACCTGAATTTTTGTATTTTCTAGTAAAAACTTTAAAATAGAGCTTCAGGTATATTGTATTTAAAATGGTACTAGTCACCAGGTGAACAAAAGTATGAAGCAATTCCATAGTCATTCAAGCACATACTTCATACATTGTAAACTTAACATTCTCATGGAGTCATGAAGGAGGCCAATCGATAGAAGCCATGGTAGCAAAGAAACTGAAGCTACTATCTTAACTCTAGAGCTCAGTACTTGCCAAGAATCGGGCTGTGTTGTCAGTGTTCTAAATGTGTAAGAGAAGCTATAACATGTAGTGTAAGTAAAATCTGAAAGTGGTATGGATCATGAACTCATAAGAACTGCTTCAAGAGTCAACAATATGTGAGCTAAGCAAACTATATCTTTAATAGGTAGTGAGAGACTCCTAGGCCGCATAAATAGTCTTGCTGTGTGGCCAAGCCCTGGAAATCTGAATGGGTGTTGTGACTCCTCATCTAATTAGCATTTATAAAATGTTTGCAGCTGTGAATACAATAGATTAAAATAACTAGACTGGAAATGGTACTTAGCACAAGACTGAGAAAGTAATTCTTTTTCCAAGTGCCTGTCTCTCCAGTTTCAGATTTTAAGACACATAATAATATGTATAAAGATCATGTCTGATATAATTCACACTTGCTCTCTTTCCATACAACATTAATATTATCTCCCTGATAGAGAATATGTTTTCATTGTAACCTGCAAGTAGAATTAGAAGTTTAAAATTAACATATAACAAAAAATGGTTTCTTTTAGAAAAAGTCCCACCAAAGAAACAAAGTTTTCTACTACTACTTTTAAAAATATTGATAACATGTTTTACATGCTTTTAATCTATGCTCATCGCTTCTTGACACTGAAAGTCAAAATGCTGCATCTGTTGTAACATCTTCAGGGAAAGGCAATGGATGCAGGGTACATGGTGCTTCCTTGGATACAGTGTAAGGTAAAAACCATGGTGATATACCACACAGTGTCTTTGAGAAGAACACAGGGGATTTATTGCCTATAATTTCTGCATAGCCATAGTATGCAATGGAAAGTGTCTCAACATGGATTCAGAAAGCCACTCTTCCCATGCCAACTCTATATCTAAAGTTTCTGGATTGGCATTGGCAGGAGGTCCCAAGTACCCACTCAATATTACTATGGTAGGGATAAATGATTTATTTTCTGGTATAAATTACAAATTCTTTAACTTTTAAATACAACAACACAGAGTAAAAAAAAAACTTAACAGAAAATGGAAAAGGGGACACACAGATGAGAAAGAGAGAGGAGAGAGAGAGAGACTGTGAGAGACAGACTGTGAGAGAAAGATAGAGAAACTCTAAGAGAGAAAGACAGACTGTGAGAGGGAGACTGTGAGAGAGAGAAACTGTGAGAGAGGTACAAAACAATCAAGCAAGACAGAAAATCCAAATCACAGTGGCATCATTAAAGGAAACAGAAACAAATAAATTATGAATTATCTCTTTTTGCATTCCTTAACATTCAAAGAGTATATAGACCCTCCAACAGATACTAATATGAGAAAATAAATATTAAATACAAAGGGCATTTTATTCTTTTATTAAAGGGAAGCATATAATGTTACATTGACCCAAGTTCATAATTGCATGTCAAGAAAGAAAGTGATAAGGTCAAAACAAAGGGGAGATGGACCAATGGAGCTATGGAAACAATATAGATTTAGTAGAGATTGGCATCTTGTGTATTAATAGTTTGAGAGTCATGATTCTTCAGACACACGATTTCAACAGAAGCTCAAGAGTTAGAGAAAAACAAGACCTTGAGAATTTACTGAGCTCTGAAATTTCATCATCACTCTCAACAGATCTACTATCAAGGCCAGTGAGATGGCTCAGCAGGTAAGACTGGTTGTTGCCTAAAGTGACGACAAATTTTATCTGCAAGACCCACAGGTGCAAGGGGAAAACTATCCTTTTTAATTTGTCCTCTGACCTCAAACAAGTGTTGCATTGCACACAAATATAAAAATTCATACATTTTTTTTAAAAAAACAACTTTTAATGAAGGGCACTTTATGCTAGCTCACTCACTACATAACTGCTTCTCAATCATCCTAATTTTTTGACACTTTAATACAGTTCCCTATGTTGTGGCGATCTCCAACCATAAAATTTATTCTATTTTATAACTGTAATTTTGGTACTGCCATGAACCATAATACAAATATCTGATATGCAGGATATGTGACATTTGAGCCCTGTGAAAGGATCATTCTATCTGAAAGGGATCATGACACACAGGTCCTCATTATTCTCTGAACTAAGGAAATAAAGCTGTGTTTCCAAATTCTTCATAAAATTGACTTCATAAAAAATATTGTGGATAGCAAAGCATTTAAAATGGAGTATCTGAAAAGAAAGAGAGAGAGACCATGAATCTGAAAGAGAGCAAGGAAAGATGTATGGAAGGGTTTGAAAGAAGGAAGGGAAAGGAAAGATAATGTTATTGTACATAATCTCAAAAGCAAAAGAAAAATAAAGTTAACATAATTAAAGTAGAATTTTTTCAAGAGAATGTTCAGAATAGAACTTTATCTCCAGCTCTCTCAAAATTACACTTGAAGCTGGGCTCAGTGCTTGTCTTTTCCGTATAGTAGGGCAGAAGCTTTTAGTACAACCGACAGCATAGACTCATGTATGAACAGTACGGATGTCTTTAAATCTTTCTTGTCTCCCATGGGAAAACAGAAATAGGTAAGATACTGTCATGGGCAGGTATTATGAGATTATGAAACTGACAGGTACAGAGTGAAGCAGCCAGGAAGGAAGGCAGGGGGAAGAGAGCAAAAGGTTTCTTATTTCTGCTCTGTTGGGTATTGTTAATGAAGACCTTGATTTTCTAATCTTTCTATTTTCCTCGAACTTTACCCACCCTGCAATTTTCGTTGGACTTGCTCACTTGCTCAGCAATACTTGGAAAACGGCTATCTTGGTCTAAATGTCAATAAGCACTAAATGTGTATAAGAGGAAAAAATATTAGCTACAACTTCCTTGTTAAGCTGCCAAGAGGACACAAGGGCTTTTAATAATGTCATTGACTGGCTTCCTGTTTATCCTGAGAGACTCTTTAGTGCAGTCAGGAAAGAATCCACTGCACTGCATTCATCATGACCAATTCCTTTCCACCTCTTACATACAGGGACAGAAATAGAGCCTGCTGATCATGGCTGCCTCTTAAGTGTCATGTAGAAAGCAAGAGAACCATGGAAAGTTGGAAGGTATATACCTTCTTTTTCTACTCTCAGAAGCTCAGTAAATTTCAATATTTTCAGAATATATTATCTAATATTTTCTCAGTCTGAGTAATACTTTTACCTTGAGCCAGAATCATCAAAAATTAATTTTAATTAAACTATCCTCTGAATGCATCATTTCTATATCTTAAATCAAATAAAATATGAGTCACTGTTGGGACCTGTCAGCTGATCTCTGACTACAGTGGCGCTGATGAGTTAGAATATAAAGTCCCAGTTGTAGGAACAGGGAGACACATTTATTAACAAAGAAAGTGACAAGTGGATGTGGATGTTAAAAGAGAGTAAGTAAATATTTCATGATATATGGAGCACAACAGACCTCATGATTAAACCGCATTTAGCCACATTCTCTCTGTTGTTATTTTCCTAGCACAATGTCTCTGGAATCCTATTTGATGTGCTGGCCTGTAACATTTGACCACACTTACAGCACAAGTGCAAAATCAATTTTCTGTTCCCCCATTTATCTCTGTGCTGATGTTCGTTGGCTCTCTAATGGAATGACTCTTCTGGAGAGGTAGTTATTTTACTTCAGAGTGGCATTTCAGAAGCCTTAAATGGGCTGAAGAGATGGCATGTGACCTTTAGGAATATTTTAGGTCTACATTTCTTTGAGAAAGAACTGCTTAACCCTGTGTGTGTTCCTATACGGCTGATGCTGCTTTTGTTCCTCTTTGTATTGACTATAGCAGAAGAAACTGCATTTTTACATCTGATAATGGGGGGGGGGGACTTAGTACATGTCCAATTCTGATACCTGTGTCTTTGCTGAAAGAAAGAATCTCACAATTAAACTGTGTATTGTCCAATATCCAGATATTTTCACACAAAATTGTGTTCTAACCTTGTTTTGTCAACCTTTAAAAGTGATATATGTACAAATGTGAATTAATCTGTATAAAAAGAAAATATTTTTCCAATGACATTCAGTTGGTATACATTTTGATCACATGGGAAAATATCATGGTATTTTTTAAAAACAGGATTCTGTGTTTACACTGAGAGCTGTTTCACATGTTCACAATTAATTTACTTTTTTCTTTTATTTCTATTTTCAAAAACTATTTTACTTTTTTATGTTTCTGTGTATTTTCCCCAAACATATATTATCACACATGTGCATGGTGCCCACAGAGACCAAGATGGGTGTCATATTCAATAGGACTGGCTTTAGAGACAGAATAAGTTGCCATGTGGTTGCTGGGGATAAAAGCCAGATCCTCTGAAAGAGCATCCAGTGCTACTAATGCTCAACCATCTTTCCAACCTCCTTTTCTTTTTTTTATACGAATTATCTAATTCACTTCATTTCAAATGAATACTGCTGATAAAATCTGAAAGCACAGTCTATATCAGTTTTAGTTGAATTATATGAATATTGAGATATTTAATAATTTTAGCAATCTTTTTCCAGTTGATTTGTTCACATAATTATACACTACCATTTTTATAATTTGCTACATGCATAGAGTCTATTTTAGCAGGTCTTGGTCTCCAAATGTAATTTGATCTTGTTTATAGACAATTACAATATCTGAGTCCTACGGAAATACCTCAAGAGGAAACTTTAAAATAATTATTAAACAATGCATTTATGGTTTATGCTAGACAGATAGCTCAGTAGGTAAACTTGCAAGTGTAAGGACCACATTCTGATTCCCAGATAACACACTAAAAACTTCTGAACTTAGCAGCACATGTTAGCAACCCCAGCAGTGGACAATCGGATCTATGGGCCTTGTGGGTCAGCCAGCCTATTTAACAAGTGCCAGGGCAGGGAGGTACCCTGTCTCCAAACACAGTCGCCAGTATCTGAGGAACTGCATTCATACTTGTTCACGGGCCACCACAAGCCTGAAGGAAAGCACACACAACATAAACTATAGTAAACTGGATTCTTCACTTGAGAACTAGGTGGCAAACAGTTTATTGTGCTCATTATGAATGATACTTGTTGACTTTTCCGTCAAATGTAAACAATTTGCAATGAAAGACACAAAAGAAAGCTTTCTGTAAATTGAGAAGTTTATATATTTGTAAAGTCTTTGCTTTCTGTTATTCTAGGATGACTGAGTCTTTTTCTGTTGTAAGAAAATTAGCATCTGCTCTTTTGTATTTTATAAACATGTGACATCAACAGAAAAAACCTAAGCCCTGCCACTGTCAAAGTACTGAGTCCTACCAGCAAGCACTGCCCCCTTTCTCAATCAAAACATTTTACACAGGTCAAATTTTACCAAAGACCCCAAGAGTACCCCAGAAGATGAAAGAATTGACCCAGTGAAATGGGAGCGTAGTCCACATATTGTTAGATGGAGGCCTATTAGTCCAATGTCCTGAACCTTCTTAGATCTTAAAGACTTTTAACCAATTAAAACCTTATAATTTACAAAAATTTCCTTTTCTATTAGAAAGAAAGATAACCAAGTATTTTAAAGTTATGACTAGGGAAGAGGTCCATGCACACAGCCTAATCATAGAAGAAGGCAATCCTAACAGTAGCACTCATAATAAACAGTCAAAACTCAAGAGTGAAAAACCCCAGGCAAAGAGACAGACAGCATTAAGGGTACTCTTGCCACAATTAATGGTGTATTTTATCAAATAAGCATTCTATATGTAGAATATATGTAAGAAAATGTACAACTTTATTGAGATGTCACAGACATGATTTTGTTTTGTTTTGTTTGTTTTGAGGATGGTTCCGATTTCTTCAGCAGACAGCAATAATCTTTCTCCTCTGGTCCTAATTTCTAAATCAAAGTTCTTCATTTTCATCTGACATATAGTTTGCTCAGCACAATTCTTCACATTGTACTTAAAGAAGGACTAGTCTCACTCCTGCAGCTGCTAGTTAAACTAAGACAATGAATTTGTCAGTATTTAGTTAAACACCAAGTAAATTCTGAGGTCAAAAGTTGCTGATGCTTGGAATAGCAAAATACTGATTTATGTCAAATATCTAAGCTTGCAATTGTCTGGGATTATTTATAAATCAATACTACACAAAATGAATTAGAAAGCACTTGAGAATTCTCATTTATGAAATGGCACTTTAGAATCAGGCAGCCTTTGCACTGTCCTCTAGAATTTTAGCTGTCAGAGTTTCACAAAAGTGTTTCTATATTTTTATTCCCAATAACTAATCAGAATAGTGCTCATAATGATACTTAGAATAAAGAAAGGAAGTACTTTGAGAGCTACAATAATATTAAAATGACTTAACAGACTCATGAGGAGATGGCAGTGAAGTTACAATCAGAATATTAAACATAAGGCATACAAAAGGCTTTATATCAAGAAGCAAATATTTTAACACACTGCATTTGCCTGCATCAGAATGATACTAAGATTGTTTAATGTATTTCAATATTCATAATTAGCAAACATTTTTATTCAGGTTGTCAGTCATCATATATGGAACTCAAAAGTTCAGATGGTGTCATCAGAAATGATGCTAGGACTTTTGTTTTGCTGTTAATTTCTAATGCTCCACTACAGGCAAACATTCCATACAGTACAACTCAGCAAACAGTCCCCAAATAAAGACAAAAATCTACCGAAAGAAACTGAGATCTTCCACCTCTTTGATAATATTGGCAAAAAAAAAAAAAATGATTTGACAAACCCAGGTGTTTCTGACCCAATCTGCTGCATAATCACAACCTTATGTAAATACTGCTCTTGATACAAATTTCATTATCTAAAACTTACAACAGAATAAATAAGTTTTCAGTTATATAGAGTACATGAGGATAAAAATCTCACCAACATCAATATCTTCCTCTTTGCATTATTCTCTACAGCACCCCCGGCATTCTTGAAATACACATATATGCACAGTAAGTTGACACTGGCAATCTGTGTCATACTCCCATACTTATACAAAACATTTAAACCCAAAAGCATCACAGGAATCAACCTAAGATATGTGAAAATGTCATTTTGCCGAAGTTGTATTTCCAATCTCATTTTTTGTTCTTTATATAACATAACTCTCGGGAAGCAAATACACTCCGTACAGAAAATTGAAAATGCTTATCAGTTTAACCAAAGCACAACTTTGATTCATAAAGCCAAAGATACAATTCTTTTCATTATAAAGCAGAGTGAATTGAGCCTTAACATCACAGAGAAGTCGACTTTATCCTTGGGGGTGCTGGAATCTAAAAAACTGCATGACAGAGTCAGTCTACAGATGCATCAAGCTCTAGATCATTGCACTGAACTTGCTTGTTGTATCTTCTTAACCTACCCACATCTTATTTTGCTTTTTGTTCCTTTATTTTCAACAAAGAAGCCTCAATTGATCTAGAAGGATGCTGTAATTTTGTCTCCTTAGGAATCGAAGTAGTAGTTTATAATTAAAATACTTACATTATATGCAATAAAATAAAAATTGCAGGCTATCAGATTTTTGGAGTCCTTATGTTGCATAATCTCACAAAAAATACTATTTCTGGGGCCCAACATAAATCTTTCTAGAAAAAAAAGAGTTCAATAGCATCTTCTATTTATTTAACAAAATTAATGTATTTATATTAATTATAGATGACATTTAAATACTTTCTTAATATATGATACATTTCTATACTTCTTCCTAGGACTTTGAAGAATATGAAATAGGTTTAATGTTATGAATATCTTTGAAGTGTATAGGCACATACATACATACACATCCATATATTACACATATATGCTTATTGCATATATACAACACGCTCCACACATACACATACACACACACACACACACGCTCACGCACCACATGCACACATACACATTATTAAGGTGAGACTGAAGGAAACAAAATCAACTCTGTCAAGTTTCTCTCCATTCCATTAGGTCACATGATAACTCTTCAGCCCAGGTAAGTGTTAAATACTGAAGCAAAACAGACAGGGAAAGAATGCTAGCTCTGTATTTACTCATTGGTTTATGAATCAAATATTCAAAACCTACTAGATATGTGGCAATGTCTTGGCTAAATTCAGCACACGACTTGTTTAGCATACATGGTTTGATACACAGAGTGTTTCAATTTTCCTAGGTAGTTAATGAGGCTTTCTAAAGAAGCATCTTGTAGAAGGCTAAAACATAAACTTGCTCCCTGAGGCTTCAGAACTGGATCACTTCACATTCATAATTTGAAAGAGCATTTTGACACTGTGAGTTTTTTGATACATCAAAGGATGGATAATTTTTCTTTAATCTTTTTTCGATGTAATTTTTCCTTTGAGCTTACATGCCTAAATACAAATTTATTGTCCTTTCTGGGTATGCTAAACTGTAATATAGATATAATGAAGATTTCTACCTTACTGTCAAGTACAGAGTTAAGGTCTTCAACTTTGTTACTGCCGACAATTTGAGGCAAGTAATTTTTAAAAGGGAGCTGGCTTATCTGCAAAAGGAAATTAACATATACAGACTGTTTTCACTAGGTGCATTTAGAAATTCACCTTGTGTTGTATTTTTTTTTTAAAAAAAAAGGTTGCTAGCTATTACTTCCAAAAAACTGTCAATAAAGTGGATTGGTTCTGGTATTATTAAAGGACTGTTCTTTTCATGTACACTTAATTTTAATTGGCACAGAAGCAGATGACCCTCCTTTATTAGGCATCACGTGATCTGATACATATTCATGTCCAGCTCCTGATGTTTCCTTAGGGTCTTTGGAATCCTTCCAGCTCCTTTTCATTCTAGTGATTACTGGAATGCATGGTAATCACCTTCTTACATAGTAACAATAAAGCAAACTACTCTTCTCTCTCTAACTGCAGCATGGTACCCAGTAACCAACCTCCTTATGCCTCTCTCCCTGTTGATTGCCAAACACCACCTTTCTACACTTCTATGAGTTAAATTTTGGAGATTCCACCATTGATACCTGCTTCTCTGCTGTTGACTCATTTCATATAAAATAATGATCTCCATTTCATTAATCCTGTCATACATGAAAAAGGATTTCATCTCTTTGGCTGAATACTATTTCTGTTGTTTATTTACCTTATTGTCTTTATAATTTGTCACTTGATGGATACTCAGGATGTTTCCATTGGCAGTTGTAAATGATGCTGCAACAAATAGAAGAATGCATATGCCTCTGTGGTACATGCACTTCCTGTCCTTTGTTTATATGCCAAGTATCAAGAGTACTAAATCATATGATTCTTTTTTTAAGTTTTAAAGAAACTTCTAGACATTTTTCCAAAATATTTGTACTATTGGTGGCCTCAATGGTGTGTGGAGTCCTTCTGTCTGTGAGTTGCTTTTAATGGTTAATGAATAAAGCTGTTTTGGCCAGTGGCTTAGTATAAAATAACAAAGCAGGAATTCCAAGCAAATAGAGGAGGAAAGAATGCAGAGTCAGTGAGAAGCAATAAAGCCACTACAGGAGACAGATGCCTTTGCCACAGCCTGCCAAAATTTTGCCGGTAGGTCACAACCTCATGGTGATACACAGATTAACAGAGATGGGTTAATCTAAGATGAAAGAGATAGGTAGAAATATGTATAAACTAATAGGCCAAGCAGTGTTTTAATTAGTGCAGTCTCTGTTTGGTTATTTCAAGTCTGAATGGCTTGGAACCAACAAGGGGCCTCTGCCAAAAAATTGACATGCCAGTGTGGGGCAAGATTCCCATGTAAAGTCTAAGGAAGCTTTAAAAAAATAAATAAAAGGCTAGGCTGCTAGGCCCTCAAAAACAGAGCCAAGCACAGTTTCTTGGTAACAGCATAATTTATATTTCTACTAAATATACATGAAGGTTCATTTCTCCTTAATTCCCATTAGCTTTACTGGGGCATGGAGGGTCAGAGGACCGTTCTCAACACTGCTAGTCTATGCTACACTGCATGAAGTTAGCAAAATGCTGTGCGCAAATTCATTACTAAAGTAATCTTCAAATGTCCCTGATTTGCTCTATAACCTTTTGCTTAAATATATAGATCTCTCTGTTTTATTTGTGGTGGTGTGCTCTTTGACAAAGGTCATATTAGAAAAACATGAATTAATCAATGAATATGTGCTTATATACTTTTGAGGGCATGCCAAAGCACACAATAGAAAATGCCCTCCTAAAGCAGAGGGAGAACACACTGCTGGACTATCAGACATGGTATTGTCAGTAGGTCTTACTCCGAATTTTACAAACTACCACAGTTCTGGTGTGTCTTGCTTCTAAATAACAACAAAAATCCTGTTAAGTGTGCTAGCCAAATAGAAATATGTCAGAAATAACTGAAGTAATTTCTTTAAAACATCCACAGGGATAAAGAGTTAGAAGAGTTAATACATTCAATGCATCATTACTTCTCAACCTCCTTCAACAAAAGGGAAATCAGTTATTGGTGTATGTAGTATTTCAGTGCAGAATAATAAATAAATGTACATTATACATATAATTCTAAACCCAATTGAATAAAATAATTTTGTTTCTAGAGCAGAAACAGAGGAATCCATCAATCAGCCGAGCCACACTGTGTTTTATACAACACGTGTGAGGAATAAGCGAGAGTTCTTGTGTGAGCTGCATGCTGTGGCAGAACTTTCTGGGAACCACTGACACCTGTTGGTCACAGATTGTAATGCATTCTGTTTTTATGAATATAGGCTTGCATTGAGTTAACCCTATTACTAAAATGATTATTTATTTTAGTGCACATGTGCTGTATTTCACTTGCAAACAGCTATTTCAAAGACTGTTAGGATTTCGAAATGGAGTCAAACCTTGGTGGCCAAAAGGCAAGTGATAGAAAGAAAGACATTTCTTAAGAGGCCGCTCTGTTTACTGAGAATTCCACAGAGCTAATCCTGTTAACAAGCACAATGAGCATGCCTTTTCACAGAAGAAAACTGTTGCCAAGCTGACAACTGTAGGAAGGAGCATGAGGAACGAATTAATAAGAAGAGTGGGACTCCTGTGGACAAGAGCAAGGGTTCAAACAGACTGGATCCCCAAAATCCAGAATATGCAGAGGAAACAGGTCCCAGTATCATAGTCAATGGCTTTTCTGGATTTTGGGGATCCAGTCTGTTTGGATACTTACCTTCCTGGACCTGGAGGGAGGGGGGAGGAACTTGGGCTTCCCACAGGGCAGGAAACCCTGACTGCCCTAAGGGACGAAGAGGGAGGGGGAGAGGGAGTGGAGGGAGTGGGAGAGTGTTGGGAGGAGGGGCTGAAACGGAAACTTTTATAATTTAATAAAATTTACTTTAAAAAAAATTAAAAAAAAGAACAAGGGTTCACAGGATCTACATATTCTCAAAAGAGATGGCTCATATACAAATGCTAAATTAATTAATAGTCTTTAATTATTAATTACAAGATGGAAAAGATGCCCAGATGTGTGGTGCTTTCTAAGGAAAGAACAATAAAATGCTGAATTCCAAATGTGTCTTCAATGTCAAGTTTGAGGAATCCAGATATGAAATTACATCAATCATTTAAACAAAGCGTTTTTACAACTATACAATAATTTATTCAATATGAATTTTTAAATTTACTGAAAAATTTAAATCATGTGTATTTATGATGTACAAAATATGATCCAAGATAAGACTCTAATCTATAGAGAAGAGGGTGCCTGAACTGGCCTTGCCCTGTAGTCAGACTGACGGATATCTTAAATATCACCATAGAACTTCATACAGCAACTAATAGAAACAGAGGCAGAGACCAGCATCGGAGCACTAGGTTCTCCGATGAACCCAGTTTCAGTTGAAGATGGGGAGGAATGAGAAATCAAGACCATGATGGGTACAGCCACTGAAATAATCTACCTGAACTAATGGGAGCTCACCAACTCCAGCCAGACAGGGAAGGAACAAGCATAGGACCAAACTAGTCCCTCTGAACTTCGTTGATAGTTGCATGGCCAGCGCAGACTGAGGGGTAGTGGCACCAGGATTTATCTCTACTGCTTGTACTGACTTTTTGGAAAGTAAATATTACTTTTTGGAAAGTAAATGCTATTCTTTTAGCAATTTTCATTGCAACAATATATTGTTTTTAACATGCATTGTCATGCTTCACAATAATTCAACAAAAATATCCTTTCTATCTACCTGAAACATTGTCCTACTGGCCAGATTTCCCATTCCTTTCTCTTGCCCTTAAGAGTCTTGTAAGGCTTTCATCATCACCCTCTCTATGAGCACAACTCTTCTAGATTGGACATATGAATGAAAAAATAAAATATTCATGTTTCTATCACTGTATTATTTTCTTTAAAATAATGTTTTATGGGGCCTTCCATGCTGTGGAAAAGGACATGATTTTCTTCTCCTTAGTTATCAAAGGGTATCCCTTTTCTTTATTCATTGATCTACTAGATGTTAGTTCATTCCCAAACATTGGCCTGTGTGTGTAGTGCTACAGTGGACATGTGAGTGCCAACACATGAATCTTCAACATACTAATTTCATTTCCTTTGAAATTTTTCAAGAATTAGAATTGAGAGTCAAAGTAATATACAGATATAACACAATGTTATCTAATTTTCAATAATTTTTTTACAAAAATAATATAATGCAATTTTAAATGTTGAGTGAAATTATCAAAGACATTGGAAACAGTCAAAACAAAGCTGGGAATGTCTATTTCATTATTACTCCCAAAATATTTTTAAAAGGTATTGTTACATAGAATTCAAAGTATTGGTTTAAAATAAATCAGGCATATCAAATAATGAAAAACTACTAGAGAATTCAGAAACAAATTCTTACATTTACAAAAAGCTAGTTTTGGGGGACCTCTCCTTGGGTCTGGGAACCCCTCCAGAATCAAGTATCTTGCAAACCCTAAAATGGCTCCCTTAGTTGAGATATAAACTTCCCTGCTCCCATAACCATGCTTTCTCCCTACCCCCTCCCATTCCCCCAAGCCATCCCCAATCCTCCCCCTCTTCCCTCTCCCTAACCATCTCCCCTTACTTCCACCCCACACCCCCCGTGCACCCAAGTTTGCCTGGCAATCTTGTCTACTTCTAATATCTAGGAGGATAACTATATGATTTTCTTCATGTTCACCTTCTTATTTAGCTTCTCTGGGATCACAAATTATAGACTCAAAGACCTTTAACTATGGTTAGAATCCACTTATGAGTGAGTACATACCATATTCCTCTTTTTGGGTCTGGCTTACCTCACTCAGTAAAGCGTTTTCTA
Source organism: Myodes glareolus (assembly GCF_982192425.1). Lineage (NCBI taxonomy): Eukaryota > Metazoa > Chordata > Mammalia > Rodentia > Cricetidae > Myodes > Myodes glareolus. The sequence continues at coordinate 9,940,667 of NC_142050.1, forward strand.
TTTCCATCCATTTGCATGCAAAATTCAAGATGTCGTTGTTTTTTACCGCTGAGTAAAACTCTAATGTGTATATGTTCCACACCTTCTTTAACCATTCTTCTATTGAGGGGCACCTAGGTTGTTTCCATGATCTGGCTATTACAAATAGTGCAGCTATGAACATAGTTGAACAAATACTTTTGTAGTATGATAGGGCAACTCTTGGGTATATTCCCAAGAGTGGAACTGCTGGGTCCTGAGGGAGGTTGACTCCCAGTTTTCTGAGAAACCGCCACACTGATTTCCACAGTGGCTGCACAAGTTTGCATTCCCACCAACAATGGATGAGTGTTCCCCTCACTCCACATCCTCTCCAGCAGAGGCTATCATTGGTGTTTTTGAGTTTAGCTATTCTGACAGGTGTAAGATGGTATCTCAAAGTGGTTTTGATTTGCATTTCCCTGATCGCTAAGGACGTTGAGCATGACCTTAAATGTCTTCTGGCCATTCGAAGTTCATCTGTTGTGAATTCTCTGTTCAGTTCAGTACCCCATTTTTTAATTGGGTTAATTAGAGTTTTAGTGTCTAGTTTCTTAAGTTCTTTGTATATTTTCGAGATCAGACCTTTGTCTGATGAGGGGTTGGTGAAGATCTTTTCCCATTCCGAAGATAGCCTTTTTGTCTTACTGATAGTGTCCTTTGCTTGACAGAAGCTTCTCAGTTTCAGGAGGTCCCATTTATTCATTGTTTCTCTTATTGTCTGTGTTACTGGGGTTCTACTTAGGAAGTGGTCTCCTGTGCCTATATCTTGTAGACTACTTCCCACTTTCTCTACTATCATGTTCAAAGTGGACAGATTAATGTTGATGTCTTTAATCCATTTGGACTTGAGTTTTGTGCATGGTGATAGATATGGATCTACTTTCATTCTTCTACAGGTTGACATCCTGGACAGCAGAGGAGAGGGTGCCTGAACTGGCCTTGGCGCATAACCATACTGATGAATATTTTGCATGTCACCACAGAACCTTCATCTGGCGATGGATGGAGATAGAGACAGAGACACATATTGAAACACTGGACTTAACTCCCTAGGTCCAAATGAGAAGCAGAGGAGGGAGATCGTGAGCAAGGAAAGCAGAACCAGAGGGAACCTTCATCCTACGATGGATCAGATAGAGACGGAGACCCACATTGGAGCACTGGACTGAGTCCCCAAGGTCCAAATGAAGAGCAGAAGGAAGGAGAACATGAAAAAGGAAGTCAGGACCGCGAAGGATGCGGTCACCCACTGATACAAGGGGACTGATAGAATGAGAGCTCACCAAGGCCAACTGGACTGGGACTGAACGAGCATGTGATCAAACCGGATTCTCTGAATGTGGCTGACATGGGGGCTGACTGAGAAGTCATTGACAATGACACTGTGTCTGGTTTCGTCTGCACGGACTGGCTTTTTGGGATCCTGTCTGTTTGGATGCTCACCTTCCTGGACCTGGAGGGAGGGTGGAGGAACTTGTATTTGCCACAGGGCAGGAAACCCTGACTGCTCTTGGGAATGGTGAGGGAGGAGGAGAGAGAGTGGGGGGAGCGGAAGGGTATTGGGAGGAGGGGAGGAAGTGGAAATTCTTTAAATAAATAAATAAGGAAAAAAAAAACCCAAAAAGCTAGTTTTTGAAAAAGGAACCAAGATCATGAAAGAGAAAAAAACAATATATTCGAAAAAGTGTAGGGAAAAATAGATTTGTATACGTAAGGGAATAATGTTGGATCTTAATTTTATATTATATAAGAAAGTAAATAAAAATTTACTATAAAATGATTTTAAAAAGTCTTAAGATTTTAAAAAATAATATCTACAAGTGATCATAGAAGGAATGTGTCTAATATTGATCTGGATATTGAGTTTATTTTATTATGACCACAAAAACTCAGTTAACAAATATACACATAGATACATAGGATTTCTATGAAATGAGACAGACAGCAAAGGAAACAACAAAATGAACAGATAAGCTCCAAAGCAAGTAGACGTTTGCAAACCATGTACCAAATAGTAGCTATTATCCAAAATATGTTTAAATATTTAAGAGTGTGAAAGCAAGTGACTTGAGTTAAAAATGTCAAAATGATCAAATAGTCCCTTTCCAAAATAAAACACACCAATAGTCAATAAGCAAATATAAAAGGGCTGAATACCAATGTTTGTGAAAGTAATGAAAATTAGAACTACGGTGAAATGTCGTTTCATACCTGCTAGCATGCTTCTAACTGAAAACACACACACACACACACACACACACACACACACAAACACACACACCAGCAAGTACTGGCAAAAATGTAAAGAAGACAAAGCCATGTACCCTTTTGGTGGGTGGTGACATTAGTCACTGTGCTATGGTGTATAAAAGATTCTCAAAAATTTAAAGACAGAACTGCTATAAGAGCTGATGTGTATTTTATACAGTTATACTGTTTCACACAAGTGTTCTACAGGTATGATTCCTGACATTAAATAAAATATTAACCTAACTATTGCTCATTTCACATGATGATGCAGCTTCTACTGAACCCTTTCCTACATTTTCCCAAACTATGAAATAGTAGAACAGTAAATAGAAAAGTGGAAATGAAATAGGAAAGATTAAAGTAGGTAGCAGATGGGCAGTCAGAGTAAAATAAGGAATATGGGGGACAGGATAGCTAAGACTGAAAACCTTTTTGAAAACACATTGCAGTTGAAGCTTTCTAAGAAATTTACATATATAATGAGTTTAAATACAGTGGCTGTATAATAAGTATTATAGATTTACTATAATTAAATATGAGACCCCTAACTAGATACCACACACTGCCAAAAAAAAAACCACCCTAATACCAAAAAATGCTTATCTTTCTTTGAGTTATTTTCTAATAGGGATCCCCCAAATGCCAAACATTACAGGTTATCACTATTTTCAATCTGTTCCAAACCTGGAAGCTTTATCTTTATTGGGTAGCTTTCATGGTGCTGGAAGTTTCTATTAATGCAACAATAAGAGTAAAGCAATCATCAGTCTTACCCAGGCTTAAACCCTATGAGCTATAAAAATGACTTGCCAGACAAGACATGCATACCATTGTAGTAGTGGCATAAATGTTATGGGTTAACCACTCCCTTTCCTACTGAATTTAAGGTCCATTTCACTAGACAGAGCCCACTCCTGGCATTGTTCACAAGGTCAAGAACCTGTGACCAGATAGAACTAGGACCTAAAGGAATATTTACTACTATTATAATCTAAGATGAACATAACTCTAAAAGGATTCTAAAATGACTTATCACTGTACTCATAGATCAGTACATCCTTCAACCTTCATCAGAGAAGCTTATTATTGCAGTTGATGGTAATTAACAGAGACCCATAACATGTCAAGAGTAAGAAATTTAAGAGTTTCTAGCCCTAAATACAATATCTATATGACAGTATTAGGGATTTTCACAGAAGAGGGACAGAAATATTGTAAGCACCAGAGGTGGTAATTAACTTCAAGGAAACTGTTTTATAAACATAAGACAGATACATATTTGAGATCTCAGTTACTGTGACAGTATACATGATTTATGCAAACTCAAGCCAAACAAAATCCTAGCATGGTAGGGCACAGGCATCTAGGAGTGCACACATAGTCCAATCCTTAGCTGAGGAATTCTTAGCATTTTATAGGTAATTAGAGAGGGAAGAATCAAGTTCTCTAATTTTGTGATACACTATACTTCAGTGTAGACCACACAACCAAGAGTATTTGGCTAGCACATACTGGGTTTAAGAGAAATAGAAGAAGGGACAGATAAAACACAGTAGGTTGGAAAGTGACAGCAAATTTTGGAGGAGTTGGAGGCTGGGGAACAATATGATAAAAATACAGTGTATGAAACTCTCAATGAATCAATCAAAATAGTATTAAAACAATAAGAAGTAGCTGGAAGAATTGTATAAGCATGAACCTTGTGATTTACCGCACTATTATTGAAGGCTACTGAAAGTAGGAAATAAAGAGATTCAAAACTGAACCATTCTGAAAATGTCAGAGTGAAGAAAGCCAAGGAAAGATCAAGACACATAACTCCTAACTCCTACTTCTTCACTTACATCAGGTAACTTTATAGTTACCTGTTTCAGGTTGTTAAAAACTGCTCTCTCTTTTATGTTCAAATATCAAGAGCATTACACAGAAGAAAGTTACTATAAAGAGCAGTTAGATTGACTTTCAACCTTAATATTCTGCTCTTCAAATCAAATCTTAATGGTAGCTTCATATTCTAAAAAAATATAATGTTGAGTTCTGTTGTGCTTTTAATAAATCTAAGCACTCCTGTAAATGGATTGCATTTTATTTTCATGTTGATAGGCAAAGGATTTTTAAATATAACAATTTATTGGTTCTTTGAGAATTTCAACATTCATATAAAATATATTAAGCATATTTACCCCCATTCCTACTCCTAACCTTTCACAACTGTGTCTTCTATTCCCCTACCCCTCCCTACTTCACATTTTTTATATTTAAAAGCTCACAAGTTCAATTTGTGCTGCTCATATACTTGAGTCTATGAGGTCATCCATTTGAGCTTAGTCTGCTTTCAAGGACCCACAGCATTAAAAAATAACTGTCTCTTCCGTTCACAGAAACCATCAACTGTGAATGGTTCCTCATCCAAGGGTGAAGTTTTGAGCCTCACTCTAAGCCCCCAAAGTTAGAATGTTGATTTCGTGCAGATCTAATAAGGGCAATCAATCACAGCTGCCATGGGTTCATGGCTACAGCAACCCTGTCATATCCAAAAGACACTGTTTCATCCTGATCCGCCATGACCTCTGTCTCTTGCAATCATTCTTTCCCCTCTTCCATGATGTTTCCTAAGCCTTGTAGGGAGGGAATATAACATAGATTTTTAATTTATGATTGAACACTACACAGGCAATTATTCTCTGCATTTTTGCAAGTTTTGTGTTTCTAAATTAAACACTGTCTGCAGAACAAACTTAAGTGAAGAGGTCTGAGAGTTGTACTAATTTATGAGTATAGAGATACAAAATTAGAGGTCAGTTTTTTTCTTTGTCAATTTAGCAACATAATATCAACAGGCTTACTCCTGGGTCCCATAAGCTCCACAACTTTGTATGTCTACAGATCAGGTCTTGAATCTGGTCATAAAGTAGTTGATCACCCACCTAACATTCCATTGCACTCATTAGTGTATCTTGATAGACTGGTCACTATTGTAGATTGTAGAGTTCACAGGTAAATGTAACTGTTAATGAATTTCCTTCCCCAGGAACCAGCATAGCAAGGCACTGGGAAAAAGCATCTTGGTCAACATTCAGTTTGCTTCTCCATGTCCTATAGCCAAAATGTGTCATGTCTTCAGCAACAAAATATCACCATCAATTATTGTGGGCAACCAAGAAAAATGTCAGTAACATGTACTGTTTAGGAGGCCTATGACTCATCCTGACAAGCTCTAGAGAGGAGCTATTTCACACAAGACACTGTACTTTTTGTTTGGTAACCTATGGTTTCTGGGGTGAGCATTGTCCCCTGTGATGTAATTACAGTTAAACGTCTATATGTATGTATGTATGTATGTGTGTGTAAACTTTTAAATATTTATCTCTATATTTATGAAGCTTGTAAAATATTGGGGTTCCATATGTCTTTTTCAAATGTCCTTAATGTTAATTAATTTTCCCTTCATATTTTCTGTTTTACTTATTCTAAGAGCCCGTTCATTCATTCCTGGCTGCTCAGACCCAAAATAATCACTCAGAATCTGTATTAATTAATTTACTGCTTCATCTGTTAGCTCTAACTTCTTATTGGCTAGCTCGTACATCGTAATTTAACCCATTTCCATTAATCTGTGTATAGCCATGTGACTGTGACTTACTGGCAAATTTCTACCCTATGTTTGTCTCCTGCAAGGCTACATGGCTTCTCCCTCACTCTGCGTTCTTTCTTTCAGCATCCAGTTTACTGCCTACCTCTGTTCTGCCCTGCTTTGGTCCAAAGCAGTTTCTTTATTAGTCAATGGTAATCACAACATACAGAGGGGAATCCCACATCCTTTACTTACCTGCCCCTTTATTCCACTTAAACCATTGTTTTCATTTTTTTAAAATTTCTTTATATATACAGACTGTCATTTTGGAAGCTATTTATAGTGTCTTATTTGTTCCTTTCAACAAGTATTCCAACAGTTAGTATCAAATATTAATATGCTCCTGTCTCCAAATAGGTAATAATCTAGTGAAATATAAAGAAAAAAGAGCAAATCATATTGAACAAGTAGGTTAAGCAAGCATAATAAACATATATGAAAACCATCAAAATCAGTCCTATGATGGATAGGAAAATCATATGTTTCTTGGTAGAATGAGTTGACCTTTGGGAGTTTTAATGGTGGTTTAAAAGATGATTAGGAATACAAAAATAAATCAATGAAGTAGATAGAAGAGTTTCATGAACAAAGAAAAGAATAAAGATATAAAGTTAAGTGTAAGAGAGAATTTTTTTAAAAAAACATAGACACAAATGTATATGAGACTAATAACAATATTTGATTCTTTAATTTCTATATTCAAAATTCTAGAAATAAGAATATGGAAGACATAAACTTTAAAAGTAGAATTGCTTAAGAACCTAAAATGAAACAAAATCACAGATATTTAAATAAATAGTAGAAGAAACTTTTTAAAAAAATATTCAAATCTATACACTTCACGAGTTAAACAAACCTGAAATAAAATGATTCACATAAAGTCAAGTAGAGCCAAAATTAAACTTTGACAATAATAAAAACACATAGTAAAAATTGCTACCACAAATATAAATCACTAGCATTAAAGATAAAATACTGAATACAGAGCCAGGCAGTGGTGATTCACACCTTTAAACCCAGCACTTGAGTGACAGAGGCAGGCAGATATCTATGAGTTCAAGGCCAGCATGGTCTACAAGAGCTAGTTCCAGGACAGGATCCAACACTACAGAGAAACCCTGTCTGAACCTCCCCCACCCCCCCAAAAATACTGTATTCAGAATTCAATAGCAAAAATAATTTGCATCGTACCAGTAATTGAGATTCCAGGGACTTATATAAGTTATGAAACTAAGTGCTGAGTTAGTTGTAATGATAAAATCTAACTTAAATATGTAAACATTAGATAACAGTTAAAAGCAACAAAACCATTTTTCTACTTTGTAGGCTTTAATTGTTGCAGCATCTGTTGTATTGTACATTTTGTTTAAACACAAATGCTCAGCAGAAAAATAAAAGGAACCTTCAGCACTCCTAACTGAAAACTTTGAAATACAGATACTTGAACATGGGAGGGGAATTAATCAATTTCATGGCCCCATAGTAAACAAAATTGAAGCAATGGGGAAGTTTTGAGGAGCCTACTCTATGTATGTAAGTCCCTGCTAATTATTCACAGCTACCTTGTACTCAACATTTCACTCAACATTTCAACATTGAGAAGTAGAGACAGAAAACCTTTATGAGGACAAATGCTATACCCTCAATATGATTTAGAGAGTCCACATTTGCGCAGACAATCCCAATCACTGCAAAAAGCAACACCATTTCCTAGCAGAAAAACACCAGTGTATGTCAGAATACATTTGGGAAGGAATTTCTCTCAGGACCATGATAGTACAAATATGGACAGAATAAATAAATCTGTCAGTGCAAACAAATCACTCACAAAACCTGCTCTCAGGGGCCGTTTTCTTACTCTCGCTCAGACCTTTGGAAGCAGCAGGACCTGTCACCCATGGTCAGTGAGGAGAGGCTCTGTCAGATTAGCCAAGTAGTGACTGCACGCACATCCTCAGACAGGCGTCTCCACATGAGCAGTTCACCTAGGGTCTGCCGCCCAGGTCTCATCCTCCCTGCTCCTGACAACCTGCCCCTCAAGCCTCCCCAAGGGCACTATTTGTTGATAAAGTCCTGACAAATACCTGTCTCAGATATCATACAGCTGTTGAAAGCTCAATTAATTTCACTTAAAATAGAAATAATGTCTGGATTTCATTCAAAACCTGTTTGATGTGTGTGTCAACAAGGAATCTTTAAAGAGCCCCTAGGGTTTTCTGTAGCATTTCACTAGACCCTCCTCATGTGAGAAGCTCACCTAAAGAGTTGCCACACATGTATAAAAAAAAAAAAAAGCCCTGGTGATAAACTCCTAAATTGGTAACTCTTAGAAAAAAGCTTTTCCTCTTAATTTCCCCATACTCTATTTAATTTTTAATGCCTTCCAATGCTCTAATATATGTTTTGTCTTTCAGATAGCTCAGGTTGGTCTGAGACTCACTATGTAACTGGGACTGGCCTCAAACTCCTGATCCTCTCCCCTCTACCTTGCAAGAACTCAGAATACAGATTGCACTACCATGTTTATTTGTTTCAAAATGCATTCTATAGCCAAGATGGGAGCGTTCTTATTTACAGATCATATTAGTTGATTCCAGCCAAGGGAAAGCCATTTGTACACATTTGTCATTTTGGTGAAATAAATTCTATCTTCAATACCACAGACCCGTTTCAGGCAGTTTACTTTTATTTTACACTAAGGATGGATTAAAGCAGTTACAGCTCAAATGCCATCTCTCTAACAGGTGAACAGGTCCGGTATTTCTTACAGAAAAGTTAGCAAAAGTAAAGAAGAAAGTTTCTACTTCCTTCTCACCTCTTTGGCCACCCTTTTATGCCTTCAAACACAGCTCTGTCTAACATCTGAAACTTGCACTCTGAACCCCAAGATGTAAAGAAAAGAACATAGAAGAGTTTGATGGCATCAGATTCTTTTGCTAGCTGTCCTGAGAAGAGAGAAAAGGAAGCACAATTAATAAAACTACTTTATATGAAAGCACTATGATCCAGGTGACTTTGTGTGAACTCCTGTACCAACAAAGTGTAATAAGTCCTAACATTGCTGAGTGCTTGAGCTCCTGTTTCCCTTTCTGAGAAAGAAGAGAACACAAATACAAAATGATTGTATGTGTTTTGGTTAAGTTAAATTATCTAACTTGTTAAATATGTCTATGACAGCATGTGTTGAAAATTAATTTCATAATATTATGAAAACTTCTGTTTATTACGTGTTCAGCCAAAATCTTATATTCAAGAAAGACATATGTCATTTTTAACATTTGTTTCAACTGTCAGACTTACATTCAACCGTGAATCTTGTGCAGTAAGTAATTCTAGAATATACACACACTAGGTGAGATTTAGGTTCTACTTAATACCATTCTCCTTGCCCAGTTAAACTGGGAGCTTTAAACCACAAAACTCTTGACCTACAATCTGCCCTGCCTGGAAGCATTCTGGATAGTACGGAACTTGTAGGAGTGGCCAAGCAATGTCCAGTTTAGTTAGAGGCTCATGCATGAGAGGGAACCCATGCCCTACACTACCTCGCTGGCCAGGAATGAGAGACCTAAGGTAGAACCAAATATGACTGGGAAAAAGAGAGAGAAAATGAAATGAATCCATGAAATGGTTCTGAATGATTTTCTGCTATACTCATAGATCAGTGCCTTGTCCAGTGATCATCAGAGGGGCTTCCTCCCACATCAGATGGCAGCAGATGGAGAGACCCAAGGCCAGATATGCAGAAAGAGAGGGAGAGTCTCAATTGGAGGTTTCCATTTTGGTTTCCCCTCCCCCATGGAGAAAGGAAGAAAGATTATAGGAGTCAGAGGGGATTGAGGAATACAGGAGAAAATGACCCATTTAATAAACTAAGCAGGGTTCATCTGGGTTCACAGAGACTGAAAAAGTAAGCACAGAGCCTGCATGGGTCTACTCTGTATGTTCGCTATGGCTGGTGTATTAGTGTTTCTGCGAGAATCCTAACAGTGGGAGAGGGTGTGTCTCTGACTCTTTTGACTGCTCTTGAGACTCTTCTACTCCTATTAGGTTGTCTTGTTCAACTTTGATATGGAGGCTTTTGTCTTGTTTTGTTGTATACTATTTTGTCCTTTTTAGTTGTTGTGTCTTGGAGGCCTTCTCTTTTTTGAAGGGAAACAGAAGAGAGGGTAGATCTGGGTGTGAGGGGAGGTCTGGGGAAGTTTGGGAGAGGGAAAGAAGGAGAACTATAGTAGGGATGTAGCATATGAGAGAAGAATATATTTTCATCTTTTTTTAAAAGATAAAGTCTTATAGAAGTGGTCTAAACAAAGTTGAAATTTATTTATATTTCAAGTAAAGAAAGTCTGAAAGCAACTGCTTTAGCACACATGGTCGTGTGTGAAATTTCAGGAATGGTGCCTCTTTATACCTCAGTAATTTCTCATCTGTAGTGGTAGTCTTCCTTTTTCCCTAGATGTAACTCTGTGATTCATTAGTGCTATAAACATTGCTTCAACCAGCACCCCTGCACCTTGGTGGCCAAATGAAAGGGAAAAGAGGTGGCCTTCTGGAATTTATTCTTAAAACTGTTCTTATACATAATTTGTCAAAATCGAAGTGTAAGTCCAAACTTTGTGGCAAAGAGAACTTCGGCATACATTCTTTGGCTGTAAACATATAGTCAACTACTGAGTTCTTTGGGGAAAATGGAGGATCAGTGTGTGGGGACATCATAAAGGAGTACACTGGAGAAATGAACTAGTCTGTTAACTTGAGATCAGACCGAAAAAAGTCCATATTCTGGCTTCTTCCTAGAAGAAAACTTCACTCTTCTGATGACTGCACAAATACCTCAGTCTGAGCATTTGGAGTAATTTTTTATTCCATGCACTTATTGATAATATAAATATGATAAATTAGTATGACATACATTCAACAGGTGTCACAACACATCTCAGTGAGTGACAGTTATAAACTGTGGTGCTCTTCGAGTACTTAGAGAAGAGACTTTGAGAAGACCTGCAGACTTCTTTTTGTGACCTCAGACCATCTGTATGTCAGTAGGTCGGAATGCTATTGGTTTATCCTTTGATTAAAAGTTAAAATTATTACAGTTTCCTTTTACCTTACCCTAAGTTGTGTAGGTTCAGTCAGTTTAATGTCTGTGGAGCCAACTGAATAATCTAAGTGGTTTGAGAGGGTCACCAGCCTAGAGCACAAATGACTTATGTCATTCCTGTGATGAAATAATCAATGCCACTTAGTAGTTAGCTACACTGAAAGAAACAGAGTCCCCCTGGCTGCCTCTTCTTATTCTCAGACTATGCACACAATATATTGTCCCTCATAGGAGGAAGCATCAAGACACCAGGACTGATGCAGATATAACTGCTGGCTTGAAAAGGCCTAATCCATTGACACATTCCCACTGTTTCCTCGTGGATAATTTGGGGTGATCCTTGGGAGAAGAAATCAAGTGAAACCTTTGCCAATAGAGTGAATTTGGAGTCAGGAGAATGCATTTCCTGGTGGCCTGAAGTCTCCCTGGCTTCTCAACAAGTTAATATAAATGCTGGCCTTGGGAAAGGAAGGAATGTGCTAGATGGAAAGGAGATAAATCCCATACTGTACCTGACACCATCAGCATCCCAAAGTATGAGCTTCCTGAGTGACAGACGAACCTCACCTACTGAAAACAGCATACAGTATGGGAAGCCTGCTACTTTGGATAAGAGGTTCTATCATTTTTTTTCTTTCATGTTCACTTATTTAAGTAAATTTCACATGCCACTTAAAACAATACTGATCTAGGTAGATTTTCTACAGGAGACTAACAATAGGACATAAAATTCCGTGGTCCAGTGAAACAGAGCAACTCATCTTCGCTGAGGACCAATAATCTAAAAACCTTGTGTTGGGAAATTAAGTTGAGAGCTAACTGCCAAAGAGAGTCTAGGATCTACCCTGAAGGCAGAAATATTATTGATAAGGGATTCCAAAGAATGCTGTACAGTTCAACGGTTAGTCACAATAATGGGTGGAGGGTCCAATCACAAGTATGATTTGTTACAACTAACAAATGCAAATTAATATCAAGAACAGAAAATGAAAATTAGACACAGGCCTAGACACAGTACAGTTCTCAGTCTCAACCTCCTTCTTGCAGTGGAGTCATGGTTACCCCAAACTCTCACATCCACAATGCATGATAAGAGATGTGAAGTGTTGCTAATCAGGAAAGCTGACCCAGTCCTTAGTGCCCTGGGTCTTCTGTATGAATGTTCCATGTAGACAGTACTGGACACTCACTTAGCTGTCTGCCATTGACCCACCTGCCAGGGGTCAAGAAGTAAGTCTGGTCTGGCCCTCAATCATAAATGTCCCTCTTAGGACAAAAATATTTGGCATGGACCAAGCCTCCAAGTAAGGGAACATAATAATATCAGGCAGAATAATGTACGGGCTTAGATATTTTCTTATTTTCTTATTTCCAGGATCCAGACAAGGGTCTGATGCTTCCTTGGGATAGACAAAATTTGGACAAAGCTGACTTACTGAATTCATGCTTCGGCACCACAGGTAGAAATTCCATGAATTTGATATTGATTGAATTCTGCACGGTGGGTCTAAGTGAGAATGAACCTTTGCGAAACTACCTTGAGTACCTCCACTTTACCAGGAGTTGGAATTCAAGGAGCTTCCTAAGTGTATAGTTTGTTTCTTTTTACATGTCTTGAAAGCAAAGTTGTCTGTTTTTTTGCTTTGAAAACAGACTCAGAAACAGGCACTTGTAGAAAACTAGAAGCTCAATACTGCTGCCATTTAGCCCATTTTTCTTTTGCTATATTTTTAAAATATCAGCTTTAATATATTTTAGATACGTAAAATATTTATTTAAATAAAGTATAAATATAAAAGAAAATTTAAATCCATGAGGTCTTTTATTCAACTTTTGTTAGTCTTGTTCTGATCATTCTTTTAACCTAATTTTCTCTACCACTTTATTGGATATTCTTTACCCTTGAAAGATAAAAATGCTAATCTAAATCATAGGTTTCCCTAAGTAAGCTAGTATATTAAAAAAAAAACAATACTCTAGTCTGCCAAGGTTGAAGAAATGGCTCAATGGTTAAAAATACTTGCTGCTCTTTCAAGGATCAGGGTTGATTCTCAGCTCCCATGAGACACCTCATAACCTCAGTAATTCCTGTTGCAGGGTGCCTGGTGCACTCCTCTGGCCTCTTGCAAAGCAGAAACACACATGTTGCACAGAAATACAGGCAGAAAAAACACGCAGTCACAGAAAATAATCCTTTAATTAAAAGGAAAGCATACTTTCCAGATCCCAAAAGATAACCTTTACTGCATGGGGACAAGGGCCCACAGATGCCGTGGTGAGTAGATGATAGTCACTGCCTGAGTGTAGAGGGTGTAGTTTCCAGAGATGTAACTTAGATCCTCAAGTGTGGCAGCAGTTTCTTTTACCTGACAAAGAGTCTCACTGTTATGGACTGTTGTGTCTTAAATATTCTCACTGCCTTCTCCTCCAAGTTCCCAAATTTGTATCCAAGCTACTTCATTAGACCCAGTAATTTAATTTCATTACCTTTACAATCTCTGCGGTACACCAGGAGACGAGGAGACTGTCGAGCAGAGAGGAGACTGTAGGCTCTAGCTGATTTCCTTCGTAGACCAGAGGCAGGCAGCTACATGAGGATGTGTGAGCTGTGTCTCAGAGCACTGGGATGACAAAGGGATGGGATTACTATGTTATGGGTCAGGCAGAGATGAATTCAGCACAAGGCCATCTGCTTCTCAACCCTCTTCAAGTTCTCTGTGGCCACTAGAGTAGCCCTAGTGTCAGAAATTGTTTGTCAGCCTCCAGAGACCACTGGTTTTGCTCTTTCCACAGCAGACCCACGTTCCATAGTGTATAGATTATTTCAAAACTGCAGCAGCATCATGACCATAATAAATTTTTTTGTGTTAAATATATTTTTTAACTTTGTAAATGGTCTAAAAATGGAATCTATTGTAGATATTGCAAACAATAATACATCAGTGTAATAATATAACATAAAGCACAAAGAACAACCATGATCAGAGTCACAGCCTATTTTTCCGTTGCTTACTCCCTCGGAAAGGCACCCCACTTTGAATACTATTGTTCTAGAACTGAAATCTCGGTTTCAAAACCTCATCGCAGACAGTCATGTGCCCCTAAGCCCTTCCTCCCCTGCAGTACCACCCTCCCAGCTGAATCTTCTCTATTGAATGCATCCGAACAGCTGCAGCTCTCTGCAGAAGCTTTCCTAGCGTTTCTGAAAGACAGGCTGTTTCTTAAAACATTATAACATATTTTAAACATACACAAAGGGTCTTTAAATGCACACTGATTTCCTCACGCTGACCTAAATTCCTCCAAGTGCAGTGTGAGGCTTCTGTATGCTGATCTAATAGCGGGAAGAAATAACATCTGCTGCTATTCTATGCCTGTGATTTCTTCAAAGGCGTGAATGTCACTATTATGTGAAATGGCCACTTGTCTGATTTAAGGCATTTATTAATTGACTATTGGTGTCCCAGTGTGTTCTGTTGAGCAGAATGATGGAGTCATTAGGACTCAGATCTCCCAAAGACATGCAACTATTTAAAGAAATGAATGCTCTCTGATTGTTTTAGCGATTCCACAGGAAGCCTGTGAATGCAGCCCAAGAGCTCAGACAATTTAACAAAGCTGTGATGTTAGACAGACACATTGGCCAAGTCAACTCCACTCCAGTCACAGAGATGCAGACATACCACAGATTCCAGGTGATCGCAGGATTGGCAATGCGAGCTGCCGCTGTTTGATTCTGCCACATTGCTTAGATCATCCTTATAATTCACAGGATCACGAGTCTCCCTCGAAAGGCTCTGGGTTACAAAAATGACCCCCTGCCAGATTAGCAGGCTTTGCTCAGTCTCCTCTGCCTTTGAGACTGATCCAGAGCAAAACTGATGTCTTTCCATATGTCAATTCCTTTAGAGTGTGTCCTCCATGGGCTCAGCAAGGCTCTCTGGGATTAGGTTTAGCACATTTTGGAGCATATATAATGTTAAAATTGTTAGAAACATTGTGTGAAAGTAGGCAAAATTCAGAGATCTTAAACTTATGAAAAGGACTTTTACTACAGTGTTTGAGGAGTCTTGCCCCCCAAAAATATATTCTATTTTTTCTCTGGGTTTAAAAAAGTAAAAATTATAAACTTAACTGATGTCAGCAGCCCATATTCTCAAACAAAATTTGTCACAATCTGCACAATCGCACTGCATGATTTTTATTCCAATACAATAGAATTTTTTATGTTTAAAATATATGTAAATGACACTATCGGTATTGACCTATGCACACATATCTACCTGATGAAAGACAAATATTTAGAAGTTCAGCCAGGTGAAAGGTTCAGTTAGAAAACTTTATTCATGTTTAATATGATTAAAGTGGAAGTGAGAGTGGGTGCAGGAGGTAGGGAAAACTTAAAAAGAGGTGGGTTAGGGTAGAAGCCATGGTCCTAGAGAAAACACAAAGAAGTGATACATGGCAAATCTGGGAAATATGCACCAGGTCCTCAGCCCTTGCATGAAGCAAGACTTCGTGTCTGATGTGAAATCAGACCAAAGCAGCAGGCAGAACAGCTGTAGGAGGCAAAGCCACCCCAGGACTCAGATGAGTCTGACGAGGAGAAGAGTTAATAACCAGATAAAACCTGATTTTCTTTTCCACAGGGTGAGGAGTCTGGGAAAGAGACTGCTAATATTTCAAGTACTCATGTATATTAATTTGTGTCACCCACGAAGGAAGTCAAAATTTGACCATAGCAGTAATAAAATAGTGCAGCATCTCAAATAGAATGAATTTATCTATAGTTTACCTCACTTGACGTCTGATTTCAAGACAGGGACACTTAAACAGGAAGGACTGTATTTTCTAGTCAACAGGATGTGGTAGATTTTGGGTGTGAAAAAGGAACTATGTGATAGCAATTATTATTTGTTAATCAGAGCTAAGGCTTTAAAATCTATAATATGCTTCTTATTGTTATTACCATTATATCATTTGACTTACAATGTCATCACTGTGACTATAGGAAAACTTTTAATATTTTTTCTGGGGAGCCCTATGATTTCAGAAGTTTCAGTCCGTGACTGGCTGCCTCATTTTTGTTCTCTTTGGCCACAAAACATCATGCTGGGAACATGTGAAAGAACAAAGCTTCTTACCTGATGGCAGGCAGGAAAGGGAGAGAAAGTCTAGGAACCAGATAAAACCTTCTAAGTCATCCTCCAGGGACTAATTCCCGAGCTAGTTCCCACTTTCTAAACTTTCAACATACTCCACAAATAGAACTACATTAGTTTTATTCTCAAACAATAGAACTATTATATCTAAATATATGTAAATGACAATATCTGTATTGACCTATGCACACATATCTACCTGCTGAAAGACACATTTGGACTCTAAATTATATTTTTGCAGTTCAGGTTTGTTGATATAAGCAGGTCTGGTTTATTCATCGACTGCATGCTATTCATCAGATTTATTTATTCATTGTCCTTTCAATGGGAACTTACGTTGAATCTACATCTTCATACCACAGCAGTTCTCTTAAATGAGGCCATTCGGTCTCTTTCTCTGCACATTTCATAATTTCTCCAAAATAAACTAAAAAAAGTAGTGTTCATGTTAAACATTTAAACATTTTATGTGTTATGATACTATTCTCAAGGGAGGATGTATGAATTTGTTATCTATCACTGGTATTTTATGAGTTCATCTTTTTCTATATCTCAAACATAGTTCCAGTTTTAAACATTTGCAATTTGTGACCTTTAAATATTTGTCAGAGTGTTCCATGGGAGGTCGTGTTTGTTCTCCAATCCTGGCATAAAACAACTACAAAGAATCCAGGTTCGGCACATCCCAGTGCAGGAAGGCAGAAGGGCAATGCATCAAGTATCTGAGACCTACAGAGCATATGTAGGGCTTGCGGGTAGTGGGGGCCTTGCCTTTCTAGTTTTGACTGATTACTTTATTTCTGGGTTCATGTCTCTCTCATCTTCAGAGCTGGCACTGTGACATTTTCAAATTTCTAGATATGATCCTCTGTCTTCTTCCATTTATAAGAGCCCTTGGAATTACATACTTATTATCCAAATAATCCCAGATCATCTCCTTATCCAAAGGGCAGCTGAGTTCCACTTGTGTCCTTAATTCCTCCGTGCACTGTAACCTCACGTATGTGCAAATCCTGACCACAACTTTTAAGAGTGATTGCATTGCTTGTCATTAGGTTGAGTTTCATGTTGTCCTGCTTAAAATTGAGGCTATTTTTTAAATGTTTATTCACACTTTGGATTTTGCTTATAGAACTCCACATTTTTAGTATTGAGTTTTCCTTTTCTACAAAATTTAAGTAACTCCTTTGTATTTTTAGGATTCTAATTCATTGTGGATTGCATACCTTTTGAATAAAATCCTCAAGCCAGTGAATAAGTCCTTCCTTTAGCTATCTAGAAATGAGAAGCACCATTGACAGTAATGTTGGTGTGGAAGAACCATTAAATTTACCCCCTCTTGAGTTACATTTTGGTAGCTCGTGGAATCTTCTTATCTGGAAGCTGTCATCATTACTTTCAGTTGTTATATAAGTGTAGATCATTCTTGTATGATTCAGAAAGTTCTTGTTCTCTTTCCTCAATCCCAGTAGTTCTACATACATATCCTTTGATTCCCAGGGTAGACACTTACAGTATCTTCAGATAAAGAAAGGTTTTATTTCTTTCTCCGGTTCTCGCATGTTTTTACTCTTTATTGTGTGGCCTGGAATCTCAAGTGCATCACTGACTAAAATTGTCAATAACAGCATTTTATATTGTTGCTTTGACTTGCAGTAATTATTTCTAAAACTGTATTATTGAGAATATATCTTCCTAAGCTTCTAGTAAAAGACTTTAGGAAAGCTTACAAGGTTAAATATCCTCTTCCTAATCTAATTTAGTAAGAGTTTTGCTACAAGTAAATACTGAATTTTAGTAAATGATCAATCAGATTTCTATTATAAAATTATAATCAAAGACAAATGTAGATTAATTATTCTTTTCAGTGGTCAGCATAGTTTTATTTAAGCTCACATCTATTTTATTTTTAAGCACCAAATAATAAAAATCTATAGAATCATGCAATTACTGCATAAAATATTTCACAAACCTAGACCTACACTGGGAAAAAATAAGAAGAAAATTGGTCGATTTGGAAATACCCATTTCAAGCACAAGATAATCCAGTATGCTTCCAGAGTAAGAGAACCATCACTAAGATATCTAAATGCCCCAATAAGAACTACCATTGCTCATGATGCACCTGCTTAGAGTGGGGATACACCAGACATAAAAGGTCACCTAAATAGTCTTCAAAAATAATTAGCTACATGTCTTTTCCCCCACAGATCTTCACTTAACTGTTAGGGAAGCTTTCTCGAACAGTCTGAGTTCTTGCCAGTCTACACACACACACACACACACAGTTTTTGCTGTATAACCAGCTGAAGCAGGGTTGAGGAGCCCTGGCTAGGAAACACAGTTTAGATCCTCCTGATGACCACATGTGCTCTTCCTCCTGAAGAGACTCTCATCATTCACATTCTGAAAAGAATATATTTTACAGAATCAGACCTCTAAAAATACAAGATGTTTTTGAAGATTTTCAAATTTGCTAAAAATCTATTTTGAAATTACGTTTAAAACAGAACTTGAACTTTTTTTTAAAAAAAAATGAGATGTGTATTGCTCTTGAACATCAACTGAAAGCAGAAATCAGACTCATTCAAAGTTATTCACTGCCTTCAAACTGCCTCAGTGGTTACTGCACTGTGGTACACTTGTATTTCTTGTACATTAATGTCTTGAGGTTTCAAAAACAAATTGCCTAATAAATTCTTGCATGTCTTTATATGTCTATATCATAAGAAAACGGACAAATTACATACTGGGATGATTAGAACTAGCAAGGAAAGAAAGATTGGAGGAAGGAAAGGATGAAGGGAGAGAGAGAGAGAGAGAGAGAGAGAGAGAGAGAGAGAGAGAGAGAGAAAAGAGAATGGTTCTTCTTTACAGACTCCTGATGTTTTAAATAGTAGGCAGCAAGCCCTCGATCCGAAGGCCTGGAAGAGATCTTGCTAGTCTCAAACATTTTTCATACAAAATCAGACAAGACTCAGGGTGTCTATTAAATGTGGTGTGTGAGCAGCTAGTTAGCAGTCTCAGAGGTGTCCCGCCCTACTTTTTGTAGCATCTGCTTTTGGAGCTATCACTGTTACTGACAAGAGCCTTGTACTCCCTTGCCAGGAGGCAGATGAGTCAGGGAGAAGCACTCAAAATGATTGCACATTCTTTCTCACCGGCTATGACAAGAGCTGATCAGTGCTGCCAGGGAGCTTATGCAGACCATCACTGCCCCCTTGTTTCCGAAAGAATGCTAGATGCCTTGACTTCTCAGAAGAGTGTTAAAATAAATCAACTGCATTAAATAAGAATGAGTGCATGTCTATCCATTTCATTTTAAAAGTTCAATGCATTCATATCTCTGACTATGGCTAACAGTTATTGATTAAGTGAATAAACTCCTCCCCTAGGGAAAAAATAAGGCACTATGCAAGGTTAATCAACCTAATTGTGTAAATGAAACAACTCTTATCCTATCTTAATCTAATATTTCAAGTCATTCTAATAATACCAGCTCTAGATTTTGCTTCCATTTTTACTGATTGTATACAGTTGAAGGTACATTAGCAAATGTTCGTCTTCTGTGAATTAAGGAACAACAGATACAGCAAGGCAATCCAGAAGATCACTGTAAGGCTATCTTTTCTTAATGTTAAAATGTCACCTGCTAATCACAGCATAAAGAAAAGATGTGGAGTAAGGCACTAATGATTGTACAGCCTTCTTGCCTGACACAAAGAAATAGTATTTAAATGTACACTGTGCCTGAGGAAACACTGCATTTCTAGTATTTCACTAAATGGGAAATTTAACTGAAAGTTAGCTCAAATCTCTCTTCTCTCCTGCTTTAAATATCATTTTCAGCCTTTGTAGAATAATGCTTTTGTCTGCTTAAGATGCTATAACAAAGAACCGTAGAGTGGGTAGATTAAACAAAATAAATTTCCCACAATTCCAAAGCAGTAAAGCTGAAAAATCAAAGTATCAGCAATCTGGTAAATATATTTCTTTTAGCTTGCTGACAACTACACAACACAGAATGAAGACAGAAATGCTCTCTTGTCTCTATTATTAATGACAAGGGCACTAATCCAATTCATTAGTCTTTCTCTCCCATGATCTACTTGTCCTCCCACAACCCCATGTCAAAATACTATTATATCAAGGATTAGAGTTCCAACTCGTATATTTTGCAGATACACAAAACATAAAGTCATAGTGTTGACAAATAACAGAATAATCAGCCATTGCAGTCAAACTCATTAATAGAAATTTAGTTTCTCAGTATCTATTTCATTCAGTTTGACTTACAGTCATGGAAAGGTCTGTGGAACCTTATACAAAATATATACTTATATCCAACAGTGCAAGACACACCATGTGGCTATGTGAAGTTCTGCAATTTTCTATTTTGATGTATCTTCAGGCATCAGTTTCGTTTTTCAGGGAAAAGGATGAGGTTGAAGTTCACTGATTTACCTGGAAGAAAATACATTCTGTGTCCATGAATTAGAAGAAAAGCCCTCCATTCCTGATCCACTGCCCATTATTCACACCATCCATGAGCGGAGCAAAAAGCTAATTAGACAACTTAAGAAAGAAAGGTTAATGTCAGTTTGGGAAGAAATGTTTTAAAATGCCGTGCAGTCATTTAGCTTAAGTTTAAAATGTGAATAAAATGTCTGGACTTGATCTTTTTCCCACTGCTACAACAAAGTATTTGGAAAAAAAAACAACTTGAGGATTGAAAGCCTTATTTTGATTCCTAACAGGAGGAAGCAATGCAGTGAGGGAGGGTCTAGTGGGAACCACTGGAGAGTGGTGTCCACATCAGGAACTATAGACTCTACTTGCCTTCCACTTTGTACTTAGTCCAAAAGCCCAGCACGTTACACGGTACCACCAAATTCAGGGTGAATCCTCACCATAATCAAACCTTTCTGAAAAATGGCCCTCAAAGACAGGTCCAGTGGTATTTCCCTTAGCTCATTTCAAACACCTCACATTGGCAAATCAAGATTACCCGTTGCAATAGTAAAAATTATAGATATTTGATTGCAGTACATTAATCATGCATAGCAGCGAGTACCATAAAGAAATTTCACATGGGTTTGTCATTCTTTCATCATATACATCCTATGCACACCGCTCCCACTCTAGCCTTCTTCCCACGACTCCTTTTTATTCTGTTAGTCTCATTTCTACTTCACAATAGTATATAGATGATTTCATGGATTTCTATAAAATCTAAGATTCACAGATGATGGAACCATCTCAGGCCAGTGAGATAGCCCAGATAACAATCTGAGTTACATCACTGAAAACTGTCTGTTCAAAGTGGTCTTCTGACCTAAGCTCACAGGCAAACCTCCCCACAACAATAATAAAATTGCAAGAAAGTGCCTATGTGAGGTGTGATGATTTTTGAATGAGGATGGCTCCCATAAGCTCATGTGTTTAAAGTATAGGAAGCATTAGAAGGATGTGTGGCCTAATTGGAATGGTTTTGCTTGAGGAGGTATGTTATTGGGAGTAAGCTTTTAGATTTCAAAAACCCATGCCTAATCTCTCTCCTGGCAAACAGCTTGAATATCAGTTGAAGCTTTCAGCTGCTGTCCCAGCGTCCTGTCTACTTGACTGCCACCACACTCCATGTCAGGATGATAATGGAGTAACCATATCTATAAGCAAACTATAAGCAAACGATCAATAAGTTCTTTATGATCACTAGGTCACAGTGAAACTTCACAGCAGTAAAACAGTACCTAACACAAGAAATCATGAATGTGCCATGCTTAGTTGCAAGTGACATTTCATAATGCTGTGTACAGAAGACTATCTCACTGCACATCTTGAACATTTATGTTTTGCTAATTAGAGCTCAATAAAACCAAAAGACACTAAATTTAAATGCAGAAGTTAAACAAACTTTAAGTTGACACCAATAAAATGTTAGCCATGGATTCTGCATGTCACCTATAATTTCAGTAAAAGTCGCTGCTTAAATCTGGAAGAATTTGAGAGATGTATGACTACATTGTGGTTGTGCACAATTTACAATGTCTTGAAGGTTGCCTCACAAAACATTTTATTATTATGAAAGTATATTACATAGCTTTTTAAAAAAAATTTTGTTAAATTCCCCTTTAAGATGTGGAATGAAAAAATTTTAAATTAATTTTATTTTGGAAATATGCACACCTCATTTATGTCATAACCAATAAAAACAAATATACTATTTGACTATTTGTACCAATAGCCTTTCCACTTCAACAGATCTAGAGAAATACTGAACAGTAAGCTTTACAAGAAAGTGTAGAACTTGTCTTTTGAAATGATATCTGCAATGAATTCTAAGTTAAAATACTCTACGCATAAAAGTGATGCTGAGTTCGTAATTTGTTCATGTGAAATTAAGCCCATGAGGGCGATTTAAGAAATTCAGCCACTCAATGAAATGTGCTTTCTCATTTGAATAATTCACCTTTATATCTTGCTGCAGTTATCTGCCAGATTTTCATTATCCTGTCCCCATGATGACTATTATCAGAACTTATTTACCTTTAAAACTTATATCATTAGAATGCAGAACATCTATATTGAAAAAAGAAATCCTGATCAGTCAAATTGATTCCATTCCTTTTACTTACTCTTTTAATATTTTTATTTTGTGAAATTGAAATATAGTTATACCATTTTCCCTTTCTTTTCCTCCTTTCAATCCTTCCCATGAACATAACTCGCTTTCTCTCTCTCAAATCATAGCCTTCATTTTTTTGTTGTGATATACATATACATCATATTATATACTATATATCCCAAGTTTTTAAATATAACCTTTTTGATCCATATAACATTACATGTATGCATACATTATTTCAGGGATGAACACTTGGTATTAAATAACCAATTGGGGGGGCTCTTCCCCATGGAAGATTCTTTCTCCTATTTTCCCTTTTTGGTGTTAGTATGTATGCTGAGGTCCTTGTTCAAGTCTTGTTTAGGTAGCATAGCAGTTATACTGTAGATGCATCAGTTGGGAATAAGTATCGCATGATAACCTTTTCTCTACATTTTAACTATTTTATGTTTTCTATGATAATTGTAGTCTGTTGATGAGTAGTGAGGCTTATATTTATCTTCTGGTATAAGTTCAAATATTTAGAATGTAGTTAGGGATTGTGCTGGTTTAGTAAAGTGACAGTTGTAGGTTTTCCTCCAGGACACATGACTCCATTAGCCTGTGGTATTTGGCTATATTTCCAATACCAGGTATAATTTCTCTCTTGTTGAGTAGGCCTTAAGTCCAAGTAAAATAATACTGGTTACTATCAAGGTATAAGTATTGCATCCTTAGAGATATCCTAGCACAATGATTATGATTTCAGTTCATTAGCATCACAAATGGGTAAGAAAATCACTTTTTCTCTTGTGGAAACTTGCATGTTGTCTTCTGTTGCCATGAAGTTTTTTCTCAGGGCAAGGCTTTCAGGTCAGAATCAGTTCAAAACCTCTGGATCCTGTGTTCAAAGGACATGATTCTTCAGCAATAGGCACTTAATTTTCACTTCCTGGAAGCAACTAGGGACAATAGGAGCAGCATGTGTTTTGGGAGTCTCTTGGGCAACCTTGACAAATATCTCAAGGTGTGCTTCTCATGCTTCACATTGGTGTTTTGATAGATAGTCTACAGATCTTAGGAGGAGGGTTGTCAGCCTAGAAAGGAAAGTTTCGTTTAAACCAGTGTGTGTGTGTGTGTGTGTGTGTGTGTGTGTGTGTTATCTGTAATTTTCAGCATAAATTTTTCAGACATCTTTACTGTTATTTTACCCTCCGACTTAATCTCCTCCCCTTTCTAATTATAGCTTCCCGCCCCATAGTTCCCTTTCTCCTTTCAAGTCTGTTGCACCCTCCAACCCCTCCTCTGTACTTCTCAGCACCCACCCAACATCTGCTTTAGTTTCTCATTTCTGAAGCTACTCCAGGTTATAAACTCATATCTGAAGACGTGGAACGAGGAGCCACACATGAGAAAAAAAAACCTGTTCCTTTGAAAAATAATTATAGTCCTAAATATAAAATTTAATACTTAAAATTACACATTGTTATAGAATTCACTTAAAAGTCCATACATATTAAGAGTACCTAAGATCATTTTATTCAGCAAACAAACATCTTTTTACCCAATAATCTAAAGTAAACAGTTTCTAGGCTAAAATAAAAATTCTATTTTGAAAAGTTTTGGTCCCAAACGATACCTCTGATTTTCTTCTCTGTTTTTGTCAAATTTTCCAGTTTCATATTGTTCATTTTCTTCCTAGTTTTGTTTTTGTTTTATCGTTGACTTGGGGGTAGGCATCTGTTTTGTGTTGCATTGTCTTTGTTTTGCTTTGTTTTGTTACTTCCTACTAAGTCATTCTGACCGACCTGAAATTTTCTATGGAAAATAAACTGGTCTTGAACTCACAGAGGTCTGTCTGCCTACTGAGAAGAAAGGTGTGATCAGCATATCTGTTGTATCTTCACATTTTGATACTATTATTTTTTCTCTAACAGCATTGTATACATATATAATACCTTCTGGATGATCATAATTATTTTCCTACCTTCTCTTATATTTCTCCAATCTCCAAAACTTCCTACCTCACACTAAGGCCTTATTCCACTCTTTACTTCATTTTGTTTTACTTGTATTTTGCTTTGTGTTTTATTAGGTTTAACTAGGACCACTCTAAGGGGCATGTGTATATAGTGAAGCAAGAGTAACTCATCAGTGTCTATTTCACTAAAGTCACTGGCCTTCATCTCTCCAGCGTTGCCACACTGACACTAGTTGTCATAAGGTACTGGGTATCCACAGCTAACAATCATCCTGGATTGGATTCATTAGTTCCCACAATCCACCAGCAAAAAACAAAAAAACAAAAACAGAAAACCACTCATATACATATGCATATAAAAACCTATCTTAATAAATTTTAAATAGATTCAAAATGTTCTTCAGGGTTTAATTCTTTTTTGCTTTGTATTCATTAGGAAGAGTAATTTTTAAAACACTGGTAACCTGTGACAGTTTGAATGGCAATGGCCATCATAGGCTGGTGTATTTGCATTTTAAGTCAACAGCTGATGAATTGCCAGGAAAGGGTTAGAAAGTGTGTTTTGTTAGAGAAGTTGTTCCCCTAGGGTTGGGTTTCAAGGTTTAAAAGCACATGCCAGTGTTTCTCTCTTTTTCAGTCTGCTACTGTACATCAGGGCATAGTTCTCAGACATTTCCCCAGCACCTTGACTGTCTGTGGGCCTCCTTGCACCACCACAATGATAACAAAGTACTTCTCTGAAAGTGAAAACAGGCCCCAACTAAATCACTGCTTTTATAAGAGTTGTCTTTATCATGGTGTCTCTTAACAGCACTAGAACAATGAATAAAGACATTTTCTTATAGGTTCCAAATAACTTTAGAAAAATAAAATAAAATAAATCAGTATAATATTGCCAGATCTGAAGCTATACATCTGTCTGTTATAGTTTAAATGCTAAACATTCCTCCAAAGCTTGCTCTCTAATTTAGTGTCATTTTGGAAGTAATAGAACCTTTAAGAAATGGTTCCTGGTGGCAGGAGATTATGGGACATAGTTCATTTTCTCTGTCTCTGGCTTCCCAATCATGGTGAGCTTCTTTTGCCATACTTCCCCTCCCATGATGCATTGCACTGACACAGGACAAGTAATGGAACTACTATGAGCTGAAAACTCAAAAACTATTAGTAAATTCTTTTTCTTTTACCTGATTTCCAATTGTTTCAGATATTTCATCACAGTCATGAAAAAGGGCATACTTCAGCCAGCTTATCACTCCTTCCTTACTCCTACTAAATACATTTTCTCATATTCCGTATACCAAATACTTCTCTCTGACACTTCCAAATACTGCTCCCTTTACCAGGATTATTCTTCCTCTTTTCTCAGCTTATCAAGTACTTTCTCATTGTTCACATCAGAGCCTTCTCCTAAGACAAACCTCAAGTTATTTATTTATTTTTGCTGTGATAATGTTTCCAGGGGGAAAAAAAGCTTATGGGAAGAGCATTTTAGTTTGAACTCTTAGAGGATACAGGCCAACACCGTAGGGGAAGCATGGCAGTCAGAGCCTGAAACCAACTGGCTGCATTGCATGTACGGTCATAAAGATGAAGTAACGAATAGATAGTACTATAAAACCTCATGTCCCGCCCTCAGGACCAACTTCCACAGCAAGCTTTCACCTCCTAAAAGCTCATGACCTTCCCAAACTGTGCGATCAGCTAGGGTACAGTATTCAGACATATGAGTCTACAGAGGATCATAATCAAACCATAACCCTTGCCTTTAATCTTGTCAGATGCCTGGAATCCAATTCACCACATTGCTGTGATTTTTCAACTGAGTAACCAGTTAGTTCAGGAGATTAATTTATACATACAGTAGTTCTTTGTTTAATCATTTATCTGTTGCGGATTAGACTTTCTATCCATCTTGACTATAAAATCTTTGATGGCAGCAGTCATGTTTCCCTGAATTCACAAAAGTATTTTCAATATGTAACTAATTTAACTGGTCAATGTGAGATTAATAAATGAGTAATTGGGAAAGATGTGAACAAAGGCTTGAATCCCTATAGTACTTTATAATGCATGGAGCTTAGAAAAATAACAAAGAAATGCCAACAATATCAAGATAAGGAGAGAGAGGAGTTCTGAAAAAATGATGCCATAGAGAATATACTAGGTATTTCCTCTACCTGGTGGAAACCCGAGGTATTTTTAAAAGTTAGATTTTTCGAAAGTGTTTAAAGTTGCACAGTACTCAAGTAAAGCATTCCTACGGTGCTGCACATCTATGTGTAGTTAGATATTGTTAGGGATGTTCAAGTATTTTCAAGTCAAATAATTTTATAGAGTCACTCTTGGTAATTATTTATAACTTTGATGGGTATTTGCTGATAATGAAATGCTCTATTGCCCTTTATAATTTGCATGCATTGATAATACAACTGGCAAGAGTTAGACAGTATCTCGGGATCCAGAACAGAGACTTTCCTCAGTATGAAGTTAATTAAGCCACACAGGGGCTCCAATCCCTGAACTCGCCCTCATTAACACCACGCTGTAACCAACCACGCCAAATAGCCAGAGAGTCTGAAGGCCAAATTACTCCTACTGGTGTTCTAATTCTGATTTTCAATCAGAGAAGAATCAGTTTTTGATATTTATCAAATTTTTAGTGGTAAAAACCACAGTTTAATTACATAGATATTTCAATGTCAAGGTCATAACTAAACCATATTTAGACCTTATAGATAAGGCCTGTTGATTATTCTTTGAATTATTTCATTTCCCAAAGCATTATAAGTTTTGGAATTAGTAAATCATGGCAGTGATCTTTGAGCACATGAAGTCCATAGAATAAAAAAAATTATAATATATATAAAAATTATATTTAAAAAAATATATTATAAAAAATTATATTATAAAATATATTATTAAAATATATTATAAAAATATATTTAAAAATTATATATAAAATTATAATTATATAAAATTATATAATATATAAATATTATATATTTATATATTATATAAATATATATCCATTTGCATATGAAGTTATTGTCACTTTATGGCACACAGTTCAAATATTTTCTTCATACTCTGAACATCATTTATGCTCCAAATCAACTAGTGAAAACGCTCAGATTGATTACTTTTAGTAATTTTGGGACCCTGAAATACATATTTGCCATTTTTCTGCTATAAATTTTGTATGTCGGGGAAAGGAAAAATACTAACCTGTGAATATTGCTAAGTGAAGAATAGCTCATAACATTGAAGCCGTCATTGAGAATAAAATGTTGCTAGGTGTATTACTCATCTTTCTGATACTGTAATCAAACACCAAGACTAAAAGCAACTCAGGGAAGGAAGGTTTACTTGGATTTACGGTGCCAGAGGATTTACAAAGAGATTCCAACATAGTGGGCAAGACACATTAACAAAGAAGGAACTGTGATGGCAATAGATTACTTTCATCTGCACAGGAAGCTTAGAGAGCAAGAAGCAAGAAGTGGGAAAAGAGTGAAAATCTTCAAAATCCATCCCCTGTGAAATGTTTCCTCCCAGAAGGCTCTACCTCCTAATGGCTCCATATTCTCTTTAGAGAGCAACACCAACCAGGGACCAAGTGCCAAATATATGATCTTATGGTGGATATTCCTCATTTAATCCATATATCCTGGCCCTGGGCCCCATAGGATCATGACCATTTTATAATGAAAATTAGTAAGTTCAATTTCAAAAGTGTGCACAGTATTTAACAGAATCAACACTGTTCAAAAGTCTAAGGTTTTTCTGACTATCAAAGTAATTTCTTAACTGTGATCCTTTTGAGAAATCAAAAAATAAGGAATATTTTTCTATAACACAATGGCATAACCTATAATTTTTTATACAAAATGAAGGAATGATGAAATAGTGAGGAAATGAGATGGAAGCACACTAGGAAAATATCAAATTCTGTGACTCTAGTTGGGAATGTGTTGTCTTGGTTGCAAGAAGTTTAAATCTAAGCAGAAAAGCTGGTATAAAATTTTGCAATGAATTAAGGAAAATATATAAAGAGAAAAGTAGAATATTAAAAAATAAGGAAATGACATAAGTCTTTGATATTGTAAAAGAAATAGTAAAAAGCATTGCTTACTAAGACAAAATGAGGGGCTGAACAGTAAGGAAATAGTTACATTTTGGGATGAAATCTTAGCTAATATTATATCACAATTTGGCAGGCACCAAAGAAAAATTGAAAAGTGCTAGAAATAGCATTTTATTTGGGATTGTGCTGCATTGATTGTGAATAGCTACCTCATTTCTAAAATGTATTTCCTATGTTCAAGAAAACGTATTTATGTGTGTAGTCTTAGAGTCAAACAAGGGCTTTGACTGATATGCAAATGATCTGAAAAGTTTTACTGAATAATCAAGAAATTAAATAATATATTGCTTCACCAAGCTTATGGTCTGATACTTATTTAAAGAATTGTTTTGATTTAATTTGAGGCTGTAGTCAGACAGAGCAGCTGGCATTATGGCCCTCCGAAATATTAAGTTGCACTAAGTACATGAGGTTACTTATTGATAGAGGTTTCTATCCCACCCGGTCCCACTGACATTCAGTCCCAAAGAAACACACAGAGGCCTACATTAATTATAAACTGGTTGGCCTGTTAGCTCAGGCTTTCTTATTAACTAATTCTTACATCTTACATTAATCCATAATTTCTGTCTATATTAGTCACGTGGCTTGGTACCTTTTATCAGTGAGGCATTCTCATCTAGTTTCTTCTGGGTCTGGGTGACAACTGCAGACTGAGCCTTCCCTCTTCCCAGAGTTTTCCTGTTTTGTTCACCCCAGCTATACTTCATACCTGGCTCCTGGCCAATCAGCATTTTATTAAACCAGTACAAGTGACAAATCTTTACAGTGTACAAGACTATTGTCCCACAGCAGGGACGACTTTCGATCTTCTAGCATTAGACATCATAGGATGGTGATCCTTGTAGAAATGAAAATATAGTAAGTGACTAATGGCTTTACACCACAGTGCTGAGAGACACACAAAATAATGACTCAGAAAAGGGAACCCGAAGCAGAACATAGAAATTCCAGTACAATTTGGAAGTGGAGATCACGTGGAGGAATTGCTTTGGCATCTGAATGTGTTGAGGACCTGGAGTCAAAAAGGAGAAAATTATTCAGCAAAGCAATCTCCAAAGTTACTCTAGGCATCTCTCTAATTCTTTTGTTAAATATTATCTTTCGCATAAAGAAGACAAGAGCTTAGAGGAGAGAAATTGTGAATGAGTGAACTAAATGCAAAAAAAAAATATTAAAAAGAGCCACGATATTTAAGAGCTCTAACTAGACAGCTAGAAGCAAAGTTCTCAAACACTTACAATAAATTTCAAAGCATTGAAGTTTTAATAAATATAATAAATATTATAATATAATACAGGAAGAGTGAGAGAATAGAAATTTCCAGTGTAATAAAAATATTTGAGAGGAGCACCTCTGACCAGCGAGGGGCTCTGATCCTGTGGAGGGGTAAGTGTATTATTCCTGACCGCCACACAAGGCCGGTTAGGGAACACACAATACTCCCGCCACCCTTTTCTCCCTGACTACTCCAAAGGGGCAGCTTCCCCAGCTAATCCCTCTCTCCTGCAATGCCATCCCAGCTTTCTACCTGGAACCCATACCCTCCCCTCTCCTTTTTTCGGGGCTTAAATTCCTCCATCTCAGCCGGGGTGGGCACCGCGGGACGTACAGGCGGTGAGTGCAAAGGGACTGGAGTCCCTTTGTTCCGATAGCTGGCCTGCAGCAAGCCAAGACTGCAGCCAGGGGCACCTCTGACCAGCGAGGGGCTCTGATCCTGTGGAGGGGTAAGTGTATTGTTCCTGACCGCCACACAAGGCCGGTTAGGGAACACACAATACTCCCGCCACCCTTATCTCCCTGACTACTCCAAAGGGGCAGCTTCCCCAGCTATTCCCTCTCTCCTGCAACGCCATCCCAGCTTTCTTCCTGGAACCCATACCCTCCCCTCTCCTTTTTTCGGGGCTTAAATTCCTCCATCTCAGCCGGGGTGGGCACCGCGGGCCAGGTTAGGCGGTGAGTGCAAAGGGACTGGAGTCCCTTTGTTCCAAAAGCCGGCCTGCAGCAAGCCAAGACTGCAGGCAGGGGCACCTCTGACCAGCGAGGGGCTCTGATCCTGTGGAGGGGTAAGTGTATTGTTCCTGACCGCCACACAAGGCCGGTTAGGGAACACACAATACTCCCGCCACCCTTATCTCCCGGACTACTCCGAAGGGGCAGCTTCCCCAGCTATTCCCTCTCTCCTGCAACGCCATCCCAGCTTTCTGCCTGGAACCCATACCCTCCCCTCTCCTTTTTTCGGGGCTTAAATTCCCCCATCTCAGCCGGGGTGGGCACCGCGGGCCAGGTTAGGCGGTGAGTGCAAAGGGACTGGAGTCCCTTTGTTCCAAAAGCCGGCCTGCAGCAAGCCAAGACTGCAGCCAGGGGCACCTCTGACCAGCGAGGGGCTCTGATCCTGTGGAGGGGTAAGAGTATTATTCCTGACCGCCACACAAGGCCGGTTAGGGAACACACAATACTCCCGCCACCCTTATCTCCCTGACTACTCCAAAGGGGCAGCTTCCCCAGCTAATCCCTCTCTCCTGCAATGCCATCCCAGCTTTCTGCCTGGAACCCATACCCTCCCCTCTCCTTTTTTCGGGGCTTAAATTCCTCCATCTCAGCCAGGGTGGGCACCGCGGGACGTACAGGCAGTGAGTGCAAAGGGACGGAAATCACTTTGTTCTAATTGCCTGCCTGCAGCAACCTAAGGCTGCAGGCAAAGTCATTCCTGGATAGCAAGGGGCATTAATCCAGTAGCAAAAGACCCAGCGGAGGGAAGAGCCATTGGAGAGCATCTGAAGGAAGAGATGGGCAGGCGCCAAGGCAAGAATTCCTCCAACAATCTGAAAAACAACACGAAAACACCAGATCCCAGCGATCTTATGACAGAAGGACTTGAACACCCTATACCGGAAGAAGTGGAAAACAGTGTCATTATAAAAGCAATAGAGTCTCTTAAACAGGGTATGAATAACTCACTTAAAGAAATAGAAGAGAAATATAACAAAAAGATGGAAGAAATGAGTAAAGAAATGGAAGACAAATATAACAAAAAGTTTGAAGAAATAAGTAAATTCGTAAATGATACCCTGGGAAACCAAGAAAAAACAATCAAACAGGTAATGGAATCAGTTCAAGAATTGAAAACTGAAATGGAGGCAGTGAAGAAAACACAAACCGAGGACCGGCTGGATATGGAAAATCTAGGTAAACAAACAGAGACTTCAGGAACAAGCATAACCAATAGAATACAAGAGATAGAAGAACGAATCTCAGATTATGAAGACACCATAGAGAAAATAAATGCCCTGACCAAAGAAAACAGAAAATCCAACAAATTCTCATCACAAAACATTCAGGAAATATGGGACATAATAAAAAAACCAAATCTAAGAATAATAGGAGTAGAAGAAGGAGAAGAATTGCAGACCAAAGGTCCAGAAAATATATTCAACAAAATTATAGAAGAAAACTTTCCCATCCTAAAGAGTGATATTCCTATGAAGGTGCAAGAAGCATACAGAACACCGAATAGACTGGATCAGAAAAAAACATCCCATTGCCATATAATAATCAAAACACAAAGCATTCAGATTAAAGAAAGGATATTAAGAGCTGCAAAGGAAAAAGGTCAAGTAACCTATAAAGGTAAACCTATCAGACTTACACCAGACTTCTCTATAGAAACCATGAAAGCCAGAAGGTCCTGGATAGAGGTACTGCAGAAACTAAGGGACCATGGATGCAAGCCCAGATTAATATACCCAGCCAAGCTTTCATTCACTATCAACGGAGAAAACAAAATATTCAAGGATAAAAACAAATTTAAACAATACGTAACTACTAATCCAGTCTTACAGAGAATATTAGAAGGAAAATTACATCCCAAGGAATCCAACATTGCCAACACTGCCTACAATAACTCAGACATCTAGCGACCCTTCACTAGCACAACCCAAAGAAGGAAAACACATACACTCTACTACCCAAAAAAAAAAAATGACTCGAGTCAACAACCACTGGTCATTAATATCTCTTAATATCAATGGACTCAATTCACCTATAAAGAGGCACAGACTTAGAGATTGGATACGAAAACAGGATCCAACATTCTGCTGTTTACAAGAAACACACCTCAACCACAAAGACAGACACCTACTCAGAGTAAAGGGTTGGGAAAAGGTTTTCCAAGCAAATGGACCTAAGAAACAAGCGGGTGTGGCCATTCTAATATCTAACAAAATTGACTTCAAACTAAAATCAATCAGAAGAGATGGAGATGGACATTTCATACTCATAACAGGAACAACTCATCAGGAAGAAGTCTCAATCCTGAATATCTATGCCCCTAATATAAAGGCACCCACTTATGTAAAAGAAACTCTTCTAGAACTCAAGGCAGTCATCAAACCACACACGCTAATAGTAGGAGACTTCAACACTCCTCTCTCACCAATGGACAGGTCAATCAGACAGAAACCAAACAGAGAATTAAGAGATTTATTGGAGGTATTGAATCAAATGGACTTAACAGACATCTATAGAACACTCCACCCAAATAGGAAAGAATATACCTTCTTCTCTGCAGTTCATGGAACCTTCTCGAAGATTGACCACATACTCGGTAACAAAGCAAACTTCCACAGATACAAAAAAATATTAGTAACCACCTGTGTCTTGTCAGATCACCATGGATTAAAATTAGAATTCAACAACAATGCTAACCCCAGGAAGTCAACAAACTCATGGAAGTTGAACAGTCAACTACTAAATCACCCCTGGGTTAAGGACGAAATTAAGAAAGAAATTAAAGACTTCCTTGAATTTAATGAAAACAAAGACACAACATACTCAAACCTATGGGACACTATGAAAGCAGTGCTAAGAGGAAAGTTCATAGCAATAGGCGCCCAAATAAAGAAAACGGAGAAAGCACACATTGGAGACCTAACAGCACACTTGAAAGCTCTAGAAAAAAAAGAAGCTGATTCACCCAGGAGGAGTAGAAGACTGGAAATAATCAAACTGAGGGCTGAAATCAACAAAATAGAAACAGAGAAAACAATCCAAAGAATCAATGAATCAAAAAGCTGGTTCTTGGAGAAAATCAACAAGATTGACAAACCCCTATACAAACTAATCAAACGGCAGAGAGAGAACGTGAAAATTAATAGGATCAGAAATGAAAAGGGGGACATAACCACAGACACAGAGGAAATTCAGAGAATCATTAGATCTTACTACGAAAGTTTATATGCCACAAAGTTGGAAAATGTAAAAGAAATGGACATTTTTTTAGATAAGTACCATATACCAAAGTTGAACCAAGAACAGGTGAACAATCTAAATAGACCTGTTAGTCGCGAAGAATTAGAAGCTGTTATCAAAAATCTCCCTACCAAAAAAAGCCCAGGACCAGATGGTTTCAATGCAGAATTCTACCAGAACTTCCAGGAAGAGCTAATACCTATACTCCTTAACGTATTCCACAATATAGAAACAGAAGAGTCATTGCCTAACTCCTTTTATGAAGCTACAGTTACCCTAATACCAAAACCACACAAAGACACAACCAAGAAAGAGAATTACAGGCCAATCTCACTCATGAACATTGACGCGAAAATTCTCAATAAAATACTGGCAAACCGTATCCAAGAGCACATTAGAAAAATTATCCATTATGATCAAGTCGGCTTCATTCCAGAGATGCAGGGCTGGTTCAACATTCGCAAATCTATCAATGTAATCCATCATATAAATAAACTGAAAGAAAAAAACCATATGATCATCTCACTAGATGCTGAAAAAGCATTTGACAAAATTCAACACCCATTTATGATAAAGGTGTTGGAGAGACTGGGGATACAAGGATCATACCTAAATATAATAAAAGCAATATACAGCAAGCCGACAGCTAACATCAAACTGAATGGAGAGAAACTCAAAGCCTTTCCACTAAAATCAGGAACGCGACAAGGCTGTCCACTCTCTCCATACCTCTTCAATATAGTGCTTGAAGTTCTAGCAATAGCAATAAGACAATATAAGGAGATCAAGGGGATTCGTATTGGAAAGGATGAAGTCAAACTTTCGTTATTTGCTGACGATATGATAGTTTACATAAGTGACCCCAAAAACTCTACCAAAGAACTCCTACAGCTGATAAACACCTTTAGTAACGTGGCAGGATACAAGATCAACTCCAAAAAATCAATGGCCTTCCTATACACAAAGGATAAAGAAGCAGAGAGGGAAATCAGAGAAACATCACCTTTCATGATAGCCACAAATAGCATAAAATATCTTGGGGTTACTCTAACCAAGGAAGTGAAAGACCTATTTGACAAAAACTTTAAGTCTTTGAAGAAAGAAATTGAGGAGGATACCAGAAAATGGAAAGACCTCCCCTGCTCTTGGATTGGGAGAATCAACATAGTAAAAATGGCAATTCTACCAAAAGCAATCTATAGATTCAATGCAATCCCCATCAAAATCCCATCAAACTTCTTCACAGACCTTGAGAGAACAATAATCAAGTTTATATGGCAAAACAAAAAACCCAGGATAGCCAAAACAATCTTATACAATAAAGGAACTTCAGGAGGCATTACCATCCCTGACTTCAAACTCTATTATAGAGCTACAGTATTGAAAACAGCTTGGTATTGGCATAAGAACAGAGAAATCGACCTTTGGAATCGAATAGAAGACCCGGATATTAACCCACAAACCTATGAGCACCTAATTTTTGACAAGGGAGCTAAAGGTATACAATGGAAGAAGGAAAGCATCTTTAACAAATGGTGCTGGCATAACTGGATGTCATCCTGTAAAAAAATGAAAGTAGATCCATATCTATCACCATGCACAAAAATCAAGTCCAAATGGATTAAAGACATCAACATTAATCCGTCCACTTTGAACCTGATAGAAGAGAAAGTGGGAAGTAGTCTACAAGATATAGGCACAGGAGCCCTCTTCCTAAGTAGGACCCCAGCAGCACAGACAATAAGAGAAACAATGAATAAATGGGATCTACTGAAACTGAGAAGCTTCTGTAAAGCAAAGGACACTGTCAGTAAGACAAAAAGGCTGCCTTCTGACTGGGAGAAGATCTTCACCAACCCCTCATCAGACAAAGGTCTGATCTCCAGAATATACAAAGAACTCAAGAAACTAGACACTAAAACTCTAATTAACCCAATTAAAAAATGGGGTACTGATCTGAACAGAGAATTCACAACAGATGAACTTCGAATGGCCAGAAGACACTTAAGGTCATGCTCAACCTCCTTAGCAATCAGGGAAATGCAAATCAAAACCACTTTGAGATACCATCTTACACCTGTCAGAATAGCTAAAGTTAAAAACACCAATGATAGCCTATGCTGGAGGGGATGTGGAATGAGGGGAACACTCATCCATTGTTGGTGGGAATGCAAACTTGTGCAGCCACTTTGGAAATCAGTGTGGCGGTTTCTCAGGAAACTGGGAGTCAACCTCCCTCAGGACCCAGCAATTCCTCTCTTGGGAATATACCCTAGAGATGCCCAAACATACTACAAAAGCGTTTGTTCAACTATGTTCATAGCAGCACTATTTGTAATAGCCAGAACCTGGAAACAGCCTAGGTGCCCCTCAATAGAAGAATGGTTAAAAAAGGTGTGGAACATATACACATTAGAGTTTTACTCAGCGGTAAAAAATAATGACATCTTGAATTTTGCATGCAAATGGATGGACATAGAAAACGCTTTACTGAGTGAGGCAAGCCAGACCCAAAAAGAGGAACACGGTATGTATTCACTCATAAGTGGATTCTAACCATAATTAAAGGTCTTTGAGCCTATTATTCGTGATCCTAGAGAAGCTAAATAAGAAGACGAACCTGATGAAGATTATTTACCTATCCGCCAGGAGGTAGGAAATAGTCAAGAGTCCCAGGTAATCTTGGGTGCATGGAGGGGGGGGGGTGGGAGGGTTGTTGGAAGGGGAGAGGGTTAGAGAGAAGGGAGTAGGGGAGGAATGGAGAAAGCTCGGTTGACCGGGATGGGGGGAAGGGAGGAAGGATGAATGTGGGATCAGGGAAGAATATATTTCAACTAGGGAGTCATATTAGAGTTTACAGGAAACTTGATTATATATGGGATCCCAGGTCCAAGGAGAGATCCCCAGATTGTTCTCTGGACAGAGGTGGGGGTGCCTGAACCGGCCTTGGCCCGTGACCATACTGATGAATATTTTGCTTATCACCATAGATCCCTCATCTGGCGTTGGATGACGAAACAGATGGAGGCCCGCGTTGGAGCACCGAACTGAGCCCCCCAAGATCCAAACGAGGAGCAAAAGGAGGAAGAAAATGACGAAGGACTGCGAGGGATACTATCACCCACTGATACAAGGGGTCGGATCTAATGAGAGTTTACCAAGGCCAGATGGACCGTGACTGAACGAGCATGTGATCCAACCAGATTCTCTGAATGTGGCTGGTTTTTCTGAATGTGGCTGGCCTGCAGTCTTTCCGAGAAGCCATTGACAATGACACTGGGACTGGTTTCCTCTGCATATACTGGATTTTTGGGATCCAGTCTGTTTGGATGCTCACCTTCCTGGACCTGGAGTGAGGGGGGAGGAACTTGGACTTCCCACAGGGCAGGAGACCCTGACTTCCCTTGGGGACAAAGAGGGAGGAGGAGAGGGAGTGGGGGAGTGGGAGGGCGTTGGGAGGAGGGGCGTAAATGGAAACTTTTTATAATTTAATAAAATTACTAAAAACAAAAAAAAACAAAAAAAACAAAAAAAAACAAAAAAAAACAAAAAAAAGAAAAAAAAATATTTGAAAAATCATATCCATGACAAAACAATTAGTCAAAGAAATGATCAGTCATAAGCAAAAAATTATATATATATATATATATACATATGAGTGTATATATATGTATATGATTTCTATAATAATAACATGAACTTTTAAAATCTGAAAAACTTGCCTGTAAGAAAATTCATGGTTCCCATTGTCTGCTGTAACATAGAAAAGGGAAACACTGACAAGACTGAAACATCACAGACAAGCTTTTGACTAGTCTTAGCATTCTCCTGGTACAATGCTGAGTCTTGTTCTGAAAGAGCACAAATATCTTCTTATTACAAAGTTGTGAATGTAAAGATTGTATCTCAAAGGGAATAATTGGGTAAATATTTGAAAATTAAAGGTATATGTACCATATTAGAGAATTCACAAAATAATCATATAATAGCAAATCACTTACAATTATTTAACAACAATTCATCAATTCCCGTGAGCATGGAATAGAAGATTACCTTCACAGATAGTAGTCACTCTTTTTGAAAGCTACAAATTGTACTCTGATCATTGAAGGGAAACACTTCTTTCCAGCATCAGGAAAGGAGTCAACTTCCTCTATCTCCTAGGAGTTTAAGCCTGTATTTATCTTGTTTGGCCAGATACTGCCTATATAGTACATCTGGCCTCAAATTTAAAATGATTCTTCTACCTCAGCCTCCCAAGTGTGGGTATTGCAGGATTGTTCTAAATTGCTTTATTTTATTTAACACTTTGAGAGTTATGACATTTTCTGGGTGGGATATAGTAGTATTAAAATAGAATTTTCCCAAACTGATAAATAAATTCAGTGTTTCCCATCAGATTCTATAGAAATTATCAAGCTTATTTTAAAACTTATATGACAAAGCAGAAAATTCACAGCAATAATAATTAATCTTAGAATAAAAATTTTTGGAAGTTCCAAAACTTCTGACTCTGAGGTAAAATAGCAAAGCTCTAACACAAAGGAAAGAAAACTACCTGACAACACCCTGTGCTCTTCAATATTGTCTTGACATTAGGCTGAAAGACTGCAAATAAAACAGAAGGAAGCATGGAATTGAAGGCTTTTCAATTTGAGTTTCTCATGGATCAACTGTAGAGAAAAATGATAATAATTAGCAAGGAGAATTTTGAGAAATTTATGAGATTATGTAAGATGAAATTTTAATATAATAATTTAGGACATCTGTAGTCTTGATAAAATATATACCATTATTATTATTTTACAAGATATGGTCATTGAAGAAATATACATATACACTTAAAAATACATATGAATATGGGTTAAACTAGGTACTCAGGATTATAATAATAGTTTTGGGTGCTTGCAGGAATTATGGCTAACTTTCAAGCATGCCTTTTCTGCATTTCTTTAATAAGTATATTAATTTTAATTCTTAAAATATTCATCTTCCCAATATCAAGCAAATATTAAGATGCCCTCCAGTACATTTGCCCTTGAAATATTCAAGACACCATCCTTAGTGAATTGTGTGCTGTAACCCTGTGAAAATATCTCCTCAATAATTAAAGCATTAGCCAGTTGGCTTTTTCCATAAAATCATAACAGAAATAGTTGATCACCACATTATGATGGAATCTCTATCCCATGGCTGGATATTAATAGAATGACAAATTCCACTGACATTGTTATAGTCAGCAACAGTGTTCTTTCAACACAGCCACAGAAGTGGGTACGCTGTTCTGAGCCAATCTAAGGTGATTACCACAGAAACAGCCCTCATTTTACTAACAGCAAGGCACATTATCCTTCATGCATGGTCTGGCATCGAAGTTTAATAAGATTTTGAAAGTGAAACTGGGGACATCTGGAATAAGGACCCTCAATTCTCTGGAAAATATTTTGTTGTAACTTATCTGTTTATAACCTGTCTGTCAAATTGCCACCTCTATTATATCAACAAATCAGATTGCTAAAGTCAAAGTAGATACACATCCCATAATAGAAATGAGGAAACCATGATCTATACATGAAAGTCTGAATCAAATAGTGATGGTGTTTTACCTGCTGTAGTCATTCCATGAAATTCTGGAAAACAATTTCAAATTGGGGTGCCAGAAATATCACAGCCTTCTAAATGCTTTATGAGGAAACCACAGTTATATAACAGCCTTCTAAGTCATAGCTTTTGATGATGCTAAGATATTAGTACAGATCAATACTGCCTTAACAGGAAAACACCACCAGAAGATGCCCTATCAAACCAGGACAAAGTTAAAATGGCCTTGGGAATATCTACCTCTATCATTCCTCACTCTCACTTCCACTGTATCACTGAGGTTTCAGCACCGCTATGGTAATTAGCCATCTCTTAACCCTGTACTCTTCTACATAAGATGTGTTAGAACATACTATGTGCCTTACGCAAAATGAACTGTCCTTTATCTGGTTTATTATTCACATCCAATATGATAAGCTTATTTAATGTACAAATATCGAACTTTGTTATCCCTCCTTTGAGCTGTTCATACTTTGTACATACTTAGTACATCAAAGCTGAGATTGTTGATGTGTGCATGTTTCCATAATAGACTCCATGATTTATGGAGGTGGAAAGTTGTTGTATTTTTATAAAAGATGTTTTATTAAAATATGTTAAATGTTAATGACTGATTAAATGGAATTAATTAGGATAAAGGCAAGCTTTAAAAAGCAATCATTACAGAATATACTCAAGGTAATCTACTCAATAATGAAGGGAGAAATCAAGCTCAGATCCCTCAGTGATTATGAGTTGTATTTGGTTCATGCTTTTTCCAATTTCTTTATGTACACTAAATAAAATTCTGCTTATACTCTTTCAGATTCTTTGAGTATGAATCATATTAGTGTCTCATCTGATATTAAAAAGTTTAAGAGATTGATGGATATTTTCATTGTTATCTAGAACATTCATCCAGCAACTAATGGAAGCAGATGCAGAGATTTACAGTTAAATTCTGGCCAACCTTCCAGAGAACAGTCGAAGAGAGAGGGGAGCAATAATATGAGCAAAAGGGTCAAGACCATGATAGCAATACCCACTGAAAGAACTGACCTGAGCTAGTGAGAGCTCACTGACTCTGGATTGGGAAACCTGAATAGGACCATACTAAGGCCACTGAATATGGGTGACAGTTGTGTGCCTGGGGCAGTATGTGGGACCAAGATTTATCTCCTAGAGCTTGCACTGGCTTCTTGGAGTTCATTCTCTTTGGAGGGATACCTTGCTAAGCCTAGATATAAGTGGGAGAGCTTTGGTTCTGCCTCAAAGTGATGTGCCAAACTTTGCGACTCGCCATGGGAAGCCTTACCCTCTCTGAAGAGTGGATGGGGGCTAAGAAGGGGGTGGGAGTGGGGAGAGGGGAGGGGATGGGAACTGGATTGGTATGTAAAATGAGGAAAGAGTGTTTAAGAAATATAAAAATACAGGTTATCAAGTTTTAAAAAAAAAGCTCCAGAGAATTGTAACATCCCAACAAAAGTTGATTGCCAAGCTTAAATATCACTCTTTCTCATCTAAATGGATAGAACAAATGTATGGTAGGAACAATGTCCCTGGTCCTGAGCACTTTTCTACAAACATTGCTTAGACTAGAGACTGTAAGGTATTGTGGCAGTATATGAATATCCAGTGAAAATTAGAAAATTAGGAGAAGATTATTGGTTAAATTTAGGTAAGAAACATTTCTTGTTCCTTATAAGACTGATTTTAGAATTCCTTGTTAAATGATAACTTATGTATCAATAGAGATTATGTTTAACTTTTCATTTCAAATATAAACAAAATCACAGGTATATCTAATGAATGAAATAAATATCACAAGTCTATCTATAAGATTTATATATGGAAGGCTAAATAAATTATTTAATACAACTGACACACTCTAGGCTCTTAAATCTATGTCCCCATAGATATATAAATGTGACTTCAGCAGTAAATTTTAGGTAAGGGTGGCATCTTTAAGACAGATTTCAAGTCTAAGTTGAGGTGACAAATGAAAAGCATGTTTAGAAAATAGCTAATTTTTTAATCCCAGAAAAATTATTGACCCAAGTATATTGATGGCAACTAAAGAATATTTATGTGTTGTAGGACAAGTGGCGGGCTGTGTCCTGTTGCCCGGCTAACTTAACCCCCAAAATAATCACACAGAAATTGTATTAATTTCTCTATTAATTAAGTTACTGCCTGGCCTATTATCTCTAGCCTCTTATTTGCTAAATCTCACATCTTGATCTAAACCATTTTTAATAATCTGTGTATCACCATGAGGTAATGGCTTACCAGGAAAGATTCTAACATACGTTCTTCTCAGGCTGGAGCTTCATGGCATCTGTCACATTGCCCTTCTTCCCAGAATTCTGTTCTGTCTTCCATGTCTACCTGAGATCCGGCCTATCAACTAGGCCAAGGTAGTTTATAAATAACCAATGAAAGCAACACAAATATAGAAGGACCTCCTACACCATTTCCCCTTTTCTGTTTAAATAAAAAGGAAGGCTTTAACATAGTAAAGTTACATATAACAGGTATCAAGCAAGAATTCCAGTTACAGTATATAGATCTATTTTATCTTTTATCATAACAAAGGAAAATTATAACTATCTATCTATTCAACTCCATCAGAGACTCCAGAAGGATATACTATTACCTAAGTAAACAAGAAGTAAGCAACTTCTAAAACTCTAGAATTGACAGAGACATCTGGCTGCCTGTATAGTCACCCAAAGTTCTTCTGTAACATTGGGGCATTCATTTTTGGCCTTCAAGCCCATAGTATCCAGCAGACAATTCCATGAAGCAGAAAATTTTAAAGACATTTCAGTCACTTTCTTCTATGTCCAGCAGGATGTCTCACAGACACTTTTATGAAACAGAAACCCCAAAGGATCATATCACCCTTAGGCAAGTTCAGTAGTCCTCTCTTTGCAGGTTCTTCATGTCCAGTTTATGCAACAGTTCAGGCAAGAACAGTTTTTTGCCCAAATGGCTATCAAGCTTCATAAGGAGCCTCTTCGATGCCCATCTTTCTCTTGAAGTAGTTGGTGCTACCAGGAGCATATGTGTCTCATTGTCATGAAAAACCCTAAGTTATTAAAACATCTTAAATGTCATATTCTGTAGTCTTTGAAAGATATGAAGAATGCCTATCTACTAGTCAGAAGGTAGCCTTTTCGTCTTACTGACAGTGTCCTTTGCTTTACAGAAGCTTCCCAGTTTCAGCAGGTCCCATTTATT
Organism: Myodes glareolus; assembly: GCF_982192425.1. Taxonomy (NCBI): domain Eukaryota; kingdom Metazoa; phylum Chordata; class Mammalia; order Rodentia; family Cricetidae; genus Myodes; species Myodes glareolus. Next base: position 9,983,640 of record NC_142050.1, read on the forward strand.
CATTGTTTCTCCTATTGTCTGTGCTACTGGGGTTCTACTTAGGAAGTGGCCTCCTGTGCCTATATCTTGTAGACTACTTCCCACTTTCTCTTCTATTGGGTTCAAAGTGGACAGATTAATGTTGATGTCTTTAATCCATTTGGGCTTGAGTTTTGTGCATGGTGATAGATATGGATCTACTTTCATTCTTCTACAGGTTGACATCCAGTTATGCAAGCACCATTTGTTAAAGATGCTTTCCTTCTTCCACTGTATACCTTTAGCTCCCTTGTCGAAAATTAGGTGTTCATAGGTTTGTGGGTTAATATCCGGATCTTCTATTCGATTCCATAGGTCGACTTCTCTGTTCTTATGCCAATACCAAGCTGTTTTCAATACTGTAGCTCTGTAATAGAGTTTGAAGTCAGGGATGGTAATGCCTCCAGAAGTTCCTTTATTGTATAAGATTGTTTTGGCTATCCTGGGTTTTTTGTTTTGCCATATAAATTTGATTATTTTTCTCTCAAGGTCTGTGAAGAAGTTTGATGGGATTTTGATGGGGATTGAATTGACTCTATAGATTGCTTTTGGTAGAATTGCCATTTTTACTATGTTGATTCTCCCAATCCAAGAGCAGGGGAGGTCTTTCCATTTTCTGGTATCCTCCTCAATTTCTTTCTTCAAAGACTTAAAGTTCTTGTCAAATAGGTCTTTCACTTCCTTGGTTAGAGTAACCCCAAGATATTTTAAGCTATTTGTGGCTATCATGAAAGGTGATGTTTCTTTGATTTCCCTCTCTGCTTCTTTATTCTTTGTGTATAGGAGGGCAACTGATTTTTTGGAGTTGATCTTGTATCCTGCCACATTACTAAAGGTGTTTATCAGCTGTAGGAGTTCTTTGGTAGAATTTTTAGGGTCGCTTATGTACACTATCATATTGTCAGCAAAAAATGAAAGTTTAACTTCATCCTTTCCAATTCGAATCCCCTTGATCCACTTATGTTGTCTTATTGCTTTTGCTAGAACTTCAAGCACTATATTGAAGAGGTATGGAGAGAGTGGACAACCTTGTCATGTTCCTGATTTTAGTGGAAAGGCTTTGAGTTTCTCTCCATTCAATTTGATGTTAGCTGTAGGCTTGCTGTATATTGCTTCTATTATATTTAGGTATGATCCTTGTATCCCCAGTCTCTCCAACACCTTTATCATAAATGGGTCTTGAATTTTGTCAAATGCTTTTTCAGCATCCAATGAAATGATCATATGGTTTTTTTCTTTCAGTTTATTTATATGATAGATTACATTGATAGATTTGCATATGTTGAACCAGCCCTGCATCTCTGGGATGAAGCCTACTTGATCATAATGGATAATTTTTCTAATGTATTCTTGGATTCAGTTTGCCAGTATTTTATTGAGAATTTTCACGTTGATGTTCATGAGTGAGATTGGCCTGTAATTCTCTTTCTTGGTCGTGTCTTTGTGTGGTTTTGGTATCAGGGTAACTGTAGCTTCATAAAAGGAGTTTGGCAAAGACTCTTCTGTTTCTATATTGTGGAATACATTAAGGAGTATAGGTATTAGCTCTTCCTGGAAGTTGTGGTAGAATTCTGCATTGAAACCATCTGGTCCTGGGCTTTTTTTGGTAGGGAGATTTTTGATAACAGCTTCTAATTCTTCACGACTAACAGGTCTATTTAGTTTGTTCACCTGATCTTGGTTCAACTTTGGTATATGGTACTTATCTAAAAAGATGTCCATTTTTTTTACATTTTCCAACTATGTGGCATATAAACTTTCTAAGTAGAAGCCCAGTAGCACAGACAATAAGAGAATCAATGAATAAATGGGACCTCCTGAAACTGAGAAGCTTCTCTAAAGCAAAGGACACTGTCAGTAAGACAAAAAGGCTACCTTCGGACTGGGAGAAGATCCTCACCAACCCCTCATCAGACAAAGGTCTGATCTCCAAAATATACAAAGAACTCAAGAAACTAGAGACTAAATCTCTAATTAACCCAATTAAAAAATGGGGGTACTGAACTGAACAGAGAATTCACAACAGATGAACTTCGAATGGCCAGAAGACACTTAAGGACATGCTCAACCTCCTTAGCGGTAAAAAACAATGACATCTTGAATTTTGCATGCAAATGGATGGAAATAGAAAATGCTTTATGTCCCGCGCTTGGCCTCGCCAGCAAGAACGACGCGGAGCACTTAGGATCCTTCTGCAGTAAAGCTTTAATGCCCCTTGGGAGAGCGAGCATCAGCCAACATGGCGGAGACCCAGAATGAGGGGAACCCACCCCTTATAAAGGAAACAGTCCTTGCTTCTGAAGTGTCACTCTTGGATTGGTCCGCTGCCCATTATCCCAGATGATGCCTCGGGAGTAGGCAGGGATGCAGCGGTAGAGAGTTACTAAGCACATGCGCTGGGATTAAAGGCGTGTGCTACATCACCTTGAACTCACAGAGATCTGCCTGTCTCTGCTTCCCAGGCATTGGGACCAAAGGCGTGTACTACCACGCCTTGAGGTCACAGAGGTCAATCTGCCTGTCTCCCAGGCATCAGGACTAAAGGCGTGTACCGCCACACCTTGGGGTCACAGAGGTCAAACTCTACCTTTGTTCCTTGAAGCAATGGAGAATGTGATTGCGGCCCTCCACAGCTTTACTGAGTGAGGTAACCCAGACCCAAAAAGAGGAATATGGTATGTACTCACTCATAAGTGGATTCTAACCATAGTTAGAGGTCTGTGAGTCTATAATTTGTGATCCCAGAGAAGCTAAATAAGAAGGTGAACCTGAAGAAAATCATATAGTTATCCTCCTGGATATTAGAACTAGGCAAGAGTGCCAGGCAAACTCGGGTGCATGGGGGGGTGGGGAGATGGAAGTAGGGGAAGATGGTTAAGGAGAGGGGAGAGGGGAGAGGGGGAGGATTGGGGATGGCTTGGGGGAATGGGAGGGGGGAGGGAGGAAGAATGATTCTGGGAGTAGGGAAGTTTATATCTCAACTAAGGGAGCCATTTTAGGGTTTGCAAGAGACTTGATTCTGGAGGGGTTCCCAGGCCCAAGGAGAGGTCCCCAGATTGTACTCTGGGCAGCAGAGGAGAGGGTGCCTGAATTGACCTTGGCCCATAACCATACTGACGAATATTTTGCATGTCACCACAGAACCTTCATATGGCAATGGATGGAGATAGAGACAGAGACACATATTGGAACAGTGGACTTAACTCCCTAGGTCCAAATGAGAAGCAGAGGGAGGGAGATAGTGAGCAAGGAAAGCAAAATCAGAGGGGGCCTTCATCCGACGATGAATGGAGATAGAGACAGAGACCCACATTGAAGCACTGGAAGTCAGGACCGCGAAGGGTTCGTTCACCCACTGATACAAGGGGACTGATCGAATGAGAGCTCACCAAGGCCAGCTGGACTGGGACTGAACGAACATTTGATCAAACTGGATTCTCTGAATGTGGCTGACATGGGGGCTGACTGAGCCCCCGAGGTCCAAATGAAGACTGAGAAGCCATTGACAATGGCACTGGGTCTTATTGCGTCTGCATGGATTGGCTTTTTGGGATCCTGGCCTGTTTGGTTGCTCACCTTCCTGGACCCAGAGGGAGCGGGGAGGTACTTGGATTCCCCACAGGACAGGAAACCCTGACTGCTCTTGGAAATGGTGAGGGAGGAGGAGAGGGAGTGTGGGGAGCGGGAGGGTATTGGGAGGAGGGGAGGAAGTGGAAAGAGTGTTTTCGGATACTTGAATAAAAAAAAAAATTAAAAAAAATAAAAAAAGAATGCCTATCTAACTGAAATATATCTCCATATATCGAGAAAATCTTACTAAAATGACTACAAGGTTGACTATTATTAATAATTATCCATTAACAACCTATATCTTCTAATTATACCTTACATTTTAAATGCACTATACAATCACAATACCTTAATCAAGAGCAGAAATACATATAACAAGATTGACCTTAAATTAATATCACTAAAGCAAAATTCATACCAATGTGAATTATTCATATCTATATCTTATCCTCCTTTAAATGTAAAAGAACACTTATAAGCAATATTTGGGAATATGGGCACAGTTTTTTTTCTCCAAACTGCTTTCTGCTGTACAGGGGTGCTGGTAATCAGGTCAGTTGGCAGTTGAGCAAAGTTTTGATGGTGTTCACAGCAACCTTTCAGGAGGGCATGGTCTATCAAACCATGTTTGCCTGGAGGCAATGCACAGGTTCTCATATTCTATGAAAACAAAAGAAGAACCTCTTTTCTAAAGCATCATATCCTTAGACCCAAATTCCGAAGTCAAGATACCTTTATAATATACATCCTGGTTTATCTTAGCAGCTCACTCAATGAGATGTGCCATTTATGCATTCAACAGAAGCTTAACTGAAAATATTGAGTAAAATATAAAAAAGCTAGTTTAACATCATTGAGACACTGAAATTCATGTTCTAAATAAAAGCATAAACACAGTATATTATATTCATAGTCTGCCATTAACTAGCTCTGAGGCCTTAAAATTTTCCTATATTCAATTAGATAACCAGGATAATTCCACAAATGAATTATATAAAGCATCTGGAACAATGTCACTCAAAAGTATTGAAACTTTAGTCGTTTTTATAATCAATACATTTCCAAACATTAATTCAAGATTGGGATGAAACCCCAGAGCTACTTATATCAAATACCCTGATGTGAGATTCTCCTCTGACAGGGAATTCCTCTCTGTATGCTGTGAATACCATTGGCTAATAAAGAAACTGTCTTGGGCCTGTGCAGAGCAGAATAGAGAGAGAGAGAGAAGTGGAGAAAACTGAACTGAATGCTGGGAGAAAGAAGGCAGAGTCATTGAGAAGCCATGTAGCTCTGCCGGAGACAGACATGGGAACTTTACCAGGTAAGCCAAAGCCTCTGGTGATACGCAGATTAATGGAGATGAGTTAATTTAAGATATGAGTTAGCCATAAATATGCTTAAGCTATTGGGTAAACAATATTGAAAATAATATGGCTTCTGTGTGATTATTTTGGGAGTCCAGATGACCGGAAAATAAACAAGCAGCCTCCTACAACCAATTGGTGCTCCAACATGTACTAGTTATATGCATGCAAAACCTGAGAAAGCTTGGAAAGGAATTCTAGACACAGGAAAACAAAGTTTAGTCACTTTTTTTTTCAGCTGGCAGTGTGCAGCAGTTCCCTTAAGAGAGGTTTTCCTTTTGAAATGGCAGCTTCCTGATCCATGCTGCTAGCACAAACTCTAACTCTTTCAGGAGACCAAGCATTTAAATGGGGTTTCTGAGCAGAGTGCTCAACTTGCTTAATGGCAACATAGACCCACTGTGTGCTTTAAAATGGGGCTGTGAGCATGACTTGCACTAAAAAAACCTTTGCCCCATCATGTTGGACTGGACAGAGCCAAAGGCAAAGCAGTCTTAGAAGCACTAAGCATTTTAAGAGATGCTCCTTGGCAGAAAAGAATTACAGATATACAATAGGACAAATTAAGACATAGAAGAACTCTAATGAGTCACAGCATTGAATAAATATATGTAGGCTTTGGAGAGAGAAGAAAAAGAGTATAGAGAGCTATAAAAAGAGAAATAAATGTTTTTTAATTCTTTAAACAGAGTACAGATAACCATAGATTAAAGGACTAAAGATAATAAAATAAATATTAAAAAGTAATAGAGTAAAAGAAAATAAGCCACATAAAGATGGGATATACACAGAGAGTCTGAATTATGAATACTATTGTGTTTTTTTAATTTTTTGACTGTGAAGGAGCTAATTAACATATATATACTTTATATATATTTTATTATATACATATATATATATATATATATATATATATATATATACTTTAAAGGTATTTGTTGCTTTGGAATAGAGGTTCTGCTTTTGTTTCCACAGAGGATGAGAACCTGTGGAATTCTTCCAGACAAATGTGGTTTATTGAGCCAACACCCCCTGAAAGGTTGCCATTTTGCAAATAATGCAGTTTCTGTGTGATTATTTCAGGAGTCTGGGCAGCCAGGAAATAAACAAGCATCCTCCTATGACTCCCCTCTGTATGCCGTGAATATGTTTTATTACCATTGGTGAGTAAAGAAGCTGTTTCAGCCTATGGCAGGGAACAATATAGCCAGGCTGGAAGAGATATATAAAGAGAGTAGGCAGAATTAAAGGAAACAACATATAGCTGCTGAAGAAGAAGGACACTGGAAGCTTTCCAGTAAGCCAAAGTCTTGTGGTAATACATAGATTAATAGAAATGGGTTAATTTAAGATATAAAAGAATAAGAGTTAGTTAATAAGAAGCCCAAGGTAATAGGAAAAATAGTGTTGCAATTAATATAGTTTGGTATGATTATTGAGGTGGGGACAACTAGGAAATGAACAAGCAGTCTCCATTTACAATACACAAAGATTTTGACTGAATTATAGATATCTTTTTATCCAAATCAGGAAGAGGAAAATTAAGATGCACTGAGTGACGGTTGTATTCTTATTCACAGCCAAGTGTCATTTCAGATTTAATGCCAAGTCTCAGTTTTCCTTGAGAAGTGAGCCTTATCTGTTCAATCAAGGTTATGTAGTTCACAAATCCCCATATCCCTCCCAACACACACACACACACATACACACACACACACACACACACACACACACACACACACACACACAACAGTGTGCAGAAGTACTTACAGGTCACTGTGGAAGGTTTTATAAGTTAATATTGTCCCAATAACCACTGATAGGATTAGCAACTGTGCACCTGAATTCTGGGGATGGCAGATCAGTATCAATGTCAAAGTTAACTTGAGTAATTCTGAAACACAGATGTGCACAGAGGATCTCTTGCCTCAAAAACACGGTTCTCATCTTAGCCTTTAGTCATAGCTGGGAAGTGTAATTATTTCCTGCAAGGCTTGGGTTAGTCACATGCAACTACCTTGATGCTACCTTTTTCATATTCTGTTCCTATAAATATCAGCACAAAATACGAGTCAAAATGCAAAGTATAACTTTGAGTTTTAAAGGACAGTTTAAATCTGGATATCTGTTATATTTTTGTGTGTATAATATGCAACTATAGGGAAATTATTTCTCTTCTAAAATTCCTTCAATGAAAATTGTTGTAGAAAACATATCACTTATGAAGCATACACTAATTTTAAAAATCTGCCTCTAAGTTGTATTTTTTTTATTACAGTCATCCTTTCGATGGACATAAAACTTCAAAGTAATGCAAAAGGGTTGCTAAGTGGAAATATCTCAGGACTTCTTGAAGTATAAGCTTGACAGTGTCATAGCCTTGAAATCCTGAGTTTACAAGAAAATTTATTGGACTCACATGTTGCAGCAGTGAAATGCAGTGTGCAGCATTAAATCAAGAAGCAGAAAGAGGGTTCAGAAAACATCTACAGTTCTACAGTCTAGTTTAAAAAACAAACTGCCACAAGACAATTTATACATATATATGTACCAGGAGGAAAAGGAAATTAAAAAGAACCATGAAAATGTTTAAACTATAATTTTCTAGACCCTGATCTTGAGCACTTAAGAGATTGTCTCCTTCATTTTTAGGTCGTTTATGGCTTCATCAGATGGAAAAATGAAAAATTGCCAATTAATTAATTGGAACTTTGCTTTACAGCTCTGTACATCTGAGATATTGCAAGCCAGGAAGGAAGACTGAATCATATGGAAGCACAGCCCGTAGCAGTTTCAAAGATATCATGCATGATGAGCTCCCATTAGATCACTCCCACCATCTCAGCGGGTGGACGCACCGCTCACGGTCGTGACTTCCTTGCTCATGTTCTCCCTCCATCTGCTCCTCATTTGGACTTTGGGAGCTCCAAGAGTTCACCAAGGCCAGCTGGACTGGGACTGATAGAGCATGTGATCAAACCGGACTCTCTGAATACGGCTATCAAAGAGGGCTGACTGAGAAGCCAAGGACAATGGCACTGGGTTTTGATTCTACTGCATGGAATGACTTTGTGGGAGCCTGGTTTGTTTGGATGCTCACCTTCCTAGACCTGAATGGAGGGGAAGGACCTTGGACTTCCCATGGGGCAGGGAACCCTGACTGCTCTTAGGACTGGAAAGGGAGGGGGAGGGGGAGGGGGAGAGTGGGTGGGAAATGGGAGGTGGGGAGGAGGTGGAAATTTTTCATAAATAAATAAATAAAATAAATTTTAAAAAATTTTAAAAAAATAACATGCATGCCATTGGCCTGAGCGGGACAGAAGCATTATAATTTTCTGGAACACAGCATGTGAATTTATGCCAACAGAAAACCATAATTTTCAAACAAAATGACAAGTATGACAGCCACCTGTGACAATGCTACTGGCTCTACATACAATGCTCACCTACCTTTTTTGTAGGGAAGTATGAAATAATTCCAAATATACAAGAAACATCATCCAGAACCTCTTGAAAATACATATTGTTAGTTAAAGAAAATTTTACAATTTTGCAAGTACTGATGTCTTCCCAAAGACTACTTATAACCCTTTGTCTTGGCCTTCTAACTATAATTCTCAGGAGTAGCATCCTAATAACATCACACTACTCATTACACTACACTTGCTGTGTGAAATACACAGCAAGAACAAATAATTATAAACTGCTTTTAATAACATGTACTTAACCAGTATCCAAATGAGGCTTGCCAAGAAATACTGAGAAAGAGAGGAAGGAAGGAAGGAAGGAAATGGAGAAAATATACATATAAATATACAGTATATATATATATATATATATATATATATATAGTTAGCAAGTTAACCTCACTTAAGTTCTGTAGTCTTGTAAATTAGAAATATTTCAGTATGAGCTACATATTTCACCTGGTGCACTGTAAAATGTTATTAGTGATGGTAATCAAGAGAAGGAATATGCAGATTCATGCATTTTCTGCATATCATTACAAAGTCCAAGATTTAAATCAGAAATCCAAGTGATAAACGATAAATTGAATTATATGACAAGGTAATCATTCAGACTTTTATGTATTTTGATTTCAGTGTTCACCTTTCTTCTTATGTTCCCTAAATAATGCACCTGCCATGCTCTTTGGCTGCATGCATCCATGCATAAGATTCTTTGCTGGGCATGTTTATGTTTTGAAGAAAAGACTCAACAACGGGTGTTTAACCAACAATAGCAGAGCCCTAATCACAACCTCAGTGAACACATAATGAATGCAACTAAGTCTGCACTGTGCCAACTAGATTGTTATGCTGACCCTGTGGAACAATTTATCATGTTTCAAAACAACTATTAGTAGCATATGCAGACAAAAATGTATGATGGCTTCAATTTTTAATTTGGAGTTGCAGCTGGTTCTGCTTTTGACCTTCCATCTGTTAACCCTTAGTCCTTCTTATACAAACTGAAGTGTTTCAGGCCATCATACCTCCCCGAAAATCTCTCATGATTTACAAAAGACAGTCTCGCTGACTGCCAGGATTTGTCCATGAAATATCCACTGGGAAATGTGACAAAAGTAAGGAGTTGCATATGCATGATGAGCCTCCTCTATTCATCTGGATAAAGCACAAATAACAAATGTTTGTTATCAGATACTAATAGTGGAATGTGTTATGCTGCCCATTGAAACAGTCCAACAAATTCAAGATGCAAGACGTTCATGGTTCAGTCATTTTTCCTTAGCCTCATCTTCCAAATCCTTAAAATAAGAATGGTATTTTCACTGATGACAAGGCCAACACTATCCTCTGATGATAATATATCAGATTTTGTTGGTCCCGATATTTGATATTTGATGAAGTTCTTTCAGTAATAATAAATAAAAAACAAATATGAATTTTACTATTATAAAGAAATGTCCAAGGACAATTTGCTTTGAAAAATGGTCAGCATTAAAGATTTCGTAACATGTTTCTCATAATGAGACTTCATCAATAATCACGCAGTTTTGGAACAATTCTAAAGTAATCCATGAGCAATCACAATCTACAGGAACAAAATCTAGCTTGTTGTAAACAATGTGTAGACTAGAGGGACTAAAACCTAGACATCAGTGCAAATCTTGTGGAACTGACTTAACTATCAGTCTCAAAACATGCTACCTGAATACAGGTTAGGCTGGAGACTCACATCTGCATGTTCACAAAGGTAAATTTTTATGGTAAAAACATGTGTTTTACTTGGAATTTATTTTAGTATTTTGTCATCATTTAAGTTTAAATTTACTTTTTAAATTATTTGAGTTTTATGCTCTTAGATAATGAATTTGAGCTCTTTTTACACTCCATTTCTTTCTCAACCACCTGTCTTCTTAACATGTCTCCCTCCTACTATAATGTCTTGTCGTAGTATGTGTCCCACTATGCTTAGTTGGATTTCTGTACCTGAGCATCCACCAATGAAAGTGGCATCTCCTTCTCCATAAACGTCATGGGCTCTACCTCTATCCATGATGAAATATTGAATGGCCTGCTCTTGTGTGCAGATGACCAACAAACTCAGCAGCTAATTTTCCTAGAAGACAATGTTTTCTGGGACTAACAATATCCTTTACACCTTTCCTAATATATTATTTGTTTTATTTTATTTTCTTTTACTTTCACAAGAATGTAAACTCTGCAAGGCTATTGAATTTTATCTTTATACATCTCTAGTAGGTACCCAAGAAGTATATCTGAATGAGGGAATGAATGAACCTAAAATACAGAGTAATGGTCTGAACAGAAAAACCTTAGGTATAAATTTCTTAGTACCAGGCATATAACAAAGAACAAACGACAAGTAAATGCTAGTGCATTGTGATTGAATATCAGTAACCTGATCACATCACACAGCACATCAGTGGTGGGGCGTGCATGTCAGCATCTCAACGCTAAACCACAAGAACCATCCAGATTTCCTGTTACATTAGCATTAATATTAAAAGTTAATCCATTTTGAACAATAGATAATCACTTGTCATCTCTGACTTTTAGTTAAGAGTTTATAGGTGTCTTAAGGGAGGATTTGTGAGACTTGTGAATGATGGCTTAACATGACATCCCTGTCATCAAATCATTTCATCCATGACATCAAGGGAGCCCCTGAAACTAAATCATGTCAAGTGCATCACTTCAAAATAAAAAATGAAGAACTCGAGACCTGAAGTCACCACTAATGGGATAAAAATTCAGAGCTTGGGAAGCAGTGACAGAACTGCTTAGGCCATTTCAAAAGGTCCACAGATGGGCAGACAACATTTCACGATCCTATTCATCCCCGACTTCCACTGCCACACTCCTAAAGACTTTTCATCCCTCCTAGCTTCCAAATTCATGTTCTAGGTGTAAGAAAATTTCAAAGAAGGGATACTTTTGGAAAGATGCACGTATTTCAAAGACAGTGTTCAAACCCAGTTGACTGTAAGGCTAAAAATGAAAAGTAAAAATCACATCTTGCAAGAGAATAACATTAAAAATAATTCAGATATAGTAGAGCCCATTATAAAAAACAAATCAGGATTTTCTGGACTTGAAGAATTCAGTTCACATATTTTCTGATGTGTGTTGTTTGCACTGCCAAGATTAAGCTATTGCTGTCAATAGAATTGACAAGCAACTCAATTTTGTTTTCGGACAGCTGCGGTTTGTTTTGCAATTAAGACATAGAAAAAGGAATGAGGTAGATATGTCCTTTTTGTATTCTCTACAATAAAGGCCAGAAGGATTCCTTCCTGTTTTCCTCTTTTAGTATTAAGACCATTGGCAATATCTGAGCAAAGGACATCAGTAAGCATGGTCACAGCATCCCTAAATGTTTGTGTCTCTTCATCCCATGTGGCAAATCCATAGACTTGTGTGATATTATTCACAGTTTCTTAGTGAAGCAGACATTTTTCCCCATAAAGTAATAAGGAATCTCAAGTTTCTATTCTTGAAATTTTCTATAGCGCTACATTGAATCAAAGCAAAACAAATGTGATCATCAAATCTACATATTTTATACTACTGGATCTTTCTGTATATCCCATTGTATTTCACTGCTCTGTGACTTAGACTGGTAGCCTAGTTGCACTAAGCACAAAGTTTGGAGATTTGGATGGCTGAAGCCAGGAGCTGTTTCCACCTTTGTCCAGCAGCCTTGTTGAAATTCCAGGTTGCTCAGTTCTCACAATACACTTTGAATCTCCATATCATTGTAGTGATAGTTCAATCAACCCTCTGGATTAAGTGTTCCCAAATGTAAAAACAATTTAACTCACAAATGACAACAGCAATGACGTGTAAAATGAAATAGCTGTGCTGCATGCTTTAAAGCCCATGTCCCTGAAATCCCGCTGTCTGTACAAGGATGGATGATTAGCCCTGATTTGTATGCAGCCAGCAACTCGTCTGAACCCTTCAGGTTATGACCATGACACCAGGATACTTTTGATTTCCTTCTTAATTGAAAATCACATGGTAACGATGGCCAAGTTCTGTGTAGCACAATCTCATCATCTCTCAGGGGCAATCAATGACTTCCCAGCTGTCTGTGCTAATAGAAGCTCAACTGAAGAACATTCAGAATACAATCATTGTCTCCCTTCACCGACATTTTCAGCACAATTATTAAGCAATGGAGAGAAAAGTGATCTCTAGAAGAGATTTTTTATTTCATTTGCTTTGTTTTCCTTTTAACTATGTCACTTCAGACAAGTTGTTTAATGTACCTGAGTTTTGACTAACACATACTTTGTAACAGAATATAATGGTATTTGCTATGCCAGTCTTAAAGGACAGTTAGAATTAAATGACTTAAACTTCTGTTTGAAGAATCATGAAGATACAAAGGTCATATAAAGACAGATTTTTCAATCAAGATTCTGACTTTTACTTTTTGTTTTTTTTTTCTTCTCCCTCATGTCTACAATGTAGGAGAATTACAATATGGGGAAAAATAAAAATTCCAGATGTTTTCTTTCCATCATTGTTTACAAACACAGTGTTGTCGGATCATGTTTGCTTCTCTTACATTACTTTTTTTATAATTTCACATTTTGTATGTATACCTCAAAAATCAAAATATCTGCTGTAAGAAAGAAGCCATCCATGACAAATGCCACAGAAAATATGAAGTGGATTATTTCATTTATTTGCACTTATTTATAGATAAATGTATATTGTTAATATTTAGTTGTTCTTTTTTACTTGCCAAGATAATTTGTAGATTCTTCATCTGTAAAATATAACATTTAAAAGTGGAAACTCAATATCTTATTGACTAAATGTAACAATTAATTTTTTAATAAAAATAGAGGTTTTTTCAAGGTTAGACCACTATCAATAAGTATAAGATTGTCCTTATGTTTAAGTTATTTTTTATATGTAGAGCTTTTTGTTTCATTTTATTCAAGCATTGTCTTATGACTTACTTTTTATTAAATGGGGTTTCTGTGGCAAATATTTTGAATATCTTTATAGATTTTGTTGTAGATTTAATTTCTATTCCTTATAGCCTTAAGTTTCTGTAAAGTATGAGTTTAGCTGTCTTTTACCCCTCTGAAATCAAGCATCGCATGTAAGTTCCCAAGCACAATATAAAACATTGCATGTCCTCTGTGGAGAAAGAACATCTGGCAGCTTACAGTCCAACGTGAACAATACATAACTGTACATGTGACAAGGCTTCCTGGAGACTCACACTGATAAAATTCATAGGTCTGAGGCTTCGCATCTAGTGTTTTCTATTTTCTTTGGGTCTACTCCTAAACATAATTGTATAACTCACAAACAATTTAAAAATATTTTATAAATAATGTCTCAAATGTTTTTCCCAATACCATATTAATTTTCATTGCCATAAATTATGTATTTCATTCATTTATTCATTCATATATTCAGCAAGCACCCACCAACCACTTCCTCTGTGTCAGGCATTATTTTATACATTAAAGAAAAGCAAAAGAACTGAACAGAAATCATTCATGAAACTCAAGCTCTTTGTAAGGAAAAAGAAAATAAGCAAAATTAATAAGTAAAAGATGAACTATATAAAACATTTTTAACAGGTAAGTCAAAGCAGCAAGCAAAATTGCAAGGATGGAACTCCCCCAGATCTCGTAATTAAGGAAGGCCTCTAAGATGCAGCCCTAACTCTTAGTCCTACACATGGTTAGGACTTGTGTTACTTGCTCTGAATAGGCTAACCTAATTTTAGAAACTGACCAGTAAATTTAGTGGCACGATGCTTTTTCCTGGCCTTGGTCCAATTAGTCTCACTGGAGTAGCAAAAGGTGGAGCTGAAAGTAGGGCTTAAGGATCAAGGACCTCATTCCATCTTCAACTTTCAGTATTTGAGATAGTAGGAAAAGATTACATCTAAGCAGGGCATCAGAAAGTGACCTAGTGCACAGTCAAAGATCACAGCACTTTGTGCATTTGTTAGACTTTCTTCATGTGTTATATCCACATGTTAAAAATTCCACATTTTAGCATTAAAAAAGTTCGGACTTGTATTTAGGTATATACCTTATATATACATAAATATATATGATCATTTTATATAATTTGATATTTATGTAATTTGATAATTGACTATATCTTACATATACATAAATACATATATATAATTTATTTTAATAAAATAAAATCTAGAATCTTCAAGTGAAAGAAAAAGCAATATTTATCACTAATTTCTTTGATTTAATAAAGTTTTAATTTTCTAAACTTATAGTTGATTGAACATGTTCATGCATCCTCACCAACAGCTGGGCATCTCCACCTCTTATATTTCTGGTATAAATTACTTGGACTCTGTGCTTTTTTCTTTTTTTATTGATTTTATTGAGCTCTACACTTTCATCTGCTCCCCTCTCTTTCTCTCCCCTCCCCTTCTACCTTCTCACATATTCCCCATGCTCCTAATTTACTCAGGAGATCTTGTCTCTTTCTACTTCCCATGTAGATTGGATCCATGTATGTCTCTCTTAGGGTCCTCTTTATGTTCTAAGTTCTCTGGGATTGTGATTTGTAGGCTGGTTTTCTTTGCTTTATGTTTAAAAACCACTTATGAGTGAGTACATGTGATAGTTGTCGTTATGGGTCTGGGTTACCTCACTCAATATGATGCTTTCTAGCTCCATCCATTTGCGTGCAAATTTCAAGATGTCATTATTTTGAAACCAGCTTGATAAGTCCTTTGCTAAGTAGCTCCTAATGGGTTGCTCTGGCCAAGGAACCATTAACCTTCAATCTCTCAGAGGCAACAGCTGGAGTAATGAACTTATATCTGGGACTTCTTTACAGGGTACATCCTATGTAGCTTTGTCAGATATTATTAGATCATTAATCTTGTCCTGAACTTTGCCTTTGGACCACTTTTCTTTGGCCTTGTCTACAGACTTGCTCACTGGTACTTTATCTTTACTGGCCAACTTTCAAATATCTTTCTTGTAGTTCTTATTCAATATGACAAAGCCCAAAAAGCAGCCCCAAACACTGAATGAAGTCTTCCTAAGATGTTGGACCAAAAAAATATTTTCTTAGGAGAATGCTCTTCAGTCACATCTATTTTCTCTAAAAGATGTAACTCCCCTTTTTTGTAGAGATTTACTTTATGTATGAGTGTTTGTCTACACAAATGTACATGTAACATGTGTGTGTCATACTGCTGATAGCAGAAGAAAGCATCAGAACTCCTAGAAGAAAGTTACAGATGTTTTGAGTTGCCTGGTTGCTGGGAATTGAATCCGTGTCTTCCACAAGTACTCTTAGACTATAGCCCCTGATAATTTCTTTTATGTGGGTGAATAGAATTAATACTAAGTCACTGTCTTAGTTAGGTTTGCTATAACAGTGAAGAACCAACATGACCAAATAACTTGGGGGAAAAAAGTGTTTATTCAGTTTTCATTTTCACATCACAGTTCATCAAAGCAAGTCAGGAGATAAACTCAAGCAGGGTAAGACATAGAGCCAAGAGCTGATAAGAAAGTGATGGAGGAGTGCTACCTACTGGCTTGCTCAGTCCACAGGGCTGAATGTCTCAGCTGGTCTTCAGTATATGCTGGAATCCCAGAACAGTAGCCTCAAATACTGCTGAAGGAATGGACTTGCTAGCAATGTGAGGACAAGGAGAAAAAGAGCAAAGGCTTCCTTCTTCCACATTCTTATTTAGGCTTCCAACAGAATGAGAGGCCCAAGTTAAAAGTGTGTCTTCTTGCCTCAAGACCCAAATTAAAGTTGTATATCTTCCCACCTCAAAAGTCCAGATTAAAAGTGAATATACCTACTTCAAATTAGAAAAAAGATCCTTCTCTTCACACAAAGGGGTGTAGGGACTTGCTTATTTCATAACTTGTATAACAGAAACAGTGAGACAAAAAACAAATATCTCTTCTGTATTTTTTTAAAATCCTTTGACTATACATTAGCTTAATTTCTGTTTCCATGATAAAAGCAACTTAAGAGAGAAAGCTTACTCTGGCTTACACCAGAGAGGATATAGTCCATCACAGCAGGGAAGGTATCTCATCAGGAACATGAGAGCATCCCTTGCATTGCATCAGACTGCAGTAACACAGAGAGAAGAGCAAGTGGGTATAAACTATAAAACTTCAAAGCCTACACCCGCAACATACTTCATTCAGTAAGGCTCTACTCCTAAAGGCTCCGGAATCTTTTTTTAATTAATTTAATTATTTATTAAAAATTTCCACCTCCTTCCCACCTCTCTTTTCCCTCCCGCTCTCTACCTCCCCCTCCCTCTCTAGTCCTAAGAGCAGTCACGGTTCCCTGCCCCGTGAAGTCCAAGGTCCTCCCCACTCCATCCAGGTCTATAAAGGTGAGCATCCAAACAAACCAGGATGCCACAAAGTCATTCCATGCAGTAGAATCAAAATCCAGTGCCATTGTCCTTGGCTTCTCAGTCAGCCTTCATTGCCAGACACATTCAGAGTATACTGTTTGATCACATGCTCCATCACTCCCAGTCCAGCTGGCTTTGGTGAACTCCCATTAGATCAGTCCCACTGTCTCAGTGGGTGGATGCACCCCTCGTGGTCCTGACTTCCTTGATCATATTCTCACTCCTTCTGCTCCTCATTTGGACTTTGAGGGCTCAGTCCAGTGTTCTAATGTGGGTCTCTGTCTCTATCTCCATCCATCGCCAGATGAAGGTTCTACTCAATTCACCTATAAAAAGGCTCCGGAATCTTACAAATTGTGCCATGAGCTGGAATGAAGGATATTTCCTAGTCAAACCACAATACGTGATATAGATGAATTATCTGATAATTTAACTTTTGGGGAAACCATGTTGCTTTCAATAGCATCTGAACTAATTTATGTCCTCAAAAGCAGTGTAGAAGGATACTTTTGTCCCCATCCTAACAAACATTTTAAAATATTTGTTTTCCTTTGTGTGCTAGCATTTATTTATTGTGAAAACCAAAGCAATAATTTCTTCTCCAAGCCATCAAAAATATAGTGGACAGTGGATTTTTATTAGATTTTTAATCAATGGTAAGTTTGGGTTTTTTCATTATTGTTATTTCTCAATGGCCATCTTTATAACAAAAATGCTTAAACTTTTGCATTCTTGTAGTATCTGTCAAGCTATACACAATATTTGTCTTCTTCATAATAGTAATCTGACAGAAGTAAGATAGATTCCTGAAGCATCGTCTTTCCCTGGTGACTAAGGATGTTGAATATTTCCTTCATGTTTTCTTTGTCCATTACTAACTTTCTTGTTCTGAGAAATTTCTGTTTATTTCATGAACAAAAAATTGATTGTACCTGGTTTATGGATATGCAGTGTTTTGCTCTTATTCTAGATCAATCATTGCTTATAAGTATAACTAACAAAAAATGTCTTCCATTCTATTGGCTATCCTCACTAATTTTTTTTTGCTTTGTTGGGAAAAAGTTGTTGTCTTTGTTTATCTCCAAAGATTAAAAAACCCATCTTAACCATGTTAAGCATATATTAACAGGCAATATATTAAAACTACAGAAATGAATAAAGCCATCATCAGAGAGAGTAGCATGTTGTATCAGTTTGTCACTTCCATGGAACATAACACAGAGAAATTGAGTCAAAGAAAGCAGCCTAAACATTTTCTTGTTGCCCTGAGTACTCCTGTGGCATAAAATAAGAATACAGATAGATTAAGTTGATACAGAGATGTGTGACTTTGTTCATGTTGATATAAGCAAGTCAGAGAAATTTTCCAAAATATTCAGAAGTAGATATTTTATAAATAAATGATCTAGAAGTGTAGACAGAAAGCAAAGAGACCTAATTTCAAATTCTAGCACTCATGCACATAGAAAGCCTGTCATATTAATACATGTGCCTAAAACACTAAGGAGCTCTGAATCTAGTCCGGGTCCCAATGATAGAACTCTGCTTTTACCGAATCCAGTGGAACCTGGTAGAGTGCCGGACCTGACACCTGAAAGCTTCCACTGGCTTCGAACACATGCACAGGTGCACACACCTGTGCACAGCTGTATATACATTGTTCTCACATATAACACACACACACACACGTTTTCTACTGTGAACACTACCTCTTATGGTTAAACTTTCTGGCAGATAATACATTCAACTAAGTCTTTATCCTTGAAAGTTTCCAATCAACTAAAGCATGGTTTATCCAAATAATTAGCTCTGTTTAAATAACTATTAGAGAGAGAGAGAGAGAGAGACAGAGACAGAGAGAGAGAGAGAGAGAGACAGACAGAGAGAGAGAAAGAGAGAGAGAGAGAGAGAGAGAGAGAGAGAGAGAGAGAGAGAACCTAACACCATAAACTGAGAAAAATACAACCTACCATGCTGAGGTAAAGTCAATATTGCAAATGGAAAATTTAAATTTTACCCAACTTATTCAACAACTCTCCCTAAAATTGTCTTGCCTTAAAAATCATCTGTTAATTCAGGCTATAATGTCTTCATTTCACTTAATGTAACACAGGCCTTGTCACAGTACGAAGTTATCAAAAATAGTTATTATGTCTTTGGACAAAAATAGGCAAACAACATTGGCAACAAGAACATGTGAAAGCTTAGCTCCCCTACAGAGACAGAGATTATATGTCTGGCTTCCTAAATACTAGAGGCAGTATTGGATTAGAAGTGTGCCATTGAAAGACTTCCAAATGCAGCTGGGTGCAGTCCAAGGTTCATATTTCCCAAATATACCTGATTCTCAGGAGGGAGGGAAGAGGGAGGTAGAAAATGCTTTATTTTTTCCTATTCATTATTGTGGGCGCATCTTTTGTGACTAGATGACACACGGAAATGGAATGCTTTTCCCAGAGTTATGATTTTCGCAGTCTTTTCTGACCTTGGGAAAAAAAATTTCAGGCTCTTCAAAACCATCAGTAAAAATCTCTTACACTTAGCTTTGAAGGTTTGTTTAATTGGCTAAGTGCCCTGAGACACTACATTAAAAAGCACTGGACAAGTGTAATGTTTCTTCCATTATTAAGTACAAGTTTAAAGAACAGTGAAACATTCATGTAAGATCTCTATCCAGACTGTCAATTGCCAGAACTATGTAGGTAGGGCAGAGAATACAGACGAGAAAGCAATCTACAGCAAGTATGTAATTGTATTCCTTTTAAATGTATGTGGAAATGAGGTGAGGCATGTAAGGGTACACATCAAGATACTGTGATGGAACAGTCCATTCCCAAGAGAAAGAGGTAATGCTACAAATGTTTAGGTTTTAAAACAATTTTGCATTAAATTGTAATTATGGATATAAGACATTCATTTATTTTAAGTCAGCACATGAAGTAATGGGCTTCATTATGGCATTTTCATAATTTTCCCCATTTGTCTCTCTTCCCCAGGGCCCTTTCTTCTTCCTGTGCCTCACTCTGTTTCTCCTCTTCTTACTATGTGGCCGTTTGGTTTTCTGTCACATGTATTTTGTTCATCTTTCATTTCTGTCTGTCTCTCTTCCCTTAAGACCACTTCTCCTTTCATGTTCCCCTTTGTGTGCTTCATAACCCCCACACTCCCAAAATACATATACATGTATGAAGATTATCTGCATATGAGAAGAAAATATGGCTTTTGTCTTTTTGAACCTGGAGTATTATACTTAGCATGAACATTTCCAGCTTTATCCATGTTTCTGTAAATGTCACTGTTTCATTATTTATGGCCATATAATATAATATAACCTGTACTGTTTGTGCAGATACCACATTTCCTTTATGCATTTATCTGTTTTTTTTTATATCTAGGCTGGTTTCATTTCTTGGGTATTGTTAACTGAAGTTAACAGAATTGTAACAAATGTGAATGTGTAAGTATTTCTGTGATAGTATCTATAGTCCTTTGAGCATTTACCAGGAATGGTACAACTGTATCACACAGTAATTCTATTTTTTTGGTTTTGGAGAAACATCCATAATGATTTTAATAAAGATTCAAACAGCTTGAAATCACACCAACAGGGAAGAAATTTCACTCTTCTCCCACATCTATACCAGAATTTGAAGTCATTTGTTACCTTGATGATGTTCATTAGAGGTGAAATGATGTATCAAGGTAGTTTTAGTCTTTATTTCCCAAATAAGGATATTAGCAAGAGTTCTCTAAAGAAACAAAATTGATAATATATATATATATATATTATCACATGTATATGGTTTATTAGACTCTATTTACAGGACGTTGTTCAGGTAGTCCAACAATGGATGTTTCACAAAAGAAAGACCGAGATTCTGAGGGTGGCTCAGTCCACACAGTTAGATACCTTTATAGTCCCAGTCTGATGCTGGAGTCCTGGAGGATTCTGGGAGAAGCACTGATTTTCAGTCTGTGTTGAGATAGCGAAGAAGCTAGGTTTAATATATAACCAGTAAGAGGGAGAACAATCAGACTTTAAAAAGCAAAACTTCTTTTTTTCTAGACTTTTATGTGCCTTGCTAACAGAAAGTGTGGTCTGGGTTTAGGACATGTCTTGTTTTAAGTAAATTTAATCAGAAAATACCCACAGGACTTGCCATCAAATTGGTTTTTAACTGAATCCAGATGACAATCAAGATTAGCCATCACCTTTACAATTTTATAGATATTTATTTGCCATTTGCATTTTCTCTTATGAAGAGAAATCTCTATTCCATTCATTAACAAATTTATCTATTAGAAGATAGATCAATACCTTCTTCAGTTACCATCAGAGTGGCTTCCTCTGGCAGCAGATGAGAGTGGGTACAGATATTATGCAGAGAATTGAAATTGGAATTCTCCATCAGATCTCTACCTTTAGAGATCTGGGAACCTCACAGAAGAGGGAGAGGAATGATTGAAGGGGTCAGAAGGGATGGTAGACACCAGGAGAACATAGCCCACTGAACTAAGCAAGGCTCAATGGGTTCATTAAGAATAAAGACACAAACACAAGGAGGACATGGCTCTGTACCAGGTCCTCTGTGTGTATGTTGTGATTGTTAGCTTGCTGCTTTTGTAGGACACCTGACAGTGGGAGCTGGTAGATCTCTAATCCCTTTGCCTGTTGTTGTGACTCTTCCACTATTCTGTTGCCTCGTCCAGCATCAGATGAGAACTTTAGCCTTGTCTTACTATATCTTGATCTGTCTTGCTAGCAGCTGTCAAGCGTCTCTTGGAAGCTTGTGCTTTTCTGAAGAGGATAGAGAGGAGAGAGGATCTTGGAGGAGGGGAAGAAGTTGGGAGGAGTGAGGGAGGGAAAATTGGTTGGGATGTATTGTATGAGGGGAGAATCTCTTTTCAATAAAAAGAAATCACTAAAAAGAAGATTCATTTCATTAGCCTTTAATTCTCACAGATTTTTTAAAATTATGTAAAAGATCAAATAAAAAAGAATGACAAGTCTTACTGTCTCACATATGTATAAAACAACCTCAGCAGAGAGAATAGGAAAATAGCACTGTCCTAAGTAACAGTGTAAAGAGAGGAATCTAAGACTATACAAAAGAACTGCACATAAACTTTGCAGTTAGCTAATAATCTTTTCGCAGTGAGCTTATGGTTCCTATTTTTTCCTACATGTAAATTGATAAGGAACATTTCAGTTCCTACCTTTGGACTATGAACTTACAAATTGGTGAGTTAAGTTGCTAGAATAAATTACAAAAGCTGGAGATATCAGTGGAACTCATGTTTGCTTCATAAATTTTTAGGCAGAGACTATAGATGGAGGTTTGCACATCAGTGAGCATCTGAGTTACTTTCCTGTTATTATGATAAAATGCCCTCACAACATCAACTTAGGCAACAGTATTATTTCATCTCAGAGAATGAGGTTCCAGTCCATCATGGTGCAAAAGTCACAGCAACAAGAACTTAAAATGCTAAAATTGTATACCAAGTTAAGAAGCAGGTAACAATGAATGCTTGTGCCCAGCCTCCTCTATTCTTTTTAACAATTCCAGGGCCCCATCTTAGGGAATGGCAACAACTACCTTTAAAAAGCATGTTTCTCCTCCTTCAATTAGAAGGATCAACATAATTTCTCAGAACCAAGAGGCCAAATAATCAATCACATGTGTGCCAAGAGAGTTGTCTCCTAATATTTCAGAATTCATAAAGGTGAAAAGTAACACTAAATTTCACAGTTAGTATAAATATATCTGGTTTTTGCTCTGTCACCAAGAAAATCAAAAGTCAACATGGTGTAAAGACAGTGCTCTATGAGATGCTGAGAAGAAAGTATATTCTTTTCTGTTTGGGTAGAATGTTCTATAGATGTCTGTTAGGTCCATTTGGTTCATTTCATCTGTTAGTTCTCTTATTTCTCTGTTTAGTTTCTGTCTGGTTGACCTGTCCATTGGTGAGAGAGGAGTGTTGAAATCACCCACAATTAGAGTGTGGGGTTTGATATATGTTCTCAGTTCTACTAATGTTTCTTTTACATATGTTGGTGCTTTTATATTAGGGCATGGATATTCAGGATTGAGACGTCCTCCTGATGAATTGTTCCTGATATGAGTATACAGTGTCTATCTCTGTCTCTTCTGATTGATTTTAGTTTGAAATCAATTTTGTTAGATATTAGTATAGCAACACCCGCTTGTTTCTTTGATCCATTTAACTGGAAAACCTTTTCCCAACCCTTTACTCTGAGGTAGTGTTTATCTTTGTGTTTGAGGTGTATTTCTTGTAGGCAGCAGAATGTTGGATCCTGATTTCGTACCCATTCTCTTAACCTGTGGCTTATTATAGGTGAATTGAGTCCATTGATATTAAGTGATATTAATGACCAGACAGAAAACTTAACAGAGAAATAAGAGAACTAACAGATGTAATGAACCAAATGGACCTAACAGACATCTATAGAACATTTCACCCAAACAGAAAAGAATACACCTTCTTCTCAGCATCTCATGGAACCTTCACAAAAATTGATCACATAATTGGTAACAAAGCAAACATCCATAGACATAAAGAAAGTGTAGTAATCACCTGTGTACTATCAGATCACCATGGAATAAAGTTAGAATTCAACAACAATTCTAACCCCAGAAAGCCTACAAACTCATGGAAACTGAACAGTCACCTACTGAACCATCCCTGGGTCAAGGAAGAAATAAAAAGAGAAATTAAAGTCTTCCTTGAATTCAATGAAAAAAAAAGACACAACATACCCAAATCTATGGGACACTATGAAAGCAGTGCTAAGAGGAAAGTTCATAGTACTAAGGGCCCACATAAAGAAAACGGAGAAAGCACACATTAGAGACTTAACTGCACACCTGAAAGCTCTGGAAAAAAAAGAAGCAGACTCACCAAGGAGGAGTAGAAGACTGGAAATAATCAAATTGATGGCTGAAATCAACAAAATTGAAACAGAAAATAATACAAAGAATCAATGAAACAAAAAGCTGGTTCCTGGAGAAAATCAACAAGATTGATAAACACCTATCCAAACTAATCAAACAGAAGAGAGAGAGCATGCATATTAACAAGATCAAAAATGAAAAGGGGGACATAATCACAGACACAGAAGAAATTCAGAGAATCATTAGACCTCACTACAAAAGCCTGTATGCCACAAAATTGGAAAATGTGGAAGAAATGGACACTTTTTTAGATAAATACCATATACCAAAATTAAGTCAAGACCAGATGAGCAGTTTAAATAGACCTGTAAGTCGCGAGAAAATAGAAGCTGTCATCAGAAACCTCCCGACCAAAAAAAGCCCTGGCCCAGATGGTTTCAATGCTGAATTCTATCAGATCTTCCAAGTGAAGTTAATACCTTTACTCCTTAATGTGTTTCACAAAATAGAAACAGAAGAGACATTCCCTAACTCCTTTTATGAAGCTACAGACATGCTGATACCCAAAACACACAAAGACTTAACCAAGAAAGAGAATTACAGACCAATCTCACTCATGAACATTGATGCAAAAATTCTCAATAAAATACTCACAAACAGAATCCAAGAACACATCAAAAAATTATACATTACGATCAAGTAGGCTTCATCCCAGAAACGAAGGGCTGGCTCAACATACAAAAATCAATCAATGTAATCCATCATATAAATAACCTGAAGGAAAAAAAACCATATGATCATTTCATTAGATGCTGAAAAAGCATTTGACAAAATTCAATACCCCTTTATGATAAAGGTCTTGGAAAGATTAGGGATACAAGGTTCATTCGTAAATATAATAAAAGCAATACACAGCAAGCCAAAAGCTAACATTAAATTAAATGGAGAGAAACTCAAAGCCATCCCACTAAAATCAGAAACAAGACAAGGCTGCCCACTCTCTCAATACCTCTTCAATATAGTGCTTGAAGTTCTAGCAATAGCAATAAGACAGCATAAAGAGTTCAAGGGGATTCGAACTGGAAAGGAAGAAATCAAACTTTCATTATTTGCAGATGATATGATAGTGTACATAAACGACCAGAAAAACTCTACCAGAGAACTCCTACAACTGATCAACACCTTTAGTACTGTGACAGGATACAAGATCAATTCCATAAAATTAGTTGCCCTCCTATACACAAAGAACAAGATACAGAGAGGGAAATCAGAGAAACATCACCTTTCAGGACAGTCACAAATAGCATAAAGTATCTTGGGGCAACTCTAACCAAGGAAGTGAAAGATCTAATTGACAAGAACCTTAAGGTTTTAAAGAAAGAAATTGAAGAAGATACCAGAAAATGGAAAAATCTCCCATGCTCTTGGATTGGGAGGATCAACATAGTAAAAATGGCAATTCTACCAAAAGCAATCTATAGACTCAATGCAATCCCCATCAAAATCCCAAAAAAATTCTTCACAAATCTTGAGAGAACAATAATCAACTTTATACGGAAAACCAAAAAACCCAGGATAGCCAAAACAATTTTATACAATAAAAGTACTGCCAGAGGCATTACCATCCCTGACTTCAAACTCTATCACAGAGCTACAGTAATGAAAACTGCTTGGTATTGGCAAAAAAAACAGAGATGTTGACCAATGGAATCAAATAGAAAACCCAGATATTAATCCTCAAACCTATGAACAACTGATTTTCAACTTAAGGAGCTAAAACTATACAATAGAAGAAAGAAAGCATCTTTAACAAATGGTGCTGGCATAACTGGATGTCAACCTGTAGAAGAATAAAAATAGATTCATATCTATCACCATGCACAAAACTCAAGTCCAAATGGATTAAAGACCTCAATATTAATCTGACCACATTGAACCTGATAGAAGAGAAAGTGGGAAGTAGTCTATAAGACATGGGCACAGGAGACAACTTCCTAAATAGAACCCCAGTAGCACAGACAGTAGAGAATCGATGAATAAATGGGACCTCCTTAAATTGAGAAGTTTCTGTAAAGCAAAGGACACTGTCAGTAAGACAAAAAGGCTCCCTTCTGACTGGGAGAAGATATTCATCAATCCTTCATCAGACAAAGGTCTGTCTCCAAAATATACAAAGAACACAAGAAACTAGACACTAAAACTCTAATTAACCCAATTAAAAAATGGGGTACTGATCTGAACAGACAATTCACAACAGATGAACTTCGAATGGCCAAAAGGCACTTAAGGTCATGCTCAACCTCCTTAGCGATCAGGGAAACCAAATCAAAACTTCTATGAGATACCATCTTACACCTGTAAGTAGAGCTAAACTCAAAAACACCAATGATAGCCTATGCTGGAGAGGATGTGCAGAGGGGGGAACACTCATCCATTGTTGGTGGGAAGACAAACTTGTGCAGCCACTGTGGAAATCAGTGTCGGTTTCTCAAGAAACTGGGAGTCAACCTACCTCAGGAACCAGCAATTCCACTCTTGAGAATACCCCCAAGAGATGTCCTATCATACTACAAAAGCATTTGTTCAACTATGTTCATAGCTGCACTATTTGTAATAGCCAGAACCAGGAAACTACCTAGGTGCCCCTCAATAGAAGAATGGTTAAAGAAGGTGTGGAATATATACACTTTAGAGTTTTACTCAGTGGTAAAAATCAATGACATCTTGAATTTTGCATGCAAATGGATGGAAATAGAAAATGCTTTATTGAGTGAGGTAACCCAGACCCTGAAAGAGGAATATGGTATGTAGTCACTCATAAGTGGATTCTAGCCATAATTAAAGGACATTGAGCCTATAATTCGTGATCCTATAGAAGCTAAATAAGAAGGTGACCCCAAAGAAAATCATATACTTATCCTCCTGGATGTTGGAAGTAGACAAAATTGCCAGGCAAAACTTGCGTGCATGGGGGATGGGGGTAGATGTAAGGGGAGATGGGTAGAGATAAGGGAGAAGGGGAGGATTCAGGAGAGCTTGGGGTAATGGGATGGGTGGGATGGAGGAAGGGTGGATATGGGTGGTGGGAAGTAAATATCTTAATTAAGGTAGCCATTTTAGGGTTCGCAAGAGACTTGACTCTAGAGGGGTTCCCAGGTCCAAGGAGAGGTCCCCACATTGTTCCTTGGACAGCTGAGATGAGAGTGACTGAACTGGCCTTGTCCCATACACACACTGATGAATATCTTGCATATCACCATAGAACCTTCATCTGACGATGGATGGAGATAGAGGCAGAGACCAACATTGGAACACTGGACTGAGCTCCCAAGGTCCAAATGAGGTGCAGAAGGAGGGAGAACATAAGCAAGGAAGTCAGGATCATGAGGGGTGTGCCCACCCACTGAGACAGTGAGACTGATCTAATGGGAGCTCACCAAGGCCAGCTGGATTGGGAGTGATGAAGCATGTGATCAAAATGAACACTCTATGTGGCTGGCAATGAAGGCTGACTGAGAAGCCAAGGACAATGGCACTGAGTTTTGATTCTACTGCATGGACTGGCTTTGTGGGACCCTGGTTTGTTTGGATGCTTACCTGTATATACCTGGATGGAGGGGGGACGACCTTGGACTTCCCATGGGGCAGGGAACCCTGACTGCTCTTGGGACTAGAGAGGAAGGAGGAGGTGGGGAGGGGGAGGGAAAAAGGAGGCGGGGAGGATGTGGAAATTTTTAATAAATAAATAGATTAAAATGAATAAATAAATAAATAAAATAACCAAAACTGGATAAAACCTAGATGTATGTGAAAGATAGAATAGATTAAAAAATGTGCTACTTTCACATAGTAAATTATTACTTAGTTGTTAAAAATGACATCATAAATATACAGACAAATGGATGGAGCTAAAAAAAAAGTCAACCTGAGTGAGCAACCCTCATATGAAAAGATAAATATAATATATATTGGCTTATATTTAGCTATTATTTGTTTAAAAATGAAAACCAGCTATAGTCCATATTCTCACAAAGGTTGGGTATAAAGGAAGGGATTAGGAAAATACATGGATCTTCTTGGAAGGGGGAAATAGAACTTCATTTTTTCCTAATAACAGCTTTGGATGCATTTCCATTCATTGCTTGTGTATTTATCTCATGTAAATATTCCATCTACTGGGCACAAATATAGCTGTGGATGATCAGGAATATGATTTCTGCCTAAATGTATAATTTTGATGAAAAGAGGTAATTCTAGCTTATTTTACATTTCTTAGATTGGCATAGAATTCTGAGTTACAAAGACAGCCTTTTACCCATACAGCTACTTTAGACTCAGAACAAATTCAAAGCCGGCTGGTTGCCTGTGGGGACAAATACAGGAGGTCATTTTTTCAGGTGTCGTTTGTTGTTGATATGAGGTCAGAGCTTGAAGCAAATTTAGTCTGCATGTACTCTCTACCACTCAAGTTCCAGTTAATAATTGTTATTGTTAAGTCTTGAATTCCAGCTTCATTTTCTTCCTGTGAACCCTAAGCATCTGAGCTATGTGCAAGGCTAAGCATTATTCACTGGCTGGTCAACACAAGCTCCTTAGTCTAATAGAAACTGCATGACATATCTTGTGATTTGAGAAGGATCAGGTCTTGAGAATGTAACTTATAATTGTTTAGAGTTTGACTGTAAAAGGAAGAGTAGATGAAGGGTGTAGAGAAAGATGTAGAAAGATGCAGAGCTACTCAGAGAACCTGTTGAGTAGAGCAAGGAGAAAGGATGTAGAGCTATTAGGAAGCTGTGAAGAAAGATTTTTCAGAGAGGATTTTTTTCAAGATAAAGTACAGAAAAAGTTACCATCCGAGTATATCTATGTTTTCATATTTTTTCCTCACATAGAAGACAGAAGACATCTAACCTTTATATAGCTAAGAGCTATTCCTAAGTAGTCATCGCATTCATGAATTATTTTACATACAATAGTGCTGACTGGGGTTTGCCCCCATTAAGTCAGTCATACCTAATAAAGTCTATAGAGAGATGGAGTTCCAGCTGACCATCCCTTGTCACCAAACCATGCTTCCAGTACTAGGGACTAGGCAACATCCTATTGAGTTGTTGGCTAAAACAGTTCCATGGAAATCACCAAACGACCCAGGGTGCCTTTCTGATAAAATAGTAGGTTTCTTTCTGCACACTGGTAGCTAAACTCCATTGCTGAAGACAACAACCACAGAACTCATTGACCATGAAGAGGTCAAACTGGTGCCTACATAGAACCTTCACTCCACTCTTCTAGTGTCTATGACATTGAAAGGTACTCTGCAGGCTACCAAAAGAGAAAAGGAAAAACCCAACCACAAAACTCTTGATTTATAATCTTTCCTGGCTTCAAAATATGTTAGGGAAATAGTGGCACAGACCTTGTGGAAGCAACCAACTGATATCTGACTTGACTTAAAGTCTACCCCATAATATGGAATCCATACCTGGCACTGCTTGGCTGACCAAGAACCAGAGTCTAGATAAGCCAGAGTCCTAGGGTAAATCCAAATACTACTGTTCTAAACAAAAATAGTAGCAATAAAATGACTCCTAATGGTATTCTGTTACACTCATAAATCAGTGCCTTATTCAGCCATAATTAGAGAGTCTTTCTCCTGCAGCAGATGGGAACAGAGAGACCCACAGACAGACCTTATGCCGAAATAGAGATAGATAGATCGATAGGTAGATAGATGGATAGATAGACAGACAGACAGATAGATAGATACCTTAGAATATACAGCTCTAAATGAGATGTCACCATCAAAGCCTCCCCTCAGAGATCAGGGAATCCAGTGTAAGAGGAAGCAGAATGAATAGGGAGAAAGAAGAGATAGAAGACACCAAGAGAGCATGACTGCCTAAAAAATTGAGCAGCTCATATGAACTCCAAGAGAATGAAATAGCAAGGATAAGACCAACAAGGACTTCAGGTCCTCTGCATATATATTATAGTTTTAAGATTAGTCTTTTGACAGGACTCCAGAATGAGTGACTGAGTGGGTCTCTGATTCTTGTGTCTTCTCCTGGGGCTCCTTTCCTTGTGTTGATTTGCCTTGTCTGACTTCAACGTGATGGCTTTTGTTGTATCTGATTGTAGTTTTATTACATTATTTTTTATTACATACTGTATTTCATTATTATTACATTTTATATTATAATAATATTATCTTTTGGATGTCTGTTCTGTTCTAATGAGAAACAGAAAGGGAGTAGATCCACATTGGAGGAGAAGTAGGGAAGAACTGGGAGGAATAGAGAGAAGGGAAATTGTAAACAGGATATATTGTATGAGCATTGAATCTATTTTAAATAAGTGGGAAAATGTAATCATAAAAATAAAAAATTCTTGATGAGTTCTTTTTTAAATAAAAATAAATGGAAGTTGTTAGTGGGGGTTGAAAATGCCTGGGTGAGTGTATTCTAGGTTCTCTGCATACATGGTACAGTTGCTCAACTTTGGGTTTGTGTGGGGACTCCTAACAGTGGGAGGAGTAGAGTATGTCTGACTCATTCGCCTACAGGTGGGAACCTTTTCCTCATAATATATTGCCTCATCCAACCTTGATATGAGGGTTTGTGTCTAGTTTTATTGCATCTTAATATGACATGTTGGGCTGGTATCACTGGATGGCCTGTTCTTTTCTGGAGGCAAAGAGAGAGAAAGAAATGGATCTTGGGGAGAGGGGATGTAGTGGCAAATGGGGAGAAGGGAAAAAAGTCTCCAGTCTGAAGGTGCTATATAAGAAAAAATGTAAAGAAAAAGAAAGAATATAATTACAGTGACCAAAATGTCTGAGAACTGAAATGGAAATTTAAAGAGAAAGAATATGTAGAAAGTGATGTCTGCATTTTGCCTTGAAAAACTTGCTCCTGTCTTGACTTTACTTGGAAGTCTTTTATTATCACTATTGCTGAAGTGTGACATCACAATCAGCATCCCAGTTTCATGTTCTTCTCCATGATATACAGCAATAGAACTCATCAAGATATATACTTCATTCTTCAATTCTTAATTTTCTCCTCAGCAAATCTGAGGTGGCTCTTGGGTCTCCTTAACGTCATGCTGTTTGGCAACTCATGTTCTGTCCTTCCAACATATTTATAGAGTATGAAAAATAATAAGTGTTCCAGGGTTTCAGTTGTTGTAATGTATGACCATTTTAAATAGAAAATTGTTTGAAAATGGTTCATGACATAAGCCAACTATCTTTATAGTGTTTGGTTTTTTAGAGATGATGTGTGGCCTTCCAGTTTCCACCAGCTGTCATCGGATCCAAAACAGGAAAGTGTTCTGAAACTTCCTTCACAGAGAGTGATGTGGCCTTAGTCAAAATCTGCTAAGGAACAGTAGCAGATGGAAATGGTTTCTGACTATTTGTGATCTATTTGTAGGAGAGTTTGCCAAGAACTCTGCACATCCAACCTAAAATCTCTTCTCTGACCTTATGTCTCATTATCTGATAATTCCAAATATCCTTTGCTTTGGCTTTCCCATTTTAATTACTCACATGTAAACTGTACTCTTATCATGGTCAATTTTCAAGCAGTCACTCTGATTTTCTTCCTACCTTGCAACCCATATGCTCAAAACATATTGCACTACTAACAATTCACATTAATATGATATTCATGTTCATTCAAGTAATAATATTCATATATCGGCTATTTCAGGGATTTATAAGACACCAAAAATAAATTTAAAGGGCCATAACTACCTTGAAAGTAAATTTATCATTTATAGGGAGAATCAGATAATATGACAAGAAATGTGTGTTGTTTAGAATCATCAGTGCTGGAAGAGAGATGATAAAAATGATATTCACTCATTTCTATAGTCATCCAAAAGTGAACAAAGCATCATGATGGTCTACTGGAATACAACAATAAGCAAAACAATACTAATTGGTCCATACCTTATTGCTCTTACACCAGGAAAGGAGGATGAAGAGTGGAGTTACAAAACATAGATATAATCATCCACACATGTACATCTGTTCTTTCATAATTTAAAAAGTTTGACAAGTGCAAAAATAAATTGGATAATTCTGAGAAAATGATATTTGGACTAAAATGTGAAATTCTAACAGGAAGTGATTATATATAAAATAAGAAAGCAAATGTATAAATTATCAGAAGCAAAAAAGTTACAAGTCATTTAGAGAACTGAAAAGGCAGATACATAATTGAATTACAGTGTATTTTTTTCTATTAAACTTATTTAAGTTGAGTTCTCCCATGACTCAATCTTTTTCCTGCGTTCATATCTACCATCTCAATATTTACTAAATATTGGTGTATGAGAAACTAGCACTGTGTAAATGCTTTAGAAATTGCTCTTCATACAATACAAAGATATGCCTCTGATTTAAAGCATAGTTTAGTTTTCCTGATGTGTGTATGTTCTTATAAGTTACTTACAACTGTATTTATCTATATCTATTTTTACATATTCCCAGTCTGTGGAAGTGAAAGTGTTAACTCTTCAGGAATTAGAACTAAACTAGACAAAGCAGTAAAGACAATTATATTTTTAGCTCTTTTCAAGAAGAAAATTTTGCTTTGGATTGTCTGTCTGAGATGATGATTTGGTGATGTTCACCAGATATGAAGTAGCTGCAACACATTGCCTGAAGTGTTAGCCTTCTCCTTCACCCTTTCTTCCTGTGCTCTCTGATCAGCTTGCTAGTGCCCATTAGAAGCCAAGCCAATTATACCATTTCCCTGTATACTGGCTTGAGAATTTTCTCTGTAGTTAACCAAATGAAATTCTATATTTATTTAACATGATTAATTTTACATTTATAAATACTATGCTTAAGTTTTATGTATATGAACAATATGATAGTGTTTGTTAAACAGAAGAATGAGTCTTTTCCAATTTTTAAATCAAAGAAGTATTTTTCCAATCTTTAAGTTCCCACTTAAATTTAGAGACATGCTACCTTAAAACTCATCCTCCCTTCAACTTTCCTAGTATTGGGTTTACAGTTGTCTAACACCTCAATTAACTAAAAATACTGTGAATTTTTTCAAATTATTATTTTTAGGTTAGAATTGACCAATTATTGATAATAGACTATTTTAAACAGAATAGGAAACAGTAGGAGTATCAGAAGTTTATTGGATTCTTAAATTGAATTTTATGTTTTATGTGTGTGTCAATAAATAAATGATACATGGCTTAAAGTCAGAGGAATAAGAGAAGGCAGATGTAAATATTTCAATGTGCTAAACTCAGTGCTAGTTACTGAACATACAATTTTGAGCAAAGCAAAGCTTCCTTATCTTTCTGCAGTTTATAGTTCAGTGGAGAGCAGAAATAAATTAAATTTAAAAGCAATATAAAACTTTTAATTGAGCTCAAGGAACAGTGTGTGAACCAGTGTGACTCTGTAAAAGTCCCTTTGTATTGATTACTAACAGAGGAAAGGAAAAGAATCAAAAGGGTGATTTGAGCTCAAATCTGAGTAACAGAAGAAACCTTGGTTAAGGGAAGAGAAAGATTTAGATAATGTGGCAGCCAGCAATGAGGTTAGAAAGACTGTGGAAGATTTAATATTTGAAGACACTCAGAGGAGAAAAGAAGAAGAGGATTGAGGAAAGGCATGGGCTCATTCAGAACTTTATAGGCAATATAAATGTTTGGGATTCTGTTCTAAAAGTAGATTTGAAACATCCATGAAATTAAGAAGTAAAAAGGCAAAAATTGAAGTGATAAGTTATTGTACCTAATTTAAATCCTAAACTACAGATTTTTCTTAAATTTCTACGTTCTAAAGGAGGCAGCTCTTTTAGAAATAGCTGTATAAAATCCACATTTTAATCTAAGTATACATTTATTTAAAAACTACATAAATCTCTATTCTAAAATTCTAAACAAGTGTCCTTGTTTGCTTTCCATTGCCGTGATAAACATTGTAATCAAAAGCAACTTGGGGAGGAAAAATTTTGTTTCATTTCATATCTACCTCTTCACTGAGGAATCTCAAGGCAGCAGCTTGAAGCAGAAACCATGAAGGAAAGCGGCTAACAGGCTTGTTTTCTCTGTCTTCTTCTCAGTTACATTTCCTAAATAACTCAGGCTTACCTTCTCAGGGACAGCATAGCACACAATGGGTCCAGGTCTTCACACAACAATCAATTATCAAGGAAATTCCCCAGAGACATGTTCAATCTGATGGAAACAATTCCAAAATTGAGATCCCTCTCTCCATGTATGTCTAGGTTTATTTCAAGCTGACAAAAATACCTGTACGGTGCACGGGGGTGGGGGGTGTGGATGTAAGGGGAGATGGGTAGAGAAAGGGGAGAAGGGGAGGATTGGGGGAAAGCTTGGGGGAATAGGATGGGTGGGATGGAGGAAGGGTAGATATGGGAGCAGGGAAGTAAATATCTTAATTAAGGGAGCCATTTTAGGGTTCGCAAGAGACTTGATTCTAGAGGGGATCCCAGGTCCAAGTAGAGGTCCCCAGGTTGTTCCTTGGGCAACAGAGGAGAGGGTGCCTGAACTGGCCTTGTCCCATAGACACACTGATGAATATTTTGTATATCACCATAGAATCTTCATCTGGCAATGGATGGAGATAAAGACAGAGACCCACACTGGAGCACTGGATTTAGCTCCCAAAGTCCAAATGAGGAGCAGAAGGAGGGAAAACATGAGCAAGGAGGTCAGGACCACGAGGGGTGCGTCCACCCACTGAGACGGTGGGACTGATCTAGTGGGAGCTCACCAAGGCCAGCTGGACTGGGACTGATGGAGCATGTGATCAAACTGGACACTCTGAATGTGTCTGGCAATGAAGGCTGACTGAGAAGCCAAGAACAATGGCACTGGGTTTTGATTCTACTGCATGGACTGACTTTGTGGGAACCTGGTCTGTTTAGATGCTTACCTTTATAGACCTGGATGGCGGGGTGGGGGGTGGGGGGGTGGAGGAGACCTTGAACTTCCCACAGAGCATGGACACCTGACTGCTCTTAGGACTAGAGAGGGAGAGGAGGGGAGGTGAGGAGGGGGAGGGAAAAGGGAGGCGGGGAGGAGACAGAAAATTTTTAATAAATAAATAAATAAAAGTTTAAGTATAATAGACTACAGAGTATTTATAAATATCTTTTAATAGGCAGTTATTTCTTATTCACTCTGTTTCAAACATAGCCTAAAATAAAGATATGAGTTTGAACATGGAAAGTCATCATTATCTCAAACAAGTCACAAAATTAGATGGGTGTTGTGGCCATGCTTTATTTTTAGGATGAAGCATCCTAGACTTTATTCGCATCATATAAATATGAAAGAAGAGTTTATAAGCTTGCATATTTTGCTAACTGAAGAAGCGAAGGTCACAAGGAGCTGTGACTTAGTCCTGTAAAGAACATAGATATAAATGCATTTACTCAATAGATATTTACTAAGACCTTACTAGTATCTAGGCACTGGCTTATGGAAGAAAAGCAGTGTCCTTGCCTCTGTGGAGCTTATGTTCAAAAGCAATACTTTTAGCCAATGCTGGGATGTCTCAATAATATAATGTGGGCCTCACCCTAAACCCGCAACATTTGAGGCTCTGAGAAAATGGTCCTGAAGGCACTTGGAACAATCTTTAGTTGACATGTTATATCTGGATTTATTTGTAGATGTTCCTGGAATATAAAAACATTTTATTTTTGAGAATAATTTGTATTTTATTTAATCAAGATTGTTACTCAATAAGCCAGAAATTTTGTAATTTTTCACAGGAGATTCAAAGATGTGAGATTACATCAATAGGAAAACCATGTAGGAAGTAATACAAGGTTGCTTTTCAGTAAAGAAGAACTTAAGAGATATCCTTGAGTTCATTGGCATAGGTCAAGAAATATCTAAATTTATAGGTATGAGGGAATGTAAAAAATATGATAGCTGTTTAGGCAATAAATTAATATAATTAATGATGGCTGTATAGTACTTTGGGATGCATTTCATTCTTTTTATTTATATTAGAAACAACTTGGTTGTCTAACCTGATCTCTCTGTACGTGGAAGAATGTTAAAGACTATAGGGTTAGTTCAGGGTCAAAAAACCAGATGTGTACATTATTATCAACTAGATAATTTCTGAAAGAGAGGTAGGATATAAACACAAAACCAAAATTAAGTATGAGAAATCTAAAACAAAGCAACAAGAGGGATTTGGACAGGAATCTGGTGGTCAAATACACACATCTCTGCTCAGAACACAGCTTCCAATGGTCAGAAACAAGCACACTAAAATAACAACATTTAATGGACTTCTCTATTTTTTATGACTTAAATATATAGAGAAGAAACTCAGTTAGCAAATATTGTCTGGGTAGATACATTTTATACTATAGGATGATGTTTAAAAGTCTTTGGATCTAGAAGTCTTAGATATAGACACACTAAATTGAGTTGTTTTGTACACCATTTATGAAAGCCATTCATGTTAACCATGTCATATATGTAACTCAACAATTCCTTTATTTTACCAAATGCTAGGATGTAACT
This sequence comes from Myodes glareolus, assembly GCF_982192425.1. Lineage (NCBI taxonomy): Eukaryota > Metazoa > Chordata > Mammalia > Rodentia > Cricetidae > Myodes > Myodes glareolus. The sequence continues at coordinate 10,019,956 of NC_142050.1, forward strand.
CAGTAATTCCACTATTTTACCAAATGCCAGGATAAGCTTTAAATACACTAGCAGACATGTTCTTTGTTCCTTATTTAAATTTGTCTACAGGAAAGGACCCGCAGAGCCAAAACCAGAGAAAAAGAAAGCTAATTCACTACATTTTGAGCCTCTAAGTAGGCTTTTAAAATTCATAGAAAAAAATAACAGTTTAGAAAGCCAAGAGCTTTTCTATTAAAACCTGTATTCAGAGAAAAGAATGAGGCTTGTGTTCCAAAACTTTCATTTGGCATGTCAAAGTAAATATCTAAATTTAAAAAGATATAAAGCTTAGTGTACACATGGAAGGTTTAGAGACTAGCTAAAAGAATATTCTAACCCACATCCAGAGTTTGATCCAGTCTAGAGGAGAAGGAAGTTCTGAAAGAACAAAATTGCTGACTCTGCTCTCTAATATTAATTGTGTGTTTATGGGTGAGAGGCAGAATTCATTGAAAGGCATATCTGATATAAACTATTGCAGATTTTCTTATTAATATAAAATTGAAGAAGATTCTAAAATTCTCTATAACACATGGACAATAAGAAAGATATCTATGGACTAACTAGCAAAGGACAGTGGAGGTCCTTATTAAAGAGGCTTTATCTGGATACACTAAAGCACCAAGCCCAAGCCTGTTTCCATTCTTCAATATTTTATACTTACGTTGTTTAGAATTTAAAATAGTAGGTAAGAGTGTGAATTTAGAAGGGAAGAGGGGAGGTGTTTATAAGCCTGAATGTTGTTTTTTTTTTCAATAAATACCTTTGAAGCTACAAAAAAAATATAAGAAAGATATCTAGTATTCCCTAGCATTTAAGTTGCCTAGAAGAGAATGAAGTCTTTAGCATTAGCTTCCTCCTATCAAAGTGGTGAAATTTTTCAGACTCAGAAAAATCCCATAGATAATGTGGTATCATTTTAGAAAAGACATAATGATTGTATTATGCAAGTTTGTCTAACAGAGATACCCAACTTTTAAAATTGTGATTGTCACCTATAAATTCACATTCAGTATACCAAAATGACAAAGAAATATCACTGTATTTTATGGAGGTTTATGGTTTTCATATCAGGCTATATTCATGACTGACCTCCGGCATATTCAACCCACAATCAGACATTCTTTCAGAAATGTATTTGATATAATAAATACATAGATATATAGATATGTATTCATACTGTATACATATTTTTGGCAGTTCACCAATAGGTTCTGGGTAATTCAATAATAATCATGTGAACACTCATGAGGGGATAATTCAGCCTCTATTCAGTTTCCAAAGTTCGATGCTCTTGTGGTCTTCACTCTTATTCTCTGAGTCTAAGGTCTAGAAGATTCCTCGTGTATCCATGCACCAAAGTTGACGAAGCTGAAATGTGATATCAGTGAACAATAACAGCAGAGGTAGCAGCAGCAACAGAGACAGATGCACTCGGTGGCTTAAAGTGAAGGCAATAAGGCAACAGTCATGATTTCTCCTCAGGCCCCTTAAATCTGGGCAGCCTGCCAGAAGGTGACAGTCACGCTGAGGGTATGTTCTGCCCTCAGTTAACCCTTTCAGGAAATGCTTGCACACACAAGCTCAGAAGACTGTCTTCAAAGTTGATTCCAGATCCCTTCAAACTGACAATCAGACTTAAACATCACAATGCTTTTAAAGGACAATGAGCAGAAAAATGAAAATTGTCTTCAGAAGTCAGTTGTGACAATTTATTGACACATCCTCAGTCTTAATATTCTCAGCATAGTCTATATGCTGTAGCTTGGCTATGTGATAATCAATCAATACTCGGGAAATATTCACAACATATACAACATACTCTTATTTCTAAGCGTCATCATGACCTACAACTGCTGTCATTTAGAATTCTGTGACCATCCTGAGTACCACAGGGAAACTGGCCCTGCCATCTTGATGACAGAAAAAGACTCACATCTGTACTCTGGACCCCAACTGTTGTGTGATGCATTGGGGGTGTACATTTTCACTTATTTACACTTGCTTATGCCATTCCTTCCCTTCCTCTTTCTCCAGTATAATGTCTTTGATGCAGTGTCTCTTTGTCACACAATCTTTACCACACAAACTTATCTAAAAGGTACACACAATATCACATACTTACAAAAAGAACTCATTTTCACCATTCTTCGTTATTTTCTCTGCATTTATAGTACCATTATTGGATGACATGATGTATATTTCTTTGCTTATTAACTGTCTCTTTTCATTATAATTTCTCCTAAAGGGAGAAATGTTGCCCAATGTACACAAAATATTCCTAATTACTATAACAATAGCTGACACATGAGCTGTCAATATATTTCACTAAATGAAAGAATAACATTTTTAAGAGAAAATCAACACTTTGCTGTTTGAAATTTGTTTACATTATTTCTTGAAACAATTCTCTTTTTAGCCTGAGCATTCTAATATTTTTTCATTATACACATTTTTATTAATAATGCTTTTGTTTAAATCAAATGTGACTTGTAAGATATAGCTTTTTTAAATTATTTTTCAGAATACCTGGAAATAGACCATTTTCCTGTTTCTCACATACTTTCATGATTTTCCACATATAGCTTTTCTCATCAAATTTCGGTTGTGTAACTATCATTACATTTTTTAAGTAGCCTAAGTTTGATCTGTGAATATATCTAACTTCATTAGGGTTCAATGGGGAAAATTAGTCATAAAAATGTAATTCTTTTTCACCAACTGAAATCTTTATTTACCAAATGGAAATATCAACACCTCCAATGTAACTTACCTTAAAACAGAAAAGAATTGTTTCTGACCTTTTTACATGTGTTTATTTATTTTATGTGGCTGTATCTGTCAGACATTCTCATGCTGCAGCACATGTGTGAAAGTCAGGTGCAGAACTGAGGTCCTTAGGTTAGGCAGCAATTGCCTTTACCAGTCAAACCATCGTACTATCCCTTTGTTTGGTAGCTCTATGTACATCAGAGCAGTCTATAACTCTGTATAAATCTTTTCTTCATCCTCTTGCTTTATTTAGCTAATTAGCTTCACTGCAGAATATCTGTACACCTAGAAACAGAGTGATCTCTTTCTCAATATGCTTTGAAATACTAGACCATACATTGGTGTGACGATGTTGAGTCCCTCCAAGGTTGGCTGTTTAGTAAGGATATCCTTGGTAAAGTCAGATGGGACACACTTTTTAACAGCAATGTTAACACATGTCAAAAATTCTGGAGATGATTTCGCAGTCTGTTGTACAGGACTGCACTGTCCTGGGGCATACAAAGTTTGAGGGTCTGAAGGTTAGGTCAGACACTTTTTGGAAATTGGCATTTAGGCCAGTCTTGGATTGTGAAACAGGATCAGTGTATTGTCTGTAGCTAGTAAGCCTGTCTTGGGTAATATTAACTCCAAATTGTAAATTTGTTTGGGTTTTGGTCTCTGCTACATCATCATTAACAGAGCGCCATTGGAGGAAACCTGAGGGGTCAAGGCCTTCCTTCAACATTTAGTACCAATTGTAATGGGTTTGAAGATGAATGGCCCATTGTCTGAGAACTTGTTCAAAATAAGGAGACACATATTGGAACACTGGACTTAACTCCCTAGGTCCAAATGAGAAGCAGAGGGAGGGAGATCGTGAGCAAGGAAAGCAAAATCAGAGGGGGCCTTCATCCGACGATGGATGGAGATAGAGACGGAGACCCACATTGGAGCACTGGAAGTCAGGACCGTGAAGGGTGCATTCACCCACTGATATGAGGGGACTGATCAAATGAGAGCTCACCAAGGCCAGCTGGACTGGGACTGAACGAGCATGAGATCAAACCGGATTCTCTGAATGTGGCTGACATGGGGGCTGACTGAGCCCCCGAGGTCCAAATGAAGACTGAGAAGCCATTGACAATGGCACTGGGTCTTGTTTCGTCTGCATGGACTGGCTTTTTGGGATCCTGGCCTGTTTGGATGCTCACCTTCCTGGACTCGGAGGGAGGGGGGAGGAACTTGGATTCCCCGCAGGACAGGAAACCCTGACTGCTCTTGGGAATGGTGAGGGAGGAGAAGAGGGAGTGTGGGGAGCGGGAGGGTATTGGGAGGAGGGGAGGAAGTGGAAAGAGGGTTTTCGGATACTTGAATAAACAAAAAAAAAATCAAAATAAGGAGAATAGGGGTAGGATCAGTCACCCTCACATACCCTTGCATGGCTCCCAGCCTGCTTCCAGCTCTGCTGCCTCTGGGAGGGCACATAGCTGACAGAGACAACATCACTGGAGCCGTGTCCTCACACAGTGTCTCTGGACAAAAAGGACCAGTTGGAGGGTCCTTTATTGGTTCTTCCTTCTGGGTGGTCAGCCGTTATGTGGAGGGACCAGGACAAACCATGCCAGGATGGAGAGTTCCTAACTGGGAAGACAAACAGGGAGAATAAAATTAAATGTAGGGGTAGGAAAGAAGGTCTCAACTCACTGAGGACTTAGAAAACCAAAATAGGAGTCAACTCACTGAAATCAGCTGAAGGGGGCAAAATCAAGATGTCAGCAGAAAGTCAGAATGGGGACAGCAATGGAGGAGGTAAACAAGGAAGAAAAATGCCCAAAAAAGGAAAAGGAGGACCCCAAAAGCAAGCAAAAGGAATAGGCTTTCCACATTGGGTGCCAGATGTTTGGGGCTCATTGCTGCTACCTGTTCTGCTATCCCCATTTCTGGGAGGGGGCAGGAGGTAAGAAAATACAGGAGCAAGGACACAGATTCTGAAAGATTTCCAGTGTAAAAGCTATTTATTTTAAAAGGATCAGGGTTTTTATAGGGTTAGGAAAATTAAGCTGTCTTGGAAATGCTATTAGTTGGTCCATTTGAAACTGGAAGTTGCTGCTGGCATGTTGAGATTGGCTAGGAATGTACACCATTAGTTACTGTGCTTTTGATCTGCTGACATGTTATTTTGGCCAATTTTGTTTATTCGTTGTGAGTTTGCTTGTGTTTGCTTGTGCTTGCGCTATTGCCCTGCCTCAATACATTTCACTAAGACAGTCTATCTCTTGAGCTAGTGCCCCCATGTAATAGACACTGTATTTTCAAGCCCTCCATGAGGAACAGATGGTAGTAGGCATGACTTCTCAGAAATAAGAATGTGCACAAGCTTATTAGCAAGTTCTTATATGATAGAGAGCTTTTAGCAACAAGTTTGTCTTGCATCTGAGAAATAATAAACTATTTCTCTTATTAACTCTTTGACAATTTTATGTAATGTATTTTATTCATATCCTTCCACTAGCTTCTTCCAGAACTCCTCTTTCTTATACAATCAAACATATATTCTTTTAAAATTTAAAAAAAAACTCATCAGGAGGTCCTATTTGTGCTGTCCATATATTCTTATACATGTTGCCTTCGACTGCAGTGTGGTTGACTTACAAGGGTCTCCTGTGAAAGAAAACTGACTCTCCTGAATGCTATTAATTATCAGTGGCTCCTTGGCTGTTGTACTCATCTCAAAAGGCTGGGATCTGGTCTGGTTTGAGGCTTCACAGTCCCTGTGTATGCTGTCATAAGTGCTGTTAGAGCATATGTGCTGCTACCCTGATGTGTCCAGAAGACACATCATCTTTTAGTCACCTACTACCTCTTGCTTTCATTGTCTTTCTGTCACTCTTCTGTAATGGTCCATAGATTTATGAAGGAGGAGGAGATATAAATTGAAAAATCAATTTAGGGCTAAGCATTTTATGACTTCTTGTTCTCTATATTTTGGCTAACCGTGAGTCTTTGTGTTATCACAATCTACTGCAAGTAAGTGTCTTATTGATGAGGGTTGTAAGATGAATTAATCTATGTCCATAACAATAAGTCATTAGGATTGTTTACTCCTCTGTCCCTTCTGCAAAATAAGTGTAGTAGATTATCCCCTGGGTTATGATGAGCTAGCCATGGGTTTTTGGTCCGAGAATGGTGCCAGGTATGGGGCTAATCTTACAAAGGAGGCCTTAAATTCAGTGATAAAGTAGATGGCTGCTCCCATGATATTGAGAAAACTGTTGCACCAATGAACAAGTCCTATCAGGTTAGTCTTTATTGAAGCTATACTTCACAGCTAAATAAGATTTATGATCACTTTTCTCCTGAAGTGGCATGCACTTTGCAGCATTTTGAAAGCAGAAAATAAGGATGAAGTTTTCAAATGAGTAGTAGTTAGATTTCACCATGATTTATGATCCAAGTATGTAGTCACTTTGAAATCAGTGTTGGGATTCCTCAAAAAGCTAGAAACAGATCTATCCCATGATGGCTCTACCACCTAGGCATATAAACAAAGTCTTCTGTATCATGATATTAAGATAACTACCCATCCATGGTTATTGCTGTCCTATTCACAGTGCCAAGAAAAAAAGGCAATATAGATGTCTAACAACTAGTGAGAGGATAATTAAGAGTGATTTGTTTTCACAATAGAATATTATTCAACTGTTAAAAAAATGACATATGAAATCGGCAGATTGCTGGATGGTTTTATGTCAACTCAACACAAGTTAGAGTCATCTGAGAGAAAAGAATCTCATTTAAGAAAATGTTTCCAGCATTGAAAGAGATATCTTGATAGATGGGGTCATTGTGGAATTATGGAGAAACCTGATGTCAGGGAAACTCCCAGGAATACACAAAGATGATTCTATTAAAAATGCTAGCAATCACGAAGAGGGTGCCTGAACTGGCCTTCCCTTGTAATAAGATTGTAATCAGATTGGTGCCTAACCCAATTATTATCATAGAAATACCATCCAGTAGTTGACAGAAGCAGATGCAGAAATCAACAGCCAAGCACTGAGGAGAGTTCCAGGAGTTCAGTTAAGGATGGGTAGGAAAGATTATATGAGCAAGGAGAGTCAAGATCATGACACAGAAATCCAGAGACTCTTGACCAATAGCCAGGGACTCTGCATATGACTGACTTAGACTCTCTGCATGTGGGTGACAATTCTGTAACTTGGTCTGTTTGTGGGAGGTCTAGCAATAGAACCAGGGCCTATCCCCAGCACATGAGCTGACTTTTTGAAACTTATTCACCGTGGATACCTCACTCTGTCTTGATGTAGAGGGAGGAGCTTGATCCTGCCTCAACTTGAAATGCCATGCTTTGTTGACTCCCATGGAAGGCCTTATGTTTCCTGAATGGAGATGGAAGAGTAGATGTGGTGGTGTAGAAAGGAGGTGGAGGGAGGGAATGGGAATAGGGGGAATGGTGGTTGACATGTAAAATAATTTTTAAAGATGTAATACAAATTTAGACAAAAATAGAAAATGTCTCAGTAATACCGGGCTTTAGAAAAGCCTGTAGTGAATTTCTTAAATTAGTAATTGATAGGTAGTGCCATCCCTAGGCTACTGGTCCTGGAATCTAAAAGAAAACAGGTTGAACAAGTCACAGAAAGCAACCAATCAGCAGTACTCCTCCATAAGCTTCTCAAGTACCTACCTCACTGTATTTGATGGTGAACTCTTATGAGGAATTGTGAGTAAAATAAACCCTTTCCTTTCCATGTTGCTATTAGTCGTGGTATTTTATCACAGTAATAGTCAAGCTAACTAAGATAAATTGGTACTAGGATAGTACCAGGCATTGCTGTGACAGATCTGAACATATTGTGGGGCTGACTGGGGAAGGACCTTGGAACTTTGGACTAGAAAAACCGTCAAGTTGTCAAAGCTCGGTGAGCATTTCTGCTGTAGCATCAAGATAAGAATGCTGAGAACAAGGCAGCAGGCAGAGAAGGTCAGGCTTGGGAAGTTCCAGAGGAAAATTTGAGAGTCACTAAAAGACTATCAGAGCCATTTGCAATTTTGAGTTGAAAAATCTGTGTTTCTGGTTATCTGGGGTGGAAGAATTAACTATGATTAACAAAAGGACTAAAACCACTGAAGTAAAACCTTTGCTTAACTGGGAAAATTGAAGTTGATCAGCTAAAGCTAAGAAATTAGCAGTGATTAAGATGGGACCAACATCACTGACAGGAAATCTTTTTAGAAGAAATTGCTCAGAGTCAGCACACAGAAACTATGCTTCAGAGGTAGCTAAGATTGTGCTTCTTGATGCATCCATACTTGGTCATGTTTAAGAGTTACCCAGGTAGTACTCGTTTTGAAGGTACGAGTCACGGAAAGCAGCCAAGGCTTGGCACCTCTGCGTGCAATGTTGTCCCTGAGAAGGTAAGCCTGAGTTATTTAGGAAATTCCCAGGTATTGGACATTGAATGATTTATACTATTGAAGTTTGGTTTTGCTTTGATCTGATTATGACTGTGCCTTAATTCTTACCTCTTGAAATAAAAAAGCATTAACTTATTTTTGATTTTACAGGACTCCCCAGTTTAGAGACTTTCAATTTCAAACGAAACTTGAGAGCATTTTTTATTTGAATCTATGAGTATGTGACTTTTTAGGTGTGTAAAATGTTTTATCTTATAATGTTTGTAATACTGTGTGGGCATGGTGATGAACAATAAAGGAAAGGTAGTGACTTTACAGTGATGTGTTTATCTGTCAAGTTGATGAGGGGTCCACTTTGCTGAGTAGTTTTATGTCAATTGACAGAGCTAAGTTCATCTGAAAGAAGGCAACTATAATTAAGAAATGCCTTTCCATAAAACTGGGTTATAGTTAAGTCCACGGAACATTTTCTTAATTATTAATTTATGGGGAAGAGTACAGTCCACTGTTGCCATCCCTGGGCTTGGTTGTCTACATTCTATAAGAATCAGGGTGAGCAAGGCATGGGCAGCAAGCAGTAAGTAAGCATCACTCCCTCACGGCCTCTCCATCAGTCCCCACTTCCAGGTTCCTACCCTGCTTGAGTCCCTACCATCAGTGTATTTGATGATAAACTGTTATATTGTTATACAGAATTGTGAATAAAATAAACACTTTCCTCTCCAAGATGTTTTTGGTCATGGTACTTCATCCCAGCAATAGTAACCCCAAGGAAGATAGCAGGTAAGTGAATGTGGCTAGAACCAGTCATTCTAAGCAAGGTAACACTGACTCAAATGTATAAATATTACATATTTTCCTTTTCTTTTTCCTTTTGATATTAGCGTGGTGATCATAAAATATGTGTGTTTCATTTGGAGTACCCATAGGGATTGGGAAATTTCAAAGGAGCCTTGAGGGGAGAGGGGAATTTTAAAAAGAAAAGTTGATATATCACATTGCTCTAAAAGTGAAAAGAGAATAATCTAACAAAAGAGATAAATTGAAGCAGTAAATGAGAGGGTTGGAGAGATGTGGGCATAAGGAGAAAGATAAATAGCTTTAAAGACCTGTCAAAGAAAGTCACTGGAAACTTGGCTAACAAAACAAAAGTTCAGTGTCAGGAATAGATTATGTCTCTTGAAGTTGTAGGCCAACACACATTACAAGTTCTTGCCTGCCAATGGTATAGGTGACCCTCCAAAATTTGATAAGACTCAATTACTGAAGATACCACAAATAATGAAATATTTATAAATTTGGACCCAATATATTATGGTTCTCACTATATGCCCACTATATATTTGAGTATGGTGGAGAGATAATACTTTTAAATATATTACCTGGTTTATGGAAGTTGATAGAGGCTTTAATTTTTCCCCAAAACTCCAAGAATGAAAATTATCTGACAAATTAATTTAAGCTGTGAATACTGATACTGTAAGAAACATTAATCATAAGGAAAGTTTGTCAAAGGCAATAGCTATGACAAACCCCTTGAATATACATTGAGTCTTGGTTCAGTGACCACAAAGAACACTGAATTACAAGCATCTATCTTAAGCCCCTGACTTGCCAAAAAAAAAGCTATAATAATTAAAATCTGGTGATTTGTGTTGTCTGCTTGATTTAATTTTATCTTGAGTTTTGAGATACCTTATTAATACACAGTCCAGAATGGCCCTTAACTCAAAATTCTTCTACCTCTGATAGTTAGGAATGCAGATGTGAGAAATATGCCTACCTAATACACGTCTACTAGAATCAATGTAAGTGTTCTCAAATGAATATTCCTAATTTCAATATTCTTTCATAATTATATCAAACACAAATGAAGTCATAATAAAATTATTTCAGTAAAGCATGAAAATACATAAAATATAAAAAATATGAAATTTAGAGAATTTAGGGAATTCTAAGGAGAATTTACGTAGAGAATCCAAGTAATTAAGTTATAAACATTAAAGAAACAGAAGATGAAATCAAAAAATAAATAAGTAACGGGGTTCATTCAATAGTAATACTATTGAAATAAAATAAAATAAAATAATTTTTGAATTAAATGACTGGCAAAACAGAAAACAGATTTACCAAACATATCACTAAGGATAATTGGTTTAAAATACTAGTTAACATTATACATTCTGAGGTTTTCATTGACACATTTCAAAAGTATAAAGAGTACAAAAGATAAATGGAAGTTATAACTCTTAAAATATTTCATTTAATATTCATACACACAAATAATCTGCTTGGATATAATCCATCCCTCTTTCTGTATCCTCCAATCTCTTCCCTAACCCTTCCCCACTTTACCCTCCCACCTTATTGTACTCATTAAATCTCTGGTTTTTTAAATAATTACTTAGTCAAATTAGTGCTTCCAATATGTGAACAGGTTGCTTTTAAACATTTAAAAATAAGGTAAATTTAGGAAAATAACAGAGACAAAGAATGTTCAATTTCTTAATTCAAAAGCAATAAAGGGAAAATAGTAAAAGAGTAAAAATGTGTAACTCTGAGCATAAATTATATGTTAAATACTTAGAATGGATTTAGGGTATATATTCAAATGTCAAACACTATTATTTATTCAACAATAGGCATTTAACCTCATAGATATCAAGAGGCAGTTAACATATATAATATAATGTTTGAAAACAAGGATGAACTTAAAAAGCATATGTAATACCATGAAGAATTGGCAAGATGTAGAAATAACTAACACATTTAATCAAGGAATACTGTTGATATAATATCAGAGGAAATATGGGTTTTAGGTCTGAAAGCATTACTGGAATTAGAAGAAACACATCTTTGCCCTAAAACTTTCAGTAAGCCAAGAAAATATATTCTTAATAAATAATCATTTTGTACCTAGTAAAATGTCTCTATTGCTGAAGACACTACATTATTTACAAGGCAAAGACAAATTAACTTTGTATTAGAGAACCTCATTCCACCTAAACAGCTTTCATTATACCGAAGTGTTAGGTAGGCTGTTGGGGAAAATGTCAACATCACTGTGATTTAACTGTGAACACTGAGAACTACAGTAATGACCAACATGGCAAGATATGCTCATGGATACAACAGTGAAATGAATGTTTTGTGGTAACCAACATTTTCTGATTGGACTAAACACCTGCTCCACCTGATACTGTACATATGGCCAAGAACCCATGGTAAAAGTTCCACAGACCCTAGTGTGAACTTCTTACATTATTTTGCTAAATGGACATAATACTAAGTGGCCCTCTAAGTTCATCTTTGTACCCATGGATTCACAAACCTCATCAGAGAAGTGTCTTTGTACAGTGGCAGCCATTATTAAAGCAACTCATAACTGATCAAATAATGGAGAATAAGTGTCAGTGGATCTCTGAGCCATAAACCATCTCAGGTTAATAAACCATTGTTGATGAGATAGCAAAAGATTGTAAAGGTCAGGGAGGACCAGATAAAGTAGTACCTGCTGGACAGGACCATTGAACTCATGCACTCACGAGCTGGTTAACGTTCTAATAAAGAGGGTAGGGACTGTGGATGCCACCCTCGCTGAAAGACAGGTTTGCACCAGATCAAACTGGTTAATATTCTAATATGCAGTGTGGGAGGTGTTGTGAGAGCCACCCTAACCAAAGTACTACTGATACTTGATAGTTGTTGAGAGAAAAAGAGATAGAGTTTGGTTTGGTATTTTTTTACTGTGTGGCTTCTGATGTGTCAACCACACTCCAAGGATATTCCCACATTAGGTGTATATGAACTTGGGAGTTATTAAAAACAACAAAGAAGAGGATATAAAACTGTGAATGGCTAGGGAAATGGGAGTAGATCTTATAGGGGCTTCAGGGAGAAGCAGGTAAATATGTTTAAAATATGTTCTCTGAAATTCTCAAATAATTAAACATATTTTATAATCCAATCATGTAACATTTTGTTAAAAATATGTAATTATTTCAAAAATTGACTGCAAATGGTTTGACTGCATGATTCCTGTGTCAGATTGCCTTGTGTTTAAAGGGGTCATGACTACTTTGAACAATGGAATAAAATGGTACTAATATCATGTGACTTTCAATGTAATATGAATAACATTGAATGACTCTTGGAACCATAACTTCTAAGATGAAAATAATTTTCCTCTTCATAGGATAGCTGGATGAAGATTCTAATTTTCTGAAGTCAGCCATTGCACTTAGTCAGATCTAATTTACCCTGTTTTTAGTGTTGGAAACTTCAGTAAAATTATCTAAAACTTCACGAGCAATGTAACTATTGCAGTCACATAGAATCAAGGATTTCTTAAGATAAACTTTATCTTAAACTCAAATTTACTAAAAACATGAGATATTAAAAATAAAACCTGAAAACTTGTTCAAGAAGCAAAGCAAAAATTCTGAGCAAGTATTTCAGATGATCTCTTTGCAATTCAAGTGTAAAGTCAGTACCAGAATGATAAATAGATATAAAAGAATAATGGAAGGGATAAATATATTCAAAATGTATTACACTCATATATGAAAATTGCCATTAACGCCTTATACAGTACAATTAATAAACTAATAAATTTAAGGATCTTTAATGTTAAAAATCATGAAATTAATAACATGAAAAAGAAACATCAAGCTGGAAATAATTCGAATTAAATTTAAAATCAATGACTAGTCTGAAGAGATTATATTTAGGAAGAAAAGCTGAAAAGGTTAAAAATTTAAATATGGATTTTAAATTATCATAAAACTTTGTATTTTATAAATTCATAGATTTATTCATCCAAACAAAAAATTGAAAGGAAAGAAGGAAGAAAAAATCTTGAAACGGGTTCAAAAGCATCTTATAGTTAGCTCTAAAGATCAGAAGAAGGTAGATTTGATACTTCCTTCTCATACTTTTGTTGTGCTATACATTCCTTGATTAATTTTTAGCTTTCAATTACTAAAAAGTACTAACTGGATCAGGCAAAAAATACAGTCAATGCAAAGAGCTAACTTAGAACACTAGGATCACAAGGCAAATCATTCTCAAGATGGTGTTAGCATTAGATTTTACAGTAATATCTTTTCTCTCTCAGTTTTCTTCTCTGTACAGGTACTTCCAAGAATCTGGAGCTGCCCTTGAAGAGTGCCGATACTTAACTAATCCATTCTGACTTGTATATAATATAAAATCATAACGGACTGTGTTACTTTCTTGATATGTCCCCGAAATGTGAATGAAGCAGCACCACTACAATGGGGTATTTTTTATCATAGTATCTTTTTGTCTTCTTTGCTCTCTGATGGAAGGTTTTAAAGGACTGCATTCCTGTTGCCATTCCCCCAGGTCTACAGCAACTCATTCCTAACAATCAGCTCAGCATATCTTGTCCCTTCAGTATTGTCTAAGAGTCGTGCTGTGCCTTCTTAAATCCCTCTGCAATCTTCCCAGTGGCCAAATTTATTTCCTTCTATTATATAATAATCTGGAGATAAGATCTCCATCTTGTAGCAAGCCTTGCTTTAATAAATAGTGGCTGGTAGTAAGAAAATGGATCAGTGGTATAGATGAATCATTGTCAAGAGCTTCCTTTGGTAGATGGCATGTTAAAATATAATTTATTATTCTTGTTGCTTGCAAGTCAAAAGATCTAAAAGATAATTTAAGATTAAATTTCCTGTGTTATTGACAAGCTAGTGATGAAATCAGGACACTGTTCAATGATTATGCTAATTTTATCCCACGATGTAACTATTTTCTCCTCAAGAGGAGGCAAGGTATGACTTCTTCCTTCATTTACACTTTTCTTATTTGATAATGTTGAGTGTGGGTCATCACTGAATTGAGGGAATGCTTGAACATTTTTACACACACTTATTCTTGATCTGTTATCATCATAAGATAAGTGCCATTTTGAATCTCAATTTGATGGCTAAACTCAGGCACAGAAATTTGTTTACATCACCTGTATAATGCTATGGTTATTAAGTAATGGAGCACAGGTTAAAATAAATTTGTTGTCCTCTCACCTTCCTTTGGTTGAATAGAAATAAAAACAAAGTGTCTCTGAATTATGAGTCAAATTGTATTGAATGGTGACACAACCATGAAAAGGAACTAATTTGGGATCTCTCTCTCTCTCTCTCTCTCTCTCTCTCTCTCTCTCTCTCTCTCTCTCTCTCCTCTTCCCAATGTCTTGTTTACTCTTAAAATCTGAAATGCAGTCTGCAGTATTAAGAAAGTCTGAATTGTATAAGACATCATACAACCAATGGTCATGAATTTGAACATTCTGCTTATGATTAAGTCATCAGCTTGGTGATGGTAAAGACTGACCAGAACATCCAGAGAAATAAGCAATACACAAAAGGCAATAGTGGCTACTTGACAAATGGTATAAAACTTGCCAAACAGTATAAAATAGTAGCTGAAATTATATATGGAAAGAAGAAGTGAAAATGAGAATTTTTTTTCTCAATGTGGGAATGGTTATTCATCATTATGTTGTCAACAAATCACTACCACAGAAGACAAAATGACATTAATTTAGTTCCATAATAAAATAGTTATATATAATTGGTGATTTCCTGGGAAATAGGGCTCAGAATAAGGGTTTAAATTTGTGGCAGGGAAGAGATTAGACAATTCAATCTGAAGTTCATCATGTCTTTCTCTACCATCATGAGGTTCTGCACTCCTACTAGCCAGGCTGCAGTGTATCTCACCCACACCGTGCACAATGAATTTCACAAAGTGTGAAACTACAGTTTTGTTCTTGAAAGCCATTTTCTTCTGTGTCATCCTGCCTAGTAGTTCATCTGTTACACATTTTTCATGGGGTCAAAATCTGCTTGGGTTTTTTTTTTGGAATGACAATCATTACAATCAGATCTTGCCCCCAGATGCATAAAATCTGAAGTCGTCTTTCCTTGAAAAGCAGAAAATCACAGGTGTCATTCACCCTCAGCTCCTACTCTCCACATACTCTTGAAAATTGAATTATTTCATTTTGGAGTTTCTCTGAAAGAAACTAATATTCAAAGATTCTAAGAACCTTAAATTCCAATACTGGAAACCCAGAGCTGGAGAAGTCAGAGGGAAAACAAAGGAAAGTATGACAAAGAGGAAGAATTTGTAATGGAAAGAGGCAGAAAGCAGGACAAGAGATGGCTTACATCCAAAGTTTAAAGCAAAACCTTCTTTCCAATTTTTAAAAACTTTATAGAAAATGTACTTTTTGAAAAAATTCTTGGTGGCTTAAAGGAGCCATAGCAAGTGCAGTGCTTCTTCAAAGTTAAAAGTAAGGTGTGTGTTGAACACTGACAGAATAAATGGTGTCGGTAACTGCTATTCTATCTAGGCTTTGTTTTGAGGAGAGAGAGGCAACCGTTGGCTATACAAATAAAAAAATTCTGTGCAGTAGAAGAATATGTCTGCTTTGCAGCAACAACTGCTCTTGTGTTCTCATCTTCTCTTTCTGGCCAGTTTTTGTCTGGTTCTAACATCTCAAGATTGCTGTGCAACGGTCTCTAATGAGGAGATGGATCACACAAATACTGAACAAATCAATGGCTTATTTTTGAGAAACATAGCTCTACACTTTCCTTCATTCCCCTTTTCCTTAACCTTTCCTTGTCTAAAGAAGCTACAGAGATTCTCATCCATCTGCTGTAGTTTGATGAGGAAAATGCTGTCTTTGTCATGGATTTTTAAACAGAGTCAAGGAATCAGGGCTGGGAATGTAGCCTGAAAGTAGAATATTTACATAACTTATGTAAGACAGTAGATTTGGTCCCAGCAGCATGAAAGGTTAAAAGGGCATCTAAAATGTTTTCTTACAGTAGAAGAATGACCCAAGCATAACTTCCAAGAGCCTGTGTTTCAGCATATAATTACTACCTCCCGCATTTCTGTGTGATCTGTCTTCTGAACAAAGGACTTCAGAAGCAAACCAGAGATCATGGTTGAGTATTACCCAATAAACACGAGTGATCACCAGTTATTTGACTCTGGAACTGACACTAGAACATCACTCCTCATCCAGGGGCTGTCCCCACTGCATATTTTATCACTGGATGCGATATATGACTCTAATATTGTTGGGCATAATTTCAGAGTCCTACCATTCTGAAATAGAGAAAAATTCAAAGGCTCTGACAACACAGTGACAATTAACAGACAAGTGAGCATTGTACTGAACTATATGGCTATGATTCAAAAATGTCTTAGTGTTGTGTGTATCAGTTATCATATATTATTTAAAAACTTGAGTCATCACACATATCACATATCCCACAAATATACACTCTATATACATATTTCAGTTAAACATAGATTTAAGAATCTAAACAGGGAAGTAGAAAAGTCAACAGGCATGATGTGATCACTGCACATTAAAGTTGTGTTTTAAATTACACTCTGTACCTAACAAATATACACAACTAAAATAATGATAATTAAAATATTAACTTAAAATATTCTTCTATACATAATCTACAAAAATGATAAAAAATGGTTAGTATCAACTTAAACACAGTTTTAAATATTATTTACATGTTTAAAGAAATTAAAAGTGTTAATTATAATTGATTTTCAAAGACTAAAGCATTAAATTAAAAAAAAGTCAATAGAAAAATTTCCCTTTAATTATATACTATCTATGAATAAGAACTATGAATTTCAGTAATGAGGCAATGAATCAATGGATACAGGGCCTGCTGCACAAACATGAGGACTTGAATTTAGATTCCCCAACACCTAGATATTGTATGAATTGTGTGAGACAGGGATAGAGATTGGAGTATAACTTAGGTCTTGCTGATCAGTGAGTCTAGAAGATTCCCTGATCTCCAAGTTTAGTGATAGACTCTGTGGGATAATGTTCTTGTACACTGTAAATATTTGTCACTTGCATTAGTTTAAAAAAAAACTGATTGGCCAGTAGCCAGGCAGAAAATACAGGCAGGATTACCAGGCTAAGAGAATCTATCACCAGCCAGACACAGAGGAAGCAAGATGAGAATACCTCAGTGATAAAAGATATCATGTGGCTAAACACAGACAAGAATTATGGGTTAATTTAAGTTGTAAGAGCTAGTTAAAAATAAGCCTGAGCTAATAGGCAAAAAAAAATGTTAATAACTTACATAAGCATCTGTGTGTTTCTTTGAGACTGAGTGGCTGTGGAACCAATTGGGACAGAAACTTCTTTCTACAACACTATCTCAAAAAATATGATACAGAGTGATGAAGGAAGACACCCAATGAAGATCACTGACAGCCAAATACACACACGTGCCCAGGTGACACTAACATAGGGCTACAAATTTCCAGGTTGAGATCCTTATTCAGCCTGCATGGCCACATTAAATTTTCTTCTATTTTTTTAATTTATTAGATTTTTTTAAAAAGAAATACCAATCCAATTTTCCACTCCCTCCCCTTCTCTTATTCCCTCCACATACCTTCCCATGCCACCCTACCCCATCCAATCCATCCATCCACAAGGTTAAAGCACATTGCCTTGTGAAAGGTCCAAGAACCTCCTTATTATATCTAGGCTGAGCAAAGTAAACATCCAAAGAGAAGAGGATCCCATAAAACCAGTACACGCAGTAGGGATAAATCCTGGTGCCACTGCCAGTGGCCCCTCGGCCTGTTCCATCCATGTAACTGTCATCCACATTCAGAGGGACTAGTTTGGTCCTATGTTTGTTCCTTCCCAGTCCAGCTGGAGTCGGTGAGCCCTCATTAGCTCAGGCAAACTGTTTCAATGGGTGAACCCATCCATCATGGTGAACCTCCTTGTTCATGTTCTCATTCCTTCCACTCTTCAACTGGACTTTGGGAGCTCAGTCCAGTGCTTCCAATGTGGGTCTCTGCCTCTACCTCCAACATTGGTTGGATGAAGGCTAAATTTTTCCTGAATAATTGGGAGAAAATACAAGCATAATGCTTAGTTTCTCTTGGTAAATTTTCAAAACTTAACAAGATAAATAATAGCTAAATAGAATCTGATATGCTATTGTTGTTAATCACTTCCACCTTCACTATAGAATCACTATATCCATGTACACATATAATTATATACTGTCCAAAAATACACACATGACATAAAAATTGGCTTTGTTGTTCACATATGCTAAAGTTGCAGTAATACAGAGATGATTAGCATGGCCTCTAAGCAAGGATACTATGCAAATTTGTAAAGTATTCCATAAAAACATAGCTTTGTTAGATGAGTTCTCTGACAACAGGAAAAAAATCAATACAAATATATTTTACATATGTCATGTTCAAACAGAAACTTAACATGTGAATTTGTAGTTTGAGTTGGTTTGACTTACCAAGTAGCTAAAACTAATATAATAGGATTCTTCATTATTAGTTTTTACTTTCCATTTTTATCCTCTTGGTTTCTTTTTCTAATTTTATACGAAAGATTTAAGAGTGAAATGATGTGCACAGTAGTGTGTGTGTGTCTGCATGTGTGTACGCACGTGTGCATGTAAAGAGAGAGAACCATATCCAGAATTCATTTTCTAAAGTAGTTCAATTCAGTTCAGAGACAGATTTAGTGAATTACAATTAAATAGTTTTCAAACAATTGCTGTTCTGTTCTGTTTTGTTTTCCATAAAAAACAATTCTTCAAGTAAAACAGTTGCCTTTAGCATACTCCAATATCAATGTATTATTCAGCTTTATTGCTGTCTTCATGTCGAAGAAGTGTCAAATGATTTAGCAAGAGTATTGACATCACTTAAGGCTCATCAGCTCTTACCTATTGATGTTAAGCAGCTCTTAGATTGGAATGCTAATATCATAGTATCTTTGCTATAAGAAACTGACTCATTATTTACTATTAAGTTGAGAATGCTTCTAAATCACCTCCACATAGATGCAAAGCATTGAAATGATAATCAATATGTATATATTAAAATATATAAAAAGGGGAAGTAAGCCATGGACCATTTTAAAACACTGTGACTTAATATTGTGTAAAACTAAATTAAGATAATATTTTTTCTTACATTGTCTTAGCTTTGTGTAAATTATGATCTACTGTAACAACTATCTGCCTTGCATCAAAAGTTGAAGGAACAAATGTGATAAGTGTTCCATATCTCATGGGGCTCTTTAGCAAATGCTTATATAAAGGATAATTTCAAAATTTGTCAGCCTCATGTTTTAGACTGAACTATTTTTGTTTCAATGTGTTTTTCATGGAGAGGGGAAAAATGCTTAAAGTTCAGTAAGTTACTATCAGACTGAGAACAGGTGAGGGCAAGAAAAATTACTAAACTGTGTTTCAACATTTTTAGTGGTCTCTGAATACTCACTGTAGGAAGTCTTCCCTCGGTGGCATTTATCTATTGATGACTGCACCTCACCATCACACTGCTTATTTCTAAACATATTAATTTCAGCATGGCATTTGCTTTATGAGCATTTGATTCTCCGAGTTAAGAAAACAGCTTAACTTGGAGAACTGATTTGTGAAATTAAAGGTTATTTATATAATCATGAACACAGTGAGGTTTGAGATTCTTATAAGCACTGTGGAATTTTAAGGTTATATGGTGCCATATACTTTGAAAAATTAATTCAAAGTAGTTTAGAAATTAGCACTTTTAGATCCAGTGAAAATTTCATTAACAATATAAATGTGGGATTATGCTCAAAGACATGGCAGAACGCTTAAAACGATATCTATGGAGGATAAAATTGGGTTCTTCATTTCAACATCTTCATTAGATCTAAAACTAATAATGAAAAGATTATTCAAATGTACAAGTATTACGAAGGAATAGTAATAAAGTCATTAAACAGAGCATAAGTGCTTAAAAATCAAATATCAAAATTAGATTAATTTTAAATGGCAAGTACCTTGAAAATAGATTTAGAAATTAGAAATGAGAAAGGATAAAGAATATTAAAGGTCACATTGTAAATACATATATCTAATGTACTATGTGAACATCTCAATATTATATGAAAGTACACTCTGTTACAGCAATAAAGTTGACAGTGTTGAAACATTCTGTGTCTACAATGACCTCACCTCTCTCCAGTACTAAAAATTTCCTTAATGGGGCATCCAATAATGTTCAATAATTGCAGCATATTTGGAAAATAACATTTAAAAAGCATCTTTTCCTTTTAATGCTGTAGTATCATAACTATTGCACATGATTTTTGAAGTCTGGTTAAAAAAATTCTCAATTTTTCGTATACTTCTGAGGGAAATTATCTAAATTTTCCTTTCCATATGTTATCTCAACTCTCTCAATCTACAAAAAAATCTATAATTTAAAAAATCTACTTTGAACTTATTGACAGGGTTCCTCTGGAAGGCAAGTCTATAAAACTGTTTTGTCCCCACCTCCCAGGTAACTGTGTCTATGTCAGAAATGACATACTCTTCATAGTCCCTCAAATGAGATACACAAGTATTAGTTTCCCTAGTTATCCAACACTACTGTTGTCAGTTTGAAGACATCCAGACACTATCGATATTTCAGCTCTGAATATTCCCCAGAAAAGTACCAAGGCCTCGACTGTCACTGTTCAGGAAAACGTTCTGAGTACATTACTTCAATGTGTAGCTCACCAGCTAACCATAGTGTTGAGGGGGTTAAACTCCATTATCAATAAAGCCTTTCAGTTTGGTATGACTTAAAAGTCTTGTGGAGGGATTTGAATAAGTAAACTGAACCAATCATTATTTGAAATTCAGGACTGAAGGATGAAGTTAAAATATTTTAATGAATGGCTATTTGATTAAAAAGTGATATATCCAGGAGTAGGAGTTGATGAGGTCATTGGCAATTGATGGTTTCTTGGGGAAGAAGTGTAGGAAGAGTCATTGTTTCCTTAGGTAGCAGGGCCACTGATGATGCCTTCATCCATACTCAGGCAAGCCACCCTAATGAAATTCAGTGAATCACAGTGAGTCACAGAGTACACCCTTTAGTCCTTACATCCCTACTTGCAAGTGTTCATTGCAATGAGTCAGCTTCCATGAGTAGATTTTTGTTTTTGTTTTAGTCTTTCTGTTTTATTTGGGTAAAAGTCACAAGGGCAGAGGGCAGATGAGATGGGGAGATGAGTGGGATTGGGATGAATGCTGTGAAATTTACAAAAAATTAATAAAAAGTTCAAAAGCAAAAACCACATGAACAAAAAATTCAGTGGATCACACACAAACAAAAGACATGAAAACAGGAGGGAAGGGTGGGCTTTCGAGAGAGAAGAGGTTCGGCAGTAGTGGGATGAGAGAAAGCAATGGAGAAAAGAAATAAACAAAATGTATCACATACATGTATAAGATTATCAATGAATAATCTATTTTGTTACTTTAAAAAAAGAAGTAATGCATCCTACTGAGTGGACCAAAAATCTTTAAAGATTTTAAATATTTACTCTTTAATATCCTATCTTTAAAGTCTGTACTGGGGTGAGAAAAAGCAAAGAGCCTAGTCTCAAGCTAAGACAACCATCTGAAAGTTGACCTGACCACATCTCCACCATTAATACAGATAAGAGTTAAGGGTGATAAGGGCAAGAGGGTAAAACTACAATTCTGCCTAGATGAAACCTTCCCAGCTTTTCCAAATATCAGGGGCAGACAATCTAAAAGGTTAATGCTAATGATACTGACCACTGAAAAATGAGTTCAGGTGCCCCCTCTGCCCACACTCCAGTTTTTATGATAATAATAATAAATGGGTGCACTCTGTAGTTAAACAATTGGGAAATAACAAAAATAATTTACAATTTATGATACAATAATACAAGGGAAAAAGGAAGTGTCCTTTTAAAGGCATAGTGCATGGGGAATATTGAGGATTTCAATCAGAAAGATTCTTGGGCACAACCAACTAGAATTACAAAGACAGTTTAAAATATGTGTATTCAAGTATCATCTGGACATACTATTTCAGAATGTCTTTGTTTTCATTTATATGTCTTGAATTAATATCTGAATACTTCTAATACGCTAAAGCTAAATCAGATGTAAGGTTTTTAGTCCTCATAAAACATAGCATCAAATGGGAAGTATTAATTATTCATATTTAAAGACCCACACAGGAGTCAGGATAATAAAAATCATTTTATATTTTCAGAAAACTGTCAAGAATTTTCAGAGGATTTTCTGGAACTAGCTACTGTTTTTTTTCAGTTTTATATTTTACTCTTTTCTACAAGACCAGTTATTTCTGAAGAAAAATCTCATCACATCTAATATGATTTATTCTAACACCTCAACATTACCTAAACCTGCATTCTTAATCAGAAACAGTGGAGAAACTGGACATCCAGGGTGCAGTCTTCTCTTCCTTTCAAGGAACTTCACTTTCACATCACTACACTGCTCTTTCTTCTGCCATTGAATTCTTTCTTCATATGTTGGTGTGTCTCTAACTCCCCCAAATCCTCTCTTGACATCACATATCATTTGGCACTTTGCCTTGTATTTCTACTGCTTGTCACATCAGAACATCTCTAAAAAACTTATTACAAGTTACTGTTATCACTTACCACTTCCCATTTATTGCCATCTCTTCAGATAGGCCTCCTCTACCGTTACAAAGATTGTCTTCATGAGTCATTGACAGAGCCATTTTATAATCCAATGGATGCTTTTCTGTCATGGTTCCTACACAAGCCAGTCCTCCATTCTTTTTGTTACTTTTCTTTACTCTTCAGAATTTCACAAGTGGATAAAATGAAACACGATCATATCATTCTTCGTTTCCTCCTTACAGCTGCCCCTTTGTCCTCCCTTCAATCTACTCTCAACCTCATGCCTTTTTTCATAACCTACCAAGACCAATTAAATTAGTGTTTGCCATATTTGAAATGATGTGGGATTATGCACAGATGATGAGATGATGAGAAAACTACCAACGGCCACATTCTCAAAAAAAATAATAAAAAATAAAAAGATTGTTTCTCACCCAACTTCCAACCCTCTGGCAGCTACCCCACACATGCAGTTCCTCAGGAAGGTATGGCACCTAAAATGCACCTCCACCGTCTATGCTAGAATTCCTTCATTGTAGGAAGGTCTTGTGCAAGTAATTACAGCTCTTATGAACTCAGGAATAAAATAGCCATGTCATGTCTACAGTGGTTCACAGTCCTCCATCCATCTTCTGCCTTTGACATTCTGCTTCTTTTTTTATTAGATGTTCTCTGAACCTCATTGGGGGTAGTGAATGCATTAAACTCAGTCTCAAACACTTTGACCAATTACACATCCACTCTAACTACAGCTCATTGCAGAAAGGAGCATTTTTGACTGAGATGGAAAGTAGCTCTGGTTGATGGGAGCCTTAACTCAAATTTCCCACTCAGAATTTAAGCATTCACCTTTCTTGTCCTCCTCATCCTCCTACAGGGAGTGGACAAAGTCCTGAAATACTGATGCTGACATGAACACTGCCATGTTAAGGACCCCAATGCCTCAGACCTATGGTAATGCCAAAGCCTACAGCAGGCAAGGCTCAAGAGAACAGCAAAGCCTTCCTCTGACCCAATTACAAAGCTTCAGAAATGACTGATCATTGTGTGCAAACTCTAGCAAAGCAACTTCATTTTCCCAGATGACTGCAACCTAAGACTCTTCTCCTATAGAGACCTCCCACCAAGACTAGCTAATCCCTTATCCTCATACTGCACAAAATAAAAGTGCTGAGTTTTTGGGTGAAATGATAGGTGCCTTCCATTTATGTGAGCACTGCCCACCAGATCCCAGCTTTGCTGTAAGGGTGTCTGTTGTTTCTTTGCTTTGTCATTTTTCAACCCGTCCTTTGTCCTAGTCAGGTTTCCATGATCAAGTTGTGCTTGATCAGCAACTTCCTCCCCTCCCCCTAAGAATCTTCCTCGTCTTCATTTTAGTGTTCATTATCTAAATAGTCTCATCCATTTTCAAAGCTTAAGTTACTATTTACAAACTGAGAGCTTTCAGATTTATATCTCTGACTCTAACTCCTCACATTTGGCTTCTCTACTCTTCACCATTCCACTATTTAAATACTTTTTAAGGCAAAAACGGAAGTCTTTAAATCTTACTTCTCATTTTACCCAAAATAACTACATAAAATTTCTAAGCACATGGTCTATTCCCTCTTCAAAATAACTCCAACCCTACCTACTTTGTTGATCATTGTCACTGAAGACTTCAACCTTGAAAGAATCACTTCTACAGTGGCTGTCTAAATTCTGTGTTCTTCTTATTCCCGCTTTTATTCTTTTCACACCCAAGTAATTTATCAACTGACTAGGTCTATACAAAACATATTGTTTCCCTCCTTAAAGCCCGGAAAGCTTGAAAAACAGCCGGAAAAAATTCAAACTTGTTACTATGAATTCTAAGACCCTCTCACGATCTTGCCATGTGTTTGTCTCTGGGATCCTATCTTTCACTGTTTAACCCTTCTCTTTTTGAAAACAGTGATGTCTTCCCAGGTAAAGAGCATTTAAACTTGTCACACTGAGAGTTCTTCCTTGGATGTCTGCAGAATTATGTCCTTCTCCCTTGGGAAGGTCATGTCTGAACAGCAACTCCTCTGAGCAACTTCCCAGGAGTGCCATCACTAAATCAGTTCCCTACAGCTGAAGCAGCAAGTTCCTGCTACGTAACACTGCTTAAATCTGCCAAGGTATCTATCACAATCTCTAATGATCTTATCTGCTTGGCACTTTGTGCTTAATAAAATATGTATAAAAGGCATCATATTCAAATTATTCATTATTCTAAAAGCCTAGAATATGTCTGGCATACAAAGAATATCTTATCAATGCATGAAAAAGATGAGTGAGTAGATACATGAGAAGTGCAGAGACATAGAGACATTTGCCTTCCACCTACGTGTCTTCTGCTGGGCAGAGAGCATTAGAGTTCCCTCACTCACTCAGAGAAACTAAGTTCACCCAGGGCATGAGGGTAGGGTGAGGAGGCCTGGTGTGCTGGCTAGTTTTATGTCAACTCAACACAAGCTAGCATTATCTGAAAGGAGGGGACCTCAATTAAGAAAAGGCTTTGATATGATCAGATCAAAAAATTTAATTGTAACACCCATAGACATCAGAAAACCATTAAGGAGTGCTGCTCAGAGTGGATTTCAAGGGAAGGAGTTAAAATTCAGGTGATCTGAAGTGAAAAAGAAGACAATGAAACAGGAAAGGTTAAATAGGGCAATTTATTGGAGATTAGCAAAATAGAGGGGGTGTGGGAAAAATATAACCAACAGGAAAGACCTTTGAAAATGTTATACGCATGTAAACCAAGTGTTGTAAAAGCTTCTTAGAATATATACATATATGAAAGAAGTTTAAATAAAATTACTCTATAACAATACCACAATGGTTCTCCTCAATACCAACATTGTTATTTAATTTGTGATATAAAACACCCAGTGCAATGCTTGGGTTTTCTCTTCTGGACTTGTTAATAAATGGAGTATAACTGATAACCAAAACATTACAGGTTATAATGATTGGTCTTGGTTACTCTCCAGAACTTGATGGTAGACTTCATTGTTGAAGACACCACCTGCTTAAGTCATAGGCTATGAAGAAACCTACCTGGTCTCGACCAAACTTTGTTCTTACTGCCTGGAATTCTTGGTGCTGAAAAGTTCTCTTTACACTAGTGGGGCAGTTTCACCTAGCTGTGAACCTTGTGAGCCACCTAATAAATGACCTGGCAAGTTATGACAGGAATGTTATGAAAGTAACCAACCACTCTATGATTTGATTTCAAATTCTCTCCCTAGGACAGAACTTATGCTTGATACCATTAGCTGGATCAAAACTCATATCTGGCTAGATTGTAGGATAAGGGAGAATCTAATTCTGCTTTTATACTAAACAGACTTACTCTAAAACTGCTCCTTAAATTCTTATCATTATATTCATTGATTAACACATCAACCCTCATCAAAAAAGTTTACTTTTATAATAGATAGTTAATTAGAAGACTCAGACCTGGTCAACATGTAGAAAACAAAAGATTTTGGTATGCTCAGCCCTACATGGGACATGTATATCACAATTTCTCTCCCAGGGTTACAGGGATCACTGGAGAAGAGGGAGCAGATAGACTTTAAGGGACAGAGGGTGTGGTTGTCTGCAGTCAAACGACATCTGTTGTATTCGCTGGTCATGAGTGGCATTGGCATTTTATATGTAAACAAACATGCTCTGACTGCATTTAAAGATCTGCACAAGATCAATCGACCAAAATTTCAAAATGAATAGAATGGAGCTCATGAGCCCTGTATTTAGCTAAAACGTATAGGCAATTGATAACTTCTGATGGAAGTAGAGTTAGTTTGCTTCAGGCATGTGGCTCCCCAGAGGCTAAGTATTCT
This sequence comes from Myodes glareolus, assembly GCF_982192425.1. Taxonomy (NCBI): domain Eukaryota; kingdom Metazoa; phylum Chordata; class Mammalia; order Rodentia; family Cricetidae; genus Myodes; species Myodes glareolus. The sequence continues at coordinate 10,046,572 of NC_142050.1, forward strand.
CCAATGGGTAGTCCGACAACCATGCATGTACAGGCAGCATTCAGGGAATAGAAACAACATGGAACACATGATGATGGTAGGGAAAAGTTGAGGGGATAGTGGAAGAATTGAGGGATATATTAGGAGAAAGCTTATTATAGGACTATATAAAATTCTCAAACAATACCATTTTAAAACTTAATGTTTTGCATAGCTGCAGTGTTACTAATTGACTAAAAATGTTTAATAGTGTTTGGTAAGATCTGTTCTATTTCAAAAGTAAGTCTCCTTCCCTAAATGTGGCCTTGTTTTTTTTTAATATCAGAACAAAATGACAGATCATGCATTAACCTTATCACATATTAGAGACTGTTTGCGGAATGAAAACAAGCTGGTCTGGTTTGCTGAGCATGCTATCAAGATGAATGGAGATTTTTAATTCCTTCCTTCGCCCCATAGATCTTCCGCATTTTACTGTCAGTATTTCACAGATGATCCTCATTTGTTTTACTGGCTTAAAGAAGATATTCTGATAAATGTGAAAATGTGAAGGGCACACCCTAAAACATAAATCTAAGCATTATGCCATGTTTATTTCAATCATTGGGAAATTTAGAAAGAAACTGCAGTAGAAAAATGTAGTAAAGAAAAAAAATAAGTTGCAAGGAAATTTCCATAGCTGAAAGGGCATTTCCACTCTGACACTGGGGAGTTATGGAGGGTGAGGATGAATCTAACCACTCTCTTCCAGCACGGGGAGAAATTGTAAAGCAACAGTGACTGAAAATCTCTGAAGAACACTGGAAGAAGGGAAAGGCATTAAAGGCTAGCCTCTAATTGGTTAAGAAAAATAAACAGAGTATAAAATTAGGAGAAAATTCTGGGTAACATAGTGGTAAAGACTGGCTCAACTGTGTCTCAGCTGTCTTCAATGCAATGCGTGAACAAGAGGAAATTCTCTCTAAAAGTAGGTCAGTGTGCTCCCTTATTCTGAACCAACATAAAAAGAGAAAAGCACTTTATCATGGAGAATGTAGAAGTGAAGAAAGCGGCTTAATTGTGCTTTAACACGGCTCTCACTGACTACTATACCAGGAATGAGAACACTAGGACCTTTGGCCTTGATGTTAGATCAGGGTGGTACAGATCACAGAAGAAATTTGATTGACTGCAAATCAATTTCCCCAAAGAAGAGAACAAATGAAGATTCAGACTAAACTCAGATCATCAGTGAACTTATTCTACTCTTGGGAGAAATAAAGGAATAGGTAGAAGAGTTGAAATCCTCAGGAAGAAAAATTTACCTTTGCAACACTTAGCAAACGTGTATAATGTTAGCTATTCTTTTTTTCCAGTTTCTTAGACAATTACTGGGTCTCAAGCTGGTACTGCCATACCATAATCTCTGAATACTGAACATTTGTCTACCCAAACAAATGATGCTAGTTCATATAGACATGTATCTTTGATCTTGAATGAAGTAAAAATTATGACAGATTATGCTAAGTCAGGTTAATACCAATTACCTAACTCAGTGCATATGTCTAGTTTCAGAGAAGAGTTCAGCTACTAAGGAAGAATTTACTAACTCAAAAAAATCTGGCTTCACAATGCATGCCTCATTATGTTCTAGGTCTTACTGTATTTGATTTTCTTTGAGAAAGAAAAGAAAGAGCCCTGGCATCTGTAAGCCAGTGCATCCCAAAACAGGAAGTATAAACAGCCAATATGGCATGAATGTCTTCAGTGGGGTAAAAGAAAGGGATCATGAGCAAGGTGAGGGTACTGTGAGTGTTTGCAGAATCTAATCATGTAAGGCCTTGTCTTGTAGAATTTAGCATTCTCTGTGTGAGTTGAAAGCAGTTCATGATGACGTAAATTAAATTTAATTTTAAAAAGACATATCGAGCTTTTGGATTCAGCAATAACTTGCAAAGATCCAAGAAATCTCCTTGCCTACATTGAAAAAAATAATGAACAAAATAAAAATTCACAACTTTTCATGGAATCATCAGGGAGCAAACCAAACTGCCGTTCTGAATCTGAGTAAAAAGGTAAATTCAGAGTAACAGTTAGTTAAGGCTTTTCCTTAGTATAAGTCCCAGGAACCAGAAACTAAAAGGAAGAATTCCTTTAGTGGGATCATTGTAGAGTACTGTAGAGTAAGTAAACCTGAAGAGAGAATAAATTAACTTAAAGATAATGCCATCAGATATTTCCCAAAGTGAAATGCTAAGAAGAGGAGGAGGAGGAGAAAGGAAAAGAAGAAGAAGGAGGAGGAGGAGAAAGAAAAAGAATAAGAAGGAGGAGGAGAAGGAGGAGGAGGAGGAGGAAGAAGAAGAAGAAGAAGAAGAAGAAGAAGAAGAAGAAGAAGAAGAAGAAGAAGAAGAAGAAGAAGAAGAAGAAGAAGAAGAAGAAGAAGAAGAAGAAGAAGAAACTACTAACTACTTCCGGAATGTTGATATTGTTTTAAAGGGAGTAACACTTTTAAAAACTCACTTTTAAATACTTACCTTCACTACCATGCAAGAAATAATGAGTATAAATGGGTAAAGAAAAGTTAGGAAACCATTTAGGACACAGCTGCAATGGAGCATAAGTCAATATGATTATCCTCATAAGAATGGTGACAGAGTGGGTGAGGATTGGCCTGGAGATGTTTTAAGGTACTTTGACACCTTCCAGATAACTACAGGAAAGGATAGATTCCATGTTATGAGATTACAAGCTAAATTATTTTGCATGTAGACCAACAAGGCTAATGATAGAAATTGCTTCCTGCAAATTTACTAAGATTGAAAATGTTAAGTATGCTAACCATATTAGATGATAGTTCTGTTGTGTGCATCATTTGTAACATTATAATGCATGTCATTGTCACAATAGAAGAATGTAAAGCAATATGCAATCACCTATTACAATAACAGCATTGACTCTTCTTTCCATAACTCTTCTTGTTCATACCTCCTCCATAGATTTACAAGCATTAACTAAGACTTTTATTGCCTGTGTGGGCATCTTGATAAGAGGCTAGAGATTAAGTCATTTTATTAAAAAAGAAAAAGCCATGCTGGTGTCAAATGTTATGGCAACCTCACTTCAGGCTGTACTTTCACCAATCTAAGGGACACTGATTCTGCTATAATTTATTCCACAGTGCTCTAACACTTTAATATTTATGTAGGGATATCAAGCCATGGTTTTGTATTCATCTACTGCAAAAGTTTTAAAATTAAAGTGCACATATTTTGCATCTTTACATTTTCAAAACTGAAAGATGCAACAGGTTGTCTTAAGTGGGATCAATTAGTCTAGTCCTTCAATGTTGTACAAGGAGGGAGGGCCTGCTTGTTTGCCCGGGCCACCCAGCTTGCTTAGCCCCAAAATAACCACACAGAAACTGTATTAATTAAATTAATGCTTTGCCCATTAGCTCTAGCCTTTTATTGGCTAACTCTCAAATCTTCATTTAATCCATTTCTGTTAATCTGTGTATCACCAGCAAAGGTCCAGTATGTCTATCTCCAGAGGCAGATCCATGTTGTCTCCTGACTCTGCTTTCTTTCTCTCAGAATTCACTTCTGTCTTCTCCACCTACCTAAGTTCTGCCCTATCAAAAGGCCAAAGCAGTTTCTTTATTCATTAACCAATGAAAGCAACACATAAAAAGAAGAATCTCCTACACCACTTCAAGACCATTTTGAGAAGGCAGCAAGACTTTCAGAATGTTGTTCACCCACAGGATTACAGGAGTTTCTGTTGCTGTTATCTGATCACACTGAAGAAGCTCCTGATTTTCTCATAAACAATTTATTGTTCTTTCATTAAGCAAAAAATTCTCTGAGTTGTTCTCTCATATTTTCTTAATATTTTCATTTATTCCAAAGTTTTAGCATTTGATCTAAATTATTTTGATTGTCATGAACATTAGATGATTATTCATCTTTACTGAGTACATTTCTGCACTTGTAAAAGGGATGTGGTGTGGGAGAATTGTCTGTATTCTGTCAATCATATTTTAAATAAATGCTGATTGGCCAGGCAGGAAGTATAGGCGGGAAAACCAGACAGGAAGTAGAGGTGGAGCAAAGAGAATGGGAGTATTCTGGGAAGCAGGAAGCTTCCTCCACCACTCCTGCCGAGATCACCGAAGAAGCAACATGTGAGCTGACAGCAACATGTGGTACTGAGCCACATGGCTAACACAGACAAGAATTATGGATTACTGTAAGATGTAAGAATTAGTTAATAAAAAGACTGGGTTAATGGGTCAATCAGTTTATAATCTTATGGAGTCCTGTGTGTGGTTTTCTTTGGGGCTTGCCAGCTGTGGGGTACTGGGTGGGACAGATACCACAACAAGCAGGCCCTCATGTTACAGGGATGTATATGTAAATAACAAAATACACTGACCTCAGGAGTTTTGGTCATCTAGCCTAAACTTTCAAGAAGTTCTCTAAAGGTAAAATAAAAAAAACAATGTAACAACAGAGGCATTCAAATTGTCTCATAACTATGCCTTCCTCACATGGAAAAGTGTTAAATGGACTAGGTCTTTCCATGAATTAAGGTCATGAATAGAAGAGAAGTTATGAATAGAGCTCATGATTCACAGTGGAGATGAAGTAAATGGTAATCTATACCAAAAAAAATTGTTACCAAAAACAATTATGAGCTAATTCATTAATTCGAGGACACTCTAGAAATTAAAAAATGCTCATAATATTTATATTTTTTGATACTGATATATTGATATTTTCAGTAAAAGATTACTATTAAAATAGTAATTCAATAAATGTAGGCTATGTGTTTCTACATAATATTTTCATATTACTAGTTTTTCAAGACTATGTGAGGCAAAGAAAAGAAACTTTTATTACTGTAAAGTAGTCTGATATATGTAGACATATGTTTCTCTAAAATTTTAAGAACTATTGGGTAATTCCTAAATAGTTGCAAAAGAAATAAAAGCCATCCATCTTCCAATATGAGTCTATTTTAATATAATTTTTATCATTGTATTTATGAGTATGCCCTTTTAGAAACAGATTAACCTGTTTACTAGAGGGTTTTTGGAGGGTTGGCTACTTTCACATTGCTGTAATCAAAAATAATATTCCTTAGTGGAAGAAGGATTTATTTGGGATCCTTGTTTTTGAAAGTCTAGCCAACTGTTGTTTGGCTCCAGGACCTAAAGGAGACAGGATAGCAGAGAGACGACAGGCAGAGCATTTTCTTAATCTTGTTGATGGAAAGAGAACAAAGAAAGGGAATACAATACAGGGAGAGACCACAGCATCACAGACAGCATATTGTACTGTTTCCTCCAGCAAGGCCTCACATCCTGTCATCCACTACTTCCAATAATGCTGTCATTTTGTAAATCTATAAAGAATTTCTCCATTCATCATGTCTGATGCACCACACTCACATCCAGAGGTATGTGTCTGTGCCTCACTATACCCCTTAGAAATTTCTCTTTTTAAAAATTTTACATTCTGCAGGACACAGAAAAAGTAACTGAAAACTGCCAAAATAGGCAGAACTGTCTTTGAAATTTCCTGCTTCATGGTAAAGTCTGCTGGATGCTATGAGCCTGCAGGCTGAAGATGGATACCCAATGGTACAGAAGAACTTTGGGTGACTGTCCAGGCAGTGAGATGTCTCTGTCAATTTTAGAGTTTTGGAAGTTTCTTATAATGCACTTCCTATTTACTTAGGTAATATTATATCCTTCTGGAGTCTTTGAAGGAGTTGAAGAATTTAGAGTTATAGTTATAGTTTTCCTTGGTTATGATAAAAGACAAAAGTAAATATAAATATTGTAACTGTAATTCTTGCTAGATACCAGTTATATGTAATTTTACTATGGTAAAGTCTTCCTTTTTGTTTAAACAGGAAAGGGGAAATGTTGTGGGAGGTCCATCTGTCTGTGTGTTGCTTTTCTTGGTTAATGAATAAAAGAAACTGCCTTGGCCTATTGATAGTGCAGAACTTACGTAGGCAGAGAGACGGAACTAAATGCTGGGAAGAAGAAGGATGGAGTCAGAGAGATGCCATAGCTCTGCAACCAGAGATAGACGAGCTTGGCCAGTAAGTCATTGCCACATGGTGATACACAGATTAATAGAAATGGGTTAAATTAAGATGTAATACTTAGCCAATAAGAAGCTAGAGTTTATGGGCCAAGCAGTGATTTAATTAATACAGTTTCTGTGTGGTTATTTTGGGGCTAAGATAGCTGGGCAGCATGGATGAACAAGCGGGCCCTCCTCCTACAGAGCTATATATTTTGTGCTGAGCTCAATTTACTCAGGAGATCTGTCTTTATCTATGTCTCATGTATTTTAGATCCATGTATGTCTCTCTTAGGGTCTTCATTGCTGTCTAGGCTTCCTAGGATTGTGAATTATAGGCTGATTTTACTTTACTTTATGTCTAAAAGTCACTTATTAGAGAGTACATATGATATATGTCTTTCTGGGTCTGGGTTGCCTCACTCAATATGTTGTTTTCTAGATCCATCTATTTGCCCACAAATTTTAAGAAGTTATAGTTTTTTTCTGCTGTGTAGTACTCCATTGTGTAAATGTACCACATTTTCCTTATACATTCTTCAGTCAAGGGGCATTCGGGTTGTTTCCAGGTTAGAGCTATGACAAACAATGCTGTTATAGATATAGTTTAGCACATATCCTTGTGGTATGATTGGAGCATCCTTTGGGTATAAACCCAAAAGTGAGATTGCTGGTTCTTGAGATAGATTTTTTCTAATTTTCTGCGAAATTGCCATAGTGATTTCCAAAGGGACTGTACCAGTTTGCACTCCCATCAGCAATGAAGAAGTGTTCCCTTTACCCCACATCCTCTCTGGCATAAGTTGTCATCAGTGTTTTTGGTCTGGGCCATTCTTACACGTGTAATATGGAATCTCAGGATATAAGATTAACTCAAAAAACATCAATAGCCATCCTTTATACTGTGATAAATTATGTGAGAAAGAAATCAGAGAAACATCACCCTTCACAATAGCCACTAACAGCATAAAATATTTTGGACTAACTCTAATCTAAAACGTAGAAGACCTCTATGACAAGAGCTATAGATCTTTGAAGAATTTTAATGAGGAAGACACTAGAAAATGGAAAGATCTCCCATGCTCTTGAGTAGGTAGAATTAACATAGTAAAAATATAAATCTTACCAAAAGCAATCTACAGATTCAATTCAATGCCCATCAAAATCCCAGCAAAATTTTTCACAGACCTCAAAGAATAATAATCAATATCATATGGAAAAGCAAAATACCCAGGATAGCCAAAACAACCCTGTACAATAAAGGAACTTCTTGAGGCATCACAATCCCTGACTTCAAACTCTACTACAGAGCTACAGTACTGAAAACAGCCTGGTACTGGCATAAAAACAGACAGATTGACCAATGGAACTGAATCAAAGACCCAGATATTAACCCACGACCTAAAAACACATGATTTTTTACAGAGAAGCAAAAAATATAAACTGGAAGAAAGAAAGCATATTCAACAAATGGTGCTGGCATAACTGGATATTCACATGTAGAAGAATGAAAATAGACCCATATTTAATCACCAAGCACTAAACTCAAGTCCAAATGGATCGAAGATCTTGACATAAAGCCAACCACACTAAACCTCCTGGAAAAGAAAGTGGGAAGTACACTTGTATGTATTGGCACAGGAGACCACTTCCTAAATATAACCCCGGTTACACAGACACTGGATAGCAACAATAAATAAATGGGACCTCCTGAAACTGAAAAGCTTCTGTAAAGCAAAGGACAAGGACAACAAAAAAAAAGCGGAATGGGAAAAGATCTCACCAACCCCACACTGGACAGAGGGTTAATCTCCAAAATATACAAAAACTCAAGAAATTGGTCATCAAAAGAACAAATAATCCAATAAAAAAATGTGGAATACAGACCTAAATAGAGAACTCTCAACAGAGGAATCTAAAGTGGCTGAAAGACACTTAAGGAAGTGCTCAACATCCTTAGTTATCAAAAAATGCAAATCAAAATAGTCCTAGGCATTTTTTATCCCAATCACATTCACAAGTAAGAGCAACCGTCACATCATTTAAATTACTTAATATTCTTTGTTATATTTGGACTCCAAATTTTTTAAAACAAATAATTGCAAAACATGTTAGAAAAGATTTGTAACAAGCTGGTTTGAAAATAATGGCCCCCAAAGGGAGTGACACTATTAAGCTATGTGGCCTTGTTGGAGTAGGTGTGGTCTTGTAAGAGGAAGTTCGTCACTATGGAGGCAGGCTTTGAGGTCTTCTATGTGCTCAAGCCATGCACAATAAAACAGTCCACTTCCTGTTGCCTTCTAATGAAGATGTAGCCAGCAACATCTCTGCCTAAACACCTCCATGTACTGCCATGATGCTAATGGACTAAACCTCTGAAAATGTAAGCCAGCCCAATTAAATGTTTTTTTTTTCCTTTATAAGAGTTGCAGTGGTCATGGTGTTTCTTCATAGCATTAGAAACCCTAAGTCATGTACCATTTGTTTTATAATAAATTTGTTTATAATATAATTTATAATACATATATATGTTTATAAGTAAATTTATAAGTTTACTCTTCCATTACATTATTGAAATGTTTTGAAAGTCACAAAACCTATATTTTAATGTATTTAAATGTTTATTGATTGTTCATATAAAAAGAGCCTCTTATTTCATGTGAAAAATTAATACATTAAATAATACTAATGTCTAGTTATCTACTTAGGCACAAATAAAAACAGAATTACAAATCATCGATGAACTTAATAAGGGAGAGGGAAACACTGCTAGAGTGAATGTTTCTTAAGCAGATATTGACTGTGGTTCATGTTTAAGACAGCAGCTTATGGCAGGACATATTTTACATTTAACTGAATCTTCAAAACATTTTGATATTATGAGTAGAATAAGGAAATAAAGATCTCTACCAGAGTTGACTCTGAAACCATCTAAGGATACCAAGATTAATTGTTATATTTGGACCACATACAAGGTTGAAATCTGCACTTCTGATTTCAGATGCGTGTAAGAAAATTTGAATTAGTAAAGAAGTAAGCCTGATTCAGAAGGTGAACTCAGCACACACAGTAGTCAAGCAAAAGCAGTGATATATGGCTACTGCTTCCCTCACTATGTCCTCAAGTATGCTACAAAAAATAAATGCCAACCTTGATGTAGATTTGGATGCTTCGGGTGTCTATATTTTCTGTGACTTCACTAAGGATATATTCTTGAGTCATATTTTGTTTGTAAAGTCGTTGTTTTAAAAGTTGGGACTACTGCCTTTCAGCTCGGCCGTTCCCCTGCACGGGAGGCAGCCATGGCGCCCAGCCGGAATGGCATGATCTTGAAGCCCCACTTCCACAAGGACTGGCAGCAGCGAGTGGACACTTGGTTCAACCAGCCGGCGCGCAAAATCCGCAGACGCAAGGCCCGGCAAGCGAAAGCGCGCCGCATTGCCCCGCGCCCCGCGTCCGGGCCCATCAGGCCTATCGTGAGGTGTCCCACAGTGCGCTACCACACCAAGGTCCGAGCTGGCCGGGGCTTCAGCTTGGAAGAACTCAGGGTGGCTGGAATCCATAAGAAAGTGGCTCGCACCATAGGCATCTCTGTGGACCCAAGGAGGCGAAACAAGTCCACCGAGTCCCTGCAGGCCAACGTGCAGCGCCTGAAGGAGTACCGCTCCAAGCTCATCCTTTTCCCCAGGAAGCCTTCTGCTCCAAAGAAGGGAGATAGTTCGGCTGAAGAACTTAAATTGGCCACTCAGCTAACAGGACCTGTGATGCCCATCCGGAATGTTTATAAAAAAGAGAAAGCCAGAGTCATCACGGAAGAAGAGAAGAACTTCAAGGCTTTTGCCAGTCTTCGCATGGCCCGGGCCAATGCCTGGCTCTTTGGCATCCGAGCAAAGAGGGCAAAGGAAGCTGCAGAACAAGATATTGAAAAGAAAAAGTAATGTGCTTTTGGAATATTATAATAAATTTTCCATAAAGCAAAAAAAAAAAAAAGTTGGGACTACTTTTTGCAAAACACAAAATATATGACAGAACAATGGAATAAATGCTTTTAGAGTCACACCTTAGGGCATGGTTAAATTATCTTTGTGATGGCATTAGTAGAATTAAGGTCGGGATCAAATGAACAAGGCACACTCTCAGTACTGAGTTCAATAGGAAACCTAAAATAGCAGTTGATAATAATAGCAATAAATAATATTTAAATCCAAATGTTTTTTTGGATTAAAAAAATGTGTTTTTGCAAAAATTCATGATGAAAAATAAAAAGAATTTTATTTATTTTTGTAAATTCATTTACATTCCAACCACAGTTCTCTCTCCCACCCCTTGCCTCCCCCCAGTCCTCCCCCAATTCACTCTTCCCAATGAGTAAGAAAGACAAATTAGTGTTTGTCTTAAGACTTTCAGCATCATGCAAGGTAAACAATTGTTTACAGTCCTCCCATGATTTCTCTGCCTCATTCTCATGGATATAGATAGTCTTAATGGATGAGTTAACAAAGGCTGAAAGATGCCAGCAAACCAATTGAGCAACAACGAGCTTTGAATGTAGTCCTTATTGGAAAAAAATTACAGTGCTTATTCTTACGTCGCAGGCAAAAATAACACATCTTCATGGCATGGTTCCTAGGGAATGTAAAAAAGAACAATTATAGATGTTGAAATCGTTCTATTTAGTAATAAAATGAAGAGCTATTTTCAGTGAACATTTCTTATAGTAAAATTATACTTGTGAAGTATGGCTCTCAAAACTGCCACTTAATTATACTGAAATGTAATCAGGTCACTTATTTAAGGAAAAAGACTATAGGTTCCATTAAATATGAAGCACAAAAAAAAACAATTGAATTCTGTAGCTTATTTATTCTCCTACTTGTGAAGATATTACCCAGAAATATTACTTCAATTAGAGTTCTTTGTATTAGATTTTCCCATCCTTTCAGTGTTAAAATAATATTTTGATATCAGAATAACTTTAAAAATTCTTTCCTAAGGCTAGATAACTGGCATTTTTAGGTGGTTTATTTTTCTTTCTTGAGCGAAAAACTTTGTTGGTGCCAGTGTGAGTAAAATGCCAAGTAGATGAAGTTAGCAGAAAGCCATCATGTTCCACACATTGCAAATATTAGATATGCATTGACTCAGGAAAGGGGCAGCAGGTACTCAGTCTTCTCATACTGTCTCTCTACCTCCATCCCAAGGAAAGAACTTTTCAAAATAACCTTAAATAAACACTGTGTCTGGAAGTAATAGGCAAAAGTTCCCTTTAAGGAAACCAATGAAGCCGCTTCTTAATTGTGATTTCTCCTCTGAGCATGATTAGATCATGTAGAAAGAATATGTCAAGCTTGTTTAAAACAGTACCCTTTAAATCTTATCCCATCAGTTTTGTGCAGCTTGATCAATATTTGATAGCATCAAAAATCTATTTCCTGTCTCAGACAAGGGAAGCAGGTCTGTAAGATTATCTTCACTGGAGGCAGATGTAAACTATTGTATCTCAAATGATCAACTATCCTTTTTTTTAAAACTTCCAATATATGTTGGACCTATGACCAAAGCCAGGCAATTTTAATTAGATAAGCCTTAAATTTTAATTATGATTGGAAGATAGTGGAAAAGTAAACCATCACATCATGTCAAAGTCACTGAAATGGTGAGATTGTTTTCATTTGCATTAACCATTCATAGTGGTAGCCTTTTAAGATTGCTTTCATTCAAGGTCTGTAAAGAATTATAGAGGAATTTTGATAAGAATTTCACTGAATCTATACATTGCTTGTTGTAGGATTGCCATTTTCATTATGCTGATTCTACCTATCCAAGAGCGTGGGAGATCTTTCCATTTTCTGGTAACTTTTTCAATTTATTTCTGCAAAGACTTAAAGTTTTTGTCAAATAGCTCTTTCACTTCTTTGATTAGTGTTACCCCAAGATATTTTATGTTATTTGTGGCTATTGTGAAGGATGATGTTTCACTGATGTCTTTCTTAGCTTCTTTATCATTTGTATATAAGAAGGCTACTGATTTCTTTTTAGTTGGTCTTGTATCCTGTCACATTACCGAAAATATTTTTCAGCTGGTAGAGTTTTGGCGATCACTTATGTCTACTATCATATCATCTGCAAATAGCAAAAGTTTGACTTCTTCCTTTCTAATTTGTATCCACTTGATCTCCTTTTGTTATCTTATTGCTCTAGCCAGAACTTCAAGAACTGTGTTGAATAAATATGGAGAGAGTAGACAGACTTGTATTGTTCCTGATTTTAGTGGAATTCCTTTGAGTTTTTCTCCAGTTAATTTGATCGTGGCTGTCAGCTTCCTGTATATTGGTTTTATTATATTTAGAAATGTTCCCTGTATCTCTGATCTCTCCAAGACGTTTATCATGAAGGGGTGTTAGATTTTGTTGAAAACTTTTTCAGCATCTAATGAGATGTTTTCTTTTTTCTTTCAGTTTATTTGTAGTGTGGATTACATTGATAGGTTTTCATATGCTGAACCATCCCTGAATCACTGGAATGATGCTGTCTTGATCATGGTGAGTGATTTTTTTTGATGTGTTCTTGGATTTAGTTTGTCAGTAATTTATTGAGTATTTCTGTATCTATGTTCATGAGTGAGACTGGTCTGTAATCCTCTTTCTTGGCTGAGACTTTGTGTGGTTTCCATGTCTGGGCAACTATAGCCTCATAAAAAGATTGGCAATGTTCCTTCTGTTTCCATTATGTGGAACACTATAAGGAGTATAGGTATCAACCGTTCTTTGACAGCCAAAACAACCCCGTTCAATAGAGCTTCCGGAGGCATCACCATCCCAGACATCAAGCTGTATTATTGAGCTACAGTAATGAACACAGCATGATATTTGCATGAAACCAGACAGATTGACCAATGGAACCATATCAAAGACTTGGGTATTGATCCACATAGTTATGAATAACTGACTTTTGACAAAGAAGCTAAAATTATTCAATGGAAAAAAGAAGACATCTTCAACAAATGGCACTGGCATAACTGGATATCAACATGTAGAAGAATGAAAATAGATCCACATCTATCACCATGCACAAAACTGGAAGTCATCATGGAAGAGTTCTGAGCAAGGGTAGATGGGAGGGGCTATTAGGAGGAAAGAGAGGGTAAAGTGAAGTCCCACCTCTTTAGCGTTCCAACAACCCTCCCAAGCACAGCCACCAGCTGGTGACATAGGTTCAAACATGTGAGCTTATGAGGAATATATTGCACATTCAAACTACAACAGAACACTATCCTGAGTCATCTGTACAGACTGTACGTATATCACAAGCACCAGAGAAAGGAAGTGGGAAATTAGAAATAAGGAGAAGCAGTGGGAAGAAGCAAGGGACCAGAAAATTCAAACACAAGATAAGGGATATATGCAGTCATGAGAAATGAGAAGTAAAAAAGAAGCCTTCTTGAGATTCCAGAGGAGGCGTGGTACTGATGACACTTGCTTTCCAGGGTCATAGTTCCGGAACTACAAGAAAAAAATGCTGTTACTTACCACAACCTAGTCTGAATAACATTGGTGAAACAGACCCAGTAATGTGCCTCTGTTTCTTCCTTGACAATTCTTATGACATTAAAATAAGAATTTGCAGTGTTTTTAACTGTACCTACTGTTGTTTGGATTAGCATGCAACCCCAAAGACCATGTGTTGAAGGGAAATGGTGGGACTTTTAAGAAATGTGGCCTCGTGGAATGACTTTAGATAATATGTGACTATCCTTGGAAATGGTATTAAGATCTCATCCTACATTTCTCACTCTCACTGTTCCACAGACTTCATGAAGTCCAAAGTTGGTTCCCAAAAGGTAGTATGACCAACAGTGTTCTAAATTGCAGTCTGGGATCAGACCAAGTTGGACTCTGACTGGGTAAACAGAAGGATTGTTATCAGGTAACCATAGCCTAAACTCAGCAATCCTCAGAAATCTTATGAAACAGGTTTCTGTTTGTCAGGAAAAGCCAATACTTCCTTTCCCCACTCCTACCTCTAACAAAAGAGCAAGAACTTCCTGCTTTACCCAAACAGTTCATCCCAGTACAAAGGTCCCACTTTAGCCCCCAGGCTGTCCTGGACAATATTCTACCTTCTCTAACTTCCAGATTGCTCTGCCTCATATATTCTTTCTCCCACACTGCTGCCTGTCCCCATAACATTGAAAAGACTTCAATACCTGCTCTTCTCTGCCCGCAAGAAACAGCCTGGCAGTTTGATCCCTAATAAAGCTTTCTTTCTACCCAGTGCTTATATTAAAGGTGTTCACCCCATACCTGGCACTAAGTTTTTCTTCACTTCCTTGCACAAGATGAAAACTTAGCTGGGTAGGATCTTGACCTGAGGTTAACACTCCTTTTTTTCCATTTTTTAATCTACTTGTCTCCCTGAACACATTTCTCCATTCCACTTTTTGGTATTCCTTTTCTTCTTAAATTTTGCATTTTGCAATTTGCCCTGCTCAGCTTGTTCCTTTTCATTATAAAATTTCTTTACAGTTACCACTAATAACCACACAACAAAATTTATGCTAGGCTGCTTTGAGATTTCTTCTGCCAATGGATTTAATCCAAAACTCTTCACCAAAGCCTCAGGAAAACTTTTTGGACAAGGGCAATAAGCAGTCACTTTCTTCACCAAAATATCACAAGAATGATTTCTTAGCAACATACTAAAATTTTCTCCTCTGAAACCTCTTGAATGAGTGCCCCACAGTTTAAATAACTCAACACCACTGTCTTACATGCTCCTATTAGCATGTTCTATTAAGCATCTCTAAAAATGTTCAACTGCTTTTCTAATCCATTGTACCAAAATGGACAAATATTTAGACTGCACTTAGATACTATGCTGGTTCAGTAAAGCAATGGTTTTACGCTCTCATTCAAGATCTATAACCTCTTTAGGCCTGGGTAGTAAGTTCGATTTCCAGTAACAGGCATGATTTCCATCTTGCTGAGTGGGTCTTAAGTTCACTTAGAAAGCTCTTGATTACTACCAAGTGTGTCACAACTGCACCCTTAGAGTTATGATGCCATGTTAGTTGTTACTGTGGTTCAAAGGTGTCATAACTGAGTAGGTCTGTTGGTTGCATCCCTCCTTTGGAAATTTGCATGATGCCCTCTTGTTGGTGACTACTCATTCATTCTTGGCCACCCAGACCAAAAATAATCACCCAAAACTATATTATTTGCAATATTATTTAGCCAATAGCCCAAGCATATTTCTAGCTTGTTTTTACATCTTAAATTAACCCATTTCTATTATTTTACCATGAGGTTAATGGTTTACTAGCAAGTTTCCAGCTCATCTGTCTCCTGTGGTGGCTACATGGTGTCTCTTTGCCTGGCCTACTCTCTCCTCCTCTATCTGCTTGGAATTTCTGCCTTGCCCTATTATGCACTGCAATAGGCCCAAAGAAGCTACTTTATTAACCAATGGTATTCACAACATATAGAGAGGAATCCCACATCACCTTCTGGTATCTGAAACACAGTTCTCAAGGAAAAGGCATTTAGATCAGGGACATCTGCACCTTGTATCTGAAGTGCATGGTGTCTTCAGCAATAAGGAATTACTTTTGACCTCTGGGGTCAACAAAAGGCAATAGTAACTGTTTGCACATTTTGGAAGTCTTTTGGATAACACAGATAATGAATTCACAAATCATAAAAGCCTACTACTTTTATAGTTTCTGTAGATTTGGATCGAAGAGCTTCCAATGAGAGAGACCACACACCATTTGTCTTTCTAGGTCCAGGTTACCTCACTCAGTATGATCTTTTCTAGTTCCACTGATTTACCTGCAAGGTTTATGAATTCATTTTTTCTTTAGAGTTCAAAAGTATCCCACTGTGTATATGCATTATATTTATATTATCTGGTCTTCAGGTAAAGTACATTTAGATTGTTTCTCTTTCCAAGCTATTGTGACTAAAGCAGCAGTGAACACGGTTGAGAAATACCTGTGGAGTCCTTTGGGAATATGTTAAGGAGTGGTATTTGAAACCAAAGCTCTCAGTACCCAAAAGGCCTTACACTGTTTCTCATTTCAATTTTTGAAAAAGATAGTACTTAGATATGTATATGCCTAACATTTTATCTCAATATTACTTTACCTGAATAAAAATCTGAAAAAAAATATTTTAATTAGGATAAAGGTCATCTAATGATACACACTGAGAGACTATTAATAAAATATTGAAAGATATGAATATCTTTGCTACTTGGTATATTCACTGATGATATTGGATGCACGCAGTTGCAGCCTAAGCTTTGCAACCTTATTTAGTGCCCCATGTCTTTTTCCATCCATTTTTGACTAGGTGACTTTTCTAAGGTTTCTCAGATTATCTCTAATTAACATTTTTTTTCTACTTTCATAATACTCATACATCATTTCTGAGGATGGATATTATTATCTACATCAGAAAATCAAAAGACCAGTTCTGCTGATTATTGATTCAAGTATGAATGCTTTAGTCATACAGTCCTGGGAAAGCAGCTTGCCCTGTCACTACATTCATTTACTTAGTGGGGTGAGCATTTTTGCCCCTGTGCTCCCTGCAGACTATTTATCCCCATGTAAACTCGGCGCTGTTTCAGGCAAGAAAGGCAGGTATTTTTTTTTGCATAGCAAACAATTATTTGCTGGGAAAAGTAAGACCTCCCTCACATCCAAATTTATTTTGTTCCTACAGCCAAATCTGAGTCACCTCTAATGCATAATCCAATTTATTAGCACAGTAAACATGGGGGTTCTCTAGATCCAAATTCTATGAAACACAAAAACACACCGTTTCCTTTGAGAAAAAAATAAAATGTTTAGAAAACCATGGAAATTAGCTTTAATCTAAGATCTTGCTGAAAGAGCTGAGCTATGCATATTAGATTGGAAAATAATTTTGAGATCCTTGTTTGTAAATAATAGTGTTTCCATAGAACACCTCCTGTGATGTTTGTCACTTTTCACAGAGACTTATTTCATTGCTTCTTAATATGAGCAAATTATATTAAAGTGTTATTTTGAGCAAAAATAACTCCAAGTTCCATACAACTTCCAAACTATTACTCAGAAATAAAAATAGATTGGAGCTGTGTCTTTCTAACTTGCAAATTTTACCCTGCTTGATTTGTCTGGGCTGCTGGAAAAGCCGATGGACATTGAATAAACAGATGTAAAGATTGTCTTCACTGTGGGCTTATAATTGATCCATTAATAATAACTAAGCGCCAGCCTGTACTTTTCCTGAGAAAATATGATAAGGGTCGTACAGAAAAGTTGGCATCTTCACAGTTCCATTATCAGCTCCAGAAAAATCTTCTCTGAATTGAAGCAGAAAAGCAATTTACCAGATCACCAGTTGAAACAGGATGTTCCAGCTCATCCAAAGTCTACTTACTGTATATTTGACTCTCTCCTCTGAGAGGCTTAGAAATCACTCACAGTCAGAAACCTCGTTATCCAAAGATAGACCAGCAGGTACAATGCAGGCAAGGTAGATGCTTGTACTGATTTTGATCCAGCCTACCATGGTCGAACTCTTCAACATCTGAGAGAGTGAAAGATAAGAGACGAGATATATGGACCAGAAACTTAGTTTATATTTAAAGGGAGATTATCCAATGGATCGAAAGTCCTCATTTCAATCCCAACTCTCTCAAGATTTCTTTTCCCTTAAGCATAAATAAATATCATTATCTTACAATGTGTTATGCATGGGTATCTGTGGTATATACTCCTGAATATTGCTCTTTGTAATCATCTCTCTAGGATTTGATGAATTTCTAAACATAGCACATCTCTGCTACACAACACGTTTTATCCAAGTACAACCAAATGTTAGAGTTAAGTGCTGAAACAAAAGGAATAGAATCAAAACACTCGGTCTTTATTTAAAAGGCTCTCTGAAGAAGTTGATCAATGGAAAGATATTCAAGTATGGAAATCAATCCAGCTGTCAGGAGAACCTCACCCTTGTCCTTTAGAAAAGGTTAATAAGAATCTATTATTAATGGGCTGAACTTATGGTTTCAATGACATGTGAGTAATAGTTGGAACCCAGGTACATCATCTGAGGACGAAAGTAATGTCATGAGGCTGTATCTGGGGCAGAGTTTGACTACTGTAGCATCCTAAGGCAACACAGAAGTAGGAAACACTTTCTGTGTCAGATGCAGGATGTCAAGCCAGAGTTTCCAAGAGATCGCCTCCAAGCATGCAGCCTTTCCACTTTTCAGTAAGTACACACCTGGAGACAAAGTCAACATTTAAGACCCTTTTATGAGGTCATGTGACCACCTGCTGATTCCAGTGCGACAATCTGGTCTTGTTCCCAATAACTCACTGTGTTTTCCTGAATGCTCTTTATTAATATTAATAGGCATTTAGAGAATAAAAGGAATGTATCTGTTGGGACCTAATTTTCCAGTTCTTCATTCCTGTTTAAAGCATACATGTTTAAAACCACCTTATCCTGTTTTAATACATAAGATTCCATGTTCTGTAAATTGCGTTACTGTTATATCTGCCACCTTATTCTCCATAACCTTTTGCGGAAATTAATATATGGTGATATGAAACAAAATATTTGTTGATGAATATGAATTCTCCTTTCTTTCTTTCCTGTCTGTACTTTTGTGAAGTTAGTCATCACCTTTGAAGGACAGTCTGCGATATTATGGAGAGGAACAGTCACTGAAGTTTACAGATCAAGCAGTGAATGCTTACATACTGTTAAGTAGTCTCATGCAAAAGGTAATATCTAGTAATATTAAGTCATACCCTCCCAAACTGTACTTCCTCTTACAAGGGACAAGTCAGCTTAGAAAACAGCTTTTCTTAATTTAAAATTAAACTTTGTTTAGGACTGAGAGTTAAGGGGAACAGAAATGATGTGAAGAAATCATCCTAGCAAGCACAGACCCTTCCAACATAGAAAGCAGCAAGGTCTGAAAACATTCGATTTAAATGTTTCATCATATGCTGAATTACAAGGGAAAGGTTTTGACTGGTTAATAACTCGTGATAATGTAAATAAGTCATTCCTCATGTCTCTATGAGGTCTGTGGTACTATTTTCATTGACAAAACGGTTTCACAATGTACCCTTGACTAACCTGAAACTCACTTTGCAGACCAAGCTGGATTTGAACTCACAGAAATCCTCCTACTTCTGTCTCCAGAGTATTAGTTTAAAAGGGATGCACTACACTTGACTTAATGGTGTTTCTGAAATGGTTATATTCTAGAACCTCTAAAAGAATATAAATAACTTTCTATCATCTCCACGCAAAGATACACATGACCATAAACAGCCTTCACAGGCTCTCTGATGCCCTGCTCAGCACTAGATCACCTAAGGGAACGAACCATCTCTGCCCAATGAAATTTGACAAGCAAAACAAATGTGTTTTAGCATGTTAACAGTATTTAGTACGTGTGGGGTATGTGTGTTAGGAAATTAGTAAATAGAACATTCACTGAATTATCCAACCTTTCACAAATGTTTTGCAGTGGGAACATTAGCTAATGTCAAGAAATTTATTATCAACTCTAGTCAGGCATTTCCATCTCAGAGTTGATTCATCCAGACTAAAATGTGTACACTTTGCCCAACAGCTCTCCAGTACTCTCCTACCCCTGTAACCAGCATGACCTTCTCCTTTTGTGATTCTGACATTTTGAATTCTGTGTAAGATATTTTACACTGTCTCTCTGTGCCAGACTTGCTTATTATGCCACATTAGTTCATCCATATTGCCACAAATGGAAATTTTTCTTTGTTTTTAAGACTTTAATAAAATCAGACCTGTGTGTTCATACTCATATGTAAAATATTGTAGAGTTACTTTAAGTGCTAAGTATATATGTACATATATTGTGCATTCATAAGATCACACACAGGTCATCAGTATATACACTGATAGATTGTTATGCTGAGGCTGTATTTTGGCTTTTATAATCAATGTTCTAATAAAGACAGGGATGCAGATGCACCTTCAACATACTGATTTTATTTACTGTATATAATTTCTATGGATGGACCACATGATAATACTTCTCTTGTTTTAGTTATTTGTCTTGTTTCTCTGGCCTGACACAGGCAGCTTAAGGAAGGAAGGGTTTATTTTGTTTCAAAGTTTAAAGGCACAGCGCATCATGCTGAGGAGATGGTGGGTGATGGACATATGAGATTGCTAATCTCTTGTATCTGTATTTAAGAAGGGAGAGGAGAGAGAGAGAGAGAGAGAGAGAGAGAGAGAGAGAGAGAGAGAGAGAGAGAGAGAGAGTTGCATGCTGTTGCCCTGCTTTCTCTCTGCTTTTTATTAACTCTGGGACCATAACCCATGCAGTGGTCTGCACACATTCAGGTTTGCTCCGCTTACCTCAGGTGAACATCTCTAAGCATCTTCACAGATAAACCTAAAGGCTGTTGCTAAATCCAGTCAAGCAAAAAATGAAGATTAACTACTCTTCTCACCAACCATGTACAAGACTTCATATCTAGAAGAGAAAATCTAAGTAAAAGAGTGAAATTGGACTGACTACACATCTTTCTCAAGACTATCAAAGCTTGTATCTCATCAGGGCATATGTCCTTGTTTCAGCCCAGAGTCCTAATTGATAAGCAGATCTGTGTACTCTCTAAATTGATCCAATTTCAGTCCTCCCTTATCGTTCCAACTCTCCAACTAGGTGACATCATATTTTTATACACTTGTCTAAACTTCCCTTGACCTTCATAACTGAAACCTGGTCAGTTCTGAAAATATATTTGCACTCTAGATTCAGAATTATAACAATTTTTCATTCGGCCATCAATGCTCCAGATCCTAAAGTCATCTTTCTGAAAGACCTCATTGTCTTGATTTTATCTAGTAATTGACATTTCACTTTTTAAAAGCTCCAGCTTTTTAAAAATAGCATTGTAACAATACCCTGTTCACATATGTGCACATGCTGCATGAACTAAACACACAGAGAGATGCTTCATGAACAAAGACTATGATTATTATAAAAATATAGTAAGTATATAATATCTGGAAAGGGTTAATATGGCTTCCAAAGCAGTCAACATGGAGAAGGGGCATAGACTCTCTCTGTCAATTTATTTTTAGGCAACAACTTTCACCTTATCACACACAAAAAAAAGATTCTAGTTTCAAAAATGTCCCCTTTGCTTAAAATTTAATTAATTGTGCATTATCATTATTTTATATTGAACTCTGTCCTTTGAATGTAGGGAAAGATATATAGCTAACTTTCCATGGTGGCCTAGATCTGATATCTGAAATCGGCACTTCGTAAACCAATCACTTCTAGACTTTTCAGGCCATCAGCAATCATTTCCTCATATAGAAAAGCAAACAAACCTTACCAAAGCCTTTCATAAGTAAAGGTTGAAATTATTCTGAACAGATGAGGTTCAGCTGGAACAACACCAGCATAAACAGGGAAACCAGGAAAGGGGGTGTGGAGGATGGGCTGGGAGAATGCGTGATTATGCCACCCTATTGTTTATTAGAAACATTATAAAATATTGAAAATAAACTATGTAATGGACATTATCATCCTGTTTTCCATACATGCTGAGTGACAATAAAAACTGAACATTTTGTACCTCCAAAGATGATTTCCTAAACATTATTTCAATGAAAAGAAACAAGAACAAAAGAAAAAACCCAAAGCTATTGCAATCAAAGAGAAAAAAATAGAACACTCAACTAACATTCTTTTCCTTTAATCTTTATATAAAATTATCTGATAATGATTTCCATGTATTGAAACTATCTGTTAGTATTTTTACACCTTTTAATACTAGAAAATCAAGGATGGCATCTGCATTCTTTGTACCTGTTGTCAAATGAATTGGAATGGTGCCATCATAACCTCATTCGTATGGTAATTGTCCTACAGGCCTCACATACATCACGGGGAAGCTCAAAATTCTCTAAGTGAAAAATAATATAATTATTCACAGAAAATACAGCTTAAGGTACATCATTTATTCCAAGAGAGATTTGATCTTGAATTTTAAAGTTTTGAGTCAATAACTTTTAAAAAGATTAACTTTAGATAAAATTCCCTCTGTCACAGACATTTGAAGTGAGGTGGTTTTATGTCATGTCAACCTTGCTAAACTAAATATTTTCTGTGAAGATTGGAAAAAAGTTATTAAAAATATGAATCACTCGAGAGAGGCACAACAATTTCCTGGCTAATGTTATTGTTTATTGGCTGAGTTGTCTTGCTGTTAAGAGAAAACATGTTTGTAGATTTTAGTTTTTTCTTGATTGCATTTACCTTATTTCCACTGTCCCTCAACTGCTTAATGTCTGGATTTTAAGCATCACATTTAGAAGGAAGAAAAACGACTTAAAGGAAATCATTGCCTTTCTTTGTACCAATAATCAATTTAGCTTTTTTATTTTTTCATACTAATGTTTATTAGATACATGATGGAATTTTCTATTGTTTTATCATTTTATCTCTCTTGCTTTTCAATATCATTTTCTTCCTCATTCTACTGTTGCTACTTAGTTAATATTTTTTAGTGTTTTTGCTTATACTGTGGACAATTTCATTGTGTTTTTAAAGTTTTCATATAATCTGGGATTGTTTTGCCATTTCATGGTGAAGTAATTTTTTTACAATTTGGTGAAACAGTACCTTAAAAGGCTTCTCAATGTCAATGTTTTAATCAGTTCTTTCCAAGAAGTGTTGGATTATTTTCCTATCACTTAGCTTGAGTCAAGCCTTCATATAATTTTAGCCACAGGAAAGTATATTTTGGCTTAAAGGACAGTTCTCTAGAAAACTTGGGTATGTATGTTAAATGTAAATAGCATAAAAGATCCTAGAGCAGCACTGTGGCATAGTCGTGGCTGCTTCTCAACTACAGTCCAGTAAGTTCTGCCTTCACTAAGATGTAGAAAATTCTTGGTTGCCTAGACTGCTCATTCATTTCCAGACTGCTCACACCCAAATAGTTGTACAGAAACTATATTAATTACAACACTTTTCAGCCAATGACTCAGGTATATTTCTAGCTAGCTCTTACATCTTAAATTAGCCCACTTCAATTAATCTGTGTATTGTCACAACACTGTGGCTTACTGGGTGAGGATCTGGCGTTAGTCAGGCTGTCTCCTTCTGCAGCTACTTGACATCTTCCTGACTTTGCCTACTCTCTATCTATATCTCTGTTTAGATTTCCTGCCTGGCTGCACTTCCATAGGCCGAAGCACCTTTCTTCATCAACCAATAAAGTAACACATATACAGAAGGACATCCCACGTCAATTCCCACTTTGGTAACTCTGAACAGACCTTTCTACTTAAGTCTCAACTGTGGATCTTAAGGTAGTACAGAAACCCAGTGTATTCTGCTCTTAGTCATGACTAATTAGGGGTCCAATAATGACTATCTTTGTCCTTTGGCACAGGTCAAACGACAGTGCCCTATCACCATCAAGTGCAATATGTCTTCAGTCTATGAGCTAACCATGTGCTGTACAGTATTCCAGAGATTCAATTCTAGTTTCACTCTGCATATCTGGAGTACTTAAAAGGCAAAACAACAGATACCAGGGAATTGGCAGGGAGAGTGCCTATCTGGTACCATGCTATTATAGGTTTTCTTACTTTCTTTTTTTTCCCTGAGACCTGGTTTCTTTGTAGCTTTGGAGCCTGTCCTGGAACTAGCTCTTGTAGATCAGGCTGGCCTGATCTCACAGAGATCTGCCTGTCTCTGCCTCACAAGATCTGGGATTAAAGACATGTGTCACCACCACCGAGCTAGGTTTTATTTATTACTTCAAGAAAAACTGAGGCCTGACTCCAATTCCAGTTCATTTTTCGTCTGGAAATCCACGAAGAACTACCTTCAACTATATTCCCTGACAACCTGGGAGTCAACTGTCAATCCAGCCACCACTATATGATCTAGATCTAAATCCAATCAAGTGTAATGAGAAAGACAAACTCAGAAGATCATTGTTTCTTCAAATGCATGGACAGCAACTGAGCAAATGGACATGTAACTGTCAATTAATCATTGACAATGACATACACAGACAAAAACATTGTCTCATGAGGACTGAATTGTCTCTTCAATAAATGATTTTGCAAAATTATGTATTCACATCATAAAGGATAATATTGAACCAGTAACTTAAATCATAAACAATATAAAACCAAAATAGATTTAAATGTGGCAACAGAAATCATAAAGCACCTCAAGGAAAAGATAAAAAAAAAGGTCAATGGCGTTAGTCCGCCGAAAACAAGGAAAGAAAATCTAAACTGTATAAAACTAAGAAATTCTGCCCAGTTTCCATCCAGAGGGCCATCGGAGGGGTGAGTTTGCTTCGGGCCCGCAGCAGGGACCCAGCAAGGAGGAGCTAGGACTTTCCCCGACCCCATAGACTCCCAGGTCAGCCTGCTCTGCTGGCTCCACCCTGCTAGCGCCCCCGCCAGCCATCCCAGCTGCCATCCAAGGAGCCAGCGGAGGGGTGAGTTTGCTTCGGGCCTGCAGCAGGGGCTCGGCGAGGAGGAGCTAGGACTTTCTTTCCCTGACCCCATAGACTCCCAGGTCATCCTGCTCTGCTGGCTCCACCCTGCTAAGCTCTCCTGCCTGCCATCCCAGCTTCCATCCAGGTACAAATTTCAATATTTCTCACCTCCCACTGGGGCCATAAAATTTCCCCAGCTCAGCTGCCTTGCACACTGGGCCTGCTCTGTAGGCGCATCCCGGAAAGAGGGAGTGCCTGTGCTTCAATAGCCTGCCTGAGGAAAGGTAAGCATTCTATCAGTGAACTTCATGCCCAACAAGGGAAGCTGACCCGCTACCAGAAGTTTCAATAGAGAGCATTTGAACGAAGAGATGGGCAGACGCCAAAGCAAGACTTCCTCCAACAATCTGAAAAACAACATGAAAACACCAGATCACAACGACCCTACAACAAAAGGACTTGAACACTCTAACCCAGATGAAGTGGAAAAAAAGTGCCATTATGAAAGCAATAGAGTCCCTTAAACAGGATATGAATAACTCCCTTAAAGAATTGGTCGAGAAGTATAACAAAAAGTTTGAAGAAATGAGTATAGAAATGGATGAGAAATATAACAAAAAGTTTGAAGAAATAAGTAAATCCGTGAATGATACCCTGAGAAACCAAGAAAATACAATCAAACAAGTAAAGGAAACAGTCCAAGAATTGAAAACTGAAATGGAGGCAATGAAGAAAACACAAAACGAGAACCAGCTGGATATGGAAAACCTAGGTAAACGAATGGAGACTACAGAATCAAGCATAACCAATAGAATACAAGAGATAGAAGAACGAATCTCAGAGTCTGAAGATACCATAGAGAAAATAAATGCTCTGGTCAAAGAAAACTGCAAATCCAACAAATTCTCTTCACAAAACATTCAGGAAATCTGGGACACAATAAAAAAAACCAAATCTAAGAATAATAGGGATTGAAGAAGGAGAAGAACTGCAGATCAAAGGCCCAGAAAATATATTTAACAAAATTATAGAAAAAAACTTTCCCAATCTAAAGAACGATATTCCTATGAAGGTTCAAGAAGCATACAGAACGCCGAATAGACTGGATCAAAAAAAAAGTCCCCTCGCCATATAATAATCAAAACACAAAACATCCAGATTAAAGAAAGAATATTAAGAGCTGCAAAGGAAAAAGGTCAAGTGACTTATAAAGGTAAACCTATCAGGCTTACACCAGACTTCTCTATGGAAACCATGAAAGCCAGAAGATCCTGGATAGAGGTATTGCAGAAACTAAGAGACCATGGATGCAAACCCAGACTACTATACCCAGCCAAGCTATCGTTCACTATCAACGGAGGAAACAAAATATTCCAGAATAAAAATAAATTTAAACAATTCGTAGCCACAAATCCAGCCCTACACAAAGTAATAGAAGGAAAATCGCAACCCAAGGAATCCAACATTGCCATCACTATCTACAATAACTCAGACATCTAGCGACCCTTCACAAACACAACTCAAAGAAGAGAAACACACAAACTCTACTACACACAAACACACACACACACACACACACACACAAATAATAAACGGAATCAACAACCACTGGTCATTAATATCACTTAATATTAATGGACTCAACTCACCTATAAAAAGGCACAGACTTAGAGATTGGATAAGAAAACAGGATCCAACATTCTGCTGTTTACAAGAAACACACCTCAACCACAGAGATAGACATCTACTCAGAGTAAAGGGTTGGGAAAAGGTTTTTCAAGCAAACGGACCTAAGAAACAAGCTGGTGTGGTGATTCTAATATCTAATAAAATTGACTTCAAACTAAAATCAATCAGAAGAGATGGAGATCGACATTTCATACTCATAACAGGAACAATTAATCAGGAGAAAGTCTCAATCCTGAATATCTACTCCCCTAATATAAAAGCACCCACTTATGTAAAAGAAAAACTTTTAGAACTCAAGGCAGTCATCAAACCACACACACTAATAGTAGGAGACTTCAACACACCTGTCTCACCAATGGACAGATCAATCAAACAGAAACTTAACAGAGAAATAAGAGAATTGCTAGAGGTAATGAATCAAATGGACTTAACAGATATCTATAGAACATTCTACCCAAAAAAGAAAGAATATACCTTCTTCTCTGCAGCTCATGGAACCTTCTCGAAGATTGACCACATACTCGGTAACACATCAAACATACACAGATACAAAAAAATATTAGTAATAACCTGTGTCTTGTCGGATCACCACGGAATAAAGTTAGAATTCAATAACAATTCGAATTCCAGAAAGCCTACAAATGCGTGGAAGTTGAACAGTCAACTACTGAATCATCCTTGGGTCAAGGAAGAAATAAAGAAAGAAATTAAAGTCTTCCTTGAATTTAATGAAAATAAAGACACAACATACTCAAACCTATGGGACACAATGAAAGCAGTTCTAAGAGGAAAGTTCATAGCGCTAAGTGCTCAATTAAAGAAAACGGAGAAAGCATATATTGGAGACTTAACAGCACACCTAAAAGCTCTGGAAAAAAAAGAAGCAGACTCTCCCAGGAGGAGTAGAAGATTGGAAATAATCAAACTGAGGGCTGAAAGCAACAAAATAGAAACACAGAAAACAATCCAAAAAATCAACGAAACAAAAAGTTGGTTCTTGGAAAAAATCAACAAGATTAACAAACCCCTAGCCAAACTAATCAAACGGCAGAGAGAGAACACTCAAATTAATAAGATCAGAAATGAAAAGGGGGACATAACAACAGACACAGTGGAAATTCAGAGAATCATTAGATCTTACTATGAGAGTTTATATGCCACAAATTTGGAAAATGTACAAGAAATGGATTGCTTTTTAGATAAATACCATTTACCAAAGTTAAATCAAGAGCAAGTGAACAATCTAAATAGACCTGTTAGTCGCGAAGAATTAGAAGCTGTTATCAAAAACCTCCCCACCAAAAAAAGCCCAGGACCAGATGGTTTCAATGCAGAATTCTACCAGAAATTCCAGGAAGAGCTAATACCTATACTCCTTAATGTATTCCACAATATGGAAAAAGAAGAATCATTGCCAAACTCTTTTTATGAAGCTACAGTTACCCTGATACCAAAACCACACAAAGACACAACCAAGAAAGAGAATTACAGACCAATCTCACTCATGAACATTGACGCCAAAATACTCAATAAAATCCTGTCAAACCGAATCCAAGAATACATTTGAAAAATTATCCATTATGATCAAGTGGGCTTCATCCCAGAGATGCAGGGCTGGTTCAACATATGGAAATCTATCAATGTAATCCATCATATAAATAAACTGAAAGAAAAAAACCATATGATCATTTCATTGGATGCTGAAAAAGCATTTGACAAAATTCAACACCCCTTTATGATAAAGGTGTTGGAGAGATTGGGCATACGAGGATTATACCTAAATATAATAAAAGCAATATATAGTAAGCCGACAGCTAACATCAAATTGAATGGAAAGAAACTCAAAGCCATTCCACTAAAATCAGGAACACGACAAGGCTCTCCACTCTCTCCATACCTCTTCAATATAGTGCTCGAAGTTCTAGCAATAGCAATAAGACAACATAAGGGGATGAAGGGGATTCGAATTGGAAAGGATGAAGTTAAACTTTCGTCATTTGCAGACGATATGATAGTGTACATAAGTGACACCAAAAACTCTACCAAAGAACTTCTAAAATTGAAAAATACCTTTAGTAATGTGGCAGGATACAAGATCAACTCCAAAAAATCGGTTGACCTCCTATACACAAAGGATAAAAAAGCAGAGAGGGAAATCAGAGAAACATCACCTTTCATGATAGCCACAAATAGCATAAAATATCTTGGGGTAACTATAACCAAGGAAGTGAAAGACCTTTTGACAAGAACTTTAAGTCCTTGAAGAAAGAAATTGAGGAGGATACCAGAAAATGGAAAGACCTCCCCTGTTCTTGGATTGGGAGAACCAACATAGTAAAAATGGCAATTCTACCAAAAGCAATCTATAGATTCAACGCAATTCCCATCAAAATTCCATCAAACTTCTTCACAGACCTTGAGAGAACAATAATCAAGTTTATATGGAAAAACAAAAAACCCAGGATAGCCAAAACAATCTTATACAATAAAGGAACTTCTGGAGGCATTACCATCCCTGACTTCAAACTCTATTACAGAGCAACAGTATTGAAAACAGCTTGGTATTGGCATAACAACAGAGAAGTCGACCTATGGAATCGAATAGAAGACCCGGGTATTAACCCACAAACGTATGAACACCTGATATTTGACAAGGGAGCTAAAGGCATACAATGGAAGAAGGAAAGCATCTTTAACAAATGGTGCTGGCATAACTAGATGTCAACCTGTAGAAGAATGAAAATAGATCCATATCTATCATCATGCACAAAACTCAGGTCCAAATGGATTAAAGACATCAACATTAATACGACCACTTTGAACCTGATAGAAGAGAAAGTGGGAAATAGTCTACAAGATATAGGCACAGGAGACCAGTTCCTAAGCAAAACCCCAGGAGCTCAGACAATAAGAGAAGCAATGAATAAATGGGACCTCCTGAAACTGAGAAGCTTCTGTAAAGCAAAGGACACTGTCAGTAAGACCAAAAGGATACCTTCCGACTGGGAGAAGATCTTCACAAATCCCTCATCAGACAAAGGTCTGATCTCCAAAATATACAAAGAACTCAAGAAACTAGACACTAAAACTCTAATTAACCCAATTAAAAAATGGGGTACTGAACTGAACAGAGAATTCACAACAGATGAACTCCGAATGGCCAAAAGGCACTTAAAGTCATGCTCAACCTCCTTAGCGATCAGGGAAATGCAAATCAAAACAACTTTGAGATATCATCTTACACCTGTCAGAATAGCCAAACTCAAAAACACCAATGATAGCCTATGCTGGAGAGGATGTGAAATGAGGGGAACACTCATCCATTGTTGGTGGGAATGCAAACTTGTGCAGCCACTGTGGAAATCAGTGTGGCGGTTTCTCAGGAAACTGGGAGTCAACCTCCCTCAGGACCCAGCAATTCCACTCTTGGGAATATACCCAAGAGATGCCCTATCATACCACAAAAGCATTTGTTCAACCATGTTCATAGCAGCACTCTTTGTAATAGCCAGAACCTGGAAACAACCTAGGTGCCCCTATATAGAAGAATGGTTAATAAAGGTGTGGAACATATACACATTAGAGTTCTACTCAGCGGTAAAAAACAATGACATCTTGAATTTTGCATGCAAATGGATGGAAATAGAAAACGCTTTACTGAGTGAGGTAAGCCAGACCCAAAAAGAGGAATATGGTATGTATTCACTCATAAGTGGATTCTAACCATAATTAAAGGTCTTTGAGCCTATTATTCGTGATCCTAGAGAAGCTAAATAAGAAGGTGAACCTGATGAAAATCATGTAGCTATCTGCCTGGAGATTGGAAATAGACAAGAGTCCCAGGTAACCTCGGGTGCATGGGTGGGTGGAATTGTTGTTGGAAGGGGAGAGAGGGTTAGAGAGAAGGGAGTAGGGGAGGAATGGGGAAAGCTAGGTGGACTGGGATGGGGGAGGGAGGAAGGATGAATATGGGATCAGGGAAGAATATATTTCAACTAAGGGAGTCATCTTAGGGTTTACAGGAGACTTGATTATAAATGGGATCACAGGTCCAAGGAGATCCCCAGATTGTTCTCTGGACAGAAGAGAGGGTGCTTGAAACGGCCTAGGCCCATAACCATACTGATGAATATTTTGCTTATCACCATAGAACCTTCATCTGGCGATGGATGGAGATAGAGATAGAGACCCACATCGTAACACTGAACTTAACTCCCTAGGTCCAAATGAGAAGCAGAAGGAAAGAGAACGTGAGCAAAGACGGCAAGATCAGAGAGAACCACCATCATGGATGGCGATACAGACAGAGACCCACATTGGAGCACCGGACTGAGCCCCTCAAGGTCCAAGTGAGGAGCAGAAGGACGAAGAAAATGAAAAAGGAAATAAGGACTGCGAGGGATGTGATCACCCACTGATACAAGGGGACGGATCTAATGAGAGTTTACCAAGGCCAGTTGGACTGGGACTGAACGAGGACGCAATCCAACCAGATTCTCTGAATGTGGCCGGATTCTCTGAATGTGGCTGCCCGGAGTCTTTCTGAAAAGCCATTGACAATGGCACTGGGACTTGTTTCCTCTGCATATACTGGATTTTGCGGATCCAGTCCGTCTGGACACTCGCCTTCCTGGATCTGGAGGGAAGGGGGAGGAACTTGAACTTCCCACTGGGCAGGAAACCCTGACTGCTCTTAGGGATGGAGAGGGAGGAGGAGAGGTAGTGGGGGGAGTGGGAGAGTGGTGGGAGGAGGGGCGGAAATGGAAACTTTTATAATTTAATAAAATTACAAAAAAAAACTAAGAAATTCTGCTACCTAGAAAAGGAACAGTCATCACAGTGAAAAGGCAATGAGTGGACTATGAGAACTATTTCCCTAACATCTGACAAGGGGTTAACACCAAACCCTACAAAGAACTCGTAGGAATATAAATATAGCAAAAACATAAACAATCTGTTAAGTGGGCTATGCATCTGAATGAATTATTTTAAAGGAGACATATAAATGGTAGACAGGCATATGGGAATGACTTCAGGAAAGTAAAATAAGAACACTTGTATTACAAACGTGATGGCCTGGGTTTAATACCCAGATACACAGTGGAAGAAGAAAACCAGTTTCCAAGCATTGTTCTTGGACCTCCACATGCACTTCATGAAACACACATACCAAACTCACACACCATACATACACGGGTGGGGGTGATATAAATAAAATAAAGTTTAAGAAAATTCAGCATCATTGACAATCAATGTAAAGTAACGTGAAACAACAAAACACCTACTTTCAATCCTGTTAAAATAAGTAGTATTTTTAAAAGTCTAGAAGGAAGAAATATGGTCAAGATACAAAAAAGTCAGGAACATAAAACAATTGATAAAATGGCAGTTATAACATTCATTATGGAAGCCAGTGTGACGGATTCTAAAAAGTAAAAATTAGAAGTGCCACATGACCCAACAAACTTGCTTCTGGGTACCTATCTATCGGAAATAAAATCAAATGCTAAAAAGATGCTTATACTTCCCTACTTATTGCAGCTTTAGCATAATAGACAAGAAAGAACTTGCATTTGCTGTTAATCGGATGGGTGAAAAATAGAAAGAGGGTGAAATTCGATCAAACACACTTGTGCATACATACATGTGAGCATACACTAATGCAGAAACAGACAGACAGACTGACATACAGACAAATAGAATATGTGACAGAAGCATCTAAATGCAGTTTTCCTCTTCAGAAGTGTGATTAGAAGGGGTGATTAGCAAAATATGCCAGAGTTTTATTAATGCACATTTGTCATGCAAAAGCAGGCAAATTGTTCTCGAGATTATGCTATTTATTTCTCACCAAAATGTTCTTTCTATTTCTTTATTGTATTTAAGTGATGAACAGTATATTTTACAACTTTAATTCTCAGGTACTTTCAATTCAAAGGTCACTATTCTTTAACCAGGATTTTTACTATGTAAATGACAGACTGAGAAGTTTTCTTTCACCTCCTCCATTCCTTGTCAAGTTGTAATGTGTGTCATGGTGCAGGAAATGAAGCATAAAGACACACATTTCTCTGTAGCTCTCCGGAGATGTAAAACTTGAAAGCATCAAACACCTGATAATCTAAAAAGATCACTGTATCCCTTCAATTTTGTAGTCATCCCTCATTTAAAAATGTTGCTCAATCTCATTCATTGATGATATATTCATAATATCCAGAAACTGAACACAACCTGTATTTCTGTCAACAGAAGAATGGGTAAAGGAAATGTGGTGACTTTTCACAATGGATTATTACTCACTCATTAGAAAAAATGACATGTTGGGTAGTGGTGGCATGTGCCTTTAATCCCAACACTCGGCAGGTAGAGGCAGGTGGATCTCTGTTATCACAGTTCAAGGTCAGCCTGGTCTACAAAGCCAGGTCCAAGACAGCAATGACTGCTACACACAAAAACTCTGTCTCAAAAAAAAAATGATATCATGAAATTTGCTAGTAAATGAATGGAACTAGAAAAAAATCATCCTAAATAAGGTAACCAAGATCCAGAAACTTAAATATGGTATATATTAATTTATATGTGAATATTTGTTACTACATAATTGATAACCAATCATTAGCCCATTGACCAGTGAAGTAAGGTATAGAGGAAGAGACTATAGAGAAAACAAATCTCTCTGGGAGGAGAAAATAGAATAGATATTATGAATTGTAAGAGTATGGGGGACGGGAAGGGAAGGATCAAGTGGGATAAGGGAAGGGAGATAGGGAGGAAATTCAGAAAGAGACAGCTGGAACTGAGGGGTATTTGAGGAATGGTATAGAAACCTAATACAACGGAAACTTCCAAAAATATATGCGGGTGGCCATAGTGAGGTCTCCTAATAATGGAGGATAAAGAGTCCCAATTGGTGATTTCTTGTCAAACAAAGTTTCTAGTCCAGGTACTAGGTTGCAGTCAATTGAGTTATTGGCCAAAGTAGTCCCATGAAAATCAAACTGTTGACAAGACAATGGATTGCTCTCTACAAACTATAATTTGGGTCCAATTGCTGAGAAAATCACTCACACAGCTTTGAATATGGAGAAGTTGAGTCTAGAGCCTTAACTCTTACATTCTAGTGTTGTTGTTGTGGAAAGATATCTTCAGGCTACCAAAAGGGGAACATAATTACTAACCCAGTCACAAAACTTGTGACCTATAACCTGTCCTGTCTAAAAGATATACTAAGGCAATTGTGGCACAGAACTTGAGGGAGTGAAGTAGCCAAGAAAACAAATTGATTTGACTTAAGGCCCACTCCATGAGATGGAATCCATACCTGACACTAACTGACTGACCAAGAACTAAAGACTAGATAGCCCAGAGTCCTATAACAAAACCAAATACTACTGTTCTAAAAAAATGAAAGGATCAATAACATGACTCCTAATGGTTTTCTGTTATACTCATAGATGAATGTCTTATTCAATCATTATCAGGGAAGGATTCCTCTTTCAACACATGAGAACCAATGCAGAGACCCACAGCCAGACATTGCACCATGAGCAAGTTCTTGGAACACTTATTTCTAAATGGAATGTCTCTGTCAAATCCCTCCATTCAGAGTTCAGAAACCCTAACAGAAGAGAACGCAGAAGGAGTATAAGATCCAGAGGGAATAGAGGACACAAGGAGAACAAGGCCCGCTGAATCAGCTAAGTAAGGATTATATGAATTCAAAGAGACTGAATCAGCAAACATGAATCCTACAAGGGTCGGGCATCAGGTCTTCTGTGTATATACTATAGCTTTCATCCGAGTGTTTTATGGGATTTGTAAGTGTGAAAATGAGTGAGCCCTTGATTCTTGTGCCTGCTCTTGGGGCTCCTCTCCTTTTTTGGTTGGCTGACACAGCCTTGATGTGATGGCTTTTGTTTTATTTTATTATGGGGTTTTTTTGTCAAAAAGAACTAAAGAGGAAGTAGAAGTGTGTTCTGAGTGAGAATATCCCCTATAGGCTAAGGTATTGGAACATCAGGTCTCCATTTGGTTGTGCTGTTTGTGAAGGTACAGGTGGTGCATTCTTGCTGGAGGATGGGTTTTGAGAATTTATAGTCCCCTTCCACCTCCAGGTTTACTCTCTCTGTTTTCTGTTTATAGGTTGAGAAATGTGCTCTCTCAGCTCCTGGTCCAGCCAAATGCTGCCATGCCTTCTTCACGGTTATGGATTCTCCCTCTGGAACCATAAGCCAAAACAACCTCTTTCTTGCATTATAAAAAATATATATTACCGCACACAGATTTTCCTGTGTTATTCCATACATGGTGACTGAAAACACTTAAAACAAGAGCTGACTGACAGAAATCACCAAGTCCACCCAGGAGGTGGGTGAGCTGGTCTTAGAGCCCTGCTCAAAGAATAGGGAATGCCTCAACCTGTCCCTTCCTTGTCCCTTTTGTTTGTTTTTTTGTTTGTTTTTGTTTTTGTTCACCAAGCTGGAGCCAATCATTGAGAATAAATCCTCTCTGAGGCCTCATACTTTCTGCCTTCCCTTTATCCACCTGGTTCAAAGGCCACCCACTAAGAAATGCTCATATCCTGAGTTCCTGTTTGTTTTCTGAAAGCATAGCTACTAGGTACACTGACTTTAAAATAGGGGGTTATATTTGCAGTTAATTTCGTCATTAAGAATTTAGCTACTGATCTTCTTCTCCCTATCTTGTGCGGAATTCATTTAGTCTGCACTTTTGATGTCAAACAGGTATGAACTAGGAGATTAAAACAAGGATGGAGGAATGCAGCTGGGCACCCAAAGACAGAAATCCAAATTCCTGTGAAACTTAATAAAGCATCAAGATACTTTGCAATAGAACCACAAATAGATATCAAAAGCACACTTTTTAAATATCTTTGGTAATTCTTTTTTTACATGAAATTCTGTAAAATTTTGTGATGAAGGAATACATTCGGAAGAATTTAAAGGGAAATGTCATAAGAAGGACTTGAAATAATATTTAAATTATCTGTGAAGCTTTTGTGTTAGGTGTGGCTGACTGTAGACTCGGCGGCTAGCATGCACATAACTCCTGAGCTGCAGATACCCTCCACAGGAAAGACAGCAGGATGAAAGAGTGGTGTTAGACTGGGGTGTTTACTCCCCAGTCCATGCATTTGATCTGAAAATTAACATTGATTCTCACCATGGCAATAGAAATCATCCTGTATCTCCACTATAGTCATTACAAAAATAATATGAAAGTGTCATGAACTAATTATGTATCATTTTTCAATATACTGCTGAACTGAAAAGTGGTTTTAGGAAACAAAGGTTCCCACATTCGGGCTCCATAGCCTTCTAATCTCACAGTGGGCACTTAACTTTAGACCTGCGCTTGGCAGAACATCACGCAGGATCTCTTCCTCTTCTGGTTTAAGAGTAGTGAAAACTACAAAAACTAAAAGTGAAGAGCAAGACTCTTACGTACTTGGGTTATAAATACCTTTTATTAATATTCAAAATTTTTCAAACAACATATTTTGATCATATTCTTTCCATTTTCCTAACTCCTTCAAGATCCTAATTCACCTAACCTCTTTTTTTTCTCTCAAAAAAATTCAAAACAAACAACAAAAATTACCAAACCAGACCAAAACAGAAAGCACACAAAAATATGGAGTCTGTTTTAGCCAACTATCCCTGGGCATGGAGCCTGGCCTGGAGTGCAGTTGATATACTCAGGGTCACTCCATGTAGGAAACCAATTTTCCCTTTCCCACCGGCTATCAACTGCCTGAGGGGTGGGACTTTTTATCCACATTCCCTTCTCAGAGTTGGGATTGTTTTTTCTAATTTGGACTTCTGCTGATCTTGTGCTTGCTATAAGAGTCATTGCAAGTTTTATATTTATCAATCCTGTTGTCTCTGGAAGGCTGTTTTCTTGGAGTCATCTACCTTTTGTGACTGCTATGCTACAATCCCTCCACCTCCTCTTCTACATAGAACTCTGGGCACTGAGAAGTTGGAGGTTGATAAACATATCTCCTTCAAGGCTAAGCACTGAAAAAGTCTCTCTTTCTGTAGATATTTTACTTGTCAGTTTCTGTGTTAATTACAACCTATCTATTGCCCTCTACCAAAAGAAATTTCTCTGATAAAGGACTAGTGATACTCTGATCTGTGGATATAGCAATATATCATTAGGAATCATTTTATTGCTATGTTCATCTAACAAAGTAATAGACATCTTGCCCCTGTAACTTGGCAACTGAATATCAATATTTTGAATGTCGTGCAAGTGATTGTGAAGTTCCATGAAAGCAAGGCCACGGTTCTAGGATAAAATATACCTGCATGTAAGTCCTACTGCTTCATTTGTCAACCAAACCCGGAAAACTCAGGCCTGAAGAAACTCTTCAGGTTTTTCTTTAATAATGGTGAACTATTTTGTATTATTCTAAGAAATAATACCTGCATTAACTGAAGCCAGTTTGCATTTCTTGTACCCAAAGAACTTTAGTTGTTATGGTATTGAAGATCTGATCCAAAGAGGAACACATCTTATCAGTAACACTTCCATTTTTCTAAAACAACTCTCTTTAACCCTTTCATGACTGTCATTAATTGATAAGTAGACTACGGCCAGCCCAGGGCCCTTACCAAAAGGAACTGAGAACTACGAATCAATCTATACTGCTCTTGCCAAGCCATGTTCTCTGGCACAGGACTGCTCTGCTCAGAGGAAGAGATGCTTTTGTAAAATATTCATACAAAAGCACCATCTGCTTGGAGAGTCATAAACCCACCGACTAATCAGCCACGAGGGGTGCCTTTTCTAATCGGCACAAAGAAGACATATGGGTATTGGCCCACACTCTTTACTAGCTTTCCAAAATGATCATTTTTCTCCTTCAAACCTCAAAATTCAGAACTCTTAAACTTAATTACTCTTATCTTTTCCAGAGTCCAAGATTTACCTCTGAATCACTTTTCTTTATGTAATTCTGAATAAGTTTCATTTGCTCACATATTTATTTCAAAACTGTCATTATAAAATATTTTTATATATGTTGCCAATGTCTACAAAGGATCTGGAATCACAGGAGGATGGTAAATGTCTCTCCTGATCACAGTGCCAACAACTATCAAATTAGAAAGCAGACAAATTAGAAACATAGTATCTATTTTCAGACTTAAAGTGATTTGGAGATGCTGAGTGCTGCTTTTGTTTTAACATTAAGTGAGAGTAGATTGATAAAAATGAGGTAACTTATTTGACTAAATTTTAATCTTTTATCTGAGTTGACATAATTAAAGGACTTACAGTAAAAATTCTGCTTTAAGAAGATTTGGCATGCAGAAATATGAACCACAACATGAATTTTCAAAAGAGCTTGGTATGATTGGATGCTTCCAACATATTTACCAACTGGCAGCTCTGAACTTGAATAATGTTCCCTACTGACATGGTTCTTCATTGCAAATTCTCAAGTACCCTCAAAATGAAAAGTGACAGAGGAATCCTAACCTTAATGCCTACCTACTTCCACCCAGCCAGGATCCAGCAGGGCCAGCTAGAGGATCTGAGCCTAATGAGTATCAATGTCAGCTTGCATTAGATGTGTGCCATTGGTACCTAGGATGCTGCGTAGCATTTCTATGGTATTATGTGTCACTTTTACATGGGAGCAAGGTTTCTTCTGTAGCATGACAGGCCAATTAAGGTGGTTTTCCTTTAGTTCTACTTACTTAATTTGAATCTCTTCATATAAAAGGTTAACAGATTATACTGGTTGTAAAAGATAATTGTATATTACTTAACAATGTTCTCTACACAAAAGCACCCAAACAAAAATGGCTCTAATTTGAGTACATCATCATGAAATGAAAAGTACAATCCTTTCAGGTTAACTCCAAGTCTCCTACAGAGTTCTTAGGCATCTAAGAGGGTAGGAGTTTAAAGATGGGGAGATACAGGAGGGTTTTTAA
This sequence comes from Myodes glareolus, assembly GCF_982192425.1. Taxonomy (NCBI): domain Eukaryota; kingdom Metazoa; phylum Chordata; class Mammalia; order Rodentia; family Cricetidae; genus Myodes; species Myodes glareolus. The sequence goes on from NC_142050.1 coordinate 10,084,827, forward strand.
AAACCACTGAACTCATAGGCTTTAGTCGATTATTATCCCTTCAGTTTTATACAATCCCTGTGGAGTAGTTATTAAAATATTATGTTGAATAAGAAAAACATTGTCTCCACAGCTATCAGACATATGGCCCTGATTCAAATTCACAAATTTCCATGAAGTGTTTAAATACTGAAGTTTAATTCCTATCAGAGATAAATTGTGGAAATTTCTAGATTTATGATCAGTAAGAAATAACCAGAAAGTATCTCACAGAATAAACAATCTCTCTCTCATATTCTAAAATCATCTGATTTTATAAAACACACATTAGATAGATTACCTGTTATGAAACTTGATGAATAGTAAATCTATAATGCTTATAGTTTCTTTCTTCTAATTCCTTAAAACCAATAATATTTTATTGAAGAAAATTAATTAAACTATGTTAGTTTATTATAAAGGTAATGTTTGTATTCATGTTGATTAACTTTGTATTTTTTAATAATCTTTCTGTTAATTGATTAGACAACCTCCTGTTTGTTCAGTTTGTACAGAAATCCTCAATAAACACTTTACTAGGAAAATTTGAAAAAAAAATGATATAAGGTCTTTCTTGTAATTGTGATTAACTAATTTTATCTCTTGGAATAATTGACCTTGTGCCTATCTTTTTACTTAGGCTCCATTGTTAAACACAGTATTCTTGTATTCCTGAGGCTCGGTTATGTGTTTGTATGTGTATGTGTGTGTGTGTGTGTGTGCGTGTGTGTGTGTGAGAGAGAGAGAGAGAGAGAGAGAGAGAGAGAGAGAGAGGGTGTGTGTGTTTGTATAAATGTGACATTATCAAGGATTCAACTCTTTCCTCTAGGAATATAATTCACACTTATAAATATATTCAGTATAATTAATGCATCATCATTTAAATGTACTGGTTTACTGGTCACTGATTATTATACAACCCACCATGTGAATACCAGGATAAAATTAGGGTCAACAGCTTGGCAGCAACTGCCTTTACTCACTGAGTAAGTGAGTAAACTCTCTCCAGCTCAAACACCCAGTCAAATAAACAGTGTCAAAGTTATCCATTTAACAGGCTTTTGTAGATATTTTGTCTACAATATAGACCTCTATTTTTTCTGCTTAACCATCACCTTTCCCATATGTTTCTTTCTTCCATTCTAGTAGAACTCTACATTTGTTTAATCTTGCTACAAATAGATAGCAGACTCAGAATATTTTTTAAAAGACTTCATCATTTTTATGAAACACATTTCAGAAATGTAGAGAGAAATGGTTCAGCAGACATGGACTGTGAACCCCACACTTCAGTTTTTTAAGACACCACAACTGTAGTCTCTTCTTTTAGACTGGTGCATTCCAAAGCATCTATTACAGGGGAAGGGTTCTTTTGGAACTCAGGTAGCAAAAATACATTCACAGCATCAACAACAGATTTGAAGAAAGAAAAAAGAACCTTTAAGATTTCTAAAAAGTGACCTTCAGAACAGTTTCCTGAAAGAATACAAATGAAAGAATTTGAAAGTTATAATATGCATTCATCAAAGCACATAGAAATGGAGATTTGTCCAAAAGTAAAACGTGGAAGATCCACAAAGAGTTCCAGTGTTCAGCATAGAAACTCCAAATCAAAGGTGTCTTCATTAAGCTCCAGGAAGCTGAGCCTAGCAGAGTTGTAAATCCCCACAACTCAAGAGGCTGAGACAGATAGTAAAGTCATACCTGGACTACAGAGTAAGATCACTGCCAAGTGCAAGTAACTCAGTGAGACCTTGACTCAAAGTTAGAAGTAAAAGGAGAGCTGGATACAGTTTAAGTAGGGAACTTGGTTAGTAAATATGAAGTCCTATATTAATTTCCACTCAACAAACATTCTTCATTCCTTGATATCTTTACTCAGATTTTCAAGAGTGAGATAGGATACCCAGTGGTTCAGATAGACTATACATATGTTCCTACACAAACATGAGAGAACTAAATCCCACCCTGTGCATACAGTGTATACGTAGTGATTCATTTGGGGGAAAGTTTAAATAGTATCCTGCCTGTTAAACAGACATCTAACAAAGTAATAGTGGATTCTACCCCGGCACCTATGACCTCCATCTTTATGGACTTTTATTAGGATTACATTCCTAGGCTTGAAATTCCCTACTGTGGATCAGGCTTCAAATCCAGTCAGACTGCAGCTAGATACCCATAATAGTCACACTGTTTCTTCACTGGTAGGCACAGCTTGGTTGGCAGGTCAGTACTGTAGCATGTGAAACTAAGCACTGGGTATGACAATTGATCACACACACACACACACACACACACACACACCACCACCACCACCACCACCACCACCAGCAGCAGCAGCAGCCCACATAGCACTTTGCAATCCTATGAAAGTTAGACAGCAAAGATGAAGCTTCTTGGTTCTTTTGGGAGTGATTTCTCTAAGTCCTGAAGACAAAATGTGTTTTAGTCAAGAGTCTCAATGTGCAGCTTTGATGGGGGAGTAATGCAGTGGCAATGGCTTGGACTGTGTTGTTTTGAAAACCTCTCTCACTTCCCTGATCACTAGCTATATTATGCCTCGTTCTGTGATCTTTAATTTAATAATCCATGTCTTCTTGAATTGATGGATCATTTAACTAGCTCGTAAGTAAATTTCAAAATATAACTCTAAAGATTAAATTATCCCTACTACTTGCACTGACTTGTTGGGAACCTACTCTCTTTGGATGGATACCTTGCTCAGCCTAGACATAGTAGGGAGGGCATTGGACCTTCCTCAAAGCAATATGCCTTACCCTCTCTATGGGGTGCATGGGGGTGGGGTGGAGATTAGGTGGAAGGAATGGGAGGAGGAGAGGGAGTGCGAACTTGGATTGGTATGTATAATGAATAAAAATAGTTTGTTTTCTTTTTAAAAGTATAAAAATAAAATAAATTTTAAAAAAGATTAAATAGAATGATCTAGCATCGGTTGAAAATGTAGCTCCCAAAGGTGACTTCTTGAAAGATTTCTTAACCATCTTTGTAAGAATTAGATGAAAGTGAACTATCACAGGATTACTTTCGAGGTATATAATTTGAAAGTATGCAATTCCTTCAGAATGTGGTTTATAACCTGAAGTGAAGAAATGAACAGTTGTCATTAGTAGTCCTCAGTGGCTTATTCTCAGTATTTATAAATGTCCGGATACAATCCTTGCCCTCTTATCTACATATGCTAATTAATTGAAAGGGTAAACATGAATATCTTCAACTCTCAAAACCTTCCTAAGGTTTACATGAAACTAAACAATGGAATAAACTCTAGTAGAGTGTACTACTATACAGTGAAACTCAGCCATAATGTCCTGTTTTTGAACTAAATGCATGCTCCATTATGACAGATTCTCTGTCTGTTGTGTTCAGTACTACATTATAGACTGTAGGCTTCCCAGGACATTGTTTTGAAGCCATGGAATGAAGCCATAACTAACTAAAACTAGTATGCATAGGGATTTTACAATTTATATAGCATATATTTTCTCACAATATCTTCTGACATAAATAATATAACTATGATTCCCTTCTAATATAACAGGAAAATTGAAAAGTAAACCACATAAATTTCCAAAAGTTGCAGAGATAGTGAATAAGACTGAAATTGATATTTTAAAGTGAAACCTTTAACTTGTATTTAACAATGTACGACCTTATCTGGATGATGGGTAAAGTTTACAAATTCCCAGAGCTCTTCTAGCATACCACCTTCTGACGTGCGCTTGTTGTTTGCCTAACCTTCACACCAACACCCATGGTATTATCTCCCCACTTTCGTTTGGTGACTAATGTGTCTTCCAATTTCTACATACATTTTTTTAGCCATTTGTCTTGCACAATCTTTGTTTGCTAATATTTCTGATCCATCCCAGTGGAAAATTTTGATAGTAATGATATTATGTTAGCAAAGCTTCTTTTCAACCAAAGCATCTACAATGATCAGATATCTCAGGCGTCACAGTGTTAACATTGGTTGTGGGAAGTCTTGTAAGAGATGGGGTCAAAGGCATGGTCCCATGTTAACTTATCATAGCAATGATAAATATTTAATATATGGAAATATCTAATAATGGGAACCAATATTGTTACAAAGAAGGGCATATTCATATGTAATACATAACCATAATTAGGGTACATTTGCATATGTACCTTGGGGAACTTTTCTCAAGGAATTAAATTTGCATTTTGACCCAGAATATACATGCAGAGAGATACAGAAAGTAAAAAAGGAAAGATCTTTTCATGTTCACTTATGTAAGCACTCAGAAACTCTCTAGCAATCAGTTTTCCCTTGCATTAAGGGACTTGAAAGGCTTGCCAGGGAATGGTGTTCTCTCTTTTGTCATCTGTGAGGTTAGAGAGTATCCCAGACCCAAAGCTCAGAAAAAGTTACCATGATGCTGTTATTTTAGAGATGAAGTCTGACTTGTCTGAAACAAAGCTTCCAACCACTGAACATCTATGCGAAATTATCTTTGGTCTAACAGTCTGTTTCTGGGGATCACCAGAGACAGGTATGGCTATAAAAATAAAAACAACCCAGATAGGTGGTGAGGGAATAAAGACATCCAGTCAGTGAAGCACCAATCAGGAGTGCTGGCAAGAATCCTGGCTTCCAGAATCATTATTAAAAATCAGGATTCGGAGAATCCGGCCACATTCAGAAAATCTGGTTGGATCACGTGCTCGTTCAGTCCCAGTCCAACTGGCCTTGGTGAACTCTCATTAGATCAGTCCCCTTGTATCAGTGGGTGATCGCACAGCTCGCGGTCCTGATTTCCTTTTTCATGTTCTTCCTCCTTCTGCTCCTCATTTGGACCATGGGGGGCTCAGTCCGGTGCTCCAATGTGGGTCTCCGTCTGTATCGCCATCCATCGTCGGATGAAGGATCTATGGTGATAAGCAAAATCTTCATCAGTTTTTCTGAATGTGGCCAGATTCTCTGAATGTGGCTGGCCCGGAGCCTTTCTGAAAAGCCATTGACAATGACACTGGGACTTGTTTCCTCTGCATATACTGGATTTTTGGGATCCAGTCTGTTTGGATACTCACCTTCCTGGACCTGGAGGGAGGGGGGAGGAACTTGAACTTCCCACAGGACTGGAAGCCCTGACTGCTCTTAGGGATGGAGAGGGAGAAGGAGGGGGAGGGGGAAGGGGAGGGTGTTGGGAGGAGGGGCGGAAATGGAAACTTTCATAATTTAATAAACTTTGAAAAAAAATAAAATAAAATAAAAAAATCAGGATTCAGGATCTAAGTGGAAGGCCTTCTTCTCAGCACTGGACTGGCTTCTCCCCACTGTGTGATGATGAGGACACTGTGAGAAAGTTAAAAGTAATTAGGGATTGGGTAATTCCACTGTGCAACAACAGAAAATATTATAATGAAGGCATAGAGAAGCAGTTTAGGCAGTAAAGGATTTGCCACACAAACATGAGGACCAAAGTTCGATCCCTTTGATCTATGTTAAACAACATCAACAATAAAACAGAGGCCAGTGGTTCCTGCCTGTAATCCCAGTGTTGAAGAGGGAGAGAGACAGCAGATCCCTGGAGTTTACTGATCAGGATGTCTGGCTGAATCTGTGAGATTCTGGATCAGTGAAAGATTCTATCTCAAAAAATAAGATGGAGTGCTATTAAAGAAGATACCCAATGTATACGTCTACCTTCCACATATACCTGCACCCACATACGATGAACCCTCCCACACACAAAAATATACATACACAAATATGCATACATATAACACAACAAAGAGAGGGGAGAGGAGATCTAAAATGATAAACGTATAAGCTAATCACAGAACCAGAAACTAGAATAAGATACCATCTGTCTGCAAGGACAGGAAACAGCAATAAATAAAAAAGTCAGAGAGGATGAGCTCAGGTTCTGAGAATTGGCCCAAACACAATTTCAAATAATTTTGGGGCTTACAAATTACTATCTTGTATTCTTTCACTGTCCGTTTTATTGAACTATGCTGTTTCAAAAAGAGTGAAGCAGCAAGCAGCCTGTGGGGACAGAGGAATGGGTGACTAGGTTCTGTTACCAAGTGTTTGTAGGGAAAGTGGGTAACATGCAGGACAAACCAACCCCACTACTCAAAATACAAGTCACAGATGAAGGCCAGGAAGGCCTTGTAAAGTTATTGCTTATTGCGCTCCTCCCTACTAAATTCAGTCCCTAAAAGCTACACCCCAACTTTGAAAACCACTTCTAGCAAGAGCAGTAGCCAAGGCAGCTAATGGAGGAATAGCTGCTGCTAGCTTGGTGCTGGGAACTGTTACTGAGAACACAGCAAGAGCCCTTGTCAGAGGACACTGCTGTGGGAATCAGGAAGTTTCTAGTCCAGAAATTACTAGCTCACTTTGCTTTTTTTTTTTTGTATCGCCTTGTGGGAAAGGGGAGTTACTTCCCCATCTAACAGTAGGCAGAACATTACTGTCTCCACTTTCTTAATTAATACACAACAAACAATAAGTGCTTGTATCAGAGAAAATACTAAACACAGCCTAATCTAATGGCCCAGTGCTAAGGAAGAAAAACAGAGGAAGAATGTTCTGTACATGATCGTGTGTGGGCAGCAAGGCTGGAAAAAGCATACTTCCACACACTTTCTAGTTGTTTGTTAAACAACTCTCTTTCTCTAAGCTACAAAATAGTAGCTGGTTGTATTTCACTCTGGAAAGCACAACCCTGAATTGGATCTTTTATACAATTAGCTGATCATATGACAGTTGTCATTATGGCTGTTCCTACAGGTTAATTATTAGGGCTAGAGGGATGCGTCAGAGGTACAGTGGGAGCCTTGTTTTACATGCCCTGGATTAGTTCTAGAAATTATTAACATTTTTTCTTTATTCAGATGGTGATAAGTTTTTGCTTTCTGGTTTCATCCAGCCTTGATCTTCTTGATGTACCTTAGATAAACAGGAGAAAATTTTATGTCTATGCTCTTGTGCTTCAAAGCCTGAATTTTTTAGAGAGATATGAACTTTAACTCAGTTATTCCCAAAAGAGTAAGGAAATCTGAAGCCATATTTGCTCATAAATGACCAATGCTTGTTTCTTTCTTTGTTTTTGATGTTAAAAATGGAAGCCATGAACTCACACATGCTATGCAGGAACTTGCCTTCTGAATAGCATCAACAGCACAGTAACAGATATTTTATAAAGCAAGAAGTATGAACAAACAACTTCCTTAAAAATGTATTTTATGTGTAAGGTTGAAAGTCAAGATTTTCTCCACATGAAAGCTATCAGCATAATGTTAAGAAATTATTTTAATACGATTTTCAAATGTGAAAATCAATGACACCTCTTTGAAGAAAACATTATGGAGAGACTTTTAAAGTAAGATGAGAGCTATTTGATTAAAACATATTCTTTCTCAGCTCAGCACGGTGACTGATTCAAGTCAAAGAGTCATATGGTATTCTGGATATATCCCTGGATTTTCTTTTGAAAGAAAGTTATTCCTCACCTCATTCCTCCCTGTAGGAGTTAATAAAACTTTTGAAAGATGCAATCGAGATCAGCCTCTCCTTGCATGGCCAGGAAAATCATGCATTTCTTGACATTTCTTAGTGATCACTGATTAGAGGTATTATGCATAGGCCCTGCTATAGATCACTCTAGGTAGTCATTCTCTATGCTAATGCAGCCAATAAAAGTGAGACTGGCTATGCACCATTGTTGTATTTAAATGTCCCTTTCATATCTTTAGATATTTGAGATAAAAATATATGAAGTGACATGGAATGTGGACTCTCAGTGCAGCACTGTTATACTTGAATTATAAGATATTTGTAATAGACCCAAACAGCAATGTTATACATAAAATAACTGACATGATCAATCACATGATGCACATTTAAGTTGACAAATGGACAGCAAAGAATATTAAATATGTATTCACAATGCAAAATTATAGATTTTTTAAACTTGTTTATTATTCAAACTTAAAACTGTGAATATGCAACATTGTATAATAAAAACATATTTATTTTAAAATATATAAATGAAAATTGTCATTTCATGGAATAAGATCAATAACCATTAAAAATGTATATTTTTATTAAAATATTACATCATTTCACCCTTCTCCCTTCCCTCCAACCCGTGTTCTCTGTTCCTCAAATTCATCACCCGTTTATCTTAAAAATATAATGTGTAATATATACTATGAATTAAAATATACCTACAACTTGGTGAGTCCATTTAGTGTTACTGGCACACACATATATATATATACATATATGTATATATGTGTGTGTATGTATATATATATGCATACATATGTGCAAGAACAGATGTACTTGATGTGGAATCTCAGCCAATTACATTCTGCTTTAGGTGTGGCCACCTTAGGCCACACAAAACAAATAAAAGATCGAAGTGCATTGCCACCTCTCTCTCTTTGGTTCCCTACTCATTTGATGTTTGTAGGATTTCTGGTCTTGTAAGTTTTTCCCCTTTTATTAAAAGCTAAATCTTTTGTATTGAATTGGTCTGGTTAATTATCGATCAGCCACGCCCGTTACATGTACTTATACATATACAATATATTTAGTATATATGTATACAATATATGTTGAATATACATATAATTTTTTAAAGATTGGCCACTGGTATCAGATACTAGTTGGGGGCTTATTCATAATTTTCCCTCTCTCAGCAGTTGTTGGTTGCTTGTAACTCCCCATTTAGAGATAAGGTCCCATGAAATTTTGCTCATCCATGTTGTTCAGTCAAACGGTGTTGTTATTTATTCAGGTCTTATTGAGGCAACCACACTGTTGAAATTTCATGGGTGTAGCTCCATGTTATATCTAGAAAATACAATCTTGCAGCAGACTTCCTAGTAATCTGACTCCTACACTCTTTCTGCTCCATTTTTGAAGACATTCCTGAGCCTTATGTGCAGGGGCTGTATTGTAGATTACCTGCTGATACTGAGCGCCCCAAAGTCAATTCAGTTCTCCGGATTTTGACCAGTTGTGACTTCCTATAATGGTCTATAATGGCTGCATAAGAAGCCTCTTTGAAGAAGAGTGAGAGCTACAATTAATCTCAGGGTATAAAGGTGAGCATCTATAATGCAGTTAGGAATTACTCTAGATTAGTAAACTGATAGCAGTAAGTTTTCCGCTAAGAATCATGACCATACTAGTCACAGATCATTGGCTTGATTTCCAACACTAGCCGTGATTTCTCTCCTGTTGAGTACACCTTAGGTCCAGTTAAGTAGCTGTTGCTTTTAACAAAGATATGGTTATTATTATTGCATCCTTAGAGGCATCATGCCACGCTGATCATTATTGTGGTTCATCATGAGCAAGCTGAGTAGGGCTATTGATTCATTGGCTCCCTTACCAGACCATATTTTTACATCTGATACTACGATAGCTGGTCCTCAGAGAGGAGGCTTTGAGGTTAGATCCAGCTCAAATCTGAAGTTCATGATGACCTCACAAGTAGAAAACTGGCATTGCATTCAACTCCTGGGAGGCTACCTAGGGCATATATTGCTGTTGACTGAGTTTTCTGTCCTGCCTGGTTCCCGCAATCTTTAAGTCCCAAAGAAATCACACAGAGGTCTACCTTAGTTATAATCTGATTGGCTTAGTAGCTCAGACTTCTTATTAACTCTTATAACTTTATTAGCCCATTATTCTTGTCTATGTTAGCCACATGGCTCAGTACCTTATTCAGCAGGGCAGTCACATCTTGCTTCTTCTGTGGCTGGGACAGGACTCCAGAATGGACTTTCTTCTTCCCAGAATTCTCCTATTCTCATTGACGTGCCTCTACTTCTTGCTCGGTTGCCCTGCCTATATTTCCTGCATGGCAACTGGCCAATCAGCTTTTATTTAAAATATAATTGACAGGATACAGACCATTGTCCCACACCACATTGCTTTCAGAATCTCTGAGACTATCATGAACGACAACTCAAAAAAGGGCTTTCTGTGTCTGTTACCGGGGTTTAGTTATATTGCCTATAGTCCTTGACGAAAATGTTACCACCCCAAATAACATAGCTTCATTTAATGTATATGCATACTATATTTATGTATGTATTATATACAATGTTAGGCAAAATATAGTTCATATAATTTCTCAACAGTTTAGAGGCATTTACAGCAAGCCCACAGCTAACAGACAACATCGACCTAAACAGAAAGAAACTCAAGGCATTTTCATTAATAGTTTGAACAAGACAAGGATGTCCACTCTCTTCGTACTTATTCAATTCAGTACATAAAGTTTTAGCTAGAACACAAGACAATTGAAGGATATCAAGGAGACACAAGAGAGGAAGAAGTCAAATTATTTTTATTTGCAGGTGATATGATCTTATATATAAGAGACCTTAAAGACTTCACCAGAAAGCATCTACAGTTGAGAAGCACTATCAGCAAAGTAGCAAAACAAAAAATTAGCATAAAAAGATAAGTAACCTTCCTATATACAAATGAAAAGCATAATAAAAAAGATCAGGGTAACAGCAAATTTCATAATAGCTCTAATCAAGCAAGTGAAAGACTTGTATAAGAAAAATTTTAAGACATTGAAGAAGATACCAGAAAATGGAAAAATCTCCCATGTTCATGGATCAGTGGATTAATGGTGTAAAAATGATCAATCTACTGAAATGGAATCTACAGATTTAATGTCATCATTTTATGACTTTTTCAAGTACCCTTATCTTATTTATCCTTCCTCCCTCCTTCTGCCTCTGTATTTTCCTTCCTCCTCACCCCCCAGTGAATTTCCTACCAACACTGCTGCTATTTCCTCCTTCATATCACCTGTATTTCATTATTCAACCATATAGAACATTTCCTCATTTAACTCTCCTGCTATAAAGCGAGTGTCAGAGACACATATTTATTGATTTGCCACCCATACTGGAATGAGCTTTTGTACAATGCAGCTGTTCTTGTTCCTGTTAATAGCTCCTTACCTATACCCCAGGAAAAGTGCTAGATCACTAGGCTAAAAGTGGGTGAGTAGAATAATTTCTTATCTCTTTCATCTGTTCCACATCTGGGATAACTTGACATTTGTCTGTATCTCTCCAAGTAAAAGTCATGGAACAGCCTGCTGTTCCATGTTTCTTCACAGTGTGAGGACAGAACTGTGTTTGGCCCAATTCCAGACCTTCCTAGGAATTACGCTTTGAAATAAGGACCCCAGAGTTAAGCCACACCCTGGTATTGAGAATCATATATGTTTCTTGAATAGCTGCCTTAATCAAGTCAAATACATCAGAGATCATCTTAATCTCACCACCATTGATTCTTCCAAACTCTTCCCTTAAACGGGGTGTCCTTCCTTCACCCATATTTTAATAACCAGTTATTTGTCAATTAATGTCTTCAAACTGGGCATCCTGTTTAGCCTCGGTAGTGGAAGTGAACCTACCACATTAGTTTTCCAACTGTTCTACAAATTATCAAACTAGAGCCAGTATTAAAACTCAGTAGTTCTAAATAAGATCAGTACTTGTGGTTAGGAAACTCCTGACTTTCTCACTCACTTCTGATAGGATGCCAAAACATAAAGCCCCCTGCCCCAAGAATCTTTGTACACATCCAAAACCTCAGGAAGAATAAAAGGGTATTGTTCTTGCTGATATATCTCAAGGATTGTACTAGCTGTCAACTGGAAAACATCTATATGCTGAGTGGAATAGACTCAAATTTGAAGGCTTTGGTGATGGATTTTGCATTATTGATTTTCTCTTTCATTTGCTTCATAAAGTTGGAAATGGATTTATTTCAAACAAAGACAATGTTGGTGTGATAATTTTCCCACAAGAAGAAATAATCAAGGAAAGAAAATGTGCTCTGAATTATATCAGATGTTTTCTGTAATTTGATAAGACTCTTTGTCAGGTCCACTAACAGTTTCTCATGGTACTGGAAAGGGACCAGAACTTCTAGAAAGGGGGCCAGTATTAGAAAAGAGGAAAGAAAGAAAGGCCCTACTTGACCTCAAAGAAGAGAGTGGAGAGCTATCAGAAGGAGTGGGCAGGGAAGGAAGGCAAACAGAAAATAGTCACTAAAAGGGGGGAAAAGTGTGTCTTCTTTTTTCTTCTGATTCTTAAAGAGGGAAGAATTTTTTACAAGAGAAATGTACGTCTGAACAGTTTACCTGCTACAAAGAACTCATCAAGAGGAAAAAACAGCTGCTGCCTGAACAAAGCAGAGAACTGATCCATTATGTAACGTGGGAGCAGCATCCTGTTGAGACTTAAAGATGAGAGGCTATCCTTTACTGAACATGTGTTCTATGCCAGGCACAGAACGGAACACCTTAAATATACTAACTCACTTAATCCTCTTCCCAACTAGAGGAGGAACTGAAGCCAAAGAAAAATCTGCAAATGAATGTGTGATCAAAGACAGAAAACCTCCCCCAGCTCTCCAAGGATTACAACTGATGTGGTAGCAATTGCTGAACTCTGTAAGCATGGAAAGTGTGTGGTGACTGAACATCTTCCAGCCACACGAGCTGTGTTCTAAACTAAAATACATCATACTGATGGGAGTCAACAGGACAGGATCAGAGATCTGGATGTGTCCTATGTCCTGGCAAAAGTCAAAAGCGATGAATAGCGAGACTGAAAAGACTTTCATTGATGTTGACACTCTAGCTGCTTTCTTCATCTTTATGTTCAAGAAAATAAAGTTTATCTAACCAAAATGATTTACATATGCATGTATGAATGTACATATATATATAATTATACATGTACATTTAAAACTATGAAGGTAGGATCACATCTTCAAAGATATCTATTAATCTTTCTATTGGAGTTTATTTAATAAAGTAAATTTAATGGACGTTTTAAGATTAAAAATTAAATGAGGTTTAAAATAAAAAGACATTAAAAAACAAAATAAAGGAATATGTATCACTATTTCTTAGTGATTTTGGAGTTTCCACTGAAACTCAAATACACAAAAAATACACAAAGAAAATGTTTTAAACACCAAGTTTCTTAGGAAGAAAAAAAAAAGTCTACCCACTTCATAAAAGGTGCCTGTTCTCTTTATTTCCAATTTGTGAAAAACTTCTCTATGCTCTCTCAGCAGTATTCTTGGCCCCTTTTAAATTTCTGAACTGCATTCTGAGGCTGTTTTATGATTGTTTTCAAAGACTTATGGTGGTATAATATTGGAGGGTCTGTTCCTGCGTGCACACAGAGACACACACGCACGTGCGCATGCACACACACACACACACACACAAACACACACACAAACACACACACAAGTGCTTTCATGTGTGTTTTTAACAGTAAAAATAAGAAACTACCTTTCCGTCTGAGTTAGAATGGAGATGAAATGAGGAATGGCCGCCACCAAGCAGAAAATGCACTCACTTTATGTGTGCCAGTTAATTACGACACTTCAGAGGCGCTTTCGAAAGGATAAGGCAAGCTGCATAAATTTAGCTGTAATCCAGGCAGGCAAAACTAATTTGCAGGGGATGGCCTTATCTAGCCGCTGCAGCTTTCTCCGAAAATTAACCTTGGATATTTGGGCCCAATTCAGAAAGTGTTTGATTTTTTTTTTCCTTTCCCTGCTCAGCATAAGAGAATTTTTGAATTCAATACAATACCTGACTTTTAAGAGGCACGGTGAATGCTGTAGGCAGTTCAGAGTTATTACTGACAAGCAAAAATCTATTTTATATATACATATAGATGATTGTCCTTCATGCCCATTATCCGGCCTTCTTACATGTGCATCAGAGGATTTATCAGTGTAGGTATAGGGGCTTCTTGGATTAAGAGAAGGATGCAACTCATTTTTAATGTACTTAGAAAAATTCATCAAAGTTCATTGCAGAATAAGTCATGCGTACTGACTCGTTCATTCCAGTGGAAATGAAGAACTTCCCCATAAAAATAGAAGTGTAATGAAGTGTTGGAGCCAAGTCTTCCCTGTCACTGTAATTATCACTGATTCAGACCCTTGATGGACTACTACTAATTAAGCACACACAGCACAATTAAAAGTTTACTTTATTTTTTTATCATGTAGCTACTTATTGTGTCAACATTTATTGGAATCTGGGTACTTTTCATATTTTGTCTCACTTAGTCTTCATACTAGCTATCTTTGTATTTTAATAATTTTCCCTGGGTAGGACACAAGAGTTCATACGTCACAGTTTACAATGCATCTTAAGATTTCTGCAAACAGTGACAGGACATAGGCATGGACTTAGTTCTGCTGGATGAATATTAAGACTTTGGATTTCTTTTCTAAACTATTTTTAATTTTCTTTTACTGATGTGTGTAGAATACGAAAATAACTTTTGTCCATTATCTTGAATTTATACTACAAGATGAACTTTTATCAGTCACATTCAGAGCAAACCCACAATAAGCCCCAGAGGAACACTGGTACTAGTGTGACTGAGATTTCAAGGAAAGAGTTTTGTAATATCCTATCTCCAACATAATTACCGTTTCACTCATTTGAAATCACAGGAGTTACTTATTTTAAAGTGCCGTGAACTCAATTGGCAATAATTGTTCTTTGGGTGTCACAATTAGGCAGGAAGGAATATATTTATAATAATAAAAGAGGCATTTTAAAATAGAGATTGCATACAAAATCATGAAATGTGAAGCGATGGCTCCCATTTGGTTCTCCATTTTCTTCTAGCTTGCTCAATATCCAGGGCTAAATGTTATAAGTAGTTATACTTACACCCTAGGGTGAAAGAGGGGTGAGTTACTTATCATAAAGAGTCATGCATAACACATAATGAATTAAACTATATTTTTATGAGAACTGAACAGTCTAAGAATCTCCATCAGGCTGAAATGAGAAATAACTTAGCAAACAAAACCTCACACACAGCCCCTTAGTGAATAGTTAACAGACAAAAGCACACACACTCTCAAACCACTACATTGTTGTTCATATGTCTGCTGACATGAAATATATTTTCATGAATAATATGAATAAATAACACAGAGACTAAGCTCAAAGGTCACTGTCACTATTAGGGTTTCTATTGCTGTGAAAAGACACTATGAACACTGCACTTTTATAAAGGAAACATTTATTTGGGTTGGCTCGCTTACAGTTGTAGAGGTTCAGTCCATAATCATCTTAAGTGGGAGCATGGTAGTGTGGCAAAAGTGGTGCTGGAGTAAAAGTTGAGATTCCTACATCTTGCAGGCAACAGAAAATCAACTGAGACACTGAGTGGCATCCTGAGCCTAGGAAACCTCCAGCCCACCCTACACTGACACACTTCCTCCCACAAGGCCACTCCAAGAAAACCACACCTCCTAATAATGCCCTGCCCTATGAGATTATAGGGGCCATTACATTCAAACTACCACAGTCACCAGGGGCAAAGGTATCACTGTAGATGCTAGAGCGTTACATACTGATGATCTGTCGATAAAATTTACAAACTAAATGGATAAAACCTGTAATTCGGGCACGTGGGAAGCTGAGGCAGGAAATCTCCAATCTCAAAGTCACTTGTGACTATATACTGAGTTCCAGGGAAGCATATCATGCACAGTAACACCCTGCCTCAGAAGGAAGAAAAGGAAGGGAACGGAGGAAAATTTAAAGAGCAAAGAACGAAGGGGAGGGGAAGAGGGAAGGTTAAGGAGAGAAAGGAAGGATGGGGAAAGACAGATGGCTGCATCATCAAAGTGTTTGTCTTGCAATCATGAGAACTTGAGTTCCAGAACAAGAGCCCACTTTCTAAAATATGTCAGCAGTGCTTGACACACACTTGTAATTCCAGAACTAAGGAGGCATACACTGGAGATTCAGGCATACACAGGCAGATTCTGGAGTCTCACTGACCCATCAGCCTATCCTGATCAGCAATATACAGGCTGGGGTAGAGAAAAACTTAGGAACAGCTGCTGCAGACATTCTTTGGCCTCAACATACCCACTTACATATTTTCCACATATACCTGTGCACATAAACATTCCCACAAATGCACAACATTCTCACATATGCACATATATGTTAGACATACACAGAGAGGGAAGGGGTGAGGGAGGGGGAAAAGAAAAACATTCTTACCTATTTATATACCATTTTGTACTTGACAAGCTCCAGAAAGTTTTCTGAGATTATAATGAGACCATATTCATAATACATAACATAGATTCCTTAATCAGTCCCTCCTTGTATCAATCACCCTTAATATTGTGAGTCCTTCGAGTTCAGGGACTCTATATAATATTTTAATTTCCCTGGTGTCTAATGCATGTCTATAACATAAAAGACACACAATAAATTCTGGACAGATGAATTATAACTAGATAAAGTATGAATGCTGTATGGACAGATGAGTAAGTGTACATATTAATGAAAACAATTATATAGTTTGATTTATAAAAAGAGTTTATGTCATCTCAATACTCCCAGATACACTGGGGATTTCTTGCTAGTGACTGGAATAGAAGAAAAAGCCATGCCTACTAACTACCTTCTGTTTCTTTTATCTAAAATTCTGCCTGAACACACTTCACTTATCATCCAACTCTAAAAATAAGCTAAACAAAAATATTTTTCAAGAAAACTTTAAGAAACAGTTTAATGAATTTACATAATGTTCAAGAACATTTCTAGTTGTTTGGCCTTTCTTTTAAAAATGAACTAATTATTTGCTCTTTTTTCCTTTTTTTATTAAAATTTTCCACCTCCCCCATTTCCCTCCTTCTCCCTCCACTCTCCCTCCCCTTCTTTCCCCAGTCCAAAGAGTAGTCACGGTTCCCTGCCTTGTGGGAAGTCCCAGGTACTCCCCGCTCCATCCAGGTCTAGGAAGGTGAGTTTCCAAACAGACTAGGCTCCTACAAAGCCAGTACATGCAGTAAAATCAAAACCCAGTGCCATTGTCCTTGGCTTCTTTCTCAGTCAGCCCTCATTGTCAGCATGTTCAGAGAGTCAAGTTTGATCACATGCTCCATCAGTCCCAGTCCAGCTGGCCTTGGTGAACTTCCACAAGATCAACCCTGCCGTCTCAGTGGGTGGGTGCATCCCTCGCGTCCTGACTTCTTTGCTCATGTTCTCCCTCCTTCTGATCCTCATTTGGACCTTGGGAGCTCAGTCCAGTGCTCCAATGTGGCTCTCTGTTTCTATCTCCATCCATCGCCAGATGAATGTTCTATGGTGATATGCAAGATATTCATCAGTGTGGCTATAGGATAGGGCCAGTTCAGGCGCCCTCTCCTCAGCTGCCCAAGGAACAAGCTAGGGACAACTTCTTGGACACCTGGGAATCCCACTAGAGTCCAGTCTCTTGCCAACCCTAAAATAGCTCCCTTAATTAAGATAAATACTTCCCTGCTCTCATATCAACCCTTCCTCCATCCTTCCGTCTCATTCCCCCAAGCTCTCCCCATCCTCCCCTTCTCACTTCTCTCTCCCCCTCTCCCCTTACCCCCACCTCACCCCTATCCCAAATCTCCCAATTTTTGCCTGGCAATCTTGTATAATTCCAATATCCAGGAGGATAACTATATGTTTTTCTTTGGGTTCATCTTCTTATTTAGCTTCTCTAGGATCACGAATTATAGGCTCAATGTCCTTTACTTATGGCTAGAATCCACTTATGAGTGAGTACATACCATATTCATCTTTTTGGGTCTGGGTTACCTCACTCAGGATAGTGTTTACTATTTCCATCCATTTGCCTGCAAAATTCAAAATGTCATTGTTTTTTAACCGCTGAGTAGTACTCTAATGCTTATATATTCCACACTTTTTTTTTTATCCATTCTTCCATTGAGGGGCACCTAGGTTGTTTCCAGGTTCTGGCTATTACAAATAGTGCTGCTATGAACATAGTTGAACAAATGCTTTTGTAGTATGATTGGGCATCTCTTGGGTATTTGCCCAAGAGTGGTATTGCTGGATCTTGGGGTAGGTATATCCCGAATTTCCTGAGAAACTGTCACACTGATTTCAAAAGTGGTTGCACAAGTTTGCCTTCCCACCAGCAATGAATGAGTGTACACTTTACTCCACATCGTCTCCAGCAAAGGCTATTATTGGTGTTTTTGATTTTAGCCATTCTGACAGGTGTAAGATGGTATCTCAAATTTGTTTTGATTTGCATTTCCATGATCACTAAGGAGGTTGAGCATGACCTTAAGTGTCTTTTGGCCATTTAAATTTTTCTATTGAGAATTCTCTGTTCAATTCAGTGCCCCATTTTTTAATTGGGTTAATTCTCATTTTAAAGTCTAGTTTCTTAAGTTCTTTATATATTTTGGAGATCAGACCTTTGTCTGTTGAGGGGTTGATGAAGATCTTCTCACAATTAGTGGGTTGCCATTTTGTCTTAATGACAGTGTCCTTTGCATTACAGAAGCTTCTAAGTTTCAGGAGGTCCCACTTATTCATTGCTGCTCTTATTGTCAGTGCTACTAGGGTTCCACCTAGGAAGTGCTCTCCTGTGCCCATGTGTTGTAGACTACTTCCCACTTTCACTTCTGTCAGGGTCAGTGTGGTCAGATTAACACTGAGGTCTTTAATCTATTTGGACTTGAGTTTTGTGCATGGTGATAGATATGGATCTTTTTTCATTCTTCTACCGGTTGACATCCAGTTATGCCAGCACCATTTGTTAAAGATGCTTTTTTTTTTCAATTTAATAGATTTAGCTACTTTGTCGAAAATCAGGTGTTCATAGGTTTGTGGATTAATATCTCGGTCTTCTATTCGATTCCATTTGTCAACATCTCTGTTTTTGTGCCAATACCAAGCTGTTTTTGTTACTGTTGTTCTGTAATAGAGTTTGAAGTCAGGGATGGTTATACCTCCAGAAGTACTTTTATTGTATAGGATAGTTTTGGCTATCATGCATTTTTGGTTTTTCCATACAAAGTTGATTATTGTTGTCTCAAGGTCTGTGAAGAATTTTGATGGGATTTTGATGGAGATTGCATTGAATCTATAGATTGCTTTTGGTAGAATTGCCATTTTTACTATGTTGATCCTCCCAGTCCTAGAGCAAGGGAAATCCTTCCATTTTCTGGTATCCTCTTCAATTTCTTTCTTCAAAGACTTAAAGTTCTTGCCAAATAGGTCTTTCACTTCCTTGGTTAGAGTTATCCCAAGATACTTTATGCTATTTGTGGCTATCGTGAAAGGTGATGCTTTTCTGATTTCCCTCTCTGCTTCTTTGTTCTTTGTCTATAGGAGGGCAACTGATATTTTGGAGTTGATCTTGTATCCTGACACATTACTATAAGTGCTTATCAGCTGTAGGAGTTCTTTGGTGGAGTTTTTGGGGTCGCTTATGTACACTATCATATCATCTGCAAATAACAAAAGTTTAACTTCTTCCTTTCCAAATCGAATCCACTTGATCCTCTTATGTTGTCTTATTGCTATTGCCAGAACTTCAAGCACTATATTGAAGAGGTATGGAGAGAGTGGACAGCCTTGTCGTATTCCTGATTTTAGTGGAATGGCTTTGAGTTTCTCTCCATT
Source organism: Myodes glareolus (assembly GCF_982192425.1). Taxonomy (NCBI): domain Eukaryota; kingdom Metazoa; phylum Chordata; class Mammalia; order Rodentia; family Cricetidae; genus Myodes; species Myodes glareolus. The sequence continues at coordinate 10,104,377 of NC_142050.1, forward strand.
TAATTTGATGTTAGCTGTCAGCTTGCTGTAAATAGCCTTTATTATATTTAGGTATGATTTCTGTATCCCTAATCTCTCCAAGACCTTTATCATAAAGGGGTGTTAAATTTTGTCAAATGCTTTTTCTGCTTCTAATGAAATGATCACATAGTTTTTTGTCCTTTAGTTTATTTATATGATGGATTACATTGATAGGTTTTCGTATGTTGAACCTGTCCTGCATCTCTGTGATGAAGCCTATTTGATTGTAATGGATAATTTTTTTAATGTGTTCTTGGATTCTGTTTGCCAGAATTTTATTGAGAATTTTTGCATCAATGTTCATGAGTGAGATTGGTCTGTAATTCTCTTTCTTGGTTGGGTCTTTGTGTGGTTATGGAATCAGGGTGACTGTAGCTTCATAAAAAGAGTTTGACAATGACTCTTCTGATTCTATTATGTGAAACACATTAAGGAGTATAGGTGTCAACACTTCTTAGAATTTCTGATAATATTCTGCATTAAAACCATCAGGTCCTGGGATTTTTTTGTTTGTTTGTTTGGGAGGATTTTATGACAGCTTCTATTGCCTCACGAGTAATAGGTCTATTTAAATTGTTCACTTTGTTTTGATTTAATTTTGGTAAATGGTACTTATCTAAAAACAAGTCCATTTCTTTCACATTTTCCAACTTTGTGGCATATAAGTTTTTGCAGTAAGACCTAATGATTCTCTGAATTTCTTCAGTGTCTGTTGTTATATCCCCCTTTTCATTTCTGATCTTGTTAATTTGCATGTTCTCTCTCTGCCTTTTGATTAGTTTGGATAAAGGTTTGTCAATCATGTTGACTTTCTCAAAGAATCAGCTCTTTGTTTCATTGATTCTTTGGATTGTTTTCTTTGTTTCTATTTTGTTGATTTCAACCCTCAGTTTGATTATTTCCAGTCTTCTACTCCTCCTGTGTGAGTCTGCTTCTTTTTTTTTTCTTGAGTTTTCAGCTGTGCTGTTAAGTCTCTAATGTGAGATTTCTCTGTTTTTCAATGTGGGCACTTAGAGCATGAACTTTCCTCTTAGCACTGCTTTCATAGTGTCCCATAGGTTTGAGTATGTTGTGTCTTTATTTTCATTGAATTCAAGGAAGACTTTAATTTCTTTCTTTATTTCTTTCCTGACCCAGGGGTTGTTCAGTAGTTAACTGTACAGCTTCCATGAGTTTGTAGGCTTTCTGGGGGTAGAATTTCTGTTAAATTCTAATTTTATTCCATGGTGATCCGATAAGACACAGGTGGTTATTAATATTTTTTGTATCTGTGGAAGTTTACTTTTTTACCGAGTATGTGGTCAATTTTCGAAAAGGTTCCATGAGATCCTGAGAAGAAGGTATGTTCTTTCCTATTAGGGTGGAATGTTCTATTGATGTCTGTTAAGTCCATTTGATTCATTACCTCCATTAATTCTTTTATTTCTGTGTTAGGTTTCTGTCTGATTGACCCATCCATTGGTGAGAGAGGTGTGTTGAAGTCTCCTACTATTAGTCTGTGGGGTTTGATGTGTGCCTTGAGTTCTAGTAATGTTTCTTTTACAGAAGTGGGTGCTTTTATATTAGGGGCATATATATTCAGGATCAAGACTTTACCCTGATGAATTGTTCCTGTTATGAGTATAAAGTGTCCATCTCCATCTCTCCTGATTGATTAGATTTTAGTTTGAAGTCAATTTTGATGAAAACTAGTATGGCCACACAAGCTTTTTTCTTAAGTCCATTTGATTGAAATACCTTTTCCCAACCCTTCACTCTGAGTAGACGTCTGTCTTTATGTTGAAGTGTGTTTCTGGTAAAGAGCAGAATGTTTACCTGTGCCTTTTTATAAGTGAATTGAGTCCATTGCTATTAAGTGATATTAATGACCAGTGGTTGTTTACTCCGGTCATTTTTTCTTCTTTTTCTGGTAGTAGAGCTTGTGTGTTTCCCTTCTTTGAGTTGTGCTGTTGAAAGGTCGTCAGATGTCTGAGTTATTGTGGGCATTGTTGGATTCCTTGAGTTGTGATTTTCCTTCTATTACATTCTGTAAGGCTGGATTTGTGGCTACATATTGTTTAAATTTGTTTTTATCTTGGAATATTTTGTTTTCTCCATTGATAGTGAACGAAAGCTTTGCTGGGTATAGTAGTCTGGGCTTTCATTCATGGTCTCTTAGTTTCTGCAGCATATCTATCCAGGATCTTCTGGCTTTCATGGTTTCCATAGAGAAGTCAGCTATAAGTCTGATAGGTTTAACTTTATAAGTTACTTGACCATTTTCCTTTGCAGCTCTTAATATTCTTTTTTTATTCTGTATGTTTTGTGTTTTGTTATTATAAGCAAGGGGATTTTTTGATCCAGTCTATTCAGTATTCTGTATGCTTCTTGAACATTTATAGGAATATCTTTCTTTAGGTTGGGAAAGTTTTCTTCTATAATTTTGTTGAATATATTTTCTGGGCCTTTGAGCTGCAGTTCTTCTCCTTCTTCAATCCCTATTATTCTTAGATTTGTTTTTTTTATTGTGTCCCAGATTTCTTGAATGTTTTGTTATGAGAATTTGTTGGAGTTGCTGTTTTCTTTGATCAGAGCATTTATTTTCTCTATGTTATCTCAGCATCTGAGATTCATTCTTTTATCTCTTGTATACTGTTGGTTCTCTTGTCTCTGTCTTCTCTGTTCGTTTACCTAGATTTTCCATATCCAGCCGGCCTTCATTTTGTGTTTTCTTCATTGCCTCCTTTTCAGTTTTCCAGTCTTGACCTGTTCCCATTATCTGTTTGATTGTTTCTTCTTGGTTTCCTAGGGTATCTTTTCCAGACTTGTTCATTTCTTCAAACTTTTTGTTATTCTTCTCATCCATTTCTTTAAGGAAGTTTTTCACCTCCTATTTAAGGGACTCTATCGCTTTCATAATGTCAATTTTTTTCTACTTCTTCTGGATTAGGTTGTTCAAGTCTTCCTGTTGTATGTTCGCTAGGTTCTTGTGTTTTCATGTTGTTTTTCAGATTGTTGGAGGAATTCTTGCATTTGCGCTTGCCCATCTCTTCCTTCAAATGCTCTCCGATGGATCTTTTGGTACAGATCAGTACCCCTTGCTGGCCAGGGACATTGCAGACAAAAGGCCTAGCTTGCTGCTTGCAGTCTTAGTGAAACAAAGGAACTCCGGCCCGGTTGCACTCACCACCCCGTCCCAGTGCTGAAACAGACTGAGCTGGGGGATCTTATGGCCCCAAGAAGGGAAGGGGTGCCTAGGCGCAAGCTGTGATGGGATAGGAAGAGAGAGGCAGTAGCCAGGGAGAGAAGCCCGTACAGAATAACCAGAAAGATTAGGGGGTTGAGGAATGTCGGTGCTCCATTTCTGGGGCTTCTGCCGCCGGTCAGGAACACATTCACCCCTCTAATGGATCTTCTGGTACAGGATCAGGGCCACTTCCTGGCCAGGGACCTCACAGACCAAAGCTGAACTAATTATTTGTCACATTTTTAGACTATCATGGATTTGAAAGAATTTGCTAGTCAAATGTTTTTTCTTAATACAACCATGTTTATCCATTGTCTATCCCTGGTGGATTGTCTTGCACTGGAATGAGGGTATGACAATTCTGCTATCATAGAATGAAGGCTATTCATTGTCTTTCTGGGTTATTGAAAACTGTTAAGAATTCTTGGGATAAGTATTCACAGCTTATAATAGCCAAGTTTTGAAACCATATTTTAAACTCGAGTACTTCCTGTGATAGTATCTTTTCCTCAGTTTTGGAGACAAAGCAGAAGTCACAATTCAGTGTTCGATGTGGGCAGCAGGGGTAAACAATCCACGCTATGTAAAAGATACACCCTAAGGGATGGTGAGAGTCCTAGTGGTTAGTAGCACATACTGCTATTGCAAAGGACTCAAGTCCACTTCTCATCACCCAAGTCAGTGACTGGCAATATCCTGCAACTCTGACTCCCATTTCTGCGGAATCTAATGCCCTCTTCTGGCCTCTGTGGGCACCTGCACTCATGTGCACATACCTAACACACAAAAATAGCATATAAGGTTTTCAAGAATCCTTTTTAAGCACACTAAGACAGGAAATGGTGTATCTTTTTTTTTCAAGTGGGACTAAAACCCATGAATAAGGGCATTAATTTGTGCATTATGCAGAGAGAGAAAGATGCATACTAGAAAACTTACCTCTTATCACCATGCCTTCTACTGAGACAAATGCATTGTTTTATTTCTTTTAGAACTTCCATATTGCTTGTAGTTACATTGAAGAGCATACTCCAAATTTCTATGCTTACCAAGCGATGAGTAGTCATCCCCAAAGTAAGTACACATATCTCAAAGGATGTTCAAGACGATTAACTGTAGGGAAGAACAAACCAGAAACTATTGCCTATTCTCGACGCGTTCACTGTTAACCTGACAACCCAAAGTGACCTGAGAAAAGAGTCTTCATTTAAACTTTCAATGGCAATAAAAATATATGCTCACGAAAAGCTATTTCAGATAAATAAAAAATGTAATAAAAAGTTATTATAACCAGGTATGGAATAATTAGCTACTCAAATATTTTGTTTATTTTTAACACAACCCACCATGTTTATCCATTTTCTTTCCCCGACTGATTGTCTTGTACAGAATGAGTGCATAAAAATTCTGCTATCATGAGGCTATTCACTGTCTTTCTGGCTTATTGAAAACTGTTTTGAATTCTTGGAATAAGTATTCACAGCTTATAATAGCCAGGTATTGAAAGCATATTTTAATCTCTAGTCTATACTCAGAGTACTCAGGGGCCTAAGGAAGGATGATTGAGACTTACTTGGATTGCAAAATGAGACTTTGTCTTTAATAAAGAACAACAAAAACAAAAATAAACTTTATGTCTAGCCTTATATTTTTTCTAAGCAGGTTTTATCATAATTTATTATATAAAATACAAATTTGACTTTTCTTGGGTGGAGGCTGCTGTCTGTGCCACTATAAGGGTATGTATTGTATGGAGAATTTCAATGCATCTTTATTATCTAGTCATGCACATCTTCCAGTCCAAAGGATTCTATGTCTGTTGCTAACTACAGGTCTTCAGAAGACAAAAACTGAAATTGGGCCCACTGAGACATAAAATAGCTTTCATTCCATCTAGACTGTTTCATAGGAACATTGCTACACTTGGTGTTTATGTCCATTACCAAGGATTTTTTTTAAATTGGAGCTGAGTCTGTGCCATAATTTATAGATCATTCATTTTACCAGGTTCTACATTTACATATTCAACATTCCCACAGTGTGGGAAGGTACTATGTTGTAAATAAAATCATAAGGAAATGGAATAGTAACAAATAAATGAGGGAATAAAGAGACAAAGAAATATCAACTACCAAATAATTTGGCCTGAGTGACTCAGAAAAAGCTCAAGATCTACAATGCTTAAACTAGATAACTCAAGTGGGCAGGAATGAATGACTGGTTTTAGTTAGAAAAGGTAACATCTTCTTTTTCTTAGAAAGATATCTTCTAGCTTCTACTTCACATATATTTCATAGTTCTGATACAATATCATAAGTTTGAGTGTGTTCTGTTGAGTCTTGACATTTACTCATGGTGACTGGCTCCACATCTATTAACTAAGGACCTTATGATTTGTTCTACCTATGAAATCTAGCTTCCTGTATTACTCATACTCTCCTATTGCTATTCTAATTTTGACTTTGGCTTTTTATGAAGCTCTCAGTGGTGCAATTAGAAAATCTTTGAATATTCTACTTTTAAATTTCAAATATTTATTTTAATGACTCAAGGAATTTAATCTCTTTTGATATTTCTATAAAGAAAAAGGGAACAATTGGAAAGCTTCCTCTGGTCCTAGTAATTTATGAAAGTAAGGAATGAGCAATTTCTTCAGTTATTTTTGTTTTATTACCTCTATAAAAATTGTAATGATGTGAATTCCTTTACTACACTTTGAAGGTGACACCATGTATCTTGACAGACAGGAGCACAGTTAGTTAGCAGCTACTGAACCACACAAGCTATGACTGGACAGTAAGAAATCCTTATGTTGAATTGCTATTCAGCATATAGAACCCTGACTATAGAAGTCAGGAGAGGTGGTATCATCGCAGCAGCAATTCCTGAGTCATGCTTGAGATTAGTCATTGTCTTGTCCTATCCCTCATGTTCCCACTAACAGATCTGTGCTTGGTCATAATCAGTCTGCACTGAGAGACGTGATTTTTAAACATAGATGGCCCAAACCAATCAGGAAAAAAAAGGTCCTAAGGCTAACTAACAGCTTATGTGGGATTCCCCTCTATTTGCTGCGAATACCATTGGTGAACAAAGAAACTGCCTTGACCAGTTGATAGGACAGAACTTAGGTAGGTGGGGAAAACTAGACTGAATGCTGGGAGAAGGAGACAGAGTCAGAGAGAAGCTATGTAGCTCCACTGCAGCCAGACACAACTTTAGCCAGTAAGCCACAGCCACGTGGTGATATGCAGATTACTAGAAATGGGTTAAATTAAAATATAAGAGCTAACTGATAAGAATTTAGAGCTAATAAGCCAAGTAGTGATTTAACTAATACAGTTTCTGAGTGGTTATTTTGGGACTGAGCAGCCAGGGACCAACAAGTAAGTGGTCTCCTTCAACAAACAGCTATTAGCTAGTTCTGCACAGCATTGTAAAGTCTAATTCTCAACTTATTGTCTTCATAAAATTTCTTTTAAACTTTTACTCATTGGACAAAAAAAATTGCACCGATTCCTGTTCTTGAATTTAGTCAAGCTTTTAGTTAAGTAAAAGTTTTACTAGCCTATATCAAAACACTACATGGTTACTTTTAATTTATCCCAAGGTAAAATTCTATAGTTTAAAGTCAGTGATCGATTGCGTAATTCAGTTTCCAAACTTCTTAATTAATTTATGCATATAGCTTAATTATATTTAATATAGTAGACATATTCAAGATGCAATAGGCTTACAAGTAAAAATCTAGGGCAGGATTCCAAAAATACCTAATGTGATTTTTTTTCTCAAAATGATAAGCAAATATTTTAAAAATTAATTTTGTTGCATTATTTTGAAGTATGTATATTGAATGAACAAAAATAGTCAACCATTTGTTTGTGAAATACAGAAATAAATGATCTAATCTATTTTTCCTGCTGTTATGCCTCTAGCTTTTGTTTCAGCTACTTAACCACTATACCAGCCTAAACATTTGACATCAGCTTTAAAGTACTCAAGTATATTCTTGTTTTTCTCAATAACAAACTCAGTTTAACATCTTATTTTGGGGGTCTTTAGGGTCATAAATTGTTAAATGATTGATAATTAAACAATTCCTCATTGGGAGAATCCATAGAAAAGTTCCAAATTTCCAAGCTAGAGATCCAGGATAGAAATAGGAAGACCAGGCAAGATACAGTGTCTTCTAACAACCATGTGAATGTGTTTTACAATTGTTTATCTACAAGGTGAACCCCAAAGCAAACCAAAGAGCACCATTCTTGTGAGGTTAGCTTCTAGTTCAGGGGTGAATGTCTTTGGAATTTTTATCATCAATTCTTAAAAGTTATACATTACTTCTGGTCTTACAGCGATTTTCCCAAATTCTGCCAAACAAGGTATTTCAATGTTTCGTATCTTCAGTTTCTTTCTGTAAAGTTTTCACTGTCGAGGTATTTCATTTCATCGATTTAGTTTATTTCTATTGTGTGAAGTTCTTAGGAATGGAGTTTTTCTCTTTTCTCTCATTATTGATAAACACAAAAACTTCTGATTTCTGTATGCCGATTTTATGTCCTACAAACTTTATTGGAAGTATTTGTCAGATTTAGAAACTTCTAATGGAGTACATGAGTACTTTTAAATTTAGAATCAAGCTATCTGCAAATACTTTCAACACTTCTTTCCCACTTTGATTTCTTTGATCTTCTTTTTGCTTTACTGCTATAACTAAGACTTCAAGTGGTACATTGATAAGAGTAGGGACACCCTCAGTTTCTCCCTATGGACCCTAATGTTGGCTATGGATATGTCCTGTGTGTGTGTGTGTGTGTGTGTGTGTGTGTGTGTGTGTGTGTGTATGTCATATATATATATATATATATATGACAAAATATATGAAGACATAAAATTTTTAAATGTCTCACACACACAAATATATGTTAATTTTTAATTTAGGCCAAGGTGATATTTTTCTCTAATATTTTTGTCTATGTGACAGAAATATACCATTAATAATATTATAGGAACACTTACTTTGCAAGTGACTTTTTTAAAATAAGATATTATTTGTAAACTTGAATGGAAGGAGTTCAGAGTTTAGAATAAATTGAACCTGAAGTCACATTCTTTTCCCATCACTTACCCATCTAAATTTAAATTTCTCCACTAGAAAATATTGGTCATTTATTTATTCCCTCATTCAACAAATGGCTACCCACATACTGCTTAGCCAAAGTGCTATGCAAAGCTGCAGAGATTCAATATGTGTAAAACATCTGTCTCTTGCCCTCCTGGGGCCTATTTTGTAGCTGGGGAAATAAATATTAGTCAGCTAATTATACAGATACAAGTTTAATTACCATGCTAGTGACTCTGAAAGAGAAACACTAACAGGGACTCATGACCCTCTGATCTAGACTCCTGAGGAAGTGAAAGCAGAAATAAGCTTGAAAGTGTGGCCAAGTGTACTCACCAGAGATTAGATGTGTAAGAGAGAAGAGCAAGACACTGCTGATCACCCAAGAGGATAAGAATCTCTGGTCCAAAGAACTGGAAGAGGGCCACAGAGACTACTGAGAGAATAAGTGATAGAGATGAAGCTGGTGAACGAGGCAGGAAGTGCTTTAGCTTCTAAGTGAAAGGCAACGGGTAGTTAGTAAAGTGTTTTGCTTCATCTTTTGTAAATATCAGCTGGGAATATTAGAGAAGATTATGAAAAAGGAAAATTACTGGTGAATGCTCAGGAAAGCCTAATACCAATGTCATTAGAGTGGTGGCAATAGAAATTTAGGAAAACTAGTCCTTTGAGAAGCTTTTGGAAATGGCAAATGGTAAGACTTGGAGATTTTATGGTGCATGATGAGACTGAGGTAGAATATGCTAGTTCTTAGCATTCTGCATTTCAGCTTCCTTTAAGATATCTGAATAGAGTCAGGCATAGCATTACATCCCTTTATTCCCAGCACTCAAGAGGTAGAGACAGGCTGATCTCCTTGAGTTCAAGGACAGCCTGAACTAGATGGCTGCTAGGATAGCCTATATAGTGAGACCCTGTAACAAAAAAGAAAAAAGAAAAAAAAAGATATCTGAAAAGAAATGTCCATTAAATGGTTGGAATATGGACATATAAATTTGATACACTCAATGATACACAAATGATAATTGTCAGAGTGGTCTTATAACATTATGATGGAGCTGAAAATTTCCTATTTTATGTTAACATTAACCTTGTAATGTGGTGCTACAACTTTTATGACTCATGTTTGAGATAAAGTTTACATAAACCAATTTATTCCATGGCTAATAGTATCAGAATACAATACTTGGAACTAGAAAAATCCATCACTGATTCAGACCACTTGTTGCTCATGCAGAGAACCCCTGATCAGTTTGCAGCCCCCACATGGTATTTGACCATCATGAATAACTCCAGTTCCATGGGCTCCAATGTCATCTTCTGATCCCGCAGGCACAGGGAGACATGTGATGCACTGCACATGTATAGGTGCAAACAAAAAAAAACTCAAATACATAAAACAAGATCTAAAATATAGAAAATATACTTTACAATAATAGTGAGCATCACTTTTGGTTTTTATTTATTTTACATACCAATTGCCGTTTCTCCTCCCTTCTCTCCTCCCGGTCCCTTTCCCCACCTCCCCTTTGCCACCCCCATCAACTGCTGCTCCATTTCTATGCAGAAAAGTGCAGACCTCCTATGAATATTAACTAAACATGGCATATCAAGTTGCCGGAAGGCTAAACACTTTGCTTTCTTCGGACAAGGCAATTTAGTATGAAGAGTGTGGTCCCAATAGCCACTAATAGAGTCAGAGAAAACCCTGCTCTCGTTGTTAGAAGTACCGCAGAAAGACCATGTCACACAGCTGTAATGTATGTTCAGAGAGCCTACGTCAGTCCCACGCAGATTTTTGGATGGTGGTTGGGACTCTGTGAGCCTCTATGAGCCCAAGTTAGTTGATTCAGTGGGTTTTCTTGTGATGTCATTGACCCCTCTGACTCCTGTCATCCCTTTTCTCTCACTTCATCTGAATTCTTAAAGCCTGGTTGTGGGTCTCTGCATATGTTTTCATCAGATCCTGGATGAAGCCTCTCTGATGACAATTGGGCTAAGTTTCACTCTATGAGTATAACAGAATAATGTTAGGTATCATTACACTGACATTTTTTATTTTTTATTGCACTATACATTTTTCTTCACTCACCTCCCTTCCTCCTCTCTTCCCTTCTACTACACCTCCAATTTACTCAGGAGATCTTGTCTTTTTCTCCTTCCTATTTAGATCCATGTATGTTTTTCTTAGGGTCCTCTTTGTTGTCTAGGTTCTCTGGGGATGTGGATTGGAGGATTCTTTGCTTTATGTCTAAAAAGACTTATGACTGAGTATACATTATATTTGCCTTTCTTGGTTGGGTTAACTTGCTCAATATGTTTTTTTTTCTAGATTCATCCACTTACTTACAAATTTCACGATGTCATTATTTTTCACCATTGCATAGTACTTCATTGTGTAAATATATCACATTTTCTTTATCCACTAAATGCTGCTATGGACATAGTTGAGCACATGTCTGTTGCAGGGGTCTCCTTGTTTGTCCCAACTGCCCAGAACAGAAATAACTACATGTAAGTTATATTCATTAAATCACTGCTTGGCCCATTAGCTCTAACTTCTTATTGGCTAACTCTTCAATCTTAATTTAACTCATTTGTAGTAATCTGTGTATTACCATGTGGCAATGGCTTAACAGCAAAATTTTGGCATGTCTGACTCTGGCAGTTCCATGGTGTCTCTCTGACTCTGCCCTTCTTTCCCCCAGCACTCAGTTCTGTCTTCCGAAGTTCTGCCCTATCAACAGGCCAAGGCAGTTTCTTTATTCATTAACCAATAAAAGCAACACATAGAAAGAATAACCTCCCACACCACATGTCTTTGTGGTGTAAATTAATTTCCTTTGGGTATGTGCCCAAAAGTGATATTGCTGGGTCTTGAAGTAAATAACCTTCTAATTTTCTAAGAAATAGCAATAATGATTTCCAAAGTTGCTGTACCAGTTTGCATTCCCACCAGCAATGGAAGAGCATTCCCTTTATACCTCATTCTTTCTAGCATAACCTCTCATTATACACTGACATTTTCCCCAAATCATGTTTGGTTGTATCCTAGGTGACTGTTTGTTCCCAGCTGCTAAGCCCCAAAATAACCACACAGAAACTATATTATTTAAATCAGTGCTTGGACAATCACTTAAGTGAATAGCTAGCTAGCTCTTTTATCTTTGATTAACCCATTTCTATTATTTTGCATGTTACCACAAGACTCAAGGCCTAACGAAAAGGTTCCAGTTGTTTGCTCGCGTCTTTCTTCTCGGGTGGCTCCATGGTGTCTCCCTGACTCTGTCTCCTCTCTCTATGTATAACTCTTCCAGCCTGGCTATGTTCTGTTACGGATTGGCCAAGAGCAATTTCTTTATTCTTAAACCAATAAAAACAACACATATACAGAAGGATTTCCCACTCCTTTTCCCCTTTTCTGTTTAAATAAAAAGGAAGGCTTTAACTTTAACATAGTAAAATAACATATAACAAAAAGGAACAAAGGAAGAATTACAGTTACAATATTTATATTTATTTTTTTCTTTTACCATAACTAAGAAAAACTATAACTATCTATTCTTTGACTCCATCAAAGACCCCAGAAAGATATAATATTACCTAAGTTAACAGGAAGTGCTTTGTAAGCAACTTCCAAAACTATAGAATTTACAGAGACATCTCACTGCCTGGACAGTCACCCAAAGTTCTTCTGTGATATTGCAGAATCTATCTTACCTACTGGCCCATAATATCTGGCAGACATTTCCATGAAGCAGGAAATTTCAGAGACAGTTCCACCTACATTGGCAGTTTATCAGTCACTTTCTTCTGTGTATTAGAGAATATCTAGTAGATTCTTTCATGAAACGGGAACCCTAAAGAACTGTCTCACATTTAGGCAAATTTAGCAGTCATTTCTCTGTGGGTCCTCCTATGTTGTTCAGTTCATAAAGCATAACAGCAAGCAGTCCAGGAAAGAGCAGTTTTTGCCAAAATGGCTAGCAAACTCTATAATGAGCCTCTTCGCTGCACATCATCCTCTTGAAGTAGATTAGTGCTGCCAGGAGCAGAAGTGTCTCATTGTCATAAAACATAAAACATTTTATATGCCATATTCTGGAGTCTTTGAAAGATTTGAAGAATGCCTATCCATCTGAAATACATCTCTGAACATGTAGAAAATCTAACTAGCACGACTACAAATTTGACTATTATAGATGACTCTCTATTAACCTATATTTATCAATTATATATTATATTTTTAAATGAGTTGGACAAATACAATACCTTAATCATGATCAGAAATATATATACATAGTATAACAAAATTGACCTTAAATTTGTATCAATAGACTAAGACTCATACCAATGCAAATCTTTACATCATGTCCCTCTTTAAATGTTAACAAACATTTATAAACAATGTTTAGGAATTTGGACATAGTTCTTTCCAAACTGTTTCCTTCTTTTGGTTGGGTAAAGTGCTTTTTGAGGGGTGTTTATGGCACCCTTTTAGAGGTTCTTAATCCATGAAAACACATTAGTTTAGAAGAAATCCATAGGTTCTCATCTTCTGTGGAAACAAAAGAAGGACCTCTTTTTCAAAGCAACATATCCTTAGAGACATATTTTGAAGTCAAGACACCATTTGGTCTAGGAAGGTCTTCTTTCTATATGTTGCTTTCATTGGTCAATAAAAGAAACTGCCTTGGCCTTTTGATAGGGACTGAACCTCTGAAACTATAAGCTGTCACCTTATTTAAATATTTTTCCTTGTTAGAGTTACTGTAGTTAAATCATCTCTTCACAGCAATAGAAGCTCTAATTAGTACACATAGTAATAAATTTTACCCTAGGACTAATGAAGTCCTCAACCACGTGTTCTTCACCAGGCCTACAATATGAGGTTTGAGGTCCTTCTTGAGGATTGGGCCTTGAGTCCAATCAGAAAGTGGCTAGAGACCTTCATAACATTCATGATCCTATTATACAAATGAGCACATCTTTCTCAGGCTGACCTTTTTTGTATCTCACAGAATTCACAGTTTTTTAAAGCTGCCAGTGACTTTTCTCCCCCAACAGCTTACATAGGGCTTCACATTACTATGAAAAGCTGACAACAAGGACAAAGCTTCCAGCTTGACTGCTTTGTGTTCTGTGACCAATGTATGTGGTGTTTTCAGCAATGATGCCTTCAATGTGATAGGCAACAAAGAGCAATGACAATAGCTTGCATTGCAGACTCTATGCCTTCCCTGACCAGTACCTTCTTCAAGGTATCCCTCATCTGGAACTGATATGTTTGATTAATTAATTATGGCTTCTTGGAAGAATATTATAATACTCTTCATGACCAACATAATTTTATCTTTCAAAAATACAGACATGTTTTAGCTATATTTTAGCATTAGTATATTTCTATATAAAATTGAATGTCTCTATATAGCTATTTTTGCATCCTTAGTATTAGCTATAATGCCCAAACTGTTCCTCACTTACATACACCTCCCCAGTCCTCCCATTTTCCTCTCTAATTTCATATTGCCTGAATTCAACTGCCTCTCTATCATTTAAGGCATTTAACTTTAAGGCATTATCCTTTAAGGCATTATCCTTTCTCCCCTTAATATTTTCTTTCTATCATTCTTCCCTCTGCATGAAAGAGAAGTAAAATATACAACTCTAAAAAGTCATAGGGAGTATCTACATGTGAGAGAGAACATATAGCATGTTATCTTTATTGACCTCACTAAGTATAATATTTTCAAGTTCTGTCCATTTTCTTGCAATTACATAGTTTCATCTATCTTTAGAGATGAATAAAAGCCTGTATGTTTATGTATATATCACATATTTCTTACCTATTCATCAGTGGATAAACATTTAGTCTAGTTCTATTTCCTGGCTATGTGAATAGCAGAGCACTGAAAAACAAATACCTAAGAAACAACTATTAAAAGGTTTAAAGTTCTAAGACATCACAGAAATGCAAATTAAAGTAACATTAATGTTTAATCTTAAATCTGTCTTAATGATTAACATTAAGAAATCTTTATATCTAAATACAAAACATTCAGAATATTTAAAATAATTCTGAATAATAAAGAATTGCTAGAGGTATTTCCATTCTTGATCTCAAATTATACTACAGAGCTATGGTCACAAAAATATTATAGTATAGGCATAAAAAACATATTGATCTATGGAATAAAATTGAAGGCACAGATGTAAATTCACCTATGGACACCTGGAAATAGATGATAGATGATACATACATACATTTATGCATACATGCATGCATGCATACAGATATATATGCCAAAATACACACAGGAAAAAGAGACTTTGTCTTCAATGAATAGTGTTGGTTAAACTGAATGACTGAGAGTAAATAAATCTATACATATCATCCTAGACAAAATTCAATTTCAAATGGATCAAGAACCTCAACCAAAAAACTAGTTACATTAAATCTGATAGAAAAGAAAGTGAAGAATAGTTTTGAACTCATTGGCACAGGAAAAGACTTTCCGAACAGAACATCATTACCACAGGCATAAGAACAACAATTAATAAATTGAACCTCATGAAACTAAAAAGTATGGCAAAGGAAATCATCATTTAGGCAAAGCGGCAGCCTACAGAATGAGAAACTCACTTTCCCAACTATACCTTTAATAGATGATTAATATCAAAAATAGTAAAGAACTAAAAACAAACTGGCCATCAAGAAAATAAATACCAATTTAAAAGTGGGGTGTAGATCTAAGCAGATTTCTCAAAAGAGGAACCTCAAATGACTAAGAAATACTTAAAGAAATGTCCAATGTCCTAGTCATCAAGGAAAAATAAATTAAAACTATTTTGATACTTCATCTTACACCAGTTAGAATGGCTAAGATTAAGAATACAAATGGCAGCTCATACAGGAAGGATGGTGGAATAAGGGGAACATTTATTGCTGGTTTGCAGGGCCACTATGGAAGTCGGTGTCATTGTTTCTCAGGTAGGTGGAAATATATCTACCTCAAGATCCAATGATTCTACACTTGGGTATATAACCAAAGGATACTTCATGATTCTACAGAGACACTTGCTCAACCATGTTCATTGCTGTTCTTTTCACAATAGCTAGAAATTGTAAAGAATCTAGATCCCCATCAATGGATGACTGAATTAAAGAATATATAGTACAATTGCAAAATTGAATATTACTCAGCTGTTAAAAAGAATAAATCATTAAATCTGAAGGGGAATTAATGGAGCTAGAAAAATTACCCCGAGTGAGGTAACCCACACCCAAAATGGAAAGTATGCCATGTATCCATTTATATGTGAATATTAGCTGTGAAGCCTTCAGGAAGCAATTATAGTTCATATAACCACCAAGGCTACTTATAAAGTAAGGAGATAGAGGGAGGGCAAGCTCTATCTAATAAGGGAAATAGAAGAGATAGTTACAGATAAATGGGTAAAAAGGGGTGGAATTTGAATGGGAGAATAAAACGGGGACAAAGAGGAAATCAGGGGATAAGGGATGGAATACTGGAAGGGAGAGCTAACCCTAAGGGCATTGGATAAGTCATAATGGAACCTAATACAGTAGACGCCTCAAAAATATATACATATATGAAAGAAATCTAAATAGACTTGTTAAATAACAGGGAGAATGAAAGTCCAACTAAACATATTCTGCTACCAAATGAAATATCCAGTACCAGCAATAGGCTACACCTAACAGAGTTCTTGGCCAAAGTAACAATATGGTAAACCCAAACAACCCAGGCTATTACTAAGGCTATTTGTTGCTCTCCATAAATTGATGGTAATGCCCTATTGCTGAAGACAATACCTGCATAGTTCATTGAACATGGGACACTGAGCTGGTTCATACTTACAGTATTCACCCCTACTGACTAGTATTCATGGTACTTTGCATGGTACCAAAGGAGACAGGTAAACTCTGTTGTGGAATATTAGCTTAAGATGTGTTACATTTGCTTATGCTGCTGAACATTGGTATAACAATGCAATACGTGTTGTGTGCTTTTTATGTTGAATTGATTTAACTCTGTGAAGTTGAGTTACTTTGCCTGACTGAAACATCTGATTGGTCAAATAAAGAGCTGAACAACAATAGATAGGCAAGGGAGGGACAGTCAGAAATGCCAGGCAGAGATAATAAATATAAGGAGAGAGAAGAAAAGGGGAGCAAGACAAAGAAGAGAGGGGGATACCAGGGACCAACCATCCAGCTACACTACCCGTCACAGAAGCAGAAGGAAAGAAAGGAAAATGGGATAAAGAAAGGTAAAAACCCAAAGGCAAAGTAGAGATGTGATAATTTCAGAAAATCTGTCTACAAATAAGTCAAGCTATGGTTGGACAATCATAAGTAAGAATAATTTTCTGTGTATTTATTTGGGAAAAATGGAAACTCACAAGACAATGTGCAGAGAGTGATAGGCTCAATCTTATGTGGGACATCTCCTTCAAATCCTTCCTCAAGGCTCAGGGAATTCTGCAGGAAAGAATGTGGAAAAACTAGAAGAGTCAGAAAAAAATGAAAGATACCAAGGAAACAAGTCCTTTTAGACATAATAGGGCTACAAAACTTATGATCTCATGGAGACTATAGCAACATGCACAGGACTTGCACAGGGTACCAATGCAACAAAGGAAAAGTGAACTTTAACCCCATCCCTAATCCCCTAACCCAGAAACTATCTCTGATAACTACTTACAAGGCAAAAATAATTTTTCTTCAATGGATTCTTACTAGGTATACAAACTACACTTAAGGGAAGGCCCCATGTGCAGTAGGAGATGACAAACACAAACCAAACCAAATGGTATTTCCAGAGAGTTTTAGTTAACAATACTTTTACTGGGCTTTTTTTTTATCCCTTATAGGTCTTTTGCTTATACATTATGGTTTCCAGTTTTGTATTTTTATAGGATTTCTGTGTGTGCAAATGTGTGTCTCCGAATCTGTATGTATTTCTTGTGCATTTTCTTTGTTTTTTTTCTTTTTCTTTTACTTTTTCCTATTATGGTCTATTTGCTTTTATTTTGTTATATTTTGTTTCTTATTGTTTCTTTTAAGATGCCTGTTTATTTTCTAATGATAAAGAGCAAGAGAGAATGTGATTGTGAGAGGAAGGGGAGGTGCTGGGAGGAGTGGGGAAGGAGAAACAGTAATCAGAACATACTATATGAAAAAAAATCTATTTTCAATGGCGAAGAGTAAAAGAACAAAGAAATGATAACAAACATGTTGAGAAAGAAAAACTTGTATTCACTGTCTGTGGCAGGGTAAACTTCCAACTACTATGAAAATCAGTCTGGATGTTCCTCAAAGGTCTATAAAGAGAACCACTGTACGACCCAGAAGACTATATAGTCTCCTACAGAGATACCTTCATATCCATGTACTATATGTTTAGTCACACTCTTATGATGTATCCCTCTACTTCTGTTTAAAAGCTCTTCTGTGAGTGGTATACTATATTTTATTGGCAGCATCCTCATATATCTCATGCTTAGTGAATCTCTTGATACCATGCACTATTGTTTCCTCTTATCCTACATAGTATTGTTCAGCATAGACCCAGAAGCAAAACAAACAAACAATGATTAGATAGATAACACAGTTAGGCTGTTTGATATTTGTTGTATAAAATATACACCTATGCAGTAAGATGTGCTATCTAAGTTTATGTAAATCCAATCTATAATGTCATCACGATGAAGAAATTGCTTAATGAGGCAGTCTCAGCATGTAGCCTCACCAATAAGCAATCCATTACTGTAGTAAGTTCCAAGAAGCAATCAAAGCTACAGAATTAATGGAGATAAAATATTGCCTACTATATCTGTTAGAAAAATCCGGCATAAAGCACACATAGTGGTTCTGGAATCTAAGCAAGGATTTACCCTGATTCTTAATCAGTCTCTTCTTCTTGGAAAATGTACTCCATGAAGACAAGTGATCTTGGCTTCCATTTCTCAGACTCTTAAAATCTGCCAATATGCATAAGCAATTTTTTTATTCCTTTCAGGTCTTTCCAACTTACCTTTACAGCCTCTATGGCTATCCTGCATGTTACTAAAATACAGAAGGCTATATATTAGAACCCTCAGAACAATGTTGCAGGACAGAAGTTGCAAATAAGATTTATGCATGTTTAAAGCATCAGTTGGAAATTTTTACATTAAATTCAAAATTCAAATTCTAAATTACTCAGCACAACTTCCCAGAAGCGCCTATTGCACTTAGTGACTAAAGATTTCAGTCTGTGATCCTTTATCAACTCATGTCACCTTAAATGATAACCTTCAATTTGTAACATTGTAGTTATATTTACAGTTTGTATCAATCCTTAACAAAAATCAGGCAAAATAGCAACCAAGTCTTTAACAGGATTCGAGGTTCAAGATTGTTTCCAAACACAAAAAGAGGGGAATTATAGACTTGCTAAGAAATAAACCAACCATAAAAATAAAAAATATTTGGCATGTTTGTCCTTATCTAACTCTCTCTCTCTCTCTCTCTCTCTCTCTCTCTCTCTCACACACACACACACACACACACACACACGCACACACGCACACACACACACGCACGCACACACACACATTACTAGCATGAAATCAAGTACATAAGCATATATACTCCATGTCCAGAATGCGTGGTATATGTCTAAACTATATAAAATTCAACTTAAAAAGAATATCAGAAGTATAAATCAGGTCAATCAGCCAATAACTCATTGTTCACTGTTCCAAGCACAAATATTTAGAGATTTTGGGGAGTCATAGTCGTAGTTTGTCTCTATCTCACTAAAGTGTTTTTGCTTCTGTTCACAAGTTTCAAATAGACATTTTTAGATATCTAAAGCTGGAGTTATTTTTACTGAGTTAACATAAAATAAAATGGTAAACAGATAATAGTTCTCTTTATTCCCCTAAAGGCAGTTTCACTTCTATTCCATGATTTGTGTGTGTTTTAACATATATATGCATATGTTAACTCATAAATATATATGTTTAAAGATAAAAATATATTTGTCTTCTGTTATTAATTTAATTTGCTTCATATGAGAATCTCCAGCTGTATCCATTTTCCTAAAAATGATTTTAAAAATCCATTTTTTTCTTCGTTGTTTTAAATATTTTATCTTATTGGTCTTTTACCACCAGGTTAGGTTTATTCCAAGGTATTTTTGAGGCAATTATGAAAGACAGTCTTCTAATTTCCTTTTCAACGTATTTATCAATCGTAACAATTTTCTTGACTCTGTGAATGCTCTAAGTTATACATATAAGTAAATCTAAAGATTCAATGCTAGGGTTGACATTGACAACATGTTACACATGTCTACTGGATCTGACTTACCTTAATCCATGTAAAATTTCCCCTTCCATCCTCTTACCAACAAGTTTTGTTTTCCTTTACACCTGAATAAGATTCCACTGTAAATATGTTGTAACATGAAGGATCCTGTGTGTTTGGGGATTTCTGTCCTGCCCAGTTCCCCACAGTCAGCTTTTTCTGAAAGACCCCAACCCTAGTCTCCATCTGAAGATTGAAAGACCCAACCCTAGTTTCCATCGTAAGATGTTTTGATCAACTAGGCCAGGGCAAAACAGGATATCTGTGGGCGGCAGAAGCAGTCTTAAGACTGGCTGCACCTGCCTAGAGGATGAAAACAGGATATCTGTGGGCAGCAGAAGCAGTCTTGAGAAAAACACCCAGTCCTTTGTGTATCAAAACCCAAGTGGGCAGAAACTGGCTGAAACTGGCTTAATTTAGACTTGTTTTTGTAGACTTGTTTTTGTCCTGATGTTGCTCCTCCCCATATGTTAATTTAATTTGAGTTGACCAATGATGTTGTTGTTGCTATGCTTCCCCATTATGTAACCCCTCAGACCCTATAAATACTTGCTGGAAAAATACAAGGGGGGCTCAATCTCACTGGAGTACTGAGTCTCCCGTTGGTGCCTTCAACAATAAAGAACCCTCTTGCTGTTTGCATCCATTGGCGTGGCTTATTGAGTCTGGGGGATCCTTCCCTGGACCCTAGAAATTAGGGTCTTTCAGTTCCAAGGAAAATAACACAGAGGACTCCATAAGTTATAAAGCTGATTGGCCCATTATGCTCTAGCCTCTTATTAGCTCTTATGACTTATATTAACCCATTGTTCTGTAACATGAGCAGGTCTGCTTGTTTGGGTTTTCTGTCCTGCCCAGCTCCCACAGCTGTTTAGCACCAAAAGAAAATAACACAGAGATCTCTATAAGTTAGAAGCTGATTGGCCCATTAGGTCAGTCTACTTATTAGCTAACTCTCACATCTTGATTAACCCATTTTTCTGATCTATGTTAGCCATATGGCTCAGTACCTTTTTCAGTGGGGCAGATCATATCCTGCTGCTTCGGTGATCTGGGCAGGAGTGGGAGGAATCAGCTTGCCCCTCCCCAGAATTCTCCTGCTCTCCTTGCATCATTTCCACTTCCTGTCTGGTTTTTCCACCTACACCTCCTGCCTGGCCAATCAGCGTTTATTTAAAACATGATTGACAGAATACAGACAATTCTCCCACTTCCCCCTCTTTTTTTAAAAAAAAAAAAAAGGAAAATATCCATAGTCCATTTTGGGGGAATGTGGGTGTAGTATTCCAGGCTACTTCCAGCTGGTTGGGGGCGCTGATAATCTTATGGGGATCTAAAGAAAATTTAGAGTTACAATCAAGTCCTGACTGAAGTATCCTGTGAGTCTTGATCATCTCAGACAGTAGTCTTGAACCTATTCTGGATGAAGAACTCAGATATCTGGGCCATCTGTTCCAACCGGAGATTTTTCAGATGCCCTTCCTTGATCAAAGGTCATTTTTCTTAACTCTGAATAAATCCATAGCCTCTCGTTTTCTGTGGAAACAAAAGCAAAATCTCTTCTCCAAAGTAATATACCTTTTGACTTCAATTTTGAAGTCAAGGTATCAAAATACCTATCTTGGATTAATTCTGCAGCATTTATAAGCAAATATCTTTTAGCAGCTGTTGCTCCTTCCTCAGCATTCAAGCAATTTAAAGAGAGTATAAGAGCAAACAGTATCAAGATTTCTCTTTATATTTTCCATCTTTATGCAGCTTTATTTTAACCTCTATTTCTTGTATTTTTACTTTTAACTTTTGGCTTTTTGAGACAGGTTCTCTGTATATCTTTGTCCTGGAACTCCCTCTGTAAACCAGGCTATCCTTGAACTCACAGAGATCTGTCTGTCTCTGCCTCCCCAGTGCTGGGATTAAAGGAGTGTATCACCACACCCAACTACTCTCTTTCTTTCTTTTTTATTTTAAGGTTTTAAACCTTTTTTTAAGCCTGCATATATTTTTTTAACACATATTAAACCATTTAGAGGTTTTCTTACTCTGAATCTCTCTTTACTGTATATCTCTCTTTTTCTGACCACATGAGTCTTTAATTTGCTAAGGAATATGGAGAAGACAACACTCAAAAGCTCTTAAGGTGTTTCAAAGTCCTTGCCAGGAAGCAAGCTGCAACAGTGTGTTCATAGTCTGGACTGCCTGCTTGAAAGAGTCAGAGTTTTCCCTGGCAGGTCAACCCAGAAAGGCAGCATTTTAAAACAGCGCAGCGTTTTTTCCTGCTATGGCTGAAAACCAAAACGCTTTACTCTAGTCTTTCCCAAGCTTTCTCAGGCTTTTTGTGGATGCAGTTATCCACGTGGGCGCCATTCTGTAACATGAGGGGGTCCTACTTGTTGGGGGGTTTCTGTCCTGCCCAGTTCCCCACAACCAGCTTGTACTTCCCCCTCTTTTTTTTATGTAACACATTTCTATGATTCATTTATCAACTGGTCAACCTCTAAGTTGTTTCCATGCTGTAGCTGTTAGAATAAAAGAGTGGACACAGCTAAGCATGATTTCCTGTCACAGGATATAGAGTTCTTTTCCATGAATGCTAAGGGGTGGTATAGGTAGGTCATGTGCTAGATCTGTTTCTAGTGTTCTGAGGAAGCAACACACTGATTTCTGTAATGACAATACCAGTTTGCACTCCACACGGCAATGCATAAATGCTCACTTTTCCACACAACATTACCTATACTTGCTGATTTTTGTCTTCATCCTAACCATTCTGAGCTAAAATGAAATCTCAAAGTAGTTTTAATATGTGCATCCCTATGAGATGGTAAATACTCATTGAAAGATATTTCGTAGCCATTTATATTTATTATTTTGAGAACATTCTTTTCAGTTCTATAACCTACTTTTTAATTAGGTTGTCTTCTTGGTGTTTACATTTTTTAAATTCTTTGTATATTCTAGAAACTCATCCTCTATCAGGTATATAGCTACCAAGATTGGTTTCCATTCTGTTGGCTGCTGTAATGAAGAAATGCTTTAGTTTTATGAGGTCTCATTGATTCTTCATATTGTCTTTTATTTATTTCCACATAATAAATGTATTATTATGACTTTATTTATTATTCTTACTTTAATTACTTCTTTCTATCTACTTGTATGAGATTTAGCTAACCTTTTTGTTTAGTCCTTGTTTTGTGTGCTGTGCTTTCTTTCTCATGCAGTTCTAGGAATGTTCATTTATTTCCCTCTTGATTTTTTCAGTGACACAGTAATCATTTAATGATATTTTATTTATTCTCTATGTTTTGTGTAAGTTCTATAGAATCTCTCCCATGATGCGGGAGAATTGTTGTATTCTGTCAATCATATTTTAATAAAACGCTGATTGGCCAGGCAGGCAGTATAGGTGGGAAAACCAGACAGGAAGTAGAGGTGATGCAATGAGAACAGGAGAATTCTGGGAAGCAAGGAGGTTCCTCAGCCACTCCTGCACAGATCACTGAAGAAGCAACATGTAAGCTGCCCCCGCTGGAAAAGGTACTGAGCCATTATGGCTAACATAGATAATGATAATGGATTAATATAAGTTACAAGGACTAATAAGAAGCCTGACCCAATGGGCCAATCAGTTCATAACCTAATGGAGTCCTGTGTGTAATTTCTCTTTGGGATTTGCCAGCTGTTGGGGTACCGGGCGGGACAGAAGCCCCAACAAGCTGGCCCCCGTCATGTTACACTCCCAGTTGTTGGTTTCTTATTTTATTCTACTGATCAGATACAAGAAGATATACTAGAATCCCTGTACTTGAAATAACTTGCTTCTCTCCTATTATGTGGTCTAATTTAGAGAAAGCTCAATTGGTTTCTGAGCAAAAAATTTTCAACAGTGCTTGGACAGAATGCGCTATTGACAACTGTAAGATCCACTTGATCTGTGATGGTATTTCATTCAGATATTATTTTCAATTGCCTTTTTTGTTCATTTGTTTTGATGAAACATCTATCGGACAGTGTGGGGCACTGAAGTTCCTCATTATCGTTACATTGTTGCTAATCTATGTCTTTACATCAGCATTGTTTTATTATGAAAGTGGTTGCATCAATGTTTAGCCCCTTATCTGTTTAAAGTTCTAATATCCTCCTTATGATTGTTTCCTTAATCAGTATGAAATAATTTTTTATTTGGTGATTAATTTTGGTTTGAAACATATTTATGATGATATTGGAAAAATGATATCTGCTTCGTTCCTAGTTTCATTTCCCCACACATTACATTTCCCTATCCATTGCATGTCATAGTTATAGTTATTTTTATGGTGATATATGGTCTTGGTCTCAATAAACGTGGGTCCTGTTTTTTATCCAATACGCTATTCTATGTTTTCATTGGTGAATTAAGACAGTTAATACTTAAAGTTGTTGTTAGATCATATGTCCTTGCCATTATGTTGACTTTACAGTGTAGGTGTTTACTGTTTTCCTAGTCCTCCTTTTCTCAGCTACGTTTTAAGGCAGCAACTTGACACCAAAATTATCGCTATTTCTTAACTTATCTCAATCTATGTCCTAAAAACATTTCTTTCTGAAACCCCATTCTCAAATACTTGACTTGCTAGCCATCTTTGAAATAAAAAAAAAGGAAATGCATTTGAAGGGGGCAAATCTATGCTAATACTCCTCCTGGCTTTCTCTAATCTACTATTCTCTGGGGAAATTAACATATTCGGTAGTAATGAAAGGTTTTTTTTTTTTTTTTTTTTTTAGTCTAGCAGTAAAGCATTTTCTTTACTTGCTTAACAAATATACTTCTAAAAGACTAACACAGTTGTTATTCTTTCACGGAAACCTATCAGCATTTGCTCATCAGATCCCTTTTGGGTGATCCTTTAGAGAGCCTGCTCAGTGCTCTAGGACAATTGAATGACTGCTCATTCTCTGTGTGCTTTGACACCCTGGGTTATTTCCCTGGTGTTCATCCATAACACCGTAGATTCCTTCTCTAATTTTGTGTATATATGTGTAAATATATATGTTTAAGTGTCACATGTTTGTATTAAGGAGTGTGTGACAGTATATGTCCATATGTGGAGGCCAGAAGTTGATGTCAGGAGTCTTCCTCTGTTGTTTTCCATTTTAGGACAGTGCCTTTCACGGAGTCTGTTGCTCACTGCTTAGCTAGGTTAGCTGTAGCTCACTGGTTGGCTAGGCCAGCTAGCCAGTGAGTCTCCACCCCTCCCCAAGTAAGGGGACTGAAAATATATGCTGCCTTGCCTAAGTTTTATGTGTATGCTGGGGATACAAAATGAGGTCCTCATAGTTGCATAGCCATCTCTTCAGTCCCTCTGTCTTACTTCTTACATTATAAACTCTTTGAAGGGAAAACCACATCTCTGATTTCACAAATCTTTCAAAATGTTTTATAGCAGAAAATTTGAATTTTGTAAGCTTATGAAATCCATGCCCATTACTTCCATGAAAAATTCTCTCATAGGGATAGAGGAACTTGTGTATGTATATATGAGGAATGATCCCATGAATGGTGATGGCAGATGCTTTCCAAGAACTCCAAGGTCAGAAGAACATTGCTTTTTCATGGCTGGTACAACAGAACCAAATGGAGCTTCATTTTTACCTCATATGGAGAAGAAAAGCCAGTGTAAGAGCTTTAGATCACAAAATGATGCCTCAAATTTAAGAATACTACTTGGAAAATATAGAGATGTAAAATACATACATATATATGCTCAACTTCGATGTAGATACTCTATCTGCTGTGTGGTATTCTTATGAAATGACTGAGTTACCATTCTTTTTCCCCAAGCTTCCTTCTGACTCTCACCAACTTTCTATAAAACACAAGATTTTGCCTTCCAAAGGTAAATTTTGCACAGTAGCAAAGGATCAACTTTCCTGTTCCTTTAATCAAGGCATAATAATCAACCCTCCCACCCATCCATATCATTTGACATTTTAAATTCAATGCTTATGTGTGAAACCTTGTAATATGCTTACATTATTTTGATCAAGTACATGCATTATTGTAATGATTATTTGTGACAGGAGTAAAGCTTAATATTTAAAGCCTGTGGTTATATAAAATTCAATTTTGAAATTATTACTATTATTATTAGAGAGGTATGCTAGTCTGATCAATAAAACTTTGTCAAGCATAAAATGTATTATATTGGGATAAAATTTTCCACAGAATGTGAAATGCAAGTTCGAGGAGGGAAAAAAAAGTGTAAGATTTCCTCAACTGAAGTTTCCTTTTTCCAAACTATCTAGCTTACATTGTGTCAAAAAACCAACTATCACACACCTAAGAAATGGCTTCACTCTTGAAACTAAGAGGAACTTGCTTTAGGCTCCAGATGACCATCCTATCTTTGAAGTAGAAAATGAATGGAAGAAAAGAGCTATTGTCAGTAGACACACATACAAGCCAAATCTTCCTTTGCTTGTATCAACTTTTACTTCCTTTCTCCAATCACCTCCACATGGACATACTTGGCAAGATCAAAGGGTTTCATATTATTGCAAAAATCTAAGAGCATGGAACATAGATGACTCCTGAGAAGTAGCTTGTGGTTTTCACTGTCACCAGTCAAGACTGAGCCACACATTACCTGTAGGAGGTAGGAGAGAGTACAAGCTTCCAAGGGAGCAGAAACGAGGTCATTGAACATGAAGGCGATGCCCAGTGGAATAAATCTAGTTTAGGGCTATAAATGCTTTTGTCAGTGAAGAGAGAATCAATTCATTTCATAAGGTAAACAGTCCTACAGACAGAGCTACCACTGGAGATACTCAGTGACACTCAGTGACTAAAAGATGAGAAAGTCATTTATGTAGACGGACAGTGGAAAGCCATGAGCCCTTACAAAGCCTTGACAGCAAAGAAAAACTTTTTGGTGTTCAGTGATGGAAATCAACCTGAGAGACAGAGGACAAGATGATGCAACCCTGAAGTCAGACTCTATACCTCATCCAGTATGGATGTGGGCCTCTGTGAAGTCAGAGTCTGTACCTCATCTTGTAGGGATGTGGGCCTCTGTCACTGATGAACCAACCACACTAACTTCTTTTTATTTCAAGAGCTTTGAACACAAACCCTCTTTAGGATGTTTTCATTCATTCTATTCTTTGGTAACACCCTTTTCCTAGAGTCAAAATGACAAAGAGAGCTAAGAAAATAATTTCTTAATTAAGGTTTAAACATACACAATTGAGGGGAAATAGCTTAAAATCCAAAAGATTTTTATGTTGATTTTTTACATTAATCAAATTCTGAGGAGACTTTCTTAATCTTCCAGTTCATTTACCTGTATAGATCAGGCTGCCTCTGCCTGGGTGAGGGAACAGAACAATAGATGGTGATGTTCAGAACCATTTTCAGACTACAGGATAGCACATTACATTTTACCCAAGGCAGGGACAACAGGAAGTAAGAAACAAAATACACCAGAGTCAATGCTTTTCTCTGTTCCCAGTACACAAGTGTACATATCAGCACACATTTTCCAAGATGTAAATTCGCTTAAAATGATTGATTGGCTATGTCTACACAGACAATAGCCAAAAACGTAAGCTTTCGCAATTTATTGCTGACCCACGAACTTCCCTCGGATATATCTTTTTCCATACCTGAGAACTGTGTGCTGTGACTTGGAAAAATGAGCATCCCCTTGGAGTCAGATGACCTCAATTCCAACCTAGCTCTACCATTTATTATTTGTGTGCCCTTAACACCTCTTATACTTTCTTCTAAAATAAAGACAGTACTTGCCTCAAGCAGTTGTTACATAAGAATACAGGTAAAGTTAGAATCAATGTTAATTTTCTGCCTTTCCTTTTGGCACCTGAAAAGTATTACCCCAACATAAAGTGCTTGGCTTTCAACTGGTCTCCATCTGAGAGCAAAAGAAAATGAAATGGAATGAAGATATGTAAGAATCAGGACATTTTTAGTGAGCTCAGCAAAAACATCAACCTTAGGGAATGCAAAATTACATGAAACTAGGTTAATTGTTCAGGAGCATATTCTGGTTAGAAAGAGCAGCTGGAAACTTAGACCACTATCATTCATGAATATTAATCCAAATACTTTTCATTTAGACTAAACCGATCTCCCAGCACACACAATTGAATCATACAGACTACTAATTTCCTAAGTGAAAGAAATACAAAGAGGATACAAAGGAATCATTTTTATTTTTGTGAATACTATTCAAATCCCAGTGGGGAAGGTATAGGTAATATTAAAAATGATTGAGGCGAGTCATGGCGGTCATGGTAGACAGTTAAGAATTACTCATGTTTATGTTCAAAGTATGACTAGCCAAGCATTTCATGCTTCACTCTTTGATGTGAAAGTCTTACATATTTTACCCTTTTTGTTGTCTTAACACTTATAGACTGTAGTTGTTACTCTAAGAATGAAAAAGGTGAGACAAGGAAAGTTCCCTCAGCAAAACTAGAGTTTAAGTAGGAATCCTCAGGGTGTTTCCATGTTTGCTCACTACTCCACAGTGCTACTAGGCTTTGGGACTATAGGAAAGTGGAAATAAAAAGTTCCCTGACAGAAATGGAGTTCTGTCTGACTTACTGCTCCCACTAAGCATCCTTGAGTTGCTATGTGCATAGATCTCCTATTCAAGAGTTGAAGAATTATTGGCAATTAATGACAGCTGAGATAAGGAGAGTCATCTTTCTTTTAGGGTTAGTCACTTATTAGTCGTCAGTGCTCCAGTTAGGACACAAACCTGTGCACATATCAGCTTCATTAGTTGGGATCTGTGTATAAGAACAGGACAAACCCTGGACAATGGTGGTGCACGCCTTTAATCCCAGCACTCAGAAGGCAAAGGCAGTTGGATCTCTGTAAGTTTGAGGTCAGCCTGATCTACAGAGCAAGTTCCAGGAAAGCCAGGGCTATATAGGGAAACCCTGTCTCAACAAAATGTAAACATTAAGCTGGGAGGGAGTTGTGGTAAGAGAAATGCAGAGGGATTTGGAGGGAAAGAATGGGGTGGCAGATATGATCAGCATATATTATGTACATGTATCAAATTTTCAGAAAATAAGAGTTTCAAAGGGTGAATAATTATTTGAGAAAATGTATGTATATACATATAAATATATGAATGTACCAACAATGAAAAGTGAGCCACGAACTTGAAAGAAAGCAAGTGGGGATATATGAGACGCCATGAATAGAGGAAAAGAAAGGGAGAAGTTATACAATTGTATTTTATCATATTAATTACATCTATAATTTTATTTAACAATAAAAGAAATTAATAAAGAAGAAAGTAGACTGAGCAAGCTAGGTGGCAGCATTCCACCATGGTGTCAGCATCAATTCCTGCCATCAGGTTCCTGCCCAGTTTGAGTTTCTGTCCTGACTTCCTTTGATGATGTACCATCATCTGGAAGTGTAAGATGAAATAATCACTTTCTGCCCTGCCCCCCCTTAAAAAAGTAAACGACAAAAAAAGCATTTTCCTTAAAATGTATTTTATTGGCACAAGTTGGATTACATATTTAGCAGCAGGAATTAAAACATTTATTAGCATAATTAGCTCTGTTTACACTAGAAGAAAGATGCCAATGAAATACCAATTTCATTAAGAAATTCTTAAATGTGCACTCATTTTTACTTTATTGTGAAGAATAAATTCTTTCGCATGGTATGGAGAACATGTAATAATTGAATCACATTTGTCAAGATGAGAAATGATAATGAAAAGGTAGAGATATCATAAATATGATAATGAAAAGGTAGAGATATCATAAATATGATAATGAAAAGGTAGAGATATCATAAATAATACCCCAGTATTATTATAGTTGTCATTATTGTTTTTCTATTTCAGATTTTATAACACTGATTTTCTTAGGACTTGCATTCTATTTAGGCCAAAACAATCATCTCCAATCTATGCTGTGATCTCAACTTGATCACTAGACACTCAATATCATATCAAAAACTCAGCTTTTATGACTGTCGAAAGTTCATCCGGGGCTGGGGAAATAGCTACTGAACAAAGTTAAAGACCTGAGTTTGAATTCCAAAACCTCACACTATTAAAATTCCATTTATGTGCTAATAACCCCAATGCTGATGATTGAGACAGGTGGATTTAGCCATAAACTTACGATGCCAAAGTTCTCTCATATGTAAAATAATTCTTTAAGTGCTTATAGCCTACTTATGGACTGAGGTTCAACTGTTTTGAAACAATCACTTCTGTTTGCTAATGTTTGAGGTGTTCTTGATACTGCTATTCCACAACAATATTTATGGTGATTTGACTGAGAATGGCCCTCAAAAGTTCATGTATTTTAATGTTTGATCCCTAATTTCTAGAACCTGTTTGGAGGGTGGTCTTTAAGTTTCCAAATCTCATACCGGTTCCAACTTCTCTCTCTCTCCCTGTTGCTTGTGAATAAGGCAGAAGCTCCAGCTACTGCTGCCCATGATGCCTGCCTACTGCTGCCATTGCTCCTGACTTGATGGTCATGGACTCACCGCCTGAAAATGTAATGTAGTCTGAAATAAGATGCTTTCTTTAATAAGTAGCCTTAGTCATGATGCCTCTTCACAGCAGTAACAAATTAACTAAGACAATATTTGTTCCACCCACTGGTGACTTTCCTGCACTTTTTTCCTAAGAATTTCCCATTGGCAGAAGATTCTCTCCAGGTCACATATGGTACTGCACCAAAGAGAAGAAGTTTGTAATGTTGCTTTTTTGTACAGATATTGTTTAAGTAAGTTTCTACAATTATTGAAATGGAAATCAATGGAGTTGTAGAGTATGATATGGAGTATAGAGAGTGTTATATGGTAGGGCAATTATATTAAACTAATAACAGTCTAAGATTTTAACAAATTAATTGATAGAATCAGGTGATAATAGAAGAATGCTTATTACCAAATAATGATTTTTCACTCTTTTATATATGACATATAACACATGTACATTATATATTTTTACTTACTAATAAAAACCCATTGATATTGAAACATAATTTTCAATATTACAAAAACTAATTTTGTTTATTCTTATTTAGATACGAACAAATGCCATTAAGATAATATGACATTGATAAACATGCATATATCTGTATATATATGAATTTTATGTAGTATAATTATATACATTCTTTCCTTGAGTGTCAATCATTAAATGATTATGGCCACATAAAAAAATTGACATTTACAGTTTTTCACTTTTTATCACCTAAATGTTAGATCTTGATCTCTGTAGCATGTTCATTTTAATGAAAAGGGAAGATAATATAATGAAATATGGGAACTTACTATTTGCCTTAGAAACTATAAATATTAATCTAAGAATATCAAGTTGGGCTCCAGGTGAAGACTGCTCTAATAATGAAAAGGGTATGATATTATGAGAAAGTTATGAGAAGGGCATTCGCAGATCAATGATGGGCAGTCTTCTGGGGTCGCTTTCTGTTTTCTCACCCACAAACCTGTGCCCGTTAGTTCACCATCCCCCTTTGCTGACCCTGATTCACTAGGTCATCTCACTGCTGTCTATCACGCTTTTTTCTCCTGCCCAGAATCTGATCGCACTGGGGCAAGAGGCATAGATCACTTAAGATGAGATTAAGTGATTAATCAGCATTAAGCATAAGATTAAGCAGTCTTGAGATAAAAGAAGGTCAGTTGGCTAACACCATGCCATCCTTCTACACTCCCATTATTTGACCAACACATAAAACTATTTAAGGACTCACTGAAATCTGAGTCTAGCATAGACCTAAAAATGAAAACTATTTGTGAACAATATTTTGAACAAGATCAAATAGTGTTCATCACACTCCATATGTTTATTTTGTTGTTTTTATCATTTTCACTAGTATGTAATTATTTTCTTAAATATGTTTTTTTTAAACAGAGATTATGTTGTTTTGAAGTTTCTTTGGGATTTTTCTAGCTTGAAGTGAGCAATCTTCATCATTTCCCTCTTATGAAGGTGTGTGTCATAATTAGAGATCAACCAATGGTGTGACAAACTAGCAGTTTCTCAGCTACTAGGACACAGTTTTGTCTTGTTCTGGGGTATGTGTCAATGTCTGTATACATATAGGTGTGCTGTGTGCTCGTGTATTCAGATGCCGTTGTCAACACAGAATGTGTGGAAGCTAGAGACTGATGTCTGAATGTCTTCCTCGGCTACTTCTTTGTCTCATGTTTCCCACTGTAAACAGAGATGGCACTTTCATTTCCCGGCCTCCCAGACCCAAATAATCAACAGAAATTATATTAATTACAACACTGTTTGACCAATGGCTTAGGAATATTTTTAGCTAGTTCTTCTTAAATTAATCCATTTCTATTAATTTCTGTATCACAATAAGGCTATGGCTTGTAGGTAATGTTCTGGCATCTTTCTCTTTCAGAAACTGCGATGCATCTCCTTCAACTCTGCCTATGCTCTTTCCTGCCTGCCTTTACTCTGCTAAGCCATTGACCAAAACAGCTTTATTCATTAACTAATAAAAGTAACAAATATGCAAAAGGATGTCCCACCTCACTTCTTTAGTTGCTTCTTTGTCTTATTTTTCCCATTTTACTTTCTTGAGAAGAAATTCTCAATGAACCTGGTGATTATCAGTTCAATTAAACTAACAGGCCAGTAAACTCCCAGGGGTCTGGCTGTAGCTACTTAGGTTACAGGTTTATGCAGCCACACCACACCAGATGTTTTCATTTTTTATTCAATTTTTTTTTCTTTTTACATTCCAAGCCCAGTTTTCCCTCCTTCCTCTTCTTCCTCTCCTTCTCACTCCCTCACCTTCCCCCATTCCATCCCCAGATGTTTTCTCTGTGGGTGCTAGTGATCCAAACTTAAGTCTTCGTGCTTACACAGGAAGCACTTTACCTATTGAGACATCTTCCCAGTGCAATTTTGACAGTCACATAAGATAAATTCTAAAATTTATAGTAAATATATGCTGGTCAAGTTGAGATCTGAAGTGTAGATTAGGAAAGACTATGTCATCCTTAAGTGGAATACAGTCCTAAGGAAAGCACCCTAAGGGTGGTTTGCATATCCAGTGAAATGCTGGTGGGAAAAACTAGATTCTCCTTTACAAGCTGTTTTTGATTGGAGATAGCTTTTGGGTTGGGGTGAAGACTTGTGTCTCCTTCCCCTCTCAGTGCTGGACCCCATCTGTAAGTTCATATGTGCATCGGTTCTGTTGCGTCTGGAAGGCTTTGTTTCCTTGGTGTCTTCCACCACTCCTTGCTCTTACAATCTTTCCACCTCCTTTCAGCAGAGTTACTTGAAATATGAAAAAAGGATTAGATGAACACAGACTGAGTTCTGAGGTTTCCTACACACACTGAGGTTTCCTCTCTGTACATCCAGTTGTGAAGGGTCACCATATGATGAACTCAAAGAATCCATTGATATTTTTAAAGAGATTTTATCTGGGATGATTTTTTAATCTTACAGGTTTTATGCTTATATATTATGGTTTCTGGTATTGTGCTTTTTTATATAATTTTTGTGTGTGCTAATGTGTGTGTGTCTCTGCATCTATGTGTTCCTTGTTTCTTCTTTGGGTCTTTTTTGTTTGTTTGTTTCATTCTATTTTTTTGAATCCTATTTTATTTTATTATTTTTCTTATGTGTCTCTTTTCTAATGAGAGGGAGAGAAAGCAAGAAAGCATATGGGGTAAAAAGGAAGATCTGGGAGGAGTTTTTGTAAGGAAAATCATGATTTGAATATATTGCATACAAAGAATTTTCAATTTAAAAAATAGAAAAAAAATGGAAGTGCCATGTCATAAATTCTGAATTGGAAATGATAGTGGTGGTGGTGATGATGGTGATGGTGTGGTGACGATGATGGTGACAATGATGATGGTGGTGGTAGTGAAGATGATGATGGTAATGATGGTGGTAGTGGTGGTGATGATTTTGGCAATGATGGTGGTGGACATGATGACAGTGGTGGTGATAATGATGGTGGAGATGATGGTGATGATGATGGTGGTGGTGGTAGTAGTAGGATGATGATAATGCAATATTCTTCATGTAAAGTTGATACTACTCCAAACTTAGTTCACAAGGTAAGCATCACTTTTTTAAGGCGCTGTTGCTTATCAAATGTATTGTCTTCTTTGTCACTAAGAATATAAAGCCACTTTCGATTCATGATAGCCTTCTTTCTAAGACACCTCATCTTTTTTCAAAAATGTGAAAGATATGTATTTTGGAAGGGATAAATATAAAGAAAACTTAGCCCTAATCTCCGTATAATCCTCATGTTTTCATTATTCTCTCTCCACAGTGTATTAAATTATTTCACATCCTAGATGAAGTGTCAGGTTGGTTACTTCTCTACAACAAACTTTCTTTAGTAAATCCAGAAAACGTCTCCTTTTATTACTAGACCACAGGCACTGTAGAGAGCATCCATGATCACAGCTCTCATTCCCAGGAGGGTATTCATTGTCTATGGCATAGATGTGCAATTCCTCAGACTAGCAAAGTTCCAGTTTTCCAAAGTCCTGCTAACTGTAAGCTCTTACTGTATTACTCACCTATTAGACTAGAAACAAGTCTCATAACAGACTGATAGAGAGAAATACAGGAAAACAAGCAACAGTCCTGGATATAAAAGATATAAGAAAGCATTTCTTGACACTTGCCACCATGCCTGATGAACTGAGTTCCATTCAAGAACCCAAATGGTGAAAGGAGAAAAGCAACTTCTGCAAGTTGTATATCATGGCCTGCACTCAACACACACAAACACGCACACATACACACTCACATTCTTGACTGAGGTTTCTCTCCCACTAGGTCCCACAGTCATTCAGTCCCAAAGAAACACTAGGAGGCCTACATTAATTATAAACTGGTTGGTCTTTTAGCTCAGGCTTCTTATTAATTCTTATAACTTACATATTAACCCATAATTCTTTTCTGTGTCAGTCATGTGCCTTGGTAACTTTTATCAGCAAGGCATTCTCATCTTGCTTCCTCTGTGTCTGCCTGACAACTGCAGACTGAGACTTTCCTCTTCCTAGACTTCTGTTCTGGTTGCCCCACCTATACTTCCTGCCTGACTCCTGGCCAATCAGCATTTTATTAAAGCAATACAAGTGGCAAGAATTTACAGGCTACAAGACCATTATCACACAGAAACACATAAATAATTTAAAATGAAGAGAATGTTATATCAAGTTAATAAATCAAGTTTCAGACACAAGCTTGCCACTTCTCAGATCTCTGCAGGTGCCCCTGCTGGTAATGTTATGGATCTCCTGGTTAAAGAAAGGTCTGGTCTTGGGATTTACAATACAGAGATATTCTCCAACATATTACTATGCTAAAAGTCCTGGATATATGGTATTTGCTTGATTAATAAATACAATAGCCAGCATAACTCTTAACATTGCTACAACAAGTGAGAAAATCCCATGACCAGATATATTGTTCATAAGACATATGCTGGACTACAAGTGAATTCTTAAGCAACTATATGTTTTGTTGTCCTTTATGTTCTCTTATTATTTGTTTCAGTCTCCATTTTTAGGAGTAAACAAACATTTTTTTATGCTGAGTATTATCAGATGTCTCTTGCTGATCAGGCATCAGAGACGTAAATCTGAAGTGATATAATCAGACATTGTTCTTTCATGACAACACAGGATATGCATATTTCTTTGTCTTCAGCATCTCAAATGGTGTGACAGTTTGTCAAGCAGGGTGTACTTGTTATTGGAATCATACCTTCTAGATAGAATGCTGTGTTTTTAATGAATCTTTCCTAAAGAAAAGAAGCAACCATGATCATTTGAGCCACAAAAAATCAATCTTGGTACCTACCCACTTCAATGACATGGTAATCAAAAACTATAGTTCCAAATGAAGGAGGAATAAATGGTGTTTCTAAATTCTTTCAGTTCAGTTCTCAATCAAGAAAAATAATCATCAGAGCTAAGTGCCTGTGCTGTTCTATGTTTTACCACTTTTAAAGAACTTATTATTTCTTTCATTTTCCAGATGAGGCAGGAAGTATTCTCTTATTTTCTAGTAACATAAACAATTCTGCTAATTTTTCAAATTGTGGGGGAAAAACACTGTATTCTATTGTAAATGAAGTGTAAATTATGAATCACAGAAGAAAAAAGTGTTTCAGTTGTTTCAAGTTTTACACTGAATGTTTCAGTTCTTTAAAGTTCTGCTCTACTCAAGATAAAAAAGTAAAATGAAACAAAAAACAAATAAACAAGCAAACAAAAATAAAACAAGAAGTCCTGAGTGAGATCTGGTACAGCGGGAATCACGGTTCTTCTCTACAATGCAGTAGGGTAGGCATGAAACTCCATGATATTCCCAGATTACTTTCTCACACCTGTGACCTTTGAACAAAACTATGCATGTGGTTCACAACATAGAAAAGAGAAAGCCTAGGAGCAGAAAGGGTCTTGAGAAGACAGAAATAACGGAGATGTCATTCCTTTCCGAGAATGATGCATTGGAGCCATTATCTATCTGATATTCTTGTCTCCTATCAGAGTGTTGCCACTTACTACACCCTCCTGAGGAAGGGTAACAGGAACATCCCCTTCTCATGCTATTGCAGCCAGCCTAGTCCACACATCTTCTCTGACAAGTAGAATGTCAGAGACACCCTAACCAGGAGATCTGCAACCTCACTTCATCCACAAAATGGTTAGACTATTGTGAAGTGATTGGCCATTTCTAAACAATAAAATATAATATAGTATTGTAATAACTACCATTGATTAACTGCTAAAGAAATGATATAAACTCTATGTACTGTAATAGAGATATTGTCTCAGGTATCTATTGTGTACTTTTACTCTTTTAGACTTAGAGGGCTCCATTTTAAGTGTTGCTGAGATGCTTCAGTACGTAAAGGCATAGACTGGACAAGCCTATTCTAGAAATAATATTTATTTGTCTTATTATAAAAATTATTATACTGCATGCAGTTTTAAAAAATATAAAAATATAATATAATCTGCTTGTAACAATTCTATTCAGAAATGGATTTTAATGTTTTCTTTAATGATATACTTACAATATATACATATGTATTCATATTTCAGAGACAAACGTGTGTGTGTGTGTGTGTGTGTGTGTGTGTGTGTGTGTGTGTGTGTGTAGACTAGAAGAGAACCTCAGGTCTCATCTTCAATATTGCTGTTTCCTAGAAACAAAGGATCAGTTAGACTAGACTGGGTAACAAGCAATCCTCAGGGATCCTCCAGGGTCTGCCTCTTTAGCACACACCACTACACCTGGTATAGAGATAAAACTCAGGTCTTCAGAATTGCAAAGCAAGAATTTTGTAGACTGAGCTCTCTCCTTAGCCCTTACGATCTACCCTTACCATTTATGCTTTAAAATAGATAAAGTTGTTGGGAGCCACCTGGAGGCACAGGTGGTCCTGCAGTTTGGAGGTAGCCATGTGGGGCTGAGCACCCTTGCCTGCACCCTTGCCTGCACATGCTCAGAACAGCAGAATGGCATTAACCAATCAGGACAGCGTTCAAGCCTCTCCACCGTTTAAAAGCAGCTGCCTCGGGGCCCAACGCTCTCTCTCTAAGCTTTCTCTTGTCCCTGCTCTATCTTCCCTTCCCCCAATTTTCCTCAACGGAATGCTCCGAATAAAGATGTGACCAGAAAAGGAATTCTCGTTTTTGGTGGCGTTCATTCCTGCTGGTCAGGATGCGCCCCGCATAAAGTAAGATAAATTCTTTGTGTTTCCTTTGACACTTTATTCTGTGGGTTTGATTTCAATCAATAATGTAACAATTTATACTTGAGTGACATATGATAGACTGAGCAATATGTCAGAGGAACAAATATCACAAAATCTTCAGTATAGCTCTATCAAATATTTCTTTGTAGAGCAGACAAGATAAACCCCTCAATAAAAATGCAGAGCACACAGTAGGACATTATAGATAGGCTTTTGGTCCTGTAGTCACCCTATATTGTCATAGTATGGAAAGGAGAATCTTTGGAACATTCTATAGATCCTCCTTTATAAAGAAACACTCCAATATCAGAAGCCAATACAATGTCTTTCATCGTACCCACTTAGTAATCATCAGGAATGCGTAAACCATCACCAAGTACCTTGGTCTATAGGGTTATTCCAGACACCTGTCCTGAGATTGACCTTCAGTAAGACTACCTGTCTCTACTACGTCACCCCAACAAAATGTCTTCTGTGGTGCAGCCTTAAAAAGATTGAATAAAGAACCAGATATCCAGTCCGAACACAAAACATTTTACTTGTGGACACCTTTACATTTCAAAGATTTTCTAATAAAGAGAGTCTTTACTAGAAATGTAATATACAAATAAATCTGATTATCATTGTTACCATTGAATTTTTTATTTCTAAGTGATGCAGGTTTTTCACTAATATTTAGAAAACACCCCGTGTTCTCTCTGGCCTGAGTGTGGTAGCAGCCAAGGCAATTAGCACAGTTTCTCTTCCCAGGAAAGGACTGATGAGGCTTTTACATATGAATGAGACACAGTATGAAACATCAATATCCCACATTTTACCTCTCCCCTAACCTGGTCTTATACTTCTATACTGTCCTTTCATCATTATCGCTGGTCATGTGTGCTGTGTCTGCCATCTTGCACTGGAACTTACCTTTGTTTAACCTAGACTGCAAACATTCAGAAAACGGCATGCCGGGAATTGACATCCAGACCGGAGGCCAGTCTTTGTCCAGTCGTCCGAGGGTTTTGTGGCCTTGAATAAGTGATTGAGAATCTCCGAGCCTCTCCTTGTTTAAGGATGGGATGACATCAAGCCCTTTGGGGAGTTTTTGGTTCTGATGAGAAAGTGATAACGTGAGGATTTGCTCACAAAAACACAAACGCAATCACAGTGTCCCCGCTTAAGCCCCTGAAGAGTTAGCTCCTTGGTAACTCAGGAGAAGGAGGCAGCACTTCTGAGTACTTCTTTAACCCCACTGCTTCCTGCTCCTTCCCACACCCTGCACCTGCCTCCTGTCACTCACTGTTCCTAGCACACTGGTCCAGTCCACTTAGCTCCTTCATTTTTAAATAAAAAAAAAGGAGAAAGTTCAATTTAATTATATTTTCAAAATATCTGCTACCTCAAGACAAGGTCTTCCAACATTTGTCTGTACAACGGTCCCTTTGTGCCCACATCCCAACTGCAAAGTCTTGTCCATGCGATTCTGCAGATCTTGAGAAGGCTTTGAACCTTTTTTACCAAGAATTTTACCAAGAATGTAATATGAGTATCGGTGATTTTGTTGTGGAGGTTTATTTCTAGTTTCAGGAAAGACCATTTGCTTATTTCAAAGCTGTAGCCATTTCTAAATCAACAGGTGTAGAGCCCTGTTTTAGTAATTCAGAGTGTACTCAACAGCAGACGGAAGAACAGCTTGGCATCTGGCCTCAGCCTGGTTCGGGCTTGCCAGAAGCCCCTGCTGCCCGCATCACTTGCTTCTTCTGTTATCATAGGAATGGCTCATTTTGTGGCTCCAGCAATGCTTGAAATTGGCTGTCTGGTGTCACAGAATGCCTGACCCTGACCAGGGGGCAAATGTCACACCATGCCAGAACACATGGCTTGGTTTCAAAATAACGAGCAAAATTCGTTTCTTAGCAAAGAAACACTGAACTGGTCTAATGATAACTCTGTCTGAATTAACCCATATTAGTTTTACAAAGTTCACTTCATTGATGTAAACCAGTCATCATACATATGGATACATATGGAGATTATAAAATTATGCTCCCTTCTTATCTTTTCTCCTAATTTTGTTTTCCATCATCCACCAAAAACTTGAATGAAAATAACAGGAACCTCAACACAGTCTGCTTTTTTTGTTTGTTTGTTTGGGTTTTTTTTTTAGCTTATGTTAGGTCAAGTTTTGTAGAAACAGATCTTGAGATGCTATTCTCTGGCAAGTGATTTACTGAGAGGCTAAAAACAAAACAACAAAACTAAACAAAATTAAAAAAAAAAACCAAGCAAACAAAATCAAGGGAGCAGACGAAGAGGACAAGGGAGTCAATCAATCAAAGATACTTTTCCAAAGTCTAACTCCAGGCCAGTCACATAGGACGCTAGGCTGTGTGTCCATAGATTATGCCAGCCATGGCAAGCAGTGGTCACGTATAGTCACTCCCAGGCATCCCCTGTCTGATTGACTCTGCCTAGAAGCCCGTCTCCGTACATGGACAATCACTAGCTCTCAGCTCCTAGCTCTCTAGACTGGAAGTTGCAGCACCAATCTGATAAAAGGCATTTGGCCAGGGCACCAAAGGTTGTACCCACTTCATAGGCTCCTTAAATATACCCATTGTCTGTTGGAATCATCATTACTCTGGCATTGTTATCATCTCTGCTTCACGTATGGATCTTATAAACAAGTAGGCCAACCTATTTCAGACTCATGAAAACAGCAACAAACAGAGTTTGGAAAAGATGCAATTTATCGGCAACCATCTCTATTGCTGCTCGCTGACTGTGGCCTGTGGAGAACTTTAGAAGCAAAGTGTAACCACTGCTGTTTTGCTTCAAGATTAGTTTATTGCCACTGCCATTAGCAAACGATTATTTTTTAAAAGACAAACTAGAAAGCAGCTTGTTCTTCAAAACTTACAACCTGTGATGACAAAATACTGATTTATCTTGCCAGTTGCAATTCAGTAAAATTCATGTTTGCTTCAAGGAGCCAGCCATGAACGGCAATCCCAAATGCAAATACAATATGCTAACACAGAACTTCACTGGAATTTTTTTTTTTTTTGGCTTTTTTAAGCAATTTGTTTTTGGCAATTCATGTGATGGTTCTCTTGTTATTGTTGTTACTTTTGTTCTTTTTTATCTTGAAGGATATTGAGAGGAGAAAAGAAAGATCATATTCAAACAAACCTAAAAAATAGGGACAGGTGAATTTACCTGTAGTCTTGATACCACATCCATGTCTGGATAGTAGACCGTAGATCAGTGGTTCTCAACCTGTGGGTCACAGCCTCATTGGCAAACCTGTATCTCCAAATGTATCTACGTTATAATTCATAACACTAGCAAAGTTACAGATATGAAGCAACAGCCAACATAATTTTATTGCTGGGGGTCACCACGGCGTGAATTGTGTTAAAGGGTCACGACACTAGGGAGACTGAGAACCATTGCTGTCGATAAAGCAGTGAGGAAGGCCTGACGGAAGTGAGATCATTACCCGCTAGACTTCAGTCTTACTCTGCTGATAGTAGAAAAGGTGCCTTGAGGGCTCCCCTTCTGAAAAGCGTGGAAAACGGAGACTTCTTCAGCACAGGCTGTCGAGCATGAACATCAGTGTCCGTCCTGTTTCTATTCTGACTAAAACCTGGAAAGGGCCTTGGGATGGATGTTCTCACACAGTCATCTCTTGCCACTAATCTTTCAAAACTAGTTTCTTTCAGATCCCTAGGCTTAAAGAAAGTCAGCAAATTATGATGTTACCTTGTTTATAGTTTACCAAAATCATGTATTTCTGCCTACGTAGTGAAGTTGGCACTGATGAACTGAACTGATTCTCATCGCAAGAGGTGCACACATCCTCGGAGACCAGGAAGACAAAGAAGGAACGGCACCCATCCATCCTTTGCTCCTGCGATTAAAATTTCTATTTGGAAATGTTTATTGTGTATACTCACTGTCCCCAAATGAAGCGGCACCGTTTGTAGCCTGGAAATGTGCAGCCTCCATGGTGTCTTTCGATGTTCCTGTCCTGATTTCCCTACATCTTCAATGGCAGCCAAACAACGGGCCCGAAGCATGTATCCATGGGTGCGAGACTGTGTGCGACTTGTGTCTGCAGCACCTGAATCTGTATATGCCACTGAAAATTAAAAGGCCACAGCATCTTAGCTGCAATCACAAGGCTTCCAATGAAGGTATCATTTGTCTGCATAAAAACCATTTGAAGGTGGTTTTTCTTTTTGCCTAGGTTTTTATTTACTGTAAATTTCCAGTAGTAAGCACTACAGATGTTCAATCTGTTTGGAAACTATCCAGCATCAACTGATTTGCAAATGGACACTAAAAAAATAGCCGTTGATGATGTATGACGATTTGGGAAAGATTTTCATTAGAGGTATTTGATGAGGATAAAATCTTTATGAAAACACTTCTGAGCCAGGTTGATTTTGCCAGAGTCCTGATTGAACCGCGTGAACAGCTTCTAGATATGGAAATCCTCCTATTTATGCCAGCTCTCTAAATTACAGAAAGCCTCGGAAACCGGAATTCACTAATAGGGTCAGAAAATGTGTTTCAAAGTCTGAGAAGAACTAAAAATGACTCTGCCAGAGAAACAAAAACACCAATTTTGTTCAAGGGAGGTAACCTGCCATGGCACGACTCAGTCTGTACACTAAAAAGCAAACATTGTTGAGACCGTATAATGTTATAAAATGGAAGAAGATAAAAAGCTGTATACTTACCCTCTTCCGTAGTCTGTACATTTTTATGATCTGTGTTGTTCTTCCCCAAAGAAACCCTCATGACTTCCTCTTCCCTCTCTTTCTTTCTCTGTATTCCTAGGACTCTAACGACCGTGTGTCCACATCCCACTGACGTAATGGTGAGAATTCTGATGTTTACATGAACATCAGACACCAAAGAAAGAAATAGGTAATCTGGTTTCTTGTTTGTTGGTCTTCCTCTTTTCTGTTGTCTGCATCTTTCTTTTCCTTTATGAGCAGTAGCTCAGTTCAAGATGCAGGCTCTGCTTAGCATGGTGCGAACTTTTGCACTACCACTCCCCACACTGTGACCGTTGCACTAGCATCCCCACACTGTGACCGTTGCACTACCATTCCCCACACTGTGATGTTGCACTACCACTCCCCACACTGTGACCGTTGCACTAGCACTCCCCACACTGTGACTGTTGCACTACCACTCCCCACACTGTGACTGTTGCACTACCACTCCCCACACTGTGACTGTCGCACTACCACTCCCCACACTGTAACCGTTGCACTACTACTCCCCACACCTTCAGTTGATTCCCTTCACGTAAAAATCAGT
Source organism: Myodes glareolus (assembly GCF_982192425.1). Lineage (NCBI taxonomy): Eukaryota > Metazoa > Chordata > Mammalia > Rodentia > Cricetidae > Myodes > Myodes glareolus. The sequence goes on from NC_142050.1 coordinate 10,147,226, forward strand.
TTTCCGGCATCTGCTAATATTGCAACGCGGTAACTAAAAAGCATAATAGCTAATTTAAAAAAAATCTCTGCTATAATCTACTAAGGAGATTTTCTTATGAGATGGGGTTTCCCTGTGTAGCTCTGACTGGCCTGGAGATCACTATAGAAACCACACTACCCTCAAACTCAGAAGCCTTCTTGCCTCTGCCTCCCAAGTGTTTAGCTTAAAGGTGTGCACCACCAATGGCAGGAGGAAAACATAAACAAACAAACAACAAGAAAACCTATGGAACACTTCACAGATCTGCTTGTCACCTTGTCTGAGAGCCATGACAGCTCTCTGTGCCATCCCAACTTCTAGTGTATTTGCTACTAAAGCAAGAACATAGTGGAATATGTTTTTTTAACAAATGCCTTAAAATAATCCTTACTTTAAGGACATCATACGATGCCATCCCGCACATACTCACTGTGTTATATAAGTTGAAGTGAACCCGTCCACCTCTCCAGCAATAATCATACTTATTGTGAACATATTCAAAGTTCCTTCTAGTTTTAAAAATATACTGTACAAAGTTATTATCTAAAAATCATTCTACTCTCCAGAAACAGCATGCCAGAACTTATTTCTTCCATCAATTAAATTTAATTATTGTTCATCAGCCTCTCCTTCCATTTCCTGCCCAGTCTCTGGTAACCACCATTCTACTTTCAACTTCTGTGACTTCAGTTTTTAGATTTCAGAATCAGTGAGAATTATCTAATGGGTGTTCTTTTGTGACTATTTTATTTCTTAACAAAATGACCTCCAGATTCATCTGTTGTGACACATAATACAATTTTTTGTTTAAGTCTTACACATTTTTCAATCACTGCTCAATGAACAGACATTGAGCTCTTTGCACTCCTAGGCTGCTGTGACGTGTGCTGAGGGGAACAGAGTGCAGGCGGCTCGGCACAGTGCTCGTCTCAAATACTCCCATTCGCAAGGTTGCTGGAAAGCAGTAACACTATTTTAGTCTCCGTCCTGGGGTAGTTTGAGTGTAATGGACCCCCATAATCTCCTAGGGAGTAATACTATTGGGAGGTGTGACTTTGTTGGAGTGGGTGTGGCCTTGTTGGAAGAAGTATAACTGCAGGAGCCGGCTTTGAGGTTTCCTGTGCTGGAGATACTGCCTAATGTCTCAGTGTAGGACTCTCGGCTGCTCCTCCAGCACCATGTCCGCCTGCAAGACTCCACGCTCCCCACCATGATGATAATGAACTGAACCCTGAAACTGTAAGTGAGCCACCTCAATTAAATGTCTCCTTATAAGAGTTGCTGTGGTCATGGTGTCTTTTCACAGCAATAGACACATCCTGTTTTTCCATGGGACTGTACTTATAAGATTCCCACCAACACTGCCACTGCTGGCGTTTTAACATGCAAAAATTGGAAACTCTGGGACTTCTTTATGGTTATATCTTATTTTGACTATATATATATATATATATATATATATATATATATATATATATGTTTCAGTGATCAGAGCTTTTATTTACAATAGGAGTTTGTGCTCATTCATAAAAATAAAATAATAATAACAATAAAAAGACCTTGGACTCGGAGGCAATACTCATGACACATTCACAACTCAGCCCAAGTAAAATTCCAGGGCAAGCATCAGGTTAACAGCGTCATTCATACCATTTGCTGCTGAAAATGGCTCTGGGTAGTTCACACTCTGTCTACAAGGAAAGAACCTTGGGGAAATGTCAACCAGCTTTATCTCCCCAAGGATTCAGAACTCCTGGCAATCATATGTATAACAAGAAGAACACAGAGGACAAACAGTCCAGGGATCTTCCAGGACATGTAAGACACATGTTTGTGTGCTTCTGAGATCTATATTATGTGCCAGCTGAAAATGCTCAAGCCCACATTAACCCTTAACAAACTCTACAACCAAAGGAGAAGGGCTTAGAAAAAAATCAAATGCTTGAGGTCAATGAGATGTAATTGTCGCAGACATAAGGACTATCTCTATACATTTTCACTTTTAGGTACCAAGATCACAGAAACATCATAATGAGGATGAGTGAATACAAAACTGATTATTCATTGCAGTTCTTTGTTGGGGAATTCAAATGGTTAGAGGTTCTACTACAGTACAGAACATTATCTACACTATAACTTAAGAACTATTTATAGGGAGAGGTGTGGAAACTGGTTTTCAAATGCCAAGGATTAGTGTCAGAAAACAGTGAGCTAACTTACTAATAGCTAGGAGAGACAGAGTTGAAGACTTTGGTACATTGTTTTACCTGATTCTCATGACGTTTCTGTAAGGAAAAAGAGATACTATTGGCCTTACAGTGAAAATGTCGAGATCATTCCCTTTTTCCATTGATAAGTAGTGTAAATTATGTAAGTTGATGAAGTATTCTGCAAGTCTCTTTAGCTCTTAGCTTCACTGCATCCACATGAAACTTTGGAAACAATCACCTTCTTTCTTAACCCCATTAATTATTTGTTTAAAAAGTTAAGAGATTAGATGGGAAGCTTTATATAGACGAATAAACTCAGAGATAAGGTTGTATCTTATCTGTGAGATAAGAGATTTATTCCTTCCTTAATTACTACCCAACCTGAAGAGGAAAGCATTTTAAATATGGGTGGATTTTACATGGCAACCTTCCTGTCAGCATGAAGCCTAAAATGGCAACCGAAGAGGAGACCACCAAAGCTAGTAAACACTTCTGTGAAGTGTGTAAAGACTCTCAGAAAGCCAAGAAAACACTGAAAGTTGCAGATGGTAAAATTATCAATTTTATCTGGGCTCATTTTAATAAGTTCCTTTCAAGATAGCACTTTCCTATACCCCCAAAGCCATTTAAAAGGTGTTTTAATAAACACTTCTCCTTTATGGCTGCCAATCACTTTTCGCATCTCCCCATGTCCCACAGAGTTATCAACATTCATTTACCATATCTTAAAAGTCTTCATTAAGTGGCATTAATTGTCGGTTCTGTTTTTTCCACTTCACGTGCTTCACCAGAGATTCCCCGAGTATTTCTTCATGGTGTGGAGATTTGTGGACTGGGCTTTTCTTTTTGCTCCTCCATTGTGGGTCACACAGGGGCTACTACTGTGAAATTCAATTAGAACCTTATAATAGTTCTCTATAAATTTTGTTACTTCAAAAACAAACTGTAGGATCTTGAAAGGAGCCTACAACTTCTGGCTCAAGTTTATTAACACTTTTTCAGAAAACGTAGATTTTTTTTGTCTTAGGCAGATCAATCAAACCTACTTCAATTGGTGGGTCTCTCAGCTCTCAATGTTGAACACACATTTGTCTCAGCTCCTCAAAAACGCTTAAAAGAAACATCTCAGCTCATCACAGTCATGGCATGATTTAGAAAATTTCCCCCATTTACTTGGAAAACAAAAGTCACTTTTTATTCAGCATAATAGTTATCTAGCAACCATAGAAAGTAGCTTTAAATTGGATTATTTTGGAATAGGGAGCCTTGGAAGAAAAAAAAATCTCTAATTTTAACAAGATTTAAACCTCATTCGCTACACTCTTTAACAGACACCAAAATGTAAGCCAATTCAGCAAATCAGAGCAATTCTGAACATGTAAAAGCAAAACACACACAAGTAAAGCAAAATGAACAAAATTGAGGAATATCAGCATCTAAAATTTGTCTCTGAAATCAACAACCTGCTGTTAACCTCATGGGTGTGTGGGGCGGGGGGGATGATGGTGATGAACAAGCACTAAATGAAAGACAATTCTTTATTTTAGGAAACAACTATAATTAAAAATATACAAGTTTAAATTAAAAAGAAGTAGTAATATCAGCAAATGAAAGCAAGGTTTCATTTCTACATACATATGTGTGTATGTAGAAAGACACACATGCACACAAACACAGACATACACAGAGACACACAGACATACATACACATGAGAGACATACACACACACATGAACACAGAAACACACATGCAAACACACAGAGAGACAAACACAGTCACGCAGGGACACACACACACACATGCACACAAATGCTGTGCTGTGCTTTGTTCATCTAGAAGGTGCTTCGTTGCCTCCATATCACGATAGTTAAATACTTCTGATACCATCATAATATTTAAACATAGGCAGTAAAGAGTAAAACATTAAGATTGAATGACAACACCCTCAGGACAGATAATACAACACATATGGACAAGAAACGAAGTTGGTGAGGAAATAAGACATCAAGAAGAAGTTGACACTAAATCCTGGGACTGTTAGAGAATATGAAGGAGAGCGGGAGACCAGAGGAGCTGCAAGATAAGAAAAAAGGATGATTTTACAAAATGCATCACTTTCAACAAGTACAGAAAGTTCACTATGTGATTTTTGGTATTTATACCAATACCTCTTTGTGGGGCATTGTGCATTTTCTTCTTAATGACAAAGTAATTGCAAGGCAGAAAAAAATATGTCTATGGATTCTATCTTCTTTTCAGCACCAATTCACTGCCCTTTGCATGTTTGCTTGACTGACTAGTGGGCTTACCAATATGGCAAAAACTTCATTAGTATTTACAAAGCAATAAAATCCCTAACAATTGTGCTCATTGTTGTGTATATATGGCCTCGGCATCAAAAGCATCACTTTTCCCAGCACCAGACTGTTATTTCTGTCTGCCTTAGAGAAAAAATAAATGGCTGAAAAATGAATTTCTCTTTCATATTTTCTTATAATAAATATTTATGTAATTTTTTTGTTTACAACGTGCTGTTTTTGAACACTATCCTTCTTAATCTTGTTTAGTTCTGAGATGTTTCATCAAGCTTCTGTTAATTTTCCTTGTATCTTCTTTGTTTGCTTCTCTTCCACATTAACCTTCAAGTGACAAGCCATATGCTGAAGGAAAAACAACCTCTCAAAGATCTACAAGCATTGAATTACAACAAACACTATTTCACCCCTTAATTTATGAGTGGTTAAGCTAAATTTACCTTTTTGAACATGGGTTCCAGTCTTAGAAAGTGAAAGTCAGTAAGAATTATCACCATTAAAAAGATACAATAGAACTAACAGGGAAAAATAATCAGTCTGAAATATTTCTTTATACTGGTTTTCATTCAAAATTGGCATCTTGCAAAAGTAATTGCCCTAAAAGAAATTTGAAGCTAAGGTCACACTTAAAATTGTGCACCCACCATAACCTATGTTCAAACATTGCAATTTGAGTTGGCCATTCATGAAATTGTTAATAGGCCATTAAATCCTGCATTTGTCCTTTCATCCTTCCTTACAAATTATGGTGACCTTAAAAAAAGAGTTGCCTTGGCATTTGGGACCCCATATTTCAATAACTCACGATCAGCTCTCTGTGATCAATGATCGTACCACATAATAATTATTCACCCTGACTCTGTTCCTTCAGGGTTGACCTGAACAAGCAGACTGGGTTTCTAAGGTGTAATAGTGTGTTTATGCATGAATAAGGGCCTTTCGATGACTCAGATGACTTTGATGAAATGAAGGGTTGTAGAGTGTTGTTTTTGTTTTGATTTGCTTTTTTGCTTTGTTTTCTTGGTGTTTTATTTTGTTTTGCTTTTTTTGGCTTTTGTTTTGTTTTAACAGATACTTCAAACATACCACTCAGATTATGTGAAAAACATGGGAACCATACCTTCAGGAGTCATTCACCTAACTGGCTCCTCATAAGACCAGCTCTAAGTACAGTTCTTACTATATGCCACCAGTCTACATAAACATGGGCAGTGGACCTTATTGTCAGTGTTTGAGTGTTCTGTCAGCACCACTGAGTTAACAATTCACTGGAGCCCGTTTATTATAGATTCTGGTCGGTTTATGACCCCAAACCATTAGATGATGCCAATGGCATTAAAGATCGATCTTCTCTTCTCATTCAAGCTACTCTAGAAGCAACCACACACACAGAAGAGTGTCTCCTGGGTGATTCTTAATCTGTAAAGAGTGACTATCAATAATAACCATCACATATTCATACGAAAAAATGTAAATATATGCACATATAAATATACAGTTACATATTATATTAATATATAGTACATAGTAACAAACATTGCATAAAGTGACAAGAAAGAATAAAAAAGTTAATTATTCTAACTGAGTCACTGAAGAAGGAAGAGGGAACTTTCAATTTTACAATATTTCCATTGGGTCTAAGGAAGAAGTATGAATCTGGGCACTGAAACGGCAATGTGCATGACATACCGAGGAAAAAGAGCAACTGAAGTAGGAGAGTGATGGGGATCCAGTGGAACTGAGGGGAATAGAAGAATGTGAGGTGCTTTCATAATTAACTGTAAACTCACTGACTACTTGAGTTTACAAGCTGATGTAAAGCACACACACACTCAAAAATTGTCGCAGTGTTGAAGTCTGTATGAAAGCAAGAAGACCATGTCAGCCCAATAACCACAGAACTGAAAGCAAATTTACTCAAGTAATTTGGAGAAGGGTTAGTGACCCTGTGGATTCATATTCTTAATGATTTCAAAGAACTTTCCTGCAACCTCCTAAAGCTAAAAATACTGGAAGTCAGAGTAGTAGAATAATCAAAAAGCAAAAACAAAAAACTTAGAATAAAAGCATTTATGCAAAGTGAAAGGCAACGATCTACTTATGTCTCACCCATCTGATACAGTAATAAAGTCAGAAGGAACTGTAAGTTAATAGCAGCATCCTAGGACTCCAAGAAATGAGGCAGGATGCATACTCTCACTGAGAGGATAGGAGTCAGAGAACTTAAATGCAGGACTACATTGGAGCAAACCAACATTTTATCAACAACACTTGAAATTTTTCTCCCCTGACAAACTATCATGGTTCACATGTATAGAAGAATGAAACACCATATATACCACTTATTGTAAGGACACATAAGGATACACTAGTGTTATAAACAACCTTAAAGCTATCTGCCTGTGGTCTCAAGCAAAGTATGTCAGTGGCTCTCCAGTACCTTGGAAAGGATGCTTAGCAGAGTTGTCTCTTCTCTTACTTGGCCGCTTGCTTTCCTTTCTTCACTCAACAGACTCGTCCTGCTTAACTTTTCTCTCAGCATTTGTGTCGCTGTAGTCTACTGTTCTCCCTACTTCAGTGACGGCCTCCTCTCTGATTTCTTTGTGAATACTCTCACTGTTGATATGCCTGACCCCAGCTCCCAGTCTTTTCTCTGTATTTATTTATTTACTATTTTTCCTCTTCAGTTCTACTCAAATGTGTCCCCTGGGACATCAGAAGATATCATCTGGAGGTATTAAAAGTGAAAATTATCAAACCTTACCCTAACCCAAATTAAATAAATCCTGAAAATTAGTACTAGGAAATCTTATCAAACCAGTTCTCAGCATGCTTCTGGTGTACACAGACACTAGAAGACCACAGTTATGCACTTTCTCATTCAGGCACAAGAAAATTCATTGTATGAATCCAGCTCTTACATCCCTCATCTGACGCCCATCTTAGATTCCAGATGGTATATCCAACTGTTACATTGATCTTCTCACTTAGTTGATTACCAGATCAGACTTAAAACTATCTATATGGAACCCTCAATTATCCCTTCCTCTCACACTGCTATCCCATTAATTCTCAATAAATGATATCACCATTTTTACCAATGGTTCTAATTTAAATCCTAAAATTTGTATGTGATTGCTCTACTTCAACTCCTTCCCTTACCAAATTTATCAGCAAGTTCGACCAGCTCTGCCTAAATAATGTGTTCAGATCTAATTATTTACATCTCTTTATCTCTGCTACTATTGCCTTAATCTAAAATTCTATTCAATGAGAAAGGGCCAGCAAAATCAGAAATATAGATTAGGAAATGGACTTTGAGAAAAGAACCAGAGAAAATGTATTATCACAAAATCAACGATGAGGGGTTTAGGAATGAAGCAAAAACCAATATAAGTCTCCAGGAAAGAGAAGGCTGTGATGCATAAGGGGTGAAGATGAGATTAGAAGATATAATTGAACATACAGAGGAAGGAGAAGAGAGGCTGACAGTCAGCTTTGATTTCAGAAAGTTATCACTGCAAACTCTACTAAGATCAAATAAATCATGGAGGGTGTTAAGAGGAGGAAAGGGTTTAATTAGTTAACTCAAATAAAGATTAATGAAAAATAATGGAAAACAGATATAAAAACTTAATGGTGAATATACATTCTGGAGTATATTTCTCCATGATACCTTCTGAAATGGTCAACAAATCAATATAGATAAAAAAAATCACAGGACTTTCTTTATCATTTTCACTTTGTTTAAACAGCTAAGGAGACTGAATAATGTAGACCTGTTAACACATAATTTATCACAGAAAATTTTTAACAAAAAATAAAGCCCCAATGCTACTAAGTAGGTGGTGCTTTTCTCACGTCACTGATAACTGTTTATATTGTTTTTTCAAAAGATACCTACTCAAAAAAAAAATGACACCCACTCTAGATTCAAAACATGAAATGAAAACTAAATGAAAATGAAAACTAATATGAAAAACTAGCTAAATGAAAACTGATATGGGACAATGACCTTCACCAAAACTAATGAACTTCAGAACTAATTTATTACATGAGCACAAATTAATAAATAATTTATAGATTTCACATATACGGTTATTTGTAAAACTATACATTAATGCAAAATGTATGTAGCTGTACATATGTAGATTAGTAAGTTTTAGAACTGTCACATTTGATTGTAATATAAACTGACCAATGCATAGCTAAATCCATAAAGTGCAAAAAAAACAATAGGGGATCGGATCCATACTTATTGAAGGTTAACCAGCTTCCATCTATAGTACAAAGATTACTGCTCTTAATCTTCAAGTTACATTTATTTTTCCATATTTTAAATCAATTAGCTAGTTATTAGTTAGCCAGCTAGTTAGTTAGTTAGTTAGTTAGTTAATTAAATAACTAAAACTGACCCTGTGGTAAGTGCCCATCTATAGAGCTGGTGCCTTTACCAAAGCAGCCTGCTACAGGCTCAGAGCTGTGGGATCTTTCACAGCCAGAGAGTGAGGAACCAAAGGAGGATGCTCTGTTTACTGCAGAAATCAGAGAAATCTAAGATCAAATATTGAATGTAAAGGTGGTATTTTCATAATAAAGGGTGGGGTACTCTCACCACTGCTTCTCCATGTACCCTAAATTCCTTGAGTAAATGCTACTAAAAGTTTAGTCTGTGGACTCGGACCAGTCAAGAGCTATACATGTTTCAAGATGAAATATGTGAACTGACTATTCAGAAACTTCTATATCAGTTTGATGGGGTAATTAAAGTTCTGTTGAAACAGGTAATAAACAGTGAAGAATTATATTCTGAATTATTGTGCTAATAATCCATCTTACTTCATTTTTGAAGTATTAATCTATAATGGATTGGAAACTAAGGAAATAATACTGAGCTTGAAATGGATGTCTACACAAAAATATGTTCATGGTGCTGACAGTTGCTTCGCTTACGACTACTAAATTTTGGCATCAACAAAAATGTCTTTAAGTAGGTGAACAACAGATAAACAAACATGTCCCAAGAATGGAATGTTATTCAGTGAGAATGAGAAATTTGCTAACAAGTCACGAAAAGATACAAAGGAAATCTCAATGCAGATTGTTAAGTGAAATGAGACAAGATGCGAAGAAACCAATACATTCCCTGTCAGTCTAATAATACAGCATTCTAAAAAGAGCTATACAATGAAGAAAGATCAGAGTTTTCCAGGGTCTAGTAGGGAGGAGGGATAAATAAATGGTACCCAGAAAGTTGCTAGAGAAGTGAAACTATACAGTATGGTACTATATTGGCGGGTACATGTCAGCATACATATTACAACACACACAGAATGATCACTGCCAAGAGTAGCCTTGAAGATGGAGTCATGGACTTTGGGTTCAAAGGACATGTCAGTGAAGCCTATCCTTACCTTCCATTCAACTTTTATGGAATCTTAAAAAAATGCTCCTAATAATATTTTTTTTTCAATTGATCCATTTCAGCAGTTGATTTGAGGGATACTGATTCAGTATCAGTGTTCTTTACCCCAGATTTCACCAGATTCCAAGATTATATGAAGTATAATGAAAACCCTTTACAGAAGTCAAGACACACAAGGTTGTGAAACTATATACAGCAAAATTTCTTTAAAAGTTTAATAAAAAATTATTTTAGAAATACACCAGGTAAAATATGGTTCAGTCATAACTCAAGCCTCAGTTATTGATGTAGGTGGGCCTTCTGTCTATGTGTTATTTTCATTGGTTAATAAAGAGACTGTCTTGGCCCTTTGATAGGACAGAAAAATAGGTAGGCGGAGTAAACAGAACAGAATGCTGGGAAGAGGGCAATGAGGCAGACGCCATGGAGCCAGCCACCAGGTCAGACACGCTGAATCTTTCCTGGTAAGCCAACAACTCATAGTGCTACACAGATTATTAGAAATAGGTTAATCAAGATGTGAGAGTTAGCCAGTAACTAACTCTCTAGAGATAATGGGCCAGGCAGTGTTTAAATGAATACAATTTGTGTGTTGTTATTTCCAGGGCTAAGCTAGCCGTGCAGGAACCATGTGGGATGAAAAGCAGGCCTACCCGCAGCTCCTCATTACAAGAGATGGCCAGAATCACTGATATAATAAAAGTCACACCACCCTGTTGTCCTTTGTGTGACACTATGCTTACTTACTACTTTTCCTTTTAATTTTGTGTGTGCATTTCTCTTGCAGACACAGAAAAATATGCCTTTAAGAAGGTAACAGTTATTGTCTATTATTAGACAATGTTCAACGACTCTTGTGGCTTATTCATTCCCATCCAATCTTGCTTTCTGAAGCAGACACTGTAGTCATTGTACAGATTGTAGCCATTGTACATACCATTGTACAGGTGAAGAGTCTAAGGGACAGAACTATAATTTGGTCACATGGCTCTTAAGTGACTGAACCCAGAAATAAAATGCCTGGCTCCTCTTCATTCCTTTCAAAAGCTACTTTACATTCCATCTTTAAAATGTTGACAACTTCCATATATATATATATATGTGTGTGTGTGTGTGTGTGTGTGTGTGTGTGTGTGTGTGTGTGTGTGTGTGTGTATTTGAGTCACTTTAATTCTTTCTCTGTAAATATGATAAAGGAACTCAGATGGGTCTGGGAAACATTATGTTCCAGTGACATAAACCAGGCACAAAAGACCAGTGCCGCATGCCCTCACTCATATTTAGAAGTTAAAATCCAGTCTCAAAGAAGCAAGGGTAGAAGAGTGTTTACCAGAGGCTGGAAAGGGGAAGTTATGGAGAACTGGTAAATAGGTATAAAATCAGAGATGAAAAGGAAAACTAAGTCCTAATGCTCTATACCACAGAAGAGGCTAACTGTGGTTAAGAATACAGCTTATGCTTCTAAAAAGAGAAGAGAATTTTTTTAAATGTTATTACTACAAAAATGATGTTTAGGATGACAGCTACACTCATTTTTCCAATTTTCAGCATTAGAGTCATATTGCAAATATTGTACCTAGTCCCTAGTCCCACAAACATGAGTGATGGCTTTTGTCATTTAGCTTTTTGAATTCTTCAAAATCTAGTAAGTAGCATTTTATTTACTTAGATTTGTATCCTTCACTATTAAAATCCAGCCCTGGAAAGGTATATCAAAGTATTAAATATATTACATTGTAATAGAAATTGAATTTTTTCCCTCTAAAGTGATAGTATCGATTGGCACTTGGATCAGCTCTGTATTGGAGCTATTATTTACTTATTTTTTATGAACAATATACATTATCACTTAAAACTTCTTTTTGAACTTGATGATCAAAACGATACCATCAGTATCATTATTATTGTTACAGAAATCTTCATGCTGCATTATTAAGATATTATTTTCCTGAGGATGTGCAAAGCATCAAGACCCAAGTGAATTCTTTCTTTCTTCTCTTTTTGCAAGCTTGATAACCCATCGGGTTTGGCCAGACCCGAGGAGCTTCTGGAAAGTACTGATCCTCGTGTCACTCAACTTGCTACAGCCAACCACTGTCAGTCACCCAGCAGGGACACGCGTCTCTGGCAGGACCCCTTCTAGAAGGGATGCACTGGAAAGGGAAAAGGGAATAGAAGACTATGCCTTAACTCTCCTCTACCCTGAGCCTCCCAATTATTTCATTTGCATGACATTTCTTCACCTGAGAGGTCATTTGCCCTTTAAATGGCATCTTGACATTTGAGGTCCTCTAGCTATATTCTTTCTCTTCCCCTCAGGCTGACAATTTTCCCGGAATTCCGAGAACAACCTTCACGTTCGCGAAGTCTAAGGTCCACTGGTGATGCCGAATGAAATGGGAGCTAAGCAAGATCAGCACTGTGCAAAGATTTGGCTCAGGCTATAAAACCTGGGCGGCTGCAGCCCAGTGGAGGCTGTGGCCATTTCCCTTCTATTTTATGATCATCCGCGGTTTTCTTGCTTTATGCTTCCGTTGCATCCTGGCCGAGCAGTCTGGAGCAGCCGGCTGGAGAGATAAGGCCATCCAGTAATAAATAAACTAGAAGGTTAAAACCACAAGAAAGGGGATGTGGGAAATTGCGATGACAGGGCCATATGTTTAGCCTCGGATATGCGCTCAAAGAATAGTTGGGAGCCCTTTTCCGTCTTTTGAGAGGACTTCACATTTACACCACACTTATCATCTGAACATTCATAAGTGCATATGCTTCACAGTCAGGGAAGGAGACGGCTTGGCAGTGCTCATTTCTTATGGCATGTTCTAGAAGGTATAGTGTAAATGATAGGCACAGTACAAATGGCCTGCACTCAAAATACCCAGACTTCTGGGCGGTACAAAGGAAATAAATTATAAAAATATCAATATACTGTTGATTAGCCACAATAGGATTATCCTTTGTGTTTACCTTTGATCCACAAATGTTGAGGTAAAAAAATTTTGAAAATACATGATACCAAGAAAGGGAAGTAAATGAAAGGATATCGACTTAATGATGCAATCGGTTGGCAAATACGGAATGAGGAGTGGTTCTTGTTAATATTCATTGTTATCTGTGATGCTTACTGAATTCTGCTGCAAATGCGAGGGGAATGGGGTGGAGAACTCGCTGCCTAGATTTTTCCCTTAAAGCCTCTACTATCAATACAGATCTGAATTCCATTATTAAGAAAGTATATTACAGTAACCGTTTCAGGAGTGAAAGAATTAATTAAATGAATGTTAAACTTATTTCCTACTTGCAAGAATATATTTAAACAGATTTAGCAAAATTTAGAATTTTGTGGGATGCACATTTTCATATAGATTTTCTGACCATCTCAATACACAGCTTTGTATGATCAAAAGAAACACATCTAGGTTGGACAAAAAGCTACAAATGAAAGGGCTGGTTGGGGAAGTCAAAGATGTATTTGCTAAAGCACAAAGGCTCCCTCTTGTGATGTGAAGCAACCACCAGGAGGGTGCAGGGACTTGTGCCAGCCTTCCAGGCTGCATGTGCGCTGCTCCTCATAGGAGCTTAGTATTTGTTTGAACTGCTGTAGATTCCCCACCACATGTGTGAGTCACTGTTGAGCCCCTGTAGCCGCCATAAAAATCATTTTAAAAAGCCAGAAGCATGCTGTACAAATCAAAATAAACTCCAAATAAATTAAAGATTTAAAAGCAATGAATTACACATCGATGTTTTGATAGGTAAATTTGTGGTCTTTTACTGGGAAAACACTTTCTAAATAAGACATAAAAGTTGTGAGCCATAAAAGAAGCGGCAAGGAATAAAGCTTCCAAAATAAAATTCATACACTTTACTTAAACTAAATTCCTCAAACTAAAATAAATGGAAACTCAAAAACCAAAAACTAGCCTGCAAAACACCTGAGATCCTAGAGCTCCAGGGTGGGGGTGAGAGAACCAGAAGTTCCAGGTTCTCCACTTTCTAGGACTTCAAGAAACCCAAATTCAAAGCAAAGTCACCACATATGCAACTATCCATGTGTAGACTACTTCATTACTAATCTCCCAAATGAGCAAAAATTCCCACTTTTCTGATTCTTATTATATATACAATGTTATATAATTATATAAATTATATATAATATATTATATATGATATATATATATGGAAATAGAACTTAAGCTGCCTTTCACAGCACAATTAATGTTACTTTAATAATGATAAGGTTTGGGATATGGTTCAATAGGCCAAGTAATTACAAAGCAAGAATGAAGACCGGAGTTCAATCCCCCAGAACCCATTTTTTTAAAGGCAAACATGGGTGACATTAGCTAGTAGCACCAATACCAACAAGACAGAGGTAGAAGGATTCTTCAAGCTTGCAGCCATCCAGTCTTGCCTAACGAGTGAAGCTGAGACAAATGAAAGACCCTGTCTCAGAGAAACAAGGTAGATGGCTCCTGAGCTGTGATACCCAAGACTGACTTCAGACTTCAGAGCACCGCATGCACGCACACACACACACACAAATTTGCATATGTATGCACACAAATATATATGCAAAAGATACTACAAAAAATTAAGACTGTGTTTTCTTTATTTTGGAAAATGTGGTACATTTACACAACAGAGTACTACACAGCAGAAAGAAATAATGACATCTTGAAATTTGCAGGCAAATGGTTAGATCTAGAAAACATCATGTTGAGTTGAAGTAACCCAGATCCAGAAAGACAAACATTGTATGTACTCACTCATAAGTGGCTTTTAGACAGAAAGAAAAAAAAACAGCCTACAATTCACAATCCCAGAGGGAACCTAGGCAACAAAGATGACCCTAAGAGAGACATACATGGATCTAAGGTACATGAGAATCAGAAAAAGACAAGATCCCCTGAGTAAATTGGGAGCATGGGGACAATGAGAAAAGGAGAAGAGAAGGGGAGAGAAAGGAAGGGGAAAAAAAGAATATATATGTATATATATACATATATATATATATGTATATATATACATACATATACATACATACACACACACTTGTGTGTGTGTGTGTGTGTGTGTGTGTGTGTGTGTGTGTGTGTGTATGTGTGTATGATATTTGTCTTGCTGGGTCTGGGTTACCTCACTCAATATGATGTTTTCTAGATTCACCCATTTGCCTGCAATTTCAAGATGTCATTATTTTGTTCTGATGTGTAGTACTCCATTGTGTAAATGTACCACATTATCTTTATCCATTTTTCAGTTGAGGGGCATTTAGGTTGTTTTCAAGTTCTGGCTATGATAAACAACGCTACCATGAACACAGTTGAGCACCTGTCTTTGTGGTATGATTGAGCATCCTTTGGGTAGATACCCAAACGTGGTATTTCTGGGTCTTGAGGAAGGTTGTTTCCTAATTTTCTGAGAAATCACCATACTGATGTCCAAAGAGGCTGTACCAGCTTGCATTCCCACCAGCAATGCAGGAGTGTTCCCTTCTCCCCACAACCTCTCCAGCTTAAGTTATCATCAGTGTTTTTGATCTTGGCTATTCTTACAGTTGTAAGATGGAATCCCAGAATTGTTTTGATTTGCATTTCTCTGATGACTAAGGATGTTGAACACTTCCTTAAGTGTCTTTCAGCCATTTTAGATTCCTCTGTTGAGAGTTCTCTGCTTAGGTCGGTGCTCCATTTTTTTATTGGATTATTTATTCTTTTGATGACCAATTTCTTGAGTTCTTTGTATATTTTGGAGCTCAGACCTCTGTCTGATATGGGGTTAGCAAAGATCTTCTCCCATTCTGTAGGCTGCCATTTTGTCTTGTTGACCATGTCCTTTGCAAAGCACTTTTCATCACTAATCTAATCACTTTGTGCAGAATGCCTGATTAGTCTCCTGACAGTGGGTAAGAGCTGAACATCATTATCATAATGGCCAACACAAGATAGTGTGCGATTGGCTGCTGCTGCAATGTATCTCTGTCCCTCCTTTAAAAGGTTTCATGGACTGATGACCAACTTGTGCAGTCCATTAGAAGGGCCCATCACCCAAACACAGCAGAAGATACCAGAATTCAAGAGAAAATGTAGAAAAGATGGGGCGTAATAAATACTAAGAAATCACAGTATGAGACAAGTACATTCAGTGTTAAAATAAATAACATATCAGTCTTTGACAGTCTGACTTTATTCAATTTTTCTGTAAATCTCTTTTGTTCATTCATGTGTTGTTTTTGCTATATTCCTCTTTTAAATTTTCTAACTTATCTTACTTATGTTTATCTGTATTTTGAAAGTCCTAAACTACACTCATGGTTCCCCTTGTCATACTACAAGCTCTATATAGTTCACACACCAGCATTTCTCAGGAAGAGTTGCTGGTGCTGGGAAGGAAGGGCAGTGAAGGAAAGCAAGGACAGGAACTGACTTAGCTATGTTTCTATCACTGCGATAGAACACCACAGCTAAGGTAACTTATTTGAAATGGTGTTTAATTGGCTTATGTTTTCAGGGGATAAAAGTCTATGATGACCATGCAAAGGAACAACTGGGAGCTTACACCTTGATTTACAACCATAAAGCAGAGTAAGAGCACTAGGAATTCCCATGGCACACAGATGCCTCCAAACACACAGACACACACATATCACTATAAATAGACCATGATAGATGATAGATGATAGATAGATAGATAGATAGATAGATAGATAGATAGATGATAGATAGATAATAGATAGATAGATAGATAGATAGATAGATAGATAGATAGATAGATGATAGATAGATAAAAGATAGATAGATAGATAGATAGATAGATAGATAGATAGATAGATGATAGATAGATAATAGATAGATAGATAGATAGATAGATAGATAGATGATAGATAGATAATAGATAGATAGATAGATAGATAGATAGATAGATAGATAGATGATAGATAGATAATAGATAGATAGATAGATAGATAGATAGATAGATAGATAGATAGATGATAGATAGATAATAGATAGATAGATAGATAAACAGACAGAGAGAGATACAGATAAATAAACAGACAGACATAAAGATAAGAGGAAAATGAAGAAACTGTTAGCTGTGCTGCATCTTGTCTCATATCAGAAGCTAAGCAGTCGCAAGTCTACACAGCACTGGGAGGAGAGAGGCTGTCTGCCTAGGGAGAGAGTAATTTTCAATATAATGCCCAAACCAGGTAAAACATCGTGTTATTTAAGTTTGTTGTGTACTTGTGTTGCTGACTAGCCCTCTGGACCCAAGAAATAGCACAGCTTTTTCTTCTCCACAAACAGCTGAGTTTCCCATAGGCCAGGTATAAACACTTCAAAGGAAAGTGCATCACCAGAAAGGTGAGCAGCTCGGGTCCTGAGCAGCAATGCTGGAGCAGCCTTGTTGACATCACAGATTGTGCAATGAAGAGGTTCCAGTGAGCTAAAGAATTTACACATGAACCTCTCAGAGGTGCATTTTAAACACCAGCTAGGCAGAGAACAGAAGGGACTACTTGCTTTTGACTGGAGAAACCTCAGCACCCAAGAGAGGTCTGGCCAGGGTCAATGACAAAGTTTGAATTGTTCTCTCAAACATCTACTGCAAACACGGCAGGTGACCAAGGAGACAGTACTAAGGACAATAAAGTCTCTTCTCCAAGTCTTCAGGCTGGTTCCTCACAAACACAGAGGCATGAAGACAAGGCATAAGTTTGAAATGAATTAGAAACTTAATATTGGTTATGCTGAGCTAAAGGAAAGAGCCAACAATCTACTCAATATGACATGGAAGGTAAAGGTGAAAGAAAAGTGACCATGAGGTCAAACATGCAGATGTTTGAAGAAGGATAAAATTGTTTCATCTGTGGCTTCCTATGTCACTAGATGCCCCTGCTGGCACTAGTAAGTCTGCACAGATTTCATGAGTAAAGACAGTGTCCATCTGGGTGTTTCAATGGGGCCATAGATATATCAACTTTGTTCTACAAGTACAAGTAGGTAAGGTCCATTTTAAAAGTAGAGATAGTTCCTAACTGAAATGTAAGGGTACAGATTTACTTAGCTACACTGCAATAAGAAAAGACTCGTAATAATGACACAGGATCTCGCTTTAGTCTCTCAAACAAGTGTTGATTTTGAAAATTCCAAGGCCCATGGCATGACAAGAAAAAATGCTGTACTCCCATTGTTAGACACTGAATTCTCTTCTGCAGTGCAGTGCTCTGAAATGAAAACACTTTACTGCTCAAAAAGGGATCTTGGATGGTCAGCGGAGATGGCTCAGTAGGTAAGCACCTGTGCCCTCGGAGGACCTAAATCTGAGCATCCAAACACCCTGTAAAACACTGAGTGTTACAGTCAGCGCAGAGGAGGCAGAGAAAGGTAGATAGATCCCTGAAGCTCACCGGATAGAGAATGACCTAGGAATGACACCGTAAGCTGACCTCTAACATTCATAGGATGGTGTGTATACATGTACATCAGCTTCCATACACACATTCGCCCACACCCACACTAGCAAGCACATGCATCATACATACAGCACAATACACACAAATGAAACGAAGAAAAGAAGCATTGGACTTTGGTCTGCACTTTCACCTTCTCTAGATCAATAAATGGAGGAAGAACTGTTTACATTCATCTGACTGGAAGTCTTTTGAAAAAGTAGTGACAACGTGGGCAAAGACTGGCTACTCCATGAGCCCTCCACATCTGCTCTGCAGCAGAAGCCAGGTTTCCAGATTTAGCATAGATCCATACTTGAGTCATGGGACTGCTCCTTTTCTCAACTTCTATGTTCTTCTTGTTTGAGTTGTTCTTTTGATTTAGTCCCATTTGTCCTCATGGTAAATCTTTGCTCTCAGTGTGACGTTTTTCAGGTGTAGCATAAATATTAGCATCTGTCCCCAGGAGAGGAATTTGCTTGTAGGATGAATGAGGAACCATGTTCTTTTCCCCTCATCTTGGCATAGTTGGTATGTATTTCCAACTAATAATATATACCTTAAAGCACTATGTGATTTAAATAAGCTCAGAATGGTAGGTTCACTGATTAGTGAAATAAGATTTGATAATCTTCTCCTGAACTTTTATCAACTAAAGCTTAACACAAAATACTAAGCCTGATTAAAGTCTTTCTATTTAGTTTTTACAATTTTTATTAAAAATTAAAATAAGATAATCTTATTGTTTCTATAAATTACTTTACTTATTCTACAAAATATAAATTATTCTATACATCCATATTTTAAATGTAAAATATAAATTATTCTTTAAAATATAAAAATAGGAGGCAATGATTTAACTTTAATTCTCACGTAGAGACAAAGTTCAAAACAGGTAATTCAATGTGGACAAAACACAGAGCAATTTGTATTAACTATACAGAGACTTGAGACAGTGTTACCAAATGTCTGCTTTGAGATGAATCTTTGAAGAAAATACTCTCCATATAATAAATAATTAGCCTCTGATTATTATGCATGGTGAATATGGAAGGCAGGATTCCAAGACGCCACCAAGGTTCTAGCCCCAGTATACGAGCTCTTGTAATTCCCACCCAGTATGAGTATGAGTAGGCCTGCAAAGATGGTGGGATAGTCCCTTCCATTATTACTTTACATGACATAACTTAAGAAAGAAACGTATAATGGAGTAAAAAGAATTAAGTAAGTCGGGAGATGAGAAGGGCATGGTAGAGTACAGAATGTAAAGAGGATCAATGATGCTAAAGGTTTTTTTTTTAAAAAAAAAAAGTCATATGGAAACAAACTTCCTAAAATACGTACACAAAAAGTTTATATTGAGCTACTGTGTAATGGGGGGAAATGATGCTTCTCCTAGATACCATAGATTGTCAGGGAGGAAAAAAAGTCAAGGACCAAGTGTGGATTACCCCTTTTGTAGTTGTTTGTCAAAAGGGTCACACTGGGCCTCAAATTTTATAGGCTATTGCCACTTTTCTTTGCTACCCTGCAGAACTTAATAGTAAGCCGCATACTTGAACCTTATCAAGCCAGGACCAAACTGAAAGCTTCATGCCTACCTGCTCGTTTTCGCAGTGCTCAAAGGGGCTGGCATTACCACGAGACTGAGGGAAAGGCCAGACTGGCAAGGCACACACCCACTGCTGCAATGGAGCAGAAGTTATAAGAGTAACCAACTACTTCCAGATTGCATTTAAAGCTCAACCTATAAGATGAATCCAATGCCTGGCACTGTTAATGGGGCAAAGAACATGTGGTTTGGCATGTCATAATCCCCTAGGAAGAACCTGCTATTATTATTATGCTAAATGGATGCAGTATTAAACTGATTTCCAATGACATCATAATACCCTCCCAATCCTCATCAGAGAAGCTTCTTGTCAGTATATGATTAAAACAGAGACCCACAAGTTGTTAATATGCAAAGAATAAGAGATTGTGAAATATTCAGACCTAAATGGGACATCTATAACACACACACACACCTCCAAGAACCATGGATCGCTACAGAATAAGATGTGGACAAATTATTAGAGGCGGATCCCGAGGTACTGCACAGCGACAGTAAAACAGTGTTGTCTGGATAGCAGCAGGGCAATTGCACATGGAACTTCCAGTTGTGAGTACCTAAAGCACTATGTAACATCAAGTCAGACATAAATACAAGCATGGAAGGAGGAGGAAACAAAGTCCCACCCATAAATGAAGAGCTATTGCCAATGGACATTCTGAGAGAGAGAGAGAGAGAGAGAGAGAGAGAGAGAGAGAAACAGAGATCTTTCCTCCAGGATGAGAACCATGGGAGGCTGCCCCTGCTTCATTCAGTAAATGACTCTCCACCTATGCACATACCTGGAGGCAAGAGGTGGAGCCCTTGAGTTTAAAGGGCAAGAGAAGAAAAGCGAAAAAGAACCGTGAAACTAACAAGATCCACAAACCATCATAGAAATGGATAATTCAAATGTGCTTTCCTAGGCTACCTAATGCTCTGATCACACATTTACTTGACAAGACATTACAAATAGAAAGTTCATCATCACTAACTTTAGTAAATGTGTTTCAGGTTTTATTTTTTTAAAGAAATGTAGGTTTTTGCTGAGGGAAAAGAAACGTATAGCTCTGTCTTATTGATCTTTTCTTCATGGCTTTAGTGGACCCTCAAGGTCAACCTCAGGCAGAAATAGAAGCTTAAGATCCACATTGTAAGGCTGCTGTGCTATCCTGTTTCTACACAGGTCGGTCAGCAGTCAGACGATTATAAGATGTCATCCTCTAATCTGAGCTTCTAATACTTAAGAGATCACTGGAGAACCCACAAGTTTAAAGACTGTCTTCTGGAATGTTTAATGCGCTTTTTAAAGGTGAACTCAAAGATTTACCTGCAGAGCAGATAAAGATCAGGCCCAGGGTCCCGCAGCAGCCAGCACGACACTATTAACATCAAATGCAAGACATTCCTTATACTGCTTTAATTATCAATGCTAATAGAAGCCCAGGGCAATAAATTCAGGCTCTGGTTGGTGAAGGAACGCTAGTTTTCATGTTTCATTTCTAAGGACATTATATTCTTATTTAACTTTAAGTGTCCTTGCTTGTTCCTTCCGCAGTTCTTGGTGTCCTGCAAAGCTCTTTCTGAAGTAAGAAGCCAAAGATGGCTGAGTTTTAACTAATCTTAAATCTTCCACAACTACTGTCAACCCCCATGAAAAATATTGCAGCCCAGGCTCTGCCTTGGGCTGATGAGGCTTTTATGTGACGCTTTGCTCTGTTGAAGTGCTTATGCACATGATGCTGTGTTTATAAGGCATTGTCAGGAACATGTTTTGTTTGACTCAGGATAAACCTTGCTAAAGAAAGGGATTTCTTATCACTCTTCTTTCTGGACAAAATTGCACAATTCAGCTAACCTATGCCTCTCTAACAAAACCGTCTGATTTTTCTTTGTAACAACAAACTCAAGGGATAGGCAGGGTATTTATTATGCAGTCTTGAAATTCACAGAGAGGAGCTCAGATTTGAATTACAACCTTTGAACGAGGCTATTTAACCACCAGAAATGATTTCTGCACAAGTTTCAACTTTTGTTTCATCTCCAACCACATGAGCCATCTAGAGTGTACCTGCACATTTGGACTTTTATAAATCCCATAAAGAGCCAGTGTGATTCTAATAGCAATCGGCATCTAGAATGGGAAGTCCTTTCTAACTCTAGTCACCAGCCTCTTTGCCAGTGTTCAGTGGTCCACATTCTCTGTTCCTGCCAAGCCAGTGTCCAGACACCCTCACTAATTTTTCTCGTCTACCCCATGCCGCTCATGTCTGTGTCACCTCCTAACGGGTCCCTTGAAGTTTCGTTCATGTCTGAACATTTTCTTTTTTTCGAAAAGAATAATAGTGGGGGTTTTTTTGCCTTGTGTGTAAGTGTGTGTGTGTGTGTGTGTGTGTGTGTGTGTAAGTAAGACCATGTGTACAGTCCTTCACAGTGATAAAATATTACATGCACAGAAGAGCTGCAACCTAAACACAGAGTTTTAAAAATGGAGCAAACTTAAAAACTAAGCGTGTCCTATGGACTGACAGGTGCCGGTGCTATTCCCTCAGCCCCTTGCCTTTCACAGCGGGCACTGCTCTTCCTGTTGGAAACCTCCTTTCTCAGGAAAGCAGCAGCAGCTATCACAGGTGGACATTTATTTGTATGTATCATGAATAAGGGTACATTTCCACTCCCTCAAACTGTTCGTAACTGTAATGTACTGTTTCTAAGTCTCCTCCTCTTCCTCCCTCCACTTTCCCTCAATCTCTCTCTCTCTCTCTCTCTCTCTCTCTCTCTCTCTCTCTCTCTCTCTCTCTCCCTCTCCTTCTGTGTGTGTGTGCACGCGCGCGCGTGCGTGTGTCTGTCTGTCTGTCTGTCTCCTCCTCCCACTCTAATGGAACAGTCATATTAACTGTCCTGACTTAATTTCTCTTTTTGAGGAGTTACAGCAGTGAAACCTGGCCCCGGTCTTCATGCCTGGACATAAACTAAATGAGCGCCTGGAAACAATGATAAGCAGCCTCGCCCCCAAAACCAGCTCTGCCCCTCCCAGCCTTGTTCTCACAGGGCTCTGTGAGGAAACGCGATCTGTTTCACGCAGACAGATTCTGCTGCCCTTTCCATGGCGGCAGCAAGCGAAGGTCAAATTCGGAGGAGGACGAGCTGGCGCAGCTGCCTGTGGAGAAGGTAACATGTATCGTGTCGGCCAAGCAGAGATTGTTATGATGATGAGAATGGCTGATTTAGTGAGCCAGTTTCTCTCCAGTGCCTGGCTGGAACTCATGGGCGCCCCATGGAAGCAGTATGAAAATAATTCTCCTCCTTCTCAGTGAGGAGCAAGTTAATGCCCATAAAGGTTTATGACTGAAGCCAGAATCCCTAATCCCAGTCCAGTTTTCCATCTCCTGGACTGGCCTGCAATGAGTCAAGGGGCCATGATCCTAATTCTGAACTTTAAGATGCAAATATTTTATATCAACCCAAGATACTGCAGGTTCAGTCCTTCACCACTCTCCTGATTCAGTAGTTAGTGCTGGGCAGACAAAAGAAAAGACAGAGAAACAATAATGTCGACTGAAGCGTAGGGTCTCCGCCGCTTTCAGTTTCAAGTTTGAAGCCCAGCCGCAGAGCAACCTAAAACGATGTACCTTAGGTTAGAAGTGGCAGCGGCAGCTCACAGTTCCAGAGTCTGGAAAGGGCGAGATAGAGTGCATTGTTCGGCACAAAGAAGCCCTAATGGCCTCAGAGCCGTGTCCTCCTAATGAGAAACGATAGTCTGCGGCCAGATGCTCCGCATGATTATGAGCACTTTAGCGCCAGAAAGAGGCACAAAAAGGGGCCGTGAGCTCAGCACTTTGAAAACAAAGGCCTCTGTGGAAACTCACACCTATGAATATAAATGCGTCTGTATACATTCAGCTTCTGCTCCTAGTCCACCAATTAAAAGCAATAGAAGTAATGTTTCCATACCATTCCAAGAGGACAAAAAAAGCCATCAAGCATATCCAGGGACACCTAATTTTCTCCCGTGATCGTGTTTGTTGCATGGCTAAAAGAATAAAAATATTCCCATGAAAACACTGACACTCCTTAGCTTGCTTATATGCCAGAAAGAAAACAGGGGTCGTCATTTGGACTCACTGGTCAACAAAGCAGTCTAAATACTTCAGTTCCAAATAGTAGTTCCATGAGCACATTAGCCTCCCAGGAAACCAAGGAAGTGAACTAATGATACCCTACTCTAACAACAGTTGCTCTTTTCCTGGTGGTTTGGAGAAATGGCACTTTAATTGATACTTAGCGACGACTCTCAGATCAAAACAATCATGTGATTGTGATCAAGCACCATCATTCTGCAGTTTCACGGAATTTGTGTGGATTTCAAATTAATTCCAATCTCTTCCTAGCTGTGTGACCGTGCCTTGCAGCTCAACCTCCTTCTCCTTCAGCATCCCCATCCAGGATATGGTCCTGGCTAAAAAGTACACAGCAATGGGCTCTTGGGAAGAGTAAACGGGACACACACATGGAGCCATTGACACAGACTCCAGCGTCTATTATGCCCTTCAGATTTTTAACTATTTTTGCTAACATCTGTGATTTCAAAACATCTTGGAATTTCAGAATTATCATGCAGGAACTTCACAAATAACTTACCATTGGGAATTGTGAAAGGTATTTTTAAAATGTCTTTAATATCAAACAACAATCAAACCCACTGTCTAAGGTATTTTTCCATAGAGGTGCATTAATGCAAATTAGACAGAATGACTTTTCCTGGTTATAATTGGGCTGAAATGAGGTGGAAGGAACAGAAAGACAATTAACTTTAGCTTTTTTTTTTTAATCTCCAGCAGTTGGATGTAGGTTTTAGTGCCTCTTGGTTATAGACTGTCAATGCTGCCAGGAGAAATTATTCAGAGACCTTCAAGGAGCTTTGTTTATCTCATTTTTCAATTAACCTCTGTGTTTTAACTTCCTCCTGGTGCCTATGCCAATTCACACGAAAGAACAAATAAAAAATCCCTGTTCACTGTCATAATGCCTCTGCTTCACAAATCATGTTTTGCTTTTCCTGCTCCATGCCTAAAGAAAATGCATGGAGGAAGTAAATTTCATTTGCAAATGACCGGCAAAGTAGCAAATGATTTAATATAAATTAAGTTTTCATATTAGCTATTCTCTCTGTCTTTTCCTTGGTTCTTCATGTAAGGCAACAGCACCATTTAGCTCTGCTAACGCAGAGATCAAAGTGTGTTTGAAGGCTGGGATTTTTATTATCCCCTTAGTTCAAGATTTCAGACCTACAGCATACGTGCATGACAAGACACCAAGATTCATCTCTTTCTCTTGCACACTCAGCATCACTGGCTTAAAGCTAAGACTCTCCTGTTCCTTCACATGCGTGATAATACGGCTAGCATGTCGCACCCTTATTTTTTTTATCATCTCTTGTGTAAATAGTCTTATTGAAACATTTTCATACATGTATATGACCTACTTTGATCATACTTATCCCCAACCTAATTGTTTTTATTGTCATTGCCAATAGTAAATAGGTTTTCAGGTCACGAATTGTCACATCATTTAAAATAGCATAGAAAAGTTCATCCTTAAACTGATAAAATTCAATCCATACAATTGAGGTATTCTTTCCAAAACTGCCAACTGATGTAGACAACACGTGCCATTTCTATTGTGCTGCCTAAGAAATAGAAATACAGGGAATGGCTTTTGTTTGCTCCTTTTGAAACTCTTTAGAAGAACTCAGGAAGTTTGAACTAAGATGGTAATGTTGAGTATTAAATAGGATACAGCTATTGAATATCTACCATGGGTTGTTATAAGATAAGAGCTAACCTGGCTCTTTGACAACACTGAAGCAAAGACAAAATCAAAACTGTAGGTGTTAAAATGGCTTTTCATTGGCCTAGCAATGTCAAGCTTGTCTTAGCGTGCAACACTATAATAAAGTACCAGAGACACTTGTGATAACAGCGAATTCTTTCTCACAGTTTTAGTGTCTGGTTATACCTACAATTTGGTGCTGAAAGATCAGTTCCTAGTAAGAGCTTTCCTAATTCCCAGGAAATCTTTTTCTGTTTTGCTTCCTCTGTATAAATGTCATTAAAGTCACCAAGAGGTTCCCCCAGTCACACGATCTAATCAAGACCTAATTAAATGCCTCTAGGCCTCATTCCCTATAACTTACGTTTTGGCTTTAACATAGGAATTTGAAGTATATACAAACATTTAGTCTGTTTTTTTATAATTTATTTATTTATTAAAAATTTCCACCTCTTCCCCGCCTTCCTTTTCCCTCCCCCTCCCCACCTCCCCCTCCCTCTCTAGTCTTAAGAGCAGTCAGGGTTCCCTGCCCCGTGGGAAGTCCAAGGTCCTCCCCCCTCCATACAGATCTATAAAGGTGAGCATCCAAACAAACCAGGCTCCCACAAAGTCAGTCCATGCAGTAGAATAAACACCCAGTGCCATTGTCCTTTGCTTCTCCGTCAGCCTTCATTGCCAGCCACGTTCAGAGTGTCCATTTAGACTGTTTTTAAACAGAAGAAAGAACAAAGATTGCTGTCATTTTCCAGCTGCCCAGACTCCCAAAAGAATCACACAGAAACTATATTAATTACAACACTGCTAGGTCTATTAGCTTGTGCATATTTATAGCTCACTCTTATCTCTTAAATTAAACCATTTCTATTATGTTATATCTTATCATGAGGGTCATGACCTACCAGCAAGGTTCCAGCTGGCAGCTGGCATCTTTCCCCTCTGGCAGCTACAAGGCATTTCCATGGCTCTGCCTCCTTTCTCCCAGCATTCAGTTTAGTTTTCCCTGCCTACCTTTATTCTGCTCTGTACAGGCCCAAGACAATTTCTTCATTAATCAATGGTATCCACAGCATACAGAGGGCAATCCCACATCAGATAGTGTGGATTGAATTCTTTAGATGTTGAGTCTGTTCAACATGCATGGGACATGTGTTCTAATAACTTAATGCGTATAAGTGAAGATTTTAGTTGATGAGGGTGATCTGGTATGTGCTCTCAGAACATCCATTATGCTAAGAAGTTACTCTGTGAGGAAAGTCTTTTAAATGAATTTTTTTATTTTGTCTCCAAGTTAGTGGTTGAACTACAGACTTACTTCAAATTTACACTGAACAAACCTACTGGGTGCCCTGAGGCTCCCTGTGAACCAGCCCTAAGAACCTCCATGAGTGGATCGTGTTTCTCTCTACATTAGAAGCAAAGTCATAAATATCATCACAGTGTCTTTTCAAATCACTGAAAGAATATCTCAACATCTTGTTATCTCACTGCATGTCCCATTAACTAAGAGCTGACCTGACTCCACCAATCTTCCTTGAAAGCACGTTCAGTCAATGCCAGCTTCTGATTCTGCAGGTCTGGCGTGGATTGGACCCTGATATAAAACCAAACACCATTCTCCAGATCCTGTTATTCTTACTTATCTGTCAGATAGAAAAGAATTGTAATTTTTTTTAATTCTTTAAAAGATAAGAAAATCACTTACAAGTCCTAGACAAATGTATACTTGATTTCAAGAGGAAAAAGAAAAAGAAAATAAAAAAATTACAAGTGTAAGAAAAAATGTGGCAGGAGAGTTTAGGTAGTTTCTAAAATATAAATGTGGAGAATATAACATTACTTCGGGAAAGAATTCTCTGTGCTGAAAGATAGAAAGGCTCCGGATTCATCACAGTGAAAGGGTCTTGGATTGGAACGGAAGCTGCCTGGAGGAAACTGACACAGCATTCAATCCTTTTCACCTGACTGGTGGGAACAGACTCTTCCTGACCAGGCGCAGCCAAGTGTTCACTCAGATAGAGCCAGGCGGACCTAAAAGTGTCTGTGAAGTTTTCTATTTCTGTTTCTGTTTTGCTCAAGAACCATTGGTTGCAGGTCTCTGAACTTCCTGTCTTGTTCAGAACTAAAGATCCTACTGTCTGCATTGTTGACTTCAGAGATGTGGCACACGGCCTGGTGAGAGGGACAAAGGCAGACAGACTCAGCATCACTGGATCTGACATTTAACACTGCACACAGAAAAAGCTATCACTTCCTTCACTTAAGAAAAAATTATAGGAAAGAACAGACAAAACTGTGTTATGTTCCAGAAACAAAAATACTAACATAATACTAGCAGAATCAATGTAATGATTTGCATTGTACTGAAGTATTGAACATTGGCCATTCAGAGGGAAATGCATTATGCTTCCAAATATTCATATGAGGGCGTTTGATGTGTGTGTATGTGTGTGTATGTGTGCACTCATGTGTCTATGTGTGTGAATGTGTGTGTGCACATATGCTAACCACAGTTTTACACATATATGTACCTATTTATCCAAGAGCTCAATAAGCTAAAAAAAAATAGTGTACTCTAGAATTATCCTTTAACAGAACATCACTTAAGAAACAGATAAAACTTTTCACAAATATCCCATAAACAGATTAGTTTTCGTCTCTAAGGAAACATTCGAGTGTCTATATTTTTCATTTTGTTTTACTTGCAAGTTCATTTGAGTACTAATATTCCTACTGTTAAGTATATGGGCTAATAAACAATTTATTTAAAATGCGTGTTGCATATATCTTGTGTGATAGTTCTTTAGGAGGTTCAAGTGTTGAAGATTGCAGTGATAGTGTTATTAATCATAATGGTGCTGACATCATCTACGGATGAGTTCATTAATTATTTTTATTGAAAGGGATATTAGAAGATAGGCCTTCTTGGTCGAAGTTGGCATTGAAGCATTCATCCTATCTGTCTATCTATCTATCTATCTATCTATCTATCTATCTATCTATCTATCTACATCTTTCCCCGCCCCCATTCCTCCTGGATGCCATGAAATCACAGCCTTACTACTCTATATCCTCCAGTCATTTCTGCTGAGTCACAGGCCCAGAAACAATAAAGGCAGCCAACTATAGACTGAAACCATGAGCCTAGATAAACCTTTTCTCTTCTAAGTTAATTTTTTTCTTTTTTGGCTACTTTCTCATTGTGATTTAAAAAGCAATATACCATATGCTGCAAGTGTTCTCGTTAACATGAGGTCCAGCTTTCAATCGACTGGTAGGATACGGAGGAAGATGAAAAACAGACACAAGAGTCAGAGGTGATATCAAGAATTTCGAGCAGTTTGAAAAGGTGTAACATTATTATAATTTGAATAGAATTGTAAGTTTGGCCCCAAACCTTCTGCTTAACCCACGTTGCCAGTAACTGATCAGACCCCAAACTGCTATAACATCAGAACTGAAAAATGAAATGGAAACAAGAGGCTGAATTCACCAAGTTTCCCTGTAGAAATGAGAAGAATAAGTCTTTTTAAAAAGTGTCCCAGTGGACTGCAGATATGTCTCAGTAATTAAGAGTACTGGTGGCTCTTTCAGAGGATAGGTTATGTTCCCAATATCGACATGATGGTTAACAACTGTTTGTAACTTCTGTTCCAGATGATATAAGGCCATCTTCTGACCCCTGCAGAGACATATGTGTGGTAAACAGACATATTTACAAGCAATTCCCTCATACACACAAAATACAAATAATTAGATCTCAGAAACTATCTAAAGACGTATATTAAAAATAAAACTTCCATAAGAATTTAAGCCAGTATATCTATGGTAGTATTTTAATTATACAAGTGAATTTTTCATTCAAAAACAGAAATGGAAAATAATTATCCTTCTACTCTGTTACCTAAGAATAGATACTAGAGTTAAATGAGGGAAATAGTTTATGGCATTTGTTAGGAGGAATGTCTTTCTCTATAATACCATTCCGTACCTCAAGGAATTGGCATCTATAAAGTGTATGTGTGTTTCATCTGGTTATACTAAACTTCACTATTTAAAAGAAAATAAACAAATCAATAAGAAAAACCCCATGAGTCACTACTTAGGCAAGTATTGCAAATACAAATTCTAACACTATACTTTAAGCCTGTATTCTAGGAGAAGTTCACCTGCAGTTTGGCAGACCCCTAAGAAGAAACAGAAACTGCGAGAGAACAGGACAGCCAAAAAGGAACATGAAAAGATGTATATATCCATGCAAGCAAAGGTGATATGAGGAAAACCTCCATATGCCATCTATCAGTGATGCTCTCAGGGATGAAACATGAAGTTATTTTATGCATCATTGAGAAACATTTTTAAGCACTGCCAATCATAGTTGTAAAACAGCATGGATTTAATATGTAGTTCTATTTCAGAAACAGACAAGGGACAGTTGTCTGATGATCGTAATGATGTAAAGGGATTTGCGTGTCAAAAAGCAGAAATGTCAAACCATAAATCACAATGGTTTTGACAAGAGTTTGGGTGTATGTATTTCTGTTTGGAGATAAAGGAGAGAGGACAAGCCCAGAGAGCATATAGATGCAATTAAAATACAGAGTGTGTGACATGGATGTTCTTACATATAAGGGGACATGAGAGTGGAGGATGGAGAACAGGCATGGGTCGATGGTATAGTCACATCTTTCTGGCACTCTGGGTTAATGATCTTTCTGAAGCAATCCTAGCTAGAATGTTTGGCTGAATTTTAATTATCAACACAGTCCTCCAGGCCTCTGAAGTTACAGAGTTCAAAACAAGCTTCAGAAGAGGAAACCATGCTAAGGTCTTGATTTGTGCCTGGATAGTTTTCCGTGGTCTTTACTGGGATTCTAAAGAAAATGTACAGTGGGATGTATAAAATTTGTATATTCCTAAGTTCTAAGATTTGTTTATGGGCTAATGTAAGTCAACATTATGGGAAAAAATGTTAACAATAGGATTTTTATTCTTTAAATATTCATTAAAAGTTTTCACTGACCTTAGAATAGAACTAAACGCTGCATAACTGTCCTCAGAGAATGAATCATTTCTTTATTACTAGTCAGGAATTATTTCCCCAAATGTCAAAACTTGCCCTGTAGTAACTCACTTCTGTCTTCCATAGACGCCTGGTTGTATGCCCAAGCCCTCTTTTCGACCTCAGTAGAATGAGTTGGCTCAATGTAAGCTGTCCTTGAGGACCACCTGGGAGTCTGACTGTGCCCAGTGCACAGCCTGTCAGGAACAGACTCCTGCCAGCACAGAGCAGGGAACACCTGTGCCTCACAGTCTGCACTGGCCACTCTTCGTGCTCGAGTGTCTTTGGAAGCACAAGGCAAATTTTTCCCTGGTGGCATTTAGATGCTGATATTTCTCAGCTCATCGCTGCACTCTCGGGACTTAATAAGGATTTGGGAAGCGGATGAAGGAAATCGGACGTTAGTAAAGCTTTCTTCAATTCCCATAGTGTCAATTATAAAAGCAGGACTTTATTCTCTAACTACTCTACCACACACAATACTAATGTTGTTATAAAGTTTCAGATGTGTGTGGACGCGGGCACACACACACAACACCCGCACACACACACAGAGGCATAAAGGTACCCACACATCTCTCATATATGCAGTCTGTTTGTTTGGAAATATATTTGGTGAAACTGAGTTAGTTGAAAGTCTAAAGTAACTAGTTACAAAATATTCACTCTGTTTGGGGCCCTACACTAGATGTTAGAGAACTAGACAAGACCTTCTTCTTTAAGAGGCTCTTAAATAAAAACCAAAACTTAGGTTAGTATATTTACCAGACAAATGTCCAAATCTAGGAAATTGTTTTCTTTTTTAAATTATCTTTTCTATACTTTTATTTGACTTATATTTTTAACAACACTGTTTTTGTTCATTCTGAGAATTTCATACATTTATTCAATGCAATAAGATCATATTTCCCATTTCTCCCCTCCAAGTTCTCTGATTTCCTTCAACATGTCTCCCTCCCAATTTTATGGATTTTTTTGTTTTTGTTTTTGTTTTGTTTTTTCACCAGAACGTACTTTGCAGGCTGCCTGGGGAACCTTACTCAGTACTAGATCAAGAAGGCTGCAATACTGACTTTACAAACAAGATGTGCTCACTGTTGCCAAAGTAACACAGCTATTATGGAGTAACAAACCACTTTCTGACTGGATTTGAGTCCTGCACCCCAAGAGTGAATTTCATGCCTGACAGTTAATCCTAGGTGAAAGCCCATGACAGTTAAGGACATGGGCCCTAAAGGAAACCTGCTATTGCTATTGCCAGGCTGTCAAAGCATTTTTTATTAAGAAATTTTTAATACATTTTTTCTCATTTTACATAGCTATCCCAATTCCGACTCCTTCCCCTCCTCCTGCCCCATCTTTCCCCCACCCGCTCCTCAGAAAGGGTAAGGCTTCCTATGGGGAGTAAACAAAGTCTGATATTTCACTTCCAGGTAAGACCAAGGCCATCCCCCCATATCTAGGCTGAACAAGGTATCCCTCCAAAGAGAATGGACTCCAAGACACCAGTTCAAACACTAGGAATAGATCCTCGTCCCATTGACAGTGACCCCACAGACTGCCCAAGCCTCACCACGTCCCCCACATTCAGTGGTCAAGTACTTGCCAAGCATATGTGAGGCCCTGGGGTTCGATTCCCAGAAATGGTAGGAAGTAACTGGTAGGTAGGAAGGAAGGGAGGGTAAAAGAGAGGGAGGGAAAGAAAGAGGAAGGGAAGAAGAGAGGGAGGGAGGGAGGGAAGGTGGAAGGAAACAACGCATTATTAGAATCAAGAAACCAAAGGCCTCAATTCTAACATGTTTACCACCAACTGACAACTGAATAAATCACTTAAATCTTTGTCAGGATATTAATTGAAGATGACTGATGATAGGACCACTGATTAGATTTCTTGAGCATGAGAATAATAGAAAACAGTTATTAGGCATTTGTGCATTATTAATCTGCTCAAGCTCTTAGCACAGACCTTTTAGAGAGCTTAAGAAGTAAGTACTGAAGCCCAGGCCAGTAACCTCAGTGGAAGCAAGCCTAAGACGGAACACCCACAGGAGCAGGTCCAAGTCAGCAACCTCCGCATGACCAGGCTTGAGTGACCAACCTCTGCTGAGTAGGCCTGAGTCAGTGACATCCACAGGAACATGCCTGAGCCAACCAACTTCACAGGACCGGGCCTGAGTGAATGGCCTCCTCTGAGCAGGCCAGAGCCAGCAACCTTCTCCAGATCAGGCCAGAGCCAGCAACCTTCTTCAGATCAGGCATGAGCCAGCAACCTCCACAGGAGCAGGTCTAAGCCAATTACCACCTCAAGACCAAGCCTGAGTCAGTATACTCCATGGGTGTAGACCCAAGCAGGTAATCTCTGTGGGAGCAGACCTGAATGACTTCCAGGATGGCATGAGCAATGTCCAGGAGCACCAAATGGCATTTGGGAACACCAAATACTCTCTGGGGTGACTGAGAACATGGCCCCAACTCTACCACAAGGAGCAACCATCTCAGCCTTGGATTCACTGGCTCCTGGAAAAGTGATAACCAGAGATATGACATCAAATACATCAATCAGAGAAAAAGATGGGTAGACAATGTCAACACCACAAAGAACAACATGACAACAACCAAAAATAGTGGTCTAAAACAGCAAGATTTGAACACCCCAAATCAAATGAAACAGAAGAAAATGACCTAAAAATAATTTTTAGGAGAATGTTTGGTGCCCTTAAAGAGGAAGTGAAAAAAAATCTCACAAAGAAATGGCGGTAAAGACAAACAAAAAAATTGAAAGAAATCCCTTAAATAAACCCAAGAAAAAGCAATCAAACAAGTGAAAGAAATGATTCAAGATTTGAAAACCAAAATAGAGACAATAATGAAAACACAAACCAAGGTAATTCTGGAAACAGAAAATATGGGGAAATGATCAGAAACCATAAATGCAACCTTAAACAGCAGAATAAAAGAGATGGAAGACATAATCTCAAGCATGGAAGATACAATAGAGGAAATAAACTCAAAGAAAACATTAAATCTAACAAGACGTTACATAGAATATCCAGGAAATATGGCTCATCATGAAAAGACAAAACTTAAAAATAATAGGGATATAGAAAGGAGAAAATGCCCAACTCAAAGCACAGGAAATATATTCAACGAAATCATAGAAGAAAATCTTCCTAACCTAAAGAAAGATATGCATATGAAGATACAAGAAGCTTACAGAAAAACCAAATAAACTGGATCAAAGAAAAAAGTTCCCCTCACCACATAATAATAAAAACAATAAACATACAGAATAAAAAAAAGAATATTGAGGGTTGCAAAGGAAAAAGTCCAAGTAACATATAAAGGCAGACCTATCAGAATTATGCCTGACTTCTCAATGGAAACAATAAGAATACAAAAGTCCAGGTCAAACTTTATGCAGACATTAAGAGACGATGGATGCCAGCCCAGACTACTTACTATACCCAGCGAAACTTTCAGTCACCATAGATGGACAAAACAAGATATTTCATGACAGAACCAAATTCAACCAATACCTAGCCAGAAACCCAGCCCTACACAAAGTACTAGAAGGAAAATTCCAACCCAAAGAAGTTAGCCACAAAAGCACACATAATAGATGATCTCGCAACAGCAAATCCCAAAGAAGAGAAAAAATATACAAAATAACATCACCAACAACAAAACCTAAAATAACAGGAACTAGCAATCACTGGCCCTTAATATTTCTTAATGTAAATTGATGGAGTAAATTGGTAGCTTGGGGATCGTGGGACAGAGTGGAAGGTGATGGAGAAGGAAGGGAGGGGAGTGGAGAAAATTATACATAACTCAATAAAAACAATAAAAAATAAAAGATATATAAATAGATTTAGGGCTCAAAAAATAAGTAAGTACCGGCCTTGCTTTAATTTAATGAAGCACCCAAAAGTAAAATTTCACACCTCAGCATGGCAAGGGCACCCCAAAAGTTAAAAAGAAGAAACAATTAGTTGTATAGAATCACAACCAGTGGCTCAGCTTACTTTGAGAAATACTGAGCTGAAATCAGCCTCACTGGCTTCCCCATCATCAATAAAGATGATCTAGAATGGTTGACAGCTTAATTTCCCCCATTGAAAAGTGTTTCTCAAGGCACAGTCCCTCTTTATTAATTGTAACCTGAAAACAAATGCAAACCTAGATTGCTCATTTGTTCCCAGTTTCCCAGACCCAAATAATCACACAGAAGCTATATTAATTGCAGTACTGCTTGGCCTATTAGCTCAGGATTCTTATTAACTAACTCTTACATCTTAAATTAATCCATTTCTATTAATCAATGTATCACCACGAAGCTGTGGCCTACTGGTAAGGTCCTGGCATCTGTCTCCTTTGGCAGCAACATGGCGTCTCTTTGACTATGACTACTCTATATGTCTCTTCTAGCCTGGCTATATTCTGCCCTGCTATAGACTGAAGCAGCATCTTTATTAAGTAATAGTAACAAAACATATTCACAGCATACAGCATACACAACCTACATCAAGCACATGCTTCACCAGGCACTTGAAAGGTGGCATGTTGTTCCCATTGACACTTTGAGAAACAGTGGGTGATGAGCCCCAGCTTAAGTAAGAAATATGGGTGCTATACTACAGAAAATATTTTTCCATACCCTCATCCTCTGTTTTAATGCCGGTGAGTAGGAATGATTAAAATACATGAGGGTTATTTATTTGGGGATCATTATAGTAAAAGATGGTACCTTTTATCTGCAAAAATGATAGGAATTCCCTATATAAATTCCTCTACCTGAATTTTCTGTTTTCCCTTTGAACTTTCTAAGCTATTACCGAATACCGCAGAGGCCTGTGTGTAGCTGTATTCAGATTCTACTTTTGTTGTAGCTAGAGAGACCATTTGCCTCCAGTCTCTGAAGCACTTTTAGAGCACACTCAGAAAATAAAATGAAATAGAGCAAAAGGCATAAAAGCCATTGCTTAGGAACGTGCCTTGTGTCTGCCTGCAGTGCTGAACATAATGGCCTTGCAGACTCTGAATCCGGCATTTGTTTCTCTTCTGGGAACTCTCAAGACTACACATTTGACTTCCTGAACGCTTCTGCAGACCTCTCTTGCCCTTGTAGCCTAATAATTTACCAGATTCTTTGTAAGGCAGAGGTTCCAAACGCTGTTGCACTTCCACGCAAACTCTTTTTTTATCGTCCTGGGTGAACTGTAATAGGAAAGACAGAAGGCTGGGAGAGCTGTTCAATGACAGCTGGTTCTGTCCAGAAACATAACCTAAAGAAGAATTTGGGGTTTTGTTTGAAAACTTTAGGTGAATTCAAAAAGCCACATAAAAGTATCTCTGTCAATTCCCTGTCATGTTTTAATATCCTGTCTATACTGGTTTATTCACTATTTAAGAATCAGAGACTTGATATCTTCCTATAAGAGTCCAATGAAAGCGTATAAAAATAGAAAATGAAATTATTCATAGTCTCCATGCATTAATTTAGGCCAATGGGAATGTGTTGTATCCCATGTTATACAAAACCAACTTACAAACTAGGAACTTAATACCTTTAGTAATATATTTTAGCATTAAAACCTGCAATCATGAACTCCAGATAATTGTGTATAATTAATTTTAAGAAAGAATTCATACACATGTGATTAAAAAATATGTAACTGGGCTGAGGTGCAACTCAGTGGTAGAGCACCTGCCTTGCATGTGAAAGTTCCTGATTTCCCTCAACAACACAGTAAAAAAAAATCTATGTATTAATCATTACTCCTTGATAGTTCTTCTCTTAAAAGTATTATGATTAATGATTAAGGCAGCTTAAAACTAATCCCTTTTCACTGATCTTGGCAGAGGATTTTTAACAAGTAATTCTATTTAAATTACTACAAAGAATTAATCCTTTTCATTGCTTAAGGCGAAAGAGAAAAAGGAAAAACAAAGACTACAGTGGGGTTGAGATAGTTACACTGAATTCTTTCTTTCTTAATTGAAAAAAATGAATGGGCTACTTTGTATTAGAAGTAAATCCTTTCTCTGCAATTATGTGGCTTCCTTCTCAGGAATAAAAGTTACACATTCCAAGGTGAGTTTGAAATACTAGTGTGTGCCTCAGTGAAATGTATTATCATCTCAAAACCACATAAATAAGATGCTTATATTAAGCAAAATTCATTGTTTTTCTTTTTCTGATTCAGGCGAAAGTCTTCAGTTCTTTCTGATTTTACAAAGCTTGACAAAATTTAGCTTGTACCATGCAACCAACAAACTATCAAAGTTTTGCATTAGTTTTTGTTTTCTTTTGTGTAAGACAAGATCTCACTAAGCAGCTTTGAATGGCCAGAGGTTGGCCTCAAACTGGCATTTTTTAAAAACTCAAAGCTTCTTCGAAAACAACTTTGAAAAAAATCAGTGAAACAGAGTCAGAAGAATCAGGTGCTTGGGGGTCATCCTCAGTTATATACAAAATTCCATGCCCACCTGGGCTACATGGCTCAAAGCCAAAATCTAGTTTGCCGTAGTACAAGATGGTAATTATCCCCATATCCTCAAATGGCACAGCATGAAAAATAATAGACAAAACTCAGCATACATGCACATACAGCATCTTTAAAGATGTTTCGTTGTATGTCTGCTTGAGCACCATTGGCCAGAACTACGAGAAAGGTACCCAAAAGCAAAGTGAACAGTAAAGTGGTGCTTGTACTGGCTTACAGCGCATTAAAACACCACAGAAGAAAGAAAGAGCAAAGGGCAACCAGCAGGCCTAAAACCCTGACATTTTGGCCAGCTCTGAACTCTTTATTCCTGTCTGTCACATTCTTCTTTTCCCCAAGGGCCCATTGCCAAGTCTGTTACAGTATCAGAATCCAGCTCAGTGTCTAGGATGTGTGGGTGATAAAAAGTGCCAAGTCTGGATATAATAAGTCATGATCTGACATGCTATAAAATAAAATGTAAATCATTTGACCCATCACAGGATTCAGGATGGAAGTCGGAATGGAGTTTCTCCACTGGGAAATGAAGAAATTGTAAGAGCATGGTCATCACCAGTCTTTACAATCCACGTGACCATCAGCTAGTCATAATAAGGTTGCCATGATGCACAGTATGTTCCAGAATAGGTACTCTAGTAAATCTTCCTTTGTTTGGGGTGATCAACCATTTGGTCCATTATTAAACTCTGGTTCCACTGTTTGGAAATGCCTCCCTGAGATATCATGCCCATGTTGATCTGTAAGATGGGCACTGGCATTTGGTCTTTGAGGTGTCCTTTAAAGCAGTCCTAGCTTGCTGCCTGCTAATAGATATTAGTGCACCTCAGGCTGCATTAAGACTGAGCAGTCAGTATAGTCTTGGTTGGCCTTCAGATAGGTAACATCAGTGTTTACTAGAATTGTTCAGTTACAGTAAATTCCAAATGAAAATAACTGAAGCCAAAAGTCTTAGATAGGCATAGGTTTCCAGCATAAAGAATGTAATTTATAATCACTTAGCATTGCCCATTCCATTGTTTTTCCATTATCAACTGAAGGTTAGTGTCCAAGAAAAATAAATGCAAAACAGAACCTTCACTTCCAAATGAGTGATTTCTTTTTATTCTTAGGCCAAAATATGAATAGCCATAATGAGAGCACAGATTCAGGATATTCCTAAAAAAAATCATTTGACATGGAAAAAGTTCCGTAAAGTTTATACAATTGAAGAATAAAAAGTTTCTCAAATGTATTAGTGGAAACCAATGGCCAGAAGGTTAGAGCAAAGTAAAGAAACCTCTGTGGTGGGTTTAAGTCACTGTCTGATGGCATACTCAGCTTTTGAATTGGAAGAAGGTCATAGTGTGTTAATACCTGCTGAAAGGTCTCATTACAAGGATATTAAGTCAGATACAGAGGTAGGCAATGGATGACTATTAAAGGAACTAAAGATAGCTTGAAGCAAATTGGTTCTGAATCTATAACAACCCAGGTCCTCACAATCACATGGTTCTAATTAGTCAACATCTTTGAGACTTTTTAAAAATAGAAACTTCACCAGGACAATATGAAAAGCTGTGTGCTTTAGTATGCTTGGGCTGCCATGAGAAAATACCACAGGCATTGTAAATCAATAGAAACTTAGTCCTCTGGAGACTAGAAGTCCACGATCGAAGTTCCAAAATGGTTAGACTACCTTTGGGCTATATCCTCATGGTGTCTGTGCAAACAGATTGAGAAATAATGGAGAGAGAGGAGGAAAGAGAGGGAGAGAGAGAGAGAGCGCGCATGCTATATTATTGTCTGGGACTTGTTTTATAATATAATCATGTTGGATTAAGGCTGTAGTCTAATGACCTTATTTAATCTTGATTACCCCTTTAAATGTCTTTAAACCTAATATAGTCTTCTTGGAGGTTGGGGCTTTAATATAAAAAAAAGTGGTCTATCGAGGGGGTGGAAATTTAGTACAATCTGGTAAAACTGAGTAAAGAGCAGAACCTTTCACCTTATCTTTGCCACTAGCTCTGCTCTCATAACTGGCTTAGAAATGGTTCCCCTCTGCTGAAGTTGCTGTCTTGTTTGGGGTTATAGAAACAGCTGGCCATTTTAACCCTGGAGGCTTGAAATTTCCAAACTCACTTTGTATTCTCGTTAGAGGCAGAGATGGAGGAGCTTAGCTTAGCAATATTCCCTTTATCTCTGTTTGCAGGCTAACCAATTCTTCTCTAAGTGAATATCTTACTTCTATGGCCTTGTTGAAAGCAACAACAACAACAAAAGCCCAACATTCTAAATTAACTTTACCATTATTACTGAAGCTTATCCTCCACAGGCAGATGAACTGCTTTCCAAGAGAGTTTTGGGGATGCTCTTCCCAGATATTTGCAGAGATATAATAGGGGTCACCAGCTTGCCAGTCTGCCATGGGGTCTTATTATTAGAATCCAATGCCAATTGCTGATTGCAGCATTCCACCTCTAAAAAAAATGAATTAATGCTGGCTTTAACAACAAGTGACTAAAACATCATTAACAGTGGATTAATCCCAGTGGTGATTTCTTTCTCCTTTAAACTCTCATATATGTTTCAGAATGGGTGGGTTTATCACAGGACCTGGCACACAAAACTTTATTTTGTTAATTGCTATTATTTGTTGACACCTGAAATCTATTCCTTCCTTCTTATCATCTGTATGATATATATCGTCAACTATCGTCCCCTGAATCTTCACAGCCAAATTCTAGATGGAACATGCTCCAGTGGGATGTTTTCATGAGATATTTGGAAAGCAGAAGA
The DNA here is from genome assembly GCF_982192425.1 of Myodes glareolus. NCBI lineage: Eukaryota > Metazoa > Chordata > Mammalia > Rodentia > Cricetidae > Myodes > Myodes glareolus. The sequence goes on from NC_142050.1 coordinate 10,187,419, forward strand.
GAATCCATGATCATAATATAAAAAGCAGACACATTAGTGACACTGAAGCAATTTCTAGCAGATGTGAGCCTTACAGTGTTTCCACACGCAATCTGTAACGGTACCAAGTGTCCTGAGACATCAAGGAGAAAAGCTAAATCATATATACACCTCTTCGTCTTAGGGGTAACGCCTGACCTAAGACTGATCGTGCCATGGCAGTGCTCAGATTCCTTCTATGACAGCCATTAGGATTCTTTTTTGACTATATTTGAACACTTATTTGACTATATTTAGTCTTTTTTTTTTAACCAAATCCCTAATGAAGTTCTGGTTTCCCACACTGGCCCATGGAGCATGTATTAACCACATTGCCACCAGGAATTTGGAACTGAAGGCCACGCACCAATCCTCCATCTATCTTCACATCTGTGGAAAGGAAAAACAAACAGTTTCCTCTCAGGTAGACTGCAGGGAAAATGGATAATAGCAAATATGGCTTCCTCTGATGCCCCAAGAAGTAATGTGGCTCATGAAGCCGCAGAAGGGGCCAATGGCTAGAAAAGCAAGCACGTGACCCACTAAAACTAGTTAGAAAAATGAAGGGGGGATTTAGATATCAAGGAACAATTAGCAATCTAAACTACAGATCACACCAACACACCACCCACTTGTAGCAATAGAGCAATGACACTGTTTAATTAGAGAAAAGAGAGAATTGACAGGAAATGTTGAGGTCAAACCACACAGAGTTAAGTATTGCCATTTCAATAGTAACCAGTCACAAGCCGGAAACAGGAAAAGGTCACTCTATCATAAATGTACTTCTATCCATAAAGCTGACTTAAATTATTGAATTTCTTTCCTCCCATTCAGGCCCATTGAGATCTACTACAGTCTTAATCATATACACGCAGTGGCATTTAGTAAAGTAAAACATTTCATTTTTCTGCTTTGTGTTAGATTGGTCACATATAAGCCCCATAGCACTAATTCACCGAGGTTTTTGAGGCAGAAACTTCAGTTTCATATATTAAAAATGTTTTATTTTCTTAATAGACTTTTATTGTAACCCTAAATCACAACCCTTTATCATTTTTTTAATGTACTGTCTCTTTTGAAATGGTTCTGTTCAAAAGTCAACCCCCAATTAGGAAACAGCTTCTTTGCTTCAAGGAAGGTGGTGGCATTTTCAGAGCTCTAAGCCTGGATGCGCTAGAGTCTGGACGAAGAAGAGCACTTGAATCCTATAATTACACTGTGTGTTGGATCATGCACTATGACAGCTGAGCAAGCAAGACCAAGTAATGAGAGAATGAGCCAAACAGACAAATTTTCACATAATTCACTGGTCAAAATCTAATCATTGATGAATCTTTAGGAGAGCTAGAGCTTTAATTTGAGCTCAAAGTAATTTTTCTAATCAGGGTGTTGAGCATGTTTTGATATACCTACTTCAGTGTTATATCCAATCCTTTCTCTTTCAATTTACCCAGAAAATGTCTCATAAATTCTACCATGTTTCTCAGCACATAACAGAAGCTATTGTAAACTGCCTTATTCAGATTTGATGTGGGAGTTCCCTCTGTGTGCCACTAATAAATAAAGAAACTGCCTTGGCCTGTTGATAAGGCAGAAGTTAGGTAGGTGGGAGAACTGGACTGAATGCTGGGAGAAAAAATGGGCAGAGTCAGGGGGAGACGCGATGGAGCCACCAGAATCAGACATGCCGAATCTTTGCTGGTAAGCCACTGCCATGTGGCAATACACAAAATAATAGAAATGGGTTAAATTAAGATATAAGAGTTAGCCAATAAGAAACTAAAGCTAATGGGCCAAATGGTGATTTAATTAATAAAACTTCTGTGTGATCATTGGAACACTGTACGTAACTCCCTAGGTCCAAATGAGAAGCAGAAGGAGGGAGAACGTGAGCAAGGAAGGCAAGACCAGAGAGAACCTTCATCCGACGATGGATGGAGATTGAGACAGAGACCCACATTGGAGCACTGGACTGAGCCCCCAAGGTCCAAATGAGGAGCAGAAGGAGGGAGAACATGAAAAAGGAAGTCAGGACCGCGAGGGGTGCGTTCACCCACTGATACAAGTGGACTGATCTAATGAGAGCTCACCAAGGCCAGCTGAACTGGGACTGAACAAGCATGTGATCAAACCGGAGTCTCTGAATGTGGCTGACATGGGGGCTGACTGAGAAGTCATTGACAATGGCACTGGGTCTTGTTTCGTCTGCATAGACTGGCTTTTTGGGATTCTAGTCTGTTTGGATGCTCACCTTCCTGGACCTGGAGGGAGGGGGAAGGAACTTGAACTTCCCACAGGGCAGGAAACCCTGATGGCTCTTAGGACTGGAGAGGGAGGAGGAGAGGGAGTGGGGGGAATGGGAGGGTCTTGGGAGGAGGGGAGGAAGTGGAAATTTTTATAAATAAATAAATTTAAAAAAAAACAACTTCTGTGTGATTATTTCGATTCTGGAAGTGGTTCCTTGCAACAACTGATTATTTCAGGGCTAAACTAGCCAGGCAGCAGGACAAATAAGCAGCCACTCCCTCGAACAGATTGGCACCCATGTAGCCAACTAAATTCACGTAAAACCTGAGAGGGCTTGTTGTGTGGTTATTTCACTAGCCAGGTGGCCAGAAACCAAACAAGCGGCCTCCTTACAACACAGATTCTTGTTTAAGAAGTAAGCTGCCTATTGGGACTTCTATCTATATGTCTTTGAACTCCATTAGCTATCTGAGGAGGGAACTCATAGACTCTACCTTGGCACTGTCAAGAGATTGTCTTTGTTCCTTTGCATAAAATTCTTTAAAATAACTTCTGGAAAATAGTAAGTAATATTCACTAAATCCAAATAACTTACTGAAGAGGAAGAACTGTGGGAGCGTTGGAATGCTGCTTATCATAAGAATTCCAGGACCAATAAGAACTCTGTCTTAGGGACTTCCTCTTCTGAGGTTTGGTTTCTCTCTTCCCAATAACCATTCCAGGCTTCCTCTCCATTTGATAGGCTGTATATTAGTCAATGAAATAACTATTTGTATTTCTCTAATATTGATCTCTCCAGCAAATGTACAAGGTAATATCTACAAAAAATATGTATGATTAGCATGACCCAAAATAACGTAGAGGGCTACATTAACTCATTGGATATTTTCTTTAATTGTTGATTCACCTATGCTTGAATCTTGTCAATTTTTAATGCAAATCTACTAAAGCTAAGGACCGTTCAAGGCCCAGCAAACATGGTCCTATGTAGTTCTCTGACTTCTTCTCTTGCTAGGCTTCACTTGCCTTTCCCACAATAGCACAACCCACCCACCCCACTCCACTGAGTGGTAGTCACTCCTTCTAGCAACCTTCTGTTTTTCTCACTCCCACATCGGGATACTTGCATTTACTTTTTTTCTCAGGTAGACAGTACCTGATATGATCTACTCTTCACCTCTGTATAAAATTTTGCATCATCTTATCTAACACATCTTCAGTACTCCACACCTCCTTAAAATCCCTAATTTTCTCCTACAAAAATAATCACCATCAGACATATCATATATTACTGTTTGTATAGTTAATTGTTGACTCCTAGAACAACCATCCTCACCCCAAGACTCCTTAAGGTTAAGAATTTTGGCCTCTAGAATAGTCCCAGCAACTAACACAGTACAATGTATATTTTCAGTGCCCTATTATATCTCTAGTGTCTAAAAGTTAATATGTACCTTTATATTCATAAATATTTAAAAGATACACAGAATATCTCTTCATTTAAAACATCTATTAATTATTCCATTATGTAAAGTCACTACTTTTTCCAGTTTCATTCAGAGTCTCCAGTATTTAATAACTGATCTAATAAAGTGTTTGAATGTGACCATTCTCTACATTGACCTAGTTGCTGTGCACATTGTCCTTACAGACTCCAGCGGCCCTCTGAAATCACCTATGACCTTCATTCACTGAAATTCTTATTCAATAAGCCCTTCAAACCATTCTAATGCAGGATGACCAAACACTGTACTTAGTAAAGGTCACATTGTATGATTAGGAATGATAAAAGAAATACATTTGCGGGAAAAGGGTATTGGTTTTTATCTTTCTGTCTTAGACACTGGTAGGACATGTAGGAAATGCATGGATGGCACTCCATTTTTATATAAAGGTAAGATAAAATGTCATGTCCAGAGAGATGCATCTATTATTTAATAAAATACTATCAAGATACTTGCAACTACTTACATTTGAATTTATTAATGAAATCCAGTCCCTTCGTTTTATTAGCCACATTTCAAGTGAACAATGCACCATTTGGCTTGCGGCTATTATATTAAATGATGCAAATACTATCTCCATCATATGAAAATGTGATGCTTGACATCACTAGACTAAAGTATTGGGTGACCTATTATTATGATACAGCCTTCTGTATATCTACCTGGGTTTCCAGCTCACTCTTATCACTGGTAGACTAGTCAGGGTTCTGCTAAGTCAAGGGAAAAAACAGAATATACAAATTGCAGTAGAAATTTATTAGATTACTTTAAACACAGGGTAAGTAGTCCCATACTTGTCATCTGCAGTCTGGAGAGGCAGGGAAATTGTAAGTTACTCATTCCTGGGACCTGGAAGCCTCAATATAAAAAAGACCAATATTTGAGAACAAAGGCCAGAATACAGCCCCGAGAGTCAGTCATGTAAGGTAACATTCTAAAGCTAAGAAATCTGGAGTCTGATGTCAGCAGATGACGCTCTCACTCAAGAAGGGTCCAGCATACAGCGTAAATTCTAGTTCATTTTCCACGCTTTTGTTACAAAATCCCCAACCTCTGGTATGCTGCTCTCCGTGTGTAGAGCGGCCCTTCACCTCTCAGGTAGTTGACCCATATACCTGTCTTCTCTGGAAATCTTTCCAGAAATGCCCAGAAGTGGGTTTTATAAGTTTTTTTAAGCATTCCTCAATCCAGTTAAGTTGACAAAGATAACCATCACAGATAGCTACCAAGAACATTTGTAACTTTCCCACAAGAGTGAGCACAAAAGTAGCCTCTAAGTGAGTCCAGAAACACCCACTAAACACACCACTGCACACTAAATATTCAAATGAGAGCCTTCACAAACCAACTGGTGTTCAGGCTTGTAAACCAATAGCATCAGTGAACAATATCAAATTCCACCTCCAGTGAGTCACCTTTCAAGGGCATTACAATTATGAGTGATTTATATGATTATGAATAAACAAAAAGTGATCAATAAATGTGGAAATAGAGCTATAGGTTAAAGTAGTAAATACATATAAAGCTGGTTTTGCCATCCGTAATAGAAAACTATTAATGCAATCAGGAAATTTTTCTCTCTGCTCTCTTATTTAAGGATCCATACTCCCTTAACAAATCTCACAGACTGCTTTCATTAAAAATAGAAAATATTAATGAAAATTAACATAAACTATGTTTGATAGCAACAGGAAGCAAAAATAACTGATAAAGCTTGGATATATTTTCTTGAAATACAAAACAAGGACCCAGATGATGTTCTGCTTTGATTTTGTGCAACCCATCCTGCAGTCATGACTTTGGATTCTCCTTGCCCCTGGATTTGTCAAATAGTCAGCATAATTTTAGCGTATTATAAAGTCTCATGTAAACAATTTTTAGATTATTTTATCACCCATGGACCTATTACCAGTATTCTAATTAGTTCCACATTTCCTTTTCTCGCTGCAATGCACACAACAGTAGTAATCAGTAATCTACTCATATCTGTAGTATTATAACTATACAGTTTATCAGATGTGCAAGATAAACAGGTACAAAAATAATAGATTTCAAGACTGTTCTGACTTTTTAATATTTGTTAGTTTCTAACTTTAATCTTTGAAAAACTGGCTGCTGTTACTATGTGATGTTGTGCAATATCCAGACTCAAAATTGCACCCACATAAAAGAGTAAGCATACATTTCTTACTTCTGAGTTTTCATGTGGACTGGAGGAGCTCTGCTTCAGATGAACTACATTCTCTTGTTAGGCTCATGCAGTCAGACGGTTGTGTTTCCCCTAGCGGGCACCAAGTTCAAAAAAGCAAACAAGCACATGTAATGTTAACACACACACACACACACACACTCCAAAATAAAGGCTAAGGAAATAAATTCTGCCTACCTCAAACTTGGGAAGAGAAAGTATTCCATAAAGAAGTAAAGAGCCAGAGTCAATAAGAACACCTATCCAGCTTAAACCTAGAATATGGTCTGCATTTGACAAAATGAGCAAAGCAACTGTTCAAAGACTCTTACATTCTATGAGATTATATATATGTATGCATATATGTGTGCGGATGTATGTGTGTGTGTGTGTGTTTGTCATAAGTCAGAAACATGTTTGTTTGCACATGTAATGGTCACTTACAATTTCCAAAATAGATCATTTGGCCCCAATAGCTGTATATTATCACAGATAAAAATCACAGTGGCACATGATAGTTCTGAAAAGAGAACTACAGCATTGAATGTACGATATGGACCAGTATATTAAGCACTAACCCATTGTCATTAGCACAACGCTACTGTATAACAAGTCTGAGTAGGTTATAAAGAAAGTTATTTTGAACTCACAATTCTGACCCAAAGTGAACAGTTGCAAACATTTTTGTAAAATTCATCTCCTCATATGACTATGACTATGGCTGCAGCAAAAACAGGGTGTTGGACCTTAAGGCCTACATGGCTTCCAAGGAGCAAGAAGCCACGAACAATCCATCATAGCGAGGAAATGAGAGCAAGAGAGAGAGGCCCTAAACTGCTGAGCATTCCCTGTCCCAACTCAGCCCCCAGTACTGAGCATCTCCCTCATAGTTCCATCCCAGACCCCAGAAGAAGAGCAGAGGCTTAGGGAGTCCTACTATTTTAAATGCCTGCAATAAATTTCCCTGCATACACACACACACACACACACACACACACACACACACACACACACACACACACAATCTAGAACCAAGATAAATTTCCAGATCTCTGCTCTGATCTGATCAATGTCAATTTGTACACTTTGATTTTTAAGACTCACAGGTCTCATATGAAACAACAACCTTGCATCAGATGGCTATTAAGACTAAGATGTTTTGTAAAACGTAATTATAGAAAGTGGGAGCACCTAAGATGTCCTTCTCATATCTGCGCAAGAGTAATGAGAATACTCTCTTCTAAGATAACACTGGCGACTGCTCTCATCATAGCCAGCGACTTAGCACTCTCTGCGCCATCACTGTGGTAAAAGCTGCAAAGCATAACTGTCTACAAAACCACTGAAAGGCAGGTATTTTACTCTGCTTGTCACAAATGGGGAACCTGAGGCAAGAAGGCTGAGTGATTTGCCTGAACATTAGCATCCTGACGTCTGTGCCATTCTACAATGTCTCTTTAAACCATATTATGAAAAGAATCCCAAGGTGAGATCTACTGGAAAGAAAATGCATGACAGAGAAGTGAAGCTTACTTTACTCCCCCACAGTTCTTGCATTATATTACCATATTTGAACCCTATTATCCTTAGATTAATTTGGCATATCTCCTGATGAATGTTGTGATGAACCAATGTTTCTTTTGCAGAAAAATAAAAGAAAATACATTATGAATACTTGCTCCCTAGTGCTGTTTTTATTTTGAAATTGTATTTCTAAAACATTACTGACAATGATCATATGGTTAGCAGATGCATTAAGTACCACAGACACAAAGTATTTCCTCCCAAGACAGCTGATCTAAATTATAGATTATACTCCACACTGCAAATTAATTATACTAGTAATAAGAAACCCTTTTTCTGAGCAAAGAAGAATGTATATTGACATACTTTTCTCTAAACTAACCAGTTCATACATAAATAAATACATAAGAGTATTCATGAACTCACACTAGACAAATAGAACTAGCACCTTGTCAGATTCAATACTTTTGTTCCTCAGATGCAAAAGACAAGAGGATATTTATTAATCTTAGAGTTTGCCTATAAGATAGGATACTGACAGAGAAGAATCAAAGTCTAAAGAGGATGATATAAGGAAACAAAAATTTCATAAAGAAAAGAAACATTCCTAGACCATATATATTCTGACTTGGTAGGTGCTTACCAATACCTCAGCACATACATGACGTGTTTACTAATGAGACAGTCTAATACCATAAGACTCTTCACGTTACACAAAGGAAAATATCAACTGCTCAATCCAGTAAACCACCTGTAAGCCACACTCATTTTTATTCTGTCTCTTGAAGTAATTAAAAATATCAGTAGATGTTTCATTTAAAAAAAACACTCAGGTCACAAAAGGTGCTTTGTTAAAATATATCTCCTTGTTTAACCATCCTTAGCCAATTTTGCTAAACAGTGAATATACTAGCCAGATGATAAACAGTTCTTTCTCAAAGCCATCTGCTCCTCGGAGTCATTCCTATGGGAAATAGTTTAAACTAAATTTGTCACATCACACTTCAGTTCCAGGTCAACAGAGTAGTGGAGGTAGAACTCCAACATTCTGCTTTTTCTCACAGAAATTAATATGGCCAAGTATATAGGTTGTTAAAATTTGAGAACTAAAATGTTTTGGTTAGCTTCCCAATTGTGTTACCCATTCCACTTGACCAAGAAACCAAGAAAGAAAAAACAGCCTTCAAACTTGTTAGTTGTGCGGATCCAAAAACTGCCCAAAACAATATGTACTATTGCTATTGCCTTTACTTGCATTCCCAAATTTGAAGGTCTGACACTATTGCTGAAGACACTACATGCTTCAGATACATGACTTGGAGAAATCATTTTGGAACTAAAATGGAAGCCTCCTCCCCAAGAACTAGCTCTCACAGTATCTGAAGTTGCTACAAAAACGTCCATGGGAGAAAAACAATCCAATAAATTGTCCTACCCAACTATATATTTTGTGAAACACAACACTAACTGGCATGACAAGATATCCCCAATGATTCAGTGACAGCACTTTCATCTTGGGGGCTAATGAACAGCTGTCTAACTATACTTACAGTCCACAAGATAGGAAGGAATTCATGCCAGGTATTGTAAATGTAGCCAACTATCTGGTCTTGTGAAGTCATATAGAGAAGAAACTTCCACTGCCATTTACTTAAGCTGATACGATTTCTCTGTTCTAAATACTTATGCTTATATACACAGATAAGTGTGACTCTCATCCTCTCATAGAAGCTATTACAGAATCCAAAAACTGGTCAACATACAAAGAATAAATGACAGTCGTATGTCCAGCTCCACTAGTACATTTACAACACAACCACAACATCTAAGACTTGGAAAATGCCCTGGAGGAGCACTGTGCAGGGATGTGTCTGTATAAGAATCAGAAGCCCAGAATGACTGCAGCTAGATAGGATCTTCTAGATGTGACAGGGATTCTGTTTCCATGAAATTTCATCCCATATGGTTGCCTAAACAAGACATGCAAAATGAAAGTACCAGTTGACAGCCAATGTATATGGAGGAAATTGCAAAAGACCCCCACCTATAGATGAAGAGTTACATGTAATAAATGGCTACAGAGAAAGAAAAAAACAGTTTTTCTAAGAACAAGCACATGTTAGGTTATCTAATTCCAACTGGTCATCCCTAAATCCATGTACTAAACTCAGTATGTTGTGTATATGTGTTTGTGTGTGAAGAAGTATGTGTATAACAATAATAATTTTATAAACGGTCATGGAAATAAAAGGGAGTGTGAGACATTAAAAGGTTTGAATTGCAAAGAAGCATGGGATGGGAATGATATAATACAGTGCTAAAATAAAAAAATTCAATAAAACAAAGAAATTTAAATTAAAAATAATTTTGAAAATGTTTTAAAACTATTCACTAGTTAAGATTTTCTTTTGATGACCAATTTCTTGAGTTCTTTGTATATTTTGGAGATCAGACCTCTGTCTTATGTAAGGTTAGTGAAGATCTTTTCCCATTTTGTATGCTGTTGTTTTGTCTTATTGACCATGTCCTTTGCTTTACAGAAGCTTTTCAGTTTCAGGAGGTCCCATTTATTAATTGTTTCTGTCAGGGTCTATGCTGCTGGGGTTATATTTGTCTACTGTGCCAATGTGTTCAAGTGTACTTCCCTCTCTGTCTTCTATAAGGTTCAGTATGGCTGGCTTTATGTTGAGGTCTTTGATCCATTTGAACTTGAGTTTTGTCCATGGTGATAGATATGGTTCTATTTTCATATGCCCTGAAAGAATAATACTAAGCTTTATATGAAAAAACAAAATACCCAGGACTGCTAAAAGAATCCTATATAATAAAAGACATTCTGGAGGTATCAACATCCCAGACTTGAAGATGTTCTACAGAGCTATAGCAATAAAACCTCATAATATTTACCTAAAATAGTCACATCGATCAATGGAATCAAATTGAAGACCCAGACATAAATTCAACCACCTATAGACACCTGATTCTTCTAATATTTTTAGAATGAGATATTAAGAACATCAGAATGTTACAATACATTGATAATGTAGCTACAAGCTTATAGGAAGACAACCTTAAACAAGAATTACTACCTGTGCTGCTCCAGAAGTTTTTAGTTACAGACTATAAATTATAGCTCTCTTAGAACACTGATACTAGTCACAACTCTAATTTATTTATGATTATTTTATGATGTGAGAATAACTAAAAGAATAAAAATTTTAGTATATAAAAAATAAAAATAAAAAAGCCAAGAATGCAGTTTTGTGTGTGTGTGTGTGATTTTTTATGTTATAATTCTTTTAAACTATTTTCACAAATATAATCACATTACAGGTATATCATTTTACAACATCCCTTTTTTCAGATTAACCTTCTAAGATTTATCCATCTTGATACTTGAGGTGATACATTGGCTATGTATTAGACTTCCCTTTCATTCCCTTTACTAATTTCTTGATTGTATCTGTTTAATAGATTTTAAGTGGATTGAATATCACAAGTGGGCCACTTCATCTCTGGGTACACTTGTGGAAGTACACTCTTTAGTGACAACAAGATTGACTTTTACCCTATATTTTAAAAAATCGTCTTGCGGGTCCCCCAGACTTGATATTCGAGGAATGGACATTTTCTGTAGCTGTGTTTCATTAATGACAGTTGCTTCTATTTGAATTATAAAAGTGAAACTATTTCTCCTTCTCTGAGTGCAAGTTCAGATACTATTTTTTTCAATTTTTGATAGTTCCATGTGAGTTGCAAAATGAAGTCATTAAGGTCAGCTGCACCATTCTCAGATAAAAGTGTAGAGGTGCCAGAGAAAGACTAAAAGGGAAAACATGAGATTAGAGAGAAAGGAATATAAAGGAAATGACCTGGTCATTCGCTCTCAGACTTGGGGTCAGCATTTTAATCACTGTATTTTTCTCCAGGTCTTTTCCCCTTTATCTACAAATGGTGCATTATTTTAACTTGATGCAATTTCTTTTCTTTTGTTCAATCAGCTTCCGGAGACCTCCATCAAGTTTTTCAGTTTCCTCTCTCCTCCTTGCACTTTGTAAACCCTCTGGAACATGCCCTTTGTATTTCAGAATTGTAGAAGAGAAATAGTCCAAGTTAAAATTTGTTTTAATTTCCAGTGATGTTTCCTTGAAACCTTTTTAAAAATAAATTTAGCATCATTCTGCCTAGAATTTAAATTTCAACTTGGTAAAAGGTATTTGACAGAGTTGAACAAGAGAACTCTATATAGGTAAGATTATCTTTTCCAGAAGTTTTGCTGTCACTATTGAGTCCATATAAATACTCTATGAGCAGAAAATCAAATATTTTAAAAATATTAATTGGAGTTCCATTATTATTTTCATTGTACGATTAAAAATAATGCTAATTAGATTATTGAAGATGCTTCAGCCTTCCAGAATCTAGTTTTCTGTGAATTACAGACTGAAAAATGCATGTTTATGTGAAATTCTAAAAGAATTTTTTTTTACTAAGTCGGTGTCTCTCACCTTCGAATTCTTAATTGTCGACAATTTGTTTTCAAATAAGAATAGCATTTGAGACCCTGCTAAGCTCTCCCGCCTGCCATCCTGGCTTCCATCCAGAGGGCCATCGGAGGGGTGAGTTTGCTTCTGGCCCGCTGCAGGGGCCCGGCGAGGAGGAGCTTGGACTCTCCCTGACCCCATAGACTCCCAGGTCACCCTACAGTGCTAGATCCACCCTGCTAAGCTCTCCTGCCTGCCATCCCGGCTTCCATGCAGAGGGCCATCAGAGGGGTGAGTTTGCATCTGGCCCACGGCAGGGGCCCGGCAAGGAGGAGCTCGGACTCTCCCCAACCCCATAGACTCCCAGGTCACCCTGCAGTGCTGTCTCCACCCTGCTAAGCTCTCCCGCCTGCCATCTCAGCTTCCATCCAGACGGCCATCGGAGGGAGGGCCATCGGAGTACTTCCATACAGGGAACATGACCCGGTATCAGAAGATCCAATAGAGAACATTTGAAGGAAGAGATGGGCAGACGCCAAGGCAAGACCTCATCCAACAATCTGAAAAACAACATGAAAACACCAGATCCCAACGACCATACAACAGAAGGATTTGAACACTCTAACCCAGATGAAGTGGAAAAAAGTGCCATTATGAAAGCAATAGAGTCCCTTAAACAGGATATGAAAAACTCCCTTGAAGAATTGGATGAGAAGTATAACAAAAAGTTTGAAGAAATGAGTATAGAAATGGATGAGAAATATAACAAAAAGTTTGAAGAAATAAGTAAATCCGTGAATGAGACCCTGAGAAACCAAGAAAAAACAATCAAACAGGTAAAGGAAACAGTTCAAGAATTGAAAACTGAAATGGAGGCAATGAAGAAAACACAAACCGAGAACAAGCTGGATATGGAAAACCTAGGTAAACGAACGGAGACTACAGAATCAAGCATAACCAATAGAATACAAGAGATAGAAAAACGAATCTCAGATTCTGAAGATACTATAGAGAAAATAAACGCTCTGGTCAAAGAAAATGGCAAATCCAACAAATTCTCTTCACAAAACATTCAAGAAATCTGGGACACAATAAAAAAAAACAAATCTAAGACTAATAGGGATTGAAGAAGGAGAAGAACTGCAGATCAAAGGCCCAGAAAATATATTCAACAAAATTATAGAAGAAAACTTTCCCAATCTAAAGAACGATATTCCTATGAAGGTTCAAGAAGCATACAGAACACCAAATAGACTGGATCAAAAAAAAAACATCCCCTCACCATATAATAATCAAAACACAAAACATACAGATTAAAGAAAGAATATTAAAAGCTACAAAAGAAAAAGGTTAAGTAAATTATGAAGGTAAACCTATCAGACTTACACCGGACTTCTCTATGGAAACCATGAAAGCCAGAAGATCCTGGATAGAGGTACTGCAGAAACTAAGAGACCATGGATGCAAACCCAGACTACTATACCCAGCCAAACTATCGTTCACTATCAACAGAGAAAAAAAAATATTCCAGGATAAAAATAAATTTAAACAATTCGTAGCCACAAATCCAGCCTTACATAAAGTAATAGAAGGAAAATTGCAACCCAAGGAACCCAACATTGCCATCACTGCCTACAATAACCCAGACATCTAGCGACCCTTCACAAACACAACTCAAAGAAGAGAAACACACAAACTCTACTACACACACACACACACACACACACACACAAAATAATAACCGGAATCAACAACCACTGGTCATTAATATCACTTAATATTAATGGACTCAACTCACCTATAAAAAGGCACAGGCTAAGAGATTGGATATGAAAACAGGATCCAACATTCTGCTGTTTACAAGAAACACACCTCAACCACAAAGATAGACATCTACTCAGAGTAAGGGGTTGGGGAAAGGTTTTCCAAGCAAATGGACCTAAGAAAAAAGCGGGTGTGGCCATTCTAATATCTAACAAAATTGACTTCAAACTAAAATCAATCAGAAGAGATGGAGATGGACATTTCATACACATAACAGGAGCAATTCATCAGGAGGAAGTCTCAATCCTGAATATCTATGCCCCTAATATAAAAGCACCCACTTATGTAAAAGAAAAACTTTTAGAACTCAAAGCAGTCATCAAACCACACACACTAATAGTAGGAGACTTCAACACACCTCTCTCACCAATGGACAGGTCAATCAAACAGAAACTCAACAGAGAAATAAGAGAATTAATAGAGGTAATGAATCAAATGGACTTAACAAATATCTATAGAACATTCCACCCAAAAAGGAAAGAATATACCTTTTTCTCTGCAGCTCATGGAACCTTCTCGAAAATTGACCACATACTCGGTAACAAAGAAAACTTCCACAGATACAAAAAAATATTAGTAACCACCTGTGTCTTGTCAGATCACCACGGAATAAAGTTAGAATTCAATAACAATTCGAAAACCAGAAAGCCTACAAACGCATAAAAGTTGAACAGTCAACTACTGAATCATCCCTGGGTCAAGGAAGAAATAAAGAAAGAAATTGAAGTCTTCCTTGAATTTAATGAAAATAAAGACACAACATACTCAAACCTATGGGACACAATGAAAGCAGTGCTAAGAGGAAAGTTCATAGCACTAAGTGCCCAATTAAAGAAAACGGAGAAAGCACACATTGGAGACTTAACAGCACACCTGAAAGCTCTGGAAAAAAAGAAGGAGACTCACCCAGGAGGAATAGAAGACTGGAAATAATCAAACTGAGGGCTGAAATCAACAAAATAGAAACACAGAAAACAATCCCAAAAATCAACGAAACAAAAAGTTGGTTCTTGGAGAAAATCAACAAGATTGACAAACCCCTAGCCAAACTAATCATACGGCAGAGAGTGAACACTCAAATTAATAAGATCAGAAATGAAAAGGGGGACATAACAACAGACACAGAGGAAATTCAGAGAATCATTAGATCTTACTACGAAAGTTTATATGCCACAAAGTTGGAAAATGTACAAGAAATGGATTGGTTTTTAGATAAATAGCATTTACCAAAGTTAAATCAAGACCAGGTGAACAATTTAAATAGACCTGTTAGTCGCGAGAATTGGAAGCTGTTATCAAAAACCTCCCGACCAAAAAAAGCCCATGGCCAGATGGTTTCAATGCAGAATTCTACCAATTAGAACTTCCAAGAAGAGCTAATACCTATACTCCTTAAGGTATTTGACAATATAGAAACAGAAGAGTCATTGCCAAACTCTTTTGTGAAGCTACAGTTACCCTGATACCAAAACCACATAAAGACACAACCAAGAAAGAGAATTACAGGACAATCTCACTCATGAACATTGATGCAAAAATTCTCAACAAAATCCTGGCAAACCGATTTCAAGAACACATTAGAAAAATTATCCATCATGATCAAGTAGGCTTCATTCCAGAGATGCAGGGTTGGTTCAACATATGCAAATCTATCAATGTAATCCATCATATAAATAAACTGAAAGAAAAAAACCATATGATCATCTCATTAGATGCTGAAAAAGCATTTGACAAAATCCAACATCCCTTTATGATTAAGGTGTTGAAGAGATTGGGGATACAAGGATCATACCTAAATATAATAAAAGCTATTTACAGCAAGCCGACAGATAACATCAAACTGAACGGAGAGAAACTCAAAGCCATTCCATTGAAATCAGGAACAAGACAAGGCTGTCCACTCTCCCCATACCTCTTCAATATAGTTCTAGAAGTTCTAGCAATAGCAATAAGACAACATAAGGAGATCAAGGGGATTCGAATTGGAAAGGAAGAAGTTAAACTCTCGTTATTTGCAGATGATATGATAGTATGCATGAGTGACCCCAAAAACTCTACCAAATAACTCCTACAGCTAATAAACACCTTTAGTAATATGGCAGGATACAAGATCAACTCCAAAAAATCAGTTGCCCTCCTATACACAAAGGATAAAGAAGCAGGGAGGGAAATCAGAGAAACTTCACCTTTCACGATAGCCACAAATAGCATAAAATATCTTGGGATAACTCTGACCAAGGAAGTAAAAGACCTATTTGACAAGAACATTAAGTCTTTGAAGAATGAAATTGAGGAGGATACCAGAAAATGGAAAGATCTCCCTTGCTCTTGGATTGGGAGGATCAACATAGTAAAAATGGCAATTTTACCAAGAGCAATCTATAGATTCAATGCAATCCCCATCAAAATCCCACCAAACTTCTTCACAGACCTTGAGAGAATAATAATTAATTTTATATGGAAAAACAAAAAACCCAGGATAGCCAAAACAATCTTATATAATAAAGGAACTTCTGGAGGTATAACCATCCCTGACTTCAAACTCTATTACACAGCTACAGTATTGAAAACAGCTTGGTACTGGCATAAAAACAGAGAAGTTGACCTATGGAATCGAATAGAACACCCAGATATTAACCCATAAACCTATGAACACTTGATTTTCGACAAGGGAGCTAAAGGTATGCAATGGAAGAAGGAAAGCATTTTTAACAAATGGTGCTGGCATAACTGGATGTCAACCTGTAGAAGAATGAAAGTAGATCCATATCTATCACCATGCACAAAAATCAAGTCCAAATGGATTAAAGACCTCAACATTAATCT
Organism: Myodes glareolus; assembly: GCF_982192425.1. NCBI lineage: Eukaryota > Metazoa > Chordata > Mammalia > Rodentia > Cricetidae > Myodes > Myodes glareolus. The sequence continues at coordinate 10,204,038 of NC_142050.1, forward strand.
GACCACTTTGAACCAGATAGAAGAGAAAGTGGGAAGTAGTCTACAAAACATAGGCACAGGAGACCACTTCCTAGGTAGAACCCCAGTAGCACAGACAATAAGAGAATCAATGAATAAATGGGACCTCCTGAAACTGGGAAGCTTCTGTAAAGCAAAGGACACCGTCAGTGAGACAAAAAGGCTACCTTCGGACTGGGAGAAGATCTTCACCAACCCCTCATCAGATAAAGGTCTGATCTCCAAAATATACAAAGAACTCAAGAAACTAGACACTAAAACTCTAATTAACCCAATTAAAAAGTGGGGTGCTGATCTGAACAGAGAATTCTCAACAGAAGAATTTCGAATGGCCAAAAGACACTTAAGGTTATGCTCAACATCCTTAGCGATCAGGGAAATGCAAATCAAAACCACTTTGAGATACCATTTTACACCAGTCAGATTAGCTAAAGTCAAAAACACCAATGATAGTCTATGCTGGAGAGGATGTGGAGAGAGGGGAACACTCATCCATTGTTGGTGGCAATGCAAACTTGTGCAGCCACTGTGGAAATCAGTGTGGCGGTTTCTCAGGAAACTGGGAGTCAACCTCCCTCAAGACCCAGCAATTCCACTCTTGGGAATATACCCAAGAGATGCCCTATCATACCACAAAAGCATTTGTTCAACTATGTTCATAGCAGCACTATTTGTAATAGCCAGAACCTGGAAACAACCTAGGTGCCCTTCAATAGAAGAATGGTTAAAGAAGGTGTGGAACATATATACATTAGAGTTTTACGGTAAAAAACAGCGGTAAAAAACAATGACATCTTGAATTTTGCATGCAAATGGATGGAAATAGAAAACGCTTTACTGAGTGAGGTAAGCCAGACCCAAAAAGAGGAATATGGAATACTCATAAGTGGATTCTAGTCATAATTAAAGGTCTTTGAGCCTATTATTCGTGATCCTGGAGAAGCTAAATAAGAAGGTGAACCTGAAGAAAATCATGTAGTTATCCTCCTGGAGATTGGAAATAGACAAGAGGGCCAGAACCTTCATCTGGCGATGGATGGAGATAGAGACAGAGACCCACATTAGAACACTGGACTTAACTCCCTAGGTCCAAACGAGAAGCAGAAGGAAAGAGAACGTGAGCAAAGAAGGCAAGACCAGAGAGAACCTTCATCCGACGATGGATGGCAATACAGACGGAGACCCACATTGGAGCACCGGACTGAGCCCCCCAAGGTCCAAATGAGGAGCAGAAGGACGAAGAAAATGAAAAAAGAAATAAGGACTGCGAGGGATGCTATCACCCACTGATACAAGGGGTCGGATCTAAAGAGAGTTTACCAAGGCCAATTGGACTGCGAATGAACGAGCACGTGATCCAACCAGATTCTCTGAATGTGGCCGGATTCTCTGGATGTGGCTGGCCCGGAGTCTTTCTGAAAAGCCATTGACAATGACACTGGGACTTGTTCCCTCTGCATATACTGGATTTTGGGGACCCAGTCTGTTTGGATACTCACCTTCCTGGACCTGGAGGGAGGCGGGAGGAACTTGAACTTCCCACAGGGCAGGAAACCCTGACTGCTCTTAGGGATGGAGAGGGAGGAGGAGAGGGAGGGGGGAGTGGGAGGGTGTTGGGAGGAGGGGTGGAAATGGAAACTTTTATAATTTAATAAACTTTGAAAAAATAATAAATAAAAAAATAATAAATAAAAAAAGAATAGCATTTGACATTTAGAACCACCAGAAGATAGAAGTGGAAAAAATGTTCTTGTATATATATGAATAAATTTATTTTACTCCAACGTGGGAGATTTGAAGGTCACAGAGGAAGTGGGGAATTAGAGATGAAGCCAAGAGCTAATAAAATCTGGTGAAAAATGTGAAATGTTTTTCCAGAATTTTTCTACCATTTGTTGTGCCATCTGTAATAGCTGCCACAAGAAAGAGCCACACAGACTGTGTGACTTACACACAGAGATTCATTTTCAATGAGTTCTAGAAGCTAGAAATCCATGAGTTTTGAGTGGGTTGATTTCTTGGAGACTGTCTTACACTTGTGTGTGTGCTGCCTTCCCCTGTGTATATTTGTGCCCAAATCTCATTTTTTTATAAAGACAACAATCAGACTGGATTTGGGACAATATAGTAACCTCATATTAACTTGATTAATCTCTACATATTCTCTCTCCAAATGTAGTCACATCCTGTAGCTTTTATAGGGTTAAATTTTCAACATGTAAATTTGGGACTGGGATACACAATTTACCATATAGCATTGTAACTGCCAATTTTTTAAAGTAAGGTAATACCTTTAATTCTGCAATCTCACCAAAAAAAATCCTTATAGACTTGACTCATACATACATATTTTATAACTTCTGTTACATTCTGGTTTTAAAATAAATATTCTATAAATATCATCATTTCACATCTTCCAGTTGTATCTATAACATTTAACAATTTTTCTTTTTTGCTTGATAAATGTAATTGACCTAACTAAACAGAATTTATTTTAATATAAATCATAATTATATTCACAGCCCCTTATCTACAGGATTGATTCCAATAACCCTATAATATCGAAGTCTGTGATTGTTCAAGTCCCTCATAGAAATAGTTAATAGTTTTCATAAAACTCTGCAGCCTTTTACATACTTTGCATCAGCTCTAGAATATTTATAATAATTAATAAAATATAAATGCTATATAAATATTTGTTATTCTATATTATGTAGGTAATAATGATAAAGGAATATTTGTGCATATATTCAGAAGAGGTTGCACATCTTTTAAGAATATTTTTGGTCTGTGATTTATGAATAGAAGGGACTAAAGACAGGAAGGGATGAATGGAGGGAGGGAGGGAGAGAGGGAGAGCTGGAGGGGGGATAGACAGAGGAGAGAGGAAGGGAAATAAGAGAAAGAAAGAGAGAGAGGAAGAGAGGGAGGGAGAGAAAGAACACACAGGATGCATGGATGGTACACATATATGTAGGTTTATATTTATCATCTATATCTCAATTTATAGTCTTTCAAACACTACCCCCACAAACTAAGATAAAATTTTCACCACGCCATCACTCACAAGTGTTAAAGGAGTGAATGACTAAGTTCAAAGAAATATTTTGCGGTGTAAATGTTTTAGAATCTACTAATGATTATTGCTTGTCAAGTTCCTTAATAAGATAAATCTTTAATCTGTAGCCTTCTATGGTCATAGTTACATATTTTTCCTTGCTGGAGGTCAATGACCCAAAAACCTTAGCATCCTATAGAATCAAATACACAATTTGTTTCTAAACCCAACTCGCTAGAATTCTCAAAGTATTGCATCTCTTGGACATTCTATAAAATGAGTAAACAGTGTAAGAAAAGCAGTGCATGCTCTTGATGAGAATACGAGGTATCTGTAGTGGTACAACTAAACAAAGACTGATGGAAACTGGCTTATGCTAACATTATGCCATGGCTGAGGATCGTGGCCATTGCAGTTTTTCCATGACTATAGCTCCTTTCTCAATTACCCTCATTGATTCAGTTCTAATATAGAATAAATACTGTTTTCTTTTTCTTGTAGTTACTGCTGAGATTTTAAAAACCTTATACCTAAGTAGTAGAAATTTATTATGAAGCATACTTTTAGGTATTATTAATTTATAATGTGATGTTATTTATATTCTCAGAGGATACTATCGGCTAACCTGTGGACTGCATGAGTACTCAATGTTTTCTCATTGATGATATCACACATTCTCCAGATGTCTTGGGCCATGAAAAGAGGAACATTGTGACTGTTGGAAGCTTTCCATGAAAGAGGTCGGAGTTCCCAAAATCCGAGAAAAGCATCGAGTATTAGGTTGATCACACTCATAGTCAATACATGACCATCCAGTGAGACTGGGGCAGACTTATCAGCAGGATCTTCCATCTCCCCTTCTCTTGGTCCCCTATGACATTTTGTCATTAAAGACTACAACTGATATGCACCGTGATTTACTGTATTTCATTGGTGTGAGAATGAAGATAATTCTTAGAATTTGGTTCACCTGGATTCTGATGTCTGAAATGTTCAATTATGAGTCCTCTTAAGGTCCAAAGGAGGAGCAGAAGGAGGAAGAACATGTAAAAGGAAATCAGAACCGCAACGGGAGCGATCACCCACTGATACAAGGGGACTGATCTAATGAGAGTTCACCAAGGCCAGTTGACTGAGACTGAAGGAGCACTTGATCCAACCAGATTCTCTGGAGGAGGCTGGATTCCCTGAATGTGGCTGACCCGAAGTCTTTCTAAAAAGCCATTGACAATGACTCTGGGACTTGTTTCCTCTGCATATTCTGGATTTTTGGGGATCCTGTCTGTTTGGATACTCACCTTCCTGGACCTGGAGGGAGCGGGGAGGAACTTGAACTACCCACAGGGCAGGAAACCTGGACTGCTCTTAGGGATAGAGAGGGAAGAGGAGAGGGAGTGGGGGGAGTGGGAGGGTGTTGGGAGGAGGGGCGAAAATGGAAACTTTTATATTTTAATAAACTTTTAAAAAAAGAACATAGAGAATAACTAATTTTATTCCCCAAGAAATATACTTTGACAAATACGCAGAACACATTAAATAAAATTTCAGGAGAAGGCCAAAGCAGTCCCTTTTTGTCTTAGATAAGCATTATGATGCCATCTGTTGATGCTTTTTAGAAGTCTTACGGCTCTTGGACATCAATAAATAAAGAGATTACATATAAAAGAACTTTAGATTAAGGGAAACCAGACTTAAAATGACAAACACTAAATGTTCTTTTTCATAAGTGGATTCAGTCTCTGCTAAACACAGGCATCCAAGTTGATGTGAACTTGGAGAAAAACCAGGATACTTGAAAAGGGTCAAAGAAAGAAGCCTCTAAGGAGGAGGTAGGAAAAACGGAGCAAAACCTAAGACAGGTCTACTGAATGTTAAAGGGCAGGACAGGGGCAGAAAGCATCAACAAAAATGAAAGGTATACAAAAGTCTCATGTGGAAATCTGTTAACTAATTTATCCAAGAAATAAATACCTTAACGTTAAAATAAATATGGGAGAGCATTGCCTTAGTGATTTTCTGGGAAACTGTCTACACAATTGAGCACTTTAGAAATAAGTACAACTCACCTCTTGGAGAAGATTTTAATTAGAGATCATTGAGATTCTCTGCAGATCTGGGGGAAGAAAGAAAGTTAATTTTTTTCAAACTAAGGGACTTTATTAGCTGACTTAAATAATACCTTAGTGAACTAAGAACAACTTTCAGTCACTTCATATCAAACTTTTGAAGGTAGACTTATTGAACGTGAGGAACATTCACAGTTTCAACACAGAGGAGATGGTAAATAAATTTACCATCAGTAAATATTTTCTTAGTGTTATCTAAAAAAAGCTCCAGATCAAAAACTGACTACATCAAAAGCGACAATTAGATGCCCTTCCTTAAAACACACACAGGGGAATGAAAAGAGAAAACAAAGACTGTTTTGGTTTGACCAGAAGTTGAGTTCGTTTCATGATAATTTAAGAATCCTCAAATAATCCTTACAAGTCTTGGGAAAACAGATGCATTTTACTCCCTCCCCAAACAGAAAAACTTCTACTGAAATGGAAGTATAATATTGGCCTTTCTTTGTCAATTGGCAAATTGAAAGTTTTGCAGGAGTGATTATTAATACATCTTGGCAGCTAATTATAGATTTAGTTTCTCTTGCCTACAAAGCATTATCAACTGCACACTGTTTCCATAACTGCACCACTGGATGGATGCCTCCATGACTGACTGTCTCTCTGCATTTGGAAACATGGTGGACCCATCACTCTTTTCTCTCAGTGACAACACCAGCGGCTATTGTGGAGTCTCCGTACTGCAGCTCAAACCTCCCAGCTCCTTGAAGTCTTTGTAGAGCTCCAGAGCCACAGGTCTCTATGTCTGCAGCTCTACCAGTGCCTTCAGGCCCTTGGTCAGCATCTTAGGCTTTTTCTTTGCGACTTCGCCACTACTTTTGCTTAGGACATTAATCAATTGCTGAATAACAGCTGGGCCACTGAGATTTGATAGTGTGACAGCACAGAAAACCCTTTAGTTATAGGAACTTCAATATTGAAGATGAGGATCTAGGCTCTGATGCAAGTACAAGCTTTGATGGGGTCTTTGGGGCCACAAAATATGCAGCCAACATTGATTTTGGTGATATCCATCCCAACCAAAGTAAGACTAATGTGATCGCCTGCTGCTGCCCAATTAACAGATTCATCAGAGTGATTCCTTTTGCTATACAAGGTTCATTGGGTGACATTGCTAACAGTTGGTCACCAGAATGGACATAACCAGCTTCAATTTTACCAGTCACACACAAGCCAGATCTTCGAACTTTGAAGACATCTGACAATCTAAAAGGTTTGCCAATGGATCGTTGAGGGGGCTTGAAGTCACCAATCTGTTCTAACAAACAGGATCTTTTATCGAGTGAGCTCACATGACTGTGATCTTGTGATTAAATTTTCACCACTGAGACCACTCGTGGGGATGAAAGCTACACCACTCTCCTTAAAACCTGCTTGCTTAAGACAATGCCCAAGTTTTCAAGCAATCTCTTGAAATCTTTCTTGTTGCCAATTTACCTGACCTCTTTTACTGACAGTCACAGCAAACTGTGTCATTCCAAGAGATTGGACCAAAAGGCCATGTTCCCACATCTGTCCTCCAGACTCAAATCCAGCTTCAAACTCTGCCCTTCTGGCATCAACAACCAAAACAGCTACATCAGTCTGGGATGCTCCTGTGATCATATTTGGAATGAAGGAAGTCCTTATGGCCTGGAGCATCCATTAATGTAATAACTTTGGTTGTGGTTTCCAACTTCGTCATGCCAACATCCTTTACTCTGGCTTTCCCTTTCTTCTCCAGTCTCATCCAAGACCCATGCATATTCAAAGGAAGCCTTGTCATCCTTTTAAGATTCTCACTCATACAGAAGAAGGGAGAACATGAAAAAGGAAGTCAGGACCGTGAAGGGTGCGTTCACCCACTGATACAAGGGGACTGATCTAATGAGAGCTCACCGAGACCAGCTGGACTGGGACTGAACGAGCATGTGATCAAACCGGATTCTCTGAATGTGGCTGACATGGAGGCTGACTGAGAAGCCATTGACAATGACACTGGGTCTTGTTTCGTCTGCATGTACTGGCTTTTTGGGATCCTAGTCTGTTTGGATGCTCACTTTCCTGGACCTGGAGGGAGGGGGGAGGAACTTGGACTTCCCACAGGACAGGAAACCCTGACTGCTCTTGGGACTGGAGAGGGAGGAGGAGAGGGAATGGGGGAGCAGGAGGGTATTGGGAGGAGGGGAGGAAGTGGAAATTCTTATAAATAAATAAGTAAATTTAAAAAAAAAGATTCTTGCTCATATTTGTGCATAGTTCTTTTGTTTACATTACCCAGAAGATAAAACAAGAGCCCATTAGAGTACTTTTCCCAGCGTCAACATGATCACTAAGTTGAGGAGCTGCTTCCCGCCCCGCTGCTTCTCCAGCTTTGCCTTCACGTCTATCTGGTGCCTCCGCTTGCCAGACTTTTTCACTGGTGTGGGAGTTGAACTCAGCTCTTCTGATGCTTGAAGGAGGGATGTAGGAGGGCAGATTTATGAGTGCTGGTCTCAAGAATGTTAGGAGAAGCAATGCTGCCATCATCACCACGAGGTGCTTTGTCAGGAGTATGCAGACTATCTCCGTTTTCCTTACAGATTAAGCCAGGCACTTCAAATCCCATAGTTCGCTTCTTCCCTGATACAGTCATTTTAGCAACTTTTGGCACAATTTCAGACTCACTCTGAGATGACTGAGATTCAACTGACTTTCCTCTTGATGTCTTTCCTACAGACAGCGCTCCTTCACTCTTCTCCTTTAAATTCTGTGCATTATCTCACTCCAGAACCACTGATGAAGCCTACTGGACATCAAACTCATTTTTCAGAATTGCTTCAATCCGTATGTCACCAGGCACAGCATCTCCCAGGACCTCGTGCAAGTGATCCAGGCATGAGCAACGATAAGCTTGGTCGTGTTCCCTTAACCGGGGATTCAAAAGATAATTAGGTGACTCTTTCAGATCTTCATAAACATGTTCTTCTATACGGTTGTCACATCATGAGTAAATGAACTGAGCAGCTGTTGATGGTGAAATACAATAATCATCCTCCATAGACAGGCCATACACATCATCTTCAAAATTTTCATTGTAGTTATATTCTCAGACGTTCTGATGCCGGGCCAGGCAGCATGCAGGGCGTCTGCCACAGACCCTTCCAAAGAATTCAGCTCAGACATGAGGAAGGCACCAAGTGTGCCCTGCAGCCGTCTTCCACATCATCTTGACTTCCTCCAGGCCTCTGTGTCAAACACCTGTGCATATGCGATGTCATACCCAAGAAAGTAAATTTATAGCTAAAAGATGAATGCATATGATATATATTACATGCCAATATCTGATGTCCAATTGAAAAGTCACGTCAAAATACCATCTCAGTTGAAATTGATACCTGTCAATAGGTATAAATGATGTTATGTAGAAAATCCAAGATGCTAAGCTTTGGTAAACACAAAAAGAAAAGGCCGTTTGTGTAGTAAACAACACTAAGATCACCCTTAAGTTCAATGTTCCTTAAAATGTCATTGCACCTTAGATTTAAGAGGTAGAGAAACATTCATTAATATTATAAACATAAGGGTCTTGACTTCCATCTTGCTGATTAAAAAAAAATCACTTGAAAAAAATCCAATACCTACAAATACAAACACATAAAAATAAATTTCTCAGAAGGGGTAAACTGTTTCTATCAGTATATAAAGTTTAAATGAAGATCATCTGTTCTCAGATAAACATTTAGAGCTCTGATCACAGCGCTTTTTTCTGTTAAGGTGGCATATTTCTTGAAATTATTATAGAAGAACAAATATTCTTGAGAGGTGCTCTGGATATTTAAGCCACATACAACTGAAATGATTCTTCATGCATTGAAGTTCTTGTTTAAAGGGATTTCCAAGAGCTTTTGGCAGGGCACCACTCTGAAGAGTCACAGGAGATAAGCTTCTGTAAGCGTGAGTTTACACTGAATTACATGTAAAAGGAAGGCCATGGAAAGACAAAGCAAAGTGATGGATTGCTAGAAATGTCACCATGCACAGATTTGCTATGTGTGGAATTGATTTCCTCGGACCTCAAGAGTCTCATGCTGTGTGCCAGATTTCAATCATATGTTGTATAAATGACTGTCAATCAAAGTGACGGGTATAAGCCCTCACAAAAGCTGAAATTGCAACAAAGATATCTATGTAAAAGCACAGCTATATATTAATCAAGAAAAAGAAAGAGAAATGAAAACTTGCTAAAATAAAAAAAGGAAGAAGAAGCTGAATATGCCATTAGGTATACATGCAATAATTTGAGAGTTCTGTGTTCAAAATCCCAGCGTTCCCTGACCCATGCACTCTGGCCTGAATATGTTATGTTCCTATCCCAGGCTTAGTGAGGAAGCATCTAGCCCAATGTTGTCCTTGTAAGATCTGCCACAGGGAGAAAATACATGAATAAGCAAACACAGTTTTTAAATCCTTTCAACACATTCAGGTCTTGATGCCAATTAGTAAATTGGCCTTTGGAATTTTATTCATTTATCTATATTAGTTGCTTCCTTGTGACTCTGCCCCTGAGGCAGATTTGCTCTTGATCAGCTGAAAAAGAACATTTTTAAGCTTGTCAGACCTGTGCCATGCACCAGAGTAGGTGAATTCTCTATGGTGAGCTCGCCTAACTACACTATTTTCCTTCCTGGGAAATCAATGGCTCGTGACTTATGTCTAATCTTATGTTTCCTGTCTCGTGCCTTTGCTTTGAGTAAGGACATATCTCTACACATGCTTTTGACTTCACAGCCCCCAGATCAGCAGGATGAGGCAGAACTACAAAGCACAGGTTCCAGATACTAATGTTTCCAAAGCAGGAGGTCCAGACACAGCAGTGGAAAGCTCTGGCCAGTCACCACTAGCCACATGCCGCTTCCTCCATCCATCACACCCTTACTGCTAGTTTTACTTTCTGATGTGAAAAATATAGGGAAACATTCAATTACCCTGTGGCTCAGTTACTTTACAGATAGATTAAAAACTGCTTTCATAAGCAACTAATTAATGTACTAGGAACCTTGGGTCCCCTTTTCTGTCCATCCAAGGTTATTGCTTGCTAAAACTTAGCCATGTCACTCGTACTCAGCAGATAAACACAGCATGACCAAATTTTCTCCTTTCCCCCTAATTTTCTTCCTTAGATTAATTTGACTTTTAGCCACCTGTCTGAAGCTGTCTGATTTGAGAAGTTTCATTATTAAAGAATGAATTTACTATAAGACACCTTTGTAGGGTAAATAAATGGAGAGTATTACCTCAGCAACTACTTTCCAACACGCACAGCAATTGATATTCACAAAGGAACTTTTCCTGGCAAGAGCAAATATCCATGATTTCTGGGCAGCTACTTGTGGTCTTTGGGAACTGCATCTAAGTAGTTTACTACTGACTGATATAAACCCTACCTAGAGGATATCATGTCCCATACAGTTATTTGAATCTGAATATTTCCAAGATTCATTTTTTTTCTTAAAGTATTAACCAGCCCTTCCTGATGAAACTGGGTTACACATTTCTTCCCATCTCATAACCTTGAAGTTGTCTTTTGGCTACATCCACATTTAATCCATCCAAAAACACAAAAATGTTTATAATGAGTCATAGCAAGGTCTATAAAAATTTTAGGTTTTTGCTACCTTTACCTCCAAGATAACAGGTTAGATTGACGAAGATTCAGACATTGGCAAAAGACGGAGAACTCCTGCCTCAACGACAAAGAACTTTCCTGTGACAGCGTCACAAGTGTACTGTTCACATCAGTTTTCCTTTTCCTCGAGGCTCTAGACACTGTGCGTGAGGAATGTGCTTACACAATGGCCTTGAAAGACACTGAAGTCAAAAGCCGCCTCATCTTTGCGGTGAGCTAGAAAGAAACCTGTTCTTTGCCCAGGTAAGATAGACACTACCCTTTTATGCTTCCAACAGTCAAATATGCCCTTTGCTACAAAATGAAACAGCTCTATCTGTATCTTTGCAAGCTGTTTATCACATTAATATTTTTGAAAATATTTGGGGGGAATAATAAGTTATTGGGTCAGGCTTGGTGGCATACTCCTTTCATAACAGCACTTGAAAGATAGAGAGAGGTGGATCTTTGAGTTCCAGGTTGGCCTGGCCTACATAGTGACTTCCAGGACAGGCAGGGTTATGCAGAGAAAAGGTAACTAATTAATTACTTAATCAATAGTAATCTGAGGGTCCCTATGCTCTAAAATGCTACAAAAGGATAAGAAAAATGTGAGGAATTGAAACTTAAGAAATAAGAGTGAGCCAGGCCCAGCCTGCAGCACAGGTGCTATTAAAAGAAAACATCAGATTGAAACGTTTATTCCTTTGTGCCTCCCCACCTTTCCCTATGACCAAAGCAAAGACTGTTAATAGTATTAAGGAAATTTAAAGCAAAAAAAAAAACAATTTGTAACCAGAATAGACAGAACATTGAATACCTTTGCAGTGAATTTGGGTACAAGCGTGTTCAGTCTTCTGTGCACAGCTACACACTTTGAAAGGTCAACTCTTGGTCATCATCCTAAAAATGCTGTTCTTCAGACAGCAGTCAAGGTACCAGAATTGAAAGGATTTCCGGACAAAGTTCCATCAGACATACCAGGCAATAAAAGACATGATTATGATGAATTCAGGCCGCCAAAGACACGCTCCACTTCAGAAGAGGGTTCTGAATGACGTCTTTCCTTTCTTTCATGTACTGCTTCACTGTTCTCTCTTTTCTTTTTCTCCATCCTCCTCTTGGTTAGCATTGCGTGCACACCCTATGAGCTGGCAGCACTATATAACAGACATGGTTTGAAACCACTTCATATACTACTGTTGGAGTAAATATCCATTTACTACATACCCAAAGGAGTCTCATATATCATCTCTATCTTACAGAAGAGAAAAGCAAGACATAGAAAGTTGTATGTTGTCTTCTCTAAGGCCTCCCAGCTAGTAAACATTATAATCAGACTTGAATTTAGAAGGTTAACCCAAACATCCATGTTTCACACTGTTTCATGTAACTTATCATCACCATATTATATGGCTTCTGTATTTTTTCATATGACACCACATATTAGAAAGATAGAGCTGCCCTTAAGGGGTTTTAATATTTTTTGATCAGTGATTCCTAAAGTTGATACTACCATACCGTGATCTTGATGTCTTCTCATTTGAAAGAATTCCCAAGTTACCTAATGAAGATTCAATCCATACTGAAGCATAATATCTCATTAGAAGTATGGCAATAAGTCAGGTGACTATTCGCCAACTCATAGGCTCTTATTTTATTCCAGTTTGTTTGAACTATAAATATTTCAGTAAGAAATGTATTGCATGTAAATGAGATGTAGACATGATTCTCTACTATGATCTCAGTCCCAGAACAATTTTTCTGATTGACAGGTAAGGGTTCCTATGTATTTTGTGCAATTCCAGACGGCACTGTGACCCACATTTCACCAGTAGGCTGTCTGTTAGAGCACCAAGCCTCCACCTCCCCATTGAGGTACCAATGTGATGATGGTAAACAGATATCCAACCATCATCTCCATATCCTGCGTTAGATGTTTTTCGGACATTATTATCCAGAGCCAATTTCCAAGTCAATATTTTTGTGCAATCTAATAGAAAAGTTTTGGTTGATATCGAGGTTTTACTTCATATTTAAAGATCTATCGTAGACATCAATCATTCTTTCTGTCATTTCATCACAAATTTTCATTTTTATCATTCTATTGAATTTGTTGACATTTATGTAAAAAAAGTTTTAATTTGTAAATATGTTAATATACTTCTCTTGTCTTCTGCAGATTTTGAATTGCTAGCAAAATCTCTTTCAGGTCCTAACTTTTGCTTGAAGTAGTTTACATACGGTTTTAAAACATTTTTTGTCAGTACTGTGATCAAACCCAAAGCCTGACATTTGCTCAGATACATTCTACTCTTGAAACGGTTGCCAGAACCTTCTTGTATTATTTTTTCTATGATTAGGTTTTTATTCAAATATGCTGTCTCTGTGTGTTCTTTATGGGTGAAGTGTGTTTTAATAGTATATACAGAATACTTTTATTCTGTGGTAGGATTTTTTCCTCTGTTGATTTCTTCTCAGCTACTGGTTTCATGGGAGCTGCAGTCTTTATCAACCTCATGCCCCCCTCCACCCAGCAGGCCTAGTCAGCTTCTTGACATTCGCAGGTTTATTTCATGTCTTGCTGTCTGCACACCTCTTATCAGCAGCCCCCTTCTCTGCCTCCTCCTGCTTTAATTTGGCTGCTACCACTGTTTCCTCTACTTCCACTTCTTTTGCCTTCTGGCTGAGAGAAGAATGGTGTCCCTGTGCGTAGCCTTTGTGTACCAGTGCAGCTTCTACACAATTCTCTGTTTCTTCGGTGACTTCTTCTGCAGGAGTCTGATGAATCTTTGTGCATAGGGCTCAGAGAGTTCTTTGGCCATCTGGGCTTTCCAAGATTCAGTAAATGCTTGTGTTTATCATCTTGAGGATTGGATGGTTACCCTCACTCTTGCGGGAAGCATCCTATGCCAAGAACCAACAACTCATCCTCTCTTCTCCAAAGCACTTTCAGTCCAAAGGCATCAATACTCTACATGCCCGCCAGGAACAAGTTTTAAATGTTCAGCCTGCTTACAATAAGCAGAGTAATACCAGGTTGGATGTTTTTATTGAGAATATCCCTATATTTGAATATTTGGTCATATATTTGAATATTTTGTCATCAAGGAATGGTACTTTCTGAAAGGATTAGGAAGTGTGGCATTGTTGGAAGAAGTGTGTCACTGGGAGTGGGCTTTGAGCTTTCTAAAGCCCATACAAAGATCAGAGTCTCTCTCTCTCTCTCAGTCAGGGGATCACAATGTAGCTCTCATCTATTTCTCCAGCACCATATCTGCCTATACGCCACCACGCTTCCTGTCATTATGATAATGGACTATACCTCTGAAACTGCAATTAAGCTATTATATTAAATACTTTGTATCATAAGAGTTTCCACAGCCATGGAGTCTGCTCACAGTAATAGAGCATTGGCTAAGAAACCAGGCAAGTTTCTGAAGGCCTTGAGAATAATATTATCTTCATTGTAAGTGATCCAGGGCTCCCTAAGCTGGCTATGTCATCTGTTTCTCACTTTTCACAAGCCAACTCTCATTCACAGAGAGATAGAGATTTTTTGAAGTCATCCCAAGCCTTACATCATTTAAAAACAGAACAACCTTCTTAGTCTTCCTATAACCTTCAACCTTATCTTCCATCACCAAAGGTAGTTCAAGGACTTCCTCAAAATGATGACTCAGACATCACCAAAGCCGGAAGGACTGAGGCAGCCAGGGCACAGCAAGAACATATTGCTTTTGGATTGTATTTACTCTGTAGTGCCAAAGGTAATAGGTTTTGTTTGGTGAAAACACAAGGCCTCCATGACACACATTTCAGAAGACACCCTGACCAGCACAGTGGGACCCACCATTTGGAACTCTTGAAGCTGGAGGCCCATCTCCACCAGTATGTCAAGACTCAACACTGGTCTGATGGCATAGGGCTGTCTGATGTTTTGGTGCAAGTTGGTGTGAACCAAGTTCACTATATCTGGCTTTAAGCACAGCTGGCAAAGTGACATTTTTTGCTAGATTAAATCCCATTTTCAGAGTACACTCTGTGAGAGGAATGGCACATATCATGTATCTTTAATTCTTAGATTTGCATTTTAAGCTATCTAAACTTTATTTTCTTTACTGGATTTTTCCTATACAATATATTCATGCTTTTCCAGATCCCCAGCTCCTCTCAGGTCCTGTCACCTCCTGACTCATCCAAACCCATATCCTTTCTTTCTCTTTAAAACAAACAAACAAAATATACTCTGCAGCCACCAAAGGAGAAATGTGAATACCAACCCAGCTAGCTACACTCTTCTAGAGCTAACACTTCCCTCTACAAGGAAAACATGCCTTAAATATGTACTAGTACAATAGTGCCTCAAAGTCTCTAGAAGTAATCAACCAATATCTCATTGGCTTTAAGGCCCACTCCATGAAATGGAACTCATACCCAACAAGGCTTGGGTGGTCAAGAGATTTGAGACTAGATAAACCAAGAACCTGAGACCAGACAGGCCAGAGACATAGCAACATTGAGAAGAGATTTCAAAGACCAAAGGGAATGGGGGACACTAAGGAGAAAAGGTCTTCTAAACACAGCAGGTGCTCACAGAGACTGTGGCAGCATGTAGAGCACCTGCAAGTATCTATGCCGAAAGAGGTCCCAACACTGAGAGGAGACATGAACAAAAGTCCCCATCCCTAACCTAGAAGCTACCTCTAGTTGGTAAACACTCACAGGTTAAATATTTCTTCTTGCCAACAGAGTCTCATGGGGGATATAAACCACAGCTAAAGGCAGGTCCCATGCCCCATGCCCCATACCCCATGCCCCATGCCCCATGCCCCATGCCCCGCAGTAGGTGGCCAGCACAAAACTTAGTGACATAGTTTGAGGTTCTTTGTCTAATAATATTCTATCAGGCCTTTTTCTATGCCTTACAGATCCTTTGTGTGTATATTATGGCTTCCATTTTTGTGCTGCTATGGATTCCTGTGTGAAACTTGTGTGTCTTTCTCTATGTCTATTTCCTGTGATTTTTTTCATTGGTTCTTTTTCTTCTGCTTATTTTGTTTGTCTTATTCTGATTTACTTGCTTTTATTTTATATTAATTTATTTTATTATAATTCTTTAGATGCCCGTTTGTTTTCTATAAAGGGGCAAAAGTGTGTAGATTTGGATGGGAAGGGAAGTGGGGAAGATGATGGAAGATCATGGGGTAGATGGAAAGGGACCATACCCAGAACACATCTTCTGGAAAAAAAAAACTATTTTCAATAAAAAAAAACTGAGGGGGAAAAACAGGAGCATTTGATGTGATGAGCACTGTGAAACCTAAACCTGTCCTTTCACAGGGACAGCAACCGTGTCAGAAAACTTGTTTAGCAAGCTTCTGTTTATTGAATTGTGTAGTAAATCCTGTAATTTAAAGGATGTATTTGTGGGCAGTATTTTACCTTATTGATCTATTTTTAATCTGTCTGTGCCGAATGATGCAGGGATGACCAATTGTCAAAAGTCTATATGGGTGGGGAAAGCAAATACACTGTCATTTGTGTGAATTAGTGAAAATAAAAAGAATAAAAACAAGAGAAAATAGTTGTAAAATAATACGCAAATTCACATAGACTATATCTCAAACTACGATATATATATGATGCTGTCTATTTCCTACCTTTCACATTTTCATATAATAATAATCTTGATAAGGATCAAGATTAATTTTACATAAGTATGAGGAAATCAGATAGGAATATACCAATATAATACATAAATATGTAGATGATTTTGAAAAACGTTAGTGTCACAGTAAACAATCTTTCTAAAATTAAAGACACTCAAACAATGTTGCTGTTTTATAATATGTCCTGAAATTTTTGCAGTTAACCATGTTCTGCGGAAAGTTCCTAAGCAACTATCTATCAAACAATAATATTATCTAGCCCGAGGAATACAGAAATAAAAATGTGACACCTACTCAGGTTGCCGTTTGGCCTTCATAGCAGCTGTGACAGAGGCGTAGGCGACTTGTAACCACTCTAAGAAAGACTTAAGCATCCCAGTGCATACTCTCACCCTCGCTGGAATTTTGTCCCTACAGGGTTGCTTACACTCTACCTCTACTGATCTTTCAGGACAAGCAAAATACTGTGGAAAATGAATTTCATCCCCCACCCTTGTGAATTTGGGATTGCCTTAGTATCATCACAATCACTATGTTGGTAGTGCTGATTTGGGTATTGCATGTTGTTTAAAGGGAAGTTATAGAAAAACAATAAAAATTCTAGCTACACAGTTTGGGTATATTTAGTTCAGGTGTGCTGACCATGCAGCATCTTGGCAATGTCTACTTTATTCAGTCAACACTTTTCCTTCAATAAACCCTAAAACTAAGACACGGATTGCATTTATTCACAGAAATCACTGCTTAATGGTATGCAGAGATAGGAGATAACAAGCATCCTTGTCATCTCTCAGTATCTAATCTTGTTTTTTGTTGGCACTGAATTGCCTGATGTCCTGTTTATAGTCATTGCTGAGACTGCCTTTTATGAGGCCATCATGAAGCTCTGTGGAAGCCTTCAAGGGAATATCATTTAAAAGACAGAAAGTCAGGTGCTGATATGTCTAAGTAACTACTAATAATTAATTAAAATGTGTTTCAATTAGTGAGTTCTTTAACACCCCACCTTTGCCTAAAACTGTCCATAATCAATAAACAGTATGTGGGGCATTGTATTAATAATATATGCTTGTGTAATGATCAACATTATGTCCTCCTTAGTCTATGTTTAGTTTCAAAATACCATAATCAAAAGCATCTTTTTCATGCAGAGGAGACGTGGTACATCTATCACAGTAATGGTGTGAAAACATAATGATGCTTTCCTACAAAGGAAAACCTCTCCTCTTTGATGTTTGAGGCTGGCTTCCATTTACCACGGCCTCAGTAATCTGAGACGAAAACATATATTACCCACACTATCAAAGATGCTGCGACTTGCTGCTAACAAGCATATGCTTAATTGCAGAATGTAAAATGATGTGTCTGCCTTTGATTTTCATGGTGATACCTCTTTATTAAAACAGTATAGGCAGTGCTACCTAAAAACATCCTCAGATGCAATACTCTTTTTTTTTCATCAAAGTATCCTCCAAACCAGGAAGTAGAAACCATAATGATGTTTAGTCTAAACTATGAATCATTACATGCTGTCATGTTTGTGATTTTACCTCATTCTGAAGCAACTCATTTATATTTTTTGTGGGCGAAATAACAATTACTCTGAGAAACACAAATTAAAGTAAAATCTAAGTGATTGTAGGTTAAGGCATTCTAATAAATGTTATATATTTTTTCAATCTAAATAAAAATCAATTCTTCACATTAAAAGCTAATCTATGGCAATCACTCTCTTGCCTGCACACACACACACACACACACACACACACACACACACACACACACACACACATTCGTTCAAACTTGCCTGATCATAGCATGAGCAAACACTGTCTCGCATGGTTTATTGTGAGTACTAAATTAGATTATCATTGCAAAGTGCCCACTTCAGTGTTAGGTTAATAATGAACATCAGTTATTGGTTTTGAAGATAAAAACAAACGTGAGTTAAAGATTTTGGAGCTTATAATACTTACCAAACAGGGACACGGAGGAAGGGCATACAAAAGAAAGCACAATAGTGAGTAAGAAGAGGAAGATCTAAGGGTAAAATGGAGGACCAGAAGTCAGGAGTCGGGCAAGAGTTACAGCACAAGTCTTACTAGAAGCATGTTAAGCTCAGGAAGTTCTTAGTGATCGCTCACTGCAATACCTAAGATGTCTTTGTGTACTGCTCCAAAGGAAGTTCCTTGGGAAGTTGAGTAAGCTTCCAGGGAAATTCAGGTAGGTTGGTGTAATCATCTCTCTTGTACATATTAAAACTCTAGATGTCTTTAAAGGAATTCTTGCCATCAAAGCCCACATGGTGTGAATTCTGATCAGGGCTGGTGGCAAGAACAGAGAAAATTCATCAGCTTTTTCAAGTCGGTGTCAGATTGGATTCCCAGGAGGTAAGACTGGACAGATCCTAGGAGTTTGTCTGCCTTGATGGGGACTCCAAAATTTTGTCTGTTTAAATCTTGGCAAAATTTCTTGTCCTGCTTTTCTCTCATGCAGACAAAAAGCTCACAGAATCATCTAAATTCCCTAAGGCTCTTCAAAGTAAAGCCAATCCATTAACCACAGAGCCTCTTATCCAAACTAAACAACCTAGCTCCAGCATGGTCCAAGTCTATTCCCCATGATTTCTGAGATACTTCTCTAACTAACATGGGATAGCATTATGCTGTGAATGAACAGGTAGAACCTGAGCAGCAAAATTAGAAGAACTTCCTATATTTTACATGAATGTCATCCCATACCCACAGAATTATGATAAATTCACACTGTCACAAAGTGAGAATTTCCAGCAAATGCTTATCATTATCAAGCAGTGTTGGTAATGACTGATTAACTACCTAGATTTTTCGCAATTGAAAAACATAAAACAAAAAATGAGAAAACATGAGGTGTGTGTATTTAGGTATATGACATAGCGGTGAGACAATTTCATCTTGTCTACTTGAAGCATTTACTTAATTTGTCCAAAATTCATAATATAACTATTTTACTACAAAACACAGTAGTTAGTACGAGCTGTTGTAAATGTCTTAAACAAATGAATAAATAAAAGACACAATAAAGTAAGGAGAGAGTTATTGAAAGACTGGGACTCATAAAGTCCTTATAATTCATTGGGTTTTAGTCAAAAAAGAAAATGCTACATGTAACAGAATAAAAAATTTTAAAAAATATAAAAGATAAGGTGAGTAAATACTTAAGAGATTGCTTTAGTGTCTCAGGAAAAGAGCACCTCCTAAAAGATGCCAACATTGAGCCATTTAGTAGAGGTCTACGGATACCACAAAAGTATTAAAGACTAGAATGAAATTAGGGACTAGATGACAAGAGCTACTAGGTAGGACAATTGGCTTCTGTGGATTTCCTGTCTACAGGCCATCTGCATGCAATATGTCATGCTTGTAGAACTATGCGTATGTCAGACATTCCCTTCTGCTCAGTAAATGTACCAATCTAACTTTCCAGAAGTAAATTTTGAAACACTAAATGTTCATGCTCACATCAAACATTGGGGGAATGTATCATATAATTCAAGTTCAAATATTACAAGTATTTCAGGAGCTATCTCAAGTGCTCTGACTACCTTTGCCAATGATGCCCCCAAAGTCCACATAATAGAACTCTGTAATTGTTTAAACTAAAGATACAGATAAACTTCATGTTATCAATAATGCTGAATTTGTTCTGGAACCACAAAAGCATCACATTATAAGAAAATAACACTCAAAGAACAAAAATGATAGCTGTGGAGATTTTTTAAATGGTAGAAGACACCAAAATTTCTATAGGTGGAATATCTTCAAATGAAATACAGAATACTGACTGGAGAATAAAATTTAAAAAAAATTCTGTATTTGTTATTAGAATAGAAATTTCAAGGTATCACCAAAGTTAAAGAAAATATATGAAAATCATGTTGCTTTAAAACTTCCAACTGTGGGACTTTTAGAGTATATCTCAGCTTTTAGCGTACTTATATAGCATGCACAGGACCCTGGGTTCGATCGTCAGCACACATTGCCTGAATAGAGTGGCCCATGTCTCCAATCTTAGCACTTCCTGGTGGAGGCAGGACCAGGACTTCAAGGTCATCCTTGTTTACAGGAAAGGTTTGAAGACAGTCAGAGCAATGTGAGTTATGTGAAAGTTTTTCTTTAAAGAAAACAAACAAAACATGAAAAAGAATAAAGACAAGAGAACCTCCCAAATGATAATCATGGGTGCCTGAATCCAGAGCATCTGTTCACACTGTGTTGCCTGGGCACTTCTCAATGCTAACAACACAGAGACTAGAAAAGACCTCTCAGGAGAAGAACTGAAAACTAAAAGGCAAAAGGAGGAAGGTTTCCCAATCTAGCAAAATCTAGAAAAACCATTCCAGATCAGAATTATATATCTTAATGAAGGATACTCACGTGCAGGGAAAGAATAAAATATTTTCTGCTCCACAAAAAAATAGTCCTACCACATATATGGTCTCCCTGTCCTACAACCTTCTAAGTAAGAACCTGCCAGAAGACAAATAAATGTCCAAATAGCAGAGCATCCTGCCCAACAAAGGAAATGAGACACTTACCCATAAAAGGATATTTAAGAATGAGCCCTAATTTAAGCATATCACAAAATTCTGTGTGACAAATCTCCAGAAACATGCACTCAACAAGACCACATTTCAAAATAATGAAGGAATATTCCCATATCCACTCAAGAGCTTAAGAGTTTAGTGAGAAATGTAAAATTTATAGAAAACCAAAATATTATTAACTACATAAAAATTAGAGCCTATAAAGAGGGAAATTATATACTATGTGAATCAGTCACATATAGTGGAATCTTGGTCACTCCTTGTAAGCCCCAAGAGTTGATCTGAACAAAATTGGCATACAACTGCACTAGGAATGCATATGTGTGCTAAGAGCAATAATGAGTTCTGAAACAAAGATGAATCTCCATTGCTCAAAGTTATCATTGCCTGACAATGTGACAGCAAATACCAAAATTTAGTTAAATGTTGGAATTAATTGCCTATATATGGTTGTAATGGAGGCGTGTGTATCAGTTAGGCAGTGATGCTTAACAAACACAGTGAGTTAAGAACTATTCCCATTAGCTCAGGTAAACTGTTCAGTTGGTGTCCCCAGCATGGTCTTGACCACTTTGCTCATGTTCTCACTCCTCCTTTCGGAGCTCAGCCCAGTGCTCCAATGCAGGTCTCTGCCTCTGTTTCCATCAGTTGCTAGATATTTAAGATATTTATCAGTCTGACTAGAGGGCAAGGCCAGTTTGGGCACCCTCTCCTTTATTGCTTAGGGTCTAGGCTGGAGTCATCCTTGCAGATTCCTGGGAATTTCTTTAGAGCCAGGTTTCTTGTTAATCCCATAATGGCTCCCTCAATCAAGATATCTCTTTCCTTGCTTTCATCTCTACCTTTCCTACATCTTGACTATCCCATTCCCTCAAGTTATCCTCGCCCCCTCCTTTTCTATCCTCCTCTTCCCCTTCTACCCTCACTTCCCTGCCAACTCCTATGCTCCCAATTTTGTCAGGTGATATTGTCTATTTCGACATTCCAGGTGGATCTATATATGTTTTTCTTAGGATTCACCTTATTACTTAGCTTCTCTAGGATCATAAATTATAGGCTCAATATATTTTGTTTATAGGTAGTATCCACTTACAAGTGATCAAGACCATGATGGGAACATCCACTGAAACAGTCTACTTGACCTAATAGAAGCTCACCAACACCAGTTGGACTGGGAAGGAACAAGCATAGGATAAAACTAGTCCGTATAAATATGGCTGACAGTTGCATGGCTGGGGCAGACTTAGGGGCCACTGGAATTGGCATCAGAATTTATTCCTACTGCTTATACTGGAGTTTTGGGAACCTCTTCTCTTTGGATGAATACCTTGCTCAGCCTAGATATAGTAGGGAGGGCCTTGAACCTTCTCCAAAGCAATATGCCTTACCCTCTCTGAGGAGTGGAAGGGGATGAGGTGGGAGGTGGTAAGTGGAAGGAATGGGAGGAGGGGAGGGAATGGGAATTTGGATTCGCTATGTATAATGAAAAAAAGATAATTTTTTTCTTTTAAAAAATAAAAATAAAGAAAAAGGAAAAATGAATTAGTTCCACATGCAATTTTCATGAATATAAGAAAATAAGGAGTAAGAAGATGGCTCAGTCCTTAGTCCAGATCACCAGCATGCACATAAAAGGCCAGATGTGGCAGCAAGTACTTGTCATTACAGCACAGAGAAGGAAAGACAGAAAGATTCCGATGGCTTGCTTGCCAGTCAGTGTGATAAATCAGTGATCCCAAGATCAGTAAAGAGAGCTTATATCAAAAATCAGGTGGATGGTGATAGAGGAAGACCTAATGTTAATTTCTACACACACACACACACACACACACACACACACACACACACAGGCACATTGCCCTATTGATCAACTCACATCCAAAACTCTTGACCAAATAAGTTCCAATTTCTGTCAAACTATAATTTGTAACTCAGGATACAAAGTTAATTCAGCCTATGACAACCCTTTTCAGTCACTTCAGCATGATATTCTTAGCAGTCTTAGTCCTAGAATTATATCTGGATTTATAACCACTGTATTAATTTCTTTAAGTTTCATAGACAGAAGCAGATGAAAGTATACCAAAATAAGCATTGAGAATTCACAGAGATTGTTGGTCTTCTTGTGTCTTAATATTCACTGAAAGCATTAAAAGTGAACCTGTGTAGGCTTATAGTCATATTATTTTAGAAATTACTTTGCATTTTATCCATATCCTTACTTTCCCAGAACACCATGAGTAAACAGCCAAGCTTTCTGAGAACCATGAAGTCAGTGAAATTGAAATACTAATCCACATTTTTA
Organism: Myodes glareolus; assembly: GCF_982192425.1. Classification (NCBI taxonomy): domain Eukaryota; kingdom Metazoa; phylum Chordata; class Mammalia; order Rodentia; family Cricetidae; genus Myodes; species Myodes glareolus. The sequence continues at coordinate 10,227,428 of NC_142050.1, forward strand.
CTCCAATTTGATTGTCTTATTTTCAGTATTTATGCTGGTTTTGCTCAGCCTTTGTTTTCCTTCATTCGCTCAATTGCATAGTGAAGCACCCCAAACTGTGGGATCTAGTAGATAATTCCTATACCTGTATCGGTCGCTTTTCTAATTACTGCAACAACATACCTTACAAAAGCATCTTAAGGCAGGGAATTCTTGTTTGAGCTCACAGCCTGAGAAAATAAACTCTTTCCATATAGACGAACAGAAAATGTGCTCATATTGTATCTGTGGTCAAGAAACAGAGTAAGGAAACCTAGTCTTCCACTGGCTTCCTCTTGTTTCCTTTCCGGTTTTAGACTCCAAGCTATGGATGGTGCCACCCACTTTCCGGGTGACCTTTCTTTCTCAGTTAAACCTCTCTGTAAACACCCTCACAAGCATCCCCAGAGAAGTGCCATCCAGGTGATTCTAAACCTAGTCAAGCTGACAATGGAGATGAAGCATTTGTAGTCAGACTTTCCTTTAGGCTGCCACCTTACAAAGAATAACATAGGGTCTTATTATTAATTATCAATGCTAGGCCTTAGCCAAGGCTTGTCTCATTAGCTCTTATAACCTAAAATAACCTGATTTATGAACCTACATCTTACCATGTGGCTTTTGTCATTTATTTTATTCTGTGTGTTCAACTCCCTCCATGTCTAGTTGGTATCTTCTAACCAAACCAGAGAAACTTATTCCACCGAAAATCCTGCCCAACTGCTTCTCTGTCTCTCTACCTCTCCGGAATGGCATCTGATGGTTTGTGATTACTTTCTGTCAACTGGTTGCTAACTTAGTCTCTTGACCCAAGACTAATTTTATTTAATCAGTGCAAATGCAAACTCAGGGTTCACAGTGTGGCTGAGTGTCCCTCCAAAACCATTACTGCGATTCCAACAGATTTTCATCTCTTAGACAAAACAAGATTTTAGTTTATTTAAAACTTTCTCATACAAAGTTCAGCCTGTAGTAAATGCATAAAATATGTCTAATCCCAAAACTTTCTCTTCTTCCATTTTGATATATAAAACACTTTGTAATATAAACTTATGTGATAATTTGAATGTATGATATGGCATGTGATAGACATAGGCATTAATAATCACTGAAAGTCTTTTATTCTACTTTTATATTGAATGGGAAACCCTATTGATCATATCTGTAGTACTGATTACTTTAACTATGATAAATGAGTTTTAAAAACTTCAGTGCACACAATTCTAGCGTTTCAGAAAGCTCTAAGAAGTCGCAGTGAATTGTTCTTCCCAAGAGGGCTTTCTAAATAGAAATTAATACTATCATTTAAAATATTAACTCAACTACAAACTATCCTTAATGATCCAACTGTACATATCATACAAACCAAATAGAAAGTTAATAACAGTAGCAATAAAGCTAAGCTATATATAAACATAATGGAGATGTTATAAAATATTAATGTTGTAAAGAAAACATGTTTGAGAGAATATATACCAAGAACATCTATAAATATAGTATGTATTAAAAACAAATTAAGAAAACTTTCCAAGGGTTGATGCATATCACAAACACCTTTTCATTTCTGTCCTGAAAACTATTTATAATACAGATGTACAGCAATAACCCATATTTTTTGAAATATCACTTGGACTACCATGAATGATCAGACATTTGAACAAAGGTTTCTTATGACTGATACCAGGAATTTTGTTTGTGGGGGGCATTGTCAACCCAAGTGATTTAGCTTCCATTAATATTGTATGTGTGTCTTTATGTGTCTGTATGTTTATATACATACACTTATGCGTATTGTGTATAAACTTATGTAATTGTAAAGCAATATGATTCCTAGAAGTTTTATCAGACTACCTTGGTATCATTTGCCCCTGTTGTGTCCTTCTTCTTACTAACTAGGAAGAAGTAGTTTGGTGCTCCCTCCCTGTTATTTTATTCTATTGGGGGGAGAGTTCTCACCTGTATCCTGCTATTCATCACCCACCAAGACCAACATTCACCCCAGCTATGATTTCTTCATACATCCATGTTTTCTGTGGTTTCTTGATGTTACAATTCAATCATGAGTATTTGGAACTACTAGTACACTTGAGAGAGACCATGTGGCATTCATTTTCCTGGGTCTTGCTTACTTCAGTCAATATAATCTTTTCTAGGTCTGTCCATTACCTATGAATTTCATGATGTCATTTTTCACAGCTGAATGCTATTCTGCTGTGTGTATGTACACATTCTTACCTCATTCTTTGATCACTGCATGTGATCATTAAGGTCAAATAAGCATTAAGCAGAATGAGGCAAGCATACTATCTAAATCTAACGATGGAGGTTTGCAGCAAGAGATTCTATATCCCTCTGTCATTGTCTTTTTTCTCTTAAGTGAAACATTAGGGTCCAAAGGACCCTGAAATTAGTGTTTCAGCAAGAGGAACTATCAAATATAGAAAGATTGAATATTCAAAAGGAGAGAGAAGACTATTATCTAGTCACTAAATTCAATACATTAGTTTCTATTTGTTTTACTTGGGAAATAGGTTTTTGCTCACAGTAAGATATCAACTATTACTCCAAAGTGAAAAGTGGGAATTTGAGAATTCAAACCATACTCATGTAACAACACACTAGTCATTTATAATAAATCACATTCAGAACCAAAACATGGGAGACCCAGGCATCTACAAAATACACACCACGCAAAAGCTCAGAGGATGGAGGATGGAGCCAAGTTTCCAGAAAGGAAATCTGTAATTCAGAGCATGCAAAAGAAAAATCACGAAAAGCCTCCTAATAGTCTTCCAAAAAAGTCTCAAGACTTATTAAATCTCAGTTTTGAATTGAACGTATTTGGGTCTATAATTTATCATCTATGCACTCAAATTCTTCCTTGTCAGATTAACATATTTTTATAAGACAAATAAGAAAACCTGAAAAATGAATATAACAAACAAAAATTAAATAAAAGAGTGTGTCATTTTCCTTATGTTTTAGAAAATAGATAGTATTTCATTATAATGTGAAATAATGCCTAAAATAACATGCCATTTCATTATATTAATTATTTATTGGAAGAATATTAAAATTAATTGATAAAATTAAATTTCTATTATTTAAAAGTCTTGACTGTTTAATCCTATTTACTCTCTACTACAAAACGAAAGTATAATAAGGTTTTATAGCTCTGAGAGCCAATTATGAAAAATAGGTTACTCCAACATGATATTCAGACCTTTGAAAGGTTTTTTTCTCCTAAATAGCACACTATATGGCATTATTTTATTCTTTTATGTGAAATTTGACCCAAATTTTGTCTTATATGTATAAAATTCTTTTGATTTCTCACTTGAAAGAAAGAAGGTAATGACACAGTAAAGTAGAATCTCTTTCCACTATAAATAAGCTACAGACAAGCATCTTTTGATAATGCTTTATGATGTGCAAATCTTGATGATGTACTATTTTATTTAAATTACAGAATCCCAAATCGATGACAGATATTAAAATAATTATTCAGTTTGCAAACTGACTACATAAGAAAATATGTAATATTATTTCTTATGTTCCTTTGAAGAATAGTAGAAGAAAGATAGTTAATTGCCAGGGATCGAGAATGACTCTTAAAACAACAGGCTTGATAAAGTCCCTCAGTGGGGGCTCCAGAGATGCTTAAATTTTAAACTGTCAGAATGCCATTAGTGTTTCTCCCTGAGTGGTGCTTTTAAATTAAACATTTGCTTTGTGTTTGCTAAGATACAATACTGGATACGTGCCCTTTAAATTGACTTCATGAAAATCCATTTGCTTTAAAGCTAATTCAGTATCAGAAAATCCATTCACATGTTATCCCAAACAATAAGCTAAGAGAAAATCAAATGTCTATCTCAATAGACATCAAATAAAACAATAAGAAAATTCCATTCGTCACATAAAAGTGATGCCCAAATTATTGAAATTTCCTCTGGAAGTATCAATAATGAAAGGAGTGAGAAATATATACTGAAATTGAAATGACAAAACTTTATGACTTGTAGTCTAAACTCTCTATTCCTACAAAAAAGCACAAGTCTATATATAATAAGTCCTAAGAAAATTCTTTAATGACTCTGGTTACAAAATTAAAGCTGAACATTAGTAATACCCCTTGTCTAATATATCATCTGAAAGAAAATCTGAAAAGAAAAATTTTATTTGCAATATAAAAGGCACAATATCTAAAATAAATGTTTAAATATGAATTAATAATGTAAAACTATTTTAAAACATTATAATTTGAAACAACTTCATTTTTATAGTAAAACTCAAAATTATGACAAATTATGATTTTTAAACTTTTAAATAGGGTACTAAGAATTTCTTTAAAAATATAATGAGGGCATATCCAAAAAAAGATTAAATAGAATTAATGCATCCTACCAGATAATAAAATATTTTTTTAATCCATAAGAATTGACTTATCTTTCCTGGAGATATATGTGATAGACAGATAAAAAGGAAATAATATGTGTTTGAAATAATATGAAACTATGATTCACAGCCACTATGGTTCTCAATTGGTAACAGAAAAAATATATTTTATAATAATTCTGAAATCGGTTTGAGCTTAGAAAAAGTAAAATAAATTCCATCTTTTACTAAATAATTTTGCATTAGAATTATTTTTTATTTCGTTCTACAGGGTTGTAAAGAGTCATTTCATGCAGCTATTTACTGTACTGTGAATACACACCTGACTTTCTGTTATCCCCTTCTCTAAGCTCTTTCTAAACCAGTGTGTCAACAACATCTGACAGAAAAAAACTGTTTATGATAATCAAAATGAAAAACTATCACCGGGTTACCCTGATTTGTAGAAACTCCCAAGAGGCTTTTACATACATAAGAAAGACTATGCCACATGCCATCTTTATCTTCGCGGTGCAACACCTGAAAATAAAGTGAAAAAATGAAAAAAAATGCAAAGTCTGTACATAGTTTTGAAAAGTAAAGAGAACTTGCAAATTCATACACATAGTAGAATTCACTTTGATTAAATTGCATATGTGTATGAAAAAAAGAAAGTTACCAGAGAAAACTAACAGCTACTACAAATAGATGGATGCAGCAATTTTTATTTTTTTATATATTTGTAAGCATTTCTTGGCTTTTCTATATCAGTAACTGATAGGGCAAAGGTATTATTAATAATAAAATTTTATAAGCAATTTATTTTTATTGTTACATACTGATTACACTGACTTCTGGGGAAAATGTAGATTTTTTTTTATTTGTACATAATAGCATGATAAACCAGATCTATTAGACTATCTGCCACCTTATGAATTTGTCATCTTTTCTCTACTAAAAGCACTCAAAATTCTCTCTTTTCATTATTTTGAAATATGCATTTCAATGATCACTATATTTTATATATATATATATATACAACTATAGTTGTGTAAGGACACAATAGGACAGCATTTTTAATATCATGCCTTACATCATCAATAATGAAAACTCATTTGACCATAAACAAGATAAGAACTACTAATTCTTCCACTAAAATGTTTTATAAATTTATCACAATGTGGGCCACAGTAGACCTGAAGCAATGAACATCACCTTGGGCTGAAGCAGGATTGAGGCAACAAATTCCACATGAGTAGGACTGAACCAGCTACCTAGACTGGAATGGGCCTGAGGAAACAAACTGCACAGGAGCTGGAGCTGGGAACAAATCTAGTCCTGGGACACCAGGACTGAACCAGCAATCTGAATGAGAACAAACAGGAGACAGTGAACTCCACCTGAACAGGTACAGGGGAGTAACCACTGAGCAATTGAGCAAGAGCCAGAGACCACTGAGGGTACACACGTGAATCTGGGACCTTCAAGGAAGTAGACCTAAGCCAAGACCCCGGAGGGTCTGGGCATGAGTCTAGAACTCTGAGGAATTAGGCCTGAGTCAGGACCAGTTCTATGAGTCTGGGACCTCTGAGGGAGTAGGCAGGAACCAGAGATCTCTGTGGGACCAGGCTTGAGTCTGGGACCTCAGAGAGAGTAGACCTGAGTCCAGGATCTCTGTGGGTCTGGGCATTGGTATGGGACATCAAAGGAAATAGGCAGAAATGTGAAACCGCTGCAGGTCTAAATTTGAGTCTGGGACCTCTGAGGGAGTATGTTGTAAGAGTGAATCAGGCTGCGTCCCAGCTAGCTTAACCCCTGAAATAACTACATGGAAATTGTATTAATTAAACACTGCCTGGCCCATTATCTCCAGCCCCTTCTTGGCTAACTCTCACATATTAGTTTAACCATCTCCATTAATGTGTATTGCCACTTGACTGTGGCTTACCAGCATGAGTCTAACCAGCATCCATCTTGGAGAGGAGAGCCATGGCATCTGCCACACTTCCCTTCTTCCCAGCATTCTGTTCTGTCGACTCTGCCCATCTAAGGACTGCCCTATCAAAAGGCCAAGGTAGTCTCTTTATTAACCAATGAAAGCAACACATAGAAAGAAGACCCTCCTAAACCATTTCCCCATTTTCTGTTTAAACAAAAAGGAAGGCCTTAACTTTAACATAGTAAAATTACATATAACAATCACAATATTTATATCTATTTTATCTTGTATATAACAATGGAAAATTATAACTATCTATCTATTATTAAATTACATCAAAGACTCCAGGAGGATATAATATTACCTAAGTAAACAAGAAGTAAGAAACTTCCAAAACTCTAGAAATGACAGAGACATCTCGCTGCCTAGACAGTCACCCAAAGTTTTTTAGTATCATTGGGGCATTCATCTTTGGCCTTCAGGCCCATAGTGTCCAGTAGACTCTTCCATGAAGCAGGAAATTTCAAAGATAGTTCAGTCACTTTCTTTTGTATCCTGCAGAATGTCCCACAGACTCTTTCATGAGGCAGGAACTCCAAAGGATCATCTCACCTTTAGGCAAGTTCAGTAGTCCTCTCTCTGCTGGTTCTTTATGTCTAGCTGATGCAACAGTCCAGGCAAGAGCAGTTTCTTGCCCAAATGGCTATCCAACTCCATAAGGAGCCTCTTCAATGCCCATCTTCCTCTTGAAGTAGCTGGTGCTACCTAGAGCAGACATGTCTCATTTTCATGAAAAGCCCTAAGTTACTAAAACATTTTAAATGCCATATTCCATAGTCTTTGAAAGATATGAAGAATACCTATCTAACTGAAATATATCTCTATATATCTAGAAAATTTAACATGACTACAAGCTGTACTATTATCAATGATTGTCCATTAACCTATATTTCTAATTACACATTACATTTTTAAATGTGTTACACAATCACAATACCTTAATCAAGATTAGAAATACATATACATATAACAAAATTGACCTTAACTTTATACCAATAAAGCAAGATTTATACCAATGTAAACTATTCATATTTATATCATATCCCCCTTTAAATATAAAAGAACATTTATAAATAATATCTGGGAATATGGACATAGTTATTTCTCTCCAAACTTCTTCCTGCTATATAGGGGTGCTGTTAATTTGGTCTTTTACGGTATAACCTGTATGCTAGGTTCATCTCAGTTGGCAGCTGAGTGAAGCAATTTTCTGAAGGTGTTCATGGTGATCTTTCAGAAGGGTGTGGTCTATCATACCATATTGGGATAGAAGCAATGCACAGGGTCTCATCCCCTGTGAAAAGAAAAGAAGAACCTCTTTTCCAAAGCATCATATCCTTAGACCCAAACTGAAGCCATAATACTTTTATAATAATATACATGGTGATTTAGCCCAGCAGCCCATACAATGAAATGTCTCTCTGTACTTAGCTCCTTCACAGTCAAAAAAATTCAAAGAAAATACAATAATACAGAGATTCCAGACTCTTTATGAATTTTCCATTTTTATGTGGCTTATTTTTTTAATCTATGACTATATGTACTCTATCTCTTTAAAGACTTTACCCTTTTTTAAAAGCATTAACTTTATTTTATGACTTTTTAATAGTCTTTTTCTTGTCTCCTCCAAGCCTACGTATGTCTACCTAGCATTATGACCAATTTAGAAGTCTTTTATATCCGAATCTGTCCTGTTGCATTGTCTGTAACTCTTTGCTGTACAGGAACATTTTTGCTTTGTGCTTTTAAATCACTAAGCGCGTAAGAATCTAAGCTGTGTATATGTTCCACACCTTTGTTAACCATTCTTCTATTGAGTTTTATTCAGTGGTAAAAAACAATGACATCTTGAATTTTGCATGCAAATGGATGGAAATAGAAAATGCTTTACTGAGTGAGGTAACCCAGACCCAAAAAGAGGAATATGGTATGTACTCACTCATAAGTGTATTCTAGCCATAATTAAAGGTTTTGAGCCTATTATTCGTGTTCCTAGAGAAGCTAAATAAGAAGGTGAACCTGAAGAAAATCATATAGTTATCCTCCTGGATATTGGAAGTAGACAAGATTGCCAGGCAAACTTGGGTGCACGGTGGGGGGGATGTAAGGGGAGATGGTTAGAGAGAAAGGAGAAGGGGAGGATTATTCGGGAAAGCTTGGGGGAATGGGATGGGTGGGATGGAGGAAGGATGTATGTGGGAGCAGGGAAGTAAATATCTTAATTAAAGGAGCCATTTTAGGGTTTGCAAGAGACTTGATTCTAGAGGGGTTCCCAGGTCCAAGGAGAGGTCCCTAGATTGTTCCTTAGGCAGCAGAGGAGAGGGTGCCTGAACTGGCCTTGTCCCATAGCCACACTGATGAATATTTTGCATATCACCATAGAACCTTCATCTGGCGATGGATGGAGATTGAGACAGAGACCCACATTGGAGCACTGAACTGAGCTCCCAAGGTCCAAATGAGGAACAGAAGGAGGGAGAACATGAGCAAGGAAGTCAGGACCACGAGGGGTGTGTCCACCCACTGAGACAGTGGGACTGATCTACTGGGAGCTCACCAAGGCCAGCTGGACTGGGACTGATGGAGCATGTGATCAAACTGGACACTCTGAATGTGGCTAGCAATGAAGGCTGACTGAAAAACCAAGGACAAAGGCACTGGGTTTTTATTCTGCTGCATGGACTGACGTTGTGGGAGCCTGGTTTGTTTGGATGCTCACCTTTATAGACCTGAATGGAGGGAGGAGGACCTTGGACTTCCCACGGGGCAGGGAACCCTACTGCTCTTAAGACTAGAGAGGGAGGGGGAGGAGGGAGGGGGAAGAAAAAGGGAGGCGGGGAAGAGGTGGAAATTTTTAATAAATAAATTAATTTAAAAAAAGAATCTAAGCTGTGACATTCCTAGATCAGAAACAGGTACTGCGGACTTGCCCCGCCTAGTCCAACATGGTAGAGCTGCTTGTGCCTCTGAGCCATGGCAGGCAATGTCCCCCTTTTAGGCACACAGAGAGTCTAGTTGCCATCAAACAAACCATGGCACTTTACTCCGAATGCTCCATTGAAAAGCTCTGTCTCTCACAGGAGCCATATAGAGATCGCGATGGCGGCACAGCCCAGAAACCGGTATTTCAAAACCGCCATTTTCTAGTAGACCTGATCCCGTTGCCTACCCAGTCAGGAAGAGCTGAGTCATGGGCATAGTCTTCGTTCCTGACCCAGAGTGGGCACACAAATGTCCAGGCCCAGAAATGCTACATAGCTGGAGATTGCACTTAAGGTAGGGCCCAGGAAACTGCGCTTTAAAATGGCATGGCTTTTTTTTTTTTTTGTAAGGCCGCTGAGTCAGGAATTCTCTCTTTGGCACACCACCCACAAACAGTAAAAAGTTGAATTAAACTCTCTCTCTCTCCTTTTTAAGCCCTCTCAGGTTTTACGTGGAGTTAGTGGACCATGTTGGAGTGCCACTCTGTTGTAAGAGCATGGCAGGCCATATCTCAGCTAGCTTAACCCCTGAAACAACCAAACAGAAATTGTATTAATTAAATACTGACTGGCCCATTATCTCCAGCCCCTTCTTGGCTAACTCTCACATATTAGTTTAACCATCTCCATTAATGTGTATTGCCACTTGACTGTGGCTTACCAGCATGAGTCTAACCAGCATCTGTCTTGGAGAGGAAAGACATGGTGTCTGCCACACTTCCCTACTTCCCAGCATTCTGTTCTGTCCACTCCGCCCATCTGAGGGCTGCCCTATCAAAAGGCCAAGGTAATCTCTTTATTAACCAATGAAAGCAACACATAGAAATAAGACCCTCCTATACCTGGAGTAAGCCTGAGCCAGGTCCTCTGTAATTCAGGATGCCCCAGAGTCTGGGAACTCCAACTTCTGCAGGAAGGAATCCAGACCAGGATTTAGAGATACAGGTCAAAGATGGTAACCTAGGCAAAAGAAGGCCTGAGACAGCAAACTCAAAGGAAGCTCAGCAAAACCCGAGAGTGCTGAGCTATTTCCAGGAACACGGAGTAACCAATGGGGTAACTAGAACTGTAACACTGACTGTACCACCTGAGCTTTGGATTTACTGGCATCTAGAAGATTAATCAACAGAATTTCAGGCATCCACAACCACACTTATTAGAGGAAAAGGTAAGTAGAAAAGGTAAGAAGACATGCAAAACCACAAAGAGCAACAGAACACCAGTAAAAGACCCTACAACAGCAAGACTTGAATGACCAAATATAGATGAAGCAGAAAAAAATGACTTAAATAATGACTTCAGGAGAACGTTGGAAACTCTTAAAAAGGAACTGAGAAATTCCCTCAAAGAAATGGAGGAAAAGGTAAACAAAAAATTGGAAGATATCACCAAATCCCTTAAAGGAAACCAAGAAAAAACAATCAAACATGTGAAAGATACTACTTAAGACTTGAAAACTGAAATATAGACAATAAAGAACTTCTGAAGGTATCACAATCCCTGACTTCAAACTCTACTACAGAGCTGCAGTACTGAAGATAAGCTGGTATTGGCCTAAGAACAGACAGGAGGACTGATGGAACTAAATAGAAGACACAGATATTAACCCCACATCTTTGAACACCTGATTTTTGAGAAAAAGCAAAAAATATCAAATGGAAAAAAGAAAGCATATTAACAAATGGTGCTGGCATAACTGAATGTCAACTTGTAGAAGAATGAAATAGACCCATATCTATCACCATGCACAAAACTCAAGTCCAAATGGATCAAAGACCTCAACATAAAGCCAGCCACACTGAACCTTATAGAAGAGAAAGTGGGAAGTACACTTGAATGCATTGGCACAGGAGATCACTTCCTAAATATAACCCCAGCAGCACAGACACTGACAGAAACAATTAATAAATGGGACCTCCTGAAACTGAAAAGCTTCTGTAAAGCAAAGGACATGGTCAACAAGACAAAACGGCAGCCTACAGAATGGGAAAAGATCTTCACTGACCCCACGTCAGACAGAGATCTTATCTCCAAAGTATACAAAAAACTCAAAAAATTGGTCATCAAAAGAACACATAATCTAATAAAAAAAATGAGTACAGACCTAAAGAGAGAACTCTCAACAAAGGAATCTAAAATGGCTGAAAGAAACTTAAGGGGATGTTCAACATCCTTAGTCATCAAAACAACCTGTAAGAATGGCCAAGATCAAAAACACTGATGACAACTTATGCTGGAGAGGTTGTGGGGTAAAGGGAACACTCTTGCATTGCTAGTGGGAATGCAAGCTGGTACAACCCCTTTGGATGTCAGTGTGGCGATTTCTCGGAAAATTAGGAAACAGCCTTCCTCAAGACCCAGTAATATCGCTTTAGGGTATATATCCAAAGGATGCTCAATCATGCCACAAGGACATGTGCTCAACTATGTTCGTAACAGCTTTGTTTGTCATAGCCAGAACCTGGAAAGAACCTAAATGCCCCTCAACCAAAGAATGGATAAGGGAAATGTGGTACATTTACACAATGGAGTACTACACAGCAGAAAAAAAACGACATGGATGGAGCTAGAAAACCTCATTTTGAGGAGGGACTCAGACCTTGTCTAGTCTCAATTGTTGCTAACACTGGCAGGAAACACCTCTATTTGAGGGCTACAGGAAGTCTACACAGAAAAAAGAGGCAGTAAGTACTTACTCATGGAACTATAACAGAGTCCACAGAAATACTTTTCAAATGGGAAAGAATTCGATTTTGCTTCTTTAATCAACTGTAGTGTGTTTTAACAACTTCCCTAATGATAATTTTATTCTTATTTATATTTTAATATGACTTTTATATGGTATTTTATCCCAAAAATGGAGCAAAATAGTTTTTTGATTCCATTCTTGAGAAAGACCAAAGAAGCAATGCACCTATCTGCAGCGTCTCCATGAGCTACAAAGTTCTTTGATGCTGGCTGTCTTCATTATGTTTTTTGTTAGATGTTCCTTACATTTCCAGGCCTGAATCTCCCCAGGGCAAGAAGATTATCACAGTATTTACACAAATCAGTAGGACAAAATCCTGTACAAACAAAGATTGAGAGGCAGCCATCTCTTAAGACCCAGAATCTTTGGAGGCTGTAGTTCCAGGAAGCCAAGATTCTAAGAACCCTTGCCATGGTATTAACAAACATGCATGACAGCTTATTAATGTGACTTTGACAAAGTATTTTCATCTTTCTCTCAAAATAAAGATAAAACAGCATGAAAATGGCATAAAATTTTATAACAAACTATATGCATTAAATGTTAAAGGATTATAGTCAAATATGAAAGGAAAAGGCCTGTTGGAGAATATTATTTTCAGGTGTCTGACTTTAATTTGTGCTGCATTTGTTTAGCTCTGTGAAGCTGTTATTGTGCCTGTCTAAAACACCTGATGGTCCTAATAAGGAGATGAAAGGTCACGAGACAGGAGCAAGGACAGGTGGTCCTGGCAGGCAGTGAGTATAAACAGAAGGAGAAACAAACCCTAAGAGAATGAGGGGCTAGAGAACAAGGAAAGAAGGACATCAAGGGCCAGCCACCCAGTCACCCAGCCACCCAGCCACCTAGACAGTCAGAGTAAGAAGGAAAGAAAAATATACAGAAATAGAAAAAGGTAAAAGCCCAGAGGCAAGGTAGTCAGGATAATTTGAGAAAAACAAACAAGAAACAAGCCAAGCTAAGGCTGGGCATTCATAACTAAAAATAAGTTCTCTTTGTGTAATTTAATTGGGAGCTGGGTGACAGGCCCCCCAAAAGTCAAAAGAGCAAGATGTTCTACAAGGACCTAAAAGAGATATATTCTATCCATCAAGAATAATTTCTTTAAATGCCTGCCAGGAAATCGGGTAGATAGTCCTCAGATCTTTTTCTTCCCTCTGTTCCCCAGATTCAATCCCCTAGTCTGGGCCCCACTTCTGCAACAGAACATACTTCTTGGCAGCCTTCTCTGGTGTCTGTCCCCATGTCCTGCAGATCCCACAAACCTTCCCATTCTTACTTCCTTCCCCTTCTTGCTTGCTCTTTCCTGTCCCCCAAATCCATCAGGCTCCCCTTCTAACAGGCTATACCTACCAGAAAACCAGGTAGACTGCCTTCAGATTTCTCCTCTCCCTGTGTTCCCTCAGGCCCAAATCCTGCAGTCTCCTCTCCAGCTCTGCAGCAGAACACTGGAGGCCTCACCTTGCTCCCATCTGATCTTCCTCCCTCAATGTGTCACATTGTTCCAGATCTCAACTCCAGCAAGCAGTACTTGCTAGCTTCCAGGGCACAAGTAGGCTGAAGGTGGACACACACCAACCTTACCATTCCTAAGAGCCAGTCCCCAATTTTCCTAGGCAGATTGGTAACAGAAAAGCTGCTGTGGTCTCCCTGACCTTTCCTCTCTAACCCCATCCCCAATGGATCACAAAGGTCTCTTCCTCCATTGCTTCCTTCCAGTATTTTCAGCTTCCAACACCACCAAGCATTCCCAGTGAGAACTTCAGCTGAGGAAACCAGGAAAACAGGCAACACACAGTCATCACATTTTCCTAAAATCCAGTGAGGAAACAGAAAGCAAAGAACCAAACACCTACCGAAGAAGACAATGCTTCTGTAAGACAGAGGATACCAACAACAGCAGCCTACAGCCTACAGAATGCCAAGTTTTTTTCCCAACTCCACATCCAATAGAGAGCTAATACAGAAAGCATAAGGAGTAAGCAGACTTTTCTTTCCCACCTGCAAATTCCCAACATAGAGATTCAATATTATTTATAAGTGCTCAGCTGATAGCTCAGGCTCATTACTAGCTAACTCTTACATTTTAAATTAACCCATATTTCTTATCTAACCTCTGCCACATGGCAAGGCCTTCTTCCAGCATGGCACATCCATCTTGCTTTTTTCCTCATCTCTCAAGACTCCTCCCTTCTTCTGAGCATTCCTCTGCCCAATAATCCTGTCTAGCAAAGAGCACATCAACTCTTTTTTAACCAATAAGAGTAATACATAATCATATGGTCCAAAAAATTGTTCCACAGCATTATCCCCTTTTTGTCTAATTTAAAAAGAAAGTTTTATATTTAGCATAGTAAAATTATATTCAACAAAAACAGCTATCAAGTATGAATTACAATTACAATATCCAGTATATTTGTGTTTGGAAAAATTAGAGAAAATACACTATTATCTATCTTACCTTTTTAAGTCTAAAGTTTTATACCTAATTTACCCTTTATCAAAACTGAGGAAAGCTATAAGTTTAACTATTTAGTCTTTAACTTCATCAAAGAACCAAGAGGGTAATGTTATGTAATGTCAGAGACATTTGATTGCCTGAACAGTCAACCAAAGTTCTTCTGCAATGTTGGGGCATCCAACATTGGCCTACAGGCATAGCAGATCTGGCATACTTTTCTGAGAAGCTGGGAATTTTTAATAATGGTACTGCCTTGTCTTGGCAAAGTTTGGCGGTGTCTTTTGTGTGTGTGTCCTGCTGATCCATTTTAGACATTATATTATCAGCAACTGAGGCAAGGGCAGTTTCTTTGCCCAAATGGCTAGCTTTTACCATAGAGAAAACAAACTCCATACAGAATTTCTTCTATGCCCATCAGCTTCTTTTAAAGTAAATTGGTACTGTCAGGAGCAGACACATCTCACTCTCATGAAGAACCCTAGGTTGCTAAAGATATTAAATATCAAATGCCATATTCTTTAGGTCTTGTGTTTGAATATCATCTATCTAAATATATCTGTTTAACCTTAAAAGCATATCTAATATGATCACGCTTGTTTATTATAGATGACTATCTATTAATCTGTATTTATTAACTATACATTTCATTTTAAATGAGTTTCACAAATACAATACCCAAAACAATAGTAAAAATATACATAAAACAAAACAAAATTAACTTTAAATTCACATCAATAAAACAAAATCCATACCAAAGTAAAATATTTGAGATTAATAGTTGCTTTTTGGATTAAGGTAGATTCAATAATCTATCCTTTTTTCCTAGTATACTGTATCATATCCCCCTTTTCATCATTAGAAATCTTTGAATTTAACTTTTTTGTTTAGCTTTTTTTCTGACTATGCCCAATTGTAGATTGAGATTGCATGTTCACTTCCTGCCAATCACAACTTATAATCAACCCCCCAAAAAATAACAAATATTTATAATTCATTGAATAACCAAATCCTGTCCCTACCCCATCTCTTGGGAATGTGAGCATTTTTTGCCTGGACTACTTCCTGTTGTCTGTAGGAGCTGGAATCTTTTGGAGAACCTTAAGAAAATCAGGATAGTTGTTAGGTCTTGGCTAGAATAGTTTGTGAGGCAGGACCATCTCAGCTAGCAGCCTTGAAACTGTTCTGGATGAAGAACTCATATAAACTGCAACCGAGGCATTTTGAGATACCGAATTACCTGTATCATTCATTCTCATTGGTATCTGGTTCCCTTTTTCTGAAAATATATAAAGTAATATACATTACAAGTATGGAATATGTGGCATGCAGAAGTCAGTTAAAGATGATTTTCTTAGTTTTATGTTTGAGCATGTAAAATATATGTTACATGTCTTGTAGGTCTAGTTTATTTTTTTATGTCTGCAGCCAGGATTTCAGGGGGTCTTCTTTCATCAAACCCAATTTTTTTTAACCTGGAATGAATTCATAGCTTCTCAGATACTGTGGAAATAAAACATAACCTTTTCCTCAAAGCAACACACCTTTTGAAGTTGAAGTTAAGATTTTTTAAAAAATATATACATTGATTTAACCTAGCAATTTTCATAATCCAGTATCTATTAGCAGCCAAAAAAATTCAAAGACAACACAATAAGATACAGGATCCAGACTATCTGTGTATTTCCCATCTTTATGTGACTTTTTCTTTTCTATTACTTTACTCCCTTTTCAAGGACTTAACTTCATTTTTTTAAAGTATATATTCCTTTGTTCTCTTTATATCCTTTTTCTTTTCTCTCTAAAGCCGCTGTATATTTGTAACCCATTTAGAGGTTTTTCTCCGTCTGAATCTCTGTTTAGTGCATATCTGTAATCTTTTTCTAAACGTCCTTAAACTGCTAAGCAGTATGGCTAGGAGCTCTACCTCTGTTTTGATGGCTGGATTCACCACCACTTGGTCCCTGAGTGCCTAGCTTCATGGCAGAGGTACCCACAAAAGCCATGTTTACCACCCCAACTTGTGGAAGATTTTGGTTCCAAACTGCCACCGAGTGCATTTATAAACCCCATTTCCGTGTTCAGTAGCAAGGCACTTAAAAGAGAACTGCCCCTGTTTGCCACTAGCATGGACCAGGAAGCTATTTCTTAAAGGAGTTGTGCCTCTGCTTGTTGCTAGCAAGCAGAGCCTACCCGAGAAAAGGGGTTATGAAGAAGCTGCATTTAACTCCATTTTTATGTGTTTAGAATCTTTTTTGAAGTTTTGGCAGATCTTATGTGGAAATTCCAGCCCCACATTGGAGTGCCATTTGTAGGCAGATTCTTCTTTCCCCTCTACCAATTTTCAGATCACCGATATGGAGACTCAATATTAATTATAAAACTCACCTGGTAAAAAAAAAAAAAAAAAAAACCTCACCTGGTCATTTAGGCTTGTTACGAACTAATTCTTACATTTTAAATTAATCCATTTTTCTTATCTACCCTTCTGCCACGTGGCAGTACCTCTTTCAACAAAACATGTTCATTGTGCTTCCTTCCTTGTCTCTCGAGGCTCCTCCTTTCTTCTTCCCAGCATTCCTTTGCCTCCAAAATCCTGCCTAGCTATCAGCACATAAGCTCTCTATTAACCAGAAAAATACATATTCATATTGCACAAAAGATTGTTCCACAGCAGTAAAGAATTCAAGAATAAAAAGAATTCAAGAAATAAATCATCAAAAAACAAATAATTCAATTTAAAAATGAGGTACAGACACACTGACTTCGATTCAGCCCCAGCTAGTGTGCTGAGGTCTGAGGCTACCCATGCCTTTCTGCACTCATCTTGTCCCCAAGACCCACTGCTACTTTCCAACCTTTTTTGCTGCTGTTTTCATGGGTCACTTGAGTCAGATAGGGAATTTGATGCTCACTGGGTAGCGTACTTCAACAAGCAGACATTCATGTCTGGACTTGTGTCAATGAATGGACATACTTGTTGTAGTCTAAGATCTGATTCCTGAGTCAAAATCAAAAAATCATTGATGCTGCTTTGCAGCATATAGATGGTTAAGCGATTTTGTTAGTGATGTTCATACTTTGAAGGTTGTTAAGGACAAAGCAGGACCACAAAAGAAATCTACTCCTATATCATTCAGGAACTTAGACCAACTTAAAATGAACTGGAAATCTCCACTCCAGAGGAAGTGTGACTCAGCAAAGTATAAACTCCCCTCGATGTGCTTCCCAAGGATTCACTGCTTTAGTACTTGATTGAAACAGACACCTGGCAATGTTGTATTTGAACAAATTTCCCTTTGACTACCAAACTGTGTAATGGTAGCTTAAACTGTAACAAAGGGAAATGAGTTTGAAGTGAAGAAAGGAGGCAACAGGAGGGTACAACCTAAACAGAGAACTGTCAATAGAGGAAACCTGAAGAACTGAGAAACAGTTAAAGAAATGTTCAGCATCCTTAGCCATCAGGGAAATGCAAACCAAAACTTCTTTGAGATTCCATATTGCACCTGACAGAATGGTTAAGATCAATAACACAACTGACAAGGATGTGGAGCAAAGAGAACATTCCTTGTTGCTGATGGGAGTACAAACTTACACAGTCATTATGGAAATCAATATGGAGGTTTCTCAGAATATTGTGGATTGATCTCTTTCAAGATTCAACTATACCATTCTTGGGCATATACCCAAAAGATGCTCCATCCTTCTATAGGGACACTTGCTCAAACAGGTTTTCACTTTATTCATAATAGCCAGAAACTGGAATTAACTTGTGTGAACCTTAACAGAAGAGTAGATACAGAAAATATGATACATGATTCAGCTGTTTGAAAGAAAATGACATCATGAAATTCCAGGTAAATGAATGGAACTAAAAAAAAATTATCCTGAGTAGGTAACCCAGACCCGTAAAGACAAATATGGTATGTATTCTGTACCAGACCCATAAAGACAAATATGGTATGTATTCTGTAGCAGGAGGCAGCTGCTTGTTTGTCCTGGCCGCCTGGTTAGTTTAGACCCGAAATAATCACACAGAAACTGTATCAATTAAAACACTGCTTGACCCATTAGCTCTAGCCTCTTATTGGCTAACTCTTATATAAATTTAACCCATTTCTATTAATCTGTATATCACCACGCAGTCATGGCCTACCAGCAAAGTTCCAGCATGTGTGACTCTGGCGGCAATTCCATAGCATCTCTCTGACTCTGCTCCTTTCTCCCAGCATTCAGTTAAGTTTTATTCCCTGGTTACGTAAGTTCTGCCCTATCAACAGGCCAAGACAGTTTTTTTATTCATTAACCAAGAAAAGCAACACAGACAGAAGGACCTCCCACGCCAGTATTCACTTATAAGTGGACATTAACCCTTAAGTAAATGATAACCAACCCAGAGAGGTGAGGTAAAGAGGAAGGGTCTGGGGGAAATTGATGGATCTCTACAGGTGGGGAAAATAAAATAGATTTTACTTGCAGATTGGAAGCAGCTGGGGTTGGAAGCAGGGGGATCAGGTAGGTGGGTGAAGTAGAGGTAGAGTTATAACAGAGACAGCTGGGATTGTCAGGGGAGGCACAGTGCAGTGGAAACTACCTGGAATCTAGGACAGTGATTCTAATGAGGACATCTAGTAATGGAGAAGTATGGTGTCTCGACTGGTCATCTCTAATTGCCAAGGGAAGCTTCCAGTAGCAGAACTGGGTTGCATTCAATTGAACTGTTGACCAAGGGAGTCCCATGGAGATCCCCAAGCAACCTATGCTGTTGCTATGGCAAAGGGTTGCTCTCCACAAACTGACTTCAGGGCCCCATTGCTGAGGACAGCACCCACAAAACTGCTTGGATATGTAGAAAGTAAGCTGGTGCCAACATAAAACCTTCACCCCTTGTACTAGTCTCTTTAGTACACTCCAGGCTAACATAAAAGAAATGTGTACACCAAGCCAACCACAAATCCTTTAATTTACAATCTGTGCTGCCTGTAAAATGTGCTAGGGCAATGGTGGCACAGAACCAATGCCTGGTTTGACCTAAGGTCTACTCCACAAGAACAAATCCCTACCTGACACTCTAGGTCAGAGAGAGAGAGAGAGAGAGAGAGAGAGAGAGAGAGAGAGAGAGAGAGAGACTAGATAAAGCAGGGGCATTGCATAAATCCAAAGACTACTGGTATAAAAAATCAGTAAAATGATTCTTAATGATATTCCATCATGTTCACAGATCAGGGCCTTATCCAGTCACTATCGAGAGCCTTCCTCAAGCAGAAGTTGGGAATAGGTGGAGAGATCCACAGTCAGCCATGGAAAGGGAGAGAGAGAGAGAGTCTAAGTGGGAGATCTTCATCAAATCCCTCCCCTCAGATCTCAGGGAACCCTGTGGA
Organism: Myodes glareolus; assembly: GCF_982192425.1. Lineage (NCBI taxonomy): Eukaryota > Metazoa > Chordata > Mammalia > Rodentia > Cricetidae > Myodes > Myodes glareolus. Next base: position 10,247,394 of record NC_142050.1, read on the forward strand.
AAAAGAGGCAGAAATATTGTTAGAGAAAGAGGGGATGGACACCAGAAGAACAAGGCCCTCTAAATCAACTAAGCAAGTCACATACTATCTCACAGAGACTGAAGAAGAAAGCATAGGGCCTACAGGCCCGGCACCATTGCCTCTGTGGATTTTGGGGGTTTTTTTGGTTTTTTGGTTTTTGTTTTTGAGACAAGGTTTCTCTGTAACTTTGGAGCCTGTCCTGGAACTAGCTCTTGTAGACCAGGCTGGCCTCAAACTCACAGAGATCCCCCTGGCTCTGCCTCCCAAGTGCTGGGATTAAAGGCATGCACCACCACCGCCTGGCCCTCTGTGTATATATGACAGCTTTTAGACTCCTGACTATGAGAACAAGTAGGTCTCTCACTCTTGTTTCTGTTTTGGGGACCCTTTTCTTCCTGTTGGTGTAGCATGTACTACTTCAAAATGGTAAGGGTTTTTTTTCTACTTTTATATTTTAGTCTGTCATATTATTTTTAAAAGCCTATTGTTTTCTAACGAGAGACATAAAGGGAGTGCATCTGAAGGAGAGAAATTGGAGGAGATAATCTAAGAGAATTAAAGGGAGAGTAAACTATCATCTGAATGTATTGTATGAGAAAATAATCTATTTCAGTAAAAGGGAAAAAGAAGTATTAAAAAAAGAATGTCTTTATTAGTAATACAAAGTGAGAAAAATTGAGACCCCACTAAAATGTATCTAGATTCCTTTGAAAAAAGAATCCATTCCTAATATCACTTGGTATGTTATTTCTCAAAGGATTTTCACTGACAAAATTAACATCCATTCCGTCATTAAATTGGAGCCTGACGAGCAAGAGCTCATTTGAAGTTCACTCTTAATACCTGATCTGACCAGATCTGTCCTGCTCTTCTCCTGTCTCTAAAGCCAAACGACCAAGGTTTCTTTCCCCACAATGTGTTCACAAAGTCCTTCTGAGAATCTGTCTTCCAGAAACATCCCAACTCATGGAGAATCACTGCAAATACTTACAGTACTGCTTTTCTTTCTTATTGCATCATTTTGTAGTGAACATAGAAAAGAATAAACCTGGCTTACTACATCGTCAACTCTAGCTTCGTTCATGCTCAACCTCCTTTCATATATATATATATATATATATATATATATATATATATATATATGAAATTCAAATCAAGAAACCATTTATAATTTTTTCACACTACATTTTTATTTATTGTGTGTGTCTAAATGTGTGTGTAGATGAGTGAAGGTCAAAGGACAATTTGTGGAGTCACTTTCCTCTCATCCTACAGTGCGGGTCCCTGAGGTTAAACTCAGATCACCTAACAGACTTACCAGCAAGTATTTTTACCTACTAAATCATATCACTGGCCCAAAATACCATTTTTGATTTTCCTAAAATATTACACTACTTAATGGAATAATAAAACTAAGTAAAACCAGGTTTGTCCTTAAAAAGACAAGTATTAAAAAAAACCAAAAAGAAATCACAAATCTAAATGTAAAAAATGTACCAATTATGTCATTTTTAGATAGGCATCTGACTTCTGTTCTTTAAAGGTAGAAATGCAAAATAATACAGTTGTGTTTAAAGCTTCTCAGTCAATTACGAAATTGAATATACTCACATGATCCAGCAATCATGCTCCTTAGTCTTTACCCAAAGGACTTGGAAATTTGACATTCCTACAAGAGTCCAGATGGTATACTATCATTCAGTTCTTTAGAGAAGTAAGCTGTCAAGCTATAAAAAGGCACAGGGGTGACTTAAGTGCATAAGTAAAAGAAACCAATTTGGGAAAGCTATGTGCCATATTGTTCCAACTATAACACATTCTGAAAAAAGCAAAATTGATTAGTCAGAAAAATATAGTGGGCTTGAAAGAAGGAATGAATAGCAGTAAAGGAAGTTCATAGGGTATGTTTAGTGTGGTGAAACTATTCTATATCTGCTATGAGGGTAAACATGTCATTATAATTTGTTCAAATCAATATGCATAGAATTCATGGAGAAACTTACTAAAATGGATAATTTCTATTCAGAGTCATATTTTTTATATTTGTTTTTTATTTTATGTGTGTGTGGTTTTTTTGTATTTGCATGCATACTTAGTGTCCAGAAAGATCAAAAAAAAGTATATTGCATTTCTCTGGAACTTCAGTTATGAGTGATTCTAAGTCATCATTTGAGTTTTTGGAACTTAACCCAGGTCCTCAATGAAAACAACAGGTACCCTTAACCATTTAGCCATCTTTAGCCAAGATTCTTAAATTTCTTTGTTTTGTCTTGTTTGTGTATATATGTGTGTGGGTACGTGCACACGTACCCATACACATCTGCCTATAGGTTATGTGTCCATGAGTGTAGATGTCCAGAAGAGAGTATCATATTCTCTGAAGCTGGAGTTAGAGTTGGGTGTGAGCTGAGAACAGAACTTGGCTCTTCTGCAAGAGCAACACCAATCTTAGCCACTAAGTCATCTTTCCAACCTGAATGAAACCTAATATAAACTATGAAGTTGGCTGACAATTATGTATCAGTGCAGATTTATTTTGATAACAGATTCACCCATCTTTTCCAAGATGTTCTGTTTCTGTATTTAATTTTTTTTCTGAAATTGTAGTATAGGATGGTGTGGGAGGTCCTTCTGTCTATGTGTTGCTCTTATTGGTTAATGAATAAAGAAACTGTTTGGGCCTGTTGATAGGGCAGAACTTAGGTAGGCAGGAAAAACTGGACTGAATGCTGGGAGGAAAAAGGGCAGAGTCGTAGAGACACCATGGAGCCGCCAGAACAGACACAGAAACTCGCCAGTAAGTCACAACCATCTGGTGATACACAGATTATTAGAAATGGGTTAAATTGTGATGTAAGAGTTAGCCAATAAGAAGCTAGAGCTAAGGGCCAAGCAGTGATTTAATCAATACAGTTTGTGTGTGGTTATTTAGGGGCTAAGCTAGCCGGGGGGCTAGGACAAGCAAGCAGGCCCTCACCCCAACAAATAGGACTGGATTTTGAGAGTTGTGGTTTTTTTCTATCTTCGTTTTTTATAATGTCATTCCAAAAGAGAGATATGGAAAATGAGTAGACTGGGAGAGACTAGCATCAAACAGTACTGAGGTATGAGGTATAGAGAGGCATATACCAAGACTCAGCTTTGATGTATTACCAGAAAGAGTTGTCACTTAGGGATTTTTAAAGGGAACGCTAAAGATGCCTCTCCCTAATTCTCTTATATCTATTAGAATATTTATTAAAAAGCATACACACTCCTGTTATGGTTAAGGTACTATCCACAGTTTCATCACTTGGTAAGAACTGACTGAGCTAGTATCTTTCCATTAGTATACCAGGAGAAATAGGGAATTTTTGGAAAAGAAAAATGTATAGAAATATAAAAGTAAAGAAAGAAACCATGTTTTGCGAGAATAGTCTGAAACACATACTTACATAATATTTGGATCCACAAAGTATTGTCTAAGGAAACAAAGACTGATACTAAAGCCATTCTTAGCAACGTGTGAAGCTCCATGCAAGGAAAGTAGGCCCTGATTCATTGTGAAGTGTGACCCGATTCTTCTGGTACAGTTGAGAACATAATGATCAGGTCTGAAAGGTGATGATAAGAGAAAATAGCAATATGCAGCCCCAGAGGACCATAGATTCAGAAGGTCTTTTCTTCTCATATGAACAAAAAACAACAACTGACTTCTAAAAGAAAACCTATCTCAGAATTATCTTTTTCCAATTTGTGTTCCTTAAGTGGCATATGGAAGAATCCTGTTTCCCGCCCCCCATTGGACATAGTCCAGCGTGAGAATGCGCACAGTTCACAAGTGTGGAGGAACAATTCAGAATGAAGTTGTCAGGTAAGTCTAAGCAGATTACAGTGTTTCCAAAATTCAGTTCTGAGTGACACTGATTTCGTATCTGCTTTAAGAATTCAGAAAAACTACAAAAAATAACGTTTACCTATCAAAATATTTAAATATACTGAGCTATGATCAGAACCGGTCAGTGTAGCCTGTCACCCAAAACGCTGGGGCATCCCTACATTGGGTTACAAAAATCTATAACTCCAAGTTGCCCAATAAAAGCAAATCAAAACAAAAATAATAAAAGGGTGAGATGAGGCAGGGCAATCGTCCAAGCACAAGCAATCACATAGAAACTCACAATGAGTAAGCAAAATTGGCCAAGAATACCTGTCAATTGACCAAAAGCACAATGACTAGAGACACAGCTCCTAGCCAATCATAACTTGCCAGTAGTGACCACCAGTTTCATAAGAACTAACCAGAAACGTTCCTGCGACAGTTTAATTTCCCTAATCCCACAAAAGCCCCCCAATTTGTTACAATAAAGAGCTTCTGTATCGGAATCTCCTGGAGTCTGTGCCATTGCTTCTGCTTCTTCTCACCCCCAATCCCCTAGGAAACGGGGACCTCAAACAGGCAACAGCAACAAGCCCACAAAATCTACATCATAGTTCTTAAGAAAGTCTGTACTAGTCTTCAATTGTCTTTAAATGTGAAAATGTGAGTTTTTCTGTAAGGTAGGCTATCAATGCACTTTTCTTTTCTCCAGTATAAAAGCCCCTAACTGTTGTACTTTAGTTATATACACAATATAGATTTTTATATTTAATTCATAGAGTTGTTTAACGAAGGAATTAAAATCAGGCTTCAACATAATTTAGTAACTACATCTCAGTTAGTTTAGATTAAAATAAATAAATCATAGATTGCCATAAGAATTCTGAATTCTTTTTTCTCATTTTATTTTATTTTATTTTTTAAAAAAGAAAACAGCCTTTTTTCATTTTACATATCAATCCCAGTTCCCACACCGTCCCCTCCTCCCATTCCCTCATCTTCTCTCCCACCCCACTCTACCCCCATCTACTCCCCAAAGAGGGCAAGGCACCTTGCTCTGAGGAAAGACCAAGTCCCTCCCCATTATATCCAGGCTGAGCAAGGTGTCCCTCCAAAGAGAATGGGATCCAAAAAGCCAGTACAAGCAGTAAGGACAAATCCTGGTGCCACTGCCAATGGCCCCACAGTTTGCCACAGCCGTACAACTGTCACCCATATTCAGAGGGTTAGCTTGGTCCTATGCTGGTTCCTTCCCTGTCTAGCTAAAGTTGGTGAGCTCCCATTAGTTCAGGTAAGCAGGTTCAACGGGCGTCCCCATCATGGTCTTGACCTTGTTTCTCATATTCTCACTCCTCCCACTCTTCAACTCGACTTTGGGAGCTCAGTCCACTGCTCCTATGCTGGTCTCTGCCTCTGTTTCCATCAGTTGCTGGATAAAGGTTCTATGGTGATATTTAAGATATTCATCAGTATGACTACATGGCAAGCCAGTTCGGGCACCTTCTCCTCTATTGCTCAGTTTCTTAGCTGGGATCTAAACATAATAAAAGCAATATATGGCAAGCAGAAAGCCACCATCAAATTAAATGGAAAGAAACTCAAAGACATTCCACTAAAATCAGAAACAAAACAAGGCTGTCCACTCTCTCCATAGCTATTCAACATAGTTCTTAAAGTTCTAGTTAGAGTAATAAAACAACAAAGAGATCAAGGGGATACAAATTGGAAAGGATGAAGTCAAACTTTTGCTATTTGCAGATGACATGCTAGTATACATAAGTGACCCCACAAAGTCCAACAGCTGATAAATACCTTCAGTAATGTGGCAGGACACAAGATCAACTCAAAAATTCAGTAACCATCCTATATACAAATGATAAAAGAAATTCTTGAATTCATAACTAGTAATTGTACTTATCAGAAATTACTATTCCCTTAGGCCCAACAGTTATCACCTACTTTCTTATGCCCACCCCAGATGCTTGAGGTTCTACCTACGTCCTATCTTCGTCCTCTGGGTACTGTCGCTGATTAAAATAAGGAATGTAGCTGTTTTGTTACCACAGAGCTAGAACCGTGTTCAGCAGAAAGCAAATATTCAATAACTATGGATTGTTTTGAATGGATGAGAAATTCAATAAATTAGTGCCTGAAAATCATTTTTCACCAATGTTAATAGCTGCCAGCCTTAGATTAGTCATATTCAAATTTACTTCTGTGCAAACATTGTCTTAGAGTTCTCTACCATACTTCAGACACACACTCCAAGAAAAGGCATAATAAAATGCTGGGAAATAATATGAATGTTATAAACTTCCAAAGTTTACATCAGTGATTTGTATTAATCTTCATATCACAGAGCTTTCTGGTTAGTAAGCTTCAGCAAGTGTGGCACGTTCTTTCTCTCTGTGTACAATCCTCTGTCTTCACTTGGATCTGGTACTGACAAAATGGCTACATTTGCCCTACAACCCAGAGCACAAGAACTGGGTTCTTCAGCCTGAGTGGCAACCAAGCAATATGAACAAACCGCTCCCCATAGAAGCATCCATCACCATAATTACAACAGCAAAGGAAATTGGAAGCCTTTTAGATTATCAAAACCAAAGACTTCAAATCTCTCTACTTTCATTTGCTCAGAATTCCCAGTGGGAAAACTAAGCATGCTAACACCAGACTTTAAGATCTTTGTATTTAATCAAAGAATGTGCTTCTAGGGGTAACAGAAATTTTTATCTAATTAAAAGTCACTATTCTCTCTAAAACAGACTTTTAAAGTTAGCAGATAAAATTTCTTCCTTGCATTTTATTACCATTTGAAATCAAAGTAATTTGAAATCTTAGTACCCATTACTATTTCACTGAACATTTCTTTAAAATCTTAAGTAACTCAATTTCAACATAAAGTATTAATTAGCCATTTATACCTTCTCGATGTTGCAAATGACCTTTATTCAGAGGTTGTTGAGGTAATTCTGTGATGTAACCAAATTAAATTTCAACTTTAGGTACAGGCAATTATTTTAAATCAGATCTTTTAACAGGGGCTAAATAGGCAGTTGTATTGCTTACATTGTAACTTATTTCCCCACAAAGAGTTAGCAACTGTTATTTCTCTGTGTACCTATCATGCTTAAGAGTCTTCTACACAGTTGAATCAAATATATGTTCTCTGCTAACAGAAAGTGGGGGAGTAAATGCTTGCTCCCACAGCATAGTATTTTATTCTGGGTTAAGAACAACAGCTTCCTTCCATCCCAGGGAGACCTTATACACCACTCACATTTCCTGTTCACTTTGCTTGTTTTCCTTTGTCTTGGTTGTTCATTCTCTATATATACTTGATTTTTAATTGTGCATTTGTCTTTCAATCTAAGTCATGTGACCAGCAAGACTATTATAGAGTGAATTTTTTCTTTCCTTCTTCTTTGAGTTTACTTCTTAATTTCTCTGTTTCCTTCACAATTAAATATGGGTATAATTCTTATCGAACTGAAACTGTCTTGCTAGCTTGCTATAGTTTATAAAGCCCTAAGTCAGATGGTCCACAGAAAACTTTTTAATCAGTTTATGGTCAAAATTCTAGAATGGCTTTTAGTGGTTCACTTATTCAAACAAACAAACAAATAAAAACCCACTTAACATTTCAGTGAAATGCTCTCTTCATTCTACATAGTCCAGTAAACAGAATGAAAGCCCTTCAGATTTTCAGTAATACTAGTATGACATCATATTTCACTCTTAGGTGCATCTATTTCTGGATACATATATCAGGTCTTTTGCTTTGTTTTTGGAGTACTGAGAATCAAATCAGGGCCTTCAACAGTCTAGACAGGAGCTTGACCACTGAGCTACTTTCCAGCCTATTTTTACATGCTTTACTCTGGACATGACTGGATGACAGTATGGAAAAATCTTCACATTCTCGAAGGTAAAGTAGGTGGCCGTTTTGAATGCTGATGCCCATTTGAAATAATTATATTTTATTCAACCCTACAAATATTAATGTCTACATATTGTATTCTGGGCACTATATACAATTTGAGTAATACATTAAATAGCAAACAGACCACCTCTTAGATACTATCAGAGAAGGTTTTTTATTTTGTTGTGCAGTGGGCAATCATTAACACAGACATACATAACTAGTAAATGCACAGAGAATAAAAGACTGTCAAGTGCTTAACCACACATGAGACATTGCACCCTCACACCCCAATGCTAAGAGACCATAGTAGAAGAGGGCAGAAGATACTAACAGTCAGAAAACAGGGGAGATCAGTCCAAAAGGCATCTTCTAGACTTGATAAGAACCACTGTATTTATGAACTCACAGTAACTCTGATTGGATGGGACAAGGAAGGGTTCACAAACCCCTCACTTCTAGCTGAAAGATTATTAATAATTAATTATTTCAGAAGGAAGGGAAAATAAATTTTTATTAAAAGTGTGGCCTTTGGCAGGTCAATCACAGTGCAGTGAATGTCCCCATAAATATATGGGCAGTACAAACTGCAATCAGTGGGCTAAGTGAAAAAAAGAAGATAGGAAGTTTGCAAAAGGTTAGTGTTGGGAGTGGCTCTGGAAAGAGTTGGGGAAAATATGAGAGGGATTGCAGTAAAATACACTGCAAACATGTACGGAAACCTTGAAAAGTAATTAAAATATGATTTTAAAAAAGAAATATAATGGATCCACTAAGAGAAAAGTTAGTACTAGAAAGATGGTAAAATACTTGAGATCCTAAGTTTGAACACCAAAACTCATAATAAAAGTCTGCCATGCTGGCTTGCATTTGTAATCCCTTTTCTGAGTTGTGAATGGGCAAGTCCCTGAGACTCACCAGTCAGCTAGTCTGTTCAAAGCAGTGATCTCTAGACCAGTAAGAGACTCTGTCTTAAAAATCAAGGATGGTAACAGTAGGTTCATCCCTGGGTCCTATGAACTCCCTAACAATATGCTCTTTGCCAAACTTATAGTATTAGGCTGCATTTACTCCTGTGGAGTAGACCCGAAATCCAATCAGGAAGCAGTTGGTTTCCCCCATAATATTCATGTCACTATTACACACATTGTTCTATCTTATCGTTATTGCAGCTCACATGATTCACAGATGGCTAAGATTATTAATGAAGTTTTGCAGCCCCCACCCCCACAAACTGAATAGTAGTTCCAGTGCTGTGAGAACTAGTCAGCAAGCCTTTAAAGGGCATGTACAAGATTAAGCCAGTCAACATTCTAGCGTAGAATGGAAAGGGAGTCATGAATCCCCACTCATAAGTGAGAAGCTGTGGGCAGTTGGGTGATTCTAGGGGACAGGGGAGAATGAATTTTCTTTAAAGGAGTGATCCTAATAATCAATCATGTTCAATGAATGGGCAACTCAAACTGGAGCCAAGGGCTTATTGTAAAAAGAGAATACAAAGTTGGGGAGTATAGGGAACTGTGGTCGTTATGGTAGGAGTTGGAAATGTTTATGGCATAAATGTGATCAAAACACATTGCATGAAGTTATCAAATGATTAGTAAAAATATTTTTATATGTAAAACTTAAAAATAAAATGAAAGGATGATTGCTCCTCTGGAATGACACCAGAAGTTATTCTCTGGCCTCCACGTGCAGATATATACACCTGCACATTTACAAACATTCTCATACACAGAGAGAGAAAAACAGAGGAGGGACAAGGAAGGAATGGAGGTGGAGAAAAAGAAAGAAAGGAGAGGAAGAGTATTAAAGTCTTCTGCATTATTAATAGCCCAAGACCTTCATTTTCTGATTGGTGTCTCATCAGATGTAAGATAAACTGAGGAATGCGAGATAAGGCACCAGAAATTTGAAATCAGGTGAGTTTACAAAAATCGTGTTCATAAAGGAAGTTCAATGAAGGTAATACACATCATGATAAACTTGGGTTTTCATTTATTTCCCCTCAGGCATGCACTTATCTGTCATCTTTGGTTGGCCTGGAATTCTAGAGCAGTAGCACAGATTTTTAAGACAAGGACCCAGGAAACTACTGTGCTAAAAAGCTGTGCAGGTGATTTTGAATTTTACCCAAGTTTAATAAGCATGGTTGTAGAGAATTCGAGCCAAGTTTTGCAACCTAGGACTAACAAGGTAAAGCATGTCTTACAAAGTCCAAGAAATATATTTCATCTGTCTTCAGTGCCTCCTAAATAATTTGGCTATACATTGATAGAATATTGATCTTCTAATATTGAATTTTGAATTGATATATCAGCAAAATGTTTGTAGCAACTTATTTTTGACTTCTTGTCTCACCTAGCTATTTCCTTCCTGATCCCAGTGGTTTCCACAGGGTTTAAAAATTACAAAGCTAAGCAGCTACATTTTCTGCCAGGGTCCCACTGAAGTCCCTTCAGCAACTATGTGCATAAAATGCTTGCTCAATAAATGTTCTTAGATATAATTACAAAGCCAGTTTCTGTCTGTTGTATTGTCTCATACATGCTAAAAGGTCTGTGGAGATGCTGAAAAACCTGCAACTTTATTTTTATTTTCATTTCTACAAAATAGTTGATCTTCCAGCTATCAACGCTGTACAACAAATGGGCTGTCTTCTTCAATTTTCCTCTGAAACACACTTGGTCATTTCTCTTCTTTGCTTGTCTGAGGCGTCCCACTTTGCTTCACTTTCTCACACTTAGTAAAGCATCACCAAATAAAGGACAAAATAAGGACAACAGAACAATTGTGTGATGCCTTTGATTTCCTGGCTCTGCTCATTTGCTGCACGCATAGCAGAACCCATGGTTAATCACCGCATACCCCTAGATCCCAGGGCACTCGTGGAGCTTTCCATATGGTCTGTTCCAAGCAAGGACTCAGACATATATCAAATACAAATTATGCAAAGAAGTGTGATTATACAGTGGAACCAAGTCGTAAGAGAAAAATACCTGTTCAACAAAAACAGAAACCTACTTAATAAACACTTCACATTCCTGGTTCCCAAGGCAAAGCAATAATGTGCAGACTACATAAATCTCCATCCTAACATTAGCTAGGATAATCTCTCAGACATACTCAACTGGAAGCTTTCGTTTTCACTCATCCGAGCAAGAAGAAAAGTTTAATTGATCATTTCCATTTTCTTCTTCTATAATGTTTTAGACTTTTTAAGGCTTGTTGCCTATTGGGTGAGTTTATCCCTCTCAGCTAAGTCTTTAACTGTTGTTTTACCCTAAACTTTCCCTTTGTAAGTTATATTCATCCCTTCACTTCTTAGACCATTATTAGCTTTAGGAAAGGTAACCAGTTAAAGTGGATGCCCTTGCAAATATAAAGGCACCAACTAGAAAGGAAACTGAACTGTTAGACTGACAGAGTTTGTTAGTGAACCTTAGGGATTGCTTTTTGATGTACAGGAGCTTGTTTACTAAGTGACTCTAAGGAGTCACTTGCATATAGGGCTTGATTCTATTTTTATTACAAATATCACATTTTTTTTACAGTCAACTGAGAATGGCAGTAAACTATCAGAGTTCTCATGACAGACATCCAATACAAGGAAGTACAGAGCACCAAAAATGGAAACAAGCCCACTGGTACAACTATATGCTGGGTATCCTGACTATAGAGAAAGAAAGGAGAGAGTTAATAATCCACTGGCTCTTCTTAACAAAGACACTGGTGCTCTCGTTTCAGTAAGTGCCAAATTCATACATTGGTACGTAATGTGTTTTCATAAAGTGATCTATAGTATCTATTCAAAAATTTAAAGGGTCTACCTCCTGACCCAGCAATTTTACATTGACGATATCTTCTACAGGGCATATGATGTTTGAGCAAGGAAATCTGTGGCAGCATTGTAAGACAAAAGAGTCAACCAATCAGCACATGAATAAAAGCACATGTAAAATATTACATAGCATATTTTCACTGTAATTTAAAGGGAGGCCCATATATATTCATATATATATAATATACATGATTTATTTAATCTTATTCATTCAACAAAGACATTAAATTTTCAATATATTCTAACATATTATTCCTGGTGCTATGTTGATATATATCAATTACTGCAGGATGGAAGGACTGATGGTGTAAGGGCAAGAACATTAACTCTTCTTATACCTTCATACTTATGTAAGGGTATAACAATTATCTACCCAGTTTTTAAAAATCTGGTCAAAAAATAGCAATTTATTTTACATATGCAAAAACAAAGCTGCGCATTGTTCTGAAGTGAGGAAGTTAACCAATCCTCCCTCCACTAGAACCTGTGCTCAGAGCCATACCTAAATCTGAAATACCGGCTCTCCAGAAGAAGCTGTTGCCTTAAAACCAATTTATTGCTCAGTGATTCGGCAGGTCGTTCAAGATAAAACAGACCTAGAAGCAAATGGAAAGAGATATGAAGTGAGTTAACCTTTCCACTTCAGCAATAACAATATAAAAGCTGACATCCAATGCCATATGCTCTTAGAAATGTTTTGTTCACTCAACCACGCTGAAAGTTTGAGGTTCTTTTATCAGTTCTCCAACTATGGTCTTATTTTTCTAATTTTAAATGCTAGCTAAAAGATATTCTACAACATAGTTTAGTAACTTAGCAGCCTAGGAAATGGCAAATATACAGGGTTTCCCTGGAGTAGTAAAATCAATATGAGCTCCGGAAGAAGAACCCTTCTTAAATGAATGAGGATAGCCAAGGGACCATTTTTTAAGATCTATAAAGGTATATCTCTGTGTGTGTGTGTGTGCATTTAAAGTTTATATATTTTAACACTATGCATTATGATAATCATAAATTAACATGGATTGACAGATTACAAACTTTCTTTGTGTATGTGTATATTTTGTTGGTGTCCAAGGTATGTGCTCCTACAGGGGCCATGCCACTCTCAGAGGCCTGTTCTGCCACCTGTGTGATATCCAGGCCCAGATTGCCGCCAAGGTCTATGTCTGGGTCCCTGGCCCTACAACAACCAGGCTCGGTGTTGATGTCAATGACTACTGTTGCCACAGAGGGCCATGTATTGTCTGAGCTGACACCTGAGATCATATTGGTGTTTGAGGGTGCGGTGATATCTAGCCTGACATCTGGGGACTTGCAGATACTGGGTATCTGGAATGCCAGCTGAGTCTATATTGGTACTTGAGGGCCATACAGTCACTGGGTCCATTCTGATATGAGGGACGTGAACTGAAAACGGGTACCATGGTGACATTCTGGCCAAGGCTGCTGACAAGGACCATGTCTGGGTCAGGGGTCCAACTGAAGCCAGGGTCTGTGTTGATATCCATGTCCATGTTGCCACCAAGAGCCATACAGACAACCAGGATCTGGGCCACCACCTAGGCCCATGTTTATGTCAAAGGGCCATGCTGTTGCTGAGATTCTACAAAACACTGTCATTCAGGGCCATTGTGTTGTCTGGGGCTAGGCTGCTGCCAAGGGCCATGTCTGGGTCCAGGGCCCTGCTGGAGCCTCAATCAGTGTTGACGTCCCTGTTTCCTATTACCACCAAAGACAGTGAGGATAGAACACAGAGTTGGCCCCACCCCTCAATGCCTGGAGCACTAGGAAGAACTGGCCCTGCCCACCAACAACAACTGCAGCACACGGAAGAGCAGGCACTGCACTTTGCCTGGGAAGCACAGGGGAGCTGTCCTCATTGGCCAGGTACCCGTGAGCAGGTCCCAGAGGTGGGAGAGCAGGAGAGCTGGACCCACTATCTGTCACATGGTATGGTGGATGAGGGAGAGATTGTCTGTCCTCTTGCTGCTCAACACCTACTGTAAGTGGGAAAACTAGTCCTGGGGTCACCAGAATGGGAGAGTGAAAACTGCCAGCAGCAGCACTCAGGAGAGCAGCCCTGATTCTCACGGGGCAGAGAAGCAGAGCTGACCCTGTTGATGGGTATTCAGGTGATCTGACCCTGAGGGCATGAAAACAGGAGAACTGACCCCTCTCTTTACTGCCGGGTGCAGTGTGTGAGCTCACCCGGACAAGGCTGGAGATCTCGCCCTTAAGATGTCTATGAGGAAAAGCCAGCAGACCGACCAACCCAACTGCCTCCCAGACCCAGAACCAGGGCTATGAACTTACCCCAAAATCCACCTCATCCGTGAACCACTGGAAGGGGTCAGGCCTGTAGATTCAAAACTGCAGGATCTCCATGATACAAGGCAACAACAGGATACCCAAGGTGAGCCCCAGTGAGGCCAAGTATCAAGGGTGTAATAGAAGCCAGAGATCTCAAATCAGACCAATGACTCTGCAACGAACATTTACAAGTAAAGATGAATAGTCTAAAGGGTGTACTGTGAAGAAAATCATGTACTTATCCTCCTGGAGATTGGAAATAGACAAGAGTCCCAGGAAACCTCGGGTGCATGGGGGGTGGGGGTGGGAAGGCTGTTGGAAGGGGAGAGGGTTAGAGAGAAGGGAGTAGGGGAGGAATGGGGAAAACTCGGGAAACTGAGATGGGGGGAGGGAGGAAGGATGGATATGGGATCAGGGAAGAATATATTTCAACTAAGGGAGTCATTTTAGGGTTCACAAGAGACTTGATTATAAATGGGATCCCAGGTCCAAGGAGAGATCCCCAGATTGTTCTCTAGACAGAGGAGAGGGTGCCTGAACCGGCCTTGGCCTATAACCATACTGATGAAGATTTTGCTTATCACCTTAGATCCTTCATCCGACGATGGATGGCGATACAGACGGAGACCCACTTTGGAGCACCGGACTGAGCCCCCCATGGTCCAAATGAGGGGCAGAAGGAGGAAGAACATGAAAAAAAACTCAGGACCGCGAGGGGTGCCATCACCCACTGATACAAGGGGACTGATCTAATGAGAGTTCACCAAGGCCAGTTGGACTGGGACTGAACGAGCATGTGATTCAACCAGATTTTCTGAATGTGGCCGGATTCTCTGAATGTGGCTGGCCCGGAGCCTTTCTGAAAAGCCACTGACAATGACACTGGGACTTGTTTCCTCTGGATATACTGGATTTTGGGGATCCAGTCTGTTTGGATACTCACCTTCCTGGACCTGGAGGGAGGGGAGAGGAACTTGAACTTCCCACAGGGCTGGAAGCCCTGACTGCTCTTAGGAATGGAGAGGGAAGAGGAGGGGGAGGGCGGGAGTGGGAGGGTGTTGGGAGGAGGGGCGGAAATGGAAACTTTCATAATTTAATAAACTTTGAAAAAAAATAAAAAAAGAAAAAAAGAAATACATGATGCAAAATCAGCAACAAATCAATTTTTAAAAAAAAAGGTTAAATTCATTTTCTAATCTCAGTTCCTTTAATCCTCTAAAAGAAAAAAAAACAATTCTCATACAATGGTATATACATGATCGTTATGCTCAAAATGATAATTAAAATCAAATATGTGTTGCTATCATCTAAAATAGTTTGTGTCATTGCCACTATCTAAATTATTGTTTCTTTGTAAAAACAGATTTCACATTCCAAAGTGAGCAACTAATAACATATTTTCCCCAGCAGGAGCAATGACTACATCTCCTCCTCTTTCTTCTGGCATTTCCCCTCATAAATCAAATGCCCTCAGCAGCAAGAGAGGATCCAAGGAGCTGCACAGACTTGAGAAGCAGGCAACTGACAAAAGTGAAAACCTTTCTCTTTTCATTTCATTTTTTCCATGGCAAAACAAATGAAAGGTGTTGAGAAGAAAACTGTAAAAAAGTTACATGAAGTTTATATTCTCTTTCTCCTTGAAGTTTCTGTCTTCTATTCTATTTCTTGATGTGCCTCATGTGTTAAAAACTTGTCCAGTATGAAGATGGGGTAGCAGCGAGAGAAAGCCTAATATAGTCTGCTACAGCTTGGAAAATGGCTGATCTGTGAGTCAGACAGAGAAGGAGGGGTGCAACAGAGGGAGACTTTTGCTGACCCTCCCTGGAGAACCCATTTGTAAATGCAAGGACATTCATAAGTCAGGCATATGGAAGTCAGGGACTGTATGTAATTGGATCATATAATATGACATTCATCCCTGACTTTTTTCCCCTCACCTAGTCTCCGGGTTTTATATCCTACTTTGATGTGAGATAATATGGCTGTACATGACTGACTGGAGTTAAAAAATAGATGCATAAAATTCTCTCAAGCAAGATACTCAGCAACCTGAATTGTGGGGCACAATTTAGCCAGAGACAATTTCATAGAGAAGAGAATTGTGGCTCTGCATTACCCAAATGGAAAAAGCCTTTATTCCCTTATTAAATTTTCAAGGAGTTGCATGGAGATTTAACCACAAAGCACACATTATTTAGGAGATTTAATTATTGTTTGTTTCTTTCTTTCATTTTCTGTCTTCAAATAAAAGCATATTTCATTACATGGTGTGCATTAATGCTTTTAGGAAGGTTCTGGGGCGGAGGATTAACTTTTCAAAAAAAAACAAAATAGAATTCCTTATTATCTGCACAAATTATGAAAAGCCATGCTGTCCTAGGATGGGACAGAAAAGAAATGAACTTCCAGGTGACACGTTTTGAAACTTACTATTAGTAGCCAGGCCTTTTAAAATGTGGAATTTGAGAGTCTCTAGCCTGATATCACAGAACAGTATTATACCTTTGAGTACTGGCTCCTGAAAATAAAGTATTTCATTGTGGCTCAGTGACAGTCTCTCAAGGCAAACATGCAACATTCTCATGCAGACACTGGAAATAAGCCTCTAAACTGTATAGTTGGGAAAATTTTAAATCTTTTAAAGTATAGGCTCTGGTATTAACTCTATATAATATAGAATAGTATATATACACACATGCATCGGTATGCATAAATAGATGATACATAGAAGAACTATAGATATAGACAGATTAGATAGATAGATAGACAGACAGACAGACAGGTGGATGGACAGACAGATAGATAGAAAGAATGGTGATTTGAATGAAAATGGCCCCCTAGAAAGAGGTGTGGCACTATGAGGAGGTGTGGCCTTGTTGAAGTAGGTGTGGCCTTGCTGGAGGAAGTGTGTCACTGTGGGGATGCACTTTGAACACTTCTTTTCTCAAGCTTTGTTGAGTGTGACACTCAGTCAACTTCCTGTTGCCTTCTAATCAAAATGCATCTAGTACTATGTCTGCCTGCATGCCACCATGCTCCCCACAATGATGATAATGGACTAAGTCTCTGAAACGGTAAGCCACCACCTCTATTAAATGTTTTCCTTTACAAGAACTGTCATGGTCATGATGTCTCTTTACAGCAACAGTAACCTTAACTAAGGCAGACAGACAGACGATAGATAAAAAACAGATAGATGCAAGATAGATAGATAATTAATAAATGATAATTAGAAAGATGATCAATGCAAAACAGATAATAAATATCTTTTTTTTCAAAGTTTATTAAATTATAAAAGTTTCCATTTCCGCCCCCCTCCCAACACCCTCCCACTCCCCCCACTCCCTGTCCTCCTCCCTCTCCATCCCTAAGAGCAGTCAGGGTTTCCTACCCTGTGGGTAGTTCAAGTTCCTCCCCCCTCCCTCCAGGTCCAGGAAGGTGAGCATCCAAACAGACTGGATCCCAAAAAATCCAGTATATGCAGAGGAAACAAGTCCCAGTGTCATTGTCAATGGCTTTTCAGAAAGACTCCGGGCCAGCCACATTCAGAGAATCTGGTTGGATCACGTGCTCGTTCAGTCCCAGTCCAACTGGCCTTGGTGAACTCTCATTAGATCAGTCCCCTTGTATCAGTGGGTGATCGCACACCTCGCGGTCCTGATTTCCTTTTTCATGTTCTTCCTCCTTCTGCTCCTCATTTGGACCTTGGGGGGCTCAGTCTGGTGCTCCAATGTGGGTCTCCGTCTGTATCGCCATCCATCGTCGGATGAAGGTTCCCTCTAGTCTTGCCTTCTTTGCTCAAGTTCTCTTTCCTTCTGCTTCTCGTTTGGACCTAGGGAGTTAAGTCCAGTGTTCCGATGTGGGTCTCTGTCTCTATCTCCATCCATCGCCAGATGAAGGTTCTACGGTGATAAGCAAAATATTCATCAGTATGGTTATGGACCAAGGCGGTTCAGACACCCTCTCCTCTGTCCAGAGAACAATCCGGGGATCTCTCCTTGGACCTGGGATCCCATTTATAATCAAGTCTCTTGTAAACCCTAAAATGACTCCCTTAGTTGAGATATATTCTTCCCTGATCCCATATCCATCCTTCCTCCCTCCCCCCCATCCCAGTCCCCCAGATAATAGATATCTTAAAGGCTATTGGCTGAAGGAGTTAAAGAAGCTTCCACAGCATGTGGGTAACAATAACACCTAAAGAAAAGGCAGAAAAAGAAAATCCTTGTTTTAAATCAACGGATTTTAATTCTCTGAGAGATTAGATTCCAGTAAGCTCCACTTTTTACCAAGAATTTCAGATGTATCTTATTCCTGTTAAAATTTGAGTCCCATTGCATAAGAGGCTTCAGCCAAAAATATGTTCTTATCTACTTTTCTGTTTTCTACTCCGTTGTTGATTTATTACTAAAGTACTTACTTTTATGTATTGGTTATTATATTATTAATAAGAGAAGGAAATATCTTCATCTTGTTTTCACATGACCTTGAGGTTCTGCAGGACATCCCAGGAAATCTGGAATAGTTCTGCACTAGTAGACAAATGTCTGGCCATTTTCTGTGTGACAAGCCTTTCTTCAACCATGAGGAAAAGAGTTTGTAGACAGTCATCAGGGAGCTAGATCTTGGAATTGTCAGGCCAGGATAAGTTCTGCTAACCACACTCAGATTCCTTTATTTTCTGGTTGCTAGCCAGTTCTACCAGAAGAAAGATAACAGAAACTGTGTGCATGTGTGTGTGTGTTGTGTGTGTGGATGTGTGTGTGTGTGTGTGTTTCAGAATGGCAATTTTAAAATTCACTTATTTGCCTCCCTCACACACATTCTTTTCCCCAAACTTCCAAATTAATTCTAAGGGCATTAATCTCTAGAGAGGTGATAACTCTACAAGTATAAGGATCAGTCTCTGAATTAACAGGTTGAAAAATATATTCATCAATGAGGAAGTTCACACTGCATTCTTAGTAGACAAAAACATGCATTTTATTAGGCTAAGATAACAAAAAAAAACCTTAGGTTGATTTTTCCACAGCAAGATGATCATCTGATCATCTATCTGGTTTCTTCTCTTTCTAAATATAGAGAAAGCAAATTTAATTCAAAATGTGGTCTTTCTCTTAAGTTCTTGGCCCTTCACATAATAGCTTTCTTGTCTTATAAAGGTTATTATACCCCTTTATTATTAAGTATTAAGAAATTTTTGAAGGTCTTATTAGTTAAAATGGAAAGACTAAAACCTAATCTCCCACTTTGGAAAAGATGATACCACGTAGTTAAAACCTATTAAATTCACCTAATCACACTTGTCAAGTGCCAACACTTTGGTACTGGAGCTTTTAAGTCTGACAATTGCAAAATGCAGTAAGGACCATAAACTCCCATAAGTAATTCAGACACACTGGTAGAGCTCACATTCACGTGCTTCATGCTTTAAAAATGTGCATTCTCTGTGCCTGGATTTACTTCAAAAAACAAAACCGGGTGTTTTGTTAAATATTTGGACTGGATAAAAATATCCACTAGCAAATACCCCCCAACGGGAATTATCTCTTCGGTGCTTTCCCCAAAACACATTGAAAACAGATAATGCTCACTTTTTGAACCACAAAACCAGCAAATACATTTTAAATGACAATTTTGAAGTCAAAATTTCATTTCATGTTATAAGAAGCACCACCACCTTTGGCAAATCACCGTTTAGTCTGTAAAACATGCCGCCTGCTCATAATGTCATGCATCTCACTCACAATAATTCTTTCTTATTAACTGTACAATTTATTTTCCTCTCAGGCTAGGAGGTGCGTGCAAGAGTAGCACACTCTGGCTGGAGCTGATAAGCCAGCCCGTAGCAGCAGCACTGCTGGCCTGATGAGATTTGTTAGAAGACGATATTCCATTGGCTCAGGAAACTATGCTGTATATCAAACCTATCAAAAATAATATCTACAAACAATGCCTTGATGCTTTTGCCAACTCTCACAGAAAGCTCTTTGCTGTTCTGAAAATATAGCTTCATTTTCCCCCTTTCTGATCTAGTGAAGACACATAGGCTACATTTTTTTCTAAGGGATCCTAGCTTTGGTTTACATTTTTTCAGTAAGGATAGTCATTTAAAAGGATATTTTAAAACCTTAGTTTTAAAACAGATAGTGCTATAGTTTAAGAAGAAAATAGATCGCCCATCCCTTAGGGCAAAGACAGTTTAATTTCACATGAAAATAAAAGCAGGATAGGAAACCGCCAAGAGTTAAACAAACTTCAATCCTCAAACTGAAATTCTCACCTAAAGGATCCAAATATTTTTAAATAAAACTCTTATCATTTAAGAATTCAAGGGTCCCGTCCCCTAAAAAGTTTGCACTTTCTTCTGCTTAGAATAGCTATTATTTTATCTGTGCTCAGTTGTTTATGTCAAAGGCACAGAGAGCTGTTTCCACCTGGTCTATTTCTGAGATCATTTTCTAAAATAAGAAGACGTCAAGAAAAGTACTCCAGACAAACCACTGTGGAGAATATAAGCAGATGACACAGTAGGCAGACTGCTTGGATATATGTGTGACATAAGAAAGGGTGAAGTAAAGGATGATATTACAGGTAGCATTTTGCAGTTTGCTGTGGTATATCATCTGTTGCTCACCTTAGCTGTCAGTGCCCCTTGCTTGCATTTACTGAGTGCTCAGGGGACTTCGTGTTTCACCTATGGCATCTCATCATCCTGTGACAAGCACAAGACTTCTTAGAAAGTGTTATTCTGTTGGGACAGATGGCCTCTGCTGCTTATCAAAGCCTATCCAAAAATATTCAAAACAATATATTCTTCCAGAACTTTACCATATGTATGTGTGTGTGTGAGTGCACATGTGTGTGATTGATCTGCTGTATAGTGAAAAACGGGCTAATTTACTTTTTCCTCCTTTCTTAAAGAAACAATAAGAAACATCGTCTTAATTTGATTATCTATTTCTGTGATAAAACACTGATCAACACCAACTTCAGAGAGGAATGGGATTTTTTTTTTTTTTTTGCTTATATATCCTGACCACAGTCCATAATCAACAGAATGCAGGGCAGGAGCTCAATGTAAGAATCTAGAGGCAATAACTAAGGTAGAGAAATGGAGGGATGGTGTTGACTGGCTGGGTCCTCTGGCTTGCTCAGCTTCCTTTCTTATACAATCTAAGCCTGTCTCGGCCCATCTACACAGGAATGCCAGCAGACACCGTGGGTTGGGCTCTCCAACATTAATCAGCAGTCAAGAAAATTCCACACAGGTAAACCTGAGAAAAGCAATTCCTCAACTGACAATCCCTTTTCCCCAAGTTTTGGGTTTTTTTTTAGATTGACGGCCAACATTATCTCATACATTAACATTAAGACTTACCTGAAATCAAATGCAATAAGATTCTTCTGTGTCGTAATCATGAATTACGGGTGGCCTTGCAGTCACATATCAGACTGTCTCTGTCTCTGCTGACAATAAAGGTATATTAGACCATGCCTGACTTATCTGTTCTTTTAGATTGAGTAATAATTATACTAAATATGAAGAAAATAGAAAATCAAACACAGAAAATATATTTAAGTTGTTCAAAAACATACATTCCCCAGATGAGAGGAAGTAGAGTTTTAAGCCAATTATAACTCTAGAGCTTAGGATTTTCCAGCTAAGACTGAAATATAAGGAATGAAAAACCAAACAGAAACTCAGAGTCACAGGAGCTCCTAGATCCATTGAAGGTGTTGTTGTTAATGTTGAAGTATGTCCCATAGGTATTTAATGTAGAAAATACATAACATTTTAAAAGAGAAATAGTTCTTCATAATAATCCTAGTTAGAGTTGCTTTTTTACATTTTTGTTTTAGAGAATGTGAGCTTTCTAGTGACATCATCACTTTTTGTTCAAATATTTGAAAATAAAGTTTCATATCTATGAGATCTATGTGATAATTATTGAATGTGTTATTTCTTTGTATTTTTAGAGAAAATATATTAAAGTTGGACAACATAATCAATTTACACAAAACACAGGATGTTTGAGATGCATAGAAAGAATAATTCTACCATGCTTCTGTCCAAGGTAAGCTTGGCACTCATTTAACCAGAGCCCTGACAGCTCCTGTTTCCCCAGAGACCCTCCCAACCACAGCCAAGAAGCTACTTTTCCAGGATAAACATAGGAGTTCTTCAACTTTTTCTAGTCAGGTAACCAACCCCTAGCCAGGAAGGCCATGTCCCCATTTCCCCTATTATTGCCTTCTCTCCTGCTAGCATTGAACTTGATCACCACTGGTTTTCCACTTCCGACAATAGTTTGAAATCCTTCTTTTGTTATCTCTTTATTTCTCAACCATAGGTGTATTCTTCTTGACATATCCTCCAGATGTATACGACTTTTATATGCTTCCATGATTTTCCTTTTTAATCATTCATTCCTTTTTAAACCTAGATTTTGTTGACACACTGGGAAACTGAAATGTTTGAAATTGTTGGAATGTGTACTATTGTCAAATTACATTTTAGCTCTTTCTTTCCTCATCTGTCTTAAGTCATCTTTTCTCAAGAGTCTTGAGGTTTACACATAGAAAGTAAATCTAGTGTAACTGACAATCTTGTATCAAAAGAGAAATGATGTATCAGTCAATGACTGAGAAAAGTGGAGATACAGAGAATCCAGCCTCTGCAAAGGCACACATGGACCAGATCCTAAAAACAAATTTGCCATTTTATATTTTTCTTTTTAAAGAAATTTTGTTATAATTTATAAGTAAACAAATTAAGCATAGCTTTACTCTAATTAGAACCACCTGCAAAATCAGGAAAATAGTACTTAGCAAAGGAAGTTTGCCTCTTCATGCTTCTATGAATCTGTCCCCATACCATCCCCAGAGCATGAAGCAAAGCTTTTCAAGAAGGCAGCTTCCAAACACAGTTGATTAAATGACCTATTGCCAGTCTCTTGGGGACAGAGCCTTCCTTAATGCTCCAGTGGCTTCATGAAAGGAAATGTTCCCATTGTCATAAAAGAGCAGATTTTGATTCCCAATAACACAACCAACAGATGTCTCCAAGATCCTAAGGCAACTAGAGTGATGGCAGTTTGTGGAATTTTCCAGTCCCTTATGGTGCTTTGAAAATATCTGTGCAACCACCTGTGTTCTTACTATTTGCCCATGCAATTAAAGCTGGCTTATAATGGAGCCAAATTAAACAATAAAAGGTTCTGAGGAGTCAGAAGCTTGTCCTGTGAGT
Source organism: Myodes glareolus (assembly GCF_982192425.1). NCBI lineage: Eukaryota > Metazoa > Chordata > Mammalia > Rodentia > Cricetidae > Myodes > Myodes glareolus. The sequence continues at coordinate 10,270,603 of NC_142050.1, forward strand.
TCCATCCTTCATAATGATAAAGAGGTGAATTTTAAATGCTAGAATATAATATATTCGGTCTCTGAGACTGTGTGTCCTGTGTCACAAATTAATTTGTCTTGTGTGCCACTTCTATTGGGCAATGGAAAAAATCATAAAGACCCTAAAATTATCTGCTCCCTTTTTTATATAAAATTGCTTTTAAAAATTAGCAATTTAAGAGTAAAACATCAAAAAAAGAACTTTGATGTGTACCAGGCTTTCTATTTCATTATACTACAACTACACATTCTATCAGTGAAACATGTACATGAGATTCAATTATATTCCAGGAAAAAGGATATTTGTGGAAAATATAACTTTAAGATATACTTTTCTTCCTCCATAGTAAAGCTTTCTGCTTTAATTTTCAAAATAGGCCTAAATGTAAACATCATTTTGCCAACATGGGTATGTAGAAGGATTACTGTTGAAGTACCAAAAAGAGAGTGTGCTACCTTCTTCATTCATTCCTATGTTAATTTTGGCCTTTTCTATAAAAGGCCCTCCTGAACAATTGCGCCAACTGTGGGTGATGCTGTAATGTAACTTAGGTCACATGAAACTCGGCCAAGGTTACCAAAGTCATTTCATTCTACAGAATTTGGACTTGGTTCCTTCATAAATACAGAAAGCCTGGGAAAAGAAAAATGATAGCCTTTTAAAACAAAAAATAATGACAAGGAAAAGTAGCCAGGATCTAGTTTCCTGGTATCAAAAGTAGCAACCGGCATGCGTTTTCCTAGTGCTTCAATAAAACATAAAGCTTTAAGTATGGGTGCCTTCACTAAAGAACTGGAGACGCATAAAACCGTGTCTTAGACACTCTTTAATATGAATAACCCACACAGACAGCTCAAAGTTATTTTCACAGGACTTCAAGCCAATAAAGATTCTAAAAGAAGCTTGACCTTGACCTTTCGTCTTCCTATCCCTTTTCTCCTTTTGAAGAGCCATGTTTTGTTTGCTTGCTTATTAACCTATCAATTATGAGAATCACACCTTTGTTTTTCCGCTTTGATTTGTCGTAGCTAACATTCTGCTGCACCTTGGACTGCTGCTGCAGTCTGTGTTCACCTCACCCTGCCTCCCTCCTTCTCCATACCACATGAATTTGTCGTCAGCTCTCATCTAAACTTGAAGTCATCCCTGGATATTTTTCCAATCTTTTTCTCAATCTGATGAAATACATTTTACAAAGTGTTGTGGGTCTCTTCAAAAACCTTCAATTGCATTCCACTGCAGAGAAAGCAAAATACTTGATACTGGTCTCTGATCCCTGCGAACACAGAACTATGACTGCTAAAGTAAAAAGCCAAAATAATTAAGTTGAGTATTTAACTCTCCGAAAATTTAACTGTGAGATATTTAGCAACATCATGAAGTAAGGCCAATCGTACAGTAACTTGGGGATGAGGCATGACTGCTGTCTTACAGGCAAATCAAAATGCTCTCTCAGGTTCAGACATGTCAGAGGAAGTTTCTAGAGTTTATTGTAGTTGACATAAACAATCTCAAGCTATTGTCACAAAAAAAAATCTTCTCCAAGTAAAAATCATGCTGAATGTGCCCTATACTCTCTGGGGATGCTCTTGATTTTCAAATGAAAAGACCTGATACCAAAGCCAACCCAAACTGCTTACTAGGAAATCTATAGTATTTCCTGACAGTAAGATATGTTTTTACCCTCAAACTGGAATGAAGAAAATCAACATGACACTCATATTCTCCATTCTAAATCCTAAATACAATAACTACTTATGGAACATTATCCATATTGATTTGATCACTATGATATTTATTGAGTGCCTAGTATATGCCCATACTCTTCTGGGCACAGGAATACATCAGAAAACAAATAAGCAAAATCCTCATAGGGTCAATATCCCACTTCAGAGGAAATAGGAAAAATTAACAATATATGTGAGGTTGTAATGATTGTTATGGTAGAAAATAAATTAGGTCAAGGCAGTAGAGAGTATAAATGTGATGGTTGTTTATAATTACCTGGGGTGGGCTTATTTGAGCTGTAATCTGATAGGAGTGCAGAAAGAATCTGACATTGTGTCTATTACCACAACCACATAAACTTCTTCTCCTACAGTTCTAGAACCAAGAAGCCTGAAATTGCCTACATTCACTCTCTTGGCTGCATTCACTCTTCCAGTTTCAGAAGGTATTTGGTGATCTTTAACTCCTGACAACACCACAGTGATCTCTGCCTTCCTGTTCTCACAAACGTCATCCTGGATTTTTCTGTATCATCTATTCTCATAGGAATACCAATCAGAGGAGATAGAGCCTCCTCCAAACCTGGGATAATTTTATCTTGAGATCCTTAAGACTGAAAAGACTTTTCTTAGAAACAAGGTCACAATTTGGGGCTCTACTTTGATGTGGTTCTTGGAACAGCACTGCTAAACCAATAAGAGGTATGTGTGAAAATACAGGCAACAAGTATTCCAGGCAGGTCAAACAGCAGCTCAGTGACCAAAAAGTACCAAAGTGCTTGGACTAACTAGGAAATGACAAAGTAGACGACTTGAAAACAATAACTTGGGAGATGATCTTAGATAGACAGCTACGAGCCATAGCATATTCAGTCTCAGGGACTGCCAAAGAACTTTGCAAGTCTTGAACACAGAGCTTAAGTTTGGAAAAGTTTGCTCTGGCATTAGGGTATATATTCGGGTAAAATAAATGGAATAAAAGAGAAAATTCTTAGCCCTTGTCCAATTCTTATCATATCTTATCCTCTAATAGTTCGCCTGTCATTTAACCACCCAGGACAGGGACTGCATTTCCTGCTTAGCAGATCATACTTACTAAAGTCTACATAATTGTATTATATATTTTAGTACTAAGTTTAGAGAAAATGAAAGCTTTTAGACCTGTATTTGACTTTTTATGTGTATTATAATAACCTAATTTTACATGTGTTGCAAAATTTTAACTAGATGAAATTATAGATGTCTAAAACAAAATCTAAAATAACAATATAAAGATGTAGCTGAAAACATATAACAAAAAGTAGTCCTCCACCTAATCAAATATTTAGAGACCTAGATATTCTGATTAAAAGGCAGAATTTGTCAAATTGTATGTAAAGACCAGAATCAGGATTTCTGTCTTTAAATATCTTAGATTGAAAGTAAACAGATGGGGAAAGAGATAGACACAAATAGAAAGCATTGGGAGATCCAAGTCCCACAGTATTATCAGATAAAACAGGTTTTAAGAATATTGCCAGAGATAAAGGTGGCCAGTTTATAATGGAAAAAGGATGCTTTCATCAATTACTTTTGTACTTAGGCCTTTGCCTCTCAAGGAAGTTAATTTCTAGTGACAGTCTGACAAAAGCTTGATGAAGCTTGGAGAAATCCAGTTCTTCTAAACTCTATACAGACTATCTTTCCTTAGTTCCCATCTTCCTCTTAGATATATGTCCATTCAGCCCTGATCAAATACTACCCACTTCCTCATGCCTTAATATCTTTTTCTCCATTTAGTTTGTGCTGAATTTCCCAGTGGGATGAAAATCAAGTCTCCTTCATCAGTTCTCTTTGAGGGTGCTCTTGTTAATCATTCAACTTGCAACATGGGGCAATCTGTTTTGTATCTTGCTATTTTGTGAGATGACTAATAAAGTATTTCTTCAATTTCACTGAAAAGATCTTAACATTCTGCAAATATCAGGATCACTACAAGTTCCTGTATAATTCATTCCCTGGTTTCATTGAACTGCATAAATGTATACTTAACAAGAGAAACAGAACACCCATATGTCTATACAAATTGATATTGCGCCATGATTCCTGAGAGAGTTACACACTATCAGAATATGGAATTCCTTTCTTAGAGAGAGGAAGAAATTTTTGTATAAATGTGCTCCTTTTATTAGATTCCTTTCAGCTACAAAATGCTAGCAGACTGCTTTGTAAAAAAAAAAAAAAAGAAACACCTCAAAAGATAAACGTGGCAAGCTTCTTTTTGCTCTACCCAACAAAAGAATTGCTAAAAGATAACTGTGCTCCCTGGGCAGAAGGTGAAAATATATTTCTAAATTCTTATTGCGAATTCTACCAAATGGCAACAAACAATTTGTAGAATAAAAACCATCAAAGAACAGGTATCAGAATAGAATACTGTTGGGTGCTACCCTCAAACTAGAAAGCTACCAGAGGATGAATGAACTTTCACTTCTATTTGCTACAATTTCAAAGTGAATTGTGCTGTATGAAAGACATCAGATAAGCAGCCTTCTTTAATGCATTACTGCTTTCAAATCAATGCTGTGTCCAACTGTTTTATAGAGAGAGGCATATAGTCATACACTAATGCACACATACATAAAGACATGAGCTGTGCACGTATGTAAGCATCCCTCATCTCTCTCTTTAAAACAAACACTGGTGCTCAGATTATGTAGACAAGTATTCTCAGTTAACTCTATATTATCTATTTTCTGTTTGAAAACCTAAAAATTTCAAGATCTATTGGTACACTAAAAGTTTGCTGAATTTCCTTCATGATCATATCAGCCATGCATGGTATTTCTAGCCTTATTTCAGAAGATGAACAATTTCAAATAACAATCTATCTTGTTTGAGTTATGGAAAGACAACTAGAATCTTGGAGACTAAGAAAAAGGGGGTTGCCCTTTAAGATTCTGTGCTTCATTGCCAAATTGATAGTTCAGAACAGAAAAGTCTGTGCTGGAGCAGATTATGTGACTTCGCCACTCAAAATCCATTCATTTTGGTCATTTTCCTCATCAGCTTAACCAGTCCCGAAGCAGTCCACATTGATTTGGGTCAAACTCATAAATAAACTAGGTTCCAATCTATTTATTTCATCAATATAGCCAAAAGGAGTATGAATGGAAAATTAAGAAAAATAAAATATAGCCTTGGTCTCATTCCTCTTTATTTTCCCTTGTAAGGAAGATCCTAGGAGTTCACTTTGTAAAGGAAAAGAACAGTTGAAAGCCACTATTTGTTGTATGGTTTTCTCTCAGAAAGCTAGAGATAGTGGTACAAACACACAAGGTTACTATTCTCTCCCTCACTAAATCAAGGATCATCCTTTCAGTCCCCCATCCAAACTTTCTTATTAACCAATGATCACTCAGCCCACCACCAAAATATTCAGCGGGAAAGAAAAAAGTAGACTTAACTTGCAGATGGGAGTAACTGTAGAGGGCTGCATGTTATAATTGTAAGGCTGGCTGATTTCTCCCTTAAAATTTTGAAATTTTCTGGGTCTGGGTTACTGCACTCAACATGTTTTCTAGATCCATCCATTAGCCTGCAAACTTCAAGATGTCATTATTTTTTCCTGATGTGGTATATAATATTTAGTCTCTTATAAGTGGCTTTTAGAAATAAAGCAAAGAAAACCTAGCCTACAATTCACAACCCCAGAGAACCTAGACAAAAAAGAGAACCCTAAGAAAGACATACATGGATCTAATCTTACATGGGAAGTAGAAAAAGACAAGATCTCCTGAGTAAAGGGGAGGCGAGGAGGAAAGGAGGGTAATGAAGAAAAATGTATAGCTCACTAAAAACAAAAAATGGAATTTTTTAATACAGTTCATTTGTTTTTTATCTAAAAATCTTCTATCTATCTATCTATCTATCTATCTCTCCTTCTCCATCTCTCTCATAGTTCACTTACTCAGAGAGTAAAGATGAACACATTTTCTATTCCTAAGTTCTGACAAATACTATCCAGTCTTCCACTACCATGTTCTCATTCATTCTAAAATTGTAAACATCTTCTAATAAATCTTTTCTTAGTGTTGATCACACGTTGTTGAGGAAGACTACAGAGAACATTGATGAGGTTGGTCCTTGCTGTTCTTAATGGAAGTATGGGCATTCCTTGAGCTCCTTTTTCTTGCTGCAGTTCTGTCGGGTGAGGACAGCTTCAATGACCCTGCTCACCTTCTGTGCTCCTGCCTTAGCACATTGTGTGCCCAAGGTCAGCATATATTTAACTGCAGAACTGCGATTTTAATTTTATTTATGTAAGAAGACAATGAGGAATTTATATTTCAATGAAGAGAAGGAATTGACTCAGGATCCCAGTAAGCCCTGTTCCATTTCCACTTCCCAGTCAAATATTCAGAATCCTCCAGCTGATACGCCCTACTCAGAAAAACAAAATGATATTACAAATACTCTCTATCAACTAAGCCCTAGGTGTCAGCTAATTCCTAAGAGGTATTTCCATGTCCCTAAATGTCTTCAATTTATATTTATATAAATTTTGATTTGTATCAGTATATGATATAGATTGATTGATATAGCTGGATACACACATTTCTTCTCATCTGAACCTTGTCCACTAAATTGATGACTCATTTTGTCTTCAACTATGTCATTTACTGAAGTAAATGTACCAATGACCAGCAATTTGCAGTTTAGAAAAAAAGTATCACAACTGCATTCATGACTGCACAGAACAATCCATGCCTGGTTCTGCTCTGCCACTCAGCTTCAAACTAGCTTCAGAGCAGAAGTCTAATGTGGACACCAAAATCGAAATCCCTCGCTTCCCTCACACATATGTGGTGCTGTTTGCTCGCAGACCCATATGTTTCTGTAGAACCCTCTGTCTAGGCAAGTCCAACTGTCTAAGTACATTTGTTCCCCCGGTCACTCCCTTTCCTCTATATGAGACCCAAACTGCCCAGCTCACTTTTTGAGCTTATAGGTACAGAATTATGAGGAATAAAAATTGAACAAGTGAATTCCTATATACAATAGGAATATAGTAGTCTACATAAGAAAATTTTCCCTGCTTTCTCTAGCTATTTAGGTTGAATATATAATATAGATAGCCAAGGTGTTGTTTTGTCACCGTAAATACTATATATAAGTGGGGTTTTTAGTTATTGTAATATTCCTTTTATTTTTTGCTCTGTCAATCACTAAAACAGGGAGTCAAATCAAGTTATCCTTTAAAAACAGGCGCTCGCTCTTAAATAAACAGGAGGGGAGAGTGATGATGCTTGCCAAAGCCGAGTTTTAATTGATGATGGCTGTAGTACTAATGAGGCTGCCTCCTGTGGTTATGGCTCCTGCTCCAAAGTACCCCTCAAAGGGATGGCCAAGGAGGCATACAGAAATGACCTACTCTGTTGCCAGAATCTCCATGTGGCAAAATCAGTGGAAAAGAGTTGCCTGAACCTCCTGTCCTTAAGTCTACATTGTGAGTTGATGCTACACTTAAGTAATAACAGTCAATGGAATAACTAAGGAGAAAGTTTTATGATAGTTCTCTTTGTGGAAAGCCAATGTGTGCTATTAGGAAAGACTGATAACAAGTAAATATTTTATTCAAGACTAAAGATAAACATTCAGTGGTAAATCAACAGCTATAAGCTAAAAAACATGTCATTATTGGGATGTTATGTACAAGTAAGATGTTTTAAAGATGTTCTCATCTGTGCAAAACAAGTGACCAAACTAAAAGTTTTGAATATGAACAGAAAAGGAAAAAAATAAAAGTAATTAATTACAAATAAAATCAAGTATCCGGTCATGAAATGATCTTTTAGGTTCTCAAATAACTATAGTAGTAATTTAAACATGCATTTTATTTAAAAATAATGGTAGAACTGATTTTTACCAGATACCGTTCTTTACACAGTGCTTCAGGTGAATGTTTGATGGCTTTGTCGCAGCATTCCCTGTAAGTTATAGCTGTCACCCCAATTTTCAAATAAGGAAATTAAGACAGAAAAAGTCAGCTTCCCAAGGTCACAGAGTGACAGGTGAGAGCAGTCCTAAACTTGCTCTTCTAACTACTAAATAAATTTACTGCCTTGGTTTTTTTTCTTATTTTTTTATGATTAACTAAAGCTCGTCCAATCAATTCATGTCTACTTAGGAGTAGAAGGTCAAACGTTTAAAGGCAATCTTCTTCCACATTGCCAAATTAAATCTACATATATCAGCACATATTTCAATGCCGTGCTATTTTACAGCACCTTATCTCACAATTTCCCTCACTCCGGGTCCATCATAAAAGAAATGTCCATCCTTCCTCAAAAGATGTCCCGAATCGTTGTGCTGTGGCTCCTCAGTCACTTCTCTCTGTTCTCATCCTCCCGGGATGACTGCATTCTTCTCCTAATTTGTCTCTCTCCCATTTGTATGTCCCTAAAACTCTTTAAATATATATTCTGCACATTAAAGAAAGATTTTTTTATTAAACATTGAAACAGAACATTTTCCTTCTATGCGTAAAGACTTTCCGTGATGTCGTGCTGCTCTTGGGGTAAAGTTAGAAGAGCTTCAACTGGCTGCTACCTCTCCATTGGGTCTTCCTTCACACTGCCTTCCAGCTTGCTCACTGGGCTTAGCCACTTCTGATTTCTGCTCTTCCTCAGGAAATTCTGTCCCTCCTCAAAGCCTTTGCTGTTGCTTTTCTTGAGAGTAGAATCGTTGATTCCAGATCACTATTGGAACTCAGTTCAAAGTCAGTATGCTCAAAAACCTTCACATATCTATCAGGCATAACTATAAATCTATTTGAAAATAACAAAAATGTAAACTTCTATAATGTATTCTAAAAGTTCTGCATTTAGTATAATAGCGTAGCTTCTATATATTTCAAAGTTAAGAGAGAGCAGGACAATGTTTACAGCATCCCAATTCATTCTTGTTCTGCTACTTGCTTCCATTTTCTTAACTAAGAGACTAGAACCCCACAAATTCCATTTTGCTTCTGTGTCACTTGGCAAACAACTTTTTAGCACCTCAACTAAAACAGTATGTGTTTTCTCAACAAATTATAATCAACAAAAAAATGTTGGCTGATATATTGGACATGTATATACATCTTTGGTAACCTGGATCAGCAAGTTTTCTTTTTGCCTAGTGGGCAAATTTCTAGGGAAATTTATTAACTGTCTCACAATTTGGAAGGTTACAATATTTCTATTATATAAATAATGTCACTTAGGAAATATGATAAATCATGAAAATATTATAGGAAAAGAACCCAGGAAAAGCATACAGTTAACTGGTCAAAGCGACACTCAACTACCATGGTTCAAGAATCTCTGCCCAATGACTCTTTCCTGCCATCATAGACTTTCCTGCAGTTTACTCTAATGTGGCATTTATTAGATTCCTATGTGCAAAGCAATATAAGTGATTATAAATTGGATAACAGCTAAATATGGTTTCCATATCTATAGTACCAGTAACTCAGAAGACTGTGATAGGAACATCACTCATCTGGCCTACAGAGATCAAAGTCAGTCTGGGCGACTAAGAAAACTTCCATCTCAGAATAAAAGTAAATAAGAAGGTACATCTTTACCCAAGTTAGAATGATGCTCTAGCACACTTAAGCCCTTGAGTTCAATCACCAACAGAAGGAGCAGGAATTTTGAAATATGATCCTTGATCTTTAACTGATTATAGCTCACCAAATTAAAATGCGTGATAAACTATTCATTCAACTATCTCCTCACTGGACAAAGGCTCCAACTGCTCAAACATAAGCACTGCATCCATTTCCTCTCAATGGTGCTAGAATTATGTATTTCTGGGATACTTTCACTACATAAAGTCCCCATGATACAGAATGGTGCTCATGTGGATAACTGCATCCACATAAAACCTTAGAGAGCTTGGGAAGTAATTCTAGACAGAAAAGAATAGAGTAAAGCATGGCTTCTTGGTAGCAGCAATTTCTTGGATCTGCTCTGCTTGCTAGAGTCAAGCAAGCACTCTCATTTAAGAGAGGCTTCCTGACTCAGCTTTAGCTGCAAAATCTTGCAGCTCTTTTAAGAGGTCCTGCCACAAAACACTTAAATGATGTTGATGAAAAGCTGACCACATGTTTTTTGGTTTTCAGCCATAGCAGGAAAAAAGCAGCAATGTTTTAGAATGTCGGGTTTCTGGGCTGTCCTGCCAGTGCAAACTCTTACTCATTGAGGCAGGAGGTCCAGCTACAGAGAGAGCATTTGAGTGTAGTTTGTGGATACACTGCTGCAGCTTTCTTTCTGGCAGGAACCTTGAAATGCTGTAGAGTTGTGGCAATAAACATAGCTACAGCCAGTACCTCTGCCATGAGGCTGGAATCACAGAAAGCTAAGGAATGGGCTGGATCCAGCCATCAATGCCACAACTTTAATCTTACCCATATTTCTTGGTAAATTAAAGACTCATGCAGTCAGAAAAGAGAGAGATATACAGCAAAAAGAGATTCAAAGATAATGAAAACCTCTAAATGGTTTACAGTGTGTTAAAAATATATGCAGGCTACCTCAATAGAAGAACGGTTAAAGAAGGTGTGGAACATATACACATTAGAGTTTTACTCAGCGGTAAAAAACAATGACATCTTGAATTTTGCATGCAAATGGATAGAAATAGAAAACGCTTCAATGAGTGAGGTAACCCAGACCCAAAAAGAAGAATATGGTATGTACTCACTCATAAGTGGATTCTAGCCATAATTAAAGTTCTTTGAGCCTATAATCCGTGATCCTGGAGAAACTAAATAAGAAGGTGAACCTGAATAAAATCATATAATTATCCTCCTGGATATTGGAAGTAGACAAGATTGCCAGGCAAACTTGGGTGCATGGGGGTGGGGGTTGGAAGTAAGGGGAGATGGTTAGAGAGAAGGGAGAGGGGGAGGATTGGGGATGGCTTGGGGGAATGGGATGGGGGGAGGGAGGAAGGATGGATATGGGAGCAGGGAGGTATATATCTCAACTAAGGGAGCCATTTTAGGGTTTGCAAAAGACTTGATTCTGGAGGGGTTCTCAGGCCCAAGGAGAGGTCCCCAGATTGTTCCCTGGGCAGCAGAGGAGAGGGTGCCTGAACCGGCCTTGGCCCATAACCATACTGATGAATATTTTGCATATCACCATAGAACCTTCATCTGGTGATGGATGGAGATAGAGACAAAGACACACATTGGAACACTGGACTTAACTCCCTAGGTCCAAATGGGAAGCAGGAGGGAGAACGTGAGCAAGGAAGACAGGATCAGAGAGAACCTTCATCCAATGATGGATGGGAGACAGAGACGGAGACCCACATTGGAGCACTGGACTGAGCCCCCAAGGTCCAAATGAGGAGCAGAAGGAGGGAGAACATGAAAAAGGAAGTCAGGACCACGAGGGGTGCAAGGGACTGATCTAATGAGAGCTCACCAAGGCCAGCTGGACTGGGACCGAACGAGCATGTGATCAAACCAGATTCTCTGAATGTGGCTGACATGGGGGCTGACTGAGAAGCCATTGACAATGTCACTGGGTCTTGTTTCGTCTGCATGTACTGGCTTTTTGGGATCCTAGTCTGTTTGGAAGCTCACCTTTCTAGACCTGGGGGGGGGGGGACTTGAACTTCCCACAGGGCAGGAAACCCTGACTGCTCTTAGGACTGGAGAGGAAGGAGGAAAGGGAGTGGGGGGGATGGGAGGGTATTGGGAGGAGAGGAGGAAGTGGAAATTTTTATAAATAAATTTTATAAATAAATAAATAAGTAAATTTTAAATATATATATATATATATATATATATATATATATATATATATATACATGCAGGCTAAAGGTTAAAGTCCTTTAAGTAAAAAAGAAAGAAAGAGAGTAGTTGGGTGTGGTGGTACACACCTTTGATCCCAACACTTGGGAGGCAGAGGTAGATCGACCTCTGTGACTTCAAGGTGTGGTAGCACACACCTTTAATCCCAATACCTGGGAGGCCAAGACAAACAGATCTCTAGGAGTTCAAGGTGTTGTAGCACACACCTTTAATACCAGTGCTGGGGAGGCAGAGACAAATAGATCTCTGTGAGTTCAAGATGTTGTAGCACACACCCTTAATACCAGTGCTGGGAAGGTAGAGACAGGCAGATCTCTGTGAGTTCAAGGACAGCCTGGTCTACAGAGTGCGTTCCAGGACAAAAATGCACAGAAACCCTGTTTCAAAAAGCCAAAAATTAAACATAAAAGAAATAGAGTTTAGAATAAAGCTGTATAAAGATGGAAAGCACACAGAGAATCTTGATACTGTATGCTATTATGCTCTCTTTGAATTGTTTGAATGCTAAGGAAGGAACAACAGCTGCTAAAAGACTTTTGTTTATAAATGCTGCTGAATTAACCCAAGGAAAGCATTTTGAAAATACCTTGACTTCAAAACTGAAGTCAAAAGGTATGTTTCTTTGGAGAAGAGATTTTGCTTTTGTTTCCATAGGAAATAAGCAGCTGTGGATTCATTCTGAGTTAAGAAAAATCAGGTTTGATCAAGGAAGACCACCAGCAAAATCTCTGGTAGGAATAGATGGCCCGGATGTCTGAGTTCTACATCCAGAACAGATTCAAGATGCTGCCTGAGATGATCAAGCCTCACAGGATACTCCAGTCAGGACCTGATCATAACTTTACATTTTCTTTAGCGCCCCCCAACCAGCTGGAAGTAGCCTGAAAAACTATGCCCACATTCCCAAAAAATGGACTATGGATACTTTCCTTTGTTTAAAAAAAAAAAAAAAAGAGGGGGAAGTGGTGTGGGAGAATTGTCTGTATTCTGTCAATCATGTTTTAAATAAATGCTGATTGGCCAGGCAGGAAGTATAGGAGGGCCAACTAGACAGGAAGTAAGGGCGGGGTGAAGGAGAATAGGAGAATGCTGAGAAGGAGGAAGCCCATTCCCCCAAGCCCAGCCCAGATCACCAAAGAAGCAAAATGTGACCTGCTCTGCTGAGAAAGGTACCGAACCATGTGGCTAAATAGATAAGAATAATGGATTAATATAAGTGATAAGAGCTAATACAAGGCCTGAGCTAATGGGCCAATCAGCTTATATCTAATGTAGATTCTCTGTGTGATTGTCTTTGGGGCTTACGGGCTGTGGGAACTAGGCAGGTTAGAAACCCCAACAGGCCTACTCATCATATTACAGAATGGCACTCTATGTGGGACTCAAACCCACAACCCTGAGATTAAGAGTTTCACACTCTACCAACTGTCATATTCTCTCTCACCTGTCCACTGGAATTTATTCTTGACATACATCAGCATAATATCTGCCTTAGACAATTATATTTTATATACTGAAGCATATAAATAACAAGCAAATCCTCCACATTCTATTCCAAATTCCTGACTCAGCCAGAACTCAGGGACTTGTATACAAGTGCACATGACAGAATCATGCCCTCAGGAAATCAGGGAGTTCAAAGTGCTAAGTCCTGCTACCGGCTGTATGTCAATAACTACCCATCTTTCACATTATCTTCCTTTGAAAGAAAACTGAAGAGTGTCAGCTTTAACCTCACTTTAGTGGAAAGCCAAATAAACTCTTTAAGATACTAAGTACTAGAATATAAAAATGGACTTCTATTAATTAAGGTATATTTTGATTGTCTGCTATATGTCTCTCCTCTCTTACACACCCAGGCTAGATTCTCTCTAATTGGAAAACATTTGTATACTCCTTGCTTAGGAGATGCTCACACAGACATGCACCAAGGAGAAGTGCACATTATCATAAATGGCATCTGCCTGATAAAACATTGTACCACTTTACAGAGAATAGCTCCCCTCCTTTTATTTTATTTAATAAAATTTTGTTATGTTCAATGGAGTTCAGTGAAGTGGAGACAGCTAGTCCCTTTTTAAATGCAAGAAAATACGGTGTCTGCTACCTTTACCTTTTATGAGTTGCCTGCTCGCCTGTATTTGGCAAGACAAATAGAATTACATACTGTGAGTGACTCAGAACAGAACTTCACTATCAATCATCCGCCTGGCTCTGCACAAATTCTGTAGGGCATTCAGGACATTTTGCTGCCTATGAATATTTTAGACAAGAAGAATCCCCGAAAGCTTCCTGATGGATTAATACAAGAAAGGAGAACGTTTTCATGTTTTATAGCTATTTGCTAAAGTACTATGGCCATACTATACTTGGGTGAAAGGATGCCTCTTAAAACAGAAAGAACTGGCCCTGTAGAAAAATTCTGGCTCCCTTCATCATAACTGATTTAAAAGTAATGATATATAATATATAAATATTGCATGTGGTCTTCTGCAGAAAATGAAATGCTGTGTGGGTACCAACACCTTTACACCTAACTATAATTGTTGGGGAGGGGAAGAAGAAGAAGGATCTATGCCAACGATTGTTGAAAAGAAGTTTGCTTATGTACCTCTTCAGTTTTCCCATTGAAATAAAATGTAATTTACTCACTTCCCTGTTCTTTTATTGTGTGATTTGCACTCACTAATAAACAGCAGATCGGTATTCTCAATAGCAGCTCACAATTTCTTCAATGAAGCTTGCACTGTGTTTTAAAAGTAAATGAAAATTTAGAAAAACATGAAAATAAAGTAGTTTTAGCATAGATTTTTTTATTTAAATATAATTGTATCAATTCCCTTTACTTCTTTTCCTTCCTCCAGCTCCTCCCATACGCTCAACCCCCTCACTTTTCAAATTCCTGGCCCTCTCTTTTTTGTTATTGTTAACATGTATATGCATAGATGTATAAATACAACCTGCTGAGCAATAAATAAAACGTGCACTGTTGCCTGCATATACATGAATTTAAGGCTGACCATTGGCATTGGATAACTAATGAGGGAACTCTTCTCTTGTGTGACATAGCCTAGAAAGACAAATGCCACATAACTTTCATCAGTGAATTTGAAATCTTCAGGTATGAATATATTACATGGAGTTACCTTAAAAACCAGGAAAATGAAAAGGGAAAATGGGTGGGGTGTGGCGCTAGAGAAAAGACTAGTGGGATATGAACGACATTAAGGGGAAAGTAGAAAATGGGGTCTGGTAGGCTTTAATTGGAGACTGCAGAAAGATCAATAACATTGATATTTTAAAGTGCATCTTATAAATTTCACACTTTTAATATTTTATCTAATATTTTGTATCTTACTTTCTCACTAATATTTAAACATTTCCATGTTATATATAAGCTCTTCATAAATATTTTATTGGTGACACAGATTCCATGAAAAATATCCACAAAATTTACTCAGTAATTGTCCATCATCAGATATGCAGAATATGTGATAATATTTTACTTATAAATGTATTTCATGTTATTGTTTATGCATGTTTTTCCTATTTTTGATTATGCAAACTATTTTAAGTTCCTAAATTAAATATTATATGTTCTATTTAGAAATGGTGGTTGGTGCATCCAAATGGTCTTGTTAAATTTTTCTATTAATAATTGCACTATGTAAAAGCTTTATATAGAAAGACAGACTACTAACTTAAAATTCTTTGCAATGTACCAACAACTATCCTACACTATGTGTAACTGTTATTTTGCCTTTAAAATTAACAAAGCATATTTGAATGAGTTTAAGTGTCCTGCTAAAGTTCAGACAGTAAGACCTGTGGCTGATGTTTGCCTCCTGATCTTTAACAGCAGAGTCCTTCCTCTCACCACATTATGATGAACAGGGAGCAAACGGACAACCATCGAGTTGTTCCCAGTGTAAATACTTCTGTCTACAGCCTTCATCAAGGACCTGCTACTATTTATTTTCTCTGAATTGTGAATATCTTATATTTCCTCTCAGTGCCTAAGTTTCTAATATCTAGATCCCTGATGGGAATAAGAATGTTAGAGCTGCAGGGATTCATATGTCCCAGGCTAGCATCAAACTCTCTATATAATTGAAAATAGCCTTGCATATCTAATAGTCCTTCCTCCAGGTCCCAAATGCTGGGATTTCAGGTGGATCCCCACTTCCAGATTATGTTGTGCTGGGGATGAAACCCAAGGCTTTTAGTCATGCTAGACAAGCACTCTACTGAGTTAATCCTCAGTCCAAGACTTAAATTTTAAAACTGGTTCAGTGACAACAAATATGTGTAGTAGTTATTAGTTTGCCAATAACTTTAGCTTTCCATATACCAAATAAGTAAAATCTTTAATTAGACAGAATTCTATCTTCCCACAATATATATTTTGCCTTCTTTTACAAATAAATGCAGTAAAAAGTTATACCACAGTTTATGATCTTAAAGACCAAAATTCAAAGTATACACCTTGACTACTCAAAAATAGTTAATGATTCAGGTAAGTTAATTACTTATAACGTTAACAAGAAGTATACAGAAAGATGCTGGAGGGATGTTTCTCAGTGACAAAGTGATCACCTAGCATAATCAGATACCTGGGTTTGATCCCTAGAGCCTCAAAAAAACCCAAACAAACAAGCAAAAGAGTGTATAACATAAGAATATTTTCATACATTCTAATGATATCATCTATTACCTAATCCATTGATCATCTCAGTTGGCTTTGTTTGAGGTTTTTAGCACAATAGACTTTAAAATTATTAGTTATGGTCTGATTACAAGTTGGTTTATACTTAGAATGAATTAGAATAAAAACACTGAATAATTTTAGAAAAATTAGAGTCCTTGTTAATAATAAAAACCAAACATGTAGGTCAAGAGAGACATCTTTTTCTTTTGCTTAAGACAGACATCTTAAATTTGAAAAATAAATAGTAATTAGTGAAAAAGTACAGGTAACAAAGAACAAGCACAAAATATATTGTGGTGTAAAGAATTGAATCAGTCAGGGTTCAAATGGGAAGCTAAGTTCACGAGTTACGGGCTTACAGATTTATTAGAGAAGTCATCCTTACATATTGAAGGAAAGGGCTGGATAGGAAGCAGTTCAGAAGGGAATTTGTTCAGAGTGAAAGTAAGAAGCTGTTGTCGAATAATCCTTCTGTATATTGTGAATGTATTTTTCTCACTTGTTAAAAAAAAGCTGACAGTCTAGTAGCCAGGCAGGGAGTATAGGTGGGACAGTCACACAGAGGATTCTGGGAGGAGGAAGAACAGAGTCAAAAGAAGTACCAGCCAGTTGCTGAGGAAGCAGGATATATAGACAAGGAGATAACAGGAGCTAGAGAGATGGCTCAGTGTTTAAGAGTACTGGCTGCTATCCAGAGGCATTGAGTTCAATTCCCAGCAAATATATGGCTGCTTACAACCATTCATAATGAGATCTGGTGCCCACTTCAGACATACAGGCAGAGCACTGCATACATAATACATAAATACATAATACAATAATACATAAATAAATAAAGACAATGAAATAACGAGTCATGAGCCACATAACAAAGCATAAAAATATGGGTTGATTTAAGTGTAAGAGTCAGCTAGTAACAAGCCTGACCTATCATCCATGAATTTATATTTAGTATAAACCTCTGTGTGGTAACTTAGAAGCAGTTTGGGATGGAAAATTTCTACCTACAATGAGCCTTCCAATCTGCAAAGTCAAACACATCCAGCCACTGAGACAGGATCATGAAAGTAAGACTTATGGATTCAGATGGAAGGTGCAGCTATCATGTTTCTAAGTGTATCCGGATCAATCCTGTGATTGATCTTCGTTGTTAGTCATGAACACTAGATACAGAACAACCAGCTGGAAGCCATTGGCATCTCTGCCCCGTCTATCACTGCATCTAACCATACCAGCCTTCTAGAGTGATGGGTACTGCCTCAGTTCTACTTTCCAAAGCTGTCCCACACCCCGTTGGGTCAATGTTAGTTGAAACTATGAAGAAGGTGGATCAAGCCTTTCTTTAGTATGGTCTTTAGCCCCAATACTAAGGCAGAGGCATGCAGATATCTGAGAATTCAAGGCCAGCCTTGTCTAAACAGCAAATTCTCAGCCAGCTAGGGCTACAAGTAAGACTGTACCTCAAAGAAAAAGAAGAATGATCTAATAAAAATGGCTCTCTACTCTCTCCAGGTCCAGGAAGGTGAGTATCCAAACAGATGGGGAGGAACTTGAACTACCCACAGGGCAGGAAACCCGGACTGCTCTTAGGGATGGAGAGGGAAGAGGAGAGGGTGTGGGGGGAGTGGGAGGGTGTTGGGAGGGGGGGCGAAAATGGAAACTTTTATATTTTAATAAACTTTAAATAAAATGGTTCTCTATGTGACTGAGACAATAAAAGCCTCCATGGAATTTTATATTAAATGAGTAATTAGTGAGCATCAATGCTATCCTGTGTCTTCTAAAAATACCACTGTTGTTTCCAGGAGGTGCTGGCTGGGGATATAGTTCAGTGCTGGGTCTGTGAGAAAGCAAACCAGAGGCATTTTTCACACTAACATGTGGGAGTTAAAATGGAAACAGGTAAACCAGACTGTCTAATATGTATATCTGAAAAAGAAATAATCTGATAAGAAATTATTTCTCATTGATATCATCACCATCATTAAACAGCCAGACTCTTTGTTTTAGGCCTATGAAAATAATGCAAAGTCTTAGCAATACATTTTTTTTTCCGATTTTGTAAAGGAAAGATAACACTGAAAGGGTCTAAAACATTGAAAAGGAAGAAAGCAGAGAAATGCCAAATGATCGCACTCCATCAACTTGAACGGGACTGATGGAATGTGAAATAAGTCCTAGGACAAAAAGCATCATGGAACACCAGGAAATGTCAAATATTATTTATTTGTTTAGCATTAGAAGGCACAGGTAGGAAAGCAGAAATAGGAAAAACGTGCCTTTTAAATAAAATAAAGCATTTCTGGCACTGAAATGTGTCCTACATCCCAAAAAAGAACTCTAAGGCCATTGTAGCTGCTCTGAAAGGAAAAGGCATGTGGGTTTTCAGGATAACATCATCATGGCAATTAGAAAATTTCACAATGAGGTTTACTTTAAAAATAAAATTTGAAATATATGCAATAATCCAACAATAAAATATACATTACCAAAACAAAGAAATTTTTACCTGAGTCCCTTCAATTCATTATTTAAAAACCCAACTGAAAATCAACTGTTTCTTTCTCAGGTATCCCCACTGTATTAGGTGCTAAGGACACAATGATGATATGACCTATGTGGCACGTGGTGTGGGAGGTCCTTCTGTCTATGCGCTGCTTTTACTGGTTAATGAATAAAGTGGTTTCAGTCAGTGGCTTAGCAGAATGTGGCAAGGCAGCGATTCCTAGCAGATAGAGGAGGAGAGAGTAGGCGGTTTCAGTGAGATGCCATGTAGGAGCCAGAAGAGAAAGATGAGAGCTACCAGCTGGAACCTTGCTGGAAGGCCATGAGCCCCGTGGTAAAACTAAAATAATAGAAATGGGTTAATTGAAGATATAAGAGTTAGTCAGAAAATGCCTAAGCTATTGGCAAAACAGTTTTGCAAATAATGTAATTCGTGTGTTTATTGTGGGACTGAGCAGGATGGAAACCTCCACCAGCAGGCACGTATGTAGCAATCTGCCTCCTGTGTTACCATTCCTGTCTCTGATCTTTCACATTGTGTAGGGGTGATGGGCACATAGATTATTGTCGTCTTGGTGAAAAGGTAGTAAGTTCTTCCCTTGGTAAAAAGGTGAGAATGTTAGACACTCAGACATCCAATCATTCTGGGACCTAGAGACAGCCGTAAGCTCAGGCAGGCAAAACAACACACGTTTCACACTTTCTGCAGACCCAAAGATGAATGGTGAGTGCAGTGTCAGGGAAAATAGAAATAACAGAGGCTGTGGTTGTAGTAAAGTTGGATATTGTTGCTAAGGGGACAGCTGACAAATCTAACATGTGCTGCCTTGTTATTGGCCATTCAGCTCTTTATTAAACCATGAATTGTTTTAGACATGCAAAGAATCACAGCTTCACAAAGTTAAACAAATGCAGCATAAACAACAGCAACACACCTTAGCATAATTTCCCCAACATATATGCATAGAAATATATAATGCATATAACTGCATTGTATCTCCTGCAGTTCAGTCTCGGAGATACCCAATGTCTTTTTATTAAGCATTTGATACCTTAAAGAAAACTTAGGGTGATCTATGTTTGCTACGCATGAATTATCAAAAATTAACATCAGCATATAAAGCATAAGTAATGATGTACATACACACACACACACACAATCAGTCATTACTTTTGTGAGATCTCAGAAGCAGTGAAACTCCAGAATGTCGAAAGCTGAGTCTTCAGTCAGTTTTCTCTGTGACTAGCACCGCCCTTCCAATTGTTTAGAACAAGAATTAATAGATCAGTCTTGAAGCTACCCACTTCCTTTCACACAATAGTCAATATATTCCTAAGGACTATCAATCTTGCCTCCCAAATATTGTTGCCAACACTGACTTCTCTCCAGGATCCTTACCACCTTCCCATTCTACTCTTCCACAGTCACTCAGTACACTATTGTAAGAGTCACATTCTGAGGACATCATTTAAGCTTCTTTCCAAATCACTGTTGACGAGATAAAGTCTTTTTTTTAATGTTATCAGATCTTATCATTTAGTTACTTTTCAATTTCTTTTTCTTTTCTTTCAAGCTTTTTATTTTAAAGTATTAACTTTTCATTTGTTATACCAATCCCAGTTCCCTCTCCCTCCTCTTTCCCCCACCACTTCCTCCCTTCCTAGCCCCATTCAGTGCTCAGAGGGGTAAGGACTTTCTTGAGGAGTCATCAAGTTCTAGGACCAAGCCCCTCCCCCTCATATCAAGGCTAAGCAAGGTATTTTACCATAGGGAATGGCTCCCAAAAGCCAGTTCATGCACCTGGAATAGGTCCTGGTGCCACTGCCGGGCTCCCCCAAATAGGTCAAGTCACATAACTGTCACTCACATTCAGAGGGTCTAGTTTGGTCCCACAAAGCTTTCTCACCTGTTAATCCAGAGTTCCTGAGCTCCCATAAGGACAGCTGTCTCTGTGGTTTTCCCCATTATTCCTTTTTTTTGAAAGTAATTTTATTAAATTATAAAAGTTTCCATTTCCGCCCCTCTTCCCAACACCCTCCCACTCCCCCGACTCCCTCTCCTCCTCCCTCTTCATCCCTTAGGGCAGTCAGGGTTTTCTGCCCTGTGGGAAGTTCAAGTTCCTCCCCCCTCCCTCCAGGTCCAGGAAGGTGAGCATCCAAACAGACTGGATCCCCAAAATCCCGTATATGCAGAGGAAACAAGTCCCAGTGTCATAGTCAATGGCTTTTCAGAAAGACTTCGGGCCAGCCACATTCAGAGAATCCGGCCAAATTCCGAGAATCTGGTTAGATCACGTCCTCGTTCAGTCCCAGTCCAACTGGCCTTGGTAAACTCTCATTAGACCCATCCCCTTATATCAGTGGGTGATAGCATCCTTCGCAGTCCTGATTTCCTTTTTCATGTTCTTCCTCCTTCTGCTCCTCATTTGGACCTTGGGGGGCTCAGTCCGGTGCTCCAATGTGGGTCTCCGTCTGCATCGCCATCCATCGTCGGATGAAGGTTCCCTCTGATCTTGCCTTCCTTGCTCACGTTCTCTTTCCTTCTGCTCCTCATTTGGACCTTGGGGGGCTCAGTCCGGTGCTCCAATGTGGGTCTCCGTCTGCATCGCCGTCCTTCGCCAGATGAAGGATCTATGGTGATAAGCAAAATATTCATCAGTATGGTTATGGGCCAAGGCCGGTTCAGGCACCCTCTCCTCTGTCCAGAGAACAATCTGGGGATCTCTCCTTGGACCTGGGATCCCATATATAATCAAGTCTCCTGTAAACCCTAAAATGACTCCCTTAGTTGAAATATATTCTTCCCTGATCCCATATTCATCCTTCCTCCCTCCCGCCCCCATCCCAGGCCACGGAGCTTTCCCCATTCCTCCCCTACTCCCTTCTCTCTAACCCTCTCCCCTTCCAACAACCCTCCCACCCCCCCCCCATGCACCCGAGGTTACCTGGGACTCTTGTCTCTTTCCTACATCCTGGCGGATAGCTAAATAATCTTCATCAGGTTCATCTTCTTATTTAGCTTCTCTAGGATCACGAATAATAGGCTCAAAGACCTTTAATTATGGTTAGAATCCACTTATAAGTGAATACATACCGTGTTCCTCTTTTTGGGTCTGGCTTACCTCACTTCGAATGGCCAAAAGGCACTTAAGGTCATGCTCAACCTCCTTAGTGATCAGGGAAATGCAAATCAAAACAACTTTGAGATATCATCTTACACCTGTCAGAATAGTCAAACTCAAAACCACCACTGATAGCCTATGCTGAAGAGGATGTGGGGTGAGGGGAACACTCATCCATTGTTGGTGGGAATGCAAACTTGTGCAGCCACTGTGGAAATCAGTGTGGCGGTTTCTCAGGAAACTGGGAGTCAACCTCCCTCAGGACCCAGCAATTCCACTCTTGGGAATATACCCTAGAGATTCCCTAACATACTTCAAAAGCATTTGTTCTACTATGTTCATAGCAGCACTATTTGTAATAGCCAGAACCTGGAAACAGCCTAGGTGCCCCTCAATAGAAGAATGGTTAAAAAAGGTGTGGAACATATACACATTAGAGTTTTACTCAGTGGTAAAAAACAATGACATCTTGAATTTTGCATCCCCATTATTCTTTTGATCCCACCTTGTTCAGATGATCCCTCCTCCCTCTCTTCAACTCAACTCATGGAGCACAGTCCAGTGCTTGGCTATGGGTCACTGCATCTGCTTCCTCCCGTTACTGGATGTAGGTTTATGATGACAATTAGGGTAGTCACTAATCTGATTATAGAGGAAGGCCCTTTCAGACACCCTCTCCACTATTGATAGGAGTCTTAGCTGAGGTAATCCTTGTAGATTCCTGACAATTTTTCTAGCATCAAGTTTCTCCATAACCCCATAATGGTTCCCTTTATCAAGATAGCCCTTTCATTGCACTCCCCCTCCACCTCACCCTCAACTCAGTCTTCTTGATCGCTCATGTTTCCATCCCTCATTCTCTCCCTTCTACCCCCTCCCAGTTTACCCAAGAGATCTAATTATTTTCCTTCCTGGGGCCCTCCATGTGTGTCTCTCTTAGGGTTCCCCTTTTTACCTCCTTCTCTGGGACTGTGGATTGTAGCTTGGTTATCCTTTGCTTTACATCTAACATCCACTTATGGCTATTCAATATTTCTAGTAATCTCTTCAAAACTTCACATGATATGCCCATGTACATCATACCACTCCATTTCCTATCATTTTATGCCTAGTGCTTGCTTCTCAAACACTAGCTTTCTTTTCTGCCCTCTCTTCCCGTTGCTTTCCTCTGTTTTAAATCATCAATTTCTACTTGACATTCAAAGTTTTTTTTTTCAAACATCATAGCCTCAATAAAGGTTTGGCTAGGATGCTATATACACATCTTACCTCCTTGCTATAATATAGGTAATCATCAGCTTTTATCCATTGGTCTTATCACAGCACTTTATTTGATTACTTTATTAACATTTGTCTCACCACCAGAACATAAGTTTTATGGCAAGGCCCAAGACTGATTTGTCTCACCACTGGGGGCCCAGTGTCTATTGTAGCATTAAAAAATAATCAATATTTGATGAATGAAAGAATTAATTATCTGAATAAGAGGAAGCGTCACTTTGTTTTAGCCGTCAAGGGGACAGATGAAGGTAAGAGTGTGTAGAATTCATCATCCTGATGTGAGGAAGTCAATGGGATTCCCGTTTGTACAGATATTGCTCCTATCTTTACCTTGTCTTAATGCTATTGACCCCACATTGAGAGAGATAGTGGAGGTCAAAATACACAAGGCATTCATCTTGGGGATGTTCTGATTTTCTTTAGTCCTTAAAAATGAAAACTAAAATGTATTTTCAAGCTTTATTAATACATAGTCACATACTAAATCAATAAAAGCATAGGCCTATCTCAGACACAGAACAGGCAAACAAAATAAGTTCCTAGAACCATGAGTTAAGTATTAAAGACCCTGAAAAGGCAGCTGCTTTAAGTTCTCATGCTGAGAGTAAATGAAGACTAAAGGTTCGGGAAAGAGGCAAGACTCACTCCATGGAGGAAGACTAGTAAGAAGACTCCTCAGCCTCAGAAAAGAGGCCTACAAAATCCTGTCATATCCCAAGACTGACAGCAATGGTGTGTGCCAAGGAATGTTCAAAAATCAGGCAAGGGAGACAGGAACACATATCTTCTACAGTCTTCATAAATATAAGTGATATAAAGAGTTTATGGATTTGCAGTAAAAAGTTTTTTCTGTAAACTACATATAAAGAGTTGATTCTCTTGTTGAACTCTCATATCCACAGATAACTCAATGAGGTAAGCAATTAACTAGCATAGTAAAAGCATCAATGTTCACAATGTTGACTGACATTTCTCTTATTAATAAGTACAAGCCATAAAAATATATTTCCAAACATCATTTCCTCTTTATTAATAAGAAGATTATTTTGAAAACAGTTATTAATACAAAAAAGAATATTTCAACATTTAGAGGTACTATTTGCTATTCAATATTTATAAATACAGTATACTTTTAAATTTAATTATTATATTTTGCATTGTTCTTGAATATAAATGATCAATAACAATGAATTAAGTCCTTCATCACCCATACATACATTGTAGTACAAAGAAACTATAGAAATAATGAGGAAGAGTATATAAACTGTTATGGGACAATAACCAGACCAAAAAGCAAAGTATGAAATAATACATATAGCTTGTAATCACTTATGAAAAAAAGAATGGCACATATATTGCAACTGTACCTGGTCATAGTACAGAAACAGTACAGGATAATAAACCTCAAATTAAAGTCAGTGACTACCTGTGGGTTGAGGAAAGTTATGAAAGCAGACAGGGAGTAGAATCTGAGTAGCAAGGATAATGAGGATGTGATGTGGCTCTGTCTGTTCTTTTTTATTGTTTTTATTGAGCTATATATTTTCTCCACACCCCTCCCTTCCTCCCCCTTTCTCTTCTACCCTCATCCGTGAACCCCATGCTCTCAATTTACTCAGGAGATCTTTTCTTTATCTATTTCCCATGTAAATTAGATACAAGTATGTCTCTCTTAGATTGCCTAGATTCTCTAGGATTGTGAATTGTAGTCTGGTGGGTTTTTTAGCTTTATGTTTCAAAGTCACTTATGAGTGAATATTTATTATATTTGTCATTCTGGATCTGGTTTACCTCACTCAATATGATGACATCCATTTTCCTGCAAATTTCAAGATATCATTATTTCTTTTCTCTGTATAGTACTCCATTGTGTAAATGTACAAATAATCTTTATCCATTCTTTGGTCAAGGGTTATTTAGGCTGTTTCCAGGTTCTGGCTATGACAAAAAAAAATGCTGCTATGAACATAGTTGAGCACATGATCTTATGGCATAATTGAGCATTCTTTGGTCATATACCCAAAAGTGATATTGCTGGGTCTTGAGGTAGATTAAATCCTAATTTTCTAGAAAATCAGCACAATGATTTTCAAAGCAGCTGTATGAGTTTGTTCCCTTTTCTCCATGTCTTCTTCAGTATAAGCTGTCATCAGTGTTTTTGATCTTGGTCATTCTTTTTTTTACAAAAGCATTTTTTATTGATTTTTATTAAACTCTAAATTTTTTTCTGTTCCCCTCGCTGCTTTTCCCCTCACCTTCAGCCCTCTCCCAAGGTCAACATGCTCCCAGTTTTACTCAGGAGATCTTGTCTTTTTCTACTTCCCATGTATATTAGATCTAAGTATGTCTCTCTTAGGGTCCTCATTTGTTGTCTAGGGTCTCTGGGATTGTGATTTGTGGGCTGGTTTTTTTTTTTACTTTATGTTTAAAAAACACTTATGAGTGAGTACATGTGTTGACTGAGGTGTCTGTCCTGCCCAGTTCCCGTAGTCGTTAAGTCCCAAAGAAATCACACAGAGGTCTACATTAATTATAAACTGATTGACCCATTAGTTCAAGTTTTTTTTATTAACTCTTACAATTTACATTAGCCCTTTATTCTTGTCTATGTTAGCCACATGGCTCGGGATCTTGTTCGGTGGGGCAGGTCACATCTTGCTTGCGCTGTGTCTGGATCACGACTGCAGACAGCAGAATCCTTTCCCCAGAATTCTCCTGTTCTCATTGCCCCACCTCTACTTCCTGCATGGTCGCCCCTGCCTATACTTCCTGCCTGGTCGCCCACCTATATTTCCTGTCTGGCCACCGAACAAGCAGCATTTTATTTAAAAAGTACAAAAAACAAATGTTTACAGGATGAAACCATTTTCCCACAGCAAACATTTGATAATTGTCTTTCTGGGTCTGGGTTACCTCACTCAAAATGATGTTTTCTAGCTCCATCCATTTGCCTGCAAAATTCAAGATGCCGTTATTTTTTTCTGCTGTGTAGTACTCCATTGTGTAAATGTACCACATTTTCCTTATCCATTCTTTGGTTGAGGGGCATTTAGGTTGTTTCCAGGTTCTGGCTATAACAAACAATGCTGCTATAAACATAGTCAAGCACATGTCCTTGTGGCATGGTTGACCATCCTTCGGATCCCCAAAAGTGCTATTACTGAGTCTTGAGGAAGGTTGTTTCCTAATTTTCTGAGAAATTGCCACACTGGTATCCAAAGGATCTGTACCAGCTTGCATTCTCACCAGCAATGCAGAAGTGTTACCTTTTCTCCATAACCTATCCAGCATAAGTTGTCATCTGTGTTTTTTTACCTTGGCCATTCTTATTGGTCTAAGATGGAATCTCAGAGTTGTTTTGATTTGTATTTCTCTGATGACTCAGGATGTTGAGCATTTCCTTAAGTATGTTTCAGCGATTTTAGATTCCTCTGTTGAGAGTTCTCTGCTTAGGTTGATACCCATTTTTTTGATTATTTGTTCTTTTAATGACCAATTTCTTGAGTTCTTTATATATTTTGGAGATCAGACCTCTGTATGATATGTGGTTAGGGAAGCTCTTTTTCCCATTCTGTAGACTGTCATTTTGTCTTATTGACCATGTCCTTTGTTTTACAGAAGCTTTTCAGTTTCAGGATGTCCCATTTATTAACTATTTCTCTCAGTGTTTGTGCTACTGAAGTTATATTTAGGAAGTGGTCTCCGGTGTCAATGTGTTCAGGTGTAGTTCGATCTTGGCCATTCTTACAAGTGTAGGATGGAATCTGAGAGTTGTTTTTTTTAAAAAAAAAAAAAAAGATAAAAAACTATCTTTTCTCATTATACATACCAATCCGAGTTGATCCACACCTTTGACTACAACCTTCTATGCTCATTTTGTCATGCCTCCCTAACTTCCTGCTTTGTATGTTAACTATGTCACATAGGCCGAATTAGCATCTCTATTCAGGCATCCTCCAAATTACAAAGGAGGAGTAGAACAACATCTTGACCCTTTGGTAGGGATGGCAAAAGGTTAGGTGATCGACCACCTCCTACGTGGCAGATGCAAACTATGGCCTGAGATTCTGGTCAACATACCATGTAGAAATATGGGCCTATATACAGGGCAAGTCAAGTTCGGGCCCCCTATCCTTTATGGCTTAGGTTCTTGACTAGGGACATCCTTGCGGATAGGGAAGCTAAGTAATAAGATGAACCCTTAAAAAACATATATAGATCCACCTGGAAAGTTAAAATTGACAAGATCACCCAGAAAAATTGGGAGTGTGGGGTTGGAGGGGTAAGGTAGGGTGGAACAGGAAGAGGAGGGGGGAAGAGGGGATGAAGAGAACATGAGGAAATGGGGTGGTCATGATGGAGGTAGGACAGAGATAAGAGCAAGGAATGAGATATCTTGTTTGAGGAAGTCATTATAGGATTAGCAAGAAACCTGACTCTAGAGAAATTCTCAGCGATGATTTGCATTTTGCTGATGGTTAAGGATGTTGAGCATTTCTTAAAATGTCTTTCAGCCATTTTAGACTCGCTTGATAAGAGTATTCTGTTTTGGTTATACCTCATTTTTTGGATTATTTGTTCTTTTGTTGATCAATTTTATGATTTCGTAGTATATTTTGGAGATCAGTCCTCTGTACAATATGAGGTTGATGAAGAAC
This sequence comes from Myodes glareolus, assembly GCF_982192425.1. Classification (NCBI taxonomy): domain Eukaryota; kingdom Metazoa; phylum Chordata; class Mammalia; order Rodentia; family Cricetidae; genus Myodes; species Myodes glareolus. The sequence goes on from NC_142050.1 coordinate 10,298,475, forward strand.
TTTCCCATTCTTTTGGCTGCCGTTTTGTCTTGTTGACCATGTTCTTTGCCTTACAGGAGCTTTTCAGTTTCAGGAGGTCCCATTTATTAATTGTTTCTCTCAGTGTCTGTGCTGCTGCGGATATATTGAGGAAGTAGTCTCCTGTGCCAGTGCATTCAAGTGTACTTCCTACTTTCTCTTCTATAAGGTTCAGTGTGGTTGGTTTTATGTTGAGGTCTTTGATCTATTTGGACTTGAGTTTTGTGCATGGTGATAGACATACATGGACATGTTTTCATTCTTCTTCATGTTCCAGTTATGCCAGCACCATTTGTTGAATATGCTTTCTTTTTTCATTTACCATTTTCTGCTTCTTTGTCAAAAATCAGATGTTTGTAGGTGTGTGAAGATAACTAGATGTTCAATTCAATTTCATTGGTCCTCCTGTCTGATTTTATGCCAATACCAGTGGGGGTCACTTGACCTGGCCTGCTCCCATGATGGTCCCTCCCTTGCACCAGCTCTTACAGAGGTCACTGACTTGTGTCTGCTCTGGCAGAGGTCCCTGGTTTAGGCCCAGTCCTGCAGAGGTCTTCCTGACTTGTGTGTGTGTGTGTGTGTGTGTGTGTGTGTGTGTGTGTGTGTGTTATATGAACTCTTAGAACACATAATGCTCTGAAGACTCAAGTAAGCTAGCAAACAAGACCAGTCAAATATGTTGGTGTAGGGAAAGATGGAATCCAGAAGAGAACACAAATATTAGCCTATGATTCTGCTATGAATGAATGCCATAACTACCTTGAATGGTGTGAGGAAAAAAATAATCAATTAATGAAATCCAAAATATTTTCAAAGAGAATTATGTAACCAAAGACAAATAAGACTTCACACTAGTGCTACAGCCTAGATAGAAAAGGTGTTTTTTACCAGAATATGATTTACCCATTGTGAAACTAAGTGTGTCTTAGAATTGGACCAATATTTTAATATTTTATATATAGGGAGATTTTCTCGATTGTGGGAAAAGAGATGGTAGATAAAGAAAAGAGGCTACAATAAATGTTAGGGAGATGGCTGTAAGAAAATATAAGAATGAGTTGATAATATTTTAGATAGAGAGCAAGATAGATAATAAATCGTGTGCTTACATATGTGCTAACTCTTTCTACTAAGACAGCCTAGACGTAGCGTTATCAGAGTTAGCAAACTGTCAGACTTAACAAGTAAAACTATTAAATATACAGCTAAATTTGACCTCAGAGAAAAATTCTATTTATAAAAACATTATTCTTTGATAAATTGAAATCAATTTAAGTGGATTTTTGTTTTTGCAACACAAGTTTTATAGCTTGTCTTGTCTGTTAACTTGACTACATTAGGAATTAACTAAAACCCAAACTACTGGACACACCTGTAAGGGACTTTACTTAATTAAATCATTAGAAGTGGGAAGACCCATTTCTAATTATATTTTTGAGGTGGGAAGATCCATCTTTAATCTGAATGATACTTTCTTCTGGCAGCCTACATTAGTGACTGCACTGTGGCACCCAAATAATAATAATAACAACAGCAATAATTAATTAAATGTTAAAAATAATAAACAAAGTATACAATTTAGCATCACAGCAGCATTGTGCCAAGAAGTCTGAGAACACAAACATTTAGTTCCACCTGCCTAATATACTATACACTAAGAGCTGCAAATATACAAAAGGAGCTACAAGTAAAACAAAATACTCAATTATTCTCAGCAGTTACTCTTTTGAAAGCATTTCTGGCATTATTACTCTAATTGTATTGTTAAATAAAGCAGAAGAATTAGCAATAGATGTATTTCTGAGAACCAGAATATCTCCAGGAATATAAAGAAAACCAAATATAAGATAAAAGAGTCAAGCACTTTTCTTGACTTTTCTACATTCTTGAATTTGAGTTGAAATTATATTGTACTGAATTTTCAGCTTAAAAATTTAAAAATTTATTTTTATATTTTGTCAAATGCATGATTCTGCTTTGCTCATTGAAGAGAAAACTGAATCTAATAGATAGCCAATGCCGTTTCAATTCAGTTTTCTCCAGAAAAGAAAAAACAGAATATTTTGAGAAATAGAGGCATCAAGGAACAAAGCAGAAAACGAACCATATGATCATATGGTTCTGGAACTTTTTGTCAAGGCAAAGATGCAAAAATTATCAAGGATCACTCAAAACAGATACAGAAGCCTCAAGAACCAACTAAAATTTCTCTCTAACCATGGAGGGGATAGCAAGAATAGCTGCAATAGACTAGAGTATCAAGCATCCTAAAATTTATGAGGTTGTGATGACATAAAAAGACACACAACTTATTTCTGACCTTAAGAAAGTAAAAGGAATGAAGCCTCCAGTTCAGTACCAGTATGGTTTATTTGTGTCCTATAAATCAAGTATATGCTATGTTAGCAATAGGGACTTACCCTATTAGACTGCGCTAACTGACAAGTCATAGGGGAAAAGCCCACATTTGGCACTGGGGTTCATTTGTTTCTTTATTTGATAGCCTATACCATCTGAGCAAGACACTGGCTAGTTTAACAGTGCCGTGAGGTTCTATGAATTCTTCAGGGTGAGAAATAAAACAGTCTTACCCATGTGTGAACTCTGTGAGCTACAATTATGACTGGCCTGCTAAGATAAGCCCAATAATGGCAAAAAAATGTTACAGGGAGTAACCAACTTCTTTCTGGTTGTATTTAAAGCCCACTCCACAAGACAGAATTTGTGTTTAGTACTGTTAACTGGGACAAGGTCATGGGTCCTAAGGAAGAATTTAACTACTACTAGTCTGTTGCGTGAATTTTAACTGATGCTAATAATAAAAACCCAGAATCATATATAGGGGTCAATGCTAAAGATCAGAGAAGCAAACAGCGAACCACTAGAGAGTCGAAAAGCGATTCTGTCCTCAGAATATCTCCTCAGACTTCAACCTAAGACTGCAACTGTGTCCACCAAACTTCAGACTGCACTGAGTTCCTATCTCCTTCAGTCTTATCTTCCTCTCTCCACTCTGCCATATTATTCCTGTCTCTACCTCCCTAGTATGGAGCTTATAAGTGTGTGATCCCAAGTGCTGGGATCACCTCTCTGTGGGTTCTGTTTCTCTTTTAGACAGATTCGATCTTATGTAGCCCAGCGTGGCCTTGAACTAACAAAGATCCCTCTGACTCTGTCTCCAAAGTCCCAGGATTAAGGGTGTGTGTCACCAATCCCTGACTTATAGTGGCTTAGCTCTGCACTCTGATCTTTAGGCAAGCTTTATTTGTTAAAACATAAACAAAATACTACTACATTTCCCCTTTTCTGCCTGAAATAAAAAAGAATGCTGAAACTAAGTTAAAAACTATATACAATAAGTACAATAACTACATACAATATGCACAGGCAGTAAAAACATCAACAATGTCTAGACCATTTGCATTTGACAAATTCAGAGAAAATGGTTCATTACCTAGCCTATCTTGGTGAGTCCAAAGTGTTGTACTTAATTTATTTTCTTTTCTAACTAGTGTTACCAATTCAATATTTTTGTCTCTCAACCTTATATACTTTACATTTCTTTAGTGAATTTCTTTTTTAAATCTCTTAAACAAGGTACATTCTAACTATAACTATCTAGTCTTCAACTTTCTCAGAGACCTGAGAAGGAAATAATATTAACAGAGTAAGCAGGAAGTGAGAGTAAGGAACTCATAAATTATGTGAAAAATGATAAAAACAACTGGCTTCCTGGACAAAATTCCTCTGCAATGTTTGTGCAACCATCTTCAGCCAACAGGCCTAGTGTATTCAACAGACTTTTTCTATGAAGTAGGATTTTGAAGGACTATCTTGCCTTATATTGTCAAAGTTTTGTAGTCACTCTCTTTTGTATCCTGCTTGTCTAATTAGGATAGTATACTGTCAGCAATTGAGGCAAGAGCACTTTCTTCCCCAGTGGCTTACTTTTGCAACAAAGAAAGTAAAATTCATGTGGAGTTTCTTTAATACCCATCATCTTCTCTGAAGTAGATTGGTGATGCCAGGAGCAGACATGTTTCACTGTCATTTAAAAAAAAAAGAAGAAACTAAATTATTAAAACATTTTAAATGCCATATTCTATAGATCTCTGAAGTTTATGAAGATGACCTGTTTATTAAAATACATCTATTTGACCTTGCAAACGTACCTAATATGACTACAAGTTCCATTGTAATAGCTGACTAATTACTAACCTGCATTTCCACATTATCCCAAACAGTTGGTAATAATACCAGTTAGTTAAATGGGCAAAAGAATAAGTCCAACCCTATAAATTAGTGCAACTTTCACCCTTCAATAAAGAAGCTTATTCCTGTTGTAGACAGTGATTAATACAGAGATTCACAATTCATCCATGTTCAGAAAATAAGAGATTCTGGTGTGCTCGGTCCTAAATGAGACATTCATATCACACTCCTTTCCACCTAGGTTCAGTAATCATCAACAAAGAGAGGGAAGAAAGGTTGTAAAAGCTAGAGGGAGAGGACTTATCTGAAACAGTGCTATCTGGTCATGGCAAGGATGGTGCTCACATGAACTCACAACAGCTGTGACTAAATCTGCAAAGTCCTTGCAAGATGAAGCCAGGCAAAATTCCAGCCTAGATGGGGCAGTTCACAGAGTGTAATCCTTAGCTTAGGAGCTATTGGCAGCTGAAGATTACTAAGAGAGGGATAATCAGCTTTCTTCACCACACAAATTAAAGCTTTGGACAATTATTATTATAGCTACAACAATGCATAAACAATGGGTAGATATAGATATAGATACACACACATGACATATATCCAGCAACTGAACCATCAGTTATTAACATACTCTTCAAAACTTGAAAAGTTTTACAAGAAATGAATTATTGCATTGCCAAAGGCTTGTTTTAATAGGTCCAAGTCTTTATTAGTAAACATACTTAATTTTATTAGACTACATTTTATGATAATCTTTAACTTTTGCATATTCCATACTTAAAACTTAACCTGAATTATTAGGCATCAGCATTGATATCACAATAACTCATAAAATCATGTTTATGGTATAGAGAAATAAAATCAAGCAATATAGATATTTCATTATTTAATATACCCTGACAAGAAATCAATTTATTGAAAAAAATTCACCATGTTTGATATAGCAGGATAGTTTCCAATATATAAAATGTCATCTACCAGGTGTAAATGCAAAATGATTCCCTATTCTAAAATCCCCATTCATCCATTGTGCAATACATCATGCTTCATGCTGTTCTACATTATGTAAAATAAACAATGAATACAAACTCTGGCTTTTAATGCCTGAGGTGTGAAATTAGTTCTCTGCCAAGTGTGTTTTTGATTGCTAGAGCTTTAAAATGTTCAGAAGTGTGTCAGTCTGAGACATTTCTTCACTTCAGTTATGAGAAATGAGAAGTAATCTAGACATTTAAACAAACAGGATGAGGCTGTTATAGATAGAGGCGGTGTGTTGTGATTTTGCACACCCTCTTTGGTATTCATCACATTTTATCACACTATACTAGCTCTGGAAATAAATAGTTTGCATACTAAGCTTTCTTAATTTTCCCTTTGAGGCTCCTTTACATTGCAGTTACCACAAATCCTCCATTACAAGATCATCTTGTTTACAAAAGTATAATCTCAAAAAACATTTGCATCACTAATGTAATTAAGCACTTGTTCACACGATAATATGCCCTACCTAATCTTCTGTTTGCAAATTTTCCTTTCCATACAATGACTGGAAATATTTTCTAGCTAACAAAGGGCTTTGGGGATTTCTTAGCTAAAACAATGGGATAAAGTTGCTGCATAGGATTTTCTCTTCCCACGTCCAATGCCATGAAACAAAATAAGAAAAAGTTCAACAACAGCAACTAAACAGTGCCATCCATGAAGTTCAAAAAGTAGCAGCTGAGAGAGAAAACAACAGTGAAATTCTGAAACAGTGTTAAAAATGCCTTACAGGGAGACACTGAACCCTTTAACTATCATTCCCACCATGGGGCAAATAATGAGTCATGGAATCTGAGACCCATACATTAGTAAAGGGAATGGGGAACACTGCAGAAAAGAAATAAGTAAAGTCTGAGAAATGAACAACGAAGCTGTGAAACTACATCCCTCTGAAGGAAGAAAGGCATCTCTATTACCCATGAGAAAAAAATAAAGAACATGCAGCTCATAGAATCAAGAGGCACTCTACAAAGTGAAGTTTGGAACAAAACTTCACAAATGCATGCACAATCAAACATATGTTCTCTCTCTCTCTCTCTCTCTCTCTCTCTCTCTCTCTCTCTCTCTCTCTTTCTCTCTCTTTCACACATACACACACACACAGATGAGTAATTTTTGGCTCATACATTTGTGGGGAGAGGAAGTCTGAAATCTGCAGATCAGGCTGAATCTCTGGAAGGAACTGATACTGTCTTGAATATAAATGTAACATGGAAGGTGGCCTCCTTCTGCTTCTGGGAATGTCTTCCCTGTTAAATCAGTTGTTAGATAAGATCCAACCAAATTGGATTAATCTGCTTTTTCCCAGTTTTCTGATGTTCATCATTTCCATCCTAAAATACCTTTCCATCAATATCTAGATCTGTGCTTTATTAAATCCTGGACTAATTTTACCTACCCAAATAGAAACATAAAATTAGGGGAGACAGAGAAAGACAGAAAATGAATTTAAGGAAACACATTATGAATCAAAGCATATAATAAAGGTAACAACTAAGTCTGAACTATAAGAAACTTCCAGCTAGTATATAGGGACAGGGAGAAAATGTTTGACTAAATAAGAATGATGTGATTAAAGAGCAAATATATTAAAACAGTAGAAGTGCGGGAAACACTATGCTAGACAGACAGGGTTTCTCAAAAATGAGTTTCGTCAAGTCAAAAGAAGTGAAAAGAACTGGGTTCCCATTGCCCAAAGTAAGCACCAACATTTGAAGATAGGGGTTTTTTTAATTCTGCCTTTTAAATATTTTGCATAATTGTTTTTGTTGATTTGTAAAGGTGTCTGTAAAGAGTGCCTTGGTGTGTTCATGCACATGTGTGCTCATGTGTATGAGTTCAGAGGTCAGCCTCAAATGTCTCCCTCTATCACTCTCCATTTGATTCTTTATTTTATCTTTACTTGAGTGTGTGTGTCTGTGTGTGTATGATATGTGTTAGAGGGGGTGTGAGCACGCACATTCATGTGTATGCAAAGAACAGATTAGATGTTGGTTCTTCTCTTTCACTGTGGATCCTGGAGACAGACTTGGCTCGTCGGGCTTGCACAGTAATACTGTTAACCACTCCGCTCTCTTGCCAGCTCTCCACCTTCTTTCGTGAGATAGACTATTTCACTGAGCCTAGCACTCTCCAATTCAGCTACATTGAGTGGCCACAAAGCCCCAGGGATGCTCCTATCTCTGCTTTTGCTTTTGTTTTCACAGCACTGGGTATATATTTGCCAACTGAGCCATCTCTCCAGCCCTCTCTCTTTTCTTTAATTTTAAAGAAAACTTCAGGAAACAGGCATTGCAGTGGAACTAAAGAAATAGCGAGTTTCCACAATTCATCCTCTGCTTTACCTTATTTTCATTTACTGATGTTAATTAAAACAAAACTAAGTTTTTTTTAATCGTGTATTCAATATGATCATATTTTCTTTAAAAAATGTACTTCACTGCTCTCTCTTATCTCCATTTCTATACATTAATAGAAAGATAATAGTATAGCGGTCAAGTTATATGATGATAGTTTGAGAATAATGGCACTGAGGATAAGTTTTAGTACTATATTATTTTGCAGTTTTCTGTATTGCTCAAATTCTTTATTACAAAGTTAACTAAGTGATTTTTCAATTAAAATGCCTGATGTGTAATAGTAATTTGTTACACACACAATAATGTTTTCTATATACACTAGAAAATAGCAAGCATTGCCAAGAGTGCTAGATTTTCTAAAGCAATTACATGGAATTTTCAGAATTAGGTCACAATTTTATTTGGGAGGAGGGTATTGACTGGTTAAACACAAAGTCACTAAGCCCATAAAACACATATAAGGAAGAACTTTTTCCATTTTGAGTCATATGTCTCTCTTTCACCGATCAAAACATAATCTGGAGTAGACCATATGCACATTGTTTTCTGTCAGTTCGGTTTGATCTCTTCTGAGATAGGGACTCCTTATGCAACCCAGGTTGCCTTGAATCCATCGTCACCCTGCTTCAGCCTCCCAAGAGCTGAGCTTGTACTACCGTGCCCAACCTGCGAGCAGTTTTATAATATATATAAAATTATTAAGTCACATAATGTACAGAATGATATTATGATACATTTTGAAGGAAGAAAATAAAAACATTTATATTTGTTTGTATATTACTCATAAGGAATCTGAAGAAATACAGATTGAAAATATTCATAATATGCTAACTTTAAATTATTACTCATCTATATTTTCATTAACATTCCATAGTCTTTCTAGACCCTTGCTTAATATCTGAATTACTCAAAACAATGCTTTCAGTGTATTATTACTCAAATTTCTATGAATTGAAGTAGCAAAATTTCATGTATAAGTAAATATATAAAATTGCACTTTCTCTTGGAGTCCAGAAAGTAGACACAATATTTAACAAAAAGAAAGAAATATTAAATCATTGAGTAATTATAGTCATTTCTTTCTTTGACTTCAAGGAAATGCACATGGTATTGTAATTAGTTTCAAATATGTTAATTAGTTTGAAAATGGAAAAGAATGGGTAGAGAAACAGAGATTGTTTCCTTCCACTTTAGATTTAAAATTATTTTTTTTTTAATTACGAAAGCTTGGCCTTAGTTTAAGCTTGCTTCCAACTAGCTCCTATAACTTAAATTAGCCCATTTCTATTAATCTACATTCTGTCAAATACTGCCCATCCTGTTTCCTCCATGTCTCTGTGTGTGTGTGTGTGTGTGTGTGTGTGTGTGTGTGTGTGTGTGATGCCTAGCTCCTTCCTTCCAATTTATCTCTCTCTACTCAGAAGTTCCACTTATACCTCCTGTCTAGCTATTGTCAATTAAGCTTTTTATTATAGTAATCACAGCAATACATATTCACACAGTGTACAAACATATCACATAGAGTGTGTGTGTGTGTGTGTGTGTGTGTGTGTGTGTGTGTGTGTGTGTGTGAATTCTAGCAGGCTGCTGACAGAACACACAGCTATGGACCATTGCAATCCCAGGGCTTTGGCAGAGGGAGGTATAAGACAGCATAAGACAAGAAAGATGTGGTGCATTTTCCTAGGACCAAAAGGAGGTGCTGAGACTGTATCATGGGAGTCACAGAAAGCCACCAAGAGAGTTCCATTGGTGGCTGTGGTCAGATAAAATATTAAATTATCTGGATTTAAAAAAAAATGCTTGGTGGCCAACTCAGAGAGCGACTTTTGACACCTTGAAATTTGCAGGCAAATGAATGGATCCAGAAAACATCATATTGAGTGAGGTAAGCCAGACCCAGCAAAAAAGACAAATATAATATGTACTCACTCATCAGTGGCTTTTAAACATAAAACAAAGAGAAACTAGTCTACAATTCACAACCCCAGAGAACCTAGATAACAAAGAGGATCCTAAGAGAAAGATGCATGGATTTAATCTACACGGGAAATAGAAAAAGACAAGATCTCCTAAGTAAATTGAGAGTGTGGGGATCATGGGAGAGGATAGAAGGGGAAGAGGAGAAAAATATACAGCGCAATAAAAACAATTGAATTTTTAAATTAATTTTTAGACCAGTGTTCCAAACAAAATTCAGACTCAAAAGAATTATGAAATAATAAATGCCAGGTCAGATTTCCTCTCATAAAATTTTAATCCATCTTATTTAAGTAGAACTGGGGTGTCCTGCAAAGGAAGGTGAACAGAGTAATGGTTGGGAACAGCTTCTTCCTCTGTCTAAATATTCTGTAAATGGTACTGGGTTTTTTAATGAATTTCTTAAGAAGAAACAGAGTGAATCATTTGGGTAGAAGTTAGATCTACCCTCAGAAACTAGGTTCTCTACAAGGCCGTTACTGAGATGACGACCAAGACTTATAGATGGAATAATTGATGTAGATCACTTAGAAGATCAAATTGATTGCACAAGTTTTCATGTTCCTATAAATCTCTCAAAAATAATACAGTTCTTTAGGCAAATGTAATTAAATTATAACTATAAGTCTAAAACTTAATAACCATATCCAAAATGTCAGCTGAACCACAGAAAATAACTCATTGCATTTTCAAAATTCCTTCAAATTATCATCCCATAAATTAAATGGAATTCTTTACATGTTTGTTCCCAAATGCCTTTTTATCAGAGAAAGGGTCAAAGGAATCTCTAAAAAAGATATACTGCTATTTAAGGAGATAACTTACTTTGTGCTTTATAATTACGGCTATTTCTAATCTTTACAAATAAAAAATTTATGAAGCAACATAATTTTCTATTGTTTTTTAATTAAAGGTAAGCAATAAAAACAGTTTAGAAAAAATAAATTCTAATTAGCTTGTTTGTGTAAACAACTGCTTTACTCTTGTACCTCCCAGATGAGAGTTAGAAGCAGTTTGCACATAGTGCATTTAAAACAGTACATATAAACTTGGTTTACAGGTGTTAGTGTGTTAACATGACATTATGTTCAATGTTTTCATATGGTTTGACTTCTTTTCTGGCAACATCTTTTGTTCGGTGCTAATTATAATTTTTGATATCTCCTAACTACCCAATTAATTATTAAATTGTGATTTATAGCAAAATAGAAATTCTATCATTTAGGCTTGAATGATATAAATGTGTAACATGATTTCTAACCTAGTGATGTTTAAACTGTGTACTGGTTAATTTTGAAAAATAACATGTGAAAAAACCACTTGTACCAATGCAATGATACTTTCACTTTGCCATTAAAAGAGAAATTTGTCTCTAAACACGTATTAACATAATTTGAAACCGTTAAAATTTGATGAAAATAGAGTAATTAGCACTAAATAAAAACCTTACAAATTTCTTTTCAGGGAGTGCTTGACCATTTATGAGAAACTAGTGATTAATATATAGAAAACCCAGCCTGCTAAATGGAGTGGCCTGCTCTCATTTGTGCTTAGCAGCTTCTGCCTTTTCAGTACCATCAGACAACTTTAGGTGGTTGTTGAAGAGTTCATCGTTTGTCCAGAAAAGCACAGGTTGAAATGAAAACTGGTAGAAGAAAACGGTCCTCATAAAATGAAAGCCCCACCAGCTTGCCGTAGGATGACATTACATCTATTAGTGAAATGAAACGGCTGTCTCAGAAAACAAAGATAAACACCAAATGCCTTCATAAAGGAAAAGGGAAATGGAGATATACGTTGTATTATTCAAACTCAGAATTCCGGCAAAGAAAGGTCAGCCCCAGGTGCAGAGGCTTAAGGAAGCATCACCCACGATTCCTGGGCCACGATCGAGGCGCAGGCTTCTTGCATTGTCCTGAAGGATCTTAGCCTCAGAGATTCTAGTCACGCTTCTGTCTCACTCATTCAGCCCGTAGTGACGCCATCCTTCTGCATGCTCTACTCATTTTCTTTTGGGTACTGGTCCCTTTCATGTGTCTCTCTCACTGCTCCAGACTCAAAGCCTACTTCTGCTCTGTTCATCGCTGACTTCCCAGAACCTAGCACTGTGCTGAGTATATACTAAGTATGTGAACAGACCAGATAAACAAGGGTTCCATGCTCACTGGGAGAACAGCTAGAAGCAACCAGTCCCAGGAAAATGGGCTAATATAAGACAAATGTAGATTCTGGAACTTTCTTCTCATTAGAACAGTATTCTTCCCAGTTGACTTGGTTGGATTACTAACTTCAACATCATAAAATATGTTAACAGATTTTGAAAACACTCTCGAAATTAGGCCCAGAGATTAAAAAGAAAAGGAAGAGAGTGGGGAGACTGTGTTCTGCTTCGAAGGTAACTTTGTAAGACTGAGAGATAGGGCATATCTACAGATGGTGGGGTGTTTGCAGCATCTTTATGCTAAAGACATTATAGTTCCATTAGGAAAGAAACATTCATTTTTCATTTCCTGACAAACTTTGAGAACTATGTGCTCATTGCAGTATGCCTGCAGAACAACAGGAAAAAATCTGAGATGGTTCACTCAGTCTCAAGACACAGAAACATGACCAACTATCCGATAAAGCGTTCAATATTTCTGGGTGTGTCTATGAGGGTGTTTCTGGAAGAGGTAAGCTTAAATTTGGTTACCTGAGTAAAGAAGTCCATCACGTCTAAGACAAGTGGGCATCATTTGATCAGTTGAGGATCTGAGCAGACAAAAGGCAATGAAAGTCACAATCGCTTTATATTTCAGATGGAATACTGCCTTAGCTGGTGTTTTCTATTGCTGTGAAGAAACCATGACCATGTCACCTCTTATAAAGGAAAACATTTGCTTGGTTTTTTGTTTGTTTTGGTTTGGTTTGCTTTTTTGAGACAGGGTTTCTCTGTGTAGCTTTGGTTGTCCTGTAATTCACTCTGTAAACCAGGTTGGCCTCCAACTCACAGAGATCCATCTGCCTCTTGCTTCTGCCTCTGCCTCCCAAGTGCTGGGATTAAAGCCATGTACTGCCACCACCTGACTAAGGAAAACATTTAATTGGGCTGGTTTACAGTTCAGAGGTTTCATCCACCATCATCATTGCGGGAAAGCATGGTGGTGTGCAGGCAAACATGGTGCTGGAGAAGGGGCTGATAGTTCTACATCCAGATCACCAAGAAGCAGGAAGCGAATGTCACATTAGATCTGACTTGAGCATTTGAGACCTCAAAGCCCACACCAAGTGATGCACTTCCTCCCAAAAGAGCCTTGTTTACTCCAACAAGGACACACCTCTTAATAGTGCCACCACTTATGAGCCCATTAGGGCCAATTTTATTCAAATCACCATAAATACTTATCTTCTCCTACCTTCGTTCATCGCCACACTATCGGCTTTTGTCATCAACTGCCCTTATCCCCTTCACAGGGTATCAAGATGAATGACCAGGTAGACAGACAAACAGACAGACAGACAGACAGACACATAAAAGACATTTTAATGTTTCTATTTCTCTTGAGAGTCCACACAGTTTAGTTATCTTCTATAGCACAAATAAAATTAAGTATATTTAAATTTGAACATGATAATAGACCAAATTATGATTAATTTAATTTCTCAAGGAATTATAGCTAGTATACTTTCTCATTTTTTATAACTTTAGTAAATAAAATACAATACTTCTTTTTTTTTTACTTTTTTTTCCCTTATTTATTTATTTAAAGAATTTCCACTTCCTCCCCTCCTCCCAACACCCTCCCGCTCCCCCCACTCCCTCTTCTCCTCCCTCACCATTCTCAAGAGCAGTCAGGGTTTCCTGCCCTGTGGGAAATCCAAGTTCCTCCACCCTCCCTCCAGGTCCAGGAAGGTGAGCATCCAAACAGGCCAGGATCCCAAAAAGCCAGTCCATGCAGACGAAACAAGACCCAGTGTCATTGTCAATGGCTTCTCAGTCAGCCCCCATGTCAGCCACATTCAAAGAATCCGGTTGGATCACGTGCTCGTTCAGTCCCAGTCCAGCTGGTCTTGGTGAGCTCTCATTCGATCAGTCCTCATGAAAATACAATACTTCTACTTCCAACACTCTCCTGCTAGTCTACACCATATAATATTGATAATTACTATATAGCTAGCACATGGCATGTACCAAATATTTTGTAAATATTATTTTATTAGAAATAAAATAAAATAGCTCTTTGAAAGGATGGCTTAATTTCAGCTCTTTGAAAGGACGATTTAATGGTTCTCTTTTACACTTAGGAACACTGAGGCTCATATTAAACACTTTTTTTAATGTCAAGAGACTACTGCATGAACCCTTCGGTGAAGCACTGCTCTGTAGAACAAAGAAAGTATTAGCAAAGCAGCATTCAGTATCGAAAGGAAACTCTTTATCCAGAAAAAAAAAAAGAATAGAAACTATCAGTCATTTATATGTGCAATATACAGAGCTTTTGGGACTAAAACAATGCCTTTGTGGCCCTTTTAACTTGAAATCCATCTCATACTTTCATCTTGTAAAAATTCTTCTATGTCACAGACTTTGCATATTAAAATGTGATATCAAGTATGGATATAAAAGAAGATTGTAAGTGGTATTACTATTACTATTACTATTACTATTACTATTACTATTACTATTACTATTACTATTACTATTACTATTACCAGTAAAACTCCAATTCAAAGGTGGTGAAGTGCTACAGCCTGTGGGAAGGTTTGTAGTGCACCCTACTTAAATTAGTCCACCTTACAGAGAGTCGGTGTTTTGAATGTTTTTGTTTTGAATGTTTTGAATGTTTCCTGGCATGTGAAAACAGTTTATGCAAATTTCAAAGTATTGTCTGTGTCATTCCACCCTACTGGATTTGAACGTAGTTCTCATTTATTTGTTTGGGCAGTTTCATTGATGCTCTGAAGACCTTCAAATAGACGCCTCATATCGTTCACTCATTACATGTTCACTAAAGCAGTTTTTTTTTTTTATAGAACTCAACAGATTATAGACTCGTTGTTTGCTTACAGCCTTATGTCCTGAGTCAGCATTGACTTCGTGTCTTTACTAACAGATGACCATAAAGTTTAACACAGGTTGCTAAGCAACAACTGTATGCCTAGGAGTAGACGTATCTCTTTGATATACTCACTGTGTCTTCGCTTATTTCATTTGTGTTTAACACGGTACATCAAATAGAATCATTAGAATTCTACCAGTACCCCAAGGGTAGAGCAGTTCCTGATTCACTTTAAGGTAAGACCTCAGAGATCAAAACAGTTACTAACACAGAGCAGGACCGCAGAGAAAATGAATAATATACACTAAGTCCATTTCCAAAGACACGGTGTGTGCCTTCTCATCCGTACCAGTGCCACAATGTTCTTTGAGACTTGAAGAAAATTTTCAACATTTTTTATGCCTTATGTTTTGCTAAACGATAGAGGACTGTGTATTTCCTGTCATTGTTTTACTAAAGAGTCTGTGGTATTCTGAGCAATTCATTGTTGTAATGCATGGTATGGGGTAATTCATCATACAGCAAGGACAACACTAACCACTCTTCTCGTTTGCATCAACCATCACTCTTCAATCCTCATTGTATCTGATCTAATCCAAGCTCATTTATATTATCCATGACTTGTTTGTATAGAATGAAGGCAACGATACATACATCAGTATTGTGCTTCGAAATAATAATTTATACTGACAAGTTGTGGATCTAAAAATCAAATGTGAAGAACTACAGAGCTTTTAAAATATAATCTTTGGTTGAGAATATGAGGTTAGTATTGGGATATAATAAATATGAAAAGCCAGACTATTTGCAAGAATAATTTAATTAAAATTATAATTTTAATAAAAGAAAATTGTCTTAGAAACCCTTTTAGAACAAACTTTTAATGTTCAGTGTTCTAGAAATCAAGAAATTTTTTATACTAAATAAAATTATTAAAAGTCAATTTATAAAACACAGTTTTGAAAAGTAATAAAATCAAGGAAAATTTATCCTTATTACAAAAATAATATTCAAAGGCTTATTTATGTCATACATTGATTTAAAATCACACAAATGCCTGTGAAATGGCAACCACTGGTGTAAATTACAGCACTGTATATAATGCAATATAGATAAACAATTGTAACAACCTATACAAGAACACTCTGTTGTGGTTTGTGCTGCTTTTTTTTTCCTTTTTTGTAATTGATGTGGTTCTCTCTATATTCTGACCTGGATACATTCCCAGGTCAGATGAATTGTAAAATGGAGTGAAGAAAAGCAGAGGGTAGAGCTGGGTGTATGAAACATTTTTGTTTTAAAGAGAAATTTGCATGTGTGTTGCAAGGTATTAAACAGGTAATACATAGTTCATATATACAATGCATATTTCAAGGAGAATACATAGTAAACTGACAACAATTTTTGCCTTTTGATACTGAAAGATGTAAATGGACAAGAGACTTACTTTTCTCACTACACATCCAGTCGAACAATCTTAATAAAATGTGGGGATTCTTTTTGTTCAGTTCTGGTATGTTGACAGGAACAGAAAGACTTTCAGTGCTTTTCCTTACTAAGATAGTGAGAGACTGCAATTCCTGGTGCTCACTAAATGCCAAGAATTTCATGTGTTGATTGAGAAAGACTGACGTCTAATCACGAAACTAGTGACTAAGGGGGGAAATTAGATTATGTGATTAACAGTCCAATCTTCTATCTACTAATTCAGTCCTAGCAAGCAGAATTAATTTCAAAATATTAAAGGATAGTATATTCTTATGAAATATTATTTTTCTTATGTCTGAAATCTGCCTTTCAGATTGTTAGTAGCAAAGGAAACTTAAAGACTTCATATCCAAGTCAATGAAAGAGGTCAATAAAGGTAGCTCCTATCAACAGGATACAGGGGGAAAAAAAGATGAATCAAGGTACAGCAATGAGGTATCAAGAAAACATGAACCGAAGCAAAATTCAAAGGAACGAAGCTTTCATTAACACCACCCCCCAGCTGTAGGTCTCTCAGAATTTCCATATCTCTATCAACAAAATTCCAAAATACCATATAGGTGCTATTCATACCAGTCATTGAGTGCTAACTAGGAAACAGCCGTTCTTCTTAGATGTCTTACACTTAGTAAGACTTATTTCTATGTCCATGCCTATTATTCCAGTATCACCAATAATACACATATAGACAAACAAGGTTTCTTTATTTTTTTTTCTTATGTGTTGCAACATGAAGCACCATGTATGATGGAGAACAATGGGGCCTCTCAGCAGTGGGTACCAGAAAGACTAAACACAGGCCTGTGTTTAAGTAGTGGATGGTAGTACATGGAAGAAGAATATTGTTCTAAATCTAAAACAGTAAGAAAACTGAGGTAATTTGGGAAAGATACTTTGCTCAGTCTAGATATGGGAGGGAGAGCCTTGGTCCTGCCTCAAAGTGCTGTGATGTGTCAATCTTTGCTGACTCCTCATGGGGGGTCCTGTCCTTTCTGGGGAGTGGAGGTGAGAAAGGTGGGGTGGGAGGGGGGAAGGGAGTTGGGATGGCTGTGTGAAAGGAGAAAAGATTGTGTAAGAAAGAGAAAGAGGGAGAGAGAGAGAAGGAAGGAAGGAAGGAAGGAAGGAAGGAAGGAAGGAAGGAAGGAAAGAAAGAAAGAAAGAAAGAAAGAAAGAAAGAAAGAAAGAAAGAAAGAAAGAAAGAAAGAAAAAGAAAATGAGAGAAAATAGAGGTAATTCTATAACCGGGACCCTAGTAACTCTTATTTAGAAGACAAGGTGTTCAAAGATAAACTTTAGTATATCAATATAAAGAAATTTTAGTCAATCATTTAGTCAAAATAGGAGAGTTCTTAGTCATTTTGTGGCTTAAGTATGTGCTCAGATATGATTATAGAGGGGTTTCAATTTGACTTGATACCTCAAGATTGTACAGTGGACTTGGCTGACATTGATAGTTTATGGTTTTGTCATGTTCTGTAGGCAAAATCTGACAACTCAGACACTAGAATGAGGCAAGTTTCCAGCAACATCATGGTCCAATTTGTAGGGTAAGATCATTCCTAGATTTGATAGCTACTTTTGCTTATTACTGATAGCCCTATTAGGTTGTTACTATTCATCTAGATCCTTTGTTTTAGTGAACAAAAGCATGGCATACTTACATAACAGCATATTTTAAAATATGCACTCATTATACAATAAAGCAGCTAAATCGGGTACCTTATCTCATAAACTATTTCAAAGTAAGATGGTGTAAAATATAATCTCTGGGTAGTTTCGATATAATAAACTGATATTAGTTGCAATTACTTTGCACAATGCATAGCTTGAAGTATTCCTAAATGTTATTCCCAGTGGCCAACATTTTCTCTACCCTACCAACTTAAGTTCTAATCTCTAAAACACACAGATGGGAAAAAAACAGCCCCTCAATCAATAACCAGGAAACATGGGTTGGGAGTCTAGCTAGGTATCAGGTGCCGCTCTTTGTGATCCTGACTACCACTGCTACCCTCCAAGCTATCGGACCTCCTGATGACAGGGGTCTCTACCCAAATGGAACGCTTGCAAAGATCGCAGCTGATGTACAGGCACAGGTACCATGAAAAGATAGTAACCCAAAGAAGATTGGGATGTGTTCCTATTCTCATTAACTAGAAAAAAACTCTGGCACTTCAAACTTAATTTCTATTCTCTGTTTTGCACTCACTATCTACATATGCAAGAGGTACAGATTTTTACATAACCTTGCCATGTTCCATCTTCTAAACAGGATTAAATATCTTCAATGAAAATTATCTAATTCTGTCTTTGAAAACCCCTCCCAGATAGTCTTTACATACAACATAAAATAAAATCAGAATAAGTCTTTTCATGAAAGACTAGTTTTGTAGCGGTGATTGCAATGTTGGAAGAGTCTTATAGAAAAGGGTTGCATTGCTTTCAAGTATGTGCCCCTCTGTATAGACTTTGCTGTCTTTAGAATATTAAAGGTACTATAACTAATTTAAGGAAATTTTTGAATAAAACAAAACATTTTTCAGTGCAATTCCATATATATTTGTGCATATCCATCGATAGTTTCATGTGTATTCCATATGACATGCTCATGTATTTTAGTACCCCTAACCTATGAAGTATCAGAGTTCCAGTACACAGTCCCTGATAAAATGCCAGCAGCTTCTTGTTATCGCTTGACTGGCGGAGAGCTGCGGCTGGGTTTCCCTGCCCCATGTAACTAACACACTACATGTCACTAGCCCAAGAGATCAAATTTCAAAATGTGAAGTGAAGGTACAATTTTTGCTCAATGTATATTATTTGTACATCATCATAAAATTGAAAAAAAGCGTGTCTACAATAGGAGAACAAGAGATGTTGAGGAATCAGGAGGCAAAAACAGTCCATGTTACATGAAAAAAGGAGGCTACTGGGGGTGGCAGGGTGCACAGCAGGGTGAAAACTGAGGGAAGAAGAGGGAAGAAACAACAAAACAGCAGGTTTGAGTAAAAATGCCGTAATAAAATCTAGTACTATGTATGCTAAGAGAAATCAATGAGTTGTCATAAGGGGGAACCATAGTTGAAATCACTGCAAGCCGGGGCCATTTGTAGTTTCCTTGGAGTTGGTCTGTAGGAAACCAGCAGTTCTTTCCAGTTGTTCTGAATCATAGAGTCGTGCATTTGCTCACAGTGAGTCTGTATTACACCGGGATGCTTAAATGTGGATGAAATTCATTGATTCTAAACAGCGCTGTTGCTCAGACCATGCTCAGCAATCAGCAGCTGCATGTGCTTCCAATGAAATAAAAATGAGGACCCCAGTTATCATTAACCAAGTACCTTTTGTGAAAATATACACACCAAATTTTATAAAAGTTGAGTCACTTAAGAGAAAGGTAATTAAAAGAGCCCTTGGCAGTAAAAGACCAAGACCCACTTGTCCTAGACGGTGTCCATGGTATATTGCACCTTTAAATTCAGTTTGGCAGAGAACTGAGGACCTGGCTCAGTCTGCAAAGCGGTACTCATGCAGGCATGAACATCTGAGTTTGATCCTCAGCACCCACATAGAAGTAGTGTGGTGGCACACTCATGTAGTCCCTGTGCCGGAGGCAGGGGACAGAGACAGGGCTAGCTGCCTACCAGTGAGAGATACTGTCTTTTTAAAAAAAAAAATGATGATGATAAGGTGCAAGTAACCTGATATTGACATCTGACCTTCAAATACACAACATACAGGTATGTGCACACACACACACACACAGAGAGAGAGAGAGAGAGAGAGAGAGAGAGAGAGATACACATGCATGAGCACACACAGTTTTACTAACCAAACAAAAATAAACAGCTTGACTGTATTACTTTTCAGCATAGTTTTTTATTCATTAAATTAGATGAAAAAAGAATTAGATTTTGTTTCCAAACAGTTTCTAAGTTGTTTGGTACTTTAAAATGCTCCGATTTTACACTTCCTCATATGTACTTGAGTAGGTTGCCAAAATATTTTTGGTATAATAACCATAAGCAATTTCATCAAATTGACCCATTTTTTACACTCTTCTATAAAATATAAATTCAAATAGCAGTAAATTCCATTTTAAAGTAAATTTACATTTAAATTTAAAATAACTGAAAACAAAAAAAATCTTTTAATAATATAATGATACATGAAAGCCTGTTTCAGAGGAGCAAACAAGTTGTCTCTTGTAACTTCCAAGCTGCCCGTGTTCATGCCCTTAACGTTTGTTGTCCATTGCTGCCCTTGTATGTGACCTGTTTTAGTGGAAGGTCCGTTCAGATTTTGTCAGA
Source organism: Myodes glareolus (assembly GCF_982192425.1). NCBI lineage: Eukaryota > Metazoa > Chordata > Mammalia > Rodentia > Cricetidae > Myodes > Myodes glareolus. The sequence continues at coordinate 10,318,923 of NC_142050.1, forward strand.
GGCAGAATGACATACCCTAAGACAGCCCAAATTCTTCTAAACATGCCTTTATTCAATAATGTGTTGACTTTATACTTTGCTGCCACTTAACTCTACCTTCTCGTCTATGTGGGTGCCAAGCCCTGATTTTTGATTTGCCAGTCTTTTCTTTGTTTTAGTTCCCAAAATGACTCAAAGAGAGTGAGTGCTATTTACTTAAACCTTTAAAGCGCTCCTGTTTATTTTGCTGGACTCTCCAGTTACCGAATAGAACCTTAATCCCAGACCCCTTGCACTTAGACTTTTGTTTCTGTGCTGACGACGTGACTCTCTAGGCAAAGACAAAGCATTTCTCTTGTTCAAGTGCAGGCGTTTCTTGCCTGTGCCTGGCTTCTGCTGCCCTCTAGCAGCTAGTAACAGAATGGCAGGACATGAAACAATGTTTTTTACGGATCTGAATTATTCCATAGGTTGATTTCATTTCATACAACTACAACCTCCCCTGATCTTTATTCTTATCAGGCATGTTGCCTTCTTGTATCTACTGGACTGCAGGCTTAATATCTTGGAAACTTGGAGATCCTACAGACTGTCTTTAACACTACCCATGCCATACTATTGACGATTCCAATGTCCTCATAGATGGTCCCCTATAATTCTGGAGTCTTAGTTATTTGATATCTCCTTTTCAGTAATCTTATTCCTCCTCTGGATGTGCTTTATGTAAGCATATATTTTAATTTTGGGTTTTTTGCTTTTTTTTTTTTGAGATAGGGTTACTGTGTCACATCGGCTCTCTCAGAACCCAGTGATCTCAAACTTAGAGATCTGCCTACCTCTGCCTTGTGAAGTGCTGTGATTAAAGACATCCACCAATTTTTTACCATAGTCATATATAAGCATCACTAAAAATCACTGCCACCTATCCCAATTGCCTGAAACTCCAGATCCAAGGAGATGTGACACCTCTGGCCTTTTGTGGCACTTGAACTCACATGTACAAACCTATATACCAATTCACACACATACACATAATAAAAATTGAAATAAATATTTTTAGATGCAACTCTCCTCATCTTTTTGGTTATAGGCATTCCATTCTCTAACCAAGACTTCCTTTTTCTCTTTGACCTACTCTTTCCAATTTCCTCTTTATCCCATAGACAGAAGTCAGTCCATCTATGCCTCCTCACTCCTACTTCCTCAGCTCAAACCTTCACTTTCATATGTGCCCAAATTAAACTGCATCATTTTGTATGTTTCTTGGCTCTTTTTCCTGTTGCTGTGATAAGAATACCCTGAGAAAAATCAGCTTTAAGAGGGGGAGGTTTTATGTTGGCTCACCATTAGCGAGTCCATCGTTGTGACGAAGCAAAGTTTGTAGAAGGTTGGCACAGTTGTCACTTGCTTAGCCAGCTTCTCCTTTTAATAAAGTCCACAACCACAGCCTAGGGAATAATGTTGCCCTTCTTTATTTTGGATCTTTCAAGTTTAATCAACCTAATCAATATAATACTGTGTGGCATGCCCAGAAGTGACTTATTCTAAATAATCTCGCACAGGTGCACTTGGAGTCTTGTCTATTTGGTTATTTCAGAAACTAGCAAGTTAAAAATCAATGTTAACCATCCCACTGTATCTGTCTTTCAAATGTTCTATCAATTCTCTTGATGTCTTTTTTTTTCTGTTCTGTTTCTATATCCACTTCGTTGAACATGAATAGACACAAACACACACAGAGACATACACACATGCACAAGCATACACTTAGCTTGCTATTCCAATTGTTCTGATGCTTTAAGTTTGTGACGAAAACATTACCTAGATGCCCAGAAAGGAAGCGTCTAGCTTATCTTGATTTCCCTGTATCATTCAACCAAGGTGTGTGGTATCTGGTCCAAAGATGTCTGTTCAATCTGTGTTTTCCCAAAGATTTGATGTTTTCTGCCTTTAGGTATAGAGTGTGTGTCAGTCACTGATCAAGCATGTGTACAGTGTCAGGAAGGCAGTTCATAGGCACAGTTCCACTTACTGACCTACAGAGAGAAAAATCATCTCTCCAGAGGAAATAATTTTGAGAATAAAAAAAACAACCCTCCCACTCTTAGGCAACCACTGTGTTGCCCAAAAGGACAGTCAACCCTCTTCAAGTCTCAGATTCCCCAGGTCCTCTGATTTCTTTGACAACTATACATCACAAGATGGTACTCAGCAGGTTTTCCAGAACAAAGAAATGTTGCTCTGTATCAACTCAAGTTAACTCTTTCTCAAACCAAGTTTAAAAGCAAGTCCTTCTGTGTTAATTTGGACAAATAATTACAACTTTTATCAATTTCATTGAAGATTGCAAGGCTCTGAGATTAAATTTAGGCCATGATCTTATTGAATTATCTGTTTATATTTAAAATGTACACCTGGAAAAAAATTAATAAATTTTTCATTCGAAAAAGAACTAATCCAAAGTAACTTCTTACTTTTCAGGTTTTCTTTATTAATACAGTTCTCTAGAGTAGAGTTGAATGAATGGGGCAATAACAAACATCAGAAAAACATGAATCTCGCAGACAGCTTTACCCATTATCAGCATTGTGATCTTGGGCAACTGTTTTTTAAACTTTCTGATTTTCCATTTCCTTATCCTAAAACTGGCATGCTTAATGAAATGCTTACAAATATTTGTAGAAAGTAAAAAAAGGGGCTGTGGATGTAGTTCAGCAGTAGAATGTTTGACCACCATGTGCACGGACCAAGGTCAAACCCTAGCACAGCACTAAAAAGAAGGAAAAAGGAAAAGAGTCCAGGAAATTGCTAGGCGAGGTCGGTGGAGTATACCTATGGCCCCAGCACTTGGGAGATAGAGACAGGAGAGGCAGGAGTTCAAGATCATCCATAGCTACATAGCGATTCCAAAGCCATCCTGAACGATGAAATAGTATAACTCAGAAACTAACAATTTTTTAAAGACACATAGGCCAACACATCAAGATACACATAGAAACTTTAGTCCTTATTTTTACAAGTAATTCAAATGTAAACTCAATATCAAGTAAGCTTAATTAAAGAAGGATATATGTTTGTAGCTTTCCTTCCAATTTATATTTTGGTGAAGTCTTACACATAGAATCTCATTTTTCTATTTGACATTAGTTTACTTTGGAAAACGATGTTATAGTATAATGTCAATGTAAAGATCTGGGTTTGACTTGGCATTGTTAATGTTTATAGGAAGCATGGATTGTATAAAGAAATGACATTATTTCAGTCTGAAATTGATTTGTATCATATGACATTTCATTTTGTGTGTGCACATTTTGTGCATATTGATTATATAATTTAGCTTGGATAAAATCAGCTTGAATTTTTCAGCCCTGTTCATAGCTGAGGATAACCACCAATTGCTTTAAATTAATTTACATATTAAGTGTAAATAACTTTATTCTATATAAAGTATCAAATACAGCCATCTAAAATTTTGAAGAATTTAGGAATGTAAATTGTTTATGAATTACATATACACTTGTACTTAAACCTTTTACTCTTTTATTGAAAATGTATTATTTCTCCTACAATAAACCCTGATTACAGTTTTCTGTTGCATGATGTCTTACTCTTTTTGCTTTTGGGTGGCCCACCAACCAGGTTCCAAATAAATCACACACAGATGCTTATTCTTGGTTATGAATGCCCTACCTTAGCTTGACTTGTTTCTTGCCTCCTTTTTTTAACTTAAATTATTCCAACTACCTTTTGCCTCTGGGCTTTTATCTTTATTTCTGGATACCTTTCTTCACTTCTATTTTCATGGCTTACTGTGTAGCTGGGTGACTGACCCCTGACATGCTCTTCTCCTTCCTCATTTCTCCTTCTATTTATATTTCCTGTCTGACAGCCCTGCCTATCACTGCTTCTGCCTTTCTATTGACTGTTCAGGTCTTTTATTTGTCTGACATCCCTGCCTATCCTTGCTTCTGCCTTTCTATTGACTGGTCAGGTCTTTTATTAAACTATCAGGTGTTTTAGACAAGCAAAGAATCACAGCTTCACAGAGTTAAATAAATCCAGCATAAACAAAAGCAATGCACCTTAAAATAATATTCCTCAACACTCTATGAAGAAACACCATGACCAAGGCACCTTATAAAAGGAAGTTGTTAACTGGAGCCTGTTTACGTTTTCAGAGAGTAAGTCTTCAAATATATAAGAAAATGTAGTCGCAGTATGAACAACACAGAAAGGACGAAGTAGAAAGTTGTTTTAACAACAGTGATGACTGTCCCATTATGCCCTCTATTTCACCTAACTAACACAGTTCTTCCACAAGAAAAATATCCTACACCTTCCACAGACACAATCCAAAAGACATGACTTGAAGTTCACAGTTGAGTATGTTTGACATGTATGACTGGATCAAGGATGTGGATTCTATTGATCAAAGAATGTAAGAACTAAAGAGGCAAAGTTATTTGTCCCACAATTCCAAGATTCAGTTGTGTGGTAAGACAGGCAAGAACTCCCATCCAGAGGGTACAACTGGGAAATTGTCTTAGTTAGGATTTCTATTGCTGTGAAGAGACACCACGACCAACTTGTGAAAAGGAAAATATTTAATTGAGGTGGTTGCTTACAGTTTCAGAGGTTCCGTCCATTATTATCATGGTAGGACCTTATCACCAAGCATGTAGGCATGGTGCTGAAGAGGAAGCTGAGAGCCCTACATTTTTCAGGCAAAAAGAAGCAGTCTGTCTCACTGGGCCTGGCTTGAGCATATATGAAATTTTAAAGCCTACCTCCACAGTGACACACTTCCGACAACACCACAGCTACTCCAACAAGGCCACACCCCCTTTGAGGGCCATTTTCTTTCAAAGAACAACAGAGACCTACTAGAAAAAGTAGTTCAGTGTCCCCGGACAGAACTGTAAAAATCTTGTGTGATAACTGACTTCTTGAAAATAATACCCTTCTCACTTTTCATTCTTAGCTTCACCCTCTGGGATGTTTCACATATACACAGTCACACCCTCAGTACACACACAGTCAGCACCAAGACCCCTTAAAGTCTGAGTTACTTTAATCCTGATGTTAGGTGACAATTCCATTGAGTCAGAAACTATTTTACTATAGGCTAATGGTTTATCTGTATGGTTTTACATTTAAAATAGTGCAGATTTTTATTTATTTAGTTGTAGTTTCCATGTGACAATAGCCATTCCACAGATTACTTCTAGACATCCTTTGATTTGTTTGTCCTGTGTTTGGTTTCATTTTCTTACTGCTATGCTGCAATTGAATAAGGAGAGCCAGGCTGTAAAGACTCTCTAGTAAACCACGTGGCTCTCTTTTTATCTGAGCAATGTTCAATGTAAAGGATTTGCTGAATTCTCCTTTCAGGCATTCTTAAACCATAGCAATGGCTATAATGAGCAAACACTTGGACTGGCACGGATCACGTGGCTGAATTTTAATGGCTGTGTTATTTGTACTTAGTAGTTTAGACTGTGGTGCAGTTGTTCTGTCCAGCCCTTCAAGTTCCTGATTCCTAGGTTTAATTCTGTTCCCTTTATTCCTCACTTATAAACTGATTCCTTTACTGAACTTCTAATACCTTGCTATGAAACTTAAATTAGGAGCATGATGCCCTTATGTGGTAAAGGTGATATATTACAGCCAGCAGCTTACTAAATGACATCATCTCTTAAAATTAAGAATGAAACAAGCACATCCCCCATCTCTTTTATTAATCATCGTGTTTGAAACATTAGTAAAAGAAATAAATAAAGAGAAAGAAAAAATGCCTTGCTACGAGTAGGTACTATCTTATATTTCTAATACTTTTTTTAAAACTTTCTCCCTGGGAGTTATAAAGTTATTTCATTTGTGATTTCCATTCTACATTGTTACTTGTAAGTTTCATTCCAATTCTAAGTGCTTTATTTGGTAGGGGGAACAATGGAATTAAACGATAAGTCTGTAGCTCAGGCTGGCCTTCAATTTACTATGTAACTAAATCTGACTTTGATGGCCAGTTTTCCCAAGAATGTTCCCATTGCAATACATAGATTATTATAGATTGTTGTCCTCCAATTCCTAAGTCAGTACCATATTCTTTAGATTTTTATGTTGTAACAGTTTTGCTTTGGTACCAATTTTCTATAGGTTAGAACTAGCTTCTGTTTTAATAACAAATTTGTCATGAAATGAGATATATTTCTAAATTGTGTAAAGTATTCAATGGCTTGGAAAGAGAAGTGATATGTTCCTCTGTCAGGCAGCAGCATCACCACAAGGGAGTTTGAGTGAGAGATAGGGAGTGGACTCTTCCGGGATCCTCCTCACTCGGGGATTGATGCTAACAGAAATCTACTTGCACTTTTCCACCTTCCAAAATAGGAAAGAAAACTGTATAATATGCCCTGGCTCTTCCACCTTCTACCTAGAAATGAGTAATTTTGTATCATTATTCAATACAAATTACCTCAAGGTACAAGAAAATGGAATCTTACCTATAAATAAGAATATTCCATGAAAAGAAAAAATTAATTATTCTTTCAATTGTTAAAATAGTCAGTCTTGAGAGATAGGAATTTAAGGGCTCCCTCTTTTTGGACATTCAGTTCTTCACAATCATTACCCAGGACTAAGTGTTTTATAGACAGAGTCTCTGTATCGTTCTATGCAGCCTGTCTTTAGAACCACTATGTTCCTGAGGAGGAAGGTCTGTAAAACAGAAGCCAACCTTATCTTGACCTTTACAAGACGCTATCTATATCTATACTATTCTGTGACTCCAAAACAGTACTGGCTGCTTACTCAAAACAATCTTAAAAATGGGAAACAAAGAGGGGTCTGTGTCTCCAAAAACAACAGAAATCCAGACTACTGTAGTAAAAGTGAGAATTTATAAATAAACTCATGTATTCTTGGACTAGCTTATTCTCAACAAAGGTTCCAAGACCAATCAGTAAGACTACTTCCTGCTTCCTTTTTCCTAACTCACTGCCATAGGAGGTCTCTGCCATTTGCTCCCACTGAACTCTTCATTGCTTTCCCCATCACTACAGATTGAAATCTCTGCAACAAACCAGTCTTTCCTTAAGTTGCTTTTGTTGGTTAATTTTGTCACAGTATAATGAAAACAATTAATCCAAGAATTGTTCCTAAATTTGTAGTTAGCATGATACGATGGCAGCTAACTCCATGATAGCTGTTACTCTGAAAGCTCCTTAAAGTGTGTGTTACTTAAAAAATAAAATAATAAAAATATTTCTCATCCTAGTTCAACATAAAATTGTTTTATGTCATTGTTTTACTACAATGACATACTGAAAATATTAGTAAACTAACTTAAGTCCAATGATCAACCATCCCATGAATAATATTGCATATTCCCAACCCTATCCTTACTTTCTCTAAAATTATTTGTCTACCACTCCAAATTGTCAATCATGTATGCTCTGTCATTTATACAAATTTCCAAAGTACCATGTCCTAATTGAGAATGCAATCAAACTTCCATAAGTAAATATGCAATCTTGTTTCTTACCACATTCCATCAGCAAGGGATCTGACTTCCAGTTATAAGAAAAGCAAAACCACTTATTATGGAATGAATTGTGTTCTGGCAAATTTTCATTTATTGAAATGAAATGGTGGTGAAAGTGTTTAATCCCAGCACTCAGAAGGCACAGGCCAGAAGGTCTCGGCCTGATCTACATAGTGAGATCCAAACCATCTAAGACTATATACACTCTGTTTCCAAAAGCAGTTCATATGTGGAATCTCTGTTCCATATCCTATGAATATATATATTTGCAAATAAATCCTTTATTTAAGTTTAGGTGGTTAAGGTTACATGCCATTGCAAGGTGAAAAATCCAATAGGATTGGTATCTCCAAGAAGAAAAAGAGACCAGTGAGATTGCCACCCCTCTCTTTCTGTCTGTAACAAGAAATAAATGTCATGTGAGACTACAGAGAGGCACCAACAGTCTATAAGGCAGAAAAGAAGACTCAAAAGAAATCCAGGGTACCCAAAGGGGTATTACTCAACTGTAAAAAACAATGACATCATAAAATTTGAAGGCAAATGTATGGAACTAGGAGAAACCATACTGAGTGAGGTAATCCAGATTCAGAAAGACAAACATGGCACATACTCACTCATAAATGGGTACCAGATTTAAAGCAAAGAATAATCAGACTGCAGTCGACAGCTCCAGAGAAGCTAGGTAATAAGTAAGACCGTCAGACAGACATGAATCACCCTGGGAAGGGGAATTAGATGAGATCTCCTGGGAAAGCTAGGGGGCAAGGTACGGAGGTAAAAGGGAGGGGATGGGAGATGAGAACATGAGGGAATGAGATGGAGGTGGGGAAAGGGACTGAGTAGGAGAGTAATGAAAGAGAGATCTTGATAGAGAGAGCCACTGTGGGATTAGGAAGAAGCCTGATGCTAGGGAAAATCCCACGTTTCTACAAGGATGACGCCAGCTAAGACTCCTAACAATAGTGGAGAGAGTGCTCGAACTGGACTTCCCTGTAATCAGATTGGTGAATATCCCAACTACTATCATAGAACCTTCATCTAGTAACTGATGGAGATCATCTAGTAACAGATGCAGAGATCCACAATCAAGCAATAGGCCGAGCTCTGAAAATCCTGTCGAAGAGAGGGAGGAGGGAATATATGAGCAAGCGAGGTCAAGATTATAATGGAAAAATCTATAGAAACAGCTGAAGCACGCTCGTGGAAACTCATGAAGTCTAGACCGATGGCTGTGGGATCCCCATGGTACCCAACTAGGCCCTCTGTATGTGGGAGACAATGGTGAAGCTTGGACTATCTGAAGAACCCCTGGAAGTAGGACTAAGGTCTATCCCTGGTGCATGAGCTAACTTATTGGAGCCCATTCCCTATGGTGGAGTGCCATGTTCAGCCATAATGTAGAAAGGAGGGCCTTGGTCCTGCCCCAACTTAATGACACAGACTTTGTTGACTCCCCTTGGGAGCCCTTATCCATTGGGAGGAGTGACTGGAGTGAACTTGGGGGAGGTAAGCGGGGGCAGGAGGAGGAGTGGGAGGGAAAACTGCAGCTGGAATGCAAAATGAAATTATAAATTAAAAAAAAACAGGAAATAAAAGCAAAAAAAGAACAGAGTCAAAAGGAGAGGACAGCAAAGGGCAGAAGTGAGAAAGAGTAGGTACAGTGGACATATGTAGGCTGTAGATTAAGAGAAAGGAAGGAATGGAGGGACGAAGAAGGGAGGAAAGAAAAGAGGGAGTGAAGGAGGGAGGGAGGGAGGGAGAGAGAGAGAGAGAGAGAGAGAGAGAGAGAGAGAGAGAGAAAGAAAGAAAGAAAGAAAGAAAGAAAGAAAGAAAGAAAGAAAGAAAGAAAGACCAATGTACCAGCAGCTTGAACTTGGACCTGTAGTTTCCAAGACTGTGAAGGGGAAGGAAGGGGAAGAAAGCAGTGTATAAACCATTCTGTTGTGGCATACGGCTTACCAATAAATCATCTTAAAAGAATTCAGTCAGAATTCACACTCAGTTATATATTTGTTGAGTCAGTTACATCCTGTCTTGTTCTTTTGCTTCTTATAAAAAGAAAAAACTGAAAAAGGAAAACCCTCACTTTCAAAATAATCCCTATTAATTGCCTTTCTGACACTACTTTCTGTCATAAGTCCTTTCTGTTACTCCTAGTTTCTTTACCTTCCCTCTGGAACTAAGCCAATTTAGTACCCTAGCTTGTTAGAGAAAAGGTTGTTTGACTAGCTAGAAATCTAAAAAAAATGATAATATTTAAAGGATTTAGGACAATAATGAATCTGAACAATTCTCCTTGCCCTTCAACAGTGGGTTCTGTAATGAAGAAAACATTCTTTCCAACCAGACCCATTAACACTCTCGTTCTGAGCCAACTGCACTTACCTCACTGGATTCCTGGACTTGGCCTCGCTTCTCTGGATCCGACGTTGACTATCATTTCCTGTTAATTAATTTCCATCTAGAGATAAGTAATGTAATTATAAACTGGTAAATATTCCATTTACTCTAGTATATGAAGTTTAAATTTAATTATGTTACAACTGTTTGCTTTATAATATGATTATGCTATGCCTGGAGACTCTTATCTGAATTCACTGTCTCTTTTTTCATTGTCCACTCATTCCTCAGCCAACTCCACAGAAATCGTTGCCATGATTGACAGTTTGCAAGACTTCGAAGCTAATCTTTGTGCTTTCTGATTAAATATTTTTGCAGCAATAAACAACCACCAACACTAAACTTTCTTGAACAATATTCCCACTCCAAGTCCACTAAATTGCAAGATATCACCCTGGTGGCACTTCTCAGTATCTTTCCACATTGCTTTTCTACCGCGTCTCTAAATATTAGAGCACTTCTGTATCTGTCCAGGGTCTTTTCTTCTCTTTTCCTACATCTCTATTGTTCTCTGTCTCTGTCTTTCTGTCCCTCTTTGTGTGTCTCTCTGTCTCATTATTTCTCTGTCTCTCTGTTTCTTTTTCTCTTCATTTCTCTTTGCTATCAACCAGTAACCAACTCATAAATGCCACCAACATGTTGATGTCATAAACGGACACCTCTAATCACTCCTCTATAGAGTGACAAATCTGCACAGCAATTGTTTGCTTGCTGTACCAACTTAAATGTCCAACAAGTATATTCTATCATAACTACTATAGTATGAGTTCTGGCTTATACAAACTATTCCATGTGTTCCTTATCATAATGTTAGTATGTTAGCATTAGCTATATATATATATATATATATATATATATATATATATATATGGTGTTGCTATCTTTGTCAACTTCTCTCTTGTATTCAAAGGGTTAGTTACATTTCCTTCTGCTTTGATATTAAGGGTAGTCATGAGACTTGGATTAGCCAAAGAGAGAAAGGAGACAGGAAAGAGAAGGAATTGTTCCTCTTATGGTTTCTCATTGGACAGAAACCATAAGAGGCACAATTCCTTCCCAGTTCTGTAGTGATTATGTAGAATGAGCAATAATCTCACTTGAGGAATTTCTAGGATACAAGTTTTTTTTTTTTAAACACACAACAAGCCCTGAAAATCTCCTTGTTTGGACTGGGACTATTAAGATGTAGGATTTTCAGTGACAAACATAGAAAATAACTTGGCAAGCTAAAATAAGCTGGTCACCCTCTGAATTCAGAGAAAAAAATGTATTTAAATAAACCATGGTGGTTTGAATAAGAATGTCCCCCATAGGCTCATATATTTGATAGCTTAGTCACCAGGGAGTGACACTATTTGAAAGGATTCGATGATGTGACCTTGTTGAAGAAGTGTGTCAATGGAGGTGGGCTTTGAGGTTTCAAGAGCCCATATCAACCAAGTCCAAGTCTATCTCTCTGTCTCTTTCTTTCTTTCTTTCTTTCTTTCTTTCTTTCTTTCTTTCTTTCTTTCTTTCTTTCTTTCTTTCTTTCTCTGCCTGCAGATCAGGATGCAATGCTTTCAGCTACTGCTGCTCCAGGACCACACCACCATGCTTCCCTTCATAATGGACTAAACCTCTGAAACTAAAAGTAAGGCACCAGTTAAAGTTTTCCTTCTATAAGAGATGCCTTAGGGCAGGGCACAGGCTGCAGTCCTGAGAGAAGCACTGTCTTGGTGAAGCCCTGGTACTCGTGGTTGGTGTTTAAAGTGAATGTCTATAGATACATCATGTACCTTTTTGTATTGCTACCAGAGGTTGAGCTGATGCCTGCGATCTGAGCTCCACAGGAGGCCATGTGGATGTCTGTGGTTCATGCTGCCAGTGGAAACCATGTAGAAGTCCATAATCTCTGCTATAGTGGCTGTTATGGCAAGGAAGCTTCTTTTGCAGAGGTACCAATGACTGTAGACTCATAATTGAAAATTAGAGGTATTGAAGGTTTCTGTGACAACCTAGCCCTCCACTCTCTCTCTCTCTCTCACACACACACACACACACACGCACACACACACACCAAAGAAACAGTATAGACAGGAAGACATTCAAGAGAGTCCTTAAAGTTATAATGATGCTGAAGCATAGCTCTTCACCCTTGTTGATTTTTAGTGGCTGTGGGAGAGGTAGTGGTTACAGTCATCTTTAAGAGGCAGGCCACTGGGAGTTTGGACATGCTCCAGAGAATATATACAGGCAACACAAATTGGATTTGGTGTATTTTTCCTTTTTCTTTTTCGTTTTTTCCCCACTGTTAGTGGAGGGCACAAGGGTGGAAGGATGAACCTGGGAAGAATGGGAAAGTAGTATGATCAAGGTACATTGTATAAAATTTGCAAATCATCAATAAAAATATTATATTTAAAAAAGAATTGCCTTGGTCACAGTGTCTTTTCACAGCAATAGAAAAGTTAATAAGACAAGATCAGTAATGACTTTAATTAAAGCACGAATATGATAAGGCAAAAAGCAAGCCATTGTGATTCTGCTGGGATTTGAAATGTTGGGATCTAATTCATTAACTAGAATCTCTTGAGAAATAGAGAAATTGGTACTTGCCAGACAGGTGCTTCCATAACAACAAAACCTAACAGTGTGGCATTGGATCAAGGCAACAAGACATAAGGAAACTTTTTTCAGAGACTGAAGAAATGGTTCCACAGAACCATACTATGATAAAAAAAAAAATCTGTTTTTTTAACCTGGATTATCTTAGAGTGAAGATGACATACTAATGTATTAGAAGGCCTGAAGAAAAGGGCTGTAAAGATGAGTTTATTATAATTTGGTACTTTTATCCTCATTCATTGAAGTGTGATAAGTAAATAAACTCATGAAAATAATTACCTTATAACAAGCACGAGTAGCGATTTAGAAAGAATATACAGGTTCAGCAGTAAGGAGTAACACTCCTCAAATTCAAGTAGTAAAAGATGAAAAGAGAAGACTGCTGGCAAAGTAGGAGTGACCAAAAGAGCTCTCCCGTGAAGAACAAACCCGGAGTTCATGATTGAAATGAACTGGCCCCACTGTCTTCTTTCAGTTGGTCAAACTGGCCCAGGGAAAATAAACTTGGGGGTGCTGTTTAGTCACTGGAATCTGGTAATCCAAGATACGTCAATTAAGATGAGATACAAAAAGATAATGGTGAAAGTGAGAAGAAGAGAGAAAAGGAAGGAGAGGAAATGGGGGAAGATAGAGAGGGAAGCAAAACAGGTAGTGATGATTTTTAAAACTGGTAAAAGTATGTCTGAAAAAGAGAGTGGGTACATCATTGACTCATGAAGTAACTGGACTCAGAGTTAAACACTTTTAAGTTTTCAGAAACGTTTTTATGTCAAATAAACCTGATCTTAGCTTAGAAATATCCATAACTGCTTGAGATTTAGAACAATCCTTGACTTTTAAGTCTTCTTCCTGTAGGAAGTAGGTGAAGATAAAGCTACTCAGCCTCCAGGGATGTCACACTCTTCTGTGACCAGTGCAGATGAAATCAAGAAGAGGACCACAAAGGAAAGCTAGTTATTCAGAAGGAAGACTAGAGAGCTACAGCAGGCAGAACACAAGGCTGTGCATCCTAGAGTATGTATCCAACCTAATCAAAGAACACCCCCTACTCTAAGGTAGGGAATAATTGCAACCTGAAGAAATTTCATGATATAGATATTGCCATAAATCTTACTTTTTGTATAGTTACTTATTATGACTAGTTTGCCCATCTTCTACAATGATACACTCAGTATGTGAAATTAACTGCCTTATAGTTAATGTGGTTAAGTTTTTAAATAAAAAGAAGTCACATTTAGACCTGTTTTGAAATCCCTAATAAGGAAACACCCAGTCTGTCATGTCCAGAGTTAAGCCTAGTTCAGGCGCCTTATGTTTAGGACACAAAGGAGGTCAGATTTAGACCTCTGATCCAGTGTCTGGGATCTATGTGAGATGTCACATGACTCCCATTGACACACTCTATCCAACAAGGTCACACCTCCTAATCCTTCTAATCCTATCAAATAGTTCCATTTTTCCCACCCCACTACCCAGTCTATGGGGGCCATTCCTGGTCAAATTACTATGGTCTCTGTGTTCTGTCATAAAGCTTATCTAATATTGAAGTAGGGGTGAGATGTTCCAGGACCAAGGCTGCCCACTGCAACTCAGAAATTGTTATTCATTCACTCAGAGCTAAGACTCAACTTTCAGATTAATAACATATCTAGTCATGAGATAGGCAATGCTGGATGTACTTGAGAGGAAAGTAAGCCAGCCTTCAAAGTACCTTCAGAATGACTTCATAATAGGCAGTGCTACCTCAGTGACCTGTTCAGAAAACGTTCTATAGTAGACAGTTAGAGACGCCTATGAAGTTTGGTATTGTGCTTTAGCTGATGCAGCTAAAGTGCACATTCCAGTCTCTCTTACAATTAGCTTTGGATGCATGAATGAATTACTGTCTAAGGAGTGTGACAGAAGTAATATACTTGAACCATTTTCAGGAATGGCCTATAAACTCTCCCATGCATGCTCTTTCTCCATTCTCCTTACCTGGTTATCAAATAAATATAAAGAACTTTAAGGTCCTATTACAGAGTGGAAAGAAGCATAATACAGGCAGGTCCCCAAATGAGTCATTTTTTAAAAACTTCCTGCCATTTAAAGCTTTATACTCCACTAAATCTTTTGTGTTAACCATAGAGATTTGAGGTTTTACAGATTAATGTTTGTGTCCTTTACAGACTCATATATTGAAACCCTAACCCCAGTATAAAAGTATTGGAGATGAAACATTTGCAAAGTAATTAGGGCTAGATGATTAGAACTGTTATTCTTATAAGAAGGGACATTAGGAGGGCATGATGGTACACACTTTAATCCCAGCACTCAGGAGAGAGTCAAGTGGGTCTCGGTGAGTCAGGCCTATGGAGAGCGACCCTGTCTCAAAACAAACAAACAACAAAGAAGGGAGACATTAAAGTTCTCTGTTTTTTCCTACCCTACCATGTCTCTCTTTCTCTCCTATGAAATGACACTGGAAGAAGGCAGCCATCTTTAAACCAGGAAGAGGATCATAACCACAAACCAACCATGTGATTACTTTGATCTTGAACTTCCAGTCACCCAAAAGTGTAACAGTAAATTTCTATTATTTAAGCTGCCTTCTGTACTATATTTTATATTTTATGACAGCTCAAGATAACACAGAAGAATGTATTTTCTTTAGCAATGAAAACCCCTAAACACATATGAAGGGTAATGTGTTTTTCAAGAGGCCCTTCAACTAGAATTTCCTCCTCCAATATTTCTTTGCTCTAGTATACTACATCAAATTATGCCAAGTTAATCCCCTAAAATCAAGTCTCCAATTACATTCAGTCTATCACTAATAATCTTCAACTACCACAAATCCAATCTTGTCTTTTCTTTCTTGCTTTCTTGTTTTGTCCTCAACATACATCCTTCCACTACAAGTTAATACATCTTATGCTTTAAACCATACACTTTATATATTTTATATACTATTTACTGCTGATTAAACATATCTTTTGTTTTAAGAAATAAAGGTCTACTTCCCCATCACATACAAAAGGCATATATGGCATGAAACAATCAAGACAATGAATTTAAAAGAATTAAATATGAGATTCCTTTCCTTACAGCTAACATATACACACTGCCCTAGATGCCTTTCTGAATGGCACATATATACATTGCTAGAAGAAAGAAAATTTGCAATAAAGAAGGTTACACTTTTCCACTGTGTGCAAAATGTGTAATATTTTAACACAGTGGTTAAGAGTGTGTACTCCAAATGATGAATGGGCTGAGAAAGAAATCAGAGAAACATTGCCCTTCACAATAGCCATGAATAGCACAAAATATCTTGGAGTAACTCTAACCAAACAAGTGGAGGACCTGTGTAACAAGAACTTTAAATCTCTGAAGAAAGAAACTGAAGAAAACAGCAGAAAATGGGAGATCTCTCATGCTCTTGAGTTGGTAGAATTAATATAATAAAAATATCAATTTTACCAAAAGCAATCTACAGATTCAATGCCCATCAAAATCCTAACAAAACTCTTCACAGACCTTGAAAGAACAGTACTCAACTTCATATGGAAAAGCAAAAGCCCAGGATAACCAAAGCAATCTTGTACAATAAAGGAACTTCTGGAGGCATCACAATGCCTGATTTCAAACTCTACAACAAAGCTACAGTATTGAAAAAAGCCTGATATTAGCATAAAAGCAGACAGGAGGACCAATGAAACTGAATTGAAGACCCAGATATTCATCCACACACCTATTAATACCTGATTAATTATTTTTTGCTTTGACAAAGAAGCAAAAAATAAAATGGAAAAAAGAAAGCATATTTAACAAATGGTGCTGGCATAACTGGATATCAACATGTAGAAGAATAAAAATAGATCCATGTCTATCACTATGCACAAAACTCAAGTCCAAAGGAATCAAAGACCTCAATATAAAGTTAACCTCACTGACCCTCATAGAAGAGAAAGTGGGAAGTGCACTTGAATGCATTGGCAGCAAGAGCACTTCCTAAATATAACCCCAGTAGCACAGACACTGAAAGAAAAAATTAATAAACGGGACCTCCTGAAACTGAGAAGCTTCTGTAAAGCAAAGGACATGGTCAACAAGATGAATCAGCAGCCTACAGAATGGGAAAAGGTCTTCACCAACCCCATATCATACAGGGGACTGATCTCCAAAATATACCAATAAATAAAGAAATTGGTCATCAAAAGATGAAATAATCAAAAAAAAATGTAGTATATACCGAAACAGAGTACTCTCAACAGATGTGTCTAAAATGGCTGAAAGACACTTAGGGAAATGCTCGATATCCTTAGCCATCAGAGAAATGCAAATCAAAACAACTCTGAGATTCCATCCTAAACCTGTAAGAATTGCCAAGATCAAAAACACTGATGACAACTTATGCTGGAAAGGATGTGGGGTAAAGGGAACACTTCTGCATTGCTGGTGGGAGTGCAAACTGGTACAGCCCCTTTGGATATCAGTATGGATTTCTCTCAGAAAATTAGAAAGCAACCTTTCTCAAGACCCAGCAATAACACTTTTTGGTATATACTCAAAGGATGCCTAATCCTACCATAAGGACATGTGCCCAACTGTGTTCATAGCAGTATTGTTTGTCATAACCAAAACCTGAAAACAACCTAAATGCCCCTCAACCAAAGAATGGGTAGGGAAACTGTGGTACATTTACACAGTGGAGTACTACACAGCAGAAAAAAATAGCATCTTGAAATTTTCAGGCAAATGGATGGATCTAGAAAACATCATATTGAGTGAAGTAATGCGGACCCAGAAAGACATATATTATATGTACTCACTCATAGGTGGCTTTTAGACATAAAGCAAAGAAAACCAGCTTACAATTTTCAATCCCAGAGAACCTAGACAACAATGAAGATCCTAAGAGAGACATGCATAGATCTAATCGACACGGGAAGTAGAAAAGGACAAGATATCCTGTGTAAATTGGGAGCATGGGGACCATGGGAGAGGGTTGAAAGGGAGGGGAGAGAAAGAGAAGGGAGCAAAGAAAAATGTAAAGCTCAATAAAATCAATTTGGAAAAAAAAAAAGTAAAACAACGTCATTTTTAACTTCATTCCCCATAGAGTTTTGTCAAGTTATGTAAGAACTAAAAAAACAGCTTTGTTCACAGGAAGAAATCATCTCAATTAGGGTCCACTTTATTGCATTCCTAGAGCTGCGATTACACTTTAAGAGTTAAGTCTGGGCTCAGGGAATATCTCCCCATGTGCCTGATCTAGAACAGATCTAGTTGGAGGGTGATGTTAGACGGTAGATTGTCATTAAGGGATCAGGTTTCTACAACCCTATGTCATAATATGAGCACCACGTTTTAAAAGAAAGTGAGGCCCCTTCACCTAGTTTGGAGAGTGTCTCACTCAGACTTATGTGTATCGGTAGCATGCAGTTAAAGGAATGTCTAAAAAGTGGGAGACCTAATGTCTTGTCTCACAAGACCAGGCTTTCTCCTTTGCTGGCTTATAGTCAGACTGAACTGTGGTACAGGAAAACACTAGACATTTTCCGTCAACATCTGAGAATCAAAGGAGCACCAGTGTCTCTGGATGTACTCATGATTACATATTGAAGAAGGGTACTTACACAATTGAAAAAAATAAAAAATAAAGAAGAAAAAGTGTCCCTTAAAAAAAAAGTGTGTACTCAGGAGTGACCATAACTTCTTTCACATTTTAATTCATGAACGTCCAATCTACATAAGCAAATGCAATTATTGAACCACAGTGATCCCATTTCTTAAATTGTTAAAAGATAAATTTAAAATGTCCAAAGGTAATTTTTTTTAAAAAAAGCAAGTCATATCAAAGTTCAGACACTCCATAAGAATAGAAGGTTTAGAAAGTGAAAAGACTTTGCTAATGCCTTCAGGACTCATAAGTGATACTGTTGGGTTACTCCAGCAAACACAACCACAAGTGCAGAGGTTTCGTCTTGTTAGAGAATGGGCATCGTGTGGCAAGAACTGAATGGATTTGATAGCTTGATGCATTTGGACACAAACAACTGCACTTTTAAGCTGATAGTATGATTTGAAAACATTTCTTCAGTTAAGCACTTTAAATATTATTTTTCTACATTGAAAAAAACATCCACCCAATAGCTCTAATGTGGAAATAAAAATTGACATAACCCTTGGAAATAGCATTGTGCATTTTAACACAAGCTTTTTCTCTTATTCTGTACCTTCTGGAAACAAGCACAGAATTAATTTCACTATTTCCTTAAACTTTATTTGTTATTATTCATTGCCTGGTTTTTCAACATTTTTCCTTGCTTGCTTTCTACACATCTTTTTCCTGATACAGTATTTCATAAGATTTGTGCTTTTGAGAAGTCATATAAATTGGTTAGAGTGTCTTTCTATTTTCTTACCAGTGAATTAATTCTCACCGTATTCTAATAAATATATTATACTGCATTATTTTTGTTTGTTGATGATCTATGTTCATGTCTATATACTGATGATCCAGTAAACACACAGTCATTTCTTATTCTGGAAGCATCTACTTGAACTTAAAACTATATCTATTTGAAACAATATTTCAAAAATAGATCAAAATTACGTTTGGATTAGCCAATAATAAATGTTTTTGTTTCTGAGTCTGAAAATTATTAACGGGCATCCAGTTCTAATTTCTCCATGGTATGACTTATTCTCCTTATCCATATGTCTTTTGTTACATTTGCTTGCAGTGAAAAAATGAAAGAAGACGTTTTATTCTTATAACCATTTTGTTTCAATATGAAAAACAAGTACATAAATTTATTCATGACTGGTAGGCACTGTGGGGATCTAGTAAAACAAAGGGGAAATATTGCTACATTATAATGATGAACTATAAATGCCTATATACATTATTTTTCTAAAGTAATTCAAATTAATAGCTTCCATCTGCATGCATCATATAAGGCGTTTATGTGGTAAACAACTGTCAGGAATTCAGCTTCTGTAACAGCTGCTTCATTAGTGTCTTATATATGATCCCTTAGATGCCGAAGAAAAACATTTCACTGAATTTTATTTTCGTTTAATAACCTATAAGTACTTGAGTTTCTTTTTCTAAACGTTTATTCAAAATTCAGTTGTCATCTATGCATTAATTTATGCCACCATTGAGAAAATGTCTCACATCAAAGGTCTCTGCAGTCCCATGTGTTCCCTGTTCCATATCAGACACTGTCAGGATTGGAGAATATGCTGGGAAACGAAGAAGGTTACACCTTGTAATATGGATCTATAGCAAACCTAAGTGCTATGCTCAGGTGTGTGCGGTGTGGAAACAGGTCTCATACATCAACTCTTCAGAGTTTTCATAAATAGGAAATCTATGGCCATGTGTTTTGGGAAGTGCAAAGAGAAACACATTCCATATTGGTTGAAAATAAAATTCTGAATTCTAAAAAAGAAATAGAATGTAATATCCAGTTCATAAATTCTCCCCTCCCCAACCCTCGAGGTGCATTTTCACAGCACATATGGCATTTCTGAATTGAAAGTGATTTTTTTCTCTCTCTCTCCTAGTCAAATGCCCCAAGACACTTGTCTGCCTACTAAAGTTTTGCTTCCAACCCAAGTGACTTGATACCTTAGTTGACATACCTAACTTTATAGTATATATTTATTCATTTATTTATTCATTCTTTTATGTCTTTTTAAGATAGCATCTTTCTATCTAACCTAGATTGGCAGCAAACCCAGAATTCTGCTTCTGTATCCCAAGTGCTAGGATTGCCAGCATGTACATTATCTATGATGGAAATTTTATAAATGAAATATATATATATACATATATATATATATGTAACAATTGTGTCTCTAAAGAAGGATGACAGTATTGTTAGGGTTGGATATACAGCAGATGTACCAGAACAACATAATATTAACTCATTTCAAGTGGTATAAATATGTTTCAAAGTGATAAATTCACAATAGGCCATGAAAAATTAGAAATTGTTAAAGGATGAAATCATGGGAAACCACTAGCTTTTCCCATTAAAACAGTTTGGAATTATTTCAAAATGAACCAGACCACCAGTGTGGCTGAGCACAGAGACTCCTATATCTTAGTAATTACTTAGACTAAAACATCCATATATGCTGTGAGATATAGGTCATTGAAATTAAAGGGCAATGATGGAAACTATCATTGACTGGGTCCTCATTTTCTTTTTTAATTTTATTGAAAATTGATTCTTTTCTCATATAGTATATCCAATTATAGTTTCCCCTCCTTCTAATCTTCTCAATTCCACTACACCTCCTCTCCCTTCTGTAATCATTCCCTTCTGTCTCTTATTAGAAACAAACAGGCTTCTAAGATATAACAACAGAGCATGACAAAATAAAATATAATAAAAGGAAGCAAAAACTGTCATATTGAAGTTGGACATAGCAGCCCAACAGGAGGAGAAGAGTCCCAAAAGTAGGCACAAAAGTCGGAGACTCACTTGTTCTCAGTCAGGAATCTCATAAAAACACTAAACTAATATCTACAATACATATAATATATACAATATATAATATATATGCAGGGGACCTAATGTAGACCCAGGTAGAGCCTCTACTTGCTGCTTCAGTCTCTGTGAACTCATATGAGCTGTTTCAGAGGGCCTAGTTCTCCTGGTGCCCTCCATCAGGCTTTACAATCTTGACACGTCCTCTTCCACTGCATTACCTGAGTTCTGAAGGGAGAGATTTGATGGAGACCTCTAATTTAGGTCCTTTCTCACATAATGTCTGGTTGAAGGTTTCTGCATGTGTTTCCATCTGCTCTCAGGGGAAGACTCTGATGATGGCTGCATAAGGCACTCATCTATGACTATAGCAGAATCTCTGTAGGAATCATTTATTAATTTTTTTTGACAAGTAGTATTTGATTTTGTTTGTTTGTTTGGTTGGTTGGTTTTTGTTTGGGGGGATTTTAATTTTTTATTGAAAGTAGAATCTTCTATTATATAATATATCCCAACCACAGTTTCCCCTCCCTCCAGTTCTCTTAGATCCTCCACCATCCCCCTTTCCCCCAACCTCACTCCCCCTATATTTTCTCTTCAGAAACTAGCAGGCCTCCAAGAGATGATAGCCAAATAAGACAAAACAAGATACAGTAAGACAAAATAAAAGCCCTCATGTCAAGAATGAACAAGCAGCCCAATCAGAGGAAGAGTCTCAAGAGCATGCAAAAGAGTCAGAGATATATCCTCTCCCACTGTTAGAAGAACCACAAAAACACCAAACAAACATCCATAACATGTAGAGGAGCTAGTGCAGACCTATGCAGGCTTTGTGCTTGTTGCTTCAATCTCTGTGATCCCTGCTTAGTTTATTCAATGGGTCATGTTTTCCTGGTGTCCTCCATCCCCTTTGACTCCTACAACCTTTCCTCCCTGTCTTCCATAGGGTTTCCTGATCTCCAGGGAGAGGGATCTGATGGAGACCTCTGATTTAGACTCTCTCTCTCTCTCTCTCTCTCTCTCTCTCTCTCTCTCTCTCTCTCTCTCTGCATAAATTCTGGTCATGGGTCTCTGGACCTGCTCACACTGCTTCCAGTGGAAGTCTCTCTGATGACAACAGGAAAAGGCACTGAACTACAATTATAGCAGAATATCATTAGGAATCATTACATTGTCTTTTATTTTTCTTTGCCATTAAAGTTCGGTTCTACCATATGCCCTTGGACCATCCAATCTCTGGTTTTTGGCATTCCAGGCAGTGTAGGGCATGGGTTCCAGGCCACAGGCCTAGTGTTTGGTTTTATTCTAGGTCATTAGTAACACAAGAAGTCTCAGGTGTGGGTTCTGTCTCATGGAATAGGCCTTAAGTCAAATCAGACATTGCTTGGCTATTCCCACAAGTACCACCTTTAAGCTATCATACCTGCAGAAATGATAGATTGTAGGTCAAACATTTTTGTGGCTGAATTGGTAACCACATTTCTTTTGGCTGTATCCTGCAGTGTACCTTCCCAAAACAAATAGTATAGAACATAGGGATGAGTATTCTATGTAGGCAGCAGCTTGACTTTTCAATGTTTGTGGTCTGTGGGATCCACAGGAGTTGTGGGCAGTGGGTAGGAGGCTACAGCTGGTGTTCTGTCAAAGCATTGGGATGAGAATGGGGGATTGGGTCTGGGGTGACAGAGTGCCTGAGTACTCATTCCATTGCTTCTGTCCTTCATTAATTCTAACAGTAAACAATTACTGAATACCCACATAAGGCAAAATATAAATTGTGAAGAAGTATATACACCAACCAGTAAGAAAATGAGAACTAAAATATGTTATAACTCCGGAAATAGAAGTTTTGAGAAAGAAAAAGAATGCCCAGGATCTGAGCCTTTGCCTGTCTTTCCATGTTTCCCACACACAAATATAAAGCAAGAAATTGAGTATGATAAGACCAAATATCACACAGATATTAATGCAAGAAACAAAACCACAAGAGCAAATGGAATAATGACCAATTTGCAATAAGGTTAATACAGACCTCAGCAAAAATAGGATCATCAGGGCAGTAGAATATAAACCATATAACCTGAAGAATAAATGTGTAATTAGAAAATGAAAAAAGATACAGTCAACTCTCTCAAATCCTGTCCATATTAACTGTTAATATTGCTACTGAAAATACTGTATTGACACTGAGCTGGTGGGTACCACTGAAGCGTACAGGTGCAGATGAGTTTTTAGCTCCAATATAATTCCCAAACCAGATTCCCCTTGGATTCACTTAATATTCTTTCACCTTTCTCTTCCTCAGCCACTGCTATAGCATTCAATTCCAGACATTCTTCAATCAGTGTGGCAGAAGCCCAATCTGAACATCACATATATAACCTTGGACATTGTAAAATACATTAACTACTTTTCTGTTTCTGTGATAAAACACAATGACTAAGGCAACATACAGAAGGAAGGGTTTATTTGACTTATAGTTCAATAGGGGTAGGAGTCCATCATGAAGGGAAAGCCTGTGGGTAAGTGCTTGCCATGACATCTGGAACACAAGCTTAGAGCTCCCATATTAAACCACAGATAAGAAACAAAGAATGAATAGCAAAGCTTTTGACATCTCAAAGCCCACCTCCAATAGCTTACTTCCCCCAAGGTCTCATCTCTGAAACCTTCACAAACATCACCAAATGGAGAGCAAGTGTTCAAATCAATGAGCCTATGGGACATTTTTGTGCCAACAACGACAAGAGGCATTACTCACCTATACGAGAGGTTTTAAAAGGGTATGTAGTTGTCAAACATGCACAACTCAACAGAGTAGAAGGAATGATCTTTACATCCTTTTTGTCTGCAGAAAAGCCAAGGGAGAGAGATTTCTATTCCTTTCATTCTATGACCAAAAGTTCTGTGAGGCACTTCTAAGGTTTCCCACAAAGGCTTCTTGTAACATTAGAAACAGTTACAAAAAAAGGAAACAAACAAACACACGCACGCGCACACGCACACACACAACCCATTTTTTTTCATTGACTTGTCTTCTTCCTCATTTCACTACCCTTCTTTGCCATTTCTGCTCCAAAATAACTACCTTGCCCACAAATCTTGCCAGGCTATGTTTTCTAGAGAGCTCTGAGCAAGATCCTACCAAAGATAAATACCTACTCACAGGAAACTCAACATAAAATCTATTCAGTTCTAAGCCCCACGCTTTTCCTCCTAGATTTTGACTTCTAATTGAGAAAATTAGTTCTCATCAATTATTTAAAATTTCCAGCAGTTTGTTACTTCTGCACTATCTAAACACCTGCTGAAGACATGCTTTTCTCAAGTCCTAGAAACATCTGTTTGATTGTCTTCATGGAAAGGCCTCTCAGTAGACCTGCCTTTCTGTCTGACTTGGTTTTTCCAGACAGGGTTTCTCTGTAGCTTTGGAGCCTGTCCTGGAACTAGCTCTTCTAGACCAGGCTGGTCTCGAACTCACAGAGACCTGCCTCTGCCTCCCGAGTGCTGGGATTAAAGGCACCGTCCGGCCATTTTAGCATTTTATAATGTTTCTGGATTGCTTTACTTTGAGGGTTTTTGTTTTGTTTTGTTTTGTTTTGTTTATTTGTTTGCTTGGTTTTTTTTTTTCAGACAATGTTTCTTTGTGTAGTTTTGGGTGCTCTAAAATTAGCTCTGTAGACCAAGCCTGTCTTGAACACAAAGAGATTTCTCTGCCTCTGCCTCCCGAGTGCTGGGAATAAAGGTGTGCGCCACCACAGCCGGCTTCTGTCTGATTTCTTTTCCCTTCCCTATTTCACACTTCCTGCCTTGCCCTTCCTAAGATAAGGCAAAAACAAAATTCCATGGGGAAAAAAAAAAGCTTAATTACACTATCAAATATTGTTAGTCTGTTTTCTTTTTTAGCCTGCCTTACTTATATTCTCCAAAAAAATACAAGTTGTTTTCTTCAAGATTTATTTATGCATGAGTGCTCTATCTTCATGTACTTTATGCCAGAAGATGGCATCAGACCCCCGCTATAGATGTCTGTGAGCCAACCATGCAGTTGCTGGGAATTCAACCCAGAACCTCTGGAAGGGTAGCCAGAGCCCTTAAACAGTGAATCATCTCTCCAGCCTCTAAAATACAAGTTTTAAAGGGGATCAAAACTTTCTTATTGAGTAGACCTTGGGGTATGTTGGATTTAGCTCCCATCAGCTCTTAACAATCATGTTCTCATTTCTAGACAACCTATGGTCAGTAATGCCAAGGTGATAACATTGTGCCTCATCACCTTGGGTTTGTGGTTTTCTGTATCTCCAATTAACAAATTAACACAAAACAGTTGCTTAAGACAATACAGGTTACTCTCTTATAGTTCTATGGGTTAGAATTCTCAGTCTCACTGGACTGCACTTCTTTTTTATTTTTATTTTCCCATCTGCTACTTTTTTTTCCAATTTTTAAGCTATCTTTTCTCATTTACCATGCCAAATCTAGTTCCCCCTCTCCTCCCTCCTCCTGCTCCCTCTACCTTCCTCCCAACCCCTCCATTCCACCCCCCATCCACTCCTCAGAGAGGGTAGGTTTCCCATGGGAAGTCAACAAAATCTAGCATATTATTTTGAGTCAGGACCAAGGCCCTCCCTATTGTAATGTGTTGGCCCAATCTGTCACCTGGATACCTTGTCCCTTTAAGAGACAAGTTCCACCAACTCCCAACCTCCCTCCCCACCTCCCTTCCACCTAGGAAAGCTGATCTCTGGCCTCCTCTCCAACCTGTGAGCTCTCTCTCTCTCTCTCTCTCTCTCTCTCTCTCCTCCCCCCTTCTTCTGGAGAGGCAGCTTCTGCCTCTCTCCTCTCTCCCACCCCCTTCTCCCTTTCCTCCCACTTCTCCCCTTCCCTTCCCCTTCCATAATCCACTAAATAAACTCCATACCCAAACTATCTCTCTGCATGGTGTATCTGTCTGTCTTTCACCCACCGTGATCTCCCACGCGTCAAGGAGACCCGCCAAGATCTCGGGTGACCTGCCGCTGCCCCTCATGGGACCAGCCTCTGGTGACCAGTGTTATAAATAACAATGATAACACTCCCCACTAAATCTAGGTTGAGCAAGGTATGGGTTCCAGACCTCACCTCAATAAATAAATGAAGAATGATTCAGGAGGACATCCAATATGAATTTTAAGTCTTTACATACATGTGTCCACACATGCATACACATTCATATTACATAGAATATTTTGTTTTATTATTTAAAATGTTTGAATATGCCAGGGGGAAAAATAAGTGACCCATTGGATAGTTTAAAGCAAGTAAGTTTGCAATATATCATTACTAAGGATATGAGTCTAAATACCTCATTGTATTAACTCATTTCTTTTTCTGACTAAATGCAAAAAGAAAACAAAAAGTTATTTTCACTGGTGTGCATAACATAGGCAAGAAGCATAGATCTTTCCTCTCACTTGCAATGATTTGAGTAGTTTCCCTGAATGTTTAGGGACTTCAACCCAAACCAAACCAGGAGTTTTGCTTTCGAACAAATAAACAACAACAAAAAATTCAGGACTTGGCTGTAGGAAACAGAGCTGAGATTTAACAAAGATGTCTTAGTGTGGACTTAAGGACATTGATTAAGAAAAGAGTGAGACAGAAAGCAAGCCTGACATGTTTCCTACTCTATGGGCACGGCTTCACTAAGAGAGTAGCATGGTACTGTTTTTACAATAGTATTGTGAGTAACTATGGAAGCTATTATCACTGGGTGGTTTTGGAAAGCACCTGACAGGATTTAAAATTGGTTAGGGAAAGTACAAGTCAACTAGATGCAGGAAGTTGGGAGTTCTTTTCGGTAAATGATGTTGACAATCCTGTTTGAGCTTCTGAGATGATGCGTAGGCAAAGGAATAGGCCCTGCCCAAGGTCATATACGTACAGGTCTTAAACCTGGCTCATTGTTATTTTAGCCATAAACATCTATGAAATAATATTATTTCTATGCCAAATAGCCTTCACGGCAAATGTCGACCATGTTGGAATTGGAATTCTTGTTTCTTATTTAGCATGAGACTCAAACTGAGCTCCTGGGTGAGGGGCTTCTCTCTCTTCTTACATCTCCATAATTTTTTCTATCTTTCTGTCCTGTCTTGGTTATTAGATTACAGATGCCTGACTTTGAAGAACGAAAAACACAACATGGGGTGGGATTCAAAATAAATTTTCCCAGCTATTTGTCATTCATATAGCACCATTTTTTTTTTTTCAGCATCAGGCCCAGGTTAATTCAGCGCTGGTTTCAACATAAAGAGATGACCAGCATGTCAAGATTTTCAGTCACTGAGTCATAATGTAAATCAAAGGGGTTGGGACAGTGTTGTGAATGCTATGTGTGTAGACACTGAGGTAGCAAGCATAGGGAGAAATACAAAATCACACTTTTTAGTAACACAGCTGTGGTGTAAAAGGCAGCCTCTCCTTGTCTGAATTTTGAAACCAGTAATATATCATTAAATGGAAGTGATGGCAGTGGGTACCCTTTTACCAGAACATGAGAAAGGAAGCAGAAACCAAGGACCAAAACAGTCATCCAACAAAGAGAAACTCAGAAATCAGCACCTAGACCTAGAATCACTTCAAACCTAGACACCAGGGTAAGAACACAACAACAGCCAAGGTAATAGAGCCCCACCAGAGCCCAGCTATCCCACTACAGCAAGCCTGAATAGTCCAATACGGTTGAGGCACACGAAAAAGACCTTAGGACAAACTTAATTTATGAAGATGATAGAAGTCCTTAAATAGGGAATGAATAAATCCCTTAGAGAAATTGAGGAAAAAGACAAAAAATAGAGGAAATTAATAAATCCCTTCAAGAAAGTGAAGAGAAAGCAAACAGTTAAAGGAAATGAATAAAACTGTTCATGACCTGAAAATGAAAATATAAAAAAATAAAACAAACAAATCACACACACAAACAGGGAATTCTGGAAATGGAAAACCTAGGTAAGGGAACAGGAACTACAGACAGAAGCATCAACAAAAGAATACAAAAGATGGGAGAATCTCAGGCAGATATGATGCCTCTGTCAAAGAAAATGTTAAAACTAAAAGACACTGAACATCCAGGAAATCTGAGACACTATGGAGAGTCCAAGGAATAGAAGAAGGGTAAGAATCCCAGCCCCAAAACCCACAAAATATTTTAAATAAAATCAGAAATGTTTCTGAACATAGAGAATGAGATGCCTATAAAGGCACAAGAAGATTACAGAACACCAAATAGATCAAACCAGCAATGAAAATCCACTTGGCACATAATAATCAAAACACTGAACATACAGAACAAAGAAAGAATATCCCCCTTCCCTCCTTTTCTCCTGTTCTCTCCCCCAACCTTTCCTCTATGCCCTCACCACTCCTCCTGTTTCTGTAACAGAAAAGGTGGCAATAAAGCATGGCATATAAAGTTGAGGTAAGATTAAGCTCCTCTTTTTGTATTAAGGCTGGGCAAGGCAACCCCATATAATGAACAGGTTCTTCAAAGCCAGCCAAAGCACTGAGGACAAGCCCTGCTCCCAGAGTAAGGAATCCAAGAAGAACAAGCTACACAACTGTCACACATGGGTAGAAGGCCTAGGTCGGTCCCATGAAGGCTCCCTAGCTATGAGTCCAGAGTCTGTGGCTTCTATGACCCAGGTTAGTTGATTCTGTGAGTTTCCTTGTGATGACCTTGACCTCTCTGGCTCGTACAATCCTTCCTCCCCTTTTCAACAGTATTTGCTGAGGATGTCCCAGTGCTTGGCTGTGGCTCTTTGCATCTGTTTCCATCAGTTACTGGGTAAAGACTCTGATGACAATTTGGGTAGTTACCAACCTGATTCCAAGAGATGGCCAATTCAGGCTACCTATCCACTATTGCTATGAGACTTATCTGGGGTCAGTAAAAGAACTTCTGGAGATATCATCATGCCTGACTTTATAAGCTCTGCTACAGAGATATAATAATAAAGACAGCATGTTACTGGCATAAAAAGACAGATCAATGGAACTGAATAGAAAACCCCAACATAAGTCTTTAAATCCACACACCTATGAACACCTGATTTTTTACAAAGAAGCCAAAATTATACAATGGAAAAAAAAGAGAGAGAGTGCATCTTCGACAAATGGTGCTGGCATAACTGGATGTCAGCATGTAGAAGAATGCAAATAGATCCATATCTAGCACCCTGTACAAAATTCAAGTCCAAGTGAATCGAAGACCTCAACCTAAACCTAGTTACCCTGAACCTGACAGAAAAGAAAGTAGGAAATAGCCTTCAACACATTGACCCAGGAGACCACTTCCTGAATAGAACACCAGCAGCACAGACACTAAGACTGGCAATAATAAATGGGACCTCGTGAAACTAAAAAGCTGGGTGAGTGACCTGAGGCTAGATAGCACAGGGACCTAAGGCAAAACCAAATTAACAATGGTCTAAAATATTGATAAAATGTCTCCTAATGATATTGTTATACTTGGAGATAAGTGCCTTATTCAACCACCATCAGTGATGCTTCCTTCTGCAGCAGATGGGAACGAATAGAGACCCACAACCAGACATTTTGAAGTGGGAGATCAGGGAACACTCATCCCTAAACGGGATGTCTCTATCAAAGCCTCCCCTGAGCTAAGGGAACCTGGAGAAAGAATGTAAGAGCCAGAGAGTATGGAGGACACCAAGAAAATAAGACCCTCTCAATCAAGAAGAGCAAAACTTCTATGAACTCAGAGACTGAAGCAGCATTCATAGGACCTTCACAGGTCTGCATGTTTCTGTATATGTATGCGTGCGCACGCACAAGTATGACTTCCAGTTTAGTATTTTTATGGAATTCCTGTGTGCAGACAAGTGGGTCTCTCTTACTCTTGGGCTCTTTTCCTTCTTAGTTTGTCTTGTCCACAAAGGTATGGTAGTTTTTGTCTTATATTTTATTTTGTTATATTTAAAGATAAACTTAAAGGTTAACAACTCAATTGTAGCTTATACTTGTTGGGAGTGGGAAAATCAGTTTTCTCCAATGGAGTAACACAGGATATATCAACCACTCCACAGTAGGCCTCATGTTCAGCAGTGTTGACCAACATGCAGTGAACTCCACAGTTTAACAAAGGCTTGAATATACTTCCCAATATCCCTTTATTTAATTTCCATTTAGAAGTTACCATGTGTGGGCCTACACACACCTACACACACACACACACACACACACTTACTAAAGCAGTATAAAGTTAAATGCTCAAATGCATAGAGAAATCCAAGAGATGGTTTGAATTTTAGTATTTTATTTCACATACCCTAGCCATAAAGTCCCAAATGGATTTTCAGCATTAATTAATGACACGTTATCAAGTTTCAAAGATTTATTCATCAGTTTAATAAACTCCAAAAAATCAACATGATTTCATGCATTCAGAGGAGTATTTCCTGGTTAAGTGGAAAATTGTGCGGATGCTTCTGAAAGACCTTCATTATAAGCAGCTTTATGGTGAGCTTCACGGTTTAGAAGTCAGGGCCTTCTTTCTTCAGTTTGCTGTAGTCCACATTCACTGAGTAGAACTTGGGGGAAAAAATATATTTTAGATTACCAAAGACAGACATAGCACAAAAATTTAAGAATTTGTTTCATCTTTTTCAAATAAGAACTCAGAAAATTTTAGGAATACTTAATTATATAAATATAATACACACAATAAAAATACATTATCTAAAATTTTAGTGGTTATTCAAGGAGTTGATTCTGGCAAAGTAAATAAAGCATTCAATCTATAGTTTAAGTATACTCTGTACTAGTTAGATCTATAAGGATTATCCATTGCAAAATGAATAATTATTAATTCTCTCTGATGCACACTTCTATCTCTAAATTTTTAGGTCCTATATATTTGTGTGTACATAGATATAATATATATATACATATACATACATACATATAAATGAACACCCTATGTGTGAGGTGTGGGACCCCGAGTCAACAGGAAGGAGGCTAGAAACACAGTGTTTTGTTGCTTATGCAACTCTTCAGCTCCAACTGCCCTCTTCTCATGGGTTTTCTGAATGCTGAACACTGCTCGTCACTTTTGGTGATAGATTTTAAGTAATACGACACTAAAACATGTCTAAGATTTCCAAATATTTCAATTAAGATTCATTTTAGAAATAAATTTTACTCGAGTGCTAAGCAATATCTAACTCCTAGTGAGTTGGTTGCTATTTTGTTTTTCAGTGATGTTATTTGAAATGGGTCTAGAATTTCTACTGGAAGAAACAAAAATTATAATCTTAGTTTTACTTATTCTTGGGCTAAAGAAAACTAAGAAATAATGCTATAATTCCTTGAAAATGAGTTATTTATCTGTAAAAGAATTATAAGCATTTTCTCCAGAGTCTGTGTACTAGTTTGAATAAGAATGGCCCCCATAGGCTCATATATTAATGTTTAGTCACCCGGGAGTGGAACTCCCCAATACTGATGAAAGGATTAGTTGTGGCCTTGTAGGAGGAAGTGAGTCACTGGGGTAGTGGGCTTTGAGGTTTCAAAATCCCATGCCAGGCCCAGTTCTTTCTCTGTTTGTGGACCAGGATGTAGCTTCCAGATACATTCTCCAGCACCATGCCTGCTTTCTACCATGTTCTCTGCCAAGATAATAATGAACTATGCTTCAAAACTATAAGCAAGCCCCCAATTAAGTGTCCTCTTTCATATGAATTGTTTTGGTCACGGAGTCTCTTCACAGCATGGAAGACAGATTGCATTAAGAGATTTCAGGGCTGGTATCTAGCTCAAGGTCACAGCAGTTGCCTATGTGAGGCCCTACACTCATTCCTTTCCACTGTAAAAAACATACAAACAAATGGTTCACAAATCTGTTCCCACAGGGATTTCTTCAAACCCTTTTTCTTCAAATATATACTTCTTTACTGTAAGAGGCAGGATCTCACACAGCTCCATGGTGTGTATGTGAGGATAAACTTAAGAGTTTCTGCTCTCCTGCCTCCTCCTCTCCAGCACCGGAGTGACAGGCATATGTCACCACACTCGGTTTTAAGGGTGCTGGGGACTGCACACAGAGCTTTGCGCATGCTAGGCAAACACTTAACCAGCTGAACCTCATCCCCAACTTCTTACTTGATTTGTTAAAAAAGAAAACTCTCCAAGCTGTAAAGCATACCACCAAGTTATCCTTAGGTTTATACACACTGGTCTAGGGTTACTTGGACAGAAACATGTAAATAAACGAGCAATATTCTTTGCTCTGTCTTGTAAAAAATCAATTTACCTAGACAACAGAACAAGTTATACTAGTCTCTAACATGTCTGCACAATATTAGGCTATACTGAGATAGATATACAAGTATAATATGTAGTAAGCGGAAAATAAACATCTAATAGATGTCAAAAACATCTAGCTGTGGTTTATCTTAACCATCACCGTCTTCTGCATTCTTATTGCTTTATAAAAATCTAATTGAGGATCAAATTATAAATTACTTAAAACTGACTAAACTAAAAGGCTGGAGAGATGACTTAGTGGCTGAAAGCAAGTACTGTTAATCTAAAGGTTTAGCATTCAGGTCCCAGCACCCATGTGGGGTGGCTCACAAACCACCTTGGTAACTCCATCTCCAGCGAGGGCTCTGACATCTGTAATCTCAGCAGGCTCCTGTACTCATAAATGGAATTCAAAGCAATAAGAACAAATATTCAAAAACAAAGCCATTGCTAGGTGTGGTGGTGGTTACACCCAGAATTTTGAGGCAGAGGCAGAGGGATCAACCAATCAGGTTGAACATCAACATGATCTACATATCAAGTTTCAAGACAACCATGGCTACGTCCTTAAACCAACTATTCTGCCAAAGTAGTGATGCATGCTTTTAATCCCTCGGCATTCTGAAGGCAAAAAGGCAGACAGGTATATCTGAATTCAAAGGCAGCTTCGTCAACACAGTGAGTTCCAGGTCAGGACTATGCAGAGAGACAATTTTTTTCCTCAAAGCTAGTGGGCTTTTGATGTATTTGCTTTGTACTTAAAATTCTCTCTGGAAGTAATTTTGAAATCTGCTTTGCTTTTTTCACATCCACGCCTCTGCTGCTTTTCTCAACAGTGGTCACCTAGAAAGCACCCTAGATGGTGATATCTGATCCTGGCTTTGAAGCATTTCTTTCATTGATGTATTGCTGGGCCATTAATCCTTAAACCTCATCTGTTCCTAATCTCTTGTTGTTTTATGAGTTGTTGCTTTGGGGAACCAATAACCTTCCTTTATGAACTATTCATGTCCTCCTAAAATGCCTGGTGAAGTTCTAGCCCCTAATAAGATAATGATATTTAGAAACTGAAAATATGGAAGGTAATCAGGTCATAAGGGCAGAGCCTTCACAACTAGGCTATTTTGTTTATAAGAGAAAAACAGAGAGAGTGACACATTGCTGCCTAAGCTTCCCTATCTATGGTACTGCTTATCATAGCCACCCCAAATCTTAGTATCTTAACACTATTAACTTTTAGTTTTTATTCACATTGCTGTTTCTAAGTCAACTGCTCCACAATCCTTTCATTCCAGTTTGATGAGAAGCCCTTATTTGCCACTCTGGTTCTCAACGGAAATGGAAAGAACAGGGGGTCAAAAACAAAATAGTTTAAAAGTGGTAAATATCATCTTCCTACTTCATTGCCTGCCACAAAAATAAATAAATAAATAAATAAATAAGGCATATGGTACAACTGAGCTCTATGGGGGAAATGAATAAAATTCTTTTAGATGAAGCGAAGAGTTTCACACATGCTTTTAATCCCAGCACTTGGGGTATAGAAGCAAGTAGATCTCTGAGTGCAAGGCCAGCCTGGTCTACAGACTGAGTTCCTGGGCAGCCAAGGCTACACAGAGACACCAGTCCATCCTCAAAAAAGTTCTTTAGGTAACAGAAAAATCACTCTGGAGAATATTACCTCACTGCTTGGGTTTAAAAGCAAAAAAAGTAGACTTTGTTCATTTCAGACTTAATGAACATCTAGATTTTGTTTTCTTCACTCTTACTACAATATAACAACATTCTTCAATTTCTATCCTCTATGAGCCACAAGCACTCAAAGCTCAGGCTATGCCACAAACACCAGGGCCTTAACGCAGCAACATTCCACTTTCAGTTAACAGGGCCTCACATCATCAGCCTGTCATCATATTTCAGGGCACCAGTAACCGGCACAACTCTTGGAATCATCTGGAACATTTCCCGAAATACCTATATAGAATATCCCAATATGCTCTTTGGTCAAACAACCAAATTCTAGTACTTTGTTCTCCTTTTTAATGCTTTTTTTTTTTTTACATTCAGATACATTTCCCCAAAGAATAACTGGTACTTAAATTCCTAAAACAAAATAATGAATGAGAATGCATGTTTATTACTTCTTGAGCACAGAGAAGATGGTTTGCTTCAGCTTGGCTAGTGAATTTCTAGTACTACCATTAGAGGACAGCAGCTTGAGTACTTAGAAGCCAAATTAGAGTTGGGTTAAGCAAAATCTTAAAAGTGAGTAAAGAGCCGGGTAGTGGTGGCGCATGCCCTTAATTCCCACACTTGGGAGGCAAACCTCTGTGAGTTCGAGGCCAGCCTGGACTACAAGAGCTAGGTAAAGGACAGCCAGGGCTGTTACACAGGAAAACTCTGTCTCAAAAAAATGAACAAACAAAAGGAATAAAAAGAAAAAGTAAAATAAAGTGAGTAAAGAATAATCTTTAAAGTTGCTACAAATAGTAATGAGAACCCCTGTCTCTACCACAGACACTTTCCCCAGGTCTTAGTCAAACATGGCTCAGCGTGACTAGTACGTAGCTAAGGCAAACTGCTAGGTACTGAGAATCAGTTGGATGCAGCAGAAAACCTAAGGGATAATTAGGCACGTTAAATAGATAGATTGAATGGCCTGAAAATTATACCTGAATTCTTGACAACAGAAGGTTTCTATGCAACACATAAGAAAGGTTATGTTTGAGAAATCAATAGCCATGGTACATGAATACATTCTTTCAAAGAGTAGCTAAATAGACCACTCTTCTGGGAAGATGTTATAGCTTATCTATGAGGCTCATGGCAAAATTTTGTTAACTGACTTTTATTTCTTCCTACTAAACCTCACCAAAAATATTTGAACCATACCAAGAAGAAACAGGCAACCAACCAGGCTATCCATACTTCGAACGCAATGGCAGCAACTCTTCAAGGTTCATCATGATAATAAAAGTTTTACCTGCACATCTCATTTCAAGAAAAACCACACAGCCACAGATCTGTTACAATATGCTTTGCAGCAACGTTGAACAATGTTGTACCTTACCTTATATTGTTCATTGGGACCCAGTTTGTTCCAAGGCTCTGGGTTATTTTTCCTGTCCCAGCTAAAATGAATAAAACAGTATAATTATTATAGTAATAAAACACTACTTACAATAGTGTTTCGAAATACTTCCTTAGAAGCTAGTATTTTGAAGAGATCAAACTCATTTTCTAGTAGGTATAGGATAGTATTACTTTCACTATGAAGCTAAACAGTAGAATTCATAGTTAAACAAGCATGCAACTGGTAAAAATCACAGTCACAGCCGTTTAGGATATCTGTCCTCATCCCTGTCTTTATAGCAGGAATGCTTGTATTTGGCTTTTATAAAATCTTCTATTTTTATCATTGAAGTAATACACAAAAGTTTATAGACTCCCCATTCATCGTTTCCAACTGCAAAAAGAATCATTTATTGTTAAAAAGAAAAAACACTCACATAGGACAAGAATCATGGTTAAGTATTTTATAAAAAGCAATTAATCATAGGCATGGTAGCATATGCCTTTAATCCCAGCACTCAGGAGGTAGAGGCAGACAAATCTCTGTGATTTCAATGACAGCCTGGTTTACG
This sequence comes from Myodes glareolus, assembly GCF_982192425.1. Classification (NCBI taxonomy): domain Eukaryota; kingdom Metazoa; phylum Chordata; class Mammalia; order Rodentia; family Cricetidae; genus Myodes; species Myodes glareolus. The sequence goes on from NC_142050.1 coordinate 10,354,892, forward strand.
CAGTGAGTTCCAGGACAGCCAGAGATACATAATGAGGCCCTGTTTCCAAACAACAACAACAATAAACAAACAAAACAATTATTATCCCAATTGTTGAAATGGAAGACTTAGCAATTCTACTTTGCCAACAGGACACTAAAACTCAGGGAAACTGGGTAAATTCATGAGACAGGAAAGGTAAATGTCAGCAGCCTGAAGTCCTGGGGACTGCATGGCTACAAAATTGTAGTTGTTTAGCTACCTCTCTCAGGACTGGGGTCCCCAGGCCAGCTTCCTCAGTCATCCAAGCTTTAAGCATCAGGAGACTCACCTGACATCTGGGTTGAACAATGCCAGGCGCATCACATACAGCGCTGCTCCAGTACCTCCTGCTCCAATAAATACGAAGAGAGGAATCAACTAGAACAAAAAACAGACAAAACAGAGCACCCCTCATCGCATTCCTTGATCTTTTCCAAAATAAGACTAAAATGGCTGCTACATGGTAACATCCAAATCCATTTCGTTAACTTGTCCTAAAAGGGGAACAAAAGTTGATCTTAGATGGAAGCAATGTTTCTTTTCAATTGTATTCTAGAGACATTAGGATTATTTGTTATAAGAGTCTGACTTCTTGCTGGGTGGTGTTGGTGCATGCGTTTAATCCTAGCACTTGGGAGGCAGAGGCAGGCAGATCTCTGTGAGTTCGAGGCCAGACTGATCTTCAGCGTGAGTTCCAGGACACCAAAGGTTACACAGAGAAAGCCTGTCCATAAAAAACTAATAATAATAAAGATAATAATAGTGGTAGTGATAAACACATAATCTCTGTGAAATAAAGAGCATAATTAGCTGGCAGATATGTCTGTTACAAGCACTGGTTTTAGGAACTCACTCTGAAAACGGATTTCTATTAAACTTGTTAAGTATTTAGAAAACCAGGATTAAGGCAAAGATTAGTTATCTTAGAGACTGTCATAAGGGGAGTTTTATTGAACGTAAACGAGATGTCAAGAAAACTTGAGTAATTTTGCAAATGCAAGGTATCCAAGAAAAGTTAAGGATCCCAGGATGAAGATCCCGTACATTTCAGAAGGCTTGGGGATGCAATGCAGTGGATATAGAAGCCTCAAAAGCAAAGATAACAAACCTGACCTTTCTTGGATTCTAACACACTCTGTGGACCATCCAACCCTCTTTGGAGCAACCAATCTGCGAGAGCGTGGCCAGCGTTCCAACACTCAGAATATTTACCTTCCCTCCCTGATGTCTGCCACCTTCTGCTCTGGCAAAACTCCGCAGCGTTAAACAGTCACAAATAAAAGGCTTAGAGCAACCAGATCAGGCCAACAACAGACAGGGTAAACTCCAAGAACAGTGAAAAGGGAGCGTCCCCAGGGGACAGAGGCAGGTGCACCAAACACAGAAGCCACCCTGGAAAAGGTCATGAACTTACGCTGGGATGCTTCTTGGCTTGCCCGATGATCTGACGGAGCATGTTTGCGGCAGAGGCCTACCTCCACGAAGACAGGAGAACGAGAGCAGCAAATACACCTAGCAGCTTCTGCAACACGGCTAAGCGGACGTCCAAAGTCACCCAGGACCTCCTACCTGAAGGACCCCTGGCTCGGAGGGCAGCCTGCGGCAGGAAAGCCCGGATGCGGCTGTCCTCCGCAGTGCCAGAATGGCTCAGCCTTTGCGCGGTCGTGCTAACCTAGCCCGATTTTTGTATTTCACTGTGAAGCTCAGGATCTTTCAGTGCTCCGCGATTCATCCTCTCTGATGGATATATTTAGGCGTAGAATCCAGAACTTCTCGACTGATGAGACAGGCACATTTTAGGACGACACGTGTGTGATCAGGGTCAGCGGGCGGGCGCGGCTTCCTTAGCGGCGCCTCCCGGCCCGGGCCGCACGCGAACGCGCTTCGGGGGAGCGCGTACCCTGCACGCGCAGGGCCGCCCGGAGGGCCCGGAGGGAGCTGTAAGGCGCCTCAGTGGCTCCCACAGGACGCAGGTCCTGTCTGCAGCCGCCAAGGTCAAGGGCTGTGGTTTGAGACTGCTTGCAGCTGCTTCCTGTCCCCCCTGCGCTGAGGGACAGAAGTTAAAAAACTTGTCAGTGACCTTCGTTTCTTCAGTGTGATCGCTAGACTCCCAGGTCATGACACTAGCCTCTAAAAACTTCTGCAACGTGCCACCATCCCTTCTGGGTCCAGCTATTGCATCTTCATTGGTCGTGTTTCTACTACCCTATTTCAATTTTCATTTATTTCTTTCTAAATTTGCTTTCACCCCATAAAGGTCTTCTCGAGAAAGGGTTTAATGGGGCACATACAATCACAACTAACAATCTGAACCCTTTCCAACTCCCTACATATATTACAGTTTTCAAATAATAAGACTAAAAAGAGGACACGTCTTCACTGGAATTGCTAAACCTAAGTAGTATTAGCCAAGTGAGAGTTTCCAGCGGAAGTGTATAAGGAAGACAATTCAAGTGAAGGCTGAAGCTCACAACTGCTAACATACTGAAGTCTGTTATAGCTGGAACTTAAAACCAAAATCCGGGACTGGAGAGATGACTCTGAACACTGACTGCTTTTTTTTTCAGAGGTCCTGAGTTTAATTCCCAACATGTAAATATGGAGAGAGTAGACAACCTTGTCTTGTTCCTGATTTCAGTGGGCTCACTTTGAGTTTCTCTCCATTTAGTTCGATGTTGGCTGTTGGCTTGCTGTATATGGCCTTTATTATGTTTAGGTATCCTTGCTCTCTCCAAGACCTTTATTATGAAAGGATAGTGTATTTTGTCAAAGGCTTTTTCAGCATCTAATGAAAGAATCATGTGGGGGTTTTTTTGTTTGTTTGTTTGTTTCGGTTTCTTTATATGGTAGATTGCATTGACAGATTTTACATATGTTGAACCATTCTTATATCTCTGGGATGAAGCTTACTTGGTCATGGTGGATGATTTTCTTGATGTGTTCTTGTATTTGGTTTGCCAGTATTTTGTTGAATATTTTTGCATTAATGTTCATGAGTGACATTCTTTTTCTTAGTAATGTATATATGTGGTTTGGGTATCAAGGTAATTGTAGCCTCATAAAAAGTTTGGCAATGTTCCTTCTGTTTCTATTGTATGGAACAACTTGAGGAGTATTGGTATTCGTTCTTCTTCAAAAATCTTATAGAATTCTGCACTGAAACCATCTGGTCTTGGGCATTTTTTTGCAGGGGAGACCTTTGAGGACTGTTTCTATTTCTTTAGCAGTTATAGTTATAGTTATAGCTTAATTTGTTTATCTGGTGTTGATTTAATTTTGGTAAATGAAGGAAATAAAAGTTGTCCATTTCTTTTAAGTTTTCCAATTGTGTGGAATACAGTTTTTCGAAATATGACCTGATGATTCTCTGGATTTCCTCCATGTCTGTTGTTATGCCCCTCTTTTTGTTTCTGATTTTGATAATTTGGATATTCTCTCTCTCTCTTTCTCTCTCTCTGTGCCTTTAGGTTAGTTTGGATAAAGGTTTGTCTATTTTGCTGATTTTTCTCAAAGAACCAACTCTTTGTCTCATTGATTATTTGTATTTTTTTCTTTGTTTCTATTTTTTTATTTCAGCTCTCAATTTGATTATTTCCTGCCATCTAATCCTCCTGGGTGAGTTTACTTCTTTTTGTTCTAGAGTTTTCAAGTGTGCTGTTAACTCACTAGTGTGGGATTTTTCCAGCTTCTTCATGAAGGCATGTAGTGCTATGAACTTTTCTCTTAACACTGCTTTCATTGTTTCTTATAAAATTGGGTTTGTTGTGTGGTCACTTTCATTGAATTTTAGGAAGTCTTTTACTTCTTCCTTTATTTTTTCGTTGACCCACTGGTGACTCAGGTGAGCATTGTTTAATTTCCATGTGTTTGTGGGCTTTCTGGAATTAGTGTTGCTGTTGAATTCTAATTTTAAGCCATGGTGATCAGATAAGATACATGAGGTTATTCCAAATTTTTTATCTGTTGAGATTTGCTTTGTTACTTCGTATGTGGCCAATTTTTGGGAAGGTTCCATGAGGTGCTGAGAAGGATGTATATTTTATGTTTGGATACGTTCTATAGATGTTTGTTAAGTCCATTTGAGTCATGACATCTGTTAGTTCCCTTATTTCTCTGTGAATTTTCTGTCTGGTAGACCTGTCCAGTGGTGAGAGTGGGGTGTTGAAGTCTCTCACTATTGGAGTGTGGGGATTAAGGTGTGATTTAAGCTTTAGTAGTGTTTCTTATACATATGAGGGTGCCCTTGTATTTGGGACATAGCCGTTTGGTATTGAGATTTCCTCTTGATGGACTTCTGTGACAAATATGAAATTTGCCTCTTTTGATTGATTTTAGTTGTGAAGATCATGTGAGGGCCATGTGAGAACCATGTGAAGACCATGTGAAGATGATGTGAAGACCAGGTGCAGATCACATGAAGGCCATGTAAAGACTATATGAAGAACATGTGAAAACGATGTGAAGACCACAATCTCTTGTTCATGGACACCTGCAGTTTCTCCAAAGTCATTTATCATTGTTTTCTCAATAATAAACCCTTGATTTATATGAAACTGAAAGGATTTAAACATTTGCAATCATTTCTGGTATTCTGTTGAAATACAGACTACCTCTGTCCATTTCTGTGGCCCTTGACAAAGAGCTATACCTGTAATGGGAAGTTGGAAGATTCTCCATCTACTCTTACTCTAAGGATAAAACAAGAAAGAAGAAAAGACAGCTCAATTAAACCTAGATTAATTTTATTCAGGGAAAGAGTTCATATTTGAGTGTAACGTAATAACTGTGTTCTTCATGGTGGATAGAGCATGCCTGGATTCATGAGCATAAATAGACACGGTAATAGTAAGGTCACTGAACACTAAGAAAAGTATATATCTAGATTGAAATTCCATGAATCAAGCCTTATCATCATTATTATTATTATTCCTACTCCTCCTCCTCCTCCTTTTTCCTGAAACGAAAACTGGAATTTCATTTCTGCCTGAAACAACCTAAAGACACAAAATGTATACAAGAGTTCCATGACAGCAGATTTCAGCCAAAAAAGATAATAATCCCAGAGAAATAAAATGCAAATGAGGTGTCCGATGACTGTCTATACTAACTTCTCTAAGAGAGTTTGTAAGCTTGGGGCACAGAGACCAGAATTAGCAAATTCAACATGTTATAATAAAGTGAACAAATTCTTTGAAAGGCCCAAACTTACCTGTTTCCTGTGTGAACCTGTATGTATTAAAAAAATTAAATTAGTACTTGAAACCTATCTGAATGAAAACTCTAAGACAAGACAGAGTCAAATTACTTATAAAAACATTTAAAAAGAGGGCAGACTCCCCAATACATCCCAAATAAAAAAGTATTATTCATGTACTAACATCTAATGAAAATATAACAAACAGAAAATTGCAGAAATGAAACATGTTTCTGAAACATGGGTATAAAATTTTAATCCAAATTAAAAACTGAATCCAAAAGTACATAAGCACATAACACAAAATGAATCACTTTTTTATTTTTAACCTAATCATTTTTTTGCATATATATATTTGCAGGTAGTGTAGTATGGGATGTGGTGGGAGAGAGAGAGAGAGAGAGAGAGAGAGAGAGAGAGAGCAAAGTAGGGGCCATATTTAAACCACACACCATTCACACAAGACTTTATAAATCTCAGGACTTTGTAGAGCTCACCAAGATTATGTGGTTGAAAGATTTACTTTAAAGAATAGAGTAGAGGTTTGAAACATGAAAGAGGTGTGTGTGTGTGTGTGTAATGATTGGGAGGGGAGGGGAAAATCCCAGAGAAAACTGTGTCATACCGACAAGACCTGATGGTGTGATGGATATGGGTGAGTTAGGAGAAAAGTTAATAATGTCAGAGCCAGGTTTGGTGACCCACACCTTTGATCCCAGCACTCAGGGAAGGGCAGAAGTAGGCAGATCTCTGTGAGTTTGAGGTCAGCCTTGTCTAGTGTGCAAGTTCCATGACAACTACATAGAAGAAACCCTGTCGTGGGGAAGAAAAAACAGTGGAAAACAGATGTAGGAGTTGTTTTATTATTGGAGATCAATTTGTGACTGGAGATGGATTGAGGAAAGACTCAGAATCAAACTGAGAAACTCTTGCATGTAATGCTTGTTTGGATAAAACCAACAAGTGATGTGGGACTTCCCTCTGTATGCTGTGATTACCATTAATGAATAAAGAAACTGCTTTGAACCTATAGCAAGGCAGAACTTAGCTAGGCGGGGAAAACTAAACTGAATGCTAGAAGGAAAAAGGGCAGAGTCAGAGAGAAGCTGTGTAGCCCCGCCAGAGACAGGAGCTAGTTGGAATCTTGCCAGAAAACCACAGCCACGTGGAAATACACAGGTTACTAGCAATGGGTTAAATTAAGATGTAAGAGTTAGCCAATAAGAAGTTAGAGCTAATCAGCCAAGCAGTGTTTTAAATAATACAGTTTCTGTGTGGTTATTTTGGTTCTGGGCAGCCAGGACAAACAAGAGCCCTCCTCCTTGCTACAAACAAGGAAGGGAACATGGATGATACGTGGTGAAGGTTATGAATGTAAAGACTGGTGTGGTTTCCTTCCTTCCTTTTTTGTCATTAATTCAGAAAACTTTTGCTAAGGGACTACTCTATACCAAGTACTGTTGCTTTTGATTTTTTTGACTGGCCTCTGACTCTTGTCTTAGCCTTCCAAGAGCCGGTATCACAGACATATGCCTCCATGAACATCACTTAGCTTCTAGACATTTCCATTTGAGAAAAAAAAATACTGTGACCAAACAGAACTACCATGTTGACTAAGAAAGACAAGTAATGAACAGATAAGGTAACTTTAGAAATTTATGCCTATAACTTTCTATATGCCAATAAACTAGACCAAGAGCGAGAAATGACATAGTGAGAAGGGAAGAAGGTTACGTTAGCTAGAGTGGGCGAGGAAAAAGCCTTTTGAGGATATCTGAGTTGAAACCTCAATGAAAAGAAGAGGCAACCAGTTAAAGAACTAGGAAGAACAGTCTAGTTAAATGAAACTGCCCAGAGACCATAAAAAAAGAGCAACAGAACCAGGTGGTGGCACATGCCTTTAATCCCATCACCTTGGGAGGCAGAAGCAAGCAGATCTTTGTGAGTTCAAGGCCAGCCTGGTCTATGAGAGCTAGTTCCAGGGCTGTTACATACAGAAACATAGAGAAACCCTGTCTTGAAAAACCAAAAGAAAAGAAAAAAAAAAGAAAAAAAAACAGCAACAGAAGAAAGTACACAAAAGTAACTGGTCTGTGCATTAAAAAAGGAGAGAAAAATGAGGTCACTTACAGATAGCAATCTTGCTAAAGTTTTATATACTATGGCAAAGAGTATGATGGTTTTGAAAATCAGTACAGAAAGTACTCAGGTGTAAACAAGGGAACTACAGTAGTGAGTATTGTCAGGCTGGCAGAAAAAGAAATTACAAGATGGGAAAACCTTTTATTGACTATTTCATTTGGAATGAAAAATATTGGTAATAAAAAGTAAGTAGATACACAGAAAGACCATACTTCAAAAGAAAATAAAGTGCAGTAGTTTGCTCTTTTTTTTATTTTGTTTTTGTTTTTTGCTTTGGACCATTGACCTAGTTCCAGACATCACAATAATATGGGCAGCCTGGCCCATATTCGAAATGTTAACGAGGCAGAATTGCATGATACTAACTGTAATCAACAGATCAAATTGTCAAAATTTAAATTTTGCATATTAAATTTAGAGGAAAGAGGATGTGGCCTGTATGTTAAGTAGGGCTAAAGAGTGGAGGTGATAGTTTAGAAAAACCATGACAGAGGAGGCATTAAAAAATTCAATGTGGGTTTCAGAATACGGATTTTCTATGTGGTAGATTATATCATTTCCAAATTCCTCTGGCCTGTCCTTAAAAAGAGCGGTCATTTAATTGCCTCATTAGCATCAGGTTTGATAAGATGACATCCTTTAGTAGTAAAGGAAATGTGAGAAATCGCACCTCTCATGAAGAATTATCGGCCCCCTTGTGTGCTGTTCTCTCTTCTCTTTTCCCTCCATGACAAGATCAAGTTTTGGTCTAGACAGTGGTTGCTTTACCAGCTCGGGTGTGAAATTGAAACCTTTCTGGAGAAGAGCCATTGCTTACCTATGATGGGCACGTTTTGAAAGTAGGAAAGAGAGTTTTATTGTTTCAAGTCATAGCTCTTGTGATTAGCAGCAGAGTCTATCTCAAAAAGAATTACAGGTTTGATCAATGATGCAGAGACTTGACTAGATTCAAACAGAAAAGAAGTCGATTATATACTGCTAAAAAAGTAAAAACAAAAAATCCTCTTAGCTTTGGGTTTTCAAAACCGAGATGTGAATTGATATTTTATTTCCCCAATCTTCTGGAAAAAAGAATCGGATAGAAAGATATGCTTGTGCTTATGAACTCCTTGCATGGATTCAAGCCAAGCATCGAGGAAGAGTGTTAACAGAACCAGCACTAGCCAAAGACCATTAGCTCTGTAGCAGCTTATACCCAGTGACGGTTCAGTACCTGTGTACAGTTCTCATTCTCTTGCTGAATAAGAGCTTCACTATAGTTATCCAGTCTTCAGTCTCTGCTCCACTATAGAAATTTGGGGGTTTTTTGTTTGTTTGTTTGTTTGCTAGCTTGCTTGCTTGTTTAGGAAAAATGGTTGTGAATTCATAGATCTTCAGACCAATCAAATACAACCGTAGAAAACAACAACCTAGAAATCACAGTATTGGACCGGGAATGTAACTCGGTCCTACATTCCTCATACTTTATGTGAGGGCTGCCATACTTAGCATTAAAACGGAAACAACAAGAAGATAAAATGTGTGGCAAAACAAGGAAGGCAAGAAAAAGTAGGTTAGGAACGACAGGAAAAGAAAAGATAATAAAAGAAGATTCCACAACATCACTTATGGATCATAGACTCTGAGTAGGAAATAAGGACAGGCAGGCGTGAGTGTTAGGGTCTCAGAGGTGAGTGGATTTGGAGCAAAAAGAATCAAGACCTGAATATCTTGAATGAAGTGTCCTAAATATTTGTAATGGAAAAGACAGACTCTGTTATATTGGCCATTTGTTTACATAAATATATGCTTTTTCTAGGAAAAATTATATTTAATTCTGCTAGCGCCTATCTCAGAATAGTTACTTGACTTGGAAAATGGGGCATTCAAAAATAAAAATAGTGTAAAAAGATGACTGGGAAGATAGCATAGTTTAAAAAAAAGAAGCTTACCTTTCAAGTATGAGGGTCTGAGTTTGGGTCCCCAGAACTCATGGAAAACCACATGTGGTGGCATGCGTATCTAGTACTACTACAGAGAACAGACAAACCCTAGAAGCTACCAGACAGCTGGTCTGGATATATAATAGCACAGAATAAGTAATCCTGGTGCATGCCTTTAATACCAGCATTTGGGAGGCAGGGGCAGGTAGATCTGTGAGTTCAAGGTCAGTCCGGTCTACAGAGTGAGTTTCAGGACAACTGGGGATTTACAAAGAGAAATCTGTCATAAACAACTACAAAAAAAAAAAAAAAAGGAAAAAGAAAAAAGAAAAAGAAAAGAAAGGAAATCCTGTTTAAAACAAGGTAGAAGACAAGGATCAATCCTCGAGGATGTCCTACAACCTCCACATGGCAGCCAGGATTCACACATTCACATACATAAACCTACTCAATACTCGGAAATATAAAAAGAGCAAATAATATAGAAAACATTAAAACTGTGGCAAATATCACATGGTATTATCAGGGAAAAGGGAACTTGTAGTTCATACATATAAAATATTCTTAACAAAGCAGAGAGAAATGAAAACTTATACTGTGAGTTCAAAGTGTATAGAAAGGGCTGAGTTTAGTGCAGTGGAACTTGGTTTTCATAGAGAGGGGACAAGGGAAACGAAGATGAAAGTTAACTCAAATTTGGGTGAGTTTAAGATTTGGAATTTTATCCTTTAGGTGGTGAAGACTCAAAAAGTATTTCTAAACACAGAATAAAGTAACTACATGGCGTAAGATCTTAATAATGGATTGGGTACCTTTCAACCACTTCATTGTGAGGTTTGTACCATGCTTACTTCTTGTTCTTTTGTTTTAATTTTTTGATTGATCTAAAATTTTAAAAATATATAAATAATAGTTGTTCAAATTAAATGAAATTGTAGCTAGACATTGTGGCATATCTTTATAATCTCAGCATTGGAAAAGAAAAAACCAGGAGGTCAGTCTCAAGGATAACCTTAGCAACATAGTGAATCTGAGACAAATCTAAGCTACAAAAGACTGTGTCTCCAAACTAAACATCAAACTAATAGATATTATATGGTAAATACCTCTAAATCCCCATCAATAGCACCCAAGATAAATTAATGTTCTTATATATAGTCCTTGAAGATGCAAGCCTAGAAAATTCTGGAAGTTATGGTGATTATGTGTTGTTATTAATGCATGACAGCAAAGAAATAGCTTCTTTTGAGAAAAATAATTTAATAAATGAGCCATAGAATACAATTATATTAATGTAAATTGAAGACAGAATCATATTTTTGTTCAGTTTGCATTTAGAATTTTAATTATTTTTCTAGTAGATAAATTGACAATTGGAGTTATTTTTCTGATAACACAAATGCAAATACCTTCACTTGTTAATAAAGATTCTGCAGCTATCCTTAATCTAAAAACAAATATGTTCATCTACTAGTAAGACAATTTAACATAAACTACCACTAATTATGAAATTTCTATTAGAAAAATGAAAGCATTTTTGTCTGAAAGTTTACTCTGACTGTTATAAATCTCAAAGCTTCACTGCTATAGTTTAAATTAAATACTTGAAATACTTTATGTATAAAATTCAATGAATATTAAAAAGCTGAGCCACAGTAATTTAGCAAGTACTTCTTTTCAGTGAAACTTTATGACTACATAATATTTTAGAGAAAAAAAATGTGTGTCTTATTTGGAAAAAGACATCAGATATCTAATCTTTATATGATAGACTTCAGATTATCTCATTTTTCATCTCTCTTCTCTGATGCTATTTATTATCTAGCTGGTGTGGGAAGTCCTTCTGTACATGTGCTGCTTTTATTGGTTAATGAGTAAAGAAGCTGTTCTTGGCCAAAGACTTAGCAGAATATAGCCAGGCTGGAAAAGACACAGAGAGAAAGTAGGAGTTGCCATAAAGCCACCAGATGGGGAAAACCTGAGCTGCCAACTGGAGCCTTGCTGGTAGGCCATGAGACTCGTGATAAAATATAAAATAATGGAAATGGGATAAATTAAGATATAAGAGTTAGCCAATAAAAATCTAGAACTAATAGGCCAAGCAGTGATTTAAATAATATAGTTTCTGAGTGATTATTTGGGGTCTGAAAGGCCAGGAACGAACAAAAAAAAGTGGCCTCCTACATTTATCTTAAGCTTTTATTTCCTCTATGGATTCTTTAGTTCAGTCAGTCATTTGCTCATGAATGTATATTGAATGCTTGCTAGGTACTATTTGCTGTGCTGAGTGGGGCTGACCGATATACAATAACAAAGCTTTATGAGAAATACCACAACAAGAATTAGTATGTAATTTAACTTTCTTTTGTGATGTTTACTTAATTTACAGAAAATGAAGTAATTATCTGCCTGCTGTGTGTATGGATTTGTGTGTGCAGGAGTATCAGAGGTTAGTGTCTAGTGTCTTCCTCAGTCACTGTCCACTTCAGTTTTTGGGGTAATCTCTCACTAGACTGGAGCTTATGGATCTGACTAGACTAGCTGGCCAGTAACTCCAAGAGTTCTCCTGACCTTGCTTCCCTTCCTCTGGAACTGATAGGTGTGTACTACCGCTCCTGGCTTTTACGTGGCTGCTAGAGATTGACTCGGGTCCCAATGCATGTGCAGCAAGCACTTTGCCACTGAATTATATCTCCAGGTCATGACGTCATTTTTGAAATCACTGAATCCATGATACCTGTGAAGTAACTTCAATTAGAGACATGTTAAGCCAGGTAAGATGTGTATCATTCGTGAGATCAATAAAATTTGAAAATGAAGAGCCTACAGATAAGGGTTAATATAGTGCAAATTTGGTGTGGGAAGTCCTTCTATATATGTGTTGCTTTTACTGGTTAATGAATAAAGAAGCTGCTTTTGGCCAATGGCTTAAGAGAATATAACAGGCTGGAAGAGATATATGTAGAGAGAGAGTAGGTAGAGTCAGAGAAATGCCATGGAGCCACCAGAGGAAAAAGACACAAGCTGTCATCCAGAATTTTGCCAGTAGGCCATGAGCGTCATGGTAAAATATAAAATAATGGAAATAGGTTAATTCTAGATGTAAGAGCTAGCCAATAAGAAACTAGAGCTAATAGGCTAAGCAGTGGTTTAATTCATACAGTTTCTGTGTGATTATTTTGGGTCTGGGAAGCTGGGAACAAATAAGTGGCCTCCTACAACACAAACAGATGAACTTGTTCACAACCAATATATAAAAGGAACCTGTAGGAAGAGAAGACACTCTGCCTAAGACTCTCAAGACTATGAGCAAATGAAGGCCAGGCCAATAATGATACAGTAAAACAATGAGAACTGAAGGTCAGCACATCAGTCAGGAGTCAACCAGAGAAGCAGAACTCCTAAGCCACATAGTAAAATATTTTTCATAGTGAATTGCTATGACACAGTCTGTGGAAACAAGCATTTCCTGTTCTACCCAAGGTCAGCAGGGGCGTCAGTAGGGAAGGGATGAGGCCTTCCAAACAAAATGGCATTAGATACATGATAAGTGTAACCACAAGAATAGAAGCCACAACACTGGTCTATTGCCTCCAAATTTCCGATATCAATATCCAATCCTCATATTATGGGGATCCCACAGAAGAATCTACATCTCTTTCTAACAAAACTAAACAAAGTTCCATCTAGAAGGCTATCTAAGAAAGGAATCTGGCAGGGTGAAAGTACTAACAACTGTCCTAGATGATCTCAGCATTCCGGATGTGCTCCTCCTTAACCCCATTGAGTTATGTGTCCCAATGTCTCCTTTGCAAACAGGTTAAGCCACATTAACTAAGAGCACAGCACCCTATTTTCCTGTTTATTGACTGGCATGAATGGCCCAAAGTGAACAAGTAGCAGTCTAAGCGTTTAGTTTAATAAAATCGTTGTTGTGCATGCTGATAGAAGTATTGCTCCATTAAAACTAAAGTGTCTATGCCAGCAGAGCGGTGTTAAAAAGTGATGATTTCACAGTGAGCTGCTAGGGTTATAGAAACAAGAACCGCTTCCATATGTAAGCCCTCTGTTTCGAGTCAATAGTAATAGGCCCTCTTTGCTAACTTAGAATGTATATTATCTAGAGAAATGACTCCACTCACCAAGGTATTGCTCCCAATTTGCACTGTAACTGTGTCTTCAAAATATAATCCCACCTATTGTATTAGGTGAGTTGTTTATGGGAATAAATCATATGTTCAAGCTACCAAATTCCATGAGTTTGATCCAATTTTCATATTTTATTTGTTGTAAAGTGAATGCATTGAACAGAAGCAATACTGTGCCAAGCAGGCAAGCAAGTCAAATCTATGACTACAGGGTTGAGACCATTGATAACAAAGCAGTGATGCTTTAAAGACTGTTCATTCTTCCTTTTTCTTCCAATTCTTTGATGAGCATCCATTTGAAACAAACATTTTCACATTCTTTGTTGATTTTGAAAGTTCAGTTTTTTCAAGATAGGGTTTCTCTATGTAATTGTCCTGACTGTCCTGAAACTCATTCTGATATCAGACAGAGCTCGAACTCAGAGATCTGCCTGCCTCTATCTCCTAAGTGCTGGGATTAAAGGCGTGCAGGAAGATTTTAGACGCACAAGCACACACACGCGCACCCGCACACGCACACGCACACACACGCTCCCCTGGATATTTCCGTCTAAATAAAATGGATAATGTAGGTCATTGCTGTAAGTGCTGCTTCTGGGAGGATTATCTTTCACTATTGTTCAAGGCTAATCTAGACTAGGACTATAGTGCCGTTGCTGTTTAGTATAGGTTTGAATGATAATGTTTCATACAGATGATCATCTGTAGGTCACATTTCTTCATTGGTTTATTGGAAATAGGAAGGTAGTAAGGGAGTAGCCCAATGGCTGAGCCTTTGCCTCATCTCTCCAGGGCCCTGTGTTTAATCTAAAATACTAAAAACAAACAAAACATCATGTGGGAAACTGTCCCTAGGCTCATACGTGCAGACCAAGAAGGGAGGAAACACTGATAAAGGAGTATGGACTATTGTTATCTGGGGCATTTGCTCACCCAACTCATTCAAACTTTAAAAGCTAGAAGAACCCATTTGGCTTTTGCTTCTCTGTAGTACTTGAATGCTGCTGTTTAATAAAATCTTATGGCTTTATTTTCAAACAACACCCAGATTTTGATTTAAAAACATATGCAACATGTTACAGGTATCAGTGGAAACTTTGAATTACACATGGCAACTGAAACACAATCTACATTGCTACCTAGATTTATTGTAGAACCATCTTTATTTTGAGTCCTTTCCCAAACTAGCAGCATTTTGGGTTGCTCAGTGACTGTGTTAGCATAGCACACTCAAAAAAGGTGAATACCACTCAAATACAAAAGAGAAATGAGGATTAAGTTGGAAAGATGGCTCAGCGGTTAAAAGCACTGACTACTCTTCCAGAGAACCCAGGTTCAATTCCCAACACCTATATGGAAGTTTACAACTGTCTATTACTCTGATTTCAGGTGATCTGACACCTTCATGCCAATGCACACAAAATAAAGTTAAATTTAAAAAAAAAAAGAGAAGTGTGGACTAACTGATAAAGAATATGGAGTTTCTTTGGAGTGATGTAAATGTCCTAGAATAGTGGTGATGGTACTCTCGAACAATTCTTTCAGTATTTTTGTTTTGTTTTGTTACTGTTTCTGTTTTTGAAGACAGGGTTCTTCTGTGTAATAATCTTGACTGTCCTGGATTTACTCTGTAGCCCAGGCTGGCCTGTAACTCACAGAGATCCGTTTGCCTCTGCCTCCCGAGTGCTGGGATTAAAGGTATGCACTACTCTTTCAGTATATTTAAAGCCACTTCACTGTATACCAGAAAAGAATTAATTTTATGGTATGTGATCTATATCACAATAAGGTTGTAATAAAATCTCAGTCCTAAGTTGAGCACCCTCAAAAATGAATCTTATTTTTCTAAAGAGATGACTGGCTGGCTATGGCATGGAGGTAAAATGAAAATGTAGTTTTTATGACACTTGTTTCAGCATTTGAAGTTTTATCTATCCTATGCATGAAAAATTGAGTTCTATAAATATTTTTCAGTATTGTTCCTTTGTTAAATATGTTCCTAATCTCTCAGAGTTGAGGCTTGAATCTTTTACTTGACCCAAATTTTTCTATCATTGTAAATTTCCTGTCATTTCTCTCTGAAAGCACTTAGGATTTTCTTGAAGTTCAGAAATTCCAGCACATTCTGCTAGTTCCCTTTTTTGAGAGAGGGTTTCTCTGTGTAGTCCTGGCTGTCCTGGAACTCACTGTGTAAACGAGGTTGGCCTTGAAATCACAAATCTGCACACCTCTGCTCCCACCCCCCAGTGCTGGGATTAAAGGCGTGTGCCATCACTGCCTAGCTATTTGTTATTGTTCCTCTTGAATATCCCTGAAATACTAACAACAGCAAGATTAAATCAGCTAGAGATTTGCTGGGAAGAATTTGTCTTTAACAGTGTGCCTGTTTTAATGGGAGCTCACCAAATCCAGCAGGACTGGGACTGAATGAGCATGCCATCAAACTGGATTCTCTGAATGTGGCTGACAATGGGGCTGACTGAGAAGCCATTGATAAAGGCACTGGGACCTGTTTCTACTGCAAGTACTGAATTTTTGGGACCCCAGTCTATTTGGATGCAAAGCTTCTTAGGCCTGGATGTGTGTGTGTGGGGGAGGGCCTTGGACTTCCCACAGGACAGGGTTTCCTGCCCTCCCTTAAGGAGGGAGGTGAAGGAAGGAGGGTGAGTGGGGGAGCAGGAGGGGAATGGGAGGAGGGGAGGAAGTGTAAATTTTTGAATGGAGAAATAGAAGAAAAAGAATTTGTCTTTAAAGGGGTTTAAAATGATAGTTGTTTTGACTGCCAGCTGCACTTTTGGGTTGTCAAATTAGCTTAACACTGCGAGGTTAGGGGAAAAGAGTTATTCTTAGTGATGAATGATCTATTTTTTTTTTTTTAACAAAGATTCTCACTATGCAGTCCTGGCTTGCCTAGGAATTCAGTATGTAGACCCGGATCATCTTAAACTTAACACCAGTCTGTCTGCTTCTGCCCTAAGTGCTGGCATTAAAAAATGGGTCACCATATTCATCTGAAAAAGTTTAATTTTAAATGATTGCCTATCAGACAAGACACAGTGTACTATAAAGATGAACACTTAGTGTTTAAGAAAAACGATTTAATAGTTTGGAAGTAGATACTTAAAATATATATCAATGATATCACAAGGACAAATTAAGGAGTTCCCTCCGAGAAGTTGGACTGAAGTTTACAGAAGTGCCTTTGTAATCCACCTGTCAGGAAATTGGTTCAGTTACTGCTTTTGTGGCTGCCCATATCATAGCCATGTATCAGCCAGGACACTCCTATTTTGGCACAGGAGTAAATTCTTTGGAAGCTTCATGCTTGCTGTCTTGCCTGGTACAGTTTGCTGCCACACTACAGGAAGTTGGCTCATACTTCTTTTTTCCAGGTTTTCCTTATGGCCAAACATAAATCACATCTGCAATCCCATTTCTAAGAGACTCTGAGACCTGTCCTACAGATGAAGAGGAAAGAGATGAGTCTAATTTCAACTAGAAAGGAAGGTCTAATTACATTGACAAAGAGAGGTTCTCTGATGTTGCAACCCATTTTCAATTCTTCAGGTATCCTTATCAATCAATATACTCAATGTTCACAAAGAGTTTACAATCTCAATCTGTGGTTCCAGTTCACTGGCTGTTGGCTTTCTTCATTGATTTTATGAGATGAGATTCTTTTAGAGCAATGATTCTCAAAGACACAAATGTGGATACTGCTGTTGACTTTTCTTTCCAAGGGACATTTGGCAAAGTGTGGACACATTTTGAGTTGTCACAGCTTGAGTGAAGCTGAGTTGTTATTGGCATGTAGTGGGTAGAGGGAAGGAGTTGGAGCATCTTACAAACAGGGTCACCTTCTACAACACATTATCTAGCCCAAAATATTCATAAGTGTCCACACTGAGAAATCCTAGTTTTGAGTAACAGAGAATCTGTATTTCTTGAAACAAGTTTTGAGACAAGAATTTAAAACTCTGGGCTTTTGCTCATCATATAAACATACAGATATATTTAATATTTATTATTTAAGTATATGTCTAATATTTATTATATTTGAATATATGTTCATTCAATAAGTATATATTTGAATTTATAAATATATATTTTAATATATATTCAAATATATATAAAGTTATTAGAGTTGCTTTTCAGTCCAGTTCAGAACACTCATTTTTGCTGTTTTTGTTCCATCTTGCTGTTCTATTATAAGAAGTAATTGTTGCCCCGTTGACTGTGATCAACAGGCATTTTATTCCAGGTGCTCACATGTGATATTTAAATAATTATTTTTCATTACAATATTTTCTTTCTATTGGTAATAAGATTCTTACTTTGTTTCAAGACAAACCATGTCAAATGAATCTTAATTTCAAAGTGGCAGAATTTTATTTCCTTTTTATTTCTTTTAAAAATTTTTAATTTACTCTTCTCTAATGTATTACATCCCACCCTCAGTTTCCCCTCCCAATCCCTCTGCCACATTCCCCATCCCTATTCACTCCTGTTCAGTTTCTCTTCAGAAAAGGGCAGGCCTCCCATGGATACCAACCAAACATGGCATATCAAGTTGCAGTAAGACTAAGTAGACACCACCGTTTAAGGCTAGACAAAGCAATTCTGTATGAGGAATAGTATCCCCAAAGAGTCAGAGACAGTCGCCTCTCCTATTGTTAGGAGTCCCACAGAGACCAAGGAACACAATCATAACATATATGCAGAGCCTAGACCTATGCAGGCTCTGTGATTTTCAGTTCAGTCTCTGTCTGCCTCTATGATCCCAGTAGAGTTGATTCTGTGGGTTTTCTTGTGATGTTCTTGACCCTTCTGAATGCTGCAATCCTTGCTCTCTGCCCATCCCCCATCCCCTTCTACAAGAGTCTCTGAGCTCTGCCTAATGTTTGGTTTTGGTCTCTTTTCCATCAGTTGCTTGATGCTGCCCCTGATGATGACTGTGCTGGACTCCTGTCTACACATATAGCAGAGTATCATTAGAAATCATTTCATTGACTCTACCCCCCACTCCCCACCTTGGTGTTTGGTGCTCTCCTGGATCTCTGGGCCATCCAACCTCTGGTTCCTGGTCTTCCAGGTCGTATTAGGAATAGACTCCCTTTCATGGCCTGAGTTTCAAGCTGGATCAACCATTGGTTGCCCACTCCTCTAATTGTTGCACCACCTTTATTCCAGCATATCTTGGAGGCAGGAAAAATTGTAGGTCAAAGGTTTTGTTGTTGGGCTGGTGTCCCAATCCCTCCACTGGAAGTTCTGCCTGGGGACAGGAAATGACTGGTTCAGGTTCCATATCCATTAGTAGAAGTCTTCAATAGGGTCACCTATTGACAGAGGTTTCTGTCCAGCCCGGACCTGCAACCATTCAGTTTCAAAGAAACTCACAGAGGTTTATATAAACTAGTTGGTCTAGTAGCTCAAGCTTCTTATTAACTAACTCTTCTATCTTTAATTAACCCATAATTTTTGCCTGTGTTAGTCACATGGTTTGGTACCTTTCATCAGATGCTTCCTCTGCATTTGAGTGACGCCTGTAGACTGAACCTTTTCTCTTCCCAGAATTCTCTTATTTTAGTTGCCACACCTATGCTTCTTGCCAGACTTTATTAAACCAGCATTTTATTAAACCAATAAAGTGACAAATCTTTACAGGGTACAAGACCATTGTCCCACAGTAGTCACCCTCATAGATTCCTGGGGGTTTCCATTATACTAGGTTCTAGTTTGCTCCCAAGATGCTGCCCTCAACTCCAGTTGTCTCTCCCTCTATTCTCCCCCTATTTGATCTCTCCTGTTCCCACCTGTACCCACCTTCAGGCACCCTTTGATTTTTACTGTATCTCCCCTTCCCAGAGAGATTCACGTGTTCCCTGGTTTGAGCCCTCCTTGCTGCTTAGCTTCTCTATGGACTGTAGCATGGTTCTCCTTTACTTTATAGCTAATATCCACTTATAACTGAGTATATACCATGTTTGCCTTTCTGGGTCTGGGCTGTCTCACTCAGGAAAATTTTTTTCTAGTTTTATTTATTTTCTGGGAAATTTCATGATATTATTATTATTTTTTTAGCAACTGAGTAATATTCCATTGTGTAAATGTACTACATTTTCTTTAATCCATTCTTTAGCTGAGGAACCTTTAGGCTCTCCCCAATGTCTGATTATTACAAATAAAGCTTCTATGAACAAAGTTGAGTTCAAGTGTCTTTGTGATAGGATGAAGCATCCTTTGGGCATATGCCCAGAAGTGGTATACCTGGGTCTTGAGGTAGATGGATTCCCAATTTTTTGAGTAACTGCCATAATGATTTCCAAAGGGACTGTTTAAGTTTGCACTCCCATCAGCAATGGAGGAGTTTTCACCTTCTCCACATCCTGCCAGCAAGCGTTGTCACTTCTGTTTTTTATCTTAGCCATTCTGGCAGGTGTACGATGGAATCTCAGAGTCGTTTTGACTTGCATTTCGCTGATGGCTAAGGATGCTGAACATTTCCTGAAGAGGTTCTCAATCATTTGAGACTCCTCTGTTGAGGATTCTCTGTTTATATCTGTACTCCATCTTTAATCGTATTATGTGGTTTGTTGATATCTAGTTTCTTGAGTTCTTTATATATTTTGGAAACTAGTGCTTTGTCAGAAATGGGGTTGATGAAAATATTTTCATTGTGATTTTAAAAAATGGCACAAAGAGAAGTCATGCCATGAACAAGGTTCACATAGGAAGTTTGTTGGAAAAGGAGAGAGAAGGAGGCAAAGAAGGGGGCAGGCAGGGGAACAGAGACCAGTCTTTGGGGACAAGTGTGGCAGAAGAAAAACAGAGAGAGAGGGAGAAAGAAAGAGAAAGACAGCAGGAGAGAGAGGAAAAAAAGAGGAAGAGACCGGGAGGTGAGTAGGCCCACCTTTTAAAAGGAAATGTAGCAACTATGCACAGAAGGTGCTCTTAGTGACTGCAGTTAAGGACATATCCAGTCAGGACCCTAAGGCAGGCCAGTAAGGATGCCTAAATGCTAACACTTCTGCTTTGTAGGCTACCGTTTTGTCCTATTCAGTGTCCTTTGCCTTACAGAAACCTTTTAATTTCATGTGATCCTATTTTTTTATTGTTGATTTTAGAGCCTGCGCTATCGGTGTTCAGCTTAGGAAGCTGTCTCCTGTGCCAATGCATTCAAGGCTATTCCCCACTTTCTCTTTTATCAGGTTCAGTGTGTCTGGTTTTATGTTGAGATCTTTGATTCCCTTGGACTGGAGTTTTGTGCAGGGTAATAGGTGTAGATCTATTGGCATTCTTCTACATGCCAACATCCAGTTAGACCAGCACCATTTGTTGAAGATGTTTTGTTTTTCTCATTGTATAGTTTTGGCTTCTTATAAAAAAAAATTGAGTGTCTCATAGGTGTGTGGATTTATGTCTGGTCTTTAATTTAATTCCAGTGATCAACCTGTGTGTCAGAAATTGGGATGTAAACTTGTAATTACCCAAACTCAGATGCCTAGATGCCAGTATAAGAACAGCTATGGCAATATGGCATCACCAGAGCCCAGTTGTTCTACAGCAACCCCTGAATATTTCACGACAGACGAAGCACAAGAAAACGACATTACAACCAACTTTATGAAGATGATAGAAGTCTTTAAAGAGAAAATGAATAAATCCCTTAAAGAAATCCAGAAAAACACAAACAGTGGGAGGAAATGAATAAATCCCTGAAAGAAAGACAAGAGAAACCAAACAGGTAAAGGAAATGAATAGAACTGTTCAAGACCTTTTATTTCTTAAATATGTTAAAGTGCCCACCAGGTTTTCAGTCTCCACGTGTTCTGACACCTGGACATTTCTGCTTTTAAACATCTCTGCCACCTTTACTCCCAACCCCACCCAGTTTAGATGCATACTTAACCTTCTGTGTCTGAATAGAAATATAAATTCCTCTAGAATGCTTTTCTTGTGTGTGTTTCCTTCTCTCTTAGTATGTGTATTCTTTCCCTGGTTGCCCAGAGTGAGAAACAATAATTTTTGTACATTCAACTGTAGCTTAAGTTCTGGCAGGGAAAAGAGAATAATCATTTTTCATAAGGTACATATGCCCCCTTTTTTATTTTTTGACACAGGGTTTCTCTGTAGCTTTAGAGCCTATCCTGGAACTAGCTCTTGTAGACCAGGCTGGCCTCAAACTCACAGAGATCCGCCTGCCTCTGCCTCCCAAGTGCTGGGGTTTAAGGCATGTGCCACCACCACCCGGCTCATTTTCAATTTTTCCAAACATTTTATTTCCCATGCTACCCATACCACCATTCATCATATATTTGTGGAATAAATGAATGAATCTAGTAGATTTAATTCAAACCTTGGCCTAATCTCAATAAAGAGCAGGTTAAAGACTATCATACTGAGACTGCTTCAGATCCTAATATTTTATTAGCTTCTTTAGAACAGAATGTGGCTTCTGAAATTGATATATGACTGCTGCATCTGGTACATAGACTTAGGTCCCTCCAAACACCATGTTATCACGTTCCAAAGAGGTAGTGATTGCATGAACTGTTTTTAGTAACAGAAGAAAGCCATACACCATGACAGTTTTCACATACTTTGGTGGGTGTACCAGGCATGGCAAGATGGAGGGAACTCTGTAACACACTCTGGATGCTATCTATCAACATTCTTAGCCCCTTGATTGGTGGAAAAACTAGTGTTTTGTTCAGTTAACCCACACCAAAATGACTTCTATCTGTTAGTCACACATTGTTAGATCTGACATGAAGGTGCGAAAGGAATGGCTATTTAGTAGCTCAGCTATAGACTGGGTTAGTTGGTAATAAAGCTCTGGAATTAAAACTTCCCAATCTCTCCAGAGTTTAATCAGTTTTAATAAAATTATCTGGCGTAGACACAGCTTTTTTTCTAGAAATTCTTGTTCAGGGTTTACCCTACTGGCTAGGCATAACATTTTGTACATATGTGTGAGGGGTCATAAATCATTTATTAAATATTATAATGTTCCTCGTAGCTTGGAAGGCTTAGTTATAGGATCTGACAGAGAAGAGGTTGAGGGCTAGGCTGGACAGTTTATCTTCAGGAGAGAGGAATAGCTGGTAACTACATTAAGAAACAAACTCCGAGGACACAGCAAAATAATTAGTCATGATCAGGATCTTAGTTATAAAACAATAACAAACAAACAAGCAAAACCAAAACTCCTTTGTATCTGACATAAAATTCTCATTCACAGACCTTTGGCAGAAAACATATTTTTGTGCATTCCTATTAAAGGAAGAGCAGTTCAAGGAAGCAGTAGGAGGTGATGGGGTTGTAGATATCAGTTATGGTTTTTAGTAGTCCTTTAATGAAAAAATTAAAATCTTAAAAAACACAAACCAGACTCAGCATTGGTCTTACATGACTGGAAGGAGATGGGAGGACAGTTTCAGGGAGGTCTAGTCTCTCTTGAGGCTATGGGCGGAGTTTTGGGGCTGTGCGCGAAACTCTGTCTTGACGTTTCTCGGCTTCACTCGGCTTCCCTCGTCTACCTTCGGCTCTCTCCCGGGAGGGAGCGCGTCTGCGCACGCGCGCTCCGTTTCTGCCGCTTGCAGCGGCCCTTTAGCTCGTGGTTTGGTTTTTTACTTCCTTCTCGTCAGAGCTGTATCCGGGTCGTTGCTCTCCCCATTGTTTCAGCCCGTCGCCCTCAGACTGTGGGGATTCTGGGTCTTTTGTTGTCTTCTGGTGCAGGATAATAAAGTTTTCTGTTCTTTTTATTTCTGGTTTTTACGGGGGCAGCTCCCCTCGCCGGGCGGCCGGGCGGGCCTGGCGCCTCTGACCCGGGAGCACGGGGGAAGGGGCGGGGTGGGGGTGGGGAGGGACGGTGGCCCGCCCCCGGGGTCGCCCCTGCTCGGCCGGCGCACCGCCCCGCTTAAATAGCCGCTCTCGGACTGGTCTCCGCGGCCCTCCGCGCGTTCCCGCTGCCTTGCCTCCTGCAGCCTCTCCCTAGGTCTCCTCCAAACGACCACCTCACGGATTCCTTAGTAAGTGTATCCGAGGCCTTGGTCGGCCCCTCCCGACCCTTCCCGAAGTCAGGGCTTGCGGAGCCCGGAGGACTGGGTGGGTCCTGCCTGACAAACGGACCCCTGGGAGTGAGCCCTGGCTTCTGGGTTGCAGTGGGTGTACGTTTTTGTCCGTTGCGGGGTCTAAGAGGGATTCCCGAGTAGTTACTGAAGCCGGTCCCTCGAATGTGTGTCAGGCGGGGGTCTGCGAGGGTTGGCTGGTTTGGTCGTGGCTGCACCACAGGGGCAACCTGGCCTTCTGCAGTCAGCGTCCACAAACCCAACTTCTCCCCAAGCACTGTGTTGAGAACTCAGAGTCCTTGCACGATGTCACCCCTACCGTCTTTAGCATCTCAGCTCTCCCTGTTCGGTGAGATTGTAAAATGACTGTAATATTTTCTCTTAACAGTGGATCGCAGCTCCAAGAGGAGGCAGGTGAAGCCTTTGGCAGCTTCTCTTCTGGAAGCTCTCGATTATGATAGTTCAGATGACAGTGATTTTAAAGTTGGAGATGCTTCAGGTAAACGCTTCCTTCCTCCTTCCCCTTCGCACCTTTCTCCGGTTCCGTGTATTTTTAACTTTAATTTTTGAATCAGTTTTGATTAAAATGCTCATTTACAGTAAAAGCACACATACCATTTATTTTGTTCATTTGATTTCCCGCATTTTCCCAAGATCCTTTCACTAGATCCTGCTATGGTTATCTGGTACAGAAGACCCCTTTTCAAAGACGCAGAAGCAGTTTTTTCTGTCCTATACCCTAAAATGCATTTATGCTTATATATTTTAGTGAAGAGTTTAGTTAAATTAGGGTTTTTAGTTAAATTAGGGTTAAATTTAGTTATATTAGGGTTTAGTTAAAGGAAACTGAGAAACATAAAATTATATCTGAAAAAGATCAGCAAACACATGAGCATTGAAAACTTTTGGTATTTCTGCTGCTTTGATGAACATTTAGATAAAGTGAGAACCTTTCTACTTTCATCCCTTACTCTTGAAGTAGTGGACTTACACTCAGGACCTTGCTCTTGCTCTCCGGCTGAGCAATACTTCAGGCCCTCTAAAATGTTTTTAGTATCCCATCATGCAGTTTGGTATTTTGAAACATCTTGCTCCCTTTCTCTGGCTCTCCTCTGCTTCTAAAGGTAGTGAGAGGGCAGGGAATTAGTTTGAGTTGTGTTACTCTTAATGGCATCAGCAAACAGTTTGCATTATAGATTTTATAATAGCTCTTCATGGAGATAGTTCTTTAGAGTCACAGGGGTTCTGTACTGGGTATAGTACTGAGTTTAAACGACTGCTCAGGAGGGTATTCATAAATTGATGGACCCGATGGGTCTGACTGTAACATTTCATCTTTTCGCTGTTCAGAACCGAAGAGTGGGTTGACGTAATCTCAAGTCACAATGGCTTGGAGATTGCGGTAACTGCTGAGTTGAGTCCAGCAATCAACATTTAATAAGCTTGTCTTGATTAACTGTTCTTTAACCTTTACTTTGCAGCTCTTTATCTCCTATTTAGTTGATTCACTGGTGTTTGGTACTTTCAAAGAAGGAAAGGGAGAGGAGGTGAAATGCAAATGTCTTCTTCCTAGAGAAGACTAGCAGGAATATGCTTTGCTAAAAGGTAGTATTGATGTGTCAGTGAGACTCTAAACCGACAAAAATTGGTACCACTTAGAAGGTAGGAATTTATGAAACAAACTCTAAAACTTTCTTTAAATGTTCAAAAATGGTTTTGTTTCGATAAATTCTGACTTGATAGGTTTATTTTCTCAGTTATTGAGGCGGAGTCATTCACAAGCATTCTCTTTACAAGGCATGGAACAATCCAGATACATTTATAAGATTCTTTAAAAATAATGTATGGTATCAAGTCACGTCAAGATTCCCAACCTTGATAAGTACGAATAATTGTTGAACAGATGTTATATTTGGCTAATATATATCCCCTAAAAGCACTCAAATTTCATACATTCTGTTCCTTGTTGTATAATTCCCAGTTTTTTACTGCCCAGACTCCTGGCGACTTTATATCCATGATCTTAAGATTTCAGGTCACAGATTTGTTTTTGCAGTTTTGGAAATGTTACTGTGAAAAAGAGCTAGTGGTCAATGGTTTTATTTAAAATAATAGTCAGTGGCATGCGAGTTTTCTTCCCCACTTTTGCCTCAGGAATGTTGGTGCTCCTCACAGCTGAGATATTGACTTATCTAGATCAGCACTACTTCCTCTCATTGTTGATTGAGGGCAGTGAAATAAGCATGCTCTAAGACAGGGCACAGGTAAAATTATGGTACTAGCCACCAGAAGAACCGTATGTGGAAATGCTAGATGGAACCGCATACAAGGGACTGATTTTGTAGTTCTAAACCAGCCCGATACTGGACATGAACTCTTTGTTTCGCTTAAGTAAAGTATTTGATTTGATTTGTGCCTGGGATTAGGGATAATTTTCTGTTATCTGCATTGAAAGCTTTTTGAAGATGTGTGCATTCGTTCATTTTACTAACAATATAAATTAATAGTGTCCTGACCTTTCCTATTTTCTTTGTTATGCAAAGCAAAAGCAAAAATCCCATATTTTTTTGGGATTTTATCTGGGATAAATAACCCAGATCTTGATGGGTTATTTAGTTAATACAGTGAGGACATTTTGCCTGGAAGTAATCTAACTAGAAGAGGCAGGTTGATACTTCAGTAATTGTTTTTTTTGGTAGTGCTTTTTGTTTACTCTGTGTTTGTTGATCAAGTTGTATTCATTAGCATTTAATTTTAACACTTTTCTGAACGTTATAGGGAAATCACAGATAAATAGATTGCACTTATTAAATGATGGGTAATACAGGGAATAGTTGATTATGTATGTGGTTCAAGTCTTCTGGAGGCAAAAGGATTGGTTTTGACTAGGTTGATATAGGTCATCTTCATTGAGGAGCTAGGGAAGGAGGTGTGAACTAAGAAAAATAAAGAGAAAAACAGTCTTGGTGAGAGAAACAATAAATGTTAAAGATGCAGAGACATGGAAATGTTATTTCTAGTGGGGTTAGGCCCAAGTCAAAAGAATGGTGAAAGAAACATGTGTAGAGGACGGTGAGACTATTGAGATCTCAATTTAGATGTGGATTTCTCAGAAAGTCTTGACACTCTTGACATTTTGTGTTGACAATTTCTTTGTTGTGGAGGTTTGTCCTGTGTAGTATAGAGTTGATGTTTAGAGTATCTTTGTCTTGTGTTTGATGCCAGTGTCTTCCCCACTTGTACCTACTGTGTGACTGCCAGCGTTTCCAGGAGCTAGTGCATGTCCTTTAGAGAAAGAGTTACCCATCCCAGAGAAGCTCTGCTTTGGATTTACCCAGAATATGGCAAGATGGCACAGCCTGTAACTAGAGTCAGGAGAGAATGAGTTTTGTTGAGTGATGGACTTCTATGAGAAGAAACCAAATTATTTAAAGATAATTCTAGGCTCTGTTAGTTACTGTGTTAGTTTATGCTACTAATTCTTGCCAATGAAAAGAATGACTAAGGTTATAGAATTATTGGACAAAGGCTGTATTTCATAGTTGGAAATCTCTCAATTGTACTGATTTTATTATTTTATATTCATGATTAAGAAAATGAGTGTTGTAATGATACTTATTGTTGATTATTAAATTCATATTATTAAGTGAATATTGTCAAGGGAGTTTTGAAGCTTTGTTTTTAATTCTGTAATTAAAAAAATTTCCTTAACTAACAGTTGAAATGACTGTTTCTTTGAGTGATCCTGATATACTGTGTGTTTTGAAGGGTTATTTTTCATAATTCTGTAACTAAATGAAGGATTGAATTTTAATTTTAAACTCATTTAAAAATGTAAAAAAATTCATTGTAGATGTGGGGATTAATTAACTCTGTCCTTATGCATACGATAGTTTTATTTGCAGTATCTGGCTAATTTTTTCACACTTTTAATTTTCCTTCCTTCTTTGCCTCCTTCCTCTATTATTTCCTTTCTCCTATGCGAAATGATAGATTTGGAAGGCAACATGGGGGATAGTTGTTCTTTGATGTTGTAGTAATAGCGGTGCTTTTCTTTTGCAGCCTTTAAATATGTAGCCAGGTATGGACCTCATTTCTCATTATTGGTTTTTTTCATCTGTGCTTATGAATAAATATATCTGTTCCTCAAATGAATATGTACCAAATAGAAGTAATGGCTAATCAGATGAAAAAGTTACTTTTCCAGCGATCCTGGCCCTGTTAAACTATAGCTAAGATGTTACATTTGGTGAAGAAAAAGTTTGGCAAGCACCTAGTATTTGAATTTGAAGAAGAATATCAAACAATTGAATTTTAAAATTGCACTGTGCTCAAACATGGTTATAAAGCAAAACAAGATCAAAGAACGTTAGCTTACCCCTGTATTTGAAAATAATTGACATTAGTATTGACATTAAAAATAAAATTACAAACTCCATGACATTTGTAAAGTTTACCAGGTATTACAAAGTTTGTTCTCATCGTGAACCCATACTCTGTACTAGGAGCTTCTAGGAGAAGTTATGTATCTTCTATTACGTTCTTGTTAAAATCCCTTCTGCAGACTGATCCAGAAGAGTAGGCTCTTCCCCTTTGTCTATACTGTTTAGCCTCTTGATTGCGGTGGCACTTGTAAGGTGTCACACTTTTCTTTAGCTGATGCACAAGAGATCCTTTTCTGCCTCTTAAGTATTTAGTGAATTCTGCTTATTTCTTAGAAGACCATTTCTTAGAAATTTGTAGAAATCATTGTTGATTTTAGCTAGGATTGATTTTTTTTTGTAGGTTAAGTTCAGTTATTGTGAATGGTGTAAAAATCCAATTTTTCTTAATCATTTATAGAATTGTTCAGCTGAAATCAAGTCACTTGCCTGGGAATGAAATTGAGTCCATGCTCTTTAAATCTGTAAAGCTCAACATTTTAAAGAATTTCTTCAGTTTGGCAGAAACTTGTTTTTACAGTAAAACTGGTCTAAAACAGACAGTTGATTTGTGTCATTTCTCATACATTGTGAATATTTGTACCTTTTGTTGTTTATTATATTTGATAGCACCTTAGATATTAATGTGGTATTAATGTAATATATTATTCATATTTCAAATTACCTTTGTAAAATATGATCATTCCTAAATTTCAGCACACATACCTAGCTCCAAAGGTCTGAAACCTAGAGAATTGTTAGCTTGTATGATAGCGCATGTTTGCCTTGTGTGAGATTATTTAGAATAAGGGCGATTTTTGTTCTTTTGTTTCTTCCTTCAGAACACTACTGAATAAGCTGATAGTCGTGAGGTTGATAGTAAATTCATTGGGTCATTCAGCGTCTGTTGTTTTCATTTCTTGCATGAGTTAACTAGCACACAGGATATGGGGCTTCTGAGATGACTGAGCTTTTCTAACCTTTGCACCTTCAATTCCCAGTTAATTTTAAAAGTGAAGGAAAATTAAATTCATTGAAATTAAAATTTTATAGAAACAGTAATTTTTTAACAGTAAAACAGTTAAAACAGTAAAGTAATGCTTTGCACTATTTTATCATTTCCATTTTCTTGACTATAGATGCAGACAATTTATTTTCCTATAGATTTTACAATTGGTATAAAAACGGTTTCTCCCTCCTCTTTCTCCATTTTCCTTTGTCCTCCTGTTCAAATATTTAAAATTTTTACCTTTGGCTTGTGTTCAGACAAGATTAGAGTAAGTGCTGGGTTCAGATGGACTTGGCCGCCCTTGGTGGGCATGGAAGCAGCTTGCTAATTGTAAGCTTGCATGATCTACCCAATAATCATAGTTTACTTGTTCAGTAGCAGGGAGCTGGGCATTTTAGGACAGATTCATTTCTTCATGAGCATCTTCCATTGTAGGGCATTTAATAGTTAGAAGTTAACAAAAGTTTACATGACACATTTATTGATATGGGCAGTATTCTACTAAGCAGGAAGACAGAAATTTTCCTTCATCTTCTATTTTCTTATGTGCCATTGGTTTTGTCCATTTTCACCTTTGTACTTGATGTAACATTGTCTGCTACAAGTTCACTATCAAATGTTTATGTTTGTTTTGATAGAAAAAGGTTTAATAAATCAGACAATTTTAGAGGGCTAAATTTTTCTTGTTTGATTTGTGATTCATTAGTTTAAGTATGCATATTTTATGAAAGAAGGATATAAACAAAGATTAGTTAAATTACATTATGATAAAGTTATAATCAAGTGCCCGTTAAAACATACTTTTAGAAAATAAAACTATTTCTAGGACATTGTACTGTTATTAGCTATTCGATATAAAATGGTAGTACTATTCTTATAGTATATTCTAACTTAGATTTCATATGTCATCTTCATTAATTCATATTGGATTAAATCATATATCAATTTTGTTGACTTATTATTTAATGAGGTTGGGAATGTCTACCATCCTTTGCTGTAGATTTGTTTATATTGTTTTGCAAGTTATTCACAAGTTTTGGTGGTTTCATTTGTGTCAGTGTTGTGTGTGTGTGTGTATGTATATACATATGTGTGGTTTTTTTTTTCTCATATTTTCGACAGATTCTGAAGGGAGTGGTAATGGAAGTGAAGACCCTTCAAAGGACAGTGGAGAAGGCTCCTGTAGTGATTCTGAGGAAAACATTTTAGAAGAAGAACTGAGTGAAGATATTAAAGTCAGAGAAGAGCAGCTTAAAAATTGTACAGAGGAAGAAATAGTGCCGTCAGGTAAGCAGTTAATTAGAATGGAAAAGAAGGAAGAAGAAGAAAATGGAGAAAGACCTAGAAAGAAAAAGGAGAAAGAAAAGGAAAAAGAGAAAGAAAAGGCAACAGTATCTGATAGTGCAGCTGCCTCTGCTGCGGCCACCACAGCCACAAGTCCTCCCGCTGTCACCTCCCCTTCTGTCCCTACCACCACCGCCGCCACCGAGGCCCAAGTCAGTGAGCCCAAGAAATGGAATCTTCGTCGCAACCGGCCCCTTTTGGACTTTGTATCCATGGAAGAGCTGAACGACATGGACGATTATGACAGCGCGGACGACAACGACTGGAGGCCCACTGTGGGGAAGAGGAAGGGGAGGGCGGCCTCTCAGAGGGACGGCAGTGACGGGGACAATGAGGACGATGAAGATGAGGGAAGTGGGAGTGATGAAGATGAGAATGACGAGGGCAATGATGAGGACCATAGCAGCCCTGCTAGCGAAGTGGGCTGCAAGAAGAAGAAGAGTAAAGTTCTTAGCAGAAACAGTGCTGATGATGAGGAACTGACCAATGATAGCCTGACCCTATCTCAGAGCAAGAGTAATGAGGTAGAGCAACCCGATTTTTATGATATCTGTCTGTCTGGGGAAAAGGGAACTCTCTCACTCACTACTTATAGTAAGTGGCTTCCTTGAATTTTTCTTTAGTTGTGGGTGTGAATGAACACCCTAAATGTAACATTCATTCATTTGGTCAACAAACTTTTAATTACCCACCATTTGTCAACATTCCCCAGGAGTTTGTAGTTTCCGTCTCCAAGGAGAAGAATATGTAGAGAAACATTTTTCTATCTCTAGACTTAGGAAACGATAGTTCTCTATTCCCATTTTTCTCATTTTCCTGTTTGTAGATGCTAACTGGCACAGAGTGGGTTATGGTAGGAGAGACTTCTTCCAGCATAATTTTGTCCATAGCCACATAAAAATAAAAAGCTTTTGAATACTTTAGAAGAGAACAGCAAATAGTTCATTTTTTTCCCCTCAGATTTGTAGAGTTGTTTTAAAGGGTTAAGTCATCAACTGTAACAGTCATCAGCATAGTCACCAATGCTTTGCTTTATGTGTGTGAAGGTAAAATGTACTTTTAAAAACATATTTATTGAGCAAATTCTCTGCAAAGAAGTAAAAATGAAAGCAAATAATTCCCCCATAGAACAAACGTTTCTATTCTGAAGCAACAGTAATGACTTCAGTCCTGCCATTGAAGTTCTACTGCACGTTAGGTTTACCCATTGGTCCAGAGGTGCAACGTTCAAGACTCCAGTTAAATATATCTGTGTCTCTGTCTGTGTGCCTATATGTTTTCCTTCCAAAAGAAAGATTGAGTTGCTGTCTTACATGTAGATGTATCTGTTACATCACATGTAGAACTGTATTAATTCTGTCATTTCCGTTACTGTGTTTATGTCAACAAAATTTTCTTCACCATTTTTTTTTTTGTTTTTCATATCATTGAAGTAGCTTATACTGGTAGATTTTCTTTGCTTTATTTATTCTTTCATACTTTTCTGCTTACAGATTTATAGAGTAGTGTTTGTCTATTGTAACCAGGCTTATTATCAATTTTGTAGGTTTCTTTTCCTCTTAAATAATATATAGCAAACTCAGGGATTCCATGTCAGCAGAGGTGAAATAACATCTTATTATTTGCATTATAAATACCGATTAATTTCAGGTTACCCTCATTCCTATGAAGAACATTGCCTGCTTCCAATGCTAAGCTAATTTTTATCTTTAGGTAAAGGAAAACTCATTTGAGGAGATGGTGTGGTACTTTTTAAGGTTGTAGCATAAAATGTTCCATATTGCTAATGCCATTTTGGCTTATTTATGGTTTGTTAATAATTAGATTGTGCATTTATCTGTTTAGTTTATTTTTATAGCATTTAGCACTTACTTTAGGTCTATTGATTGAACTTACTTTTGGTAGCATCTCTTCATGTTCCATGTTTAGTAGGTTAATATCCACAAAAGTAATTTAACAATAGAGGGCATATGGAGGAGATTCTTAGTAATCTGTAGGGATACTTGCATATGTGTAGAAATGTATTTATCTTTTAATTACCTCTACTTGACAACAGTGTTTTAATAGACTTAAGTTTTATAATACATTTCAAGATCATATATGTGGGTTAGTTTTTTTCCCTTCTGGTGAAAAAAATTAAAAATTCTGGTAAGTAATGGGGCCTAGATTTAAGTGTCCCAAGATATTTCTGGGATGAGATTCCAAAGTATTCTTAAGAAAATGCCCATATAGAATAACTTGCAGAAAGCTAATCTCTGTGAAAATAGCCTCCTGCTTAAATGCTTGATTACAGTTTTTGTCCCTCCAACTATTTTAATTCTTTAAAATTTTATGATGATTTTAATTATATTTAAATCATGTTAAACTAAACTAGACATTCAATTTTAGTTAATAAATTAGTGTTTAGATTCTTACTTACAAATCTAAATTTTCTATTTATATGATCTTGTATTTATAGAAAGATGTTTGAAGTTTATTCTTGCTGCCTTATGGGTCAATCTTACTAGTCCTTATAGCTAACAAGTACGTATTTGAGGTTTCATTTTTTTCCATTTTCCTTTTAACTGTCAGATTCCCCTTTGTAGTAGAAACAGCAGAAAGTATGGCTTTAGAAATACAAACAAGAATATCATATTTAGTTTTTAACTGGAAGCCGATTTGCAGAGAAGTGGTGTGGGTTGTCTATAATTAAATGGTGCTCTGAAACCTTAACAGTTTTCAGTTTTCATAGGGGAATTTACATTTTTTGACCAGGGCCCTTTTATAACTCACTTTTTGGCTTCAACATGCCTCATGCACATAGAGGAATGCTTCTAAACATTTAGATGTTATTGAAGACTTGCAGTATTATTTAGGTTGACTATCTATTGACATTTGCAATTTCAAATTAGTCTTAGAAACTGTAAAAACGAAAACACAATAGAGAAGCAGACAAGTTGTTAAGTTGGTAACACTGACTTTAGGTAGCTTCTAGAACACTTCACTCAGTTACAAGAGAAGAGGGAAAAAAAGCAGGTAGTATATTAATAGCATCATGAGAATAGTCTTTACCTGTGCACTTCCTGCAAAAGAGCTTCCAGGAACACACCTTTGTTGCTTGAGCACAGGTACTTGGAGTTGCATTTTCTGCAAACTGGTACCTATCTTTTTCTGTGGGCTTTCATATTTGCACGTTTTAAATCAGTACAGTCTGGATAACGCCCCTGAGGTATGGCTCTGTCCTTTTCAGACCTTTATTTTGAAAATTTTAAGTGTCACTAATAGCATTTTGCCCACCCATTGATCTTCTTACCTAAGTTTTTAAAAGAAGCGTAGTGGCTAGACAGTAATGGCGCACACTTTTATTCCCAGCACTTGAGAAGCAGAGGCAGGTGGATCTCTGAGTTCAAGGCTAGCCTGGTCTATGTAGTAAGTGCCAGGACAGGCTCCAAGGCTACACAGAGAAACCCTGTCTCAAAGGAAAAAAAAAAGAAAAAGAAAAAAAGAAAAAAGAGAAAGAAAGAAAAAGCAAAAGAAGGGTGGTATAACATTTTCAGAAAAGGGTTCTCATTTTGAAGACTTTGAAGCTAGAGTAAATGAGAATTTATACAATGCAGAAATTCTGTCAATAGAATGGCAGTCTTATTTTATTAAGGACCCAAAGCTGCTTTCGCGTTGAGAATCTCTAGAACAGTTTGGCTTTTGGACTACTGTTTTGATAAGTACAGCCTTGTATTTTTGGCTCAACAACAAAATAACTTTTTTTTTTTGGTCATACAAGGCTCTGTAATGATAAATGTCACCTAATGTTTGGCAAAATTTATAAATACTTTCAATGGGAAAATATTAACCCTTTCTCTTGAAAACATGATTTGTGTTTTAATAGAGCAAGTATAATTCAAAGAATTACAAGTAATTACATAAAGTAATTCAAGCACACTTAGGATTAAATGAATATAAAAATTCAAGTTTATTATCAATTCTTTCTAGCATACTTCTGAAGACATGCATCTGTTTGGGATGTCTGACTTACTAATTAGTCATCTCTGCACATTTTTGAGAAAAAAAATTGCTGTAAGTCCTGTTAAAAGCAACTGTTATAATGTTTTATAAACATTTGAGAGTCTTTTTTTTTTTTTCGTGTTTTTGACATGGGTTTCCTCTGTAGCCTTGGAGCCTATCCTGAAACTAGCTCTTGTAGGCCAGGCTGGCCTCAGAGTCATTTGAGAGTCTTTGAAGGAGAGCATTGGTGAAGAGCTAGTTGTTGATCATACTTTTGGTATACAATTTTTTCTCATCTTTTAATGCTGCTTTCATGTAAAGTATATCAGATTTTTTTCTATTAAATCTTAATACAACAGGTAAAACTTAGTGCAATGTGTATGTTTTAATCATCTTAGAGAATACATAACAAATGAACACTAAATATGTTCCAGAATGTAAGAATAATAGACAATGCTTCATTTTTAGGCTAAGGTTTGTTTGTTTTCAGATTGGTAATACTAAGCATTGGGATTTGATCTAATATCTTCAAACATATATTCCATTATACTTAGTTCTCAGTTGCTTCCCTCTCTATTCTGCCTGGATCCTCTCTTCTCTCTACCTGTGTCCTACAGTTCAATTCCTCGGCTTAGCTTTTACATGTAAAACCATTGCCCTGTGAATTCTCACCTTCCTTTAAGTTCTTTTCTTTAGGATTAACTTTACATTCCAAGGGGAAAAATGAAATAATCATTGAATTATTCTATAGTCCCCCTTTTTTCCTAATTTCTAGGTGAATTTTCTTTTGTCTTCCATAACTTACTTTCCTGTTTTCTATTTTTGTATAAAGCTGCCTTAAATTTATTGTTGAGCATTTTAGCGGGTTCTTTGAAAGAGGACACATATCTTCAGAAACATGGTAACAAGTTCATAGAAAACTGGTCTCTATTTTGATCATAAATGATCATAATTCATACTTAATCATTAATGTATGTTTGCTCTGCTAACAAAAACTTAGCTCATAATGTTTTCAAAATTTGGTTTATATGTTCCCACTGAAGCATCATGGCCAGCTGTTTGTTTAGGTGGACACTGTTGGGTTACTGTTCTGCCCTCTGCATTACAGTTTGAACAAGCGTCTCACTGGGATTAGAAGGCAAGGAACAGCGTCCCTGCTATTTTCTCATTCTCATGCATTAGAGAAGAGTACATGTAGAGAGAAACTGGCCTAGAGAGACAGCTTAGATAGACACTCTTCCTGAATAAAATCAGAGCTTAGAGGAGTTAGATCTTCCCATTGATTCAGCTTCTACTTCAAGAAATTCTCTTTTTATTTATTCAGTTTTACTCATAGAAATTTACTTATTTTCTGTATTAAAAAGCCATTTTTCCGAGGCTTAGAAGTAAATCTTTCAAAGAAAAGTTGACAGTCCATTAACCCTGGTAGCCCAAACTAGGTCATTTTCTAGTCTGTGATATTTAAAAAAACAAAAACCAAAATGAACTTAGAAGTGATAGTCTATGAGATGGGGTTGGATTCCCAGTGCCAATTCATGCCTGTAATTTAATTCACCTGAAGACAGCCTGTCCCTTGCCTCATTGTTAGATGCCAGTCTATG
Source organism: Myodes glareolus (assembly GCF_982192425.1). NCBI lineage: Eukaryota > Metazoa > Chordata > Mammalia > Rodentia > Cricetidae > Myodes > Myodes glareolus. The sequence continues at coordinate 10,390,745 of NC_142050.1, forward strand.
TTTCTCTTGAATCATCTGCAGGGAGTGTAAAGGAGAGGAGGAAGCTATGAACAGTGCAACACTGAGTACCTTTATTATTTCATTAATTCTTACAACAACCTTTCTGTTGCATTTTATTTCTATCATTTTCATTTTACAAATGGGAACATTGTATGTTCAACTGCTGTTAAGTGAAAGCTGAGAATGAAACCCATGATTTTCATTAACTATCAAGATACTATAAAACTTGACTTTTCTTTTTAGGATAGTCTCACCCTGCTTGGTAGCCATTTTTTTCTAACTTGTTTTACAGCTGTAATTTTAGATGTTATCCATAAAATGTATTGAAAGAATTATTTTATTGCAACCTGTGAGGATTTTCAGTGGATGTAGTGGCATATGCCTGTAAGCAGAGCCTTTGGGAACTAGAGACTGGTGGATTAGAAGTTCAAGGCCATCCTTGGGTACATAGCAAGTTCAAGGGCATCTTGAGTTACATAATAAGATCTTGTTTCAAAAAGTTCCTCTCCCCCCCAAAATTTGAAATTTTGTCATTTACAATTTGAATTGAAATGATGGTTCCAAATGTTACCTTTGAGAGTATAGATAGAATCTAAAGGGATATAAAACAGTAAAATATTAATATGAAATTAAATATATTTAGTGACTGTGGCATAGAACTAACAACAGTTTTGTTTTTACTGTGGTTAGGCTTATAAATGAAAATATGGCAGAATGCTATCCTGTAATGTTAATTGTTATTTATGAAAATATCAAAACTTTTTGTTTTGTTCTTTCAGATAGGGCCTTTCTGTTTAACCCAGACTGGTCCTACTTCCTAGGCTCAGGCTGCCATTTTACCCCATCCACTCATGTAGCTGGAGCTAGAGGAGTGTGCCACCATGTGTAGCTGGAGCTAGAGGAGTGTGCCACCATGTGTAGCTGGAGCTAGAGGAGTGTGCCACCATGTCAGAATGAATCATTTTCTTATTAAAGTTTACATCCATAATGCACAAGGTTTACATTAAAATAGATAGGCTTCTTTTTCTTGAAATTTTATTTTTTTATGTTTGTCTGCTATTACAGCTTTCCTCTTCTATGTTGTTAGTAGCTGGCTATCTTTATTACTACTTTGCACTAGATCTTTCTTGACATAAATGTAAGGAACACTCTTACTTTACTAGCAACTACATTTTTTTAAATTGCAGATTATGTGTTCAGGCTTTTTCAGAGTAGTTGGGTAACTCTGGACCTTTCACACTTTTTACACTTTGGAGTCTCTCAGACATCATATTTACACTTGCTTATACATTATCCTTAACTTACTTCCTCCTGTTTTGTATATGTGTGTCTTGTCTTTCCTGGCAGTAGCTTTATCAAAGTAACAAGAGCTACATCGTGTTACTTTGAAAATGTCTGTGTATATTGGTGATGCCTAGAGGATCTGTTGTTCCTTTTCCCCCTAATATAAGGGGGAAGTCAAGTGCCAGAGTCGACTTCTCACTTTGTAAATGAGAGAAGTGACAGACAAGATGTATGAAGGTGGCGGAGTGTACTTTGAGGTTCCTAATAGATCGCCACATAAATTTGAAGTATGAGAAATAGAATTTAAAAAGAATGAGAATTTTATTAAATTAGTTTTTAATTAAAATGTGATTTTTCTGGTGTATTTTATTTTAGGACTCGCTGATTCTTGAGAAGAGCCAAAACTGGAGTTCCCAAAAAATGGACCACATTCTGATTTGCTGTGTTTGTCTGGGAGATAACAGTGAAGACGCAGATGAAATAATTCAGTGTGACAATTGTGGCATTACCGTTCATGAAGGTAATCTTGCTGTTTTTCTTCTGTTAGAAATGGCAGGTTTACATCTTGTTTAAAGGAAGTTTGAGCTTTTTTCATTTATGCTTGTATAAGGTTTTACTGTACTATTAAATGATGTGATGGTTCAAATGAAAATAATTTATGAGTCCTGAAATATGTTTATTTTTGTGTGTATGTGTCATATATGCATATGTGTGTATGTGTATGCACATATGCACTTTCATGCACGTTTGTCTGTTCATGTGTGTGTAGAAGACAGAAGTTGATGCTGAATATCTTAGGTTTTGAGACAGGGTCTCTTATTGAACCTGATACTTGCTTATTCCACTAACTGTCTGTCAGTTGAGTCCCAGGGACCTGTCTGTCTTTGCCCATCCGTGGGGGCAATACAGGCATGCACCACAAAGCCCAGAAAACATTTGATACACAAGAGTCATCACTCATCTTTATTTTATTTTGTTTTGTGTTTGTGTTTGAGTCAGGATCTTAAGTAGCCCAGGCTGTCACTGGTCTTGCTAAACAGTGGAGAGGATGACCTTGACCTGAGGCTCCTGCCTTTGCCTCGCCTCCTAAGTACCAGGATCACAGACTTGGTACTCCACACTCTGCCTAATGGGCAAGAGGGTAATCTTCATTTCTTAAATTACTCTTGAGCCATATTTTAGGTTAGGTCATTTGACCGTGGATATAGTTTTTTAAGACCATGACAATAGTTTAAGAAATTGAATTGATTTCTGACATTCTGATGCTAATAAAAATTATTGTGTAATTTTAAAAACATTTTAATGTTGCCATTATCATTGGCTTTTTTGAGACAGAATCTTTCTTTTTCCATTCAAAAATTTATACGCCCTCCCCTCCTATTCCCCTCCCACTCCCCATGCTCCCCAACTCATCCTCCCCCTTCCCTCTCCCTCCTTAAGAGAGGGCAGGAATCCTTCCCTGTGGGAAGTCCAAGGCCCTCCCCCGCTACATCCAGGCCTAGGAAGCTTTGCATCCATATAGACTAGGGTCCCAAAAAGCCAGTACATGCTGAAGAAACAAGTCCCAGTGCCTTTATCAATGGCTTCTCAGTCAGCCCCAATTGTCAGCCACATTCAGAGAGTTCGGTTTGATCGCATGCTCATTCTGTCCTGGTTCAGCTGGATTTGGCGAGCTCCTATTAGAACAGGCACACTGTCTCAGTGGGTGGACCAACCCCTCGCAGTCCAGACTTTCTTGCTCATCTTCTCCCTCCTTCTGCTCTTCAACTGGACCTTGGGGGCTAAGTTCCTTGCTCTGATGAGGGACTTTTTCTCTATCTCCATCCATCGCCGGATGAAGATCCTATGGTGATATTCGAGATAATCATCAGTGTGATAGTGGGACAGTCCAGTTCAGGCACCCTCTGTTCTACTTCCCAAGGACCTAACTGGGGACATCCCCGTGGACACCTGGGAACCCCTCTAGAATCAAGTCTCTTGCCAACCCTACAGTGGCTCCCTTAATGTAGCCATCTTCTTCCCTGCTCCTATATCTGCCCTTCCTCCATCTCCACCCTCCCACTCCCCCAAGCTCTCTCCAGTCTTTCCCTTCTCCCTTCCCTCTCCTCCCCTCCTCTTCATCTAACCCCTCCACCCCTACCCCCACCCCCATGCTGCCAACTTTTGCCAGGCAATCTTGTTTGCTTCCAATTTCCAAGAGGATCTGTATATGTTTTTCTTTGGGTTCACCTTGTTATTTGGCTTATCTAGGCTTGTGAACTATAGGCTTAATGTTCTTTGTTTATGGCTAGAATCCACTTATGAGTGAGTACATACCATATTCATCTTTTTGGGTCTGGGTTATCTCACTCAGGATAGTGTTTTCTATTTCCATCCATTTGCATGCAAAATTCAAGAAGTCATTGTTTTTAGCTCTGAGTAGTACTCTAATGCGTATATATTCCACACTTTCTTTATCCATTCTTCCATTGAGGGGCACCTAGGTTGTTTCCAGGTTCTGGCTATTACAAATAGTGCTACCATGAACATAGTTGAACAAATGCTTTTGTAGTATAATTGGGCATCTCTTGAGTATATTCCCAAGAGTGGTATTGCTGGATCCTGGATTGCTGAGTCCTGCTGACATCTTTAAGGTTAATTAAAGGTTCATAATATGATCTATGTTTTAGATGAGTGGCCTCATTAAAAACAAATGTACCTTTCTAAGGTAGCCTTGAATTTTAGAAACAACTAAAATGCCAGTCTGCATCAAGACAGATAAATTAGATGATCACAATAAGTAGCAATGCCATACCTATAGTGAGGAAGTCAGTTGCTACTGGAGCTGTGCTTTATGCACAGTCAGGGGCAGACAATGAGGAATGCTTGTAACCATCCTATCTTCTCATTTTTAGTTAGTCCCAGTTCCCAGCCCATGGAATGTTACTTTCCACTGTTAGGGTACCTTGTGTCTTCCTACCTCACTTAGTTACTATAGGTACTCAAGGTGGTTGAGATCCTGTGTGGTTGGTATCAGTGTAACCCCTGCTCAGGTTCTTCCTAGTCACAGTCCTGTTTCCACAGATGGAAGAGGGGTACAAGAAAGCATTCAGTGCTCCTGAACTGGTGCTTGTAAGTGTTTCTGAGAGCTAGCTACTATTTGACTTGTAAAAGGAGGACTGTAGTTTCTTGAGTAAATCTTCATGTTTCAGAATTAATTAATTGGTACTATGTTTGAGCATCCTAATTGAACAATTTGAAATGCAATGTAATCTTTTTTCGTTATATTTTTTGTATTATTAACACTTATGACTTGTACAAATTAAGAATATTCACTGTGTTTTTCCAGGTATGCAGAAGTACTCATTGATTATGCCCATTTCTTCTGATTTCTGCCCTTTGGTACCCTCCTCAATTCCTGTAAATTCTTCTTCTATGTTCATTCTAACTTCTCTTAAGTTTCCACAAATGGTTAAGAGAACATGGTCTTTCTGTTTTTGGCTTATTTCATTAAATATAGTATCTTTCATTTCTATCACATTAAAAGACTTTTGTGACAGTTTTTTCATAGCTGAATAGTTCTCCATTATACAGATATATCATAGTTCTTTACTATTAATTTATTGGCAAGTATCTATACAAAGTATATAATAGGTATTGTGACTACTGCTGTAATAAACTTGGCATGCAAATAACTCTTGATGCTGACCTAATATTCTTTGGATGTATAGGTAGAAGGTGGGTAGCTGGATTATATAATAGGTCTTCTTACAACAATATAGAGTTGTTTCATTTTTTTCAATATCCCACTGGCTGTCTGGATTTTGCTTTGTAGACAGGCTGGCTTCAAATTTAGAGAAATCTGCTTGTCGCTACTACCCAAGTCTGAGATTAAAGGTGTGCAACACCACCAACTGACTTTATTTTATGTTTTTATAATTGCTATTTTAGCTGGCATAAGGTGATACCTTATTGTGGTATTTGTACTTTGCCATGGCTAGTAAAATAGATAGAACATTTCTTTCATATATTGATTGGCTATTTGTATTTCTTCTTTAGAGAAGTTTATAATTATGTCATTTTCCTATATGTTTTAGTTGGAAGTTGGATTACTTGGATTTTGACTGCTGATTTTTTTTTTATATTATGCTTTTATTAGACCTCTGTCAGATGAAAACATTTGGCAAATATCTTCTTCCTTTCTGTTGATTGTCTCTGTACTCTATTTTAATGTCTCTCTTTGTGTCAAGAACATTTTCCTTTGATGTAATACCATTTGTTAGTTTTTACTTTTGGAGGTGTTGGACTCAGTCTTAGTTATTTCTATGTTGCTTTGTAGAGGCACCATGTTCAAGGCAGCGTACAAATGAAAGCATTGAATTTGAGGCTCATGGTTCCTGAGGGTAGTAGAGTTCATAGCCATCATGACAGGAAGCATGGCAGCAAGCGGGCATGGCTCTGGAGCAGTGGTTGAGATCTTACATCTGATCCACAGGCACAAGGCAGGCATGGGGGAGAGAGGAAGAGAGTGTGCACTAACTGAGAATGGCTTGAACTTTTGATACCTCAGAGCCCACCCCCTGTGATCCACCTTCTTCAGCAAGGACATACTCTTCTAACAAGGCCACATCTGCTAATCCTTCCCAAACAGTTCCACTAACTGTGGTTCAAACATTCAGATATATGAGACTATGGGGGCTGTTCTCATTCTTATTCTCATAGACTCTTGTCCCGAAACAATCATTGTATCACTATCTTAAAGTGTTTCTTTATATTTTCCTCTACTAGTTTTTAGTTCTGGGTTTTTCTCTTATACTTTTGTTTTGAGCTGAGAAGTAGGAATCTGGTTTCAGTTTTCTACATGCATGTTTGTATCCTGTCTCCCAGCAACATTTATTAGAGATGCTCTTTTCCCCTATATTGTGTGCTATTGAAACATCAGAGAATTAGCTGAATGTAGTTGTATAGAGGGTTCTCTCATCTCTTCCTTCTGGATCTTTGTATCTGTTTGTAGGTCAGTCATGCTGTTCCCATAATTATGGCTCTCATATATATTTCAAAATCAGATATTGTGATGCCCCAGCCATAATCTTTAAACTTAAGGTTGCCTTGGCTATTTAGGGTCTTTTATATTTCCATATGAATCCTAGGATTTTTTTTTTTTGGTAATTCTGAAAAATATCATTAGAATTTGATGGGGGATTATATGGAATCTGTAGTTCACATTGGGTATGACATGCTATGATTTCTCCTTCTCAAAATTCACTACTGATATGTAGAAAAACTATTGCTGTCTGTGTTTTCATTCTATATCTTGGTTTTTTTTTAAATGAAGTTTCTTTATCTGTTGTAATAGTCATTGTTGATGTCTGTAGATACTTTTATATAGAGACATATTTTATATATCACATAGAACATAATTTTATTCTGTTTTTCTGTCTGTATAACTTTTCTGTTTCACACATAATTGTTCTTCCTAAAGATTGTAGCACTATGTGAATATAAGCAGTGTTTAGATTAGACACTTGTTTATTTCCGATCATAGAGAAAATAGTATCAGTTTTTCCCTATTCATTATGATGTTGGCTGTCATATATAGCCTTTATCATATTGAGTTGATCCTTGTATAGCTAATTTTTTTAAAGTTTTTGTCATGAAGAGATGTTCATTATTTTTTTCAATATCTGTTGGAATGATTTTATGATATTTTTTATTTTTTATTAAGTTGTTTGATGTTTATTCACATATAATTGTACCTGGGATGAAACCTGCTGGGTTATTGGCTATGAGTTTTTTTTTGATATTCTCTTCAATTTGATTTTCTAACATTTTGTTGAGGATATTTATATCAGTGTTCAGATACATTGGGTTGCATTTTTGTCCCCCAAGTTTTTTCCCCTCCCCTCCCCTCCCCTCCCCTCCCCTCCCCTCCCCTCCCCTTCTCTCTCTCTCTCTCTCTCTCTCTCTCTCTCTCTCTCTCTCTCTCTCTCTCTCTCTCTCTGTGATCTTGTCAGGTTTTAATTTCAAGTTAATTGTGTTCTCATTAAATGCAATAGATGTCTATCAACCAATGAATAGATGATGAGAATCTGGTACATATATAAAATGGAATACTATTCAGCTAAGTCACAAAATTTGAAGGAGAATGGATAGACTTAGAATGTATAATAGTAAGCAAGATCACTCCATTTTAGAGAGAAAAAACCTACATGTCTTATTCATATGTTGATCATAGCTTATAATATATATCATGTATATTTGAAAACATGTAAGTATGTGTATAGTATGACATGTAGAAAGAATAAGAAAAGTTAGTATTAGATGATGAGGAAGGACAGAATGTAGATAAAAGTGCATAACAATTTAATTGATAATGAAAGTGTGAAAATACAAGGGAATTTCCCTGACTCTAAAATGATTATTCTAACTACACAGGATTTCATTGAGATGTATAGAGTTTGGGTCTAGGAAAGTGCTTATTAGTGGCTACATTAATTCAGCTACATGGTAATTTTATTTATGAGTTCTTTATAATAAAGCAAATTTTACACATAAAGTATTAAAAAAATAAAACCAATTTGGAAGAGTTCTTTCTATCAGTTTTATGGAATAGTTTGAGAAAAACATCAGTGTTATTTCAAAGTATAGTAAAATTTGTCAGTGATACCGTCTAGTCCTAGTCTTTCCTTTTTTGGGACACTATTGTTGCTGTTGTATGTTCATGCAGGTGCGTGTAGTGTATGTATGCATGTGAGTTTGTGTGTACGTGCTGTTGTATGTGCACATGCCCTTATATCAGGTGCATATATGTAGTGTGTATGTGTGTGTGTGTGTGTGTGTGTGTGTGTGTGTGTGTGTAGGCCAGAGAGCTACACTGAATATCTTTCTTTAGTCCTTTCCAGTTATTTTAAATCCAGGATCTCTTTCTCACTGAACCCGGGAGCTCACCAGTTCACCAGTTCAGCTAGGCTGGATGACCAGCAAGCCCCAAGATCTCCCTACCTGTGCCTTTCCAGCATGGGGATAGCAGAACTGATCTGCTCTGCATGGATGCTAGAGCCTGATATCAGGTTCTCGTGCTTGCTGTGCATGCACTTTATTGGCTGGACTACCTCCCCAGCATTATGAGACTTTGTATTATTGACTTAATTTCTTTCTTTGTTGGTCTGCTCAGAACTTTTGTATCTTCTGGATTCAATTTTGGCATTCACATGTTTCCAGAAATCTTTCAGTTTCTTCTGAATTTTATTTATTACTATGTATTTTTTCAAAATAGTCCCTAATACTGCTATGAATTTCTATTTTATCAGATTAATTGCCCCTCTCCTTGTGAGTGTACACTATAAATTTATCTCATATTCAATGAAACTCAACTTGCCATTTTATCTATCCTTTCTTTCTTTTATTCTTTTAGACCTGATTTATTTTTGTTTTTTGTTTGTTTGTTTGTTTCTACTAATTCAATGTTTGGCATGGTTTGGTTTTTTTTCTAAGAACTGAAGATGACTATTTGCTTTTTTTCTTGGCTTTGTTTGCTGTGTTTCCCTTTATTTCAAGGACTTCTAATTTTATGTTCTGATTTCCTCAGTAGTCCACTGTTCTGTTTTATTTTAATATCTTGTACAGGGTCAGCAGGCTGCTCACTTGGTATGGATGCCTTCTTTAAACCCTGGTAAACTGAGATTGATCTCTGGGATCCATATTTTTGAAGCATAAATCTAATTAATCTTATCAGTAAAAACCAGGAGTCAGATATTGGGATAAAAATCTGAACGACCAGAGAAGCAGAGAGAGAACCACAGTCCCTTCCTATCTCTTCTGTTCCTCTGTCCAAAAAGGCTGAGATCCTTTGTCTGCCCCACCTTATTGAAACTTTCTGTCTGTACAGACCTCCTGACTTCATGGTTAACTAGTGTCTAGCCTGCCCTCTGACGCCATCCAAGCTGTATTTGTCACAACATAAAATATGCAATAGTTAGTGGAAGAGAGCTTACTCCACAGGTTGTCCTCTTACCTCCACATACGTGTTATGACACATTTATGCTCCTGTACATCCACACACACACACACACACACACACTCATATTACATAAATACATTTGATTAACATTTTCAGTGCGTTGTTCAAACTCCTATATTTGTAATTTCCTGTTCTTGCAGATTTTTAGTTTCATTACATTGTAATCAGAAAAAAAGGATACATGATTTCAGTGTTTGAATTTCTCAAAATATACTCTTTGATCTGATATTTGGTTTATTCTAGAGAAAGGTCTAGATACTGATGAGCAAATATACATTGTGCAGTTGTTGGAGAGTATATTCTAAATCTTTGATAATGTCATTTGTACTGACTTTCTCCCAATATGTAAGCTGTTTCTTTGCTTTGTCAGTTGTTTCCTTTGCTTGCAGAAGCTTTTTAATTTCATTCACTCCCATTTGCCAAGTCTTAGAATTCCTTTTCATGCTTTTTGGTGTATTTTTCAGGAAGTCCTTGCTTATGTTTCTGAGCTGTCCTTCTTCCCACACTCTTGCTGTCCTGTCACCTCCTTTGTGATTTCTGATGCTCCTCCCGCATCTCTGTGTGTAGTACTCTCTAGTCTTGCTACTCTTTTCCTTATTTCCTGCCTAATTCTCCGTTTTACCCTGCACTGCTGTCTGCTACATTTTGATAAGTTAAACGTTTGTTTTTATTTACTTCACAATATTTTAAACTTTCCTTGAGATTACTTTTTTACAAAAGATGCACATCTTTGAAAGCATGCTCTTTAATCTCCAACTAGTTTTTATATTTCCTGCTCTCTTTCTGTTAATGGTTTGTAGGTGTATCTGTTAGGGTTCTCTAAGAAAACAGAATGCATAAAATGAATTTGTCTTAGTTACAGTTGTAGTGCTGAGAAGAGACACCATCACCAAGGCAACTCTGCTAAGAGAAAGCATTTAATTGGGGTCTTGCTTTCAGTTTCAGAGGGCTAGACCATTATCATCATTGTGGGGAATGTGGTGCCATCCACAGGCAGCAGGAAGAGAGTCACTGGGCCTGGCCTGGGCTTTTTGCACTTGAAAGCCCACCCCCCAAAACACATTTCTAACAAGGCCACACCTAATTCTTCCAAATGGTTCATCAACTGGGAACTAAGCATGCAAATATAGGCCTTTGGGGGCCGTTCTCATTCAGACCACCGCAGAATATGTGTGTGTGTGTGTGTGTGTGTGTGTGTGTGTGTGTGTGTAAATAAGCAGGATTTACCAGAGAAGCTTACAGGTTGTGGTCCTGCTAGTTCAACAATGGCTGTCTCCAGATCAAAAGTCTAAAACATAGTAGTTGCTCAGTCCATGAAGCTGAATGTCTCAGCTAGTCTTCAGTATAATGCTGAATCCTAAAGACATACCCTCTAATACCAGGGAAGTAATATATTTGTCAGTTAGAGCAAGATCAAACAGGCAAAGAGAAGTTTTTTCTTCCATGTTTTTATATAGCCTGCCATTAGAAGGTGTGGCTCAGAGTTAAGGTGGATCTTCCTTCCTCAGAAGATTTGGATTTAGCATGGGTCTTCCTACCTCAAATGATTCAATCAAGAAAGATCCTTCATAGATATACCAACTGCTCGGGTTTTAGTTAGCTCCAGCTTTAGTCAGGTTGACAACCAAGAATAGAGTATCACACTTGTTTTTCTTCATATTCTGGAAAAAGAATTCTGAAGTGTTTGATTTTCCTTGCCTTTCCTGCATTCTCCTTCTTGGGATTTCTAGTTGTTGTTTCGGCTTTAAATTTTTGTCAAATTTTTTCACAGTTTTTAAATTTTTATTTCAAGTTTCAAAAATATTTTTCAGCAGCATAAACTACTGACTTGCTGTATTAAAGAATATTTCTCATTTTTTCTTCTAACATTTTGTTGCACTGAACTAGGTATTGCAGCCATTAATGTTTTTCTTTTTTCTTTTAATTTTTTAAAATAAGATTTTTTTTTTCCTTTTTGAGAATTTCATATAGTATAACCTGAGCATACTCTTTCCCCTCTTCCAGCTTTTTGGAGTCTCTCCAACCTCCCTGTTTACCTAACTTCATGTTAGTTCTTTCTCATAAAAAAATATCAGAACAATAAAACAGTGGAGTCAAGTTTGTGTTTGTTGACTACTCCTGAACATAGGACCTGCCACAGAGTGTGATTAATACACCCATCCATTGGAGAGAAAACTGATTTTTCTCTCCCAGCTATTAATTGCAAGTAGGTTCTTTTTTCTTTTTTTTTTTCTCCTTGGGGATGGACTTTGTCCTATTTTACTTTCTTTATGCTGGGATTTTTCTTGTTGGAGCTTGTGCAGGTCTCATGCATGCTGCCACAGTCTGTGAGTTCCATGTGTACATCTGCTTTGTTGTCTGGAAAATACCATTTCCTTGAAGTCATCCACCACAGCTAACTTTTACAGTCTCCTACTTCCCTCGTTCCCGTAGACTTCTGTCTGAGCCTTAAGGGATGTGTGTGAGTGTGTGTGTGTGTGTGTGTGTGTGTGTGTGTGTGTATGTGTGTGTGATATAGACATTTATTTAGCACTAAGCATTCAGAATTCTCTATTCTCTGCATGTTGAGCAATTGTGGGTCTCTGTCTACTGCACAAAGAAGCTTGTGTGATGAGGTGATCTGAGAGCATAATGATATATGGAGTCGTTTTATTGCATGTTCATTTAACAGAACAATAGTAGTAAATTACTCCTATATGTTGTTTTTGGTGTGCGTGTATGTTTGCATAGAGGCCAGGGGTCAGTGCTAGGTGTTTTTCTTAATTGCTTTCCACCTTATTTCCCACACAGGTTTCTTAGTCAGGAGCCTTTGATTCAGCTAGATTAACTGACCAGTGAGCTCAAGGGATCTTCCTGTGCCCGCCTCCTCAGTGCTGGGCTCATAGACATGTGCTGAAAGACCCAGCGTTTTGCATGATGCATATTGGTACTTAAGTCTTCATGTAACTTAACCCATGTTATTTGAACAATGTTATTTATTTAAAACATTTTGGAAGAATATGGATTTTATTGTTAAATGCAGGTTTTTAAATACAAATTATTGTGGCAACTTTTGTGTTTTTTTCTTTTTAATATCAAGAGATATGATAAATGTTGGTAAATAATACACGTTACCAATAAGATTGCCAACTCTCAGAGATTCAGTCTGTGCAGAGCTACATAGCTAGAAGGCAGAAGAGTATTTGGTCTCTTTAGAAGTCTGAATTCTACTAATTTGGGTCATGGTCTTTGTAAAATTCAAGACAATTAGACATTTTATATAATATTTTCCTTAAATGTGGTTTACATAGATTACTTTTATTAAATGTGTTTTTGTACTTGAAATTAGTTAACATACATGATATGAGTTTTTGCTTATAAATTTTTGAAATTTAACGTTTTACCTGATGCAAGAATAGCTTATGCTTTGAATGAAAGAAACACATATTTTTAAATCTTTCTAGTCATGTATCTAGTTACTAATTGGATTGAATTAGATTGTCTTGGTATAAAGTGCCAGAATTTTGGTTTAGAGCTCAGTAAATACTAAGAGTATGACAGAAAATATGGCGGCATAGCAGGTCAAATGTTAAATGCTGAACTCTGAAGACACTATGTGTCAGATTTCTGGGACAATGAGGCTGACGGAAGCTCTTCTCATGTACCGGTTGTCCTTGGACTGGGAGAGTGCCAGTGTTCTGGGCCACAAAAGAAGACTGTCTGCGAATGAAGTGCAGAACCATTGGCATGAGTGTTTGTAGGCCTTTGAGAACTCCGCGGGTGTTTGCTACGTTAGCAAGCGGGTATTAGCATGCATCTTTAGAACAGAATTGAAACCGTGTTAAACACGTTAATTGCTGTGAAGTGTCCTGATTTTACTGAATAAAGTTAGTAAATTTGATAGCCTCTGGCGGCCATTCTTACCTTGCTAATTGTCTACTTTGAATACAGATTTCTTCTGGTTTGAAATAATTTGCTTTAAAGGAACATAATTTTGTAAAGAAAAGTAGATTTTTCTCCCTGTAGTATTAGATTGCTTATTGAGAAATAGTTTTATTTTGAGAAGTAGTTTTATTTTTATTGTTTCTTTTATGATGTTTCTTTGAATAGATTTTAGTTATTGCTCTTTTATAGGTAACAGTAACTGCAGCAACAAGAAAATCTTAAGTCTTTTCAGTTTATGATTTTGTGTTGCAAATTTGTGCTTACACATAAGCAATGAAGATGGTGGTTGCTGACTGAAATTTAATATTAAAGAAAGGAATAAGTTTTGATCCCTTTGCTTGTGTGCTAATTTAATTCCTTTAAAACTGTTTCTTTGGCACTCTCTTATAAGACTGAGTATATTGAAATGTGTTATTATAATACTTTGAGATAGCATAGGGCTAACAATTTTTATTTGAGATGGATTATGTAATTCATAACTGTAAGGTGAAATAGTATTTTTGAAAAACTATTTTATTTATATTTTTATGTCAGTCTTATAAACGATTGCTTTTCTCAGAATTCTTCTGTACTTCTCTTTTTTATTTTGTTTTTGACTTTTACAAAAGTGAGTTTAAAAAAACAATTCCTATTGAATCATAACTATTTCTTTTCTTTTTTGTAGGATGTTACGGAGTTGATGGGGAGAGTGACTCTATTATGAGTTCAGCTTCTGAAAACTCCACTGAGCCTTGGTTTTGTGATGCCTGTAAATGTGGTGTTTCTCCTAGCTGTGAGCTATGTCCTAATCAGGATGGAATTTTCAAGGAAACTGATGCTGGAAGGTTGATGTCCCATTATGTTGTGTTCATATGCCTGCTTTATAACATGCCTGGCTTGGAGCTCCCTTTTCTTCCCTTTATGAGTTTTGAGTCACACACTTTTTGTCCCATCTTGTGACTTGACCAATAGGTTATAGATTGATGAGGGGAGTAAGAAAGATGACCTCTCAAGTACTTGGATTTGTTTTTTAAATTCATCATCCCAGTTATTTTTAATGAGCCTGTGAAGAAGCCGTGGTTGTTTCTTAGATTATAAGGATAGTTCCCAAGACTCACATCATTTAAATTCTGTATAAGCACAAGTAATCTGGTAAATAGAGAAATTTGAACCCAGATCTGTCTCACTTCAGGAATATAACATACAATGATTAAAAATGGAGAAATTTAATAATAAGTATTGTTAAAATTATGCCCTAAAAGTATATGGAAGGTATAAATTAGCTTCTGAAGGAAATTTAAGGGATGACATAGATTAAGGAATGCCAAAATGAAAGGAGTGACCTCTTTCCTGACCTTGGAGTTTGGACTTTGTTCCAAGGACTAGCTGTAGCCTACTAGTTGCCAGAAAACTTTTCTGCTTTATCTGCCAGTCTTCAGCTCTTAAAAGTAGCTGCCTGCCTGCCACAGTTGGCCGGGGGAGCTGCAACTTTGTGTTGAAGCCTGTTCCATATGCTGTGTTTTTTGAGAGGACAGTGAAAAGTGATCTCATGGTCGGGCCAGGCTTGTGAGGGCATAAGGTCTGAACACGTGGCTGTACTGTAGCCGATATACTCTGTCTGTCCTGTTGAGAAGCTCATCCCTTCTGCTGTACTCTGTACTGTTAAGTTCCAGTGCCCAACTATAGTGATAACAAAACCACACTCTCTAAATAGCAAGTGCTGAGGGAATTCGGACCATCATTGCAGAGTAAATATTAAAGCATGACTGTGAAGCCGAGCAACAAATGTACTGATAGTTGGCACAGAGACCTGTGGTCTTTTCACTGCAATCACACTCACGGTCACTGCCACATTTGAACAGTTACCATCATAAAAGTGCCGACATCATTTATATTGGTTTTCCCTATGAGACTAGGGGTGATTGACTACAGTATATAAGTTATTCCCAGTCTTGTGTGTTTTGAAGATTATCCACCTCAGTGCTGTCAATAAGAGAAGAGACACTCATGCTTTTATGTTTTTATTTTGACAAGGCTTTAGAATTTTAAAAATTCACTTTTTTATAATTTGAAAGTTAAGTATATTAAGTGTCTGTGTAGGTATTTGCACATGAATACAGGTGCTTGCAGGGTCTAGAAAAGGGTTTCTGATTCCTTGGTGCTAGAGTCATAGATGTCTGTAAGCTGCCCGATTTGGGTGTTAGAAACCAAATATGGCTCTTTTTTAAGAGCAGTATCTGCTTAAGTGCTGAGCCAGTTCTCTGTCACCTAGGATGTTTTATATAAGAATGTTTAATATTTTAATAATAACAGGAAGAATTACCAAACAACATAATATTCATCAATTTTTTAACACTGAAAACATATATGTAGTCCACAAATTAAAATCTAGACTTAGATGTAATAAGTTTACTTTAGTAAAATTAAGAAAAATATCTTTCTCATTTTGTTTCAATTAGTAACCACACCCTTGATAGATTGCTAAGATAACATAGAATCTACTGTGAGATCTTAGGGGACCCTGTGTGCTCAGAATCCAGACGACCCCTCATCTCCTAAGAAAAGAAATGAGCTAAAATAATAGCAAGTACTTTTTATATATAGACTAGAACTTGTTCATTTTTATACATGTAATTTTTGAACTCTGACCTATAACTGTGGATTTAGTAAAGCATTGAGAAATATGTGCTTTCCTAGTAGTTTGGCCTCATTTAGATTCATTCGTTTGTTTGCTTTTGTTTTGTTTTTATTGTACCATGACTTTAGGTGAGTTCATTAGCCTTGTTACTATGCCTTAGTTTTGTAGTACTTTCGAGAAGCGCAAGTGATACAGCTCATGTTAGACAGTTCCTGACGTAGTTGGTGGGCAGTAAATGTCCCATTATTGACTATCAGTGCTGCTGCTGCTACTGCTCTCTTCTGAATAGGCGCTGCAGTATACATGCTATTTGGTGATTTCTATCTTGAATATTGAAACTTTGAATACTCAGTTGTGGTGAACTAAGGCCATTTTGAAAAAAGAAAAAACAAGATAAACAAAAAAACAACCCAGCTTCCTTTGGAAGAAGAGAATTCATTTTACTTGGTTTTTCCTGTTAATTTAAAAGTTGATTGACAAAGTGTCTTTCTGTGCTGTCATGCTCTACAAAGTGACGTGTAATGTTTTCCAAAAGAAGACAAAAGAAAGCACTTTAAACATTGATATTAAAGTGAAAATATTCATATTAGCGACTGTGCATATTGCATATACAGATTAGGTACTCTGTGGACAGAGAGGTACAGTTCTGTAGTTAACTATTTAAATGCTTATGTGTTTTGTTTTGCTTTTTTTTATATCCAAAGCCCCACGGAGGCCAGAGGCCAGGGTAGAAATTTTGAGCTTTTATGTATTTGTGTATTTTGCAGCATGTAAATGCCAGTTTGATTTAAAACCAAAAAAGAGAAAAAAAAACCCATAAAAATTGGACATGTCCTTTATCTTCATGGACAGGCTAAAAGAGTTTTGAAATCGATTTAGTGCATGAATTTAACTATACATTCTCCTCTACTGATGTGATTTATAATATTTATGTGGAGAAATGATTTAATGTGAGAAAATACCTGTGGAATTCTTGAAATAAAAATTAAGTTTTTACTTTTTTTTGTAGTTTTTTGAGACAGGGTTTCTTTGTGTAGCTTTGGTGACTGCCCTGGCACTCGCTCTGTAGTCCAGGCTAGTCTCAAACTCATAGAGATCCACTTGCCTCTGCTAGGATTAAAGACGTGTGCCCCCACAGCCTGACTGAATTTTTACATGTCTTAAATAGAAGATTTTGCAGATCAGTGGTTAAAGAGCACTGCCTGCTCTTCCAAAGGCCCTCAGTTCAGTTCCCAGCAACCACATGGTGGCTCACAATCATCTGTAATGAGATCTGGTGCCCTCTTGAGGAAGAGACCTGATCAGTCGTCCTCATCAACTTAAAAGCATGAAACCCAATATGGACAAGTTCAACAGAACCACCATGTACTGACTGCCCATGCATGCTTCAGCATTGCCAGGGCATAAATTTCATTCATTTGTTCATTCAATCATATAGACTCCATTTTGTGAAATATAAAATATATTTATTTTCCTGCTTCCAGTTTAAACAGAAGTTTATTTATTTAGCAAAGCAAAGCAAAATATATACACTCTAAAGTGAGACTGAGTGGCTATTGGCCTTTTTTCTGTGCAGTGAGCATTACCATACAGCAGAAGCAAGAGAGCACTGGGTTTCTTCAGCCTCATTGTTTTCCTCTACTAGACTTGCTGCATTTAAAGACATCAGTCCTCTGAAAGCACGATTTGCAAAGTGAGAAGAACAATTTACTACCCATAGGAAACAGTCAGACGTTTTTATTTTTCTTGTAAATGTTCCTTGATCGAAGACAGTGAGCTACACACTGCCCTAAGTACTTCACAAACATCTGAGTTCCAGATTGTCTATATAATGCTCTGTGCCTAGGAGAAACTTAGTCATTGGCTTTGGGATGAAGGAATGGAAGTAACATGCTGTAGATATTTTTAAAATGTTTTTTCAATATGTGGTACTCCACAGAAAATGTACTTGAAAATTATTCCATCAATGTAGTTTCTACTGTGAGATAAGAGTTTTTCAAGGAAGTGTATTGCTACGTACAGTTACCTGCCTATAAACAATATAGGAATGTAATTGAACGCGTTGCCGTTCTAGAATGACAGCCTGCCTCTGTCTTTTGGTGGTTTTGTGACACTTGTTCTCTGCTCCTTTTCCCAATCAACATCTGTCCTCATAGCTCCGAGCAAAATGAATGATAAAGTAATTAGAAATATTTTCCCGTTTTGATTTCCCAACTTCATTACATAAGTTCTAAAATATGTGAACAAGTGCTTGAAGGACTAAATTGTCTTAGTGATTTTCAGTGACTTTGCTACGTGTTTTAGTAAGGACTCATGTTGGTGTCCTCATGTGCATGCCTGGGCAGAATGATAGCATTTGTGTGCCAGTCACACAGAAATCTCCACTACTTCTGTGGCTTGTTCCCATGTATGCTAAGGAGGCCAGTATAAAGCAGAGAGCCCGCTGTTGGGTTTATCAGAGAACAGCCACATTTGAGACATCACTAGAGCATGAAGAAACCACACAGATTAAAGTGAGATAGTGGCTGCTTGTTGAGATTCCATCTTTATATTGAACTTCGCATAATGAATTTGGGAGACTGGATTAAAATGTTTTATCTAAAAAATCTCAGAACTATAGATACTTTTTTGCAAAAAAATGATAAAAATGTTAGATTTCTAACTTTTCCTTAATACCTCTATAGAGTAATTCTTAGTTGTTTAAAACACATTACATATTAAAACCAGAACTTTTAAAGATGAGATAAAGCAAAATTTGTTAATATATTCACAAAGTTCATAGAGACTTGCCATCTAACTTTTACTCTTTTTCTTAGACAAACTATGCATATCTGCTATTTAAATTTCAGGCAGCTATTCAAACTTTTGTTTGACTGCAAGCAAACAGATAGATATGTAATCATGTAATAATAGCTCAGGGCATTTTAAAGCAATCAGAACTAACTTAATTTTCTTTTTCAGTGTGCTAAAGTTGAACATTTTTTTTTAAAAGTGTTAACGGCTTTGTGCAGAATTTATGCTATGTAGTTGTAGGTGACGTTTGTAAACTTCAGGTCTTCGGTTACATAGGGAACAGATGAGAAAAATGAAAACATGTTACTCCTCCATTATTATAACTGTGCTTTGTACCTTTTCCCAGCCACCATTTATCCTGAGATGAAAGTTAAACTTGTTACCAAAACTATTTAAAAATATATTCATAGGGATATCTAATGACTTTGTGGGAAAGGTAGCAGTAAGGAACACTTAATCTAATTATTACAAAATAACTTTGTAGTCCTTAAATTAGAGTCCTTAATTCTAAAAGTGCTCACAGTAATGAATGTGAATATCTTTTCTGGAATATGAGAGCGATGTTTTGTTGTCCTTGAATAGCAGTCTTATGCAAATATTTAAGGATACCAGGTAAGACCAAAGTGCAGTGAGTTGTAAGAGCAAAGCAGCTATGGTTGCTGGACATGCATTCTGACCAGACTGACGTCTGGAAGAGCAGTGCTCATGGCACCTTGCTCTCCACGATGGGTTAGCACTCTATAGGTGCTCTGTGTTTTTCAGTTAAGAGTCTGAGATGATTTTTTTTTTTTAAAAAAAAACCATCTGGTTGTTGAATGTTTTCCGTAGTATTTTGAGGTGGAGCATATTTTATGTTCATCTTCTATGTGGGAATTTCAGGAAAGCATTTGATAGCAGAATTGCATCTTTTCTCTTACAGATGGGTTCACATTGTTTGTGCCCTATATGTTCCCGGAGTAGCCTTTGGAGATATTGATAAGTTACGACCAGTAACACTAACAGAAATGAACTATTCTAAATATGGTGCCAAGGTAAGATCAACTTTATGATTAGCTAAAATTGAAAATTTTATTTGTTTTTTTACATAGCTTTTTTAATAATTGCGAATTACTCTGGAGGTGTTTAATAGCAAGCACATTCCTTGAGGAACTCTTAGCACTAAGTCATTTATTATTATATTATTCAGTTATTTTGTTTTGCTTTTGTATTTTTGAGGTAATATCTCACTGTAGCTTAAGTCAGTCTCAAACATACGGTAGTCAGCCTGCCTCTTCCTCCTCAGTTCAAGGATCAGGTATGGTCATCATGTTTGAATCATTAGTTGGTAGATGTTTCCTTAGAGGACTAATTTATTGATTTTTCCATATGGTATAACTTCAGATAACCTAAGTTGTAAAAATGCATATTAATTGATACTGTTTTTATTCTCTGGGACTCATAGACTATCTTGTTACACAGTTGGATTAAATAAATTTTACTTTAACTTTGAAATGAATTTTATTAAAATTAAGAAAAAGAATATAAAAACCACACTTTATTTAGAACAGGTGTCAGCTCATTATTGCTTCAACATTTTTAATGTAACAAGAAAAAGTACCAAATTGATTTTTTTCTCTTAGTATATGTAAAGCACGAAGAAGACTAAGTGCCTAGCACCTGAGTACTCTTATAATACTATCTCTTCTTATTACTACTCTATCAGTTTAGTTTAGGCTGACTAGAACTGGGTAAAGAGTTCTCCTTTTCATCAGAACTTGCTCGCCTACAGTGTTTTTGCATTGGTAATATTTAGTACTTCATGAGAGGTTAGTTTTGCTTCAGAAAGACTTTTGCTGTGAGAATTTTCCTGTTACTTTCATAGGAGTGTAGCTTTTGTGAAGACACTCGCTTTGCTAGAACTGGAGTTTGCATTAGCTGTGATGCAGGGATGTGCAGAGCCTATTTTCATGTTACCTGTGCGCAGAAAGAAGGCCTGCTGTCCGAGGCCGCAGCAGAAGAGGTATGTTCATCTACCCGACTTCTCATGTCTGCTGTGCACTGTTACAGTGGGAAAGTATAAGGGAAGCTTCATAATCTATGATTAAGTATTTGACCAAATCACTATATGTGGCATATTTTATACAGGAATATGGCATTTTTTTTAAAGGTAGCTCATTCTCTGAGTTTAGTTTTAGCTCCCTAGTATTTTTTTTCTTGACTTACTGACTTTAGATTAGTACCCCATGCTTCAAATTATTTTTATAACAATATAAAATATATATTTCTATGTTATAAGCTTTGGAGGGTTATAGAGATATACAACCTAACAGTGTAACCTTATATTGAAATTGTTTTGAGAATCCTGCTTTTACGTTTTGATACTAGAGTTGCCAAAAAACTACAGCCCTTCCCACTAAAATTTCTTGCATAATGCCATAATACCTATCTTGATTAAAAATACGTATTTACTTAATAGGTCTAAGATAAGTTAACTAGTACTTAAGAGTACTGAAAGTTTTAATTCATGCGATAAATTTCTAAAAGTATAACTCATAAAATCTTCGGCATTCACAATACACACACACACACACACACACACACACACACACACACACACACACGTATATATATTGGTTTTTCAAGACAGAGTTTCTCTGTAGCTTTGGAGCCTGTCCTAGAACTAGCTCTTGTAGACCAGGCTGGCCTCGAACTCACAGAAATCCGCCTACCTCTGCCTCCTGAGTGCAGGGATTAAAGGCATTCATCACCACCACTTGGCAGCATTCACAGTAATTTTAAAGAATTTTAAGGAATCCTAAGAGTAGGTGTAATTAATTCCTTAATCAATTTTTCTGGAGAGATAATTTAGTAAACTTTTAGTTTGTATTCATGATGCTTTATGATAATATATAAACCACTTCAGTTATTTATATAAAATTTTACTTTCTCATAAAACATTCGTTATATGTCTAGCTAGAAAATAAGTAATCTAATGAGGAAAATTTTTGAAAAACACTTGTAGGATGTATTTTATTTTAACTTAAATAGATCTTAAATATGAAGGTTACATTTTGATATGTGCCTGTTTTGTTTTGAGTTCTGATTCTGAAGGATTGTGCTTTGATGGAGTACTGGATGAACCTTGAGAGTTTTCACAGCTATTGAGCAGACACAGAAGTGTAATGGCAGCGTAGAGTTATGTGGATTAATCATGACTGATGCTCTGGATGATGGGCAGTGGTCCAGGAGGGCAGTGCAGTAGGATTAAGAAGGCTGCATAGATCGCAGGCGAAAATGAGGGAAATCTGTAAGTTCGGCCTACTTGTCTACTTCTGGGTAACTGAACTTTGTAGTCAGGATGTTCCTTTTGTAGACACTTTCAGTTTTATTTTTGAGAGATTTGACTCTTACATTAGCATCGTTTTGTGTAAATGTGCTAAACATTGGGATGTGCCATGATTTGGAGATTGTGTCTCCCTATCAGAAGGCATGCAGATTAGTACAAAACCAAAGTCAAGTCTCTAGTCGCTGTATCTAAGAGTTAATTTGGGAAATGTCGCTGTATCTAAGAGTTAATTTGGGGAAATGTCCAGGGCACCATGAAATAATAAAGTTGGTAAACTGGGACCTGAGGCCTCTTCCTGCCCTGTTGCTTTCTTTTATCTATTTGGTAAATGTGCTGGATGCTGCCTTGCTCAGTGCAGAGGTTTTGCTTTTGTGGGATTTTTGTTTTGTTTTGAATTTTTTTGGGGGGAGGTTGGCATTTTTATTACAGCACATTTTTCTAAGTTTCTAGTTTGTTGTTGTACACACTGAAGAGAATTGAACTTTTTTGTTCTTTGCTATAGGAACTTACTATGCATTGCAGCTGTTGTGAAATTCACTGCACAGCCCAGGCGAGTCTCAAATTCACAATCCTGCTGTCTCAGCCTTCTCAGTGCTGTGATTACAAGTGTGTGCCATTGTAGCCAGTGAGAACTGGAAATTTATAAAAGATTCCTTATAGAGTTTCAAAACAGCTTGAATTGTTAATGTAAGATTTGCTTTTGACAATATTTTTTTCTGTTAAAATGGAGGAGCTATTTGTAATAGTTGTACACTTATACGTTGGATACAGAAAAGATCCCCTCTCCGAGACTGGGTCTCATTGTGTAGTCCATGGTAGTCTCAGTGATTCTTCTGTTTACGCCTCTGAGTGCTAAGATTATAGGCATGTGTGGCCATACCCACTTCATCATCTTTTAAATTAAAGTGGATCTATTGTTTATATGGACATTTTGTCTTCTGCTTTAGTTTTATGTTCCCTTTAAGTTTCCTAGAAAGCTTTTATTTTCTCATTATATTTACTTATCAAGTTGGATATCATACTTTTCCAGAGCTATTTTATGTAGAAAGTAAAAGAAAGCCTGAAAGTAGAATTAAGCACCTCAGTTTTATCCAGTGATATTTATCATACTGTCAAAGTTTTGAGAGCCTTTGGATGTATTGCTTTCCACATTGATGAAGATCCATTAGAAGTTTTCATGCTTTTTTTTAATCTACTTAGTTAAATATTCCAAATTACAATAATAGTCAAATTGTGTTTTAAACACAGCTTGCATTGTTCATAGATGTTAAAACAAACACCTACAGCACAGACATTTACGTTTCATATTATGTCTTAAAATTACTTGTTGTCTAACTAAACATAATAATTTCTTCTTTGGTTAAAATATGCTTTTGCTAGTGTTAAACAGTTATACTATTTTTTGAAAACAGTCTCTAAAGCAGTATAAATTATTTATAGATTCTATTGATTCTTAATACATATTTTTATCCTGAGAATTTCATACATTGTATTTTGATTATATTTGTCTCCCTTTTCCTGCAGCTCTTCCAAGATACACCCTTAATTCCATACCCACCCAATTTTGTGTCTTTCTTTTCTTTTTGAAAGCCCATCTAGCCCAATACCAATGGTTATATACTCTGGCGTGCGGCTGTGCACTGGAGCACGCTCCACCTCCCAAAGGCCATGTGTGAAGAGAAAACTAACTCTTCTCCCAGTTGCTATCAGCTATCACTGCCCTCATCAAGAGTTGAGATCCAGTCCCCTATCCATGCTGGGATTTTTCTGGCTTGTTTTAAGTTTGCAGAGGCTTGTGCCTCTGTATTGCTATGAGTTCTCAAGAATAGCTACTCTGTTTTGCCTGGGAAATGCATCGACTAATTCTGCCTCTTTCAGTCTTTTTTGCCCCTTCTTCTATAATGGTTCCTGAGTCTTGGGAGGGAGGAGTATGCTTCAGATGTCTAATTAAGGCATGAATAATTTGCAGGTTCTTATTCTCTGTGCCTTAGCCAGTTGTGAGCTCTGTGTTAATCCCCAGCTATTGGAAAAAAGAAACTTCTCAGATGAGTTTTGAGAAGATGCACTAGGCTATGGATATGAGGATAAGTCATTAGGAGTAGGTTTAATATTGTGTCCCTTGAGCAGAGTTAATAGTAGTAGGTTTTCCCCTACAGCCTATAACCTATCTAATTATAGATTCTTGGTTAGGTATGGGTTCCGTCTTGTGGGGTGGACCTTAAATGAAAATAGAAATGGTTGGTTATTTTCATGGATTTCATTCCATAGTTGCAGGACAGGAATAGTTTGCTTGGCGGTTTGTTGTTAGAGCTCATAGGGTTCACAGTGGGATAGGATTAATGTATGTGGCTTTATGACATATGCCTTTCTTATTCATCTTTTTCCAGAGGTTGTATGCCTCCTAAGTTTTCAGTCACGTAATAGAATCTTAATTACTATGGCCTAAATAGTAAATTAACTATATCAGAAGATATGAAGTCTAAACAGTTCATAGATTGACTTATCCACAATTTTTTCTACAAATACTTTTCTCTCTTTCTTTCATTCTTACCTCTATCCCCCTTCTCTCCTTTCCTTTTTTCTTCTTTATTTATTTTTTTTATTGCTTTTGTTGTTTTAACCTTCTTGTTTCATGTTCTCAGTATGACTGAAGTAGCTCTAAGTATTTTATTTTTACTTGGTAACATTTAAAGCAAGCAAGCAAACATAGAGATTATCTCACTGGAATGAAAGTTTCTCTCCCACAGTCCAGGGAGAATAGCTTTGATCATCTTGTATACCAGAATATAGGCACTGTTGCTATGAGAAAGATGGGAAAGTAAAGTCTGACACTTCCAGTTTTTGTCACTGGAAATAGTACAAAGAACCCAAGGTCAGCAGCTAACACAGTTTGACACAACTAGCCTAAGAAACTGTCAGTTGACTTCAATTCATTTTGCCATACCCATGTGCTTATGTCAAATGACAAGTGTTTATAGTGGGTATTAAGAGAAAAAAATGAATAGATAGGTATTAAGAATAAAGAAAAGAAAAAGTTGGAATGTCATATTTCCCAGTTTTCTTTTGGATGCTTTAGGATAGACCTCTTCACTTCTCAGACGTTATATACCTGGGCTTCACTTTTTAGGGTGTTGAATTTAAGAAATCACAGCATTATTCATTTATTATTCTTGATCATTAATAATTATGTTACAGTGGATCACCAGCTTAAGTTCTAAACACTAGTACAACTTTAACTTTCTGTGTAAGTAAACAGTGCTCTTCATTAAAACAATCATTGTGACTTACAATAGTGTCGTACTTTTAGAATCAGGTTCTAAATGGTTATATAATGCTACACAGATCCTCAAGGAAAAAAAATATATATACACATACACACATATATCTTATATATCTGATTTGATATATATCTTTTCCCCTCATTTTATTTTTTTTAATTTCTCAGGATACAGAGTAATTACATTTCTTACTTAAATCTTAAAATTAGTAGGTAAGCATTAATTAAGATTATCTTAGTGCTAGGGAGATGGCTCAGTTTTTAAGGTGTTTGCCATCAAAGCGTGAGAACTTGAGTCAAATCTCCAGGACTTATAGAAGAAGCTGGATGTGTGGTAACACATGTCTGTAATCCTAACCCTGCGTTGCCAGCTAGTCTTGCTGAATTGCTGATCTTTAGAACCCAAGAAGATCCCTTTAATAACAGCAACAGCAACAGCAGCAACAAAGCAACGGAAGCGTCCACACACAAACATAGACATGTGCACATGCATAGACCATACAGCCTGGTTTTGAATAATTTAAATATATGTAAATAACATCTTTAGGTTAAGTGTGGCTAGGATAAACACATGTCGATTCTGCTTTTTAAAATGGTGATTATATTGTTATTTTGAAATAGTTGTGTTAGGTGTTGTATTAGTGTCCAAGTCGGTGTCTACTTATTCAAATTTTTATCTTACAGAGTGCTACAAAATTGCTTTATGTGCTTTCAAACATTTTAAGTATAGATTAGATTTTCAAGATTATTATTTATCACTCTATTCTGTCTCGGGTGTACGTGCCTGAAAATTGCATTTCTCTTTGGATTTTAAACCTCTGTCTTAATAAAAGTCCCTTCTAGTGTAACTTAGATTGAAAACTAAGGGACAGACATGGAATGAATTGCCATTCTATAAAGTTTGCTGTTTCTTAATAACTATGATATGCAAATTACTTTGATTTTTTGTTATATTTAAAGAAATGATTTGTGTCTTGACTAGGATTAAGATTGTTTTTTATAGTACTGTTCTTAAAGTTGTTTTCCTCCCATTGACCCTTCCTACTTTCTTTCACGTCTTTTCTCTCAAAAAACAGCTATTATTTCTTTAGTGTGTGTGTGTGTTACTATATATATATATATATATATATATATATATATATATATATATATATAAACAGCTTGCTCCATCCAATATGGTTACTTGTATGTATATGATTTCAGGGCTGATTACTTGGTATTGAATAACCAGTTTTGGGGCACTTGCCCCGTGAAGACTAATTCTCCTGCTCTCAGCATTTCCTAATGTTTTTTGTTTGTTTGTTTGTTTGTTTTTTGGTCTAGGGTTGAGGCCCCATGAGGTTTTACTCCTGTTTTCTTTAGTATGTCTGTTTGTGTTATCTTTGTTTAGGTCTTATTTAGGCAGCTGTATTGATGAGACGTCACAGGTATCATTTCTAGGAGATGAAATCTTACAGCAAATTCTCCTGTTATTTTTTTTCTTGCTGTGTTTCCTGCCCCTCTTAAACTCTGATCCCTGAACCTTAGGTACATGAGTTGTATTGTGCATGTATCAGTTGGGGCTGGGTACTCTATGATCACTTGTTCTCTGTATTTTTATTGATTGTCGTTTTCTGCAATGGCCTGTTTTTTTGTTGCAGGGAGATTATCTTTGACGAGGGGCAAGATCTCTACTTGGCTGTAGGCATAAATATTTATAATGTAGCTAGGATTATACAGGTTTAGTAAACTGGTGCTATTAGGTTCTCTTCCAAGATCCGTGACTTCACTGCCCCTGGTAGTTGTCTAGGTTTCTAGTACCAGGCATGGTTCTCCTCTTGTTGAGTAGACGTTACATTCAATTGGAGCAGTGTTAGCTATCACTAAGGTATGCATACCATCATTGCACCCTTTGGGATAGCATACCCTGCTGTCCTTGTTTAACTTTATTGGTGTTAACTTGGTAGGTCTATTGGTTGCTTCTCTCCTTTGGAAGCTTGCATGGTACTATCTTGTATCATGAAAGATAGTCCTAAGGAAGGAGGTGTTCAGGTCAGAACCAGCTTGGATTGTTTCGGTTCTGTGTCTGAAGTACAAGATACCGTCTCTCCAGCAATAGAGACATAGCTTCAACCTCTAGGAGACAATCGAGGGCAATTAAAATAGCCTGTGTTTTGGGAGTCTCTTTTGACTACTTTGACCAGTGTATTAAAATGTACCCTTTGGCTAATACCATGTTCCTATGTGAGATATTAGTTATAAAACGATAAAAGGGGAGTACCTGAATTTTGTTATTGACAGTGTTTAGCCTTCCTCATTTATTTTGTACAGGATAAATATTGACAGAGGTTTTCTGTCATACCCAGTTCTGCAGTCGTTCTGTCCCAAAGAAATACACAGAGGTCTTCATTAATTATAAACTGGTTGGCTTAGTAGCTCAGGCTTCTTACTAATTAATTCTTACATCTTATGTTAGCCCATTATTCTTATCGCTTGGTATTTTCATCAGTGAGGCATTCTCATCTTGCTTCCTCTGTGTCTGAGTGACGACTGCAGACTGAATCTTTCCTCTTCCTAGAATTCTCCTCTTCTTCTTGCCCCACCTCTACTTCCTGCCTAGTCGCCCCACCTATACTTCCTGCCTGGCTACTGGCCAATGAGCATTTTATTAAACAAATACAGGAAACAAATCTTTACAGGGTAAAACCATTGTCCCACAGCACCCCCCCTCTTCTTTATCAAAATAAAAACTCTAAATCGAATCTCCCTTGTTTAGCTTTCTTCCTGACTATTATCCATACAACTTGTAACCAACACTCTAAACAAAGAAAAACATCCATAATCCATTTTTTCGGAATGTGGGAATAATTTTCCAGGCCACTTCCTGCTGATTGTGGGCACTGATAATCTTAAAGGAACCTAAAGAAAATTTAGAATTACAGTCAAGTCCTGACTGGAAAATTCTGTGAGGCTTAATCATAAAAGCTATCACTCTTAAACTCTTCTGGATGTAGAACTCAGAGGAAACTCCAACAGAGGTTGTCTTACACCTTGGATCATCTGGACCATCTTCTCCTATCGGGGATTTCTCAGGAGGTCTTCCTTGATCAACCTGATTTTTGTTAGTCCAGAATGAATCTACAACCTCTCATTTCCTGTAGAAAACAAAACTAAAACTTCTTCTCCAAAGTAACATATCTTTTGACTTAAATTTTGAAGACAAAGCATTTTCAAAATATGTATGATGGATTAATCCAACAGCATTTATAATCAAATGTCTTTTAGCAGGCTCCTTTCTTAACAGTCATATATTCAAAGACACCACAATAATATACAATATCCAGATTCTCTATGTATTTTTCATCTTTACATGGCTTTATTTTAAACTCTATTTCTTTTATTTTTATTTTTAATTTTTGGTTTTTTGAGACTAGGTTTCTCTGTGTATCTTTTACTGTCTTGACACTCACTCTGTAGACCAGGTTGACCTTGAATTTACAGAGATTCCTGCCTCTTCCTCCCAAGTGCTGGGATTAAAGGTGTGTGCCACCACATTCAACTACTCTCCTTTTTTTTTTTAAGGACTTTATCCTTTTTCTTTTCTCTCCTAAGCCTACATATGTTTTTAAACACACTATAAACCATTTAGATGTTTTCTTCATCTTTGAATCTATCTTTACTGTATATCTCTTCTTTTCTGACCACATGAGTCTTTAATTTGCTAAACCATTAATGGCTAGGATTAATGCCGTGGCTTTCATGGCTGGATTCAGCCCATTTCTTAGCTTTCAGGCCTCATGGTAGAGGTATCAGCTGGAGCCATGTTTATTGCCACAACTCTATGGCGTTTCAAGGTCCCTGCCACCACCAAGAAGCATACTGTTGTCTATTCATAAAAACCATTTAAGTATTTTCTGGGGAATCATCTTAAAACAGCTGCAAGGTTTTAGCAGCTAATGCTGAGTCAGGAAATCTCTCTTAAATGAGACATGCTTCCCTCAAGAAAACAGAGCTCACCTGAGTAAAACCTGCTACCAAGAAGCCATGCTTAACTTTTATTTTGTGTCTAGAATTACTTCCCAAACTCTCAGGTTTTATATGGATGCAGTTGTCCTCATTGACACCATTTATTGATAGAGTTTTCTGTCATACCCCGTCCTGCAGTTGTTCAGTCAGTACCAACGAACTACACAGAGATCTATATTAATTATAAGCTGGTTGACCAGTGGGTTAGGAATGTTTCACTTACTTGTATTGGCTTGTCTTTTACACACACACACACACACACACACACAACGCATATATGTATTCACTGTTGCTTTTATTACATTTATGTAACTTTAATATTTGCTCATGATTCCTCCCTAATGCTATTGAAATTTTATGTATCACACAACAGGTTTTTAAAGAAATACACAAACATACCCAAATAACAAAAGTTTTTTTTTAAATCAGTATTTTGTAATACTTATGGCCCTTTATTGTTTTACATTGCTGGGATCAAATCCAGGTCTTGCTCAAGGTAGGCAAGTGTTGGATGGATAACCTATACTTCCAAGCACAACAAAGGCCTTTAGAGAAAAACAAATATTGGTAATTTGAGGCTGATAGATTGCATTTCAAATGCAGTAATTTTTATCATGATGTATGAAAATTACTTCCTCAATATTTTATTGATATAACTATCACTAGCAGATTTGTCAAAAAATATTATTTTGTGATAGTTTGATTTTAAAATAATCCTTTGGAGTAAAAATTTTTAACTTTTTTTTTTTTTAGGATATAGCAGATCCATTTTTTGCTTATTGTAAGCAACATGCAGATAGGTTAGACAGAAAGTGGAAAAGAAAAAACTACTTGGCTCTACAATCCTATTGTAAAATGTCTTTGCAAGAGAGAGAAAAACAACTGTCTCCTGAAGCACAGGTATGGAAATCACACCAAATCTTACTGTTTTCTTTTCAGCTCTCATGTATGTTTTCTATTGACATGTGATTAACACTGAGATCTAGCATATAAAATGTAGTTTTGAAATTTTACTTAAGCAATAGTTTGTGATTAAACATGAGTAGAGTTTGTTTCTGAAGTTATGTTTCATCATATCTATGGTGTAGTCATTTGTAAAGTATTATTTCCATGTTGAAAATTTTGGTTGAAGACATCATGCAGAGGGGTCTAAATTAGAGATCTCCATCAAATCCCTCTCTTCACAGCCCAGGGAACCCTGCAAAACAGGAGGCAAAAAGATTGTAAGAGTCAGAGGGGATGGAGGACATCAGGAGAACAAGGTCTTCTGAATCAACTAAACTAGGTCCATATGAGCTCACAATCCTGAAGCAGCAAGCACAGTCTACATATATAATTATAGCTGTTAGCTTAGTGTTTTTGTGGGACTCCTGACTCTGAGAATGAGTGGGTCTCCACTTTTTTACTTGCTCCTGGGACTCCTTTCCCCTTGTTGGGATGTCATGTCCAACCTTGATACGAAAGTTCTTGCTTCATCTTACTATATTTCACTTTGCCGTGTTTGGTTATTATCTCCTGGAAGCCTGTTCTTTTCTAATGAGAGACAAAAAGTGAGTTGATGTGGAAGGGGAGGGAGGTGGGATGGAACTGAGAGGAGTGGAGGGAGGGAAAACTTTTATCAGGGTATATTGTATAGGAAAAGGACCCGTTTTTAATAAAAGAAAACAGTCTTTTTTGTTTTTAAAGAATACAAGCTTCTAAGGGATTCTAATATAATAAAATAAAACAAAAAGTAGCACACTGGAATAGGACAAAACAAACAGAAGGAGAAAAAAAAAAAACAAAAGAAGGCATAAGAAACAGATCCATTTGTTACCACACACAGGAATCTCAAAAAAGCTAAATTGGAAGCCACAAGACACACTGTATATGTAAAGGACCTGTAGGGTGAAAAGGGAGATGAAACACACAGACACAGACACACACACACACACACACACACACCAATTATATAACCATATATAACATATAAACCATATATATATATGGTTATATAATTGGTTTATATATATGTGTGCATATATATAAAATTGAAATTAAAACATAATAAAAAAACTTTCTTTAAATAAAGAGAAAGATCTGACATGGTACTATAAGACAAGGATCCTTTGAATTTGTTTTACCTTGTTCATATGCTGTTGGGCGTGCAGCCTATCCTTACAAGTGGTTTGTTTCCTCAGTGAGATTGCCTCGGAGGAAACTAGGTTTTCATCACAAGTGGTTATCAATTGGAGATTGCTTCTGGTTTAGGGATGCGGGCTTCCGTCCACTTCTCTTTCAGCTCTAGGACCCCATCTGAAGGCAGCTGATACGAGCTGTGGATCCATTTAGTACAACTCTGGACTTACGTGATTTATCTTCAAGACCAATGATGAATCTCATTTGCCTTAATTGTAAGATGTAGTAAGATTTTAGTATTGTTATCTTCTCTAAGCATAAATGTTAAAGTTATGAGGAATATTTTCCATTTTTTCTGTCAAACTTTCTGCATTTCTTTATAGGCAAGGATCAATGCCCGACTACAGCAGTATCGTGCCAAGGCAGAGTTGGCTCGATCTACCAGACCGCAAGCCTGGGTTCCAAGGGAAAAGTTACCCAGGCCACTCACAAGTAGTGCTTCGGCCATTCGTAAACTGATGCGCAAAGCAGAACTAATGGGGATCAGTACAGACATCTTTCCAGTGGACAATTCAGACACTAGCTCTAGTGTGGACGGGAGGAGGAAGCACAAGCAGCCAGCTCTCACTGCTGATTTTGTGAATTACTATTTTGGTCAGTATAGACACTGATGCATGCACAGTCTCTCTGAGAATAATTTATTAATGACAAAATTTGATATACTAATAATGTTTTAGAAAATCATTCGTATGTTGTATATGTCAGAGCCGTGTTTGTTTTCCAAAGCTGTAGCATTTTATAAATTCCAGGCTCATGTTTTGTTTTCTTCTTAAATATACTTAAAATTGTTTGAAAAATGTAGGTTTATCCAATTGATCATCTCTGTTTCTAGTTTGATTCTTTGTGTATGTTTTATATTAGCCTTTACTTTATACTGAAGTAAAATTGGATATTTAATTTAAATAGAGAGAAATATGCGCATGATTCAAATTCAGGAAAATATGGCTGAACAAAAGAATATAAAGGATAAATTAGAAAATGAGCAAGAAAAGCTTCATGTAGAATATAATAAGGTACGTTGGCTACAAATACACAGTATTTAGTAGATTGTATTTATAGTTGTTTTGTTATTTTATTACATTTCTATGTTTCAGTGTGAAATTCTATAGCTCTTAGGCTCTTTTCTGACCTTCGTTATCATTTTTATTGTTGTCATTCTCTTACTGAGCGCTTTTTTTATGCCAGGCACAGTTCTGATCTCTTTACACATAGTAAGTCATTCAGTTCTCTCCTTGTCCTTAGTGTGAGTCCTCATCATTACTGTTCATGATTTTAGGGGTCGGAACTGAGGTCTGAGGAGGTGACATGATTTGTACATGGCCTCGTAGTCATCTGGTCTCAGCGGTGGTGTTTGTTTCTTTATTATTAAGTGCACAAACCATTATAGACCTTTTTAAAAGTAGGATTAAAATTGTAAACCCCACTCTTAAATTAGTAGTCTTTCTTTTTTAAACTTTGTTTTCTTTTTAGTTTTTTGCGAGACAGGATTTCTCTGTGTAGCCCTGGCTATCCTGAAACTCACTCTGTAGACCAACCCTTGAACTCACAAACATTTGCCTGCCTCTGCCTCCAGAGTGCTGGGATTAAGGGCATGTACCACCACTACCTGGCTAGAAGGCTTTCCTAAATTAGATGGTATTTTTGTTATAAATATTTTCTAATTTAAAATTTTATTGTATCCCTTTGTGTAATAATATATAAAGCAAGATATTGCTGAATTATTAGGTTCTAAGTTGCATGAATATTTAAACTGGTATCTAGTTATTGTTCAAAAAACACTTAAAGAGTTGAAACTAGAAGGAAGTAACATCTAGTAATCGCTAAAGATTGTGGGGATAAAGATCTGGAGATTTTTGCTAGTTATTTTGATCTTAGCCAAATGAACCTCTGAGTCTTAGTTTTCTCATGAGAAAAGTGATGGAAATGTGAATGATAAAGCAAAGTATGTGTCAAATTATTATGTGCCAAACTATAAAGAAATATATTGATATGTAATTATCATAAAACACTAGAGTAACAGAAAATGTTTGCCCTCTCTTGAGCATATCATCATGCTAAATAATAATAATAATAATAATAATAATAATAATGTATCTTTGTCTTTCAGTAGTTATCTGACTTGAATAGATTCTGTATGGAAAATAAATGTGAATTTTCTTGTTTACATATTTGTACATATAAAAACTTACTGATTTTACTTACTCTTTTTGTAGCTCTGTGAATCTTTAGAAGAACTGCAAAATCTGAATGGGAAACTTCGAAGTGAAGGGCAAGGAATATGGGCCTTACTTGGTCGAATTACAGGGCAGGTTAGTTTCTTTATAGTAACTCTCTTCAATTCTTACCTGCTATGTAATTGTCCAGAGTACATATTTCTTACACAGCAGCCACTTTGCTAACGAAATAATCTATTTGATCAGAGCCTAATTCCCTGGGGTAATGATTTCTATCTGAAATACTTCCAGACTACTGGCAGCCACTGCCTGCTGAGAACCTGTAGCTTCATTTGGTTCTTTCATCAGCTATCTTGATGGCATTTTTTTCCACTTGCTTAAATTGATTGACCTGTCAGTTCTGATGAGCTAAGATATGAAGCATGAGTTTTCTCTAGTATATTCTTTATTCAGTGGTTTTAGATTCTTCGCCATATTTTTTCTTTTCCATTCTTATACCCTACTTATTTATTTCTTCAGTTTATTTGTATTTAAAGTTAAAAATTCAAACCACAGCTATGATTTTCATGTTAATTTGGTTTTCATCTGAACAAGAGATACAGTTTTTGAAACTTAGATGTTAAAGTGTGCTTTTAAAAGATCTGTTGGTAACTATTAGTTGTAGTTATAGGACAAGCAAAAGGAATGCCCTTTCTCCTTGAGCAATTGTACCTTGTTAATGTGCTTCATATTAAAATGACAAACATAATAAAATGGAGGGTTTTGGATGTCCTTTTATATATTGTGCAATAAATGATAAGATTTTTGTTTCAGATAACTTCAGTTATAAAGATAGGTGATAGAGACTCCCTGTTTGTGGTTCTTTCTCTGTAAAAGTAGTTTGTAAGACTGAATTGTATACATCTCAGACACCTGTAAAAATCAACTTCTGGAGATAGTCTATGTAGATCTAAAGTAATGCGTGTTGAATTATATAGTATCCTATTGACTTTGAAGAAACTTCTTTTTTTTAAGATTTTTTAAAATTTTTTTTAATGATTTATTTATCTTTATTTTATGTTCATTGGTGTGAAGGTATCAGATCCCCTGGAACTGAATTTTCAGACAGTTGTGAGCTGCCATGTGGGTGCTGGGAATTGAACCTGGGTCCTCTGGAAGAGCAGTTAGTGCTCTTAACCGCTGAGCCATTTCTCCAGCCCCTTGAAGAAACTTCTTTTGTGAACAGATTGCATGTCACTGGAACTATAAAGAATAATTCATTTTAAAAGGCAAAGAGGAAGAGTTGCCTTTGGACATATTAACTCTTGTTTACGTTAATAGGTAGTTAATAGATTTTGGGAAGGTTATGGTATTTGGGGAGTGAAGAGGTTACTTGCCAATCTAGCATTTGTTTTGAGTTGGTTTATATTTTTTTCCATAAAAACCTTCTCTACAGCTTAAAATATTATCTACTGTAAAAGACATTTTTATTTATTCAATGACTTCATAGAAGATTGCAAACTGCTTTGTGTGACAGTGGCATGCACAGGCATAAAATTCACGTTTATCATTTTGTGATGGTTTTCCAGTTGGCTGAACAGATGTGGGCTCACCGGGCCACTAAGAAATGACTTTGATAGATGGTTGCTGTCTCTCAAGCCAGCATACTATAGATTAGTAGAGAGCCAAAGAGAATCTCATCTGCTTTTTTACAGGGTTTGGTCCAATAAGATAATTTTCCTAATTGACCTATGGAACAGCAGTATAGCTGGGAAAGTACAAAGAAACAACACTGATGCTTTTGCCCAAGTATACTGTGTTCGATTGTTAAGCCTTTTCTGTTGTGCCCCTCTGGTAGAGTTTTCGAGCTGAAGTAGTATAATTCTCATACTATCAAATTTGTGCAGTTAGAGTTTTCTAATAGAAGCAATTGAGATTTAAAACTCCTTTTCTTTCTCTTTGCTAATATAGCTGGTAAAGCAGATTTGCCTCTCTGAATCCTAGCTTATTTAGTTACATTTAGTAGCAAATAGGGGAAAAAATGTTTCTTTTACTTCATCTTTAAAGCAGCATCTACTGCCTTTATTCATATCAATAGAAGTTGAATGTACCAGCAATCTTACGAGCACCCAAGGAGAGAAAACCAAGTAAGAAAGAAGGAGGCACACACAAGACATCTGCTCTTCCTACAGTACTTTATAGGCAAGTAATAAAATCATAATAGATAATATTGCTTATTGTTCAACTAATATATACTAGTCAGAAGGTGCTTTACATATCTGAGAGCAAATTACGGTCCATTTCAGAATTTCAGCTAAGTGTGTTTCGGGTTCATTTGATCAAAAATGTTTTGTAGGGTGGATGATACAAGAGATATTTGTTGTTCTTCAGAAAGATAAATGATGTACTTAGGAACTAAGAATAAATTTTTGTATGTCCCGTGGAAACAGAATTTTTTTTAAGAAATTAAAAAATACCCAGATGAAATAGTTTAGTTGAGAGAGTGTTAGATTTGAAGAAATTGCACAATTAGGTATTGTGCTTGTTATGTTTAATTTAATCTTTTAAATTTACTTATAATCAATAATTATGTAATTATTATGTTAATAAACATAATAAAAAAGTGAACATTTAAATTTTACTTGAATGAGTTGTAAAATTTTCCTTTTGATTTAGGTAGGGATGAATAATAGTGGATAAAGATGATGACTTTTATATTTTAATCTGTTTGTACTTTTTCTCTCCCTGATCAGTTGTAATAATTTCTTTTCCAGACATACTTTTCTCCTTTATTTTTTTTTTACTCAGTATTTTAACAGTATTGATCATTGTACTTTTTCATGACAATTTCATTTTCTATATCTTAATAAAGTCCTCATTTTTTCTATATTTAAACAAGAGATCACTTTTTACTGTAACATATTAATCACAATAAGTGAGAGTTTAGAAAATGTTGTATTTATGTCTATTTATGTGCTCTAAATACATATATTAATAATACACCAGTATATGCACATATATATTGTGTGTATATGTGAAATATGTAAAAGTACATTATTGTCTTAATTTTTAGTGTGAACGTTAGTGTATCCCTAGAATGGTTTTCCCAAGTGTGGTTGGTTCTTTTGAAAATATTAGGCATAGACTTCTGGGTTTTATGACTATAGTTACTTTTTACTTAAGAATATGTTTAAGCTGATTTTTGTTTAAGACCAGGTGTTCTGTTTTTTGATTACTGCTGTCCATTTGTTTTATTGTTACAGCTTCACATATGTGTTTTCTAGGAATATTGAAAACATCTGACACTATTATTCTTCAGTTTGCTGGGCATTCCTGTTTTTCTTATGTTCTCAGACAACTTTTCCAACATTCTGTGTATCCCCAATTTAAATCTGTGCTGAATTTTCAGGCCGTGGTGCTCATTTTCTTAGAAGTAAAATTTGGTTTTCCCAGAAGAAATGTTAACTAAAATTTCTGTCACTTGTGATATTATCACTAATACCAATTAGTATTTCTATTTTAATTCAAGGTCTGACGTTTGTGAAAAGAGACATAGAAATGTAACTTATTTATATGTTTAATGCTGTGTGAAAAGTTTGCAGTTAATAATAAAAAAATCGTTTGTGAAATATTTTTTTTGACCTTCAGGGTAGTTTTCAAAATTAGAATATTGTTTTTCAAATTTTTGTTTCTTTCATAGTTTATGTTTCTAAAGAAAAATTGAACTAATAACATAAATTTTAAATTATAATTAAAAGGCTATGTTGAGAATCTTTGAGTATTCCCATTCTTTAATGAGTTTTTAAGCGTATATTAGAACTAAGCTGTTTTTAACATTCTGTATTTAGCTCTAACAGTTACGAGTATTGTTAAAACAATGGGTGCTGTGAAAATCATAGGTTGATTACAGGGTCCTGCAGCATACACCTGTTGTCCCTACGTGATGTCAGGGCCAGCCTAGTTCATATAGCAAAATTCAGTCTCTAACGACCAGAAATGACATTAACAGAAGCTGGTTGAACTCAGAGCTGCTATAATGAAACTGTTTCCCTACGGATATCAGTGTAATTCTTATTTGCTGCTTTTGTTGAAGTTGTGGAATTTGTAAGAAGAACCATGATCAGCACCTTCTTTTGCTGTGTGACACCTGTAAGCTGCATTACCATCTTGGGTGCCTTGATCCTCCCCTTACACGGATGCCAAGAAAGACCAAAAACAGTTACTGGTGAGTTAAATAGACTGCATGTGGTTGGAATTGGTTTTCTATATCACTGATTCATAGTAAAGTATTTTTCATACTTTTGAATTGAATATAGGTCTTTCTATTACATGAATAATTTTTATAGAAATTAAACTTTTAATCTTAGCAGTGTGTTCTTTCTTACATAAGGCACTAGGGATTTTTCTTTTTTTTATGATTTGGTATTTCTCAAATTCATTAATTTTATTTTGAAGTTAAACAAGTTTTAAGTTTCATCAGCCATTCTTTGAAAATCCAGAAATTTTGAAAACTTTTTTTTTTTTAAGACAGAATCTCATTTTCCAGTCCTATATTGAAATCATATGGAGCTGGAGATAGCCATCAATTTTCTAGCCTCCTGCTTCTCCCTCCTGAGTGCTGGGATTATAGACCTGGGACAACATGCTGTTTATGTGGTATAAGGGATTGAACCCAGGGCTCCTGTGTGCTTAGCAAACACTCTACCAACTTAACTACATCCCAGCCATGACTACCATTTCTTAATTATCTTTTCACTGGCTTACACGGAAATTGTATTTTTTTTAAACACTGCTTGGCCCATTAGTTCTAGCCTCTTATTGGCTAACTCTCACATCTTGATTAACCCATATCTGTTAATGTGTGTAGCACCACGAGGTGGTAGCTTACCAAGAAGGATCTTAACCTATGTCTGTTTCGGAGAGGAGAGTCATGGCGACTGCCTGACTCTGCTTCTTTCTCCCAGCATTCTGTTCTGTCTACTCCACCCACCTATGTTCTGACCTATCAGGTCAAGCAGTTTCTTTATTAATTTACCAATGAAAGCAATGGAAATGCAGAAGACTCTCCTACATCAGATAACTACAGATATTTTATTGATGTTTCTTTTCTTGTTTCAAAGATTGAGAGAGGTCATATTTGCTCACAGTTCAAGGTACAGGCCCTCATGGATTTGATGTCAAGGCAGAAAGAGCTTTGTCTCATCCCTAGGTAATGGTCATGCAGTAAGATGGGGTTTTCTGTGTCACTTAACATAATCCAGATAGTGCCCCACAGGCATATCCTTAGAATCTCCCAGGTGATTATAGATTCCGTCAAGGTGACTGTTAATAGTAACCATCCCAGATATAGATAATGAATTTTATCCTAGGTATATTGTAAGGAGGAGACACATGCTCAGATTTTATTAGACTGATTGTTGCAGTATTTCAGGAAGGGGAATGCAGACAAGGAAAAACTATGAAGTGAATATGAATATTATTTTTACGCAAAAGTATGTGTTCTGTATAGGCAGAGGCTGCTTTTTTGTTCCCGCCACCCAGACCCCAAATAATCACACAGAAGCTATATTAATTAAAACTCTGCCTGGCCTATTAGCTCAGGCTTCTTGTTAACTAACTCTTACATCTTAAGTTAACCCATTTCTTACCATGAGGATCATGGTTTACCGGTAAGGTTCTGGGGCATCTGTCTCCTTAGGCAGCTACGTGGCTTCTCCTTGACTCTGCCTATTTTCTTTGTATATCTCTGTTTGGATTTTCTGCCTGGCTTTATCCTGTTAAGTTATTGGCCTAAAGCAGCTTCTTTATTAACCAATGACAATAAAACAAATTCACAACATATTCAGAGGGAAATCCCACATCATTTCTAGTTTTAGAAAAGAAAAGGACCTGAATCCTGGCATTGCAATGTATTAAAGGCTCTGGCTTTAGGGGCCAGAGAGATGACTCAGTGGGCTACAATGCTTGTTGTACCTGTTTGAGAACCTGTGTTTGGATCCCTATGGTCAGAATAAGAAGTGCCGTGTGGTTTCAGTGTGTGTAATCTTAGCCCTTGGAGGCAAAAACCCTGAGACTCCTAAAAGACATCCTGTCTTGGTGGACCTATGAGTTCCAGGTTGAATGAGAGAACCTGTCTCAACAAATAAAGTGGATGTGGGAGAAACTGGGGGAGGGGAGCACATGAGCAGAAGATATTGTATGAAAAAGTTTTTTACAACAGCAGCAAAAAAAAAAAAATAAAATGGAAAATGATGGAGGAAGATACAAGGTATCTGCCTTCTTTTGACCTTCACCTACACACAAACAACATATGCAAAAACATATACAATTTAGACATACTCATATATGGGAAACCATGTGGCTTTTGTGAGTTGTATATTTTACTTCTCTTCTGTGCATTCCAGTCTTTTATTCTACATTTTTCAGAGATCCGGGCACAACTTTGATGAACTTCTTACTCTCTTCTTTCCAGGGTATATGATCCTTCCTCTTAACTGGTTGTAGGCATTCATTTTTTTTGTCTTCTATCTTACCAGAAATAACCTTTGGTGATTATGTGAGGATTTTTTTTTTCCAAGGCAGCGTTTCTCTGTATAGACCTGGCTGTCTTGGAACTCACTTTGTAGACAAGGCTGGCTTTGAACTCAGTCCTGTCTCTGCCTCCCAAATGCTGGGATTAAAGATGTGTGCCACCATGCCAGACTTGAAGAATATTTTTTGAAAGATGATTTGATAGTGGTGCTGGACAGAATGTGTAGCAAATTGAAAAGGTTATATTGGTATTTCAACATGAAAGTGAATGTTGTTCTTTTGCATAATTCCTCACATGAAGTTTTGTTGTTTAGTGTTCAAACTCCATTTTATTTAATAGTTTTTAAAAATATTTTTCTTTTATTTTTGAAAGTATAATATAATTACATCATCTCTTCCCTTTTTCTCCTTCCAAACACTACTCTTGCTTCTCGGGCGAGGCGACTTTTAGGTCAGCTCCAGCTTGGGAGCCTCTGAGCCCTATGTCTGAAGTGCTTAGTGTCTTCAGCAATAGGGATTTACCTTCTACCTCCAGGGCAACTGTGGGTAATAACAATAGCCCATAATGTTTTGGAAGTCTTTTGGACAACTTTGAACTACAAATCAAAAGAAGGCTTCCCATTTCTGGTGTTGGGATTCTTTTCTAAGTGGTTTTGGGTCTTTGAGGGGGGCAGTGTCAGCTAATAGTTTTGATTACTTCATTTATTTTAAGATTTTTTTTGCATAGGAATTACAAACTGTAGGACCTATCTCAGATAGAATATATGTATTAAGTAAATATATAGATGATGAGTTTGATTAATATGCTTATGTATCATAGTAGTGTCATAGATTACTGAATGAATTCGGCTACATGCCTCTGACATTCCAGGATAATCATCACTTTCCAAATGTTCTGTGATCTCATTGAATTGGATATGCTGTGACTTTTATACTAGACCGTTACATAGATATCTTAAAGGGTGTTTGAAGGTGTAGACTGCAGTATTTAATATATTGTCACAAGTAAAAGCTGTCCATCTGTGTTAGATGTATACGGCATGACTCATGGCAACTGCCTTAAAATTGGAACATATGTTCTGTATTGTCAGCTACAAAATTTTCGTGACATTTTGAGATTTTTGACATTTTGGGGTTTCACAGCATGATTTTTTTTGTCTGAATCTTCTAGAATTAATTTGTGACAATTTTTAGTGGGTTTGAAAATGATCATAACAGAATGTTGTAATGATAAATAGTCGTTACAGAAACAAATAAAATGACATGATTTTATTTACAAACCTTACACCCTTTTGTACCTGTTTTCATATTATAGGGATGTATGTCTTTTACAGTTAATATGGTTGATGGGGGGAAGGTTAGGTTTCTACAGTGCTTACTGTGCAAGCCTGATGACCTGAGTTTGATATCCTTAAACCATATGAGCCAGATTTGATGTTGGTGCATGATTGAAGTCTCAATACTGCTCAGGCAGAGACTGTAAATCTTCAGGGCTTGTTGGTCACACTGTGTATCCTAATCAGTAAGCTGCAAGCATAGGAGACCTAAGGATCAACCCTCAGGTTGTCCTCTGCTTTCCACGTGTCCAGGTCACTGCCTGTGTGTGCACTTATTAGTGCTAGTAAGTAAACACACACACACGCACACACACACACACACACACACACACACAGAGTTGGAATGCTTGAGAAACTTTGACATTTCAATGATCTGATGAAAATGATCAAATTGTTATTAGTT
Source organism: Myodes glareolus (assembly GCF_982192425.1). Taxonomy (NCBI): domain Eukaryota; kingdom Metazoa; phylum Chordata; class Mammalia; order Rodentia; family Cricetidae; genus Myodes; species Myodes glareolus. The sequence goes on from NC_142050.1 coordinate 10,432,571, forward strand.
TGTATAATTTAGAGATATAAAGTAGAAAAAATGATCCATTTGAGACAGAATTTGATATTGTTTGTAGACTTATTTACTTAAATGGCTGTGGTATTTTATTATTAAAAACAAAAACAAATCCTTAGCATTTCACAGTTTTTTATAATTTTATTTTCCTCTTAGAATATATCCACTATTTAAATTCTGGGGTTATGTAAGGTATTTATGTACTACCATTATCAATTACTGATGTTTTTATTTAGAGAAGTAGAAAAGCACTTTAGTTTATTATTGATTTGTTAGTCTATAAAACATCTTTAGTTGCCTAGCAACATACACATAAGAATTTTCTAAGTAATGCATTACAGAATAACACTTTGTTTTTCTCATTGGTTATTTTGCATTGTAGCAGTTATGATTGTATCAGCAAAACAAATAGTACTTTGTATTTATGATGTAGAGCTGAGAATTTAAAGATCTCAGTTTTGAAAGTAAATATAAGCTTTATAGTAAATCTGTAGTATTGGTATATCAAAAATAAAAATTTTGATGGAGAGCTAATTAAGTGATAAGAAATGTTTAGAGATGTTTGAAACTTTAAGTTACATTCAAAGGTACAAACACCAGCATGTAAATATCATATCATATACCACAAATCAAACTTTTGGAAATATACTTCTTTATTCTTTTACTTTTAATAGATGGTGGTGTTGTGTTTTGTTTGTTTTTTTCGAGGCAGGCTTTCTCCATTACAGCCCTGACTGTCCCAGAACTCTGTAGACCAGGGTGGCTTTGAACATTCAGAGATCCTCCTGCCATTGTTTCTCAAGTGCTGGGATCAAAGGCATGCATCACTGTGCTCAACTTGCTTGTAATGTTTTAATGGGCACATATATGTAGCAGAATAAACATTTCAAGGTCTTCATTGACAATGTAGTTTTTACGTGATCTACCAAGTAAAATGCCTACTCTCCCTCAAACTCAACAAATCTCATATTTTTCCCCAAAATGGTATATTCAGCACACTGTGTCAATAAATACAATGAAAAGTTATGGTAAAGGAATATAAGAATAAAAGTCCATAAAAGATTTTTTTAGTATATGTCACATTAAAAAGATGTCATCATTTCCAAAGAGAAGATGCCTTTTTAGTCAATGGTCTATGAGTTATTAGGATCACAATAGCATTGTTCCGTTTGTTTTTGTAATACATGGATACAATGAATTTTTTCTATAATATAGTCCTGGTAATCATTTTGCAGGGGTAGAGGTGTGTTTCTGTGTGTTGTCATTATCATACTACCTGTGTGTATTTGTGTATGTGTGTATTTGTGTATGAATTCTTTTTGTATTTATAGAATTTGTTGCTAAAAATCAGAAGATAATAAATATATGACCTCATTTTAACAAAAATTTGTTTAGGCAGTGCTCAGAGTGTGACCAGGCGGGGAGCAGTGACATGGAAGCAGACATGGCCATGGAAACCTTGCCAGACGGAACCAAACGATCAAGGAGACAGATTAAGGAGCCAGTGAAATTTGTTCCGCAGGATGTGCCACCAGAACCCAAAAAGATTCCAATAAGAAACACGGTATTTATTCTTCTTTTATTTGTCTTAGTGACATTCTGATGCAAAATTTACAAAGATAAAGGATTTATAGCATAAACATACTCTCAGAAGTCAAACAGGTGTCCATATTGCTCTTGGTTATTTCTAAGAATTCAGTATTCAGTAGCGTATTGTATTTAGCTGAGAATCTAGTTTGTGGGTTCAGGTAAAAGCTTACTAGCGAGTACCAGTATATTTAACACTCCACTTAAAAATCGGACTTTACTGAAGCCTGAGACTCCTATGCCTGCTTCAGCAAGCTCACAGGTATAACAGATTACCTTTCTTCTCAGCTTTGGATCTCTCATCCCTAATCTTTGGCATTATATTTCAAACCTGTGTAGTCATGAACAGTAGTTAATTTAGTCTCTCAAATTGGTGGTTTTGTGTGAATGTAGAAATCAAACTTTCTCCTTCAATAGCATTATGTTTGTTTTAGCTAATTCTGTAATGCCCCCTGTAGCATGGGATTGGGCATTTAGAGAAGGTATAGATTTGCTGAGTTGCAGACTATTTGACATTCACTAAGTTTCATTCCTGGCACTCATGAGATGGAAAGAAAGGGAAGGACTGAACTACAACACACACACACACACACACACACACACACACACACACACATACACACACACACACAAACACACACAAACACACACAAAATATAAAGAGAAAGCAAAAATGTAGGTCTTCTGGGAGGTTGGTGGCCAGCCTGGTCTACAGAATGAGTTCCAGGTTTTCCAAGGCTACACAGAAACTTTCTCAAAAAACCAGCCAGCCAACCAATAAACAAACAAATAACTTTTCAAATAATAATAACATAAGTATTGTTATGTGGGGGTGTTTAGTGGAATTTTTGAGACAACTTAATTTTAAAATAGTAAAGATTCCTTGCTCCTCTTCTCCCTCCTTCTGTCCTTCAACTGAACCTTGGGAGCTCAGTCCATTGCTCTGATGAGGGTCTCTGTCTCTATCTCCATCCATCGCTGGACGGCGATTCTATTGTGATGTTTGAGATAATCATCAGTGTGATAGTAGGAACAGGCCAGTTCAGGCACCCTCTCCTCTGCTGTCCAAGAACCTAGCTGGGGACATCCCTGTGGACACCTGGGATCCCCTCTAGAGTCAAGTTTCTTGTCAACCCTAAAATGGCTCCCTTAATGTAGATATCTTCTTCCCTCCTCCTATATCTGCCCTTCCTCCATCTCCACCCTCCCACTCTCCCAAGCTCTCTCTAGTCTTTCCCTTCTCCCTTCTCTTTCTCCCTCTCCCCTTCACCCAACCTCATCCCCACCCCTACTCCCACCCCCATGCTCCCAACTTTTGCCAGGCAATCTTGTTTGCTTCCAATTTTCAGGAGGTTCTATATATGTTTTCTTTGGGTTCACCTTGTTATTTGGCTTCTCTAGGCTTGTGAACTATAGGCTTAATGTCCTTGGTTTATGGCTAGATGATGTACTAATGAGTGAGTACATACCATATTCATCTTTTTGGGTCTGGGTTATCTCACTCAGGATAGTGTTTTCTGTTTCCATCCATTTGCATGCAAAATTCAAGATGTCATTGTTTTTTACTGCTGAGTAGTACTCTAATGCATATATATTCCACACTTTCTTTATCCATTCTTCCATTGAGGAGCATCTAGGTTGTTTCCAGGTTCTGGCTGTTACAAATAATGCTGCTATGAACATAGTTGAACAAATGCTTTTGTAGTATGATAGGGCATCTCTTGGGTATATTCCCAAGAGTGGAATTGCTCGATCCTGAGGTAAGTTGATTCCCAATTTCCTGAGAAACCGCCACACTGATTTATTTCCAAAGTGGTTGCACAAGTTTGCATTCCCACCAACTATGGGTGAGTGTTCTCCTTACTCCACATCCTCTTCAGCATATGCTATCATTGGTGTTTTTGACTTTAGCCATTCTGACAGGTGTAAGATGGTATCTCAGAGTTGTTTTGATTTTCATTTCCCTGACCTAAGTGTCTTTTGGCCATTTGAATTTCTTTTGTTGAGAATTCTCTGTTCAGTTCAGTACCATATTTTTAATTGGGTTAATTAGAATTTTAAAGTCTAGTTTCTTGAGTTCCTTATATGTTTTGGATATCAGACCTATGTCTGATGCGGGGTTGGTGAAAATCTTCTCCCATTCTGTATGCTGCCTTTTACTTCAAGGGGTTGGTTCACCCACTGAGACAGTGTGCCTGTTCTAATGGGAGCTCACCAAATCCAGCTGGACTAGGACTGAATAAGCATGTAATCAAACCAGACTCTCTGAATGTGGCTGACAATGGGGCTGACTGAGAAGCCATTGATAAAGGCACTGGAACTTGTTATTATGGCATGTTCTGGTTTTTTGGGACCCTAGTCTATATGGATGCACAGCTTCTTAGGCCTAGATGTAGGGGGAAGGGCCCTGGACTTCCCACAGGGCAGGGTTCCCTGCCCTTTCTCAAGCAGGGAGGGGGAGGGAGGAGTGTGAGTTGGGGAGCAGGAGGGGATTGGGAGGAGGGGAGGAAGTGTAAATTTTTGAATAGAAAAATAAAAAATACAAAAAAAGAAGGTATACCAGTTCCTCACATTTGCTGTTAATGTCTCCTATAAAAATAAAGTCTTCAGTGATCTTTTAAAAAAAATAGTAAAGGTTCTTAAAATGAAACAAATTTAAATTAAAACAAATTAAAAATAAAAACAGTCCTTAAAATATATCAATACAAATAACAACACTAAACCTAAAAGTATATATCTCCCTCAAGGATAAAGTTTTTTATTTTTTGGAAAAAAGTATGTCTTGGCACAAGGGATAGAAGGAAAAGATATCTCGCCTAGAAGTCATAACTGCAGGTCCGCCCTTATGGGTCTGTAGAGAAAATATACACCACTCATGTAGATATAAAACACACACACACAGAACTCTTACTTAAAACAACTGCATGTTGAAAGATCCTCATGTACCTAGTCATAATAAACAGAAATGCTTTATAAATAAATTCTTTAAATTTTGACCTCAAAGTATTTTCAGTAAGCTGACAAAAGAGTTATATATTCATTCTTTGAAAAGTAAACATGATAGACTAAAACCACATAAACAGATGCCCAAAGTCATTAGCACTGACAGAGATTCACATGATTGTGCATAGTTTTTCATGCATCAGTTTGGAGAGTAGTAAAACAGTGGGCACAACTGTGAAAGCATGAGACACTATCCATTCTAGCACAGGTACAAACATGTGAGAAGCACAGGAGGATCGAGTCTAGGCAGTCTGAACTAAATCCTCATGTCCTCTTTTGTGGTCTGCATAAACATTCAGTGGAAACACCAATGATACGGTTCTCATACACTTGGTTATTGTGTCACTTAATAAGTGAGATATTGCTCTCTTTTCCTGTTTATTTTTTTGTTTTTGTTTTTTGTTCTCTGTGAGTTCCAGGACAGCCAGAGTAGTTACACAGAGAAACTCTAACTCTCTCTCTCTCTCTCTCTCTCTCTCTCTCTCTCTCTCTCTCTCTCTCTCTCTTTTTGAGACAGGGTTTCTCTATGGCTTTGGAACCTGTCCTGGAACTAGCTCCTATAGACCAGGCTGGCTTCTGCTTCCCTCCTGAGTGCTGGGATTAAGAGGAACCCTGTCTTGAGAAACAACAACAAAAGATTAAAAAAACAGAATCTTGTTCATGTTGAATCATATAAATATTATTTTTAAATATAAACAATATTTTTGTTAATAGATAATCACTTTTAACTGCACCATTTACAGATATTTTTGAGAACAGAGTTTCCTATCTCAAAAGGCTGGCTTCAAACTTGCCATGTATTTAAGGATGACCTTGAACTTTTGAACCTCCTGCTTTTAACTCTCAAGTGTCCACCACTGCTTACTGCTAGAGAATGGAACCTAACAATGAGGTGGAATAAAGGCTCACGTAGCAGTCAGCTTTATTCAGAGCAATAAACAATTTATTCTTCAAGGGTTAAGAAGAATCATGTGAATAAAGTCCTCATAAGTTCAAGCTGTACAAAATCTCAAGGACAAACTGAATGTGGCAAAAACATGTTTTCCCATAGAGGCATATAAACAAATAACAATAACCAGTTGTAATGAGTAATCTGAAGTCAACTCACCCCTATCTGCTACACCTGGAAGAAGCATGAAAATACATTCTAACAACATTTTGGTGTTATTGAAGATTCTTGTCTTGTTTTCTTGGAGTCTTCGCACAAGCACTCAGAATTTCTTCACATAACTCCATTCTTAGACCATGTTCAGAAATATCACCATACTTAGTTTTATATGGTGTTGAGAACTAAACCAAGAACTTTCTATTATGTTAGGCAAGCACTCTGCCAACTCATTTATATATTAAATGTCCATTCTGTATATGGTATGATACCTTTAATTCATGTATTTAGTTTTTCATTTTAGTCCTATAGTCTAGTAGATGATACCTTTAACCATGTATTTAGTTTTGCATTTGAGTCCTGTAGTCTATTAGGTAGACACCTGCCTCAAGATACTCAAGACACAGTGGTTAGAACTTGTGAAATGGGCTTTTACAGGTATGGTTTTGTTAATAGACCTAGAGATTTGGGATTAACTGGGAATATTATGTTGCTCTAATCTAAACAAATAAGTACCTGAAAACATAGGACTTTAGCCGTCAATCTAAGAAATGTGGTCACAGGCAAGGATTCAGAAGGGAAGCAGTATTGCCTCTGATGGTGGAGGAAAAGGATTATGAACTAAGGAATATGGATGATCTCTAAGAGTTGAAAAAAAGAGCATATATTGTTCCCTCAGCATCTCTGTAATAGATTGTGAGCTCTCCAAAACTTAGATTTTAGCCCAAGAAAATCATGTAGGAACCTGCGAAACTGGATTTGTTTTACTTTATGCAGTGATAGGAACAAATATATCTGAATATCTTTATATTTCTTTTAACATTTGAAACAAATGGGAAATTATGGTAACACTTGATGATTTTTACTTGAAATCATATATATATATATATCGGGGGCAATTCTAATAGGGTTGTAGTTAGTTCATACTTATGAGATGCTTTTAGATGGATTTTATAGTCCTTAATTAGTTGATTTTATAATTGATGGAAAATAGAACCGGATTTGCAGCTGGTCTTTTAGGTTTTATATATGACTTAAGTATAAAATTTAGCCATTAAGCAGTGATGGGAGATTATTTTATTATATTTTAATGTTTACAACAGTTTACTGTTTAGTTTTGGCTGATTTAAAAAATAATAGACCAAATGAAATATTCAAATGGAGTTACTTAATGTATTTAAAATATATGTAATTCATTGGTTTCTAGTACATTTGTGGAGTTATGTATCTATTACCACCATTTCAGGCTCACGTTTATCATCTTGCTCTTCAGAATTTTGTATGTTTTAGTAGTGACTGTCTTTTCTCTCTTGCAATCTCCCAGAACTGCAGCTACTGGTCTAATTGATATAGACTTGTCTATTCGGGAATTTTATGTAAATCACAGATTAGTTTCTTCAACTTAGTGTACCTTCAAGATTTATTCATATTTTGGCATATATCTATACTTTACCTTCTATTATTAAACAATTCTCCCTCTGTAATCATTTATAGGTTTCACTTATCTGTTGATGGAAATTTTGGTACGTTTTGCTTTTTGACTGGTACAAGTCAGGTTACCATGAATATTCATAGATTGTGGATGGACCAAGGACCCATTTTTAGATATTATCTACAATGTGTTTTTTTTCCCCCCACCGAGACAGGTTTTCTCTGTAGCTTTGGAGCCTGTCCTGGAACTCCCTCTGTAGACCAGGCTGGCCTCAAACTCACAGAGATCTACCCGTCTCTACCTCCCAAGTGCTGGTATTAAAGACTGCCCTACTAGACGCTATAAATCATATTATTAATTCTCAGCATGCTTCTCCTTTTTGTTAGGAGTAGATGAGGTCTCATTTCATATTCTAGCCTTTGTTATTACCTGTCTTTTTAATATGGCCATTAAGTGTATAGTAATATCTCATCCCTTCCTTACCAGTGTTGTTTTACATTTGTGTTCCTATTGCTTATTGATGTTTTAAGAGAAAATATTTTATCTCCGTTGTTTTTACTGTGTGACATAGTTCTAAAATGACATTTCTGTTTATATTCCTTTTTTCCTTTCATTGAAATAGAGTTTTTCTCACATAATATATCCTGATTATGCTTCCCCTCTTTCCACTCCTTCCAGTTACTCTCCACCTCCCCTTTTTCCGTCTCATTAGAAAACGAAAGGCTCCCAGTGGATTACAATAATACAATACTATATAAAAAATTAACACACCAAACAGGACTAAACAAACAGAAGGAAAAGAGTTCAAGAAAAGTCACAAGAAACAGATAGAGACATAGAGGCCCACTGGTTCTCAGCTCAGGAATTTCATAAAACAGTTCAGTGTTTTTTACATTAAGCCATAATTTATACACAAAAGACCAATAGGGGAAAAAGAGACTAGGGCAAAAAAGAATGTGTGTGTGTGTTTATTCTATGTATATATGTACTAATAATAATTTTAAAGATTTTTTTTAAAGGAAAAGCCTTGGCATGATATTGTGAGACCAGGTACCTCTAAATATGCCACTGAATTCATTTTGTTGTTGTTGTTGTTGTTGGCTCTCTACTGCTGGGCAAGCAGCCTAACCTTAAGAGTACTTTGTTTTCCCAGTGAGATTCCCTTGAAGAAAATGGGTGTGAGGTCAGTATGTCTGAATATCTGTTAACCTGGTGATCACCAGAGTTGATTTGACTGATATGGCTGGCTAGGTGTGTGGCTCCTTCATCCTTCATTGCTCCATGTGCTCCTCTGTTGGAACCTCCAAGCATGATCTAGTTATTCTTTTCTTTTTATTTGAAAGTAGATTATTTCATATATAATATATCCTAATTACTGTTTTCCCTCTCCTCTACTTCTTCCAGTTCATCCCCACCATCCCTCCCCTCTTCCTCCACTCCCTTTCTGTCTTTTATTAGAAAAGAACATGCTTCCAAGAGGTAATAACCAAACATGACAAAATGAAACATAATAAAATGAATCAAAAGCTTTCATGTCAAAGTTAGACAGAACAGAATGGGGAAAAGAGTCTCAAGAGCAGGCACAAGAGTCAGAGACCCACTTGTTCTCATAGTCAGGAGTTCATTAAATACTGAGCTAATAGCTATAGTATAGGTGCAGATGACTTGGTGTAGACCCCTGTAGGCCCTGTACTTTCTGCTTCTGCCTCTGTGAGCTCATATGCACCTTGTTTCATTGATTGAGAGGGCTGTGCTTATTTGACATCGTTTCACTGCTTCTACACGTTCTGCGCCAACACTGATAGCATATTTTGCAGGTAGGACAGATTATAGGTCAAATGTTTTATGACTTAGTTGGTGTCCACATTTCTTCTTTGGTAGTCTAAAGAGTACCTTCCTGCACCAAATAGACTAGAACATATGGGTAAAGGCTCCAGGTTGGCACCACCTCCACTTCTCTGTGTCCAATGAGTTGTTTGGGTGTTGTCTTTGGTAATAGTGCTCTGCGGTGAATTTTCAGAGAGCAACCCCTTATCTTGCTAACAACCTAGATTATTTAGGAATTTCCATGGAACTTACTTGGCCAGAAACTCTATTGAATATAACCCAGTCCTTCCACTGGAAATCTTCAGTACCCCTCTCTCACCAATAGACAGGCCCTTCAGACAAAAACTTAACAGAAAGAAGTACTGTAGAAATAGATGTTATAAACCAAATTGACCTAATTACAGAACATTTTACCGCAAAACAGAAGAATATGCTTCCTTCTCTATTTATATTCTTTTTTAAAAAAGTTTCTTTATTTTATGTTTATTGCATACACCTGTACATCACATGCATGAATTATAGACATTTTTAAGCTGCTCTGTGGGTTCTAGGAATTCCACGTTGACCTCTGGAAGAGTAGCCAGTGATCTTAACCATTGAGCCATTTCTTAAGCTCCCTCTGTTTATATTCTTAAGCAGATAACTTGCAGTATACACTTATAAATGGTCACTAAAACCTTTATTATTGCTAGTATTCCCTATTTTCTTGTGAGTTATGAGAGTAAAACCCTATATGGTATTACAAAGTTGAGAAAAATGACTGAATGGTGAAGTTCTAGAAAGGACACTCTCAGGAATAATTGAAATAATATTCTCATAGCACTCCTTTGGTGTTCTTATTACCACTGCAGTTAAGTTTTTCTTGATGCTTATGAATTTAATGAATAATAATAACACAACATTTTTGTTTATGTTTATTTGCTTAAAAGAATTCTTTTAATGGATATTAGGGTAAAATAGTTTTGCTTTTATTTTCAGATAATAAAGTAACTAACAACTAAATTCTCTTATAATAGAACATGCTATCTTTTTTATTTACTGATGTCCTGCTAAATGGTGCAATGTTGCTTGAAGAGTTTGTGCACTGGACAGAGAGCTAATTAAAAGAGTTGACATGGGCTGGAAATACAGCTTATTGGTCAAGCACTTGCCTAGCATGTTCAAGTCTCTACCTCAAACATCAACAAAGAAAATGCACCACGTTTTTGCCCATACCTGTTGACATTCTTTTTCAATGGAAGGCCCTTCTTCCCAAATGACTGGTTTTTGTCCAGTTGGTATAAAACTTGTCAGGTCAGTCAGCATAGTAACTCAGCCAAGTTAAGCTATTCAACTAACTGTTCTGCTAGCACCTTAACTCAGCTTTGTTTACATGCTTTGTTACATCCCTTCCTTACCATTGTTGAACTTGTGGGTTTCATGCTTGTTGAAATGTCACAAAATCTGTTTTTAAAAATTGTTTTAACGTTTTTCTTATACCAGTTTTTAAATGCTAGTTTGATCATAGAAAAGGTATTAAAATATGACATTTTTAAGAATAATCTTGTTAATTAAACTTTAGTTGAAACTTTAGAAGATCTGTATATCATGTGTGAATCTCTTTTCATATTTGTCCTTATTTTTTTCCCATAAATAATTATTGTTGTAGTTTCTAGTTTGATACTTGTAGACTCATGGACTCAAATGCTGGGAACTGGTCCTATTCTGCTTCCTACTATTTCTATTTCATGGATGATGCTGTGAAATTACTGTAAAGGCAGCCTGGTAGCACTTTCTTTCAAGGCCTATATTACACAGATGTTTGGTTTGCATTGTTTTTGTGTGGAAAGTATCTTCTTCCTTTTAGGCAAAGAAATTGCTTTTGAAACAAATAAATGAGAGTGTTCGTGTCCCTTTTGAAGTTACTTTAAAGATGATATTTGTACTTTGGGCATGTTTTCTAATAACTTTAATGCAGCTTGAAAGCTTTCTGATTTTGTTTTTCATTTCTTTATACTGTGTGCATCTGCTGCCCAAGGGTGTTGAGACCTGTTCTTTCCTTGTCTTAGCTCACACGTGCTTCGACACTACTTCCTTTGAAGTCCTGTTATTTTTATTTCCCATGACTCATAAAATTTTGCATTTAAATCATGTATTTTTTAAACACAGTGAATACAGTAGTCACAGTACATTTTCAGTCTTGACTGATCCCTGGTGTTTTCCAGAGAACACTGCTTCTTTTACATCATTATTTTGGTGAGGGGAATTAGCAAAATTAATGTGTTTACTCTTCTTCACATATGATTTATTAAGCAAAGGGGTGGTACATAGTATTCATTTTTTATTAATTAAGAAAATTTTAAATTAACATAAAAGTAATGGATTTATTGCATTTTATATGTATGATTGTTATATTTGCCCTGCCAATGGTAGTCCTCAGTTGAGAAAGAATGACATATCCTAGAGTCTACTGATGTTTTTGCTAGTTTTACACAAGTACAAAGTAGCCTCTTAATAATGTTAAGACTGCAGTGTTGAAAATTTGAGTAATGTTTTTAGGTGAATATTTTTAAACGTTAGCTTAGGAAAACAGTCTACTAAAATGATTAAAAATGAAGGCTAGATCATGGTATTCAGGACCATTCAAACAGTTTTGGTGTCTGTTTTATCCCATTTTACATAGTAAATATACTGTGGACAGGACCAAGAGCCAGGTGATCTAACTGGCTGAGAAAATCATTCAAAGCTAGATGAATTATAGTTACTTGGCTACCCCTCTTCCCACAATAAGTGTTACAAAAGCTTTTGAGCATTGTGTACAGAAGTTTGTGGAATTTAGATGAGTAATTTAAATATTTTCTCTTTAATAGACTTTACCATTCTGAAACTATAATGAAATGACCTATATATGGAAGTTGTGATAATTAAATGAGTACCTTATAAGTAAAAATAGTTTTTTTCAAAATGTTGTGTTTGTATTACATATTGTAGTGCAATCATTTATTAGTTTTAAATGACCCATTTATTATTTATTTTATTCAAACAAAATTTCTGAGCTTTTGGACGGAATAAACATTGTATTGCGTTTAGTTGGGTGTAGAAAGGTGAACATAACATGGTCCTTTCAAGTTTGAAGATGAGTAGTAACTGTTGTAGAAAGCAAAGGAAAAGCATGCAGAGAGGTATTCATAAATTCTAAAGACTGGCAACATCAGTGTCAACACTTAGAGCTCTTTTGTAACAGTGTCATTAAAGTTAACGTGTGTAACTTCATATTGCTGTTAAAAGGAAGGCTCTAATTCAGTGTGCTGAAATGGGCCTACAAATTCTGCATTTCAGACAGGTGCCCGTGGGACATTAGTATGTATGGTCAGTGGGTGATTGTTTGAAGAGTGAGACACTGCCTATTTAAGAAGGAAAAACTTATTTAATAGGGCCTGCATTTGAAGCTCTTTCCTGGATAGAACATTATCTTTTCTTAAATTATTTAATAATGTATTTAAAAGAGACCAGCAGGCAATACAGATACAAATGACTCCATAGCTTGTCTTGAATGACTTTAATTGGCTTTTGGTTACTGGTGGAAAGTTAGACAATATGAGATTGTACATTGGTTCTAATTAGCAAGGGACTAGATATTCTGAAAACTGAAGTTTAAGACAGCACCAATGCATTTAGAAAATTGATGCATATTGAAATATGCACTGATGCATATTAGAAGATAGTTATGTTCAGAATTATTTGGTACCTATCTAACATTGAAATAAAAGTTTTTTAAATCTCCACTTTATAGTAGAATCTAGGTGGCACCTCTGTCTCGTCTCCTCTAGAGTAGTAGTCTGCAGGTGGGCATTTTACGTCTTCAGAGGCAGTGCTGTGTAGGATGGAGAGTCCACCATACAGGCTGCAAATAGGCTTGTATTACTTCTAAACATGGAGATGCATTCTTTCAAATGATGAATACAGTCCAAAATAATGAATATAAATGTTTTGCTAAATCATTTTAGTCTTATTTTAACTGAGAGTTGGGAACTATGGAGTTTTTGCTTTCCACCTATTTTATGACTACTTGGGGAATTTTTTTATTGCACAAACATGTGTACGTGACACGTGTGTGGGAAAATAATAGATATGATATTATTCCTGTTTCAGTGTTTTAGTTGTAGAAGTGATTTGTGACAAGATATGAAAAATTAAATGTTCTGAGTAAATCATAGATATAAGTATGAAATGTTGAAGAAAACCTTTTAGAATACTTCTGGAAAATTAGTTTCTTTTCCTATAAAATACTTGTGTATTTTTTTTTTCAGAGTAGCAAGATATAATTGGCCCGTGAAACTTAAAAGGTGTTCTATTAACTAACTAGTTTGACTCTGATTACAATGAGAAATGCAAAGCAATGAAGGAGAAAAACAGTCCCCTCTCATTATCAAATGCAAACCTACAGGTTCACAATGTAACTTAAAAGAAAGTTGGAGAGCATGCACCTGCTCTAACACACCAGGACCGAGTAAAGGTACATTTGTTTTATATGTACATCTGTAAACATACAAGTATAAAATTCACCAGATCTACCCTGTAGTAGCATTGCTTAATTCCCAAATATATAGTTATTCAAAAACTTAAAGGAAATAAAATGTTTCAGGCTGCTTAACTGAGTATTATGGATACTGAGTTCTTGAGCTACTTAAGCTAAATGCTATTTTACATTATATGGACGAGGGAATAAGCATGTCACTTTCTGACGTCTCCTTTACTCCCCACAGCTGGTGTTTTGTTAAAGGGACCAATGACACATGATGACCGACCTGAGAGAAGCGGTCAGCTGTACTCTTGATAGGACGTCAAAACTTACATCGTCCTCAAAGCACTGAATGCACTTAGCTCTACAGTAATCAAGGGAGTCTACTGAGCAGGCCTTTATCCTGGGCTGGCCTTCGGGGTGGAGTTACTGCAGTGCTATGGAAAAAACGCTCCATAGGCTGTAATCTGACCTTCCATGTGGCACCCATGTCTAGGGTTAAGTTACTGACCTCTAGAAAATAAAAAATTCAAAGGCATGAGGACACAGAGAACCAATATTTGGGTGGTAAAAAGGGTAAAGGTGAGGTTGAAACATTTAGTCTCTATAATCAAGTCCTAACAATACCATAATACAGTCTCACATCAGCTCTTGATCAGTTCTTCTCTTAGGAATTAGATAGTGTACAGTGATTAGATACTGAAAAAAAAAATAAAGAAAAACAATTGAAAATACATGAAGAAACAGAAACATGGAATTTCTCACAAGGCCTCAAAAAAACATCAAAAAACAAAACTTACAAAAAGATCTTTTGAAAATAAGTACTATTTTAGGCTCATTAATACACAGAAATCACTTGGTTTTAACTAAGTCATGTTAACTCACTAATAAAAGAGTAAACAAACCAACATTTAAACCATTTTATAATTCCTTGTCATTTCTTGTACCATTCTCTGAAAACATACAAAAATAACTCTGCAGGACTATTCACCTAACCTGTCTCCACGTCTGGCAAAGTCCTGGCCTTGGAAGAGACTGGCCATCAATCTTCACTGTAGATGTCCCCAGCAAAGGGCAGGTGCACGTGACTGCCAGTGACATTGGGCAGGCGAGATAAGTCTGGCAGGCTCTGGATCCGGGCTCTGAGTTCTTTGCGAACCAGGGAAACTCTGGCTAACTTGCGCTTATATTCTTCCAATTTATGTTCTTTCTCTGCAAGGGCTTCCTTTTGACAACGAAGAAAATCTGCTAACATTTGAGTGAGCTGTTTTCTATCATCTATTTCTGCCGCCAGTCTGCCATTATAATCTGCCAGCAACATACAAGCATCCTCTACCATTTTAGAAAGCCTTTCTCCAGATTCTTTATCTGTTATTTTCTCAAGCAGGGACACTTCTTGAACTTAAACAGGCAAAGAAGCTATCCTTTGATGAACTGCTGCATCACCTGAGGCTGCATTTTCTAAATCTTGCAATGCTCTAACAAGGTCGAGAGTCTGTGGTGGCTCACTTGGGGACCCCAGAGAGGAACAATTTTCATTCTCATCCACCTTTATCTGGTCATAAGTCCGCTTCCTGGTCTTCTTATCTCCATAGAGAGCGTGCTTAAGTTGATCTAACACATCATCCTCATAGACAGATCGCTCTTCCCAAATAGACAGCACTCTGCCAAGGTGCTTCTTACAACTTTCATCAGTTTCACTTGAAACATGCTTGAACGCTTCCACAATGACTGGCTCAAAGTCTTTCGTGAACTCTGGTCCCTTCCGTTTGCTGTTCTGAATGACATCATTGGCCAGGTAGAGAAAAGTAAGCTTTCTGTTGGGTTTGGCTTTGCGAAGCTCCCGCTCCCACACTGTGACGATGGGCCGCGAGTGTTTGCGATGGTGGATGAGCCACAGGGACAGGGTCTGTACGCTCTGCTGCGAGTTGCTCAACTCGGACAGCTTCTTCTCCAGCGCCGCCTCAGAGAAGGCGGACATCCCCCCGAAACCACGTCCGCGCCGTCCCACGCCGTGGAGCAGAGTGGAGGAGAGTGTCGCTGCCCTCGTCGCCGCCTCGCCCCCACACCCCACCCTTCCCCACGCCCTCACCACCGCCACCCCCGAGTCCGAGGCCGGCCGCAACCTCTTGTGTATTTTTTAAAAAGGTGTAATTAATAACATAATTTTACCAACAAGCAGTGGACCAATCTAACAATTAGAAACACCAATTTTCCAATTATAACTTAAGCCATAAAATTTAGCAGAGAATATTTATGTTTATCATGATTCAAACCTTAAGTCTCTTTGTGGTTTTTTTTTCCAGAGAACAAGAGGACGAAAGCGAACCTTTGTTCCAGAGGAAGAAAAACATGAGGTTCGAATGAGTTCACTTCTTTTTACTTGTTCACTTCTCTTTACTTGTGTGAACACAGGGAGACTGTCTTGCTTTGGGTGTTTTCCGTTTTCATCCTACTCAGAGTTTTTTGTTGTTGTTGTTGTTTTTCTCATGGCAGGAAAGAGTTCCTCGAGAAAGAAGGCAGAGGCAATCTGTGTTGCAGAAGAAGCCCAAGGCTGAAGACCTAAGAACTGAGTGTGCAACCTGCAAAGGGACTGGAGATAATGAGAATCTCGTCAGGTAAATCGAACACTGAGATTTTGTCTTTATGGGCTAAAGTCAAATGTCCCTCATTTTTTTAAAAAAATAACAGACACATTACAAAATAATTACCAAACAAGTCATTTATAAAATATTGCCTAGTGACAGTGGTGCTTCAGAAATAGATTTTATACACTTATTTACCTGCTACACATGCTTATGATCCAGACTTAAATATAAATCAGATTGACAATATGAATTTTGAGCAAGAGAATTCCTTTTCTCTTGAGAATAAGTTGGTAATGCTTTATATAAAGAAGCTGCAAAAGTGTTTGTTGTGAGGACCTTCGACTAAGGTGATTATTTTATCTCATCAGATCGCTGAGTTTCTAAAGTCTTTTAGTGTGTCATAAAAGTTGAAGTTTTCTCACATTGGTTATTACAGACTTTGATTGGCAAGAGCTTCATTAGCAGCTCCTTATTGCTTTCTAAAATAAATGTGTTAAATGCTTCTCTGTTATGAAATAAAGAAAGGTGAAAAGATGGCCTAGATAGACTTTATTTTTTTTGTTTGATTTTCTTCTTTGTTTGTTTTGTTTTGTACTTTTGAAAAAATTTAAGTAGAACATGATGCCTTCCAGGAACCCCGGCTGGTGCTGCTCAGTGGCCACTCAGGGTTCAGAGACTTCCCATGTTAGCCATTTGCATCTTTGGCTAAAAGAAGGAACTACCAAAGTGCTGAGTGTGGTGGTGGTGGGTTGAAAGCAAAGGGTGCTCATTCAGAGTTGTTAGTTCTTCAGAGGACAGCGTTGCAAAGGGGCACACAGAATGGACGAGAGTGTTTTCTGAGTTCCTTCAGAAATTGTGTTTAGCAAACCTATATTCAGTTAACTGGGGGAAAAGAAAGTAAAATTCCAGAAAGAATAAACTTAAATTTGATAAGCCACATATTTGTATTTTATGAGTTAGTATTTACTTTTAAAATGTTGTCATGTGTTTTAGTCACTAAGAATATAATTTTTGTTTGTGTTAATTCAAAATTATAAGTAACCAAATGTAAAATAGAAGGTTGTCAGGCTTCTTGTTTTTTCGTTGTACTGATGAGGAATAGGACGAAGTAAAAATTCCACTGAAAAAGTAAAGCGTTAGGAGACTTACTAGCTAATAATTCTCTAAAGCAATTTTTTACCTTGTAGGAACTTGTAAATATTAACTTCGTTTATGGCTAAGTTCTCCCAAGTTTAAAAAATACACAGGAATACTTGTCTTCCCATTATAATTTTTGAAGACTATCAAAAGTGGTCTCCTAAGCATAAATACAACATACTGTGTACATAAAACTGTGAACATTTTTTTAAAATGACAGCCTCATACAATTAACAAAATTTAAGCAAAGTTAATTTCCTGGGAGCTGGAAGTAAGGTTGGAGAGATGGATGAGCTTGAGATTCTGTAAGAGTTAGTGCTGGTGGCTGTCCTGCAGCTGTTTGCACCTGTACACATGACTGTCCTTCTTTTGGAGATACTCCATTGAGACTGATGCATTTACTTTACGATCACTAGATTTTTACAGAGATGTGTTATTTTTGGATATATTTAACATTAGAAATGAAAACAATTTTTATTTCAAAAACTACCTTATTCTAGTACAGTTCCATACCATCATGTTTTAGTTGTCTTTTAAAAAATAGGTTTCATATTTTTCTAGAGTTGATAAGATTTTTGAGCTGTACTAGCCTTGTTTATTTCATGACTTTCTTTCATGACTTTCTATTATAAACTTTTTATTCCTAATCACATTATTGCAATATGCAGTGTCTGAAATTTTGTCAGTCTCTTGGAAGGCAAAAATATTTATGTTATTGTAGAATTGATGATGAAAGTAGCTTTTCTGATTTACCTTATTAAAAGAAGAGAGCAGAAATTATCTGTAATTATGCAAGAGAAATCAATAAAGAAGCAATTAAGATGTTTTCATTAATATTTTGAAATTAAGGTGGGTATGATGTAATATCACAAATGCTATTAGTTGTAATGTTATCTTTATTGTACAAAATATGTTCAGATTAGGCACCATTGTTCTTGGAATGAAATTTTTATGTAGAATTCCATCTGCTTAGTAAATTAATTTTATACTTAATATTTGTTACTTTGCCTGGCATCTCATTTATTTTATAATTGTTATCATTATTGTTTGAAAAAGCCTCCAAAAACATTTTTGTGATCATATTGGACCTTTATCATGCATGCTTCCTATTTTCAACTCTAATTTTAGCATATTTAATTTAATATTTGAATACATACTAATTTTTTTATTTGTAATCATTGGTATTGAACCCATGGCTTCATGAATGATCTTTTAAACATGTCTTTATTTTTTATAAAAATATACTCAAGGGCAGGGAGCTAAATCAGGAGAGAACCTGCCATACTAACACAGCAAAACTAAGTTGGATTTCTGATATTCAGAAAAGCTGGGTGTGGATTGTGCAGGATTTTGCCTATAATCCTTTGATAGGGAGGAGAGATAGGCAGGTCTGGGGGCTCACTGACCTGCTGTTGCTATAGCTTTACCACAGGACTTCAGATCTCAGTGCAAAACATTGTCTCAAATAAATAACAAACAAACAAATGTAGACCAAAGTAGACATCAGATGGCTTCTGAAGAACAGCATTCACGCTTGGCTTCTGCTGGCTTCCATATCTGTACCTGCATATGCACATCCATATATCCAGACGCAAACATATACGTGCGTCACTCCAACACACATATACAAAATAGCTCTCAGTGCCTCAGTAGACATGTTATTTTTCATTGTATATTTGTTTTAGATTTTCCTGTAAAGCTTAAGTGCCTTGGGATCTTAATATTATTTTATTGAATGTAGTTTGTTATTTTCTCAAGTTCCTATGAACTAACATCCATAACTCTGTAGGATTTGTTGCTTTGAATTTGAAACGATACCTCTTGTAATTCAGGCTGTGCACTAAAGTCCTTCACGTTCATTTTCTGTTCTCAGTGTAAGTGTTTTAATATTGAGTTTATATGTATAATTTTTCAGATTATTTTATATTTGCAGTTTATCAGTCACCCTTAATTAGTTGGTCCCAGCTGTTATTTCCTGTTTTGTCTGTAAATTTTTCTCAGGTGTTGGACACATTACTTAGCATTTTTGTGCTTTAGTTTTTACCCTCTATTGTAGCTCAGCAAAATTGTACTTTGCTTTAGGTATCTTGTGAATAAGTGCTAAATGATTATAAAATTCTATGTAACATAGCTATTAAGACAGTAATCTTGTATAGCATTGCAAAGGATGTTTATGTAAGTGAGTGTTGTTGATTGGCAGATGCGTTTTCAGTGGTAAGTACTTCTGAAAATATGCATAAATATCAGAAATTATATGTACCCTAGTTTTGTTCAAAAATATTTATAGAATATGGGGGACAAAAAAGTTTAAAATTTGTCATTATGTATTTTCTAAAATGATTAGATTAAAATATTTCCACTAGATGAGAGAAATATGAGAATTATCAAGGTTTTTAAAATATTTAACTTATCTTCAAAGCAATCTTATGGAATTGGAATTTTTTAAACAATACTTCCATTTTACTTTTGGAAGTATTTTGGAAGTATACTTACATTTTACTTTTGCTTTTTATTTTGTTGTTGTTGTTGTTGTTGTGGTTGTTGTTGTTTGTTGCATGGTTTCTCTGTAGCTTTGGAGCCTGTCCTGGAACTAGCTCTCGTAGACCAGGCTGGCCTTTAAACTTAAAAATTACTTGAGAACTTGCTCATTAAAACTATATTCCTTTTTGTTCTCAAAAATGTGCAGTTTAAATGCTAAAGGCCTACATGAGACTTGTTAAAATTGTGGTATCTCTCTAAGCATATATCTGCCCTGATAATGTTCTATATACCTTGCCCACTTCCCAGTAATTAATTTGCTTTTATTTCCATCTATTATGCTCAGAAATACTTGATAAATGAATCATCGATACTTAATAAATTTCATATAAGTATTGGCAGTTTTAAATAAAATCTCTATGATTATATATGAATCTAAAAGCAAATTGGGTCACGATATAAAAATACATGTTTAATAGATACGTTTCAAAGACTTGCTTGTAAAGAAATGCTTTTCAGTAGATGAAGTACAGTGGACACTTGTATGTGTATGAGATAATGAAAGGAACCTGATATATCCATACAAGAGTAGACATGTTGTAATCCTATTTCAAAGTATTTGCTTCTTCAAAAGATAAATTTTAGAGCCAAGAAAGTCTGTCTTCTCCATGAACTTTTTACTCTTCTGTTAAACTGAGAGCAAAATGAACTATATGCCTCATAATTAGCATTAATTAGGTAAACACAATATGACACCTACTGAGAGAGAGAGACCATAAAGTTTCTGAGAAAAAAAAAGTTTTTATCTGTGAGCTCTCTTAAGCTGGCACTTTTATTTTATTTTACATATAGCTGTTAATCAGAAGCATAAGGATAGAAAACAACCTGACACTATTTCAGTTTTACAGCTAATTCTGTACTCTTAAATGTATGCTGGAATTTCATTTGAGTAAGTGGCAGCTTATATAGATATTGGATCATTTTGGCTACAAAGTTAGCCTGATGCCTAAATAATGCTATGAGCACTTTTATTTCCTTCAGCTTTTAAATGTCTTGCTTCTAGATGCTTTTTCCTAAACTAACTTTGATTGTACATAAACTATTAGGGACACTAGAATTTATGTATAATAGATTTTTATTTCAAATATTAATCTCTAATGAGTCTTAAGTTTATTTATTTATTTATTAAAAATTTCCACCTTCTCCCCGCCTCCCTTTTCCTTCTCCCTCTCCACCTCCCCCTCCCTCTCTAGCCCTAAGAGCAGTTAGGGTTCCCTGCCCTGTGGGAAGTCAAAGGTCCTCCCCCCTCCATCCAGGTCTATAAAGGTGAACATCCAAACAAACCAGGCTCCCACAAAGCCAGTCCATGCAGTAGAATCAAAACCCAGTGCCATTGTCCTTGGCTTCTCAGTCAGTCCTCATTGACAGCCACATCCAGAGTGTCCATTTTGATCACATGCTCCATCAGTCCCAGTCCAGCTGGCCTTGGTGAGCTCCCATTAGATCAGTCCCACTGTCTCAGTGGGTGGATGCACCCCTCGCAGTCCTGACTTCCTTGCTCATGTTCTCCCTCCTCCTGCTCCTCATTTGGACCTTGGGAGCTCAGTTTAAGATTTTAAATTTTTAATTAAGTTTTTTTGTGTGAACCAGTGTGCAGGACTGTAAATTTCCTGTATCATAATTGAGTTTTTTTCTCAGAGCTTTGTTTTGACTGATAGTGAAGCTAACTTTGGCTGTCATTTAGTTACTAATTTCAAAGATATCTTCCCTGTTCCCTCCTGGTACACACTAGGCCACTGCCTCCATCGGAGTCACAGCCTCAGCCCTACCATGCTCAGTGTTTTCATGTCACTTAGTACCACTGAAGCTGGATTACTCAATTACTTTAAAAATATAATTTGCTTTTGTTTCCTTTAAGGAAAGGTAGAATTACATTTCGTAGAATTCTTAATTTTACTTTGTTTTGCTTGTAGACATGCTTCATTACTGACTTATTGGAAACTTCTAATACAGAAATTTTTATTTTTCAGAGTGACTGTGTATTGTATGTGTAATGTGCTGGTGAGGAATCATGGGCTTGCTCTGTGACTGAACTCAACCCCACACTCTCATCTTTCTTTGTTGTTGTTGTTGTTTATTTTGAAACAGCCTCACTAAACTGCCTTCCTGCCTGTTTTAACAAATTATGTTAACAAATTTGACAACATATTAAATATTCCTAATTCTCATGGTAGATTGAATATAAAAGGCACAAGTTTCATAGCAAGATCCCTCTCATAACTCATAGCCTAAAACTGTCTTTTGTTTAACTCTTTTAACAGAGTTCATATCAGAGGGGAAGAACAATCCCATAGTCCAAATCATAAGGAATTGTTTGCATTTAAACAAAGGCTTATAATTATGGCCACATCGTAACTTTATTTTCTTGTATTTTTAACTTTTGACTTTGTGGGATGTGGTAGGGTGAGTTTGAGACAGGGTGGCCTAGGCTGGCCTGGGAATGTAGACCAGATGGGCCTTAAATAGGCAAGGATTCTATTCTAGAGGCAGGGATTCTACCTCTAGTTCCTGTTTGGTGAAATTGATAGGTATGTGCAACTGTGCCCAACAATATTTGATTTTTATGTTGTCATTATCTTTAAAACAACTTTAGACCACATTTTGAGTAGATTCCCTTTTTGTTGCTTTAAAATTGATGGATTAAACCTCTTCAAATGGAAGGTGGTTTTCTAGCCACTCTGTGTCTCATTGTTTATGACAATAAAAACAAATCATTAAAAGTCAGTTAGACCTTTGATGAGTAAGTAGCTGTTTTGTTTAAACACCTTTTTCTGGGTTCTGATTTTTACCCCTTAAGTTTTCACTCCCTCAAATATTCATTTTAATTTATTTTTTTTTAAACAAGATCTTTAGCTATGTAGCTGTGCCTGTCTTTTATTAAAAACTGAATGTTCTTTCTACATTTTGGTAGGCAGTATTGTGAATTGAATGATTTATAATCAGTCACTCTGTTGGCTAGAACCCTATGTTTGTTTGTAACTTGGAAACTTTTCCTTCATCTCCTCTTGATTTAATTTTCTGTTGAAACTAATAATAATAATGCCTGCTATGTAGGTTGTCTGGAACAATAAATGTGATGATATAACACATGGTTAATGTTCCACATATGCAAAGAATTGCTATAATAAAACATGTAATTTTTTGCATGATCTCACATTCTACATGTTCATCTTAGCTACCCAGTAAGGTAGGCAGTTACTGCCACTGAATTGGTCTTGGTGAGAAACTAAGGCACAAAGTCAGGTTACTTCCCAGAAATTGTATATCTCAAAAATAATGAATTTGAACTTGCACCATCTGGCTCCAAATTCCAAAATGCTGGGTACTTTACATTTTAGTTCACTGTCCAAGCATGTAGCAGAAACTCTTAATCCTAGCATGTGAGAGTCAGAGGCAAGAGGATCAATAGTTGAGTGCTGTCTAAGTTACATACTCACATAGTGATTCTCTGTCTCCAACCAAACAAACCAACTTGGTTTTAATAAATATATTTGTTACAGACTGGGTGATGGTACTCATTTCATGCTGATTTTGATTTTTTTATTTAGTGGCTTACTAGACTATCTTCATTTTTTTCAGTTAAGTGAGTGCTAGAACCTTAATTTTTTAAGCATTGTTTTTTTTAATTAAGCAGATTTATTAAAATAATCTATTCTTTTAACTTTATATGTCACTGTGTCATTCTTTACCTGTATTTTATATTGAATAGGGAACACAACACTAATGATGGGAATGGAGCTCTTTCCATGCTTCTCTGGGATACTTGATATTTGAGAAGCTACTTGCATATTAGAAAACATTAAGGTACATCATCATTTCCAAAGTCAATTAATATAATTACATTGTACTTGTATTATATACAATTAAATGTCACATGCATACAGCGTTAGCTCTCAATATAACATACACATTAAATGGCATCTAATTTATTAAAATTGCTGTTTGTGAAATTTTTCAGTTTTTAAATTTTTAGTAATGTTAATTATGTTCACATTTAAAAATATTCTGTGGTTCTTTTGTCTTAGGAACAATGCATCATTGCTGTAGGTTAAAGAAACCTGAATATAATGCTGAGCTGTAGAGAGGGGAATAATTATTTGCTGTTTTATGCAAAAACAAGTTTACTCAAGAATTTAATGTCACTATTATCATTTTATAAGTGAACTTTGTAGATCAGATGTACCTCACAAAAGTTGGTCTTGCGAGGGGAGAAGGGAAGGAGGAAGAGAACATGAGGGAATGGGATAGTGTGGGGAGGAAGGACAGAGCTGAGAGCAAGGAAAGAGATATTTGGACTGGGCTCTGGGGTCAAGTTAAGCTCTTCATTTTTGAACAGCAAGTACATTACCGAGTGAGTTGTCTGCCCTACCCCAAAAATTGACTTGAAAATATCCTTTAAGTCTCACATTCCATAATTTTGTAATATTGTATGTAAGGAAGAGAAATTTGGATATACAAAATGTTACTCAGCTGTAAGAAATTCTGAATACAAAAAGATTTGGTGATTACTATTTTTAATAGTATCAACTCATAATATTTTTTTCTCATTTTGATTTTATATATTTTACAGACTATATCTTGTCTGTATAAGTTAATTATAAGGCATTCGCTTTTCATTTATTGTTTATAAAAAGGTTTGTAGTAGAATTTTGCTTTAACTTGACAAGCTTGTCATCTTTGTTGAAATCAAAATAAGCTGATTTAAAAAAACACAATGAAATGTTTATAGATAAACATGACTTATGTCATCTGGTTAGGTGTCGCATATCTTTTATTGCCTGTATTGCTACGACTTTACTGGGAGATTGTTCTATTTTAGTTCTTAATGATGAAACAGTTTCCAGAAACAATTACAGAATTAGCTTTTCATATTATAGTGCATCTAATATAATTTAAAGATAAATGTAGGCAGCCCCTACATACAGCAGATACCTTTGTGAAAAGAGCTCCCTCGTATTTTGTTGTCATTTTCCAGAGTGACCTCACATTTTATTAAGAAAATACATATCTAGTATTGGGCGGGTGCTGTAAGTCGGCTCAGTAGCTGGCGTTCACCACTGCTTGTCAACAACAGTTATTCTCGATCACAGCATTACTTTCAGCCGGATAACCACCAAAGTCACTGCTCTGTGGTGTCCTGAAAATGCCATAATCCTTCAAATGCCACATTAAATTGAGAGAGAGAACCATCAGTGCCTGTACAGTTATGTAAAGGATGAGCATGAACTGAGTGAGATGTTCTGGAAGAGCTGTAACCTTTCCCTGGATGTGTGCGTTTCCCATTACAGTTTTGACACAAAATGTTGCAAAATGATTTAATGGTGGCATTTTGTTTTGCTGACTTTCCTTTTTTTCATTAAAAAGAAACCAAAGTGAGGTTAGAAATGTAGGGGAAGAGTGACCAAGCACTGAATTCTATAAGAATCTGCTTTCAAAGTTAGTTAATACAAATATTTAGAAATGTTCATTTCCCCCTTTTATATTGCATGTTAGCTTTACCAAACAGAATCATTATTCTGTATTGTCCAGGTTGCCTTTTCTACTGCTGTTTTTCTTGTTCTGTTTTTTTGTCAGAGCCCAGCTTCAACAAAAGTATCACTTACTAGGGTGGGGGCATGGGGGTTAGAAAATAAGTAAAGAGAAGGAAGATGCCAGTGAAAAAAACAAGCAGAAACATGTGATAGTACCAGGAAGGAGTTCCAGTGAATAGTCAAATTGCCTGTGCTTAATTTCCATTTGCTTAAAATACTCCAACCCCAAAAGGTAGGAGTGAGAACA
Organism: Myodes glareolus; assembly: GCF_982192425.1. Lineage (NCBI taxonomy): Eukaryota > Metazoa > Chordata > Mammalia > Rodentia > Cricetidae > Myodes > Myodes glareolus. The sequence goes on from NC_142050.1 coordinate 10,458,073, forward strand.
AAACTTCATTAACACGATGCAAGGAAAGGGACACACTAGTTGAAGGTTGCGGGCTACAGTCTTAGTTAAACAGTTTAAGAGCAAGACAAGTAAGGCTCACACTCAAGACCAAAACATTCTACAGGCAGACCACTTCCTGGGTGGAATCCATTGTTATCTCCTCAGGGGTATAGGAATTTAGTTGGGTCCTTAGACTTTTGTTTGAGGTAGAAACAGACAATAACCTTGAAGGACTAGAAGTAAATTCTAACTCTCTGACCTTTGGTCGGGGTGGAATGACAACAACTGTGAGCAAGCAGAAACTTCCTGACATTCAGACAAGGTGGAAATAGGTGCACATTTTTGTCAAGGAACTGTGATTATACATGGCATTTCAACAAATGAGGAAAGCTTTATAAGCTTTATTTAAATTATTACACAGACTTAACCTGTTTCATGTGCCTTTGTTTCTTATTTTGCTACCGGTGACTAAAACAGTGAGATTGTTTGCATAGACTCCTTTGTCTAAAAGATGGATACCTGATAACATTGAGATTCACATTTATGTTGGGGATAAATGTCATTATCCTATCGTGTCATGTCATGTAGGACAGAGCTCACTGATACCTATGGAAGCACAGCAGATGACAGAGTGCAGTTTGTAAGGCATTTACACTTACATTTTTTGTTTTGTTGTTGATATGGAAAACCACATTGTGTGCCCCGTCACATAGCTTCTTAAAAAAATGTGAGTTTGTTGTATGTGCATAATTTTAGTGTCTCCTTTTATGAAAACAGTGCATCAGATTAACTCAACATTCTTTTATCTTTTTGCCCATAGAATGTTATAAAAATAGTCCTTTATCAAAGTTGGAGTAGCTAAAATGCCACCCGTTCTTTCTTTTCCTCTAACAGATTTCAGCAGGAGACTTCATTTTTTTCCTTTAAGAAACTCTGGTGGAATTAGATTCTGTTTGCTGATGAACATTAACCATTGCTTTTTCTCCCAAATGTGTTAACTGAAGGACTTAGATTTTGTTTAGAAACTCATCATCTTCTTTAATTTCATTCGAACTGTTGTCCATATAAAACTAAGATATTATGTAGTGTAACTATATGAAACTTTACAGCTTCAACTACAGATTACATAAGCACTTGGTAGTGATGTGATTTCATTGCCCTTGGTGCTGAGCTGGCACACTGGAGTGCTGTCAAGTGAAAAGCCTCGAATTTTGAGTACAGAGAAAATTCCTCAGCAGCCTTATAATCTACATTTATTCAGTTTCTTCATTAAAAGACTAGTTATTTTAACTATTTCTTGTAGGAATGATGCTGCAACAGTATAGAAATTACTGCCTAGGAAATTGTAGAGAACTGATGGTAATCTGGACTAAGGTTTATCACCCTGGCTGGAAAACCCAGACAAGCACATGGAAAGTAATGGTACCATGTTTCATAGTTGTAGAAAAATAAATCTGTTGGTCCAGAGTTCGTGTGCTCCCAGGAGCTCAGGTCAGGTCTGTGGGTTCCTTCATCATGACCTTGACACTCCCCATACCCCCATCACCCACTTATACAATCCTGCCTCCCTTTCTTCAGGAGGTCTCCGTGAGGAATGGCCCACTGCTTGACTTTGGATCTCTGCATCTGCTTCTTTCAGTTACTGGATAAAGGCTCTCTGGTAACAATTAGGGCAGTCACCAATCTGATTTCAAGAGGTGACTAGTTCAGGCACCCTCTCCACTATTGTTAAGAGTCTTAACTGGGGTCATCCTTGTGGGTTCCTGGGAGTTTCCCTGGCACCAGGTTTCTCCCTAACCCAAAAATGGTCTCAATATCAAGATGCCTCTTTCCTTACTCTCCCCCTCCATCCAGCTTCCAAGCCACCTCCGTGCCCAGCCAGCCCAACCCACCCCCTCACGTTCCCATCTGCCCACCCTGCCCCCATTTTACCCAGGAGATCATTTCTATTTCTCCTTCCCAGGGTAATCCATGGTACTTTTCTCTTCATCAGTGCTGATTTCTTCGCCCCAGCTGAGCAAGATCAGTTGTCCCAGCAAAGGCAAGGTCTCACTTCAGTAGTTCTGGTGTCCCATGAATCACAAGATTCTGCCCAACTAAGCAAACCGCAGATTCTCAACTCAGAACAGCAAACATCCGTGGTAGAATCTTTAAGGTGCTCTCAGCAGTCTAATCTTCTAAACTCCTGTAGAACAGCCCACTGACTTTTCTAGTCCAGAGTTCCAAAGTTCTTCCACAGATCTCCCCAAAACAACATGGTCAAGTCTGTCACAATAGTGTCCCATAATTCTGGTACCAGTTTATCTTAGACTTGTTACTGTTGTGATGAAACACAGTGAACAAAAGCAACGTGGGGAGGACAGGGTTTATTTCACTCAGTTCATCAAAAGCACTGAGGGCAGGAACTCAAGCAGGGCAGGAATCTTGGGGGATACTCTGGTTTGCTCCCCCTGGCTTGTTCCGCCTCCTTTCTTAAATAGCTCTGGACCACCAACCCTGGTCCCACAATTAATCACTCACTAAGAAAATGCCCTGTAGGCATGCCTGTGGCCCAGTTTCATGGAGATATTTCTCAGTTGAGGCTCTCTTCTCTGAAGACTAGCTTATGTCACGGTGTCTTAAAACTAGCCAGCACACTGATGAAATAAATTTAATTAAACAAAAAGGAAAGGCATGAAATAGAATGAATTCCGTTGTATTTTGTATGCCCTAATTTAGCACAGTGAGTTCATGAATTTCCTTTTCATATTTTTTCTCTGCTTACCTTGAATTGTTTATGGGTAATATGCACTCTAAGATGTATTTTCCCCTTTTCATTGATCAGAGCATTCCTGAACCTTTTGATGTTTAGTCATTCTTCTTTGTCGCAAATACCAGGAGTAACTGGAGTTCAAATAGACAGTTTCAGACCACAGTATGCTCAGTCATCCCTACCTGAATATGTAGTCTTGGGTTTCTTTCTGAATCACTTGCAGTTTCGTCAAACTGTTAGGATCCCCTCTTTGGGCTTAGCCATTTCACTCCTTCATCTTTAAAATATTCAGCATTTCTGTGCAAAAATTAGGTGAGACAACCTAAACTCAAGACAGTTTTTCATTTCTCTTACATGTGGATTCTAGGCTCTGAAGTGTGTGTGTGTACGTGTGTGCGTGCGTGCTTGCATGTGCACATGCATGTGTAAATGTGGGTAAATCCTAAGTAACTAAAAGAAGACCAAGAGAAGGTAATAAGGAGGTTATGAGGAAGGACAGTGGCAGTAGCAAAAGGACATGTGTGACATGAAACAGTAAAAGAACCTCACGGAAGTGACAAGCTGGTTCTGAGTTGCAGGGGTGGGGAAGATGAGAACCTCTTAAAATATACCTTGTTCAAAAGTACCTTCCTAGAGACCTGTAGCAGCAGCTCAGGTCGTAGAGTGTTTGTGTAGTATGCCCTAGGCCATAAGCTTTGTCACTAGCACTATATAATCCAGGCATGGTGCTACATGACCATAATCTCAACATTTAAGTAGTGAAGGCAGGAGAATTGGGACCTTATAGTAATGCTGATTATATTGCAAAATTGGGGCTGGCCTGGGCTACATCAGACTCCAAATCAAAAACAAAAAGAAACTCCAAACCTGATTTACTAGCCTTACCTGCTAGTTTACAAAGAGAAAGCTACAGCTTTCGTTGTTATTCTGTCATGTTCTGCTTTCCCTTCCAAGCTCCCTTGTGTGACTCTCCCCTCCCGTCCTCCTCCTTCCTAGCTGCCAGAGTTTCTTGAATTCTCTCAGTCCACTGTATGAAAGTCAGAAAGCTAAACAAATTTAGAGAAATAAATTCTATTTCCTCAAATATATGAGTATGTGTGTATGTATGTGTGTGAATGATACAGAGTTACCTAGTTAATTAATTGCAAAAGTAATTGATGACCAATGCAAATGAGAGGGGCTGTAAAAGGAATAGGTAATTGTAAGTTAAGAGGAAAGAATGGAGCAAGGCATTTCAGAAGAGTAGAATTCTATAAGCATATCCAGGAAGATGGAAAGTTATCACAAGTCAAGAGTGTTCTAAATAAAAGAAGTTAATTAGGTGTTTGATTGATAAAATTTGTTTTGTGTTCATGGTTTATGCATGTATGTATGTGTATATTCACATGCACTTACCTGTGTAATATGTCATTCTCCATATTTGTTTGCTTCTATAATTTATTTCGCCTTGAGTAAACCACATTTTTTAAACTATTGATAATTTCATTCATGTATACTTGTTTTGATAAAGCCCACCCCTTCCCTCCCTCCAGCTTCTCCCCTCTCCTTTCTGTATGACCTTTTACTTCCCAACTTCATGTGGTATCTGCAGAGTCCACTTTGTGCTGCCTGTATGCATGTTTATGTATAGAACAGTGTGTTGGAGCATGGGGAGCACCTTAGGGCCCTATTCCTGCTACAAAGTAGAAAGTGAGCTACAGTCCTGAATGGTTTGGAAAGATTTGTCTACTGATGATGCAGCTGGCAAGAATAGCAGCAGTAATCAACCACTTTCGGCTGGAATTTAAAGTCCACCTTATTTCGGGGACAGTATCTCACACTGAACCTGGAATTCACTGTTGCTATGAACTTTGGAGATCTTCCTATCTCCATCTAGCACTGGGTTATAGACACATACTTTATCTGACTTTTATATGGGTGCTGGGGATCTGAACTCAGGTCTTCATGCTTACTCCCTACCAAGCTGTCTCCTAAACCATTGTTAGGTTTTGGTATTGCTGGTTTTTTTTTGTTCTGTTTTGTTTGTTCATTTGTTTGTTTTGGTAAGTTTATTTTAAAGGTTGATTAAGGGTTGGCACAGTGTGTTAAAACATATATTAACTTCTAGGATTGAATTTTAAAAATTACTTGTTAATTTCACTAAGTCTTCTTCTTTGAAGAAGTAAACTGCATTAGTTTTTAGTAGTCTCCCTTAGCTGCAGTTGCCTATAGTTACTTGTCTGATATTTTTTCAGTGAAAAAAGTACCCTAATGTCAATATAAGCATAACTGATTGTGGTAGTTCCCTACTAATGCAAATTTATTTTTCCTGTTTACTTTTATTTCAAATTGAAGAAACCAGATGAAAGTGTATTAAATAGTCTACTTCAATGAAAAATGTTTCATTTTCTTTTAGACATGAATATGTGTTAATGGCATAGCAAAGATTTTTTTGCCAAGCTAATGAATAGAAATTGGCATTTTGGTTGTGATTTGTAATTATGAAATTGACAGTTCCTTATTGATGCAATTTGGATTTTATTACTATATCAATGTTTCTTTTTAAGGGGAAATTTAATGATATTATTATAATTATTACTAATTTACATACCAACCACAATTTCCCCTTCCTCATTTCCCAGTTCCTTCTTCCCACCCCCCTCCCCATCTACTCCTTCAGTTTCTCTTCAGAAAAGGTCAGGCATCCTGTGGATATCAACTAAATAAATTGCAGGAGGACAAGGTAGGCACCACCGCTCATATTAAGGCTGGACAGGGCAACCCGGTTTGAGGAGTCGGATCCCAAAAGTTGTCAAAAGAGTCAGAGACGTTGCCTGCTCCAGTGTTAGAAGTCCCACAAGAAGACCAAGCTATGTTAATTAAATCACTGCTTGGCCCATTAGCATTAGCTCCTTATTGGCTAACTTTTATATTAATTTAATCTATTTCTGTTAATCTGTATATCACCACGTGGCTGTGACTTACTGGGTAAAATTTCCAGTGTCTGTCTCCAGTAACTCCATGACTTCTACCTACTCCGCCTTTTTCCTCCCGTGCTATAGAACAAGCCAATAAGTTTCTTTATTCATTAACCATTAAAATCAACACATAGATTGAAGGACCTCCCACAGCAGCCTCTTTAACTTACCTCTCTTCAATTTACTATAGTTTTTAAGATGAAATGTCTCAAGTATTTTAGAAATATGAAAATATAAAATATAGTATTTAAAAAAGATGGAAAAATCTAGGTCATTAAACTTTAAATATTTTCATAAACCTTTTTTCTTTTATCAAATAACTAAAGTATGGGTAAAATAAAACAAATTTTGGTTAAATATTAGGATACAGTTGTCAAGGATAAATTTAATATAATAATGAATTTGTGAAACTAAAACAGGGTACTGTCTAAAGAAGAGATAATAAATTCTAAAAATCATGTTTTCATTTTCTGAAACCAGTACAGACAGGGTTGCCAATTGGTCATCATATTTTCTATAAAAACTTAGATTAAATCATTTTCAAGTGGTTGTGTAAAACTCCATGTATCTACAATATTAATAGATAAAGGTTTACTTCTCAGGTCTGCCGTATGTTAATAGAAGCACGGCAGCAATCCGCTAGAGCTCCGAGAACACGAGACTTGCTGTGCTCTGTCCGAAGCTCAAAGCAGTGCACCTCATTAAATGCCTTTGCACAGCAGAAAAAAAGAACAACAAAAATCAGTTCTATTTTTCCTCAAAGTAGAAACATCAGACACCCATTAACTTTAAAAGGACTTTGGAAGGTAGACGAAAATACATTTGGTTGTCACTGATGATGAAGGCCATGATGGTCAATATCAATGAAGAAGGTATGGACATTTCTCGAATTTGTTAGTTTCTATTGGTGTTTTTTTTTTAATTTTAATTTATTTATTTATTAAAAATTTCCACCTCCTCCCCTCCTCCCATTTCCCTCCCATTCCCTCCACTCCTTCTCCCCCACCTCCAGTCCTAAGAAAAGTCAGGGTGCCCTGCCCTGTGGGAAGTCCAAGACCCTCCCCATTCCATCGAGGTCTAGGAAGCTGTGCATCCAAATGAACTAGGGTTGCAAAAAACCAGTACAAGCAGTAGAATCAAAACCCAGTGCCATTATCATTGGCTTCTCAGTCAGCCCTCATTGTCAGCCACATTCAGAGAGTCCGGTCTGATCACATGCTTGTTCAGTCCCAGTCCAGCTGGCCTTGGTGAGCTCCCATTAGATCAGTCCCATCGTCTTAGTGGGTGGACGCACCCCTTGCGGTCCTGACTTCCTTGCTCATGTTCTCCCTCCTTCTGCTCTTCATCTGGACCTTGGACCATCTGGTCTCTGTCTCTATCTCCATCCATCACCAGATGAAGGTTCTATGGTGATATGCAAGATATTCATCAGTGTGGCTATAGGATAAGGCCAGTTCAGGCACCTACTCCTCTGCTGCCCAAAGACCTAGCTGGAGACATCTTTTTGGACACCTGGGAACCACTCTAGAGCCAAGTCTCTTGCCAACCCTAAAATGACTCCCTTAATTAAGGTATCTTCTTCCCTGCTCCCATTTCCACCCTTCCTCCATCTCAACCATCCCATTCCCCCAAGCTTTCCCGAATCCTCCACTTCTCCCTTCTCTCTACCCATCTCCCCCACCCCCCCACCCCCCACCCCCATGCTCCCAACTTTTGTCCGGCGATCTTGTCTACTTCCAGTGTCCAGGAGGATAAATACATGCTTTTCTTTGGGTTCACCTTCTTATTTAGCTTCTCTAGGATCACGAATTGTAGGCTCAATGTCCTTTAATTATGGCTAGAATCCACTTATGAGTGACTACATACCATATCCCTCTTTTTGGGTCTGGGTTACCTCACTCAGTAAAGCATTTTCTATTTCCATCCATTTGCATGCAAAATTCAAGATGTCATTGTTTTTTACCGCTGTGTAAAACTCTAATATGTATATGTTCTACACCTTCTTTAGCCATTCTTCTATTGAGGGGCACCTAGGTTGTTTCCAGGTTCTGGCTATTACAAATAGTGCTGCTATGAAAATAGTTGAACAAATGCTTTTGTAGTATGATAGGGCTTCTCTTGGGTGTATTCTCAAGAGTGGAATTGCTGGGTCCTGAAGTAGGTTGACTCCCAGTTTCCTGAGAAACTGCCAAAGTGATTGCACAAGTTTGCAAACCCATCTCTGTTGGTGTTTCATGTGAGGGCCCTTGAGTTCTTTATGTATTTTGAATAGTATCTCTCCATTGCATGTATGGTTGGTAAAAATCTTTTCCCATTCTATAGGCTGCCTCTTTGTACAAATGAAGGTGTCTTTTGGCATGCGTAAATTTTCCAGTTTTTTGAAGTTTGTTTATTAATTTTTGTTCTTAGTACCTATGGCAGCAGTGTACTGTTTAGAAAATCTTTTCCTGTGCCAGTGAGTTTAGGGTTGTTGTCCACTTTCTTTACTATCTGGTTCAATGTATCTGCCTTTATGTAGAGGTCTCTGATCCATTTGGAATTAAGTTTTGTGCAGGTTGGTAAGTATTGATCATTTGAATTCTACATGCAAGCCATCTAGTTTGACAAGCACCAATTTTAAAGATGCTATCCTTTTTCTAGTGGTATTTCTGACAAAAATTAGTTGTCTATAGGTATGTGGGTTTATGTCTAGGTTTTCATTTCAACTTTATTGAGCAATGTGTTTGTTTTGTGCCAATACTATTATGTTTTTATTACTGTTACTCCGTTTGGGATGGTGGTACTGCCAGCAATTCTTTTATTATTTAAATTTTTTAAAACTATCCTGTTTTGTGTGTGTGTGTATGTGTGGTGTGTGTCTTATATAAAACTGAAGATTTTCCCTTCAAGATCTGTAAAAATTGTGTTGGAATTTTGATGGAGATTGTGTTAAACCTGTAGATTGTTTTTGTTAGGATGGCCAGTTTTGCTGTACCAATCTTACTGATGCATGACCATGGGAGATCTTTCCATCTTTTGATCTTTTCTTTGTACTCTTTCTTTGCTCTCTTACTTTTTTTACCCTCTAAGTATTTGACCTGTTCGGTTAGAGTTACCAGATGTTATTTTCTATTATCTGACCCTATTGTGAAAAGTGGTCTTTCCCCATTTTTTTTCAGTTCATTTGTTTCCTTTTAATATTCACTGCATGTATTATAAATTCTTTTAAGCTATATATGTGTTTACATATATATATATATCCTGTATATATTCATATATATTATGTATTTTAAATAAGTACAAAATAAACAAAAAATAATGTAAATATACTAATATAATAATATAAAGTTATATGTTTCCATTTTATACCTTCCTTGATGTTATATCTCCTCCTTCTCTGTCTATTCATGCTGCCCTCCCTTATTTAAAGTCTGCTACTCCAGTTTTTGCCATTCCTTCTCATAGCATTGTGTCCAACTGTGTGCCTTTATTAGTGTTATTTTGTCCACCTTAAAGATCCTTTATATTTTCTTGGATTCTGCAGTTGTTACAGGTTATATATGTTTATCTAAAGATTTACATCAAGGATCCACAAATAAGAGAGAATATATGGTGTTTGTCTTTCAAGGTCTCTGTTATGTAGTATAACTTTTTCTAGCTCCATTTGCTTATCTGCTATTTTCATGATTTCATTTTCTTTACAGGTAAGTGCAATTCTGTTGTATATATGTACCATATTTTCGTTATTCATGTAATGAAAGATATCTAGTTTTTTCCATTTCTTTAATATTTTGAATAAAATAGCATGGCTACAGCAGTTACCTGTGAAGTAGGATGGCAAGTTATTTGGACATATGTCAAGGAGTGATGTATGTGACTCACATGAAAGATCATATCTACTTTCTGAGAATTCTGCACACTGATTTTCATAGTGGCTGTAAACTGGGGAAAAGAACATCTTGACCAAATGGTGCTGTTTTTCCATGTATAAATGAACAAAGTTAGACCTGTATCATGTATAATAATAAACTCCAAATGGATCAAAGACATTAGGTGAAAGCTGAAGTGCTGAAGTCTGTAGAAGAAACACCCTGCAAATATAGATGTGGAGAAAGGACTTTTGAATAGAATTCCATTCACTCCAGAATTAAGAACAACAGTTCACAGATGGCACCTCAGAAAACTGAAGAGTTTCTGTACAGCAAGTGAAGACGAAGTCCACAGAGTGGGCAAGAATTTTTGACTGGGCAAGAATTTTTGGCAGCTGCACATCTGATAGAGGACTAATATTCAGAATATACAAAGTACTAAAAAAAAGCAAGAGAAACAAACAGGGAAGGAAATTAGGGAGGGAAGGAAGAGGAAGGGAGGAAAGAAAGAAGGAAGGAAGGGGGGAAGATAAACAAAAACAAGGACTCAAGGAATCCAGTGACCCAACTAAAAAGTGGTCTCTGGATTTGAACAGACAGTTCCCAAAAAAGAAATAAAGATGGCTAACACATCTCAGAAAATGTTGAACGTAGTAATTAGGGAAAAAGCAAATTAAAAATACTTTGATATTTCCTCTTATTCCAGTGAAAATGGCCAAAAGCAACAAACAGCTGATAGCAATGCTGACTGAGATGTTGGGGGAGGGGACTATCATTCACTGTTGGTCAGTTTTGGGTGTCAGTATGACTGCTAGTATTTGACCTATTTCAGTGACTCTGTGATAACATTTCCTATAACCTCTGGGCCTTTCTTTTGCCCAATAAAATATTCAGGATTTGAGTTCTGTGTATTGGAATTTTTGAGGAAATTTCCCCAGTGTCTTAGCTGCTCTGCAGGTCATGTGCTCTCCTTTGTCATCTCTAAATGTTCTTTATTCCTAAGCTCCTTGGATGCTTATTGGACAATTTAAAACAAAAAGAGCTTATAGCACAGAAAAGTGCATCGTTTAGTATTGGGTTTTTTTCATTGCTCTTTTAAAACATTTTTTCAACATCCCTTCCACTAGGAATTTTTCTTTGTTGCTTTTAATCTGCCTTGCTTTGTAGAAAGTAATACTTTGTGATTTAAAGTCAACATCTTTTCATTTATTTATTTATTAAAAATTTCCACCTCCTCCCTGCCTCCCTTTTCCCTCCTCACCTCCCCCTCCTTCTTTAGTCCTAAGAGCAGTCAGGGTTCCCTACCCCATGGGAAGTCCAAGGTCCTCCCCCCTCTATCCAGGTATATAAAGGTGAGCATCCAAACAAACCAGGCTCCCACAAAGTCAGTCCATGCAGTAGAATCAAAACCCAGTGCCATTGTCCTTGGTTTCTCAGTCAGCCCTCATTGCAGCCACATTCAGAGTGTCCAGTTTGATCACATGCTCCATCAGTCCCAGTCCAGCTGGCCTTGGTGAGCTCCCATTAGATCAGTCCCATTATCTCAGTGGGTGGACATACCCCTCGTGATCCTGACTTCCTTCATATTCTCCCTCCTTCTGCTCCTCATTTGGACCTTGGGAGCTAAGTCCAGTGCTCCAATGTATGTCTCTGTCTCTATCTCCATCGATTGCCAGATGAGGGTTCTATGGTGATATGCAAGATATTCATCAGTGTGGCTATGGGCTAAGGCCAGTTCAGGCACCCTCTCCTCTGCTGCCCAACGAACAATCTGGGGACCTCTCCTTGGACCTGGGAACCCCTCTAGAGTCAAGTCTCTTACCAACCCTAAAATGGCTCCCTTTATTAAGATATTTACTTCCCTGCTCCCATATCCACCCTTCCTCCATCCCACCCATCTCATTCCCCCAAGCTCTCCCGAATCCTCCCCTTTTCCTTTCTCTCTACCCATCTCCCCTTACATCCACCCCCCACACTCCCATTCACCCAAGTTTTGCCTGGCAATCTTGTCTACTTCCAATATCCAGGAGGATAACTATATGATTTTCTTTGGGTTCACCTTCTTAGCTTCTCTAGGATCACGAATTGTAGGCTCAATGTCCTTTAATTATGGCTAGAATCCACTTATGAGTGACTACATGCCATATTCCTCTTTTTGGGTCTGGGTTACCTCATTCAGCAGAACATTTTCTATTTCCATCCATTTGCATGCAAAATTCAAGATGTCATTGTTTTTTACTGCTGAGTAAATCTCTAACGTGTGTATGTTCCACACCTTCTTTAACCATTCTTCCATTGAGGGGCACCTAGGTTGTTTCCAGGTTCTGGCTATTACAAATAGTGCTGCTATGAACATAGTTGAACAAATGCTTTTGTAGTATGATAGGGCATCTCTTGGGTGTATTTCCAAGAGTGGAATTGCTGGGTCCTGAGGGAGGTTGACTCCCACATTCCTGAGAAACCTCCACACTGATTTCCAAAGTGGTTGCACAAGTTTGCATTCCCACCAACAATGGATGAATGTTCCCCTCACTCCACATCCTCTCCAGTATAGGCTATCATTGGTCTTTTTGATTTTAGCTATTCTGATAGGTATAAGATGGTATCTCAGAGTTGTTTTGATTTGCATTTCCCTGATCGCTAAGGAGGTAGAGCATGAGACTTTAAGTGTCGTTTGGCCATTCGAACTTCTTCTGTTGAGAATTCTCTATTCAGTTCAGTACCCCAAGTTATGTTTAGTGGTGCATCATTAAAAGACTAGATTCTGAAGAAGGAGTTAGAAAGTCAGCAGAATTCCCTGAAGGAATCCTTACACTTAAAAGTAATTTTTAAAGGGTATGTTTCTGTTAATAAAGATCGGGAAAGGGCTGTTCCATTTCCAGACACTCACAGCTGGGTATGAAAGCTGCACAGCATTGTTCTTATTAAGGCTTCTAAAAAAGTTTGGGCTAAAAGCAAATTGTTCACTTACCCTGTCTTTCCCTTCTAATGCTCCTATTTGGGTTGAATTTGGTTTGAATTTGAATATTGTTAGAAACATACAGAGTTAACCTACTTGTTATGTATGTAATATTTGCAGCATTACTTAATTTTGTTATATACTCTTTTATCATTTTAATGATTCTTGTATAAATTTAAATTATACAGGAAGTCTAAACCTTTCGGTAAATTGATGTGACTCATTTTTAATTTACCAATATTTATATTTAATTTTTTATGATTGTATGAAGTGATGGTAAAGCAGGCACATATGGAAATCAGAGAAGCTTGTATATGGTTTACATATACATAATCGCTTTACTAGTGAAATATGTTGTTCCTGGGACATTAAATTGTAAATAGGAAAAAATATTGTTTTCAGGCATATTTAACAGTGAAATATTTGTTTTATTCATTTATCTATCTATTTGATGAGATTGATTTTGAATTGTAAAGTTATTTTTCATTGTAGCATATTTATATTGTTAACTTACACAAGAATATTATATATTACCTATATCAATGATTATATAAATCATATAGCAAATGTGATTCTCCTTAGGACTAAAGAGATCTCAGTAAAATGCTTCTTATGTAAGGATCAGAACCTGAGTTCTAGTCCTCAGCACCCATACACAAACTAGTGTGGTGGGGTGTGTCTGTAATCTGAGCACCTGAAGCCAGGAACAGGGTCCCGGCCAGACGCTTCCTGGTCAGCCAGCTTGTATGAATAAGTGAACAACAGGTTTAATGAGAAACTCCGTCTCAAGACATATTCAAACATGCAGGATGGAATCTCTAATCAGTTCTGTTATTGACGAGGTTCATGACCTTGAATTCAGTTACTTCTAGTCATTTTCTCATCTGTAAAATGAAAGTTTCAACTTACTTTTTTTCAAACTTTGAAACATTTATAATTTAGAGATTCAAGAAAGAAATAATATCCAGGTCTGCAAAGAATCTGGAAGTGTATAGACTCACCATCATTTAGGACTTGCATTGTCTCCCAGCATTGACTAAGCATGAGAAAACAAACTGTTAGAGAAGGGTGTTCAAACCTCTGCGTGAAACAGCTCTAGTCAGAAGTGGACAGTTTCTTTCCAAGAGAGCCACCATGTCTTAAAACTCTCAGTCATTAGAACCCCTAAATAAGTATTGTCCACCTTGTAGTATTAGAACCCAACTACATTGTTTTCTTGATTTTATTTCATTTATAGAAATTTGATAATCTATTTTATGTTATTCATATAGCATGAGTTTTAATTTCTATTGATTTTGTTTTTTTGCTGCATAAAATACATCATATTAATCATGTAAGAGGTGAAAGGAATGTGACAGAAGGAGAAGGCACTCAGTGGGGTTGAAGGCGAATTGTGCTTTCGAGAAAATGATGTATTGTAACAGGTACAATGACATGTTCCTTCCAAATATCTTTGGCCTGGAAATTATAATAATTCCATATAGATTCTCTGTCCGTGACTGCTCTCTGCATGGCCTGTGCCCATCAGATCTTGTAAGACTTGTGGGATGGGCATACCTTTTTTTAGATATAAGTGATCTGTGCCATGGAAGCAACAAACAGTGTGAACTTGGATTAATCAATTATATAGCAAAAGTACAGTATATGAATTGTTATATATTAAAACTTCTTTTCCAGAAACAGGTTTGTAGTGTTTGACAGGTCTGCTGGTTTTTAACGTCCGTTCCCGAACTCACTGTGCTCCTGTCATCTTGCTAGTACTGTCCACATCTCTTCGATTCTCCACAGCAGCAGTCTATATGATGCAGATAGGAGATGGAAATGAAGAACTCACCTAAGGTCACACACTTAGACTGTGACTGGAGTGCATATTGAATATAAGCCATCTTAGCTATCATGTGTGACTTAGCCAAGCATGGTAGATACTTCTTATGCTACCAGAGCAGTACAAGCTGCAGAACACGTGCATAGTTTCCAGTTCATCTGCCAGTGAAATTCTTTAAAAATATTTTTCTGCTGAGCGTGGTGTGTGCCTTTAATCCCAGCACTTGGAAGGCAGAGCCAGGTGGATCTCTTTGAGTTTGAGGCCAGCCTGGTCTACAAGAGCTAGTTCCAGGACAGTCTCCAAAGCTACAGAGAAAACCTGTCTCGAAGAACAACAACAAAATTGCTATATTAATTTCAAAAGAAACTTAATAATTACAGGTAAAGTAGCTTCTGGGTAAAACATGATCTTTGATATAAAACATTACAGTCTTTTATCTTGACATATTATCTCTGAAGACAAGTTACAGTACTTATTCTGGCATTTAGACTTAAAATATTAGATGATATTTAGTATTAAAGGGAATATCAGGATTAACATTGGGTCTTCCCACAGCTAATATTCAACTTGGATTGAATTGGAGTTTTAAATGGATTTCCTTGATATGTTATTTATCCATATTCAAAGGACTGTCATAAGTAATTATCGAATTCTTTTCAGTTAACTGTTAGTTGCCATTATTTTGCGCATAGTTGAGAGTTTTATAGACTTACATTATGAATGGTTACTTCCGCTAGAATGTATTTTTCCAGTACTGCTAAATGTTCAAAGTAGCCACCAGATTTCCAGTGAAGGGAAAGCCCTTCACATGGAGACCAAAGTACTGAAAAATTTAGGACAGGGTTTCCTCTTTGGCCAGAATCCAGCTCTTGCTATAGCTTCCCATATGTTTATAAGTACAGCATTTCTCTTAGCCTTTTTCCCCAGTATATTCCTTTCCTTGTAGGAGTTTTGTTTTCACTTTCTTTGTCTCTGGTGAGTTTGGCTTGGTAGCTCTCCTCAGTACTGCTTTATTTCTCCGTGTGCCTCTTTTCACTTTCTTATTTCTCAGTGGAACTTAGAAGCATTAAACACATCCTTCTAATAGTTAAATGAAAAATGAACCTTTTATGATGTGTAACTATTTAGCAGTTTTATGTCACTATACAGCTCTAAATATGTGAAGAAACGGTAAACTCCTGTTTCTACCATTGTTAAAAAAATAACATGACTTCTAACCTCTAAGCCCTTAAGATTTCTCTTCCCTCAAAATCAAGTCAGAAAGTTTGCAAATAATGTTAGCAATGCATTTTTAATAGTCTTTTTCCAAGGAAGCCAGTGGAGGGATGAGATGTAGTTGCATGTTTCCTCAGGCATTGTAAATTGCCATTCTCAAGGATGTAAGCAGCACACTGCTATTTTTAAGTATAGTAATTGATCAAATACATTTTCCTTTATGTTTAAGCCATTCTTTTATACAGTAGATTTATTTTGATAACCATAACTATTACCAACAACACAAGAAGAGGCAATTCAGTGTTCAAAAGATAAAATATTCACTTGTAATCAGTGAGAACCTGCCCAAGACCATGGTATTTAGAGTGAGGATTTCTGTCTCTTTGTTATTTGAATCTACTGTGGTGTTATTAGCATGTTTCATAGGACATAGTGCAGAGCTGCTCTGATCTTTAAATGTTAATGCTGTTTTCTTATCACTTTACTGTGTAGATACCCTTCATGAGACCCAACTCTGCCACAGCTCATCCTCGGAGGCAGTCCCGGAAACCTCTTTTATAAGTGTGATTTAAAAAATGTGGATAAAACTCTCAATAGAGCGTATAACTAAAGGAGAACAGTTATCTTGTCCTTCCCATAAACTTATCACTGTAAAAAAGTGCTTTTGCTTGTCAGGTTTGGATAGAATGTAATTGATTCATCTGTTATATGGGTAGACAGGCAGTTAATTTGCCTGTGGATTTTTTTCTTTTCCTTTTTTCTATTTTCTTCTTTCTCCCCTTCTCTTTTTTCTTTTCTTTCCTATTTCTTTTTTTTGTAACAATACTCAGAAACAGTTGGTGTACACAATATTAAAAACTACAGTGGGTAATGTCTTGTCAAAATTGTTTTAGTGGGTAAATGTCTTTCCCCCTTGTTTCTTTGGCACACGACGATACAGTATTTGGACTCAATGAAGACTGAAGGAAGCCAGTGGGACTTACATGCTCTGTGCTTCCCTGTGCTTGAACAATTACCTCCGTTATTTGTTTGTAAAAGGACAATGCTTGCCACTCATCTGCAAGTCTGTATCAACTTATTTGCTTCATGTATTCACACATGAAAGAAATTCTGCAGTGAGAACAACTCTAGATTCAAATTTAATATTATTCCTATTTGTGATATTCAGCAAAAGTGAGAGACTGGTGAAGAGTACAACTTTCCACTGTTGAGTAGTACAAAAGCACTTGCTATTAGCATGGACGTTTTATAATTAGAACTTAAGCTCAAGTAAACGTACCATCTGTGTTAGTCTGTAGGTACTCTTCTCAGAAGTTATCAGATTCATTCCTTATTGTTTTATTTGATACAAACTCTGTGTGCTCCATATAATTTTTAATTTTTTGAACTCAAATGTGAAGCTGGGAAATGAGGGAGATACAGAGCTTTTGAGTATACAACCCGCCTGCTGAGAGATCTTCACAGCACCTGTCTCCTCAGAGGTTTACTGAGCTTACCTTTGATCTTCACGCTTTACTGGCCCAGTTCTCAGTCAACGGCAGAAATACTTTGAATATTGTACCACTAAATCTTGAACTGATTTAGAAGAGACTGCTGAAGTTGAAATGCACATACACATGTAAATTGTCAAATTGTCTCTTGGAATTCCATTGTTTATCATTGTGGGTTTGGATCTTTCCAGATTTAGGGGCTTTTGGAATAGTTTAAACTGTAGGAATAGAATAGACAATGCTGTAGCTAGCCAATGTATGTGTAATTGTAAAATCGGTGTCTCTAGTAATCTGTAGTAATAGGAACCATATGATTGGATAAAATGTTTATTGCACATGTAGGAAATAATATATAAATATGCTATTAATTTATTGTTAGATCTTATGGCACTGGAGAAAATATCCATAATCATTAGGAAAAGCAATATGGTTTCTTTAAGTATAAGAAAGAACCAACTGTCATTACTTAATTTATGGAAAAGTTGATGAACTCCAGCAAATTTTATAAAAAATGACAGTGGCAGATTATCATTTTTCAAATGAACTGTGCTTTAGGCCAACTGTCTTTTAGTATAAGGCAAGAAAACGTTATTGGATTTTTTACATTTAGCATTTTCCCCCCTCTTATGGGTTTCTGGTTTTTTTTCCTGAGAAATCATAGGTAGTATAGTTACAATGACAGTGTTAATTGCAAGCTTTTTCACATTGGTTAAAATGTAAAAGGTCTAATTACCTTCTTCATATTTTAGTTTTCAGTGGTAGATTTTGGTCTTCCAAGTCTTGTAAACAACCCATGTTACATGTTTTTCACATGTTACAGATAGAAGTGGCACAGTTCCTACATGATAGATTCTTAAGAGTCTCCATCTTCTGAAAAGAATAGAATGAAATGTTTCCCTTAGTAAACAGTAGAAAGTTAACTTTTGCCCATTGCTATTAAAGTTGAAATTATTCTTTATCTAAGAAAATATTTCAAAGTGATTTATATCTTATAAATATGAATAAAAGGATAACAGCTCAGGTATTTGACAGTTATTTGCCACAGAATAGGAACTGGAAGAAGCATTGAAGTAGCAGGAAAGCTCTGGGAGAATACTTGCTTGGTAAAATGTGTATAAGCATGAGGACCAGTACTCGTGTGAACAGCCAGGTGTCAGGAGGCTCTCTGTGGCTTACTGATCAGACATTGTGCAGACTGGACAAGTATCAGGCAAATGAGAGACCCTAGCTCAAAACACATGGTTGACAATTCTGAAGCAGGAAGGCAAACCAGCACACACGCATGTGGGCACGCACACACACACACACGCACACACCAGGTTACCTACACAGTATTGGGAAGGAAATTAAATGCCTCTAAATACACAACGGATGATATGGTAGTGATGCATCAGAGTCACAGAAAGCATTAGTTGAGGCTTTGTTGGCTATCATCTTCTCATTGCCCTCCCGTTCCACCAGAACTCCTGTTCTCCCTGCCTCTCTGAAGTTTTTAATCCTGTAGTTTTCTGATACGATGCAAATATATGAATTTGTAACAGGTTCAAAATAATGTTGACTCAACTAGTCAGGGACATTACTTTGCCAATAATTAATGTAGTTATTTGTTTAAAATAGTCATATATTCAGTATTGATTAATAATGAGTATGGATGTCTTTAAGGGGCTCAGATATCTCAAAATATTTTTTTCCAGACAGTTTGTAGAAAAGTAATTTCTTCCCAAACACATAAGATGAAACTTTTTTTATTTTTAAAAATTCATTTAAATATTTATTTCACAAATAGAGCAGTACTGCATGCCCAAAATATCATTGACTTTTTGTTTTTTAGGATTATGTAGGATATGAAAATAATATTTAGCCTTAGCCTGTATTGAGATTTAAATTTAGATATTTATGCATCACTTATGTATCATTGTAGTTTGTGTTTCCTGAATGTTTATCCAATATTATATGTGACATAAAAATAGATGTCTGACAGAGAATATTTATTTTGTTGCCCTACTTTCTGGATTGTACATCCTATTTCTTAGTGAAACACTTTTTAAGCTCTCAAAGTTAAATAAACACACACATCATTGATACGTTTTACTTAACTCACGATATGGAAATATTTCACCAAAATCTGTTTAGGAATTCAGAAGGACTCTGTAATATATTAGAACATTAACAGTTTTCAAAATACTTTTAGCCTCTGAAATTATTTTTGGCTAGTGAAAACATATGGATAAATATTGACAAGATATATATGAAGGCAGAATTTATCCATATTTGGCGGAACCATTGCTTTGTAAATTTAGATAACAGTAAGGATTATAAAAAAAATCAGAGACTGGTTTTACAAGTGATTTTTTTTTTATTAAAAAAATGTAGGTTTCTTTCCTGTAGTGATCGCCCTAAGGTGTTGTTCAGCCCTGCCAGTGAGGTTGACTGCTATTCAGTACATAAGATGTAATGAAATTGAATGTTCACGCTGGGCTGGGTAAATAAAGTGAGGCCGACCCCTAGCCATTATCTCATTTACCTGATTTACATTGTAGATTCAGGATCTACACTATTGATTGGAGTATAATTAGTTAATTATGAACAGGGAATTACACAGTTATGTGGCGCTTGAACACAGCAGGTTATTGTGCTAAAATATTTCCAAGGGCATGACCAGATGTAGGTCAGTTTATTAAAGTACAAAGCAGACGTGTTTCAGGTATGGAAATGTCGAATCCTTCTCTCATGCTGTGAAGTGATACTTGGCCTTATTGTGTATTTTCATATGAATTACCTTGTTTCATGTTCTGTTTTTAGGTCTTATTGTTGTTGTTTTTTTAATTTTACTTTTAAAATTATAAGCTGGCTGTTGGCAGATATAGATAATTAATTGAATCCACTCTTTAAGTGATCTTGAATTAGGCTTTTCCTAAATAGTTTCAATTTGTCTATAGTAACCTGTAATGAAAAATTTTAGTCTATCCTACCACCCCCTCTTTCACTGTTGTCTGTGAGAGAAATTCCCAGTAGCATTAATGAAATAGGTTCACGTGTTCCACATTGGTATGAAATTTGTGAAATTATTTAAAATATATTTTCTAGTCAATTTGTATAGAAAATGCTTGTATAGTGGCTTACACTAAAATTGTTAAATGTTATAAAGGATAAAATATTGTAGTTATAAGTCTTATACCATTGATAGAATATAAGAGTTTTGTGACAGTTCATATTATTTAAATTTTTTAAGGGTCCTCAGTTTATATTCAACCTAGTAAGACATTTAATTGAAAGAATTAGTCCCTGTTCACTGAAATAACCTATCATTCATTGTAGTCGCTAAATTTGTGTTTGAATTGCTAGTAAGGTTTTATTTAAGCAGTGTTAATATTCAAGACTAATTGATAGGAAAGTCAGAACTCCTCACCCCATCTGTTCTCTTTATACTCTTATTTCTAAGTGAAAAATGTAATGTTACGTAGTTTTATAGATAGTTCTTTATCCAGCATTGTATAGACTAGGAAGGAATGCTGACTTGTTTAGGAGAGGCTGTTTGTTCATTTCCCAGCCTCCCAGACTCCCAAAATAATCACACAGAAACTTTATTATTTGAATCACTGCTTGGCCAATCACTTAAGCATATTGCTAGCTAGCTCTTATATCTTTGGTTAACCCCTTTCTATTATTTTGTACTTTACTATGAGGGTTGTGGCCTACTGGTAAGGTTCCAGTTGGCAGCTTGCATCTTTCCCCTTTGGCGGCTGCATGGTGTCTCCTGACTTCGAGGTCTTTCTCCCAGCATTCAGTTTAGTTTTCACGGTCTAGCTCTACTCTGCCAAGCCATTAACCAAAAGCTGCTTCTTTATTCATTAACCAATAAAAACAACATACATAAGCCACTGAGTACTGTGGTTATTAAAGTAAAAAGTGTCTACAATGATCAACACCAGTGTGATCCTACAACAGTACATCTCTTTTAAAGTCTGAGCCACCGATTTTGTTTCTTTCAAAGGCCAGTTTATCATGTAGTCTTAGATTGTTTGCTTAGGGGATGTACTCACTTATTTCCTCTAGTTATTTTCAAGTAGTTACTTAGTGTGTGCCCCAAATGAACTTATTAATTGGAAATTAAGAAAGTTAAATAAATCCTTTAGGGCAGTGGTCCTTAACCTTCCTAATGCTGTGACCAGCTGTATTGTTTTCATGTTGTGGTGACCTTCAATCATAAAATTATTTTTGTTGCTACTTTATAACTGTATTTTGCTACTGTTAAGAGTCATAATGTAAATATCTGTGTTTTCCAGTGGTCTTAGAGGAACCCTGTAAGAGGGTCATTTGGTTACAGAAGGGGTCATGACCCACAGGCTGAGAACCACTGCTTTAGAGCTTTGTCTGACTTGCCTTTAGGTGCAAGAGAAAATAAATCAGTTACATACTTTTGCTTGTTTCCACATTGTCAATAGTCACTCAACACCCAACTTAATGCTTGTGTGGATCTTAGCACTTATAAAGATCAATCATTTTCTCTGCTTTGTCTAGGGTGCTATACTTAATCATTATGCTAAGTAAGTATTTTAATACAAATAGAGCTGTGTTTCTTTAGTCTCTATGTTTTGCTAAATCAGTGTGTAAAAGACTATATAGAGCTTCTCTGTCATTAGTGTCTATATATGAAATATGAATGTAGTATGTAGGAAGTTGTATTTCATAGGTACGTAAGTAAATAGTTTTTGTTTTACATTATAAATTGGCTTTGTTTCATTTCATTAAGCTGTAAATTTTAGGATACTCTGTAGTCTAATGTTCACAATATTTATTAGACACTTTAAACATACTTTAAACATCAGGTTTATATTTTATTTAAAGATATGTTCTTCATATGCTAGTTTTATATTCTCTTTTCATGTTTAAGGTATTGACTTCTTTTTTATTAGAATGTGCTATTGGTATAATAATGTTTTGTTACATACACATTTGTTTTGTTTAATAAAGTATGTTGTGTTATATCACAATACTTTCGTGAGTCATTAACTTCCTTTGAAAACTTATTTTTATTCATTTATTTTGACAAATTAAGTATGTATTACTGTATTGCTATAATTGAAATGTTTTCAAGTACTTAATAGAAGTAGAAACTAAGTAAAATTGATAAGTAACTGTTTTTACCCTATTATAGTTTTCAGGGTGTAACCACTATAGACTTAGTTTTTGAGCTTTAAAAATATTTGAATTTTCTGTGTAGCCAAAATTGTGGTAAAGATTTCATAGTGACATGCATGTGATGTATAGTCTATTATTTTAGTCTTCTATTTTCTGTGTTTTGAGAATTTTAATGATGTCTCTGAAATTTATCAATGGCCTTTTAGTTAATGCAAATTCTACTAGATCTAACCTCTGATGTTTAGGTTATAATTGTTACCAGTACCTAAAATTATGATTTTATTTTCAGTTTAACAGAATTAATGATTTTTTTCTATATGCAAATAACTTGCAAAATTCCTTTGGATATCTTATATTTATTATTTACTTGGCAAACCTGTTAATTTCAAATGGGGTGTTTCTCTCTGTCTTTTTCTTTCTCTCTCTTGGATTTTGGTGGTTGCTAAGGGTAGAGACTACCGTTTTATGCTATTTAAACTTGGAGTTGCAGCTTTTACTTCCTGGTGAGTAAGCAAGGACCTTAGAGAACTATCCTAACACTCCCAGTTGTCCACCATCATGAAAAAGACGTCCTGAAATACCTGGATGAAGGTATCAGGAAGAATTAGGTCATCTCAAAAGAGCAAATGCTTCACAGCATCTTCTGAAAGAGCTACCAATACCAGAACAGGTATTGGATCATTTAAATTTTTGAATGTATTTTTAGATGCCTCATCTCAAACATTGTCAGTTTCACAGTCTTAATATTTTTGGTGGTCTGAATTCTGCATAAGACGTTTCTTTAAGAAAATTATTGTTGTAAAAAATATACTGATAATATTAGGAGACAATGGCTGGTAGTTTTTAAGCAAGTAAGAATTCTGAAAATTTGAATGTAAGGGATCAGGCAAAACAGCAGTTGAATGATACTTTAACTACACAAATTTGGCAGAGAAATGCAGTACCAACTGTAATTCCAACTGGTGATCCTAGTGTAGCAAACGAGGAGAAGATATTTTAAGTATTACAAATAATGATATAAACTTAATAATGGTATTCTTTATAAATGTCCCATAAATCAATGGTTAGTGGCATATTAGTCCCTGTATTAAAGCAGTTCTCCCTTTCTATCTACGGCTCTGGACCTTATCTTCAGCTTAGAAAAAGTCATACTTCAAAGGTTTCTGTATCCCAGTATTTAGTGGAATGGAAGTTTTAGCTTCTGAAATGTAAATTAGTTCAGTTGAGAAAGGAAGACCCTAAATTCTCTGGGCTTACTATGTGGTATTCTTATTTTACATTTGAAATTAGGTATATAATCTTATTTTTTAAATGCCAGAGCAACAGTATTTGAACATTTAAAATTCATAATTTATTTTTTTAAATTTCAAACAGTGGTATAATATATAGCATTTATTAGTTCTATATCATTTTATTTGCTTCTGTAAGTGAAATAACAGTAAATGTATAGTTAATTCCTTGAGTCTCAAAGGTTTGAGAAAAGTTTGTTCACTTGCTTCATTGCTAAGGAATGACTGGTGGAGAAATAATGTGTAAACAGTGGCAAGTAACTGTCTCACACTTGCTTGTGCCTCGATAGCTTGGCTCTTGAATCCTGAAATGGGTCCGTGAGAGGCTAGGTTTTTATAACATGGTAAGACATTTTTACTAAAAATACAGATTATCATTTACTTTATTGTGATCACTTCTTAAAGTTAGTTTTTTTCTTTCTGTCGTATATGCATATGATTAATTCCTTTCTGTATTTTCCCAATGCTTATTAAATAGGAATTCTATATTGTATTCAAGAAGTGTGCTTAATAAATTTCTTTCTTGGTGTTTTGCTTGTAAATTAATTGACTTTTGACACACTAGTGAAAATGAGTAATAAAGGGAATTCAATTGGTTAACAATAGTATTTCTTTTTAATCTAAAGCACAAAGAAAGTCAGGAATATACCCCTTCTGTAAGATATATACAACATGGTATTGGTTGTTAAATTTTAGTCTTATTATTCCAGTTGATGAAAAATTCTTTTTAAAAACACTGAAATAATACAGATTTTTCTTCATTGTCAGCAGGATGAGAGTGTCTGAAACGAAGAATAGGTATGGTAGTTTTCTTAGATTATGTACATCATATGAGGCAAGACACTATAAAAACAACACACATACCAGGTGTAAAGTATTTTTGGAAGTACTCGAGACACCAAGCGCACTGAGAAGTTGGCAAAAACTAGTAATATTCAGTTCTTGAAGTGGTTTCTTCTTGTATATTTAAATACTCTGTTACTTAACTTTGTACATTGTGTTAGCATGCTATAAATGACAGAAAGTTCATTTACAGTGTACTTTAACTTGGAAAAATACAGAAATGAAGTATAATTTGTATGAGAATTATAGCTTAGACTTCTGTAAACAGTTTGCTGGATAAATGGTTAATTCTATTAGTTCAAATTTGAATCTTTGATTGCTAGTATTTTGCAATATGATTACACATATATATTTATTCATATTTTAACCTTTCATATACTTTCAACATTTTGCTATCAGAATGTTCTGAGTGACAGTTGCCTTTTCAGTTTATGATTGCTTCATGTTCCTCTATGATATTTACTTCAGATTTAGATCACCTTTATTATAAACATTACTTTTAGAATCTCCTGAGTTAAGTGTTAAAGTAGTAATGTATAACACTTTGCCGTTTGTCTTTGAAAGAAATGTTTTCAATATTTAGATACACTGTGAATCTGCTTGCCCTACAGATGTGATGAATGCAGACTGTGCTACCATTTTGGCTGTTTAGATCCTCCTTTGAAAAAATCTCCTAAACAGACAGGCTATGGATGGATATGTCAGGAATGTGATTCTTCATCTTCTAAGGTAAGGCCGAAAGTCTTGAAGAAAAAAGGCTGGGTCCTTTCTCTTGACAACTTTTCTATATCACAACATCAACTTTCTAATTTTAAAAATGAAAAAGAAAACTATATTCAACACTACAAATTTCCTCTATAAAGTATTGAGCTGTTTTGTATGTTCTTTGTATTACTGAAGTGTATTAAATAATTTATAGTAGAATAATATTTCTGCTAATTGATTACTTTAAGACCATAGCAGGAAAAAATATTGTTAGGCAAAGGACTTAACAGTAGATTCCTATTTTATTTTGGAGATGATTGACCTTAACATAAAATAAATTTAGTAGGGTTATTTTGCAGACTTCTATCATTAAAAAAAAATCTAATTTAACCTAAATTTATTTTAGTTAAGTATAAAAGATAAAATTCATATAAGTTTAATAGTTTATCTTCTAAAATAAACTCTGAATTTCTTCTTCAAAATGCAATATTACCTTAAATTATGGCAGTTTATATTTTATTTTTTATTTGCTTCTTTACTGTGAGTGAAAGAATAGCCAGATTCTTGATCCTTGTACTAATTTTAAAAAAATCCTAAATATATTTGAATGAGGACATTCGGATCAACTGTGTGTTGCCAATATTATTATTTCATATAAAGATAATGAAAGTAAATGTTTATCGTAGTGTGACAGCAATACCTTTTTTTAAAAAATAAATTGAATCAATACAGGTTAACTCTCATGTTATCAAATCAGATCTTCTTGGGTTAGTCAAGATTTCTTTTAGCTTGAGACAGAGCCCTTCTGAAACTTTTGTCATAAGGTTCAAATTTTTGGTCACTTATGGATAGTATTATCATTAGTTAATGCTGTGTGCCTAAAAAAGCTATGTATTTTCTTCTGGCCTATGACTTGTGTTTCCCCTGCATTTCTACTTCCATCTACTTACTCAAACCAAATGCCCAGCATCATTCAGAAGCCTCCTCATCCTTACTTGACATGGTGATTCACCTCTGAGTCTTACAGGTGCCGCCTTCCTTCCTGGTGCCTAAATCCAGTGCCGTTTGTGTCTCGTATTCCAGTCCCTTCTGCGGTAGACAGCATCTGAAGAGCTGCCCAGACATACTGCTCTTTCATTGTGCCTTTCACTAGGGACCTCCAAATGAAGTGTGAAACAAAGTGACATTTAACTTAATTCTGTATAGCATTCTATTTTAATGTCGTGTCTGGATATATAATGTGCATAAAAAGTTTGAAATATTTCTAGACTCTAAAATTATGTTTGTAAAATTACAATTAACTTTTATACCAATTTTATCACAACTGACTTAGTTTTGGTAAGTTTACTTACCCTGTAGAGTAGTGAGGGTTTGTGTATGTGGGATTTAGCACTAAAGAATAGGTACATAAAATTAAATAACAAATATACTTAATGTTTTTAAAATTGGTGAATAAATTATTCATTTCATGAATATACTTAAATAATAAACGTCCTATAAAAAAGTAGTCTTTTCAAGATACAGTCACATCTCTGTCTTAAATCTTGTAGTGTTTAAATATTGTCCTATATTTGCAAATATAACCGTCAAAAATAAGAAAGCTTATATTGATGCATTTCCATCTAATCCTTAGTTTTACAAATTTTCCATCTCAGTAATGCTGTTTATTACAAATTGTCCTGATAGGATTATATATTTAATTATGTCTTCATATTTTCTCGTCACTGGTTATGGACTGTTCCTAAATTTTCCTTAACTCTCACACTTACCCATTTTTATTAAACATAGAGCATTTATTTTACATAATGCAGCTTACTAATGTTTTATTTGTATTATGCCTCTTCACTAAGAATATCACAGATACAGGGCTGGGGAGGTGGCTCAGTAGAGAGAGTGCATCGCTGTGCAGACAGCCCAGGGACACAGGCTCAGACCCCTGGGTAGGGCGAGTGCATTGCTGTGCAGACAGCCCAGGGACACAACCTCAGACCATCGGAATCTGCAGAAAGCCTAGCACTGGCAGAGCCCGAGACTGGCCAAACATTCTAACCAAAATAGTGAGTTCTGAAGTTTATGAGAAAGTCTGAGTGGTAGGGAAAGATGGATGACATCAAACTCTGGGCTTGACAGGTACATGCACTTACATGTGTGATGTATACTAGGCTTAGTATTGTGTTCTTAACAGTATTGCTCAGTCCTTCTGAGGCCATCATTGATAGAGATCTCAAAAGCTTTGTCTACTTACACACCCAAAATGAAGAGGATGGATCTGACATGGTTTAATGAACTTAAATATTTCTCTTTTTAACTTTTATTGATTTTGTTGAGCTGTACATTTTTCTCTGCTCCCCTCCCATACTCTCCCCTCCCCTTCAACCCTCTCCCATGGTCCCCATGCTTCCAATTTACTCAGGAGATCTTGTGTTTTTCTACTTCCCATGTAGATTAGATCTATGTGTGTCTCTCTTAGAAATATTTATTTTATAGTTATTTTTCCGGGTCTTATTATTCACTGATCCCACTGAAGATTGAGGTACAAGCACAGTGACTATGTCTGTTACTTTCCTGTCTTTTCATCCTTGTTCCAATTCTTTTTTAGAAACAGCTGTAGAGTTTACATGACAGGTTACCTGTCTTACCACGTACCACACTTATCTGCTTACCGTAAGATGAGCTGTCTTAAGAGTGGCAACTTCTCCTTCGTTCACTCTTAGTTTGTCTTCCTGGTGTGCTACACTTATGCATAGTTTAAATTGTATAACAGTAATAAATTCTGCACTTTCATGCATAGAAATTTCTTCTAAATTTCTTATGTTAGAGTTTCTCGAACCAATATCATTACATATGTGATACAGTTGGCATTTCTTGATGGTCATTTGACATTTGGAATGTCAAAGTAGGAGAAGTGCAGTTGTTCAGATGTTTGATTTTATACATTTTTTGCAATGAGCAATTAAAATTCCATAACTGATATATAAAAATAAAATATCAATGTATTCATTTTCAAGTGAAATAGTTTTGACATTTGTGCCTCTTTGGGAACTTAATAGAACAGTCTCCCCAAGGAGTATCTTGCCACAATACATTAAACAAGCACATTTAATTGAACTTAGTATATGGGAAATTTAATGTCTGAATTTTATGTATTGTGAAGATTTATGAAAAATATAAAATTAAAGTGATATATCCTTAAAAGTTCTTTTAAATTTAAAGCTTGTAACAGACCCATAAAAAAGGACTTTCTAATACTTTTAACTGTTCATTTGACCTCTAGAATTGCAAATGGATGTAGGTTGGATTTTAACTTTCTAACTTTAACATGGCTGAAAGAGAAATAAAACACCATTTCACCATCCTGATGTGGTTCTGGCATTTGGACACCGTGATTAGACCTTACTGAATGCTTCTCACTAATATTTGCTGAGTTTTGATTTACCTCTTCACCATTCAAGATATATAAAAATCTGTTAATGAGAGAGAGATAAAGAAAGAAGATAAAAAGAAAAAAAAGATTTTTTTAAAAAAAACAAAGCAATGTGAAATACTATTTTCCTGCTTCCTACTTTGCCTCTTTACGTGCCAAGTAGAGTTTTCTAGTTTCTTTCAGAGTTTCACATTAAGTATTATGAGGTTATGTATAACTTTACATGCAGAAATAGTGTGGGAGGGCCTTCTGTCTATGTGCTGCTTTTATTGCTTAATGATTAATAAATCTTTTTCGGTGAGTGGCTTAGCAGAATAGAGCTAGGCTGGAAAACTAAACTGAATACTGCAAGAAAGAAAGCAGAGTCAGACGCCATGGAGCCACCAGAGGATAAAGATACCAGCCGCCAACCAGAACCTTGCTGGTTAGGCCACGAGCCTCGTGGTAAAATATAAAATAATAGTAATGGATTAATTTAAGAAATAAGAGTGATATAGAACTATGCATAAGCTAATAGGCCAAGCAATGTTGTAATTAATATAGTTTCTGTGTGATTATTTCAGTTCTTTGCAGCCAGGAACAAACAAGCAGCCTCCTTACAACACAGAAAAATATCAATTTCTTTCTAGAGTTAAGAGGCATTGGTAGCTATCCTTATAACTAACATATTTTCAAACTAGGACATTGATGGTTCTCTTAACGACTAAATTACATACTATCCTATCATGTATTTTTCTAAATGTATTTTTCTGAAAGGTTGACTTTTTTACATCAGTAATTTATATTTTATATTAAATATAGAATGGTGATCCTCTAAATTACTTAACAGGTCATGATTTAAGCAGTGGTTTTTATCAGATCTTAATAGGAATCGTAGGAAAAAAATCTAAGTGATGTAAACATAAGAGGAAGCTCAGAAACTATTTTATTTAATTAAAAACATGTTGCTGTAACAGGTGATGAACATTTTCAAGACCATGAAAGCATATTAGTTCTTTTTCATTTCTTGAATCTTTAGCCAGAAGCTGAAATGAAAAGATAAAATACATTAAATTAAAAAGTAGTACCAACTAAAGATGGGTTTAAGACAATTTATCAGGGGCAGTGAGATTGCCCCCTTGGCGTCAAGGCACTGGGTATGCAAACCAGACAACATATCCTTAGGTTCTATCTTAGAATCCATGGAGAAAAAACAGACACTTGAGAAAGGATCTGTAATCTGTAATCCCGATATTCCTACAGTGAAATGGGAGGTAGGAAAAGGGAAGTCGCCTGGAAGCTCACAGGCCAGTTAGTTAGTGGTTCGCAGTGAGACCAGCATAGCAAGGTAGGAGAGAGCCTACTCCTGAAAGCTGCCCTCTGATTTCTACCCTCAGACCCTGACTGGAGCATGTGGCAGGGGGCCATTTCTTCCTAGTTTGTAGTTCAACTCAGAAACGATCTACAAAATATATTTACCTCTATATATTTATCCTATTTCTAGACTAATCAGCTAGAACAGAATTTCCCCCATTCCTGTACTTAAAAATACTTGAAACACATGCAATAAAGGATATGCTGTTGATATAGGCTCATTTGTCTAAGTTTCACTACTAGAATGGGAAGCTTTTTAATAAAAACTGTGTACTCCAGGTAGCATAGTAGCACATAACTTCAATCTCTACACTTGTTGGGCAAAGTCAGGATGGCCGTTCTCAGGCTTTCTACATGGATTAATTTGGCCTTATCCTTTTATTGCATGTTTCAGATAAAATATCCTAAAGTCTTTTTAGGATCTAATAATGTAAAGACTCAAATATTGTTTCATTGCAAATAAACATGTTTTGTAATAAAAGGAAGCATACCTTTTCACTAAGTGGGATTTGCTTTGGTCTTTTTGATATAGGGCAATAAACCTATCATCACAGATAAAACAAAGATGGCCTGCAAGGCCCCGTCTTTAGCGGCACAGCACCTGCACTAAGGCAGTTGCTGACTGACAGTGTGGTAGGTTTATTAACTATCAAACTTGGAGGAAAATAATAGATCTAAAATAGATTTCAGTGGGAAAAATAATCCTGTATTTTAGCTGAGTTAAGTTTATAGTTTTTCCTAGTTTTGGGGTTGGAATCAAACCAAAGCTGGTCATATTATATTCAGTCTCTGCGAAGACATTCTGATTTTGCAGGATTAGCTGTTTTCTGTGCATACTGGAATAATTTTATAGTTTTTCTTATTTGACTATTAATTTTCCTTTGCAGTAAAATTTCCTTTCCTATTTTTTGTTTATTTTTAAGATTATATTTTAATTACATTTCTCCCTTCTCTTTTTTCCCCATCCAAACCCTCCCATTAACCTTCACATCATCTCTTTTTCAAATTCATGGCCCCTTTTTTCATCAGTTGTTACTGTATTCATATATACATTTCTGGATATATTTATCTTTTCATATGTATGTTTTTAGGACTGGCCTTCTGGCACTGGACAACCAGTTGGTGTGATTTTTGTCTAGGGAGGATTACCTCTCCCACTTCCCACTCTGTTCCGTTGTCTGTAGGTCTTTGGTAGGATTGAGGCCTCGTAGATTTTCTTCACTGTTCAGTTTGGCAGTCATAATTTTTCTTATTTTCAAATAAGACCTTATTTGTAAATGAACTAAATACTTATATAATGTCATTCTGGCTCAATTGGGTTAGCTTGTGGTATTGTGTTAAATCATTTGTTCCTGAGTCATAGTGTGAAATTTTCATCCCACCTATAAAAAGTCAGATAATAGGCCCCATCTTTTGTCAGCTAAAACTATATTTATA
Organism: Myodes glareolus; assembly: GCF_982192425.1. Lineage (NCBI taxonomy): Eukaryota > Metazoa > Chordata > Mammalia > Rodentia > Cricetidae > Myodes > Myodes glareolus. The sequence goes on from NC_142050.1 coordinate 10,489,312, forward strand.
ATGTTTTCATTCTATTCTGTTCACATCTGTGTCCTAGCTCATTGACATTTTTCTGATATCAGATATCCATAAATTATAGGTTAGATGTGTTGTTCCTTTATTTCCTTAGGACTTTTTTGTATGCTCAACCTAATCTCTGATCATTGAAGATGCAAGCTCAGTGTTTTCTCCAATGATTCTTTTAAAGGTTTATGTTAGGGTTGCACCTGCATTGAAATTATGGCTTTATTAAATGTATCTTAAATAATAGCTACATATGATTATCTGCTTCATTGGTTTGAGACTCTTTACAGTATGCTTATAGAGGTGATTTTCTTTCTTTTTTTTCTTATAAACATTTTGAAAACTTCAAGGTGCATCAAGGCATTTTTGTCAGCAGTATGTTCTTTTCTCGGTTCCTTTCTTTTTTCTTTCATTTTCTTTGTGGGAGGGTATTGTTTGTTGTTTCCTCTGAGAGATGACCATATATAGCTAGGTGACCTTAAACTCATATGTAGTTGAATATGACCTTTTACCATCTGCTCTTTCCTTCTCTACCTTCGGAAAGCTGGGTTTATAGGCACTTACCTGTCATATGCAACCATTTCTGAGCCAGTTCTGAGTCCTTAAAAGGTTTACTATACTTTCAACTTTTAAAATCAAATAATATTTTTGTTATGTTTTTAAGTTAGAATTATAAATTCAGGTTATTAGTGGTGTTTATAAATCTGTTCTCAAGATGTTTAGGTAGCATGTAGCAAGTTGTGAGTATAAGGTATTAGGTTTTATTTTATCGTGTTAATGTAATTAGGCAGCTGCAAAAGCCCACTAGCACAAAATGCTCCTTAATAAGTCAGTTAATATGTGGGGAAGTGCTTAGTCTTATTGCAACTTGATATGCCTTGTTTTGTTGATACTCTGGGAGACCTGCCCTTTTCTAAACAGAAATGTAAGAGGAGTGTATTGGGGGAGGAGCAGGGTGGGAGGGACTGGGAGGAGAGGAGGGAGGTGGTGTAAAATGATAAATAAGTTTATTTATTTAAAAATAAAGGAGACTCAGGGTCACAACAGTGGCGTTGTTTTGCTGTGGTGGAGGAATCTTGTGGGAGATGGCATCGCAGAAGCAGGAACGTACTAGAGAGAGATCTGTGAAGAGATCAGAAGCTGGAGACTCTAGAGTCAGCCTTACTCTTTTATAGCGATCTTCTCATGAGAGCTCGCAAGGATGAGAGAACGAACGGCATAACCTACGTCTGGGAGCTGTGCACTCAGCGGCCTAAAGACCTGAAACCTTGGTTGTTGGAATACTCTAACACTGCCAAGCATGCGGCATAGGGACCTTTAGATGAGAAAAAAAATCATGTCTAAACCATAGTAGCCATCTTAAATCCTAGTTTATAATCCTCAGGACGACACTGAATTTCTTGTATGCTTCTTCTGTAAGGCTATTCGTTTTTGGCATTCAGCAAGGATTTCTTGGCCCTGCCATCATTTGTGCCCAGGTTATCTTTACAGGCTAGACTGGAAATTTCTATGGCGGGGTATTTCTCTACTCCCTCAAAGACAAAGAGCCAGGTGTTAAATATACCTTTTAAAATATTTTAACTGTCTGCTTCTCCACAGTCCTGCTTCCAGCTTAGCTATTCTTTCAATTACTTTTAATGCTTACTTTTGCCAAAAGGGAGGATGTAAGTAATCAGGGTCCTGGATTGTGCTTTAGGGGCCTGCGGCTATTTATTGGTGCACAGAAGATGTCTGGTGTATAAATCTGCGCCAGCCATGACCCAAATAGGCAGAAAAGATAAAAGAGAGGAAAATATCTATTCAACATATTTAAAAATCATGTCTTTAGAATCATTTCTGTTTTTACCTAGTTTACTCAGCATTTCTGTTAATATATATATAACTTGATTATAGCAAATACTTTTAAAATGGAAATTTAATTTTTTTACTCCTGAGGTGAAGAATACCAAGTTTGTCTAAAGGCACATAATTAACCTAGGAGGACAATGTTTTCTGCAGAAAATTGTACAGGAAGCTGTAGTCCATTTATGTGTTCTGGTTTTTCCTTGTCTTTGTAGACACGCTGTATGTTTACCATGTGTCACAGAATTTGTTGGTTAAAAATCTACATATTATTCTTAACTGTGCAAAACCTTCTCTTTTATGTTGGAATATAGTAAGACAATTACATATAAATCTTGACCCTGTAAATTTATTCTATAGCATTTCTGTGAAATACTATCTAGCTGCCATAGTTTCCTTCAAATGTTTATTATCCATTATTTGTTTTTAATTATTGGAGCTGATCTCAATGCTCTTGTCCCTCGCTTCCTGCTGTACTTTATTTGTACCTTCTAATTCCCATGTAATTTTTAAAATCTACTATCATAGTTATATACACATGTGTTTTTTTATCAGTGCCTAGGAAATTCCAGTCATGAATTAGAATTTAAAATCTTTGCTATAGTTGGGCTAAATCATATGAAAAAGATTTCTTGGAAAAATTTTCTAAACAACTTAAGATGAGTAGTCCACCAGTGAACTAGCTAATTTCTAATTTGTTTAGGAACTTTCATGATAGTTCTTTTCACTTTCTGTGCATGCAGGTGCTTGTGTGTGTGCAAGTGTATGTGTGTAAATATGTATGTACATTGTAAACGCCAGAGGACAGCCTCACGTATCCATTCCTTGGGAGTCTTGTACCTTCTTTTTTGAGCAATCTCTCATTTGTACTGGAGTTTGCCAAACAAACTAGGCTGCCCCGCCCCCGCCTCGGCCCCAGCTAGTTCGCTTACATGTTTCCACTCCTAAGCAGGGATTGCATGCCCTGCAGGCTTTTAAAGTGATAATTGTTTAATATATTTTGTTAGCTACAACTTGATTGTATGGAATAATAAAACCTGCTCTTTCTTTTTAGAATAATAAAGAGGGAAAGAAACTACTAAATGTATTTTATTGGCACTTATGCTTAAAGAATTAGAATATAATCTAGTCCAAATGCTTTAAATTTTTTTATTGATAAGAAAAAATAGCTTAGAAATCCCTGGTAACCACTGACTTACACAATCGTTAAAGGCAGAATGATGTCCAGGTCAGCGGTGGCCAGTGAGTACTCTGGCTGCCAACATTTATTCGTTGAGTCTATCAAGATCTTCAGAAGTAATGATATTGTTACTTGATAAATCTAATGATTATCAGGAAGTTCAGTGCTAAAGTATAGACCTGTGGAATCATTTTGTGAAGCTCCCACTTACAGAAGGAAACATGCCAGTGTCAGGTAGAGTGGCACAAAGCTAAGTAGATCCTGACAGAGACAGAAACCTTTTCCATGTTCTATGAGTAGCCACACAAAACTGTGATTGTCACTGATAGGGAACTCACCCTAAATTCACTTGGTGGCCCCTCTGGTCTCCCACCTTGGTTTTATTCTGCATTACTTAGTTTGGTTTTGTTATTGTAGCTTGGGTTTTTGAAATAGGGTCTCATATTGACCAACCTGGCCTCAAACTGAAATTTTGAATTGCTGATCTACCGTGACTGTCCCTCCCAAGTGTTGAGATTACAGGTGTGTAAACACTATGCCATCTTAGTGTGATGTATTATTTCTAAACAGTTTGTCTCTTGGATATGCTTCGTGCCCCTACACTAGTCAGTGTTCATGTTCAGTGATAACAGTGTCAGAACCAAACTGTTGAGAAATATGTGTAAGAGAGCAACTGAGGTCATTCATCTCTCTGGCTCAGTCTCCTCATGTTAAAATGGAGGATGTCTACTTTCTCAAGCTTTGTTTAGAGTCTAGGGAGAATGCGGGTTATGCTGATAAGTCTCTGGGTTCTCTCTGACTGCCCTTGTCCATAAGAAAACAAATGAAATGTTTTTTTCATTGAGATTAAGGTTGAAACATATACTGATAAGTTGTTTAATACTCGTGAAGCCCTGAGAGTGGCACTTCCTGTGTTTTTACAGGTTTTTTTATTTGAAAGTCATTTAAATTTATTTAAATATTACGTTGACTTAGCTATTATTGGAAATGCTCTTTGTCTTTTCTTTTTCCATTGTAACTCAAACTTTGTTAAGGAACAACAATTTTCTATGTTGGCAATGTTAAATGTAACCTTAGCTTTCAATTCATTGCTGCAGTTATATTTCCAGAGCCTGCTGTAGGAGATAAACCCATTGCAAATGAAGACAGCATTCATTTTCCTTCTACCTCAGGCCAGACAAAATTGATTGGGGTAATAAAATGACAGCACCTTGTAATATACTGAAGCCTCTTTAATTTGAAAACCAGTTCCAACCTGATTCCAAGCTTGTTTAAAGCTAATTTATGGCTTACATAATTTTCAGCTGGCTGACCAAGGTAAAGGATGATGTATGAAAATTGATAAGGAATTAACTTATGATACATTCAGATGTGTCTTGTTAAAGTCAGATGGTGCTAAAAACAGAAGGCAGAGAGAGGGAGACAGAAATAGTAAGCAGTGTTTTTTTATTATGTTGTAGGCAGCACCACTAACATTAATTTGTCGTCCTGTTTGTCATAACTAACTTCCTGTCTTTTCTTTGTAAAGTCTATTCTAGTTTGTGTGTTTTGTTTTTTAAATTCTTCATTTTTCATAACATTATGGTCAGTTTGATCAGGATGAACACAGCCAGCAGCTGTTAACGTCCACAGTGCCGAGACAGTATGGTCGGTGACGGTGAGGCTCTACAGAGCTCAGTCAGCCGTGTTTTCATGATGAGTGTCTTTCTCAGATCAGGCTGAAAGAATTTCGAGCTCTTCATATTTATATCAGCTTTGTAACTCTGTAGACTGTTTCATCTCTTTATTCTACTATATTTAATCATTGTTACTGACAAATAATAAATTCTCCTCGTCAAGTGCTCTGTATTATGATTGGGACCAGGTTTTCAGAATTGTTGTCAACATTCAGAACTGGAGAGTAAATGGTGTAAATAATTTACATGGTACCTCTGTTTTACCTTCTTTAAAAGACTGGGGAATTGGCATGGTTAGGATGCAGTGACTCATACCTGTAATCCTAAGACTCAGAGGACAAAGCAAGAGGATTACTGTGAGTTCCACTTCAGCAGGGGCTACAGAGTGACATCGTGGCTCAAGAAAATGAACAAAGCAACACCAGAACTCTTTAGTGGTGCAGCTGTCATTGTTAGCTGCTTGTGTTAGAGGTCACACACTACAGGTGTGCTGGGTGTTGACAATAAAGAAAATAGTAAATAAACCAGTGTGTGTAAGGTATTAGCTGTGGGGTTGGAGAAATTCTTAGGTTTCTGCATTAAAAGTTGCCTCAACCTGCCTTAAATTATTGTATTTAGTCATGCCTAACCTTGTACACAGCATTGTAATAAAATAGTTAAGGTTTATATATTTTTATATGTGAAGTTCAGTTCTACAAACAATGCACAAATGGATCATAAGAATCTGTAGCAATAAAATTTCAGAGGAGAATATTTAAGAAACGTTTGAGGTGATAACAGAAGAAAAAAAACCAGGTAAGAAACACCGGCCTAAATAACCTTGATCTTGATATTTTCCTTCATATTACCTTGTTAATATTTCCTTAATATTTAGGTGTTAAACTGTTTTTTTTTTCCCCCTAAGCCAGTTTTGTGTTCTGTACAGAGTGGGCATAGGAATAATTGAGAAGTGAATAATAGATTCATTTGTTACTATTGTCTGCTGCTTTTTATTGGGATAATGACCTATACATGCTTGGAGAGGTAATTCCCACTGATGATGGTTTCAGTTTATAATTTTTTGATATTATGGCAGTGTGAAATAGTTATACATTTAGTATAAACCTTACTTAGAACTGTGAAATTTGACCTCTTACTGGGGTGACAGTCTATACAACACTGTCTTGATGCTAGGCAGAGGGAGCAAGCAGCTGGCAGCCGCCACTCATCCACATTAACCTGAACCAGAGATAGTCTTCAGTGTGCTGTGCTCCTGAACTTCAGTGTTCAGTCAGTAGATTTGGTGTATTGGTACATTTTTGACAATGAATTTATTAAGTTCTTAGAGGAAAAACTATACTATACAACAGTCCACAGATGCCAAATAAGGTTTCAGATCACTTTGTAATTATTGAAAACTCAACATTTTGTCAACCATGTGACACATCCATACAAAGAGACCAACCCTTGGCAGGATTCTCTTTATAACATTCTTTTCATAGGGGATCTATGGGAATTTTTGAAATAATAGGAACTTGGAACTTACCAATAGCCTTCCAGGTTATGTTTGTCTTTCACATATTTCTGGAGTATAATCTGTGACAGACATACCTCACCACCTTTATTTTATCCAGCTTTGAGTTGTAAAGCTTCAAAAACTGAGTCAGGCAGATTCTTTCCTTTTGAGCAACTTTATCTCATTAGAAACAAAATAAGTTCAAAACATGGAAGACTTAACACTATTTCTTTTCAGTCAAGCTTTATGATATTGTAGAGATACAGAGGTAAACCAGTTATATAATAATCAAAGCAAATAAATGTTTAACAGAATGAAATGTAACAGCAGTATTTCATAACATACACCGCAAACTCATTTCTATGCTAAATTTTTAATTGCTAAAACATTTTCATTGTAGTTTTATCATAGTCTCCAAAAAAAAAGATATGTACTGTTGGGTTTTGTTTGTTTGATGAAGTCCTATGCATCCAAGGCTGACTTTAAGTTCACCCTGAAGCCTAAACTGACCCTGAGCTTGCCATGTGCAGGCTGGTCTTTCTGTGATCCTTCTAAGCCAGGGTCAGTACTGGGATGGCAGATGTGACCAGCCCCAGCCTACCCTGGCCATATTTTTATTGATTTTACCTTCTTTGACAATCTACAGGCTTCAATCCTGAATTTTACATTCAGCCTCATTTTCATTGGGTTTATTGCCACAAAAATTTAAGCTAATACTGCTTTTGAGATCGTTTTTTCAGTTTTACTTCTTTTTAACTAAATTTCGAAACCCATGATTTTAGTGAGCTTGGAATCAAAGCACCCATCCAGGCACACATAAATGATTGTTATTTTCCCTTTGTAATTTAGTCTCTTAAGAAATATGTGTCTAAAACAAAGGTGTATTTTTCCTTCACTCTGAATTTTTTAAAGTTTCATAAAAGTGAAGTTCTAGAGGTATTCTTTGTTTTTTTTTTTCAGGGAAAAGAGAATATAAAAGGTAACATTGCTGATTTTATGTATACGCTAATACACACACACCATACACACACACACACACACACACACACACACACACACATATATATATATATAACACATGAGAAAAGTTTTCCATAGAATATGGATTAGCTCATTGTTCCTAGTAGGGTATTAATGTATCATTGTGAACAGAAAGTCACAAAACCGTACTTGTTTATATTTTGATACATGGTATAGGCACACTGGAATTTACCCTTCTCATCCTTCCTGCGTTCAACTTCAGCTGTTCTGTATCACCTTTAAGCAAATACTCACAACTTACTACATCCACATAGTTGTCAAGACTGGGACGTGCTGGCTATTTGAGTACAGTTTACATATTTTTCATGGGTTTCTGTGTATTTTAATTTAGACTGACTGATCATAGGTCTACATGTTTTTATGGGTTTCTGTGCATGTTAATCTAGACTGATCATAGGTCTACATGTTTTTATGGGTTTCTGTGCATGTTAATCTAGACTGGCTGATCATAATCTACGTTTTTCATGGGTTTCTGTACATGTTAATAGAGACACAGAATGAAGTAGTCATAATCTAGGGAAAACTAAAACTTCTTTTGTTATACATTTTGTGTAGGTAGATTTTTCATTTTATTGTTTGGGATATGTCAGTATAGTAAATCATTTTTATTGGTTTGATACAAAATAAGATATTCAATTTTCCTTGCTTGTAGTTCACCAAAACCTGATTGGCTATATGGTTGCCACAGGAAGAACAGATTTTATCATTTGAAATTAGTTTCATGTTGCATCAGTGCAGTATACAAATCTCTACCTAATTATTAGTATTTTCATGTTTTGATTTTTAAACCTAGTTTGTACTTTTTTGTTTTTAGCCCTTAAATTTTTAAATATTTATTTCTAACCTCTTTATTTGATACAGTTTTTTTTTTACTTCCACTACTTTGTTTTTCTCTGTTGCCTGCCAGAATTGAAAATGATGCTTCATGAAAGGAAAAGCAAAAATCCTAAGTCCCAGTTCATTTTCCTTAAGGTGACCCACTGTGAGAATTACTTACTAATTTTAAAGGGTAATAGTTGTAATATTTAAAGAGCAGAAATGGTGAAGTTTCTCTGAATTCCCACTCTACTTCTCTATCCTTGGTGTATAGGAGGGCTACTGATTTTTCTGAGTTGATCTTGTAGTCTTCCACTTCACTGAAGTTATTTATCAGCTGAGGGCTCTACTGATTTGTGGTTTGGATTTGAGGTTTTCTGGTAACTAGTGATGTCAACCATTTTTCACATATGTCTTGGATGTTTTTATGTCTTTTCAAAGAAATATTTGTTTGGGTCCCTGCATGATAGTTTCCTGTCAACTTGAAACAAGCTGAAGTCGTTTGAGAGGAGAGAGGCTCAATTGAGAAAATGCCCTTTAGGAGATCAGGGCTGCAGGCAAGCTTGTAGGATGGTTGGTGGGGAAGGACCAGGACATTGTTGCTGGGGTCAGCTGGGCAGGCAGTCCTGGGGTCTATAAGAAAGCAGGCTAAGAAAACCATGAGGAGCAAGCAGGAAGCAGCACTTACCCACAGCCTCTCCATCGGCTCCTGTCTTCAGGCTCCTGTTGTGTGTGAGTTCCTACACTTTTGATGGTGAATTGTTATAGGCAACTGTGACTGAAATAAACCCTTCCTCCCCAAGTTGCTTTTGGTCATGATGTTTCATCCCAGCAATAGTAACCCTAAATAAAACAAAGTCCTTTGTCAAAAAAAAAAAAGAGCAGAAATGGCAAGTATAAAGTAGATATTTAAGCAATAGGTTTACTGACTATTAATTTTCAGTTTAGAGGTGTTGGTGTCATACTACATTATTACTGAATTTTTCCAATATATGCATTAGACATTAATTGTTTATTAATAAAACTTGGGAAACAAATACATAATACCCCAAGTACATAAAACTGCAAATTTTTAGTTTTCTAGCCATCTTTAGCCTCCTTGTATTTTCAAGCCAGTAGCAGTACTCAATGACCTTTTCTGTTCTTAAAGTGGTGTACTAGCCTCTATTCAGTACGCCATGATGGATCATTTTTATCTGCATCTGGCATCTGCTCTGTTTATATAGAATAAATATTTATGTTTTCTCAGTTTTCAGGGCTAGAAGATTCAGATAGAATAGGTTTGAGGTATCAGCTATAATTCATTGCCTGAAAAAAAAGCGCTAATACTGATTCTGTGTGGAGAAGAAAACCATATAAATCATCTCACCTGCAAGTTTATAACTGAGATAGCATCACCAGTTCTTTCTTGAGAGGACATCTTTAAAGAAGGAAAGCACTGAAATAGTTAATGGTTCATGGTTTTCTGCATAAGTTCTCTGAACAGACTGTTATCTTGTTTACCATAGTGATAACATTGCCTACTGACCTAATGCCAAGCTGATCAAGTGTATGAGTTTGAAAATCCTCAGTGCCTTTACCCTCACTCCAGAAAGTGCATCCCTATCACTTCATTACGTGTACGTTCCTGTTGGGCAGCTAGATGTCTATACAGAATATGAGCATAACTATATTATTACTTAACCCATACTTCTTAAAGACTTAGGAATAACGGCTCAGTTGTTTTGGAAATATTCACCTTGTATTGAGGTTTTAGTTTGCATTCCTTGACTGTGGCTTTATATTGGCTTCTCTGGCCATAAAACACAATTTTACTGAACTGTGGTATGTGAATTAAAATACATTCCTATGTAACTTTTTAAAGAGAGCATGCTGTAATTATTTGCAAATAAATTATATACAGTTTAATAGGTTCTCTGTAATAACCATAAACATTAATTTGTTATAATTTTTTATATTCCTTATTTATGGTTTTAAATTAAGTGGCAGATTACTTTCAAAACTGGGTTTTGATGTATTATTTTGTTCAGATTGTGTAGGTAACACATGATCACTTTAAATGATTTGTACAATGAGGTGAACAAGTCAAAATCTGTCTCCCAGAGGCTACTGCTGCTGTGGCTTGACTGTCCTCCAAGTGCCATGTGTTAGGACCTTAATCCTGAGTGTCATGGTAGAGCTGCCGGTGATTATGAGGAATCTGCCTCCACCAGTGAATTAATATTACCATTGAATATGTGGGATTTTGTGAGAAGGGCCCTGTTATAAAATTGTTAAGACTGCATTGCTCTTATACACTCTGATATGGAATATCATAGCAGGGTTGCCTCTGAAAATAGTCTAGAACCAAGAAATAAAATCATGGAAGAACCCAAGATAGTTCATATTCCTCCAACTCCAGAACCCAGAAGGAAAAACAGTTCTTGTGTACAAATAACCTTCTTATATGAAGATTTTACATCCTTTAAAAAGTCACGATAGTGCAACTATAAATTTCAGTGAATTGAGACTGCAATTCCCATGAATGCTGATTTGTCAGTATCAGAGAGGTATTTAGCATTTTGAAATCATTTTACAATAGTATATTATTGTTGATTTAGTTGTTAGAGTTTATAGGAGCACAGCTCTCATTTTAGCCCTATTCTTGCTTAAAGCAGTTGATGCATTTTATTAGCAAATTTTATTTTACTATTATTTTGTTTTTGTTGTTTTGGGTTTTTCAAGACAGGGTTTCTCTGTGTTACTTTGGGACTGTCCTGGAACTAGCTCTTGTAGACCAGGGTGGCCTCAAACTTACAGAGATCCACCTGCCTCTACCTCCCAGTGCTGGGATTAAAGGCATGCGCCACCACCACCTGACTTTAATATCAATTTTACAACATTGTACACAAATACACTTGATTTCACCAAACTAGTAAAGCAATTACTTTTCTAATCATTTATTCATTTGTGCCTTAATGCAATACACAAAAGAACATGAAAAGAAAAACCTCCTTTCTAGGTATTCTGGATATCATAATAATTATTATCAGTAAATTCACATCATATGACATTAAGCATATTTTCATTTTACTTTTATATTTCTGTCGAATACATTAGACATTAGTACATATTGTATACCAAGATTAATTTTTAAAGTAGCAGAGACACTCTTGAATGAGTTGAAATTGTTTTGCTTTTTTAAAAGTTATGATCTCATATGTGTGGGCATTTTTCCTGCCTGTGTGTCTACATGAGTGTACTGCCTTTAGAAGTTAGAGGAGAGCATCAGAACCCCTGAAACTGGAGTGTTAGGTTGTGAGCTGCTTATGTGGCTGCTGGGAATTGAACACAAGGTCCACTGAGAGAACAGCCTGTGCTGTTAATTGTAGAGCCATCTCTTTAGTCCTGAACCTAATTTTTCCCTAATACATTATGTTATTAAAATATTGTATCTGCAGGTGTTTATGACATTACAGTTTGTTTATGCCAACTTACAGCATTTTATAGTAAATATTTGAGAACCCCTACAGTAGACCTTGACTACTTATTAGCTTACTTCTCGCTAACTCATATCTTAACCCATATCCGTTAATTTCTGTAATTCCATGAGGCTGTGGCTGTAAAGTTCTGGCGTCTGTCTCCAGCGGGGCTGCATAGACTCCGCCTTCTTTCTCCCAGCATTCAGTTTAGTTTTCCCTGCCTACTTAAGTTCTGCCTTGTGCAGGCCTAAGACAGTTTCTTTATTAATCAGTGGTATTCACAGCATACAGAGGGGAATCCCACATCACATGTGGTCATTGTTCACATCACAAGAGTTTTTTATAAAGCCAAAATTAGATGCTGAAATGTGTTCTTATAGTAATTGCAGTCAGCTTACTCTGTTCAAATCAATGCCTTAATTCTTTCTCTTTTTTTCCTCAAGCTGAAAGCTGTAAACCCAATATAAAAAGTCTCTTATATGTTGCTTAGGACTGGAGACATAATTTTATGCTAAAAGAAAGTTTGAGTAAATATAAGAGATATAAATTATAACTTACCAGCCACCCAGGTATATCAGAGGTGACTTTATTATGATTCTTTTGGTTTTCTGCTATGGTTCAGAGATGGCAGCTATTGCTGTAGTTATGATACTCATGTTGCTGAAACTAAAAAAGTAAAGAATGGGGAATGTATAGATGGGGACTTTTTGTTTTATTTTATTTTTTTAGTTCAATACAGTATCATCACATAGTTATTTGATCAGGGATTGTTGTACAGATTGGCTTACATACTGTTTTTTTCAAGTGAGATATTTGAAAGTTTCATTGCATGGAATAATATTTTCTTTGTCTTATATTCTAGATTATAAAACATTGAGAAGTGCTTTATACCAATAGACTCATTAGCTGCTTATAGAAACCATTGGTTAAATGATGCATTGTCATATAAGCTTTATAAGTACTTTGAATCTTGCCAACTGGCCTACATTTGTGAGTCAATTAAATACATACTATAGATGAGTTCATTATAGTAACAACTTAAAATAAATGATTTTAAAGTTTAATTTTGAAGCAACTCAGTAGCAAGAGATAATCTGTAAATCCAGGAGATAAAAATACAACTGATAAATCTGTCCTGATAATAAAGTGCCACTACAGCAGGTTTTTTTTCTTGAAGTGCAATATCCTCTTTTTATTCTATGAAAAGTTAATGTGCCATAGGAGATAGGTTACTTGGAAATCTAATGAGCTATTAATTTCTAATAAAACAATGAAGATTAATGGACTCACTCTGAGGAAAATATTACTCAAGTTGAAATAAGTATATTTGAGACAATTTAGTCAGATCATTTGAGAGTAAAGTTTTTATAATTTGCTTCCTAGTATGTTTATTTCTAAAGGTTTAGCATTTGAAGTTGAGTTTGTCTTAATAAAGGAGCAGTTTATGTTAGATTGAGAAATGACTTGAAGATTCATGAAACTGATCTTTGGGGAGAGGAAATTGTATATTTTTTATATCATAGCCCAACTTTGTATCATATCAATATCATTAAAAAACAAGCTCTCCCTACATGATGCAATATGGTTAAAATATATTCCAAATTCTTCTAATATGAGAACCATATTTAATCAATATGAATCTTGTCTGTAAGTTAGCAGCAACAAAAAGGAAAGATGGTTAGCAGTTGGCTGCCAGCATTTTCAAATAATGTAGAGGTTGTTACTGTGTTTAAGTAAGTGTCTCTTTTCCTCTGTATAGTAGGCATTTTGAAATACTCCATTCAAGGTATTAAAGTAAAATATCATTATTAATGTGAATATCTGCTAGCCACAGAAAATATAGTTGATAATAAAACATGATCGTGTTACATTTTTTACAATATAGTTGAATCATGTTCTAAACTTTAAGAAATAAAACACATGACAGTGTGCTTCAGTGGTGAAATATTACTCAATAACTTTAATTTTCTGGCAGGCATTAACTACCAATTTGTAGCGTAGTGCATTGATACTGTGTAGATGCCTAAGCTTCATTATTCATAAGCGATTACTCCCAAATTGTCTTTGAGGCAGAGTTAAGAGTTTTGTGAGGACATTTAAAATACAGATGTTGTTAGAAAGAGAGGGGTTAGAGAAAGAGTAAGGCACACCCATGTGGGCATGGGCATCTGTAGGAAGATTTGCCCTGGGTGTTATTTCGATAGTAACTTAAGATCAAACTATCTTTACTTCACAGTGTTTGCTGTTCATTTGCCTTTAATTGTAAAACTAGTATGGAGAGTTCTTATGTTTTTGCCCATCTCCTCGTGAACAACTTAGAGAAGAGTTACCAGCCATAATACAGAAGCCTTAGCACAGTCCTCAGAAGTAAATGTTGGTGTTTATTAGATTTTCCCAGTGTCACCACTAGACAAGATTTAGTCAAGGCTCACTTGTGTATCATCAGTTGGATCTTGTTAATCTCTTCCATTTGGTGATGGTTCCCCATTCCACCCTTCCTCGTGGTTTTGACACCCAGTTATTTTGTACAATGTCTTTTCATGTGCATCTTTTTTGTTTGTTTTTCTAGGCAGGGTTTCTCTGTAGGGCTGACTGTCCTAGAACTCACACTGTAGACTGTAACATGAGGGCTGGCTTGTTGGGGTTTCTGCCCTGCCCAGTTCCCCACAGCCGGCAAGCCCCAAAGAAAATTACAGAGAATCTACATTAGGTTATAAACTGATTGGCCCATTAGCTCGGTCTTCTTATTAGCTCTTGTAGCTTATATTAACTCATTGTTCTTATTTATGCTAACCACATGGCTCGGTACCATTCTCAGTGGGGGCAGGTCACATGTTCCTTCTTCGGTGGTCTGGGCAGAACTGCGGAGGGAGCTTCCTGCTTCGCAGAATACTCCTGTTCTCATCTCCCCGCCTCTACTTCCTGTTTGGTTAACCCACCTATACTTCCTGCCAGGCCAATCAGCGTTTATTTAAAACATGGTTGACAGAATACAAACAATTTTCCCGCACCAGTAGACCAGACTGGCCTCAAACTCACAGAGATTCACCTGCTTCTGCCTCCTGAGTGCTAGGATTAAAGGCCTGCACCACCACCACCTGGCTTCCATTTGTATTTTTCTCATGAGTATGAGTATTTTCTCATGTATGTTCTCATGAGTAGGCAAGTTGTATGTTAATGAGAAGTCTCTGGCCTGTGTTACTGTCACTCTCAGGGTGAGACATTGGGATATAGCCTGTGCATTCCTCGTGATGCTAACCTGACTATCCTCACTCAGTTGGCATAGTATTTGTGAGGTTTTCCATTAGGAAGTTACCATATTTCCTTTTCAGAAAAGAGTTTCAAATCCTTTATATTTGGAAGACAATTCAAAGAGTTGTTTTCCTTTAAGTCCCCGGACAGTCTAAGTCTAGTGAAGAAATTGATTCCACACTCTTGACATTGTAATCATTATGCACTGAAGCAGCCTTGGAAACATTTTAGCTGTAATGCTTTGGTGACTAACGAGAAATGTAAGAAAGTGAAAGACGTTTACCATACATATCACAATTGCTATCAGATTAGCGGAAGACTATCTTTGAATGTGACATGTAACTTTTGCAATGAGTAAATTAAATATTTTTAATAAAGTTTATTAAAAATTAAATTTATTTTAATAAATATTTTTAATAATTAAAAATTTTTAATAAAAAATTTAATATTTTATTTGTTATTAAAATAAACAATTTTAATAAAATTGTATACTGAAGAAATTATGAATTGAGATTGTTTATGTGTTTTCAAACAGAAAAAACCCCTCTTAGTTGACTATTTAATTACTTGATACAAAGTTGTTCTTTTTTAACATATTTTTTAAGATTTATTTATTTATTTTGTATACAACATTCCTTCGATGTATGCTTACATCCCAGAAGAGGGCACCAGATCTCATTATAGATGGCTGTGTGGTTGCTGGGAATTGAACTTAGGACCTCTGGAAGAGCAGCCAGTGCTCTTAACCTCTGAGCCATCTCTCCAGCCCCACAAAGTTGTTCTTTAACATCAGAATTATCTATATTTATAGCTATCTGACTTCCATAGATAACAATATTTAAGGAATTTAAAATATTGGAGCAGATTAGCTCTAAATACACATATGCCTGAGTAACACTGCTAAAAAGGACTCAGTGTGTACGCTTGTGTGTGTGTGTGTGTGTGTGTGTGTGTGTGTGTGTATGTGAGAGAGAGAGAGAGAGACAGAGACTAATAATTATAGAAGATGGCATGAATTTGAGAGGGAATAGGGGAGAACATAAGAGGATTTAGAGGGGAGAGAGCATGGGATGAATATGATACAGATATGGTACTCATGTGTGAAATTCTCAAAAAAATCAAATATTAAAATACTTTAAAGCCTTAACATTTAAAGTTGTGATGGTTTTATGTTTAATTTTTAGGAAATTGGGCTTATACTCATGAAGAGTCTTCTGTAGCTTAATTGCTATCATTTCATACCATTTTCTTTCTTTCTCCTACTTATGTTGAATCTGTAGCTTCCACTGACTGAATTTATTTCCTTCAGTTTAAATTGTACCTCCTTAGATGGGTGCTCCAATTCTTAGAGCTTTTCTTCCCTGGCAAGTCAGATTCCTTGTTGGTACCACATCACATAGGAAAAGTTCAGAGTCTTTTTTTTTAACTGTCCCATGCTTATGCTATTAAAAGTTACCATTAAGAAGAAAACACCAGGAGGACTTTATTCTGCAAGGTCTGCTCCAGAGTCACAAATTAGAGAGGAGTACAGAAAGTACTTTACAGAGGTAATTAGTTTGTTGTCAGAAATGAAATTAGAAATGCCCTACATCTCTTTTTCGGTTTAACTTGTAGCTAAAATAAAGGATATACTTTTGTGAGGTTGAGTAAAATGATGCTTTTACTGTCTTTTGCTTGAAAAAATAAAGAACAGAAGTGTAAAAACCTGACCAGTCCTGTAAAATCCTGATGGCCCTGTAGCTCCGTGTCACTACAAGACCGTACGAGCCGGGAACTAAGCTGGGGACACAGAGAGTCAGAGACGCGGACATGGGGAGAGACACAGGGACAAGGGTCATCCTTGATACAAGAACACCAAATGCCCCATGCCAAACTTTATTATGCTCAAGGACAGCTTCTAGAAATCCTTAGCCACGTCCAGCTCTCGGGATCTGTCAGCTGCAGACTCATCAACCTGCCATCAGGGTCTGGTGCTCAGAGCAGCTGCTGGCAAAGAAAGTCAAGGGGCCAGGGATCTATAGCTCCCAACACAGAAGTAAAATATTCTGTTTTTGAGATGCTCATGTGCTAGGCAAGTGCTCTACTTGCCTAGTCCTCTATTCTCTTCATGATGGTTTTAGTTGAACTGATTTTTACTAAGACCATCCAATGTTACTTTAATTTTATAGTATGTTCATAGAATTTTTAATTAAGTATGCAGCTCTGTCGTAAGAAAAATCCATATACTTCTTACAGTAAATTTAATTAAGCATTCCTTGTAAGTTCATTTCAGTGTCTACCATGGCCCACTAAAGTTGGAATTCAGTTGTAAAATGGTAGATTAATTGCCTTTTGTATGGAATGAAATAAGAATCTCAAATATGCAAAGTCAGGAAATGTAATTAGAGTCTCAATTACTTATTCAGTGCATTGGAAAACTGAATGCAGATGTACAGAAAAGGGGCCAAAGGTTGCTTAATGTAGCACAACACACACGTTTTACACTTTACTTAATGACCCAAGTGTTTATTACTATGAGGTAAATGCACCATTTAAAGAATTATGGTGGAATTGTAAAGCATTAAAAGCTTCAATTAATGTTAGTCTGAAGTATGCAGTGTGTTCATTTTGCCTGAAACATTTTCATTATCATCAGTATTTTTCCAGTTATTAAGATAAATTTTTCCTCATTGTGCAGTACTAGCATGTTGGTTATAGTAAATTGAGGTCTTCTATACTGTTGAGAGTTAAAACTAATGGATGCCCCCACTACATCATACATAAACACAATAATAATAACTTATGTGAAATTCATAAAAGAAAGTGGTGTTTAAGTGCAGTTTGAAGTATGACAACATACTTTTTAAAAATGTTTTTAATTGAAATAGAATTGAATCATTTTCTCCCTTTCTGTCCTCCTCCTAGCCCCTCCCAGCTACCATCTTTCTAATTCCTCCCATACCCCACTACTCTCAAGATGATATCCTTGTTTTTGTTATGTTGTTACACACACAGACACGTATATATGTGTGTATAAGTATGCATTAATACAACCTGCTGAGTCAATTTTTGTTTGTGTGTATGTTTTCAAGCCTGACCATTCTGCATTGAGCAGCCAGAAAGGAGACTCACCTCTGAGAGAAGCTAACTCTCCTAGCTACTGTGACTCTTTAGAATAGTGTGTCTTTAAAAGATACACAACTTACTTTTTAAAATACATCATATTAAAACATATACATATTTGTGATTATAAATTTAAGTTCGATTTCAGTAATTATTCCATCTCCGGTTAGTCAAAGAAATATTATATAAAAGGATTGTTTTTTTTTCAAAGTTTATTAAATTATGAAAGTTTCCATTTCCGCCCCTCCTCCCAATATCCTCCCACTCCCCCCTCCCCCTCCTCCTCCCTCTTCATCCCTAAGAGCAGTCAGGGCTTCCAGCTCTGTGGGAAGTTCAAGTTCCTCCCCACTCCTTCCAGGTCCCTGAAGGTGAGTATCCGAACAGACTGGATCCCAAAAATCCAGTATATGCAGAGGAAACAAGTCCCAGTGTCATTGTCAGTGGCTTTTCAGAAAGGCTCCGGACCAGCCACATTCAGAGATCCGGCCACATTCAGAAAATCTGGTTGGATCACATGCTCGTTTAGTCCCAGTCCAACTGGCCTTGGTGAACTCTCATTAGATCAGTCCCCTTGTATCAGTGGGTGATCGCACCCCTCGCGGTCCTGAGTTTTTTTCATGTTCTTCCTTTTTCTGCCTCTCATTTGGACCATGGGGGGCTCAGTCCGGTGCTCCAATGTGGGTCTCCGTCTGTATCGCCATCCATCGTCAGATGAAGGATCTATGGTGATAAGCAAAATCTTCATCAGTATGGTTATAGGCCAAGGCCGGTCCAGGCACCCTCTCCTCTGTCTAGAGAACAGTCTTAAAAGGATTGTTTTTAACAAAAGAGAAACATTTCAAGTTAGTCTTTATCTGCACCTCGCTTGGATTAACTGCAGTCGCAGCAAGCATCCTTTCTGTGAGTGGCACAGTTGGAAAATGAAAAGCAAGTGATTTCACTCTTTCTTTAAACAGATCATCATTGTTCCTACTTATGTATAGAAATAAGTGTATGGCCAAACTGTAAAAGATGTAAGATACATGTCTTGATTAAAGACATGTTTTATAGTTAGGAAAGTAACCTCTGCTCTAAGAAAGCACAGAATCCCACAGACAACAAAATAAAACAATAATATCACATTGCAGTTTGGGTCCTTAGTGAAGAAATTTTTTATAGAGCCATAGGAAGTAAAAGTTATTTTTAGCTTTTTAAGTATAGAGGTGTGGATGTCTTGGTGTTTGTGTTTTGTTTTGTTTTCCTCATTAAAAATATCTTTCCCATGTTTTATATACTCTACTTTTATCTAAAATACTGAGTTAATATTATAATTTAGAACAAATAGCCATTTATTTAATATTTAAGTGTTTTTACTTCACAACATTTTAAGTTTACAGATAACAGGACAGACAATTCTGAGCTTGCTTTTTGCAGTTAAGTGTACTGTTTCGATCTTGTGTACCCATTGTACAATTACCAGAACTAGAACGATAACACCCGATGATTTTAGTGACACCCTATGGTGTGTTTTCACTTTCCCACTGGTGCGTTTATGGTCCAGTATTCCATGCTGCATTAAGCAATCTTGCCACCTTAAACTTCTACAATTGTGATGCCTCAAAGTTTTGTCATCCCCAACATTGGCATTTTTGCAGACTGCTGTTGAGTTGTTTTAACATGCTTATCTCAAGGAAAGGCACCGCAGGCTGGAGCCCATGTTCCCTTCTTAGTGCGCCACATTGGTGTAGTGCTACTAAGTAGATGATATTGATCTTGATCGTGTGGCTGAGTTGGTATTTACTGGGGTTTTGGATATAAACTTATGTAAAGAAAGAACAAGGAAATTGTGTGCCTTTTTATAATTTTACTTATAAAAGAAAACCTTTAAAACATGGCCGTTAACAAGGTAATGTCTTTATTTGTAAACTATAACTTGAGTTCACAAACTGCTTGAGCAGTACAAATCTTCAGATAGTAAATAATTGGCCTTTTCTTGGAGTTAAGAGAAAAGAAAAGAAAGTGGGTAGGTTTTATTAATTAACATAATGTCTTTGAACTATTGCCAAAAAAACAATGCATTTGTCGGTGAGGGGAACTAGGAGTCTCCATTCCAAATCATTGGTAGAAGTTAAATAGCATTTGAAGGAAATCTTGCAAGCGCTATACAGTAATTAGTAAGCATTTTCCTTTGACAAACATGACAAAGGTTTTTACATATTTCTCTTTTACAATAACCCTTCATTCTTGGCCACCTAGAGCATTAGACCATTATTACATGTCCCTCATGTACCTGGAAATGATGGCTCCCCTTCTTTTCATCCTGTCAGTAAAAACCAACAAAAACAAACAAACAGTAACAAAAACTAAGGAGGCCACTGAAACATATTTAGTTGTTTGGTATTATGGATGTTACTGTCAAATGACTGTACACTTTCGAAATTCCACATCTGATTAAACGAACTACGAGGTCACTGGAATCAATATGTTTTCTGGAGTTTGAGTAACAAGCTTAAACGTTAAGAGCATGCCTTTTGCTTTCCAGTACCCCCAGAGGGTATGTTTTCTTGACAGTTGCTTGAGAGATCCTTCACAAAACAAATGTCAAACTTGTCAGGACTGTCACTAAGAAAACGATCCGTGTAGCAGGGGTCTTCTTTCATTGGGAAACAAGCAGATGTCTTAGCTCAGCAAAGTGAAACCCCAGGCACGAGAGGCAATGTCTGCTTGTGTTTGCTATCAAGGAGTGAGGAAGTGCTGTGCTGGAAGCCTGCTCTCCATCGCAGTTTCACTTGGTCTGTACTTACTTGTTAGTGATACTTGATCTGTTGCCTGTTAAAATTCTTATAAAATTGGCCTACAGTGTTAAACATACACACTTCCAAAGGACAGTCCCATTAGAGCTTTACAGGATCGAGCTGGAATGGTTTTATTTAAGATAAAATCTATTACTATTATTTTTATACTGTTATAATATAGCAATTTCATTGTTACATCCCAGCAATTAGATTTGTCTTTGCCTCCCTCCATGAACCTTTGCTACACCCAAGTCTCAGCTGTATTGATATAAAATCACAAATAGATAGGCTTGTAATGGTTATATAAGTATTTTAAAAACATAAAAAGACAAAATTTTAAAGACAAATTTTCAGAATAGAGAAAGGGAGGAGACAGCTGTGTGTCTGTCCTGAGAGGAAGCAGTGCTAGAACAGACATGACTTTGTAACCATGCTTCCTGACTGGAAAAGACAACCAAAGAAGACTGCTGTTGTCTTCATGTGTTAAGTTGAAAATTTACTTCTGTTATGTGTTATATATATATTAAATTCTTTGTAACTTAATGGAAATTGCAAACATTTATTTAACAGCATTCTCCTATAGTTTCTAATCATTAAATATATAGATAGTTTCTAGACTTCCAGTTCCCTAGGCTTATTACCACATCTCTACATCTGTATATTTAATTTTTTTATGTGCATGGGTTCCTTTTTTTTTTTTTTTTTTTTTTGCGTGACCATGTATGTTTGTCTCTGGTGCCCACAGAGAGCAGAAGAGGGCAACAGATGGAACCCCTGAAACTGAACTTACAGATGGTTGTAAGCCTCCATGAGGGAGTAGAAAAGCTGATCTTGGGGATTCTGGAAGAAAATGCTGTGTTCTGTTGGGAACTTCAGACCCTCAGACCCTGAATTTTCTCTGACCCTTTGCCTGCCGAGTAAACAACTTGTTTTCCTATTCTTGCAGCTGCTCTGGGCACAAGGTCCTCATGAGTTCCTGATAGCAGGGGAGTGGTTTCTGGTGGGCTTGCAACTGAAAAATCCTGAGAACTTGGGTGTGGCCATTAGTCAGGGAGAGTCCTATATAAGTGCCCCTGGAACACAATAAAGGGGGCATTCTTCTTTCAAGGATGACCCATGTCTCTCTGTCTCTGTCTCTGTCTCTGTCTCTCTCTCTCTCTCTCTCTCTCTCTCTGTGTGTGTGTGTGTGTGTGTTTCAATCTCCAGCCCCTTGCCCAATTCGTGAACTGTCCCATGGCGTACTACAAGTGTAGTACACTACAATGTTCTTACCTGCTGAACCACCTCTACAGTCCCTTTACTGTATTTTGAGTTAAAGAGTACTGTCAAAGTTGCTAGATAAAGTTAGATACAGTTTATTAACCAACATATTGGTCTTCAAACTTAGTATGAGTGTTCAGATGATAAAGTCTTCATTTGTTTCTCAACTTAAAGGTTAGAGTTTAAAATGCCTGTACTGGGGGTTGGGAAGGTGCCGCAGAGATTGAGAGCATTTACTGCTCTTGCAAAGGAACTGGCTTCTGTTGTTAGCACTTCCCTTACAGTTGACAACCATCTGAAATAACAGTTTTAGGAGACTTAGCACTCTCTTCTGTCCTCTGTGCACACAGGAATGAGTGTGGTACACATACATATGTGCAGGACACTCATACATGTAAAAATAAAATAAATCTAAAATGTATGGCTATTTTGACACAAACTGCTTCATGCATTTTTTTTTATCTGTTCTGTTACTGTAAATCAAGATTGCTGGAAGTGTTACTCCAGAGTGAAAAATGATCATATGCCTTTTTAAACTATGTATTAGTTTATTCAACCTTATTTTTAGACTCAGATGTTCCATAAAATTCAGGAAACATTGATTAGACTCCAGTTGTATGTTAATTGTACCCATTCGGAAGGTAAGAATATAATATAAAGAAGAAGCCCTGCTTTGAAAAGCATCTTGACGGCTTTGGTGCCGCCTGAGAAAGCGCTCTGTCGCCGCTTCAGTTACATTTCTGTTCCTGTGATGAAGCAGCATGGTCAAGGCCACTTAGAAGAGGAAGTGTTTAATTGGACTTGGCGTTTTAGCGTGTTAGAGTATGTGATGGCAGAGCAAAGGTATGGTGGCAGGAACATCTGTGAGTTCACATCTTGGTCCACAAGCAAGAGGCAAAGAGGGTACACAGGAGACGGGGCTAGTCTTCTGAAGCCACAGAGCTACCCAGGGACACACTTGCTGCAGTCCCATACTTCCCAATGTTTCCCAAGGAACTCCGTCAGCTGGGACCAAGTATTCAAACATACAGAGTCTGTGGGGGCCATTCTTATCCAAACCTCCACAAACTCTTTATCAAGTGATTTTATCCGTTGTCAATGTTACACTACAAGAAGACAGTGGAAGGCAGAGAACTAATATTTAATTTTGAAGAGGATATAACTGTAATATAATTTCTGGGAACTCTTATCTAAAGAAAACAGCTTCCTATTTACTAATACCTCTTCAAGTGTTGCTTGATGGAAAATATCTACTCATTAGAGATAAGTTAGGGAGAAAGTTAAATAACAAATAGCAGTAGTTATGAAAAATATACAAAGTTGTATTACCACAATGATATTAAAATCTTTTCTCTGGTGTCTTGCATATCTATAATGCTTCAGAATGGTTGGTAATATTGATAATTTATCTACTTTTCTCTTGTTGACAGAGTCTAAACTATTAATGCTGTGGAGGCTAGAGACAAAATATAGAGGATGCTTTCTTCACTTTACTAATTATAGAAAGGTGTTTTGTTGTTTGTTTGTGTTTGTTTTGCCCATAGAAAACAATTGTATATACTTTGGTTTGCATTGACACTAAGAAGAACTCAAAAGTTACTTGATTTCTTAACTTTAGTTTTCTAAAATACAGAGATACAGGATTATATTTTTGGTATTAACTTTATTTAAAGATACTTGAGAATTTCTGCCTCTGCTTTAATTAACTCAGTAATATCTTAGGCCGTACTTTTATTTCAGTTAATAAAAATGAAAGCCCATATGTGGTAAATCCTAAGTAACAGGAAAGCAAGACTGTTTGGTACTTGGACATTGTTGAAGGATTATGTGTAAGAGAGGTTGCCAATTAGAGGATGAAATATTATTCCAGACTCATTATTTATACTTTGAAGGTCACCATTTAATATTAACCACAGGGTACATTTCATTCCTGTGGTAGCAGGCATTATGATGTCACTTCATTATCCACCATGTGCCATGGGAACTGATGTGAATTATGGGACCACCAGAAGATTGTAAGCATCTACAGCATGACACGCCATGTTTCCTATTTTAGAACTGACTGATCTTCAGATAACATATGGTGCTACAAGTAATTGGAAAATTGACAGACCTGTCAAGAAAGTATGCTAGATGAGACCAAAATGCCATGCTGGAGCACATAAAGTGCCTTAGAAGTTAAATTTATTGTTTTGTATCAAAGAGCAAAGGAAAGCTATCTGGTTCTCTTACCACAGAGAACACTGTTCAGTAGCAAGTGTTCAGAAAGTAATTTTGAAAGCTTTGATAAAAATGGTTGCTTTGAAAGGCAGATACAAAGTTTTAATCAACATTTAAAAGAAAATACCATGTGCTATTATTAAATGTTAGTAACTTTATAGATATATAATCCTTTCCTTAAGGTTTCTGGAATCAGAACAGTACATTGTTTTTAAATGTGTTGTTGGGTTGACACGTTCTATGAAATTTATAATTTCATGTTTGCCAAAATTTATTTTGCAGGAAGATGAAAATGAAGCTGAAAGAAAACATGCATCTCAAGAGTTCAGCGTGGAGCAGAAAAATGCAAAGAAATAAGGGCTTTCTGTTGTTCTGGAGAGTTTACAACTCATGCTGAGACAAATAACATTTCTAGTTTATAAAATGTTAATTGTAAAATCTAATTTGCAAAATTGTTCTCAATAAAGTCCTTGAAATAGGCACTTGTATTTGGAATTTACACTTCTTTTTTAAACAGTTCAGCTTTGATTTAAAAGCCAAACCTTCAAAATACCTTGTGTGATTTGTGTACTTTCTTAGTTGTGGTTCCCTCTTCCCAGGTGAGTCTGCAGGTTATGTTAAATTGACAATAAAACTATCTAGGACAACAACATAATTAAAAAGACAATAGGAATTGTTCAGGCATGAGAACATGGAGAATCAGCCATGGTCACAGGAAATACTGATGTGTAAACTTGTCACATGATACTCTTGTTTTTTTTTTTTTCTGGCTTTTCTAGACAGGGTTTCTCTGTAGCTTTGGAGCTTGTCCTTTAATATGTTCTGTAGCCCAGGCTGACCTCGAACTCACAGAGATCGCCTGTCTCTGCCTCTCAAGTGCTGGGATTAAAGGCATGTGCCCCACTGCCCGGCCCACATGATATTCTTAATTTGTAGAGAGAATAAAAGTAGTATTACAGTTCTTGGTAGAAGAGAGAGTGCCGTGATTTCTAATTCATAAAATATTTAAGAAGGGAACTGGAGAGATGACAATGGTTAAGAATGCTTACTTCTTCTTATGGGAGACTGGAGTTTGGTTCCCAGCACCTAAGTCAAGAGGCTTACAACTGAATATAATGTCAGCCCCAGGGGTATCCAATACTCCTGGCATCTGCAGGCATCTCAGTCCATGTATACACACACACACACACACACACACACACACACACACACACACAGAATCTTTTTAAAAATAGTTAATAAGGACCTATTTATCTGTCCATACAAATTTCTTAACTATTTCAAAAACCATCTCTTTGTGTTCCTTTGAATTAACAGTCTTCCAAACTATCTCTGATCCGTATTTCCATTAGTGTTTTCTGTATTATCCTCTTTGATTCCAGCTTCTGAGCTGTTATTTGCCAGTTCCAGCAGGGAGCAGTTTGCCGAACCAAATATTTCTGGCCTGTGTCTTTGCTTGTTTATTGAAGGCAGAGTTGCTTATAAACTAAGGGGCAGAACTTTGGGAGGCTTGTACGAGAATGCCAGCGTACAGTTCTCTCTCTGTGAAAGTGGAATGGGTGTTTTTCCCCAGAGTCATATTTTATCACCGTCATCTGACGAGCTCTGTGAATGTCTGACAGTAGGATGTGCTGGCAGCTGTGATAGAGTTAGTGGAAAAGGAGAAAAACTGCAAGGAGTTAAGACAAGTTCACTGAAGGATAGCCTCTACTCTGATGGGAGATCAGGAAAGCAACTAAAACTTAGAAAGCAGACTCCCTGGGTGAACTCTAGGCTGTGCCCAAGACTGAGAAAGCAACAGAAAGAAACAGGGCGTTTCAAGTAAGCAATATCAAAATCACTGGGAAATTTTTTCTTTACATGGATCGATTTCAGAAAACCCATATTGACACACTGATGTTTTATCAGTATTGTCACTGGTTTATTGTTTGTTTTTGCTTTGAAACGGAGTCTCTCTTTGTAATCCTGCCTGTCCTGTAGTTTACAGTGTATACCAGACTAGTCTTGAATTGACAGAGAGCTTCCTGTCTCTCTCTGGAGTGTGGGGATTAAAGGTCATGCCACAATGTTTGGCTGTTATTCTGAGTGAAGTAAGGATAGGTGCCTCATACTCTAGCAGGCACAGTGCAGGATTTGGGATTATGCATGCAGCTGTCCTGGGAATGTGAGATTGCTGCCTGCTTTCCCATTTTAATAATGCTCGATGCGAGGCATAAGGGAAATAAAGGAGCCAAAGCTATGTACTCTGCATTTAACAGCAAGAGTTTCAACTCAAGCAGGCTTCCCCCAAATTTCACAGTCTTTGCACAATCGCCACTAATACTTCACTTCTTTAGATCCACGTGTGCTTCTCTTCCTTCTAGTTCATCTATAACTCTTGACACCAATTTCTTAGGATTTTAATTAATTATTTTTAGATATGTTTTTATTATTTGTAACTGTGTCTATGTGTGGATATGTGCATGTGAGAACAAGAAATTTTGGTGCCAGAGAGGCCAGATCCCATGGAGCTAGAGTCGCATACAATTGTGAAAGGCTCAGATGGGTGCTAGGCATCAAATTATTTTCTACAAGAATGTTACATGCTCTTAACCTCAGAGCCATCTCTCTTGGGCAACTTTTATTTATTTTTATGACTTTTATTTAAGTGAATTAGAGGAAATGACAAGCACCTCATTCTTTATGCTCCAGATTAGAATCCTATGTGTAATGGGCCAACTATGAAAACACCTGTTTTTTCTCTGTGACATTCCAAGAAATCAACAAAGTTGATTCAATTTTTGCATGTTGTCATCTGCCTGCATTTATAAAGTGAACTGTTAGTGTGAAAGACACAAGGAGAGCCATTCGGTAGACACATTAAGTATTTCTACTTAAGTGATATCTTTATTCAAAATTCTTTATGCTGTTTCTTTAAAAAAGTTTTTCCATGGGCCAGCAAGATAGTACAATGAAAAGTGGTTTTTGACTTTTGCATTGCTGGTGGGAATGCAAGGTGGTCCAACCCCTTTGGATGTCAGTGTGGCGATTTCTCAGAAAATTAGGAAACAACCTTCCTCAAGACCCAGTAATACCACTTTTGGATATATATCCAAAGGATGCTCAATTGTATCACAAGGACATGTGTTCAACTATGTCCATAGCAGCTTTGTTTGTTATAGCCAGAACCTAGAAACAACCTAAATGCCCCTTGACTCAAGAATGGATAAGGAAAATGTGGTACATTTACACAATGGAGTACTACACGGCAGAAAAAAAAATAACATCTTGAATTTTGCAGGAAAATGGATGGAGCTAGAAAACATTATTTTGAGTGAGGTAACCCAGACACAGAAAGACAGTTATCACATGTACTCACTCATAGGTGGGTTTTAAACATAAAGCAAAGAAAGCCAGCCTACAAACCACAATCCCAGAGAATTTAGACAACAATGCAGACACTAAGAGAGAATTCCCATGCAGAGATCTAATCTACATGGGAAGTAGAAAGTAGAAAAAGACACTATCTCCTGAATTGGGAGCATGGAAACTTGGGGGGGGGGGGATTAAAGGGGAGAGGGGAGAGGCAGGGAGGGGAACAGAGAAAAATATAGAGCTCAATAAAAGTCAATATAAAAAGAAAAAAGAAAAGGGGTGTTTGCTGTCAAGTCCCTCAGCTGAGTTTGATCCCTAGAATCCATGTAATGGGGAGAGAAGAACCAACTCAGGCAAGTTGTCCTCCAGCTTCCACACATACACATACACTAATATAAAGTTTTAAAATGTTTTTTTAAAACAATATGTATCAACTACTTTAGGATATTCTGAGAATGGTAGAGTAAAAGTCCTTAAATTTCCCTTAGGAAAAAGTTGTGTGTGAATGAGGCAAAAGCTTAAAGCCCAAACTTGCATCCTTCGTGTTAAAATATATGGTATTGTTTTTAAGATTTACCTATTTTTAAAATGGTCTCTCTGTGTGTGTTCTGTGTGAAGGTGTGTGCTACTGTATGTATTGACTGCAAAGACTGCAGATTGTCTGGACCCAAAACCAAAGGCAATTGTGAGCTGCCCAACGTGAGTGCTGGAGACCAAACTTGGATTCTCTGTGAGAGCAATGTTAGTTCTTGGCTTCTGAGCCACTGTTCCAGCCCCATATGTAAATCTCATAGTGCCACAGGCAATTGTGTGACTGTCATTATTAACTTTATTTGCATGTTATTTATTTTCACACTGAATACATATTAGATCAGTCTGCCATAACAAAATACCCAAGGTTGCATATGCTAAAACCCAAGACATTAATTATTTTAGCTTGGTATGTCTAGAATTTCTGATCAAAGTTCAATAAGGTTTACTTTCCAGTGAAGCACTCTCCCTCGCTTCCCCTTAGTTGTATTAAGGAACACTGTAACAGTATCTCAATGAGGTATCTATGGCAATAGATTCTATTTATTTACAGAAAGTCTTCATAAAGGTTAATGTTTGGCATATGACCTAGAAGTTCACTTCTAAAGTTTATCCACGGTTCTATGAAACCTGCCTGTTTTCATTATCCATTTAGCCCTGTTCCTTAGCTTATTTCCTGGCCAGTACCAAACATGAGCAGCACTGTACTGAGACAGCCTGAAACGAACAATGCAAAGTACCCGGAGAACACAGCTTCTTTTTACCTTATCCGTGTAAACCTAGCCATTGAAATGAACTGTGTTCATGCTTGATTCTGAGTTGTATTTCTTCACACCTTCCAAGAATTTAAAAATAAAACATCCTTTTACTAGTGTGTCTCTATCACAGTACTCGGGAACAGCCCCTCCCCCACCCCTAACACTCCTTGCTTAGGTCTAGAGTACAAAGAGCTGGCTGCCAAATGGAAACTTCTAGCTACATGTTCTTAAATAAAACTTTAGCAAAACCCCCTATATGCCATGCATTTTTATTAAATGCACCCGTTTCAGATGTGTAACTCAGTAACTCTAGACAAGATGTATGTCCATGTGTATTACACAGGAGTGTTCACAGGAGATGTGGGGAATCGTGGTTATGGATTGATCTACACAATAGGGACTAGGTCGCTGGGCAATGACTGTCTACACAATGGAAAAGATAATCCAGTAGCTGCTTGGACCTCGAAGCTGAATGTCAGCTGTCCCAAAGCAATAGAGGGAGTTGGAAGATCCCTAGAGAGCCACTACTATTCAGTCATTGGAAAATCAAAGAGACTGGAGGTCAGCAGAGGACAGCAACAGAAGCAGTAGACTCACTCAGAAAGCAGACAGGCAACACTGCTTCCCTGCCTGCCCCCGCCCCCCATGTGTCTTCCCATAGGAGCCTCCCACTGGAAGGTTCCACCTCTGTGGGAGACTCTAACCCATTTCCTGAATCCCTTCTGGAAATGCCGTTGTAGAAGAGCCCAGACATGTGTCTTCTGATTGATTCCAGACCCTGTCATGTCACTGGAATTAGTCATTACACCATGTAACCTCAGCTCCAATCTACAGAGCATTTCCACCACTCAGAATATCCTTTCTTGTAGTTTTGAAGTCACACAGCCTTGTCCCTGATTTACCTTCTTTCTTGAAGTTTTGCTCAGTCTAAAATTTCACACAATAAAGTCACAACATACATAACTTTTGTTTTAGCTTCCTTCACTTAGCATAGCGGTTTTCAAAGAATCTAATTTATTCCTATTTATTGATAAATACGGCTTCATGTAAAGGTACCACAATTTGATCATCTGTCTGTTGAGAGATATTTGAATAAACATAAAATTATAGAAACATAAATGGTCAAAAGCACATAAAAGAAACATTAATAATTAGAAAAAGGCTAATTAAAAAGTTAAAATTATGAATCCACAAAGTGTGTGTGTGCGTGTGTGTGTGGAGAGAGAGAGAAAGAGGGAAGGAAGGAGGAAGGGAGAGGGAGGGAGGGAGAGAGGGAGAGGGACAGGTAGGGAGAGAGAGAGACAGAGAGACAGAGAGACAGAGAGAGAGAGAGAGACTGTTATTCAACACTGTAGCCACTAGTTGGTCACTCCTACCTATTGAACAGTTGAACTAGAGCTACTTCAGTTTAAGATGTACCAAATTTTGGAACTGTAGTAAAAATAATAGCAATATGTCAATACTTGACATTCTGATCATGTGTTGAAATACTTCTTAGGTAGATTCATTTGAATCTTAAATTTTCACTTTTTAAGCTGTGATCACTAGAAAATTTGAATTTTCATACTGTGAATTGTACTGAACTACTGAAAAGTGGTCTCGAGCTATAACTGTAAGTATATAAATGAATCTTTGCTAGATACAAAAAAATAAGATTAAAACTTTCATATATTGTTGGTGGAGATAGAAAATATTAACCATGGGTGGGAGAGATGGATCAGCAGTTAAGAGCACTGGCTGCTCTTCCAGAGGACCTGGGTTCAATTCCAAAAACCCACATGGCAACTCACAACTGTCTGTAACTCTAGTTCCATGGGATCTGACACCTTCACACCAATGAACATAAAATTAGAAGCCAAATAAATTTTAAAAATATTAAATCATTTCAAACAAGAATTTGGGGTTCACCTATGTAACGCAGTTCACAAACTTAGGGTCTAATTCTTACAACTGTAGCAATAATGTAACAAAAAACAAAAACAAAAAACCCCACTACAAGCCCAGTGGTCGTGGTGCACACCTCTAATCCTAGCCATTGGGAGGCAGAGACAGGCAGATCTCTGTGAGTTTGAGACCAGCCTGGTCTACAAGAGCTGGTTCCAGGACAGCCGCCAGGACTGTTAAGCAGAGAAACCCTGTCTCAAAAGAAAAGAAAAAAAATCACTACTTGACTGCTATGAAAGGTTAAATAGAAATCTAAATAATATACAAAGGACCTACAACTTTTATCGTCCAGAAAGTGATGATGTAGCTTATTTGAAAATATTCAATAGAGTCAGAGCTTTTTTAAGAACTGCATATTCTACTTTTATTTTTTATTTAAATATGGCTATGCGTGTCAGTAAATGCTACCCACTTTCCTTAGGTTAGAAAGTGCAAACAGGAGCACAGCAGTCATGTGTACCTAGTACTTGATATTGGAATAGCTGCTTACTGCCTTACGTCTTATATCCACACACATCAGACCAGAGGGCATGCTCTCCAGAGGGCAGGGACTTCCCTTCATAGCTTTCTGATCTTCCAGAAGGAATGGGAGTGGGGGCATTCGTTCTTATTTTCTATTACCTTTAAAAAGAGAAAATAGTGTTCATTTGTCTTGGACATTCTTACAAGTGTACAAAACAGTCACTAGTGGTTCTCCTCTAAGCAGAAGCACTGAATGTGTCTGTATTCTCCCACATATAATTGTCTTGTTTTTTTATCCCACTTGCAATAAATGTTTGCTTTTTAAAATCGGATGTGAACAACTCACAAACAGAAGACTATTATTTCCTATAAAAGTTCCACATGGCTGTATCAAATGTATTGCAAAACCTGTTGAAAAAGAAGCAATGCATTCATTTGCTTTGTCGCTTCTCCAGTGCCAGTGATTCCGAAGGCCTGTGCGGTTTCTGCTGATAGAGTTCTGATACTCCTTGGGACTATGGCAGCTTCCTCCTGATAGCAGACTAAATAAGCTTCACTCTGAACTGTGAAAGTTGATTAGAAAACTACTCCATTTTCTATTACCGTTTTTTACATAGCCATGGATGAGCAAATTTCTTCTCCATTCCAGACTATCCTGAGCAATCATAGCAGGTAATAAATGTCTTCCCATGGTGAATTTGATGTGGAGTCATTGGCTTTGTTATCTGGAGAGGAAGTTAAGCACTTAAAGCAACAGTGTGAAAACAGAAGCAGCTATGGCACATAATTCTGATTTGTTTTAGAAAACTCTTAATTTCCTAGTTACAAAGCCAAATAAGAACAACCCTTTAAAACTATTGAGCCATGAAATCCATTCTCCTCAAGGGCTTTAAATTTGGGAGCACACTCATGAAATTTATAGCTTTGATGAGATATATTTTGCCTGCAGTCAAGATGAGAGCTAGATCATTGGTTTCCCAGCATGACACCTATGTGTTCCTGTGTGCACAAGATTTCATTAGGCTGATAATAACACAGCCAACATCACATTAATGTTTACAAGGTTACTTTTGTCACTTTTACATCTTCCATTTACACCTTCGGCATGCTAAATAGCTCACTCTAGAAAATAAGACACTGCCTACATCACCATTGTCAGTAGAGTGAAATAAAACCGCCGCTTTCATATCCGTGGTACTCAAGCCACAACTATCTAAAGATATACCTTATAGAATTAATAGATAATTGGATCAGGCCAGATGCCCATGTAAGCCTGAACGTGGTAGCTCTCATTGTTGACACTTGAAGATGAGAAACTGTGGCAGAAAAGTTCCGACTCTGGGCATTTGGGGCAGAGCCTAATCTAAAGCAGACATGAGATTTATTGTTGTTCTTAAAGATAGATACAATTCTTCAGGACATCCAGACTCAGAACAATCAGTAAGGGAGCTCGAGAAGCAGAACCCAAGGGCGGCCATCTCCTTGGGAGTCTGCCATCTGCCTCACATAATGAATAAGGAGCTCTGTAGGAGGAAACAGTATTTGGAAATGGTGATGCTATGTTTTATTAGGCAGTGAAATTCTGTGATTAAGGAAATCAGTCCTGTAGGCTGTGTTCTTAAGTTTGTTAAAAATATCTAAGGTGTTTTATCTGTGAGTTTACTATTCCCTCTACCATTTACTATTATTGACAGTCTCAGACACAAATAAGATGAGAAAGAGTACAATGAATTCTTGTGTACTCTGGAGTGAGATTGAACAATTATTGATATTTTTCATCTTTAATGAGATGTAAGAAGATACTTGTTTTGATTTTTAGAGGTGATTATATGTAATCACCATTAAAGAGCAGACTCTAGATTCATATCTGTAATTTTGTGCCCTGGGCAAAAATATAGAACTACTCAGAGCTACAAATCATGAATACATCTCAGCCTTCAGTATATGGTTGAACTAAGATTTATAATTATACTAACAATGGCTAAGACTGGTGCCTTTAAAATGTTGTTTTGTTGGTAAAATTAAGTTAACAAAAGGAACATTTGTTTGGGGTTCTGATTCTTTCTCTGGGGAATACTTTGAGGCTATCTTTTTAGCCTGCATTGATTTGACCTTTATTATCTGATTGAATCTAATTCTAAAAGTCAGGAATAGGCTCATGGAAATTTCCTGGTACAATGTTTGTCTTCAGGGTTCTTTAGCACATTTGTTCTTTTATTGTTCTCCTACCTCCTGAGGAAGAAAGGTTTTTTACTTAATAGCCATTGCTGTCTGATAGCTCTGTGTCACTTCATCATCAGCAAACTACATCTCTACACTCTTGAACAAAACAATCTTCAACACCATGACTCTGTCCTCTAAAGGTTTAACTACTTCATTTATTTTTACATTTTTTATTAGTCTTTTTGAACGTTTCATTCAACATGTTTCGATCACTTTGAATTCTTTCTTTTCAATAAGCACACAAAGATCACTTTGTGTTGCCCAAATACTTCCTGGATATGGGGTCTTCCCCTGGCCTGGAGCATGAACCAATACCAGAGGCTACACTCTCAGAGAAAACTCTTCCCTCTTCTAGCAGCTAATAATGGCCAGTAATTTCAAAACAATTCCCATCTCTATTCTGAAATTTGATCTAGCTCAAGGGTGCACAGCTCTTGTGCATGCTTTTCCCATCACGGTGAGTTTCCCTGTGCTGTAGTCCTGTTGTACCCAAAGGATGCTATTTCCTTTTAATCACCCACTACATCTGTCTACCTCTTATCTACCTCCTTTATAAGAGTTACCGTGGTCATGGTGTCTCTTCAGAGCAATAGAAACCCTGAATAAGACAGAAGTTAGTACCAGGGAATGGGGTATCGCTGTGATAAGCCTGACACATATAAACATACATATATACATATTTATATATGGAAGTTTCTGCAGTTGTGGTTTCCATATGTCTCTTCTATACAGTCTTTAGTGTTGTTGATCACTCACCCTTCATACTCCTTACCTTCCACTCCCCTGCTGTGTTTTAACCTTTCTGCTGTATTATTCCCCTTTAACCCTCTATACAAGTGCAATTATTCTCACACCCCTTAAAAGTCCCTAATCACAACCACCTAGTAACTAATTTCTTGATCTTCCTATATATATCTCATGTAAATGAGTAATGCAGTTTGACATTCTGTGAGTGGTTTATTTCTCTCAATAGACTTTTCCCAAGGTTCTCCCATGGTATGTCATGTGACAGTGTTCCTTTATTTTCTGAAGATGAATAATTCCATTGTTGACATATTACACTTTCTTTGATCTTCTATAAATGGAAACTTACTTCCATGCGGCGCGCATCCTGACCAGCAGGAATGAACGCCACTAAAAACGAGAATTCCTTCCCTGGTCAGAAGGAGCCCTTTGATTGAGGAAAATTGGGGGAAGGGAAGATAGAGCAGGGACAAGAGAAAGCTTAGAGAGAGAGAGTAGAGTCCAGAGGCAGCTGCTTTTAAACGGTGGAGAGGCTTGAACGCTGTCCTGATTGGTTAATGCCATTCTGCTGGTCTGAGCATGTGCAAGCAAGGGTGCAGGCAAGGGTGCTCAGCCCCACGTGGCTACCTCCAAACTGCAGGACCACCTGTGCCTCCAGGTGGCTCCCAACACTTCCATCTTGTGGTGGTCGATATTTTTTTCCCACTCATTTTATTGGTTCTGTTCCCTCTTCAGAGAACCCTGAATAATACACACCTTTTATTAAAGCTGTAATTTCACAGTAAGCATACATTTGCTGATATCGTGTCCTATTTTCTGCTATATTAGGTGTAGACAGCTTGGAAGTGACATTGTTGGGTCATATAGTAATTCCATTTTTGTTTGTATGTTTTTTTGAGACAGGACCTCACTATATAAAACATGTTGGTTTGTAACTTAAGATATTTTTGCCTCAGCCTCCCAAGTGTTGGGATTATGGTTTTGTGTCTCATGCTTGGTTTTACTTTTAAGTGTTTGATGACCCTCCTCATAATTCTCAAGAGAATATATGTCCTTTTATATCTCCAACAACAATATATGTGGATTAATATCTCTTTCATAAGTTTTTCAGTTGATCTTTCTTCACCTATAAGACAGGAATTTCCTTAAGCACTTCAGAGCTCCTGCTTGCTCATGGAACGGCTGAGAACGACTTCCACCCAGCTCTCTCTGCCCCTCGCTGTCAGCATTCGTTGTCCTTGTGCCTCAACAGAATAACTGCTTATGCTTAACCATGTGATTTACTCCTCTGCCACTTGGCAACCGAAATGCAGGTGAGTCAGTCAGTGCCACTAAGCAACCAGCTTATGCAAAATCCATGTCAAGTACAGTCGAGTTTTACTAGCAATGGGCTGATATTGTAGTGTAAATGTTTACTTAGATTTCTCTGTATGTCCACAAGCCACAAGGTATATGGAAGTAGTAACCAAGCTCTCTCAAAGCCTCAAGCATGTTTATAATAAAGATTAAAAAAGTATTATGTATATGTTTATAATAAAGATTAAAAGAGTTTTGTGTGTGTGTGTGTGTGTGTGTGTGTGTGTGTGTCAGCTCGTCTGTCCTGTACCATTAGATATACTTAATAAAGGCTTTGTAAAGTCCATCAGTTATAGTTCCTTTACTAATATATCATTCTGTGAACCCATGCTCATGCTGTATATATTATGTTGCTTGAATCCTGGTCACCCACTTATACAATCCATTGTTACAATCTTAAATATCAGTAACTGTTCCTTAATTTGTTCATCAAACAGCCGCTACTATGAGCTACACTCTGTGTGATGTGCTGCCTTGTCTCTCAGTTCAGTCTGGGTGCAGACAGATAAAGAGAGAGAAGGTTGTCATGATTAAATGGTCCTGTAGAGGTTGATAAATGAGGCTACGGAACACAGAGTGGGGAAGCTAAATAAGCTTTGGCTTCAGGAAAATGATCTTAAAAAATAACACTCGAGTTTGGCTTTGAAGGGATGCTTTTTTATTTTTTAAACAGAAGTAGCAGTTAGTGTGAGAAGTGCTTTAAAGAAACAAACAGACAATAGACAAAGGCAAAGTCTGCAAAGGCTAAAGATAATTTAGCTTCTCTGAATCTAAGAAAATGCCAGACAGGAAGTGTTCAGAGCACAGCCTGAGGAGACAGAAGGAGACATTTTCATGAAAAGTCTCTGGGTCTGTAAAGGATTTTTCATTAGTTCCTTCGAATTGGATAAGTAGTTAAATCACATGAAACTGAAGAAATAGCTGAGGTGGCTGTATAGCAATGTGAATGCCATTAATACTACTGAATTCCATAATTAAGTGATTTAAAAACACATTTTATATTGCAAAGTTTACCATAATTTTAAAAATTAATTGTAGGGTACAGAAAGGGCCCTTCAAAGTATATACTTTAAAAAATACGAAATATATGAATTGTATTTTAATAATGTTGTTTGAAAAAAGTGAGCCCCTAAGAAACAAACCACGTGGGAAGTATTTAAAGCTCTGATAACTCTGTGCTCCGGTCAATTAAGTCCGGACGTCTGGAGGTGGGCTGAGCATGCCGCACCTTGTAAAACGCTGTGCTCCAGGCAATTCTAAAGTGCAGTCACCCTCCAGAAGCCCTGCTGTGGGCAATAAAGAACCAGTGAGGAATTTTAATCGAGGGAATAACCTGATCAGATTTGCATTTCAGCAAACTCATGTTGTCAATCACATGGAACACAGATCATCAGCCTTCCGACTCCGAGTGAGAAGCCATGTGGGTGGCAATAAAATGGCATAGAGACTATATTGGGAGTAAACATCTGAAGACAACTCAAATGACCACCAGACAAAAACGAGGCTGTGTACAAGACAATGGCTCCTCAGGATGGAGCAATCCCACCACCTGGCGGTACTGACTCCAGCAGCCTCATGCTCAGGGTTACTGAGGGGGAAATTGCCTTTGTTTTCTTTGAGACCTGTCTGCTGTTCAGCCACGGTTGCTGCTAGCCTCAGAAGTCTGGCCGTCATTCAGTCCAGAAGCCTTATTCATTATCTTTCATTCCTAAAAATTATGATCTATTTAATTTAATTTTCACACTTAAAATGTGCATGTTGGGTGGTGTTTAAGAACACACATCCAGGTAACACCAGCAAAAGGAAGCTCGACAGTAGCTCCACAGAACCACCAAGTCTGTGGTTTCTACATAGTTAATTCCCAGTGTCTTCTCCCAATTACAACCTCTGACAACACTAACCCATGTTCTGTCTCACAGTTTTCCCACAATGTGGCATAGTTGAAATCATATGGTGTGTAGCTGCTGAGTGTGGCTTCTTCCACTTAAATCATCTATGTTGTTATGTATACTAGCATCCATCCCTGTCTATCATCTATGTTATGTATACCAGCATCCTTCCCTTTCTGTCACTGATTTTCAGCTCTCTACTTATGCCGAGGTTAGTCTTCCACCTGTCACTGAGTTTTCCTGTTGTATTACTTGCTCTTCTGCTGCTGTTATAAAACACCATGACCAGTGAAACAGGAGTCTACAATGGCCAATGGAGGGATGACAGCACATACCAGGCAGGGGCTGGGCAGTGGTGCTGCTTGCCTTCAATTCCAGCACTGTGAGTTCAAGACCTGACAAGTCTATGGAGTTAGTTTTAGACCAGCTAAGCTATACAAAGAAATCCTGCCTTGAAAAAAAATAA
The DNA here is from genome assembly GCF_982192425.1 of Myodes glareolus. Lineage (NCBI taxonomy): Eukaryota > Metazoa > Chordata > Mammalia > Rodentia > Cricetidae > Myodes > Myodes glareolus. The sequence continues at coordinate 10,527,161 of NC_142050.1, forward strand.
ATTAAAAATAAATAAATAAATAAATAAAAGTAAAAAGAGTCAAGGGAGCAGGAACAGGAAGTTGAGAGATCACATCTTGAGCTGCAACCACAAGTCAGAAAGGGGAGAGGTCAAAAGAGAACTAAGTGAGACATTTTACTGGTAAATCCTGCCCCCAATGACACACTTTTTTCAGCAAGGACATGCCAGCTAAACCTCCCAAGCAGCATCACCCACTGGGGTCAAATAGTTAAATACCCAAAGCTATGGGGATATTTATCATTCAAGCCACCACACTAGTTTTTAGGGACTGTAAATGAAGTTGTTATAAATATTTGTGGAAGACTCTTCACAAAGTCATAGTTTTCATTTACTAGTGTCTTGTATGAGTTGGATCACTAGGTTACGTGGTGTGATGGTTTGAAAGAGAATGACCCTGATAGTTGTATGTATTTGAATACGTTGTCCCCAGTTACTGGAACTGTGTATGAAGGATTAAGGAGGTGTGACTTGTTAGGAGGTATACTACTGGGGCAGGCTTCAAGGTTTCAAAAGACTAGAGCCATTCTCAGTGTCCTCTCTAATGCCGTCTTGCAATCAACTTGTGAACTCTCTGCTATTACTATTGACAGGGCGTTACTCTGCCATCATAGACTCTAACGAACCCTCTGATACCATAGGGCAATTAAAAGCATTTTAAAGTAAATTGTCTTGGTTATAGCTTTTTAAAATAACAATAAAAACCTTAACTAGGACATATGGAAGCATAGATTTAGCTTTTAAAGAAACTACACAGGCAGGCAAGCCCATCTTAGCGACGTAGGACCCTGCTTTCCTTGAGCTACATACACTCTCCAACAACCCATTTAGCAGCTCACGATATCCACTCACATCAAGCTGCACACACACCGCTTTCTAAATAAAACAACTGGTCACTCTGTCTTAAAGCTTGTGGCAATGGCTTGGTAACTCCTACACTGCAGTCAAACGCTTTTTAAAAAAATGTCCCCAATTACTTTTACTAAGATAAATGAAGCAATTAATTGTTCTTTTATTAAAATAATCTAGTTTTATTTTTTTCTCATAAGGTATCCTGGTTTTCTACTACTAGTAGCATCTTCTTCCCTCACTTGGGGACGTTCTATCACAAAACTGTTTCCAACTCCCACCCACTTCCAGAAAAGTGCCAGATCCTAACTTTCAATGTATAGTTTTCATCCTTTCTCACATAGCTCAGACCTGAATTTAGCTAACACTGCCTTATGTTGCTTCTACTTTGTTTTCCCAAATATTTGCTTCCTTTTGTTCTCTCCCACTGTATGTGTTGTTTTCAACTGTTTAGCAGTCCTCATCAGATACTCAGAACAGTAGGATCTATGTATGTAGGGCAACTGTTAGTATTGTTCCAATATTGTTCTTTAAAGGCAGGCTCGCAGAGCAGCCCTAGTCCAACAAGGATGGCTGTGGGTCCCTGCAAGGTCCCCAGGGTGGCAGACTGGTCCCGCCAGTCTGAATCTTGTAGAGAAAGCAGAGATAAAAAACAGGGTGGTATTTTTAAACTAAACAATGTGAATTATTAAATGTATCTTTAAAAAAATTATAAAATTCCTTATTCAGATGTATGTTGTAATGAATAAGAATCCAGTGAAGCCTTTTTTAACAGAAGGAAGATGTAGTATGCAGGTGAAGCTGCTTACAGAGGTATTCCAAATAATATGTAGTTAAGATGTTTAGGAAATTTTCTTCAGACATGAGTGGGTACTACCTAGTCATTAACAAATCTTCAGGGGTCAGTTAAGCATAATGAACTATCTACTTACAAAATTAAGAAAAATAATCTAATTCAAGATCCTTTTTTCTCTCTCTCTGTTTTAGTTAAGGTTTCTTTTGCTGTGGGAAGTCCAAGTTCCTCCCCTCCTTCCAATACCCTCCCATGCCCCCCACTTCCTCCCCTCCTCCCTCTCCAGTTCCAAGAGCAGTCAGGGCCTCCTGCCCCACGGGTATGTCCAAGTTCCTCCTCCCTCCCTCCAGGTCCAGGAAGGTGAGCATTGTCAATGTCCTCCCAGTCAGCCCACATGTCAGTCACATTCAGAGGAGCAGAAGGAGGGAGAACAAGAAAAAGGAAGTCAGGACCGCGAGGAATGCATTCACCCACTGATACAAGGGGACTGGTCTGGTGGGAGCTCACCAGGGCCAGCTGGACTGGGACTGAACGAGCATGTGATCGACCGGATTCTCTGAATGTGGCTGACATGTGGGCTGACTGGGAGGACATTGACAATGGTGCTGGATCTTGTTTCATCTGCATGTGCTGGCTTTCTGAGATCCTGGTCTGTTTGGATGCTCACCTTCCTCTTAGCATTTCTTAGTTGCCTGGGTCTTTGCCTAGGGTTGAAGCATCAATGAGATTAATGCTGAAAATTTTAAATTATAATTTACTAGGAAAAGAACACTTAGTAAGATTGGTCACGTAGTGAGGGGAACTTGGATCATGTATAACAGGACAGTATTCTCTGGATGTGAAAATAAGGAGGGACAGGGTGGAGGCCAGATATAGCTCTGTACCTAACACTCAGAGTAAGACCTGAACTTTATTGACACAACTAGAGGAACATTACAGAGAACAACCTGAAGCCAAATTCCAAGTTTGACTTGGAGTCAAAATTGCCTACGGTGAGACCCATATTTGAAGAAAAAGTATTCTTGAAATCTGGGCTCAAATCTCAGAGGGTAAAACAGTTCAATACAAATGAGGAGTAAAACTGTCCATGCAGAATTTAATATTATTTTAAAATTATAATATTACTTGTCCTGTGAATCACATGTCTACAAAAAAAAAAGACGGAGTCATCAAACCCCTTTATCCTTTACAATGTGCCCACACTGAATAAAACACTCTTGACTTTTCACCAAAAATAATAATTTTAAAGGTACTGTATTGTTATTTAACAATAACAGAATTGAGGTAGTTTAGAATAGTAATGATAATATAAATATAAGGAAAAAATTGTTGACTGTGTATGTAATCTGTAACCAATACATCTTCTAAATGGACAAATTCAATAATCATGCCATTTCTAAACCCTTTAGATAGTTAAGCACAGATTCTTCTCTTAGTATTCTAAACACATCTGAGGAAGATATATTCCTTTCTTTGTAAAGGTTTGCACTTGTCTGCAGTTCAGTGAACATGCAAAATGTCAAAGGAATATCTCGGCTTGTGGTATCTGTTATGAAACTGTGGGGGACAGACCTTGGTGGGTTGAGTCCAAACCACTGCGGGTGAAGGACACACACACACCGGGAAGACAGAGCTTATGAGGGGAGCTTTATTGTGGGAAGGGAAGGGAGGGAGAGAAGGAAGGTAAGGGAGAGAGGAGAGAGAAAGGGAGCGCAGAGTGGGAGAGACACAGAGGTATAGAGAACTAGAAAGAGATGCAAAAAAGAAGGACTCCAGAGAGAGAGAGAGAGAGAGAGAGAGAGAGAGAGAGAGAGAGAGAGAGAGGTGAATGGCAGAGAGGAAGAGAAAGATAAAGAAGAGGAAGGAGTAGGTATAGTTAAGCCTTTTAAAAGGATGGTGTGACATCACACGGCAGGCCAGGGTACTGCTTGGCATGCTCACAGGGGTGATGCACTCTGCCAAGTCCCCCATGGGTGGGGACAGGTGTGCCCCAGTGCTATCAGTATCCACATTTCACTGCAGAACATAATGGATATGAGTATCCCTGGCAAATGAAACCAAACAGTTCCATGGACTGTTCAACATTGATTAGGGGCTACTTAGGGACATACTCAACCTATAGTGCGCTCTCTCTCTCTCTCTCTCTCTCTCTCTCTCTCTCTCTCTCTCTCTCCCCCTTCTCTCTCTCTCATGTTCTTCATCCCCAGCTCCAGGCTACTGGAGATCCTAAGCAATCAGGAGCTAAAAGTGGCACATCCTGTATGATGGATACTAAACCTTTATTGCTTCTTCTGCTGCCTAGGAATCAGAGGCAATCTGACTTCAAGGTATATTATGGGCTTATCAACCACATAGCATGGAATCTCTGTCTGTAATCTTTTAGAGGGGAACCCCAGATAATCTCATAGGCCTGAACTCTCCTCAGAGTCTCCCCACACCAGGCTACCTTTCCATGGCATTAAGAATACCCTTAATAAATATCGTATAAGAGACTATCTGCTCAGTGTCTTCTTTGAAACCTGTCTTTCTGAGACCTTTACATCCTCTAACATGAACCTCTTACTCTGGACTCATTCAGCATTAGTGAATATTTTACACCCTGTAATGTTTCATGATCCAGGAACGACATTTGATCTCTGAAGAGATGAGCTCCAGAAACATTCTTGGGAGGCAGGCGGAGGAACTGGCTTTTCAGTGTAAGAGGAAGGAGGTCTGAAGTGCTAGAATCCTCCTCATGGGAAAACACAAAAGGTAGGCCCTAGTCCTTAGTGGCCTATGCTTAGGTTGAGGGGGCTACACATGTGCTATTCCATGTCTGTGTTAAGCAAAACCTTGGGAATGCTCTACAATGCTGAGTGCCTTAGGGTTTCTATTGCTGTAAAGAGACACCATGACCACAGCAATTCTTATAAAGGGAAACACTTAATAGTAGTGGTTCGCTTGCAGTTCAAAGGTTCAATATCATTATGGTCTGACATGCTGATGTGCAGGCAGACATGGTGCTGGAAAGGGAGCTGAGAGCTCTACATCTTGCAGAGGCAATAGGAAGTGGTCTGTCTCACTTGAAACTTGTGTGACTTGAGCATATCTGAGACCTCAAAGCCTAACTCTACTGTGGCATGCTTCCTTCAACAAGACCACACCTAATCCAACAAGGCCATACCTCCCATTAGTGCCACCCTCTTTGGGGGGCATTTTTTTCTTGTTGTGAAGTACAAAAAAAAAAGCTGGATTCTATAGAGCACAATTTTAGTCCTTCTTTGTATTTCATTAATTCTGCTACCTCAGATTTGAGCAGAGTGAGTGGATTCTCCTGATGGCTCAAGAGGAAAAGATAAACTCACACTGAGGATCAGTGGAAGGAAATCTTTAATAGTATGTGTGATAGTTTGGATCGTTCCCATGTGTTTGAAGTCTTGGCCGTAGGGAGTGGCACTATTAGGAGGCATGGAATTGTTAGAGTAAGTGTGGCCTTGTTGGAAGAAGTATGTCACTGTGGACACATTCTTTGATGTCTCATGTATGCTCAAGCCAAGCCTAGTGAGACAGACCCCTGTTGCTTGTAGATCAACATGTAGAACTTTCAGCTCCTTTTCCAGCACCATATTTGCCTGCATGTTACCATGACGATAACAGATTAAACCTCTGAAATTGTTAGCCACCCTAAATTAAATATTTTCCTTTATAAGAGTTGCCATGGTCATGATGTCTCTTCACAGCAGTAGAGACCCTAACAAAGACATTGTCTTACTCAGTTCCACTCAGTCTCTCTTTTAGGAAGACTGAAAAACTTTTTCAATAACTAAGGCAATGTATAATAACTTATAACTAAGAGAATTCCTGACTCCCACCAGTCATACAGCATCTTCATCTAGGCTGTACTTTATGGCTTCTATATATGCTTATACTTGTGGTTCTTTTCAATCACAAAGTCTATTAGTATTTTGACTGTTGTTAATTTAAAGTATATACCATTCTTCAGAGACAGATTTATAATAGGAGAGCAGACAGCACTAAAAACATTTTACAAACACATTCATGGAAGCTTAGTTTTGATAGACTGAGTCAGTGAAAAATGTAATGATGGCCAGATCTCTAGATTTTAGCAAACTACAGTCATAGAGTTCTATAACCCTAGAGTTGTATAGTCATAGGGAAAGAGAGCCAGACATTTGTGAAAATGGCAAGATATTGTATTCAAGTTACTACAATAAAAATAGAGTCAACTCTTGATGTGGGATTCCCCTCTTTATGTTGTGGATACCATTGGTTAATAAAGAAGCTGCTTTTGGCCAATGGTTTAACAAACCAACAACCTCTTCCTACAAATGGGCACCCAATGTGGTCGACTATATCCATGTAAAACCTGAAAAAGCTTAAAAGGAAATTCTACACACACACACACACACACACACACACACACACACACACACACAAAACAGAGTTTAGTGCAGTTTCTTGGCAGCCACAATTTTTTTTTATGGATGAACTCATGGTGAGCAGGGGTATGTGGCTCCTTTGAGAGAGTTGCAGTAAAGACTGTATGATTTCTTTAAAAACGGTGGCTTCCTGGTTCACCAGCACAAGTGGCTATGACTCTTTTGGGAGGTCTGGCTATAAAGCATTTAAATGGGGTTTGAGAACAGAGTGCTACAACTTGCTTAATAACAACAAAGACCCACTGTGTGCCTGAAAATGGAACAATGTACATGGCTCTCAGAGTCAGTGAACATGTCTCTACCATGTTGGACTGGGCAGATCAAGCAGGCAGGACCTTGGAGTTGGTCCTAGCCATGCCCACTTAGCATTTAAAGAAAGGTGTTCCTGGTCAGAAAATAATTACAAAGAAGTAATAAGGATAGATTCAGATGAAAAAGACCTCTAAATGGGTCATAGTGTTGGACACATGTATATAGGCCTGAGAGAGACAAAAAATGAGTATAGACAATGATAAAAAATGTAAAGTCTTTAATGAGACAGAAAACAGTCATAAATTAAAAGAGTAAAGATAATAAAATAAATATGAAACTTGTATAAAAAGTAATAGGATAAGAAAAACAAGCCATGTAAAGATAGAAAATACACAGAGAGTCTGGATTACGTCTATTATTGTGTTTTCTTTCAATTTTTTGACCACAGAGAGATATTTGATTCTGGGAGCTATTAAGTTAAACCAACATATATATTTTAAATGTATCTTGACTTCAAAATTTGGTCTAAGGATATGTTGCTTTGGAAAAGAGGTTCTACTTTTGTTTCCACAGATGATAAGAACCTGTGGAATCCTTTCAAACTAATGTGGTTTGATCAAACAACACCCCCTGAAGCAATGGCCCAGATGTTCCAACATCCATGATGACTTCAGGACTGCTGGCTGAGAAGGACCTACCACACAGCATACCCCATGACAGACCTGATTAACAGTGCCCCCAATCAGCAGGAAATAATCTAGAAAACAAGGCCCAAATTCACTAAATGATTGTTTGTAAATGTTTACTTACATTTACATCTAAAGGGAGATATTATATAGAGATGGATAGTTTACATTGGTATGGATCTTGGTTTATTGATTCAAATTTAAGATCAATTTTGTTATACATGTATTTTTGCTCTTGATTAAGGTATTGTGTTTGTGCAGCTCATTTAAAAATGTAATGTATAATAAAGAAATACAGGTTGATAAATAGTCATTTATAATAGTCAAGTTTGTAGTCATGTTAGTTAGGTTTTCTAGATATATGGTGATATATTTCACTTAGATAGATAATCTTCAAACCTTTCAAAGACCTACAGAATATGACATTTAAGATGTTTTAAGAACTTAGGACTTTTCATGACAATGAGACACATCTGCTCCTGGCAGCACCAATTTCCTTCAAGAGGATGATGGGCATTGAAGAGGCCAAATGGAGTTGGTTAACCATTTGGGCAACTAGACATTCAGGACCCACAGAGAAATGATTGCTGAACTTTCCTAAAGATGAGATGGTCTTTTGGGGTTCCTGCTGCATGAAAAAGTTTGCCAGACATTCTGCAGGATACAGAAGAAAGTGACTGACAAACTGCCAATATAGGTGGAACTGTCTTTGAAATTTTCTGCTTCATGGAAAAGTCTACTGAATACCTTGGACCTATAGGCTGAAGACAGGTGTTCCAATGTTACAAAAAAAACTTTGGGTGACTGTCCAGGCAGCAAAATGTCTCTGTCAATTATAAAGTTTTGGAAGTTACTTACAATGCACTTGATGTTTACTTAGGTGATAGTATATCCTTCTGGAGTCATTAATGGAGTTAAGAATAGGTAGTTATAGTTTTCCCCCATTATGAAAAAAGATAAAGATGATATAAATATTCTAACTGTAATTATTGCTTGACACCTGTTTTGTATGTGTAATTTTACTACGTTAAAGTTAAAACCTTCCCTTTTATTTAGTCAGAAAGGGGGAGGTGATGTGGGTTGCCCCTCTGTTTGCTGTCAATACCATTGTTTAATAAAGAAGCTACTTTCGGTCAATGGCCTACTTAACAGAGTAAAGCCAGACTGGAAAAAATATAGAGAGAGAGCAGGCAGAGTCAGGGAGAAGCTATGTAGTCCCTACAGGAAACAGATGCCTTTGTCAGCCTGCTAAATCTTTGCTGGTAGACCACGACCTTGTGGGAATGCACAGATTAATAGTAGAGATGGATTAGTTCAGGATATAAGAGCTAGATAGAAATACGCTTAAGCTATTGGCCAAACAGTATTGCAAATAATACAATTTTTGTGTGATTATTTCGGGAGTCTGGGCAGCCGGGAAATGAACAAACAGCCTTCAATAACAAACTGCACCAGAAAAAAAGAGCAAGAGGCCCTTTCAACTTTGCAGTGTGTTAAGGAAAGATGGTAAAGGATACCACAAGATGAAGTTGCCAGTCAGTGTAGTTTGGTCATTTCTGTGTACTAACTAGAGTTTTATCACTGAGGCTCCTGCTCTCCTCAGAGACTAGGAGACAGTGGCTCTATCCATCTCAGTGACTGCATTTTCTCAGTCTCTAGGAAAAACAAGCCTGAGTTGTAGATTTGTATCTCAAAGAGACAGGAAAGAGCTTTTCACATTTTCCAAAGTATTGTAGGTCAGGCCTATAGGCAAGAATAAATGATCAATAACAGCAAATTTGGCTTTCTTAGGCAGGTCATTGTCCTAGGGACATTGTCTTGAGCAGATAAAAGCCATGGTAGAATATGTTGAAGTCTCTTTGTCTGGATAGTGGCAAATTTGTTTGTGTTATCAGAGTTCCATTTTGCAACTCTATGCTTACTACCTCCTAATAGTCATGGCTTTGTTATTTCCCTTCTTTTGAATTCAGTCAAGAGCTATCAGGGACTTCTAACTAACCCAGATTTGTTACAAATGAAAGAATGACCATGATGGCATGTATGTTATTATATTACATATGATAATAACATTACTCTTAAATCCAAATCCTTAAACTGAAATCCTAATGTCCAAGGTGGTAGTATTAGGAATTGAGACTATGGGAGATGATTAAACCCTGAGGCGAGTGCCTAAATTAGAGTGAAAAGAGGCTTCAGAGAGCTACTTACTAAGTGTATCATGTGGAATATTCCTTTACACTGTGTGAATATCTGCCAGTGTGGTTGGTTTAATAAAGAAACTGACTGGCCAATGTGTGAATAGAATAAAGTTAGGAGGGAGAGTCAAACTAAGAATGATGGAAAAAAAAAAGAAAGGCAGAGTCAGAGGAGTCTGAAGCAGATGCAGAGAAAAGCAAGATGGGCATGAATTACTGAGAGAAGTTACCAAGCATAGATAAGAAATATGGGTTAATTTAAATATAAGAGCTAGGTTGTTATAGGCCTGAGCTATTGGCTGAGCGTTCATATTTAAAATTAAGCCTCTGTGTAGTTACTTGGGAGTGATTTGTGGGGCAGAAACTTCTGCCTACCCTAAGTGAGAACTTCTTGAGAAGGTGACGTCTATACACCAGAAATGAGATGACACTGAATCTGCTGGTTTCTTGGTCTTGGGCTTCTCAGCCCCCAGAACCGTGGAAAAGAAATTTCTTTTGTTACAACATTCAGGGTTGACTAAGACAAGACTCTTCCCATTTTCTGGCTGTAGCTCTGCCTCTGTGCTTCTTCCTCAAGATCATCTGCTGTGGTCCATGAGAAGGGGAGGGATCCGAAACGAGAGTGAGCAGTGTCCAGCAGCTTGTGAGACAGTGGAGACAGCTCTCCAAGAAGACTGTTAAATGTTACAGTTACAACTCTCTTTTATTCCAGGAAGAAAAAGGGATATAAAGTTTGGGGACAGTGACTGGGGCATCACAAATTTTCATTAAGGGTCACACTCTGATCATAAGGCACCTTTTACAGTCCATGCTACTATGTGGACTATGGTCCTGTAGTGCCTATATCGCCTGAACTACGGTGCTATGCCTATAGCATATGGCCTGCACTCTGGACAAGCTGGGCAAGGGATCTGGAGACTGACACACAAAAATACAGAGAGTGACAGAGACTTGGGCCATTCTTGAATTCCCCAAGAAGGCCCCCTTTATTGTGTTCCAGAGCAGCTTATATAGTGCCTTCCCTGACCAATGATCATGCCCTAGCTCTCAGGTTCCTTCAGCTACAAGCCACCAGAAACCACTCCCCTGCCATCAGGAACTCCTGAGGGTCTCATGCTCAGAGCAGCTGCAAGCACAGGAAAACAAGCCTCTTACAGGAAATTCAGGGCTTGGGGGTCCGTAGTCCCCAATAACACCAAGTATGTGCATCAAAGAAGGCTTCAAGCAGGCATCTGTTCAAGCTAAAAATAAATCAGACTTGTGACTTAGAGACAGCTTTCAGATAAGATCAGTCATCCAGACCCCGGAACATTGTCCAGATAAGGGCAGGTAGAGGCAGGAAGTTCTACAACAGAGGGCGAGGTTTCCATGTTGCCTAGCATTTGAGAGAAGCTGCAAGCCATGAGACAATGCAACCTCCATCAGCCAGCAAAACCTTCCAACAGCTAGCTTTGGTGAAAGATCACCAAATTGCACAGAAATAAACAGGCTGAAGAAACTGAAGATGATTTCTAGCCAACAGCAAGCAGGAAGGCTTCAAGTCTTAGAGTGCCATGGAAATAAACTCTGTCAACAAGTGGAATGGGTTTGTAAGAAATCCTCTCCAAGAAGCCTATCATGAGATGTCATCTCAATGCAATATGGTGCTTACTATTCCACAGAGGACCAACCCATGCTGTGTACAGACTCTTTTGTGACCCACATATACTGTACTTAATGACTGTGTGTTATTTTTAGCTAAGTTTGAGGCACAGCAATACACAGTGTAAATGGTTGGTATTTCTGAAGTCACGTTCAGTTGCGTGTGCTTCTCATTTCATTATTCCTCCAGGTGAAAAGGTTTTCAAATGCAGATCATTCAAATGTTGCATTTGTATCCTTAACCTACTGAGAGAGACACAGCATATTCTCAAAAGAAATATGCTAAAAACGAAACTTTGTTAAGTCAGAGTCGCCCTCTGTTTTCATGCGATAGAGCTGTGTTCATCAGAACTTTTCCTCGCTGTGACAGAATACCTGACACGAATACTTTTAGGGAGAAAAGATCTATTTTGACTCTTAGTATCAGAGGTTTCAATCCATGATCAGCTGGCTCCATTACTTTCAGGCCCATGGAGAAGAGGACAATGGGAAAAAAAGAACATGATGGCAGAAACTGTTCAGTTTATGGTAGCCACGAAGTGAAGAAGAAAAACAGGAAGCACCAGAGCCAAGACATGTCCTCCAAAGGCTGGCCACCAGGGGCCCACTTCTTCAGCCAGGCTTCACCTTTTACAGTTCACAACTTCCTAAGTGTCTCTTAACCCAACCAACTGATAATTTATATTGACTGTAATTGTCCTATTTTAGATCCTAACAATAGCAAATGTGTTTCACACTTATACAGCACATGAACAAGTTAAATGTAATGCATAAGACTGGGTGCTCCTTTGTCTCTCCATGAAACACGCCAGGAAAGGGCTATCCATGAGAATCTGTGATTTCCCTAGGAATTTCTTATGAAATTGCAAACAGAAATGTATGATCCACCTATATAAATGTATTCTTTATATCTTCATATTGGTGATTTTTAAAACAAATGCAATACAATAGAAGGGAAAGCAGGAGTAGATGAAATATAAGTTAGGATCCAATAAATATAATATTGGAGGATGGTAGTGAAGAGAGGTAGGTCCTACTGCATTATTAAAGTCAAGTCTCAAACTTGGCTCTGAGCTTCCTGGAGGCTAAGCAGCTAGAAATTAATGGGTAGTCTAACAGATTTTGATATGTTATCAGCAGGAGAAATATATTTTCCATTAGCTGCCTAATTCTTTAATACTTCATACAAAATTCCTTTGCAGATAAAGTTTAAATACGAAAAGTTTTGTGCAAAGTAAAAGGATTGCTAATTAAAGGAAATGCATAAAGAAGCATGTTTACCATGGTGTCCCTCATGAAAAACTGATGGCTTCAAAAAACACATTATGATAAGGAATTGGGTTTCAAAGGGTTCCCAGGTTAATCATGGTATGGGGTGGGGGGTAACAAAAAGCCTGCTTCTTTGAAGGTTTAATCCAAGATGATTATCCAACCTTTTTGTTGAACAACCCTTGCAAATATGGCCTCCTTGGAAGATTCACAGCATTTTCTGTGGGAGTCTGAAATGTCAGCAGAGCATGCTTTCTGATGATAGGATCCAGGCAGAGCATCCTAACAGTTGGGGTGGAGGTGGAAGGAGGTGATAGTAAGATTGTCTGGTTCCCAAGAATAGCATAAAGCTATGCAGTATAATAGCCTTTCTGGGGATGTTGCTACGCATAACTTGGGGAGAAAACAAAACAAATAATCTAGAGAAAGCAAACAAGTTTGCTTGATGAAAGCCAGCTGTACAAATCCTCAGCAATTACTGGTGTTACTGGGTTCTTTTCAAGAGGTTAGAATCCTGACTTTCACACAGATGAAAAGAAAAAAGAATGCATGCTAAAGATCTTATTTAACTCATTGTCAAAAAGATATTACAGTGAGTTCAAGGGAGAATTCAGAGACTAGTTTCCATTTATAAATCAGGAATATAGAAATAAATTTTCAAATAGACTCAGGAGGGACTTTTTCCATGGAATAAATGGGCTTTCCTTCCACCAGTCAGTTCGTTTGTGTTTCCATTGTGATGTACAGTGTATTTCACCATTGATTATAAAATAGCTCAAAGGTAATGAAAGGTTATGATCAAATAACTGTGGAAAGGTTTTTTGAATGTGCGGATTTCTACTGGGGATGCAATGGAAAGTAGGTATTTTGCTTGATTTAACAGTTTCCATTTGCTCGGCCTTTCCACTGGTAGCAGAGAAAGGTCACTAATTTACCACATTTGTCCCCAGCTTCCTTCAGTCACAGGTGGCTAGGTGGCTGAATTTGGGCAAAGAACTGAGGTTAGCCATGATCATAGCACTTCCAGACCCATACTGTCTCACCCAACCCTGCCATTAGGATGTAGAGGACTCAAGATCAGTACAAGGTACACACCTGAAGGTGGAAGTCACAAAATAATCCCATACCAATTCAGAATTATGAATAATAAAGGTTATTTGTTTAAGGGAAGCTTAGTGTGGTCAGTTACTAATAAAGATGGTGACTTTGGCTTGTCCTTGATCTTGTTTTGGGAAGGGATCCTCAACCATGTAATGCTACAATGGACAAGTCTCCATAAAACACAGGATGCCACAGTGAATCAACCTCTAGATTAGGCCCTTTTGACCTTCTTTCTGAAAAATGGATTCTTTCCTCCATAACTTGAGAGTTCTGTGCATTTTCACACAGGTGGGAAGCACCTAAGCAACAAAGGCAGAATACTGAGTCAGATTCCACTTCCTGGGAGCCCTGAAGCAGCTCCATGCCTGACATCCCTCCTTTCTGACCCAATCCTATAATTTTCCCAGAAACCCATTTAGCCTATGCTGAGTTCATAAAAAATAAAAAAAAACCCTTGTAACGTATCAGGCTGCCAAGAGTTTGTTTTATTAACTAGACTGTCAATATTCTAAATTTATGCAAAGAGGTAACTGCCAAGCAAAATGGATTGTGACTGTAGGTTGGTTAGCTCATTGCCTCCCCGGAGGACAAAACCAAATGATGACAGAAGGTTGCTCCACAAATGCCACGTCAGGATAAAAGGAGTAGGGCAATCTCAAGAGGGCTCTTCTGACAATCCACGGCACTTCAGGGACATGGTATCTAAGTAGGGCAGAACAATTTTGCCAGCTAAACAAGGCCCTATTCCTTTGCAAAATTCACAGAAATATAGAAAAATTCTTCTTTTCTCCTTTGAACTTGAGGACTTGTCACTCATCAAAAAGTGCTGCTTGCTTCGCCAGATGCCATGCCATTTGATATCTCTGCGACCTTGCCTATTGTCCGAAAGTCAGGTACTGACACCTGCTTATTTCTAAGTTTTCTATTGTAAAAATTCTCCCTTTCTTCTGGAACTTGACAGCCTGCTTCAATTTCCTTGTGAGATCCTCCTGTTTCTGCCCAAATTTGAGTTTAATCCCCTCTTTCTCAGTGTTTTCTCTTCGGGGTAGCACAAGTTGCATGTACGTTGTTTTTTGTAGCTTATGAGTTCTTTGAGGACAGGGATTCAATGTCACCCATTGTGTGTATGGGGCTTTGCATGCTCATATGAGTACACATGAGTGTGACCTGTGTCAATGTGAGAGTTCATCGCCCAGTTTTGATACTCATGAGCCAATCACATTGTTTGTTGAGATAGTGTCTCTCATTTGATTTAACTCAGCTGTTAAGCTAGGATGGTTGGACAGCAAGCTCCAGGGATCTATCAAACGGTCCCCACATTCCCAGGACTAGGATCGTGACTGATTCTCACCATAGCTACGTTTGAATTTACAGAAATCGAGTCCTCATGCTTGCATGGATGACAATAAGCTGACTGAGCTATCTTCCCAGTCTCATGGAGGTTTGAGGACAGCTGTCCCAAAGGTCAAGGGCATCCCTGACCTCTTCTGCCAGTCCTCTGTCCCTGCATCCCCTCCAAAGCTCACTGCGGACTTGCTTCTCCCTTGCACTGGGGAAGGGATACTGACAGGCTGAGAACTTCACGTTGCAGGATGTTTGCTGCCGACAGGGAACTGAAAATCCTGTCATAAGATGGAAACCTCCTAAGGAATAGCATGCAGCGAATGGTAACATGGGCCCCTTTATACTTCTCTCTGAATCTTTTATCTTTGATTTTGACCATGAAGCTCTCTTCACAAAAGACAGGGTATACTTGCTTCCTTTCTTTATGTTTACACGAGGTGGAAAGAGCGGTTTGCTGGTCGGAAGCCCTGCATTGGGAGGCCTCTTCTTGCTTCTGCCTGTACTGCTGCTTTTTGCTGTTTACTATGAAAGGCATGAGAGAGCCAAACCTTAGGCCCCAGGAAGGGATATGAGACACAAGGGCCAGAGATGCCCTGCTAGGTGCCAGCCTTATCTGCTGGCTCCTGGTAGCTTGGTTGTATAACTAAGCTTAACCAAGAACCATAGAACTGACCCCAGCTGCACTCACCTCACACCCTCCACTGGACAGGAAGAATGAGTGACTTGTGTTGTGAGCCATGAGCAGTTAACTCGGAATTTTTGTGGCACTACTTCACAAATAAAGTTAAGTCTCGGATTTGCTACGTCTGGTCATATGACCTTGGACAAAATGCTTCCTCTGTGTCCACTTCTAGAGATAGAACATTGCCCAAATTGAAGAAATTTTGTGCTAATAATAGTTTTAAAACGTACAGAGCTTAGCACATAAACAGTAAGATGTTTTAGCTATTGCTAATATTACTGCTCTCTCACATGCCCACTCACAGACAACATTAACTAGACAGTTGGAAGGGGTCCTAAGGACCGGCCTTACTTGGGACAGTGTGACCATCTTTGGGTCTCTTCCTGTGTGGACAAACAGGCTGAGGGGCTCAGAAGAAGAAAGCAGCTATGATTTAGCAAGATGGATGTGATGGAGGGAGTGTTTCCCAGGAGATATGGAAGCGGATTCCACAGTAAGATAGGAAGCAGATTGGGCACACAGATGAGAAAAGTGCACTCTGGCCATTTTAATTACTTCTCCAATCACAGTTTCACCAGCTAACAAAGAAACACAACAAATGATTTTGGATACCAAGTAAAAAGCAAGGATTGCAAATGAACCCTGTCCCATCTGTTTACCAGACATTTTGCCTTAGGAGAGTTTTACTTAAATTCTTTGAGGACTAAAAAAATAATTCATAAGGAATATAATGCATTATAATGTATATAGTAATATATGTAAAAATAGTATGGCAATGGACATGCATCTAGTACTGCTAGGCATGAACAAAATGCATCAACTGTTGTGTGCTTAATATTAAACATTCCTGTGCCTCAGTGTTCCACCAGGAAAAGCCTCAGGAGAAATTGTGGTGTTTGAATGGGAAATTCCTTCTAGTATGAACTTAGAACAAAGGGGTTGTTATTAGAACCTGCAAAGGATGAGCAATGAAAAATGGGGACATTAATTGCCTCTAATCCCTTTGTCTTTTCTGACTGATCCTCCTCATTGATGCTAAAAGCAATGAGCAGCACTGTGCAGTCATTAGTGAGTGCCAGGCAAGGCCGGTTTCCAAAAATAGACATTTGCAGGGAACTGCTCATTTTTCCCATTCCATTCTTAAGAAAGAAAGGCAGGTAGGTAGGCAGGAAGGGACAGAGGGCACACATGCACACACACAGACACACAGACACACAGACACACAGACACACAGACACACAGACACACACACACACACACACACACACACACACACACAGAGAGAGAGAGAGAGAGAGAGAGAGAGAGAGAGAGAGAGAGAGAGATCTCCATTAGTTTTCAACCCCAAGCAAGAACAACAAGCAGTTTCCTCTCCAAGCACAAGCAGAGGGAAGAACATGATGAGCCACAGGTTCAAGTCAACAGAGATCACAGTCTGATGAAATGCATTTTCCTGTTTGCATACCCATGCCTGGCTGCAAACAAACACAACTTCTCCCTTGCCTAGAGGAAGATGAGGATGTGTCGTAATGGGCTGCCATTACCGAGCACTAAAAGCAACTGTCCTTTGTCACATCTCATGCTAGTGTCAGGACACTAGGGAGGAGAAAGGGAGTTCATGGTGCGTGAACAGAAAAATTTACCCAGGGGAAGTCATACAAGAAAAATGGATCATGTTGTTGTAGGGAGTTTAATAAACTGCTGGTCATAATTGTAGATACATTTTCTGGATAAATTAAAGCATTTCCATCCTCTTATGGATATGTTTGAACCTGTGGTGTGCTGGAGTGGGAAGAGGGGCAGAGGGAGGTTTTACATGGAGAGCAGTGGGATGGAACATGCTGTTATGTTGCTGAATGTCAGGAAAGTAGAATTGTGTGCACGGTGGGCTGCTCTGGTGCTTAGCGATTAGTTCATCAGAGGTGACGGGAAACATCAGCCGGCTGGGCATCTCAGCATGGCCACGGAAATGCCACTGCACTTACCATCCGCAGGAGTAATTGGTTAATTCCCAGCCTGGAAAGGAGTTGCAAATGGTTATGAGTGTGCCGTGATCAGACACCTCAGTGCTCCGAGCACACAAGGGCTTTTGCCAGGGGCTTTTTAGGAAAGGCATGAGCAATGGCTGTTTTTGAGAGATCTTGATTTTAGGTAAATTTACTTTCCCATCCTGAGTGCCATGCTATCAGAAAGACAAATTAATTTAACATGAACGACTTCCTGGTCCCTTATGAATTACTTTCCAATTGTTTTTAATAGCATCTCTTTATCTCCCACACAAGAAAACACAGTTGACCTTTAACAGCCTCTTTTATAAATGAACCCAATCGCCATTCAGTTTCTCCACCTTCAGATCTTTATCTTGTGGCACCTTGAATTCAGGCTCATTTGAATGCGGGTCCAGCTGTCTCTCTAATGGTATCTATCCATTAATTAAACACTCCGTGCTTAACAGCTTGCAGAACGGCAGCTGGGAAGGATGAGAAGGCAGTCCTTCTTTAATCTACAAATATTTATTTTCTTTTGGGGGATTGGTTGGGGAAAGATTAAGTGTATAGCAGGATAACCAGCTTATGGAGAATATGTGTGCTGTGGTGGAGGTGTCCTGTCGAGTCACACCAGGTGCAGTTAGTAAGCAGGATGGCTGCCTCCTAATCCCCACAATCATAAATTATGAATGCCGGTTAAAGCAAGTATCTTCCTCCATCTGGGCTAAGGAATGGGTCTTTGTTCTCTGAGTGTGTTAATAAATACATGCAAATGAGTTTTCAGGGAAGAGTGGGTATAACTCAAATGGAGTTGGGCTCTGATATTTATGGGAGCCTGCTGACACGAGAGCCAGGTCACGGCTTGTGTATTCTTATCCAGCCACAATGCATTATGGGGCTTCCTACAGTCCATTTACAATTTCCCTGTGTTCTTAGACTCATTCATCACTGTGCGCAAACATCCCTGGAATAGCAAAACAATATGCTGATAGCTGGACGCAGATTTGGCTTTGAAAAAAATCCCCTTTGGATATGGAAGCAGTGTATGTCATAGAGCATTAAAAAATACTGTCAAATAAAATTAGCAGAATGAAAAGATATTTCAACTATTTTAAAATTTGTGTTTCATTGTACGTTGCTCCAGACCGTGTGTGCATGGGTGTGTGTGTCTGTATAAAGTGCTTCTTTACATAGAAATGAAGGCATTTTCATTTTAGTATATCACATTTCAACAAATACCAGACTGTATTCATATTTCCATAATTCTCTAAAAATGTCGTTTATTGCACTAAAATAAGTGTATCTCTTTCTATTTGATTAACACATTTTTACACACTGATTTGGCAAGAGAGTATAGTTTTTCTGAAAACTGTTTATGGATTACTTTGGGTTCCTCTGAAAGCATAACACAAGATACAGACTTGGTTGCAAGTAGCTTTTGAAAGGAAGACCTACAAGGTAGATGCAAGGAAGTGGGGAGACAGAAAGGAGCAGCTCAAAGTGGGTGAGGTGTTTTATTGAAGTTAACATTGGAAGTGAGAGAGAGCAGTTCTGGCTGAGAAACACCCAAAATGTTTCTGGAATTGCCCATCTGAGGGATAGCAGCCAGGGAATTTAGACACCACTCCCCGGCATTGTGTGGGATTGGTTTATAGAGGATCACTGTCTTTACTGGGGGATTTGAAATCTTTCCTTCTATCTGCAGTCAGAGGCAGGTTCTTAAGGTGTCATGAGAGCATTAGGAGTAATACCTAGTGTGACGGACTTCTTTGAATTTTTCCCCTAGTTTAAAATATGCAATGCTGACTATACAGGTGGATGTATTTTGGGAAAGAATGCTATGTTGATTAGGGACAGTGGTCAACTTGGCAGAATCTGGAATCTGCTAGGTGTCCAGCTCCTAGGTTCTCACATGTGAGAGATTATTTAGAGGAGTTTAGACTCTGCTCATGCCTGTGAGAGATCATACTAAGCAGGTGGTTTAGGAGGGAAGATCTACCCTATGGAAGGTGACACTATTCTCTAAGCTTTGGTCCTGGAATGCATCAAAATGAAGGAGTTGGTTCAGTGTGAGTATTCATAATCTTTTCCTTCTTGACTTCTGATACAACATGGCCAGTTGCCTAAAGTTCTGCTACCAGGACTCCCACCCCTCAACCCCATGCTCAAGTGTAGCTTTGCACTGTGAACTGTCCTAAAACCATTCTCTCCTAAATTGCTTTTGTCATAATATTTTTTTAATCATAGTTAACAGGAAAAGTATCTAAGCAAAATGGGTTGATTATAGTTCTTTATATATACTTATATCTTTCAAATTATGTACTAACACCTTTATTTTATTTTCAAGAGATTAGTTCATTGAATATGCATTGAGTACTGGGTACTGAGGTTAGTACTAGAAACAATTTTGCCTTTCAAGTTTGCATATTTTCTAAAATAAAACATTATGGTGCTATGGTGTATTTGGGCCATCTATGGAGTGTGGAGTTGGGTCCAGCATGAAGGGACTAATTTTCTAAAGGTAGCAAGGCAGGAGAGAAGAGGAGAAAAAAGTCTGCATGATGCACCAGTACAAGATTCTGAAACAAAAAGACTAACTCTGAATTCAGAGTCATTGACTTCAAAGGTTGTAAGCATGGACAAGAACAATTTTGAAAGAACTGAAAGTCATTCAGTGTGATTGGAGGGTGGGTATGAATGGGTGAAGCCAAAGGTGGCTGAAGAGGAAAGGTTGTATAATGGGGATCTTATACCCCAGATAAGGCACTATCTTTCATGTTGACTTTACACAGAAAATGTTGAAATGCAGCATGCTCAAATGTGTTCATGCTATACATTTTGTTATATAAAACTGAATAAAAACAGTACTGACATTTTTGTATATAAAGACAAGTCCAGAAGTGTCTACAGTTTACTACAGTTAGTGAAGACCTTAGTTGTACAAGTCTACTTTTTGTACGTTTTCTGATTGATATAGCTATTTTTGTAAGTTGTTATGTGGGTCTTATAATTAATTATATTAGTTATTAAATGTGTGAGGTAGAAATAGTGGTATAGCCTAGTGACATCCCATTCCTGCAGAAAGTGACTGAGGACTAGCAGTCCAAAGGTGCTGATAGGGCTATTGGAAAAGAGAGTACTCACGTACTTCCCATCACCAGTTCTTTGGAGATGGAAAGACAATGTAGCTGGCCCTGTCTGTGGCATTCAAGTTCTCATAACAGTCAGTGCTACTAGAGCACCATCTTCAAGCCTTGGCAGGCAGCATTTGCAAAAGAAGTAAGCAGAATAAATCAAAGATAAATAACAGATGCCATAAGCTAAGTCAATATACAAATGACAGTTCGGTGTGTGAGCATTTGAGCACAATTCTGTAGGTACTATCTAAAGTAACTAGAACTAAAATTTCAGGGAACTGCTGATGTAGTTGCATTCAATATCATTGAAATCAGCATTATCTTAGATTGTGTGAATTTTATGTGTTTCTACACGAGGCTAACACCTGGAAGATGTGGATTGCCAGCCAATTATAACAGAAACAAGCATGTACTTATCTGAGTCCTGGGATTCAAGGCTCCTATTCCTTAGCTGAAAAGTTCTCTTGCATGTGTATATCACAAGGGTAGCAAACTTCTCTTCGTATTCTACTGAAATATGGAGTATTTTCATGGGTTATGCCATGAAGTCTAGAAGCCCCTTCCTTTCACATGACAAGTAATTGTGCAGAGAGCCAGTCCTACCACTCTTGTCTATCCTTTCCTGGCTGACTTATCTCATGGACGTATTGATCAGAGTTAGGGGAAGAGGCTGTATATTCAATCCTTCTGCCAAAGAGGGGAGATTTATCTCAGTACAAGTAATGGAAGGTGGCAGAAAGAGGGAAAATATGGCCAGAGATCAGCTACATTCAATGAGACAGTGATGTCTGGAGGAGTCTGTGACAAAAAGAAGACAAATCAGAACACTGTCACTCTGCAGAGCAGGACCAGCAGCACCTGAGGGTGATGTATGGTGACATAGGCCGCTGAACACTACCTTCCCAACCTGCGCTGCATTGGGCTCTCATGAAGCAGCAGATTTATTGTACTGTCATTGGTGCATCACTGAGCAGAGTTGTGAGGGATTCTGGGTAATAAGATTCCCATCCCCTCCCCAGCCCTGTTTGAATCCAATAAACTGCCTTCTTTATCTCAGCAAGCAGAAGACACAGAGACAAAGAAAAATTGAACTCTGAGATTGCTTATCATCTCATCCTCCTGTCCATACAGTCTGTGGTGCACACTGTTGTTAAAAAAAAAAAAAGGAATAAAAATAGCCCAAGGTACAGTCATGAACATGTGAATATATTTGCTCCTGTCTTTTTTAAAGCTCTTATATGTTTTACAAAATTTATATCCATATTTATAATTTTTTAATAATTCTGAGATAATATTGAAACATATCTGACCTCTTTTTGTTAGTAACATATCTCTGAAGAGAAAACTTGCTAGCAAAGAAGCGGGGAGCATTCACGTACCCTATGGTTGGTAAAGTCATTAGTGTAGTCTTTTGAAGAAAGTTTGGAAACAGTAGAATTTAGCTTGTGAATTATCTTTGATGGTGTGTTTTTATGACTTAGTGGATTTTCTCTACTGATATACTTGTATAAGTGTGCAAAGAGAAATGATGGCAGAATTGTCTACCTGGGAGTAAACTTGGAAACAGCCTAAAGAATTTTGTTTACATTGTAGTTTGCAATGAACTATTTACTCAATGCTAAAATGAATTGGAAAGAGCAAGCTTTAGAACAATTCATACAGTGTGATTCCATTTTATGATGTGTGTGTGCGGGTGTGCAGGAATGTGTATGTGTGTGCATGGAACACTTTTGGCACAGAATTAAAAACATTGAACATTAAATCTTGAAAATTCACCTTATATTAGTTGTAGAGGTAGGAACTTGATACTTTTGCAAGGAGAAACAATATATTACAAGCAGTTTTGTTCATGTAAAAGTTAAACACATGCAAAGACAAAAAGCCAGAGGAAATGTACTTGTTAGGAATCTTATAATACAGCCTGGTGATTAGCTAAGCGGTTGGCTCAAAGGGCTGTGTTACTCAATATTATCCTTACAAAGTAGAATTTTCCTTCCTTCTAGCTGTGGTCTATGCATGGCTTTTGCACCTGAAAAATGTGTAAAGAAATGGGGAAAAACCTGGGGAGCTGGCTCAGTGGGTAAAGCACCCGCACTGCAAATGTGAACACCAGAGTTCAAATCCCCAGAACTCACATAAAAACTAGGCAGCTGTGGTGGCTGCCTGTAGGAAAACAGAGACAGGATCCCTGGAGCAAGCTGGCTAGCTACACTAGCAGAAATCCCTGGAGTAAGATGGATAGTTACACTAGCAGGGATCCCTGGAGTAAGCTGGCTAGTTACACTAGCAGGAATCCCTGGAGTAAGCTGGCTAGCTACACTAGCAGGAATCCCTGGAGTAAGCTGGCTAGCTACACTAGCAGGAATCCCTGGAGTATGCTGGCTAGCTACACTAGCAGGAAACCATGAGCTTGGGGTCAGCAAAAGACTCTGCCTCAATAAGTGAAAGAAATAAATGATCAGAAAAGATACTTGATGTCCATTTCAAAAATCTACACATGTTGTAGGAGGGCTGTTAGTTCGTTCCTAGCTTCTCAGCCCCGAAGTAATCACACAGAAACCATATCATTTGCAGTATTTCTTGGGAAATAGCTTTATTTCTAGCTAACTCATATCTTAGATTAACCCATCTCCATTAATTTGCCATGAGGCTGTGGTTTACCGGGTAGAGTTCTGGCATCTGTCTGTGGCTGGGCTACATGGCTTTTCCTGACTCTGCCTTCTTCCTCCCAGCATTCAGTTTAGTCTTCACCCTCACCTCTGTTCTGCTCTGCTATAGGTCCAAAGCAGATTCTTTATTAATCAACGGTAATCACAGCATACAGAGGGGAATCCCACATCATACACATACGCACACATATGTACAACCACACACATGTGACTATGCAAACATATTCATGTACATCACACACATTCAACATGTAAAATTAAAATAAAAAGGAATGGAAGGAATAGAAGTTAAGTGAAGCAGTTGTGTTGAATGATGAGAAAATACCTAGAGATTGTGGACACGGTTCTTGTTGGCAGCCATCAGCAATGAGGAGCACATACATCACTTACCTTCCACTGCCCTTCCTGATTGTTTGAGCAAAAAGCTATTGCTGATACTAGTGTAAGAAACTCAATTGCCATTTATGTCACTTCTACTTTAAATAAGTGAGACTTGGGTTGTTTCTTGTTCGTCTTTTTATCTAAAACATCACTCATGTTATTGAAACTCAGGAGAAGCTGGAACGTCTGGGAAATAGGCCTTCAGTTCTTGGGAAGCGTATGAGTTGAGAGTCCACCGTATCCCGAGATCACACATCTCTTCATGAGGCCTCTATGTAACTGTTATCCTTAACTTTTATTGACTGAAGAATGCTTTATAATATTGACCAAGTTCATTCATTCACTGCCATTTTAGGACACTTTTTTTTTTTTTACTCAGTTCCTGCCAAATACTGAGCATATAGAGGAATGTGTTTTCATAGAGTTTACAGTCTAACTAGAAAAGTAAATACACAACTAAGGAATTATAACAGAGAATTAATTTGCAGTACCCCAAAAGGTACGAGTTCTAGAAAGCCAGAACACACACTGTCATCTATGACTGGAAAACATATGCAGTCTGGCGTGTTAATTAGGGCAAAAATATCCACCTTATAGACACCATTCTAAGCATTTACTAAGATGATCTTTATGGTGTGATAAAATCAAAATTAAATATTGAGATTTTGTTCATGTGGTAAAGTAGAGCACTGAAGAACTTCGAGATGCCGACTTATAAACACGCCCCATTTTTATTCTTGAGAGGTCTTTCGTGTCCATTCAGCATCACCATAAAAGTATCAGTGTCCCTTTGAGTGTTTTTTTTTTTTTTTTTAATTCGCTGGGTTGCAGTATTCAGACACATGAGTTAACGGCAGGCTGTCTGCTTTCGCATGTTCCATCAGATTTGCTCTCACTGCACAGTAAAAGGAGAGCGGAGAGAAAATGATGGCAAATTTAGGCCGACGTTCAATAAAACAGAACGAAATTATAAAATAAGGAGCACAAACGTTCTCTATCAATCTTGTTTGCTCTCTGAGTGTCATCAGTTTCCTGAAGGCTGTAGAGACAGTCTCTCGCCATCTGCTGGACCGAAGCAGGGTTTGCAATGTATCAGACCAGGGTTTGGAAAGGATTCCTGGACACATTTAATGTCTTTACTCATGCTGGCCAGATAGAGTGCGCTCTTGTTTTTCAGCATGTAGTATTTTCCTGTGAATGCATCATATCTTACCCGTGTCTGTACTGCAACCAGAAAATTCCATTTATGTTTCAAACTTCAGTGTATAAAATATGACCTTTGTACATAAATGTCACCCAGGATTTAGTGATTTCTATGGCCTGAGCATCACCCTTATGTCCATGTAGGTGATTGCGTTCAGCCAGGGGACAAAATAAGCTAGATAAGTTAGACTACTATTGTCTTCTTTTCTTTTCTCTCCAACACCTTGGAGATAAAAGTGTTCACACAAGGTTGATTCTGACGAATGAGCTCTGTGTGACCTGAGAAAGAAGGAGATGCTTCAGTCAAGAAGTGGACTAGCCAAACAATGAACATTTATAATATTGGGTTTATGGTAAAATAAACACTTGAAATTATGACTTATAATTCTGTGAGTTTTCTGGGATAATTAGGCTGATATTAAAGTCACATAACTGTTTAGACACCTCCCAGGTGGGGTGAAGCTCAAGATTCCTTCATCACAGTATGAGCACTGAGGCAAACAAATGTTGCTCTAGGGAAGGGGGGCATGAGGGAGGGGCCGGTGCCCAAGGATGAGGCACTTCAAGGATTTTAGACTTATAGGTGCAGGTGCATTCACATGGCAAGCAAATGTTGCCATTATTTTGTTTATTCGTTTGATTAATTTTTAAAATGTTAGTGTCTTTTTCTGTTGGGCTCAGCTGACCTCTATGCCTCAGTATCTGAAGGAGCTGGACCTACGGAAGCATGCTGCCAAGCCTGGTTGGTAGGCATGATTTCTATGCTAAAGACTTGCCATCAGTTTTTAATTTGTTTTCTTTTCCCTTTTAATTTTCTTTTCTTTTAGAGACTTTTTTTTAACTTTTCTTTCTCTTTCTTTTGCTTACCATAGCTCAGACCGACCCAGCACTTACTATGTAATACAGGCTAGTCTTAAATTCAAGGCAATGCTCCTACATTAGTCCCCCAAAGACTGGGTTCATAGGCAGGAACCACCCCACTTTGTTTATCCTTTGCTGGATTGTGGAAGCACCTGCTGTGTTTCCCAATAGACATTGTCAGCTCTGTGCTGAGAAGTGTGGTAATCTGAAAATAGCTGGTACACATAAGCACATAGTGTGTGGTACTATTAGGAGATATAAGCACATAATGTGTGGTACTATTAGGAGGTATGGCTTTGTTAAAGTAGGTATGGCATTGTTGGAGGAAATATGTAACTGTGGAGGTGGGCTCTGAGGTCTCATATATGCCCAAGCCATACCAAGTGCCACAGTCAACTTCCTGTTGTCTTCTGAGCAAGATGTATTCAGCACCATGGCTTTCTGCATGACGTCATGCTCCTCACCATGATGATAATGAATCGAACCTCTGAACTGCAAGCGAGCCGTCCCAATTAAATGTTTCCTGCTGTCTCTTCATAGCAATAAAACACAAACTAAGACAGCAAGTGAGGAATAGACATGAATTTGAGACAAGAATTTTTGGGGTCTTTGGGGAACATCAAGTCAAATAGCGGGCTATCAATTCACTCTCTGATGTAGAAGATCAGGATCAGCAGGAAAGGCAGCTTGAGAGACGAGCATAGGTCTAGAGGCTGGGGACCTAAGAACTGACAGCTTGCTGCAATTTCGTTATGTAAGACCAGTTGTTCAAGAACAAATCTGTTAGATCTCACATTTACTTGTTGTCTGTCACCGGGGTTAGCCACTCTCACAGATGCAGATGACAAGAGGAAGGCAGCTGTGACGAAAGAGAGTGTTTCATCTCAGGAGAATGTCTGTTAGTGTCCATTTTCAGTTAACTTCAGTGCTGGGCCCCATTAGAGATGTCACCCAAATAGCTCTCCCTGTTCTGTATCTTTCATCTAGAACAGAGTTGTGTGAGGCTTAGGGAGAAATTAGAAAATGCGTGTTTGAACAGCGATGGGTGAAAGCTCTTAAATGAGGCCATTTCTAAAGACACCTACTATTCAAATAATTCTCAACTTACTTGGGAGAGTAATAGCAGTGGCACACTATCTGTTAAAGGACAAGAGCTGACCTCTATCTTTGCTAATAGCTGCCACTGCAACCTTTAATGTACAGCTATGGCGCCTTGGAGCAGTGGTCCCTAACCTTTCTAAAGCTGCAAATCTTTAATACTGTTCCTCATGTTGAAGTGACCTCAAACCACAAAATTATTTTCATTGACACTTCATAAATGTACTTTTGCTACTTTTATGAATTACAATGTAAATATTTTTGGATATAGAGGTTTTCCAAAAAGGGTGTGACCTAGGTTGAAAACTCTGCCTTGAAAGGCTCTTTGTAAGAACAAATGACAGGAATGGAACACTGTTTCTTCTTTTCCTGACATGATACATTGTGCAGTCTGTGTTTGCCAATGCTGCTCCTCTGTGAATACTGGTGAAATGAAGAAACCTTCTCTAAATAAGCCACCCACCTGACATACACTTTATAACGTTTGTGGCCATCCTCCACTCCAAAAACAGAAGAAAATATGCTGACAAGGTATGGTCAAATGACAAGGTATGGTCAAGGTGGGTATAGCCTCTTGTCAATTCCTATACCCTTTGTGCCAGAGGTACTTACCTGCTGCTGGGGATGCTCTATGGTTTGTCTATGGAAAGGCCTAGAATGGCAGGTGTAAAGGTACATTACGTCTCCAATGGCTCATAGACGCTCTGCCTGATTGGGACACATGATGGTCCTGGTTTTCCTACCCCCAAGTCTCTGATTCATGAAGATATAGGGAACAATGTCAGTTCACCAGGGCCCTTTCCTATGCCTGTCTAGCATTTAGTTGAGGCTTTGCTCTCTACCGCTCTCTCTCCTCTCACCTTATTCAGCTGTACAGCACGTTAGCTGGTCTGTAAGCATGGGGAGCTCATTCCTGACCCAGAGCCTTTGTTGTTTGACTGCCCTGGTGAGAGCACTTATGTGATTTAACTCTCTGATCTTACCAGGGCGTGGGAAAGGGCCTCCCTGCATTTTCTAGGACTCTTCTTTCCCTCCATTTTCCCTGTATCTTGTGGCTATTTTTCATATCATGTCTCTATTTTTCTAGATGTCTTTATCCCAGCATTTCCTTTGTCAG
This sequence comes from Myodes glareolus, assembly GCF_982192425.1. NCBI lineage: Eukaryota > Metazoa > Chordata > Mammalia > Rodentia > Cricetidae > Myodes > Myodes glareolus. The sequence continues at coordinate 10,554,884 of NC_142050.1, forward strand.
AATGTAAATTCAGAGAACAGAAATTGTCTAATGTGTGTAATTTTCTCCCTATTCTGAGGATGCTTGACAACTTCAAGTCTTTGGGATAAACATTTGTTCATAAAGGCTGCTTTAAAATTCCTTAACCCGAGAGATGCCCTATCATACTACAAAAGCATTTGTTCAACTATGTTCATAGCAGCACTATTTGTAATAGGCAGAACCTGGAAACAACCTAGATGCCCCTCAATAGAAGAATGGTTAAAGAAGGTGTGGAACATGTACACATTGGAGTATTACTCAGCGGTAAAAAGCAATGACATCTTGAATTTTGCATGCAAATGGATGGAAATAGAAAACGCTTTGCTGAGTGAGGTAACCCAAACCCAAAAAGAGGAATATGGCATGTACTCACTCATAAGTGGATTCTAGCCATAATTAAAGGACACTGAGCCTATAATTCGTGATCCTAGAGAAGCTAAATAAGAAGGTGAACCTAAAGAAAATCATATAGTTATCCTCCTGGATATTGTAAGTAGACAAGATTGCCAGGCAAAACTTGGGTGCACAGGTGTGAGGGGTGGATGTAAGGGGAGATAGGTAGAGAGAAGGGAGAAGGGGAGGATTTGGGAAAGCTTAGGGGAATGGGATGGGGGGGATGGAGGAAGGGTGGATTTGGGAGCAGGGAAGTAAATATCTTAATTAAGGGAGCCATTTTAGGGTTTGCAAGAGACTTGACTCTAGAGGGGTTCCCAGGTCCAAGGCGAGGTCCCCAGATTGTTCCTTGAACAGCAGAGAAGAGGGTGCCTGAACTGGCCCTGTCCCATAGCCATACTGATGAATATCTTGCATATCACCATAGAACCTTCATCTGGGGATGGATGGAGATAGAGACAGAGACCCACATTGGAGCACTGGACTTAGCTCTCAAGGTCCAAATGAGGAGCAGAAGGAGGGAGATCGTGAGCAAGGAAGTTAGGACCGTGAGGGGTGCGTCCACCCACTGAGACAGTGGGACTGATCTAATAGAAGCTCACCAAGGCCAGCTGGACTGGGAGTGATGGAGCATGTGATCAAACTGGACACTCTGAATGTGGCTGACAAAGAAGGTTGACTGAGAAGCCAAGGACAAAGGCACTGGGTTTTGATTCTACCACATGGACTGACTTGGTGGGAGCCTGGTTTGTTTGGATGCTCACCTTTATAGACCTGGATGGAGTGGGGAGGACCTTGGACTTCCCACGGGACAGGGAACCCTGACTGCTCTTAGGACTAGAGAGGAAAGAGGAGGTGGGGAGGGAAAAGGGAGGCAGGGAGGAGGTGGAAAATTTTAATAAATAAATAAATAAATTTATAAAAAAATAAAATTCCTTGACCCAATCATACTACGAAAGCATCTGTTCAACAATGTTCATAGCAGCATTATTTGTAATAGCCAGAATTTGGAAACAACCTAGATGCCCCTCAATGGAAGAATGGATAAAGAAAGTGTGGAATATATACACATTAGAGTACTACTCAGTGGCAAAAAATAATCACATCTTGAATTTTGCATGCAAATGGATGGAAATAGAAAACACTATCCTGAGTGGGATAACCCAGGCCCAAAAAGATGAATATGGTATGTACTTACTCATTTGTGGACTCTAGCCATAAACAAAGGACATTAAGCCTATAGTTTGCAAGCCTAGAGAAGCCAAATAACAAGGTGAACCCAAAGAAAAACATATATAGATCCTCCTGGAAATTGGAAGCAAACAAGATTGCCTGGCAAAAGTTGGGAGCATGGGGGTACGGTAGGTGTGGGGGTGGGGAAAGAGGAGAAGGGGAGAGAGAAGGGAGAAAGGAAAGACTGGAGAGAACTTGGGGGAGTGGGAGGGTGGAGATGGAGGAAGGGCAGATAAAGGAGCAGGGAAGAAGATATCTACATCACGGGAGCCATTTTAAGGCTGGCAAGAGACTTGGCTCTAGAGGGGATCCCAGGTGTCCACGGGGATGTCCCATGATAGGTTCTTGGGCAGCAGAGGAGAGGGTGCCTGAACTGGCCTTGCCCCACTATCACACTGATGATTATCTCAAATATCACCATAGAATCTTCTTCTGGCAATGGATGGAGATAGAGACAGAGACCCACGTTGGAGCGCTGGACTGAGCTACCAAGGTCCAGTTGAAGAGCAGAAAGATGGAGAAGATGAGCAAAGAAGTCTGGACCGCGAGGGGTTGGTCCACCCACTGAGACAGTGTGCCTGTTCTAATGGGAGCTCGCCAAATCCAGCTGAACCAGGACAGAATGAGCATGCTATCAAATCCGAACTCTCTAAATGTGGCTGACAATGGGGGCTGACTGAGAAGTCATTGATAAAGACACTGGGACTTGTTTCTCTTGCATGTACTGGCTTTTTGGGACCCTAGTCTATTTGGATGCAAAGCTTCCTAGGTCTGGATGTAGGGGGGGAGGGCCTTGGACTTCCCACAGGGCAGGCTTCCCTGCCCTCTCTTAAGGAGAGAGGGGGAGGGAGGAGGAGGAGTGGGGGAGCAGGAGGGGAATAGGAGGAGGGGAGGAAGTGTAAATTTTTGAATGAAAAAAAAATAGAATTTAAAAAAATAAAAAAAAGAAAAAAGAAAAAAATTCCTTGATCCACTGTCATCCCATTAGCTGAGTAAAGCCAACCGAAAATCTGATCAAATCACCCATGTTGAATCATGGTCATATGACACATATTCATATTTGGCAGATGCTATACTTTCAATTAATAGCAAGATACAAACAAAACAGACTATGCAAGGCAAACCTTGTACAGAAGTGTAGTGGAGACTTCTAGGGAGACATTCATCTCGTAATTGAAGGGTCCAGCAGAATGTGACTCTCATGTGAACTGGGCCTTGAGGGTGCTCTGAGTGGTCACAGCGTATCAGAAAGAAGAATCAACAGAAACAAATGCAACTGCAGGTGATTAGAGAAAATGTTCCAGGGGGAAACATAGAACTGAGTCAAGAATAGATTTCTCTATTTTGCAAACTACTCTACTGTCAGTTTAATTGTGAAGAAATAGGAAAATCAAAGGCTCTTAAATGGAGAAATGAAACAATCATGCTCACATTTTAGAAAGAGAGTACTAGCAGTGGGTGGTGTGGGGACTGCAACAATACCACAGGAATTAGAGAGAAGAGGGAGGAAGCACTGGGGGACAAACAGAAGTGCCTCAGGTGATCACAGAGAGGGAGGGGGAAGAGAAGATCTCCTGAAATCTAATCAGAAGGATGTGGAGACAACGTGTATGTGTAAAACAGATGGCTAGAAGCAACCTTAAATAGCCAGTCTTTCTTTAGAGTGCAGGATGGGAGATAAGCAAATACTTGAGAGACAACTAAGGAAGGGAGATGCTTAGGGCCCAGTCTTGAGGATCCAGCAGTGGGACAACGGAAAGTCAATACTTAGTGCATGAAGAACAGAACTGCAGGATTACTCGTGTAGCTGGTATGCTTCTTTGGGAGAGGTGGATCATAAAATGAATCCCGAGAAAAGATCTGAAGGATAGTGTCAGAAATAAGACAAAGAGCTTGAAAATAAGGAGAGCGATTTGAAATAGTAGTCAACACAACAAACTGACTTAAAAATGCTTATATCAGTAACACACACCTATCCCACATTCATTACGATCATTACTGTCAGGACTATCTCCTTCGAAGTAACCAAAGTCTGATGACCTCTTACTAACTAACTCAGATGTAATAGTGAAAGTAAGCACCACCCCATTCTCAGAAATGTAAAAATATATAACAAATAAAGAAAGAAGAATAGGGGTTTCTTGGTAACTGGCAAGAAAGCAAATGGAATAGTGACAATAAATGTTCAGGCTCACTCAATTCTTCTCCCCACCTGCAGTAGACAGTTTCATCTGGGGCGCTTTCATTGGAACTCGTGAGACTGATAAGGACTGTAGCCTCATGGGACCTTCTCAAATAAGACTCAGCGGTGAGAGGTTCCCTAGATGGGGACATTACGCTGCCCATGAGGCAATGGGAGGGCACAGACAGCAGAGATAGGCTTCTAGACGGTGTCCAATAGGCAGGTTGTACCAGCATCTATCTGTGCTCTTCTAAAAAGCTGTCCTCTGGAGACTGTTGTCAGCAATATGATTTTATTTGACAATGACTTATTCACTCCTTTAAAACATTTTATATTTACATTTTTATTTGTTCAAGTGTGTGCATGTGTTTCTGCCATGAAGTATGTGTAGTGATCAGAGGAACTTTTGTGGGAATCGGTCTCTCTTCTGCATGTCGGTTGCGGAGACTGAGCTCAGAGCTCAGGTCCTTGGGTATTACACTAAGTACCTTCACACTTGGGTATCACACTAAGTACCTTCACACTTGGGTATTACACTAAGTACCTTCACACTTGGGTATCACACTAAGTACCTTCACACTTGGGTATCACACTAAGTACCTTCACACTTGGGTATCACACTAAGTACCTTCACACTTGGGCATTACACTAAGTACCTTCACACTTGGGTATTACACTAAGTACCTTCACACTTGGGTATTACACTAAGTACCTTCACACTTGGGCATTACACTAAGTACCTTCACATTTGGGTATTACACTAAGTACCTTCACACTTGGGTATTACACTAAGTACCTTCACATTTGGGTATTACACTAAGTACCTTCACACTTGGGTATTACACTAAGTACCTTCACACACTGAGCCATCTCACAGGCCTGATTTTTTTCAAACTCTTAAGACCTTCAAATAATCATAGAGTTGGATGAATTATGCTCTGAGAACATAGTTGAATAGGTATCAGAAACCACGTCCACACAAGTATTTATGGCTAGATAGAGCCCATCACTCCAAAGGGAGATTTACCACACACTGTAAATCTCAAGTGGGGAATAATAACTCCAACACCATGAAACCAAAGCCAAACAATCTCAAATATCTAGAACAGAATGTGTTCAATATGGCTTTTCTTGACTTTGCACCAACATGAGAAAATTGCTAGAAAATTCCTCTCTGAAGGTAGTTCATCCCAGTCTTCCTTCCTTCAGATTTTCAGTTTTGACTGGTCAGTGAATAATTGTCGCTTGCATCTTTGGAAGCCAGGTGTTATTATGCAGTGATGGCCTGAGGACTTCAAAATTAGTATCCCCAAATAAGTTCCCTCAGAAAACTTGTTTTTCACATCACAGTTGTGAGGATAGTGATTTCTGAGAACAATACCTTCATCTTTGGCTTCATCAAAATATACCCAAGCTCCAAGGGCACAACCATATAAACCGCCACAAATATTTTTCCTTAATAATTTTATTATTTTAATAACTGTGGTTGCAAGATTTTTTTTTTCTTCTCTGGAACGTGAATCACATATCCTTAGCCATCCTCAAAGAATCTACTTTCTTATGTGTGAGCATATCCATAGCTCCCATTTTCATAATCATCTGATGTATTCTTTAGAGTCCCCATGACTTCAGTTGCTAACAGACGCTCAACTATATGTACATAAATTTGGCTTCAAAGTATTTATAAAGGTGGCTGCGAAGGGCCTGGAAATCATGAATTGTAAATCCATCATTTGGAAAAATGAAGGACTAGTGTAATTAATGTGGCAATGGATACATATATTTTATTGGGCTTCAGCATATTGAAAAAATCAGAATCATTTAATACATAATTTAGTTGGTAGTCACCTTGAGTCATGGGAATTTAGAACCATGACACCATGTGTACGGAATGGGTTGAGAAAAGGCTTTTCTACTGCCTCTTGAAGTTTGCTATCCAGACAAAGAGTCAGACTTAAACCTATCAAGACTCTGGTCATGATTTGGGAATAATTACCATTATTATACCCAGATGAGGAATAAAGAACTATGAAAAGGTAATAATAATTCTGAGCAGAGTAATTAGAAAAGGCTTTGTGGAGTATGTGGCACTGGAATGAGGCTTTGAAAAATTATGGAATAAGAATTCCAGCTGATGGAGCAGCATACTTGCCTTATTCGGGTCAGAGATAATGCAGGGCTCAATGAGGCCACAGGGAGTAGAGAGGTTCAAAGTTCCATCCAGGGAATATTCTATAGCTGTATGGGCTGAGGTGTGGGGCTTCTGTGATTAGACTTTTAATCTTATTTAGGAGGAAATCTGAAGCTACTTCTGGGTGCTAAGAATGGCAGAGACAGAATCCAAAGCATAATTTAGGCAACTGTATTTAAAGTTGTAGCTGGTGGCTCTGGGTATCGATATGTGAAGGTCTACAGATGCCTCTGAATACATTTTCTGATCCCCAGTGGTTCTGTGAGTGGGTATGGTTTCAGATAATTGCGTGACGTTTATCTTGAACATTCATTTCCTTCAGATTTTTTAATTGAGTGTCTGGTAATTGCTCTCTTCACACCAAGGTCCCAGGTATAAGTACTGGTGGTTGTTCTTGTTCACTGATAATGCTCCCTGTGTTGCAGGGATTTGGCCCATGAATTGTTTTTGAAGATCTTTATTGAGTTTCTCTTCCTGCTTTGGGGAGAACAGCAGCAAGACTAGCTGCCTTGCTTATACGCAGTCATTAATTCTGCTCCCATTGCTGAGTCTCTGTGGCTCTCCTTTCGTAAATTGCCTGTTTGCTACTTTAGGTTTAATTTTGGTCCATCTCTTTTCAGTACAGTCTTTGTGAGAATGATCCCAGAGATAGCTTTAACCACCAATAGAAAGCAGAATCTATTTAATAAATACATTAAAGAACCCCTACCTATCAGCATGTGGATGTTACTCAGATAGGAGGATACTATTTTAGCATATACAAAGTCCTGGGTCCCAACTCTAGTTGGACATTTAATAGAATATGGAGGTGCATATCTGTAATGCTAGTACTCAGGACATGGAGGGAGGATGATCCAATATAGGTGATGTTTCTTTCCCAATCCTGGCCTCCAGTCCTAAATAAATGACACAGGGGCTTAACAGGAATTATAAATGCTCAGCCAGTAGCTCATGTTTGTTACTACCTAGCTCTTACATTTTAAATTAACCCATATTTCTTCCTTACACTCTACCATATGCCAGTACTAGTATGACACATTCATCTTCTACTCCTTCTGTGTCTGGCTAGTAACTCCAAACTTTGCATTTCTCCTTCTCAGCATTCTTAATTTGACATTCCCACCTAACTTTACCCTGTTCAGCTATTGTCCAGACAGCTTCTTTGTTAAAGCAATCGCAGCAACAAATCTTCACAGTGTACAAAAGGATTGTTCCACAGCAATTAGAAATTCAAGATTGTCCTCGATTTCTTTCTTTCTTGGGGAGGGGTATGCTTTTATAAGACAAGGTTTCTCTATGTAGGCTTGGCTGTCCTGGAACTCACTTTGTAGACCACGTTGGCCTCACATTCACAGAGTTCCCCCTGCCTAGTGTAGATGAGAAGATTGTAGACTTTCAATATGAGATTATAACTTTTATATGAGATTGAATATGGAAAGAAAAAGGATGAATAGAAACTATATTGAAGACAGCAATAGGCTGATTGGTTGCAGAGTAAATTCTCATTTCCCCTTTCAACATCTCATTGCTATTGATGCTGGGCTTGGCATGTCATTTATTTGGACCTTTGTTATTGGATAAAATATAGGTGAGTATTTGAAATGTACCTTTATGGTGGCACTTCTGTCATTGCTATGAGCAGAGTATATGTTGGGGAACTTACTAGTCCTAGGAGAAGACAGACATGGATCAGAGCTTTCTCAGTTCACATACACACCTGCAACTTGAAGCTATTACCCAGGTGACAAGAGAAATATGAGCTTTGGAATAAAGGCTTACTTTAGAGCTTTCATGCCATGAAAGGTTGGGGTTCTTTACTATATCATCAATAGCGGACAGGCACAACGTTACATTCTAACTATAGGCTATGTACTGAACCATTTGTCCACATTTCAAGATGCATGTCTGAGAAAGCAGCACATGAGAGGCTGAGGTAAGAGGGTTGCTGAGTTTGAGGCAGCCTAGAATACACAGTGAACGTCTAACTGGTCTGGAATAAAGAGACCCTGTCTCAACTCCATCTACACTGTTCAAAATTCTGGAAATTTTAGTTCTGATCTTTTTCTACTATTGAACCTGCTGTTAAAAATTGCTGGTTTTGGATGAACATGCTCAATAGAGGCCTCTTTCTTTTGCCTGTGATATTTGACAAAGTAAAAATGTCTGGGATAGGGCCTTGTTATGAAGCTCACAAAGTTCATTTCGGCTTCTCAGCTATCCCCCTATATATGATATATATATTCTCAATGATGTCTATCACCCTTTACTTTTCAAAAAAGTTATTGAGAGCTTGCTTATCAAACTAAAGGATAAAATCTAAAGCGTTTGCTTGGTGTAACAATCAGCTTTAATTATCAGCTTAATACAATCTAGATCCACATGGAAAGAGAGAATACCAGTGAGGATTTATCTAAATTACACTGGCCTGTGAGCATGTCCATAGGGATTGTTTGGATTCTGTTAATTGTTTGGGAAGACCCAGCCTAAAAGTGAGAGAGATAATTTCCTAGTTTGGATCCTGAATTGTATAAGAGAAAACTAACCATGTATTCTTTTCTTTGAACTGATCTCTTTGCTCGAGCTAGTATCTTGCAGGTGGGAAGCTTTGGGTTCAACCTTGTTGGAACCTACATTACATGTTAGTATTTGATTAGTGCATGGCACAGAGGAGCTACAAAATCAATGCTTCCTTCCTTCCTTCCTTCCTTCCTTCCTTCCTTCCTTCCTTCCTTCCTTCCTTCCTTCCTTCCCTACCTCTTCCCTCTGTTCAAAGCTACTCTAACAAATGATTTTAGTACAATAAGCTCTCTATCCAAATACCAGGGTCTTATATTTGCTGTCTCCTTATGACTTTTTATGATTTCTACTAGAAGAACTGCCTTGAAGCATTATTTTTTAACAGTCATCGATTCGTTTAATATACTAACAATCAGCATGATTTACCTATTTTCTATCCTGTGGCTGACACCACAGGCGGTTCTTTACTGAAGTGGGGTATGCTTGTTCCTATTCTGTGGGTGGGGTGTGCTTGCGTGTAGGGATGAGACAGGTGTAGACACTTTGTTCTAACCCTTCAACTCAAAAAGCAACACTATGGTTCAGTCTGAAGCTGAGAACAGAGCCCTCCTTATTGATGGAGATATGAGTGCCAGCACACTTTCTGCCCTGTATCATTAAAGCTTTACCCTGACTGCAGATGCCCAGGGTTATCCTTTTTTGCTTCATGCCTCCTACGGTTTGTGCAGGCTAAAAATCACACCTAATCGTTATAGGACGCCAGATCTATGGGGGCTGAAATTTTTATTTTGTACAGGGGAAAGCTGGTTCTCAAAGACATTAGGTCAGTTTTCCCAAGGCCAGTGGCCAGTGAGCACTGGAGCAAGATCTGCACATTGTCTGACTGCAGACAATTTTACTGGACCTCTAGTGCTTAGAAACATGCTATCCGAAATAGCTCTGTAGTATGGAGCACTGCCATTCTGGGAAATGTGTTAACAGTGAAATTTGAGGCCACATTGTATAATACTGAATGAGAAGCTCCTGTTTGTGTAAGATGCACATCAAAGTTGAGATGTGCAGAGGTAAAGAAGACTTTGTAGTGAATAAAGCATGAAAGTACCAAACTTTAAAATGTGTGTGGTAACTCAGGGAGCTCCAACATCAATCATTAGATCTATAAGAGACACAGGAAGCAGAGGCAGGGCATCATCTGAAGAACAACCAAGAACAGATGTTTTGTACTAGTAAACAGGCTGCAAGTATCTGTTGAGTTGTAGGCACGATAAAGGAAACAACACTACCTCAGACTTAGGTGACTGTCAAACATATTTCAGAATATATAGAACAAGTCAGAAGATGGTTAGAACTTCCATAGAAAGGAAATAAATTAACGGTGGTACCTAAGTTGGATAGTTATCTTCGAAAAATCGCATGCTGGTGAGGATATAGGGAAACAGGGACCTTTGTTCACTGCTGGTGGCAGTGTAAAGTGGTATGAGTTCTGTGGAAACTGATTGGTGCTTTCTGAAAGAACTAGAACTAGAACTACCATGTGACCCAGTAAACCAGCTCTGGGCATATACTCACAGGATCTGTATTCTACCAGAGAGGCATGTCTGTGATTACTGCTGCCCTATTCACAGACAAGGGGATAGAATCAGTCTAGATCTCCACCAGCTGAATGGAAAAGGAAATGTGTACACACATATAATGGGATTTTATTCAGCCACAGAGAAAAATGGATTTTTGAAGTTTGCAGAAAAATGTGCAATTCTTCAAATTACATTATTAAATGAGACAATAAAAAAGACAAACACAATGTATTCTTTCTCATAAGCAAATCCTAGTTTTGAGTTTTTATATGTGAATGTGGGTATAGGTCTCAAACTGGAGAGGAGACCATGAAAGAGGACAAAGATGTTTTGAAGAAAAGGATGGAGGCAATTGAAAGGTATAAGGGGCCCGGGGTATGGGGGAGCAGAGGAGGAAGGAGTATCAACAAAACAAATTATTATGCAAATGCCATAGTGAAACACATTTTTGAAAAGGCAGGTAGCAATGGAATGAGAAACAGTTATAAATGTAGGAAGAAAATGAGACAATACAAAAACTGAAGCGAAATGAATTTGAACCTGTCTTTCCTAGTTAATCTGCTATGCATAGGCAAAGGCAAAATAAATCCACATTCACTGTGTAGGTGGGGACAGGAGAATGTCGGAGACTTAGAGACTAGCTGGTGAAATCTGGCAATTTTCACTGGGAAACAAAGTCTCAAAAATAACTGACAAATTAGAAAAAAGTCCTAAAATTCATATACAAACACAAGGGACCACTGGTAGGCAGAGAAATCCTAATCAGGAAGCTTATAGCCATAGGTACCACAATATGTGATCTCAATCTATACTGTAGAGCCATAATGATAACGTCAACGTGGAACCAGGACAAATAGAGACATCTAGACAAATGCAACATAATAGGGACCCAGCGACAAACCATCATAGCTTTAGGCGCCTGACTTTTGACAAAGGCTTAAAAAATAAACATGAGAAAAGACAGATTTTCAACATATAGTACTAGAAACCCGGATATTGATTTGCAAAATAATGAAAATATATCCATATCTTTCACTCTACACAAAAACCAACCCAAACTGAATCAAAGACTATAATTTAAAATGAGAAATTGTACAACAGTTATAGAAAAACATCTATTTTTAGCAATTCCGAAGTAATTATGACTTTACTACTAACTATCATTAACATGTTATTCAATAGATTGCTAGAACTTATTATACAGAGGGTTAATTTTAAAATAACACAAATAAAGAAAATTAAATCTAGACTCTGCTGTTTAGTTGTGCATGTATTTGAACACACCATTTATATTCCATGAACCTTAGTTCATGGTCTATAAAATAATCATAATAATAACTTTCAGTTATTAGTATCAGATAAGGGATATAGAGGACCTGACAGAATGTTACAATAAATATCAGATGTTGGCATGAAACATCTATATTGGTGTCCTTGAAAATACATATTTAAACTGAGCTTGGAGTCCTTTTAGATATTGATACTGTTGCCTATTTATGATTAATATGGAACCTACAGGTCTAACAGAGAATAAATAAAATAGCGAACTAGCAAATATGAGTCTAAACACTAATAATCAACCTTCAAGGGTGGTCTTCCCTTTTTCAAAAACTGTTCCAAATGAGGAATCATTTACTATGAACTGTACATCTACAGAATAATTAACTCAGCTGCTTTGCAAATCCAGATGTGTTAGAATGGTCCTTACTGACTCATTCGTGTAATGAGGTTAGGCTGAAATACAGAGGAAAACAGATATTTATGCTTCCATATACAGATGCTTGTATCTCCAAATATATCCCATTGTATTACTTCTATGCCAATAGCAAGCAGAACAATTTGGAGGTGATTGGTGATTAATCTCTTTTTAAAAATCACTGTGCATGAAATTCATCAGTTTAGTCAGACATCAAAAGGCTTTATGATTTCCCAAAATGTGGGCAAAGATGGAAAGGAAACCATAATTTTTTTATAGAAGCTTTTCCGAGGCCATGGTTACTATTGATCTCCTCAGACCATACTGAATTCAGCTCTTTTAAGGCATACTACTGAGGTACTAGCCCACATAGCAGCAATTAGGATGAAGATGCTTATTTTGGCTTAGTTGCCTGTACATATCTCTTTTTTACATTTATTTACTTAGTGTGTGTGCGTGCGTGTGTGTGTCTGTGTGTGTGCGCGTGTGTGTGCGCGCACGCATGTGTGTTCATTCATTCATGGAGACCATAGGACAACTTGTAAGAGTCAGTTTCCTCTTTCTACCACATGGCTCCATAGGGCTGAACACCAGCTATCAGGTTTGGTGGCAAGTGCATTTACTCACTGAGTCATCTCATTGGCCCCATGCCCAATTTTTGAAAAGATCAGCTCATGCCATATTATCTACAGCCAAGAATTCACCATGTCAAAACATTAATATGGTTTATCTCGAGGTACTGGGATAGTTTCAATTTTTTTTCTTCTTTGCTTATCTGTTATTTCCAATTCTTCTCTGAGAATGTGGATTATTCGTATTAATTTTTAAGGCTAGAAAAGCCTCTTTTGAATTGAACTTTATCAGCTATATTCAATGTGAAATCCCTTTAGAGCTGATAGAGTAAAGAAGATTAGGTATGGATATTCATTTTAAAAATGGCAAGGCCAGGATTTTCTTTATGCACTCGTCTTTTGTTAACTAAGTAAGAACGAAGATTGCTGGTGGGGAAAATAGCTGGTGAGACGATATGGACCAGAAAGAAAGAGGATACCATACCCATAGAGTTCTCAAACTGGTCATTAGATCGCAGGGAGGCACAAGGGATAATTTCCATTTGCTTTGACAGGGTGGCATGGTGGCTCTACTCTGGATATAACAGGCCATTAGTAAGCTCCAAATGTATCTAGGTCAGGAATAAAGGGTGTCTGAATATTTGGTGGGTCTGCAAAAAGGTAGAGTGACCTTGCTGATGGATGTGGAGGTGAGTCAACCCCAGCAGACTCTGATTCCCCCATTGCCAGTTATTTGATATGTGACCTCGTATGGAGTCTTTAATCATGGCTCAGGTTTTTCCTCCTCTCCAAACAAACCTCAATAATGTTTAGCTTGGAGAATGCAGACTATGGGACAAGGACAATTGTTAGAGTGCTGGCATTCACAGCCATCAGCCAGATATCACTACTCACTAGTGCCAGGCCGTTGGTTTCTGCCCTCAATAAACTTGCCTTTGGTGGGTTTTAGGAAAGCGGCACTGAGTCAGAACTACTTCTGATCTGATCTATCCGACATCTTGCTTCTCCACTGTGTGCTGATGGCTGCTGTCCTTGCTGTACCTTTCGAGCATTTCCTTCCCAAGACACTCCTTCCTTCCCCACTCAGACCATCCTTGACACAAGGTGCTGCATCTGATAGATGTGCTTGGAACAGAAGTACTGCATGGGGAAGCTAGGAGCACAGCTGAGTTTGAACATGTGACACCACTGTTCTTAAAAATCCCCAGGCTTACCAGTCTGACTAGGGATTTCTCTCTGATATGTTTGTCCATGGATCCTTTTCTATTTGGTGCTAGGAGTTTTCTGAGCTATTAATACTCTTTCTCTGTTTTTCAGTTGCTTGGGAACAAATTTCTTGGCTACACCACAGAGTTCGGTCCTTATCTAAGTTATCTTCCTACAATTTCCTCAACAAAATAGGTTTTTTTTCAACTCTTCGTGTCTCTGGGAACTTAGAGTTTGAGGAAGAAATTAGTTTCTTTGGAAATTAAGATTTCCCCAGTCTATTGCTCCTGTTAGTCAGAAACACAGGGGCTGCATCCCCAGAGCAGGCGATGTGAAGACAAGTTGAGCTTCACAGGTTCCCTACTGAGCAGTTTCTCTTGCTCTGCTTTGAAACTGTAAACTCTGTAATTTAATTGAGCTTAAATATTTGTTTCTTCATTTTTTATCTCTCCACTGACTTTTGTCCAATACTTTGTATGGTTTTACACAGGAACACCATAAATTATGCGTTCAGCCTTAGTTCTTCCAGACACCAGGCTGAAATATAAACAGACATCAACAAGGACTGGAGGCTGCGTTTCACAGGACAGAGGTGGAGGAAAAGAGGAAGAGATCCCTTTGAATAGCATTGCCAAGATCATTTCAACTGCTTGAAAACAGTTGAGAAACAACTAGAAAACAAAAGCAACAGCACACTGAAGTCTCCCTTTCAGCAAACCCTGCTTGTCTAGAGAGGGTTGGAAAGCTGCCAGCAGGTGAATCAAATGTCAGTAGGGTTTGCACCATAGGAGACAATCTGGGCCGCAGTTCTTGGACTCAGAAAGGAAAAGATGGGTAAAAAGCAGTCCTATAGGAGATGCATTTACAAGGAACAGAAGCAAGCCTGCCAACTGCCATGCTCGCGAGGGGCAGGAGTGAGTGTATTACCTATGAGCTACACAATGGTAGTCTTTTTCTTTTAGTTATGGGCATGATTTTTTGGAAACATACTGCCTGACTGGATGCTTAAAGCAAACACACATATTGCAAACTCAGCAACAGAGACCTAGTAAAACTCTGAGCTGGGGTTCTGGTGCCAACCTAGAGTATTACTGGAAAATAGTTGGTAGATCTCTTAGGCTAATTGCTTCAGATGATATCTCAAGCCTTCAAGATGTTCATGACTTTGTGAATGAGACTTCCAATTGTAATGACTTTTAGAGATGAAGCAAACTTTATATTTTGTAAATACTTAAGTAAACTACACCAAATCAAGAGGGATTTCTCACTCCTGGTGATCCTGCACTCTTTTAATTAAGAGTTACTGTAGTCATGGGAGCATGAGTTACTGTAATCATGGGAGCATGTGTATTGAACATGATTATCTTGTTATTGGTAAGCTCTCTTGACAAAAAGTTGGCTCAGAGACACAGGGCCTAGAGGTGCTTTCTCCCTTAATGCTTTGCTTATAGAGGTCTCAGTCAGAGACAAGTAAGATCCTTTGCCCCCTAGGTGCCTAAGACATATTTGGAATGCATGTAGCAAAGACAGGAAAGTCTGGAAAAAGGGAAACTGTTCACCTAAGGCAGATACAATCATCTGTCCTGTAGCAGAACCTCAGGTTTTATTAAAATCAATAAAAAAGGGAGGAATATGTGGAGGGCCAAAAATGTGAGCCTCTTTCTGCCTTGTCTGAAGGTCAGAGAGTTTCAGCTTACTCCAAGTTGTTAACAGCAAGTGTGGCTACACACCCTGTCCTAGGGTGTGGTTATGTGGTGTTTGGGACATTAAGATGGCCCATAGAGATGTATCGTCTCCATTCTGACCAAAGGTCAGAGAATTCAAACCAACTTTTACTCCTTCTTTTGAATTAAGAGGTTTGACCTAGGGAGTGGCTACGTTGCTTGGTCTAAGGTGGTTTCACTGCCTGAACAACAGAATGCTTTTCTCATGAATTAATGGCTTGATGTCTCAAAGTATTGAAGCAAGTAACTGTTCTAGTTGTCTTTTGTATCACAGTAAAGCAGTCTTTGCCTTCTTCCCTCCTTGTTGTATTGGGGTATAAAAGTATATGGAAAATTATGTATGGGCAATTTTCAGTATTCACTGGAACTCCCTCCTGGTACTATCCTATGGTTCTCTTTTATTATTTTCACCCATGTCTTTGCTCTCCTTACATATTTTTCTAATCCTCATGCCCCTGCCCTAGTAATTGGTATATTTGTCGAAACTGGTTTCTGTCAGTATTCTCCACCCTAAATTTTCTTTTATCTGAAAAACTTTACACCTAATGACACGATACTGCCAGCGTCCTCCCTGCTGCATGTTTGTAAAATGCTTATCTACTGATATAGGAATAGTCACTGAAATCTGTGTCCTCTTCTGGTCCTCCCTGGAATGAATAAGACTGCACTGTCACCACTGTAACCTCGGCTGAACTGCCAATGTGATGCACACGGATTGTCAGTCGTTCTTGTTTGTAGTCGGTGTTATTTGTGCTTCTTTCTACCGTGTTAAATTCCCTTGTGAAATGTCTTTCTGAGAAATTGAAAAGAAAAAAAGGAAAAACAAATGTTTTGAGCACTACATAGTGGGTAGGGCAGCAGAAAGGGTCTAAGATTGCTTGATGAAGCCAACTAAATTCAACAGTGGGTATAAAGGTATTAGGATGTATTTAGTGGAAGAAGAGCCAAGTGAGAAGCCTGTGATAAACACATTTCTAGGAGTCCAATGATAGATCTAGGCAAGTTAGGGACACCATGAAAAGCATAGTCTATTAACAGTAGCAGAAAGCAAATAAAGGAGGTATAATTTATAGACTGAAAACAAAGATGATGGCTATTTCAGATGCTTTAGTCTTCAATCTCCTGTGCAGGCTCTTCCAGTGTTAATTTATTTCACTTAGTCAAATTTCATAAAGTAGTAATAAAATGAATACTAAATGTTCCTAAATGTCTCCATGCAACATATTCGTTGTGTGCCAAGCCACAACGACTTCCGTATGATATATTTAACTACGCTATCACAATCATTATGCCATTATTGGATGATTGGTTGCTATATGGGTATATTCATAATGAGTTGAAGCTGTTGGCAGCATTTAATGAGGTTTCCTGTTTTTCTTTCATTCATTTAGCATTTAGTAGCGCTAAAAGTGTTCCTTTCACTGGGCTGCCAACAAAGGGTTGTTGCAGGAAAGAAGACCGCAAGACTGCGCCAGTCCTCAAAGGAGCTGCAAATTGAGGCTTTCAGTAGCATCTCTTCATTCACTCCCAGCCCCTTTCTCTTCATGATGGCATGTGCTCCGTCACAGCGATAACCTTGGATTCCTTCCTGTTTGCTGATAGCGTGCCAAGGAAGCAGTGGTCCAAGGCAAACATCTACTTTCTTTGAAGTGTTTGCTTTGGGATATTTCAAAGCTGAGTTCACCGTTGGCAGCCTCTTCAGTATCTCCTCAGAGTTCTCTCTCTCTGTCTCTCTCTCTCATCTCTCTCTGCATATGTAAATACATATACTCTTTGGAATTGTAATGAAAAAGAGAGAATGCCACTCATGGACTATGACTACGGTGCTTTATATTAATTGTTCTGCACTATTAATGACTGTATCATTCTTTTCTAAGAGAGTATGCAGTATTCAAGGCACTAAGCAGGCTCTTCCACGGTTCTGCTTCAATTCCTTCTTCCAGGTTCCTATCTTGATTTCCTGCTCTGACTTCCCTTGGTGATGAACTCAAACCTGTGTGACACGTAACAAACCCTTTCCTACCAAGTTGTTTCTGTACAGTGTTTTTATTTTTAATTTTTTAATCTTTGTTTTTACCACTAAAGGGAAACTAGAACGGTTACATTATAATTTGTGATGTGAATTGCAGAAAATGAAAGACGAATACCTTACTTTATAACGGTAATCACATCAAAAGAGAGCCTGGCTAGTGCTAGAATGGAAAAATTTTATTTTAAAGACTGATTACTTCTAGGGCAACAACTAGATTCTCTGCATCAGTGCATCTTGTAAAATCATATAGAAAGTTTGTAGAAATGTTTTCAATATTCTTCAAAGATTTCTAAGCCATCTGTCAAGCATGTATAGTTCTCAGATATTGACTATATTACCCAGAAGCTAACAAAAACATAATATGTAGTTTTGCTTTGCTTTGTTTTTGCCCTGACACAGGCTCTTTGTGTAGCCCTGACTCCTGGAATTTGCTCTGTAGACCAGGTTGGCCTAGAACTCAGATTCCCTTGTCTCTGCCTTCGGAGCACTATGATTAAAGGTATGTGCCACCATCACTCAGAGAGTGAGTAGTTTTGATGTTCAGGAATTTAGTATTTTTGGAAAATTTTTATGCCAAGTCTAATGAGTTTATGCAATATTCTGAGTATAGTGCAAGCATTTCCGATAAACTCTGAGAATCTTGTGATTATTTCTGGTTATTAGCACCATAAAGCAAACTGCTTTGAGTCTGGGGCCATTCAGAGTTTCACCAGTCTGACTATGAATAAATTTTATTAAATAAAGTCTTTATTAGATATTAACCAGGTCCATACCTGAGACTCATGTTCAGAATGAATCATGACATTGAATAATACTAGACAGGGGCCAAACTCATAAGACTATGTGCTTCCTGCCTTTGTGCAATCAGAGGCCAGCACCTATTTTGACATCCTTCCTGCCTCTGTGTAACCAAAGCACACATCCTTGTTCACGCAGAGCAACCAAGCTTATTTACTGAATCAAAAACACGTGCTTTGTTACCTTCTCTGAGCAACAGCTCCCAGCATTCCAGGAAGATATCTGTCCTTGGGCAAGTGTGGCTTACGGGTCAGAGGTGTTTTGTTCTATAGATCTCATAAGCATGGTAATTTAAAATTAAAATATTATGTTAGCCCTCACACAAACTAGATTTTCTTTTGTGTCCTATTGTCTGCACCAGACCGCCATGACTCTGTGCTTTCTGCTTCCCTAGGGCAGCTCCTGGAATGTCTAGCAGCAACAATTTGTCGCAGTGGAGTTGCTTCTGTAGTTTACACATTCGTCCTCATTCAGTGTTTTGGTAACTGATTTCACTGTTATGGTTCTTTGCTGAGGATGAGAGAAACTCGTCAGTTATATTTGCTGGCAGTCATTAGAACTCTGTGTATCCCTTTCTCCTATGCTGAAGACAGTTCTTTAGCTTTTCATTGTCGACTTGTGTGTAAATCTTTCATGTGACGCACCTTGTAGGCTCAGGAAAAACTTAGGAGGATGGTACCAGTAAAGCAACACTTTTTAGTAATTTCCTCCTGCATCTCTCTGAACTTGGTTTTTCCTCTCTGTTCTTTCTCCTACTCCTGACACCGTTCCCAGCCCCATCCTTGCTATTTCTGCCAGGTCACAATATAGGCTTCTAAGTTGTTACCTCCCCCAGTTCCATTCTGCTCAGTCTCCTGTGCAAATGTCACTTTGCAGAGAGCACTTCTGAGTTTTCCAATGAAAACAGAACCGCACGACTCCTTTTTATTACCTTGCCTCATTTTTCTTTGAAAGAAATGTCGGCCATTTAAATATACTTGTCGATTCCCTTCTCCTCTAGAATATAAACCCCATTGGCTCCCAGACTTTGAATTAATATTCTATGCCGAGTCCATATAATATTACTTGTTTCTGGGACTGAACTAAGGTGATCCTAATGAACATGTCAAATTTATTTTGGAGTGTTGGCCAACATTAAGTGGCATGACCTCCCTTTTATCCATAGAATATCATTTTTATTGCTTAGTATTTATTAAAATGTTTGAAGGACTGTTGCCAATTTGCTGAATCCCTATTTATTTTCTGTTCACTTTTTAATGAAATGATATGTTCTATCATAAGATTTAATCATTTCCTTATTTTTATGCATGCTTTTCTGTTCATACCATTCTTATTACTTTTCATTAGCTCTATAAAATTTTCCACTAAAATGTTAGCATTATGGTGTACTTTGCTTAACATTCTTGACCAGTAATTAAAAGAAACATTTTGGTAGAGGGATTTTTTTTCATGTTTTGGGGAAAAATTTCTTTTGTACTTCTGTAAATTGTCTTTTTATTTTCAAGTTACAATTTATTGTGCTTTTACATTTCCAATTGCCCTTAGAATCCCTGGCCACTTTTTTTTTCTTTTAAAAGACGTTGATATCTACCCAAACAGAATGCTTGAAACTGTCTATCTTGGATAGCAACTTCCTCAAGGAAAGGTAACTGTGAATACATTCTCAACGGGAAGATGATTCTGACGAGCTTTCTACCTGCGAGCAGCTGATCAAAGAGCTGATGGGGACAAGGGAGAGCAGAGACTGTTGTTAACCCTTCTTAGTCACAGAAACCCCACCACTTATTTAATTATGCGATGACCTTTTCAGACTTTTCTGCATTACTGGTCAGGACAAAGGCTTGCAACAGCAGTGTTATTTGTGGCATTACCTTGTCAGGTTACACAGCTCCAGCAAAAACTGATGCTATTGTTCTGCAACATCCTCTTCTTCCACTCGAACGTGTGAGGTACATCAAGATTTCCACACAGCACCAAAGAAACGTGAATCGAGTTCCTGAGAACAAAGACATCTTGAGTAAGCTCCTTTGGCTATTGCCACTGCAGCTGATAACATTTTCTTAGGCATTTATCTATAATCCAAAATAGGAAACCAGTCTCACAGGGATTAGGTACCAGAATTAGATACTGTAAGACGAGTGGTCATTAGTTAGGCATTTCACAGTAGAATCCAATGGCAAATTACTTCTCTGTTTACAGATAGAGGCCTCTTGCAGAATCTTGCAGGATCATTTGTAGTTAGTTTTCTACCTCGTTTTTACATTCTGTCATGTTTTGTCCCCGGTTGATCTCTCTTGTCCTGCTGCAATCAATGAGGATGTTTTCTACTTACAATTCAATTCACTTTCTGGATGACAGCCAAGGCTTTTCTGAGAAAAGTGACCCGTTGACAGTTTTCCTGGCCTTGTTTTATTTTTGAAACAGAAAAATAGCAAGTTTTCATCCTTCTTTAACTTTTCTTTTCAGGGGTGAGAATGCTAAATGACAGCCGTGTGGAGCATGTCCAGACTTTCCCATTGTGGAAGCTGACTAATGGACCATCTGATGAAAACGCTGTTGCCACTTTCACATCACAACAGCTCCCCTCTTCCAAACATCACCCAAACAGAGATGAACGGAAACTGGGAACAAAAAGAAAGTTGTTCAGTGCTCAACATGTCAATTTATGCCAACCTCTTAAGTCTTTTTAAATAAGTAAGGTGAACAGAGAAAGAATCTAAAGGTAGAATGACTGTTTTGTCCTGTACTCCCAGCCAGAACCTACAGGGCAGACACAGGAGGATCACTGCAAGTTCAGGTCAACTGAACCTCATAGCAAGTTCGAAGCCTACCAGGGTTACATATTCAGGCCTTATCACAAACAACAAATGCACAAACAGGTAGAATTGACAATATAGTTTACAAATAGCACCAACCCAATAAAGAACACTTAGAAATATGAGGCTGCTAAAAGCTTTCAGTCCCCTTTACTCATGTAATCAGGCAAGTCAGTGTCATTATGTAACGCTAAATGTGTAGAGTGTTTTGTTATCAAACGTAACTGCTATTAATAAAAAGTAATTGTTTAGAATATTCTTTTCCACCATATATATAATATAGTAATACATATATATATATACATATCCAATTGTGAAAATTTATATAGAGATGATTGAAATCAGTGGGACTTAGTCAGAAATGCCATAAATCAAAATAGTAATTATATTTTGTAAAAGAAGACATTTGAGTACTATAGAATCAAGTTGGAGTTATTCTTGACTTATTTATTTTTATTTCGTTGAATGTAATTGTCTCTGTTTAAGTGTTAACATTTAAAAAATCAAGATACACACAAACACACGCAATATAGGTTGATTGGGTAAATGGACAATCTCATTTCCTTTTCACAGACAACGTGGGAATTATTAGTCTTAATTACTTTTTATTTATATTTTACTTTTGTTTGTAAATGTGTTCCTGTGAGTTTTTGTGACCATTAATGTGCAAGAACTCATGGGGACAGGAGAGGGTATAAGACAGTTCTTAGCCACCATGTCGGTACTGGGAGCTGAATTCTCTTCAACAACAGCAAGCACTATATACCGCCAAGCCATATCTCTAGATCCTGAAAATTATTTTTAAAGAAAAGGAATCTGCTAACTTTCATGAATTATTATGGTATGTCATGCTGTTTAGCTCAGGGAAACAAAGGGTTCATCTTTGTTCTTGGTGTTTTAAGATGTTGGGTGTGAATTACACTCAGAATTTTTAACCTCTGTGTATCCTGCTGGAGTCGTTATAAAGTGACATGAAGAACACAGATTACTTTGTATCAACACTAAGCTACAGGGTTACATGATCAGAGACCCCAAACTGCCTCCTAGAAAGTGTAAACTACTTATCAGTTTCTCTAGCAGAGAATAGGACAACACAGAAACCAGTCACCCCAAGTAAATCTGCTTTGGTTATGGTTTCCATATTTAATTTCAAATTGTGATCAAATGCCCATGGCTTTAGAATAATAATCTCAAAAGTCAGAGATAGAACATGCAAAAAGCTTGCTCTAACCCCACAAAAGCTTACAAAAAGGGTACTCTGACCAAGGGGTCACAGCAGTATAGGTAGGCTGTGTGGTACTTGGCTGTCAACATGAAGCAGTTAATGTTCCTTTCAAACAAAAGTCAAGGTTTTTGACTGCAGTTGTCTAGTATGTATTTAAAATCTCCAGTGATTATACTTCCTTGAATATCATAGCACTAGTTTAGAATGTCTGATCACAGGGAAGACTCACATACTTTAGAATACCGAAGTCTAGCCTCTAACATGGAGGGTTTACTTCTCCCCAAACTGAATTTCTTTGTGGTTTGCTACTAAGCATTGAAACTACACCACCTGCTCCTGCCCCTAATTCAGCATATCAAGAATATAAAGATTCTGAGGTGATAAGTACATAATTATGATAATGGCATCTTTGTCATTGGGAATATTTTACATACACACACACACACTCCTGAATTAAATAATTCTGACTGGATCTTTTGTGTTCCTGGGTCAACTATGTTGCATTGTACATGACAAATAACAACATGGACACGAAAGTTTGACCACATGATCAACATATTATGTGTGGGGGAGGACAAATGGACCAATGTGGAAAACAGAAAACCTCTAGCATTTATTCTAGATGCATATTGCTTTATTAATTCTTAAAAAAGATGTATGAGGAAATATTTGGGCATTAATGGTGGTATCAAAAAGCACCTGGAAGTTATTATATGATAAATTCTTAGCTATTTGTTGCTTTGTAATATTCATTCATCTGTTCAATTGACTTCGTATTTTTAAATTGGGAATGTATATTAGGACACAGCCTCCTAACAAGGATGAACAAAGGTGAGGACTGGCAATGTTGATATAAATGAAAAGGAATATAAAATAACTATGACAAACAATAAAAGGGGAAAGGGTATTGTTAAGAAAGAGTGTGCAGAGGGAAACTTGGGTGAGAGGGAGTAAAGGGCTAGAAAATTTTTCTGAAAAGTCAGTAGGACGAATACAAAGGTTATAGAGTTGGAACATGTTGGGAACAGAAGAGTATGTAATTTTGACTCTGAGGTTACTCTTGATGCCTAACATTCTAGCAATTATTATTACCAATTTCCAGGAAAGAAACTGAGTCTTGCAGAAGTTAAGTAATCATGCCAACTCTCACATGACTTAACACATAAAACTACAATAAAAATCTGTTTTGCTCTGTTTGAAGCTATGACTTCCCCTTTCCATTTAACTGTTACTGTATTTCAAAGACCAAATAAGAGGGACTTTGTGAGATTTGCTTATAGAAGGATGATAAGACTCAGATATTTTAAACTGTAGAAGAAGAAAAGGGAAAGAAAGGAATATAAAGAGATTTCCATTCATCATTGCTCTGATGTATGTGGAAACAGGTACGGATGGACGCCATGTTGGCAGAGAAGCATAGTGGAAAACTGTTGTGGAATATTAGTTTAAGATGTATTACATTTGTTTATGTGGTGGAATGTTTGTTTAACTATTCAAAGATATGCTGCATTTGTTTAGCTCTGTGAAGCTGTAACTTTGCCTGTCTAAAACATACCTGATTGGTCTAATAAAGAGCTGAATGTTCAATAGCTAGACAGGAGAGAAGGAGAGGTGGCCTGCCAAGCAGGGAGAATAAATAGAAGGAGAAATCTAGGCTTGGAAAAAAGAACAAAAAAGGGAGAGGAGCAAGAAAAGGAGGAGAGGAAGATACCAGAGGCCACTCAGCCACCCAGTCAGGCATGGAGTAAGAGGGGAAGAAAGATATGTAGAATAAAAAAAGGTAAAAATCCAAGAGGCAAAATGTAGAAGAAAAGGAACAGGTTAAGTTAGAAAAGCTGGCTAGAAACAAGCCAGGGCAAGACCAGGCATTCATAAGTAAGAATAAGTCTCCATGTATTTATTTGGGAGTTGGGTAGCTGACTCCAAAGAGTAAAAACACACAAACAAAACAAGAAACAGCAGCAACAACTACAGGAACTTCCATAATTCAATTTCTCTTCCACAGAGAAAATGCAACTCAACACTACCTGCGGAGACACTGTAGCGCCAATGATTAAAGGTTTGAAAGATGGATCCTGACAATTCTCCTCACATGCCCAGTCAGGTTAGTGCAGACCCGGATGTAACTGGAGAATCATGGTGGATTAGCAGGGGCTTAATCAGGTGTTAAACTTGAGGATAGTTGCCTATCTTTGTGAGGTCTCCTCAGAAGAGAAAACCATTACATCCAGTTGAACGTATTATACTGTAACTAATCTTGTGACTGTTTTCTTCCTTTGCTCAATAAGCTAGAAACAAACAGGAAATGTGGAAACCATTTGTTCTTACCTCAAAGGAAAAGAGCATATTCCATACTATTTGCCTTAGGGGCTGACCAGTTGTTTAACTTCCATTACAAATTCTGCTTAAGAGAATTTGGCTGCCTCCGTACCTCATTGGTAACATTTGGTTTGTATTTATTACATCCTGGTAATACATGGCGTAAAGAAGCAGGAAAAAACCTTGGAAGATTTGGAAAGAATATGTGGCAGACAATGCAGATAACACGTATCTCTAGAACACACAGGACTCTTAGCTCTTCAGAGTAACTGGAGAATATGAAATTTTCTACTTCAGTACAAAAACTATGTAGTTATTCACCAGGATTGCTTCAAAAGAAAACGTACCAGCCCTTTGGCACATGTGTGCATGTATTCATGTGTGTGTGTGTGTGTGTGTGTGTGTGTTTGGTGCTTTAGAGGCAACACATTTCACTTGTGTATTTGTTTCGTTATCTTCAAGTTTCTAGAGTAAGGGAATGAACTCAAGCCAGTAGAAGCTGTGGGACTACTCTGATTTAATAAACTGCCATGTCTGGTGGTAAGCAATTCTGTAGCAGGCTCAGAAGCTGAATAAAACTCTCAACATTTAGGGTTGAGGAGCAGAACATTCAAATCCAAACCTTTCCCTCTGAGCAAGCACTCATTTGGACAGGCAGTTTTAATTTATAACTGTCTCAGTAAAGTTCACAAAGCCAGAGAAGGAAGTGGCAGGTCCTGAGATGTCCCTATTAAATGGTGTTAATATTGCATCAAGTTGAAAAGTAAATTGGAGGTGAGACTGGTGAACATCATACATATTGAAGTCTTCTTGGAGAAGGACAATTAAACCAGTGGGGATAGTGGTTGTAATCCCCAGGATGAAAAATAAACACTTGGGTCCAGTGATAGCTAATTTTCCTTACTTGAATAACCTGGCTATGGCAATTGTTGAGGTACAGTCTATGATGAGAGCCTGCCCTACTGAGTATCTGATTTGGTATAACTACTGTGAGACCGGCTGTCTCACTTAAACACTTTAAAAATTGATATTTTATTATTTCTTTGTGAATCTTGAACATATTAATTCTTTTTCCACTCTCTCCACATCATTGCAACATAGTTATTTTTATTTTTTATTTATTCTTATTTTATTTTTTATTATTTAATGTCTCTCTTAGTGTCCTCATTGTTCTCTGTATTTCTTCCGTGTCTGTTGTTATGTCCCTCTTTTTATTTCTGATTTTGTTATCTCTCTCTGCCTTTTGGTCAGTTTGGATAAAAGTTTGTCTTTTTTGTTGATTTTTTCAAAGAACCAATTCTTTGTCTCATTGATTCTTTGTATTTTTTTTGTTTCCATTTTGTTGATTTCAGTTCTCAATTTGATTATTTCCTGGGGTCTAGTTCTTTTAGGTGAGTTTGCTTCTTTTTGTTTTAAAGTTTTCAAATGTTCTGTTAATTCACTAGTGTGGCAATTTCCCAGCTTCTTTATGTAGGCATTTAGTACAATGAACTTTCCTCTTATCACTGCTTTTATTGTGTCCCATAAATTTGGGTATGTTGTGTGGTCATTTTCATTGAATTTTAAGAAGTCTCTAATTTCTCCCTTTATTTCTTCCTTGACCCATTGATGATTCAGGTGAGCATATATATACATTGTTTGGATGGAATATTCTATAGATGTCTGTTAAGTCCATTTGAGTCATAACATCTGTTATTTCCCTTATTTCTCTGTTCATTTTTTGTCTGACTGACTTGTGCAGTGGAGAGAGGGGAGTGCTGAAGTCTTCCACTATTAGTGTGTGGGGCTTAATATATGATTTAAGCTTTATAAGTGTTTCTTTTACATATGAAGGTGTCCTTGTATTTGGGCAAAGATGTTCAGTATTGAGATTTCCTCTTGATTCATTTTTCCTGTGATTAATATGAAATGGCCTTCTTTGTCTCTTTTGATTGATTTTAGTCTGAAATCTATTTTGTTAAATATTAGGATAGCTATACCCACTTGTTTCTTAGGTCCATTTGATTGGAATATTTTTTCCCAGCCCTTTACTCTGAGACAATGTCTGTGTTTGAGGTTGAGGTGTGTTTCTTGTATGCAGAAGAAGGATGGATTCTGTTTTCGTATTCAATCTGTTAGCCTGTGTCTTTTTATAAGTGAGTTGAGTTCATTTATATTAAGGGATTTTAATGACCAGTGATTTCTATCTCCTGTTGATTTAGTTTTCATTGTTGGTGATGTTAATTTGTGTGTTTTTCCCTTCTTTGGGTTTTGCTTATAAGAGACCATCAATTGTCTGTGTTTTTGTTGGTGTAGCCAACTTCCTTGGGTTGGAGTTTTCCTCCTAGTATTTTGTGTAGGGCTGGGTTTGTAGTTAGGTATTGGGTCCTTCTATGGTGACTGAAAATTTTGTTGGGTATAGTAGTCTAAGCTGGGATCCATGTTTTCTTAATGTCTGCATAATGCTTGACCAAGACCTAGCTTTCATTGTCTCCAGTGAAAAGTCAGGTGTAATTCTGATAGGTCTGCCTTTATATGTTACTTGGCCTTTTTCCTTTGCAGTTCTCAATATCCTTTCTTTACTCTCTATGTTTAGTGTTTTGATTATTATGTGGCAAGGGATTTTTTTTTGGATTTAGTCAATTTGGTGTTCTGTAAGCTTCTTGTATCTTCATAGGCATATCTTTCTTTAGGTTGGGAAAGTTTTCTTCTTCTTCTACCCCTATTATTCTTAAGTTTGGCCTTTTCATGTTATCCTATATTTCCTGGATATTTTGGGTTAAGCTTTTGTTAGATTTAATGTTTTTTTTGAACGATGAGTCCATTTCCACTATTGTATCTTTACCACTCTTGTGTATCTTCCATCTTTTGTATTCTGCTGTTCATGCTTACGATTGTGATTCCTGATCATTTTCTCATATAATTTCTGTTTCTATAATTCCTTCAGCTTGTGTTTACTTTATTGTCTCTATTTCAGTTTTAAAGTCTTGAATATTTTTTTCATATGTTTGATTTCTTTTCATTGATTTTCTTTAAGGGATTTTCTGATGTCTTCCAATTTTTTGTTTGTCTTTTCCTCCATTTCTTTAAAGGAACTTCTCATTTCCTCTTTAAGCATTCCAAACATTCTCCTGAAGTTATTTTTTAGTCATTTTCTTCTGCTTCCTCTATATTTGGTTGTTTAGGTCTTGCTGTTGTAGGGTCTTTAGGTTTCACTGATGTTTTGTTGCTCTTTGTGGTGTTGTGTGTGTTCTTACCTTTTCTACTCGTCTTTTCCTCTAATACGTGTGGTTTGGGACTGTTGGTGATTTTGTTGATTAATCTTCTTAGGTACCAGTGAATTCAAGCTTAGATGATTGTTCCTCGTGGTACAGTTAGTGCCACGGTTCTAGTTACCCCTTTGGTCACTCCATGTTCCTGGAGGTCACTCAGCACTCCCGGGCTTTGCTCCACTCCCTTGGAGTTTGTTTTCTCAGGCCTGTTCTAGCCTAGGTTGTCGACTTTGACCTACTTCTGTAAATCCTGGTCTGGATCCCCTCTTGCAGGGGTCCCTGACTTGGAGTTGGTCCTGCAAAGGTCTCTGGCTCCAGTCTACTCCCTCAGAGTTCCCAGTCTTGGGTGCTCACAGACCTGCAGAGGATCTGGCTGAGGCTTATGCCCTCAGATGTCCCAGGCCAATGCCCAGACCCACAGAGCTCCTGGCTCAAGCCTACCCCCTCTGAGGTCCCAGACTCATGCCTGACCTGCAGAGATATCTCATTCCTACCTACTCCTTTGGAGGTCCCAGATTCATGCTCAGACTGGCAGACATCCTGGCTCAGGCCTGATTCCTCGGAGGAGGTTCTAGACTCATGCCCAGACTCAAAGGGGTCCTGGCTTAGGTCTACTCCTAGATTCACGTCCAGACCCTCAGTGGTCTCTGGCTCTGGCTTACTCACTCAGTGGTTGCTCCTCTGTACCTGTTCCGGTGGAATTTGCTGTCTCAGGTCTGCTCTGGATCAGGTCGCTGGCTCAGTCCTTGTCCGCCAATGTCCCGGGACTGGATCTACTCCTGCTCCCATGAAGCTTGCTTTCTCAGGCTCACTCCAGCCTAGGTAGCTGGTACAGCACCACTCCTGTGGAATTTATTGCCTCAGGCCTGCTCTAGCCCAAGTTGAAGTTCATTGCCACAGGCCTACTTTGGCATAGGTTGAGCATATCAATTCTTTCCTAGCCAGTCGGAATGAAGCTTTCATATCGGTACTAGCTTGATTTTTCCATGTTCTTTAATTCAAATATGTGGTATTTTCAGCAATAGAGTTTTACTGTCAAGTTCTGGAAGGTAACCAAGAATAATGGCAAAAGGCCCTAATATTTGGGGGTCTATGGGACCCCAGTGGCCAGTATCACTGATTAAAAAAGGGTGTAGCCTGTTTCTGGTACTGGGGTTCATATTTGCTAGCAAGTTCCAGTTTCATGATAAAGAATATGTTGTAGTTAATTATATATGTTTTCTTTAAATAAGGTAAATTGTGAATACATAAAGCTGTATAATGAAAAAGATTCTTACACAGATTTTGTATTTTATCTTTTTATGAGGATTTTTTATAACTTTTTTGGGGAAAGAGGTTTTAGGTGCTTTTATTTCTTTGGCTGGTTTAAAATAGAGATGACAGAATCAATGTATCTAACTATGATCTAACTTCCTTTGGTTTCCTTTTTAATTTCTCTACTTCTTTGTGGCAGTATGAATGAGAATAATCCCCATAAGCTCATATATTTGAATGTTTGGTTCTTACTTGACGGATCTGTTTGGGAGGGTAGGAGATATGATCTTGGAGGAGTAACTAAGACACTCTTTGAAGAACTTTGTCACATAATTAGACAAACTTTTGTAAGTTGACTCAGTTATTTAGAAACAATACAAATTATGCTCTGGGATGGTTTATTTTCTCACGAAAGGATTTAGAGACAGCAGATGGAGACGAGAAAGCATGGTATGGTAAAGCGGCCAAATAAAAAGAACACATGTAAGCGTGTTTAGTTATGGAGCTGTACTGGCCTGATATTACAAATGTCCTCAATTAATGTCATGTGTATCAAACCAGACAAGTATTACCATTCTCATTGACTCATTGGGTAAATGGGACCAATTAGCTTGTACACAATTTATGCCAATTCATCTAAATACTTGATGATAAGTGATGGCCAAAGAAGTTGAATGGAAAGAAAAGAAAGAAAAGTCAAAGGTAAAAGAGTATAATGAATGAAAATGTAATATTTGAACACACTGATAAATTTTATTATGCTGAAATATAGACCCCTCAGTCACCCTTGGTAGGATATATAGATTGTGGTAAGCATCTATTCATGGAAATACCCTGTCAAATAAGAAACTCAAAGTACTAAGTGATTAGTTCCCTAGGCAAGGGAAATAAAGTTTGAGTACATTGTGCATTTTTATATGGAGTGTGCATTATGGTAGTATGTATATTGACATATAAGTACTTAAGAATGAAACCTTTGGGATCAAAAAGAAAAATCTCAGAGTATTGTTCTGCTAAGTATTTTTAATAGAAAAATGGATATTTAAAGTATTTCATGACAATAGAATATATAAAAAATATAACTAACATGTGGTGGTTTGAAAGAAAGTGACCTCCAAAGGGAGTGGCACTATTAGGAAGTGTGGCCTTATTTGAAGAAATGTTTCACTGTGAGGGCAGCCTTTGAGATATCTTTTGCTCAGGATTCCCTAAGCATGACTGTCAGTCAGCTTCCTGTTGCCTGCATGATGTAGCACTCTCAGCTCCAGGACCATGTGTGCCTGCATGACTCCATGTTCCCTGTTATGATGATGATGAAGTGAACCTCTGAAACAGTAACAAGACCTCTCAATTAAATATTTTCTTTGTAAGAGTTGCCATGGTCATGGTGTCTCTTTATAGCAATAAAAACCCTAAGAAAGACAAAACATGATGCCTTAGATCTCTCTTTTATACAACTGTAAGCTTTGAAAAATGTCTGAGCAGTCTAGACAATGACACTGATTTTTTTTATCCTATACTCATACCTTTTCTAGTCTAGTCAATTAAAGACATTATATATCTAGAAGCATTTTGAAAAAAAAACAAACAAACCAAAATGACACGGATCAAGGCTAATGTCTCATCTAAATTTGCTAAGAATTTTCTACTCGTCTGCTTTATAAGGAGACTGTACAGAGAGAGTTAGGAACTTCAAATCATAACCAGAGTATAAGTCATGATAAGGCTCTCCCTTGGGAATAGCATTTATGGTATAATAGACTATCTGTTGTCTCCATTTTCTATATTTTTACTACTTGTGTCTATTTTTGTCATTGTTTATTTGTTTTTGCTATTTTGTTGCAGCCAGTGAGTGATCTCTGTGTCAAAGGGTGATGTAGGAGAGTTTTCTATCTATCTGTTGCTTTCATTGGTTAATTAATAAAGAAAACTGCCTGGCCTGATAGGTCAGAACATAGGTAGGCAGAGTAGACAGAACAGAATGCTGGGAGAAAGAAGCAGAGGCAGAGAGCTGCCCGCTATGAAGCTGTCAGGTCAGACATGCTGAATCTTTCCCAGTAAGCCACGACCTTGTGGTGCTATACAGATTATTAGAAATGGGTTGAATCAATATGTGAGAGTTAACCAATAAGAGGCTGGAGGTATTGGGCCAGGCAGTGTTTAAAAGAATACAGTTTCCGTGTAATTATTTCAGGAGTAAGCTAGCCGGGATCCAGGTGGGAACACAGCCGCTCCTTCCATTTACAAAAGGAAAAACATTTCCAGTTTAATGTGTCTGTTTGAAATAATGAAATTCATGCTTAGTGTCAAATTTCTTTGACCTTATTCTCTAATTGCTTAACCTGAACTCTGGCCAGTGAAAAAGTCACTAAAATTCATGTCTGATTGGCAACTGAATGTCTTACCCTGTGCTTAGGTAAAGTCTTTTGCTTGGGAAGTTGGAAAGTATACACAGAAGTTACAGGATACAGTATCAAATAGCTAATCAACCCATAAGCAGTCAGGGAAGTGAGTGTACAGTATATATTTCCAAGCTATTTCCCAGACAAAATACATGGCTAAAGTTTTAGAGTTCATTAACAAAGATTAACAGGATAAAATAAGAAGACAATATTTGAATATTAAAGATGAAGAGTATAAGTTTTTGAAGTGTGCATTAACATTGCTTTTTTTTTTAAAATAAAAGGGTTTCTTAGCTTATATGTTATGAGTCAAAGTGATAAGTCACATGCAATGGATAACACAGGCATAGTCATTTGGTCCCAAGAATTTCCCAAGCAACACAAATGTTGCAAAATGTTGGCTCAATGAGAAGTTTCAAAGAACACATAAACTGGAGAAGTCTAGATAACTAGAGAAGTTTTCTTTTCTACACATTGCTAAAGAATCTGGAAATTCAAATTAGACAGCATGGCACATTAACTGTTGATTCTTGTACATATTTGTCCACAGTTTTAGTAGGTAACTGAAGTCTTCTCTTGTAGCACAAAGTTTAGGTATAGGTTAAGTGTACAGGCTTGAGCTCAAGGTCTGAGTTCAAGTGTCATGTCTACTATCTAACAACGTGGCCATGAATAAGTTCCTTAGCTTATTGCTTCTTAGTTTCCTCACTAGTCAAACAGATCATGTTAATTACTATGCATTCTAGGATATTAAACGTTCTTTGTTATTCTCTTAACTCTATTTAGAAGATTTTCTAGGTTCTATCATATATTTGGTTTACGGATTTAATGCTTTTGGCCTTCACAGACTTGAGTACTAATTGTTATATCTCCCTTCTATCTTAGATATGATAGAACCAAGCATTGGTTCTGGTGAATCATCAGCCCCGGCTGGTCTACACTGGTCAGAAGAGTGAATCATAAATAAACCACTGCTGTTTG
This sequence comes from Myodes glareolus, assembly GCF_982192425.1. Taxonomy (NCBI): domain Eukaryota; kingdom Metazoa; phylum Chordata; class Mammalia; order Rodentia; family Cricetidae; genus Myodes; species Myodes glareolus. The sequence continues at coordinate 10,587,271 of NC_142050.1, forward strand.
AAGCCATAGAGATTTCAGGAATGTTTGTTCCATAAAGTATTTTCACATGTTTGAACGATAGGTATGGTAAAGTCAGTGTCTCTCTCTCACACACACACATACAAGTGACATGGCTGTAGCATGAATTATATTTGGTCTTAGTACTAAAAACCCAGACTCAGATGTTAGGGCGTGAAAGTTGAAAGATCAGAGAAATCAGCCATTATTTCTTACCTCTGTGAAATCTTCAGACTGAGTGTGGTGTTCTGTCTCTACGAGTGCTCAGACTGAATGTCGTGAGTTTCTGTATCTTCCAGTCTTATATTCCTCTCTGCACCAAGCCTTCTCCCTTCCTGTCTCTACCTCCCTAGTTCTGGAATTAAAGGTGTGTCTACCTCTGCCTGGCTCTGTTTCTCTTTTAGGTTTAGTCAAATTTGTGTAGCCAAGGGTGGCCTTGAACCACAGAGATTCACTTGCCTCTGTCTCCCGAGTGCTGGAAGAATGTTCAGCCATTTGCTTGCCAATCTCTGTCTACATCCGAGTTGTGTAAACTGTGTGAACAAGAATATCTTCTTTACGGATCTGCCCCAAATTGTCATGCTTCACTGAGCTCACTTCAGAGCAATGGCTGGGCATGTGTGAGTGGTAGGAACTGTGTTAGCTGAGGTTGGAGTAATGTACTGATGCCCAGGAAAGGATCTATATGTGGGGATGAATTTTAGACTCAGAAGAGTTATATACAGAGGTTGGTGGGTTTGTCATGGCATGTCTGTGGATGTGGCTGTGCTGTGAACATCTGGTGTCCAGGCTTACCAAGAGCAGAGGGATCTGGACAATGACATGTGGATGAAGTGTCAGGGTGAAAATGGAGGAGTTAAGGAGGAATCTCAGCACAAGAAACCGAACTCAGGCTTGAATGAAGTAGACAGAATAAATCTTCATGACTCTCAAGCTTAGGCTGGGTGAGGGACAGGGGGAAATTGGTAGACTCTGTTTTATAAACCTGTTATTTAACTACCTCATACTTCAGTTATAGGCTCTGTGATAAGAGACTGAACGATATCAGACAGACATCATAATGCCGTCCTTTAATCTTCTGTTACTTTTGGTCCTATTTGGAAGTCATGAAAAATCCATTTTTGAAAGCTGATAAGTCCTGAAAAATAAGTTTAAATTGCAGCTGATTACACTGACCTAGGAATCTCGCCATCTCTAATTCTTGCATGAAAATGTAACTAGGAAGATGACTCCTGCTGGTTTATAATATGCTTATTTAAAAAAAAAAGACCACTTGTCAGCACAGGGCCTTGATGTGGATGTTTGAATATTATGAAAATGAATTCATATGCCAAGTCTGTCTGTCAGATGTTTTTAATTTAAATGTCCTGATGGGTGATGAGACGCAGTATGAGGGCATACAAAATTGTCTTGTAAAATTTCAAGTCAGGGAAGGAGGTGAAAAAAATTTGACACTTAATTCATAATCATGTGCCTATTCAGAATTGAAAGTTTCTGGTCAAGAAGGGTTTTGATTTTCAAATTTGAATTTTACCACTTAAAGATCAAGTGTCTTTCGATTGACATTAAAGAAAATAGCAAAGATGACCTTTTTTTTTTTTTTTTTTATAGATCACTTGTGGAAAGTTAGGTCAGTTCAGTAATCCCACAAATATTTTGGAGCTTCTGGGTTAGCTTTACTATAAATGCTGCTTTCTAATTGTGCACAGGCAGCCAGAGGCCACCTTAACGTGGCAATCTTAGAACCAACTTCCTAAATGTATGTTGAGTTTCTCATGCAGCACTGTGTTCTGGTGAATGACTTTTGACTTGACAGTGGCATTTCTCGATGGATCTTGTCTTTTTCCTTACATGAACTTCTTGCTTGTGTCCAGGTGGTTTGTAGTTATATAAAGGCCCATGACCAGAGGACTATGGCTCATTCTGCCTCAGTTCAAGGCTAGTGAGTCCTGTGTTGCTGCCTTTCTAGTTTCTACAATCTGCCTGTTGTCATGTCAATGGCTTCCTTCCCAAGACCATTAATTAGGAATAAAAAGCACATAAAGAAATAGTTGGAGGTGGTAAGGGTGATAGTAATGTAGCCTGTATGTAAATCAAGCTTTGTAGATGTTTACAAATTAGGTTTACAAATTGTTTAATATGGATTCTTCTGATTTGCCTATTTATCTATCCCTTGGAGTTTAGCCTTCTTAATATTAGATCAATATTAATTTCTTAAAGGCTATCCATATTAATAGATTCTCTTATCATCTTCTATAATCTCTTATTCCATTTTCTGTTTTGTTATTTTGTCCTGTGTAGCTTTTTGTTTGTTTGTTTGTCTCTTTCCTCTTTGGGGACCACCAACCAGTTCCCAAATAAATACATGAAGACTTACTCATTTTTATGGATGTCCAGCTTTTGCTTGGCTTATTTTTAGCCAGCTTTTCTCAAATTATCCCATTCTATCGTTTGTATCTATGCTTTTAACCTTTTTAACCTTTCTCTATTCTATAGTATTTTTCCTTACTTCTTATTCTGTAGTTGGGCGTGTGACTGGGTGGCTGGCCTCTGGCACCCATCCCACCTTCTCTTCTACTTCTCTTCCTTCTTCTATTTATTCTCTCTGCCTGCCAGCCCCGCCCATCCCTTCTCCTGCCTTACTATTTATTTGACTGTTCAGCTCTTGATTAGACCAATCAGATGTTTTAGACAGGCAAAGTAACACAGCTTTCCAGAGTTAAACAATTGCAACATAAAAGAATGCAATACATTTTTGCATTGTTAAGCAAATATTCCACAGCATAAAAGAATGCAACAGATCTTTAGCTAATATTTCACATCAGGTATGCTTTTTAACATTTGTTAAAATTTTATCCCATCAGACGTTTGTGTTTCAGTCACAAACCATAGAGCTAAGCAACAACTGAAAGACAACCAGTTAAGCAAAATATAGTTAGACAGAGGACATCAGATCTACATCTGGCACTCTGAAATAGAATGGCAATATCAAGAATAGTCTAGGGTCTGATATTTTACCTTACATATAAACTTAACAAGGAGACCTGTTAGTGATGAAAAGCTCCATTTTCAATACCCAGCTCATACCAGGTTAGTGCAGAAAGTTTGTACATAGTAAGTTAGCGTTAAGGCAGCTTTGAAAGAAAAGCAATGCTTGGAGGGGATTCAAGGGCCATGGCATTTCTGTGAGTTGAAAGCACTCAAGGCTGTGAAGATGTGAAGAGGTGTGGCTTCACCTTATCACCCACTCAACACCTACACTATGTGGTTGGTCATTGTCCACATGGTGCTGACTGTTCATTATTTTAAATGGTAGTAATTATAGTATGTGTGCAGCGGTTTCACTGTTATTATCTATTACCATAGGGATGTCAGATAAAGTCCCCCACATTTATCGGCGGGGCCCAGCAATATACCCTCAGTGTAGAAAGGTTTGTTTGTACTGTCAAGGATCACAAAGGCAAAATTCTTGTGAGTAAGAATGGTCAATGAGAGACAGTCAAGTAAAGAATTTTTTAAGATGTAAAAAATGCTGATGATAGTAGAATGGATAACGGGTCAGATGATCCTGGCTGCCTAGATCCTTCCTCTACCTATGACTTGGAGAAAGAAAAGAAAATATTTCCTGGCTTTCAGAGATAAACCTTTTAAGGCTGAGTTTCAAGAAGGGAAGGAATAGATTCTGTGGGTATGGCATAAGTAACATGCAGCTCTATAGCATGAACGACTTTCACTTGTCCTGCATGGCCACTGTGGATTGAATACACCAGTGACCCAAATGAGGTGTGGAGAAGGGTGGACAGATGGCTCTTTCTCACTCACTAGTCTCTGTTCTCCAAGTGTGGAGAACAGGAGCGAGGAAAACCTTTAGTAGATAGGCAGGTAAAGGATATATGACATTCATCCTTCATTTAATTTCTGTTGGAATGTGGGCAAGGGCCTGAGGTAGAGAGTTTTCACACACTAACAAGCAGATTTGGCTGAGCTCCGTTTAAAGAGGATAGTGAGTTTTGGTGGACTGGAATAGATGAGGACAGCTGGGATGAATAAAGCAGTGGGCTGGAAATTGTGCACTGAGGTTGCATTAACAGCAGGAGATGGGAGAGATGAAAAGCCAGGATGGCTAACCTGGTGGGTGTAATTCACAAAACAATACACGAAGAATACCAAGGGGATGCAGGGAAAAAAAAAACCGCAGCAACTAAAAAGGCACAGTTTAATATTTTCAAAAGGCAGTCTGTGAAGTTTTACTGATCCCTGGAGACAGAATTTAGGCTTTTTAGTGTCACCATTTGGAGAAAGTATATGGTCCATGTTGATAAATAGAAAATAAAACAAGTCAAATTTTGTTTTTATCAGAATGAAGAATAAATTTGTTGATATCTTCAATCTGCCTTGCTTCGTACTTGACATAAAGAACACTGATGGGTGAAGAATTCTCGTATACCTTCTAATGGTTAGATGCATGAAAAGAGAAGAGGCAAGTGCAACACATGCTGTTATGGAAGTTTCGGTTGAAGCAAAATAGCTGAAAATTGATGGTATATTTCCAAGTGAACCATAAAGCCATAAAACAAAATTTTTAAAAGAGCTCATGTTACAACTTTAAAGCAAGATTAAATCTCTACATCTCCCAGGCCCAAATCACCTAATTACTTACTCTTCTGAGGCCTGTTTGAGACTTGCATCAGCCTTTAGAAGTAAGGAAATGTCAAGGGGCCCCTAGTATTTATCCAGGTACCTAGAAACATCTGGCTTATTGAATGGGCATTTAAAGACAGTAAGAGACAGAGATACATTTTCTTTTATTTTTTAAATTTTTTAAAATTTATTAGATTTTGAAAAAATACCAAACCAAGTTCTCACTTCCTTCCCTTCTCCCAAACCCTCCACACACACTCCCACCCCACCCCCATGCAATCCTCAGAGAGGGTAAGGCACATGGTTTTAGGGAAGGTCCAAGGCCCTCTCTACTATATCTAGGCATAACAAGGTATACATCCAAAGAGAATAGGATCCCAAACAGTCAGTACATGCAGTAGGGATAAATCCTGGTGTCACTTTTAGTGCCCCCCCCCCCCCAGTCTGCCCCAGCAATTCAACTGTCAACCACATTCAGAGGGACTAGTTTGGTCCCATGCTTGTTCCTTCCCAGTCTGGCTAAAGTTGGTGAGCTCCCATTAGCTCAAGTAGACTGTTTCAGTGGGTGAACCCATCATGGTCTTGACCTCTTTGTTCATATTCTCATCCCTTCCACTCTTCAACTGTACTTTGGGAACTCAGTCGAGTGCTCAGATGTGGGTCTCTGCCTCTGTTTCCATCAGTTGCTGGATGAAGGTTTTATGGTGATATTTCAGATATTTATCAGTCTAACTACAGGGCAATTCAAGTTTGGTCCTCCTCTCCTCTACTGCTTAGGGTGTTAGTGGGGGTCATCCTTGTGGATTCCTGGGAATTTCTCTAGAGTCAGGTTTCTGCTAATCGTATAATGGCTCCTTCAATCAAGATACTGCTACATCCACGGCTGTCTCACCAGTGTAGCAGAAATGCTGACTAGGCAGGCAAGTATTGCCGGAGGATTGGGATCCGCACTCCATGGAGATGTGTTCCGGGATGTCCCTTGGTAATCAGTTGTGGTGTAATGCCACCTGAGTCGCCATTTGTACTGACTCGACTTGGAGCCATATGTCTGTCTTTTCCCTTGTCTGTGTGTTCTTTGTGATTCTTGCATATTGCTAACAGATCAGACTAATCCAGGCAGTTGCGGATACAAACAAGACTGCTGAGGACACTTTTGAATTCTGCTCCACTATTAATTAAAGCCTTAAAAAAGTAGCCAGTTCTGGGAATTGCCAGAATCATCATTAGGACAATTCCTTGATGATGTGGAACAAAAGGAGTTAATTTTACTAGGAAAAACCTTAGAAGCTTTAGGCATTTGCTTGAGAAATATGTACAGTTGTAAATAGAAGGCCTATGAAACCTTTCTTATGGGAAGAAAAAGACCTAGCCTAAGCTGACAATATCTGAGCCTGAGAATTGAGAAGGGAGGAGAGTTGAGGTTAGTGATATAAAGTAAACTTCAGAGAGATTCAAGACTATGTATTAGAAATTTCCTAGCAGAAAGCTTTCCCAGGGAGATAGTAGCCTTTTTCTTTCTCACCCAGGCACACAAGGTCACTTAGCTCAAATCAACCAGCTACCTGCAAGCTGATAAAGATGGTCTAGCTCAAGGGCAGTGGTCTCTCTGAAGGCAAGAGGAGAGAGTTTGTTTTGCAAAGTGTGAGAGAGCAGAAGTCCTTGTGCCCAAGTCAAAGCATCTTCAAAGATTCTTTTTGTAAACTGATTTATGCTGTTCTTTTCTGTTCTATGATTCGATGATGTACGCCTTTGCCAAATTCTTTGATTGTAAAAAATATATAATCCTGCACTGAAAATAGTAAAGCGCAGCAGCATTTTCAAAATACATTGAGAATGACTGCCTGTCATTCCTCCGCCGTATCCTGATTACTCCTGTTCTTTGTCCTGTTCCCTCACGGTCTGAGTGGCTCCCCTGAGCCAGTCCGTAGCAAGATACCTCTTTCCTTGCTCTCATCTCTGTACTTCCTCCATCTCGACTATCCCATTCCCTCAACTTCTCCTCAACCTCCCTAACTCCCCTCCTCTTCCCCTTTTACCCTCCCCTCTCCCTCACCCCTATGCTCCCAATTTTGTCAGGCAATCTTGTCTCTTTCAAATTTCCAGGTGGATCTATATATGTTTTTCTTTGGGTTCACCTGATTACTTGCCTCTCTAGGATTATGAACTACAGGCTCAATGTCCTTTGTTTATAGCTAGTATCCACTTATGAGCGAGCACATACCATGTTCATCTTTTTTGGATCTGGGTTACCTCACTCAGAATAATGTTTTTTATTCCATCCATTTGCATGCAAAATTCAAGGTGTCATTTTTTTTCCCTCTGAGTAGTACTCTAACGTGGTAAATGTGCCGTATTTTCTTTATGCATTTTTCGGTTGAGCGGCATCTAGGTTGTTTCCAGGTTCTGGCTATTACAAATAATGCTGCTATGAACATACTTGAACAAATGCTTTTGTAGTATGATTGAACATCTTTCGGGTATATTCCCAAGAGTGGTATTGTTGGATCCTGAGGTGGGTTGATTCCTAATTTTCTTAGAAACCACCATCCTGATTTCCTAAGTGGTTGTACAAGTTTGCATTCTCACCAGCAATGGATGAGTGTTCCCCTTACTCCAGATCTTCTCCAGCATAGGCTATCATTGGTGTTTTTCATCTTAGCCATTCTGACTGGTATAAGATTGCTATTTCAGATTTGCTTTGATTTGCATTTCCCTAATGCAAAGGATGCTGAACATTTCCTTAAGTATCTTTTGGCCATTTGATATTCTCGTGTTGAGAATTTTCTGTTAGTTCAGTACCCCACATTTTAATTGGGTTATTTAGAATTTTAATGTCTAATTTCTTGAGGTATTTATATATTTTGGAGATCAGTCCTTTGTCTGATGTGGGATTAGTGAAGATCTTTTCCCATTCGGTAGGCTGCCAAGAAGAGCTAATATCTATACTCCTCAAAGTGTTCTACATAATAGAAACAGAAAGAACATTGCCAGATGTTTTTATGAGACTACAGTTACCCTGATACTAAACTACACAAAGAATCAACCAAGAAAGAGAATTATAGATCAATCTCACTCATGAACATCGATGCAAAAATACTCAATGAAATACTGGCAAACCGAATCCAAGAACACATTAGAAAAAATTATCCACCATGATCAAGTCGGCTTCATTCCAGAGATTCAGGGATGATTCAACATACAAAAATCTATCAATGTAATCCATCATATAAATAAACTGAAAGAAAAAACCATATTATCATTTCATTAGATGCTGAAAAAGCATTTGACAAAATCCAACACCCCTTCATGATAAAAGTCTTGGAGAGATGATGTATACAAGAAACATATCTAATTATAATAAAAGCAATATAGAGTAAGCTTACCGCCAACATCAAATTAAATGGAGAGAAACTCAAAGCCATTCCACTAAAATCAGGAACAAGACAAGGCTTTCCACTCTCTCCATATCTCTTCAACATAGTTATTGATGTTTTTGCAATATCAATAAGACAACAAAAGGAGACCAAAGGGATTCAAATTGAAAAGGAAGAAGTCAAACTTTCATTATTTGCAGATGATATAATAGTATATATAAGTGACCCCCCAAATTCTACTAGAGAACTGCTATGGCTGATAAATACCTGTAGTAAGGAGGCCTCTTGTTCATTCCCGAATGCTCAACCACAAAATAATCACACAAAAACTGTATTAATTAAATCACTGCTTGCCCCATTAGTTCTAGCTTCTTATTGGCTAACTCTTACATTAATTTAACCCATTTTTATTAATCTGTATATTGCCACATAGCTGTGGCTTACCGGGTATAGTTCTCAGTGTCTATCTCCAGCAGCATTATGACTTCTCTCTGACTCTGCCTCATTTCTCCCAGCATTCAGTTTAGTTTTCCTCACCTAGCTCTGTTCTCCTCTATCTCTTCTAGAGGCCCAAAGCAGTTCTTTATTCATTAACCAATAAAAGCAACACACAGACAGAAGACCTCCCACACTAAATACCTTCCGTGATGTGACAGGATACAAGATCAACTCAAAAAAATCTGTAGCCCTTGTATACACAAATGATAAAGAAGCTGAAAAGAAAATTATAGAAATATCACCTTTCATAACAGCTACAAATAACATAAAATATCTTGGGAGTAACACTAAACAAAGAAGTAAAAGACCTATTTGATGAGAACTTTTAAGTCTTTGGAGAAAGAAAGTGAAGAAGATACCAGAAAATGGAAAGATCTCCCATGCTCTTGGATAGGTAGGACCAACATAACAAAAATGGCAATCCTACCAAAAGCATTCTATACATTCAACGCAATCCCAATCAAAATCCCAACTTAATTCTTCACAGACCTTGAAAGAACAGTAGTCAACTTCATAAGGAAAAAAAAAACCCAGGATAGCCAAAACAATTCTGTACAATAAAGAAACTTCTGGAGGCATTACCATCCCTGACATCAAGCTCTATTACAGAGCTATAGTAATGAAAACGGCTGAATACTGACATAAAAACAGAGAAGTTCTTCAATGGAATTGAATCAAGATATCGAGATATATTTTCTTTATGAATGTTTTTTTCATCATTGTTGAACAAAGTGATGTAAAATGTTAGTGTGTCAGGCTGAAAAGTGTAATATATAAAAGAGCATTGGAAGTGCCTCAGAAGTTAGTGGACAAAGCGAACAGGTTGGGAATTACACTTGTTGAATCAAGATTATTCTTAAAACTAAGACTTCAATGGGCAAATTTGTCAGTTGAGAATCCTAAAGGCTCTAGTGTTTGTAAGGACTGTTAGTATTACCCTAAAATCCTTAAAATCCTGATCACCAACAACATGGTGTCATGGGTGAGATGCTTGTGTAGGCGCTGGGTCACCAAATGAGGTAGGAGTTCTTAAGGAGAATTAGTGCCCTTACAGAAGATACAGAGGTAGCTCCCTAATCCTTTCTCAGCCATGAAAACGCAAAATAGGAGATGACAGTCCACACTTTGAAAGGGGCACTCATCAGGGCTAACCCCTGACCTCACCCTGTATCTAGGAACAAAACAAAACAAAACAAAACTTTTTTTGTCTGGTATCCACATGGTCTTTGTCAACTGTACAAGCCAAACTGACTGAGATATCCTGCCAAGTCTCCAAGGGGCAAAACTTGTAGGCTCCTATGGCTTATTGAATTTCATGGTCCAAAATGTGCTGGGTTGAACTGAGGAAAATAGGTCAATAAAAATGGAAATCATATGTAATGCATATATATATTATTTAATAAATGCAAAAATATTATTGACTGGCATATAGTCCAGACATGTAAGTTACATAATTAAGGCATTGCAGCTCTACGTTTGATAGATACTGAAGAGTTTAATAAATGTTGGCTATAAATAATTTCCTAAGATCCCACTGAACAAACTGGGAAATGTATTCTGATGCTTTATTTTCCTCTTAAAAAAGTACACATTTTGAATTTGAGAATATGCAAGTGTATTGCATTGTAAATAAAATAAATATTTAAGAATTCTAGATTTCTTCTTTACTTAAGGAAGAGGGTTTGTTTGGAGGCAGATTTTTTTCTTTTTTCTTTTTTGACCCAGTAGCTGATTAACTCGAAGGCAATTACTGCTACAAAAAAGCGTATCGCATCCTGTACACCCTCTGTTTTCTTTGAAGACTCCTGTGTGGATTTAAAGGAACTGAGTTTAGGAAGAATTCTTGCTCCTGACTTGATGGTGGTGAGGTCTAAGACTGAGCCTTAGCTACAGAGAAAGAAGGAGAGAGGGGCAGCAAGAGAAAGGCAAGTTGGGGAGCTCAGAAACGAAGCCGGCTCACAGCGCTGTTCTCAAACAGGTTGTGAGCAAGCCACCCACCAAGTAACTTGCAGCCTTGGCAGTGATGCCTTTGGAGGACACCAGCCTGGTGCCTCAATACAGAGGCTTTTCCAGCTGGAGACCAGGCACCGAGCAGCTGTCACCTCATCACTTAAAATTAATTGTGTCTTTAAATTTGCTGCTGTCTTAGTACATAGTGCTGGCAGGTGGGCTGGGGATGAAGAGAGATTTAGAGTCCTGTGGATCTGGGGCTTGTCAGATTTAGACGGGCTGCAGTATCCACTCTCCTCTGAGATGGTTTGTATTTATAGCAGGGTTGATTTTTGACCTCTTTACATTTGTTTTGGCTAAACTAAGAAAGGGTGTTTATTCATGTCATTTTTCTAATTCCTCTTTCCTTTCTTCTGAAGCTCATATTCATATAATTTGAAGGAAATCAGATTTGACTTAAAAAATCCTCACCTAGGCATTTTACCAGCCCCTTTGGGTGACGAGGTGGTTAGGGTGTGCTTGTGTTTGTTTTCCCTACATCACCTTCCCCTGTGCTTTAAAGCAGAGATGGGAGAGCATTTCTCAGCTCATTGGTTCTCAGTTATGCCATAAATGGACCCAGATTTCAAGGAGAGCATGGGGTGATTTTGCAAGCCGTCAGGATAAGTAGCTGATTCTAACACTTTTTCATCACCCTTTGCCCTTATCCTCAAATATACAGGAGCTTTTTAATAATATGTGCTGAGGTATAAATTGCTGAATTAATACTTGGTGGCTTAAGTGTCATACATGAGTCTACCTTGTCTTAACTATTCTTCCCTCGGTCTCAATAAAAAATGCTGAGAAGTGACACCTTGTTTTATTTATTCTTTAGAATATTGTTTGGAGCTTGGGTGCTGTAATAACATATATGTTAGGAAACAATCAATAGTGAACTACCCTGTGCAATTTCGGATGATAAAAATGACAGGAGTCAGCACATCCTCAGCACTTACTGGGTGGGGCACTTTGATAGGTAGATTTGTACTCAGGAGCAACTAAGATGGCCCCCAATGATCCCAACCTTCTGGAATCTATGCCTTAAGTAAAGCCTGGTCCTTGAGTTACTGGGGAGTCTAGTGACTGAGATAACTGTTGGTTTTAGCCATGTGTTTTGGGGGTAACATTATGCAGTAATTAATAACTAATATAACTTTGCACACACCGTCTCATCCAGGTAACCACACAATGAGTCTACATTATGTTATGTGGACATGGTGCTCTGTGGCACGAATGCAGGCCTCAGGGATTCTGGTTTTTTTTATCTGACACTTCTCAAGGCTACATTTCTAACGCTGTCTTCTTTGCTGTTGGCAGTCCTCAAGCAAACAGCTTTCTCTACCCCATCTGTCTGCTTTATAGGAAATCAGTACCTTATTTTCCTCCTATCTTTACATCCCTGTCACCCTAGTGTTCAGGATTTCAGTGAAAACACTTTCTCCTACTTGCGCTGTAAAATAACCAGACTTATCTTTGTAATGATGCTAGACTGAGCTATTCCCTGGAAGCATCCTTGCGCTTAGCGTATATTTCATCAACAAAGGTGTCCAACTGTTGTTTTGACAATGGTTTTCTTGATTTTCTAGTTTTTTTTGTTGTTATTTATTTTGTTTTATTTTTGTTGTTATTCATCATGGAAAGTAGCCAGAAAAGTGGAAAGGGGTTATGGGTAGAGGGGGAGAGAAGGAGCTCCACAGAGGGGATGGATAGTAGAAAACAGTAGGATACAGGTGTGATGAAGTGGACCATGGAAGAAACGGAGAAATGGAGGGGTAACTTTAACTGGGCAGGGGGGAAGGAGGGTAAAATAGGGGGAGAGGAAGGAAAGAGAGGTCAATAATACTAAGAATGTTCAAAAGAGTCACAAGGAAAAAGTATTATTGTATAAGCTTACTTAAAAATATACACAGGGATATATAAATATATGAACACAAATATACTTGTGTGTGTCTGTGTGTGTGTGTGTGTGTGAGAGAGAGAGAGAGAGAGACAGAGACAGAGACAGAGACAGAGACAGAGACAGAGAGGTAGTAGTGATTTGAATGAGAATGCTACTTAAAGCCTCAGGCATTTGAAAGCTTGGTGCCTGAGGCATGTGCCACCACCACCCAGCCACTAGTGGCACTTTTATCTTGGCAAAAATCAAGAACTGTTTAACTAGGCTTAAAGCTCACTCCATGGTGGGACGCTTATGCCTGTTAGTGTAAACCTAGATAGATAGCCATCTGGAGAGGTCTTAGACCTGAGAGTAGAACTTACTCCTGCCCTTTTTCTAAAACAATAGAATTTGTAACTGCACTCTACGTACTTGTTCAATCAACAGATAAGTGGAGCATTCCATCCCTCATAGAAAAAGATTCTTTTCGCAGCAGGTGGAGACAATTACTCAAATCCACAACCGTTAAAAATCAGAAAATAAGCGACTGTGGTGTGCCTAGTCCGAGTTGAATGCATTTACAAGGCAACCTGTATATATATTTAAGACTCAGAGAAAATTGAAGCTGAAAAGGGTGGAAAGATGGTAAGAACCAGAGGACTGTGACATTTGCTGTTACTGTATTTTGGACATGACTCAGAAATTGAACTCATGAAATTAAAAGTCCATACAGTTTCTTAAAGAAGACATGAATGTGAGTGGGGAAAATTTCACAAAATCCTATAAGTTGATGAAGAACTATAGGCTATCAGTAGCTACGAGAGAGGGTGACTAAGGTCTCTTCAGGGATGAGACACTGACATGTGAACAGGCCTAAACACAGAAACATGTGAACATCACTAAATTGACTCAGTGCATAATGCACACATGTGTGTATCTGCCTATGTAACTATAATAATTAAAGAAGAAGAGGTCCACATTTAGGAGGGAGTGTGTAGACGTGGAAGGAGTATGAGTGAGGAGAAAGACAGATGGAAACGAAGCAAATACAGTATTACGTATAAGATTCTCAAAAATGTTGAGTAAAAGAATGGACTTTAGGGTCTGCTCTTTGGTACATGTGCTCAGTGGCCATTTTTCCAGTCACACCTTCATTTTCCAAGTTTAAGGCTCTAAAAGACAACTTTCACCCAGGGTAGGCATTGCTCTTTATCACTCTACTTCCTGCTGCTTTCAAGGTGGGCAGATTGCATCTCATTTTACCCTATTTCTGCTAAGGTCCCACAGCCGCCAGCCCAGTCTCATCATTACAGTCTTCCCAGGCACTTGATCAGAATTTCTGAAATCCTCTTATATCCTGATCTAACCAAATGGTGACCTAGGGCATATCTAGATTGAGCAACCCAAGAGCTCTCCCTGACACTAAGCACTGGTTACTTATGTAAGTGACAGTTGATGTTTACAGGGAAGAACTTGGGACGTTAAAGTTGGACTCTGCTGTTGAAAGCTATGGATAGGATTAAGATAACTAACCCCTTAGCCTTTCCTGACTTATTTAATTGCAATGAAATATGAAAAGGAGAAAAAAAATTATGGCACAATTTTCAAGCTGAATAGAACTCTCTAACAAAGTAAAAGGCATGTAAATACAGCACCGATACCTTTTGCTAATGTCTCCTGTTTCTGGATCTCTGTTAGTAATGTGGAGGTGATCATGGTAGGCAGGTGGGTAGAACATCTGAGGTCAGACATGACTGGAACATATCTGTCTCCTTTAATCTTCGAAAAACCAAAAACCACCCCCACAGATATTAATTGCATCTTGCAATTCATGGTCTTACCTTAATTTTATAAATTAACATTTTTCTTTTTTTCGAATATCTAAATATCAGCACTGACTTTATCAGCCCATTCAAGAAATTCTCGCTTCTTGTTTTCTTAAAGGCTCATACATTACAGTAGTTTGCGGTAATGAAATATCTTCTATCATGAAATATTATACCCCTTTAAACCAAGATTTATTATAGCTGCTGAAAACCTCCACCTGGGGGAATTTTCTGTCATACAAGTCAAAGAATTTCTATTTGTTCTGCCTAGTTTAGCTTTTCTCTCTACTTTGCTGGATAAAATAAAATGATGTGACAAGAGGAGACATTAATATCCACAGATCCATTCCCCTATAAGTGGAAACAGGTAGCCTTCATCATTTCTTCAGCAAGGGACTCCCTTTAAAAGGGTAGTAATTATGGATAACTCTAATAACAGTAAAAATGGTTCACTTGTCTTGAACTTTTATGTACTTTTAATTTTTCTAATTGAACCACGCTAAGAAAAGACTCATAACATCTCTGCTAATATAGGTCAGGTAGAAAAAAAAACCTTAGAAATTTAATTGCTTATTAAATTTATTGTAATAAACCCATTTATGATTAACCATGCTTGAATAGTCTTAAAATTCCAAATTTGTTGTTTGATTTAGAGCAATGAACTTGGGATACAGTTTTAGATGACAAACAGTGAAAAGACAGGGAGACCTAATCAGAAGTAAAGTCTTCCTTCTAAGGATGTAACTAAGGACCAAGCCTCTTCAATTTGACGGTAAAAAATAATTTCTCTACATGGAGAGAGTAGAGTCCTGATTACCATAGGTTGAGAGAGGTGAGGGGGGAGTGTGCAGCAAGGATGGCTGATAGGGAACCACATCCATATTTACATAAGAGGATTAAGTTCTAGAGTTCTATGGCATAGCAGGGTGACTGTATTTAATAATTTACTAAAATACATTATAACGTCTAGCAGTGAGGATTTGGAAGATTCCTATTACAAAGTAACAATAGATGTCTGATGTGGTAGATATGCTAATTACCCAGATTGGATTGTGGAACACAAGTGCCTATGTCAATATATCACACTGTGCTCCTATGATTGTATAATTAGTCTACCAAAACATTTTAAAGAGACAAAACCCCAAATATTTATATATTTGTTATCTTAAGTTACAAGGTTTGAAAAAATCTTAGAGGATGGTCAACAACAATTTTGATTCAGAATATAGAAGCTTTAATGAAACGAGAAATTCTAAATGACTCAGCACATTACTGATTTCCGTACTTTCAGTTTTTGGATACATTATGCAAAAGCAATGTGGGATGAAGTGGGATTTTTGAGATGTGATGACAGTATTGTTTTAAAGTCAAGATCAAAGTGAATCACACCTGCGGTGAGAGATTGCACCCTGTCTGGTCAGAGACGGGTCAGAATGAAAACAAGAAGGCAGAGATTAGTTCATGTGCTTATCTTCCGAGGATTCTTTCCTTACTCCTGCTTGGGTATGCTCACCTGGCCAATTACTTGTGATTGTTTTCAAGTTATTGTTTCATATTAAGTTAATTAAGCTATTATAAGACATTGATTCAAGACAATAAACAATTATAAAAACAATAAGCATTTTGTAATTTTTATTATTCATATTTTCCAAATGTACTTTACTGAATTTGATGAAACTAGCAAATGAGAAAAGTCAGATGTCACTCGCTCCCATAGTTTTGGCCTAGTCATCTTGTTAATATCATTGTCAACTCAGAATGTTTTTCTTTTTTAGTATTTAGATTTCTTTTTCTCTCAGTTTCCCCCTTTCTCCTCTTCTCCCACTCCCCTCACCTCCCCCAGCCCTATCTACTTCTCCTGTTTCTGTTCAGAAAGGGACAGGTATCTCATGGGTATCAACAAAGCAAGGTTTATCAAGTTGCCATGAGACTAAGCTCTTCCCCCTGTGTTTAGGCTGGTCAAGGCAATCCAGTATGAGGAATGGGTTCCCAAAAGCATAGAGTCCTGTACGCGCATGAACTCATCAACTCAGAACTCTACATCTCTTCCAGATTGGCTTCCTCACGCTATACCGACAGCGTGTAGTTCTTGTTTATTTGTAAGCTCCTGCTACACGTTTCAGGCTTGCTGCCAGAATTCTGATCTTGATTCTATTTTTATTATGATTTCTCACCTAGTCCCACAGTTCTGTTAGTGTTTGTTTCTCATGATTATGTAGCTTTTCCCTCTCTACCTTGATAGTTCTGAAGCTTGTCAAATGGTATACACTCACTAGTTCTCAGAAAAATCTTTCACCCAATACTCAAGATATTTTACAATGGGGTCTAGAGATAAACAGTATGATGATTTCCTCATTTTTCTTACTTTATATTCCAACTGATTTTGTCTCTTTCTTTTCCGTGCAGTTTTCCTTCCAAGGGCCTCTGTGCTTCCACTGACTAAGGTCAGTTTATGTTTGAGGCCTCTCAACCCATCCAGGTCATTTCTGTTTGCAGTGCTGTCCCTTGCTTCTGCAGTCAGTGTGCTTGCCAGGGTCTAGTTCACTTTCAGATGGTTAACTTTTTTTAATTTTTAAGATTATAGTTTAATTACAACATTTTCTCCTTTCTTCCCTCCAAACCCTCTCATAACCCTTCCCCAGCTCTCCTTCAGATTCTTGGCCTTTTTTTTTTCATTAGTTATTTTCTTTTCATTGTTATTGCATGAATCTATGTATTTGTGTGTGTGTGTGTGTTCTTAAATGTATCCAGATATGCAGTTTATGTAAATCAAACAAACTATGTACCTCCTTAGAATGAGACCATGTGTGTGCTTCTTGTGTTCCTTCTGTGAGCATGTTTTAAAGACCTTTAAAGCTTCCATTATGCCTTTTCAGATGCTCAAAGGACAATACATAGGAGAATTTAAAATATTGACTTTATTAATCTATATGATATTGTGACCTCTGTTAGATCTCAGTCCTCTTATACTCTCAAATACTATAGAATATGACACTTAGAAGATCATAAATATATTTGTAAATAAGACATTTCAGCATAGTCTGCAGTATTTCTAATACTAATACTAATATAAATAGAAGCCTGATATGGATTGTGTTGACCTAGAATCAATGGCAAGGATAATACTGCTTTTGATTGACTAAATTTATGGGACAGATTAATCTATACCTGGAAAACATTCAGAAGTTATGCAAGAAATTCTGCTCTTAGAACAAAATTAATGCACTTAATTTAGGTTTTTATTTTGTTCTTATTTATGGTGGCATCACACTATTTTCCTGGATGTTTTTGAATGGTTTTAAATATTCTGGGTATTCTGCTACCTACTAGCAAAAAGAAGTATTCCAGATGTCCCAATAAATCCCTAAAATATTTCTGTAATTTAACATAGTAGGAGGTAAATATCTCCTAGACTACATTTTGCATGGGTAGAATTATTTGACTACTTGTAAATAGTCTCGGGGCAGAAAATAAAGTTCATCTGTATGCTGGTATAGTGATTTTCACATGGACCAATTAACTAATCAGTCAAAGCAGAAATTTTTTTAAAAAAAGTATGTCTCAAAATAGGCCAAAGTCCCACTGGGGTTAAAAGCTTGGGTCAAAGGAAAGGCCCAAAAAAGAATTACTTTCAATTCAGAGATTGCCTTGTTGAATTTTTCAGCATTCCACTAAGTTTAGCTCCCACTAGTTACCCAACTTAAAAAATCTGCAACACGGGGACAAAACAACTTGGGGGAGAGGATACCCCAAAATAGAAAAGTGATGCACATATTCAGCAAAAAGTTTTTACTCCTCAGCAGGCCGGGTGTTTATTTTGAAAGTTTGCTTATGAATAGTTAGTGGGGTAAAGTGTGTGAGAGAGACAGCATTGCCTGATGGGCGTGTACATCCGTACACGGTACCGATTGTACATCGGTACTTAGAATTAGCCAGACTAGCTTAATATAAAATATTTAGCTTTAATAAACAGAAGAAAGGGCACTTACAAAACTAGGGTTCCAGCGATCCAGGAATGCAGAGGGCAAAGAGGGCAGAGCCAGGCACACCTGGACTTTTATTTGTTTTCTTTGGCCCCAGGGGGACACACCCTAAACAGAATGTGATTGGCTGAGCTTCCCCATCAATTGCCACACAGGACAAAGGAAGAAAGTTCTTAGAAAACAAAGAGAAGAGCGTCCAAGCCCAGTGTAGCCAAGGCATGGATGGAGAGCTTCTTAGTGTAGCTGCTCATTTATACTCTTCCCATTGCATTCATAGTAAGATATCAAGAGGGAATGAAATATCATATGCAAATTGTATAGTACACTGTCTCGTACCTGGACACTTAATAAGCATTAGTTCTTATTACTAATAAGAACTAATTAGTAGTAAATATTAATAGTAGTAATATTAATAGTAATAAATATTACTATTTATTTAGTAGTAAATATTAATAATTAAAATGGCATTGTTATAAAATTTTATTGTAAAAAATAAGGATTTCATTGATTTAAAGGATAAGTATTTGAGTTACTGTTAACACAAGCAATATAGCATGTAAATGCAGTGCAATTTGCTCTCTCATGTGCCTTTTCAAGTAGACATATAATATAAATCGTACATGCAATTTAAAATTTTCTGATGGCTACATTAAAGAAAATGAAAGGGGGATTAATTTTAGTATTGTTTCAATATTGCATTTAACCCAATGTTCCTGACCTATTATTTGAAGGTGGAATGAATATAAAACATTATAAAGAAATATTCTGTGTTCTTTCTAAAGTAGTACTGAGTTCCAGCATGTATTTCATACTGCAGGGCATCTCCAGTTTGAACAGCTCCACACTGAGAGTTAATTACCACCTGGGACAAGGGGTCCATTTCCTGGACCGTGTAGAGTTGTTTACAATTTTAAAATTTTGTATGTGAATCATTTTCTTCCCAATATGAAGGTATTTATGGACTTCGCAATGCCCATATGGATTTGAGGTATTACTCCACACCGAAAGTACAACACAGAGACATTTAAAATGTCTATAGAAGTACGTTAACCTGCACTTTCTTTATTTCTGGGAAGAATACATTTAAAAGCCAGAGGCTATTCCAAGTGTAAACACACAGAAGCCAGCCTTCCCATTTTGATATTTAAAATGACACACAAATATTTCTATAGGCACGTGGCATGTATAGGCCTTTGAATAGAGCCAATAAAGAAGACCCACTCTCTACTTGAACATAGAATCATTGGGAAAAAAGTTATACTAATTTGTTATATTAAGGGGGAAATTCCTTGAAGACTGCAGCCTCATGGAGGAAGCAATACAGCTGCTGTTATCTGCTAGATGGTCGAGACCTAGGTACCACTCTCCCCAACTGTGACCCACTCACCAAGTCTTCACTGTTCAATAGACATAGTACAAGCATCTTCTCTCCCTCGGTAAGCAATTGTGGGGAGAAATGAGGAAGTAGTACAGTGAAGGGCAAGAATCCTGTCCAGGATTGTCTCAAGGGAAATCTATGAAGAACAAGGGAGACATGTTCCCAACCAACTTCATGTTTTTGTTCCTTTAAAACCATACGGCTGTTCTCATGTATAAGGACAGTACTGTTACCCTAATGAAGTTATTCTCTTAGAGTGCCAACAGGACTGCTCCCTGGAGCTTCCTGAGATTGCAGGAGAGCACCCTGGTTTCTATTAAGAAGCCCTTAAAGACAAATGAGAATGGTGTGCTGTTTTCAATTTGGCGCCAATACATTGTTTTCAATGCTAAGAGGTCACCTTTATAGCAACCACATTATATTTCTCCTTCCCATTCTATGCAGGCAACTGTTCACTAGAAGATACACAATGACGTCGCATGAAGGCTTACAGGTGTTCCCACACAAAGTGCCACCAAAGTGAACATATTCCAAGTTTGTAATACTTTGTCATTATCTAAAGGCTTAAAAAAAACAACTAATGTTCAAGAGTAAAATCATAATGAAATTAAACTCCATAACTTTAAACTAAAACTCCAAGACAATAAAATTCCCAAATCCAATTCTCTCGCCCTTGTGAGTTATACACCCTAACAACAGAAATTCAATTTTTCATTTATAATTTCATATATGGTAAGAATCCTTTAAAAAAATCCTATAACCATGAGGCCCACTTGTTGACTCTTTATATGCCTCCCACCACAGTTATGAATTTTCAGGAGAAATACTATGGCAGTGGTGTGATGAAGAGAAGAATCAGCCATGCCCAGCTACTCTCCCACCCCCCAGCCCCACCCCCTGTCTGTAGGTCAGCCACACCCTCCCTCCCCTCGTCCCCACCCCATCTGTCCGTGGGTCAGTCACTCCCTCTGTCTGTGGGTCAGGAGAACATTTGATAAGGTACATTGCTGAAATTGAGCAGGGTTTTCTGTCTTCTCCATTACTTTGATTTGTTTAACTAATTATAATTCCCCACTTGACTTAGTAGGGAATCAACTAAGAGAGAAATGTTTCAGGGAAGGACTAGGCGGGCATTTGTGGGAAGGATTCATTAACAGCAGAACTTCATCCAGAATGGGCAACACCTTCCTGCAGAGGTCTGAGGAAAAGACGGTTCACGTGCCTGCCGGTCTTTGATTCTTGTTGGTGAGCGCATCTATCCCATAGTGGTTGTGGCTGCTGCCCTGCTTCCTGGCCTTCTGAACCCAGCTTGTTCAGCTTTCAACACGGGCTGAAGATGAGCAGATATGTAATTCCTATATTCTCCTTTGAACACAACTCACTATTTCTCAACACAATGATCTTGCCCCTTTGGACCAAATGCCACTAATTACCTAAGAGTTCTCTGTTGATGTCCGTATATGTTCACATAGTGGCGGCACCTGTCTGCTATGGATTGCATAGTTTTGTACTTTATTTCGCAATTTTATAAATGCTCATAGTATCACTTCAATAGATAGTCAAACACCTATTGTTGAAAAGCACTTTAAAATACTTGTTTTATTTTGCTTTTTTTTTATTTTTCGTAGTGGCAAAATTCTTACTGCAATATTTGCAGCACTAAGTTGACGGCAATAAACCTAATGAGGATTGAAAGAGTCAATTCCTGCTGATCTATCGTCCTAGAAACAGCTGATGGCTTCACACTCACACATACCATCAAGAAGTGTCCCTCCAGCCTCAAGAGGCAACCAAGTTGAGGGCCCTACAGATTTGAATCCCTTCTCTGAACAGGTGTCAACCAATCTGGGAGCGCGTTTACAAATAGTATCCTGCCGTCAATCCATGACGCCTGGCTGTTCTTTCTAATCTTCCTGGGAAAAGGTTCCATCCTCTGGGACAATTGTAGCTTTTTAACACATTTCACTGTAATTAGTGAATCTGCATGTCAGTGTTTTCTTGCTTATTCCCTGGCTGCGTTGGAGACCATTTTACTTCTCCCCATGACCCGTCAAAGATAAAGAATTTGTTTACTGTAAATTGCACACCGCTCACTCCTATATGCCATCTGCCACACTTAACCACACGGTGCTACAATTTTCTAATAATAGCTCTTTGAACTTAAGAAAAAAATATTCAGAGGTGTTAATCAGAAATGTTAGGGGAATATTTACTCTATCAAGCTTTGCTTCTTGGTGGGATTTTCATTTTGGTATGCTAAAATGCTATCGTATTTCTGTCTAATAGGTTATCGCGAAGCAGGGTTCAGAGAGCCCTCTGAGTGGCTGTCATCTGCATAATCACAAGAGGTGTAGTTATAAAGAAAGGCAGGGCGTTTTGTGTTTCAGAAAGTAATTTAGGTCTTCAGCGTGAACTCATGGTCAGGTCACAGGTCAGATCTGTGAAGCCCCCCTTGGGGCTCCCTCATCTCCTTTACTGTATTGTTTCTTTGCTTCAACTTAAAAAAATTGACAACAATAAATGCTGTCATGCTTTATTTTGTTTTATCATCTCAAATACCTGCAGTATTGGTTAAGGCTCTTTAGAAGGACAAAACCAACAGAATGAATACATATAAACAAAGGATTTATAAGATTGGCTTAAAGGATAGGAACTGAGTGATTTCACCAAGGCTGTCCATACACCGGAGAAGCTCAGAATCTGATAGCGGCTCAGTTCACGAGGATGAGTGCCTTAGCTAAAGGACTGGAGGATCCCTGGAGGGCTGTTCGTCTCCAGCCCACATTGAAAGGCTGAAGAAACTGGGTTCTGATGGCCAGGAATCAGGGCAGCAGAGACAACCACTATGGAATAGATGTGCCCACCAACAAGAATCGAATATAGGTGTTCAGGTGCACCGACTTTTTCCTCAGACCTCTGCAGGAAGGTGTTGCCCATTCTGGAAGAAGTTCTCCTGTCAATGAAGCCTTCCCACAAATGCCCTCATGGACCTTCCCCGAAACATTTGTCTCTTAGTTGATCCCCTGCTCAATCAAGTTGACAATCAAGAATAAATTAATCATCATAGTTGCCATATTGGAAAAAATAAAAAACAAAGTTACCTTGGTGCATTATTAACCAACAGGCCTTGAATGTTAATGTCTCGATAAATCCAGGCCATCCTTCAGGCAAACAAACCACTGGAGTTTATCTAGCAATGGTGACACTGAAGAGCTGCTAGAGGCTTCAGTGGAGAGAATTTCTCAGAGCCACTTAGAGAATACCATTTGCCTTCCAGTAGAGAACCTACTGTCACTGAGTAAGAACAGTTCATTTTTTCCTTTGTAGAGTGAAATAAAGTAAAACCAGGGCTGAAAAAACGGCCAAGTGTGTGAAGTAGCTCGGGCCAAGCCTGAATGAACTGAGCTCAATCATCAGGACTCACAGGAAGGAATAGAAGAGCCAACTCCTGCAAGGTTTTCTCTGACCTTCACACCTGCGCTGCTTGTGCATTCACAGACACTAAATAAGTAAGTAAGTAAATAAATAAATGAACAATAAAACCAAAACCAAGCCCGCCCCCCAATCTCCATATTTCCACTCTCTTGTAAAGTTCTGCAAACCACTGCTCCTTGAGAGAGAGCTGCTTTTTCTTTATGCTTGTCTTAGAGGGCACTTTGTGGTGGAGAGAAGCCAGCTGGCTGGCCTTGAAGGGCAGGTTGGATTCCTTTTTCAACATTTAATATTTATGTTCCCACATATATCCCCAAACATTTGAGGATATTGATGTAACGACTTATTTTCTCTTATCTCTGAGTCATTTCACTGCCAGAACCCTCATTTAGCTAACTGTGATGAAAGAGCATCCTAGACAGTCTGTCCTGCAGAGGACGAGCTGTAAACTTTGCCTTTGAAATTTATCTTTTGTACTTTGATATTTTTGCTACAAAATGTACCCTGTGCTTCACAAGCTTGTGGATAAAATGGAATTGCCTTTATATTTATGATCACATCTCAATGGCATTAAAACCTCACCCAGCCTTCCAGCAAGTTTCCCTTCCCAGATTTTCCCAAGACTTTTTGGGAATGCTGACCCCTAACCATGAGTCAGTTATGTGAGAAGCTCAAACCCAATGGTTTTATCTGTCAAGTGTACCTCCATTGAGAGTCCTTGATTTTCTGGAATCTTCTTCCATTGCTGGGGAACAGCTTCACGGCTCAAGGAGATTCCCAGAGACAAGATAAACCAAATGATCTTCCTCCTGATCTTTATGCCTTCCATGCTGAGACACTCATTGAACTGCCTGCTTCTTTGGCTCCTCATCCAGTGACTTGGTTTCCTCTTAGTGAGGAGGACAGTGTCCCTTCCTCAGATCATACTCAGAAATGAAAGACTCAAGCCCAATTACATGAGCCACAGATTTCATTGTTTATGACAGTTTTACTGTCTGCATGCTTTCTCAGTCAGTTCAAGTCACGGTAGCAAAATATGATAGTCTGGAGGGTTTATAAACAAAACACATTGGTGTTTATCCCTTCTGGAAACTGTAACCCTCAGGTCAGGGTATCAACATAGTTCTAGCCTATTAATAATTCTCTTTCAAGTACCGACTGATATACACCACATCTTCCTGTAATAGAAAGAGGGTTAAGGAAATTTTCTGAGGTCTCTTCATTAGTACAATAATTCCACTTTTGAAGGATTGGTAGTCACAGATTAATTATCACTTAAAGGTGAAAACTCCTAGAATTATCTCATCGGGTATGGGAACTTCCAGCCCCACTTTGGGGAAACAGAAACATATAGTTCATGCAAATGCATGTACATAGAGTCATTTCTCCAGACAAACTCACATTGCAAGGATTGGATAAGGACATGTTTCAAAACTGACTCAAAAAGGCCAGAAAGTGTATTTCCAACTGGAACATAAGCCCGGATGTCTTCTTTTACAAGTATTCCTTTTCTCTTTTGCAAAAAGACATGATTTCATTCTTTGAGCTTTACCTTTTATGACAATTTTGCAAACATAAAGAAAAATAACCATGCTGCCGATTACTCTCCATGAGACTCTTGCTTAATTATGTAAATTTGTGGAATGAAAATGTTATACGATTAAATGTTTTTCACTTTCCCTTGAAATATCACCAGCCAGGTACTGAAAGAAGGAATGACTGCTGATTCCAGTCATTAACTAGATCCACTCTACTTCTTGCAAGCAAACCCCTTGCAAGTGTTTTCTTTGTGATAGAAATTTGGATATTGAAAATTTATAAAATAAGTAATTTGAAGTATGCTTCACTAAATGTATATACGCTATAAGGGCAGGAAAACAAAGTACCAAGGCTAAGGGCCCTGTTATTTGAAGAATAGGTATAAAAATCAGTAGTGTACTGTCTTCAAATTTGGAATAATTGTCTTAATGAAAAATGGCATGAACTTAACTAATTAAAAAAATCTGAAAATTATGATGTAGGTTTTCTTTGACTCCCTTCATCTTAATTATCTATATCGTGGTATTTTTATTTAGCTGATATCTACTTCAGTTAAGGTATGGATTAGAGAGACTTATATACTGGATAAATTATATATAATTCTTATTCAGTATTTTGTTCAGTTGATTATGGTTCCTTGTAGTATTAGGGATTGAAGCCAGGGCCTACGCAGTCTAAGCAAGAGTTCTACCACTAACCAATATTACTAGGCTTCTTTTTATTTATTTTGAAACATGATCTCACTAAGTTGCACAGGCTGACCTTGAACTCATTCTGTAGCCCAAATAGTGTTTGAGTTTACAATCCTCCTGCATCAGCCTCCTAAATAGTTGGCTGGGATTGCAGGCATGTACTACCACACCAGGCTCAATTCTTGCTTTAAGGAGTTATTGATCAGAAAAAAATATGCAGATAAACTGTGTGAGTGCACGCTCTACCATTAACAACATGAAAAGGTCTGAGATTTCACCCTGTTTTAAAGTCTAATGAATCATCCTGCTGCTGCTTTATACACTATTGCAGAAGGCGCACAGTTCCCTGATCAGAGAAAAGAACTGTATTACTCATATCACAACAGGCCAGATAAACTCACTCTTCCACAGATTTCTTAGTCACTTGTGAAAGCAGTTTTTGAGAGATCTGTTTCTCTTCTTCCCTCTGTTGGAAATGTGTTAGTAGGCGAATGTGCACAGCATTCTCAGGGGCTCTTTTTAGGTTGCACAGCACTTTCTGCAGCTGCTATGTAAATTGTAGACTCATATGCTGAAACAGTATTAGGTTTCTGTGGTGGTTTGCAAAGGAATGGTCCTCATAGGCTCACAGATTTGTGTCTGTATTCTGTCAATCATGTATTTTAATAAAACGCTGATTGGCCAGGCAGGAAGTATAGGTGGGTCAACCAGACAGGAAGTGGAGGCAGGGCAATGAGAATAGGAGAAGGCTAGGGAGGAGGAAACTTCCTCAGCCATTCCTGTACAGATCACCAAAGAGGCAACATGTAACTTGCCCAGCTGAGAAAGGTATGGAGCCATGTGACTAATGTAGATAAGGATAATGGGGTAACATAAGTTATAAGAGCTAATAAGCAGCCTGACCTAATGGGCCAATCAGCTTTATAACTTATAGAGATCTCTGTGTGGTTGATTTTCTCTGGGACTTGCCGGCTGTGGGGTACTGTGCAGGACAGATACCCCAACAAACCGGCCCTTGTACTACAGCACAGCACTTTCTGTAGCTGTTATGTAAATTGTAGACTCATATGCTGAAAAAGTATTGTGTTTCTGTGGTGGTTTGCAAAGGAATGGTTCCCATAGGCTCACAGATTTGAATGCTTGGTCACCAGGGAGTAGTACTATTAGGAGGTGTGGCCTTGTTGGGGTAGATGTGGCCTTTCAAATGGTCAAGTCACACCCAGTGCCTCCCTCCCTGCCTGCTGCCTGTACATCCAGATGTCGAACTCTCAGCTACTCTCAGCACCATATCTGCTTTCCTACCACTGTGCTTCCTGCTATCATGACAATGTACTAAACCTCTGAACTATAAGACAGCCTCAATTAAATGTTTTCCTTTTTAACAGTTGCTGGGAGCATGGTGTCTCTTCACAGCAACAGAACACTGACTAAGACAGATGTTGGTACCAGGGACTGTCGCATTGCTGCGGTAAACTTGGGAACACTTTGGGACTTTGCATTAGGAAAGCAGTTTCAAGCAGGGCTTAATGGGCCATCCTAGTAGGAGCATAGAATACAGTCATGCGGAGAGAAGTTTGAACTGTGGGGACATTGCTCAAGAGGTTTTAGAGGAGAATAATATTAGTATGTAGTTTAGAGATGGTTCTTGTGATATTTTGTCTAAGAATGTGGCTTCTTTTTCCCCTTGTCCAAACAGTCTGCCTGAGGCTAAGTTGAAGAGTTTTGGATCAATGGTATTGGCAGAGGAGAGTTCAGAATAGCCAAGTATTGACTGTGTTTGGTTATTAGTGACCAGACTCATGAAGATCTATAATGAAAAGGAACAAGCTGAGCAAGGAAAAATGCAAAACATATAGTCTGAAGACAAAGAGGCAGCAGGAAGAATAATGGAGCTAAGTCTTGTGCTCAAGGAGATAAAGAGATTAAATAAAAGCCTGATCCTAAACACAATAAAGAGTGTTGTGGTGTTGCATAAATACCCCACCCAGCTCAGCTTCCAATCTGTGAAAAGGAATTAAAGAAAAGCTTAGAGCAGGATATGGTGGCACATGCCTTTAATCCCAGCATTCCAGAGGCAGAGACAGGAATATCTCTAGTTTGAGGTAGCCTGGTCTACAGAGCAAATTCCATGACAGCCAAGCTTAGGCAGTGAAGGAAACCGTCAAAAACAGAAAGAAGGTGAAAATACATTTGAACAGAGGGCCATGTTCTAGCCCCAGCAAGAAGAATTTGTTAGCTTCAGCCACATGGTTCTGACTTTGGAGGCAAGGATACAAGAAAGGAGTTGCAGGATCTTCTTCTAGACCTAAGGAAAGCTGTGGAGGTCAAGTGTGTGTCAAGGATGTCCCTGCATTGAGGCCCAGTAAGGCCTTTGTATGAAGTTGTGTAGGCCATATCTGGATTGTCTTGGAGCCTGCTAGATGTCAAAGATGGCTGAACAGTAGAATTCCTGCTGAGAAGAGTTGCTAACAGGGAGTGAAAACAGCCCAAGAGAAGTGTGTTACAGTCAACAAAGCTGAAGGGAGCTGGAGATCTCAAGAGCCTTTTGAGATCAGAAATCTTTTGTAGGGACCTGAGTTCAATTTCCAGTGTCTACGTCAGCCTGTAACTCCAGCTGTGGAGGGCCCGGTGCCCTCTCTGGTCTCCGAGGGCAATGCACACACATGTACACGTAAAACACACAGCATATACACTATTAAAAATATCTTTAAATTTTAAAAAGATAAACAGATAATGAAAGATTTAAACACATACACAGTCGACTTTTACTGTAAGAACCACACTTTTAGCTGTAAAGAACTATAAAAACAGAAGAATTTGGTAGAGTTTGAAACTTGTCCAGCTGGTTTCCAGTCTTGCTTTGGTCCAATATTTCCTTACTATGTTCCCTTTTCATTCATATATATATATACGTGTGTGTGTGTGTGTGTGTGTGTGTGTGTGTATCACAAACACACATATGTAATGTGTATTTTGTGCCAATGCATGATGGAAGCAGGGTATCTGGTTTCAGTTGTGATTTTACAAGGGTTACGGTCAAGAAATTGCTAATGAGTCATAGAATACACTTTGAACTTTGGAACTTTTGAACAGTGTTGAGACTGTAGCAGACATGGGAACTCTTAAAGTTGAACTGGATGCACAGTTTGCATTTGATATGGCTGCAAACCTATGTGGGACAGGGAGTGGAATGTGGTGGTTTGAACAAGAATGGACCCTGTAGATTAATAATGCTTGGTCACTACGGAATGGCGCTGTTAGGAGGTGTTCACTTCTTGGAGAAAGTGTGTCCCTGGGGGTGGGTTTTGAGGTTTCAATTGGTCAAGCTAGACCCAGTCTCTCTCTGCTTGTTGCCTGCCCATACAGATGTAGAGCTCTCAGCACCCTCCCCAGCACCATGTCTGCCTGCGAGCTGCCATGCTTCATGCTCTCATGGCAATGGACTAAACCTCTGAACTGGAAGCCAGCCTCAGTTAAAGCCTTTCCTTTTTAAGAGTTGCCTTGGTCATGGTGTCTCTTCACAGCAGTGGAACATTGACTGAGACAGTATCATATTGACATTTTTATACAAAGTGTTTTGATTGACGCTCCCCACTAATCTCCCCATTGCTGCTCTCCTGACATCCTCTTCTGTCCTCCCCAGCTCTATTTTTACTTTCACTCACGAGTGTCCCTTCCTTCTCACTGTCCTGCCTCTTTCTCTTGTTACCTCTCAGTCTCTATTCCAGATGTTTACCTGGGTTTATACCCTCTTATACACATCAAGGTTACAACCTGGATCCTGCACATCAGAGAAAATATGTAGTGACAGTCTTTCTGAGTTTGCGTCTCATCTATTAATATTGCACTTTATAGCTCCATCTCCTCTCCTACTTTATGGGTTCTTTACAACAGAGCACCATTCCACTGTGTATGTGTACAACGTTTTCATTATCTATTCTCTTTTTAAAACTTAAGGTTTTTAAAATAATATATACGCATATATATGCTTGTGTTGCCTGCAGAGGCCAAAAGAGGGCACCAAATCCACTACAGCTGGAGCTACAGCCTGGCTCAGACCCTGGGAATCAGCTGAACTCTTGTCCCTACAAAAAGAATATATACTGTTGACCCCTGAGCCACTTCTCCAGCCCACTACTCATTTGTTGACATGCACCCATGCTCTGTGGGAAACATGTTCAACCACAGCATCAGGGGGTTCATGTTCAAAACACATACAATTCACCGTTAGAACAGAATCTCTCAATCATCCCCGATTTAGTTAGTTTCTCATCTATGTTTCAATATTTCTTCACTTAGTTCTTATAGTTTTAGAGGTATGTATTTCCTGAATTATTTATAATTGCTATTGTAAATAGGATAATTGAGGTTATAATTCAAAAAAGTCATTGCTAAATATAAGAAAACTATTAATTTTATAATTGATCTGTCTACATTATTGAAACCTTATCTTACTACTTTTAAAAGTTATAATCGTGTTGACTTTTAAAATAATAAGTGTGAGTTTTTCTCTGTATATTAAATGTTAGTTGAACCGAAATGAGGTAGTGATGGGTGTGAGAATTCTTATCTTTCCTGTTTCTAGTGCAAATGTTTCTAATTCTTTATGTACAATAAAGTCTTCACTGGGGCGCTGGTTAATACATCTTTCTTTTTTCTAAGCTTTTTAAGGGAACTTTGTTAATATTTGAACACATGATATGTTTTACTATAGCTTTTTTCAGAAATTGCCATGCCTTGTTACAATTGTTGTGATTTTGATTTTAAATAAAAAATTTCAATAATATAAATTTAACTGAAGTATTTTTGCCGTGTTTTTATTTTGTGTATATTTGGCCTTGGTAACTTATATTTTATTGATGCAAACATTATGGTCAATATTTGTTAAAGCATGTATTTTTTTTCTCAGAATAAATGGATGTCCTCTAATCATAGTCAAACTCTTTCACAGAACCTGGCTAGATTAAGATTGTTCATCTGTTATCCAACTTCAATATATTCTGCTCCAATAGTGTCTGCTTACTCTCTTTCTTACTTAGTAAAGTAGTTAGTTACCCATCATGCTCGTAGAGGGCATGAGGTCCTGAGATCACAGGTAGTACCTATGGAAACAAGAAATGTTCAGCACACATGCTTTGCTCTTCCGCAGAAGGGGTTCATATCTGTTTCCTTCCAGAAAGCTGGGAATGGATGTAGTTTATTACCTGGTGATCTTTGCTCTCTGTAGGGTAGGCCTCACCCGAATCCCCCAGATTATTATTTTTATACAAGTCTCCTGAGCATTGCTTCACAGTCATTAGAACCGATTCTTAGTTAGGGAAGACATCACACGTACTTTGCAAAGTGCGTGTCTTCTAGATTTTTATACTTTTCTGTGTTCCCATCAGTCTTATACTTTATATTTTAAGGCATTTATTAGTTTGCAAAATGTTTTGGATTTGTTTTCTGACAGTTTTTGTTCCGGAACCCAGTCTGACGTAGAATTTGCTCTGTAGCTGAGGGTGCCCATGAACTCACAACTATTTTGATACAGCCTATTTAGTGCTGGGATTAAAGGTGGGAACCATGATTTCCACCTTATGAAATATTTGTTAACAGAAGCACTTCATCAGGATGAAAACTGTTCTCTACGTATGTAGTGCTGTGTACTTTGAACTCTTCTTGGGGTGATGTAATGCCATACTTATTTTTATTGGAGAAGGGAAATTTGATGACTTATCCAACAATGTGCTCTGATTTTCTTTACTACAGAGTTTGCTGTTTAATGAGATTTACATAGTTTCATCGTTTATGGATGGGTTCATACTTTTGCTTTTAGAAATGCTAATTATTAAATACAATTAGTTACTTTATCATTTTGAAACCATTGCAAATGAAATATTTCTTTCCATGTTCATTTTTACATTCTGTTGATAGACATAAGAAAATTATTTTGTTTATACATGCAGCGCTTAGTTAATCTCTGAAATTGTCATTATCTTAGATATGTTCTAGTTTAGTCTTGTATAGAGTATCTTTAAATTTTAAACTGCACACTGATACCATCAAACGTATTAAATAGCCTTATTTCTTCTGCTCTAATTTTATGAGTGTTTTCATTTTATACTGAATTCTCTGGACTCGTAGAGACCATAGTAAATAACAATTATGATTTTTAAATTTTTCTGTAACCTGAAGTTGTAACTGATTCTGTTATTCTACCACTTAGGTTTTAAAAAGAAGTTTTGAATTACATCACAGTCTTTGAGATTTAGAAGCATATATCCTAAGTCAGTGCCTTAATTCAGAAATGGATTCATAATTTGATTACATTATTGAATGATTGTGTAAGATTTCAGGGCTAGGGCTAAGGTCGAGGAAGTTGGTCACTGGGGGTGTGTCTTTGAAGGCAACATGTTTTCTCTGCTCTCTGGACCCCATGACAGAAGCAGCTTTTGTGTTTGCTCTTCCCTTCTGCTGCATGTTCTGCCTCCACACAGGCTTTGAAACAGTAGGGCCTGTTCCCCACAGACAGAAACCTCTCATTCCTTTAGCCAAGGAAAGGTCTTTCCTAATTGGAAATTGTTTTCCTCAACAGAGAAGTTCTAATTTAACTATTCACTTGTCAAAATTTCTTTATTGTGACTCTTGCTACCCTCTCTCTGTCAATCATCTCATCTTCAGTTGAGGCTTTTAGAGGTGAATTCCAACACTAGTCAGTTCCTCTGAAGTATTTCCTTATTGCTATTATTACAGCTCCCATGTGTACTGCTCATTTCCCGACTTCATTGCATGCTGGCTCCTCCCTTTCCTTTAATATTTTTTTTTAAGATGCGACCTTTATCTCTTTTTCCTTGCCTGGAACTTTCTTTCTTTTTATTGTTTTTATTGATTTATTAAACTATGTATTTTTCTCTGTTACCCTTTCATCCTTTCCCCTCCCATTCTACTCTCCCCCATGATCCCCATGCTCCCAATTTACTCAGGAGATCTTGTCTTTTTCTACATCCCATGTACATTAGATACATGTATGTCTCTCTTGGGGTCTTCTTTGTTGTTTAGTTCACTAGGATTGTGAATTGTAGGCTGGTAGGGGTTTTTTCTTTATTTTTGAAAGTCACTTACATCCCATGTACATTAGATACATGTATGTCTCTCTTGGGGTCTTCTTTGTTGTTTAGTTCACTAGGATTGTGAATTGTAGGCTGATAGGGGTTTTTTCTTTATTTTTGAAAGTCACTTATGAGTGAGTACATATAATATTTGTCTTTCTGGGTTTGGGTTACCTCACTCAATATGATATCTTCTAGATCCATTAATTTGCCTGCAAGTTTTAAGATACCATTATTTTTTTTTCTACTTGGTAGTACTATGCAGTACTGTGTAAATGTACCACATTTTTCTTATCCATTCTTTGGTTGAGGGACATCAGGTTGTTTTAAGGTTCTGGCTATGGCAAACAATGCTGCTATGAACATAGTTGAGTACATGTCCTTTTGATACAATTGAACATTCTTTGGGTATATACCCAAAAGTGGTATTGCTGGGTCTTGAAGTCGATTGGTTACTTAATTTGTGGGAAATTGCCATGCTGATATTACTCAAATGGCCTTTACATGGCTTTCAAGTGATCTTCACATGGTCTTTATATGACCTTCACATTGCTTTCACATGATCTTCACATGGCCTTCACATGGTTTTCAGTAATCTTCACATGGCCTTCACATGACTTTCACATGGTCTTCACATGGCCTTCACATGATTCCTACGTGTCCCCCACATGGTCCTCACATGGTTTTCACAACAAAAATCAATCAAAAGAGACAAGTCACTTCATGTTAGTCACAGGAAAAATCCATCAAGAGGAGATCTCAATATTGTACAGCTGTGCCCCAAATACAAGGCACCCTCATATGTAAAAGAAACACCACTAAAGCTTAAATCACAGATTAAACCTCACACACTAATAGTGGGAGACTTCAATATCCCACTCTTACCAATGAACAGGTCTATCAGACAGAAAATTAACAGAGAAATAATGGAACTAACAGATGTCATGACTCAAATGAACTTAAGAGACATCTATAGAATATTCCATCCAAACATAAAAGAATATACCTCCGTTTCAGCACCCCACGGAACCTTCTCAAAAACTGACCACATACTAAGAAACAAAGCAAATCTCAACAGATAAAAAATATTGGATTAATTAGCATTTTAAAGTCTAGTTTCTTGAGTTTTTTATATATTTTGGAGATCAGACCTTTGTCTGTTGCTGGGTTGGTGAAGATCTTTTCCCAATCAGTAGGTTGCCTTTTTGTCTTCATGACAGTGTCCTTTGCTTTACAGAAGCTTCTCAGTTTTAGGAGGTCCCATTTATTCAATGTTGCCCTTCTTGTCTGTGCTACTGGGGTTATACGTAGGAAGTGGTCTCCTGTGCCCGTGTGTTGTAGACTACTTCCCACTCTCTCTTCTATCAGGTTCAGTGTGTTCAGCTTGATATTGAGGTCTTTAATCCATTTGGACTTGAGTTTTGTGCATATTGATAGATATGGATCTATTTTCATTCTTCTACAGGTTGACATCCTGTTCTGCCAACACCATTTGTTGAACTGGCCCTATCTTATAGCCACACTGATCAATATCTTGCATATCACTATAGAACCCTCATCTGGCGATGGATGGAGATAGAGACAGAGACCCACATTGGAGCACTGGACTGAGCTCCCAAGGTCCTTATGAGGAGCAGAAGGAGACAGAACATGAACAAGGAAGTCAAGATTGTGACTTGACAAGATTGCGCCCATCCACTGTGATGGTGGGGCTGATCTATTGGGAACTCACCAAGGTCAGCTGGACTGGGACTGATGGAGCATGTGATCAAACCAGTCTCTCTTAACGTGGCTGACAAGGAGGGCTAACTGAGAAGCCAAGGACAATGGCACTGGGTTTTGATTCTACTCCAAGTACTGGCTTTGTGGGAACCTAGTCTGTTTGGATGCTCACCTTCCTAGAACTGGATAGGGGGGAGGACCTTGGACTTCCCG
The DNA here is from genome assembly GCF_982192425.1 of Myodes glareolus. Lineage (NCBI taxonomy): Eukaryota > Metazoa > Chordata > Mammalia > Rodentia > Cricetidae > Myodes > Myodes glareolus. Next base: position 10,621,522 of record NC_142050.1, read on the forward strand.
CAGGGTAGGGAACCCTGACTATTCTCTGGACTGGATAGGGAGGGGGAGGGGGAATGGAGGGAGGGGGAGGGAAATGGGAGGAGGTAAAAAAATTAATAATAATAATAATAGTAAAAACCTGAAAAAATTGGAATAACCACTTATATCTTATTGAATCACCATAGCTTAAAATTAGAATTCAACAACAACACTAATTCCAGAAAGCTCACAAACACATGGAAATTAAACAATGCTCACCTGAATCACCAATGGTTCAAGGAAGAAATAAAGGAAAAAATTAAATACTTCCTAAAAAAAATCAATGAATATGACCACGCAATATGCCCAATTTTATGGGAAACAATGAAAGCAGTGTTAAGAGGAAAGTTCATAGCACTACATGTCTTCATGAAGAAGTTGGAAACATTGCACACGAGTGGGTTAGCAGCACACCTGAAAACTCTAGGACATAAAGAAGCAAACTCACTCAGGAGGATTAGATGGCAGGAAATAATCAAATTGAGAATGAAAATAAAAAAAATAGAAACAAAGAAAACAGTACAATAAATCAATGAGACAAAGAGCTGGGTTTCTGAGAAAATCAACAAAATAGGCAAACCTTTATCCAAACTAACTAAAAGACACACAGAGAGCATCTCCAAATTAACAAGATCAGAAACGTAAAGAGGGACATAACAATAGACATGGAGGAAATCCAGAGAATCATCAGCTCATATTTTGAAAACCTGTACTCCACAAAACTGGAAAACTTAAAATAAATGGACAACTTTTGCATAAATATCATTTACCAAAATTGAATCAAGACCAAATAAGCAAATTAAGTAAACCTATATAACTGGCAAAAAAATAGAAACAGTCATCAAAGGTCTCCATGACCACCCCTCCCAAAAAATGTCCAGGTACAGATGGTTTCAGCACAGAATTCTACAAGATTTTTTAAAAAGAACTAATATCAATACTTTTCAAGTTGTTCCATACATTAGAAACAGAAGAAACATTGCAAAACTTTTTATATGAGGTTACAATTACTCTGATACTCAAACTACGTAAAGACATTATTAAGAAAGAGAATTACAGACCAATCTCACTCATAAACATTGAGGCAAAAAATATTTAGTAAATTACTGGCAAACCACATACAAGAACACATCAGAAAAATCATCCACCATGACGAAGAAGGCTTCATCCCAGAGATGCAGGAATGTTTCAACATATGTAAAATCTGTCAATGTAATTCATCATACAAAGAAATTGAAAAAAGAACATGATCCTTTCATTAGATGCTGAAAAAGCTTTTCACAAAATGCAATATCCCTTCATTATAAAGGTCTTGGAGAAAGCAGGGATACAAGAACATACCTAAACATAATAAAGACAATATACAGCAAGCCAACAGCCAACATCAAACTAAATGGAGAGAAACTCAAAGCTACCCCACTGAAATCAGGAACAAGACAAAGTTGTCCACCCTCTCCATAGCCATTCAATATAGTACTTGAGGTTCTAGCTAGAGCAAGAAGACAACAAAAGGAGATTAAGGGGATACAAATCATAAAAGAAGAATTCAACTCTCACTATTTGCTGATGATATATGATAGTTTTCAGAAGTGACCCCAAAAATTCTACCAAGGATCTTCTAGAGCTCATCTTCTACACCTTCAGTAATTTTTTAAAAAATTTTATTTATTTATTATGTATACAGTATTCTGTCTGTGTGTATGTCTGCAGGCCAGAAGAGGGCACCAGACCTCATTGCAGATGGTTGTGAGCCACCATGTGGTTGCCAGGAATTGAACTCAGGACCTTTGGAAGAACAGGCAATGCTCTTAACCACTGAGCAATCTCTCCAGCCCCACCTTTAGTAATTTAGTAGGATACAAGATTAACTAGAAAAAGATCAGTAGCCCTCCTTTACACAGATGATTAATGGGCTGAGAAAGAAATCAGAGAAACATCACCCTTCACCATAGCCACAAATAACATGAAATGTCTTGGAGTAACTCTAACAAAACAAGTAAAAGACCTGTATGACAAGAACTTTAAATCTTTGAAGAAAGAAATTGAAGAAGACACACACACACACACACACACACACACACACACACACACACACAAAACCCTGAAAGATTTCACATGCATTGGGTAGGTAGAATTAACATAGTAAAAATGGCAATCGTACCACAAGCAATCTATAGATTAAATGAAATGTCCATCAAAATTCCAGCAAAATTTTTCACAGACCTTGAAAGAACAACACTCAACTTCTTATGAAAAAGCAAGAAAACCCAGGATTGAAAAAACAATCCTGTACAATAAAGGAACTTTTGGAGGCATCACAATTCCTGACTTCAAATTATACTACAAAGCAACAGTACAGAAAACAGGCTGGTACTGGAATAAAAACAGATAGGAGGACCAATGGAAATGAATCAAAGATCTGGTTATCAATTCACATACTTGTGAACACCTGATTTTTGACAAAAAACAAAAAAGATAAAATGAAAAATAGAAAGCATATTCAACAAATCATGCTGGTATAACTGGATATCAACATGTAGAAGAATGAAAATAGACCCATATCTATCACCATGCACAAATCTCAAGTCCAAATGTATCAAAGACCTCAGCATAAAACCAACCACACCAAACCTCATAGAAGAGAAATTGGGAAGTACACTTGATCACGTTGGCATAGGAGACCACTTCCTAAATATAACCCCAACAGCACAGATACTGAGAGAAACAATTAATAAATGGGACCTCCTGAAACTGAAAAGCTTCTGTAAAGCAAAGGACATGGTCAACAAGACAAAAAGGCAGTCCACAGAATGGGAAAAGATCTTCACTAACCCCACATCAGACAGAGGTCTGATCTCTAAAATATACAAAGAAATCAAGAAATTGATTAACAAAAGAACAAATAATCCAAAAAAAATGAGGGTATTAACCTAAACAGAGAACTCTCAACAGAGGGATCTAAAATGTCTGAAAGACACTTAAGGAAATGCTCCATATCCTTAGACATCAGAGAAATGCAAATCAAAACAACTCTGAGAATTTTTCTAGAGCCAGGTTTCTTGCTAACCATATAATGACTCCCTCAATCAAGATATCTCTTTCCTTTCTGTCATCTCTGTCCTTACTCCATCTGGACTATCCTGTTCCCTCAAGTTCTCCTCACCCCTCCCCTTCTTCCCTCCTCTTCTTCTACCCTTCCTTTACCACCTCACCCTCATGTTCTCAATTTTTCCAGGAGGTCTTGTCTATTGCAACATTACAGTTGGATTAATATATGTTTTTCTTGGGGTTCATCTTATTACTTAGTTTCTCTATACACAAAGATGACTCCAGTTAAGAACCTAAGCAATAGAGGAGAGGGGGCCCAAACTTGACTTGCCTTATAGTCAGCCTGATGAATATCTGAAATATCGCCATAGAACCTTCATCCAGACACCGATGGAAACAGAGGCAGAGACCCGCAATGGAGCACTCAACTGAGCTCCCAAACTCCAGTTGAAGAGTGGAAGGAAGGACAATATGAGCAAAGAGGTCAAGATCATGATGGGTACACCCACTGAAACAGTCTGCCTGAGCTAATGGGAGCTCACCAACCCCAGCCAGGCTGGGAAGGAACAAACAGGATGAAACTAGTGTTTTTGAATGTGACTGACAGTTGCATGGCTGGGGCAGACTTGGGGACCACTGGAATTGAAACCAGAATTTAACCCTACTGCTTGTACTGGCTTTTTGGGAATCTCTTCTCTTTGGATGGATACCGTGCTCAGCCTAGATATAGTACGGGGCCTTGGACCTTTCCCAAAACAATGTCCCTTACCCACTCTGAGGATTAGATGGGGTTGGAGTAGGAAGGCATGTGGAGGGAATTGGAGAAGAAAAGGGAGTGGGAACTTGGATTTTTTTTAATCTAATAAGGGAGACTTATATATATCTAATCTACATGGGAAATAGAAAAAGACAAGATCTCCTGAGTAAATTGGGACCATGGGAACCTTCGGGGGAAGGTTGAAAGGGGAAGCGGAGAGTCAGGGAGGGGAGCAGAGAAAAATGTAGAGCTCAATAAAATTCAATAAAAAAAGGATAAGGGGAAAAAGATGTAACTATGGTGTGGGATTTCCCTCTCTATGCTGTGATTACCATTAATGAATAAAGAAACTGCTTTGGATCAATAGCAGGGCAGAACTTAGCTAGGCAGGGAAAACTAAACTGAATGCTGGGAGAAAGAAAGGTGGAGTCAGGGAGAAACCATGTTGCCCTGCCAGAGACAAACACCAAAACTTTACCTGGTAAGCCACAGTCATGTGGGGATATACAGATTAATAGAAATGTATTAAATTGATATAAGAGTTAGCCAATAAGAAGCTAGAGCTAATGAGCCAAACAGTGATCTAATTAATACAGTTTATGTGTGATTATTTGAGGTCTAAGCTAGCCAGGAAGCCGGGAACCAACAAGTGATGTCCCTCCTACATGACTATATCAAATAATATTAAAATGGCATTAGGTAAGCTTACATTACAAGTTTACAAATTGTTTCACACTAAATAACTGACTATTTCTGTGTATTAATTTATATTAACTGTTATGGAACAGTATGTTTTCTCCTGTCATTTCCTCACATACATATAGAATACACAAACACACTGGAACCAACCCTCAGAGTTACCCTTCACAAATATTCCTTAAGGCTATGTTTTCACTCCACTATTTTTAGTCTCTTAAAGTTGATATTAACAAGGAAAATGTGTTGATAAGTAGGACGATCTCTGTAAAATTTGTTGTATGTTGGCCAACTATTTTGTTTTGATATTATTGCCAGTGTCCCTACGTATTAAGCTGCACATCCTCTGCTACAAGGATCAGTTTCTATTTACTTTAATTACTTGAACATTTTTAAGCCTCGGTTCTAAAAGTTAATTAAGTCTGAAGTCTTACAGTTAATTAAGGGTCTTATAATACAATTTAAGTTGGCATTAAAGAACAGTAAGTCTACTTAGTATGAAACATTTAACCTAACAACTTTACTCAAAACATGCCAATAAGGTAAATGGGTTTAGGAAATGAATATTGTTGCCTAAGGCTAATAGGGATAATTTTTAATGATTTTCATTATTTTAAATCAATATAGCTTTACATGTGCTTCCACATCTCAAAATCTCAAAATTTCAGTGTAACTAATAATTACTTCTCTGATCTACTTGACATAAGTTGTTTTTGATTAATTACGTACCCTCTCCTAATATGAATTAGTAACACATGAACTAAAATGTTGTTGGTACTTTTAATTTGTGCCAATATTTACCACAATTAAGTGTTGAATGTGGTCATTTTACATAAAATATTTACTTTGAAAAGCCATATCAATAATTTAATTATTTGTATAGTAAAATCAAACAAATTTAGGCCAGTGTAAAATATTTGTTATGTATACAATGTTCTGCCTGCATATGTCCCCGCAGGCCAGAAGTTGGCACCAGATCTTATTTCAGGAGGTTGTGAAGCACTATGTGGCTGCTGGGAATTGAACTCAGAACCTCTGGAAGAACAACCAGTGCTCTCAACCAGTGCTCTTAACCTCTGAGACATTTCTTCAGGCTGGCAAGTGTAAAATATTACAACAGTTTTTAAAGGACAGCTTGATGTATCTTTGTTTATTTTTTATTTTAGTAACTAATCTGTAACCTATTGACTGAAACTAAGTTGTTACCCATGTGAGACCACTTTTTTTTTTAAATCTGGAAGGGAAGACTGGTAACTTTTAGAACTAATCATGCATAACTTCCCAGAACACATTTTGATTTGAAATGTGTCCCATATATTGGCTTTTGTCCTGGGGAAGTTTGATTTCCTTTCTGTGATTAAATGTACACTCTGTAATCTCTGTTTTGACATGATTGTAAGCATCATTGTCCTTATGAAGGTAGAGAGGGGGAAGGCAGGGACAGGAAGGTCCTTAGAAGCTTGCTGGCCAGCTGATCTGGCCACTGTGGGGAAACTCCCAAGTCAATGGGAAACTGTCTCAAAAAACAGATGAGGGTACCTAAGGATCAACACTTGAAATTGTCTCTTCCCTCTACATACCTGCCATATGCCATGTGGATGTGTATTCAACAAGAAACATCAAGCAGAACTTTAAGGTACCATGTCTTTTTGTTGCTCCCATCTTTCTACATGAGAAATTCTTATATCACCTTTAGGTCACAAATTGCTTACCAAATTATCAGTCTCATATTTTTCCTTGGAGAGTTGTCACACAAAAAATAATTTTGTGCTGTGACTGGTGTACAACCATCTTTTAAAATGGCCAAATAATGGCCTCCTAAAGATGCCCAAGCTGTAACTCCTTGCTCCCTTAAGATATTCTGCAGCAAAAAGAGATTTCACTGGCACACTGAAGATCATAGCTCTTGGAATACAACTGTTCTTAGGAATCTGGACTGTACCATTTGTTTTTGTTTTTGTTTTTAAATGTGAAGGTTTTTTTCTGACCAGAGATAGAGGAAACATAGATGAAAAGATATTCAGGGACCTCTGCAGTCTTGGAATAATATGATATATAGCTGATGGCTTCAAGATGAGGAAGCAACAGAATCTGAATGTAAACCAGAGTGACAGAGCAAAGCTCCTGAGGATAATGCAAGGAGATAGTCTCTTCAGTCTTCTAGTCTAGTATACTCAATTTGGCCAACAACTTGCATGAACCTAGAGATTTCATTCCCAAAGTCTTTAATGAAAAATGCAGGCCAATGTCTTGATTTTAACCTTGAGTTGAATTACCAACAGAATTGTACAGTCATTGGACTCCTTATTTTATGATGATAATGATGATGGTTATGCATGTGTAAAGTGTTTGTGTGTGTATCCAGTGTGTGTGTGTGTGTGTGCGCGCCAAGGTACATGTATGCATGAAGAGACACCTTTAGGGAGTTGATTCTCTCCTTCCGTCTTGTTGCTCTCTTGATGTTTCCACTGAACCATTTTTACCAGGCTAGCTGTCCTGAGAGCTCTTCAGGTGAGTTACCCCGTCTTTGGGAGTGCTGGGATTACACTTACAGCTTTTTATGTGAGTTCCAGAGACTGAACTCAGGGCATCAGATTTCCCTGGAAAGTACGCAAGTGCTTTTCATATTTGATCCATCTAATTAGCCCAGTAGTTGGACTTTATAGCTAAAGAATGGTAAAAATGAGCTGCTTTCATGAGATGCTAATTTATGATAATTTGATGTCAGGAATACAAAGCAAATACAATAAATTTTCAAGTTTGCCATATCAGCTCTCAGAATGAGTTCAATCTTTCAGATCTGAGTGAAATCTTCCAGTAGAAACAAAACAGTGGAATGTTTGGATGACACAAAGAACCTTCACCTCTCACATTCTGTTCTTTGGTCCACTATGCTCTGCAGGGTCATGGTATGAAAACTGTTCTTGATGGATCATTAAAAACTCTCAGGAAATAGTTTCTGACATTAATTGTAAGTATATATTAATATTTTTTTACATTTTTTTGCTGCAATTGAAAACGCATGGGAGGTTTTAAAATTTCTACTTTTGAGATTAATATAATTACAACATTTTCCTCTTCCCCTTCCTTCCTCCAAACTCTCCCATATACGCCTCCCCACTCTGCTCCAAATTTCCAGCCTCTTTTTTCATTAATTGTTATTGCATGTATATAATTATACATTCATAAATATAACCTGTTCAGTCCATATAATGCTGTCTGCACATAAGTTTTCAGGGCTTAGTGTTCAGCCATGGACAAGTAATTGATGTGTTCTTCCCCAGGGAATACCTCTCCCACTCCCAGTCCTCCTCAGTTGTCTATGGTTCCTTGTGTAGGGTGGAGGCCTCTTGGACTTGCTCCCATCTACTTTGGCATTTGGGCAGACATGTTGGTGTGGCTTTTTGGATGTAGCTTGTGGTATTGCCATGAGACACAGCTTTATTCCAGACTCCCTGGTCCACTAGCTTTTACAGTCTTTCTGCCACCTTTTCCGCAATGTTTCTTAAGCCTTAGGTTTAGGAGTTGTATTGAAGATGTAGCCAATGGGACTGGGTTCTGCACTCTGCAGTTTGATTGGCTGCACTTTTCTATAGGGATCTCCATCTGTTGGAAAGAAAAGTTTCCTCGATGAAAGTGAAGGACTGCACTCATGAGGGCTGTCCTTATAAAGACAAGTGTTTATAGATTGTTGTTAGGAATTGAACTGGTTTAGTCAACCAGTGGATGGAAGTCTTAAGTTTGTTTCTCAAGTCTCTCTCCTGCCTTCCGTACCGAGGTACCCCAAGCCATTCATCATGTTCTACTTCTTCACAGAAGCTGACCATGACCTTTGTGTTTAATTATTGACAATTTTACATAGTACTATTTTATGTTGTTCTCCCCCACCTCTTCCTAACTCTCCTTATATCTACAAATGTAGATTTGTTTTGTTGATTATTTCAACAATATACTTTTCATATACTGGATCCTAAGGTCTCTATGCGAGAGACCATGGCTGGTTTTGTTCATTATTGCATATTTAGAGGTTGGTAATGCTGGCTACATAGTAAGTGCTCAGAAAATGTATTAAATAAATAAATAAATACCACACAATTGAAATATCATGAAATACATAAAAATCCTTTGTAGAAAAATTGTAAATCTTCTTCCTTTCATATTGATGCACTTGCTAAGGTTGGTGAGACAATGTGAGAATATGTGGAGCAATTACCCTAATTCAAAATATTCAAAATGAAATTTTGACTGATTTAGAGAAACTGGCACAGTTGGGGAAATCTTTTTCTCTTGAGAATTTACTAAGAGTAAATGGAAAATACACAAGATTTTTGACCACTTTTTTAAATAAAAGAAGAACAGCCCTAAGGAAAAAATAACCTTTAACAACACCAAGTATCAACTGTAGGATTCTAATACCAATGAAAGTATGTTTGTATTGAAAATTTGGCTTTCAGGATTACTAACAGCATAATATACCTAACTGTTAAATAGTATCTCTGGATGCAGGGAAGGGTTTCTGAGGTTCTTTGTGTTGGTTGTTTTCTATTCACAGTAGGAAATATTCCTTGAGCCCACCTTGCTTCCTTCTTTTCTTCTGCATACTCTATTCTTCTGGACACCTACTTATTTCTTCAGTGAAGAGCTGTAAAATGCCATAGTGTTCAGAAAAAAAACCTTCTTTGTAAATGTTTTTCTTTGCTTCTTTAGTCTGGAGCCAAAAATATCACATTTCTGTTTGGGGAGCAACAAAAAGAGCTTCTGAAAAATGTGGATGGCTAGCTGAGACAGGGTGGCAGTATTTTTTAGAAACAGTTTCATAGCACCAGATGGTCTAGTATATTCTCAAACAAATATGTCACCTATAATTTGATGAATACCTTCCAAGGTAAAATAATTTTTTTCAGCAGGGAACAGATGGTATCAGTCAAAAGCATATCGAGACACTTTAAGAAAAACTTGATGGCTCAAGTGATTTAACCAACAAGATCTCTGTTTCACATTTTGAAATTTGTCATCTACAAGTAATTCACCCTTCTTTCCAAAATTTGCCCATAGAGAATTGAACTAATTATGTTTTATTTGATATTTTACAATAATTGTGAAAATTCCAAGTTGCTTTCTGGCTCTACATTCAAGTATTTATTATATTAGGGCACAAGAAGAAAAACATTTCTTAAGTGTTTCAAAACAGAAAAGACTTTGTGCTCAGATGTGACATTATTTTAATGAGACTGAATCAGTTTTTATCTTCAAAGATTTAAGGAGATATGAACAGACAGCTTTTTTTTCAGCTTTTTCCCTTAAAGATTAGAACAGAAAAAAATAGAAAAGAAAGATATCTATGGGGCTGAGGAGATGACTCAGCAGGTGAGAGCTACACATGTGTACAGATCTGAATTTGAATCTCAGCAGCCATGTAAAAAAACACATGTGGTTTCATGCCCTTGTAACCTCAGTGCTATGGGAGGTGGGTGGATGGGACAAGAGGATTCCTAGGTTTTTCTGGAAATCAATGTGGTTCCAGATTCAGTATGACATCTTGCTCCAGTAGAGAAAGGCAGAGAGTGAGAGACCAAAAACGCCAATTTCTTCCACACAGGAGTGAGCATACACCACACACACACACACACACACACACACATACACACACACACACACACACACACACACACTTTTCTGAAGCTAAAGGTGCGGACTATTAAGGAATAATTACATTATAAGTCCTCTATTTTGCTCTAGCTTTGGGCATATAATGTAACAGGGCAAAAGCCAGAAGGTCCTGGATAGAGGTACTGCAGAAACTAAGAGACCATGGATGCAAACCCAGACTACTATACCCAGCCAAGCTATCATTCACTGTCAATGGAGAAAACAAAATATTCCAGGATAAGAACAAATTTAAACAATTCGTAGCCACAAACCCAGCCTTACAGAAAGTAATAGAAGGAAAATCGCAACCCAAGGAATCCAACATCGCCAACACTGCCTACAATAACTCAGACATCTAGCGACCCTTCACGAGCTTAACTCAAAGAAGGGACACATACAAACTCTATTAAACAAACAAACAAAAAATCATAATAACCGGAGTCAACAACCACTGGTCATTAATACACTTAATATTAATGGACTCAATTCACCTATAAAAAGGCACAGACTAAGAGATTGGATACGAAAACAGGATCCAACATTCTGCTGTTTACAAGTAACACACCTCAACCACAAAGACAGACATCTACTCAGAGTAAAGGGTTGGGAAAAGGTTTTTCAAGCAAACGGACCTAAGAAACAAGCAGGTGTAGCCATTCTAATTTCCAACAAAATTGACTTCAAACTAAAATCAATCAGAAGAGATGGAGACGGACATTTTATACTCATAACAGGAACAATTCACCAGGAGGAAGTCTCAATCCTGAATATCTATGCCCCTAATATAAAGCCTCCTACTTATGTAAAAGAAACACTTCTAGAACTCAAGGCAGTCATCAATCCACAGACACTAATAGTTTGAGACTTCAACACTCCTCTCTCACCAATGGACAGGTCAATCAGACAGAAACCCAGCAGAGAATTAAGAGAATTATTAGAGGTATTGAATCAAATGGACTTAACAGACATCTATAGAACATTCCACCCAAATAGGAAAGAATATACCTTCTTCTCTGCAGCTCATGGAACCTTCTCGAAAATTGACCACATACTCGGTAACAAAGCAAACTTCCACAGATACAAAAAAATATTAGTAACCACCTGTGTCTTATCAGACCACCATGGATTAAAGTTAGAATTCAACAACAGTGCTACCCCCAGGATGCCAACAAATTCATGGAAGTTGAACAGTCAACTACTGAATCACCCCTGGGTCAAGGAAGAAATAAAGAAAGAAATTAAAGTCTTCCTTGAATTTAATGAAAATAAAGACACAACATACTCAAACCTATGGGACACTATGAAAGCAGTACTAAGAGGAAAGTTCATAGCACTAAGTGCCCAATTAAAGAAAACAGAAAAAGCACACATTGGAGATTTAACAGCACACTTGAAAGCTCTAGAAAAAAAAGAAGCTGATACACCCAGGAGGTCTAGAAGACTGGAAATAATCAAACTGAGGGCTGAAATCAACAAAATAGAAACACAGAAAACAATCCAAAGAATCAATGAACCAAAAAGCTGGTTCTTGGAGAAAATCAACAAGATTGACAAACCCTTATCCAAACTAATCAAACGGCAGAGAGAGATCTTGCAAATTAATAAGGTCAGAAATGAAAAGGGGAACATAACCACAGACATAGAGGAAATTCAGAGAATCATTAGATCTTACTACGAAAATTTATATGCCACAAGGTTGGAAAATGTAAAAGAAATGGACATTTTTTTAGATAAGTACCATATACCAAAGTTGAACCAAGACCAGCTGAACAATCTAAATAGACCTGTCAGTCGTGAAGAATTAGAAGCTGTTATCAAAAATCTCCCTACCAAAAAAAGTCCTGGACCAGATGGTTTCAATGCAGAATTCTACCAGAACTTCCAGGAAGAGCTAATACATATACTCCTTAATGTATTTCACAATATAGAAACAGAAGAGTCATTGCCAAACTCCTTTTATGAAGCTACAGTTACCCTGATACCAAAACCACACAAAGACACAACCAAGAAAGAGAATTACAGACCAATCTCACTCATGAACATTGATGCAAAAATACTCAATAAAATACTGGCAAACCGAATCCAAGAACACATTAGAAAAATCATCCATTATGATCAAGTGGGCTTCATCCCAGAGATGCAGGGTTGGTTCAACATACGCAAATCTATCAATGTAATCCATCATATAAATAAACTGAAAGAAAAAACCATATGATCATTTCATTGGATGCTGAGAAAGCATTTGACAGAATTCAACACCCCTTTATGATAAGGGTGTTGGAGAGATTGGGTTTACGAGGATCATACCTGAATATAATAAAAACAATATATAGCAAACCGACAGCTACCATCAAATTGAATGGAGAGAAACTCAAAGCCATTCCACTAAAATCAGGAACACGACAAGGCTGTCCACTCTCTCCATACCTCTTCAATATAGTGCTTGAAGTTCTAGCAATAGCAATAAGACAACATAAGGGAATCAAGGGGATTCGAATTGGAAAGGATGAAGCTAAACTTTCGTTATTTGCAGACGATATGATAGTGTACATAAGCGACCCCAAAAACTCTACCAAAGAACTCCTACAGCTGATAAACACCTTTAGTAATGTGGCAGGATACAAGATCAACTCCAAAAAAATCGGTTGCCCTCCTATACACAAAGGATAAAGAAGCAGAGAGGGAAATCAGAGAAACATCACCTTTCATGATACCCACAAATAGCATAAAATATCTTGGGGTTACTCTAACCAAGGACGTGAAAGACCTATTTGACAAGAACTTTAAGTCCTTGAAGAAAGAAATTGAGGAGGATACCAGAAAATGGAAAGATCTCCCTTGCTCTTGGACTGGGAGGATCAACATAGTAAAAATGGCAATTCTACCAAAAGTAATCTATAGATTCAATGCAATTCCCATCAAAATCCCACCAAACTTCTTCACAGACCTTGAGAGAACAATAATCAAGTTTATATGGCAAAACAAAAAACCCAGGATAGTCAAAACAATCTTATACAATAATGGAACCTCTGGAGGCATTACCATCCCTGACTTCAAACTCTATTACAGAGCAACAGTGTTGAAAACAGCTTGGTATTGGCATAAGAACAGAGAATTCGACCTCTGGAATCGAATAGAAGACCTGGGTATTAACCTACAAACTTATGAACACCTAATTTTCGACATGGGAGCTAAAGGTATACAATGGAAGAAGGATAGCATCTTTAACAAATGGTGCTGGCATAACTGGATGTCAACCTGTAGAAAAATGAAAATAAATCCATATCTATCACCATGCACAAAACTCAGGTCCAAATGGATTAAAGACATCAACATTAATCCGACCACTTTGAACCTGATAGAAGAGAAAGTGGGAAGTAGTCTACAAGATATAGGCACAGGAGACCACTTCCTAAGCAGAACCCCAGGAGTGCAGACAATAAGAGAAACAATGAATAAATGGGACCTACTGAAACTGAGAAGCTTCTGTAAAGCAAAGGACACTGACAGTAAAACAAAAAGGCTACCTTCCAACTGGGAGAAGATCTTCACAAGCCCCTCATCAGACAAAGGTCTGATCTCCAAAATATACAAAGAACTCAAGAAACTAGACACTAAAACCCTAATTAACCCAATTAAAAAATGGGATACTGATCTGAACAGAGAATTCACAACAGATGAACTTCGAATGGCCAGAAGACACTTAAGGTCATGCTCAACCTCCTTAGCGATCAGGGAAATGCAAATCAAAACAACTTTGAGGTATCATCTTACACCTGTCAGAATAGCCAAACTCAAAAACACCACTGATAGCCTATGCTGGAGAGGATGTGGAATGAGGGGAACACTCATCCATTATTGGTGGGAATGCAAACTTGTGCAGCCACTGTGGAAATCAGTGTGGCGGTTTCTCAGGAAACTGGGAGTCAACCTCCCTCAGGACCCAGCAATTCCACTCTTGGGAATATTCCCTAACATACTGCAAAAGCATATGTTCAACTATGTTCATAGCAGCACTATTTGTAATAGCCAGAACCTGGAAGCAGCCTAGGTGCCCCTCAATAGAAGAATGGTTAAAAAAGGTGTGGAACATATACACATTAGAGTTTTACTCAGCGGTAAAAAAACAATGACATCTTGAATTTTGCATGCAAATGGATGGAAATAGAAAACGCTTTACTGAGTGAGGTAAGCCAAACCCACAAAGAGGAACACGGTATGTATTCACTCATAAGAGGATTCTAACCATAATTTAAGGTCTTTGAGCCTGTTATTCATGATCCTAGAGAAACTAAATAAGAAGATGAACCTGATGAAGATTATTTAGCTATCCGCCAGGAGGTAGGAAATAGACAAGAGTCCCAGGTAGCCTCGGGTGCATGGGGGGCGGGGCTCGTTGGAAGGGGAGACGGTTAGAAAGAAGGAAGTAGGGGAGGAATGGGCAAAGCTTGGTGGACCGTGATGTGGGGGAGGGAGGAAGGATGAATATGGGATCAGGGAAGAATATAGTTCAACTAAGGGAGTCATTTTTGGGATTACAGGAGACTTGATTATATATGGGATCCCAGGTCCAAGGAGAGATCCCCAGATTGTTCTCTGGACAGAGGAGAGGGTGCCTGAACCGGCCTTGGCCCATAACCATACTGATGAATATTTTGCTTATCAGCATAGATCCTTCATCTGGAGATGGATGACGATACAGACGGAGACCCACATTGGAGCACCGGACTGAGCCCCCCAAGGTCCAAATGAGGAGCAGAAGGACGAAGAAAATGAAAAAAGAAATAAGGACTGCGAGGGATGCTATCACCCACTGATACAAGGGGACGGATCTTATGAGAGCTTACCAAGGCCAGTTGGACTGGGACTGAACGAGCACGTGATCCAACCAGATTCTCTGAATGTGGCCGTATTCTCTGAATGTGGCTAGCCCGGAGTCTTTCTGAAAAGCCATTGACAATGACACTGGGACTTGTTTCCTCTGCATATACTGGATTTTGGGGATCCAGTCTGTTTGGATTCTCACCTTCCTGGACCTGGAGGGAGGGGGAGGAGCTTGAACTTCCCACAGGGCAGGAAACCCTGTCTGCCCTTAGGGAAGAAGAGGGAGGAGGAGAGGGAGTGGGGGGAGTGGGAGGGTGTTGGGAGGTGTGGCGGAAATTGGAACTTTAATAATTTAATAAAATTACTTTAAAAAAAATGTAACAGGGCATGATTCAGAATTCCCAACTTTCTGCCAGAGCGATGGCTCAGAGGTTAAGAGCACTGACTGTTCTTACAGAGGTCTTGAGCTCAATTCCTAGCAACCACATGGTGGCTCAACAGCCATCTGTAATGAGGTCTAGTGCCCTCTTCTGGCCTGTAGGCATACATGCAGACAGAACACTGTATATATAATAAATACATAAAAACAAACAAAACAAAACAGAATTCCCAACTTTCTGGTATCATCCAAATAAGATAGATTGGGAGGAAGGTCCAGGAAAACAAGAATATTACCTTTATGTGTGTCTAGTGTCCCGATACAAACCTGAGTGAGATCCAATAGATTATCCTTTAAACAGTGATGCATTTATGAGTGTAGACTGGGATTGCAGAGGGAAAACAGAGGTCTGTGTTTACCCTCATCATATGCCACCAGTGTGGTAAATGTATCTCTGACTGGAGTATTTTGAAGTGTGCCCATATCTTAGGTGGGCTGGCAACACTACTGATTTTATGCTTTTAGAATTTCACTACTACTTTCATATTTTTAGCATTCTAAGTGAAAGACTCATTTGTAAAACCATTTAAATTATGAGCCTTTAAATGTAATGGAATAAAAATTTCCTCTCAAAAATGGTGTTGTAGATCATGGATCATGGGATCACAGGAGAGTTGCAGTGTCTCAATTCCATAGTTTCAGCTTCAAAAATAAGATGAACTGAAAATTTTGTTTTATAGTTGATGGGGAAAATTACTTAAAAATAGAGAGAATCGGTGTTATAACACTCAGAATGAACTGTTTTTGCTTATCAAGTCTGTCACCACTGCCTCTGAATAAGAGTGGTCTTACTTTAGAGAAGAATTCTATTAATATAATAGTCTAAACTTTGGTAACTGGAAAGGCCAGCAGAATTTATTGAATCAATGAGGTAGCCAAAACTATCCTTCATTTTTTTTCCTCTAGGACATGAGTTTGGGAACTTGGTCAGGACTTTAAAGGCAAGGTGAAATTACTTTTGGTTTCTTCATTCTAGAAGAAATTTGACAGATCAAATTTATGCATCAAAATATTTATCCAAAGGGCAAGCAAGAAGGTTCAGTTGATAAAAGCACTTACCACTAAGCCTGATGACCTGAGATGGATTTCCAGAATACACATGGTTGAAGGAGAGAATTAACTCTTGCAAATTGTCCTCTGATCTGCACATGCCTACATGTGTGAACACACACACACATCCACACATACTATAAGTTTTAAAAATCTAATTAATATATTGGAATTATCAGAATCCAGAAACTAAAGAGTTAAGTTCACAGTCTATAAAGGATAGAATTGAAACTCCAGTCATTCTTCAGGATTAGAAAGACATAGCCTTTCAGAATCTAAACCAAATTCCAGGATGGTAAGCCCAAGGTACACTTTGGCAAATAGTAGTTTCTAGACCTTGCTCAGTTCAGTCACTGTTTGGGTTTAAGTGACAAATTTTTAACTTGTCCGCCTAAGGTGAAGAAGAAATAACCTTTCCCTGTGGGGAAAAACACTACTGGGTTGTGTATTTGGTTCAATGATTCAGTGCGCTTTCTGTGTCCACTGTCATGCAATCTCCACCACTGAAAGTAAGCACAAACAGCTTTCACAATTGTTTCACATATGTCTCAGATGTACTAAAATTATGGGACTATCAGAATTGCCAAGATCAAGCACACTGTTGACAGCTTATGCTAGAGAGGATGTGGGGTAAGGGGAACACTCCCCCATTGCTGGTGGCAATGCAAGCTTCTACAGCCACTTTGGAAATCAGTATGGCGATTTCTTAGAAAATTAGAAAGCAATCTACCTCAAGATTCAGCAATACCACTTTTGAGTATATGCCCAAAGGATGCTCAATCTTATCACAAAGACATGTGTTCAACTATGTTCATAGCAGCATTGTTCATAATATCCAGAACCTGGAAACAATCTAAATGCCTCTCGACCAAAGAATAGATAAGGAAAATGTGGTACATTTGCACAATGGAGTACTACTGAGTAGTAAAGAAAAATGATGGTATTTTGAAATTTGCAGGTATGGATGGATCTAAGAAAAAATTCATAATGAGTGAGGTAACCCAGGCCCAGAAAGATGAATATAATATGTACTCACAAGTGGCTTTTAGACATAAAGTAAAGGAAAAGTAGCCTACAATCTACAACCACAGAGAACCTAGACAACAAAGAGGGCCTTAAGAGAGACATACATGGATCTACATAGGGAGGAGAAAAAGACAAGATCAGAGTAAACTGGGAGCTTGGGGGTCACAGGAGAGGAGAGAAGGGGAGAGAGGAAGAAGGAAGGGGAGTGAACAAAAATGTATAGCTCAATAAAAACAATAAAATAAATCAAAAACGTATGGGACTATGAAATATAGAATATTGTGAGTAGTAGGCTTTTGAAGAAGTAGGCATTAAAATCAGACTCTCTGGTAATTCATAAACTGGCTGAATAGAGGATATTCTACAGAAAATATATAGAATTGTATTATCATAAACATTCTACATCTTGAAGATCAACAAGTAGTGACTAAACCTGAAGGGACTGTTTAGAAAACCATTGTTTTAGTTTTGTTTCTGTTCCTGTTTTAACATAATCTGGCAAAAGCAACTTAGGTGGAAAGAGGTTATTTTAGCTGACAATTCTAGGCTGTCGTCCATCATTGTTGGAAAGTCAAGAGAGCAAAAACCTGAAGCAACTCATCATATATACAGCCAGGGTCAGAGAGAGTAAGTGTTCCTCAGTTTGCTTTCTCCACTCATACAGTCCTGGACCCAAATTCAGCAAATGGTGTCACCCACACTGGGCTGAGTTTCCCCATATCATTTATCATAGTTAATACAATTTCTTACAGATATGTCCACAGACCAACTTAATCTACTCATTTCCACACTGAGATTCCCTTTTAAGGCAATACTAGATTGTGTTAACAAATAAAACTGACAAATACAAGAATAACATTAATTATTAATTATTCATTTCTTACATTGTATTGGATAAAGCTAACAGGCTAAATTAATGTAGTATACATTATGTCCTTTAAGATACTTAAGCTTCACTTGAAACAAAACACTCTGTTGACCAAAAAAAGAGTAACTTGAACTTTGGAAGGAATCAAGATTTATTTGTAAATCTCTTTCCCTTCCCTCTTATTACCTGATTAAAAATCTAAATTTTTAAAAGTCTCCACAATTTACGTTGAGTGACTATTCCTCCAATAGCTAATAATTTCTTGCATTGCCTTGAGGAAAGTTAAGATTGTTATAACTGCAGTACAAAGAGAAAAATATCAATAGGTATCCAGGTTTTTTTCCCCTAGACTGGTTCTTGAAACACACATCAGAATCGATATTTTTACAAGACAAAATCTGGCGTTTTAAATGCTGAGTTTGATTGGAAGGGAAATGGTCACTTGAGAAATAAAAGGGAAGAGTCTGAAATAAACAGGCACTGACATTAGGACTATGACAAGAGAACAGAAATAAAATTGAGAAAGACACACACTGTCCTCTCAGGTGCAAAAGGACAATAGCTGCTGTATCAGTTAAGAACTGGAGTTGGCAACTTGGAACAGAAACCACACACACACACAAAAGTCCTTAACAGAACAGAGGATGGGTTAATCTGTGAAGAAGTGCTCCAGGCTGGAGTTGTGTTTCTTGATCTAAATTCTGACTCTGTCATTCCATCCTGTTTTTGACTGTCTGGTTTTCATCATTATAGTAACTTCATGGTCACATGAAGGCTGTGACCAAAAGAAACAGAAAATGAAGAACACAGGGAAAAGAGTTTTTTTTTTAAGCATATAGAAGTTGCCCCTGGCATACCTAATTCTCCAGGAGTCTGGGGGAATATACTTTATTATTATTATTGCCATTATTACTATTAATAATGACAATTACTACTATTATTTTAAAGTTGAACTTCTACCGGAGAGAATAACATCAGGTCAGTAGATTAGTGAGACCAAAGACAGGTATTTGTTGGGTTACCACATGGCAGAAGCTGAGGAAATTTTCTTGATGCAGTGGACTGTGTGAAATCTTTGGTGTTGCCCGGCTCCCAGGCCATCCATTCCACTGACACCTCCGTGAACCTTCTTGAGATGTATTTGAGCTGCAAGTTTACAACTGGTCTTTCCAATGGTGAAAAAGTCAAATCTTAAAAACAAAGGGTAAGCTTCATTGCATTTAAAGCAGGTTGTGGTGGAAGGGGAAGGTGTTAGCTGTTACCCCTGAGCAGGATTGCACAGGGATAAAATTCCCCCATTCACCCCTCTGCTGATAACTTATGCACAAACAGTGTAGAATACTTTTACTATAATTAAATGTTTTCTTAAACTCCTCATTGCTTAATTTCAGTTTAAATAAATTATAGTGATAAGAGGGATGGGAAAATAATAGAAAGTAACTTTAAGTAAAGCTGTTCTTAAGCTAAATATGTCATTAATTCAAGGGACTAATATTTATTATAAAAAACACTCTGGAATATCCATGGACAGCACTGGGGAATCACCACCATTGTTTCTAACCTCTGTGCCTGTAAGCATGTCCTGTTACCTCTGTTGTGTTTATGCTGTTGGCAAGAGAGTGGCACCTCTATCAAGGGGGCTTGCAGGGGTGTTTGTCTTCGTATTTGCCTCCTTTTTTTTTTGTTTGGGGGAGTGCTGGGCAAACAAGGTGTTGTCTTTACCGGGTTATCTTATGGAGGAGACATTGTAAAAGAGGAATACCCCATAAAATAAGAGAAGAAAAATGAACTATAGGGTTGATAAATAAAAACCTTTAAAAATTTATGTCAATGGATTCAGAAATGAGGGAATAAGTATTCTTCTCCTTTCCCCCAAAAGCGCATTGAATGGATAGTTCCAGAGGTGTGCGTCTTTATGATGCCATTCATTTGATTCATGATTCATAAGGCTCCTTTGTAGGAGAGCTGGCTGGTGTCTGTGCCAACACACTGACTTTACAGATAGGCCTCGCCACAATTCTCTGTGCTCTGACTCAAGCAGCGGGGCACACCGAGGGAATTTTAACACAGACTCTTTCAAAGTAAAATTTGATACAAAAAGAAGCGTATAGGCAATTCTGTTGGTAAAAGTAAAAGGAAGAATGGCTAGTGGGGAAAAGTAGCATTGTTCCGGTCACAGTTATATTTTGAAATAAAAAAAGCCAGCTCTTTCACTCAAACCACTGAAATATCTCCGTACTTGCTTCAGAAAAATAGTATTATCACCGCAGAAGAAAAGAATAGCCGAGTGCTTCGTTTTTAACTGGAACCAGAGTCCTGTGATTCTGATTACTTATTGCAGGTTTCATCGTCTGTGGACCTCGCTACAGCTCAGGATACAGATGGGTTCTTGGAGGATGGAGTGTCTGCCTGTTTGTATTCTTCTTGACACAGTCCCAAAAGTGTTAGATTCAACAATCACGGAGAAGTTTGCTCTCCATTTGTTTTGATGAGTAGTGCAATACACACAATACCAATAAATCCTGTAAATGGTTGTTCTTTTATAATGGGCTTTTACTCTTTTTGGTGACATAATCAGAGAGGTGAATCATAGCTATTAGGGTAGAATAAAGAAGTGTAAGTCAGGGGACAATATCTTTTAGTTTTTATATCCTTCTGGAGTTAAGCAAGTGCCTTATAATAAGTGTTTTTAGAAATCATTAAAGATTCAGTCACAAACATGACTCTGTATGGCTCAGTTTCATGTGAAGCATATAGGAAAAAGCATAAAAAATAAGTACTCTCATAGGTGAGTAAGACAGCAGCTTATACTTCGTATAAATGGAATGTTAAGACAGGCTCTTCCTAGACTCTTTATTAGTAGTGGATATTATTGCTGATAGAAAGAAAGTGAGGATCTTGGCCAGAGCTCAAGATTGCTAGGTCAACCTACTCCCTCAGTTTTCTCTTTGACTTAGGGATCAAGCATTTTGAAATCATGTGGTCAGTGGCCTTCCAGAATCAAATGACTCTCTTATTTATTTTTCTTGTTAAAAAACAATAGGCTGAGGAGACAATTCTGTGTCTAATGTATTCGCCAAGCAAGTGTGAGGAGGAGCTAAATTTGATCCTTAGAAACCAGATGTGGTAGTACGTGCTTGTAGTTCTAATGCTGGGGAGGCAGACACCAGAGGATCAAGGGGCTGCTCAGGTAGACAGACTGGCCTGTTTTGTGAGCCTCTGGCCCCAGTGATTGATAATAGCTGAAGATTGAAAGTGGAAAATATCCACCAATATCCAAGGATTTCTGCTAGTCTCTCTACACATGTTTATATGAATGTCAGATCATATTGAACATGCATGCACAAAATAATAAAAATTTTGACATATAATATTTTTTCCCTTTAAAATTTCAGAACAATTCATAGAAGGACAAGAGCCACTTTGCGTTTCTGAGAAACTCTTCAGGCCCGAGAGGGTTTGGTGGCTGACCCACAAGTCTACTACGTCCCATCGCTCACACTCTTCTGCTGTTGTAAATTTTCTATGACTTTTGTACCATGAGGATTGAATGCCCTCCAGAAATTAAGCTGCCCCCAAACTGCCAGACAAATTTGCATGATTTCTAACCTTGATTGAGCCCAGCTGCTCCCTAAGCAACATGGGATTCGAGTGGAAGAGCGG
The DNA here is from genome assembly GCF_982192425.1 of Myodes glareolus. Taxonomy (NCBI): domain Eukaryota; kingdom Metazoa; phylum Chordata; class Mammalia; order Rodentia; family Cricetidae; genus Myodes; species Myodes glareolus. The sequence continues at coordinate 10,643,560 of NC_142050.1, forward strand.
GAAGAAACATTTGACTCCTCTCTGGGGCTCTTTTCTTGTTCCCTATGGTACTGATGATTGGAGAGTGGGGATTATGTCTCCTATGGTGGTTCTATGTTAGACACAAGCTTCTGGTACTAACATATAGGAATAAAAAAAAGGAACTATTCCTGTCTTGGTAGTGTTTAGCGTATTGAGCTGCAAGTAACTAATGGCTAATTGCATGGGGACTGGTGTGTAGAATGACTAAATCACATTCACACACGATGCCAAAGTGTGCAGATAACAGCAACACATAATATCCAATTATGTGTGCTTTTCAATGATGGTGTCTTTCGTGCCCTGAAGTTGATGTATGATAAAAATGACTCTGATATTAGGTGTTCATATCAGACAGAAACATTTCATAATTGAGTATTTTCTATTTGGCTAATGAGATGCTGAAATGAACAATGAAAATAATTAAAGAAAATTGTATCAAGGAATTCAAAAAGAATACATTTTTAAAAGCATTAATGTCATCACGCAGTATCATCTCAGTGGCAAGGTGGCCTTTGTCTGTTTTGCATGGCTTCTCTTGGCCACATCCTACCATATCCTAAATATATGCTCTCCAGTTCTGATCCAGATACCATAACAGACAAAAATTTGGGACAGCAACCATTTTTCTTTTATTTATTGAGATTTTAGTATGATTACACCATATCTCTATTACCCTTTCTTCCATCAAACACTCTCATATACCTCTCCTTTCTTTTTTTTCCTTTCATGGGCTCTCTTTAAGAAAATAATTGCACACACGAACACACACACATGCACACTTGGTGTGGGAGGCCCTTCTGTCTATGTGTTGCTTTTATTGGTTAATGAATAAAGAACTGGCTTGACTTGTACCATGGGAGGAGGAAAGCAGAGTCAGAGAGAAGCCATGAAGCTGCCAGAGACAGATACTGGGAACTTTACCCAGTAAGTCACAGCCTCGTGGCAATATACAGATTACTCGAAATGGGTTAAATTAAGATGTAAGCCAATAAGAAGTTAGAGCTAATGGGCCAAGCAGTGTTTTAATTAATACAGTTTCTGTGTAATTATTTTGGGGTTGGGCAGCCGGGATGAACAAGGGGCTCTTTCTGCTAACAGATTGGAGCCCATGTGGCCAACTAAAATTAACTTAAAACCTGAGAGAGTTTGGAAAGAAATCCTAGACACACAAAAAACAAAGTTTAGGCGCATTTATTTTTCAGCTGGTGGCTTGCTGTAGTTCTTTTAATAGAGGTTTTTCTGATTCAGCAGTAGCAAAAGAAAAAAAGGCATGCCATTTTTGAGATGCCAACTTTCTGGGCCATGCTGCCTGCATGACCTCTGACTCTTTCAAGAGACCAAGCATTTAAATGGGATTTGTAAGCAATGTACTACAGCTTGTTTAATGGAAACATATGTGCCTGCTATGTGCCTAAAACTGAGGTAATGTGCACAGCTTGCAGAGGCCGTGAATGGACTTCCACCATATTGGACTGTGCAGAGCTAGCAGGAAGTACCATATATATATACCATAGTAATGGAGCATCTTAAGTCCTAGACTGGGCAGGCAAGCAAGAAATACTGTATATACCATAGTAATATCTCAGCTTAGGTGTTAAGAAGTGTTTAGCATTTTAAAAAGTGTTCCTGGACAGTAAAGAATTACAGATATGTAATAAATACAAATCTAGATGAGTCATAGTGTTAGATAAATGCACATAGGCTTGGAAGAGAGAATAAAAAGAGTATAGAGAGTCAAAAAATAAAGTTAATGCTTTAAAAAAGGATAAAGTCTTTAAACGGACGGAGTAATATAGTCATAGATTAAAAGGAGTAAAGAAAAATAAGCCATGTAAAAATGGAAAATTTACAGAAAGTCTGGATTATGTATATTACTGTGTTATCTTTGAATTTTTTGATTGTGAATGAGCTAAGTACAGAGAGACAATTCATTGTATGGGATGCTAAACTAAATCAGCATGTATATTATAAAAGTGTCTTGACTTCAGAGTTTGGATCTAAGGATATGTTGTTTTGGAAAAGAGGTTCTTCTCTTGTTTCCACAGAGGATGAGAATGTGTGGATTGCTTCCAGATTGGTGTGGTTTGATAGACGAAGACCCTCTGAAAGATTTTCTTGAATACCTCTCAAAAATTACTTTGCCCAATAAACAGCAGGAAGAGGTTTGAAAGAACTACATCCATATTCCCAAATATTGTCTATAAACATTTGTTTATATTTAAAGGGAGATATGCTATAGAGATTTGCATTGGTATGGATCTTGGTTTATTGATACAAGTTTTAGGTCAATTTTGTTATATGTATATTTCTGTTCTTGATAAAGGTATTGCGTTTGTGTAGGTCATTTTAAAATGTAATGTATATTTAAGAAATATAGGTAAATAGAGAGTCATCTATAATAGTCAAGCTTGTAGTCATGTTAGTTAGATTTTCTAGATATATAAAGATATATGTCAGCTAAATAGGTATTCTTCAAATCTTTTAGAGACCTTCAGAATATGGCATTTAAAATGTTTTAATAACTTAGGACTTTTCATGACAATGAGACACAGATGCTTCTGGCAGTATCAATCTACTTCAAGAGGAAGATGGGCATTGAAGGTGTTCCTTATGGAGTTTGTTAGGTGAACTGGATGTGCAAGATCCACAGAGAAATGACTGCTGAACTTGCCTAAAGGTGAGACAATCCTTCGGGGTTCCCACTTTATGAAAGAGTCTGTGAGATCTACAGGGTACAGAAGAAACTGACTGGCAAACTGCCAATATAGGCAGACCTGTCTTTGAAATTTCCTGCTTCATGGAAAAGTCTTTTGGATACTATGAGCCTGTAGGGTGAAGATGGATGTCCCAAAGGTACAAAAAAAAAACCACTTTGGGTGACTGTCCAGGCATTGAGATGCCTTGGTCATTCTAAAGTTTTAGAAGTTGCTTACAGTGAATGTACTTCTGTTTACTTAGGTAATATCATATCCTTCTGGAGTCTTTGATGGAGTTGAAGAATTTATAGTTATAGTTTTCCTTAGTTATGATAAAAGATAAAGTAGATATAAATATTGTAATTGTAATTCTTATTTGATAATCTGTTTTGTTATATATAATTTTACTATGTTAAAGTTAAAGCCTTCCTTTTTGTTTCAACAGAAAAGGGTAAATGGTGTGGGAGGTCCTTCTGTCTATGTGTTGTTTTATTGGCTAATGAATAAAGAACTGGGTTGGCCTATAACATAGCAGGAGGATGCCAGAATCATAGAGAAGCCATGGAGCCACTGGAGACAGACGCTGTGAACTTTACTTGGTAAGACACAGTCATGTAGTAATATACAGAATAATTGAAATGGGTTAAATTAGGATGTAAGAGTTAGCCAATAAGAAGTTATAGCTAATGGGCCAAGGAGTGTTTTAACTAATATAGTTTCTGTGTGATTATTTTGGGGCTGGGTGGCCAGGATGAACAAGGGGCTCTCTCCACCTACACACACCAGGAAGCAGAAAGAACCTGCTGAGCCAGGATAAGCCTACCACCTCTTAAAAACCCGACTTTTGTCTTCTACTTCTTTCCGATATGTCACATCTCTTAAAAGTTTTTCAACTGTCCAGAACATCTACATCATCTGGGAAACAAAGTTTTGAAGCATGAACCTGTAGGGTAATGTTTTATTCATCAAAACATTTATTAGGAAGATAAGGTTGAAGATCGAACAGAAGAGAGTAGCGTGGCACTGTCCACCACATTATCTGGATTAATTCAGGAGAAAACTAGATTCAGAATTAGGGGGATTTTACACCACAGATTTCAGAAGATTTGAGTTCTTTGAATATACCATAAATTTTAATGTGTAATATAGGCAAAGACATTCTTATTAAAGCTTCTTTAAGGGTTTATTTCCCTGGAAGATTTTTGCGAAAGGCATTTTTAACAAGAAAAAAATACATTTGATGGAAGTCAAAAGCTAGAATATCTTAATTCAAGACAATTGAGATAAGAATGAGAAAGTGAACTCTCTGAAACAAACTTGGTGGCCTTTTATTTGCTAGGTTGTGTACTGGAGAAATTCTAGAGGACATAATGGGAAAGGAGCTGTTCTATGTGCTTATAGTTCTAAGGAAGGCAGCTGTGATAGTGGCACTAACAGACACAGCCTTTAAGTGGCTTTAAGATAGAAAATGTCATAGTGGCAACATTACAGCTGTTTTGTTAGATGAATATAATTTTTTCACCAAATTGACTTCTAAATAACTATGTTTGTCTCTATAGATTAATGTTGCTCTCAGCTTTAGTCAGAATGAGTTCTTGTACACTGGGTAGTGGTTCAGAGATTCATTAACTTGTCAAAGTGTTGGTAATAAATGATCAGTGAATTCTAAGTTATAAACTGCATATCTAGAGCTAGTGAGGTAGCTCATTGGGAAAAGGCTTGCAATCTTGGTGACCAAAATTTGATTCTTGGACCCCTTGTAAAATTAGAAGGTCAGGGCTATAACGCCGCAAAGCTGTTCTGAACTCCACCTCGACACTGTAACACGTATATCCATTCCACCCTTTATGCACTAAATAAATTGTAAAAACTTAATGGGCTATCAATATCACTCCCTCCAAAGCTCAGGGAAAACTGCAGAAGTGAGGGTAGAGTTCCAGAATCCAAGGATTGAGTTGAGTGTTGTGGAATTCTTTTATCGAGGAGTGATATGACCATGACACCCTTTAACTTACATCACGTCTAGTTATCTGCACAAGACCTAGTCCATGACCACCTTGCCCTCAATGGGAGACATGCCCTTGAGGCACCATGCCTTGATGGAATCTATAGAAAAGTATCAGTTGCTAGAGGAGGCCCATGATATAGCCACTGGTAAGTTGCCCATTTTTCTTCATCTAGCTTGTGACTCATGCCTTTTTAAGAAACACCAACAAAACTCATTGGGTTACATACAAAAAGAGGGCTAGCTGGAAAAAACAGGAATCAGGGGAGTGTGAAGGGTACAAGAGAGGGTATTGGTACTAAATATGATCTAAACAATATAACCATATGCATTATATATATGAGAACATGTCATAATGAAATACATTATTATGTACAACTTAGATATGGGAATAAAATATTTATAAAAGATGGTAGCAGTCATTAAAAAGACACACTAAGAGACTGAGAAGAAACAGCTTGTGAGAACATGTGAGATAATGATGGGACTCTCAGGAGTTTCTGGTGTTGTTTACCAAAGATCATGTATGATGAAGGTAGTATAAGGCTGGTGGTGTGTGGGTCATAGCCACCCATGTGATCTTATAGATAGTATGTGACCGACAATGCCTGGGGAAGCAGAGTATTGAAGTGAGACATTTCAGCCTGGTTTTGAACTCATTGCATTTTCATTCTTACAGTGTTTGTACTGTGACATCTTGCTGCTTTGTCCTCCATGACAAGAATGCAGTGGTAGAGTGGAAATAACATTAGACAAATGTCTAAAGGATATGCCTATGTTTTGTGTTCTACCAGATAAGGTGAGGCACTTGTCCTTGAAATTCCTTATTGAAAACTTGGATATAATACAGTCTTTCACAGGGTTTTTATCAGAAGTGAACCGATGTCTATGACATCCTTTGTAAATCACTGTGAATGGCAGGTCTTTCTTTTGACCTGTGATGTCTTTTCCATTAATCATCCTCCTCATGTGACTCCATTGAGTTTCTCAGGAGCATTGTGACTTTTTATAGCCAGAAGATTTCTCTTATGCCCCCGTATTTGTTGTCATCCTAGTTCCTGCTAGTTTGAGCATCATAAACATGTCCTAAATTGAACTCCCCCCCGCCAATTCTATCATCATGTTTTATCTATCTTCCAGCCTTCAAGTATTCAAACTGAACTTCGTTTAGTGATGCTGCATTTCAATACCTTGTGAATCTTTTATGATAATTTGGAAGTCAGGGGGAATCCAAACTCCTCACTTAATTACACACAAGTGTAATTGTTGTCCTTTGCTCACCACAACTAAAATGTCTCATGTGGCACTAATAATAAAAACCCAGATACAGATACTGGGGTTCAGCCTGAAGATAAGGAAAGCAAAGCACCAAGTCATTACCTCTGCTGTGGGACAATGGTCTTAGACCCTGTAAAAGTTTGTCAGTTGTACTGGTTTAATGCTATGCTGATTGGCCAGTAGCCAGGCAGGAAGTATATGTGGGGCAACCAAACAGGAAGTATAGGCAGGGCATCTGGAAGAGGAGAATTATGGGAAGAAGAAAGGCTCAATCTGCAGTCATCACCCAGATGCAGAGGAAGCAAGATGAGAATACCTCACTGATAAAAAGTACCAAGATACATGACTCAGACAGACAAGAATTAAGAGTTAATGTAGGATGCAAGAGTTAATAAGAAGGCTGAGCTAATAGGCCAACCAGTTTATGATTAATGTAGACCTCTCTGTGTTTTCTTCATAACTGAATGGCTGTAGAACTGGGTGGGACAGAAATCTCAGTCAACATACCTCTAAGAAATCCTCAGACTGAGAAGGAGTTACTATTTCACCCCGCCTTATATTCCTTTCTAGTACTGGGATTAAAGGCATGTGACTCTCTAGTACTGGGAATAAAGGTGTGAGTTACTGACACCTGTATCTCTTTCTGCATTAATCTTGTGTAGTCCAAGGTGGCCTTGAACTCATAGAGATCCATCTGCCTCTGTCTCCCCCATCCTGGGATCAAAGGTATTTGCCACCACTGCCTGGCATTTAGTGGCTTCATTTTACCTTCTAATCTTCAGACAAGCTTTATTTATAAAACATAAATAAAACATCACTATAGTTTCACAGTTTGGTTGGTAGTTTTTATGTTCTTTATGCATCTGTTCAAAGCTGCTGTCAAATTTTCTGTTAGATATCAATAACTACCTTTGTGTGATAATCCAATGTATTTTACAGAACACTCAAATAAATTGTTGAATTCTATGTTCTTTGATGGAAAGTGTGGGTGTTAATAAGAAAAACAAATTATCATTGGATGGTAAGTTAAATTTTGTTTACCAGATTAAAAAAAATCCTAGCTTTAAAAATGAATTCTTTATTTTTCCATTTAATTTTCAGGACAAAGAAATAATTTTAGGAGGACAATCAAAAAATGCAGTTGTGGTTACTTTGCTATTTGGCCCTCGTTCTGTAGTGATTTAGTCTGAACAAGACCCAAGTGTGTGCTATTCTTTGGCTTTATAGTCTTCTAACCATAGGCATTGATGGCATTCACGATTATGGATTAAATGGGCCAACTCTCTTCAGTAATTTGTTACAGAATTCCCATAGAGATACCTATGGTGTTGCTGAACAATGATGTTGCAATGTGTTATTTTGCTGTAGGGGAAAGCTGCAGCCTTCAAGCCCGGAGTTCAGAGCTTGCTATTGCAAGCCTCTACTCTGTTTACTGCAAATTAAACCTTGAGTACACTCTGCCCAGGATTACAATTAGCATCTGGATTGTGATCAAACTTTAATCTGTACAATTGAAGATTACTTTACCCCATGGGTAAGAAATATAGTCAGTCATATCTTACCTTTCCTTTATAAGTCTGCCTGGGGTTGCTAAATCATAACTGCATTCTGCCACTGTGTGCAGCCAGTAGGTTCTTAGAGATTTCAGCAGGAAAAGCTCTCAAGAAAATACAAGAACTTTTTAACCTGAAGTTGTCTCCGGGAGACTACTTTTTGGTTTAGTTATTCAATTGTCTCTGAAATAACACTCTTTTCTTTAGCTCTGCTTAGTGTGTTTTAAAGGGACACACTTTCCTAGCAGGTTTTCAGGTCTTGTGTTTTCCATTTCACTTGGTGATGAGGTGGAAGTTTCAGGTGAAATTTGAAGTGTTATATAATATGACCAAATTAAATATCTTCAATGAGGTGGTTGTTTGCTAATCTAGGATTCTTAAGTAACAGAAAACATAATTTTTTAAAAAACACCAAATAGAAAGATTTCTGTTTACTTATGATGATTTTCACAACTTGGAGGTTGTACATATACATTGAGGTGAGATTGGTTCTTTGTGAAGAAGCAACAGAACCCAGCTGTGTTTACATGAGTGCTGGAACAACATCTTGCAGAATAGCTCAGGTCTGCAACTTAGCTCTATGAAAGAAGTATTACTGGGGGATGGCCAGGTCTACTCAGTTATGTGTATTCTCTTGCTAATTTGTGGAGACATGTAGTCTGTAAACTTTAAAATACTTACTCTCTGTCTCTTTCTAGAAAAAATTAATTGACCCATGGCTTACATCATTACTTTTATGTTGTGGGATGAGTGATAATTGTGAAAAATCTAACAGAAGAAGAAACAGCTCACAAATCTGAGAAACCGTTAAACCTAGGCCCTTCCTGCTCTTTGGACTTTGGTCTAAAAGTTGTGTTAACTTCAACATCCATTTTCCTTTTTCTCAGGTTGCGTAACCCCAGCTTTTATCTGTGATGGTGTCACTAACCATCTGCATTTGATACATTATATTTTTAGGGTGGTTCTTGTTGTCTTCTGATTTTTTTTGAAATGGCACATTCACTACGTTGGTATTCCATGCTGGGCTCTAACTCTTGACCTTCTAGGCCTTGGTCTTCCCAGGGCTAAGATCATAGGTGCTGGACATCAAACCTGGTCCATGGTGTACATTGTTACTTAAATTCTTGGAGTGAGGGTATTGTTTCTTTGTTTTGAAGCTTCACACTAAAAAGTGATGATTATCTGCTTGTCTGCTTCTGTGTTGGTTAATCTTGGTGGTCAATTTGACTTGCTGGAGTCAACTAAGCAATAAGACCTGGGGCTACCTGTAAGTAATGTTTTGGATCAGATTATCTGTAGAAAGACCCACCCTCAATGTGAGCTACATTTTGGCAGCAGTCAAATAAAAAGAGGTCAAAGGGGAAAGCTGTGCTTTCCTTTCCTGCTCTCCTTTGTGTTGCCTTCTAGTCATGCTGTCACCCACCCCGTTCATTCAGGCGCTGCTATTGAGTTTACCAACTCTGTTCACCTACCGCTGCCATTTTTGGTGCTATCAGAACCAAGCATCTTCAGCCTTCCAAAATGGACTAAATACTCCTGGGTCTCCAGGAGTATTATCAACAGGATGGGGCAGTAAAAGCATACATACATCCTGATGGATTGGACAGCTACCAAGTTCTCAGCCTCTCCATTGTGAAAACTGGCATTTTTGGAATACCCAATATTATGTCATGTATGACAATACAATAAGTTACTTTTTGCTATTTAATATATATATATATATATACACATTCTGAGAGTTATATTTCTCTAGAGAACCCTGACAAATAAAGATTGTACCAAGAAGTGGGGCTGTTTCTGTGGAAGACCTGACCATGTATATTTTAAGCTTTTGGGATAGTTTTCTGGGAAGACTGTTGAAGAGTTTGATGTTTTGGGCTGGAAAATGATGTGAGATGAGTTTAGTGGGCTATTCTTGTGCATGTCTGGAAGGATGCTGGCAGAATTACAGGTAACGGAATCGCAGCACATGAGGTTTCAGAGTAGAAATAGGCTTAATTCTTGGGTTAGAGGCCATTCATCTGATAGTGGCCAAGAATCTTGTTTCATTCTATGTATGTCCTGAAAAGTTGACACAAGTTGAATGTCAAAATAATGGACAAATTTGTTTGAGGAGGAAAATGTTTATGGGCAAACCTAAAGTTTTGGGCAAGGAAAGTGAAGACAACAGAATAGCTAAAGAGTTCAATGCCATTTAAAAGAAACCTGATGTCTGCACCAGGGCAATCGGAGAGTTTCCCCTCAGGGTCCGTGCATAGGAGTTTACACATGTATGGTCTAACAAAGCTGGGCTCTATCATGAACTGGCAGCAGAACTTGGGAACATCATCCATATGGTGTGGATTTTGAAGTCACAAAAGATACAAAATTGAGAGAGCCCTGAAGAACACCTCAGGCTTGATATTCTGTACAGCTGGGGTAGAATTGTGACAGTTAGTGCTAATTGTCGACTTGACAGGATATAAAATCACCAGGGTGTCAGCCCTCTAGCAAAACCTATACGGAACTATCAATCATCTTCATTGGGTTAGTTGTGGTGGGCAGACCCAGTCTTCAAATCAGCAGTATTATTTCCTGTGCTTAATATTCCTAACTCATCATTCTCCATGAGTGGAGAACGAACTGAGCACTAACTTGTCTGCATTGATTCGTTGATCTCTGCTTTCTGCTGTGACTGAGATGTAACCAGTTGTTTTAAATTTGTGGTGCTTTGACTTCCCTCATTGATGGGCTTCAGCCTTGAGTTGTGCTAAGTAAACCCTTTCTCCTTTAAATTGCTTTGTTGGGGTATTTTATAAGAGCATCTGGAACAGAATCTAAGAGAAGTTTCATATGATGTAGTTTGCTCTGATAATAGAAAGTATAGTAATGAGATTTTTCTATCTTGTTCTCTAAAAGTGGTCATAGAGTCATTTCTGAACCATCATTAGAGTGATAGGCATGTGCATGTTTTTGGAATGGGTTTACTTGCTCTTGCACTACATCAAAGAAAGAGCAGATATCTGAATATCTGCTTAATAATTCTCCTATTGTCTTTCTAGAATGGCATGTTCTTTCCTTAACTTAAAATAAATATTCATTTAGTTGACAGGTATGTATGAGTATGTCTGAGTGCATTTGTATATAAATATGCCTATGGGAGACTCCAGAGGTTGTAACCAGGAATTGAATCTTTTGTAACTGCATTTCGAGGTGGTTTTGAGCTGCAATGAGGGTGCTATGAATCAAACCCTGGTCTTTCAAAAGAGCTGTAAGTGTTCTAAAACACTGAGCAATTTCTCCAGACCTACGCTTATTTTATCTTTATTTCCCTCAAAACCATCAGTTGTGAAGAAGGATATAGGCAGGCATTTTTGGTAATATTCCCAAGGAACATTAGTGATGTGAATAACAGAAGACAGTGGCATAGCTAATCCATGAGGAGAGTTATTAAGGTTGAATATCAGTTGCTCTTACGGGCAACAGGGGCACGTGTTTGCTGAGAAGTCTCCATATAACTGCACAGGGTCAGCCTTGGATTTTTTACTTGTGACCGTGGGAAAGGGTATATTTCTCTATTACTGTGCAGCTCAAATTGGTCTAGAGTTCCTTCAGGCATGGCTGCTTTCCTTGCATATCCAGGTTGGACATGCTAGAGGATGGATGAGTAGTCTGGTCTTACATAGGCATCTCATGTAGTGGAGGCCAGCATCCCAGAGGGGCATGTGACCATTGGTGGCTAAATCAAGATTTTATTTTGGTGGTTTGTCGTTAAACCATTGAACAGATAAGACGACAATGGGAAAATAGAATCTAGGAGGTGTGGCCTTGTTGGAATAGGTGTGGTATTGTTGGAGAAAGTATGTCACTGTAGGGTCAGGTTTTGGAATCTCCTGTTCTCAAGCTGTGGCCAATGCGACACACAGTCTCCTTCTACAGTCTGTGGATCAGGATTTAGAACTCTCATCTCCTTCTCTAGCACTTTGTCTGCCTGTATACTTCCAGGCTTCTCGCCATGACAATAATGGACTAAAACTCTGAAATTGTAAGCCAGCCAGACACAGAAAGACAATTATCACATGCACTCACTCATAAGTGGTGTTTAAGCATAAATCAAAGAAAACCAGCCCACGAATCACAATCCCAGAGAACTTAGACAACTATGAGGACCCTAAGAGAAACATTCATAGATTTAATCTACATGGGAAGTAGAAAAAGACAAGATCTCCTGAGTAAATTGGAAGCATGGAGATCTTGGGGGAGGGTTGAATGAGAGGGGAGAGGCAGGGAGGAGGGCAGAGAAAAATGTGAAACTCAATAAAAATCAATTTAAAAAATAGAAAAAAATGTTTGATTACTGAAAAGGGTGAGCATTTAGTATAACAGGGAGATTTGCTTTTCTTTACATTTGACTTGATCATAGTTATTTCTTACATTTACATATTACTTCTTAAACTGGAAAACTTTTGGAAGACAGAACATGACTATCTTTTAATTGAGATTTAAACACAAAGAAAATACAAAATCCCTGAAATCAGAGAAGAAAGATGATGCAACAAAAGTCAGAATTGAGTTTCTACATGGCTATACATATGAAAGGAGTTAGTAAGGTAGCTTAAGTTTAAAAAATCATTTCACTAAGATGGCTCCGAGTATAAGCCATTTGCTGGATGAGCCTGACAATGTGATTTTGGTACTTGGAGTCTTCACAAAGATGGAAGGACAAGAATGACTTTACAAAGTTGTCTTCTGACATCCACATGCACATTATGTCACTCACGACATTTTTGATTTTGTTTTTTAGAAGAAGTTAAGAGTGTAATGGAGTAAAATTAACACCTGTACTAGGAATACTAGAGATACAAATAAGATCACATCTTCAAAGAAGTTGTGTGTAACTTAAAATATATCTTTAACCAATCCTCCCAGAATCTGGAGAATTAATAAGAAAGAAGGCTGTAGGCATAAGAAGACAAATAGAATTTCAATCTCAGACCCCATTTCCAAGGAGAGAACAAACTTAAAAAAAAACAAACTGAACAGAGATATAATAGCATAAAACCTTCTTGAAATGAAGAATGAAATCCTGCATATTAAATTATAAACAATGCAAACACAGGGAGATATTTACTGGGGAAGAGAAGCAGGTAGACTGGCTGGGAATCTTGGGGTCAGGAAATGAAGCTTTATTAAGTTTCCTGCATGTTCTATTGGCTTAGTGTGTATCTAAGACTTGGACCTAAAGAAGATAATAGCTCAGATAAAACATCAAGAAATATACATTTAAACTAGTTCACAGAGAAGCTTCATTCTTCTAGCCAAGGGATCAATGTTCAGCTATATTTTTTTTCTCATTGCATTGATCAGATATCTGACAAGATGCAACTTAAAGAGGACTTGTTTATTTTATCTCATGGTTCCAAGGCATTGTCCATCATGGCAGAGAAGCCATGGTATGGATGAACGGCTGTCCACGTGTGGAGTGAGGTTACTTGCTCACTTCTCTATAGATCAGAGGCAGAGAAGGCAGAGTAACAGAGCTCAGGTAACTTTTACTTCACTCGCTTCTTATTTCAACTAAGACTTCAGCCTAGGGGATGGTGCCACCAAAGTCCAGATGGGTCTTTTTCAAAAGTGTTCCTAGAAAAGTGCCCATAGACATATCTAAATATGTACTGCACTAATGCCCAAATGTTTCCTAATCCATCAAGTTGACACTGGAAACTGACCATCTCAACCAAGAAAGGAGCATCACAGAAAGATAAAAAGTTAAATGAACAACCACCACAAAACAAAAAGAAAACAAATCAAAACCACCTTTTGGATGAAGAAGCACCATATTCTATTTATACCTACATAAGTTCTGTGATCTTACTCACACCAACACCAGCACAAGTTAAGGAGGACTCACCATTGTGAGAAAATGCCTATCAGCTCTCTTGGGGTAATGTCCTGAAGGGATAAATAAGAAGTCAAATGTTTTAAACTCCCTGAGAAGTAATCAGTCTTTCACCTCCAACCCTTGAAGTCAGTGGACACCATGTAGGCACTGGAATTTTTAACTCTTTATGGAAGAAGTGAGACTTCTTTAGCCCTTCCTTGAGGCATCACAGGAGGTCTAAGGTCTAGTGAAAAATCTGAAATGAAAATGGAATTGAAAACTCAAAAACCCAATTGTAAAATCTATTAGCTATAGGCATAGAAGAAGAGTTCAGGAACAAAGGTAAGACCAGATCTTCAACAGGATCATAGGAGAAAATTGTCTCTTGGAGGCCTGCTATTTTTTGAAGGGAAATGGAAGGGGGTTGGATCGGGGAAAGAGGAGGGAGACATTGGGAGGAGTTTAGGGATAAGAAACTGTGGGCAGAATGAATCTTCATATTCATAAAAAATAAAAAGAACACAAAGCACCAAACAGATAGAATCAGGAAAGAATCCATAGTCCTCATGGTATATTGTAGTTAAAATTCCAAAAAAATACAGAATTAAAGAGAGTAGCAAAAGTTTCAAGAGAAAAACCACCAATGAAAAGACCACTGTCAGGGCCCACAGATGTGAGTCCATTCCACCTGCACTAGAGGTCAGAGTTCGAGCATGTTTTGCTCTTTCAAAGTTTTTGACAACAAGTGACTATAAAACAAGAGGTCCTGATATAGAGAGGTTAATTAGTATTTTGAGTATAGAAGTGTATCAGCTCCATCTTGACCAAAGGTCCTTTTATCATGTCAATGAAGTCTGTTGCCCTCCCCCTCCCCTTTTGGAGTGGGGTATAAGAAGACATGTGGAACACGAAGGGGCTGTTCAGTATTCACTGAAATTCGCTCCTGATGCTCTTCTGTATTTTTGTTTCTTTTTTCTCTCTTATCTCTGTTCCTTTTTGCTTAATAATTCTAATCTTCATGCTACTATCTTGGAACGTGTGAATCCAGTCAAGGCTGGTCCTCCAAAGACAACAGAATAACACTTGACTTCTCCATGGAAACTTAAATGTCAGAAGAGTCTGGAACAATGTGCTCCAAGTTCTAAAAGATCACAGAGACAATCTAGGCTACTACCTAGCAAAACTATTTGCTGTTGTTGAAGCAGAAAGGAAAACTTTCCATGATATAAACAGGCTAAGAGAATTCAAGTCCACCAAAGCAGCCATATTGTGACAAATGGAAGTAATACTTCAGCCTGGAGAGGGAGAAGCTCAGCGAGGAGACTGGAGACCATAGAGAAAAAACAAATGAAACCGTAACTACTGAAACATAAAATAAGACTATGACCGGAAAGAGCAAACAAAAAACATCACAACAATTAAAACTCACCATTCAATATAATTTTCCTATCAAAGATACAACTTTTTACTCAGTTGCCTTGTCTAGCCTTGTCAAATTGAAACCTGTTACGCCATGTTCAGTTGATTTCCCTGGGAGGCCTGCTCTTTTCTGAAGGGTAAAGGAGGAGGAAGAGAATTGGAGGAGCGAGGAAGTAGGAAAAAAATTGAGAGGAGTACGGTGGGGGGGGATTGTGGTTGTGATGCAATGTATGAGAAGATAAAAAAATGGATGTGACAAACCATGTTAAAGCAAACAAACACATAAAGCAAATAAAAACAAAATAAAAAAGATACAAGTTAGTTGAATGGATTAAGAAACAAAAATCTATGTTTATATTGCTTTCAGGAAATTCATATGGGCTGGAGAGATGGCTCTGCAGTTAAGAGCATTGCCTGCTCTTCGAAAGGTCCTGAGTTCAATTCCCAGCAACCACATGGTGGCTCACAACCATCTGTAATGAAGTCTAGTGCCCTTTTCTGGCTTGCAGGCATCCATGCAGACAGAATATTGTATACATAATAAGTAAATCTTTTTTATGTTTTCTTTTTTATTATTATTAATAATTTACAAAAATTTCCACTTCCTCCCCTCGTCCCAATACCCTCCCATTCCCCCCAATCCCTCTCCTCCTCCCTCTCCATCCCTAAGAGCAGTCAGGGTTTCTTGCCCTGTGGGAAGTTCAAGTTCCTCCCCGCTCCCTCCAGGTCTAGGAAGGTGAGCATCCAAACAGACTAGGATCCCAAAAAGCCAGTACGTGCAGACGAAAGCAGTCCCAGTGCCATTATCAATGGCTTCTCAGACAGCCCCCATGTCAGCCACATTCAGAGACTCCGGTTTGATCACATGCTGGTTCAGTCCCAGTCCAGCAGGCCTTGGTGAGCTCTCATTCGATCAGTCCACTTGTATCAGTGGGTGAACGCACCCCTCGCGGTCCTGACTTCCTTGTTCATGTTCTCCCTCCTTCTGCTCCTCATCTGGACTTTGAGGGCTCAGTCCAGTGCTTCAATGTGGATCTCAGTCTCAATCTCCATCTATCCTCAGATGAAGGTTCCCTCTGATCCTGACTTCCTTGCTCACTGTTCTCTCTCCTTCTGCTTCTCATTTGGACCTAGGGAGTTAAGACCTGTGTTCCAATGTGGGTCTCTGTCTCTATCCCCATCCATCGCCAGATGAAGGTTCTATGGTGATATGCAAAATATTCATCAGTATGGCTTTGGGCCAAGGCCAGTTCAGGCACCCTCTCCTCTGTTGCCCAGGGAACAATCTGGGGACCTCTCCTTGGACCTGGGAACCCCTCTAGAATCTAGTCTCTTGCAAACCCTAAAATGGCTCCCTTAGTTGAGATATATACTTCCCTACTCCCATATTCATTCTTCCTCACTCCCCCCATCCCATTTCCCCAAGCTATCCCCCATCCTCTCCTTCATAATAAGTAAATCTTAAAAAAAAAAGCAAGTTCCAGGACAGTCAGATCTGTAACACAGAGAAACCCTGTAAAAAGAAAGAAAAAAGAAAGAAAAAAAAGAAAAAAAGAAATTCATATTACCTTCAAGGACAGGTGTCACTTCAGAGTGTAAAGATGGATAGAAGGGTTCCTAGTGAGTGCACAGAGAGGGAAACACAGGAGTGTCCCCACACTTAAACCCAACAAAATAAGCTAATAAAAAAAGAAAACTTTTTATTTTATATTAAATGAAAATGCAATTAAAATAAATGGATGTAGCAGATGTGTATGAAAGGAAATGTGTACATGGCAAATGTGTAAGAAAGGAAGAAAGAGAATTTCAAATTAAATTCAATAATCCAGTATCAGGCGTTGATGTGGGATGTCCTTCTGTATATGTGTTGCTTTTGTTGGTTGATGAATAAAGCTGCTTTTGTTGGTTGATGGAAAAAAAAAGAAAGAAATAGAGTTCAAAGTAAAATAAGCAGATGAGCTGAAGACACACACTTCCTTTTAATCAAGAAGACATTTCAGTACTAAACATACTCTGGCAAACCTAACTTCAGCTTCAAGGAAGGTAGTCTGCTGGAATGAAAGGCACAGATTCCTTCCAGTTCAGTAAAGGGTTACTTTAATATCTCACCTTCCCTGATGTGCAATCATATGTCAGATGGATCTATCAGAAGTCTAGAGATAATTCCACCCAAATCCCAAGAATCTATATTCTATTCAACAGTTCACAGAGGCCTCTCTACAAAACTGCATACTGGAACAAAAAGCAAACCTCAAGCTGTATAGACAAATTGGAATGACTTCATGTGTCTTATCTGACAACAATGAAACAAAGCTTTTCATTAAAAAAAATCAAAAATAAAATAGTGTTTAGTAATTATATGAACTCTCAGAGATTAAATAACACATTGGTGAATAATGAGTAGGTCAAAGAAGAAATCAAGGAAAAAATTACAAATTCCCAGAATTAAAGGAAAAGTGCTACATTCTTTTTGAATTGCTTTTATTGAGCTCTATATTTTTTTCCACTCCCCACCCTTCCTCCTCTCTCTCCTTTACCCTCTCCCATGATCCCTATGTTCCATATTTACTCAGGAGATTTTGTCTTTTTCTACTTCCCATGTAGATTAGATCCATGTATGTCTCTGTTAAGGTCCTCATTGTTGCCTAGGTTCTCTGGGATTGTGATTTGTAGGCAGGTTTCTTTGCTTTATGTATAAAAAACCACTTATAAGTGAGTATATATAACAATTGTCTTTCTGGGTCTGGGTTTCCTTGCTCAATATGATGTTTTCTATCTCCATCCATTTGTCTGCAAATTTGAAGATGTTACTTTTTTCTGCTGCGTAGTGCTCCACTGTGTAAATGTACCACATTTTCCTTATCCATTCCTTGGCTGAGGGGAATTTAGGTTGTTTTCAGGCTTTGGCTCTGACAAACAATGCTGCTATGAACATAGTTGAACACAAGTCCTTGTGGTATGACTGAGCATCCTTTGGGTATATACCCAAAAGTGGTATTGCTCGGTCTTGAGGTAGCTGTTTCCTAATTTTCTGAGAAATCACCTTACCAATTTACGAAGGGGCTGTACCAGTTAGCACTCCCACCAGCAATGGAAGAGTGTTTCCTTTACCCCACATCCTCTCAGCATAAGGTGTCGTCAGTGTTTTTGATCTTGGCCACTCTTAGAGGTGTAAGATGGAATCTCAGTGGTGCAAGAGAATTGTCTGTATCCTGTCAATCATGTTTTAAATAAACGCTGATTGGCCAGGCAGGAGGTGTAGGCGGGAAAACCAGACAGAAAGTGGAAATGATGCCAGGAGAGCAGGAGAATTCTGGGGAGGAGGAAGTTGATTCCTCCCTCTCTTGCCCAGACCACCGAAGCAGCAGGATATGAGCTGCCCCACTGAAAAAGGTACTGAGCCACATGCCTAAGATAGATAAGAAAAATGGGTTAATCAAGATGTAAGCGTTAGCTAATAAGAGGCTAGACCTAATGGGCCAATCAGCTTTATAACTTACTGAGTCCTCTGTGGTTGATTTTCTCTGAGACTAAACAGCTGGCTGTGGGGGGTCAGGCAGGACAGAAACACAAACAAGCAGGCCCTTCATGTTACATCTCAGAGTTGTTTTGATTTGTGTTTCTCTGGTGGCTAAGGATGTTGAACATTTCCTTAAGTGTCTTTCAGCCATTTTAGATTCCTTTGTTGAGAGTTCTTTGTTTATGTCTGTACCCCAATTTTTAGTGGACTATTTGTTATTTTAATGACCAATTTCTTGAGTTCTTTGTATATTTTGGAGATCAACCCTCTGTCTGTCTGTCTGTCTGTAGGCTGCCATTTTGTCTTGTTGACCATGTCCTTTGCTTTACAGAAGTTTCTCAGTTTCAGGAGGTCCCTTTTATTAATTGTTTCTCTTCGTGTCTGTACTACTGGAATTATATTTATGAGATGGTCTCCTGTTCCAATGTGTTCAAGTGTACTTCCCAGAAGTGAGTGCTACATTCTTAAAGAGGATTAGGTTCTTTGGCCTCTGTTTCTACAAAAATGGATAAATCAGTCAAATACTTATTCATCACTGGAACCTGAAAATCAAGTCAAGTATGGGCTCTTTATAAAAAAAAGTGAAGTTGACTTCGGTTGCTCTTTATTGCCTTCAAAAGTCCACCTTTTCTGCCTGTACTATTCATTGTAAAATCTTTTTAACAGGCGCCAAACCATTACAATTCAACTCAAAAATAAAAACATGTTGGGAATAAAATGATTTTGCTTTGCTTTGAGGTTTGTTCCTAGAGAAATCCTCCTTGAATGCTCAATTTTGTATGCCTCCAGGTTTCGGTGTGCTTCTGAAAAACAAGACCATTTATGTGAATAATTAACCAGTCCTTGTTAGATACATTAGTTTCTTCTCCCGCTGCTGTGATGGCAAAAGAAACTGAAGGGGGAAAAAGTTTGTTTCTGTTCACAGTTCAAGGGATCAGGTCCACTATGGTAGAGAAATCACAGTGCCAAGAGCTTGAGGCAGTTGAAACCATTCTATCTATATTCCAGAAACAGAGGCAAATGGGTGCTAGTGTGGGGCTCACTTTCCCCATTTTATACAGTCTCACATCCTCTGCCTAGAAAGTGGCCCTCCCCTCAATAAAGATGGGCATCAATCCAGCTAATCAAGACAATCCTCTGCAGCCAAGTCTCAAACTCTATCTTCCAGGTGATTCTAGATTTTCAAGTCACAATACTAGCCATTATAATGCTACTCCTTGTCACCTTGACACCTAACACATCACTGTTAAGCCATAACATTTTACTTCTTATTCCTGTAGGGTTGTGACAATGTGTTTTAGCCATTTTCTGTCTTAGTTTTGGGCTCCTTGGTGGAATTTAAGTTGCTGATAAAAGCACCTTAAGGAAGAAGGATTTATAGTTCACCTTAAAGTTCTAGCGGCTTGCAGTCTATCGTGGTCATGAAGACACAGCAACATGCAGTGAAGGCATGACCATAGAAGCAGGAAGCTGACTGTTCACCTTGCGTCCACACTCAGAAAGTAGAGCACACACATGAAGCAAGGCGAGCCTCTAACACTTTAAGGGTCCCCAGTCATTCACTGTCTCTAGCAGGATTCTTATTCCTTAAAGTTC
This sequence comes from Myodes glareolus, assembly GCF_982192425.1. Classification (NCBI taxonomy): domain Eukaryota; kingdom Metazoa; phylum Chordata; class Mammalia; order Rodentia; family Cricetidae; genus Myodes; species Myodes glareolus. Next base: position 10,663,508 of record NC_142050.1, read on the forward strand.
TACAACTTCCCAAGCAGCACAACAGCTAACACATGAGCCTCTGGGCACACTGCACATTCAAACCTCAACAGAGGACTTCATGCCTTTTCAAAGCAGTCATTTTCTAAGAAAGAGCAACAGACAAACTAGAAGATCTGAAGCTAAGGGCACTTGTTAGCTATGTTAATTAGAGTGATAGAAACTTTTCTGGGCTGGGGAGGGGGAGCCATATATCAGGTTCCTATGATCAAATTCTCTCCCTCCTTTCCTCTCTGTCTTTCACACACACACACACACACACACACACACACACACACAGTGGTATGAATGTTCATAACTTCAGGTTCATATCTTGAAAATAATCATCAATGGGATAATTCTGATGGTATTATAAAGTGAGCATTTTCTAAGTAATTAGATCATGATGGCAGGACCCTCATAGATTAGATTAAGGGGATTCCATGTATGAACCCAAAAGTGGGCATTCATCAAAGACCAAATTTGCTGGTGCTTAATTTTATACTTCTTAACTGCTAGAATTGTGAAAAAAAATTTATAATTTATAATTTCATAATTTATTCACCTTTTGGTATTTGGTTAGAGAAGCTTGTAAAGACCAACACATTGTGCGGTACCCCTGTGTTTTCCAAAGTTAACATGAGATGAAATGATACTTCTTTCTTCCATTGTCAATATTCAGTCCTTAGATGCTTCTGGATTTTTTTGGCCTGTGTAAAGATCAACTAAATTGAAAGATTTTAGCATCAAAATATTGAATAATACATAGAATTTATATTTCCAGTAGGATCTGATGCAACTTAAAGCCTTGCTTTCTCTTGTCTCCCACTTGAAACCTTTTTAAGCAGGTGGATCTCAGGATCCTGTTTAGAATCCCAACAAAACTTCCCACATCCCTAGTTGCTCACATAAAATATGGGTTTGCCTCTGTTGGGAAGGTCACCTTTTCTGTGGCTATAATTAATTCTTGCCAGGCTAATAGTGTTCCCCGTGAATCACACAGGTCTTAAGGGGAGAAAATTGATAATCTAATAACCACAGCAAAGTGAGACAACCTTACTGCCCAGGCCAGGTATCTGGCTCTTTATCTTTTTGGCTGGCTTGACTTGGTCTGTACCTATGAACGCAGCTAGTAGGAGGAAATTAAAATAAAAAAGTTCCCTCATCTTATGTCAAGCAGCATCTTGGCCCTTGTTTTCAAGTACAAAGGTATGTTCTTTGTCAGACCATTCCTCTCCTGGAAGCAGAGGCTTCTTGTGCAATAAGATACAACAGCTTAGCTTGCATGAGGTTTTTGGTAAAAGGCCAAGTATTCAGAAAACCATCTGCTTGCACTGCTCATAAATCACAGAAATGATTGCCCTTGATCTGAAGCCATTCCCCATTATAGAGGATATTGGTTTCCAGAAGATGTCACTGCATATTGAAATGAGGGGGCCTCTTCCAAGCAGAAAATTCCTCCTCACCATTACCTTATTGCAGCTGAGTAGAATTATGTCATGTTAGTCCTCACAGGCAGATCGGCTCTCAGAGAAGATGCAGGTAGAGAGCTGGCTGTAAATTTTGCACCTAGCACAAAGGACAAGGCGTTAAAACTTTTAATGCTCTGCTCTAGCTACATGCTGTAATAATCCAAAATGATTGCGAGCAAGATCTATTTCTGAAAATGTCTTTTAACCGAATGTCCATCTTGTCACCCATGACACTTTTTCTTACCAAGAGCAGAGACTGCAGTAGTTAATAGAATGCATATAAAGAATGACTGTACTGCAAATCGCCTATGAAATCTAGACAGTGTTATTATTTAGTACGTGGGAAACCATATGTGGTATACTTGGCTTTCTGCAAAGCATAGGGGAGAACAGGACGTCTGGCCAATGGTTTTGATGATCTAAGTGAGACACAACCTTTGGAGGAGCTGGCACAACACAGGCATACTCCACTGATTTACCCTCTGTTCTAGGAGCCAACGAAGTGTCGGCTCTGAAACTCACAAAGCACGGTAACATTCCTGCGACATTCTTTGACACCAGGGTCCATTCCAGCTGGGCTGATCTGACAGCATGCTACCTGGTGACCTGCAGAGAACTGGTTGCAGTCACAGGTTCCTGTGCAGTGTGTTTGTCCTGAAATAGGTTGCAATAAGGGCTTGCTCATCCCGAGCTTGCTTCTCCATCTGTTTGAAATCCTAAGGAGGCAAAGTGGGTGAGACGCACAGGGAACTCTCTCTAAAACTATGATGAAGTGAAAGTTTCTTATAAATAAGTCTATTGAGAACGCAGTTGCTAGCCAGCCTCTACTCTATATGGGTAAATTTCTGCTTAGAAAAGGTTCTAACCAATATCTAACTTAGAAATGCTAGGAATCCATGGGGATGCACTTAGCAAACTGGTTAACTGCATGATGTTGGAGAGTGAGGGCTGAAAAAAACAATGCGTACGTCATGGTTAAGTAATTACCTGGATTTGTGCTCCAGTTCTACAGCCTTTGAGGTAGGTTTCTTTAGGTAGGTTATCTAACTTCTGTAAGTCTTTGAGGCAGGTTTCTATAGATGGGTTATTTAACTTATGTAAGTCTTCATTTTCGCCACTGATGATAATTGTATTATCTAAGAACCTTGTAAAGATTAAAATGAGGGCGTCTATGCAACACGTCTTCAGACACAGCTGACGCCATGATGGAGGGAACCAGACAGTGGAACCCCAGCACACAGGCAGCAGCACCGGCCGAAATGAGAACAAAGACTCAATTCATTAAAATCTGTAATTCTCAGAAAGTTTCTAAATGGACTAACATTGCTCTCTGGCTTCTATAGTTCTACGTCTGTATTACTGTTCTTACTAACTGAAGTATGTAAACACGGGGTGTGGTTTTTGTGCTTAAAAGCCCATCCTGAGAAAGACTTAGAACCACACTTGGGCTCCCAATACTCGGTGCTGTTGCCAGATGGCTAATAAAGACTTTCAGTTTGCTTGAGCTTGTGTCTGAGTGGTCTTCTCTGGTGGACATGTCACAAAGTGTGTGTGTGTGTGTGTGTGTGTGTGTGTGTGTGTGTGTGTGGTGTGGTGTGGGTGTGGTGTGTGGTGCACACACATGCTAATATCTATTGCTATCTTGAGAAACATTCAGAACATGAAGTCTGAATAAACACCCAATAAAGGGGAGATAGAGTCATTCCTCTTCAAGTACCATTCTAGAGCAGATTTGAGTAGTGTGGAGAAGTTAGTGCTGAGGCAACCAAAGTCATGATAACCCCATAACACTGGGCAGGCCAGCTGCTTCTCTGTTTCACCAGGTCCTATGTGGGGCAGCTTAAAAATTCATATTGAGCCAACACTGAGCACCTTGTGAACTGGCACATGTGTGTACACCCATGTATTTTTCTGCGTGCATGGATAATTCAGTTTTTGAGGAAAATAAAAAGTCTTAGTTACTGCAGGAACAAGGCTTTATTTCAAGGAAAGCTAGGCCATGATTCAATACAGGATGCTCTGCAGCTGTCCTGGGCTTCAGGAGTCTGGAATGAGGTTCCCAACTGTGAGGACAAGAGCAGACTAGCCAGGCACTGCAGGAGCTATGAATGCTCAACTTTCCATCTCTCAGAGAGTGTTGCTGACGCCCCACAGCACCATGGATCTAGACAGCACAGTTCCAGTTCACTTTACCTTTCCCTGGGCCTCTAGACTTCCGATAGCTCACTGGCCATCTTCAGTAGCTTCTCCCTCAGAGCTGGCTTTCAACCACTGGGTATGCGCCACAAGGTTTTTCTACTGAACTGATTGATCAGCAGCTGGATACATCCCCTTGTCAAGGACAAGGATGTTTTTCGTTCCTTCTAACTGGAATTGTAAAACCAGAAGAGAGACCTGAGGTGGACCCGCTGTGTTTGTCTGCCTTAGCACCGCCGACATTTTAGACTGTGTAATTTGCTATGGGAGCTGCAGTGTGGAATGTATGTACAGTGTGGATCCCTGTCTTCTACTCACAGCCTCGCTTTTTTAAAAAATGGGACACATGAGCAGTTAGGTGTTCACTCTAGACAGTGCATCCATGACAAAGTAAAGACCTGACAGCCCCCAAGCCTAACGTGGTGGACTAAGGAGTTTAGAGTGGTTATGTACAGGGTCGTGGGTGAGGAGCAATTTTTAGAAGCATGGATTGATGTGGGATGTCCTTCTGTGTTGCTTTCATTGGTTGATGAGTAAAGCTGTTTGAACCAATGGCTTCGCAGAGTAAAGTCAGATGGGAAATCTGAACAGAGATTTAAAGATAGAGTAGATGGGGTCAGGGAGATGCCATGTAACTGCCAAAGGAGAAAGATTCCTACTGGGAGGTCACAGTCTTGTGGGCATACATAGAGTGGTAGAAGTGGGTTAATTTAAGATATAAAAGCTAGCTAGAAATACGCCTGAGACATCAGCCAAACAGTATTATAATTAATATAACTTCTGTGTGATTATTCATGTCAGGGCAGCTGGGAAATGAATGAGCAGTCTCCAGTTACAATGGGTGACTCAGTGAATGACTGACCTCTCCTCACCCAACACCCAGTTCATCACCCGCAAACTTGTTACAAATGCAAATCACCCCTAACTGATTTATGCAAATCAGAAGATCTGGGGATGGAGTTCAGTGATCTGTGTTTTAACTAGCTTTCCAGGTGTTTCTGATGCAGCTAAAGTTTTGGCTATGACTACCAACTATAGTCAACCTAGCATTTAAAGAATATTGAGGCTTGGGCATCAGTTAGAGATTGTATAATGAACTCATGATTACAGTGTGCAGTCAAGCCTGAGTGTCAGTACCAGCATGAAAGGTCTTAAATCTCTGCTGTAAAGTTCTCAGAGTCCCATGGCTTCTTCATATCTCAAATCCTCACTATTCAACTCTTACTATTTGTAAGCCACTCTGATAATCTTCCAATAATGTTTTTGATTAGGGTATCCAGAATCCATTTCTATTTCTTGGAAACTTACCTCTACAGTTACCATAGTCATTGCACTGTGAGAATGCAGTGGGCTCTCAGGAGATGTGCGGGGCAGGTATTTGGAATTAGTCATTGGAGTGTATATGTAAACACACTCTTGCTCACTTCAATATGAACTAGCATCATGTGATATTAAGGCCTCTAGGTAAACTCTTCTTGCCTGTAGCCTTGGACAATGTCACAGCTGTGAGTAACCAGCAGGCAAAGCAAGGCAGCTGGGCTTGATCCCATTTCAGGTGCATCCCCAGGAGTAGGTACTGTGTGGGTTCATTATATTGATGATGTCTAGTAATGGATCTGGAAGAACAGGGAGTGAGAAGCGCCAAGACAATTTGGCTCAATGGGAAGGAGGTTACTGCCACTGGAGTTGGCGAGCGTGAACTCTCTAGCACTTTAATGATGTAGAGTGTGTTGAGACATCATTTACAAAGTAAAGGAAGTATTTCCACACCCGGTATCCCCTATCATGGAAAGGGTAGGACATATGGTATGGTTTTATACCACACCATGAAGAATCATGTTTTGTAGTTTCTGGCCTTTTTATCTGGACCATCATCTGCCATCATTAATTTTTTTGCAACACCAAGTATCTTAGTTGCTCACTAAGCATTCACCTCTCCTTCATTTGCGTTGCATAGTGACCCTGCAGATCTAACCCAAGGTTGCAGGCAAGGCTTAGATATACTCCATGTGTCTTCCTATTGCAGTACTCAGTTGAGAGAATGTTACTCTGTGGGGACGTGATGGCCTCTTGGTGTGTGGTTGGAATGTATGACTCTGCTTACAAACATATTTCACCTTTAATTTTCCTTTAGAATATAAAATACAGTTATATTCACTCATATTCTCTGATAAAGGCCAGCTAGCATTACAGTCCAATCCAAAATCCATGAATGTGAAAGTGAGCTCTCACCACGATAGGAAAACAGAGGAAAGTAGTACCTCTGAACATCTGAGAATCTCTCAGGACAAAAGAAACAAAGCTGGCTTCTATGACAAATTTTGCCTTGCTTTTTCCTCAGCCGTTATGACTGAGAAGTTCCAAAGATGCTATATGATATGAGCCCATGCCTTGGAGAACTGACTATCTCTGGTTATTTTCTTTGGAGTTGGTCTCTTGAGTTTAAGGAAAGGCCATGTTGCCTTTGGCCGTGTACCCTTTTCAGAACACGTATCTAGCTTTGTGTAGAGTTTGGTGAACATAGAAAACCTAGTCTTGGAGACAGTTTGTCTTAGACCAGTGATATATGTGATAAGTGTCTTCAAACTGGCTGGAACTCAAAAGTATTCCATCCCAAGTCTAGGCATAGAATGGGTACATATCTTGTGCAATCTGGGCACACACACTCCTGTTGTTAGCATCACTGTGTATCAGTTGGCACTTGATAGAAAATTAAACCTCTTGCTTGGTTCAGTGTGAAATTCTGGCATTAGCTAATGTGTTCAGTTCAGTGTTACAACTTTAGGCAGTGTCTCTGAAGATACCAGAGAAGACTACGGTTGTAAATATAACAATTTGCTGTTTATTTTGCCTGAAAAAAAAAACATGACTGGAAATCAGGCTGTGTATAGATTCCCCGAAGGAAGTCATTGGTTAGCCCTGGTTCCAAAAGCTCTAGATTAGAACACTGGGGACAAGGAGGTGAGGTATGGGTGGGTATGATGCATCTTTAAGAAGAGTGCTTGGCTGAGAACAATTGTTTCTCAAGGAAGCAGAATAGAATATTTGCCACTGGATACACAAGGTAGCCTATAAATACCAGTAACTGCCAAGGAGAGCTGACAGCAGATAGTGGTGCCAGCCCAAGAGAAAGAGGAGTGTTGCAGTCAACAAAGTGGAAAGAATTTGGGGATGTAGAGAGCATTTTTTCATCAGACCTGGAGATACAGAGTGTAGAGTTTGCCCAGCTAATTTTTGTTCTTGTTTAGGTCCAGTATTTCCTTCCTAGGCTTCCTTTCTTAAGTTTTAGAATGGTAATGCATATCCTGTGCCATTATATGTTGGAAGTATGTGATCTGCTCTTCGGTTTTTAATTTCACAGGGGATTACAGTTAGGAGAGTACATGAATCTCAGAAGAGACTTGGAACTTTGGATTTTAAAACATTGTTGAGGCTGTGATAGACTGTGGGAACTTTTGAAATTGGACGGAATGAATTTTGCATTATGATCTTGTTATAAGCTTATGGGGTCCAAGGAGTGGAATGTTGTAATTTTAGTGCAATTGGCCCCTATATTTCATACCATAAGAACTATAAGAGGTATGGCTTTGCTTGAGTGGATATGGCCTTCCTGGAGGGAATGTGTCATTGTAGGGTGAACGTTGAAGTTTCCTATGCTGCAGGTACTGCCTAGGGTCTCGGTTGACTTTCTGTTTCCTGCGAGATGTGGGACTCTCAGCCACGACTCTACACCACATCTGTCTGCACGCCACCATACTTCCTGTCACCATGATAACGGACTGAATCTCCGAAACTGAAAGTGAGCCACCCCAGTTAAATGTTTCCTTTATAAGAGTTGCCATGGTTATGTTGTCTTTTTATAGCAATAGAAACACTAAGATAATATGTTATTACATATACATATACACATATATGCACATAGACATATTTAGATATGGAAACTTCTGCAGTAGTATGTTTCCACATGTCTTCTCCAAAGTCTTCAGTATTATTAATCACTCCTCATACCCCCTACCCTCCGCTGCCCCACTGCTGTTTAACTTTCTGCTATATCATTCCCTTTTAAACTTTTATACAAGATCATTTATTCTCCCACCCCTTAAGAGCCCCTAATCACAACCCCCTTGTAACTAATTTCTTGACCTTTCTATACCTCATGCAAATGAGTAATACAGTTTGTCTTTCTGTGAATGGTTTATTTCACTCAACAGATTTTTCCAAGTTACTCCCATGGTATATCATGTGACAGCATTTCCTTATTTTATAAAGATTAATCATTCAGTTGTTGACATACCACGTGTTCTTTGTTCATCTATTAGTGGGCTAGAGAAATACCTCAGTGGTTAAGAGCACTGGCTGTTCTTCCAGAGGACCCAGGTTCAATTCCTAGCACCCACACGACAGCGCACAACTGTATGTAACTCCTGTTCCTGGGAATCCAACATCCTCACACAGACAAAGATACAGGCAGAAACACCAATGCACATAAAATACAAATAAATGAATTAAAACAGAGTGCCAGGAGATATATAACCTGATACAAACTCTTGATGGGAGTGTGTCATTTCTGAGCCCTGGAGAAGGAAGGGACTCTTGGAAGTCTGTCATTAAAACCTCATGCCAGGATAAATGCTTGTTGGAGGCCTGTCTTGCCGAGGACTAGGCTGGGGACCTGGGAACAGACTCTCTTCTGTGCTCTTTTGTAATGTCACACACATCTTTGCTTCTCTGTTCAGGTTTTCCCCTCTTATTCCAGGTTTACTTTTGACTCCCTTCCCTGCCCCTGCCACATCTCCATTTCTGTTCCAACTTTTGCTTCCTTCTGTCCTAAAATAAACTCCCTCTGGTGGCCTTTATGAAGACACTTTGTATCTATGGTCTCTTAACCTCAAAATTCTGAAGTAAATCTGCTAATTCCTTTTTTTTTTCACTGACACAGCAATTGCAGGCTACAGAGATCAGGACCTGAGTATCATCAGGACTATCCCTCAGCCGGCGCGAATGCTGGCTCCCTTTTTACTTCTACCTGATCAGAAAGAGCGACATGGTATGGTGAGCCATCTTGGGATATCCTCTGAACTCAGACTTGTAAGCATAAGGGACTTACAGAGGCAGTGAAAGAAAGCACAAAGGTGCATTTGAACCTTCCACCCAGAGAAATGATTTCGATGGTTTCTAGAGTAAAGAATCTGCAAAGAAATATTCAAAGCTGTTGGTTGTGTTTTCTGACTCTCAGGAGCAGGGAAGATTATTCTGCGAGTGGATAGGAAGAGAGAGAAGAGGAGAGAAGAGGAGAGGAGAGGGGAGGAGAGGGGGAGAGGGAGAAAAAAGGAAGAGGGGGGAGGGCGAGAGTAGAGAAAGAGAGAGGGGAGCGTGGGAAAATGAAGTGAAAATGCTTGGGGGTTAGAAGCCTGAAGCTTCTCTGTCCCTCTACCTGTACCTTACCCTGTTGCTTAAGACTACCTCATGCATGAGTGACTGTCCCTGACTTGACAACAGCTTCCCACTAGGTCATGAAGTGAAGCTTCCCGGATGCTCTGCTTGGTAATATCTCGTCCTATGAATGATGCTGTGGCAGGCTGCAGAGAGCAAGCCAGAAAAGGATAGGGCAGGAATTGAACATAAGAGAGAGCTGACAAGGGCGTAGGGCAGTCAGGGAAAATGAGAGCTTGTTCGCCCAGGGGCTGCCTGTACCATTGAAAACCATCTCATGCATCTAATGCAAAGGGCAGAAACCTCCAAGCCTTTGGAATTAGCCGACTAGAAATCAGGTCTGTTGTTAATGTGCTTCGTCCGGCGTGGCAGTGGGATGTGATAGTCTCTGGCCCTGCACAGGGATACTTCACTGGAGGCTACAAGGAGAGTGAGCCTACCACGTGTAACGTCCTGTCTAGCCCAAGAACTAGCTGACTTACCACAGCCAGTCTCCCTTATGTGAGGCACACTAGGGTATCTACATATGGTATTGTACAAAGTATTGAAGTATGGTGCCATACCAGACCACACCGGAAAAGCAAAGAGATTGTCTCTGAGTGAAGCAAAGGGGTAGAAATTGCAACAGCACTGCAGGGGTGTACTGAGTGGGCAGAGTAGGGATGAGGCGGTGAGAAGCTGGCAGCTTTTGAGTGCAGTGGAGTGACAGCACCATTCATTGTCCCCAGGCTGAGTTCTGCTTAATTCACAGAGCACAGTGACTTAAGAGTTCTTGTCTTCTCCTTGTTTCCTGTGAGAGACGAGGCCATTGGTTGCTAGGGTTACCGTCTAAATGTGAACTCCACTGACACGGCATCTCTTAATAAGGGCAAGTCCTTCATGTATTTTTGATAGTGCGCTGGTGACAAAATCCTTCTCAGTTTAGCAGCGTAATACCGCAAGAGTGAATTGTCAATGACAACATCGGTGTACTCTCTTGACTTCAGGGATTAAGTGAACAGCAGCCACTGTCAGGCCCTGATGTGGCTTCAGGCCGCCTTAAAAACAGCAGCTGAATTAAAGGCAAGGCCCTTACCTGAGGGGAGGGAAGCCTTCCTTCCCCAGCAGGGAGATCCTACGATTAAGGCTCAGCCTGACCTTCCTGCTTCATCTCTGCGGAAATAGAGACACGTTTCCTAAATGGCAGGACTTTACAGAATCGTAATGAGCAAGGACCAGGGTGCCGCGGCGCGCTAAATTTCCATCTTCATTCCTGGCGCCCGCGTAGGAGGAAATAAAGGAGGCCTCTATTATTTGTTATCAAAAGAGAGCAGCCCTCCTTCCCCCTTGTTTCTTTTGTGCGGAGACACAATTATCTGAAGAACAAGTAATTCATTCTTCAGCTCTCTAGATTGCTTTTCTGCACACCGAGTTTGTGGGTTATTATCGCTTAGTGGATGCCAATGGTGTCATGGGGCGGCTTCGATGTTGAGGGTGATATGTATTAGTAAAGAATTTGCGCTGGGGAAACAGCCCAAGCTTCAGGGAATTCAAAACAAAAACAAAGCCGCACAGACCAATCTGTTTCATACTTAATGAGGATAAAATAAGCTCGCGGGTTTTTCCTGGTAGGTTCTTTGATGTTCCATTAAGTCATAATTACTTAAATTACAAAATGCGCTGGTAGCCTATGCAATCTAAAGACTTTTCTCCTTTAAATCACTATGTGTAGGAGTTAAACAATTTCTAACAAATTGAGAATCTATATCTATTGCACCGTTGTATTGTTATTTGCATATTAAAATTTAAAAATTAATAAAAAGTGAGACTTTATGTTACCAACATCCTCCATTTGTGTGTGTTTGCTATGGAGAATGGAGCCTAGTTTCTTTGTGACGTCTATGAAAGATCACAATGTTTACAGTGCTGGTTGGTTGTTTTGAGACCAAATTCCCAGAGAATCTGCAAAAATGTTTTTAGGGCAGAAATCGGAGAGTTTACACGATTAATGACCATGAGCGATGCTTTCAGTCCCGGTGAATATGCGCTCACCGAACAGAGGAAGGAGATTTTCTGAAGGGTAGCAGTACGGTTAGAAAGGAGATTCATGCAGTTTGCGTAGGTTCAGTTACCTCGTCTCAAACAGCACCGAACACCGGCTCAGGGCAGTGTTCCTGCAAAGTGAGAACATGTCTCCAATAAAAAGTCACCCGTGTCTGCGGAGGGAAGGAAAGCATTACCCCACATCACTTTTCCAGACCAAACGGAACATGTTTGTACTTTGCAACTGTAAGCATGAAACGGGGGCATGAAGGGAGGTGGGGGAGCTGGAGAAAGATTGAAATTTTGAATTAAAATGGAAACAAAAACCCCAGTAACGCATTTATTTCAAAACTAAGGATATGCTGCCCTCTGCTGGCAAAGACAAATATTGACGTGCGCTATGTGGGCACAGTAAAACCTGTTTTTTTTTGCTTTTTGTTTTTGTTTTTGTTTTTGTTTTGTTTTGTTTTGTTTTTTGGATTTCTGAACAGTTACCTGGACAGTTATTCTTATAGTATCTACCTAGTGTTTAATCTCCCACCTACCTTCTGATGCAGTGGACTAAATCCACACAGACTATATTTGCCTGTTTGGTGTTCACACTATCATGAATTCAATTCTCTCGCATCTTCCCTCAGCATCTTCCTCTTCTACCCGCTTCAGCGCCTTTGGAATGATAACGGGTGAATACAGTTTATAGCCTTCTTGGTAAGATAAAGTGGAGCAATCTCTACATTTCAGGAATTTGCTGGTTTCAAAAGAAGGTAATTCAGTTACAGAAGTTGGGGTAAATCTTAACTGAAACTAAAGACAAAATTGGAACCAACTGAGGAAGAGAACTAGGAAAAATGAAATGGAAATATGGAACTGTCTTCTTCCATGGCACCTGCCTTCCCTTCTCCTTGGCGAACCAACTTGTTCATTCATGCAAGATGCGAAGGACCACTGAGCGTTCTCTCCTTCACCAACAGTCACCACGTGTATTCTTTTACAGTTTTTCTTGAGTAATTGTATTTATTTGTATGTAAATTTTGAGTTTTCTCTTGGCCCACAATGGAAATATTTTTATCCAATCTATTATTTGTATTTTGACATTATGTTTGCAACACTTTAAAAACTATGTCCTTTGCAAAATTTAAATTTTCTTTTTGAGTCTCTGCATGTAGCATAGGCTAGTCTTGAATTCATAGTCCTGCGTAAGTGCTAAGATTATAGACACGAATCTTTCCACTTTGCTTTAGATTTCATTACTATTAAAATTGGGGTTTTCTTTTGTGTCTTTTAAGATGTCCCAGCTAGTCAGTGGTGTATACTTTTAATCCTAGGACTTGGAAGGCAGACACAGTCAGATGTCTGCATCTGAGACCAGCCTGGGCTACAGAGTGAGTTTCAGGACAGTTAGGGCTACACAGAGAAACCCTGTCTTGAAAAAATAAAACCAAACCCAAACCCAAAAAAGAATGGCCCCATCTCCAGCAAACATTTTCTGTCTAAATCTTTTTAATTCATTGTTTTGTTTATTCTGCTGCCGTGGCTCCATTCTCTGCTCTCTGGAGACCTCTCCCCACGAGTGCTGCAGACTCATTTCACAGCGCTTTATTTTAGGTGAAATTAAAAACGCAACAAACAGAAATTCTCAAGGAGTAAACTTTCAGGTTCACATTGAGTGCACTATTAACCAATAATTTTGTAGGTAGAGAGATTGTTTTCTTTGGACCAAATACTTGATCAGGTAATATATATATATATATAGCCATCAGAATTTCGTCACAGGTAAGGCATTAATAATATTGTTGTATTTTACATTTTCAGCAACCATGTACTCTTCATGTTTCATTTGAACATTGTGTCTTCTCTACATTTTGAGCCTTCAGACTCTGCTTAAATTAAAACTTGGTGTGTCCCTTCATTCCGTGCACCGTTCATGATGGGTCATCATGATAAGGCAGCATATAAGTCCCAGGAGTATCTCCGATTTACTAATAAAATTCTAGGTGTGCACTATGCCGGATGAACCATAGAAGAGACAGATCAAAGAATTACGTTTTGTAAGAACAAATAAGAACTCTTCTTGACGCAGCCAGTGAATCTCGTTAGCTGGTTTTTACCAGCATCCAGTGTTAACGATGACTCTAGCCGGAGTAAAAATAGCCATTACCAAAGATGCAGGGAACAGCCCTACCCTGACAATGTAGGGCTGCTGGGTTCTTAAGAAGCGTTCTGGAATAACCGGAATCTTCATTCCAAAGGCAGGGCTGGCAAGCGGAAGAGTCCAGTGGTGAGCACAGAGGTTGTAGCTGGCAGTGACCTAGGGCCACTGACCTCTTGACAGGTGACCCTGCTGCTGCTGTCTCCTGTCCTCTCTGTCCTGGGGAGACAGTGTGCCTCCAGACATGAATGTCTGAAAGCACACTCTAGGCTCTCTTAGATGGCCTCATTCTTACACAAAGCATTGCCATTACTAGAAGAACGAGAGGAATCCTTCAGCTACCTGAAAGGGGTGTCATGGAGGGAGAGAAGCTAGAAAGGGGCGGGGCGAGTCTGTCCTCTTAGTTGCAAACTTGTGCCTTTGTTTACCCTTTCTATGCACTTCCGGCAGGAAAGCATCTTCACACAGACCCCGACCCTCAAGGCCCGTGTGCACGACTGGGCTGACACCAGAGAGGTGACTTTGGCAAGGTCACGCTGATTCTGGCTCACTCGCTAAGGAGGGCTGGTTCAGTGGAGACTGACTAAACAAAGGGACACGGGAGGGAGTGAGCGAGCCACGCTGAAAATCCACACAGCACAGATGTGAGAGCAAAAGCAGTAGTTCCCGTTATCAGTCCCAGCTGTGATCTCTAAATATTTCCCTCCGCTGGTTTCTGTTTTCTTATTTTAGCATTTGAAACATCATTTCACCTTCTCGGCGCTTTGGTTTATCTCTTTTGGTTAAAAGCTCACAAAGTCCTCTTTGCTGCTTACAGCGTCTCAAGTCTGCCATCTAGTGGAATAAAACGGTAAGGACGGCTTTCTCCGGCGATCATTTCAGCAGTCGTCGAGGGCTGCTTTGGGTAGAAATAGCTTCTTTCATCAGACTTCAAAGATGCAACATGGTCTTCAGTTTGCGACACTTGAGGACTGCAACTAAAAATTTCATTTAATTGTCTTAAGTGGCTTTTAGATTAGCCGCTATGTTTTCTGCGGTTATTATTTGGAACTTTGCAGAGCTCTTGAAGAGCGGGTTGCAGTGAGAAAATGGGAAGACGGACGACTTAGGGAGAGAGGCAGAGGTTAAGAGCAGGGATCTTCTCCGGGTACCTTCAGAGGTCACAGGGCCATCTTATCCCGTGATTAGGAAGTCCCCAAAGACGCATTATTAAGTTCCCGTATTAGGAGTGGTTGAGCTGTGGTGAATGCTCTTTGCAAGCAACGAGAACTCAGAGCTGTTACTGCGAGATGACATGGTGTGGTGTGCATCATGTCTTCATATTTTCTGCATAGTTGGATATACTACTATGAATTGATACTGTTTTTCAAATCTTAGTTTTTGTTTGAAGTTGCATAGCCTGATGATGAAGATTATATAAGTTTGTTATACTTAGAAAAAAATAAGAGATATGTGAAGGATTGCCTAATCAATTATAATTGATCTCCAGAAACAATTCCTTTAGAAACATCTAATTTTTTTTTAGTTTTTGAATTTATAGTACAATTACCATAACCAATTTCCCCTTCTCTTTCCTCCCTGCAAGCTGTGTCATGTATTTTCCTTTACTCATTCTTTGCCTTTCACATCACACTTCTCGATCCCTTTCGTTTTCCCGTCCCTTCATACTTGCCTGATGCGGGAAAATTGTCTGTATTCTGTCAATCATATATTTTAATAAAACGCTGATTGGCCAGGCAGGCAGTATAGGCGGGAAGACCAGACAGAAAGTAGAGGTGATACAATGAGAACAGGAAAATTCTGAAAAACAGGGAGGTTCCTCTGCCACTCTTGCGCAGACCACCAAAGAGGCAGCATGTAACATGCCCAGCTGAGAAAGGTACGGAGCCATTATGGCTAACATAGATAAAAATAATGGGTTAATATAAGTTATAAGAGTTAACAAAAAGCCTGACCTAATGGGCCAATCAGTTTATAATCTTATGGAGTCTTGTGCATGATTTTCTTTGGGACTTGCCGGCTATAAAATACCAGGTGGGACAGATACCCCAACAAGCCGGCCCCCGTCATGTTACACTTGCCCTCTGCCCTCTGTCCTGTAACTCCTCCCTCAAGATAAAATAAAATAAATTTTAAGAAGAAAAAAGAAAAGGAAAAAAATTCTTTCCCTGGAAGCTGTAGTGCGACACAGTGAGTCATACAGGAAACTCTTATGTTCACTTAGCTTTACTTGCAAGGGTTCATTGCAAGGAGTCATTGGTCTCTTTTGAGGCCTCTGGTTTTTGCTTCATTATCAGTGCTGGGCCCTCACTGGGACATCCTGCTGTTGCCCTGTGTCTTGGAGATTCCGCTGCCTAGGGTGTGCACAACCAGATACTACCCGTGTACCAGCAGATCACAGGTGAAGTAGATGCTGAGGTGGGCCAGCTCATAAACCTGGTTCTGGACCTGGGTAGTTGCAGGGTTGATCTCCCCAGTCCTCACCACCAGGGCAAGCGAGCTCTCCAGCACAGCTGGCTAGTTCACCTCTTGCAGCTATGAGCAAGGGGCGGGGCCAGTTCTGTTTTCAGCAATAAGCAAAGGGCGGGGCCAGTTCTCCTGTTTTCTCGTGGAAGCACTTTCTTACTTGAGGTTCCTTCTTCTCAGTTGACTTCATCTTGTGTCAAGTTGACATAAACTATCCAGAAAACACTTGCTCTCTCTCAAATTCATAGCTTCCTTTTAAAAACTGTTCTTACATACTTACACACATATATGGATCTGAAAACTTTCCCTATCTGTAGGCAGCAGGTATAAAGAGAGACACTGGACCTGGCTTGGACTTTTGAAACCTAAAAGCATCAAAGCACGCCCCCCTCCCTGTCCAGTGACCCACCTCCTCCAACAAGGACATATCTACTCCAACAAGGCCAAGTCTTTTAGTCCTCTCAAGCAGCTTATCAACAGGTGATTAAGCATGCAAATATTCTCCTCCAAACCACCACCACCACCACCACACACACACACACACACACACACACACACACACACACACACATGCTTAATACACAAATTTGTCTTGCTGGGTCCCTTTATTGTTTCCTGTATTATATGATCTCAGTGCTGACTACTTGCTATTCATCATGAACATGGCTGTCCAAAACAAAATTTGAACAATGATGATACTAATAAAGGTGCTAACACGGGAGGGGAAGATTGTGTGGCCTCAAGCCCCGACAAAGAAGGACTGGGCAAATGGGGAATTATGGGCAACTGGGGAATATACTGAGAGCAGAAAACTCTTAGTCCTTTTTGGTGTATCTGCTCTTAGAGTTTAATATCTTTGTAATGTAAAGCACTTATGATTTTTGATGAGTGTGATTCTACTTTCTTAGTTACAAGATGAATATCACCCCCATATGACTCAGGAGCACAAATTTTAATGGTAGTTAAACACTGTAAATATTGGTATATATATATACATATATGTATATAGGTAAGCTTCCTTATATATGCAAATATGTGTGTGTGTATGTGTATTAAGCCTCCCTAACTGTTAAAAGTGTAGGGTTTTCTTTTCAAATATTTTCTAACAAATATTGTCACCTTGATCTTGTGAGATGCCCTCATTGATAAGAGTAGCTTATTTCCTGAGGGCAAATTGCCTTGACGTACAAGACTAACAAGTACTTTGTTTTAATTGACAAAGTTGCCTTATATGAACATGGAATGATTGATTGTGTTCAGGCTGTCATGGTGTGGCAAGATCGCTTTGCCCTCCTCCTTGGCAACACGGTCATTTCCATTCAGCTGAGTGAACATGCAAAGACTATCTCACAGGACGGTAGGCTGCGTGTCTTTTCTTACGAAGTGACTTTGGGTTTACTAGAAATTGCATTTCTTGTGTCATTATTTGAACATCTTTTTCTTGTGGCACTGCTCTGTGTTGATTTATTAGGGCTGTTTAGAGCGTCAGCCCCATTAGTGATTCCTCACAGTGTCTTCCGCCGCCCATGTTCCCAGCTTGCTCTATTGCTTTGTTTGGTTTGTGACTTTTAAGTTTTCTGTGGGGTAAGAGGCATTGGTGTTTGCTTTTCTCTCTGGTTTCAGCTTTCATGTTCAGAAATAGCCCTTTCATTTCTCCCCTTCATCTCGGTCTTTTGCTTACGCTCTTCTGTTTCCATTCCATAGAGGCCGTACCTTTTCATACCTCTCTGAAGGCATCCTTCAGAAATGAAAATCAGGGTTTGTTCTTTTATTAAGTTGCTTCCTAGTGTAATTTTACACCTAGCCTTTGAGAAAAGAGAAACAGAATTGTGTACAGATGATAATTAGAGAAAACCTTTCAGTTTTAGAAGTCATTATTAGTTTATTTTTAGAATTATGAAAACTTTTTATCGGTATTGTATTTCCATTAATTTCTAATGTGACACTGGGAAATAGTAGAGGGTGAATTCCTTGATAGAGCCACCTTAAGCCGTGTACCTGTTTCTGTCTTTGATCCTGTAGAGACTAAGAGGGAGGGAGAAGAGAGAGAAGGCTGGAATGGAATTGCAGAAATCAAGATGAACCGGCAAGTTGGTGTCTGATCCTGACACAGGGAGGCCGGTGTCCCCAGGGAAATCAGGGATCAAGTTAGTTTTTTAGGCAGCTCAACTGTGGATATTGAGCCAAAGAAGCTTAGTGGGTCTAAGTGACTGGGCATTTGGTGTAAATATTTGTGTAAATATTTCTCTTGGGCTACGGAGACGACGTCGGGGACGTGATGAAAAGCGTTTGCGAAGCAAGTGTGAGGAGCTTGGTTCAAATCCCAGAGCTCACGTAGCACTTACCGTGGCAGTAGTCATGTTGTAACCTCAGAACTCCGATGGGAAAATGGGGACAGAGGCAGGAGAGTCCCCAGAGGCTGCTGGACCAGCTAGCATGCTGCACAGAAAAACAAAACAAAGCGCGAGATCTTATCTCCAGCAAGGCAGAAGATGAGGACCGCTAGTGACCTCCCATGTGTGCACATGCGCTCCCACACTGGCAGCTGCAAGTACACACACAAGTAAATAAATTGCCCTGAAGTTAATAAACCACGGCATCTCATTTTCCTTCCACCTATCCTTGTTAAAGTGACAGATATATACAATAGAGAAGTATGACGTTTCAAGCTCATGTCCGTAGGTGATGTGAACCAGCCCAGCCAGAGTCCGTTCCCTACTACAGCCACACTTCACTGTTCTCAGCGAGAGTTCGTTTGAGGTCTGTTAATTAGAGCACTCAGAGCTGAGTTCCTCTGTGAGACTATACTTGTAGCTGCTATTGGACAAATGTTTTATTTATCGTTTGAATCTACCATCCAACTATTTCCAGCAGTTTAGAAACCTTAAGTGAGATTTGTGTTTCTTGCAGCCAGAGATTAATAATGTCTGTTCATGGACAAAGCTGGAAATTATGGTTATAAATTTTCTCCTTCTTGTTAATGTGCAAAATAGAAAACTCTGTCTTCCCATGTTCTCCCACCACTCTGCTTTAACCTTCCTGGACTTTCAGGTTCCCAATGTTTTCCTTCGTGTCTTCTTCAGTCTGTCAGGAGAAGCAAACCGGGGTTCAGAGTCCTAATTGAAAATCAGTTTTCTTCTCTCATCTTCACACAGGTATTATTTCAACAATATAGCAAAAGGCATGTAGACACTTAATGTGCTTAGCCCTTGTATTGAACAAATGTTAATTAATATTTTCTTGTTTTGCTTGAGACCTCTTTGTAACTGAGTCATCTTGCTAGCCCAGTTGTAGATTCTTTTTGTAGCATGCCCTTAACATTGTAACTGACAGAAACTTAGCAGAATCCACTGCTAAGATTTTCTGGGGCTGAGGTCTTACCTTGTTCTTGTTGGTCGAACTCAGCAGTCTGCTGCTGAATCCTAAATTCATTAGAGCTGTACCCAGAGCAGGTTCCTCGTTTGCTGGTCGCGCTCCATATATCTGCAGCTCCTAGAACCTTGACAAAGACAGCATGGCAGGTTATTCCAAAGACCCCAAATGGGTCCGCTTGCTTCTCATTTAAGTCCATTTGCACATTTTCCTGTCAGGGTTTCTAGGCGGAACAGGCTTGGCAAGTTTCTCTCCAAAACCATTTAGAGTAATTTGTGATGGAGATTGGAGGCACTTCAGTTGCCTGACAGCTGCTCCATAGTCAATCATGATGGCAGAGGTAAATTAATCCCCTGGCTTGTTCTCTTGAGAAACGTCTATCCAAACAATCTTTTCCAAGAGAAATGCAACTTGCTCAGTAATATTAAATAGAACTGGAGGGTCTTTTATTTTTAATTTTTGGATGCGTCAAAGCTATGGGAGGCTCTTTATTTGACTGCTGACCTCAGCGAGAGATGCTGAAGCACCCTGCTAGTATTGTGCTACGAGTTAGAAGCATGTCTCCATCTGATCCCTGGGGAGAATGTAGGGATGTCTAGGGACTGTCGGTTGTTAAAAATGCTGTTGGTTTCTTATGAGCAGAAACAAAATTTGTGGAAACTTAAGTAGCTCAGACAGGGCAAGGCTGTTTAAACCGGTGGATTCTATTGTGAGAGTGAGCACATTTTGTAATGTTTTGCTATTATCCCAGGAAGCAAAGGGAAGATCAAATCTAACTTTGACTCACCTGAAGTTAAAAAGTATATGATTTAGATTCATTCAATGCACTATGTTAATTCCAGGAAAATGTTTCAAAGAATACCAGACT
Organism: Myodes glareolus; assembly: GCF_982192425.1. Classification (NCBI taxonomy): domain Eukaryota; kingdom Metazoa; phylum Chordata; class Mammalia; order Rodentia; family Cricetidae; genus Myodes; species Myodes glareolus. The sequence continues at coordinate 10,683,483 of NC_142050.1, forward strand.
GGTGTGCTTCTCCTTGGGGTTCTAGTTACAATCAGGGCCAAGCAGACAGATCATTGTTCCCTGGTGTCTCCACACAGCCATCTGATTTTTAGTGGTATTCTTTGATTAATTAAAAATGTGTGTGTGTGTGTGTGTGTGTGTGTGCTCTCATGCGTGTGTGTGCGCATGAGCTTATTCCACATGAGTACAGGCTGCCACAGAGGCCAGGAGAGGATGCTAGGTCACCTATAGTTGAACTCTCAGTGGTCCAGTGTGAGTACTAGGAACCAAACTCGGGTCCCGTGGAAGAGGAACATGTACACTAAAGCCCTGAGCCACGTCTCCAGCCCTGAGTTTGATCTTTTTATCCCAACATCTATGTTTCCAGACAGGAGTCAACAGGCTCCATTTCCCATGAGGGAAGTGACAGTGTGATTTGTTTAAATCCTTATGGCTAGTTTGTGAGAAAACTATCAGTCTCACACAGAGATTAGCCCTGTAAGCAACAACCCATAAGGAGTTATCCCACACCTGACTCTAGAGCTGTTGTTTCTGTTTTCAATAGCTTCTGGCTTCAAAGGACAGTGCTTTCCAGGAAGCAGGGTATCAACCTCCATTTATAAAAGTTTGGCTCTAAGATTTTAAGTTTTATGTGTTTTTGTCTTCTCCTTATTTTGATTAATCATCCCTACCTTCGCCTGCCTTGCCCCCCCCCACTTGCACATTTATTACCCCCAACCCACTGTTTCTACATTTCCACCCTCTCTACATTCATATAGTCTGTGACCTACTACCCTCTATTCTTAAGGCCTCTTTCTAGACTTCTGGCCAGTACAGGATGTATAATTTCAATACAGAAAGGTAGAGTCTCATAGCTTGGATCCACATTGCAGAAGAACATTTGAGGCTTGCTCCTTTGTGCCCAGTTTACCTCACTCATACACACACACACACACACACACACACATACATGTGTATGTATATATATATATAATCACTCATCCATTTTCTTCAAATTTATAATTTCACTTTCTTCATAATTGAATAACACTCCACGTGTATGTGTGCCAGTGAGCCGCATTGTTATTACCAAATCCTGGCTGATGGGCAGGTAGGCAGATTTAATTTGGCAGGGAACAGACTGACAAGGAATGTGAGTGTGCACACAGACCTAGAGCAAGTCCTTAGAGCCTCAGACGCCCAGGAGTAAACGAGCCGAGTAACACGGATAAGCTTCATTCTCAGATTTCAAAGAACCTCTACATTGATTTGCATGGTGGCTTTACATGTTTGCACTCTCCAAAACAGCCGGTAAGTCTTCCTCCCCTACTATGTTCTTGCCAGCATTTCTTGTTATTTACTTTCCTTCTTTATTCTGTAGGATTTTATATAGGTCCACAAGGAATATGATCACATCTACCCTCATCCTCCCTCCATTCTCTCTCTGATCCCCTCAATAACAGAACATTTACCCCCCTCAATTTCATATCTTTGTTTTTGATAATCCGTAAGTCTACTTAGTGATTCCCATATGTACGTGGGTTGTGGAGGGACATTTGCTGAACAGAAATTGCTTCCTACAGTGATGGTCCCTTTTCCAGCAACTGTCCACTGTTAATAGCTCCTCAGGGAGGGCTGGCACCTGGAGCTCAGCCTGCCCATCTATGGTGGAATTTTGGCTGGCTGGACTGTGTACAGGTCTTATGCAGGTAACACCAACTGCTGTGAGTTCAGAAATATGGTAGCCATGTCATGCCCAGAAGATACAGCTTCATCAAATTCCTCTGCATCAATGCACCCCAGTCAAAAATAACCATGAACACGAATGCAAATCACCACAAATGTTGGTATGGATGAGGGAAAAGGTGAATTCTTACACATTGCTGTGGGGATGTAAGCTGGTGCAGCCACTTGGAAATGATCCTGGAGGATTCTCAACAAAAGCAAAACTAAGACCAGCAAGCCTAGAAATAGACCTGCTATGACCCAATTATACCACTTTTGGGCATGTACCCAATATAGTTTATGTCCTACTGCAGAGATACTTGTTGATCACTGCGAATTTCTGCTCTATTCACGAAAGCTGCAACAGATAGAATCAACAGATGAATGAATAGGAAAACTGTAGTACATGCAGACAATGAAATATTGCTCTACTATAAAGAAAAATGAAATCATGAAATGTGAAGGTAAATAAGTGGAACTGAAATACATATATGTACATTCTCACACACACACACACACACACACATATACTTAGAACACAATTAAAAGTCAGGAAACTAGAAAGGTTTCTTTAAATAGGCACATTAAAGGACTGAGAATTGTAGATTATACATAAAGTGAATGTAGAGAGATGAGCAATAAACTTTCAACAGGTAGGGAATGAGGGTGTGGGGAAAGGCCCAGGCTAGAGGGGGAGGGCTAAGCCAGAAGAGCTGTGTGTAAAGTCATATAGATACCTGCTATCTCACAAGCCTGATTAAAGGTAATTACAGGGATAGTATAATACATGTTAAGTGAACAAAGAGACATTAAAGGGTTAAAAAGAACGAATGGTGGGAGGAGGGGAGAGAGGAGGTAATTGTAGGTGCTTTCATGAGAACTAAGAAATCACCTTATGAAGACTTACTGATTAAGCTAATGTAAAAATATAACTTAAAAAGGAGTTTGAATGGCATTATTCTACATGGGCCAACAATATCATTCCCAGAAGATATGGATTATTAACTGAAAACTATAGTGCCAGGCATGGAAACCTCCCTACCAGTTATTGTTACAGAGTTCCCAGAAGTATCCAAAATCAACAGGCTATTGAGTTTGCCTTTGTTTACCCAGCACATCTCCATAAGACCCCAAGGCTGAGTATTCATCACCCTCTGACTGCAGAAATCATTTGACATTTGATGGCAGTTAACCTGACAGAAGTGAGATGAAATCTCAAAGTAGTTTTATCTTGTATTTCTCTCGTGGCTAATGGTACTGATCGCCTTAAAAGTGCTCGCTTGCCATTTGTGTGTCTTTTGAGGACCCTCTGTTGTGATCAGCAGCCTGTTTATCGATTGGGTTTTAGTTTTCTTGTTGCTCTGTTTTTTGATTTATTTGTACACTCCAGATATCATTTCTAAATTTGTTGATGTTTGTGTTGTGTACCAATGTGGGTTGCTGAGGCAAAAACCAAGATGAAGAGAACAGGTTAAGTTATAAGAATTAGTGGGACAACCATAAGCTAAGGTTGAACATTCAAAACTATATAACTATATGATAATATGTCTGTGTCATGATTTGGGAGCTGGCTGGTGACCCCAAAGAAAACCTGCTACACTACTAGTCTTAGTAGGTGCTAAATATTCCTGGTATGTGTATATCTAACTGCAAAGTTAGAGGTGAATGACTGAGCTTTAACTTTGCCGCAGACCTAAAGGGTAAAGGATGACAGTAAAGACAATGAGCTATCCCTTCTTGGCCTAACACCACCTGAGCTAAATGTTAAATGTACACAATAAATACATTTAGTTATGACGCTTTTCTGGTCACATAAACAGCTATTATTTGAATAGAGGTTAAATCAAATAATATTAACGTTATATCTTGCTTCCTTGGTAGTCCCAAATCTTATACCATCCCTAGGTAAACTTGGTTTTGTACCCATGTGATAAAAACCATGAAAACACTAGTCCTGGGCATTCAGCTCTAACTCCTTTTCCTGGTTCTTCTACCCTGCTCCTGAAGACATGGCTTTTTTGTTTGCCTGATTTTATTATAAATACAACATTCTAGCTTTTCCTCTTTCCCTGATTGTATTGTCCTGTTGTTCTGGGCATCTCTTCCTCTATTCCCAGGAAATTGTCTTTGATTTCCTTCCCCTGGCAGTTTTAAAATTGTTTGATCAATAAGACCAAGAGTTGAAGAAAGAGAACTCTGTGCCCCTGTGACAATTACAGTGTGATCACAGAAGTATTTATAGCACTTGCATACTTACATATTATATTTTCATGTTTGTGCATATAAAACTTACAGTTTAACTGGCTTCAAATCCACGATTATTTAGCTGTTTTTAAAAAATAAAACCTGAGGCGGACAAATCTTTGGTCTTTTATGGTCCTTTATAAATAAACCATGACTGTAAACTTTTCTGCTTTCGAGTTGGGACATAGAATTCTGGTGGCTCCTTGGCAGAGTAAGTTTTATATGTAGGCAGACTGGGAAGATTTGTCTTATGAACATGGGCTGTGTTATCTTACATGGCAAGGGGGGTTTACAGATGTAATTAAGTGAGTGATTCTGAGGCGGGAAGATTCTTCTGCCCTTTCTATGTCAGCCCCACGTAGTTACAGAGAGAGGAGCAGGGTAAGGACAAGAGTTGTTGGGTGAGTGACAGGAGCAGCAAATGACTTCAGCGAAGAAGGGAAAACAGTGGCCAGGAACTTCTAGAAAGAAAGCAGACCCAGGAAGTTTATTTCTGGTGCTCCTGAGGGAAGGCTGGTTGGCCTGCCTCATGCTTCACATCATACCTTGATTTTACATTCCTGATGCTCCGCACTGTGGCGGAAAGATAAGTGTGTTGTTTTGAGATACTGGTTTGTATTCATCTGTTTTCATTTGTCAAGAAAAAGAATAAAAATGTTCCTATGATGTTCTTATCATGACTTGTGATGGAATCTGCTGTGTCCTGGAATCATCACTAGGGCCATCGAGAAATGAAGAGAGGACAGACAGACATGGGTGCATTAAAGGCACGATCACACAGGGTTCTACTGCAGGGAGCTGGAATCTTAGCATATTAATTTGGCACTGCACTGGGCAAGGAGCTCGTTGTCTGGATCTATGCCGGGAACAGTCTCAGGCCATAAGCAACTAGGTGGAGGAGGCTGTGGTTGCTAGTCTTTTCAAACACTGAGTTTTCATTCATGAACACTCACAAAGGATTCTGAAGACAACCTTATCTGTAGCTTGTGAGCCTGCCCTACGTGGAAAAGTGGTTCCGCCAATGTTTTATGTATTCTGGGCCTTAGACTACTCTGTTGGCTGTGTTCCTCACGACTTCACTCATTCAGGGCTTCCTCTGCTCTGTTAGGTTAGCTAGAGTCAAAAACAAGAAGCCATAGAGAGGTTCAGACAAAACTGTACCCCGCCAAGGGAAGCAAGCAATCACCGCGAGGACCAAAACCACTCCATTTTGTAAAAAGGATCCATTTCTGATTATTAAGTTTTGGCTTCTTAAGACTGAGGTCCCCAATTCCAGGAAAACAAATGTGCAGCCAGGCCTGACCTTGAGCATAACCAAAGCTTTGAGTATCTCATAAAATATGTCGACCACTGTAGTAGAAGTAAAAGCAGAATGCCTATTCATCATCAAAAAATAAAACAAAACAAAGTAATAACAACAACAAACCCCAAAAACCCAGGTGACAGAGTCAGTAGTGACTGAGATTAGTGTTTTTCGCTCCTGCCATTAATTCTTTGTGACAGATTCTTGGTGTTTCCAAATACGTTTTTTTCTCTTCCTGAGATATGACTATACTTTGCGGCTATTTTGTGTTGTTTTAGACGTAGCCCCACTGATGTAATGTAAACAACATCAGAACATAACAGGAAGAGGCCTGCAATCATAGCACAATGGTTGGACACTTGCCTTGTCTGCATGAGGATCCAGGTTCAATCCACACCAGGTACTGCCATCAGAACACAACAAAATAGTCTCTAAGGACCTAGATTTCTGATGATGTAAATGAGTCAGTGATCCAATTAATCCTGCAGTAGTCAGGTTTCCCTGCTCTGTACCATACAGGATGGTCATCACTTAAACAATTTGAGTCAGGATGACTTATAGCTGCAAACAAAGGAGAACACTGGGACCAACTACTTCATCTCTGGGCATTTCATCAATGTCTCTACCAGAGCAACCTTGACTAATTTATACACACTTCTCACATCTTCTAAGTTGAACTTGATCTCTCTGTCTCTGTCTCTGTCTCTCTCTTTCTTGTTTTAGTCAGCATGTGTCTTATTCCTGTTGCTATTTAAGTGTAAGTTTTACTGTTCGTCAGTGGAGAAAAACTCTGGGTGATATATTGAGTGCTATTTGGCACATCTCCTCAGCCACTTCTACTCCAGTGTTAATTAATCTCTAGAACTTTAAGTCTTTCTTGATAGATCTTATTTTATAACCCTTTAATTTGGAGTGAGAGCAGCTAATTATATTCTCATCTAATTGCTCTTTTTTCCCCTCTGCCTTAAACTATTTTTTACTTTGAAACTTCTGTACTTCAGAAACTTGGGCATAAATTGTCTTAGTGTGAGTACTTGCTTTGGGGAAGCTATCCAGTTTCATCCTGCTACCCTGTGCCCAAATCACATGGTACCATGTGACAATTAAATCAGCAGTGGGCAGTGTGTGGTGTCACATGATGTAAATCCAGCACTTGGGAAACTGAGGCAGGAGACTCACACACTTCCAAAGATAACCTGGATAGCAAGTTCTGTTTTCCAAAACTATTCTACAGGAAAAGAAAGGAAGGAAGTAAGGAAAGAATGAAGAAAGGGAGGAAGGAAGAGAAGGAAGGAGGAAGGAAGAAAGTAAGGAAAAAGTCAAGATGTAACCATAGTAACCACTATGGAGGCATTATCTAATTCTTCACCCACCTGCTGTTCCTTCTTTTGTTTCCTTCTCATTTTGTCTTTCCCAGATTAGTATAGTAATTTCCAGTTTCCAGGACTGACATATCATTCCAGCTTGTAGCTTTTTAAGTCCAAATTCTACATATAATATTTATGTTCTTTTAAGCAATATGAATATTTCTCTGTTTAACAGAATCTTAGACCAATAGAAATGCTTATAGAACTTATTAAATGTATGCATATCATCTCATTTGTAATTTTGTGAGAAGAGATGAAGGGGTCTCATTCTTTTGTAGAATAGAAACCATACATAGTACAAAGGAGGGGGTCAGGGTGTTGCTGTTAGGAGGAGAATGTATCTGAACCCCACCCTCTTTCTGTCTGAGTCCCTTCTGAACTTACACTCTGCTATGGGACCACACTAAAGCCTGTTTTTTGTTTTTTATCATGTCTACTGTTTAGTATCTTGGGCATTTCCACTAATTCTTATTATAAACCCTTCACACGCCAGCAGTCTTCAGTAGTAGCAGCTTACAGAGCCAAGCTCCATGTGCCTGCTCACCTTCCTGGTTTATCATTAAACTAATGCTTTCTTTTTCTTCTTCTTCCCATTCCTTTTCTCAGCATGTTTCCCCCCGTCCTTAGGGATTCCCTAAAACCTTACCCTCCACTCTTCCTCTAAAGGTCTTTTTGTATCATGTGGCTGAACTCCATGTCACCTTAACTCAAAAGACATGACTTCTTCTTTCTCCTCTCTGTCTTCCTCCTTCAGGCGGCAGCCAATATTTATAGTTAGCCACCATGGGATTTTTCTTCACATTCTGATAAAATTGCTGTTGAGTTTTAAAAAAAATTCTTCATTACCATCATGTTGCAAATAGTCACAATTTTCCTAGTATGAATTCAACATATTTCTTGGAATTTGCCTCTACAATTTCACATATATTTCCAAGCACTATTTGTGATACTGCAATCAGGCATGTAAAACTTACCAATGCTAAACTATTTACAAGAATTTCTAACATGGATGTATATGGTTACAGGCATTCATATTTTAAGTCTCTTTACATGTACTACTTACTACTCGTACATACTTGTAAATAGACTAAGACCAATGTGTGTTTAAAGGAGACAGAGGAGTTTTCTATAGTGTTAGAGGGCTGGGGTGATTCTGACACTAGAGCTTTGCCCATCTCAGCACAGTCATTCTCCAGGGAGTTTCCAATAGGAGCAGCATTGTACTGCACATGTCAAAGGAGAGGTGGGGATGCTTCCCCATTGATCAACTCACCTTCGTCGTTTGGCAGAATTCTCTGCTCCACTTTCAACTATGCAAGTTTCTTATGCACAAACCATGTTTCCTCTTGATTTTTTTGTTTTTTGCGCAAAGGTTTCCTGTCTGTTTCTCAGTGTGCCTTTCAGTTTTCCCCCCAAACATATTCCTTTCAGGTGACCTCTCTTTCTCCACATGCCAGCATTAGTTATTGTCTTTGTCATACTTTGCTTTTGTGTACTGGCCTTTTCACCAGTCAGCACACCACTGCATTTCTTTCTGCCTTCATTTACTGTCTAATTCCCACTATTAGAATGTATGCTGCATGAAAGCAAATTTCATCTATTGTTTCTTTTCTGCCATATCTTCAAAGTTTGAAGTTCCTGGCACTTATTAGGCTCAATTATTATTTATAATGAATGACGGGATAGAGGGATGCACATTGCATTCCACTGCCTGTGTCTGATAAGTTTACATTGCCTTTACTAATTTGTTTGAGATTTTTTGACATCTCATCAACTGAGTAGTTTTCTATCAAGTGCTTATACTTGATTCTCTGCAATCCCTTCCATGCTGTAGTATAAACAGTTTACGATAGCATGGCTATCATATTAGTGAATCGGTTGGGGAAGGTTAGAGCTAATTATTTTTCATCTGATAAATATCACTCTAACTTCTCCTGCACTAGACATTAGGCCCTCATTATTTTTCAATTTCCTCTAAATAGTTCTGGATGGAGACAAAAGCGTCTCCTCTTGCTCTTTGCAGCCAAGTTTTAATAGAGTGAGTGTGAGATACGTAGATAAGCGTCTATTTCACTTTTCCTCTAAAGGCTCGGTGCTCATTTTCAGACCCCTTTCCAGCCCTTTTTATTTGCTTCAATCATTGAGAATGGTTCTATAATCAGGAAGACAATTATTGGGAATCCATGTGTCCGTGTTGGGGCTTTCCTGAGTCCAGACGAGCTGTTCTTTATTGGGTATGCGCTGACTATTACAGACAGAAAGAGCCCCCTTTCCCAGCTGCTCTCCCTACTGTACAGAAGCCTTCCTTCTCAGTTCATTAAGTTTAACCTCAGGCAATTGCTACTTTGCCAGATACCTCCTTATTGTCATTGCTATTCTTTCAACACGTCCAAAGTTGGATCTTGCATTAGCGGCATTGAGCCAGCAAGTTTTTATTTTTTTTTTAAAGTCACTTTGTGAGAGAGGCATTTAGGTTGAAAAGGTTTATTTCTCCAAAGACAGATAGCTAACATTTCTTTCCTTTTATTTATATGGATGACCCTCAGTTATCATTGATTTTAAAGCCAGCTTTACAGGTGCATGAGTTGGAGGAAATAATTTTAAATTTCATTCTCTGTCAAAACTTTTGAGTCAATTTCCAATCAATGGTTGATCTATTTAGAATAAATAACTTGGGCTCTGGATGTAGTTTGGGCATAGATAATCTCATAATTGATTGCCTAGCATGTGCAAGGTCATTTGTTGCATCCCCAGCATCACACAATTAAGTTGGTGTATACAAAAGCATGTAAATAGATATATGATCGATTAAAAACTAAATGGCTTCATGGTCATTAACAAAGCATAATTGATAAATTTTTAATGTATCTGTGATTTTCCACTAATCATTGATCTTTCTGATGGAGACAGAAGTTAAATGAATATATTACAAGATTTTGTGTTACTCATTTACTAGAATTCAGCATTTCATTATTTCTGCCTATTGCTGAGTTTTTAGAATTCTGTAGCTATAAACTTGTTCCAATAAGTATCACTTCAGCATTAACACTGTGTGGATGCTTTACAGCAGCCATTCATTTACCTGCCATTTCCTTCACACATGCACACACACATATGCATAATACAGAAACACAAATATATTGTGTTATCCTGCTAACATATTTTTTCTCTTTCATATAAATGTATATATATATACACACACACAAACATATTTCTATGTATTAGAATAAGTTCTGAGAACTGAAATTATTAGGTCAAAGTCTATTTATTTTAATTAACATAGTGTTGACATTCCTTCTTCTTGACTTATATTTAATTGCTAATTAAAGTGCAAATTTAAAATACCTTTTTATCTTTGTAAGGTAATAGACTGTGGAAATTTATTTTCTAATCTACTGGGTCATCTCCTCAGTATATCGGTTGATTTTGTTTCCTATTCTTACCAGACCTGGCAAGACATGCAGGTTCCAGTGCTCGCAGAGGTAGGTATTGCTGTTATTAATTCCATACAACACACTTTCCCCCACACAGCATTGTACTCAAAGACAGATATTGTATCAAGATGTTGCTTCATCTCCTTTGAATGTGAGTTCCATAATTGCATTTAACTGTTTCTGACTAAGAATGCTTTTTGAAAGCCACATGATACCTAGATTGAAGAGGATTCTACCAAAGACTTCTTTAGTTTTTATTGCTGAACAGATCTTTCCGTAATTATTTTGCCAGATTTGGCCTCTGTCTCTAGCTTTATAAATTATTATGGGAAAGTTTTAATTTTATGTTCCTGTGATCCCTCAGCCTGTCCAAATGTGTGCTGACGAGTCTTTTCTAGGAGCACCAGAAGCCATCAGTGCTTAATCTTTGTGTGAACATATTTCTTCAAGCTACGTCCCACAGAAGCATGACAGTATCACCAGGAGAAAGGGGCCAGAACTTGTTTGTGAAGAAACAGTACAATGTGATAAATGTTGGGAAAAAGAACGCTGTTGGCTATTATGAACACATAGCCCTTTCCTAAAGAGAACTCGTGAAAGGAGCAGTGACCCATGAGCTGTTCGTAGAGCAGCCGAGGGGGTCACTGGGGATATAGTTGACAGGATCTTCTGTCAACTCACTGTGTTTACAGAAAACAGATGTGGGACCTCACTGTTCCTCACTCCACCCTCTGGACTGACCAGCTGACTTTCAGTTTGAAATTCATTTTACTTTTCAGGGAAGTCACATCAGTATTCCACATTGCTTTCTCTGTGGAATGGACTTATTCCTTGGTTTATTACTGTGTTTCATGGTTGCTGAATGACTGTCTTTATAGTTCCAAAGCAATATTTGAGGGTTTGGGAATCACTTTGATTGGCCCAGTGCTTTGTTTTGCTTTTGTTTTTCTACTGTCTTTTGCACTGAAACAAATAGCACATAATTTAATCATTACTGACATACAAATGAATTAGTTTACGACTGAATAGAACAATTAGACTTCTTTTATAGTTCGGAATTCAGGCTTCGTTTTTGAATTTTCAATTGTCCTCTTCCTCATTTTCCAGTATTCTGAGATCTCTGACAGAGCCACAGTGGGATTAGGTGTGTATCTAAGTTAAATAAACCCCAGGGAAAAGTACAATGGAACTCTGCGTACAGACTTTGCACTCAGTGTGTTTTCAGATCAATGACACTGCCCACTCCGCTCTTCGATGTTTTGTAGTGCCAGCCTCTGTTCTGTTTATTCCACATGTTATGTTTGTGTAACATTCCTTAGACAAACAGAAATGCATAATAAAGAGTGTTCTTAACAGTAGAGTGTCAAAATTTGGAACTTTGGAGGAGTTTTCTGATTTCTAAACCTCTGCAACCTCTTTGTGTGGAACACCCTACAGTTTTGGATGAATTCATCGGCCTCCTATGCCGAGGCTCCACCTTATTTCTTGGTCTTATGTTTGTGCTCAGTTACATGCTATCCATGACTTTGCAGCTCATTAATTAACTTCATTAATTAGGCATTTGCTACTTGATTATTCTTACTGTGTGTTGAGCATCACTTCAAGGAAGGGATAAACAGATAAGTTTCTTTCCCATGTGTAGAAATGGAGGTAGGTAGTGGCATCAGCAAGCAAAATAAAAAAAGAAAGTGAGGAGATAAGGGAAATTAGGAAAACATTGATTAAAGCGAAGTAAAGAGAGTGTGAGGGTAGAGTGATTGTGGTCATAATGGCGAGCTTCTCAGAAGAGGTGGCATCCGACTGGAGATCCCTCAGGAAGCAAGGGGTTGCCGTATAAAGAGAAAAATTCTAGGTAGAGGTGACGATTCTTGTGATGATGTCTTTGACCTGCCCTGGCTCCTACATTACCCGACCTCTCTTCAGCAGGATTCTCTGATCTTGGGCTAATGTTTGACTGTAGTTCTCTGCGTTTGTTTCCATCAGTCACTGGGTGAATGCTTTCTAACAATAGAGGTGTCATCCGTCTGATCACAGTGATCAAAGATGACCAGTTTGGGTTATGTATTCACTATTGCTAGGAGTCTTAGCTGGGTTGTAGATTCATTGGAGTTTCCTTTGCATCAGGTTTCTACTTGAGCCCAAAATGCCTCCCACCATTTTTAGTCATCCCTTTAAGTATTCTTCCCCTCCATCCATCCCCTAAACAGACCCCTCTAGTTCCCATCCCCACCCGTCCCTTGTCCACACAAGAAATATCTTCTATTTCCTTTCCAGGGAGATTCATGTCTGCCTGCCTTGGGCCCTCCTTCTTACCTAGCCTCTCTGGGGTTATGGATTGTAGCCTGGTTATCCTTTATTTTACAGCTAATATCCACTTATGAGTGAGTGCATTTCATGTTTTTCTTTCTGGGTCTGGATTATCTCACTCAAGATGATTTTTTTCTAGTTCCATCTATTTGTTTTCAAATTTCCTGATGTCATTGTTTTAAACAGCTGAATAGTACTCCATTGTGTAAATGTACCACATTTTCTTTATCCATTCTTTTGTTGCCTTTTAAAGAGAAACCTAAATTTCTCAAACTTTTTATATTGGAATTGCAAACAAATGACAAATATAAAACAAAAAATGGTAAAAGACTTGGATAATCACTAAATAGATGTTTTTTTTTTTTAATCGCTGCATAGGAAGCAGATGATGCAAATAAAAGCACAGACCCACATAATTAGAATGAAAATGACTTCGGATTTATGTCTGTCAGCAATATAGATATTTACAAATAACCCATATGAAAATGTAGAAAAGCACATTACATCTCCACGCGCCATCCCATAGCTGCATTAAGCTCCGTGACAGAGTTTGCCAATCTGCAGTTGCTTGTACATAGATATTTTGTACATTAAAAAATAAGTATACATAATTTAAAATAAATTACATTACACAATTTACAAAGAAATATTAACAAAAAGTTCACAGACAGTTGCCTCCTTACTGCAGCAAAATAAATATTCAGGTAGTTAAATTGACAAAAGTGTACCCACTTACAGTGATAGAATTTAAAGAAAGAAAGAGAATAAATTTAATAAAATTATATTTTACAGTAATGGATACTGATCCTTCAAAAATTCTGTGATAAAAGGAGCAGAAAAAAGTACTAGGGAAGGAATCTAAATGTTTGCTTAAAAAAAAGCACAAACTATCCAGGGAGCTGATTGAGACTCAAAATTAGTTAATAAATAATTACTTAAATAAAAGAAAAATTAACAACTATGAAACAGAACAATAAAACTTGTAATCAGTTATATTCTAAGTAAAGTAGGATTTTGCCCACTGACAAGGTGGCTTGGTTCAGATGTTTGCAAGTTTCTGGTCTGGTTTGACAGAGCAGAATAAAAATGCAAATTTAAATTTATTTGTTTAACAATTTTTTATTCTTTTAATATTGCAAACGTAAGCACTTCCCACTGTCTTTGTTAAATAAGGATGATTTTTATCACACTGCAAATATCTTATTGATAAAAAAACAAAAGGAAATAAAAGAAAGAAGAAGTCACTTACTGGGTCCACACCTCAGTGTTAGAAGCCTGTGCCAGAACTTCTGAAGGCGGTGGGGTGGGGATGGGGTGACTATCATGAGGAGAACAGGGAGATTCTATTCTCACACCCCGAATGCTCAAGTGTGTTCTTCAGAAATTCTTACAGACTTGTTCAGGGGCTGCTGGCTGCCTCCTTCCTCCGTGCAAGAGAACTGGACAGAATACATTCGAGCTGAACTTGAAAAAATTACAAATATCGAAATTCCAGGATGTTTCTGCAAATCTATTCAGACTCTAACTCTCCCTAGAATCAGGCTCTCTTTTCCGTTCACTATGGAGAGGTACAGACGACTTTTTCACTGTTGTGCAAAGTGGGGGAGGGAACAAAGATTTTAGATAAACCTGGGGAATAAGAGGACACTGGCTAATAACAGTGTAAGTATAGAAATTGACATTTTCACACTGAAGATTTTCTATTCTTCTCTTGGCATGCCACCTGCACGACTCTTTTTTACTCTTTATTCATTGCTTTGATAAGGGTAGTCCACTTAAATAAAAATGTTTACACTCTAATTAATGTTTGTGTTTCAATAGGAAGAGTTAATAAATGTGCTTCACTCTTCCTTGTAAATTTCTGGGCGTGTTTAGTGGAAGGTGGTTTGGAAGGAAATAGACAAGGCTATGACAACCAGTAGGAGAGTAAACTTGGAGAGATGAGGCAGAGAGAAGCATCACACAGAACCAAGGATACAGAAGTCAGAGGAGGTAGGCACAAATGAAATGCTGCTCTCTTCCCCCAGAAGCAATGGCTTTATCTTGGAATATTCAGGAACTTAGCCATTCTGATTAAGCCAGTGTGACAATTGTCACCCCTTAGAGCATGTTCTGACATTTAGAGTCCCTGCGGAAAAAGACTAAGAACACTCATAAGAGATCTATAGCAGTGCGTTCCAAGCCAAGGGCCTCTCAGAAGCATACTTTTCTTTTGGATGTCTTAGTAATCTATGTACACAAAAGCCATTGCTAATTTTAAGTGTCCATCAGAGTGTCTTACATGTGATAACTCAGTAAGTATGTCTTCTTATAAGTAATTTGTGCTTTATTTTATAAATAATTAAAGACATGCTTTAACGTACTCCTTTTCAATGAGCTTAAGCTACACTCAAAAAAGTTTTGAAATAGAGCTTAGTTATAGTCAGTATATTGGATAGCATGGATGAAGGACAAATCAGTCCCTTTCAAGCAGCCATGCTGTTATTTCTTAGACAGTCCAACAAAATTATATAAATGCCTGCCTTTGTCCTTTCTTTTTAAAATCAAGTAGAAAATCTCTCTTCTGTCCTTTCCTTCCTTCCTCCCTCCCTTCCTCCCTCATTTCCTCCCTTTCTTCTTTCCCTCCCTACTTCCTCTCTCGTTACCTCTTTTTCTGTCTCCCTCTCCTTTCATGTCTGCCCACAGAATATTTTGGAAAGGCAAAGGGCTTAACAGACAAGTCTTTACTGTTTACCTCCTGAATTTTTAGATGAACCAAGAGAATAAGTTATGGTGAAATTCCAGTATTTATTCCCTATATACTCAATAAGACATATAAATATGAATATAATCATAATCATCTATTTTGTTCAAATTATCCAAATGGATACATTATTCTTTCCACATTTCTAACAAGAATCCATGCAATATTGATTTATTCTGATACTGAATATTCAATGTTTCTCCAACATTAATGTGGTGTTTTAAATATAATTACTTGTTCATAAACGTCTTTCATCTTCACAATATTTTATAACTTTTGATTCCTTATTATATCCTATGTAGGAGAACACTGATATCTCGTTTTAATTGATCAAATTTTATAAAATACCTTAAGTGTGGTTTGTGTAAGGAAAAAAATTTATCCCCCTTCTCAAGATCATTAGGCGATGCCCATATTTAATCTGATTGTTATAATATTTCACCTAATCAGAGTAGATTATTTTTCAACTATTTTGGACAGACAGAGTTTATTTTATCCAAAGAGATTAACTTGAGGATTATTCGGAAGACCTCTGATGTGTGTGTGTGTGTGTGTGTGTATGAACAATCACAGTTTTAGAATAAAAGTATTATATTCCTTTCTCTTCATGTTTTACCTCAACTAAATCCCTGGCTTAAAGTAAAGCTCACCCTTCTATCTGCTCTCTTTAAAATGATATGTTTCATTTAAAGCCTTACTTTTGGAATCAATAAGAAACACTTATCACATTTTTTCATATTGAATTATATATAAAGATTTTCATTGGGGGATTGCAACATCCTCTTAGTCAGAATTCTTCTGTAATCTTTGTAGGAAAAGCTGTTGTAACAGACAGCAGAGGGAGCTCAGACCCAGTCTATGAAGGTAACTACCTCATCACCTAAAACAGCAACACAGACTTGTTTAAGATTAAAAACAAACAAAACAAAACAACAAAACGCAAAAGGAGTTTACTGTATTTAAAAGACTGGAAGGCATAATGGTCCCTTCCAGAAGCTACTTGTAGTAGTTACTGCCAGAAATGAGTGGCTGTTGTTTTCATTTCACAGGTTAACTTCTTTTTCAGAAGAAAGAAGTAAGATGGATTCCACAGTGGCATTTCCCAGGCTACGCTAGTGAACATAGAACCACCTCCCCAATAATCAGTAAGTAATGACTATAAATCGTTACCTGTGAGATTAAGTCTGGTAGATAGAGAGTAAACAACTGAGAACTAGAGATTGCATAATGTAGAACCAGCTCTGAAAACAGACCTAGAGTGTAGGACATGTACATATAGCCTGTTGGTTTTTTTTTTTTTTTTTTTTTTTTTTTTTTTTTTTTTGTGGAAAGGAAGTTCTATTGGAAAACGGTGAAGATGTTCTTTTTCCTGCTGAGTATCTTCTCTGGTGACATTGTACAGTGGCAGTGTTGTGAGCCCAACTACAGACTTGTCTGAAAACATTTCCTTTTTGATCTTTTGCTTCAAAGATTTGTGACCCTTGCTCTAGAGACTTAAGCAAGCTCTGGATGAGATCATTCACTCTTATTTTTTTTTTTAAATTTTAGGTTATAAAATCACACTACTTCAGCTTTCAGCCATGAAAAGGGCAAAAGACCATGGCTATGAAATACAGCCTACATGGCAGAATGTCAACCTCACGCCAAAAAGGCAAATCATGAAGAAAGAAAAGCCAACACATAATTTTGATTTTTTTGTTAAAAAAAATCATTGATACATTATTTTCTCCATCTGCTCAAAATTACGAAGACAACCAGTCCTTTTTTCTTTTCTTTTCTTTTCTTCTTTTTTTAAACAAAGGTAACAAATATATATAAATCTTATCAGAAACAGCCTTCCAAGAGCAACTGTAACCCAACCAGGGGGTTCCACCTTTTGGAGGTTGGTGTGTTAGGGATTTCAACACTTGAATTCTTCCTGTGTTGTCAATTTCATAATGGCTGTAGTGAGAAGGAAGAGTGTAGACAGCAGATGTCATGGCAGATTCAATCCTGTTACCATCAAGACTGAACTGTACTTTGAACTCTCTTCAAAGTACAAACTCTTGCAAATGTCTCCACAGCATTCTCGGTACAGATATCTTCATCCCATATGAAAAGAGGCAGTTTCTATGGCAACACTGGTTAAGTGCCTCTCATGCTGCACTAATATAGTGCGAAATGTGCCTTCCATATAGCAAAAAAGATGTAGGCAACCAGTGTGAAATCAGAGAAAGTAGAAATGTATTAATACAAGCTTATTTGTTTTCTAGACAATAACCACTATAAAATCCCCGAACTTGAGGATTCTGTCTTCTAAGATACTAGCACGTGTCCAGCATTCACACACTGGAGAGACAAGAATAGTCTTTTAAAAGAGTTTGTTTCTGAAATGCAGGTCAATAAAAGCTACCATCAATGGTGAAGATGCTCTATTGTTCATTGGACTTTCCCTCTAGTGTAGGACTTACGTTGTCTTCACTGTTAAACGTTGATTATTAACGAGTATATAAGGTGACATCATAATGCAACTCGTTTGATCAAATATACATGTTGTTATGCTTAAGTGTAGAATTGTAAAGCCTTCATTATGAACTGTTCATGCTAGAAAGTTTTGTGGGTTAGTGTTGCAAGCAGTCTTGCATGTGACTTCCCACTTGGCCTATTTCCTTACTGATTCTCAGAGATCAGAGTGTCTCTTTCTTCAATTGGTCGATTTCAGAAAAGATGATACAAAACTCTCAAGACACAACATGCATTCCACTGCATCTCAGAATTCTCAAGGTTGACTCTCTGTATGTCAGTGGTTTTGTCTTGAATATTCCCAGTGGGAGTAGAGTTTTCTCTTTTTTTCCCCCCTTAATGATGGTGTTCACAACAGTTAAAGTTAATTATAATCCACGCATTTGAATACTGATACTGTGGCCCCTGGATGGCTACTACAGAGGCGAAAGGCCAAGTCTGGTTGTTTCCAGGAGTACTCAGTGTTACATATCAGCGTCTCCATCATATGCTAAGGTTAAAGGTTTGAGGCGGTTGTTTTGTCGTCTTTGGGGTTTCTTTGGCTTTTTGCTGTAGAAAATTCAGGAAAAATTGAAGAAAGTCAGTCTTTCATGTTAAATATTCTTGTCTAAATAAAAAGCAAAACAAATTGGCTGATCTAAGTTTTCTCTTTTCTACCCTGACTTTTAGAATATGACTTTGTGATCTCTGAGTTTCACAGTTTCAAGAAGCTGTGTTATAACTATTTTGTAAAAGCCAGATTATTCAATTTCCTGATTGATAACAATATAAGTGATAATATAGTATATTTTGAGTTTGTCCAGAAACTTCTGTAAATAATGCACATTTATTAAAAAATATATAAAAGTTTGTGAGGCCAATAGCAGTGGAACCAGTATTTATCCCTAGTGTATGAACTGGCTCTTCGGAGGCATTCCCTTTGGAGGGATGCTTTGCCCAGCTTAGATACAAGTGGGAGGGCCTTGGTCCTGCCTCAAGTGATGTGGCAGACTTTGTTGACTCCCCATGGGAGGCCTCACCCTCTCTGAGGGGTGGATGCTGGGTGGGGTGGGGAGAAGGTTGGGGGAGTGGGAGGATCAGAGGGAACTGGGATTGGTATGTAAAATAAGATTCTATTAAAAATAAAAAAGAATTATTATAACATCTTCCTCTAGGGAAAATTCAATATAAAAATATATATTACATACCATTCATGAAAAACAATATTCTATATCAGTTATTCATGAGAAAAATCTTGGAAAAAATGACCTTGAACAGTCCTGACTCATTGCCACAATCTGCATGACTCAGACAAGGCAGGCAGAGTTCAGATTCTCTAATCTTAAAGTTTGTGTTCTCCGTTTGGAAGTTTGTGTGAAGTTGGAAGAAATACAGAAAGTGCATTTCACACACTAGTCTGTTCCTGCGGTACTGGGAACCGAAAGGGTTACCTTTGGAATAACAATCTTCTCTAGCCTTCTAGATTTTGAACCATTTACTTACTCACCAAGCTAGATAAATCATGGAGACGACAAAGACGAACAGCACAAATGCCCCTGCTGCAACACCGTAAACCCAGGTCTTTAGTCTCCCATCTGAGAAGAACAGATATTAATATTGGTGTACATTAGTCTGGAACATATAGGACAGGTTTGAATATGACCCCTGATCATTCACATATGATCATGGGTTCAAGACTCACATTGAAGTCCTTCCTAGTACAGGTACCACTAATGGAAAGCAGTTACTAGTGTTTTTGATAAATAATATCAACATTAATTTTTTTCTGAAAAAAGTAATTTCAATTCTACACATCTGCAGCATGGGTTCTTTCAATAAGGAAGATAAAATTACATAAAGACAACGGTGATGTTAAAATGAGTAAATAGGCAAAGGAATAATCATTTATTTGAAAATCCTTGGTTGTTAAAAAATGCTGTGACATTGTTACTGGTATAATGTCTAAATAAAGAATTTTGTGTTCTTCACCTGGCCCAAATGGCTGTAGAAACCAGGTCCTGCCCCGTCCTGCTGGGTTAGTGGAGGGCTGGGTTGGGTGAACTGCTCTGCTGGTTTTCACATCACCCCTTTTGTCCTCCACAGTGGGAATCACCACCACCGGGATAAGCGTACATTGCTCAAGGGTGCTGTTGGAGGACATGACTTCGGTGTACCCTTCCTCACAGCGACACGTCTTCATCTGCAAAACAGGGACGTTTACTCTGCACACCGGACCGACGTGATCTAGGAAAGTATCGCTAAGCGTATTCAGAAAAGGAGTGGTAGGAAGCTTTTTTAAAAGAATTGACCACATGCAATATCTGCCTTAGCTACCTTAACCCCTCCTACCCATTGATACTGTGCCAAGTTATTCTAAAGGTAGAAAAAAGAAGTGCATTAAGAGTTGTTCACATAGTTAAAAAGAAATGCTTCAAAGTGAATAGTTCCTGTCTTCAAACATGGCAATCTGGGGGCAGGCGAGGCATTGTACCAGAGACAGCGGTGACAGTTGGAGAAGGCTTGCCCATTTTAATGAATGTGCACATACCTCACTACAGAATGAGTGGGGTTGACTACAGGGTGGGTTACAAGACCTGTCGGCGTCAGGCTGGCTCACCACCAAGCAGCCCCCTGCAGAACAGAAAATCATAATTTAACAAACGACTCCTCTTGCTGTGATAAACCCATACACTGTTTTAGATTTGTCTTGGAAGTCCGAAACACTTTGGAAGTTGTAAGAAGTTCTGTACTTGTGAAATGGCTGGCTAGCCTCCATCACTTTCATTAGTAACTCGGGACCTTTTTGCCAGATGTGCTTTGTAAGCATCCAAGACACATTGCCAAGCGGCTTATTTTGTAGCTGCTATTTTCGAAACACTAGTTTCATATAACCTATTTCTGATAATAGTCAGAAAAAATAGGTCATAGAATCTGTTTCCTCAAGCCAAGTCCAGCAATTGAAAAGCAAAATATTTTAATTTTATTTTATTACTAAGTACTTTTATTGACTACTCAGAATGATAGTTTTCACATCCCTTAAACTAACTTTTCAATTTGTTTGATTATTACACAAAAGGGCTTATTAGAATCCATATCTATTTTTAAGGAAAATTACTGTTCTTGTTGCTAATTTCAGATCCTTGTGGTTTCTGGAAAGAAGACCAATGTAACCAACAAGTCTCTTGCTTGTGCTGTTTTCCAGTTTGCCGTTGAAATGAATTCTCCTAGTTTACTTCTCACATATAATGCAAACTGTGCATTGCCTGTTATTGCATTTTAAATATGGAAACAGTTGTCTGAAGAAATTATATTGGTGATATAGGTGTGACCCAGAGTTTCGAATTGTACTTATTAGCCAAACCAATGATTTTCTTCATTTATGGAGCTCATAGTATTTTGGATCAATCAAAGGTTCCCATCATCAGTTCTCTGTTTTTTCTTTAATCTTATAAATTCTTTTTCAGACTTTATTAATTATTTCTTTCATATTAAAATGCATATAATAACATGAAACAAAAACTATCACATCACAAAAGCAGTTAGTCATTGTAAGGCACATGTAGTTAATGACCATACTATCTATTACTAAACATAAGAGGAAAAAGGAAAGCAGTCCCATGACTTTCTTACAGTGACAATCTGTAAATTACAGCAACTGGTCCACCGAGATAATGTACTTACACCTGTTTTCATAGGGAAAAAATCATCTAAACGGTGGAAGAAGAATGCATCTAGAGGTTTTCATAAATAACTCTACATTGGCTTTTTGGTAACAGAGAAATATAATTGTATACATACTTTTACGTATTAAAATAAATTTAAATGTGACTTATACTGATGAATCTTTAAATTTTGACTTAATTTTGATTTGAGAAACAGTCTCACTTGCAGTAAAGAAACAATAGTGTCAGAAGAAAAAGCAAACAAATATTATTTGCTTCTATATTTAAAAAAAATCAACCAAATAGAATTTCCTTAGGAACCACTTAAAGAAGGACGTATATTCCTTTCCAGGACCTGAGCTAAATGAATGGCACCTGGGACACTTGGTTTGAAATGGCTATACTTCCCTGTCTGTGCTTTTTATCACCCATTTCTCTTAGAATGGAGTTCGGGTTGATTGTTTTCGTTTCCCAAATAATACTGTTCATACAGCAAAGAGCTTCCTGGTGGGAATGTTTTCTGTTATTTATTATATGTCCACTGGGAGATGCTATCATCAAAGGCTTCTTGATAGAGTTTTTATTCACAAAAATTCTGTCTTCATAAGAATGTAGTTTGGCATTCTGTTCTGGCTTTTATAGGGAATAAATAAGTAATTAGGTTTCAATAACCCAGGTCCCTTGAAATTCGATATAAAAATTGATGTTTTCCAAGAAGCACATTGATCCTGGCTGAATCCTTTGATCTCACTGTATATATGAAAGTTAAATCACAGTGGACTTACTCAGGGCCACCCTGATGCATGTTACTTTGTTTTCCTTGCAGAAGAGTTGAAACAAGAGCCCCCAGTCAGCAGGTGTCCTGGGCAGTGGATTTTAAGATGATAATTAAGGGACACCATTTTAAGTTTATGTTTCCGTGCCTGAAGTTGAGGTTCTGTTTCAGACCTTGACTTTTTTTGCTATGAAATTTGCAGGCTATTCAATATAGATTCAGCTTGAAGTCTTTCCTTTAATAAGTGTTAGGATGAGCTCTTGACTTTACTGAGCTCATACAAAGAACTTGTATATTAAAGAAGTCCGTTGGAGATATCTTTCAAAAACCTTCCTTTGATTTTGTTCTTTGGAAGTATAATAATAGTTTGTGATGGGAACATAGCAAATGTCCCTCTCAGATGCCCTGGGTTTGATTTTACTGGTAAATCTTTTTTTATTAATCACCAAAATGTCTTTATAATAGATTTGATAATTCAGGTATATTTTGTTTATATGTGTATACTACCTTTGCCTGTATCATCTTCAAAGCACATTAGCAGAAATAGTAAAAGGCATAATTATTATTTTCTTTTTATATAGTAAGTTGTTAATGTATAAAATCTCTAGGGAAAATCAGGAAATCACTTATTTTCATTTATTAATGTTAAATAGTATTTCAATGAAATATATTCTAATGTCTAAAAATGACAGATAAGAGAGAACTTGAAGTTGTGGTACACGCCTTTTCTCCCAGTACTTGGGAGGTAGAGGCAGAACTCTGTGAGTTCAAGGCCAGCCTGGTCTACAAGAGTTAGTTTCCTTCAGGAGAGGCTCTAAAGCTACAGAGAAACCCTGTCTTGAAAAAAGCAAACGAGAGAGAGAGAGAGAGAGAGAGAGAGAGAGAGAGAGAGAGAGAGAGAGAGAAAGAGAGAGAGAGAATTTGAGATATATTAAAATAAAATACTTTATAAAGAGTCACCACACATGTACAACACAAATTTCTTGATTCCAACAGTGTGTTAAAATTCAGTGTCCTTCAGTATTCAACTACATATGTTATAGGAATAAATGTAGAAAGTCAAGATATTGGTGTTTTTACCTGTCACGTTTACGCCATCTGACCTTTGACACCAGACTGTGCGAGAGGAGCCCTTCCAAGCGCTCGCCATCCACTTGTACTCGTAGCACTGTCCATCTGCAGGCACAGAGCAAGCACTGATGCTGTATTACTCCGGACCGCCATGAGAGAGGGTTATCAAACCATGTACGAACCACTGAAAGGGGGCAGGAAGTCTACTGCTGGGGATTACCATGTCAGTGGGCTGCCTCCAAGTTGCAAAACAAGTTTGATAAAACAGTAGTTGTCAACCTAAGTCCCCACTAATGTTCCAACATATCTTCTATCCTGTTACCGTGCCAGATCCTAGATACTTCTAAAGTTTTAGTTCTTTTTTATTTTTTTTATACACTGAAATAAGGAACATAGAGACAAATCAGAGAATAACTAACTGTAGAGTATATTCAATTATTTATCATGTAGTTCTAACAAACATTATCATTGAGCCATACTTGCTTTACTTTTCATTTGTTTGCTCATCAATAAAACGAGTTAAGAACTTATTATTGTAAAGCATCATTTCCTGATCCTGTCTCCTAATTTCCCAGCCCCACCACATCATTCTGAGGTAAATATGTAGCTTTTTACATTATTTTTACTTTTTACTCTCTCTCTCTCTATAGATATGCTTATATGCATATTTTATTCAACAATACTTAATAAAATTAATACTTTATTCAAATTAACATTTATTCAGTATTATGGATTCGCAGTCGATTATGATTTATATATAATTCAGGATCTTATTTGTCATTGTTACAGATGAACTATCTCGATGCAATGTTTAATGCAGGTCTAGTCAATTTATTTTAATTGCCACATGGAGTTACATTTTATTAGGTATTACAATTATTTATTTTCTTTGGTCATGTTATTTTAAATTAGTGTCATTAAAATACCCTGTTGTTCAGCCTGAAACAAGTATATTGGTGCTTTAAAAATATAACTATCTAGAAAGGAAGTCTCTGGTATAACTACAGACAGCTGAAACCTTGCTAAATATTTTTCATATTTCACACTACATGGCAAACATCCAACTGTAGCCATGGCTCTATTGCTCTCTCTACACACAGGAAGGCTTAGAATAACACATTTAATTTATTTTAATCAGTCTTGGCTGTATAAAAATCTATCTAATCATAACAAAATAAATTTTTAATAAATAAAATTATCAAACAGTGGTTGATAAATTTAGTAAGATTATATTAACATATATATATGACATATATAATTATATATAATGACATATATGACATACATATAATTATACATGGCACACACATATATGACATATATAATTATATAACAACATATATACATATATACATTATATACGTATACACACACATATATAATTTCTAGGTTAAATCATTATTTCATTACTTTTCTTCCTAAGTATTCTCAGCATCTTAGTTCTTCTCCTCCAGTATTTCAACATAAGATGGTATTTTCTTTCATATTTTCTGTTTATTGTTTGTCATATTTCTTTTAAAATTGTTTTTATTGCGTTATATATTTTTCTCCATTCCCCTTTCTTCC
This sequence comes from Myodes glareolus, assembly GCF_982192425.1. NCBI lineage: Eukaryota > Metazoa > Chordata > Mammalia > Rodentia > Cricetidae > Myodes > Myodes glareolus. The sequence continues at coordinate 10,708,140 of NC_142050.1, forward strand.
CCTCTTCCCCTTATACCCTCACCCATGATTTCCATGCTCCCAATTTACTCAGGAGATCTTGTCTTTTTCTCCTTCAAATGTAGCAGATCCATGTATGTCTCTCCTAGGGTCCTTTTTGTTGTCTCTGGGATTGTGAATTGTAGGCTGGTTTTTCTTTGCTTTATGTCTAAAAGTCATTTATGAGCAAATAGATATGATAATTGTCTTTCTTGGTCTGGGTTACTTCATTCATTATGATGTTTTTTTAGATCCATTCATTTGCCTGCAAATTTCAAGATGTTATCATTTTTTTCTGCTGTGTAGTACTCCATTGTGTAAATGCACTACATTTTCCTTATCCATTCTTTGGTCAAGGGGCATTTAGGTTGTTTCTAGGTTTTGTCTATGACAATAAATACTTCTATGAACATAGTTGAGCAGATGTCCTTGTGGTAGTATTGAGCATCCTTTGGGTATATTGTCAAAAATGGTGTTGCTGGGTCTTAAGAAAAGTTGTTTCCCAATTTTCTGGGAAATCACCATAATGATTTCCAAAGCAACTGTACCAGTTTACACTTCCACCAGCAAAGGAGGAGTGTCTCTTTACTCCATATCCTCTCCAGTAAAAGTTGTCATCAGTGTTTTGGATCTTGACTTTATTTTTTAAATCTAATTTTATCCCCTTGATCTCCTTTTGTTTTCTTATTGATGTAGCTAAAACTTCAAGTACTATATTGAATAGATATAGATTTGGAGAAAGTGGAAAATCTTCTCTTGTTCCTGATTTCAGTGGGATTGCTTTGAGTTTCTCTCCATTTAGTTTGATGTTGGCTTTTGGCTTGCTGTATAGTGTCTTTATTATATTTATATATATTTCTTATATCCTTGCTCTCTCTAAGACCTTTATCATGAAGGGATGTTGTATTTTGTCAAAGACTTTTTCAGCATCTAATGAGATGATCATGAGGTTTTTAAAATTCAGTTTGTGAATGGTGGATTACATTGACAGATTTTCATATTTTGAAACATCCTTGCAACTCTGGGATGAAGTCTACTTGGTCATGGTAGATGATTTTTCTGATGTGTTCTTGGATTTTGTCAGTTTTTATTGTGTATTTTTTGTATCAATGTTCATGAGTGATATTGGTCTATAATTCTTTCTTAGTAATGTTTTTGTGTGGTTTGTGTATCAGGTTAATTTTAGTCTCGCAAAAAGAGTTTGGCAATGTTCCTTCTGTTTCTATTGTGTGGAACAATTTGAGGAGTTCTTTAAAAGTCTTGTAGAATTCTATTCTGAAACCATGTGGTCCTCGGCTTCTTTGGGTTAGGAGACTTTTGATGGATGTTTATTTCTTTAGCAGTTATAGGTCTACTTAGTTCGTTATCTGGTCTTAATTTAACTTTGATGAATGATATATATGCAGAAAGTTGTTTCTTTTCAGTTTTCCAATTTTATAGAGTATAGGTTTTCGAAATATGACGTGGTGATTCTCTGAATGCCCTCCATATCTGTTGTATGTCCTCTTTTCATGTCTGATTTTGTTAATTTGGATACTCTCTCCTTGCCTTTTGGTTAGCTTGGATAAAGTTCTGTCTATTTTGTTGATCTTCTCAAAGAACCTATTCTTTGTCTTATTAAATCTTTGCATTGTTTTCTTTGTTTCTATTTTGTTGATTTCAGCTCTTATGTTAATTATTTTCTGCCATTTAGCCCTCCTGGGTGAGTTTGTTTCTTTATGTTCTAGGGTGTTCTGTTAGCTAACTAGTGTGGGATTTTTCTTGCATCTTCATGTAGGCATGTAGTGCTATGAAATTTCCTCTTTACAATGCTTTCATTGTTCCCCATAAATTTGGATATGTTGTGTGGCCATTTTCATTGAATATTAGAAAGTCTTTAATTTCTTTATTTCTTCCTTGACCCATTGGTGGTTCAGGTGTACATTGTTTAATTTCCTTGTGTTTGTGGGGTTCTGAAATTGGTATTGCATTTGAATTTGAATTTTAAGCCATATTTATTCATAAGACACATGGGGTTATTGCAATTTTTTGTATCTATTGAGGTTTGTTTTGTTACTTAGTATGTGTTCATTTTTGAGAAGTTTCCATGAGGTGCTGAGAAAAAGGTATATTATTTTATGTTTGGATGGAATATTCTATAGAAATCTGCTAAGTTCATTTGAGTAATAATATCTGTTAGTTCTCTTATTTCTCTGTTAAGTTTCTGTCTGGTAGACCTGTCCAGTGGTGAGAGTGGAGTGCTGAAGTTTCCCACTATTAGTGTCTGAGGTCTAATGTGTGATTTAAATTTTAGTTGTGTTTCTTTTACCTATGAGGGTGCCCTTGTATTCGGTGCATAGTTGTTCAGTATTGAGATTTCCTCTTGATGGATTTTTCCTGTGACTAATATGAAATGTCTTTATTTGTTTCTTTTGATTGATTTTGGTTTGAATCTATTATCTTAGATATGAGGATAGCTACAACTTCTTGTTTCTTAGGTCCGTTTGATTGAAAATTTTTTTACCAACCCTTTACTCTGAGGCGGTGTCTATCTTTGAGGTTGAGAATTGTTTTTTGTATGCAGCAGTAGGATGGATTCTTTTTTATTATCCAATCTGTTAGCCTGTGTCTTTTTATAGGTTAGTTGAATTCATTAATATTAAGGGATATTAGTGACCAGTGATTGATAGTTCCTGTTATTTTAGTTTTCATTGTTGGTGATGCCATTGTCATAGAGATCATCTATTGTCTGTGTTTTTGTGGATGTAGCCAACTTCCTTGAGTTAGAGATTCCTTCCTAGTATTTTGTATAGGGCTGGGTTTGTGGCTGATTATTGGTTGAATCTGGTTCTGTCTTGGTATATCTTGTTTTGTCCATCTATGGTAATTGAAAGTTTTGTTGGGTATAGTAGTCTGTGATGTCATCCATGGTCTCTTAATGTCTGCATAACGCTTGACCAGGACATTCTGGCTTTCATTGTTTCCATTGAGAAGTCAGGTGTAATCCTGATAGGTCCTCCTTCATATGATACTTGGCTTCTTTCTTTTGCAGCTCTTAATATTCTTTCTTTATTCTGTATGTTTAGTGTTTTGATTATTATGTAACAAGGGACTTTTTTTGATCCATTCTATTTGGTGTTCTGTAAACTTCTTGTATCGTCATAGGCATATCTTTCTTTAGGTTGGGAAAGTTTTCTTCTATGAATTATTGAATATATTTTCTGTGCTTTTGAGTTGGACTTCTCCTTTTTCTATCTCTGTTACTCTTAGGTTTGGTCTTTTCATGGTGTCCCATATTTCCTGAATATTTTGTGATTGCTTCTATCCCAATATGGTATGATAGACCACACCCTTCTGAATGGTTGCTGTGAACACCCTCAAAAAATTACTTTACTCAACTGCCGACCGAGATGAACCTAGCACACAGATTATACCATAAAAGACCTGATTAACAGTGCCCCTATACAGCAGGAAGAAGTTTGGAGAGAAATAATTATGTCCATATTCCCAGATATTGTTTATAAATGTTTTTTTACATTTAAAGGGGGATATGATATAGATATGAATAATTTGCATTGGTATAAATCTTGACTTCAAGAGGAAGATGGGCATCAAAGAGGCTACTTATGGAGTTTGCTAGCCATTTGTCAAGAAACTGCTCTTTCCTGGACTGTTGCATAAACTGGACACAAAGAACCTGCAGAGAGAGGACTGCTGAACTTGCCTAAAGGTGAGATGATCTTCGGGGTTCCTGATTCATTAAAGAGTCTGCGATACATTCTGCAGGATACAGAAAAAAGTGACCAAACTGTCCTTGAAATTTCCTGCTTCATGGAAATGTCTGCTGGATACTTTGGGCCTGTAGGCTGAAGATTGATGCCCCAACAGTACAAAAGAACTTTGAGTGACTGTCCAGATAGCGAGATGTCTGTTATTTCTAGAGTTTTGGAAGTTGTTTACTTCTTGTTTCCTTAGGTAATATTATATCCTTCTGGAGTCTTTGATGGAGTTGAAGAATGGATAGATAGTTATAGTTTTCCTTAGTTATGATAAAAGATAAAATAGATATAAATATTGTGACTGTAATTCTTGCTTGATAACTGTTTTGTTATATGTAATTTTACTATGTTAAAGTTAAAGCCTTCCTTTTTGTTTAAACAGACAAAAGGGGAAATGGTATAAGAGGGTCTTCTTTCTATGTGCTGCTTTCATTGGTCAAATAATGAAACTGCCTCGGCAAAAAAAAAAAAGCTTTTGTTAGATTGAATGTTTCCTTTGACTGATGAGTCTATTTCCTCTATTGTATCTTCAGCGCTTAAGATTCTCTCTTCAATCCCGTATTCTGATGTTTATGCTTGCATTTGTGGTTTCTGATTGTTTTCCCATATTTTCTGTTTCCAGAACTCCCTCAGTTTGTGTTTTCATTATTGTTTCCATTTTAGTTTTCAAGTCTTGAATCATTTCTTTCATCTGCTTGATTGCTTTTTCTTGGCTTTCTTTAAGGAATTTGTTGATTTCTTCCATTTTTCTCTTTTCTTCCCTTTCTTTGAGAGATTTTTAAATTTCCTCTTTAAGGGCCTTAAGCATTCTCCTAAAGTTATTTTTTTTAGGTCATTTTCTTCTGTTTCGTCTATATAGGGCTGTTGAAGTCTTGCTATTTTAGTGTTACTAGTTTTTGTTGATGTCATGGTGTGATTTGTGGTGTTGAGTGTTCTTACGTTGCCCACCCCTCTTTTCCTCTGATTGATGTAGTTGGGGCTGTGCCTCTGGGGATCAATCTTCTAAGGTGCCAGTGGATCCAAGGCTTGGATTGTTGCTCCTCATAGTTCAGTCGGGGCCATGGTACCAGTCACCTCAGAGGTCACTTGGTGTTTCCATTGGACACTCCAGGCTCTGCTTGTTTGGGCCTACTCCTGCTGAGGTTGCTGACTGTGGCCAGTTCCTGCAGATGTCCATGGTGTGGGCCTGGTTCCAAGGAGGTCTCTGTCCTGGGCCTGATCTCTTGGTGGTTGCTCCCTTGTTCTTGCTCCCTGGAGGTCGCTTGCTCAGGCTTGCCCTGGCAGAGGTCGCTGTCTCAGGCCTGTTCCCTAGCTGGGCCTGGTGTCACAGAATTCTGTCGCTTGCGCTTGCTCTTTAGGTGGTCACTTTCTTGAATCTGCTCCTGAGGAGGTTGCTTGCTCTGGCGTACTCGCGTGGATGTGACTGGCTCCGCCCTGCTCACGGCCCTGCTCCCATGAAGGTCTCTGACTTGGGTTGGTCCCTCAGAGGCCTCTGGCTTGGGCCTTCTTTCTCAGCTGTTGCTCCCTGCTTCTGTGGAGGTTGCTGACTTGGGCCTGCTTCCTCGGCAGTTGCTTCCTTGTACCTGCTCCTGCGGAGGTCATTGGCTGGAACGTGCTCCAGTGGATGTCACTCTGGAGTCGCATTTCTTAAACATTATAGAACAAATCTAAGAATTTGAGCCTTACATTCTCCCCTAGATACAAAGTCTTTTGCTGTTACCAAGATGTCACCACGGTGCAAACTGTAACATTGTAATGCACTTAGGTTCTGGATACCGACTGTTACTGAGTGTCCTGCAAATATTGAAGGAATGCTTCTGTATATGCACTCCATGCATAGGCACCTGAACATGTATTCATATGAGGCTTTATGTCCAATTATTGTGAATTTAAAATTGCTACTTCTTACCAATGAATTGATTTATTAGCTTCTTAGACTATGTTAAAGGGTCTAATTTTGCTATGGTTTTGTAGTGTTTAGTTTTGCTATTTGTTTCCATTTGTTACACAAATGAAAAATGCTAGATTTATGTTTGATCACAGGTTTTATAAATATATAATCAGTTTTTCCTAACTATCTTAGGTTTCTGTAATTTTTAAAACTAGGAAACATTTTTACAACATTTCACATTTTAAAACAGAATATCTCCTCTCTCTCTCTCTCTCTCTCTCTCTCTCTCTCTCTCTCTCTCTCTCTGTGTGTGTGTGTGTGTGTGTGCATATAGAGCCTAGAGGCAAATATCTGAACACTATAGTACCATCTTGGTTGTTGGTCATCCACACAGAATCTGTCTTTTGCTGCTGTTGAATTTGCTGGGCTACTTGGCTCTCAAGCTATTGGAGATTCTTCTGTTTTTGCCGTCAATCTTTGAGGATTCAAACTCAGATCTTCATACTTGCATGGCAAGCACTTTACCTATTGAAGCACATTCTTGGGCTCTAGGAATATTACTTTTAATTTAATTCTAAAGTGAATAGAATATATGAATTGAAGCACTCACCATCACATGACTTGGTTTCTAACATCTGCTCTGGGCATAGATGTTGATTTTCCAGTTCCTGTATAATCACAGCTCTGGATCGGACCTGTATTCCACCAAAACCAAGATCCTCACCATTTACACAGGTCAGCTGACACAGACTCCATGAAGACCAGTCATTTAAATAGCAGTCACCTGTAAGAAACAGGTTGGTAATTTATAGCTCTAGGGAACAGTGTTGCAGATACTTATTTTGATTCCAACTGACTGTGCTAGCCCACATTTGTAAGTATGCTAATTATACATGACATTTATGATATTTGAATAAACAATAAATATGATTTTATATGTACTAAATATGCTATTTGGAGTGATGGGGTGACCTCTGTGTGACTTAATGTTATAAAACATAAGCTACGACCTGAAGGAGTTTTCCCATCATGGTAATTTCCTAATAGATTGATAGTACTCTTCTAAAATCTAACAAGATGTTTGTTGATATTGTAAAAGGAGCTAGTACAACCTAATAATACATAGAACTTGTCTGTAGATATTCATAAACTTAAGTGAGCTTTAAATTCAAGGTGCGATAATCAGTGATTATAGAATATTTTTTTCTTCCCGGAAGCATCTAGTTGAGACAAGCTGCTGAGAAGTTGACACAGTGGAAATTAGACTGGCAGTTTCTTCTAGTCTACATCTCCAATCAACCATACCCTCTTTGGAGAAAGTATATAGTACCTGCAAAATGCCAAGTACCATAAATGCACAGCATGTTTCCACAGTCTGATTATATATCTATGCAATAAACATTTAATCAAGAATAGACGGTTCCCAGAACCTCAGAAATCCCCCACCATGTTATTCTTGAAATCATATTCTATATACCATATATACTTTTTTACATTTGCCATTTTTCACTCACTCATGTTTGTAAGATCCCTTATGTATTTAAATGTTCTCATTTAAAACTCTTTTGACTATTGAAGTATAAGCTTGTACTGAACATATATGTTATATGTGTGATTTTTCGTCAGCATATGCATATGAATAGAATTACATGATGGATCCATGTATCCAACATCTTTTACCATTTTGAGAACAGGGAAGAAGAGAGGAAGAGAAGGGTAGAGTTGGAGATGGAAATAGAGGAGGATAGAGAGAAAGAGGAGAGTGAGGGGAAGTGAGCCTGAGAGGGAGAGAGAGAAAGATTAGAAGCTGGGTGGGTTCAGAGAGAGGTGGTGGTAGTAGATCTGGGAGCAGTTATGGGGGAGGGGCGAATATGATTAAAATACTATGTATGAAATTTTCAAGAAATTAATAAAATTTTATTAAAATCTAGTCCTTTTTGAAAATGCCAAGGAAAAAAGCAACTAGCCAAAGAATTTAAGAAAGTTGTAACAATGCTTGCATCTCTGAGATGTCACATCTTGGGTTACCCAGTGTTTACCAGGAAAACCTGGTGTGAGTAAAAATAAAAGAAGAATACTGCTGATGTATAACTTTACCTAAGCGAAAACAAACTGAGTGGAATGTTCATCTCTCTGTTTTGTATGAGTATCTTATATTTTTTAGGTATCCTTATTTGACATTCATGCAGTGCAGAGAAATCCAATAATTCTATTTGGCTGCAGTCTATTCATTACATAATCATCATCTTGAGGTATCCATGTCAAGATTTAATAGCAATATGAGAGTGGAACACTCTTGGTGCTAAACACACTTCTATACTTTCACTAAACCCATTGGGGTAATAAATTTACGCCACACCCTTCAAGGATGAAAAATGTTTTTCCTAATTCATATTCTACTCTTTAAAGTTGACTGTGTCAAAGTTGTCTACCTTTCAAGATATACAATAGAGGGCTGGGGATACAGCTCAGGATATTAGAGACCTCATTCCCTGCAGCAATGAAGTGGTTCTCTGACTCACAGAGTACAGGTATTACTGAATAAGATTGTTGATACTCTTCATTTGGACTATATACATAACCTCTTCTTGACTTTGTTACTAGGATGATGTATCTAAAATATCTAAAATATGAATTGTGTTCTGTTGTTACCTGGACAGGGCTGGGTGCATGTTTCCTCCAGAACTATCTGCTTGTTACCATCAACAATGAGCTCAATGTCAGCGCAGAATTCTTCATCCACCACTTTGCTGAAATCATCAGTTGAGCCATCGGTCACCACACAAGAAATATTCCGTGTCCTGGTTCCTTCTCCACACTGGGCGTCCTGGAACGGAGGGAGACACAGCTAATTAGGAAAAGAAAAATAATTCATTAGAGAGCTCACGGCTTGGAGTCATTTTTGCATCACTGATTTTGATTTATGAATAGCTAAATAAACATTGGAAACCCCTGGGAAGAAGCCTTATAGGGCACAAGCTATAAAGCATACATGGGACAATTTGTTTGCTTCCTAGACAAAGACAGGCAAATAAATTTTCATTAAAATGAATCAGTCTCCAAATGACTTTAAAAGTACAGGACAGGGGGTGCTTGCTATCAAAACTCATTAAAGGACTGGGTCATGGCAAAGCCACTAAAATGTTTATGAGGGAACCGATAATCTCTAATTCAAAAATAATTCAAGAACCAAGACTTAGCAGATGAGGAATGCTGGCATCCACATAGCTTGAGATTTGATACCTGAACTTGGCAGGGAGACCACTGGCCATACTGCCAACAATAGCATGGTTTCACTGGGCAAGGCTTGGACTGTTCCATCAGGGAAGGGCAAGGTCTCCCATCACCTTGAAAGGGCTGGGTCACTGTTCGTCTTCTAATCATTTTTCCTTTAAAAATATAAAATGATACAACTTCAGTGTGTCATCACAGTTGTACAAATATATGGGTATATTATTGGGAGATAGTATCATATTTATCTTCCTTGAGGAGACCTCAGAGAGTCTTATCTGTTTTCAGAAGGAAGACAACTTTCTGTAGCTCAGTTGATATCATTTAGAGCAACAGAGATAATCTGTTTTGTGTGGCTTAATCACCAGCCTAATGTTGATTGCAATACAAACCAACCTGTGAGTCCGCATGTTTGAGAACATTCTGACCAAGGTGACCAGTCTGAAAGCTGACAGTTCAAAGGGCATTCCACCATGCAGGAAGTGTTCATTTGCCAGTTCTTCTCCAGGCCAAGCTGAAAGAGCAGAGATAGATATATTTGTATAGGCAGGGAGACAGGACTTTGATAATTGTCAGTGGAAAAAGGAATGACAAGAGAGAAGTGGAAGAGGAAAGAACAGAAGAGAGCGTAGAGAGCAGTGGAGATGTGGAGACAAGAGGGAAGAAGAGGAGACCAGAGAAAGGCAGAGGAGATGAGAGAAAAGGAGCAAAGATAGCTACCTGGCATAAGGGAAAGTCACTGGAAAGTCAATTTCCCTAACTATTAAGATGATAGTCAACCCAAAAAAGTAAGAGCCAAGGACAGAAAGTGAATGCAGGGGCGAACGGACTCTATACAACTAGCTATGTACTGTGTAACGTTTTCCCAGGGAACTATTATAGTCGGTAAATACCTTCGGTAATGTGACAGGATACAAGATCAACTCAAAAAAATCAGTAACCCTCCTATATATAAATAATAAAGAAGCTGAGGAAGCAATCAGAGAAACATCAACATTCACAATAGCCACAAATAACATAAAATATCTTGGGGGTAACACTAGCAAAAGAAGTGAAAGACCTGTTCGACAAGAACTTTAAGTCTTTGAAGAAAGAAATTGAGGAAGATATCAGAAAATGGAAAGATCTCCCATGCTTTTGGATAGGTAGGATCAACATAATAAAAATGGTAATCCTACCAAAAGCAATCTACAGATTCAATGAAATCCCCATCACAATCCTAACACAATTCTTCACAGACCTTGAAAGAACAATACTCAACTTCATATGGAAAAACAAAAGACCCAGGATAGCCAAAACAATCCTCTGTAATAAAGGAACTTCCAGAGGCATCACCATCCCTGACATCAAGCTCTATTATCTACAGTAATGAAGACAGCTTGGTATTGGCATAAAAACAGGCAAGTTGACAAATTGAAATTGAATCAAAGATCCGAATCTTAACTCACACACCTATGAACACCTGATTTTTGATAAAGATGCTAAAATTTTACAGTGGAAGAAAGAAAGCATCTTAAACAAATGGTGCTACTGATAACTGGATGTCAGCATGCAGAGGAATGCAAATCCATACCTATCCCCACACACATAACTTTTTCCATAAGCAATGAAAAAATACAATTAATCTAAAAATTAGTTCAAAGTTCCTGTATGAAGAATAAAGTATAGATGAAATGGCCTTGTAATATTCCAAAACTCAAAATATTGCCAATATACAGACCTATAATCTTCCTGGTGTTATTTGTCTTTTATGTAGACACATTAAGCTGAATAACCAAATGGTTTTAACAACAAACTGTCACTTAAAACCAAAGATAGAATGTACTAAAAAATATAAAAGAACAGTTTGGGAGCTGGAGTGTAGTTCAGTGATAGAGCATTATTGTCCTGAAGGCTCTGAATTTAGTCTCCTGCACCAAAAATGAATGAATGAATTAATGAATTAGGCCACTAAATTAAAACCTCATAAAGATTTTTAAGAACTACAAGAGGGTGAAGAGATAAATCTTGGGGTGATATAGTGAATGTAATATGAAATATTTATGATATGCTGTAGTTTCAGGAGGGAGCGTTTAATATAGAATCAACGGTTACTGACTTACTTCATTAGACAGTATTTTGGCTATCCATTAATTACACTTTTAAACTCTGTTTCTTTCTTCTGATATTTATTTTACCTTTTTACTCTACCTGTTTGTTCCTCTGTTCTTCAATCATCTATTTCTCTCTCTCTGTATCTGTCTCTATCTATCTATCTATCTATCTATCTATCTATCTATCTATCTATCATCTATCTCTCTATCTATCCATCCATCCATGTATCATCTGCCCAAATCAATCCATCTATCCATGTAAATCTGTTTCTAAGTAAATTTTAATAATCTATTTAGATTTTAAAGAAAAGAAAATGAGACACAATGACTAGGTATCAAATGAGTTAAAAAAAAATAGTCAAAACCACCAAAGGGGAAAATGCACTACATAAACACAAGTGAATTTAACCCTAATTTTCCTCTTTGTTGGGCAGTAATGACACATTTCTTTGTGCCTATTAAGGAAGCAGCAAGAGTTACCTACTGCTAAGGAATTTAATGCAGGGTTTGCACAGGGCTTGGTAGGTAGGTGGTCTGACCATTGTTTACAAAGATAGCACAGTTTGCGGAGCCAGCTGGACTCCCAGGGATGTATAAAATGGTATATGTGCTGTTTAATTCCCACAGGGACTAGCTTAGGTTTCCTTAAAGACAGTATTTCCCAAGATGTTTGGATTTGAACCAGCAGTTGTTGCTGCAGACTTCACATGACATGAAGTAGTTAAAAATAGTCTTGAATGCCTTGGGCTCACCCTTCACAGAGGTCTCATTTCATGTTCTTGTTAGGAGGGAACTTCGCCAGGCACTCACCAGCAGCTGGCTTTATGTCACAGGCCACTCTCTGGGAAGGCTGTGGTTGTTGTAATAATCTCCACTCACAAAAGTGCTATTTATTGTTGGTTATTTTGCTTAAATGTTATTAGTTTAAAAAGTCATATTTAACTTATTTAACATAACATGTGTATAGGTTGACTCATGTCACAAGGTTTCAGTTGTAGGCATTTATTAACTAAACAAATTGATGTTTTTAGAGTATCTGAAAGTCTCCCCCTGTAGACAGAGATGGAAGTAATGGCACTAAGTGGATTCAAGTAGTTCCGCTGATGGCTTTCCCTTCAGAGTTAACACTATTCTGTTTCAGATCTACGAAGCACTTAGGTCTGAAAATGACCTTGTGGATCGCAGAAGCACAGGGAGTCAAACAACAGGAATATCATTGCCATAGTGGTTTGAAACTCAGACAAAACTCACTAAAAGGTGCAGATTTCTGAAAAGAAATGTCAGTGCCATGTTTCTCTACTGATCATAAGGTTACGGCGGAGAGGGATGGCATTACTTTCATTTAACGGTTAACTGTAAACTATAGTTTTTCTCAGCATTAGAGATAATGGTGACAGACTTCATTCCTTTGCCTGAACGTTAAGCTTTCTTATCCAGACATGAGACCTAAGTACTTAGATTCTCGCAGCTGGGGAGCAGATCTTAATATCGAAATCTGCTCTGAAGCTGCAAGTGATCAATGTTTAGCAACAGAAAGAATAAATGATGGATCTTGGCAGGTGTCCAAGCTTTGCACCCAATTCCCATGAAATTACAAAAGATGATGAGTGGTCTGATTAAGATTTATTGCCTTTATTCACCTTGATTGCTTATTGTTTCCTAAGCATTTCTTCCAGAATGGGCTAATTAGCATACCTTTGAGCTCCAAACAGAACAGAATACAGGAAATTTTCTGTGGAAAGGAGTAGTGTGGATGCTGTCTCTTTTCAAGAGGGCACTAGACAGCCTGTGAAAGCAGCTGTTGGCCATGCGCTGTGTGGCGCCCTCGTCACTAGACTCCATGTAAATCTGAACTACTAGAGAAGAATGTCCTGCAAAGATTATCACAGCACTCACCCACCTCTTCACAATATTTCAGGTCAACGGACTTGCCATCACTTCGAACACAGTCCAGCATCCTTGTTTTAACGCCATTTCCACAAACCGCCTTTTCACTCAGCTGACATGTACTCCAGTCTGAACAGAAAAGACCCATCAGAACAGCAGGCGATGCACGAGCAGATTTCCGACGACGCTCTCTTGACCCGAATCCCATACCTCATTCACAACTGCTTCCTAAGCTGCACAATCCATCATCCCACATTCAGAGCATATGGGTCCCAGCATTGAACATATTAAGAGTCAATGGAATTGCTGTGGTTGCACATCGCAGTGAGGATTATTCTTTAAGGCAGATGTCTACTTACTTGAGAATCTTGACAGCTAGCTATTAAGTGATATTGTAAAAATGACTTTGCTCTATTGATCAATACCATTTCAAAACTTTTTTCGTAAGAAGAGTAGAATTTAAAAATTTGTTATTATTTTCTTTCAGCAAAGTAAGCATAATTTTAAATGATATAACTACACAGAGTATGCATATATGCTATGTATATGTAATTACATACTTATATATATTAGGACTCTATGTAGTCCTAGTATCATAATGTACTTCATTTATTTCCGTAAGTAAGGTTTTTCAAAAAAATGCAAACTGATTTATTTTGTAAATAACTTCAGCATATTTATTAAACTCCCTTATTTTGTCTCTTTCGTGAAAATCATTCTTTCTTCTTTCTCTACGCTAGAACCACATACCCTAGAGAACTTTGATTTCCTTAGTGTCATCAAAACAAATCGTAGATAAAACTAAGAGACAGAAGCCAATGTGACTGTTGTTTCTTTTTTCAATTTCTTGAGCTTATTTCATTGTGGAAATCACTTTGGGAAAATCCAAGTTAGCTTTGATGCTGTACCAAACCAAAGGAACAAATGAAATTGTTTTGATGTGTATGCTTTGATAGTATTAAATGAAATTAATGAAACAAATGCAATTTATTACAAGTCTACTTTTTTGAACATTCATTTTTAAGATTGCAGAATGTTACATCATGCTAAGTTTCTTCATAAATATCCCTATACCGCAACAATTACTTATGTTGATGTTGTAAGTATCAAACATCTGCTAAAAAAGAAAATGTATTTGCATTCTTCCAAAGTGAGAGAAAGTTTTAAATAGGATTTTTCTGGAATGTTTATCACCTATTGTGAAAATTTAGTCTCTGTGATACTTTCATTCTCTATGTTTTGATGTTACTAAAATGTAAACCAGATAACTACTTCTTCGTGTCGTTATTGCTCAGAGTGTAGGCTGTGTCTTCAAATGGCACACAGCGTAGCTGGCCTAGGCAGCTGAGAATGCCTGGAGCTGCTTACATGTGACTGTACCGCAGACTCTGTGAAGACAAGGTGAAGTGCTTACCTGTGACATTGTAATCATAGTGGTAGCAGTTTTTGTTCAGATTACAGGGCTCCTTCTCCACAGCATCAGGGCAGACTCGTCCTTCATCAGCAGGCTGTCTGATAGGCTCAGCTGACCTTTGCCGGGAACCATTTGAATTGCAAGGCTTACAAAGAACAATACCATTTTTCAACACTTACACTTTACATTAAGAAACTCTGAAACATAATGAGGTTCACTGACTTGTTCAAATTAGTCAATGAATTGAGTGCTCTACTGCCAGCCTCAGTAACATTCTAACTGTTGTAGGCTGAGTTTACCTTTCTGTGTAAACTAAGAAGATTTGACCAGAAGCAAGGGCTATCAAGTGGACATCGTTAAAGTCACTCCACTAGAGTTTTGTTCTTTCCTCACTTTCACTACAGGGAATCGTTATGACAATTTCAGTTTCTAACCTCCTGTGTAATCTGTAAGGCCAGTTGAAGGCACCATAAGCTGGTTTACGAGTGTAGTTGAAAAGGAGCAAAGGATTTGCATGAAGGCAAGTTGCTGTAGAAATATTGCTGAATTTACAATACTTACCCATACAAGAAAGTGGCCAAAAAAGCACACCTTGCTTTTTAAAACAAGACTCTGCTTTTACAATGAATATGAATATTTTTAAAAAGATTTTTGAATTAAATTATTTTTTTAAAATCTTCAAAAATTAAGCAAACTCCATTTTACCGAAATGCTAATAATCTTACCAAGGCACACTGGGTCCATGGCCCCCACTCAGATATCACACAGTCTTCAGGGCATGGGAGTTTACATTCTCTCGAGCCCAGGGGCATATCTTCTGGGTCGCATAGGTAATCCTCCACATGTTCAGAAGGGCCGTCTGCTGTATTCTGCATGCATCTAAAAGAAAACATGCACACCAGCAAAGGAACCAGGACAATTAGAATGAAAGCCAACACACAGGATGGGTAGTTCTCATTAAGACATCAACTGAGGAATAACATTCTCCCAAAGTGGAGAGTTGTTAGAAACCATGCCTCCCCAAATATAGCTAGTACTTCTTTAAGATAAAAAAAAATGCGCTTATGCATGTTCATAATACTTTAATAGGATAGTTTCAGTGCCCTGGTAAATGGTATCAAGTTTCTTTGCAAGGGAAATGATTTTTTACTCCCATATGTGAGATAGAAACTACTGAAAATGATCCAAAGACATTCTGAGAGAAGATACTCTTGACCCCTAAGTGATGGGGGCGTAAGTACAGTGCGATATTCACACAAAATGCTTCATTAGGTGATTTCCAAGATAAGGCATTTATCAGTTTGTTTTGTCATTTAAAAATTAATTTTAGCTGCCAGGAAGAATACTCTGAACCAAACCTGAAGAACTGATTTCAGTTCCTAGAAGTCAGTAGGAAAGAAAAAACTAATCCCTGCAAACTACCCTCTACATGGGCCATGTGACATGTGTGTGTGTGTTTCTGTGTGTGTGAGAGAGACATGAGTGTATGACATGTCTCTCTGTGTGTGATTGTATGTGTATGTGGTTTTGTGTGTGTATGTTGGTTGTGTGGTTGTTTGTGTGTGCTGTGTAAGATGTGTGCTTATGTGAGACATGTGTGTGGCATATGTGTATACAAATAAATGAAGTGAAATAGTTTTTAAAGGCATTAAAATTTAGACAATTTTAGTTTCCATCTGCTAACTTGAAAAGAAATCAGAAACCAGAAGAAAATTCTAATTAGAACAGCACGACTTCTCTGAGTGTGGTTATTTGATCTTATACCATGATTTATTCTTAATTGTTAGTTTGCTTTTATTAGAACAAATTTAAATATTAGTTCATACTATTCCATTATGAACAATCAAGAATTCCTCTTTACTGATCTCTTGAGAAGCTAATTAATGTGGATTCCCTTTACCTTAGTTAATAATCGCTGTGAACTTTAATAGTGGCAGAGAAATCTCTGATCTTTGATCTATAATGTAGAAAAGGTCAACGAAATTAATGGGTTCAGGAAAGAAGGTGCCTATGGGAAGATTAAGAGAAAGATGGGTTCTTAACCCTCCTGAGCGTGTTTCAGAAGTTGGCTGAGTCATGCGGCAGTTCTATGCCTGCCATTTCATCTTTGCTCAGAGATTTCCAGAAGGAAGGACATTGCATCTTTAAAATTATACCCCAAATAATCATTATTCATTAATAATCACCAATACTAAATTTAAGAAAAATGTTTCTATTGAGACACCTTGAAAACTTGGAAAACCGTCAAAAATAGTATTTTGATTGGACATGCAAGCTGAAAAAAAACTATAAATACTGATCTCTGTGATTTTTCAAAAAAATATTCATTAAAATTAATTAACAGACATTTCATGATTTAATTGTTGAAAAATTAAATTATAAATTTATTTAGAAGGGCTTTTAGTTACATAGGAAAATTTAATCTCCAGTAGCATTCTGAAAATGTTCTTTTGACAGTGGCCTGGCAAAGACATGGAAGACGAAGCATTTCCACATCCATAATGTGGGATTGATGGTGAGATCACAGGCTTAGCAGATATTGATACAGTGCACAGGATTAACTTGTATAATTGCCTATTGATCCAACTTAAGAAGATATGTCCAATACCCTAATAGGTAGCTATACAATACAACTTTATTGGTAAGGACTTTTATCTTTCTTAGTTTTGTATTGTATAAGTAACTCAAAATTCAGAATAAATAATAAACTCTAAATTTACTACTCAGGGGTAACTTCTCTTAACAAACTTGATTTGTTTTAAGAAAAATTATTATTTTGTGAACACATTTCTATTTCATAAAATAGAAACAAATTCAACCTACCAAGATGTTTGTTTTATTTGGCATGGGCATTTTTTTTTCAATCTAAAATTCAGATTAGATGCTTGTATTAAACTTAAGCCCAAATAAAAGTTTTAAGCTTGCTTCTTTCTTAGCCCTGGCCTTTCTATTTTTAAGAGCAGTAATAGCTGTTTGAGAAGACTGATGTGTATTAGAAACACAGACTGCAGGGTCACTTTGGAGGTGACAGACTCATTACAGGTATGGGAACGCAGGATGCACTGCTTGCATGGATGGAACACAGCAGCTGCAGGAACAGCAGCTAAAACGGCCTCTTTCTATTTGTATTGTCACTATTTGCACAAAATTGTAAAAACAAAAATGTCTTTGACAGCTTGCCCTTTTCTTTGCCTAGCCTCTTTGAGATCATGGCTTGATTCCTAGCACAAGGAGAAGGAAAGAAAAGAAAGATGGAAAGGAAGAAAAAGAGAAGGAACGAAGGGAAGAGAGAGAGAGATGGCAGGAAGGAAGGAAGCAGGGGAGAAAGGAATTCCTAATAGGAAGGACCACTTCTGTTATCCACTTCCTTATATGCCGTTCCATCCTAACTGAGAAAGATTGAAAATAGGTAAATACAAACCTATTCTTTTATAGACTCATCTATCTTGAAATGTCAGTCCACATTTGCAGGACATCCTGACCCTAATTAGCAGAGGATAGAGTTTGAACCGTGTGCCACTCAATCAGGAACAAACAGGCACATTATTACACGATCAGAGATCATGATCAATACTAACCTCTCTCTCTCTCTATTGAATCAACTTCAACACGTAAATTTATCTCAGAAGTTACTTTGTTTCCAAAGTGTTTGAGTCTAGAATTTGTGATACTAGAGAAGCTAAATAAGAAGGTGAACCTGAAGAAAATCATATAGTTATCCTCCTGGAAATTGGAACTAGGCAAGATTGCCAGGCAAACTCGGGTTCATGGGGGGTGGGGGGTGGTAGTAAGGGAAGATGGTCAGGGAGAGGGGAGAGGGGGAGGATTGGGGATGGCTTGGTGAAATGGGAGGGGGGGAGGGAGGAAGGATGGTTGTGGGAGCAGGGAGGTTTATATCTCAGCTAAGGGAGCCATTTTAGGGTTTGCAAGAGACTTGATTCTGGAGGGGTTCCCAGTAAAAATTAAATAAAAAAATAAAAAAAAGAAAAAAATTAAAAAAAGAAAAGAAAACTCTTTACTGAGTCAGGTAAGCCAGACCCAAAAAGAGGAATATGGTATGTATTCACTCATAAGTGGATTCTAGCCATAATTAAAGGTCTTTGAGCCTATTATTCGTGATCCTAGAGAAGCTGGATAGGAGGGTGAACCTGAAGAAAATTCAGGTAGTTTTCTTCCTGGAGATTGGAAACAGACAAGAGTCCCAGGTAACCTTGGGTGCTTGGGGGGGTGGGAGGGTTGCTGGAAGGGGAGAGGGTTAGAGAGAAGGGAGCAGGGGAGGAATGGGGAATGCAAAGTGTTTGAAAACATGAAAAATAGCTATTTACAAAGAACAAAGCATCATGTACGTAACAGTTGGCAAAAGTGCAATACATATTCTTTTTCAATAATTTTTCACTAACAAAACAAGCAACTGACCGAAATTCTTCATGCAAGGGAATGATTTTTAAGTTTGGAGGGTAAAATTTTAGACCCGTTGTGATGAAAAGAATATTCTACATCTGTGTTGCCCACAGAACACCCACATGTGGCAGTTGAGAATTTGAAATTATGAATACTGTGATTGAAGGCATGCATTCAAAACTTTATTTAGCTAGTATTAGGTTACATTGAAATAGCCACACATGACCAGTAACTACCCTATCACACTTGATAACTGTATTCAAATAAGTGAGAGGCAATACTAGCCAGAGGTTGAAGAGAAGGCTTCCCGAAGGAGATGAGAACATTTAACTTCTAGCCAGGATTACAGAAAAGAGCAGGAAGTCAAGGCAGGGTATTTGAAAATGTGTGTTTACAACTATATTTGGCTTTTCTGGTAGGGAAGATGGCTTAGTAAGACAAGTGCTTGCCATATAAGCGTGAGGATCTGGGTTCAATTTCCAGAATTCATGTGACAAAATTAGTAAGTCCTGCAGCACAATCTGTAATCCTAGTAATCTTTACTGAGGAGGTAAAGAAAGGTGTATCCTTGGGTCTCACTGGCAAGCTCCATGTTCAGTGAGGGACCCTAACTCAAAAAGTAAGGCAAGGAGGGAATGAGATAAATACCCAGATCTCTGGCTTCCAGACACACATGAACATATATTAAAAAAAAATACATGTGTATAAAAGAAACATATTTGACTTTTAAGAAATTGCTGAAGTTTAACATCTACACTTATAAAGCTTGCTTTCAACATGTATTTCCAATGTTCAGCCCTGATACATACTACATACAAAGGGCATACAGATCTAGCAGGTTGTATTTATGTATTTAGGAATCTATATTATCTGTGTATACATATATAATATATGTATGTAAGAGTAATTAATGAAAAATAGACTATAAATTTAAAAAAAAACATGCACCAGTATTAGGATGGTTCTAGAGAAGAAAAGAAAAGGAGATATAATTATATTATTATCTCAAAAATAAAAATTCAACTTAAAAGTTGTTGGAAGGTGAAACTTTTAAAGTCAGGAACTAGAATACCCAAACTGCTGCTTGAAACAGAGGGTTTTAATTTCCAGGTACCCAGATTCCCTAAAACCAAAACCAACAAAAGTTTTCAGTGCAGTGAAGAGGGATGCCCTGTGTTGTTGCCTGTGAGATAGGAGATGATCGCCATCTTGCCTCTCTGCCATTCTGCTTGGTCTTACCTCACTTTGCGGGTCTGCACACCCTCTCCACAGTTCTCTCGCATGTTCACAAAGGTCACCTTGCAGACACTCCACGGCTCTGTAACCCATATGTACTGATTGCAGTCACTGTGGCACGGGACGACCTCATACACCTGAAACACACATCTGGTATCTCAGGCAGTGGAACGAGTGTAGAGGTGGGTGGATGGAAGGCACCTGTATCATCACAGTCCTTTTTCCATCAGCTTAGTTTCATTCCTTCCCCTTACTGTTCATACTCTCATTAGTAAGAAAGATCTATTCTAGTCAAGAGGGGGAGGGTGGGTGAGCTGCATCCCCTGCCTCTTACTAAACAGTGGACATAGATCTAACCCATATTCAAAACACAATTTCATAAACTGATGTTTTGCAATTTATATTATAATCTTCTGGACTATCTATTTTGTTAAAAGTTTTGTGTCTTTGGTCTTTAACCTAGGATACTCATGTGCTAGACACTCAGTGGAAATTTGTCAAATGAATGAATGAATGTAATGAATATTATAAATACATTTTCCAATTAAATACAATTTAGCCAGCTTTACATATAAATGTGTATAGTTGTAAGAATAAACATTTCCTTTTTCATACAAGAAACTAAAATAATAAATGAGTAGAAATAAATTCATCTTAAAACTAATCCTCAATCATTTGGGGGTATAGAAACAAGGTCCTAAATTAACTTTACATGAGGCATAGCTACAGATCAGCGGTCAGCAGCAAGGACCTCACAGAGCACAGCCAACTGTTTGCAGTTACTGTCCACAAAGCTCTCAGTTTCAAACACAGTATATTATATTTGTTTCAAAAATTCTAGAACAATGAAGTTACTATTCTGTTTTCCAAAGAGAAAAATAAGTAGAAAAAAATAAATGGACCACGATCTACTGCAACCAAGAGCGCAATATTAAAGAAAAATACTTTAAAATTTTTCAAAGTATGTGAAAATCCAATTTTGTTTCCTATTTTACACTCTCACACTGTGGTATATAAAGGATTTAGTTAATCTGTCCCAGGAAACATATTTAAACAGTCCTTTGGAGCTATTTTTCACAATTTAGTGGACTGAAAACCAAAATGAAACAGAAGTACCCCAGAAAAGAGAAAAACATATGCAGTGCTGGAATAAGACTCTAGCTAAACCACAGCCAGCACAGGTCCATTTGGTGTTTTAAATCAGGCCCATTGTCACATGGCTCAACATTGCTCACCACTTCTAGGTAATAAACGAACTGAAATGAAGGAAACCTGCTGCTATTCCTAATCCTTTGATAGATGGATCATTATTCCTCTTTGTTGGGGTAAATGCAAATCATTTCATAGCGACATCCTAATAACCATTTTCAGCCCACCACGCCTTCCTCTCTCCTTCAAGATAAATAAGAGGGCTACTTCCTCATCAAAATGGGATAGGTGAAACCCCTCACTCCACCCGATTTCCTCAGGTCCTATAAATAAAGAAATTCTGGAAGCTAAGTAAAATAAATAGGGAGTAGGCAGAGGAATATCTAGTTGAGATGTTTTAAGAAGTCCAAAGAATCAGGAGGTAAGAGTGCTTACCTGTGCCTGGAGTGGGTTTGGCAGGAAAGAAGAAAACGACAAGAAAAAAGAAAGGTTGAAATGTTAGTTATTTTGATAAGAGCTCACAATCTACATTTCAGTTATAAGGGCTTTTATATAAAACATCATTTTTTTTGTAAAAGATTAGGATGTCTTTCTTAGCCTTTAAATCAACCACTTAACATGACTTAAATTTAAGATGTATAAACAAGGATTGCACAACCAAGGAAAGGATTCTATGTGCAGGGTGACAAAGGTTCAAAAACTGAGTGGATCTCACAGCCCCTGTCATGGCAAACTGATCTATGACTGCAAATAACTTAGGAGCCAACTGATAAGTGGGCTGTTATCTATATATTGACCCACCTTCAAATCCATTTACCCTTTAGTTTACTTTAATCTACCCATTCACATTTAGTGAAATAAGACCCTTAAGACTAAACCTTAGCTAGGACACAGAACCTCAGAATCCACTTTCACGGCTATGGACAGCTTTATTTTCACCGAGGAATTAATTATAGTGAAAATCTCCATGCTTTATATTTTAAAAAAATTAACGCACATTTTGTGTATTTTATTTTCTTGTTAATTTTACTAATACTTAAATCCCTGTTTATTTTGGAAAGTAACAGTGAAAGGGTCTTAGTCTAGCGCTTTGTACGGTACAGACAACTTGGCTGTGGTCATGTGCCCTTGGAGACAGAAGTGCGCAGGCAAATGTGAAATATTAACATTATTTACTGATGCACCGGAATACATACATGTGACGTGTTGAGTGCATGTGCACATCAGCTTGTTAGGACCATGGGTCATAACTTGTTAATATTTAAATTTGTCACTGGAAAATTCAAGATTTCATAAGTCATAAACAGGCATTCTTCTGGATCATAAATATGTCCCTTCTACTATTCTGTTTCATATTCACACAGTTATAGCTTTGCAGACAAATTTCTGCCTTGGAAATGAACACTAGCAGTGTAGGAATACAAAATATTCAATGACAAGGCAGTTCACTTGCCAGGAGATGGCGATAGCAGAGTGTATAATTCTCTCTCCATTGTCTAAATTCACCAACTTAGAAAACTTCAGACTAATTGAGAATACTTTCCATGGACTTAATTCTTCCATGTCTTCATTTTTATTTACTTAAAATACTTCTTAATGTTTATAATTTACTTAACATAATTATATAGTTATAACTAAAATTCTAGCAATATAGTTAAAATTTAATAATATAACTTAATATTTATTTACTTAAAATACTTATTTACTCTTTATGTGGTTTGCTTCTATTGTTAGCAGCAATCTTAGGTTAATCAGAAGGAAACTGCTGATAACAGTGTAGTTAGAGTTTAAAATGAGACAGGCTTTGTCCCCATGAAGCAGTTTTACATATTTAAATACTTGGTTCATTTGATCATGGCTCTAATTCAAGCCGCAACATCTGCACACACTCTGCAAACTCCATTCTGTGCTAATTTACATGCCGATCAACTGTGATAACAATTGTCTGTTCTGTTACACTTAAATTAATCACAATTCCGTCATTAGCTATTTTACTCTTTATCTCCAATAGAATACAAATAACAATCATTGGCAGTAGTTAATGAAGTATGCATGCAAGCTCTGATACAGCTTCAATGTTAGAAAAGGCAGAGACTAAATTGCGAGTATAAATGTATATATGAACTTTGAGAAACTTCGTATTTCTTGATTTTATTTTACATGAAGTAGGTTAAAATGAATAAATAGATTTCCCCCTAATTTTAGAGAATATTCACGCCCTTTCTTTGCTTTATATTTAGTACTTTATAACTGAGAACTCTCTCTGGGAGTCTAGGGAAACCATAAGAATTATGTGACCTTATCACAGCAGTTGTGCACAGTTGAGTGACAGATTAAATACCTTGCCATTACCCACGAGATAGGTGTCATTTCATCTCTATGGAATTGTATACCTATCTAGACGCTTGCAGGATTCTGAATCCCCAGAGAATTCAGAGATGATATATATAATTCGAGATTTTAGATTTTAGTAAATTACACGTAGTTGACTCAGACCTTATAAAAATAGGATCGAACATGTTTCTAATTCAGGAACTGTTATTTAATTTTGTTCATTTTGGGCAATTAATAGATCCTTGGGAATCTCAGATACATCTTAGTACACTTGGTGTTAGGAAAATACCTGGTTGACATGATCCAGTTTGGGGCAAGGCCTTCCCCCATTATAAGGCTTTTCTCGCAGCCACTTGGACCGGACCTTCACGCCGCTGCCACAGGATTTGCTGCAGCGGGACCAGTTGGACCACTCGCTGAGTTTGCAATCTGAGGGGCAGGGAATGATGCAGGCTTCTTCTATGTAACCTGAGCAGAGGAAGATGGAACAAGAAGCAAGGTGCTGAGTGCCCTTCTCCGACTCTCATGCACCATCCGAGCTCATTTAGAAGGTCCACTTTTGACTTGACAGCAGCATGCAAAGGCAGAGATGCCTGAATCCTTAGGGACACAAATTAAACTCTGCAGGGAAATGACACATCTACACCATGGTTGTGTTAAAATAACAGCCGAGTAGCTGCCATATGATCTGCTTAGGATTCGTGCTCACCATGTTTCAACATTTCTGACTTTGTGACAGCTCTTGTTTAATTGACAGTAACCTGTCGGCTAACCATCTCACTCTCAATGCTGCCAGAATACTGTTAAAAATCTCCTAACACAGATTTCTGTGACACCTTATGTGTTAATGCCACACACTGGCAGGGCTCTGAGTCTCCAGCATTCTTCCTCAAGAAAAACCCGTC
Organism: Myodes glareolus; assembly: GCF_982192425.1. Classification (NCBI taxonomy): domain Eukaryota; kingdom Metazoa; phylum Chordata; class Mammalia; order Rodentia; family Cricetidae; genus Myodes; species Myodes glareolus. Next base: position 10,732,436 of record NC_142050.1, read on the forward strand.
TGTCTCAATAAACATCCGAAAGAATCTATTTAACTTAGCGCCTTATGCTCCCCCTTCCTTGGAAATCAATTCTGTGGATGGAAATTGAAGGCTGTTATGCAAACAATGTGTCATATCTCCACAGCACAGTTACTATTAAAGCCACACCTCATTTTGGGTCCATTTGGCTCTCCTGGAATTTTAACTGTCTTAGGCATAAACCAGAAAACAAATGCAGAGGGATGATTGACAAGGCTAGGATCTCAGGGAAAGCGATGGTGTCTACTCATTCCGTCAACCCACTAGCTAAATGAATAGTGTATAGATTTGATTTGAAACAGGCTGCTTTCTTTGATTAGTTCTTCACTACAGACTTAACATTTCATGATATCAAATTATCCTTGTTAGTCTCAATGCAAATAGATGGAAAATAAAATTCCTCTGGTCAAAAATCAAATGCCTGTTTTTTTCTTCTTCTTCTATACTATTTTCTTTAGAAAGAAATCAAAGTCAGTCAGCTTCACCATTTTATATCAATGACACAGACTTGATCATGTAAGTGACTATCTTATTCACAACCTATGAGGAGACAGGAAGATTGAAAACCTTTTGAACTAAAAATATAGCATAGAAATCAGTTTATGTTTTAAATCTTTGTGTATTTGATAAGTTGTACATTTACCACCATCTAAATTGTAGGTTTCTAGATCATTTTTAAGCTCTTTTTCTGAAAGCTGCCCTTCCTATCACCACTTGATAGCTTCTTCTCATCTTAATATGCCAACCATAATTTGCTGTTGGGCTCTACAAAAATGCCTTTTAATTGTCATTTCAAATAAATGAGACCAAATGAAACAATATCCATTTTTATTGCTTTGTTTTTTCTTAGTTTAACGTTTTCAGCATATCGAGGCCAGAAAAGGCCACTCAAGAGAAAAAAGTCCCACGTGTAGACAATGGATATTCTCTAATAAGCAAACAAATAAAATAAAATAAAATATTCAGTTGTTGATGAAATCCACCTTTTTTTCCTTCTGTGTTTCCTTGTGCTTTGGTTTCATGTCTAGAAAACTGTTACCTAATTCTAACTCACAAAGGTTTATATTCTTTTATCCTCGAGAGTTCCATAAATATTAACTTTGTCTTTGGTTTAAATTTTCCTCATGATTAAAGGGCCCATCGTTTTGTCTGTGGTCACTGACATCACCTATGTTGCCACGGAAAGTCATGGCATCAACCTTCTGAGTCATCCTGGTCTTACTTCTTGCAAGCTTTTGCCCTCCACATTGAAGGACGGGCTTCTTTCTGGACCTGAGGTCACATTCCACTTATCTCTGTCTCTGCTCTCATCTAGTCCTGCTCTGACCTGACAACCCTAACTTCAGTGAGAGCTTTGAAACTGGAAAGTGTGAATATTTCAGTTTTATTCTTCCTCAATATAGATTTTGTTATTTTTGAATAACTTATAATAGCATATGAATTTTAGAACAGCTCTTCAACTTCTACAATTAAAGACATGTGAGATTCCAATGGGAATCACTTCAAGTCTGTTTAAACTTGAATGTCTTGCTATGTTAACAATCCAGGTAGTTCTTTCCATTTATTTGGGTCTTTAATTTTTCCTTCTATCTTTTCTTCTTCCTTTCTCCCTCCGTTCTTTTCTTTCTTCCTTCTTTCTTTCTTCCCTCCCTCCCTCCCTTTCTTCCTTTTTTTTGTTAGTTTTGTATTGTTTTGCATTGAGACAAGTTTTCTCTGTGCGGTTGCCTTGGCTGTCCTGAATTCTCTCTGTAGATCAGGCTGGCTTTGAACTCATAAAAATCAGCCTACCTCTGCCTCCTGAGTGCTATGATTAAAGACATCCACCACCACCACCCAGCTCTTTAATTTCTTCTAATGACTCTGCTTGGCGTTTTTATAGTGTTAAGGCCTTAAATTAATTTTATTAATTTATTTATATTTTATTTTTATGCTTTATGTATATCTCTACGATATAAGTAAGATATGAATATTGACATCTTCAAATACAGAAAAATCAGATCACCTTTAAATTAAGTGGCAGGTTTAGTATATAACTTTATTTCCAAATCATGTTTGATTGAAACAATACCAAAATGTTGACTATATTTTCTATAACACTCTCTAACTTTACCTCATAACTTGTTTAAAATGTTTCAAGAGTATAGCCTTCTTCTATTACAGACCATCACACAAAGTGTTTACTGCAGAATCTGACTTTTCAAAATGAGCATGAATTGTTATGTTCATTCACCTCACCTCTTTTTTTAAACTAAAAAAATTTAGTGAAATAATAATCAATGCATATGTAATTTTTTAGAAGTAATATGCAGAATTTCTTTGTATACTTCCTCTGGTTGCTTCAACATAATCAGAATGTACCTCCAGCTGAGATATTGACAGGGACGCAGGTCACCGAGCTTCCCAAGCTTGCATCAGTTTTGCTTGCACTCATTTGCATGCATAGGAGTTGATGCAAGCACCACTGGTAAGATGCTGGTGACACCCAGAAAGTCTGGAGGAGGTACAGACTTATGGCATATATTTTAAATAATGTTTACTATCTTGACTTCTTAGAGTGCAGAATAGTTTTATTTTTAAAAGCTGCATGTAATTAGAATTATAGAGAATGTGGTTTAGATATTAAGGGTCCCCAGAATGTCCTCATATGTTGAGCATTGTTCCCAGTTTGTGGAGTCAACCACTCAGAAGTGATTGTAACAGGTGGGTTCTAAATTTATCAACAAATCAGTCATCAATGATTCCTAATTTTATGGTGTTATTGGGAAATGATGGTAACAGGGGATAAGATCTAGGTGTGCTGTTAACAAGTGTATTTGACATATTGATTTCTCTTCTACCCTCTTGGGCTGCAATCAGGAGAATACAGACCCACTATAACTTTCCAGCACGTTCCGCGTATCCTCAGGACAGAAACTGCAAAGTTACTTATATAGGCATTGTCAACTCTAAAACTGAACCAAAATGAACCCCTCCTCCTTTATTTTCAGGGTTACTCTTTCACAGCTAATAAACCCACAGTCTATGCTGATTTGTAGCCTTTTTCACTCTATTACATTGTGAGATTCTTCCATATTCTATATGCTGTTGGAGATACATTTTATTGTGTGAATGTGTTTTGTCTCAATTTTTCATTGTATTGGTTGGTGAGCATTAAAGTAGTTTAAAATATAAAGTTAATATGAATACATCTGCTATGACTATTTCAGAACATGTATTTTGGTAAGTTAAGTATATACTTTGGTAATTATATTCCAAGGAGAGAAGAATGTGTTGGGGCATTACTTTATATCACTTCATTGTAAGAGAAGTGTAAAGCAATTTAAAAATGCAATCACAAATTTGAAATAAAGAGGAAAGAACAGTAAAAATTTCCAAAGGATAAGTGTTCCGATGTACCTGGCAAGGTTATAAAAGTCATAGACTGTTACAGACAGGCAGAAGGTCACCATACTATTTTGAATATATTCTTGATTCTGAAAAAGGAATCTGATGTATTCATAACGATCTAGAAGAACGTCTAACAACAACAACAAAAAACCCAATGGGGTACTTCATAGCATTTTTAAAAGTGTAGTTATTCTTTTAATAAGTTGCACTGACTGACTTTGTTGATTTTAACTGTGGTTTGAGGTGTGTAAAAAAAGCCACTTTGAGTGTTTTGGGTGGAAACCTTTTAAAGCCTAGATCCTTTGTTCTGAAAAGATTTAAGGTGTTTGACTTCAGACTGATTTATTGTGTGTCACTGCAGAAGAAGGTTTTACATCTGATTTCTCAATAGAATAATCCAGAAAATATTTTTAAAAACACATATCTACTAAACTTTTAAAATGCACAATTTAGGAAATAAGATAAAGGCAAAACAACAGAAGACTATGCTTTCAATCTCTTGTTTTTATTTCCCAATGTGTAGCCACATTCAATAATTGCCTGTTGTGTTTACCTAGCACTATTAAAACCTTGAATGCTACCAGTGAACTGCCAGATAAGCATTCCCTTGCCTGTGCTGCTAAGATCATTTTTGAGAGCAATTAACATCAAACAATCACAGGACATGGAACATTTCAAGCATTTTAAGGCTAAATAGATTGCTGGCAACTTAGAGCAATTGATGGTTTCTGAGGAATGCTAAAACACAATAAATGACTTCATGTTTAAGATGTTAAAATTTCAGCAATTCAAAACCTATTCTCCTACTCAAGAAAATCAAGCTGAGAATTCTGATCATATGTTTTCAGAAGCCTTTATATGTTCTGCATGCTGCTTCAGTTAGAAAAAAACAAAAAAATGCTAGCAAGTTTCAAGGGGCAACTACAGGACATACTGCCTCCGAGACATATGCAATCACCGCATTCATTTGAGTTATGAACATGCAGATAAAGAAGCTGTCAACAACCTTCACAATTAGTAAATTATGTTCCTGAAAGGTGCACTGTAGGTGATTAAATAAGTCATTCTGAAAGCACATAGTAAGTATTGGTTTGTGTGATTTACACCTCCGTGAATGAGTAACTCCAGTGCAGTATCTGAAACATTAGGATTGGTCTAAAAAACTTCAAAAATATCTTCTACCTAATATACATAAATTATCTGCTTATCACTGCAACCAAGAACAGAGTAATTTAACTAGGCTCTTTATCAGGGACTGGGGAAACAAGAAAACATTATTTTGTAAATTATATATTCCAAACTTGTGATTTGATAATTTACAGAAAACCAAACTATAACATATATTATCTAAACTCCAATATTTAAGTGTTCTTTACAGGCTCATATATTAGATGAAAAGTTGTGAATCAATATTGTGAAATTAATTATCATGGTGAAGTACCCATGACAAATACCATTTTGATTTTATCTGTTTGCTTTAGATAAGTACACATATTTTCTATGTACTTAAACACATTCTCAGAAATCTTGAGCATTTAAGAAAAACTGGGGGATTTCTTACGTTAGTTCTATACCTTGTCTATTCAATGACTAAATATATCTAGATTCCTTTATGTATCCACGTACTTACAGAGTAGAGTTCTATGTCTAAACTCACACAAACAGTTCCACATAGTTCACGACTGTGATTCAAAAAAAAAAAGTGCTGAATAATTCTCTGCTTACAGCAGAAAGCTTCCATGGGGTCAGAGAGGAGTGGGTACTTGTCTCTAGTCCTGAAGACCTAAGTTTTATTTCTGAAGCCCATATGATGAGGAAGATAACCCACTCCTAGACAAAGATAACTCCTGTCCTTTGACTTCCATGAATATTGTGCCACATGCTTCCCGCCACATACACACAATCAATCAATTAATCAAAAAACTATTTGGATGTTATCTATACTATCACTTCATATAGTTCATATGAGGTCCCTTTGCTCCCTTTGACTGACATTAGAAACTATCAGAGGTCAAAGGTTAACAGGAAGAGGATTAAAATACAGTGTCAGAAACCACGGGTAGTTTTTCTACACTTGCTTTATTATTGGACATAGACAATTGTTCTCAGCTGTAAATTTATTCTAAGGAGCACCATGTTAATTCTAAAACCAGAAACCAAATCCAAACAAACATGGAAGATATTAAAGACTACCCTGGACAACAAAGCCTGGGTAACTCTGTGAAACCATTTTAAGAACAATATTATTAAGTAGGAAAATAAGTTGAAGTGTGAAAATGTGCTGGCTACTTTTATATCTTCAGGACACAAGTTAGAGTCATCAGAGAGGAGAGTACCTCAACTGAGAAAATGTCTCCATGTGACAGGTCTGTAAAAGCAAGACTGTAGTGCATTTTCTTTTCTTTTTTTTTAATCACTCAAATTTTTCTTTTTTTATTATTATTGATTTTTATTGAGCTCTACATTTTTCTCTGCTCCCTTTCCACCTCTTCCTTTCCCCCTTCAGCCCTCAGCCAAGGTCCCCATGCTCAAAAATTTACTCAGGAGATCTTGTCTTTTTCTACTTCCCATGTAGATTAGATCTATGTAAGTCTCTCTTAGTGTCCCCAGTGTTGTCTAAGTTCTCTGGGATTGTGGTTTTTTAGGATAGCTTTCTTTGCCTTATGTTTAATTAGAGATTCATGGGGGAGACTCTAGTCCATTATGGGTGGTGCCATCCAGTGCTGGCGGTCCTGGGTTCTCTAAGAAAGTAGGTTGAGTAAGCCCTGGGAAGCAAGCCAGTAAGCAACATTCCTTCAAGGCTTTAAATCTGCTCCTGCCTCTAGGTTCCTGTCCTGACTTCCTTTGATGATGAACTATGTTGTAGATGTGTAAGGTTGGTTTGATCATGGTGTTTCATCACAGCAATAGAAACTTCAGCTAAGACAGAGGAACAAGCATACAAAACTAAACTGCAAGGACAGCTGTTTTTTTCTGTCACACGTGCCTTGAGCTGTAGTTGTGGGGATTCCCAAAGTCTTTTGCTCTTCACCCCTATGGTGGGGCTCCTCACCTCCAGGTTGGGGCCACAGGGAGTCCTGGAGGTTTGCAGCTGAGAAGACATCTATCTTAAATCAGTACATGCATCATTATTTTCTCTTTGTGTTAGGTCTCTACAGCAATTACCTATTTCTCTGGTTCTTCAGATTTGCAGCCATTTATCTCAGGAAAAGTCAGATGCATACAATCTGCCTTCTTTTTCACATTTGAAAAGCAGAAAAATACTCAATTTTTGGATAACTGTATAAGGCAATACTAGTGGTATGTGTGATCTCAAATGAGAAATTATAAGTTGTGAATTGGATTAGACATTAAATAAATTGTAGCAACTGAAAAGACTTTTTGGAAATATTAGAATTCCATTCCAGTTTGTTTATAAAACTCTCTTCATTGACTCCTCTGCCTTATATAATGAAATACATGCTTCCCAGGCTACAAGCAACTGCCACGACAGGAAACAGCTTCTTATTTAATTTAGCTTCTAATCAACTTTTAATAGTAAACCTACATCCCCCCACTCCATAATCCCGACACAAACGAAACACATTTCAGTTACTTTGTGCTGAGTGGACATGTTTCCTATCTGAAAAATCTATTCTATCCACATTCACAATTATTTTTATCAGTCACATTTTGAGTGTTAGATGTAACATAAAACACAACTTCTCAGATTAGATCTGTGCAAAATATCAAACTTGAATGGGTATGCTGTGAATCTTATAGGTGCTTACAAAATCTACTGTTAAAGCCCCTGAATGCTGAGTAACATCTATGTTTTTTATTATTTGTTAGCATAGTAGGCAAAGAGAGAAAGCAGGAATAATTTAATACAAATTGCCCCTTTCCAAAATTAGTATTAGGAGGAAATAAACACCACACTAGTGGGGTGTTAGAGAAATTGTTCACAACTTCATCTTTGAGGTGATAGAAAGCAAATCTAAAGAAAAAAAAAGAAAGTGTACTATGTGATCCACAAAGCATGTAGGTTCTGAATGTCAGCATGACATCACATGGTAAAGAGAGGTTAGAGAGTTATTGAGTCATGAATATTGAATTCTCCAAGTAACATGTGACTAATACATTTAAGGCAATTTGTGCTCTGTTTGCAAACAGAGCAGCATATAACCTGGAGTCCTCTCTTCCTTCTACAGCAGAGCTGAAATCACTTTCTCCTTTCAATGCTTTGACAGATATATTGTGAGGAGTTTTGACAGATAAACAGAGTTATGCTATTTTTATGATTTTAAGAGTTTTCTTATTTATTCATAAAAATACCATAATAAAATGCTAAAGGCATATTGACCCATAAAATTTGATTTTCCATGAGGAAATTGGAACTTGGACATCTGATTAGAATCATATAGACATTTGGCTGCACATATAGCTCTTATTTGTTCCAAAGATCACAATAATTTTCAATGATCCGTTGTGTTGCACAGGGAAGGTAGTAAGAATAAAGAAAGTGTCATAGTGGTCCTGGACAACTGTAAGCACACCAGGAACCAACTATTTTTATGTTGGAAAACTCTCTCTAGTATTTCATTCATTCATATGTTCTGCAAATATTTATCATGCATCAACTCCTCCAGAGGTTAAGAATATGTCTGTGTCTCAAGCATCCTAGAAAATGTGTTCATGCATGGTGATAGATGAAAACACATGTAATAAGTGTAATAGACAAAATATATGGTATATTTGTAAGGTGATACATGTCTTTGAAGTACCAAATGTGGGATTTTATAGTGTTGGGTTGGCTTAAGAGTTGCATAATAAAATTTTATCACTACACATGAATGAAAAGAATATATATATATATGTATACACACACACACACACACACACACACACACACACACACACACACACATATATATATATCTCTTGAATAAACCAAGTTATCCTTGAGATTCCCTTAAATAGTAGGGTTAAATAGCATAATTGTTTTACATTTCAAAATGGAAAGAATAGAAACTTATGTAGCACTACACTTCACATTGGAATCTGATCTTATTAAAAGACAAAAAGTTTATGTGTACTGAGCAGAAACTATTTTATAAGATCTAATTGTAGGGATATAACTGTAGCATTTTTCAGCCTAGAGTCTATCCTTGTATGAAAGCCAAAGCTCGGGCAATAAAACCAAGCCCCAAGGTTAGGAAATTAAAAAAGGGTGACCCCATGGGAAATCGTCTAAAAGAACATACAATTAAACCGGGGAAAGTCGAGTTGCATAACATTGTAATTACTGATAACATAAGTCACAGAAGATGGACAGCTGTGATTAAAGAGAATTGCCCCAAGGCTAGTTAGAATTGAGTAAGAGGTTAATATCATTGTACTTTATACACATAGGGGTCAACTTTATGCTTAAATTGAAGCAGGAAGACAGTTTCTCTCCAAGCTACAAAGAACTCAGCATCCATCATCCTTATAGAAGGTTGACTTGACTGTGAGAAGGTATAGAGCAATGCAGAATATGCCTAGAATGGTGTGGCCAACGTTGGCATTTTGTAAACTATCAGAACTGACTGCACACATCACAGACAAGTAATTGTAAAACAAAAATCTGTCAGCAGAAATGAAATTTCCTTAGCTGCTGCTTAGAATCGATCAGTGTTAGTAAATGTTAAGACACCTCACTGGCTATGTCCCTGTTATAAATGAAAAGAGTTCACAGAAGATGAGGGTGATGACCGAGACACTGTCATCATTAGAATGACAGGGATACTGAAGAACTCAAGTGGAATGGTGATCTTGGCAAAGGGTTTTTCTTAGATTCTTCCATATTCCTCCTGATATTTCTTTGCTGTCTGTACCCACCCTGGTGTGCAGAGTTGTAGTCTTTATGCCTTGACTTGATCACACTAGGTAAGAAGTTTGCTTGGCTAATTTCAATGACATTTCTGTTTTTAATCTTTTCATTATATGACTTTTTAGCTAGCAAATTGTGATAGTTTTATAATTTTCTTAGAATTGTTTTCTAGGCACTAGAAATGTGTGCCACTCTGGTGAAACACCTACCTAGTATGCCCAAACTTCTATTTTAGATCTCTAGTACCTCAAAAAATACAACTCTAAAATATAATTATTAAAGTTCTCATGCATTTAATTGGTAGACCACAGTAGAAGGGGAACTGTACGAAAGCCATGCTGGAAGCTCAAGGTAATATTCAAATTATTTCAGTAATCAGAACATTGAAGAAATTAAATTTGAACAAATACTTGTATCCTGACCTCCAAAAGAAACTCAATTCCAATAATTTTCAGTATTACATTGAATAACTATGTAAAATTTCATACATTATCATCTTAAGATAGGAAATGTACCTAGATTTTTGGAATCTGATTGGTAAAACTTTCATTATTTGAAGCAAAGTGAGTTTTCTTTGCAGATATTTTCAAAGCTTAAACCCTGTTCACTTACAGCTGTTGCTCAAATGTAGAGATCATCCATTTGGCAATACAATTTTACTAATCTGAAAATACTTATATCTTGTGTGGACTCTTCAGGGTTTACAAAATAAGAACTGTGAGGCAAAGTTAAAATAAAAGGGCAAGAAATTTAGAAGCTCCTTTGCTGGGAAAGGCTTAAGGGACTCCAAGAAATATGTCGGCACGATAGCACTTTGAAGATTTATAAATGTGAGACGGTACTATTAGCTTACATTGTCTTCTGGACCTTATGATAAAACTGGACCAGCCTTATTTCAATCGCAGAAGTTATTTCTCAAGGTTGGAGGGTAACTGCTGTGTACTTGCACCTAGCGATTTAATTCATCCTTTCCGGGTCGTTTCTATAACAAGGTAGGACATCCCCTGCCTAACGTTAGCAAACACCTTTCATCTCAGACTCAAGTTAGTACACTCAAAAATGACTTCATTCCACACACACAAAAAACCCAACAGATTTACTAGAGTTAAGGAATAGTGGTGATATATTGCTACTGTTACACATTCATATCAAAACTTGAGGGTTCATTGTACACACTGGCTCCAAGTAGACACTATTTACAAGTTTTTGGCAACTTAATTATTGTCTGTGCAGTTTACTTTACAAAATAAAAGCGGGCATAGTTTTCTAGAAGTAGTTTTGTTTGTTTGTTTTCCACCCTAGTCTCAACTCAGTGGGCAGAAGATGGACAGATCTTCGCGAGTTTTGTCTTTCCTCTCTCTTCCTGCAACGACATTCTGGGCATATTGCAAAGTTTGCCAGTTTGGCTTTTAAAAGTCTCCCTCATTTAAAACGTCAATTTTTTTAAATTCAAATCTTTTCTCTTTTCAGCCCCTTTCTGTTCACAGATCACTTAGTGATTGCTGGGTCTCTTGAATGAACAGGGACTACTTCCCAAGGGATTTTTTTTTATAGCTATTCTTGCCTTCCATTTTAAGAATGTGAGCCTCACAATGCTGCTTCTAGCCAACTTGGGACTCAACAGACAGCTCTGAGTCCCTAGACTGTGTTGCTTTGTGTCCTGTTACACACACAAGGCAGACTATGTGGTGCCCAGCCTTCTATTCAGAACACAATTCTGCAAACTTTCCTTTTCTCTCTGTAACACCTCCACTACCAAAGAGCAACGTGAGAACTGCAGTAACATTGGGTTACCGTGGCTGTTGCATCGCGATGTTTCCACAAGTCTTCCATTTTGATCGTAGCATGCCATCGCTTGGTAACGGTATCCTTGTCCACATTCCTTGCTGTCTCCTTGTACCTTCATTCCCAACAGCACTTCAGCCTTCCCTTCCGGTAAAATACAGTCCGACCAGTTTCCCACAGGCTGCGCGTTGTACTTGTCACAAGGACAATACTGAGTTTCAATCAGAGGGTACAAGTGGGAGTTTTTACATTTTTCCTTCTTTTTACTTTTCCCTGTAGAAGAGAATTATGTTGGAAAATAGCATTATTATTTTGTAGCATCCTTAGATTTTTCACATTCTTATACTTCCGTGTTCTGCTTTTGATTCTATTCAATAGTAGCCTATAAATAAATGATAATTTTCATTTCTAAGTGATTTCTAAATACATTTTTGCTGATATTGGATGCTTTGGACTTTGCATAGTAGAACTTTTCTTGCTTTTCATTTAAAAATAGTCCACTTTGCAGAAAGGATTGTAGTTGATTTTCACACTCTTTGAAATGATTGAAATCCACTTGTTTGTTCTGACTCAGGAGTTTGTGGCATTTGCATAAACCTTTTCCTTTTAATATATGCAAAAATACAAGCGGCAGAGAGATAGGCAACTCACTGCATTGCATTTTCCTTTGCAGACTGTAAAGAGGTAGCAGGGTTACAAGGGTTTATAATTCAGAAATGGAGATTCAAGGCTTATTTCTCAGTCTCTTATTTTGTATCTTTCAAGATTTCTGAAGAGTAGTCTTTTTGACATACCTGATGACTATTACAGACAATACCAGTAGTACTCAAAAAGATTTGGGTATCAAAATAAGACATTTTAAATGTCTTGAACCAAAAGAAATTCTCTCTTAAAAATCCTTATATATAAGTTATATGTGTATTTTAAAATTATATATTTAATTCTGCTAGTCACATCATATCAAATACCCATGATTTGTAATTATAATTCTGTCACATATGTATTCTTTAAGTGCATTATGAGATTTAATCACAGATTTAATTCTAAATTACACACACTGATATATATATATATACATATATGTATACATATACATCTATAAATGATTTATGTATGTGGTACACATGCACACATATGTGTGGTATATATAGTATTCATGGTTTATATATGTACATATGTGGTATATATGCACATATATGATGTATATATACATATATTGTTTTTATATGTGGGGTATGTATATACACACATACACATATAAAGTTTATATATTTAGTATATATGTATATACATATACATATATACAGTTTATATATACAGTTTTTCAGGGTCTTCAGTCTTCGGTTCATCTTATAATTTGACAACTATAAACAGTCAACAGTTTTGGTTTCTCTTTTTTTTTAATCCCTGAGAGTGTATTCAAATGCATTCAGCTTCAGTGTGGTGCCATGCCTTCCTAACTGCTAGCTTTGTCATTGCTTTTTCCACTTTTTAAAACTACCGTGACTGTATTTAAATCTAGCCTTCAGACACAGCATTAATGTTGCATTTCTCATCAGAGGAGATAAACTACTCGCTGAGTCTGTGGTCCTGAGAATAGGCTGAGATGGTAAAGGGGTAGCCTCTACTCCTTGCTCCAGGCACATCAAACTTTCTTGACAATCTGCTAATGGTGTGTGTTTAAACAACAGCAATAATGTTTTTATTTTTCGCTGCGTAGAGAATTAAGTTGCCTATTCTTTCTTCTACAATAATAAGCTTCTATCATTATTACCTTTCATTAAAGTACACACCTCAATATACTGAAATACACAGTATAACTACAGCAACAATAAGAGTTTTAAAGAATATGGTCAGAATGCTCTTGGTTTGAATTTTAGTGTATTTTTTTTTTTGCCATGCTGAGAGCTTCCTTTAGCATCCCAGTTATTCTTACCAACAATAGCACGCTTTCTGGTCCTAACGGCACCACAGTCTCCATTGCATGAGGAAAACTTGGACCAGCTGGTAAATTGACAGTCATCTTGGCATGGGATCTGGCAAGCCTGTGTTAGGGCTGGCACAGGGCCTGCATGCTGGAGGCACTCCTGGATGCTAGCCTGTCCTCCATCTTGCTTTCGACAAGTAATGGCTAAAAGAAAAGCATGTGTCTAATTACTCTATAATTTAGAAATTAAAAGCATTTTCACAAATGAGGAATCCTCTTCTAATTCCCAGTTTACAGAAGAAATGTTGTTAGAGTATTACCAAGAATCACAGTAGATGTAGAAGTTTGTGTGTGTGTGTTCGATGCACTGTGAGTACATTTGGAAGTCAGAGTTTGACACTGAGTGCCATTTTCTGCCTCTCTCTGCTTATTCTTGACACAGGGCCTCTCACAGAACCTGGAGGTCAACCATTGTCTGGCTGGCTACAAATCCTGAGTATCCTCTGGCATTTGCCTCCTAGCACTGGAATATAGTCATGCTCGACTGCACCCTGCTTTTCTGTGGGTGCTGGGAATCAGCTAATATCCTCACGCTTATACTGTATCACTCACTAGAGCATTTCCCCAACACTTGTATATCCTTAAAATAATATATAGACTTCATTGGCTGTTGTGAAACAGGAAAACATACCATAACACACACACACACACACACACACACACACACACACACGAGTGGCATTTAACAAATTTTACTAAAGTCTATGAATGATATAAATCCATTTTGCATGTGGGTTCTGTTTAAAAATTAGTTTTACCATAAACTCATGGAAATGAATCTCGTTTGTGTTGATCATGGAGTATTTGCCGCAGTGCCAGAAGTATCTCAGATGACTTCAGTGTTGTTTAGGACATCAAACAGTCTAAAATTTCTATCTACAAAGGTCCCAGTGAATACCCATTTCTTAGTAAACTGAGGTGGAGGAGCATGCTTATGAACTTATCTTACAGCCATATTAGCATAGAAAGCACCATTGTCTTCAACAACGAGAGTGTACTGAGGGGTCTCCTGAGTGACTAATAGGAATTATCAAAGCCCTGCGTGACTTCTGATCTCAAGTTTATCACATCACAGAAATATTAATTCTGAATTTAAAACTAAATTTGGAAACTTTTAGCAAGCTTAAGGTAGCATGTCACTAGTAGAATTCTCATGACTATGTAAGGACTTTAGAGATGATCAAACAATTTTTATTTACAAAGTGATTCCTTTCAAGATATTGCTTCAGTGGTTTATTTAAAGCAAGAAGCAGTTTTATTAGACACGAAACATGGATAGACAATATTGCATTTTATGTAACTGATCTTAAGAAAAAAGATAAAATGATACAGTTTCCATTTTCTCTACAATTTTACTCTATCGATTATAAAAATCATTCGTTAATTTATCAAGGAAGCCAAAGAAACATTAAACTTTCATCATGAATTGAAATCTTCACTAAATGATCTTAAATGACTTCATTCACACTGGCTTATATGGCTCTTTCAGGTCTATTGTGGAGGCTGAAAATGTCCCTGCTGTCTAGCTTGCTCAGGATCCCATCATCAGAAAATTGAGGGAAGAATCTCTCAGGTTGACCTGAATTCCAACTGGGGCACACAGCTCCCCAGATTAGGCCAAATCCTCTGTACCTGTGAGCTGAGACATAAATGACCAGTGCACATTGAATAATGGGCATGTAAAGAGAGGCAGTTGACAGTTGGAGAAAGAAAAGATGCTTCCTGCAAGGTGAGCACCATGTGGAACAAATCCATGAAAGATTAGTTTGGGCTGCAGGAGCAGTTCCAGGATTTTTAAGCATTGAATAGAGTCTCATTTGTACACTCTAGTTTTGTAGAGCCAATTTGTACAAAGAGAACAGAGGTCCTTGAATTGGGAAGTCATAAAGCTTGGAATGGTGGGCATTGTGAAAGCCAGGGTGATGACAAAAGGTCACTCTCACCACTTTTGGGGAGGCTGGCACGGTTCTGTGTTGATCACAGAAGTCTAAGGTACTGGTTGTGTAAGGCTGAAAAGTGAAACAAGCTGATTAGCTTTTGAAATATAGCTTTCTAACTAAGCTCAAATGTTTTTATTTCATTGGCTAAGGACATGGTCCTGAGTATTCAATTCTTTTGCAGCTCTGATGATATAAATTTGCTGTCTGGAAGGAAGCTACTGCTTTAGGAGATAATGTAGTATTGCATGTAGCAGAAGCATCTGGAAAATGTTGATTCTTGGCTTTATCCAAGGGGTGTCTTTACTGTGGTCAAGAAATAAGAACCTTGCTCAATCTAGGGGGAGGACCTTGGTCATGCTTCAAAGTGAAATGTCAGACTTTGTTGACTCCCCATGAGAACTTTTACCCTTTCTGAGGAGTGGGTAAGGGAGCAGGGTTGGAGGACAATGGGGGAAATTGGAGGAGGGGAGGGAGTGGGAACAGGGATAGCTATTTAATATGAGAAAAGTCTATATTTAAAAAATTCTTGATAAACTAAAATGCCTGAAAGACACTAAAGGAAATGCTCAACATCCTTAGCCATCAGAGAAATGCAAATCAAAACAACTCTGTGATTTCATCCTATACTTGTAGAATGGCCAAGATCAAAAACACTGATGACAGCTTAACCTGGAGAGGATGTGGGGTAAAGGGAACATTTCTACATTGCTGGTTGGAGTGCATACTGGTAAAGCTTTGAATATCAGTATGGCAATTTCTCAGAAAATTAGGAAACAACTTACTTCAAGACCCAGCAATATCACTTTTGGGTATATACCCAAGAATGCTCAATCATACCACAGGGACATATGCTCAACTCTGTTCATAGCAGCATTATTTGTCATAGCTAGAATCTGGAAACAATCTTAATGCCTTTGAACCAATTAATGGGCAAAGAAGATGTGGTATATTTACAGAATGTAGTGTACACAGCAGAAAAATGACATCGTGAAATTTGTGCGCAAATGGATGGATCATACTGAGTGAGGTAACACAGACCCAGAAAGACAAATATCATAAATACTCACTCATTCATAAAACAAAGAAAAATCAGCCTATAATCCACAATCCCAGAGAATCTAGACAACAAAGAGGACCCTAAGAGAGACATACACGGATCTAATCTACATGGGAAGTAAAAAAAAAGATTAGATCTCCTGAGTAAATTGGAAGCATTGGAATCATGGAAAAGGGGAGAAGGGGGGAGAATAAGAAAGAAGGTATCAGAGAAAAATATATAGCTCACTAAAAACAATTAAAAAAATCTTGATAAAAAAGAAAGAAAGCACTTTGAAAGCTGTTCAGTATTCAAGACACAAGAGTTCTGGCCAGATTAGTGGGTAAGATAGAAGCTTCTCTGGTACTCAGTAACTCTTGCACTAAGTCAAGCTTTGGAAAAAACTGGTGAGAGGATCTGGGACTCTAAACAAGTTATTGTTCTCTTGAGAAAGTTTTATCTAGACTTGTACAGGTATGGATCAGTGTGAGCATCCATTTATTTTGAAGGAAAGTCGTCTGTAGCACTATAGAGGTGGAATGTCCTGATGGGACTTCACACTTCTCTTTATTCCTGCCATTTGCAAACAGGAACAACCACTTACACAACACAAACCCAGCAAGTTGCTATATTTTATTGGCCAAGTTGCCCCAGAAATACTCAAAAGAAAGATTTGAGAAATGAAAATATTTGACATTTTACTACCTAGGATATGTAGAACCTCCAAGAATGGTTAATTAGGAATATTAGATGGGTGACCATATTAGAATTCTTCTGTAGTATTTGTAACTAAAATTAAGGATTCTAAAAATAAAGTAGATGGTCTTCAAATTGAAATGAACATTTCCCTCTGAAATGAAGGCTCAAATATAAATCTTTTGAGAAAGTTGCTAAAGTTGTATTGGGTTCTCCATGAGGATCTCAGCCTATCTCTCTCTCTCTCTCTCTCTCTCTCTCAGGTCTTGTTTCGGGATTACTCTGTGTAACATCACATTGTGGTGTCAAAAGGAAAATGCCCACACTACCTTATTTACAAGGTGCTTTGTTCACTAGAGTCATTAATGAGTGCTGCTGTGGGCAGTGATGTGTAATTGTAAGCACGATGCCAGAGACCACTTTCTGTCAGAATGCCAGACCAAAGAAGCAAGGACAGTACTCTGGAGACCGTCACCCAAAAAAAGGATTATTAAACGATTCAGCTTGGGTTAAAAAAAAAAAAAAAGAAAAAAAAAGAAAATAAAAATGACTTCACTACCAACATAATTATATAAATAAATTAACACTGTTGATAAATATACTCTTCACAAAAATCCAATGGTTATTTCCTCATACACAGGTCAGGCCTGGCATAAAATTTTGTTAGTGCTTCAGTTAGCTGAAATGGAAAACAAATGTGCAAAATTTTCATAGGTGTTTTTAGAAATCTGCTCAGCACTCCACTTCCCTTATCTGGGATTTTCAACAGTGTGCTTTTGGAATGAATCACACAATGCTATTCAAACAAGAACAAGAACACCGTTTGTACAATATATTGAAAATTTATCATACATCTTAGTCTGTTTGTATTCTAACTTAGAGGAAACACAACAATTCAAACATAGAAATGCAATCTAAAGTGAACTTCCTGCCACTGGGTGTGGAAAATATAAATGTTTGGAAAGGGAACCATCTGGTCTCTCAACTTTGTAAACCTTAAAAATCATTTGTAAGCCCTTGAAAATAGGATGGTTTTAATTGTACCATAAGTGAAGCATACCAACTTGGTTTGCTGGCATTTCAGCAAGCTACACAAACCCAAGCAATTGTGCTTGTATTTGCATCTGTCTTCATGTATAATGATTGTGTAGATTCTCCTTTGTGTTGAGGCCTTATTAGGAAGATGGGTTGAAATAATGTTATACTATGAATAGTGGATCACAAAATCTTCTTGGTGAGATTATCAACAATCAAAATAATTATTTTAAAGGGAAATAACAGACCTTGAAGTATGTTGACTATATTCATTACTTCATTTATAAAATATAAAGATATAGATATCACAGCAAGTTTTATGTGTTGTAAAATTAAATGACTCTAGCTGGGTAAAAGCATGAGAGACACACGTATGAATAACTATGGACTAAAAGATGAATAACCTTAGGCAAGCATCAAGATTCAGGTAATATTATGAAATTATAAAATATTATAAAAGCAAATAAGAAATTCAGTTTCTTCAGCAAATAAAGGCTATAAGAAAAACAACTCAAAGTGGGATTAGATCAAGATAATTCATAAGGATACACTAATCAAAGAAAATTTGCAGACCTTAGGGGTACAAATTTGAAAAAAACAGTGTGTAATCATTTTTATGAGTGTGTAGAATGTGTGTGCATGAAGTGTGTGTGTTTACATGTCTCTGTGTGTTTCTGTGAAAATAGTATGTCTGTGAATATAGGCATGCACATGTCACCGTGCATGTATGGAGTTCAGAAAGTATCCTCAGAGTGATGTTTACATTCCTCCTGCTTGAAGCCAAGGCAGGCTTCTGGTTTTCACAGATGTTTGGATCAGCCTACTTGGCCCATAAACTTTCAGAGGTTCTCCCGTTTCTGCCTCCCCTCTCGGCGCTGCTGCCTTGGAATTACAGCTTGCACTATTGTATTCAACTTACATGTGTTATGGATATGAACATTCAGGTCCTGTGCTTGTATGGAAAGTGCCATACATGCTGAGCCATCTCCCTAGCCTAGGTATGTAGATATTTTTGAGATCATAGGGGAAAATTAAATATGTACTATATATTAGACAACATTAAATTATTATTAATTATATTTGAAGTAATAGTATCATTTATTATATCATATCATATTAGAAAAGAATAAAGTGTCTATAGGAAATAAGTATCTCATCTAGGTGTTGCTTTAAATACTCCAGGAAAATTATTTTGCAGTGTGCAGGGAATGACAGGAGACCAAGATGGTAACATATCTAAATCCTATTATGCTGAATAAATGATAGCCACACTGTGAATATTCATTCTGCTCTCCCCATTTTTGTGTGTTTTTAAAACATCTTCCAAATTTAAGTGTCAAAGTCTAATAAATTGAATAACTAATTTCCGAATATTTTTGTGTGACTATCTCTGAACTATGTTTTATATTTATTTTAAGTTACATGATGTGTGCTTCCATGTTAGGAGTATGCAAGCACCAGAGCAGCTGCCCACAGAGGTGGTAAAGAGGGTACTGGGTCCCTCGGAGAAAGAGTCGGTCTAATACAGATGTTGGGAATTTAACCAAGGTCTTCTACAAAAGTGGTAGAAGCTAGTAAGGCACGGTACGCCCAATTTTAATCATAGTACTCAGGAGACAGAAACAGGTACATCTTTGTGAATTGAAGGCCAACTTTGTCTACATGGTGAGTTTCTAGATACTCAGGGCTACACAGGAAGACCCTGTCTCAGAAACAAAAACAAAAACAAGCAAACAAAAGCACCTGTAGCCCATGTTCCTAATTGATGAGCCATCAGCCCCAGAAACTGTGTTTTAAATAGAAAAATATTGAAGACTCAAGAAATGAGAAAAAATAGAAATAGCACTGTTAACAGCAGTTGGAGATGGGTACACGCTGATATGAGTATCAGATTAAGTTACTGACAGAACTTGGAGTCAGAAAATCTAACAACACGAAAGTGTCCCTACTCACCTTCATTTTCTTGAAGAGGTAGAAACTCCGCTCTTATTCAGGTTGCACTAAAGTGGGAAATTCAACTAGATTGTGTATTACTCTGCAGTATGTAAGTCTGTGCTGTCGTTTTGCTTAACTAATCAGAGTGAAAGAAATTGCTAAATCTAAAATGTGCGTACAGTTCCTTACAGGAAGCAGAATCTATATCTTGATGTAATGAAAACTGCTGAATTATGTGTAACAAAGAGGTCAAGAGGCTGTGAAACCTTATTTATTACATTGAGTTAGGTATAAACGTGTTGTATCCTACCACAATAGTGACATCCAGACATCATATGCTCAGCTGGTAAGTTGAGTGCATGAGTTTTTTTCTCATAGTTTTATGAACAAATGGCAACAATGGGAATGAATCCATATAAAAAACAAAATAGAAAAGGCTTAGCATGAATAAGAGCTTGTTACCAAGAGACCTAATTGTGCTTAGATCCAGCCTATAAATAATGCAAGAGCTTCCCAGTTGTTTCCTAGGTAGATATAATGATCCTGGTCTTTCTTTGTAGCAAAGAGATTTTCACTAACATAGTTGCTAAATTATACTTTCTAATTATAATTTGTGAACACAAGCCTGTCAGAAAGGAAAAAGAAACCACCTCTTTTTAAAAATTACTCTTAAATAGTTTCCAATGATCCCTATGTCATTGATGCAGATAATGTGTGTAAAAAAATCCACCCCTCTTACTGGGAAAAAATGTCAACTCCCAGAAGATTAGCTCAGATCTAGTTCAGCCAGTTGGGATAAGAGATTCCGGAAGGTTTAGCTAACTGCATGGCCACGCCTGGATCTAGGAGCAAGCATGGTCACAGAATGGTGCCACGTGTATTTTATGAGCAGCTGTTTGAAAAATGCCAAATACTGGCAAACAGTTGATAACAACGGTCTTGGAGGACTAGAAGAGTGAATCGGAATGTCCAAAAAAAAAAAAAAAAGATGCTGAGATTCATAGAATATCAGGAGAAAGCACTTGAAAATGGAAATCATTATCAAAGCTTTGAATGACAGTTATAAAAGTGAAGAGTAGAAAACTTAGGAAGCAGTCAATAAGTACAATCAGTCCAAAGAAGGCCTTAAAACTCACTCATAAGTGGTTTTTAAACATAAAGCAAAGAAAACCAGCCCACAAATTGCAATCCCAGAGAACTTGGACAACAGTGAGGACCCTAAGAGAGACATACATGGGAGGGGAGAAGGGAGGAGGAGAGCAAAGAAAATGTAGAGCTCGATAAAAATTAATAAAAAAAGAGAAAAAACCTCTAACACGTAAGTTTCCTTAAAGCAACATTCCCTCTTTTTTTTCACTTAGTTATTTTCTGTTTATATTCTCTGTTTGTAAATGAATAGAGTAATATGTTTTGCTGAAATAAACTGACTCAGATATCTGATCTAAGCTGAACTTTAAAATACTTCTAGAAACTATTTTTTTTTAAAAAAAGAATAAAATGGACAAGTGTCATAGGCAAAGGATAGGGCTCAACACAATGAAATCCAAGATTTAAGCACATTTGTTCATAAAAAGCAACATTGTGCAGTTAAATATTTTTATCTCACATTCCACAAATTATTTAGATTTAGTCATGATTACATAAAGTATCTCTGACAGGAGATATCATAGGGATCAATGTGGATATTGAACTAAAAATACTTTGAAATTATTTCTATGAAAGATTTATATCTAATTTTTATGACTTTTGTACCATTCTCTTTCACTGATGTATAATAAATAACAAAGCCCAGAATTTCATACTGATATTTGAATAACAGAAGCTGCTCTTTTTCCTTAGAACAACTGTTGAGAAAAAACAAGAAAACAACCTGAAACAGGTGATTACTAGTATTTTTTTTTTTTTTTAGTGTTCATTGACCTTAGAACTTTTTGGCTTTCTCTTCTCCAGAGGTGCCCTGCTTCTCCTGTCTCTGTACCTTTGATCTGTGGTCTCACTGACTCAGACACTGTGCTGCCATCCGTGACCCCACAGGAGGCTGTATTTTAGATGTTTGCATAGCACTGTTGCTGTCCATGCCATTGAGGAATCCTCTCAGCCCCGGTAAGGGTAAGAGGGCTCAGCCTTCAGCTTTCTTTTCATGTCTAGACTCTGAATCCCCAGCCCGGCCCAGTCCCTTGACCTAAGAATGTATTTCGACCCTGGTTCCAGGTATACCAGTACTGTACTGAGATTGTCCAACCATAAGGAATAGTAATCCTGAGTGTTCCTCAAACTTTCTGGTTTTGTAGAATCCATTGGTCTCCAAAGACTAATCCCTCTGATGGTTTTGAAGAGAGGCTTCCAGTCTGACCGGGGCCTTTGATCTTTTCTAGTATCCCATATCTTTATTTTCTAGCCTCTGATTATTATCTATAGGCCCTTGCTCAGTCTAGATTGGATACTGACAGCCAATCAGCCTTTCTGTGATCTTCTCACTTCGGATGCCACCTAATCTCACTGTAACCTGGGCCACCACGTCTGCTCTGATGGCTGGTGAAACAAGACATGGAGAACTACAAGTCCAAAACTTTGGTGCCTGTATAGACACTGGCTACATGTGGCTAAGAGCTAGTGCTGGTTGATCTGAGGTATCTGAGGAATTGGGAATTAATTGGTGGAGAAATTTGAGGATTTGTCATGCAGTCAGGAGAAGAGAGCATGAGATCTAAACCCAGGTGTGGGCTACCCAAAATTATCACAGTTAGGAGCCCTATGTTTTATTTCTAATGCAAGTCCAGTGATAACTTTACCCTTAAATATGACTATGATTTAACATGTATTGACCTGGTAAAGCAGTGACTTCATCTTCTAAACAGCATCTGGACAGCAGGAGGGTGAATAGAGGTTCAGACAGCACAGGCTGCAGCTCTATGGCATGTTGTTTTAACATCACCAAATCTTGTTAATCATTTCTTTAAAATCTCTTTTTTTCTTTCTTTTTTGTTTTTAAGGCATTAGATAATTCACTACTTCTGTCTTTGTTTTAGATTTTAATTGAAAAAATAATCCATTCTTTTTCTCCTAGTGTTCCAGTCCCTGAGGAATGTCTGTCTGCCTCAAATGCATTTGGAGAATCCCCAGAGAAACCAACCAATACTCTGCCCTTAAGTGTATAGATTTTCTATCATGTTCTTTTCCTTGAGTCTTCCTGTGTTTAAATGTAATTTTCTCTTTCAGTACCTTATGGCAATAGTTATCTCTGATATTTTCCTTCAAATTTTCTGACGTTGCTGGGCATATCCAATAATAATATACTCATTGCTAATTTGCCTTGAAAGTCAAATCATATATGCTTTAGAATATTTCGCACTATATGAAATTATCTAGATATTTTTATTCTCTTCACTGGAAAATAACATGAAACAATATGAGTAGTGTGACATATATTTAACAAATGCTTGTTTATCCAATCATTATTATATTGAATACTATTCACGAATTTACATTGGCTTTAGGGACTGGTATTACCCTGTTTAGTCAGTTTTTTTGAGAAAGTTCAATTTAACAGACTTGTAGACCCTTGTGTCGTGATAGAAAGTTTAAGACGTTGATGATATGGCCTGAGCTGTGTTTCTCAAAAATTCACAGATTTCGGCTCTACTCCCAGTGTAATGGAGTCATGAGATGAAAACTTGTGTAGATAATCAGGGTCAGATCTGTTCACAAAGGAATGATCTCTTATGATGGGATTGATGTTCTTATAAAATGATACTAGAGAGAACTTCCCCTCCATGTTCACATGCCTCTCTGCCCATCCTGTCTCTGCCTCTCTGTCTCCATCTTTCTATCTCTTTCTTTCTCTATTCCATAAGTTACAGGGACAATGCTCTCTGACGGCCAGAAAAAAAAAAGACTTCGTCAGAAATTGGGCTGCTTAGCACTTTGAACTTGTGGTATACGTTATAGCAACCACAGCACACCACTGATTGTTTATTTATTTTACAAAAGACTATTAGATTTCTAGAGGATCACATATTATGTTTAAAGAAAGTTTTTGTCCGAAGCTGCCATGGGGTATAGGAGAGAATCTATTAATGTAATCTATTATACTTTTTTAGTGATGCGAAAGCTCGTGTCTTCTGAGAAAAATTGAATCATAACGGGACCTAGCAAGTGATGTGCTGTGATGTGCTTATTTATTACACAAAACAAAGCCAGAAATTAACATCTAGCTGTGATATGATTCATCATTAGAGAGAAGAATTGCAAAAACCTAGGACTGTTTCTGATTCTTTTCTTCCACATTCTCTGAATTTTCAAGTCTTATCTTTATTTATTTTTCCCTTTAAAACTTTACTGTTGGAGTTCAGAAAGCCACCACTATATTCTCATATTTCCTAAATATTACTGCTATTCAATTCTAAAGGGAGATATTTTTTAGTATAATAGATTTTGGAGCCTTCCTTTCTAGTACCATTAAGTGGGCTTCTTCACTGATGGCCATAATTTGGAAATTTGGGCTAAGGACAAAATAGAACTGTCTGTTGCTACTGATTATAGTAGTAATAGAAGTTGTGACTATATCAGCGATTATTTGCTTCTCATTTAGATTGGGGCAAATAGTTGCTTTCTGTAAATCTGAGATAATAAATAATTTTTGCTTTCTGAGATATATTGTTTCTTGTAGATACTCAACTTTGCCACATATCTTGAAAGATAATGTATAAAGAAATGGGTATGACTGTGTTCCAATAAAATGCTAACTACAAAGAAACAGACTGTGGGCTAGATTTTGTTGACAGGCCATAGTTTAGGCAAATCATTGATAAATGCCGTAAAATAAATATATCTATTTTTAGAGTTCTAGCGTGGTGTTTAATGGTAGTGGCTATATTTTAATTCATATAATTGATTTCTGAAGTAAAGAATAAAATGCCAATCTAAAGTTACTATGTTATAGAAATAATAATTTTTGTCTACATTCTTTAGACTAAAAGAAATAACTAAAGAAACTTGGAATGTGTGTAGGCTAGAGAAGAAGGAAATATACTATTGGAAAGCATTATTACCATATTTTAATATAAATATATATGATATCTTGGAGATGTGAAGTTTTCTATAGTACAGCAAACCATTTTATGAAATGTTGATCAAATAACCACTTACCATTTATGTCACCTTTACAGTTACATATCCCTTTTAACCTTGGATTAGACACTTTCTACTTGGTGATTATACTATGTAAATCATACATATTATAGCCTTCTAAATCAGCTCTGCTAATTACGTCTCCACCAGCGTAAGTGTATGAAGTTGAAAATATTGGAGTTAGGGAGTACAAGGTTCAACTTTAATTCTTATTTCTACTACCCATTCTGTTTTCTGTCATGAACTCATACAAACATCTTCGCTATTTTAAATCCAGTATCTCTTTATTTCTGTACATTTTCACTCTTTGGCTCTCATCTAAACCTCTGGTACTTCATCCTTTTATTGTTCCAACAGTATCTTCGCCAGAAGCTGGACCCAAGTGTCTTGATGTTCTAATTTATCCTGCACATGCTGACAGATAAAGCGCTGCCTTTATCAGGCCTTGCTCTCTTCTCTTACTGAACACAGTCTCAAACACTGATCCTGACATTTATAGGCCTCCGCAAAAATCTCCCCAGGTTCCAGCTCACATATCTGTGACCTCAACCTACCCACTTTTCAATGAGCTTATTAATTACATTTCATAACTCCAGTACTTGGCTTATAGAACTGTTCACTTTGTGCATTCCTCTCTCCTTTCTGCTTATTCTAGGTAGATGGGACAAGTCAAGTGGAAGCCGGTGCTTTAAGTCTTTCCTGCTCCTTTAACTTCAAATGATCAGATTTGCAATCAATTGCTTTTAGTGTCTACATCCTATTTGTTGTGTGAGAGTAAATGATCTCATTTCCCTAAGAAGTGCTAGCTCCTTGGTTTCCCCAGCCTTTCACAACACCCATGCATTTTTCCGCACAGCCTCCTTAATGCAGTCACAAATGAATGTATGGCTGGAATAGAAAGTCTGACATACTAGACAACACAGACCTTCCCATTCTTTAGACATTGCTGACTTAATTAGTGTAACATGATTACTTAAATAACTAAAGGAAAACATTTTCTTTCATTTTATTTTGCCTGTGACCATATGATATCAATGAGACAGTGAGACATTGGCAACTAATCATTCACAGTTCTGGAATCAACCATGAATATCAATATGAGAACACATTTCTTTTTTCCCAAGAACAAAAGATAGTTCTCTCCATCTCATGTCCATAGGGGCATAGGCAAGGAAAAGAAATATCCATGGGCTGGAATAATAAAGACAAGAAGTTTGTTTTCTTGAAAGTTGTTATCCTAAAGTGAACTACACACAAACCAGTTACTACAATGTCAATTTGTCCTCCCAGATTTCCTGAAATGCATAAGATTTCTGGGGCAGAGTGAGCAGTGTGGGAACTGCGCCAAGATGAGAAAGCATTGCTTAAAGACTGGGGGAGGAAGCCAACAGATGACATTCAAAAGTTGAAAGAGAGTGACATTGAGGAAGCCATAGACAACTTCCTTTTTCCCAGAGAAAGTGGGTAAGTGTATTAGATATTAAGAAGTATTCACTAGGACCAGAAAAGAACAGAGTCTACAAGATTTAGAAGTGCTAAAGTCAGTGAACACTATAAAAAATCAGCTTTTGTACAGGCTGTGTGTCAAAACAGTAAGATGTCCTTGTTCATACTGTGGCTGCTGTGCCCTGTGATATCCTGTGCACAGTCATCAGGGTTATGAACTGACAGGAAGGGGAAGGAATTATCTTTTAACGAAGACAATGTGAGCCCAGTTCTACAAGGCTTTTGTGTTTATCCTCAACGGGAGGAAGTGAATCACTCAAGTTTGTGTAGCTTTCAATCGTAGAGTTTTGAATTGTTAAACCATTTCACATGTGTACCACTTTTATCATTGTCTTGGTTATGGCTACCATTGCTTTGATGGGGCACCATGACTAAAGTCAACTTTAGAAGGAAAGGGTTTATTTGTATTATGATTTCAAAATATTCTTTAATGTTGACGTAAGTCAGGACAGGAACTGAAAGTGGCAGGAATGTGTAGACAGGAAGTGATGCAGAGAGCATGAAGCAATGACCATGTCCTCAAGGCTTGCTCAGCCCACATTCTTATTGAACTCCAGACCATCAGCCCAGGACGGCACCACACACAATGAGTTGGGTCCTCATATATCAATAAGTAGTTAAGAAAATGTACCTCATGCCTGACTACATGAAAACCTGTGGAGGCCACTGAGGCTCCCTCCTCTCAGGTGTCTCTAGCTCTGTCAAGTTGACACAAAACTAGCATGCATAATCATATCCAACATTTCCTCTAGTGGTATTTTATAAAACATACCTTTCATTTTTGACCATTGATCTCTGAGAACTATTTGTGTGTGGTTGTATATTAAAATGGAAAGAATCCTGCATTTGACCAGAGTTTTTCTGTTCCACATAGAAGGACTAGATGAGGAAATCCCACCTTGCATTTATACTAGAATTGGAAATGAAACTTGTATATCTTGACTTCCAAACTAACCCACGTCCCTGATCATTAGCAACTCTGCGTGGAACCAGAAATCTACAAGAATTCACAGTTGGCTTAAAGAGAGAGTGGTTAGCGAATGATAAGTCTTTGCTCTTCTCAAGTGTTTTGAAGAAAAATTTACAGTGGGAAGGGTGACTTGGTTCAATATAGCTCTACCCCGAGCTGCTTTTATCTAAGGTTTATGACAGAGATGAGACTGAAAGATGGGATCAGAACTGTGTGACCCAGCAACCAAGGAAGGCCATCACTTGGATAGTCCCAGGCTGTCTAAAGAAATGGACAAGTCCCTGCTAGTATTAAACACACACACACACACACACACACACACACACACACACACACACACACATCAAGGAAACATTCACCCAATCAGAAAACTTCCTTGGGTAAATAAATGTACCTGGACCCTAAAACATAGAGCTGTTAATCTGCATGTTTGCCAGAACCTGTTCCCATCCTCTGCAGGACAGTCTGCACTTCAATTTTCAATATTTCTGTATTTTTCACTATCAGTAAGGGATGGTATGTATTACCCAACTCACTGCTTGAGACACAAAGGATCAGAACATCATGTTAGCTCATGGGATATCACAGACAACATCCCCCACAGCAGAAGGGGCTCAATGGAAGCTATTCAAGTAAAATGCAATCCTAAATGTCGCAGTGTCAATAATTATTGGGGACTGTGGACCCATAGACCCTGAATTTCCTGTGACCAGAGTAAACAACTTGCTCCACAGCTGCTCTGAGCACGAGATCCTCAGGACTTCCTGATGGTAGGGGATTGGTTTCTGATTGTCTTGCAGCTGAGAGTTAGGGCGTGGCCATTAGTCAAGGAGACCCTATATAAGCTGCCTGGAACACAGTAAAGGGAGCATTCTTGGTGTTACCTGTGTGTGTGTGTGTGTGTGTGTGTGTGTGTGTGTGTTTTAATCTCCAGCCCCATGCCATCTTTTGAACTGTACCTAGCGTGTACAGCAGGCATTGCGCTACAAATAATATCAACAATAGAGTAAAATTTATATTTCAAATGAAAATTTCTTAAAAGAACTATGTAAAAATAGATTATTTTAAAAAGGATTTTTTTCACAAGATAAAAAAGGAATGTTTTTAATGTAAAGGCTAGAATTCATAGTAAAGTCTATAAAAATGGGAATTCTGTCCAATATTTTCAAACTTTTGTATAATCATTAAAAATAAATACAAATGAAAGAGCAAAGCACATCTTTAGAGGTTAAAGAAAGCTAGAGGCATGTGCAATTACATATCAAGCTACATTTTCAGTATATGTATTAACTATTGACAGTTTGTATAAATTAAAATAATGAAATATCTAAACACCAACTTTTCTATTTCATGCATGGGTATAAACAATATACTCCAAATCTTGAAATTTATTTCCTATAAAATCCAGCACCTAATTAATGCAAATCTGGAAACTTCCTACCACACACTTCTACAGGAAGTGTAGAAGTCTGCACTTAATGGACTGCACGTTTTGAGTAAATACATATGCAATTTAAAAGCCAGCACCAAGTATGATCATTGTCATGGATAACTTCTGTGATATTAGAGTTGTCACCATTGGGAAGTCCAGGAAAGATGTCTAGTTACTACGTTGTCTTTATGGGCAAGGATGATGTATACAAACAAGGATGCATGAATCATCGTGATTTTTAAGATCTCAAGTAAAGTGCTATAATTGCCATTATTGACAAACACACGAATGCTTAGTTATATTGTTATCTATGTTATAACAAAAATCTGCACCAGATTTTATTTCACCTATTAACGAGGGAAGAACTCAACAGTTATGTGTTCTTTCCAAAGAGCAAAATTTAAAAAGCTAAGTTTCTGTTTCTTAGTGTTTTGTAGACTAGGGTAAAGCTGTTCCTATCGGCTCTGCTCTGTATGCCAAGCGTGATATCAAAGCAAAATGCAACAAGGCAGTTAGTGGTGAGGAAGATACAAGATAAAATATGAAGAAGTGGAAAGCAAATTGACCCTTGTGTGCAGTCTCCCACCTCTCGCCTGCCGTCCAGGCCCGCAACCTTCCTGAGCTCCAGGCACATTCTGTTGGATGCTCCAAGGAACTAACTGGCACCTGCGCCATTTGTGAGTTTTCCACCTACAGGAGGAGAAGAAAATCTCAGTGAGAAGAAGCAGAAATGGCAGGTAAAACCCAGAGATATTGTGTTAACAGAAAGCAGGCTGTTTGTCCATTTTCAGTTTTTACCTAAATTTAATTTAGCTACTCAATAACCCCTTCTAAAGGCAACATTAAATACAAAATTCTTCCTATGGCACTATAGACAAGACTATATCATTTTCAAGTTCTGTAGCAGCAGACTTCACAGAGTGACAGGAAGCATTTGGACTTTTAAATTTATACTTCCAAGAGATGCCCCAGCTGGCATCAGAAATGTTGCATTCCATTGAGTAAACTCCAGTCAGTGAGCTTTGGATGATCACTGCAGAGGTAACAGCAACTGAAATTATAATATCCCCTAATGAAAGCAAATTCCCAAAATCAATATGTTGGGAAATCAGTCAGTAATGCTCATAGTGTAAATATGTAGTAATGACATTTGTCACCCCTGAATTAGTGATACATGTATGAAGATGGCAATTTGCCACTAATCGCCACTTATCATGTTGCGATCACACATTTCATTAATGCCCTAGTATATGGTGTTTCATTGGTTGTCATGACTGCAATGATACTCTTCAGCAAGGTTCAATAAGAACGTTTCGGTCTTAATGTCAAGGAGGCCAGGTTTCTGTAATAAAAATTTCAGGTTATGTGTAGTCTCAGTGACTTCAGCTTTCCTAGAATTGCTAATAGATGAATAGAACAGACTTCTCCCTAGCATTACAGTAGAACACTGTCATTTCCTGAGCCCCAGTGCTCACACTTATGAGAAACAGGGGCTCTTTGGAGACAAGAGAGACAATCTGGGTTATTATTATTCATTGACAAAGAAGTCCCTTTCTAAGGAACATGTACCTTGTAATTGTTAACTCTTTATGCATTTCCTATAGTGTATATCAACATAAGACAGTCTCCTTACCTACTAGAGGTACCTAAACAGTTGGAAATTGACACATATTTTTGCCTTCAGAGAGGTAACTTCAGAAATGGAGTGGTTCTCTGAAATACAGGTGAGGGATGGTTGCTTGAGCAATGAACAACCTACTGAGCTGATGGAAGGAATGCCAGCTTGAAAGATGTAATTGGGAATTACCCAGTGCACCATGTACATCCTTTTCACCTTTACCTGTAGCTGTGACACATGGGAGGTGCCTCACAAGCCTTCTCTTCATACAAAGGGTCTGAGCAGTCCCGGCCTCCATTGGTTGGCAGCTGAATGATGACCCGATGTCGAGACTGCTTTCTGGTTCCAGAGTTCCCTGAAAGGAAGCAATGCTTCAGCCTCTACACATTGCACATAACAGAATCTCGCAGCAGCAGTTGATGTTGAAGAAATTTCCCTTACTCTAGGGACATGTGCTGTGACATGACTAAATGAGAGGGCTTATTTCACCTAACCATTTACTAATTGTCTCTTTCACAGAACACTTATATCCAAAACCCAATCAGTTTATATTTTAAAATGTAAAAAACAAAGATAAACTCTTTCACATTCAGCCAGTCCTTATATTGTGCAGTTGCAAAATAATTGTCTTTTCGTATTTTTTAATCCCCTTGAGAAATATGACAGACCTAATTAAATCCTTTCCCTTACTGTAAGTTTATTTTCATGTCATCTCATGAAGTCATGTTTGCCACATGGGACTCATACACTTGCTGCGAGTCTTCCTTAGGAGGATATATTCAATGTTATAAGGTTATTTTGTTGTTACTCTCTTAATTTGAAACTCATGACTTATAAAGTGTTTCTGCTATTTATTATTCAATCTAAGCAGCCCAAGAGCTTCAATTTAGGCCACACTCTGAGGGTCACGCTCCATGTAGAGAAGCAAAAGAAGTTTCCTAGGGAAAGACATTTTTTAGGGAACTGTCAAAAATAGCAGCAATTACTTTAAATAAATAATTCCAAATGATTTCTAAAAATGGGTCAGGGGGTTTTACCTTCAAGAAAGAAAACAGTCTGTCAGTATAAATGTATTACAGATTAAAAAAATGTTCAAATTTGCTTTTTTAGATTTTAAGTAGAGATATATGGTTAACCAGCTTCGATAAACTATATTTCAACTTTCAACACACACATCTTTAAAGGGTGAGTAGCTGCATGGTACAATTTCACTTGGAAAAAAATTCTGTATAGATTTCTGTATGCAGATAATATAATTCCTGATACATTTACACTATTTTGCAAGATTTTTAAATATTTCATACACAGTCTACAGGAACAGCAGGGTCTTAAGAACTGAAGCTCCAATGGAAAGAAAATAAAACATTTCAAAAGTTATTGTGGTTAAAAGGTAAAATGATTTGAAGGTGAAAATTTTCACACAGCAGAACCCTTTCTCATGAACTCAGGATATTCCTTAACACAGTGGTGGAAAACAATGGCCGTCAAGTCTAGAGAGGACTCCTAAGCCAGACAGAAGAACTGATCAGATACCTGAGGTTTCTGAATGACTCTTCTGGATAAGCCTTTTAGAAACTGTAACAATAACAGCAGATAGCTTAGCCCAAACCCATATGTACTCAGTCAGCATTTCTGATAGCAGGGTTTCAGAATCTGTTTTCAAAGCATTTCAGGAGCTTGTGAAGAATGGTCGTGGAAAGGAAGAGCACAGAGAGGACTGAATAGATGGTTATGTGCACCTTGTTCCAAGTTAAGATTCTAGACTATTGTAAATTGTTAGGATTTTTCCCACTGTGTGTGAATCATGTTTAGTGCCA
Source organism: Myodes glareolus (assembly GCF_982192425.1). NCBI lineage: Eukaryota > Metazoa > Chordata > Mammalia > Rodentia > Cricetidae > Myodes > Myodes glareolus. Next base: position 10,764,579 of record NC_142050.1, read on the forward strand.
TGGTAATTATGTTAATGAATAATTGGAAGACTACAGTTAATGGAGTAGGGAATTGGGGACTGGAATTACTGGCGACTAGGAATTGAAGTATTGGGGAGCACTGCTGTGAACTTTTTATTGCAGCATTATAAATTTGAATACTGACTCTGGATTTTACATATTTAATAAGCTATGTTCAGAGAAGATCTAAGAAATGTCAGTAGAAATTTAATGTTACTATGTTTCTCTATTTATAATATTGTTAAAATGACTTCTTGCTTCAAATTCAGGTGATAAACGCCTCTGACAGTCCAGAGCGAGGGCCATTTTCATTTCTCTGGATATTTTTCATAATCCATTAGGCTTCTGTTCTTCATTTTGGTCACTGGAATCTCAGATCTAATTTTCCTCTCCATTACATGAGCATACATTAATTTTGATTTTCTCTTTTTTTCCCCTTGGTTCGCCTTCATACCCTCCCCATTCACTACTTAGTTTCACCATTCTATCATTTTTAGTATTTATTTTATTTTGGTGTATGCTTAGGACCAACATTTAACATTTCTAAAAAGAGTATGTAAACTAAGGCAACATGTGATCATTTGGTTAGCAACTGAAGAGAGATTGCTTTATTTCCTTCCATCCCTCCCTCAGTCCGTTTCTTACTTTGTTTTCTTCATTAGGAAAAATGTCGGCAACATAATGTGTCTTTGTTTCCTAGATGGTCAAAACATTTAGAGGAAGTCACCTGCTAGCTTTTTATCAATTTGCATTAGGAAGTTAGACACAGAATTAAGGCCAAGGGGCTGGGGATTGGAACGGAGGATGAGCTCAGCATCAATGACACCTTATAAGCTGAAGTTGTTAAGCAATGTCTAGATGTCACTTGGTACATAGTCAAGGATATTCCAATTCATGTGCTCCAATGTTGGTCCTTCAATTTTCTTTGTTTCCACTTTTGCAACACACATGTTATCTGAAATACAAGCTTATAGTGTTCTTCTGGTATCATTTTATTAAAATTGAACACTTGTATACTAGAAATCATAGACTATGGGTATTTTTCTTCTTCAATTGAGTGTACAGTGGACGTTCATGTATTCTTATATAAAATTCAAAATCTTTCACCTCATGTGGCCATAGGACAAAAGAGAGGCCTTGATTAGACTGGAACACGTTAAAGCTGAAGTCCTCAGAGAGAAAATTTAGTGGTGTTGCATGGGGAATATTGACATTCTTGTTTCTTCTCTGATCATAGTTAAGAATTTGTGATCCTGACTGAAACCTATAGCTACAAAATCCATGGGGGTTTTAGAAAGGAAGCTTATTCGCTAGTAAACTTGGAATTTGGCAACTTTTTGCTTATATTTATACCCAGTTTTTAAATGTGTTTGGAAATACATAGGGTTTCCACTGATCTCTGTGAACATCCACAAAATTGTCTGTGCATAGGAAGTGGTTTATTAATGCTTACTGAATGAGAAAACATTTATTTTGCACCCGTTCAAATGGTTTATTTGCATGTTCTGTTTGTTTCTCTCCATTCCCTATAATAAGTACTGGGTCCTAAGTTTGCACACTGAGGATTAAAAACAAACAAGCTATCATTTGTTGCTTTGGGAAATAATGATCATGCAACTATGAAGGCCCTGTGTGCTATATTTTTATCCAGAAATCCCTATGCAAAATAGAATAAGAAAAGAAAATTACATATACAAAATAACTATGTTCTTGTAAGGTACACAATTAAGAAAATACATAATCTACAAAACTATTTTAGCAGTTTTTCAGTTATCTCAGGACATTCAAAGTATATTTAATCAAATAAATGACTTGTAGATGGAATTAAGAGTAAAATTTAGTCAGGCACTGGTGGTGCATGCCTTTAATCCCAGCACTCGGGAGGCAGAGGCAGGCAGATCTCTGTGAGTTCAAGGCCAGTCTGGTCTATAAGAGCTAGTTCCAGTACAGGCTCCAAAGCTACAGAGAAACCCTGTCTTGAAAAAAACCAGAAAATTAAGAAAGAGTAAAAGTTATTGTTAAACTAATTAAAGGACAAGTGACAAGTTTGAGTGACAGTATGTAAATTGGGAAAGTAAGTTTAGTTGCAAGAAGCAAGATACAAAGGTAGTATTCAGATCTTTGGGGTAATTACAGTATATGATTGACTCAGTGTTTTAGAAGAAAATATTGTTCTTGCAACATTCTGTCTAACTCTCAAGGCAATCAGTGTGAAAAAAGGGAGCAAACAGAACTTGAGTCTTTAAATTCATTATTTGATCACAAGAAGTTACTTTTTATAAATTAGAGTACCTAATTCATTCCAGAAATAATTTATATTTTAAAGTTCCATTTTTCAAAATTCTTAAATAATTTTTTGAAATTTAACAAGTGCATACCCATTTGAAGACCAAACTACCCACAACTTTATGTTGAACTTTATTGACATCCATTCTTTTTCAAGGTATATCAAGGGAGAGGAATGAAAGATATTTCAATTGACTCATTTTCTTCTTCTTTGAAACCCAACTTTTTCCCATTTTCTGCAATACTACACTGTAATTCATAAAATTTAAGATTTACCTGAAGACTTAAATCAAAAAAGAAGTACCCCATTGATGAACTAATTATTTTTTTGTCATTGCCTCTTATTGAACACAAAACTTTGCTTAGAATTTTTGGTTCTATGCTGAAATCAGTGAAATTTCAATGGCAATTGGACTAGATCTTTTCTTAAGTAGATGATGGGAATATTAGTCTCATGCCATTGTTTCATTTTCCTCACCACAGTGAAACACTGCCTTTCCCTAATGCCACAGAGCCCTTTACTCGGCTACAGCAGAAAGCAGGGGAGCAGAGGAAGCTTCTTGGAGAGCACAAGGCATCCTCCACTATTGCTCCTCCATCATCCCATCCTTTTTATGTCTTCAATATACAATTATAGTTACTGCTTTTAAATCTAAGAGCCTAGCTTTCTGAAAATATTTTCTAGGAGATTTAGTGTATAACACACTTAAAGTGGGTAGAGCTGATTTGTTATTTGTAGGTGGAGATAACATTTCCATTTCCAGTCACCCAGGCTTGAATAATAACACAGATTCTATATTAATTACAACCGTGTTTGACCAATAGCTTATGCATATTTCTAGTTAATTCTTACATCTTAAATTAACCCATTTCTATTAAACTGTGAATTACCATGAGGCTGTGGCCTACAGGCAAGGTTCTAACTGCTGGCTAGTGCCTTTCTCCATTAGCAGCTACAAGGTATCTCTCTGACTCCACCTACTTCTTCTTTATATCTGTCTGGATTTTCTGCTTGGCTTTGCTCTACTAAGCCGTTGGGCAAAAACAGTTTCGTTAATAACCAATAGTAATAAAACATATTCACAGCATACAAAGGGGAATCCCACATTATCTCTCCTTTACTGTCTAAATGAAAAGGAAGCTTTTAGCTTTAACATAGTAAATTTACATGTAACAAAACAATTACCAAGCAAGAATTATAGTTATATTTAATCTATTTATGTTTGACAAATTAAGAAAAATACTTCATCCTCTATCATATCTTTGTGAGTCTAAAGTTTTAAATCTTATTTACCTTTTATAATAACTAAGGAGAAATATAACTGTCTTTAACTCTTCAAAGACCCCGGAATGATATACTATTACTTAAGTAATAAGTAATTACCTAAGTAATTACTTAATTAATAAGTAATTAAGGAAGTGTATTGTAAGCAACTTCCAAAGTTCTAGAATTGACAGAGACTTCTTGCTGTGTCACCCAGAATCTTCTGTAATGTTGGGGCTTCCATCTTTAGCCTATAGGCCTATAGTCTTTGCCAGACTTTTTCATGAAACAGGAAATTTGAAGATCTGTTCTGCCTGTATTGACAGTTTGCTAGTCACTTTCTTTTATGTTCTAGAGAGTGTCTGGAAGTTTCCTCTGTGAAGCAGAAACACTGAAGGACCATCTCATCTTTTGGAAACTTTAGCAGTCATGTTTTTGTGGGTCCTTCATATCCATGTCATATAGCATACCATCGATCAGCACAGGCAAGAGCAGTTTCTTTTCCAAATGGCTAACCAACTCCATAAGAAGCCTCTCTGATTCCCGTCATCCTCTCGAAGTAGATTTTTGCTGCTAGAAATAGATGTGCCTCATTGTTATGAAAAGTTCTTAAAATATTTTAAATACTATATTCTGTTAGTCTTTGAAAGGCTTGAAGACTGCCTATCCATCTAAAATATATCTCAGTACCTCTAGAAAACCTAACTAACATGACTACAAGATTGACTATTATAGATGACTATCTAATAACCTATATTTCTTGATTATACATTACATTTTTAAATGAGCTTCACAAACACAATACTTCAATTAAGAGCAGAAATACACATAACAAAATTGATCTTAAATTTATATCAATAAACCAAGATCGATACCAATGTAAAATATTAATTTCTATAGCATATCCTCCTTTAAATGTAAACAAACATTTACAAACAATCATTTAGGGAATTTGGGTGTTGTTCTCTAGACTACTTCCTGATGATTGGGAGTGCTGTTAATCAGATCTTTCATAGTATATACTATGTGGTAGATCCATCTAAGCCAGCAGTCCTGAAGCTATCATGGATGTTGGACCATCTGGGCTATTGCTTTAAGGGGTCTTCTTGATAAAACCAAATTAGCTGATAAGGATTCCATAGATTTCTATGCACTGTGGAAACAAAAGCAGAACCTCTTTTTCAAAGCAACATATCCTTAGACCCAAATTTTGAAGTCAAGATATCTTTATTCTGATTTAACTTAGCATCCTGTACAATGAAATATCTTTCTGTTTTTTGTTGGACTATTTGTTCTTTTGATGACTAATTTCTTGGGTTCTTTGTATATTTTGGAGATCAGTCCTCTGTCTGATGTGAGGTTGGTGAAGGTATTTTCCCATAATGGAGTACAGACCTAAACAGAGAACTCACAACAGAGGAGTCTAAAACTGCTGAAAGACATTTAAGAAAATGCTCAACATCCTTAGTCATCAGAGAAATGCAAATCAAAACAACTCTGAGATTCCATCTTACACCTGTAAGAATGGCTGATGACAACTTACGCTAAAGAGGATGTGGGATAAAGGAAACACTCTTGCATTGCTGGTGAAAATGCAAGCTGTTTGGATATCTGTATGGTGGTTTCTCAGAAAATTAGGAAACAACCTTCCTCAAGAGCCAGCAATAACCCTTTTTGGTGTATACCCAAAAGATTCTCAATCATACAACAAGGACATGTGCTCTCTTATGTTCATAGCAACATTGCTTGTTATTGCCAGTGGAAAAACCTAAATGTCCCTATACTGAAGAATGGATAAGGAAAATGTGATACATTTACACAATGGATAACTACACAGCAGAAAATAATGACATTGTGAAATTTGCAGGCAAATGGATGGATATAGAAAACATAATATTGAGTGAGGTAACCCAGACTCAGAAAGACAAATATCATATGTACTTACTCATAAATTGCTTTTAGACATAAAGCAAAGAAAGCCAGCCTGCAATCCACAATCCAGAGAACCTAGGCAACAATGAATACCCTAAGAGAGACATACATGGATCTAATTTACATTGGAAGTAGAAAAAGATAAGATCTCCTGAGTAAATTGGGAGCATGGGGACCATGAGCTAGGTTAGAAGGGGAAGGAAGAAGGAGGGAGGGGAGCAGAGAAAATATATAGCTCGATAAAATCAATAAAGAAAAGAAACGTCTCTCTGTAGTTAAAAAATTTAAAGAAAACACAATAATATGCAAAGTTCAGACTCTGTGTATATTCCATCTTTACATAGCTTATTTTTATTTTTTATTTACTCATTTAATTTATGATTGTCTGTACTGTTTTATATTACTTTTATTGTCTCCTTAAAGACTTTATTTTTTAGACCTATTTCTTTTTACAACTGTATATACTCTTTTTCTTCTCTCTCCCAAGCCTATGTACATTTATACAACACTGTGACCCATTCCCATTCAGAAGTCTTTCTTTTTTATCTGAATCTGCTTTAATTGTATCTCTGTAATCATTTTCTGACCAGGAGTGCTTTTTTTTTTTTGAGTATAACAGATACTCACATTGGTGCCCACCATTTGGAGCATAAAGCTTATGGAAAAAGAGGGTTTCGAGAACCAGCATGACTGCTTTAAGAGTCAGCTGACTGGTTCATGCTGTCAGAAACAAAACAACTCTGACTCTTTCAGGAGGCTCTGCTATGGAGTAGTTAAATGGGGTCTATGAGCAGCATTTTACAAATGGCTTAATAGCAACACCTGCTATGTCCCTGGAGTTCAGGCAGTGTGCATGGCTTGCAGAGGCAGTGATTATGTCTCTACCATGTTGTAGTGGGTGGAACAACCAGAAGGGGCCTTGGAGTTGGTCCTAGCCATGCCCACTTAGCATTAAAAATAAATAAAGATGGAATATACATAGAGAGTCTGGATTATGTATAACATTGTGTTTTCTTTAAATTTTTTGATTACAGAGACACATTTCATTGCACAGGCTACTAACTTAAACCAACATAAAATTATCTTGAGTTAAAAATTTGAATCTAAGGATATGTTGCTTTGGAAAAGAGGTTCTGCTTTTGTTTCCACAGAAGATGAGAACCTGTGGATTCCATCCAGGATAATGTGGTTTGATAGAACAAGACCTCCTGAAGAAGGAACAAGAGCCCCCAAAAGGTCTCTATAAACCCTAAAAATGCTTTTCCCAACAAACAGCATGAAGCACTTTGGAGAAAACTGCATCCAAATTCCCAAAATGATTGTTTATAAATGTTTGTTTTCATTTAAAGGAGGTTGATTATAAGTTGTGAATGATCACAATCAAGGTCTTTCTTGTATGGGACAATAGGTACTAGTGGTGAGCTTACTCACACTAATAATAATAGTGAGAATACTTGAGTTATTATTTATAGACAATTTACATTGTGTAGATTCTTGTATATTGATACAAATTATATTTGCTATATTGAATATACTCCTATTTCTGTTTACAATATTTGTGCCCCTATGCAAATTTAATTGTTCATATTGTATGCATACATATTTCTACTTTTGCTTAAGATATTTTGCATATTGATATAATTTTAGGATATATTTATCATATTGCACTATTCATTTCTACCTCTGATCAAGATACTTATACATTTTAAGTCCTCATTTGCTATACAGTTGTTTAAAGTTTGTCTAAAATTTCAATATGAAGCCTTAGTCTTTAAGCTATATAGGTGTTAAGAATTATAGGTCAATAGTCATCCATGTTAGTCATACTTATAGTTAGACTAATAAGATACTTTAGATGCACTCAGGTTGTATTTCTCATAGATAGGTAATCTTAAACCACTTCAGAAAACTGTAAAATATAGCATTTAAGTAACATAGGATTTTGTTGATGTGAGAAACGATTGCTCCTGGCAGCACTGATTTATTCCTAAGAGAATGTTGGGCACTGAAGATATTCCACTTGGAGCTAGCTGGTTTTCTTCTTGGCAAAACTGGCCTTTGGGTAAGAAATTGTCCCTGCCTCTGACAAACTGCACTGAGTCCAAACTGGGCAAGCAATATGTAAGCAAAAAGACTGCCGAGCCTTGCCAAGACAGGGTAGGGTGGTTTTGAAAATTTTCCTGCCTCTGAAAATTGTTCTGTCAGTTACGTTAGGCCTTAGCCAAAGTTGGTTGCCCCAATGTTGCAAATGAGACTTTAGGCGATTGCCCAGGTAACTGGTTGTCTCTGTCATTTCTTGCACCTTTTGGAAACTGCTTGATTGCACTTCCTATTTACTCAAGTAATATTATTTCCCTTCTCAGGTCTTTGAGGGGTTTGAAGACTTGATAGTTGTAGTTACTTTTCTCTTAGAACTTAGCCAAGCCATTTTTAATATAAGACTTAGACTTCTTAGAATAGGACAATGATTAAAGCATTTTAGCATATGTTTCTTGCTTGATGTTACTCATGCTGGTTGTAATTTTAATATTTATGTATGTTTTTGACTCTTCTTTTCCCTGGACAACATTTGCTATTTGTTCTTATCAAATACAGTTTTGTATTAGGCTTAGAGCACTCTTATTTAGACAAAGGGGAAGATGTTGTGGGAACTTCTTTAGCCAATAGCCTTTAACATGCCAGCCCAATTTGGGTGTGATCTCATGTACTATAAAAGCAGGCAAGAAAACCTGCATGGGCCTCTTGGCTTCTGGATTTCATTCTAGTTCCCAGGACACAGAGAGGATTGAAGAGTACTACTCTTTCTCTGAGTTTATCCCCGGATAAATAAGATTTTGTTTCCGGGATATTGTGGAACTTTTTGTATACCAACAGCCGTCCAAGTGAGAGAACCTTTGCCCAGCCAAGTAGAGTCATGTCTATATTGTCCATCACCAAAGAGCCTCTTATTTTTATGTCAGCAAGTTCCTGAGCTGGTGTTCCTGCACAGAGGAGTCTCATGTCAGATCCACGAGGGAACTGTCATCAAGTGGCAACCTGAGTTTCAACTTCTAACTGTTACCTATATAACAAGTGATCAATCCAACCCAACCCATTTTACCTCACATTATAGAAAATCAGCACCCAAGTGTTCATTCATTATTACTTGGATCCACAGCACTGTCCACAGGCATAACTTATTAGAATTTCATATTCTTCACCACCTCTTTTTTTCTATTTACACACTATTATGGAATACCCAATCTCTCATCTTCAGTTTCTTCATTAAAATTTTCTACATTTCTTTAGATAAATGCTACATAGCTCCATTTAGCTATTTCTCATTCGTTCTTCTTCCTTCTACCTTTAAAAATCTCCAACTCTCCTAAATTGACTTTAACCTCAATATCTATCTACCTCATAGCAGTAATTTCAAGAGTCTTCATTAATACTTCGTTATAACCTTTGCTGTAATCCTCTCTTTCTACCTGTTTCATTTCTTTGAAAACAGCAAGTTTATTCCATTCTAGTCACTGCATTAAAAATTATACTTTCATGCATCTCATGGACTTCTCTTTTATCTTGTATCAGTTACTTAGTTTTCTGTTAAAACTTTAGTGTTATAATCATCAGTACTTGCATACTTTTATTTTTAAATATTTTGTGTGCTGACCATTTTCTCTAACTTGACAGGTCATCTAATTTTTTAATCTTACTAAAAATCTTCAGATTCAATATGGACCAATATGAACTTTTCCTAGCACTTTTTTGTGCTCTAATGTTGCATTTCTTACCTCATTTCTATTTCAATGTAACCATTATTATTATATACACCCATAATCATCCTTCATGCTCCATTACCTCCTCTTTCATTGATTTTGCTCAGAGACAATTTTTTTTTAATTTCTGCACATTCTGGTTGCTGAATATGAGTTAAGTTATACTTGCAGTGTGTTGAGGAATTTCTTTATAAGTGAAAGGCTAAATGAAAATTTGATATTGCCTATACATTCTACCATAGAATATTAGCATGCTTATTTTGTTATTTTACAAAGTAAAATTACTGCTCTTCTTTACCCCTGTTTATATTTCACTGACCCTCATGCTTAGTGATGATGCATTATTTACACAAATTAAGACATTAGACAAAAATTTCTTAAGACATCTCATACCTCTAGGATATTACCTTGTTAACTGTGATCAAGTTTGACACATTGTAGTTATTTAAAAAACATTATAGAGTGAAAGAATGACTGCTTTTAATGAGTATTAAAATAATAAATATATTAGGAAATTGATAATAATATTCAGTTCAAATTTTCTAAGGAAGTTTTATTCTATTGTGATATAAATGTTTTTCCCAGAAGTTTCTTAGAAAGATTGCTTCCAATACACCAAACTAAAATATTTGCCACACAGTGAGCACATGCAAGTGTGCTGTGTCTAGCCTATAATATTTTGTAATTATACACTAAGTCATAACCTGAGCCAAAATAAAAACAAAACCCCCCACAAGGTTTCACATGTAATATGTTCTAATGTAATGTAGCATAATGTGATGTGATAGAATGTAATATATAATCTTTATCCCTGAAGTGATGAACAGCACCAGAAACTTCAGAGATCACAGCTTATAGGAAAGTATGGCAATTGATAATGACCAAGACAATATAACTATGTTTTCTCTGTCTTTAAGGAAAATAAATAAGATAACATAACCTATTTTAAAAACCAGAACATGCCATAGCTTTTTATAAATTTATGCCGTTAACACTTTCTCTTTTTTCAGTTAAATTAACATTTATTAAACCATTAATAATTTTACAAAAGCTAATGTGAACTGGGGTTATAGCTCACTTGGTAGAATAGCTATGGGCTTGGCCTTCAACAGAACACTAACAAAAATGGTATGGTGCTGTGTATCAGTCCTTGGGAAATGAGTCCAGGAACATCAAAAATTCAAGATCATCCTCACCTGGACTGAGAGACTCTGTCTCAAAAACAAACAAACAAACAAAAAAACTCATGGCAGTCACCCATTCTCTATCAGAGTTACTGAGAAGTTTAAAAGGCATTGAAATAAAAAAAACCTTTTTGTTCCACTAGCAGTTTAGTTTTATATAATATTTAATAGTATGCTATAAACCATAAAAGCAAACATTTTATATGTGGTGGTATGCACGTCTAATCCCAAAACCTAACACAGAGGTACAAAGACTTTAAGTACCATGCCTGCCTGCTCAAAAGACTGAAGTTATATCTCATAAGCAAAAATTCCCAAAACTTGTGCTTCCCCTATGCACAATGACCATCCGCAAACACAATCAATTAAAACATTCAGAAAATTGAGTGGTTTAAAATAAAATTTAGCAGGTTAAAGCCATCATCAAACTAGAAATTAACTCTTAATTGCAAATGTCCAGTGAGAGTCAAGAAGCTTAAACATAAAGACAACACACAGGTTGAGAGAGCAAATGAGTGAATAGGAGGCGATTTTGTCTGCCACACAGAGAGAAAATTTGCTGTTACTGTGTAAGTGACACGGAAGGTGTGGAAATTTCTCCCAGCGGGAACGCTAAAAGTTCATGTCCTGAAGGGCAAGGAAAGATTTATCAGGGGACTGACCATGATTAAAAAAAAAGAGTCTTTGCTAGTCACAAAAGCAAAACCAAACCTCTCAGGGAAGAAATACTCATCCTGGAAATGCCTCACGGCACATTAAGTGTTGGCAGGGAGTCAGCTTGACTGTTTTTATCTTAGTTTTATTCCCATCCTTGGGCCTCATAATAAAGTCCACAGCAAACCTCGTCTCAGGCTATTTCTTGCCTGTAATTTAGAAGCCGTACCTGCTGGACCATTGGAGACTCTCTTAAAAATTCACAAGCGCAGCATACATTCCCCCATGATTAATGAAAGATAAGATATACTAAAAAAATCTAGAATCATTTCAATTTGGTGCATACAATAAAAATCCAAGGCATACTTTGGCATTAAATTTACTGCCTACCAGGTACTCTAATGTGGTATTATTTCCAGGAAGAAACCCAAATGTTTTGACATTCATGAAAAGCTAGGACAAGGCTGTGTAAGAATCATAAACATTGCTCTTCTAGAAGAAGTCAAACGCCCTGCTGAATGAGGGTCCTGGGTGAAGAACCTTCAGAATCTATTCCCCATACCTTCTCTGCATGAAGAGGGACATGGTGTCCAGTCACTATATGGGGTCACGATACAATCCTTCCTACAGGGAAGCAAGCAAGGTCTCACTGTTTCGGGCCGAAGGCTTTCGGGACACCTAGAACAAACAAAAAAATTATTCAGTCTTTAACAATCCACAAAGCCAAATATTTTAATTTCCTACCAGTTTTCCTTGCTATACGAGTCACAGCCACCAGTCTCTTTTTCTTGGCTTTCATGACTACTTTTAACAACCACCTTTCAGTTACATTAATTCACTCCAATTGTACTTGGACAAGACTACACAGGCAAATATGTATACTTAATGACATTCACACTACCTAGAAGAAATATAACCACTATATCCTTCCCTTTAGGATGATCCCTCCACTAGTAAATATGTATTATCTTGTATGTACAATAAAGGAATTGTAGGAATTCAAATTATTAATATTAGGACAAAATTTTTGAATCTGTAGCTAAATATTTCATGATAATAGGACAAAAACTATTATGACTGTAGTTTCTTAATTATATATATATATGATTATTATTACTATCATATGTATGTTTGCATGTGTGTGAATAGAATGTGTGTAGGTATTGACCTGTGGCAGAGCTTGGATGCTGCTTCTGGGATTGAACATAGGTCATCAAACATGCTTGCTGCCTTCCTTCCTTCCTTCCTTCCTTCCTTCCTTCCTTCCTTCCTTCCTTCCTTCCTTCCTTCTTTCCTTCCTTTCTTTTTTTTCTGTCTGTTTTTTTTTTTGAGATAGGGTTTCACTGCACAGCCCTGGATGACCTGGGAATCACTTTGAAGACCAGGCTGACCCCGAACTCAGAGAGATCCACCTGTTTCTGCTTCCTGAGTGCTGGGGTTAAAGGTGTGTGTGTCACGCCCAGTTCTGTATTAGTCACCTTTAAAGAGTAAATAGTGAGTCACAATAATTGACACTGTTTCCAATAATCTCTTTATAGCATTTTGCTGATACTTCCTATAACTATTTGCCTACATGTTTTTTCTCACTCATAAATAAAATGCTCTTTTCTATTAAAAAAATGTGTCCTCTTACTTTAAAAATTCAGGTTTATTTGGAAGTCGATTTTTAAAAATATTTAAGATTTAACATGCCTATAACCTTCCTGCTTAGTTGAGAATAAACTTGCATTTTCCTAATTGTTGTGACTCTTTAAAATGTTGGGCAGAAAATACTTAAGTATTAATCATAAATTGGTGTGTTTTTATGCTTTAGATTTTTATAAGACTGGAATTATAATTTTACTTGGAAGCATCTTATGACAAAATACAACATATAATCTAAAGAATGCTTTTGGGGTTATAGAGCTACTGGTCAATAATTATTATTGAAAGCAATTCTTTTCAATAAGGCATTTTATAACTTTAACAATGGGAGGCCATTACTCAATTGCATTCTCTTCAAATATGTAGCCCTAAATAAATCAATGAAATTTACAATGTTATCACTGACCCTCTACATATTCGTTTAGTTTGGAAATAACCACAGCAAGATACTGGGCTAACTGTGGAGAGAAAAATTACCAACAATGAAGTCATTAAGCGAACACACGAAGACAAATTATATAGCCTAGATTCATCCAATAAAATGAATTCTGACTTCCTTTGGTGAGGCAATTGCTTTAGTCAACATGCTTCTTTCCCCTGGAACTGTGTGTATTTAGCATTTGTGGTTTAAATCAAAGAATTGATTCCTCCCTCCTCCTAGTCTTATTCAAGGTCAAATTAAACAGATGTGATAGGAGTTGAAGTTTGTTACTTGTGAGGATAGATAAGATCAATAACATTGATTTTGCCATCTCTCAGTAATTTATTTTATTAAGAAGAGTTTAAAACAAGGCATCTATTTGCATTTTTGTTTCAAATGTCTTGTATTGGAAAATGTTCATTGAATTTAACCTAGCATTTATGGAGAAGGGCAATAACATTTTCTTTTGGACTCACTTTACTTGGCTTAATTTTCTACAATTTTAAGGGCAAAGGAAGCCTATAAGACTCAACAAATTCATGGGCATATCCAGGACATTGAAAAATAGCTGTAAGGCATATAAGCTTTTACTAGATTACTGTGGTGGTCTGATTTGAAGCATCAGCACACCCTTCTCATTGAATGATCTCATGACACTGGATCCACTGGGTTATATCACACAGAGATCCTCTCACATGTACATGGCTCATCCCAGAACAGTATTTTCTTTTGTAGTGGCTCTCATTTGCAATCTTCGAAAGGCCATCGTTTGTCAAACAGATAGAGGAAGCCTTTTGCAAATCAGTATACTATTGTTCATCCTGTCTGGTCTAGTGAGCACTTCTGTCTCTGTTCTCATCCCAGCCAGCATCAGGCTCTGTCAGACTTGGGACTTTCACCCCTGCTGCTGCAATCACAATTGGATTTTAATATATTGCAAAAAAATTTCCTGAGTCAGATTAAGAACAACCTTAGTGTAATTTCCATTAACATACTAGTTTGAATCTACCATAGGAAGTGTGTAGAGTTTCTCAGTTTATGTGAATCTCTTTGTCACTTATTTTCTAATATATTTTCAAATTTGAAATGATAAATATAAATAGATTAAGGCACTAAATATCTTTGATATCTGGAAATATATATATATATACATATATATATACACATATAGTGTATAATAGGACTCTGGTTTATTTCCAGATGTGAGATCAATTATTCTCATTCCCTTGGAAAATGTCATAGAACAAAACCAAAACCATGCAATTGCAAAAGGGACAGATAGGGAGAAGGGGGGCATAATAGGGATGGGAAGGAAAAGAGATGGGAGGAAGAAAGAGGAACTTGAATGCTTTTTATATGTCCCCAAAATTTTTTAAGCGCTAAAGTCACTGATAGCAAAAAGCTAAAGAAATATCTTGCATTCTTAAAATAGTAATTTCTAATGTTTATTGAGTAACTACATCAGAGTATTTTTCATTATCTATCCCTTCCATTAGCTTTGAAAATCAAAGTTTCCTGGCTAATAATTAGGAAAAACAAGACCACAGTTACACCTATGTAAAACATGTTGGTTGTCCTGTCCACATCCCATATGGCTATAGACATTTGAATCACTAAAAACATTATTCTGTTTCAGAAAGTAAATAGGATGTTCCCACTTAAAGGAACATTTGTATTTTTTTTTTTTAGAAAATTCACTTGATTTTTCCTTCATGACATCACTTGGTTTTGCTTAAAGGTGTCACAAGATACCCTTAACACCTCGAGTCTCTGTTTTTTGTTCTTCCCACTAGCAAATTGTTTCCCTTTTGGTACCATCTTCTTAACCCATTAGAAACTGATATGTTTTCTACTTTATCATAACATCTGTCTTATCCCAAGGCTCTTTGTTGGAATTAAGTGGTTACTCATTTTACCACTGTAAAATATAAGTTGGCCTTATTACTAGTGATATAGTATTTTTCTGTGGGAAATGAAAGATGACTTCTACTCAATTAAATAGATTGTCAGCCTCCAAGCCTAGGGATATACAGGAGGTCATGGATGACCTCCACTGCTAGGACATTGTATACTGGCATTATTGATCAGCCAAGCCTAGAGCAAGACTTCTTTCTCTACCTCAGTAGCTTAATAAAAGCAGACTGTGTTGTAATAGAGTTGAAAGTGGGAACCAGGTAGAAAGGTTTCCACAGAATTTATGGGTCCCAGGACAAGAGTCAGAAGTAGTTACAGCTTTATCAGCACCTGACACTGAAAACAAACAAATCTTCTCTTGAGGACAAGAATGGCAAGCATCAAAAAACTACATTTAGTGAAGCAAACAAAGCCCAAGCCAATCCTCCGCATGGCTGACCACAGGATTTACTGCAGACATTCCAAAGGCCTTACTTCTTGGGTCCCACTTGGCCCACGTTGACTCGCACACAGATGACTTTTCGTGTCTGCATGCCCACAGAACATGAGGCCTCCCCATTCCACGTTGTAGTCGTATTGAAGGATGACACTGATGTGTCTTCTATACACTGACCCCAGGGACCAGTTTGCCAGTGGTACACAGTGCAAGGATGCTCATTGCAGCTGCGCACCTCTTGCAAAGCACTGCTGTTGGGGCAGCGGATTCCACCTACAAAAATGGACAATGGTAACAGTTTAGACAGAGAACTAAAAGAAAATTCATTGTTCTCTCTACCTAGGAATTTGCAGGGCTGATAACCACGATGCTGATCACTTACTGAGCACATAGCATGATACCTGTACCCTACAAAAGATGCAAATTATTCTCTTTCATGATTTATCTTAAAAAATAAAGCATACAGTATATATACTAGATGTTGAAGGTTATTTAAGACCTTAAGTAGAAGTCATTGTTCTTCAGAGGAGCCCAACATCAAAAGCAAGGAAGCCCACAGTATTGTTAACTGCAAGCAACAGACAACTTCACACTGTGGATGAAAATATCTGAATGTGTTTCAGTCACCATCGTTTAAACTGAAACTCTTAATAAAGGGTTTTAAATAATGCTCACTTTAATGTGTTAGATTTTAGGGTGATAACAAGCAAGAATGTTAAAATTGGATGAAAATTTAGAATCTTCTGTAGTATTATTGAGAAAACAATGGGGTATTAATAGTTGTTCAAATCTATGATGTCATTGGTTGTGCAATGCACCATCATTTTTTGTGTTCCAAAGAAAAAGAAATGGTTTCAAATTAAAATATTAATCAATAACTTCTGCTTATTTCTAATTTTTATGCTTATTGAAATAGTATTTATGACTTAATTCCATGTTTGTTTGTTTGTTTTTTCTGTTACAAGAAAAAATAGTTCTAAACTTCTCTGTTCAGAGTCCAGATCTTTTCAGTCAGTGTGAACTCATTCAGATCAAAGTTTGTGTTCCTCATAGTATTTCCAAGGTGACATCAAAGATGTTGGTGAGATCTGATTTTTCATTTTTATTAAAAAATCATTACATTTATTCATTTGTTTGTGTGAATACATGGGCATATGTTTGTGAATATATATATACATGCATATATATGTATATATACATATATACAAACATGCAAATGTCATGGTGTACATGTGTAGGTTAAATGCAAAGTTGTCTTCACCATATGGGTCCCAGACTAAATTGGGAACATGGGGACCTTGGGAGAGGGTTGAAGGGGAAGGAAGAGACAGGGAGGGAAGGAGAGAAAAATACAGAGCTCAATAAAAATCAATAAGAAAAAAAAACTTAAAAAGGAAAAAGAAAGAGCTTATTCTGATTTTGCAGAGGATCCCAGTTTGGGTCCCAGATTGGTTCTGTCTTATTAGGCAGGTCACACCTGTCTATGGCCTTTAGCTGATTTTGATTGTCTCCTTTTTGGCTTATCTGGGATTGTTATTTCAGCCAGACTAGCTGAGCTCACGATCATTATAAGCAACTATGGCATAACTTCTGCTTAACTGCTGCATTTTAGAAATGCATTCAAGGTACAAAGCAATAATGCTGGGGATGTTAAATGGTAAGATAGATACGTCTCTTATTGGAGACTGTGATGTTAGGGTTAACACTCTAGAATCATTTTTGTGCAGCCATATTGCGTGAATTTCATAGGTGGAGTCCTAATTTGTGTTCACAACTGTCAAGTGAATAAAAATATTAAAGTATCTGAAATGATGTGACCAGTGCATTAATAAGGAATATAGGAAGAGAATGTTTTTTAACCAAATATGAAAATAAAAAATAATGTATTGTTAAAGGCAGGGATTAGAGAAATTCAATGATCACTTCATTGATGATTTTATTCCCATGGCAACACCATAGATGACCTCCATGGTTTAGAGATATTTGCAGACTTTCCTCTGATCCACAGCTAAACAATTGGCAGTTTGTTAATAACAATTTAGAATCTTTCTTACATTGGTGAGTATGGTTACAACAACAGAGAGACCTATCCTGAACATTTTCATTAGTGTCCCTGCCTCATAAAGGTAAAGACATATATCACACTTCATGTCCTACCTGCTATCATGCAGTTTGATGACCCTGGCAACCCTTGCTTGGACTTTTAAAATCTGAATACACTAAATTCTAAAACATGCTAATTGTATTGGGGAGACATAAGTGAGAATTTCTAGCATTCCTTCCTTCAGGTGCTAGATGTATTCAACCTTAACATATTCATACCATATATAGTATGTATATATGGTATATATATGATATGATTATATATAATTAACATATATGATTATGAATAATTAACAGTTCCTTTACATTAATACTAAAATTTCTGACAAAATGTCAAATTTCTGTACCTACACCATTTTAATTGTAAGAAAAAGTATCCTGTTTAAACTGATTTTTTAACTCTGAATTGCTTTTGACACTTGAATTGACTGCTTGGCTTAGGGGAAAAATAATAAGAGAAAGAAAAGAACTTCTACACCATCAGCATATCATGTCAAGGAACTTCAAGATAGCTGTTAAGTTTATAGACACAAAGGCTATTTATTTTCATGCCCTAATCCACATTAAAGCCACATCAGCAGTTTGGATCTGATGTAGTATCCTTGCTCCAATAAATCCTTGTGTGGTCTTAATTATTACAATGTTGCAATTTTGAAAGTATGGTTTCATGTAATCTGCCATTGCAACATCACTATGTTGTTTGTGGAATAATTTTATGCTAGAAAATTGATAACTATAATGTTCAAAGTATTATTTATGGGAAAATCAAATTTTAGACATTTGGGAGTATTTCCATAGTTATAGAGAAATTATAAAATGTGAATGGCAAAATTAGTAACAAGTGAACTTTAAACTGTTCTCTTATATACAAAATTATAGGCTTTACACTAAAACCATTACTTAGATTTTTTAAAAATAGTTTCAGCAACAGGAAAGACTTTATAGAAAAACTTCTGTTATCAAAACAAATATTTAGAGAGGTGGTAAGGAAAAACTAGGAGTAGTTGAAGGGGTAGAAACTGTAATAAGGATATATTATGTGAGAAAGAACCTATTTTTAATAAAAAGAAAAATAAACATTTATATACAATATAAAATGTGCCAACTATTAGGTGAAACAGCTTTATTAAAACAAGATGTGGTAGGCTAGGGAGATGGCTCAATAGATAATGGTACTTGTTGCAAACATGAGGACCTGAATTCAAAACCCCAGAATTCATTTAAAATACTGGATGTGGCTGCATGATATGGTTACTTCAGCACTATGAGGCCAGAAGCAGAGACTGGAGGATCGTTAGGGTTTGCTTTAGTAAGCCCACCTTAGTAAGAAACTATCTAAAGTGCATGAAATAGTAGCAATTCAGAACACCTAACATCCTTTTCAGACCACCATGTGAATGCACAAGATCATATTCACACACAAGTACAAGTGTGCATATACCACACACATATTCTATAAACACAGAGAACTGTCAGGGTATGTAAAATGAGACATAACTTTTCCTATATGCTTCAGTTCTGCAGAAGCTTTGTTAGGTTGCATATAGTGAGAGTTAGGAAATTGCTGCTTCTGGCATTGATGTATTTACCACTGATATGACAGTTTAAAAAAACGCCCTACTCACAGCCTCAGCTAGGACTTCTAGCAACAGCAGATATGTAGCCTGAACTGGCCGTCTCCTATGAACAAATTGGTGCCTAGCAACAGCAGATATGTAGCCTGAACTGGCCATCTCCTATGCACAAATTGGTGCCTAGCCCAATTGTCATCAGAGAGGCTTCATCCAGCGATTGATAGAAACAGATGCAGACCAACAACCAAACATTAGGTAGAATTCGAGAATCCTGCCGGAGAGAGGGGGAACGGTTGGTAGGAGCAGGGGTCAAGGACATCAAAAGAAAACCCACAGAATTAGTTAATCTGGGCTCATATGAGATCAAAGAGACTGAACCGACAACTAGGAAGCCTGCGTGGGACTGAAATCGGGATTCTGCATGTAAGTTATAGGTGTATAGTTTGGTCTTTTTGTTAGACTATTAACAGTGGGAACAGGAGTTGTCTCTGACTCTTTTACTGGCTCTTGAAACTGTACTCCCCATATTGGATTACCTTGCCCAGCCTTAACACATGGGGGAGGTGCTTAGTTTTATTACAACTTGATATGCCACGTTTTGCTGATAGGAATGGGAGACCTGACTTTTTCCTAAACAGAAATGGCAGAGGAGTGGATTGGGGGGCAGGAACAAAGGATGGGGGGGAAGGACAGGGAGAAGAAAAAAGAAGGGAAACTGAACTGTGGTTGGGATGTAACACACACACACACACACACACACACACACACACACACACACGGAGCCCTATTCAATATGGTAACTGGATAGCTGTATATAGGGTGTGATACTCAGTATTTATTTTAGGTGCGTCAAGGTACACCAGAGGTATCAGAAATAGTTCACTCAAGGATATTATGATGTGATAAGCAAAATAAGTAAGAAGGGTAGAGTGGCTGAGACATACACATGAGGAAAAATTTGTGGAATGTCAGAATTATGTTGAGAGGGACATACTTTAATAACAAGAGAAGTAAGATTCATTGTGTTTTGGAGACTTAAATTTTTCTGGGAGAAGGGGGCACTGGGATGAACTAAGAAGAGCTAGAATTTTAAATAGCAAGTTTCTGAGATGAGAATTAAGAGATCGTTTTTATCTAAGCAAAAATAAAAATGAATGCAAAAGAATTTGTGTAGGTATGGCTGTGGAGATGAGCGTGGTGACATGTCAGTCAGAGTGTAGAGTTGATGTGGGAAATAAATGGCTGCAAAGACAAGGGAGAGTTGGGACATCCGTTAGGAAGAGGAGATACGGTATTTCTACTGTCAGCTCCTGCTGCAGCCCAAATCTCTCATAGCAGACTGTGCTTGGTGAGAAGCCCTGGTCAAGGGCATGATAAGCACTTGGGAGAGCTGACACACAGAGAGCATTAGTAGAAATGGCAAGAAGAGTTCTTATTGTGCAGCCTCCTCAAATCCTCTGAAGCAGGAGGATGGGGAAATGCCACCGTCTACTTAGACACCAAGTGTTCTTCGTAGCTACACACAACCCGGATCTGTGGGTCTTTGAATTCTCTAAGAAACACAGCTGTTTCGTGGCTCTGATAATCAAAATCACTAAACTGTTAAATATGAACATATTAAAATAGGACTATTACTTCTTCCAAGTTTTCTCTGTAAAATATGATTCAGAAGACTTCTAATTATTTGAGAAAATTGGCATAATTCTATTTCAATCTGCATCTATTCTCTGCACACGGCAGATAAGACAGCACAGTGACATTTGCTTGGTAAAGTTATATCAGGTCATCCTAAACTTTGCAAAAACAAATCTCTTCCCATTTTTCACTCTGTGTAGGTGCCTGGACATAATGTTTACCTTTATTAATGAAGTTGGTTGAAAATATGCATGGGGATTCAAAAAAATGAAAAACACTGAAAATTTAACACTAATGTTTATATTTGGTTCAAATTCAACACACCACTACTTACATTACACACATGACAGATTCAAGTACTAAAGGGTTTCTTTTTTTGGAACTTGACAACATAAATTTAAAAGTAAGTTTGGGGGCAAACCCTACTATGCATAATATCACAAAGATGCTTATTCAAAGAAATTATACAATACATTAAAAATAAGTTCTCAATTTTATATAAGTAGAAAACAATAAGTAAAATTCTGAGCCCAATATGGGCTCCTGTCCCTTTTTATGTGTATATAAGTGTGTTCGTGTGTATGTGTTCATGTGTGTGCAGGTATATGCATGTGTGAAATTCAGGGGTCAGCATCAGTTGTTGCCCTTAGGGAACTGTCCATCTTGTATGCATTATGATCTCTCTCACTGGGACTGGGGCTCACTGAGTAGGTGATGCTGGATGACCAGTAGGGCACAAAACCCCTCTGTCTCTGCTGCCCCAGACCTGGAATTACTAACACACTCTACAACACCTAGAGCCTTTTTACATGAGTATTGGGTATGGTCCTCATCTTTGCATAGTGAACATCTTCCCATGAGTTCTCCTCGCAACCTCTTACCTCCACCTGGCTTAAAGTAAAGTTCTAGTCAACTTTCTCTAGTGTTCATGCCTTGACTATCTCTAGGTGTTTCCAATTGTGATTTGGTTTCCTGACGATATTTCAGCATGAATTTTTTTTGTAGGCATTTTTGTTTATTGCTGATACTATGCTGTATAGTGTTATCTAAGATTGTATGGAAAGAAAATATATACAAACTATTTTCATTCTTTTGTTTTCTTTTAAATTCTTTGAGTTACCTTCATAATTGTAGCACAGAGTCTACAATTATTTTCATTGACTGTTTGTAAGAAGGTGATGAATGAGGCTCATCACTCTGAAAAAATTTGATGTTTATTTTCTGTAAGTAAGACATACTTCCATACATAAA
This sequence comes from Myodes glareolus, assembly GCF_982192425.1. Classification (NCBI taxonomy): domain Eukaryota; kingdom Metazoa; phylum Chordata; class Mammalia; order Rodentia; family Cricetidae; genus Myodes; species Myodes glareolus. Next base: position 10,786,635 of record NC_142050.1, read on the forward strand.
CATATTCAGTACTCTGAGCCCCATCCCAACTTTCAACTATCCCAAAAAATCTCTTAGCTCAAGGATTTAATTTGAATCAATCATCACGTTTATGCATTTTGTTAATTGTTGGTCTCCTTTAATTGGAAATATTATGTCTGTATTTTCTTAACTTTTATAGGTGATTCTGAGGATTTAGTGTTCATTATTTTATAATTATAAAGCACCTTTCTGACTGATGCCTTTCCAAAGTAAGATTCTATGTGTGCATTTCTGGCAAGTTGTATCATAAGCAATGCCACGTTGTTATTGCAGAACACTTGGGAGATGAGATTTTAAGTTGCTCCATTACTCTCAATGATTTGGATCACTAGATTAAGCAAGATTTATTTCTTTTAATGACATCCCTATTTCTATTTGTATGTGTGTACCTGTGTGTATGCATACTACAGTGTGCGTTGGTGCCTGGGAAGCCGGGGGAGTTTCATGTTCTCTAGAGCTAGAGTTACAGGTAGTTGTCAACTATCCATTGTGGATGGTAGGAGTTGAACTGTGATCCTCCGGAAGATCAGCAAGTGTTCTTAAGTGCTGAAGCATCTCTCCAGCTCCACTCCCTACAGCATGCTATCCTGCAGATACAATACTCAGTGATGGGACTGTCTCTCTTTAATTAGAAGTAATTATTTTATGGCCAGAAGTAGGCTGCCCCACAAATAAAAGCAGTCATCTCAGGATGGTGATGAAGGTGGGGAATTCATAAAGGGCTTTTCCAGGATCTTGCCATAGCAGACCTGGAAACACTATAAACCGAATCACAGCCTGGTCAAATATTAAATGTGTCCCTTTTGCTCTGCCCCAACTCTTCCCCTATTTAAACTCATATTCACATTGATAATTAGAAAGAATGACTGAAGGTTAAACCTTTTATCTTTGTGGTATAGATACATTTATTAACAGTTTACTATATAATTTTCCTCCTTTTCTGAACATAATCTATTCAAATTAGAAGGGCTGTTTGACAAGTCAAGAAACATACTTTTCCCTTGGGAAGTCTCTATTTTGTTATGTTGCTCAGATTCTTTGGGGTCAGGCCACCCTCCGGCCTAGAGATCACTCACAGTTATGGTTATGTTAAAACAGAATCAGAAACCAAGATCTGTGACTGTGGATAAGGCTCAAAGGTAGAGCATAAAGGCCTAGTTCAATCCCCAGCACACGTGACTGACTTTCTGCTACATTACAGAGACCCCACACCTATACACTTGCATTCTCATTGATTTCTTCCTAGGAAAAAAACTGTATAATCTCATCTCTAAATACTACATATCACTTTTATCTTTTGTTTTCCTATAAAATTATCACAGCAGTTTGCATTAAAAGAATCCGAGACACATTCCCAGCTCTAGTTTTTGTAGAATAATAAAACACTCACTTTTACAGACTATAATACTGTTGATAAGAACACATAATTTAAGATTTATTATAGGTGTATTTCTTTCAAAAAAAGAAAGCAGAAACCGTTTTATAAAGCCCGGTATCATAGCAGTCTCTTTTCCTACAAGATTAAAGGTTATTTTCATATCCAGCAAATAACAAGTATCAAGAAAATTTATTTTGCAGATGAGCTCTCCATTAGGTGTCTCACACAATTATACTATGTTTTGTAAATGTCATTGGTGGAGAGCAAGACATCCACTTACAGATATTCAGTCTGCTTTAGACTTAAAATGATGTTTGCCCTTATGGTGTATTATAGAAACATGTGCAACATCCCAGTATAACTGGCTTATGATACAGCTACTAGACTTAATTTAAAAATTATTGAAGACCCACCCTTTCAAATCAGGTGGATAATATGTATCAAATACTAGCCATGAATTTCTGCCTTTAAAGCATTGAAAACCTTTCCGTGTGAAGTGGCTCATCTACAGACAAAATGATCTGCTGCCGTCTTGCAAGCACAGCAGAATCCTTGCTATGTGGCCCGGGGTGAAAAGTCACTCATTACTAGTCTCACAGCAAATGTCTGCCAGGAATAATGGGTTTACAGGAAGCAGGGTGACCACAGATCTAATTTTAATGAAACCCAAGACACAATCTGAGATGACAGAGTTTGAAGTGCGAAGGTAGTCTTTTCAAGGTGGAGGTGTTTAGGAGAGCTCAGAAGAGTTAAGGTTTGTTTCCTCTAAAATTTATATTTTTCTATAAGCTTTCTATTTTTTAGCAATCAGTTATATTTTTAGTGGAAAATATTTGAGGGGTCTATAGAAATTATAAACTTTTCTGAAGAGTAACTTTTATATATTATATGTCACACTTGTATATTAAAGCCAAGTAATTAAATAGTCTGCATACTTATTATGTAAAGAAATAGCAAATATTGTTAAATAAGATTATGAGATACTATGATCAAAAAGCCTGGAAACATAAAAAGGCAAAGATGACAGAAAATCAATCAAAATCAATTAATTTCAGGGATTGATAGGTGTGTATGCTTATTACAAAGAGAAATTGTAATCTATAAGTCCTAAATGTGAGTAAGAAGGGTCATTTAGTGTGGGATGGTGAAGCGGCACCCTGAGTTCCTGAAGGAGCATGGACCTCAACGTGAAAGAATCTGACTCCCATGTTTTCCATCTCTTCTGTCATCTTCCAGAAATACACGAGTTTGACACTGTCTCACCCAGTCACACAGAGGACAAATTAGCATTTGGAGAGCAGCGCAGAGGCAATTACTGCCTTGTGTTTCTTGGCAATAAAGCTTGCAGGCGAGGTGTGATCTGTAAAAATCATGCCTTGTTCACCCCATAAGGTGAATCTGTGTTTGGGTCCTGCGTATCTCAGAGCCGGTGCTCAAAAATGCAATAGCCATGCTAAAAATTAAAATACACTTTCTTATTATATAAATGGCAGTTCTATGAGACATTAAACTGTCAATGACTAAAACAAACTACTGAAATAGAAAACAATGAAATATTTGGATTTTTAGACCATTTCTCAATTTCTTCTGCTTTGTACACTTTGGACTAAAAGAAACATGAATTAGCCGAATGAAAAAAAAATTAAAAATCATTTATTCTTAATTAAACATCCATTTTCAAAATTAATTATTAGGAATAGAATGAAACCACATGAACTGATATTTAAAGTCATTCATTGTTGGATTTCTGTCCATTAGTTTTCATAGAATGTTGCCTTACACATGTTACACAGTAAATGGTCATCAATTTTCAGAAGAAACAGTCATGAGGCTGGAGACCTTACCTTCATCGCCTGCATAGGCCAGAATGGACCGAGCTCGGATCTGTTTCCCTTCTGTGGTTTTCCCTGAGCAGGTGTGTGAACAGGAGGACCATGTGGACCATGCAGTGAGCACACAGTCCTTTGGGCATGGGGCATCGCAGGCCACAGGAATGGGAAAGATGGCGTCTCTGCATAGCTGTCTGTCCACTTCTTTTCCTAGGAACCACATGACCACCAGTATTTATTATGATTAAGTCCATTTCAAATGAATGATTGAAATAAGACAGGTGTCAGATAAATTAGACTATTTCCCATTAACTCTTAATTAATAAGGAAGTGAAGAGAAGACATGGTTGTTATGGTGAAATGTTAAAAGAATATCAGAAATATACAAACATAGAAACAGACACATAAATCCCTAAATAAATAAGGTTTCCTTAATTATCAGAGGCAAAGGCAAAGAAATCAACATATTACCTAAAGTATTTTTACCCTACAGTATCTTCCCATAAGTGATTTTTACATTTAAAATATTAATGTGAAATAAAGAGCATTATGAAATTATGTTGCCTTCCTTATTCAGAGGTGAACTATGTTTTACAGTGACAGATAGCTATAGCATGTGTCAGTGTTTTCATGAATCAACTCACAGAAGTTTCTATAAAATGTTATTGTATCTACCAGAGAAGGCATTTTTATACAACTAGCCACCTTTCTCTTTCTTAACATCCCCCGCCTCCTCACTCTGCAGAAGCAGGCAGGAAATTTAAAGAGTAGAATAGAATCACCATGCCAGTTATTAAAATGGCCACATGGGAAGAGGGAGCACTGTTGACAGGACAGAGCACATGCAGAAGTAAGCAAGTGTCACCCAAATGCTTTAGAGTCATTGACAGTTTCAGCGGGTCTTTAGGTATAGAGCTGTTTCTTTATAGCAAACAACACTTCATATAACACTCTCTACCATTGCCACAAAACTCTAGATAGCTATACTGCCAACACATGTAGTTTAAATATGAAATGCTCCCCACAGGCTCATGAACTGAATAATTGGTCCCCAGAGAGTGGTGCTGCTTTGGAAAGGCCTGGGGACTTTAGGAGATGGCCCCTGACTTGAGAAATTGTGTGACCTGGGGTGAGGCATGTTTTTGGGGTTATATTCTGTAGCTCTCTGCTTTCTGTCCACCTTAAAGGGAATAGCCCCTTTCTCCTTCTGCCATTGTATTCTGCCTCATCAATAGCCCCAAACCAATGAAATCAAAGAACATGGATTTATTTCCCTCAAGCCTGGAACCCAAAGAAACGATACTTATACTTCAAGTTCTTTTGCCGGGTATTGTCACAGTGATGAGAAAAGTAACTAAGACGATGTTTGTTAATATTTGAGGAGTGAATGACATGAGATAAACAAAAGGCCAGAGAAAAGAAATTATTATTGTTAATAAATAACAAGGAGAAGCAAGAAGACTGTGAGAAATATGGGTAGAAGGAGATGTCTGTTACAAAGTCGCAACTCTGTTGGCTTGGTTACAAATGTGCTCCTGGGTTATACTGAGTAGAACAAAACAACATATCATGTAAGCCATGGAAAATCTTTCTGCTGTTTGCTGTGCGACATATCCACAATCCTGGATGGTCTTGTAAAAATTGTAAAATTGTAAGTGTTGTATTAGACATCCAGGGGAGAAAGGTCCCTTCCTGTGTCGTTCTTGAACAACTATTACACTAACAAATCCCAACTAATTTTCTTCGGTTGAAGGCTAGAAACATTGTTGTGCTGCACACTGCTTTAGACATATCTTTGAAAAAAAAAAGTGGGACAGAAAATTAGAAGTAAATTGGAAATGTGCTAACTCGATAACTAGTGTTTTGATGGGCCTTTTATGTTAGAAAAAAAATCAGAAGTCAATTGAAGTGTATTTATAGCCACTACTTTGTAAGATTCCAAATCATCAGACTTCTTCACTATTTATAGCCACTACTTTGTAAGATCCTAAATAATCAGACTTCTTCACTAGTAGAAGAGGTTTATTAGAATTACAAGGAGGCAGCAGGGCTTCATTCTTTAAAGTGGGCCCGGGACAACTTGTCCACACATAATAAAGCCCAAACCATGTGGGCTCTAGGACAGCCTGGCCACACATGGGGCCCAGGCCACAAAGCTGCCATGGTGGGCAGCACCAGGTTTCAGGAAAAGCTGTTGATGGGGAACTTCAGCCAATCACATTCTGCTTAGGGTGTGCCCCCTGGGGCCACACAAAACAAATAAAATATCCATGTGTGCTTGCTGCTTTCTCTCTTTTGCCCCCTGCGTTTGTAAGTTTTCCTTTCTTCTGTTTATTAAAACTAAAACTTTTATATTAAGCTAGTCTGGTTAATTTTTAACTACCGATCGACCACACCTTTCAAGCTGTAAGTTCACACCACCCACGGAGGACCAACTTCCAAAAATCACCTTACAGTCCAGCCATTAGATAAGATTAGATACAACCACCAGATGTCCCTGAGTCCAGGACTCAATTTACTCTCCTTTTGCCTAGACAAATGCCAGCCAATCAGGGTCCTAAATCCTGGAAGTCCCCTTACCCCAACTTCTACTGTGATAAAAACCATACCCTGACTGGGCTTGGAAATCTCTGCTCTCAACTGTTCCATCTCAATAGATGGAAAGTCCAAATTTAAGCTTAAATAAAGGCTCTTTGCTTTTACATATAGGGCTCAATCTTTAGTTGGGTTTTGGGGGACTTCATGATCTGGGCATAACATTTCTACTAGCTGCAAAGTTTGGCATATAACCCAATAAGACAATATGATTAATAGGTAGATGCATAAATGTTAAGTAGAGTAGAAAATCATTATTGTGTAATAAGGAAGTTAACAGTTTATATTTTATAATTTATATAATAATAATAATAACAATAACTTTTTAAATTAAATTGGACTTATTCTTAGTCAAGGGATTATCTTTATTGTTACATCTCTCTTCTCTCATTTCTTGTCCTGTAGAATGATAGAAAACTTTGAAAATGCAGCTGATAGTCAACAAATGTGACAATTCATGTCTTTTCCAAAAGTTTCCAATCATCTCACTCAGAAAGATATAATTCTACAGTAACTGGGGGTTCATGCCAAGAATACTGTAATGGTTTAAGTAAAATGCTGCAGGTCCCTGAGTGGCTGCAGTAGGCAGCAGTCTTGAGATCATACAGCAAGTCCCCTAAGTGGTGGCAGAAATGGGTTGCAAGTCCCAAGAGCATCCAGTCCCAGGCATGGATGGTACAATTCTCCAAGTGGCTGCAGTGAGCCATGAGGGACAGCGAGTCCCAGGAAGGGAGCCACATGGTAGGTGAGAGACCTCAATGGGGCATCCTCTCTCATGAGGAGAGACAGATGAATCGGCATGCCATGAGACCATGCTACAGGTCTTCAAAGGTGACTGGCCCCAGGCAGGGAGCCTCGTGGCAGGAGAGAGACAGAGACATGAATAGGCACACCAAGCAGATTGAGGTTGGATATTTATTTAGTGGGTTATGGAAAGGAAAGGGGAGGAGAAGGGGTGGAGGAAGAAGGGGAGGAGGAGGAGGAGGAGAAGGAGAGAGAGAGAGAGAGAGAGAGAGAGAGAGAGAGAAACAGAGAGGGGGAAGGGGAGAAGTGGGGAGAAGTGGGGAGAAGAGAGAGACAGAAGCTGCCTCTGAGAGAGAGAGAGAGAGAGAGAGAGAGAGAGAGAGAGAGAGAGAGAGAGGAGGAAAGGGAAGGGACTTGGGCTGCATGGCTGCAAGCAGGAAGGAAGATCTGCTTGCCTCAGTGGACGGGGGAGGGAGTGAGCAGGGCTTATCTCTTAAAGGGACAGGACAGACCATTACAAATACTATTCTAATAGACCTACTGGCTTGAGGGATAATTTTCTGTTTGCTAGCGTGTAAACCAAAGAGATATATAAAATGACCTTGTTTCAAGTTGTTCTTACCTTGTATCATCCAGTTTTCTATCATGCTTTGCTAGACATGGATTTTTTTAAAAATATTTATTTATTTATTATGTATACAATATTCTGTCTGTGTGTATGCCTGTAGGCCAGAAGAGGGCACTAGACCCTATTACAGATGGTTGTGAGCCACCATGTGGTTGCTGGGAATTGAACTCAGGACCTTTGGAAGAGAAGGCAATGCTCTTAACCTCTGAGCCATCTCCCAACCCAGGAAGGGTTTTTTTTTTTATTTCTGTCTAGGCATATTCTTCAATATAAACAGCATACCTTAATTTTTGGTGGAACCCTGCACACTAATTCAGGTGTGATTTCTGAGAATTCATGATAATTCTGGAGTATACATTACACTCTTCTACTTTGTCAGATAGAATTTTTCCTTTTAGTTCTCTTATCTCTCAGCTGTTACTGTCTGGTATTCATGTAACGATTTGTCCTGTCCTTTTAAGAGACATCCCGACCCACTCCCCCCATCAGCTGAGCAGGAAGATCTTCCTTCCTGCTTGTAGCCTGAGTCTTTTCCTTTTCCCTCTCTCCCCCAGGAGGCATTCTGCCTCTCTCCATTCTCCCCCACTTCTCCCCTCCCCCCTCTGTGTTTCTCTCCATTCTTCCCCTTCCCACTACAACCTCTCCCCTTCCCTTCCATAACCCACTAAATAACCATCCAACCTCACTCTGCATGGCATGCCTATCCTTGTCTATGTCTCTCGCTCACTGTGTGGCTTCCTACCCGGGACCAGCTGCCTTTGGAGACCTGCGGTGTGGTCTCATGGCATGCCCATCTGTCTGTCTCTCCTTGTGGTCTCAAGTTCCATCCCTGCCTGGACTGGATGCTCTTGGGACCCACTTCCCACTGCCTTCCCCTGCTTGGGGATCTGCAACATGGTCTCAAGGCCCGCTGCAGTCACTCAGGAACCTGCAGCATTTTACTTAATCCATTACAATTTACAGTTAAACTTTTATTTAAATAGTCTGAGGATATCGTATGTGCATGTATGTGTTTTCATGAAACTCATCATCTATTTCAGTCTCAACAATTCCTCCCCTGTCACTAACCAGCTTTTCTGCAAGTTCACACAACACATTGCTTATCAGAAGTCACAAGTATTGCACAGTAAATATACAGCTGAGAGATTCATAAAGGCAGACCCACAAATGCACAACTTGTAGGGCACCTTGTTTTGCAGAGCCTGTGGGAACAATTGTTTTTTGGTTAAGTTGCTGTCAATTCTGTAAAGTCTTGTGAAGTCATGGTGTTTCTCCCTTATTACCTGCTAGCATACCACATAGAAATGTCTAAAGATGACAGGCACTGAACAGGAAGGCAGCATGCCCCACCTTTGCTAACAAACAAATTTGGGTGTCGCCAAAGCTGGTTATCACAAAAAAGATTGGATGAGGAGAATGGGTGAATATAAGATTAAGGGATGTTTAGCAACTTTATATAATGGTTTAGAATGTTAAGTGTTTTTCCCTTGAATGCTGGCTCCTTACTGGTATTGTCCCCTGTTCTGGAATGCAGCTTTATCAGGTTCTACCTGAGTTTTTTTTTTTTTTTTTTTGTAATTTTGATAGGCATATTACCATTGTCTTTGCTATGGAAATGTCCAGGTGTGACTGTAAAAGCTAAAATCCTTGTGGGGATCATCCCTTCACTTTACCTTTTCCTCTCACTTGAAAAATAAAGAACCTGCAGAGGTAACATGCTTGAGCTATCTTTTTTTTAAACTTCAGGTCTTCACTTGCAGTAGACATATTATTCTGAGCCCTGAGGGGGTACTGAGGATGGTACTCAAGATCCCCTAAATAGATTCAAAACATGATTCTATTTAGTGATATCAGAATATAGGACCAACCACTGAGACATGAGTGGTAGCCTCTCAGGAGCCATAGCAATGAAATCACCCGACTTTCCTCTCACCAGCAATCATCAGTTGTTGAAAGATCCTCAGTTAGGGTTGGAACTTGATGACCAGCTCTTGATGACAACTCCAATCTGTGCAGAGATTTGTGTTCCTTTGATCCTGGGTAGACTGAATGCATGCAGTCCCATCCTCTGTGAACATACTGAAGCCTACGCTCTTGATACAATAACTAGTTTTCCCTTTCTTTTCACAAACAAATATCACCACTGAAACAGGAATTTTGCAATTTCTTTTTACTTTTGTAACGGCTTGAATGAGAAATGTCCTCCATACTTTCAGGCATTGGAGTGTAGGAGGTCCTTCTGTCTATGTGTTTCTTTCATGGATTAATAAAAGAACTGCCTTGGCCTGTTGATAGGGCAGAACATAGGTAGGCAGTGAAGATGGAACTGTAGGTTAGGAGGAAGAAGGGCAAACTCATAGACACCATAGATCCACTGCCAGAGTAAGACATGCTGCCAAAACTTAGCAGGTAAGCCACTGCCACGTGGCGATACACAGATTACCAGAAATGGGTTAAATTTAGATGTAAGAGTTAGCTAATAAGACGCTAGAGCTAATGGGCCAAGTAATGTTTTAATTAATGCAGTTTTGTGTGATTATTTTGGTTCTGGGAGGCTGGGATGAAAAAGCAGGCCCTCTTCCTATATTGGAGTATTGTCCCCCAATTGATGGTGCTGTTTGAGAGGCTTAGGAGGCATGGCCTTGCTGGAAGAAGTGTTTCTTGGGACAGATTTTGATATTTTTAAAGACTTAGTCACTCTTGGTTCATTCTCTCTGCTTCACACTTATGGTTCAACAGTGAGCCCATAGGAATCTACTCCTGTCACCAAGGACGACTACTACCTTCACTCTCTCATCATGGTCTTGAATACCCTTGAACCACAAGCCTATATAGGCCATGTCTTTTATAAGTTGCCTTGGTTATGGTATCTTTATAGCAATAGAAAAGTAACTAATTTGATTTTGTATGAAAATTTTTGTTCATTTTTCAGATGACTGCCAAAATTCAGTCTTTATTGATCACATACCCTCACAGTAACTGGCATACATTTTTACTAATGGCTGCAAGAACCTGTTAATGAGATTAAATAAGAGATCATGACACTTACCATTTTTTGATACTTATTTTATGTGTGTGCAAGGTTGGAGAGTACAAAAATGCCATGTTGTGAGTGTGGAGGTAGAAATAAATAAACAACTTTTTGGAGCTGGCTTTCTTCTAGTGTATGGAGCCTGAGGAACTGAATTTGAGTCTTCAAACTTGGAACATATGGTCTTTATACATTAAATCATCTTGAACACCCATCTTTCTTGTTTCCTTATACTGTAAACCTATAGCTGACACATAGAAGAAAACTAATATTTTGTGTACAAAATAAATAAACGAATGAACATTGTATTAAGAAACAAACATTTTGGATATGAATTAAATACTATATATGGATTTAAGAACTGTAATTGTTCAGTTTTCATGCATTCCAGCAGTCTAGGACCCTACAAAACTACTCATTGGGAAGCCTTGTATAAATCCTCTGTTGGCTGTAAATGCAACCTCTCTTTCTTTTAACCAGAATGTGCACTTAAAACAGATCTTCAGGTGGCTTACACACACATAAAATATAAGAAATATCACTCTAGGATTTATCTATGTTTGTTGTCTTCTGGTTTGAGGAGAATCAGACTTCCACTTTAAAGGGCAACCATATAAATTGAATTTTATACTTTATAATTCTTGCTTTTCTGGGGGACATGGTTTATACTTTTTTTTAATACAGAGAATAAACACAGGTGAAAACTGTGCCTTAAAAATCATTACTAGATGTCCAGATGTCCATTCTGTCTAATAAATGTTGTATATATTCATCTTTGCTAAGTCTCAGACAAATATTTAGACATAGGCATCAATATTTTCTAAAGTTTATTTTTAAATTTAAGTTGTAGTGACAAATATTGAACCCAAGGCCTTGTTTGTGCTAAGTACATGCTATGACACTGAGCTATACTCCCAGATCAAATGCTCTTTTTTAACTTTAAGGGAAATTGAGAATTATAAATCTTTGGTATTTGTGCCAAACAACAGAAGCTTGACTAAAGTGATAGAGCCGGTAACCAATTTCCAGTCTTTTTAAACTGTATGTTGGTAAGAAGAATCAAAGCACAAAAGCAGTTGATGGATGGGGCTTGTTTATAAAGAAGTTAAGAAACTGGTACTCTTGAGTTGTTTCTCAAAAAATTGGTGTATGGTGGCAGCTACATACTTCCTCTGTACAGACATAGTGCTAACCTTTCTATGGTTATGTAATTATATTGGGCTTGTGTCCACTGAACAGACAATAATGCACCTGTGAGAGTTGAGAATCATTCAAATCTTTGGCTTTGTTTTAATGAGTGCTTTAACCAATGTGGCTAATTGGAACTTTAGGGGCTTTATTATTTCAAAGTTAAATTCCCAACATCTAGGGCTAAGTCATATGTGAATCACTAGTTAAAAGAAATAAATATAAAAAAGCAAGATAAGTAACAAGTAAATAGTAAAATGTGTCTATGTTTTTCACCTGCAGTTTCATAGCTGAAGAACCTCGAGACTGTGAGGTGTCATTTTTACTTTATTTGTGAGAAGTGGATTGAAAATAAGGCCACACAACAACAGCCAAAACCAATTTTCTTCTTCATAGTCTTAGAACTTGTTTCTTAATTATGTTTGCTTTAGTTGGCTAAGTATAGTTTCGCATGACATAACTTCAGAGATTATATAGATATGAATATGCATATAGCCAAAGATCACTTAGAATATGTATTTCTAAATAAAAAATGGAAATTTTTCTGCTAAGAACTTTGGGAATGCACCTTTTTCATCTTGAGGCCCTCCAACTATTGCACATTCAGATATTCCCTGAGGGACCTTTTGGGGCTCTGCTTAGGTGAATCTAAATCCAGGACATGTGTGGTGACAACTCTTGTGGTAGATGAAGTTCTGCAACTGGCGCTGATAGGAGCCAGCACATTTATTTCTTTTCTGTAGTTGCTCTGAAGACAGCGCTTTAGTGAGACCCTTATGATGACATTAAAAACATTTTATGTTCTTCTTTGTATAGTAAAAGGAGAATGTACTCACTTTGGATACAGATTTAATATATAAATAATTTCAAAGAATTGTTTACATTTACATAACTCATTGTATGTACCTACAAAGCTCAGGATTTTTTCTAACCTTGCAAACTCATATATTTTACAGTAAACAAAGAACACAGAACTCAATTTTTAATTTAAATATTTAACCTTTACTTAATTTTGAAGGCTAATTTAAATCTGTCTGTGAGATTCTATGGAAGAAATTGGCCCACAAAATTGAATTGGTTTGCTTATTAATGTTTGTAAGCTGAAGTTGAGAAATAAATGCTCAAGTTGATATCTATTTAGTTTTTTATCACCAGTGTAATTTTAAGAGTATATTTTAATTATTAAACAATGATGAAAACAAGAGACATGCTTATGTGGACAGTAAGGAAAACCATAAGGCCCCAACCCTTAACAAAGAACTGCAAGCTACTATAGAATGCTGAGTTGAAGAAATAGCCTTCCCCAGGGATGAGTCACACCAATTGGTTGTCCAATACCAAATTTTCAGCCCTGGGAACATTCATAAGAGTAACATTATACAAACTGAGCAGATTATATTTAAGAATATATATGTATATTCTGTATGCATATATACAAATGTAACTTAAAAAGCAGAGACAATGAATTTGAAAGAGAGAAAGGAGGTATGTATGGTAGGGCTTGGAGGAATGAAATAGAAGAAAAAATATTACAAATATATTATAATCTTAAATAGCATGTTTTCATAGACCATTTTTTATCATTTTTATAAATTGAAACATGCGTTTTGACATCTTTAGCTAAATCTGCAAATACACTGTGTCCAGTGTGTTTTAATGAAGATTCCAAACTGTTCCATGGAATTCCTAACTATCCTTTCCATTCTACTACACTTTCTATCACTAGTAAAGGACTTGAACATCTACTTGAAATAATAATACTAAAAATTCATGAAGCTTCCAATGGAAATAAAACAAAATAGAAATAGAGATTCAGTATAGAATTTCTTCCTTTGTTAAAGCATATACCAGTAACTTATTATATTAATTTTCACAGATCTTATACAAAATATAAAAGATAAACCATTGTTTGGCAAAGCTTTGAAAGTATTAAAATCAAGATTGAAAAAATAAAACACTAAGCTCATAATGAACTATTTTTTAACTATGTGCTAGCATGTGTGTCTTAGCACTGTTCCTTAAAGGCCTGCTGAATTATTTTAATTTGTCTTTTTATTTTTTTAAAATTATTTTTATGTATTTTGGTGTTTGAATCCATATATGCTTAATCTCCACAGGGACCTGAGGAGAGTTTCTGATCTGTGTCAGTGGAGTTAACACACAGTTGTGAGCCACCATTTGGGCTCTGGGCACTGAGCCTGGCTGCTTTGGGATAGTACTGCACACTCTTAACCATAAGGCATCTCAGCAGAACCGAGATATAGATTTTGTTGTATATTTCTTGTCTTACACTAACAGTCTAGGTAAAGTGTCTCTTCTCAATATTAAAGTTTATTAATATAAGGGAGCTGAAGTGAAAAACAGAAAAGAGATCATAGAGTGAAAGTAGATGCAAATGTTATCTGAGAAAACCAACTCTGTGGTGAGTCCTTAGCATTATAGTTTGAGATTTAGATTTGTCTAATTAGACCTCAACAAACTCTACAGCAACTCCGAGAAATATCATTGGGTTATCTTTTTTATTGTTCAAAAATCACTGGAAAAGTTATATTGACATTGTGAATATGTATATTTACTTTTTAGCCAAAAAACTTAGACATTAAGATAATGGTCTCATATTTGCATTATCTTTTTAAAGAAGGTGTTTTCTTATTGCCTTAATTAAACTCTCCGCAACTCATTGCAAAATTGATGGGTTCATAATTAGACTACTGAGGAGTTTTTTACTGTATGTTTACTCATCTGTATCCCAGGTAGACTATGAGAACCTTTTATTTAGGGGTTTGCCTTGCTCTGGGTCTTCAGATCTGGCAATGTACTTGGTTCAGACACTGTCACTTTGCTTGTGAGGTGAGGAGAAATGGGTTTGAACTCTGTTACTCATTTCTTTTCTAACAAACACTCCCCACAGGTGTCTGTTCCATTCCAAAATATGAGTTCATTAGGACCTAGCAAATTAGGCCTTAACATTTTCCTTCCTCAGACTAAACTCTGATTTTCTTCTGCATTCTAAGTCCCTTAGGATCTCCTGTGTCATCTATGAGAGGACAGAGGCACAGTTCCACGCTGCCACCCTCAGCAGTTGGAGGAGTTTACCTAGAGTTTATGGACCTTGACTTAGGCTATAATGAGATTTGTGACTTTTGAAAAGAAGCTCAGGATAAACCATCTTAAGAAGCAATGTTGAAGATTTGTTAATTATATTTTAGTAAAGGCTTAAGCCTGAAGATTGGGGGAGGTGTGATGCTCAGAAGAAAGGAAGACTCACACAGAATGAGTCTGTGAGCTTATTTCAGACCAAATGTCCCCTCATTGTTTTCATGGTAGTCATGTACAGGATTCTGATGGGGTTTGAACTTTATCTTATTACTGGGTGGCTGTTGAGAGGTATGTGATGAGTCTTTAGTTCATAAGGTAAAAATGTAGCCTCCATACGCAGGAAAGTAGGTGTCTTTCTTTGCTATAAACAGTGGTTTTGGTTCTCAGGTGATGTCTGGGAAAAGGAATCAGGCCATGACCATTAATGCCTGATTGTTCATTAAGCCTAGTTCATTAGTACCGTGACATAGATATCTCTATATTATGAAAGGAATTCTATTCTATTTCTATGTCAGGAAGCCTCACAGCAAATGTTAATTGTGTTGGAATTCTTACTTTTGATTTGGAGAGATGTTTGAATCATTCTCTGGGATGAGGGCTCTTTCCACCCATTTCTTCTGTTTGAGCATTTACTTTAAAATGTAACTGAAAATTCTTTCTTTCTCCCCACTGAAATCTGTGTAATTCTCAAAGCTATTTACCAGTATTAAATCCTAGAAACTGTCTTTCTCAGAGTTGAGAACTATCCCTCCCAAGTGATAGCAAATAAAGTAAAAAGTGCCTTGGTTTCCCATCTCCATGAGATGTGGAGGTGCCTAACGTCCTTGTGTTCTGGTGAAAACACAGATGGTCCATAGAGCAAAGCACTGAAACTCAGCAACAGCTCATTGTGAGAGATGGATTTCATCGATCACATCTCCCAGCAGGGCTCTGCCTCACCTTGTCAGTAGCCTACTCTTGCTCTTAAAACAACCTCTGTCTTTTGTTTCTGCCATCTTGACTTCAGTCTGTCTCCACTGTAACTATATAAAATACGCCATGTAATACTGGAGCAATTTTTTACTTGACAATTTCTTTATGTAATTCACGACATGAAAAATATCTCTAGCTTTCTTTTTATCCGATTATATTTTTACCTATTGATATTTAAATACCTTTAACCAAATTAATTTCTTCAAATATCACTTCAAGTGATTTTTCTTCCATCTTTGTTTCCTGTTCTCAGACTCCCCCAATTATATCTTCTCTGTCACCACTTTGTTATTATTTCAAATCCCTGACCAAGTTTTTATTTTTTCAAGACCATAGGAAACGAGTCATGTGTCTCTGAATTCAGGGTTCCCATTTCCTGTTCTCATCTGCTCACCTCCCACTCACCTATTCCAGGCTTCAGTTTAATCATTATGATCCCTTTCTTTTTTTTTGAGTTAGAATCTATCCTAATCAGGTGCAATAAATAACATGACTCATGAATAAATGCTGAATACTGAGTCCTAAGTGGAATTTAAATAGAACTTCTTTTTGAATTTAAGTCACCTATGATGTCATTTGGTCCCTTAGTAAGCAAGTTAAACCAATCATAGCCGACCTTTCTAAGAACTCCTGTGTTAGGGAGGAGAAAGGTGAGCTTCTGATCTGCAAGTGTAGATACGGTGGTACCATGACTTTCTTATTGCTCACTAGATTTTCAGTGCATGCTCTTTATGTACTTTATGGGAAGACTGAAAGTCCATGTCTTTTGGAAAAAGAAGTGGGACAGGTTTCTTCATTTCTATTAACTGTAGATAACACTTACTCTTCTGTCCTTTTCTACTGTGATTCTGTCTTAGTTAATATTATGGACCCTCTTACTTTGTTTATTTTTAGTGATTAAAATGTATCCTGACTCAGGTTTATAGGAAAGATTCTCAAGCCTGTAGAAAAATTCAAATAATTTTATTTTTTGACAGCATTTGAGATAAGTTTTATTTTGTTTCAGTGTTCATATTTATTTCACAATTTCTTTTTATTCTTTTTTTTTCTGAGACAGGGTTTCTCTGTGGCTTTGGAACCTGTCCTGGAACTAGTTCTTGTAGACCAGGCTGGTCTCAAACTCACAGAGATCTGCCTGCCTCTGCCTCCCGAGTGCTGGGATTAAAGGTAATCTAAAAAAAGACAAAAAGTTTTTTTTTCTTTTCTTTTTTTTTTTTTTTAGTTTTTAAGATTAAGATATAATCACATCATTTTTCCCTTTGTCTTTTTTCCTCTAAATCTTCCCATAAACTTGTCCTTGTTCTCTTTAAAATTCATGGTTTCCTTTATTTGAAATTTTATATATATTTAAATATTTATATTATATTTATATAACATTCTTCATACACAAAGAGCACCTTCCCAGTCCACACCATGTATTGTAGGTATACGTTTTCGCAGATGGACATTTGGTATTAGAGAGTCAGTCTGTATGTTCTTCCCTGGAAAAGATTATTTCTCCCTCTGTCAGCATCTCCCAGTTGGCTGTAGCTCGTTCTCTAGCGCTGAGCTTTGCTAATTTCCTACTTTCAAGTAAGCATGTCTGCTGTTGCCTTTGTTCAGGTCATGTTTAGGGAGCAATGTTGGTGAGACGTCATGAATGTAATTTCTCACATTTCCAGGAGACAAAACCTCACAGCAAACTCCTGTGCCTTTCACTCTCACAATCTTTCCACTGCTTTTCCCACAATGATCCTTGAACTTTATGTATGAAAGTTGTGTTTTATTGATGTATTTGTGGTTTTCTCTCAAGGCTTTCATGCGTTGTAAAGAAAAGTTTCCTTACTGAGGAGAACTACACATTTTTGCAAGCATAGGAATAAATTGTTGGAATGAATTTAGGGGATATGCTGGATGAGCAAAGCAGAGGTGCTAGGTTGTCCTCCAAGTTCTAATATTATGTAGCACTTGTTGTTTGGGTAAGTTTTCTGTATCACTCACTGTTTACTTCCTGTTGAACATGTCCAAAGTCCAATTTGAGAGTTATTAGTTGATACCAAGGTATATTTGCCTGAACAGCACCCTTAGATGGTTATTGTGTCATATGGGTTGTTGTTATTCATTGATGTGGGAGTACCCTCTGTATGTTATGAATATGTTTTATTACTATTGCTATGAGTATGTTCTATTATTATTGGTTATCAAAGAAGCTGCTTTAGCCTATAGCAGGGCAGAATATAGCCAGGCTGCAAGAGATATAGAGAGAGTATGTAGAGTCAGAGTCACCAATGTAGCTGCCAAAGGAGATAGACACCGTTCCTTAACAACAAGCCACAGCCTTATGCCAAAACACAGATTAATAGAAATGGGTTAATTTAAGATGTAGGAGTTAGGTAATAGGAAGCGTGAGCTAACAGGCCAAGCAGTAATGTAATTAATATAGTTTCTGTGTGATTATTCAGTTCTGGACCGCTGGGAAACAAAAGACCAGTCTCTGACTACAAAATCATACCACAGAATGGTGCCTATGCATTTGGGACTAGCCTGCATGGCCAGCCACACATTTTGGGTCCCAGTGATTGTATGTCGGGTGATTGTATGCCCACTCATGGTTAGGAGGAAAGTAGCTGAGATCATGCCTGCCATTTAGCACCCCTCCTTAGGAGAGTAGCTGGATTGGGTCTGCTAGACTTTTACAGCAAGGAAAGCATGTTGGATTCCTGCCACCATACATGGAGACATTTCTAGGCTGCCCAACATACTGCTTGGTAGATTTAGCTTTTACTCAGACTAAAAGGGTTTATAAACTACATGTTGTTTCCCAGATCAAGATACAAGCATTATTCCCACCCAGCAGTCCCAGAGCTTGCTGGAAACTTACGTCTGCCATATTGAAAGGACAAGAGAGGCAGAGCCAGCTTCCAGGGCTGTTGTGACCGTGTTTATCATTTTAAAATGTTCCTTATCATAAAAGGATTTCAGATATCCAATAGGACAGATTTAGACATAAAAGACCTTTGAAAGAGACACAGTGTGTTTTAAAAATGTACATAGGCTTGGAAGAGAGAGGAAAAAGAATATAGACAGTTATAAAAAGAAGTAAATGGTTTTAAAAATAAATCAAAGTCTTTAAAGAGACAGTAAAAGTAATATAAAAGAGGAAAGATAGTAATAGATTAAAAGAGTAGAAAATAAAAAAGAAATAAGCCATGTAAAGAGGGAAAATACACAGAGGATCAGGATTATGTTTATTATTTTGTTTTCTTTGAAGTTTTTGACTGCATAGAGAAATTTGATTCTGTGAGTAGCTAAGTTAAATAACATAAAAGTATCTTGACTTCAAAATTTGACTCTAATGATATGTTACTTTGAAAAAGAGAATCTGATTTTGTTTCAAGAGGAGATGAGAGCCTGTGGAATCCTTCAAGGCTAATGTGGTTTGATGGAACAAGATCCCAAGCAAGGTCTCCACAAACCCTAAAAATACTTCATCTAACAAACAGCAGGAAGCAATTTGGAGAAAACTACACTCAAATTCCCCAAAATGATTGTTTATAAATGTTTGTTTTCATTTAATGGAGGTTGATAATAAGTTATTAATGTTCACAATAATTTCTAATAAGAATAAGGGAGATATGATATAGAGATGAATACTTTGCACTGGTATGGATCTTGGTCTCTTGATAAAAATTTAAGGTCAATTTCACTATACACACACACACACATATTTCTGTTCTTGTTTAAGGAATTATGTTTAGACAGATCATTTAAAAATGTAATATATAATTAAAAATTATAGATTAATAGTCATTTATAATAATCAAGCTTGTAGTGATGATAGATTTTCTAGATATATAAGATATATTTCAGATGGATAGGTTCTTCAAACCTTTCAAAGACATACAGAATATGGTATTTAAAATGTTTTAAGAACTTAAACTTTTCTTAACAGTGAGACATGTCTACTTCTGGAAGCACCAATTACTTCAGAGAGGTTGATGGGCACTGAAGAAACTCATTATGGAATTTGCCTTCATTGCGACAAGGCAAGAAACTCCTCTTGCCTGGACAGCTTTATGGTGTGCTGTATAACATGTACATACAAGATCTACAGAAAAATGACTGCTGAACTTTCCAAAAGAAGGTGAGACAGTACTACAGGGTTCCTGCTCCACCAAAGAAATTGCCAGACATTCCGTAGGACACAGAAGAAAGTGACCGACAAACTGCCAATACAGGCAAAGAGTCTTTAAAATTTCATGTTGGATACTCTGGGCCTGTAGGCTGAAGACGGGTGCATAAAAACTTGGATTGACTGTCCAGGAAGTGAGATGTCTTGGTGAATTTTGAGTTTTGGAAGTTGCTTGAACAGCACTTTCTGTTTACTTAGGGAATATTATGTCATTCTGGGGTCCTTGAGGGGTTGAAGACAGGTAGTATAGTTTTCCTTAGTTATGATAAAAGATAAATTAGATTGGAAACTTTAGGCTCACAAAGATAAAATAGATGATATTATATTTTCTTTAATTTTACCAGATACAAGTAGACTAAATATTGTAATTGTAATTCTTGCTTGAACCTTTTATCGTGTTAGAGTTAAAACCTTCCTTTTTAACTTTTTAAAATTGTTTTTTTTTTTGAGTTATATATTTTTCACTGTTTCGTCTCTTTTCTCCCCCCCCCCATGATCCCCTTGCTTTCAATTTACTCAGGAGATCTTGTCTTTTTCTACTTCTTATGTAGATTAGATCCATTTATGCCCCTCTTAGGGTTCTTTTTGTTTTCTAGGTTCTCTGAGATTATAAATTCAGGCTGTTCTTTCTTTTCCTTATGTTTCAAAGCCACTTATGAGTGAGTACATATAATATTTATCTTTCTGTATCTGGGTTACCTCACTTAATATGATGTTTTGTAGATCTATCTTTTTGCCTGCACATTTCAAGATGTTATTTTTTTTCCTTTGTGTAGTATACCATTGTGTAAATACACCACATTTTTCTTATCTATTCTTTGGTTGAGGGGCATTTAGAAAGCATTCCTTTTTATTTAGACAGAAGAGGGGAGATGATATGGGATTCCCCTCTGTATGCTACGAATATGTTTTATTATCATTTGTTAATAAATAATCTGCTTCAATCTATAGCAGGGGAGAATATAGCCAGACTGGAAGATACACACACACACACACACACACACACACACACACACACACACACACATATATATATATATATATATATATATATATATATAGAGAGAGAGAGAGAGAGAGAGAGAGAGAATGAGGAGTCAGAGAGACACCATGTAGCTGCCAAAGGAGATAGATGCCGGTTCCTTACCAGTAAGCCACAGCCTAATGCCAATACACAGATTAATTTAAATGGGTTAATTTAAGATGTAAGAGTTAGTTAATAAGAAGCCTGAGCTAACAGGGCAAGTAGTGTTATAATTAACATAGATTCTGTGTGATTATTTGGTTCTGGGCAACTGGAAAATGAAAGAGTAGTTTGTGACTACAATTTGTAGGTTTGATAGTCCTTTTCTTTGCAAGTTGGTATGCTGCCTTCTTGATACCATGAAAACTAGCCGTCAGTAAGAAGGCATCCATGTCTGTTCCAGCTGAGGTCCTCTCAGCCCTGTGTCTGAATTGCATGGTATCTTCAGCTACCAGGTGTTGCTAGCACTTCTGGAATGAATCCAAGGACAATAGCAATAACAATCAATAGCTTATAATATTATGGGAGTTTTCTGGACAACCTTGTCCAACGACTCAAACGAGGGTTTCTCAGATCTGGTGTTGGGGTTTATTTTTCATACAGTTTGTGGTCCTTGATGGGGGGGGGCAAGGCACAGATGTGATAATTTTATTTAAACCTTGTCAGTTTATTTATGTCTAATATTCACATGTATTAGAGACATTTTAAATATTGGATGGTTAATAGTATGATTCTTTATGACTTTCCAGTATCTGTAACTGTTATTTACCCTACTCTGATATCAGTGTGGATAAACCTTAAAAATCTAAAGTTAAATCTAATATGTTGCCCAGGAATACTTAAAGGACTGGATATCCTACCCCACAGATACTTGTTCATCCATGTTCATTGCTGTTCTATTCACAAAAGCCAGGAAATGGAAACAACTTTGATGTCTCTTAACTTACGAATAATAATGAAAATGTGGTATATACACACTATGGAATACTACTCAGCTTAAAGAAAAATGAAATCATGGAATTTGCAGGTAAGTTACGAAAATTTGAAAACATCATATTGAATAACTTAACACAATCTCAGAAAGACAAGCATCACATGATATTTTCATATGAAGTTCCTTGTTCCAGATCTTCAAATATAAGTATATAACCCGGAATAACTGCAGAAAGTAAAAAGGGACTTGCGTGAGTGTGCATGCATGTGTGTGCACACATGTTTGTGTCTGTATGTATGAAGAGGGAAATGAAAATGGGGAAATGGCACTATTATTGAGAGAGGTAGGCAATTCATACTTTCATGTGCAAATAGGCTTTTTTATAATTTCACTTCTCTTAATAGTTTCTGAGCTTGCAATTACCTACAATTTCAATTTCTATATCTTACAGATTTTTAGTAAATTAAACTAACAAATTACTCTGCTTCAAATTCTGTTTTTCCAATTTACTAAATATGTGTCCTTCAGTAATTATTTACATATTTTAAGATTAGTTTTCGATTTATCAAATAGAAGCCAATATTTGTGTTTATAGTTTTGTTGTATATATTAAATGAATTTTTTAAACTAAGAACCTAGCACAATATCTGCCACACTGTTGAAATATCTTTTCTGATGCAATAGTACTGTACCTATAATGTAATCATACTGTGTTTATGATGCAATCATACCATGCCTATGCCATAAAAGTACCGTGTCTGAGATGCAATAATACTACACCTATGCTATAATAGTACCATACCTATGTTGCAATAGTATCATGACTATGCTGTAATTTTACCATGCCTATGGTACAATAGTACCATGTCTATGATGTAATAGTACCATGCCTATGCTGTAATAGTACCATGCCTATGGTGCAATAGTAACATGCCTATGATGTAATAGTACCATGCCTCTGCTGCAATAGTACCATGCCTATGCTGTAATAGTACCATGCCTATGATGCAACAGTACCGTGCCTATGATGCAATAGTACTGTGCCTATGATGCAATAGTACCATGCCTATGCTGTAAAAGTACCGTGACTACTTCATCATCTGTCAGAAGAGATGATTCCTGCCCCACTACTGTGGGGATGAACATAGTCCATTATTAACTCCATTGTGTTCTAATTAACTTGGACTAATGTGCTAATCATAGTTTCCTAATTCTACTTACAGGTAGACTTGTATAAAAGTACTCTGTTGGTAAACACCACTGTACCCATAGCATAAATTTGATAATTCAGTGATTTTCCATAGTTTTGAAAAACTAATATAATGATAAGTAAATGAAGAAATGTTAATTTGTTAAACAATTATTAAATGGTATAGTCTTTTTTTGAAAATGATTTGGAATTGTGGTTTTTGGCTCTTGGCATTTATTTATTTTGGTGCTAAGGACTCAACCTCTAAGCTTCTGATATCATGGTTTACTAACCCTTCACTGGCTAAAAGTCATACTGGGGTTTAGAAGATCAACAGAAACATAAAGCCATAAGCTACCTAGAATGTTCCATAGTCAACTATCTCTGGACCAAATAATGAACATGGGATTTTAGCAACTGTGCATGAAGTAGCTGTGCAGAGCTGCAGCCGGTTATCATACTCTCTGGGGCATTTTCTACGTAGGGGAGCCAGTTCATCTTTGATGTGCTTCAATACTGCCAGACTGAATGACTGATGAGAATTATAGTCATGACTAAGAGAAGTAATAATATATTATGGGCATCTTTAAGAGAAATCCATACAATCACCAAAAGCCATCACATTTTTTATAGTCTATTGGTTTAATAAAGCTATCTTTAAAAGCTTATGCTCAAAAGTAGCTGCCATGTAGAACACCATTTCCTTAAGATGACACACAAATTCTTGGTAATCCCCTGGCTGTCTCTTCTTCTAACACACTAAGACATCTTGTAGGTGCTGAAACATGTGGTAGGTGCCTCAAAGAACAACATAGGCACTAAAAAAATTGTTTTTTACAATATTAAAATGCACAAACACATCTACAGTATAATTGATAAATTATATTAAAGAAGACATACTGATTAACACAATATAACTTCGGGCTCACTGATAAAAGATCTTCCTTCTGGCTATACATAACAAAGTCATGTGGGAAATGTGAATGTATGTATGAAGCATGTATTCTAAACATGCTTTTAGTCCAAACATGAAAGAAAACAAGGGCACATGTTGGAGGGGGGTTTTACTCTTTTAGAACAGAGCAAATACTTTCTAAGTTAGAGACAGTATAGTTTAAAGATGCTAAAGAAAATTACAATATAATTATGGGGATCCTAGTCTCTTATGTGCCCTAGCTTATACAGAAAAACAAGATTTTTATGTTGAAAAATAAACTGGTTAGTCAAGACATCTGATCTGAGTGGTCAGAGCTATTCTCTGTTCAATATTATGGACCAACGAGGTGAAATTATCATTCGCAAGTGATGATTATCACTTAAAAATTAATCATTACAAGAAAATTACATCACTCTTTGTAAGTACAATTTTCTTCATTCACTAATTACTCTTATAATATAAAAGAAAAACCAAGAGACATGCCTTTAAACTTATGAACCTCTGCCCTTTCTTATTCTGCATAAAGCTGAAATTCTAAATACCATCCTTGAAAAGTATATTACTATGCTACTTGTGTGTTCTACAGCTAGTGGTTAGAAAATAGTTCTTATTTGGGTGAAAAAATTTCACTTTAGAAGTCTTACTGTGTCTAAGTAGTAGACCACTCTAACAGTTCAGGAGAAAATCATTTTAGGGAATAACTTTAAAGGATTTGGAATAAAGCATCCAAAGTAGGCTTCTTTTCACCAGTTACCATCATATATTGAATGATAGATGTAGGATTTCCCACCCCCTTAGTGGTCTTTAAAGTCTTGAGAAAAGTCGGTAAAAATAAATAAACATATTTTACTTAAATCTTTATACTAGATAATTTTCCAAAATATATTTTTTATGTCATAGCTTATTTTTAAAATAAATCAGTTCAATATGGCATAACACAATTTGGAAGTCATCAATACTATGACTTTGGGAAATGAGATCATCACACAGAGACAACTTTTTACAAATGGATATTTAATTTCTTTAGGAGTTTATTCTTTTGTGGAATGTGATTATTCCTGACATTTCAGTAATGCTTTCATGAGCAATTTGACCTTTGATACAGTTCTTTTTGAAAACTTGTAGCTTGATAAATAGGCAGGAATACTGCATTCATGATAAAAGTTAAAAGCCAAACAAAAGCCTGACTTATAAAACATTGCTGAGTCAGATGAAATTTCCCTCTTTAGTTTAATCTTTCATTTTATTTTTAGCACCTGGCATATATGTGGTTCCTTGATTTAGACTTTTCAAAACCATAAGCTCAGAACAAAGGCAATCACAAGGTAACTAAGCTTTAGCAAGGCCCTGGGCCATTTATGCATAAGAAGATAAATGCTAATCACATAACTAAATATGCAAGTAAAGAAAAGAGAAATAGAAGAGTTCACATATGAATAGTCTTGCTAAAGGTAGGTAAGATGCTGAAGAATTCCTTATCACATTCACTTTCCAAGTAATAGCAATTTTCATTGTTATTGTGTCATAATTGCCAAACAGTATCAATGAAGAGAATATCAAATCAATTTGAACACGATCAGCTATAAAACTGTATCTTCTAGCATTGTGTCCCATAATAGTGTTCTTCAAACCCACAAAAATATCAAAGCCACCATGACCTAGAGAAATCTTCAGAGCTGTTTGGCTTATGTGCAGCTGAGATTGATGAATTAAAGACTAGAGACAGCTTATGTGATCAAACGCAGAGAAAATATGTAGGCAAAATGAGGTCCTGAAATAATGCTAATACTTTTGAAGTCTTTATCCTGAGGGTAGGAATAATAAGATAATGCTCTTGGGTTTAGATGGACTTACAAATCTAGGAGGGAAATGGATGAGAGTAAATGCATAGAATTAAAATTATAGGGTTTGGAGAGTTAAGAATTTTAGGCAAGGTAACTTATGAAGTAAAAAAAAGAATAATAAATGCCCCAGTAAGAGAAGACTGGTATGTAGCCTTATAGTTTAGGTATAAATTATAGAGTCCAAAGCATAAACACCGTTCATTTATAATACAATGCTCTCTCCATTTTCCTTCTAGGGAAGAGAAACATAAAACCGTACTATGGCATTCATGACTGTTGACATATTTTGTTTATTCCTATGTGTTTGGTGTGAGGTGTTTTGTGGCTTTTAACAAATGTAATTTTTCAATAACTTTATGAGGCAGATATAGTTATTATTGCCATACTATTTATATAGATTGGAACTGAGCGTGGATTTGACAAATACACCTATACCGACACAATGCTGCCTTTAGCACAGGAAACTTGCTAGACTTATTTGACTACTGTGCAATTCTCAGGTGGAATATTTTAGTATAAAGACACACAGAAAGAAAAGATGCAAGAGATAATTTGCCATAAGGATTAAAAGTGAAGCCGGTAATAGCAAAAGAAAAATGTCTAAGTCACACCTCAAGTGATGGTATGACATTTTTAGTGATCAATCATATGGACCCAGGGTTTAAGGTTGAAGAATTTGCTATTTTATTATGTCTGAGACTATATTAATATTATATAGATTATAGATATTGCTTCTGAGAATTGTGATAAATATGAGGTATACTAAGGAAGGAAATCCTTCTTCTTCTAAGAGTCAAGTACCTGTGGCTTCATGCAATAATTACTGTATTCCTTAGAAGTAGGACAAGGTATCAAGCTTTAAAAGTGGGCAAAATATGCAAATAAAATATAAAAGCAGAAAATTTCATTAAATATCCATGGATTTAAAACATAGGATGTCAGTTTACTGAAAGATAAATAAAAACAAGTAAAGAAATTCATCAATCAAAAGTTAAATTGACCTCTACAGTCACTGGAGTGAGGTTTAGGAACTAAGGTTAAATACTGTGTGGCAATCATGGAAGGTTGTGTTCGTGTCAGGAATCCATAAGTTAAACTTTCTGACATAACTCACTTCAATAATTTTAATGGAAACATCTATTCTGCAAAGGACCAGTTGCTTTGATGGCTGTGCCACTCAATGGTGAAACAAATGGCTCTCATAAAAGGTGCTCTGTCAATTTCTTCAGAGGTGCCAAAAATAGGGAGGGCAATTTTTGAGGAATCAGTCCAAACAAAATCAACTCCCAAACCATGTTTCTTTAAAAAATATAGCAAATTCTGATTATCCTTTATGTAAACATATTTCTGTTGTATCATGTACCATCTGTAATCCTTAACATTTAGTAACACTGTGCTCTTAGAAAATGATTTTTTCTAAGGATCACTACCCTGGTGCATTGTACTATACTGTACAATTAAGGAAACAGGTCAAGGACGTCAGAGATGCAGGCATATCACAGAAGCTGTTGTTATCAGTTAGGCTATATCACTGCCTCATCCACTTCACCCACTATTAAATAGATTCAACTGGTTTGGCCTTGCTTAGGAAAGTCTTCAATGTATGATGCGTTAGAGGATGACAAAATTAAATTATCCATTGAGAGGAAATAGAATTGAATATCAGAGGATTGAAATTATTAGATAAAATGAGATAATAATGAAAATTTCGTGACTCATTTCATCACTCTATGAATTCTCCCAAATGCTTTGAAAGTTAAGATTTACTAATTGCAAGCATCCATTTTCAACATTAGGCATAAAAATCTAATGTTGTTTTCCCTATTCAGCATAAAGAAGTAATAGAATTAATATACTTTGAAAATCTCAGTTACAACTCATGTTTTGAAAAATTAGCATTTCATTGCAAAGGCATATTTATTTTTAGCTCAGAAGAGTTGAATGGTGTTTTGAAAGATAGAAATGGTTCTTAAAGTTGAAATTAGCATAAAAGCCTTTTTTAAAAAGAGAAACACTTAGGATAAAAGTAGTATTTTATACATGCATTTAAAATAAATAATAAAATGCATTAGTGCATTTATATAACAAAGGTTACATAGGTTCAGAAGAATAATTTTTTCTTTAGAGTCTGTTCAGTGAACAGTTATAGAAAATTTTACATGCTTAAATGTAAGTAAAGATTCAAAATAATTAAGAAATGAAGCATACTAAATGCTTGTCATTTGTGCCATTATGAGAAGTACTGTGACTTGATTTATGTGGGGTTTATTACCCAGTTTCTTCTGCTGGTACGGACTTGGCAAGATAAGTGCCTGAACTTATAGGATGGAGAACCTAGGAGCACTTCTCAAAGACTGTCTATCTCTAAAGTACTCCTGATGCAAATAGTAATGGGAAGCCATAATCTAGAAGAGGCCAGACCATCCAGGAGCAATGGTCCTTAGCAGGGACTATTGCAAAAAATCAGCAATTATTGCTTATTTGACATTCTCAAATGGTTCTAAATGTGTTGGAATGTTTGTATTTTTGGAATTTTTTGTTAATTAAATGTTTTCTTATGGAAAATGTAGATTATTGTTACTAATTAAAAATGCATGTTACTTCAAGAAGGATATTATTAGTATTTGGCTCATTTATATTTTGATAGTTCCAATACTGATTTCATCACTTTTTAAGTATAATTTTGTATTCAGCAGTTAAACAATAACATTAGACATAACTTCTGTCGTTTAATTGTGTACTGCAATTGCCTAGCAAACTGTGTTCAATGTGAAGTATTTCCCTGGTTCTAAATGGGACTCTGTTCTGAGTCTTAGCTATCTGTATAGTTCTGTCCTGAATCCAATGAATTTTTTATAGATAAACACCGTGACCAAAAGCTACATGGAGAGGAAAGGGTTTATTTGGCTCACAGGGAATATCCAATATTTAAGAAAGTCAAGGAAGGACCTCAAGGTAAGACCCTGTAGGAAGGAACTGAAACAGAGATCATGGAGGAATGATATTGACTGAATCTTGGTGACTTGCTCAGTCTGCCCTCTAATGCAACCAAGGATCCCCAGTCCAGAAACGGCACTGCCCACAGTGGGTTGGGCCCTCCCACATCAATCATTAATCAAGAAAATGGCCCACAGACATGACCACAGGTCACCATGATGAAAGCAATTGTTCAATAGAGGTTTCCCTTTCCAAGGTAACTCAGTTTGTTACAAATTGACGAAAGCTAATAACAACTGACATGCTGGCCACTGGTGCAGCAGTGGCACAGCTGGTATGGAGGTAGCCAATCACTTTCTGGTAAGATTTAAGGCTTGTTCTTCAGGACAAAGGCCATGCTTGGTACTAGAAAACTGGCCAAGAATACCTCCAGTGATCCTAGACCCCAGAGGTAAAACTAATCTTATTTTTCTAAATGTTTATAATATTAAATTGGCTTCAAAATTCATATATCTGCACCCACAGATTAGTGTAGCTCTTAGACATCATTTATAATGACTCACAACTGGTCAAAGTGTAAAGAATAAATTCTTTAGAGTTCTTAGCCACAAATGAGATATCTATAACACACACACACACACACACACACACACACACATACACACACACACACATACACACACACACACACAGACTCACACTGCACTGCATGCTTATAGTCAAGGGATTCTTGAGGAAGAGGGAGTAGAAATATTATAAGACATTGATCAGGGAATGTTTTGGAGGAAAACAGTACTACAGTACTTTCCAGACATGACAACCATTCTACCCCCGATCTTTGCCATTATGAACTCCCCCCTTGGTACATTAGCCCAAATAAATTATTTATTCCATAAATTGCTTTTGGTCGTAGTATCACAACAACTAGTAATTAATATACCTCTTGAAATAAAAATATGCCAGTAAGAAATAAAAGCACTTAATTTAATGACATAATCCTAAAGTAAAAAATAAGCACAGGGGAATCATATAAGAAGAAAAGCATATAATCCTTACATATTCGGGTTTCACCTTTTGATGGTCATTTTATTTTAAGGGTTTCTTAGGTCTTCTGTAGATTTGAACTGTCAATGGCCAACTCTACCATTTTGAACACAGCTTCATAAACACCTAACTAAAAAATGCATGTTAAAGATGCATATCCTCTCTTCTGGTCTCCATTCTGTCCAACAATTGGTGATCATTAAGGCGATTAAACATTTGTAATAAAAACTAAAAGAGTTTTCACATATTAAAATTCTGTTACATAGTAGAATTCACAGGGTGCTATGGGAGCCACATACAGACAAAGCAGACACACTATGTCGATGGAAGCAAAAGAGAACATGACCCCAGAGGCAGAAGGCTCTGACGGACCAACAGGAGCAGGGTGACTGCTAGATGTGCCACTTTGGCCACATTGTCTAACTTCTTGTTTATAAATACTGATGCCTACTTCTTAACTTTGCTTTTCTCTAACAATATCTACTTGCATAGTTCAAGTCAAAAAGATGGACAGCGCACAAGGAAATAAGATGCATGGAAGGTTTAATATATGTCATGACCGAGATGCAAGAAAATCACTTCTGGAATACAGTGTGGGAGAGCATCAGGTTGTGTTAGGGAGGAAATGGTATTCAGTATGACTCTTGAAATATGACTGGAATTTCAACAGACATGTGAGGAGGAGAGCAAATAAGTTGATGGAAGTGCAGATCTGCTAAGTGTTTGACAAAGGACCTATGAACTCCACCCAAATATTTACAGGCATGCTCTACAAACATTGGGTGTCTCATGGAACATAAGAAACTGGCATTCTTCCTTTTAAAATTAAACCAACCACTATCTTAGTAGAATCAAGGAAGAGAAACACAAAACATATACATGTGTATCTCTTTCTGAGATTAAGTCACAAAAGAAACATTTTCTATTCATTATCCATTTACTCAGAACTTGGTCCTTTGGAAAATTAAGACTCAGTTGAAATACTTGAAATTTATAATCTACTTCAGTGTACAAGAAATAATGTGGAAATTAATTATCATATTTGTGTTTCTGGCTATAAATGAAACTAAAGACTAGGAAATGGTTAGGGAAAGATTTTACTCACAGGCTTTTTCTAACACTTGTATTAACATTCACTATAAATTAGTTACTTTTCTATTGCTGTGATATAAAACCATGACCAAAACAACTAATGGAAGAGTAAATTTTGACTAATGAGACTGGTGTTGGGCTGGTTAATGCTCATAGTGGAAGGGAAAGCATTGCAGCAAGTGACTGAAGCAGAAAACTGAGAAGTCATCTCCACTATACATAGAAAGTGGAGACAGTAAGTGTGAACTTGTAAACTCTGAAAGTCTTCTGCCAAAGACATACTTCCACCTGCACTCTCTATACTCCGAAAGCTCCCAAACCACCACAAACTGTGCCACCATCCAGAGACTAAGTGTAGCAACTCATATATGTTTAATGTTGGGTACTTTAAATTCATATAATTAAAGATTTTAGCGATCTTAGCATGAATTTAATATCAAATATCTTACTTTCATTATGCACTTAGAAGTAGGGTCCCTAAGTCATCATTCACGAGAATCTTTATTTTGTTAGACAATAGCAAACTTACTTTAATCCACTGGTTTTGGAGAGTCCCTTTGCTCTACACTCTCACCAACTCTTTGTGTTGCTAATGATTCAATTTTAGTCATCCCAATGAGTATGGTGGATGTATGGGCTTAATCGGTATATTGCAGCTACTAATGAAATATATTTTAATGTATTTACTTAAAAATATTTCTTTTATTATTCTATTTTTTCTATTGTAATGACTGCTATTACTGGCTTGTATCACTTTATAATATTTGTGTGCATATAAGCACAACTGTGCATTTATGTGTATATTGAGACTAGTGACAATGTCAGGTTTTGTAAGTACCTTCTATCCTTTTGTTGTTTTGTTTTGCTTTGAGACAGGTTTCTCAGTGGCCTGGAATTTTCCAAATGAGTTGGCAAGGCTAGCAAGCCTCAGGAATTCTCTTGCTTTCATCTCCTCAACATCCTGTCTCTTCACTCTGCCTTTTATTTTTTTTTTATTTTTTTATTTTTGACACGGTTTCTCTGTGTAACAGTCCTACTTGTCCTGGAACTTGCTCTTGTAGACCAGGCTGGCCTTGAACTCATAGAGATCTGCCTGTCTCCCAAGTGCTGGGTTTAAAGCCATGTGCCACCACTGCCTGGGTTCACTGTCTTCTTAACTCTTCAATACTTCGTACATTTTCATGAATACTATCTAGAATTTTCAATTGTTCTGAGCAATAGAATTGGTCTTAATTATTACTGTTTTATTAGTTATCTTTATTAGAAGTCTTATTGTGTATGAAATTCCTAGCAATTTCACCTCTGAACTCTCAGTTTGTTTTTCTATGAATCAGAAATTAAATTATTACCTTTAAAGTTTCCTAAGCAATGAGGGGTGGAACAAAAGCTTTTCAAATTTATCAACAAACTGAATCTTTCAGTTGAAGTTGGACATGTAGTTATATTCAGTTCTCCAGAATCCAAGAGCTCACATTCACGTGTCCTTTCATGCTCCTTGGTGACTTCGGGCCTCACTTTAGAGCTTCCTCTTACTTTTTAACTTATCACATTCTTTACTTCCTGAAAAGCCGAACCAATAATGACCACAATGTCAGATATTCCTGCCACTATACCTGGAAGGGATTTCTAACTCTGAACTTGAGTAACACTTACTGTGTGCTGTCTGAGAGACTGTACGCATGGGAGTCAACTGTGTTTGTTAATTTCATGAATCTAGTTCTTTGTATAATGGAATTAAATAGTTTGGAGATTTGTTTTAAGGGTTAAATATTTTTGATGTAATAGCTGAACAAAGCACAGAAAACCTGCAAATAACACTCAGTTGTTATTGGTATTATGACTCACTTAAGAATAATTATGCATATTTAGTTTCAGGTAACTTTAACTATATAGTTTGTATGTTTTCACTCATTGCCATTTTTGGCCTTCAGTTTTAAAGTCCTATATCATAGCTGCCACACAAAGACATTTGTATATACTGTTAACTAAATCACACTTACATATGAATATATCATATTTTAGAAATAGGCAGTGAATATTGTTCAGAAAAATGTGACAATTTTATTTTAAATTTCCAAATCTGTCATGATTTTCCAACAACCGAAACCAGCCCAACTTCCACGGACAAATGTCATCCCTGGGAGGTCTGAAAATCAGTGACCATAAAAATATTGATGATCATGCTCACTAACAAAGGACTTCTGTAATAATACAATCAAGTATTACTTTGGCAAAAAAGAAAAAGTAAGTATGATGACAGGCAAAAGTCTCAGTAGGTGGAGGATCAATTTTAGTCATTGAAACAGCAGGATCAATATGCATAACACCAAACAGCAAATACACTGAAAGATTTTATAGGAAATAAGAATGCTGACTGTGCTATTTAGAAATGGTGACTGACAGATATTGTTCTTCAAATGTCATCATTTTATATCCCAATAATTCTATTACAGAATTTTCTAAACATAACCAATTGACTTGGTCCAAAGAACACATAAGATTACTATACATTCAGACACTTCCAACTTGAACATATCTAACTACATATTTGCAAATACACATACAAAGACTGTTGAAAAATCTTCAGCCTGAGTTATCCTTTATGTCTTACTATAAGCAATCCTACAAGTCTCTTCAATTCTCTTAGATCCTCTATGAGTTCAACAGGGTCATTACACTCATACAGCCTCATGTTCTTAAAGAAATGTATGTAGATATTAAAGTTTTAAAAGATCATAAATGGCCAGCGTGATTTCTAAGACAGAAGCTTGTAGAGACACTGAGTCCAAAAGTTTAGGATGTGTGCTTAAAGGAGCTTTGTTTTGTTTAATAATATAATGCTTCCATTATGACTTTTTTTTCAAATGACAGATTTGGGTTGATTTGTTTCAAAATGTATAAGGCTGATAGATATATGAGGGAATCCAATGCATTCACTAATTTACAGGTTATCTAGTTTCCTGAAAATGAGGTTTAATGTGGCTTAACATATACATTATTAATTATAATTAAAAAGAGACAAATGACAAATTTGTTTTTTGAAAGTAGAGCTAGAGGATTTAGGTTTAATCAAATGTGTGTTTATATGAAATCTTGGGCATTGTTCCAAGTGCCTCAAAAACTTTAACTTTCAGCTTTTTAGTAGTCAACAAAAGAGACATTAATTGAGGAACTCATCATAATTTTTTAAGAAAGGTAAAGCTGTTCTTGAGTATAGAACACTAACAAATTTATTTCCATGAATTCTATTATGGAAATACTCTATAATGTAATACATAATTTTTTATCATAATTTTCAATTGAATTTTTTGTGGTAGTGGTTTCATTGTATGTACAGTTAAGAACAATACTATTTATGTTAAGGATGATTGTTTATGGGAATTTAGAATATGCTTTCCTATGGAAAATATTATGACTGATCTTTATATTTTAAAATGTAAATCATTTCTAATATAGTCAAACAATTTTTCTAATATTAAAATTTTTATTATTTCTAAAATCCTGAGCATCCAAATACCGACAAATATGGCTAAAAATGGGGAAAGTAGAATTAGCCCGACAAGAATTTTGATAATAGAGCTTTCCATGATACAGAGATTTAAAAAAAATCAATGGAAGGAAAGAATCTTTCACCAGAATGAGCTCATTCACAGCACCCAAATCCTCCTTTAATGCAGACAGAATACTTAGAAGCCCATAAATCATAGTCTGCT
Source organism: Myodes glareolus (assembly GCF_982192425.1). Taxonomy (NCBI): domain Eukaryota; kingdom Metazoa; phylum Chordata; class Mammalia; order Rodentia; family Cricetidae; genus Myodes; species Myodes glareolus. The sequence goes on from NC_142050.1 coordinate 10,821,005, forward strand.
TCCTATTCTACCCTTAGAAAAATGCATGTTTCCCCATAGGAGACTGGGCACACTTCCAGGTGAAGCAGGTCACTTTTTCCCAATAAGTAACTAGCCAAGATCAATATATCTTAAAATATTCATGAGTAAATATTCATTGCATCGATTTATACAACATTTTATATAATCTCATATTTGTATATAAGATTTCATAAGAATATAGAGTTTTAAGATATTTTGTTCACGTTTCTACAAGTCTCATTTTTAATTCATTGTTTCTTAATTTTGTTTTCTTTTTTTATTAAATAGTCTGACATAAATCTATTGTTGGTAGTTCAAAATTAGCTTATTTTTATTAAAGACTGTTACAATACAAATTATAAATAAAATATAAAATGATGATGGGTTTATGGCTTAAACATTGAAAATTAGAATGAGATCATATCAGTGTTCTCCAAATAAGAGAGAAAGAATTCTTTTAAAGTCTTATCTTCCCATTGCTTTCACTTTTCTTATGGGAAACTAGTTATTTCTTGTGATGGTTTTGTTTGTGTATTTGCTTTTTAATTTGTTTCCACAATAGTATAAACTACTAAAAATAAAGGTTTATTTTTCTTAATAGCTGAATAATATTCTATTGTATAGATAGGCTAGATCTTTGCTTCCATTTCCGGTATCTGTGAATAGAATAGGAATGAACAATGATGAGCAGGTATCTCTGCAATATGGTGTAAAGTCCTTCATGCAATATTTCCAAGGATGATTTAGCTGAACCATGTGTTAGATCTATTTTCAGAATTCGGAAGGACCTCGACATTGATGTTTACAGTGGCTGTGTGTAGTTTGCAGCCCTTCCAAAGAGGATGAGTGGTCCTTTTCCCCCATATTCACACCACAATTTGACACTATCTGTTTATCTATTTATTTAATCTTAGTTATTTTTAACTGAGTAAGGTGAAATCTCAAGGTAGTTTTAGTTTGCATTTTTCTAGTAGCTAAAGATGTTCGACATTTTTAAGGGCTTTTCAGTCATTCTTACTTCTTCTTTCAAAGATTCTCTGTTTAGTTCCATGTCATATTTTTAAAATTGAGTTGTCTGATTTCTTGATCCTTAAAGTTTTGGATTTCTGTATATTCTATATATTAACCCTCTATTTAGTGTATCGCTGGTGTAGTGGTTTGAATTAGAATGACGCTCACAGACTTATATATTTGAATGTGTAGGAAGAGGCAACAGGAGATGTGGTCTTGTTGGAGTGCATGTGGCTTGTTGGAGGAATTGTGTCCCTGGGAGAGGACTTTGTGATTCCGAATGCTCAATCCAGGTCCAGTGTGTCTCTCTTTCTGCTGCCACTCATCTGGACGTGGACCTCTCAGCTGCCTCTCTAGCATCATGTCTGCCTGCATGTTGCCCTGCTTCCTGCCATAATGATAATGGACTGAACGTCTCAATTGTAAGCCAGTTCCAATGAAATGGTTTCCTTTAGAAGAGATGCCATGGTCATGATGTCCCTTTACTGCCATAGAACACTGACCAAGACAATGGGCGAAAACCTTTTCCCATGGTGTAAATGCCACTTCATTCAATTGATAATACCCTTGCTGCACAGAAACTCTTTAGTTTCATGAGATCTCATTCATTATTTACTGATATTAATGCCAATGTTATTTACATTCTGTTCAGAAAGCTTTGTGTAAAAATAAATTATGCAATTTTCAGGTAGATTGGTGGAGCTGGAAACAATCATTCTGATGAAAATAACCAAGACTAAGAAAGATAAAAAAGCTGCATACTTTCTCATTTTTGGATGTTTTCCTTGAATCTTCAGATATGTAAGTTTCATTTGTAACGCCCACAGAGGTCTGAAAACTGCTAAGGGGACATTTGGAAAAGCTTTCTTGGGAGGGGAGATAAAATGCACCATTGTAAAGGTTTAATCGTGAATAATGGAACAGGAAGGAATAAATGGGGGCAGGGGTGCAAGGAAGATAAAGAATAGACTATGGAGAGGGATACACAATATAAAAAAACTTTTGGAAAAACTCATATAGAAACTAATTACTTTAGACACACCCTAAAATATGTATATTCACATACATAAAAAGTTGAAATGGAGTCACATTATGATGAGTGACAATATCCTTACTAGACACCAGAGGTTAAGAAGTGAAAAAACCCAGTGTCAGGAATGGTTTGCTTCTTTTGATGTTGCTGGCTAGTGATGTCTTATAGATCTCCAAACATTGAAAGTGTTTATCACCTGTACTTTTGGTTACCTCTAGAACGTTATGCTAAGATCCTGTTGATGAAGACACCACATACTTGCATCATAGAATATGGAGAATCCAAGCTGGTACAGATCGGAATGCTTCATATCTACTGACTACATTTCAGAGTACTAGAAGGTTCTCTGAATGCTAGTGAGGTAGAAAAGCCATCAGCAATATTACTCAGCTGTGAATTTTGCAAGTAACAATGACAACCATTCTGGCAAAATATGCCCATCAAACAACAGTGGCACAAATGTTCTGAGTATAACTAGTTGCTTTCTGATTGAATTTAAAGTCTGCTCCAAGACAGAACCCATGCCTGGCCCCATTATCAGGCCAGAACTTATGGCTAGGAAGGGTATGGGCCCTGGGGGAGAACCTACTACTATTATTCTGCTCACTGAAAACAGTATTGAAACAACCTCTAACCACTCGTCATTATACCCATAGACTAATGTATCACTTAACTTTTATAAAGGCAGTATCTATTTGCAGTAAATGGTGATTAACATGGAGCTCCACAACTGAATAAAGGATACAGAATTAGAGACTGCAAGGAATCAGTTGGTAATTGTAGGATATTTGATCCCACTGTGTGAAAATGTGTCACTCTGGTATTCTGATTGGCTTAATAAAGAGTTGAATGGTCAATAACTAAGCAGGAAAGAATAGGAGGACTTCTGGACAGAGACAGGAACTCCAGGAAGAAGAAAGGTGGCATTAATTAGTGAGAAACAGAGGGAGTCCGACGTACAAAATGGAAGAGAGGTAAAGGGTCATGCGGCAGAATGTAGATCAATAGAAGCAGGTTAATTTAACTTATAAGAGCTAGTGGGACAAGCCTAAGCTAAAGTCAAGCTTTCGTAATTAATTATAAGTCTCTGTGTCAGTATTTGGGGACTGGAAGTGCCAAAAAAATCTGACAAAAAAGTTCAACTACATTTGGTGCCCAATATGCGGCACTTACACAGAGCCTCCCTGTTGCGGTGTGCAGAGGTGTGACTCTTTGAAGAGGCCCTGCAATGCAGCTAAACACATAAATGGAATACTACTAGATAGAATGAAAAACTAGTGAGAAACATCTGCTTCAGGACAAACCCACCAACTCCCCAGAGCAGTTCCTGGTTAATGTGACTCCTGGCCAGAGCTCAAGGCCATGAGGCTTGGCTCTTACTGACCCGAGAGTGGGCAGAGTCAGCTATCAGTGCAAAGTGCAAAGCAGAGCCTTGCAGCAGTTGCCTATGTAAGGTTTGTCTTAAGTCGCCAGAGAAACACCGTAATTGTAGGAAAAAAGCTAGGTCCAGGCTGAGAGAACCTCAGAACAGGTACAGTATGCTTAAAAATGTCATAGGCATTGAGGAAAGAAAAGAAAATAGATATAGACAGTTCTGGAAATGTATAAAATAGTTAAAAAATAATAATGTCTTTAAAGAAAGAGTAAAGTAATATAAAAGGAATAATTCAAGTAACGATGGAAAATATACAGGGAGTCTGGACTTTGTATTGTGCTTTGTTGATTTTGAATTTCTACACCCACATTCCCTAGAGGTGGGGTGCATAGAGTTTGGTCATTCAGTGAACTATGAATGCTTATCATTATTTAAGGAGGTTGGTTGCAAGTTGCTTTTTGGTCATGATCAGGGAGTTTAGTTTCTGGGATCTCTTTCTGATAAGAAAAAAGGTAAGCTTGCCCTACAATTCCTATTTACAAAGGTAATATATCCTTCTTGGATCTCTGATGGGGTTGAAGACTAGATGGTTATAACATTTACTTTGTTATCAAATTCAGAAGAAAAACCTTACAAAACAGATGTAAAATTTAGAGACATAAAAGATTAAGTTTTTATCTAAGAAAATATCTTAAGGTCTAAAAAGATATTTTTAATATGGTAATGCAAGTTATACTAGAACGTAGTTTAGGTATAAAACTTTGAAGTCACTAAGATAAAACATATAACAGATTATTTTATGCAAAGTTCCCAAATACAAATGGACTGAACATTGTGACTGTGATTCTTTCCTGGTAATTTTTCTCATTGTAAATAGTTTTTACTATGTTAGAGTTAAAAACCTTGCTTTTTATTTAGACAAAAGTGAGAAATGTTGTGGGATATTTGGTCACACTGTGCGGTGATGTCACACTGTTTTATTCTGATTGGTTTAATAACAAGTTGAGAGTCCAGTAGCTATGAAGGAGAGAAAAGGCAGGACTTCTGGACAGAGATAGGAGCTATGGAAAGAAGAGCGGCATTAGGTAGTGAGATACAGAAGGAGACAGACATTCAAAATGGAGGAAAGATAAAGAGTAACTTGCCAGAATGTAGATTAATAAAAAAGCAGTGTAATTTAAGTCATAAGAGGTAGTAGGTCAAGCCTAACCTAAGTTCAAGTTTTCATAATTAATAATAAGTCTCTGTCATTATTTTGGGTCTGGTAAGCCAAAGAAAGTCTGATAAATTTAACTACAGTTAATGGAAGGTTAATACCAAATATCTTCCTCTCATGGCTCAGAGATCATTGAGGAACAGAGGGCAGAAAGAATATAAAAGCCCGAGGTAGTGTATAATTACATGGAAACAGCATAGTGTTTGTGCATATGAACTCACAGCAGTTGTGACAACAGACATAAAACCTGCATAAGCCTATGAAAGACCAAGTCCCAGCAAGGAGAGGGATGGTGAGCATGAAATCCTACCCAGCCATTGACATATTGGCAATTATTAGGTGCTGGACGAGGGGAATTAGTGTTCTCAAACAGGGTAGCCCACTTAAGCTGACCACATACCAGTGGAAGAACCCATATTGAAGAATATGTGTGCAACCAAATTTTACTTGATGGGTTAAAACAAAACAAAAAAAAAGGACACAAAGTGATAAGAAAGGAGTGCAGATGCTAAGAAAAGTTAGATACAGGCAAGAATATGGTCAAAACACATAGTGTAAAATTCTCAACAACTAATTAAACCATACAAAATAAATGTATCAATGCATTGCAAATACTTAATTTAAAATAACAACATATTTACACAACATTCTTTGCCATACTTCTGCCATCCTTTTCCTGATAGCCTATATTAAGTCTGTGTAGGTGTCCCATTTAGAAATTTTATTTATGTGATAAAACACCATGAACAAAACCGGCATAGGGAGAAAAGGGCTATTTTATGTTACAGCTTGAAGTCCATAATTAAGGCAAGTCAAAGCAAAATCTCAAGGAACCCAAAGTTAGGAACCAATGCAAAGACCATGAAGGAATGCTGCTTGCTGAATTGCTCTTTGTGGCTTGCTCAGCCTTTTTTCTTTTAACACCCAGGACTAAGTCACAGGTGAGCTTGGTTTCCCATATAAATCATGAATAAAGGAAAAGCTCAACAGTCTTGCCTAGAATCAACAAGCCAATCATAAGGTCAAGAAGTTTTCTCAATTTAGACTCTTTCTCAAATGACTATAGCTCATGGCAGGTTGACATAAAACTAGACAGTACATATAGGAGTCAATGAATTATTATCTAAATTTCTCTGGCATGTGAACACTAAAGAAGGAAAAATGTAACTGATTGACAGAGTCAGCTCAACGATCTCAATGACAGAACTATAGAGACTAGTTAGAGATAATGTTGTTTTCACTTATATTAATAAAATTTTTACATAAGTACTTTCTTAATATTTGATCACATATGAACATACAATCTTCAGTTCTGTACTAATTTTGTACTTTCATGGATGGAGATTCACAACATTCAATACACTATTTGAAAGTTATTCAGTGGTACAATTATACCTAAAAACTTGATTCTTTCTTAATAACTAAAAATAAGGTTTAAAACAAAATATTAATTATTTTATTTTGTGCTTTAGAAAAATGATTACTAAATAAAAAACAGATAGCATATAGCATATAGTGTAAGTGATAGCAAAAAATAAAATCTATCTTTTGGCAGCTTTATGAAATTTTCATAAAGGTAAAAAAAATAAAACAGCAAACCATGGAACAAAAATATTATAAGTGATAAAGATAGTATTTTTCTCTAAATTAGCTTAAGATTTCCAAATCTCACTGGGCAGTGGTGGTGCATGCTTTTAATCCCAGCACTCGGGAGGCAGAGACAGGCTGATCTCTGTGAGTTCGAGGCCAGCCTGGTCTAGAAGAACTAGTTCCAGAACAGGCCCCAAAGCTACAGAGAAACCCTGTCTAAGATAAAGCTAGTGCCATTAGCAGAAATTAGCACAAACAACAGAACATTTGGCACAATCCTAAATTGTGAATGTGGTCTTGAGAAGTCGTGCAATGCGTAACCAATGACACATTCCTATATAAACAGACAACATGACAAATTATTTCTCCTTCTGTATATTTAAGATTATGAAATTTCTTCCCTCAGCATGTCCTCATGTGGCAGGGAATTAAGAGACAGATGAGATATGAAAGCTGAATCAAAAAAAAATTGAATATCCATCTTTCTATCAGCCTGTTTCCACTCCTTTTTGCCAGCTCTCCTCAGCAGCTATCTGATGAATCTGGCATTTCCAGTATCTTGGGGTCTCCAAGGCCATTCAGGCTTCATCACTACAACTTCATGCAATGGCCTGTTTAGATGTCCATTCAGGGACACCCCTGACACATGCCGGGTCTTAGTGGATTTCCTTATTTGAGGAGGGAGAATCCATAACCCCTTTCTTCTATCCATGACTCTAAAGCCACATCCAAGTGGTTATAGCTGCCATGTTCTCCTATTTCCTGAGTCTGAGGCATGGTCCCTTGATTCAGTTACATCTTCACAAGTTTTCTGTTTTCAATGGTTACCTTCATTGATTAACTTGGCTGAACTGGAACTTACTCTGTGGATCAGGCTGTTTCCAGACTCAGAGATCTACCAGCCTCTGCCTTCCCAGTGCTGGGATTAAAGGCTTGTACCACCACACTTGGCTCTAAACCTTTCTTTAATTCCTTTTCACGAGTTAGAAACTTAGCTGGGTAGGATCTTTCCTTGAAGTCACTATTCATTTCTTAAATTGTTTATCTCCTTGAACACAGGACTTAGCTCCATACCATTTCCTGGTGCTCCTTTACTCCTTGAATACATTCTGTACGTTTTTTTTTTTTTTGGCTTGTCACCATTCTTTTCATTATATATCTTCATTAGAGTTAACACCAGTACACATACAATAGAGATTATACTAGGCTGCTTTGAGAATTTCTTTGCTAATGGAATTAATCCAAATTAATCTTCACTTTAGTCTCAAGAAGACTCTTTGGGCAAGAGCAAAATATAAATACAAAATGTAAAAAGGCAACATATTAAAATTCTTCTCTTCTGAAAACTCCTTCCTTCCTTTCTTTCTTTCTTTCTTTCTTTCTTTCTTTCTTTCTTTCTTTCTTTCTTTCTTTCTTTCTTTCTTTCTTTCTTATGTATACAATATTCTGTCTGTGTGTATGTCTGCCGGCCAGAGGAGGGCACCAGACCTCACTACAGATGGTTGTGAGCCACCATGTGGTTGCCAGGAATTGAACTCAGGACCTTTGGAAGAGCAGGCAATGCTCTTAACCTCTGAGCCATCTCTCCAGCCCCCATCTTCTGAAAACTCTTAAGCCAAGACCACACAGTACATGTTTTCCATGTTCCTAGTAACATGATAATTAAACGTTGCTTAAAGCATTCTCCTGCTTTCCTAACCCAAAGTACTAATGTCCAAATTCCTCCAAACAAAAACATGGTTAGGCCTATAACAGCAGTACCCCAATCTCTGGTACCAACTTCTGTCTTAGGGATTCAATTATTGTGAAGTGATACCATGACAACAGAAACTCTTACAAACAAACAAACAAAACAAAACAAAAACAAAAAAAAATACATTCAGCATTGGTGGTTCACAACTTCAGAGGTCTAGACCATCACAATCACATGGGAAATATGATGGCATGCCAATGGGCGCCGTGCTGGAGAAGGAGTTGTGATCTCTACATATTGATCCACAGGCAACAGGAAGTGAACTGTGACAGTAGGAGTGGCTTGATCATAGAAGACTTAAAAGCCCACCCCCACAGTCATACACTTTCTTCAACAATGCCACACCTCCTAATAGCGCCACTCCGTATGAGCTTATGGGAGAGCTAATTACATTCAAGTGCTACAATAGCATTCCTCTGTGTAGCTCTAGGTGACATGGAACTGCTCTACAGACCAGACTGACCTAAAACTCAGAGATCTGCCTGTTGCTTGTTGCCTTTCAAGTGCTGGGATTAAAGGCGTGTGCCACCACTGCCTGACTAGAACTAAAAGAATTTCATTCAAACACACATAATTCTATTGTTCCTTTCTTTTTCTTATATTTCTTTTTGATTTTCTTTTGGGAAAGCTTTACTGTTTCCTTAATGTATTTTACTAATTATTTTTCTTTGAAAAATCAACGTTTTGGGTCTGTTATTCTTTTAGTATTCATTGAAGAGTAGTAGCTTATGCTTAAATATATTGAGTTTCATCCTCAGTACCAAAACCTACCAAACTAACAAATCAAACAATACCTCTGCATTTGGGCCTTTATTCCTTCATTCAGATTACCAGAGATGGTATAGATTGTCATACATACGATTTTTCATTCTAAAAATCATAATAGTTTATACTTTCTTCTTCCCTATTATGTTCTCATACTGTATAGATAGGTAAACATAGATATTGACTTTCAATTTTTAAATATTTTCTGTATTCCCCAATTTTCTGGGGTTCTGGTTGGGAGGCAGTGTTCATAATCTGGTCCTCAATGACAAATTACCAGTCAGTGTGTTGAAATCTAGGGGCATCTTGCATGTACTATAACCTAAATATTCCATAGTTTTGCTGAGTCAATCACCAGAATAGAATCTAGACTCCAGATGTTGACCATGTTTTCTTCTGGTACAAATGGGCTCTATTTCTTCTTAATTGTTTAGGTAAGAGTGGGGTTAAGGAGTACTGTTTTTAGAAAGAGTTTGGACTCCAATTACTTAGAATAACACTTTTATGTATTTTAGGGAAACTTAAGTAGAAACTAATCCTCTTCAAAGGAATAATCATCTGATCTGTATGGGATTATAAATAAATGTTAAAATACAGAAGATAAACAGATATTTAAAGTATACAGAGAGATGATATGGGTTTGAAAACATTTGCAGTCTTACAGATGTCTAATCAGGCAATAAGCAGCTCTCCAAGGGATGAGCTCTCCAGGACACTTGGAGTAGATTTTAGAACTCTTCTTGTATGTGTAGGAAGTCAAAGCAATAATAGGAATCACTCTACTTCGAAAGAATTACTGTCATTCTCTTCTGTGGTAAAGGGTAAAAGTGAAAAGAAATCAACACATACTCAAGACTGTGGTTAATGCATATCTCAAATCCATAGGAAATACAATTTGTTAAAAAGGAGTTCTAAAAAGGAATGCTCTTTGTTCCCTTTCTTGACTTTGACAGAGCGGTTACAGGATTATTCTTAAAAAGAAACAGCAGGGAGACAGCACTGCCTTTCTTCATTTTAACAAGAGATAAATACTTCTATTTTCTGGGAACTGACAGGTACATTCTTTATAGAGATTATCAAGTTTTCACATTTGATATTAACCTTTCTATTGACCAAAGGTACATTTTAATCCATCATCAAATCCAGTGTAAAATGTTTTTATTAAATCAAATTAGAACCCAAGTATATTACACTAAGCTTCCTTTATGACTCAGCTTTGACTTTGGTTCATCAATTTCTCCTAACTGAAATCAATAAATTATATAGATCATATTTTCAGTTCTCTTGTTTCAGACCCAGGCTTTTTATTTAAACCCATACTGCTAAGAAATACTACAAATATGCATATCAATTATTGGAAAACCTAAATATCATAACATTTTCATCTTAATTTTAAAGTAAAATGTGTGAACAGTCAGCAAACAGACAAACACAGAGTAGAAGCAATGGACAGCTTGTATATAACAGAACTGCTGTATACTATTATTTTATTTTCTTAGGAACATAAAAGATGATTTGAAATTAGAGGTTTCTTAATATTTTATTTATGCTTAGAGTGTAAAATTTGCCCACCAGTTTAGTGAGTTTAAACATGTAGTCCCTGCTATTGGAACCTCTTTGGGACCCAGTAATACACTTAAGATTTGGCAGTGGGTCAATAGAGATCTTTTTAGCATTTCATCCCTGCTTGTCCAGTCTATGCTTCTTGACTAAGGGCACAGTGTGGCTAGCAGTATCTTGATCATGTAGCTTTGCCTTTCCCACCGAAACAGAGGACTCTATTCCTACACATTGAGCCAAATAAACTCTTTCTTCTTAAGCTCATTTCATCAGGTATTTTGGTGCAATAATAAAAAAGTAAACAGCATATATAGATTTATACATACTCTCATGTGGTGGCCACAGAAGTTTACACACAGAGTTCAGATATGAATTTCTCAACATCATCATGGGGATGCCACAAAATAAATTAGAAGTGGGAAATATAACTTTTGTCCTTATTTTCTTGATGAATGGTCATTTGAAACATTTCTTCTATTGATGATGACAACTTATAAAAGGTGTTTCCTATGAAACACAGACTCTGAAACATATAGTTATTGATCCCTGCCTTGCAAATTGAATGTGTGATGTTGGAGCAAAGAAGCAACAAGACCAGTTGAAAACAATTTCACTATAATGAAAAACTTGAGATGGTTCTCTGATTAACTTTCTTTCATTTCTAAAGTTTCTTTCTTTTGTTTTGTTTAATTTTCTCAAGGAAGACCAAGGCCATTTGTTTCAACTTCCCATTCACCCTCCTGCGGCTGGAGTTCTGTTTGTGAATAATGATCACACCACCCTCCAAACACTTCTTATTTGGACAGACTCTTGTGCACGTCTCCTCTTTCATGAACTCTTGTCATCCACAGAAACTCGTCTCACATTTCTGCTTGGAAATTAGGATAGGTCTGAGGCCTTGTAGGCTACTAAATGCTTTCCCATAGCTCTGATTTTAGCCTAGCATATCTCAACCTTCTTAAGAGTTAGTATTCCTTTGGTTAACAGGCCTCCCTCTCTCCTGACCTCCCTCCCTCCCTCCCTCTCTCTGGTGTGTGTGTGTGTGTGTGTGTGTGTGTGTGTACTTGTATATCTTATATGTTTCTCCTGAAGGCCTATGATGGTCTCTATCTTGGTTCTATTAGTACTTCTTGTTGTTGCTGTTGTTATTTTTAAGTTCGGAGTCATGTCTTATTGGGAGGTTTCCATGTCATTGGACACGAAGGGGAGAGTGAGTCTTTGGTTCTTTCCTCTTTGTTTCCTTTTTTTTTGTTGTTGTTGTTGTTGCCTGGCCATCAAGTGAATGTAGTATTTTTACCTTGTGATTCAACATCTCCTTTGTTTGTAGACTAGAACTTTCAAAACTGTGAGTCAATATAAGCTCTTCTGTAATAAATTGGTTGTTTCACATTTCTTGTTACAGTAGCAGAAAGCAGATTAACAGATTTTACATATGAACCTACATTCAATGTTATAATCACTGGGTTCCAAAAACTGACTCTCAAAAATATATCAAAGGATAAAATCTTGCTGGAGATATTCTTCAAAATTCAGGGATTTTTTTAGGGCGGGGGATCCTGTTTATTTTTTACCCTCATGAGAAGATAGCATCTAGTTGTTCCAATGTACTGACACTTGAGAGTAATGGAATTTGAAGGCATGTCCAGATGTTAAATAGGGTGTGCAATTTTAGGCCAAGTTTTATCTGACGTCTGACAGGCAAAGCTGGAATTTGCAATGCGGGCAATAACAAAAATTTATGTATAGAAAAATTGAGAGTCATTTCTTGAAAAGAGGTAGTGTCTAGGGATAAAAGAAAGAAATTAGTGATGGGCCAGAGACTTATTGACAGCTTATTATGTGGAGATAATACTAAGAAATAGGCATGCAAAGATAATAAGGCACTCCCGAGTAGTGAATCACAGTACTACTTGGAGCATTAGACTGATTGCTTTCCAAATGGTGCAAAGTGTACAGTGGTGACATAAAAGGAGGAATGTCAAGGACAAATAGCAGAATGAAGTGACAGAGAGCATTTTGCAATTACAAAATTGCTTTGAACTTCACAAAGAAGCCCCCAGGAAGCCAGCAAGTGATTGTAAAACAGGCAAATTGTGTAATCTAGCAATGAAGAATTCATAGTAAGCATTCTAATGGCCACAGAAAGAACACTTGATACTATACCAGCAGTATCCCCAGTAACTTCCCTGGTTCTTCCCAATTAAAGTAATTTTTTTCAGACCATCATCCTGGATGGCACTATCAGAACTTTCATTTAAGATAAGCTATTTTTTTTCTCACCTGAACTAATGTTACTGCCCCCCTTATTCCTTTTTTTTCCTGCCCATTAAAGTTCAATCTCAACAAAACAGTGCAAGTGATTATTTGAGAAGATGTCAATGGTTGCTTGTTTGCTCAGACGCTGGAGATGCCTATCTTATGATGAAAGCCCTGGAATGTTCCCTGCCTCTGCAATCTCTCTAAGTCATCCTGCAAGTTGTCTCCCACTACATAACTTCACTGCAAGCACACTGAGTACTTGGCTGTTTTCCCTGATATCTAGAGCATATATCTCAAGTTGTTGCAACGGATATACTTTCTGCTCTGTTCTCTGTGCTGTCTCCACATGAAATTTGTCTTCCTGTCTACTTTATGTTCCTCTCCATCATCACTTCATCAACAGGGCTAAGTTGTGGTGACATATTCTAGGCTCTTAAAGCTGGAGAAAAAAATCAAGTTTTAAAGAAAGATAATGAACTTAACTTTGGTAGACAGTGAGTTTGAAATACCAGAAGGAGTTGGGTGGGGCTTCCAGGTGGCAGAGAATGGTAGAGCAGTGGTAACATTTTATGATGAAGAAGAGAAAGGGTACAGTCTGTGGGGAACAAAGCAAGTAAACACAACTACTACTTTTATTGAGTACCTCACATCAAAATGCGTGCTGTTTCACAATTTCTTTGGTCTGCTTAGCCTTAAGAATAACTTTGATCATACAATTTGAGGCAGGGGTGTTAAACTGATCTATGAAGATTTCTCAAGACTTTTTAGCTGAGTCAGTGACATCACTAGGAGATAAGTATGAGAGAGGAATCCTTATGACAATCCAAGGAGCAAAGGAGAAGGTGGAAAAAGTAATGGCAGAGATGCGTTTCTCTGTTGATTCAATAAACTATTGCTTAAACTGACCATAACATAACTTATACTTTCTATCTATTCTGGTTTAAGAAAACACACATACAAGAAAACTGGGTGTTATTTCTGCGTTTTTACCTTACCACTGCCTATGACAACATGGGGTCTGTCTTCTCTTGAATTGGGCATTGAGAATGATAACTTTAACAATCAAGTAGAAAATTTATATTAATGAATACTCAAATATTTGTATTAATTAATACTCAAATATTTACCTAAATTTCATGGAAAGTCTTTGTAATTTGATTTACTTAAAAAATTGGCCATATATTCCTCTTGTTAGCTGTAACATTGCAATTCAAAAATCATTGTCCCAGTACCATTACTTTTTTTTTAAAAAAGAAACTTATTAACAACCTTTCAAAATACATTATAACACAGAGATTAGTATAATTGACACCTGATTTTTTAAAAAATCCATTATAAAATTGTGGTTACTGCACAGCAAGACTGATAGTATCCTGTTGTCTTAAATTTTTTAAAAGCATATGATAACTTTTATCTTTACAACAAATTAAATAAGAATCTTAATCCAATTATATAAAATAAACTCTACCCAACAGTGTTAGATGATCCTAATTGTATGTAAGAGACCTCAGATTTAAACACAATACCCAATCTAATTATATTTCAAACACATTAACAGGCAGAGTGGCATAGTATTCTACTGGAAGGGAACTTCTTGGGAGATTTATTACTTAAATTATAGAAAGAATATTTGGTTATAGGATGGGTTCTTGCATTTACAAGATCAGTCTTTCAATGTAATGGCCATATAATTTGTGTAAGGAAATAGATTTCAGTGCCAGTAAATGATAATACAGGTAAAATTGTATTATCAGCTACTTGTGTATAAGTAAACTCTGGACTAAACTCTGAATTGTCACCCAAGCTACATAAGTAAATCTTCCTTAGGTAAAACTCAACTATACATTTAAATACACTTTAGGTTAATTATCTGTCTCTCATTCCTTGTATATCATGATATTCTTGTCATTGGTGTTAATTTTGATAAAATATGAAACAAAAGCTTTAGTGTGATAGAAAAAGATCAAAATATTTATGAATATAATTTTTATTCAAAGACATTAAATATATTCTGATATTTAAAAATAAGAATCAATCTAAATGCCTGCTTTGAGTTTTCAGGTATGTAGCCCTCTAAAGTTCTTTTAATCTCTAAAGATAAAATAGAATTATTTAAATTCCACAGAGAAACCCAGTAACCCAGACACTTTTGAGAGCAAAAAAGCTACTGTTAGTAATGAGCTGAAGAAACCAGCTGTCTCTTTCATACCAAAGGGCACTGATAATTAGCTGTGGCCTGCCTCAAGTTTCTTCCGTATCTTCCTTTGAATTTTTACTGATGTATTTGATTCCAGACACATCTTATATCTACTACTGCTTCCAAATTTCTTGTATCTCTCTTCATGATAATAGAGGTGAAGTACAACTTCTTGTATTTTATTTTGAAGAACACATCAACTTGTTTTGGTGTTGCTGTTATGCAGGGGAAATAGAGTACCACACATTTGTTCACCAAAATGAACAACTGAAGTCTTATCCTAAAATGAAAATCAACATATCCTCATGGTCAGTCCTTTCTTGGCTATAAGATACTTTCTTCCTAGTCTTTTAGTTTAGATACTATTTCTACCCTTTTGTTTATCATAGAATCTTCTTTCGCATCTGTGCCCATGGTCAACATGGATGCCATGGAATTGCTTTCATTGGTTCTTTTTATCCATTCAGATTATCCAGTCCTGATAAAGCTTTCATTCTTCATAATTGACTGATGGCCTTTTTTTTTTTGGTTAGGCTCTTGGAATGATGAGGATAGTACTAACTTTGTCTGATCCACCTTCTTTCTTCCAGTTAGCAGTTGTGGTCTAGTGATTGATGCCAAAATATATAAACCCCAACTTATTTCCTTCTAGTATCACAACCTTCAAAGTTTAATTTATACTGCTAAGATTTCTTCAAATGAGGCCCAATGTGCAAATCAGGTTCCACTGTGCAGCAGTCTTGTTCCTCTTACTCTTAAATTCTCATGTTTACAAGGCTGAATCTTGTTCTATAGTTGGGTATTTGAATTTCTGAAGGCTCCACCATTATTCAGATTATGAAGGTACCCCTTGTGTGTGTAAAAGATTTGTACCATGTGCTCTAGATTGTACATTTAATTGCCTTTGACATGTTGGAAATTGGTATGTGTTACATAGATGGTAACTACATGGCTGACCTTTTGAGTTTCCACATCTAGTGAGCTTCACTGAGGCAGGGAATCACTTGCATTAGCACAAGTCATTTCTGGAGAAGCTAACATCATTCTGTGATTCTACTTGAAGAGAAGTCCTGGAAGCTTATGCAGTGACCCCTCTGGAATTTGTGCCATGAGCACTTTGTTGTTGTTCATAGAAATTGAACAGCAATGGTATGTCTGTTGAACTTGTCCATATTAGGTTCATAATCTCAGTTGATGAGGATTACTGACCAGGTCTCTTCCACTTCATGTGGTAGCCTTTAGCTGACCATCTGAACCTCTTTCCACCCACGTACTAAATTCCTTAGGTTTCCAGAGGACCTAGCTGGAAATGCAGACAATACTTTGATACCATATATTGTCAATAACTCTAATACTGTTAATATAGACTACAAAAAGAAACACTTTGGCAGCTACTCAAAAACCAGAGACAATAGGAAATATTAAATATTGACAAGAATGAGATAGAGGAAGCTATCAAGAGACCAAAACACAGGAAGGGATGATATCACGGTGGAGGAGCTGGAGGTGGCTACACTACACTCAGGGACCAAGGTGCTTCTCAGACTCATCAAAGAGATATGGGAACACAAAGTGACTCCCATGGAACCGATGCACTCTGTCATAATTCCCATACAAAAGAAGGACAAGATGGACTGCTCAAATTACAGGGGCACTAATTTATTGTGCCATAGCAGCAAGATCTTCTCCTCCTCTATTCTGCAGAGGATCAAGGGAAGGACAGAGGAAATCCTAGCAGAGGCCCAGTGCGGATTCAAAGCTAACAGGAGCACAATTGATCAGATCCTCACTTTGAGGCAACTGGCAGAAAAATACAAAGAATTTGGAAAAGACTTATATGTCTGTTACATCGATTTTGGAAAGGCATTTGATAGCATTTGGAAGGATGGACTTTGGGAAACAGTGAGGTTCTAAGGTGCCCAGAAAAAACTATAAGAATACTAGAAAATGCCTATAAAGATACCTCGCGTAAGTAAAAGTCTGTGGAGAACTAAGTGATCGATCAGTTTAAGAGTTTAGGAGTGTTGCAGGGATGCATCCTCTCAACATTACTCTCTAAGATATTTCTGGAATTAATAATAGCAACAGCCCTGGAGGATGAGAAGATAGGTATTCAGATAGGTGGTGTGTGAATTAATAACTGGTGTTTTGCCAATGATACAGCACTACTTGTTGTAAGTCCAAATGAGCCGCAGGCCATGGTAGACTGGTAGAAGGTAGTCTAAACATTGGAATGAAAGTAAACATCGAGAAGACTGAGATACAGCACATGGGAAGGGCGCACAAGAATTTTAACTTTGTAATAAAGAATCAGAACCTCAAGCAAACATTCAAATTTGTCTATCTGGGAGGAAACCTCAGTTCAAATGAGGGAGCGATTTCAGACACCAAGAGATGAATAGGGATAATGAGGATTGCATTCCAGGCACTAGAAAAGGTTTGGTCAGCAAGAGACGTAACAGCAACAAAATTAAAAGTATATGAGACACTTGTCTTGAGTTACCTTTTTTAAAACTCTGAACCTGAACAATGAAACACTCCTCAGAACAGCGGCTGAATGTGTTTGAGGTGGCATGTATCAGGAGGGTTCTAGGCATCACATGAAGAGCTAGGCTGTGCAATGATGACATTAAGAAACATCTCTATCTACAGAAGGAAGTAAACTACAGGATATGGCAGCAACACTTGAGATGATTTGGCCATGTTATGAGAACGGACAACAGAAGATATCTGAAGATAGCACTGCTTGGGGGAGTGCATGGGACAAGGCCCTAAAAATGCTGATAGACAGCATAAAGGAAGACTGAAACCTTGCGCATTATAATAACACAAGCATCCAAGACTGCCCAGGATAGACAACCAAAAACTGGCTGTCTGTGCAGGTTTAAGCATTGCTGGGGCATAAATGATAATGATGATGATGATGCTGAATGATGATGGTGGTTGATTACAGTTGTGGGTACAATCGAACACTGGGTTCTGTGATTCTTAGTGGATCACTGAATCAGAAAATGGTCTGATGAATCCTAAAACTATACTTTTTAATGATAGTTAATAATTTCTGACTTGAAAGGAATGAGGTGCACAAAGGAGGGAAATGAAACATTGGTGTGTATGATGAGAGTAAATTTTCAGAGAGGACTTGGTAGAGAAGAGTCATCATGGGTTTGTAGAGTACCATCTTATAGGCTGAGGTCCAGATGGACTGAACAGGGGAACAGAAACAGTCAACTAGTAAAGTGTTCTCTTTCCACTTCCAGGCCACCATGATGTGAGATGCTCCTCTCTGCCATGAAGACCTGATACCTCTGAGACTGAGAAGTAAAATAAATAGTCCTCTTAAATGATTTTTCTTGGGTGTTTGTAACAACAATAAGACGATTTGACTAACATGCTACCTTTACTACTTGACTTTTTGATTCATATTTACATAATGGTTCTTCCTATGAGTGTGTCCTAAATAAACTCCAGGCATCCTAATTTTTGTTTAACTCATAATTCCAGAAGAATCCATTATGCTTCTAAGTATTAAAGTATTAGCTTTGACCAAGAGCTTTAGCATCTTTATTCATAGAAATCCTTGGTCTACATCCTATATTCCTTGTCTCTCCTACCTCTATCTCAAATGGATTTTTTAAATAAATATCCAGGTGGACAAATTGATTCAGTGTTAATTATTTTAGTTTGCATAAAATATTTTTCTGATGCTTAAAATAGAATAACAACTTGTCTCATCTGTTCTACTTTGGATCCTATTATTTAGAGGTAAAATATTCAATAGCTAGATATTCGTTCTTTTGTTTTTCTCAAGATATTAAAAAAATATGTTCCCTTATTCTTCTTGATACTGACTACGAAGGATCAATGAAGAATGGTAGCAGGAAGTTCTCAGAGAAAATAGGATGCATCTTTTCTTTCTTCCACTTAAATAGGGATAGGCACACATCCCATTACAGAGGGGAGAAATTAGTATTAAAATTTCTGAAAAGATTAGGTAGCTACATGATAAGTCACTGCCAAAAATAATAGAACCTCATGTGTGTGTTTTTATTCAGCTCTCTTAATACTTTTAATGATAAACTGAAATATTTCTCCAAACAAGCAGAAGTCTTCTTTTGAAGTTCACCTCACGGTAATCCCAACATAATGTAACTCTAAACCAGGTTACTCACTGTTTTCATTCTTAATTACTTTCATTTATAAATTGTATGCATATATTATTTTTTCCCATTCTGTGGCTATATACATGGTGCTTAAAATAGAATAACAAATTGTGTCATCTGTTCTACTTTGGATCCTACTATTTAGAAGTAAAATGTCCAATATTTTACTAGATATTTATTCTTTTGTTTCCCTTAAGATATTGAAAAGGTATATGCCCTTATTTTTCTTGATATAGGGAAGGATTCATTTTGGTCCACAGTTTCAGACTGTTCATTATTTCATGGTGGGAAAGGGAAAGCATAGTGGTAGAAGCATGCAGTTGAGACTCTTCATCACTTTATATATTTGAAAGAAAGGAAATTGAGCTAGGATAGGAGGCAGGGTCTGACAAGAAACCTCAAGGCTAGCCCCAATGACCCTCTTCCTCCTGCTTTGCTCCATATCCTAAACAGTCTACAATCTCCTCAGACAAGTCCAGCAGCTAGAGATAAAGGGCTCAAGCCCATGAACCTGTGGGTGACATTTCAGATTCTAACCATAAAGCAGGTTTTCTTCTGTATTTTGAAAATTGAGCCAGAAGGCTATGGCACTGAGTCTTTGGGTGGAATAGTTATTCCATTTGAGAATGACCAAACCATGTCCAAGAAAGCAATTCTTTCCTGTGTTCACAACTACACCTGTAATTTTATGGAATGAGGCATCATACTGACTAAATTACAATATTATTTATAGGACTGTGATGTACCTCAGCATCAGAGTCACTTACTAGTCTCACAAATATATTTTTTGTCTTCATAAAATTATGAATTAGATATGAGAGTGAATTGTGTCTGTTTCAATCATTAATTACGTAACATTTACTAACAAGAGTAAAGTAAAAAAGACAGAACAAAGCTATCAACATATGAAACTGCTGCTGAGATTTAGCTGCTTATAAGATTAAGCAAGAACACTGAGTTTGGGGTCATTCATATAGAACAATGTCAACATTCTGAAATGGATCCCTGTAAGAAAACATTGATGCCATGATTCTTTCATTCTTTCATGAGGAATATAAAAAATTACTATTTTGCTTATATAT
Source organism: Myodes glareolus (assembly GCF_982192425.1). Classification (NCBI taxonomy): domain Eukaryota; kingdom Metazoa; phylum Chordata; class Mammalia; order Rodentia; family Cricetidae; genus Myodes; species Myodes glareolus. The sequence goes on from NC_142050.1 coordinate 10,841,009, forward strand.
TCAAGCCATACTACTAAAGCTTCCCCAAACGCCTATTTATTTTATTCATTTGTTACCCTGAGACAGTTCTCATAGTTCAGATTAGTTTAGAGCTTTCTATGTAGTTCAAACCTGCTTGAACTCTTTTTGTTCCTGTCAGCCTCCCAAGAACTGAAATAAACTATCACACTTCTATTCAGTTTAGTGGCGTTTGTTCTGCACCTAACAAACCAATTTGGAAACAAAACACCCTTAGCTCACAAAGTGTATACCTTTAAGTAAAATATAAATATATCATGGGAACTAAGGATGAAATTGAATATTCTCAAAGGTTTAACACAAGATAGGATTCTGCTTTCCTCTACCTCTGAAGCAGGGCTTCCTATTGTACTAGAGATCTGGCACTGGCTTCATTCAGGATCTTCAGCTTTGGCTACATATACGATGTTTATCTCTTCTGAGATTGTCTTCCCTGTGCAATTCAGCTACATGCCCTCATTTGCAAGAGAATCTGCATACAACTCCCTTGGCCCTTCTCATCACTGTCCTCAGCCCTGTTCCATACAAGACAATTAGAGAATGAAGAGCAGCAGAAGCCCTAATGGTCTCTGGAAGCCCACATAAGAATACCTCAGAACAAAGCAGACACTTCAGATGGTTTGTGTCATTAACAAAGTTGTGAAATTTGTGAGGAATGTGGGACCAGAAAACTCTGTTAAATATTTCCCAGATTCATTGTCTCTAATTCTTCGTGTCCCTAGTTGAACTTTAACTTAATTATAAAACAAAATCTATAGCTGCAGCTCCAGCCTGAGGGTAGAGTCTGCACTACTAATCAATGTTAATTCCCTGGGCCCAATTTAATTACAAAGCAACATTTGGTACAGCTGCTAAACACTTACCAGGTGACCACAGGATGGTTCGGGAGCAGGATTTACAAGTCTCTAGTCTTGCTCACACACTTTCAGAACAGCTATGGATCAGTCACGTACAAATGTTAGCAAACTCTTAGATTTATTCTAAAGATTTGCTTGACTTTGTCTATCTCTATAACTGAGCCTAAATTACACCTTTCACAAATTAGTATTGGCTACGGTGTGCAAGGTCAATGTACTGATGGAAGAGATATCCTATTAAAGAAAAACTGTGACAATTGGACAATATATGCACACCCCTTAGCTGATTTAATTCATTTTTTCAATAGACAAAGGGAAATGAACTCACACATATTATGAGATACCAACTTCTGTTTTACTCGTAACAAACAGTATTTTGTAATACAATTGGACTTATCTAACATATTTCTGCTTTTTAAAAATATTCCATAAAAAGGGGGAGATATGATTATTTGTATTATTAAAACTTTTCAATTTAAAAAAAATTAAAGTTAACCACTGTTATTATTTAAACAGGTGGCCCCTCCCCTATATAAAATATTTTCAGTTTGCATGATATTCATTAAGATATTTGCATCAAACCAGATAGGTCTGATTATTTTGTGATAGGCTAACATGGAGGCTGAAATTTGATGATTAATTCACTTCTGTTGGAGTTTTTTTTTTTTTGCTATATTAAAATACTCATTCTGCAATCTTTGAGACTTGAATACCTTCCTCGGATTTTAGAAGGGCAAGAGAAGTTATTTGAACAGAGGAATGAAATTAAGAAGAGATAGTAAAAGGAGAGTTAAATATCACTGATTGATTTTCAGCAATTGAGACTATAAAGTGGACTCAATTCAAATTAGGGTTTGAAGTGTGAGTTCTCAGTTGTGCTCAAAGAGAGACAAAGATGATTTCTTTCTTTGGGTTTGCTTTCCCTTGTGCTAGGCTTAGAGTGCTAATCTTTGTCTCCCTTTCTTTCTGCTTTAGAGCAGAACAGGGGAAAGCTAAAGACAGGATGCATTATACCTTGTTGTACTTCATAAAACAAAGCAGGGCACATAAATTCATCCTGAGAGATCTGGAGCAATAATCTTCTCCATGTTTCAGTTTCAAGTATCAGCTGAGATTCTACCCAGTGTGGCCCTGTGTGACGACTGCAGACACTGGGCAGGATGCCCGATTATGTTCAAAAGGTGAAAAGCTTATTTCAGTGGTAGCAAGTCTGTTTCCCACCTCAGAGAGAATTCTTCTTACTACTGAGCAGTGACTGAGACACAAGAGGAAACAATTTTCTTGCTGGAAGAAAATAGGATGGAAGGAATTATGACGGCGGCCAGATGCTGCAGTGCCCCTCTGGAGGCCCCAGGATGCTTCCGCATATGCTGCAGACAGCAGAAACTGTCAGACCATGGGACTCTGGGGTTCAGTGCTCACACTTCACTGAGATGCAATGCCATGGGATTTGAGAGTGAGCAGGACTCTTAAAGATGATCTGTCCAGAGGGCTTAAACTCTGACTTTGAGTGCCCTATGATTCAAAATGTGGCTCAAGAATTGCTGAGTGTAGGGAGTTCTATCCCACAAAGGAGCATCATTCTCAGGAAGAATGTAAATGTCTTATGTCAGATATCATATCAGGAAATAGTATTTTCCTACATAAAAACTAATTGTAAAGTCCAAGGTCGTATGCTGGTTGACAAAAAGAACTTTGTGGACAGCAACCCTCTACTGGCTAAACTGAACACCTGGAAGGGAGGAGACACTGATTTAGACACACTGCGCTGTGGTAGGCCTTGCGACATGTGGGCTCAGAGACAAAATTTTACCATTAAGACAGATCTAGTGGGAATACAGGAGTTCTGGAGTCATGCCAGTGATCCTTTTGATTATTTATATTTATTTATTTGTATTATAAGCAAGCAAACGGAAAAAAATTTTGCCTTTCCTTGTTATTTTAAAGTTTGTTCTTTAAAACAGTCTTTCACTGATGTTAATTTATCTTATCCAACTTCATATGCTCTACTTTCAAAGTTAAAAGTATTGTGTCTATTGAGAGTGGAATGGTTCGAGACGATGCGGTAGATACAAAACGGAATATTTCATCCCTAAAGAATAATGAAACTATTATTTGCATGAAAATGTTTACAACTGAAGATAATTGTGTTATGTGAATTGTGTCCGTCTCAGAAAGACAAATATCACAAGTTTTGGATCATTTGTGGATTCTAAACTTTTATAGAGATCAATAAAATCTTATATGTCTATATGACATGAGACCAGGAAGCGGTATGGGTGAAGGAGACTAACAGGAGGAGGAAGGAGAAAAGAGAGGGAAATCATAGTATTATGATTACTAATAGGGGGCAAATGCACAGAAAATGCACTTATGAAACATCAAACCATGTATTACAAATATATAACAACCAAAATATTATTAATATAAATGAAAAATAAAATTAATACTATGGGTAGTTGATGAAATATCTATACTCAGCAACAATGAGAGAGAGAAAGAGAGAGACAGACATAAATTCATCTGATTTTAACATAATGTAAAGTCACATCCATGCTGAGTAGCATTTCAATAAACTATGACAAAGCATGTGTCTTACCATCACTGTTGATGCATACGACCTCCTGAACTTGAGTTCCAGACCCACAATCTTTTCCATTATCTGGCTCACAGTCTCCAAGTCTCACTGCTTTCCAGTCATAGCAGGATGGCTCTTCACAGGGAATGGCTTCCAGTAAGTGAGGGCAGTTTCCAGTTGCCCCAGAACCTCCAGTGGGCTCATTCGTAATGCGCCGCTTCCTTAGTTTGAATCCTGAGTCATTAGGGAAGGAAATAAATTTATTGTTAATGCCAGAGTTCTACTATTTCATAAAGATGATTTAAATCTCAGAGTGAATGCTGGATGAGGGTAGAAGGAAGAGTCATGAGGGAACTGGATGCCGGTGTATATATTACCAAATTGAAGCAAAGTGTGGGACAACCAATCATTTATTGATAGAAGAAAGAAAAGAAGGAAGAAAGGAGAGATGGAGAGGAGAGAGGGAGGAACTAAGGACAAAGGGAAAGAAGGAAGGAGCAAGAAGAATCAAAACTATTTATGGTCCAATTATTCCCCTCTGCCCCTTTATACCACTGCATTCTCCCCCACACCTTAAAGCCCCTTCTACTGGTTAAGGTCTTATACTTATTTTCCACTCTTTATGGCATTCAGACATAAATGAACATATTTAAAGGTTTCAAGCTAATATCATAAGTGAGAGGAATCATACCACTTTTGACTTTCTGGGTCTGGTTTACCTCTCTTAGAATGAAGTATTGAATGTTGTGAGGGGATGGAAGAGTAGGACATGGGAGGAACAGACTAACTTGCAGAAGACCTTGTGGAAATTCATATGGAAACTTAGTGGAAAATTCTCCGAAAATAAATTCACATACAAATGAGTTTAAATATAGTTATTCAATAATAGAAGGATATTCTGGCTAGTCATCATATATTGTCACAAAACACTCAGCCACAAGAATGAACTTTCTTTTTTGAGATTGATGGCTACTGGGTGTCATAGATTCTCAAACATTATAGGCCATTGCCAGTGCTCTTGACTATCATTCAAAACTTGATGGTAAGATACTGTGTGAGTTGTAGACCAGGAGAATCTATGCTTGTATCAGTCTGGAAACTTTAGACACACTCAAATACTCATAGAATGTGCTGTGCACAGACCCCATAAAGAAATAGTAGCCATCCATCTTATCAGCTTTGACCCTGAAAGAGTCAATAATAACTGGCCTGGGAAGACATATCTACTGGTTCAATAGTGGCATAAATATTATGGAAGTAACAAACCACTTTCTGATTGGATTTCAGGCCCACTTCACATAAACAAAACCCATATTTGACAAATTATCAGACCAAGAAACTGTAGCTATGTAGGATATATGCCCTAGGGGAGAACTTGAAACTAGTGTTCTGCTAAATGGACATAGTATTAAAACAATCCTTTATGATTTATCATTAAACCCAAAGAAAAATAAGTCTCTAAATTCTCATCAGAGAAGCCTCTGCAGTGATAGTGATTAACACAAAGATTCACAACTGACCAAAGGACAAAGAATAAGACTATAAAATGCTAAGTCCTAAATAAGGTATCTGTGCCATATCCCCTTCTCCCCAGCTCATGAATCAGTGATAGAGGGGCCACAGGTGGCAAATGATGGTTACAAAGAAACAACGTTTTCCAAATACAGCATGGCAATTGTTCACATGAACTTATGGCAGGTTTGACAGAATACCAAGGATGCTACATTTCCTACCTTTTCTCCCTTGTTGGTCATTGCAGTTTTCGTAAGTACAAGGTCCCCAGGCAGACCAAGGTGAAACCTCACATTCAACCGGACAAGGAATGTGACAGAGCTGCATGGTGCTAGGAATAGGGCCACTGCATAATTTCGAGTCCACTGGTTTTGAAGCTGTTAGGAGAAAAATACAGACATCTCTTAATACTCACACAAAGATAGATGTTATGGTCGACACTATAATTTTTAAGTGCAGAGGAGATAAACTGAAGATGTGTCACCAAGATATTAGCTCAAGATTTCTCTGCTATTTGCTGAGAATAAAAGAACTAAGGGGAAAGAAGAGGCTAAGTGAAAAAGAAGCATGCCATCAAATAAAACTGGACTGGAAATCACATAAATTGTTTGATTTATAACTGATAGGCCTTGGAGTTAGTAAAACAAATGCAACTCTTCTAGCTATCAAAGTAATTCTTCAGGAGAATTCTAAACTTTTACATCCAAATTCTAAACAGAGTGCTTCTTTAGAGGACTGGGAATGGTAGGAAAAGGCACATAACTTTAATAAACATGAAAAAAAAATCCATTTATTGGCTTCTAGTAGAACAAACTCCTTTCCACTAAGGCCTACTGTTTTGCGAGGTGTCGCATGGACGTAGCTGAAAAGTAGATCCAATGGTGTACCTTTGACTTTCAGGTTGAAGTTGATCCAAAGATTCCCCAGAAATTTTGTCCACCCTATTATCTGAATATCTGCAAATCTAAGAGCTGCTAAGGAGTCTGAGTTACAGTTATTTATGCTTACTCATAAGTTGATAAAAAAATAAGTAAATGTTGTTTGCCATTTCCTCATTTTCTACTCTACATTAGATAGCTGCCGTTAACTATCTTTGTATCTACATATATTAAACAGCTAATGTAAAGATCTATCCATAGATTATAATAGATACAATTGGTTATATTGACTGGTTAAAATGAATGATCCAAGGAGAAATATAAAGTTTCATGGACAGGACAGGAAAATTACATCTGTATTTATTATCTATCACCAGTTGCTTACCATTAATAGCCGTAATTACTATCACTTCAAAAATGTTTTTGCTACATCTTCCTTTAGAAAAGAGAGCTTAACTCTGATAATTTGGATAGCCCAGTCTTGTAGAATAAAGGACTTAAATAAGTGGTGCTGGATAGTCCTCATTATTGTGAGGGAATACTGTCAGTTTCCAAATGTGCAAGACGGCATCTAGATACTCATAGGGAACTAAAATAATTTAAACTGCTATCTAACTTTCAAATAAAAGTACTTAAAATGTTCATGTCTTGTTAAAACTATAAGACAGGTTCAAGTACTTGAGTGTCCCTCAAGTTCCTGGACACGTAAACACAGCTAACACAAATGGCTCCTCGGGGATATGATGTTGACTCCTCTCATGGCTACACTTGATATTTAGAAGAGTATTCCAGGCTTTATTTTTGCTTTTTACTCCAACAAGCTTTTTCCTTCCATTTCTTACACACACCACAGTGGAAATAATTGACAGGGCACCAAAGCTTTGGTTAGCTGAAGCACAGCAAATATTCTCATTCAAGTCTAGGGATGTTGCAAGTGCATCTTATACAAGACAATGTCAAGAATGATGGATTTTAATGCTTTCTAACAGTGAAAATACTCTACATATCATTGACAGAAGATATATAAATAATTTTTTCATTTCTCTGAATATAAAAATTCTAAGACATAGTGATACATATTTTCCAATAGTCAATCTAATTGAAGATTATACTAGAGAGAAAAATATGTAATATCAAGTTGAATTCACTGAAAATTAAAACAAATAAAAACCTTAATTTGTAAAATCTTTGACACTGAAAAAACTTGCTTTACCGAGATCTGAATAGTTTCTAAAGCTTTGAAATTATAATATAATTGCATCATTTCCCCCTTCCTATTCTCCCATCTGATCTGTCCTACAAACCTCACCTTTCTCTTTTTCAAATTCATGGCCTGTTTTCCATTATATCATATACATATATTTCCAAGTATAATGAATGCATTCTGATCCATCTATATAATGTTACATATGTATGCTTGCAGGGCTGATCATGTTGTGTTAGCTAACCAATTGGTGTCAAATACCTTGGGGAAGACTATTATTTCAGATTTCAGCATTTCTTAATGGCCTGTAGTTTTTTTGTCTAGAATTGAGGCCTCCTGAGTTTTCTCCATCCATGTTTGAATGCCTCTTGGTGTTATTCTTGCATAGCTCATGCTTAGGCAATCATGCTGGTAAGGTTTCATGTGTATAGCTTCTGACATTCTTTGAAGACACACTCTTATGAACTCTGTTTCTCTGGCTATTACAATCCTCCCAGCCCACTGTATTAGGTCAAAACCCTGTGTGTCCACCTTTACTTATTTTTATCAGAAGCTTAATTTTAATTTTGATGCATTCCAAATGGATTAATAATTTGTCCACAAAACTCCTGGGCATTTAGAAGAGGAAGTGATGAATAAGGGTTAAAGAGAGTACTGTTACTGCCAAATACTCTTGAGTCTTGCTCAACTGTTAAGTCAACTAAGTCAATGCTGTGATAATATATCTTCTAACTGATTTCTATTTAGTAGATATAATTTTACACATAAAACCTTTTCATTAATCAGAGATAGAAAGAAAAAAACATGTTTGTATATATTTATAGTCCTTTTGTTGTCTGTTTTCTTATAACCATTTTATGTATTGATTAATGTAAATCTCCAACAGAACTTGAATTTCTAAAAATTATGTTAATTTTATAATTGCTGTTGTCCCATGTTTCATATATATATATAAATATATATTAGATGATTCAATATTTTTCACTGGCTTTATATTGTCAAACACTGAGATATGAAATCTAGACGGACCAGTTTTCACTCTTGTGACTTAAGTTTTGCTTGTAACATGATGAAGATAAAATTTATCTAATACAGTTTTAAGTTTTATTGCTGACATATTAATATATTGTGTTTTATTATAAGATTTAAACATAATTAAATGTACACTTTATGCTTCATGAGGTTACAGTGTCAGAATTTCTTGGGGACATCAAAACAAAGAAACAAAACTCAACACACAGTGAAACATTTGTAGGTCTGAAATATTTTTGGACTTTGTGTGTTCAGAGCAATTTAAAAGGAAACATATTATTAGAAGAGACAAACATTAAGACTTCTACTTCCATTAAATTGTCAACATATAATTTTTAAAACTAATATTTTATTTTTAGATAATTCTGTCCTGTTACATTCACTTTATCATGGTAAAATGTGACAAAACTAATATACAATCTGAATTGTCCGAATACTGACATTGGATATTGCAGGTAAATGTGAGTTTGAAGAGTATGCCTATGCAACACACTTAACTTGGGCTCTATGTCCAGTGCTCTGGCCTCATCTGGCAACTTCTTGTTGCATGTTCTCATTTTAAGCTCTGGCTAGTACCTCACAGCCCATCCACAACCTACAAATCTTAACTGTGCCACATTCAACCTCTCTACCCCAGGTTCCCCATATTTTGTGCCAGGATGTAGATATGTGACTCCACCTAAGTCATTCCCTCACCTCCACACACCTTTTCCAATCCCCAAGATACGTTCAGGGTCTCACATCCAGTGCCCGGGCCTAGTCTGGACAGCTTTGCTTTGTATTCAATATCTAGGCTGTAGCTAGGACACTACAGGAACCCTGTGTTCTACATGCAGTCGTTCCACCAAATCAGGTCCTGCACATCTTACGATAGGAACTAAATGGGTAAGCTTGCCTGATCTCTCCCCCCATGGAACTCCCTGACACCGTATCTACTGCCAAACTTCAGGTTTGGGCCATGACACATCCTATGTGCCAGCTCAGCCCCTTGAAGCTGCCTGACTTCTCTCTACCTAAGCCATATCTTACCTTTAGGCCCAAATCTGACCCATACATCCTGTGCTCTGCTCCAATCCATCAGACACAGAACAAAAAACAGGTCCACAGGCACAGATTTCATCACAAAACTGCGGAGTATAAAAGACCATGGAAGTATTTCCTCCCACAAACCCATTAGTCCTAAAGAAATGTCTGCCAAAGATAATTATCTATCTGAACTCCAGGACAGAAAATTTAAAAGAACAATAAAAACATCAAAGAATTCAAGTTTAAAGATGATACAAACAACTCAGTGAACTAAACGCCCAAGTGATGTCCCTCATCCCCCATAACACAAACATAAGGTTGATGAAAGTGATGACAATAATCCAGGATTTGAAAAGAGAATTCACTAAATATGTAGAAACCTTAAACTTAACTCAAGCTGGAATAAACGTGGAATTGAAAAACTCAATAACTGAACTAGAAAACTCAAGGGAAAGTCTCAAAAGTCAAATGAATCAAAGAGAAGATAAAGACTCTAAGATAAAGTACAGGAATTAGACCAAACAAACAAAGGCTATGAAGAAAATGAAAACACAGAAATCAGCCTTTAGTTCAGTTAGATAGTTAATGGTTACTACTGACATGTTGGTGCTACCTGTTGTACCTTTACTCAAGGCTTACCAAACAGAAGAGAAATAATATGTGGTACTAGAAACCTTAACAGCTTTCTAGAGCTACAGAGGTCATGAACCTTAGAAAGCAATCTACTACTAGCAATTTTCTAGACTAGTAAAATTCCTTACTATGGCTCAAATTATATCTGCAGACCCAAAGGTAAGTGTAACTGTTGTCTGTCATCAAAGAAGCCTTTCTTACAGAAAATGAATACCATCATAGATTGTGTGGAGTTCAGTTCTGACAGATATATCTATATTATAATTGCTGCCTCTACGTCTAAGAGGACACCAGAGAAGACACGACAGAAAGATTTTAAGAACCAAAATACCAGAATGTCTTCCATTAAACCGTCTTTTCTAGAAGCAGTTATATTAATAAGGCCAGAAAAATCATATTATCAATGGATTGGCTAACATGGAATGGGGAAATTTTGTGGGCTGCCACCTCTAAACAAAGAACTACAGAAAGACCAAGAAAGAAGGAAAGAAAAAGTCTTTTACTTATAAGAATAAATGAAGAGAAATTTTAGACCAATGGCAAAGATCAGTTCATCAACAAAATTACAGAAGACTTACATAAACAAAGAAACCATACATCTATACAGATGTCAGAAGCACACACAACACCAACTGGACAATAGCAGAGAACGGAACTCTCAGCAGCATATCAGAGTTAAAATTCAAAGTATACAGAATAAGAGTATTGAGAACTGGAAAAGAAACAAAACTTGCAAGACCATATAAAGGAAATTACATTAACAGTTGATTTCTCAATGCAAACTTTAAAAGCCAGAGGAACCTATAGCAATGCATTCTAAGTTTTAAAAGAGCACAAATGCTAATCCAGCAAAATTATCTGCCATAGCTGAAGGAGAAAGAAACAATTTCAATGAAACAAACAGACGTAAACCATTTATATCCAACATAGTCTAACAACTAAACAACCTGAACAGAATACAGGAAGCAATACTCTGCTGAAGAGAGAGATAAGCATAGCAAACAGATTGCAGAAAGAAAATAAATAAAGCAATAAAGCTATAATTACTGCAACACAAAGTACTCCTGAGAACATCACCACCATCACCAACAAAAACATAACTATAATCAACAGCCATTTTTCAGTGACTAATACCTCTAAAATTAATTGCCTCCATTCTCCAATTAAAAGCTGGAGACAGACTGACTGAGTGGATGAAAAAAACAAATTCCATTTATCTACTAGCCTTGATTTTCACCCAAGCCATCCATGGTGACCCAAAGATCGTTACTGTTTGGAGAGTGATCCTAGCGCTGCTAGGATAGCTTCTTGCACAGTGCTGAGATCCTAAATTAGGTGTTTGCAAAAGTTCCTCATTTACTTTTCATTAGAATATTTAATATTCGGTGATTCGTTTGAAAGTCACTTTCTTAGGAATCAGACTGTGCTTGAATTTGCCTGTTTTTAACTGCAAAGTGAATGTGATCATAGATGTGTTTCAGAAACTTGCATGAGGTTCTTCTAAAATATTCCAATACAGGATTTTTGTTCCCTTTATTTTAAAAAAATATTCTTTTCTTATCCTTTTCAGCTGTAGATTCTAGCTTTAACGTCAGAATTATGAAACAGAAGAGACTATTGGTGAGGAAAGAGCTAGCAAATTAACATTGATTATTTTAAGATTTATTTATAGATGGCTTTATTTTGTCTTATTGTTTAGGATTTTTGAGTCAAGATTTTTGAGACCATATCTCAAGCTAGCCTAGAAATCACTATGTAGTCCAGGGTGAATTTGAACCATTGGGAATTGTTTTGCTTTAACCTTTGGTGTTCTTTAGTGATTAGCTATCAGCAGTGTTTTAAAAGGTAGATGAAAACTTCCAAGGCAGTAGACTCTTAACCAGGAGAGCAAGATCAGTAATGTAGGATTCCCCTCTGTATTCTGTGAATTCCATTGGTTAATAAAGAAACTGTCTTGGGCCTGCACAGGGAATAGAGGTAGGTGGGGTAAACTCAACTGAATGCTGGGAGAAAAGAGGCAGAGTCAGAGAGTTGCCATAGAGCTGCCCCTGGGCACAGGCACACTGAAACTTTGCTGGTAGGCCACGACCTTGTGGTGATGCACAGATTAATGGATTTGGATTAAATTAAGATGTAAGAGTTTGGTAGTAAGAAACTAGAACTAATGGTCCAAGCAGTGATTTAAATAATATAGTTTCTGTGTGATTATTTCATGGGCTGAGCAGCCAGGAACCAACAAGCAGCCTCCCTACAACAGACCACAACACAGTTGCTCTTCTTATGAGAATGCTGCCTGTCAGAAGAATCAGAGAGCATCACAGTATAGGACTTGTTAGTGGTCTTGGCTTCAGCCTTCACTGCTGAGCTGGAAAGTTAAGTGAGACTGATTCTTTCCATACAGACTCTGTTCTGTCTCACAGGAGTTAGCCCTTCCCATGGTCCATTCAATTCCTTGAACACTGTGGCATTATCATCTGAAAGAAGAAAAACTTCTCTAAGGGCCCAGTCTTTGGTTGACCTCTTCTTTCACTTCAAGGACTTGTGTGGTGTTCCTTTCCTGTTGCCATCAGTCATGTTCAGGAACATAGAAGCAATTCCAGATTCAGGGTCACAGAAGCAACTGTGGTCATGGTGTGACTCATAAAATAGAATGGTACAATCTGTTTAACTACTTACAGAAACAAAAGGAGACATTTTCTCACTGACCCTGTTTCATAAAAGATAAGGGCACTCATAAACATGAGATTTTCAAAATACACATCTCTAGAGAAACGGCAATCATTGTTAGTATTTAAACCTAACATATTATGTCAGCAGCTTGACTGGAGCCTCCAATCCTACTACACAGACACACCATCTGTTGCTTCCCTGCAAATACAATTTTTCCTGCATTTCCCTCTTTGAAACAGGACATACTGTAGAATATCACATATAAAAACTCCTACTGAAATCTTTCAACACTTCTTATTGACTCAAATTTCCACTTATAATGGCCCTAACTAAAAGAAAGGTGTGAATAGATACTGTAAATTAAAATAATCACCTCCCAACATGCATATTACCCAAAATATGATAGAACATTAGCATTTAGAAATTCGAAGAAATACAGTCTTCTTAAAAGTTAGTGTTTAAAAAAGTGAATATCAAGTCAAATAATATTTTCAATCAGTTCCACACACTGGCTAATCTACCTCATTAGCTACTGCAGCTACGCAACTAACTGTATCTTTCATTCTGCTAGGGCTACTAGTACAAATTTTCACAGATGAAGTGACTCAAGAAACAATGTGACAACTTACTATATCTAAACTGATGCTCTGTTGGTGGGTGGAGTATCGGTTGTGAGGACAGAGATATGGGTTTATTCACTAGGAGTCTTTTCAATACTACAACATGGGACAAGTGGCTTAGACCCAAGTTTGCTAGTGGAACAGAACAAATACAGAAAATAGAGAAAGGGGGATTTCCTGAGCAGTTGTAATAAAGAAAGAGGAGACAAGAATGGCTTCAGAGAATTATTTTAAACATGTCATAGGTAGATTGACTGCACTGGCTTGTGTCTCACTGCTCCTGACTCCCTGTACTATAGTGAATCTATGTCTCACGCCTCCTTTCAGTGTGTCTGTGGACTGTACTCTATTCCACACTCATTATGGCAATCCCCCTCACTTCCTATTTGGCTTTGCTTTATCTTCATTTAATCCAATCCTCCAGCAGCTGCCATCTGAACTCGCAGGTTGGATTCAAATATTGACCACATTAAAACAACAGAAATTTCCTTCTATGCTCCTTCTTTGTCAGGCTGTAACATGATGGGTGATATTTCCTTGTCCACTCTTGATTGAATTTGTTGTCAAATCTGTGCAAAGTCTTCTTCAAAAAACTGCAGTAAAGCACGACAAGCATTTCAGCTCTAATAAAAATAAACACCAGTTGTTGCCGTGATACTATCTTCATGAGGTACTATAACTTTCTGAGATGTGAGAAAATCCCGAGGCGCAGATATGATTCTCATGATCCATGCTGAGGTTTGGAACAGTAGGTTTTCAGTCTTCAGCACATGAGGTAAGGGAAGAAGAAGTGGACTTCTAGGAATCATTTTCCAAAAACATGGGTTCCCTCTTTTTGAATAAAAACTTAGGAATAATCTAGGGCTGGGGACTTTGAAAGTGCCCTTCAGATGATCCCCATGCAGTAAAACTCAGGCTATTTTTCCAAAGCAGTTTGAGAATTGCAGCTAAATTGAACCACAGGACGCCACAAGGCTCTCTTTGGCTTCGTGTTGCCCATCAGAAAGAAACGAAAAGCACTCCAGAGCGGCTGTATGCACACCAGTGAAGGATTGCTTGCCATTGTCGTTGGTTACAAGAAGCCAAAGAAATTTCCTAAGGGGTTTATTACTTCTTTCTACTGGTAAAAGAGTCATAGATACTTTTCTGATTCCTAAACCCACTTTTATTTACCACAGCATATAAAAGTGAGTTCTGTGAAGAAACAGTGTATTCAGATTAATACAACTGCTTAGAGGATTGATGCTGGAGATCCTAAATGGTCTGTCGTGGAAGATCTCAAAGCCTGCCTGTCTTTGTGGAGGATGACACCCCCTCCACACACACACTTCATCTTTCTAGGCTAGTACAGTCCCATTTCAGGCAGAAGTATAAAAATAGTCTATTGAGAAAAGGGAGGAAGGGAAAAGGAAGTTTCCTAAGGCAGTTGTTTCTGTTTATCCCCCAACAACCAGCTCTAGTTGTGTTGGTTTTTAGGTCTCTCCAGTCCTAACTTGCTATGTAAAGGCTAATAACCCTTTAGGGCCCATGAATCACAATGCTTCAGGAAGAATTAGCATTGTTCTCTGAGTAACTGAATAGATTCTTAGTCTTGCTGCTCATTAGAATCAGCTGGAGATTAGACATACTGTGTAGGGTAATGGTTCAGAATAAGGTCCAAACACCAGGATTCTTTTTTTTTATTGATTTTATTGAGCTCTACATTTTTCTCTGCTCCTCTCCCTGTCTCTTTCCTCCCCTTCAACATTCTCCAGTGATCCCCATGCTTCCAATTTACTCAGGAGATCTTGCCTTTTTCTATTTCCCATGTAGATTAAATCCCTTAGGGTCCTCATTGTTGTCTATGTTCTCTGGGATTGCAGTTTGTAAACTGATTTTCTTTGCTTTATGTTTAAAAACCACTTATGAGTGAGTACATGTGATATCTATCTTTCTGGGTCTGGGTTACCTCACTCAAAATGATGTTTTCTAGCTCCACCCATTTGCCTGCAAATTTCAAGATGTCATTTTTTTTTTCTGTTGTGCCACATTTTCCTTATCCATCCTTCGGTCGAGGGGCATTTACGTTGTTTCCTGGTTCTGGCTATGACAAACAAAGCTGCTATGAACATAGTTGAGCACATGTCCTTGTGGCACAATTGAGCATCCTTTGGGTATATACCCAAAAGTGGTATTGCTGGGTCTTGAGGAAGGTTGTTTACTAATTTTCTGAGAAATCACCATACTGATATCCAGAGGGACTGTACCAGCTTGCACTCCTACGAGCAATGGAGAAGAAGTGTTCCTTTACCCTGTAACTTCTCCAACATAAGTTGTCATCAGGAACACTAGGATTCTTAAGGGCTATTCATGTGATTTAATGAAAAGGTAGCTTGCCACCCACTGCTCTGTTTGGACTCTTCTGCTATTCCTATTGAGCAAAGTCTGAACTCAGCTTATTCTAGGCCTGTTCTAGTGTTTTCCTTTTCTGTCTCAAATCATTACTATTTTTTTAAATGTTCTTGTAGATTGGATATGTTCTTATCTAGTTTCTGTTGAAATTATCTCCAATAACAAATCAATAGTCCCTCCTACAACCTATTGTGAAGATTTTTGCCTTTATAAACATCTCTTTGTCTTTCATATTAATGTTCAGTTGATGGAAAATCTAACTGCATAACTGCAGTCATTCAAAATAATGCCTATTAATTTCTCTATAGTTTTCATCTACATTTTTCTGTTGAAAATACAAAACTCTCTCTCTCTCTCTCTCTCTCTCTCACACACACACACACACACACACACACACACACATTACTTGTCTTTAGTATGGGGAATTGAGCCTAGAACCTTGCGTATGTCAGGAAGGTACCATGTTCTGAGCAGTGCCTGAGCAGTGTCTTTTGCTTTTGTTAAATTTTTAAATTTTGAGACTGGGTTTCACTCAAGTGTGCTGGCTTGTGTCGGTCTTAGTCTATAACCCAGGAAGGCCTTCAACCTGCAGTTTTTCCACATTATCAGGCCTGCTTTATTGAAGTGATATTTAAGTGTCATACTTATTTCTTCAATATTTTTTTTCTAAATCTTTATTTGCGGGTTTAACAACTTTACTTCTAGTCCTTATCACTATTATTGTTATTATTATCGTCATTATGTTTTAAGTGCAATATTTCCATGTATTTAAAATTGATTTTGCTCTGACAATAAAACGAACATATCCCTATCAACCTCCACGAGAAGGGTATTCATCTTCAGCTTTCAGAATTTCCATTTATTCTCAAGACATCTCTGGGAAATTCCAAATATCACACAAAGAAATGGAATGGCTGTGCTTCCTAGTCTCAGGTCACTTAAAGCTAAAATGACAGCCCCATGTTTAAATATCCACTACACTTGGCATTTTAGAACTACTGGTTGAGGAGGAAAATATGCCAGCATAACCCATTAGAAAAATCTATGGGCAGAATATACTGTGGTGATTTGGTCTTCCAGTTTTGCCTTTCTGGGGCTTCTCATAGAGTAAAATGTGAACAGAACACTTGGCAAAATATTGAGAGGAACATCCACACCCAGAGGTCTGGTATCAAATGTATTTAGCTAATTTTTATTTTGAGGTCATTTCTGAGTCCATTCTTGAAATCCTCATAGGACCCTCTCAGGCATGGTTTTCCTCGGCTTGTGTCTCTGGGAGGGAATTATTCTACAGTGGTCTCAGCTGCTCTGCAGATGGGAAGTCACATTAATTTGTCAGGAGTTAGGCTTGACCACCTGGCATCAAACAAATCTGAGGAGCTCCTAATATGAAGAGCGAAGTGGGTTTCTCTTCAAGACTACATGATTTAGTTCCGCTGGGTGAAGCTGTCTGCAACAGAGGAGATGGGGGAGGTTATGAAGCCATGGGAAATTAGCATCTTCTGAGGGAGGATAGAGAAAGTGAGCCCTGCATTCTCACCCAGTTCCGTGGGCTCAGCTCTCACTGTAGGCATACCTTTCCTGCATTAAAGCTATTTCTGTACAGCATCTAGCAGTCTTGTTGAAAGATAACCTACTCTAAATCACTGGCTTTACCTAATATTTTAGATTATATTAAATGACAACTTATTGTATGTCTGATATGATCCCACTGCAGTAAATGGATTCTTTTATTTAAAGTCTCACCAATTCGTTCACAGGGAAATGTAATAAATCATCCAAGAGCACGCGACTTACACATTCTATTTTCACTTGTGTACTCCTAAGAGCTTCATAAGAAATGCTTTTAGCTGTCATTTCTTTCAAGAAGTCAGCTTGGCATAATTTATAATAAAGGATATTTTCACTGATAGAGAATTCTGAATTTCTTTTCAGCAGATGTTCCATTGTTTCAAGTTTTCTATTTTCTCTGACAAGATTTCCACCCGCATTTGTTACCTCCATTCACGTGTGTGAATTGCACTTGATTTTTCCATTTTAGTTGCTAGTCTGCCACAATTAAAGCCAATACACCCCCACCGTTGTGCTTTTGTATGCTTTCTTTTGAGACATGCTGAGTTTCATAGATCTGTAAGCTGAATTGTTTTTCAACAAATTTGATAAAATTTTGAATGCTATCTATTCTAACATGTTTTCTGTCAGACCAGTCTTCCTCTGTAATATCACTACCACACATACTACATGCATTTCTTAATACCAGCCATTTGCTGTTCCTTTGTCTATCCTGCTTAGTATTCGTGCTTTCCTTTCTTTAGATCTGATCATTTCTATTTCTCTGTCTTCAAGAACAATAATCTTTTTGTTTATTGAAACACAGATTTTTCTATTTTCTTTCACACCACTTAGATTTAGACTTGTTTTTCAGTCTCTAGTTGCTAAGCCCACTCTATGAGTTTATTTATTGCAGAGTTGGAGCATCATTTATTTCTACATTCCTAAATGACTGCTTAGCTCCTTGTACCCCTGTGCATTCATTCTCCTAGACAAGTTTTCCAGTTAAGCTGGTGTTTCTTGCAGCCCTTGTCTACTGATTCTTGTATCTGAGCCATTTCAGTGTTACTTCCAGTATTTTTTTTTTCTTGATGGAGGGTGTCTTACTATATTTCTAGTCATAGACAGCAACATTTAATCTACTTTATGAACAATGCATGATAAAGGGTCTGGGAGATACACCTATTGTTTATAATACATTGTTTATTTGACACCTAAAGATTGTGATGATTCTGTAAAGTTTGATATCATTTGTGTTAGGCCTAGTTTCAAATTTTAGCTCAACTGAGACAGTATGGCCCTTACTTTTAACCCAATCTATTTAACAAGTACTGCTTACCTTACTTGGATATTGTTAACACTGGACTATGGCGATTATTTCTTTGTGCTCTAACAAATAAAGCTTAATTGAAGATCAGATTGTGGAGCTAGCCACTAGCTAACCATAAAAGTCTGGAGGTCTGTACAGACAGGCAGAAAGTGATATCTATGGTCAGAGAAAGAAATATAAGGCAGGTGGAGACAAGGAGTTCAGCCCCTTTTTTGACTGAGTTGTTGGCAAGGCAAGAGTTGGCTGTGGCTTGCTCCTCTGTCTCTCTGATCTTTCAGCATTTACTCTGATATGTGATCTGGGTTTTTATTATTAAGACCAATTAGAATTCACGTTACATCGAACTGTATCTTACTTCTCAGTTGTGCAGCTAAAGGTTACCACTGTGCCTCCAGGAAGCTTTCTTCCTGTACACAGACAGCCACACTCAAGTCAAGGACTTGTGGAGTGTAATGTATAGACAGCTAGACTCTGCTTCTTGCCCTGCAAAGCAGATCCCCACGTTCTGTGTCCTATCCTCAGACCCCAGCACTGCAGCAGCACAAAATCTCGATGCTTGACTCCTTTGCATAGCTCGTCCCGACACAACATTTCTCTTTCCTTCTCTGTGGTAGGAAGAATCTCTGGAGAAACACAGATGAAACTGTAAAGCTTTGCTCACAATGTTCACAATCATGGCTGGTTTTTTTTTAACAAAATGTATGAAATAGCTATTGTACATGTTTTGTCAAATGTCAGAGTTTTATTTATTGGGATGTTATTAGTTACATTATTGTCAGGAAACAGAAGTCAGAAGCATTTTGCTGATGACGTTGAATAATTACTTGCTAGGTTTTGTGTTATATTAATAATTATGCATGCTTTAGGTCTTTTGTCCCTAGCTAGTCCTGACAGAGTTTGGATTAGTTGCTAATCATATTTATTGATGACTTGACTTCATTACTGAGCGCATTTTTTTCTTTAATAAAGTATTTACTGAACACGTAGTAGCTCCATTTTAACCCTCTGCACTGTGCACATGGTTATATGATATTTTCTTGTTTATTATAATATGGTTCCTTCAATTAAAATCATTTGGCAACAGAGAGAATTTTGTGGGGGTTGTTAACAGCCGTTTTCAAAATACATAATAGTGTCCATAATACACAGAGCACTTGCTAAACAGACAGGAGTGAATGCACACATGAATTACAATATTTGGCACCATCAGAAGGGTAACCTTAATACATCACTGGCTTTGAGACTGAATTAGAATTTTTAAGGCAAATATTCTAAAAGTAGTATCTGGAGGGGAAGTATCTTTTTCCAACTTCCAACTGGTTTGCTCTTAGTAATCCTAAATCCACAGCACTGCAATTAAAAGTATACATTCAGCTCCTTGGCTCTCCCCCTACAGAAGCCCCTACCCTAAGAGAAAGGTCACCACTTGAACAGTCCAGGTGAACAAGAGAATGGGTAACACCATAGTAGCTGTGCCACTAGAGGGAGTCTCTAGCAAGAGCCCCTGGTGTCGTACCAGGTAGGCAGAATACAGAAAAGGTTATCTTTCCCCAGGGGTCATGGACATCTGGTTCACCACCAGGGTATTCCTTAGCAGTAATTGTACTTATTCATAGGCTTAGACTCTATCAGCAAATAATTGCAAACCACTTAGAGAACCGTTTCACATACTGTAAGCATTGAACATCCCTCTTTTCTTCCTCCTCCCTGTCACTATAACTTCAAACAAAATTGAAGGTCCTTAAACATATTCTATTTGTTATCAGTCATAGCAAAAGCATAAAAGAAATACCAGGGGTACTCAGAATCGACAATGATGTGATTTCTCGGAAGAGGCGAGTTAGCATTCTTATATGGTCTTCAGGATAAGATGATCACCAAGCATATATTTATGTAACTTAAGGTGTTGACTTTAATTCTGACTCGTGAACCAATGCTTTTGGAGCACAGATTCTATCTCTAAACTTATAACAGTGAGTATAAACATAACCATTATAATAATTGTGAGGTTCCCTGTGCTTATGAGATAATAGGAAGCAGTTTCATAGGAAAAGTGCAAGTTTCTGGTTTGGAAATCAGAAAGAAAATTTGCCCGCTGGCCTTTATGAAGAGAGCGCTGTAAGCATATTGAATTACAGATGCATGCACATCTGACTAGGTAAACTTTTATCTTTCCCTGCAACAATGCCCCTGCAGAAGAGAGGTAGTATTTTAGGCAAGCTCATATGTTTGTAAAGCCTTACAACTTTCATTGGAGAACATCTTTCCTCTAATTTCATACATGGGCTTAGTGGAGACATAGGCATTAATGCTGTACTTTGTTAAGTCCTCTTCCTTGTCCTCATTGCAATCTACTTTCATATTAATGTAGTAACAAGCTATAGAAATTGCTTTAAAATGAGTCTTTTTTGTGAATTCATTATAATATTTATTACATTGATTTCCAAAATAATCAGAAATATATTTTATTATTTCATACAATATTTTTTATAAAACAAAAATAGCATAGAAGACTGCATCTTTTCTTCCTATTAATTTTTTTTTGTGTGTGTGTGTGTATGAGTGTGTGTGTGTGTGTATGTTGTGAGTTTTTATGCAGCATATGGTATAGTGCCTTTGCAGGCCAGATGGGGGCATCAGATCTCATGGACGTGTAGTGACAGGTGGTTGTGAAACACCAGATGTAGGTACTGGGAGCTAAACCCAGATCCCCTGGAAGAGCAATAAGCTGGTGCAATCAAGTCTCTAACTCTGAAAACTGTTTCTTATTAGAGAAAAAAGGAAAATCAGGCAAAATTTAAGGTACTAATTTTTCATTTTCAAGCTTTATATTTTTGTATTTCTGCTTATTTCTGAGATTGTAATTTAATTTCTTTTTTCCATTTCTTTTCATTTCCTCACCCCAAATTCTTCCATATCAAGCTTGGCCTCTTTTTTCATTAATTGTTTCAGCATATATATATATATATATATATATATATATATATATATATATATATAACTTTATATATATATATATATATATATAAATTTAATCATAACCTGTTGAGTCTATATAATGTTACTTGTACTATATTTTCAGGGCTAAATGTTTGTAAGTAAACAAAAAATTGGTGTGGTCCTGCCTGTGAAGACCGCCTCTTATGCTCTCAGCCATACTCAAGAAACCACAACCAATCAAAAGGCAGAGTTGTGGAGCCCAGTCTCAATGAATGCATGTACAAAACATTCTTCTGTAACTAAGACTAAAGGAATATTGTGTAATAGTTGGCAGAAAGGCTGTGAGAGCCAGAGATTATGGAGTTTACTGTGAGATATTTTTCTCATAGTAATATCAAAAGTTATATCCATAAAGTCTCATCAACATGACTGCATGACCATGAGTTGAACAAGGGTGGCACCAATGAACCAAAGTGGGTGAGCAAATGTCCTTAACCTTACACAAAGAACTAAAGACAAATGAGTTAAGGAATTTTTAGACATTAACTCAATTAAAGAGTTCACAAGTCCAGTAAAGAATTTGACTTTTGCAATAGTTATTTGAACTAGCATGTCAGAACTTATGAATCTGCTATTTTAATTTTAAGAATGATCAGTTATAGTAAGCTCATATGATTGAAAGAAAAAGTTACCTTGATATATTTTGCTACATTACCTGGTATGAACTTTCCATGCTAGACTTGCAGAATCAAGTCCCCATTTACTAGTTATAAATTGTGGTTCTTGTTTCCCCATGAGCAATAGGCTACTTATAGAACAATAATAGTCTTCTATAAAATATGTAGATTCTCCATAGTAGATAATCTTCATGGGATAATGACTCATGTTTATGGCTTAGGAGTGAGTTGAATTCATCAAGCGGCATTTATGCACAGATCAAAAGACATCTTCACTTGATAGTGTACTTTGCAATGCTCACTGTGCTCCACTGTGCCATGTGGAAATATGAACAATATAGGGAGGTGGAATGATTTTCAGGATCGATGATGAATAGTGTGGGGCAAAGGACAAACGTGAAGAGACAGGACATCTAACTAATAGTGAGTATAATAAAGAAAAATTTAAATGTGTGCCAACAGTTTGGTAAATTTCTTGAATTAGGTCACAAGTTCTAGCTCTAAGCTTATAATAGAAGTTTGAAGAAAGTAATAAACATCTCCTTTAGCCTGTATAGTTACAATGGAGCAGATTCACAGGGCAGGGAAATATTTTTGAATAGTGGCTATACTTAGTTATGAAAAAGCTGGCTTCAAGTCTGAGCTTTGTCTTTTCTCATTTCAGAGTGCTGGGGAAAATTATTTTCTAATTAAACACCTAGTCATATAATTACAGGAAACATTGTGTACCACAACAAATTAGTGACTTTGATTTCTTTCCTATTTTAGTTTTTTAGAAGTCCAGTAAGAAGTGATCATCTTTCTCATTGAAAATGAACCTTTATTTTCAAATTACATTTGATAGATGTCAAGGAGATATGACTTAATGGATTCAAGTCATTTTAAGTAACATATCTAGCAGAAACATGTAAATAATGAGTTTCTTTCCCAGATATTTCCCATTTTTATTCAGTCTTACTATTATGTTAACAAAAGTTAGGTTTTCAGGCATAATTATTCTCTACACATCTCCAGGGATCCTGTGTGGTGGAAGGTTCAGGTCAAAGATGAAAAAATATTCTTTTCAGAGTAAACAAATAATACAGTTACAAACAATTCTTTTATAACCTTTAAGCAATGCTGTGTTTCTTAAATTTCTCAAAGAGTGACTCACAAAGGAAGAAAAACTGCAATTATTCTGTCTCCAACAAATGCAAAAATAAATTAGCCATAATTCTTTTTGCTCTACAATAATAATGTGAAAACTTTGAAAAAAAGTATATACTTTCTCAAGGAAGGAGTAATTTCATATATAACGTAAGCATACTTAAACATATTTACAACAAAGTATAAAGAGGCTCTCTGCATAATACATCTGCCGCCAGGTTTCTCAAAGGCCAACATACAATTACTGTTTTATTGCATGCAAAAGGTTTGGAGCACAACTTTTAATTTTTAAAATCCCTCCCCTTTTCTCAATTTAATCAGCAAAGCAAGCATAAACAAAAGTAATATTTATTTGCCATGGAATAAACACAAGTCCTGATGGTAGACCTCACATGTATTGTACCACTACATCTTGTCAAAGGAAACAGTTGCAAAGGAAGAAAGGGGTGATTGGTGAGTCAAATAGATTGATTCAAGATGATACACTGTAAGTTAGGCGTCCAGGAAGTTCCCATCCACTAACTGAAGAGAGCTCTTTAGATTTCTTAACTCTATTTCCAAATGAGAGGCTAGTAACTCCACGGAGACATTTGTGGAGAAGGATGTGTTATAATAAAGAACTGTAATGGAGAAAAGGCACATGTCCTCTCTTGGAAGCTTAACATCTTCCGGAATTGAAATGAATATTCATGAAGTAATTGTAAAAGACTATAAGCATATATAGTAAAATAATAATTTTTGCAGAACCAAAAGAAGGTTATGGGTTTTGAGTAAAGGAAAATGATTGAAGATCATAATTTCTTAAAATGGAAAGAGACAGTTGAGTAGTCAGGGCAGTAGCTGAAGGCATTTTAATAGATGAAGGATTAGTAGACGTCATCTGTCTCTGTTGTGGGGACCTGAGCTTCAAGAAAGCTTATGTCCTTTCTTGTGAATATAGATTGAATGGATTCTTAACACTAAGGTTAGACAGCTTTGCTGAGTTCAGAAAATATAGAATGATAATGAAACACATCAAATACATATCATTATAAAAGTATGTTAATACCAAAATAAATGCATTGCCTTCAATATTTCTTTTTTTCTTAATTAATAAAACTGACAATGTCATACTTGTATAGAATGTACTATGTCAATATATATGTTTTTAAAATGACTTTCTGTAATAGGAGCATTATATGAGGTTCCAGGTTAATAATATTATAATATGGATCCTTACATTTTTATATACAGTTTTTGTGTATGTGTGTGTGTGCAATAGACGGTGAAACCTTTCCAAGACAAATCTGTTGTCATGGCTTCCTTTCCCCATTGCTATTCTCCCCAGTTTATTTCCCTTTTTATTGCCCATTGCTTTTAGAAGGAATAAATATTAATGAGTTCCACAATGTAGTTTGTACTCCTCTGTTAACACTGGAGAGCGTACCTACTCCCTATTGTGTAATCATTAGCAAGACAGTGAACAGCTAGTGCCAGCCACAAACCATTTCTTTTACGTCCTTACATAGCAGGAGTGTGCCTCCGAAAAGAAATGCTATTCATTCTTGAGTGCACATCCCTGAGTGCTGGTTTTAGGATTCCTTCTGGAGCTATCAGTCATCTCCAACAGACTCCACAAAAAAAGTGCTTAAGGGTTACGAAAAGAATACCAAGCGCAGCCACTTCCTCAAGTCATGGTAGGAAACATTTTATGCTCCAACTTTCTCTTATTAATGGGAGGTTCTGTGCTAACAGTTATGAATTTCTTTCCATCTCAAGTAATAGGACTGGTGTGCAATGACATTATGTTGTTGCCTCCAAATTTTATGAAAGATGTGGGGAAATTTACAGATGTACAGCCGAATGACTTCAAACACGACTCAGTGAGCGGTGAGTGTAGATGAGACAATTTCACCTGTGAAAACAAATAGTGACTTCTTTTCATTCCCCTTTGTCCCATGTATTATTGTAAGAACTGCAGAATCAAGGCTTTTCTGGACATATAGTCTTGACCTCCTGCTTTTCAAAGTGGTGATGCTCTTTGTCCATATATAAAAGCCGATAACAGTGTTGGGATTAAAGAAAGATTAACTGAGAAGTGTATAAAAAAATTCAGGTTCTTCACATGCCGGGCTTCTCCAACTCTGTTAGTAAATCTTGAGTGATTTGTATTTGGAGTGGATCATTCATTGTCTTAATTAGAAAATCATTTAAAAAAATGTATCAGCTTTGGGACTCAGCTTTCCACAATCTCAATCACTCCCAATGCTCAGCAACTCAGTTTCAAGAGGTGATTCATTATCATGGTTACCCTCAACCAAGACACAAAATATGTGGTCTTTTCTGACTTACAGTATCATAGCTTTGCTGGGTAACATAAGCAGTTTGCATTTTCATAAAGTATTCAATGGTTCTTGAACTACAAATTGAGGGTATAAGCTTTGGAGACCAATAATTTACCTGACAAATAAGCCCTTGTAATGATTAACATTGATTATCAACTTGACAAGATCCAAAATCACTTTGGGGAGGACTATCTGGGTATGTTTGTTTGTGGTTAGTATGTTGATTAGTTGAGATGTGAAGACCCACCTTAACTCTCGATGTACTATTTCATGGACTAGGGTTCTGTACTGAATAAAGATAGAAGACAAATTGAACATTATCATTCACTACTCTATGCTTCCTGACTGGATAGAATTTGTTCTACAGGCTCACATTTCATCTGCCAGGCCTTCCTAACCATGGTAGCTCTTCCCTCAAACTGTAAGGTAGAATAAACCCTTTCTGTCTTAAATTGTTTCGTAGCATTATTTTATCACAACAATAAAAATATTAACTAATATGGAGCATCTTTCTGAAAGATAGACTGCAATGTAGCACACTCAGAACTGACATGGATAGCTCTAAACTGGCATGTCTGTAGGAATTTCCCGTGTCAGCCTCATGAAGGGTAAGCTTTTAGCTTCAAGTAGAAAAATGCTATAAATCCAATACTATCTGGATTTAAGATTTCTGATGACAAGGATCAAGGCTATTTGTGAAAAATTCTATCTTCAGCATCTCAACTCTTAGTGTAATTGAACAGTTGTTCAAATGTCATCCACTGAGCAAATGAAAGGCAAGTAGACTGCATGTATGTACAAGAGAGTAATACGTAGGAGAGCAGACAAAACCTGAGTTCATGGTCAAACACTTGTTCTAGCCTCTTTCATGGATAAGCATATACACTTCCACAAACAAATATTTAGGGTAGGATTTTAGTTAATATGATCATTACCTTAAATGTTATTACTGCTGTGGAGGAATGGTTTTGCCCTGTAAAGATTAGTTTCTTGTACTTGTTTAATAAAATGCTGATTGGCTAGTAACCAGGCAGAAAGTAAAGGCAAGGGGACCAGGCAGGAAGTAGGGGGCAGGGCAAGGAGAACAGTAGAATTCTGGGAAGAGAAAATATTCAGTCTGCAGTCTTCACTCAGACACAGAGGAAGCCAGATACAGAGCAAGCATGATATGACTGCCTCACTGAAAAAGGTACTAAGCCATGTGGCTAACACAGTGAAGAATTATGGGCCAATATCTCTGATAAGCATAAATACCCAATAAAATACTTGCAAACAAATACTAGCATACATATAAATATCATATAAAGTTGGCTTTTCCTTGTAGATACTGGGATGGTTTGACACACATAAGTTGATAACTTTATGAAGAATAAAATGAATTTAAAGACAAAAATCACATAAGCATTTAAATAGATACAGAAAAGGTCTTTGACATAATCCAACATGCTTTCATGATAAAAGCCCTAGGGGAATGGGATTAGAGGAAACTACCTCATCATAATAAAGGTTACATATGACAAACACAAGAGAAATGTCAAAAAAAAAAAGAAACGTCAACCTAAATGGAGAAAAACTAGAAAGCGTACCATTAAAAGCAGGAGGGGTACAAGGATGTCCACTACACAACTCCTTTTCAATAAAGCACTTAAAGCCCTAAAAAAGTAAGATGATGGAAGGAAATTAAGGGACTCAAATAAGAGAAGAATAATTTATATTATTCTTATTATATGAATCTTATTATATGACTCAGTATTATACACACTATACAAATATCTATCTCAAAAATTCCACCAGAACTGTTTTAGAAATGATCAACACTTTTAAGAGGAGCAGGACACAAAGTCAACTTATATACCAATAACAAAGAAGAGATCACAGAAACACATATATTTACAATAGCTAAAATAAAAAGCAAATGCAAAACTAGGAATTAGGTGTAGCCAAGAAGGTAAAAAACTTATACAATAAAAAACCTTAAATCTCTGAAAGAAGAGACAAGAAAGACACTTGAAGATGGAAAGACTGCCCCACCATGGTCATTGATTGACAAAATTACTGTTGTGAAAATGACCATCCTACGAAAAACAATTTACAGATTCAATATAATGTTAACACCTATAATATTCTTCCCAGTAATAGAAAATTACTCTTTTTGTTGGTGCAATGCATTGTGAAAGTCCTGTGTTTTCACTTTAGGTATCCCCTTTAGTAGTTTTTACCTTTGTCTTTTTTTTTTTTCAGGTGGTTCCATTGGCTTGCTACCATTTGCTATATTATTTCCTCAGCTTTTACGCACTTAGGACTCCCAGAGTAACCATACATTTGAAAGTAAAACTTGCTTAGTAGAGGCCCATTGCTGTGTCTCTTCGGAGAGACTCATTTTCCCAACTCAAGCAGAGCTGTTATGCTGTCAGCTTCCTGAAAGGGAAGCTGGGATTCCCGAAGCACTCAGAGCTATAATCTCATTAGATGATAGAGCAATTTACTATTTCTGTGTCTTGCCCCTTATCTCTTCACTGCTCCTAAGTCACAATAATGCATAACCCACAACCTGCACCATTCCCCACCCTGGAGTAACCGCAGAAAGCATCAGCATAACTTTGCTGGTTCGTTCTGGGAATTCCTTAGTCAAGGAATTCACTTCTGTCCTTAAAAGCATTTGAAATACATTGCATTTTGGGTGCCTAAGTAGTTTCGAAAAGATGATTTTGAGATAATGTAGTCTGTCATCCTGATAAAAATGGAATGGGAGAGCTACTTTTAAGTATGTATATTTAGGAAAAATAAAATGAAATGACAAGAAGAATACAAGGGAAAGTAGAATTAAAAACTAGCCTTTCTTGAGTTCTGTTTCAGGTTCCCTTGAAGTAGCCTTAAGAATGAAAGTTCAAAATACAGTGAAGCTAGCTACTTTAAGTCACAAAAAAGGAATAAAGTTGTTTTAAAATGTTCAAATTCTTTTAAACTAAAAAAATTAAGTAACCAAACCAGTCAAAGTACATTAATGTTGCTTTATCTTTGGATCTAACATGTCTATTCAAACTCAGAGGTACTATTAACTTCTCCCTTATAGGTGACTGGCAGAGTGAATATGGTCTCTTCCTGTGTTAGCTAGTTTTAAAGAGGGAAATCCATTCACATATTTGAGCAGCAATTTTACAGAAGAATTTCAGGCAAATTATATCATGTTACAGTGGGGGCTGTAAGCACACTGAGCACATGGCCTAAGTCAAAGGCAAGGAATCCTTGTTTGCATGTTTAGCTGACTTCTGATCTACTCCAACAGAGTTTTTTCTTTGATTGCATTTTTTTTGAATACTTCTTGAGATCTCATGGGTAGGCCCTTCCTCCCATAAAAAGTCCCAGAAGTCACCTCTGGGTAAAACACTAACCACCTTAATCTAATTCCCAGCAGGTGAGTTCTCATTAGCATTTATCCCACTGACTGAAACCTCTTAACATCCTGGAGATGTTGAGGAAACTGCAGAGGGTGTCAGTCCTTCTCTTCTCTCCAGAGAGCTCACTGGCAAGAAAGATCTGATTCCTTCAGGGTTTTCTCATGTGTTAATTATCCTATAACTATATTGCATTTCATCTATTGTGAAGAATATATTTCAAAAATGTAACGACCATACCTTTTACTTTTGTTTCAATTTGCCATGTTAGTCAAGCACAGAATGGAATATTTAGACAAGTGAAAACATTATGGTAAGTGCTTAATTTCTCTCTGTAAACATGTTTATTACCACACTTTACATACCTGTATGCATGGCTATTATATATAAGATATAATAGCTGCTGTTGAAAGTCTTAGAAAACAGAAATTACTATTTTTTGTAATCTATGCCTATAATAATATTATATTAATGCTCAAAAAATATGAGACCATTAACATGTCATGGGATCACTTGATCCACGCATAGAATCCTATGAGTGAAAGCACACTCTTCTCTGCCACAGTTAAGCATCTCATCAGTGAAGCTGTGAAGTCTTTTCTTCGCTCATATTACTCTGATGCATATTGCTGATGGAAAAGTGATGTAAAACAGTCTCACCCACCTGTTATTTCAAAAGTGGTGGACAAGAAAGGTGTACCCTCTTCTTTCCTTTTTCAAGATAAAGCATTGGCTCAACTGTGCTTATTATTAAAACTGTACATAGCTATGAGCAAAATGAATTTACATTATACTTAAAAAAATGTGATTACTTTATTCTCATTTCTTGATAGAGCATGGGGAAATATGAGTTTATAAACCTTACTCCACAGTCCAGTTCAGCTGTATTTCCCTTCTGATTATTTCTTTTAAGCACCAATCCTTTTAGCTGTTGTACCTCATCATAAAGGTTCACAGTCTGGGCTGTCTTTCTTGGTAGCCTGAGTCTCTCTACTCTTATACATATTTTATTAATGTGCTTCCTATAGAACACTTGTTCAAGTTTTCTATGATATAAATCACCTCAAGTATGATCTACTCTTTCACCCTGTTTTAGTTTTAATAAAACAAACCATGTTTAACCTGCACCCAGTGAAAAAATCCCTAGGTTATTGTACTTAAAATATACTTTTGTTTCCCTTTGAACTCTGGAAGCAATCAATGTGTTCCTAAACAACTGATGATGAGCATCCAAGAAGAATATTTTTTAGCTGCTGTCTAAGATATACATGGGTCACTTCCCCACAGGCACTATCCTGTCATACTGTGATAAGGGTTGATTTTATCCTAGTGTGAACTGTCTGAAATCCTGATTAGGTATGTCAACAAAAATGTTAGATTTCCCCTAGTAATTCTCCTCGGTGTAGATCTGACCAGGCCTTTCCTTTAAAGAGATACAGTCATCTCTTGTTGGATATTGTCGGAGAAACACTGTCAGGATTTTAAGGGTTACATTCTGTTAGCAGCAGCAAATGAATTAACTGGAAATACCCTCCAAAATCATTAGGATACAGCTTTTCATATTGCCTGTAGATGTTGCTACAAGCTTACACAATATTGTAATTATAACTTGACTGTATAATTAGAGCACTATGGTTTATTACACTAAACATATGTGTACATTAATCACATATGTTCCAATTTTCTGCAAACAAAGGCTGACAGCAGTATTTTGTGACATGTGTGGTTTGAAATAGTTATCAATAGTACATATAACAATAAATAAAGTGATAAAAGTGGCCCTGTCCTAATGATAAGATGGACATAAACATTCTATTTCATAATGAGACCTAGCTGTCAAAATAATAAAAAAGTTTATATGAGCTTCATACCACCTGCTTTCTCTGATTATATATGAAGAGGTTTATTTTGAGTCAAATTATTTTGAATTGATGTTAAAAATACCTTGCTACTTGTGAAAATGACATATATAGAACAGTGTGACTCTGTAAAAGTAGCTGTGGAATTTGTTCTTTGAAATAAATATAATATGGATGACATACGAGGTGATTTGTTCATGGTAACACAGTCAAGATTTCTTGAGACTATTGTCTTCAAATTGGGCTTGGTTGTAGAAGCTGGTTTGAGAGATCTCTTTATAAATAAGATTTGGTCTTTTAGTATTTATTGCAGGAGAACAGGCTGTGAACAATCTTCACAGGGTCTAATTGTCCTCCATTCACTCGTGTTTGTAATCTGTATTTGTCACCCCTGGGATGCTGGTACACTGGATGTGTTTCTATTGAGAAATGTCAACAACTCCTAAAGGAAATTCACATATATGTTTTGAGGAAGGAAAGGAAAGAAAGGAATATAAGCTGTTTTTGCCCTACACAATGCACACACACACACACGTACATGATGCACACATCAAAACAAAACAAAAAATACAACTTCTACCTGCTAAGAGACTTATTAATATTCCTAGTATATAAAGGGATACACATTCCTAAGGTACTCATGCCGTACATACCAATCATAAATATTCATTTTAGGTGAAGTCATTATTTCCGTATCTACTGACCTTTCTTTGGCATTTGCTTTATTCTAACAGATACATCTTAATAATGATATTCTTTTTGTGTTCCTGTCTCTCTGTTTTACTTTTGGTTCTTTTCAGTGGTTTAGAAGAGGTATGAGGGACTCTGACAAAAATGATTCAAAACATAAACAGTTATAGTTCAGAATTCTCAAGATCTTTTGAAAGTAATAACCTACACGACATAATTGACATTCAGAAAGTAAAATCTGATCTACCTCGAGCAATGAAATTATACTACTCTGAAAAGCTTACTGTAATAAATCTACCTAAAAGTCTTAAGAATGCAGCCATTAAAGTGGTCAAGAAAATATTAATGTACTAACATTTGTGTTTTATGCTAGTTCCTTATAACCTCAGGCTACATGAGTAGTAAAATCTATCCTAAGGCTATACTGCTAAATGAGCTGACATGCTGGGTCAAATTAGTGGATGCAGAACAATTCAATTTTGGAAGTTGCAAATGCAAAACATCAGTGCTTATCTTTGGTCACTGACATGGCATCATTTGCTCGGGCAGTGGAGCCAGTCTTGGTTTTAAAAGCTTTCATTTGTCTTCCTGCCCTTGCTCCCCCACCCTTTTTTGATTATTATTGTTCAGCATTTCTCCCTGAATATTCTCCTTTCTCTTTTCTCTTATCAACTAGTTTTTTTTTAAATTCCCCAACCTACAAGCTTCCTAGGAAGTTCTATTCTCCGTTGTCAAACGTAATCTGTGTGTGCATTGTTCTGACTTTGCTTTAGTGTTGTGCCTTCATACACAGTATTCCCCATGCCTCCTACAGACATCTACAGCTCCTGCCCTTACCCTCTTTTCTCTAAGTAGTCTGTCAGGCATCATTCTGCGCCAGTGCTATTCCCATTAGATTTTCGGAATCATGGTTGTGCTGGTCCTCATAGCGTATTATTGTTTTGTGTACCATTATGATGAGCTTAAGAATTTTATGATAAGAAATATATGTCAATATGTTACCCTATTATAAAAGTCTTTGGATCTCTGGTAATATTCAGTTTGCTGATACTCAACAAATACATGTTGAAATAATTAGTCTTGGGGGTTTTGCTGGTATGCAGACAAATAACTGCTTGCAGAACTATTTAAAAGTACTTAGTATAAACTTGGTCTAATAACATGGTGATCTTGTAGCCAGGGTCATTTTGAATTCACTTGCTCTTTTGCACACTTGTCTATTTAGTCCCCAAACCAAGATTTAAATATAATAAAAACGAGGGGTGAGACCTATACTTATCTCTGAGTATAGGTACAAATACTTGGAATGTAGTTAGACTTATTTTGGTTTAAGTAAATGGCCCCTGGAGATTCTCCTCCAATATCCATGACTTCACTACGCTCAAGTATTTGGAAGGTTTCTAGTGTCAGGCATGGCAACTCCTGTATCCAAGGCACAAGGATCATAGAGAGGAGGAGGTGGGAAGACTGGAAGAGTCAGAGAAACAGCGAGCTTACTGTGATATTTTGTCTCCAGAAAAATCAGAGAAACCACACCTGTGAAGTCTCATCAATTTGGCTGCCTAAACAAAACCTGGAACATGGATTGTACCATTAGTCATGCTTATATAGATGGAGGATATCTCATGGAGATTCTACTTTAGATACAAAACTATAGGAAACTAAAGAATGTCAAAATCAGGAAAAGTAGTCTTCCCCAAGTAAGAGTCCCCATACTGGCTATCTAGTACCAAGGGGCCAGCTGTGAAATACACATCTAAGTAAATAAGACTGAAGAGATCTTATTTATATATTTAGGAAATAAATAATAACCTATCAATCTGTATAATATAGTATATATAATAAATTATAAATAATAAATTGCATATAATATATATTTATCAAAATAGCAATAATAGAAAACCAAATATACATAAAAATGTCAATATCATGATAAATTAGTTTTCAATTCCAGTTTTTAAAAAAGCTAATTGTGCAATTACTATCCTTTCTTCTCATTTTATATATTTGTACTATATGCATATAAAATACAAGACAAAATTTTAGTTTTATAAACTAATTACTCTTTCTAAATTTCAATGCCAGAGACTTTTGTTTTTTTTTTTTTTAAGAGATCTATAAACGAAATCAATCCTGACCACAGACAGAATTGTATTAAGTTTCTTACCAACCATCAAGTAGGTCACTCCTTATCTGGCTAGGACTCTAGTCACAGTGTACACAGTAGGGGGCTCTTCCTGTCCCCCCGAGGCCCTTTTACATTTTTTAAGGACAACCACCTGATCACTCTTCAAGAGCAAGTCATTTTAGGGGAGAATCACATACCTTCTTTGCCCTTTTGTGTGTCTAAGTGGGAGAGCTGGTTGTCGTTGGTTTGTGCGCAGTATACTTCCCGGGTCTGGATGCCACCTCCACAGAGGGCGGTCTGATTGGCACGCCTCTTGTCCTGCTGACTGAGCAAAGGGTCCACGTGACACTCTGTCCACTCTGCAGTTCTCCAGCCATACCTAGATGAAGAGAATTCAAGAGTGGCGGCCACGTTAAGGCAGAAAAAACGCTTCTCAACTCTTTTCAGATTTTTTTGTAAAACTTAAACTCAAAAGCATGTCTTCTGGATGCAGTACAGACTCTCAGTCTGACACAGATTCAGTTTCAGTAGCTTCCTTGTCCTCAGTTGGGCCCCGTTAGAGAAATGGAATGCAGAGTGTGCCTGTTTTAATTGCAACTACTAGAAGTTACTTATCAATATTTTATGAAATAAGAACACAATGTTGAAAACATGAAATTTCATGTGCAATTAAACTGAACTCAAGCTTGCCCTTTCTCAGTGCTGATCAACGAAGGCAGGCTGAGTCTGAGCACGCCAAACACTCTAAGTGAGGACGAGCCCAAACACTTGCTTTTGCGTTTAATAAAATGCATGAAAATTGCTTATTCATATTGGAGCAAAATTATAATTGCATGCTAGATTTAAAAATATAACAGAGCAATTCAGAGCTTTCTCATTTCTGTCAAGAGTCAGAAGTTTCTCGTGCACATGCTCTGTAAGAGCCCAGCATTCCCGATGAATGCCAGCGAATGATGAGAAGCGCTGACTATGCTGCCAGGAAGGTGCATAAAGGATGATCCCTGATTCTCAGAGCTCCAATCAAGATTAGGATTTGAAAGCACTGTTGGGGCTGTCAGCCTGACTCTCCTTAGAAGGAGATAGGGAAGCATTTCCCCATGTCACCAGCAATGGGAAGTGATGGCTTTTCTCCACGTCCAGGAAAGCAGATACTTTAAAAGCCCTGAGGAAATGGCTCCAGAAGCACTCTGGCAGTCTAACCATGATGCTTCCCCGTGGATCAGATTAATAGCTAACACAGATGTAAGTGGATGTGCTCATCTCAATCAGACAAAGAGGTTAAAGGTGCCCTTGGTTGTCTGTTCTGGGTGCTTGACTCTGTCAAGGGTGAGCAATTTGCAAGTGAAGTTGAGATTCCTTCCCGTTTTCATTTTTATAAGTAGGAGTTTGGGGATGCACAGTTGTGGTATTGTGCCATCAAGGAATAGCAATAAACCTTGTAAATAAAAGAAGAGCATTTCTAGATACATGGATAATTGATAGGGTAGAGGAAAGTAAAACAGAAGAACTAATTTCCTATGGGAGTTAGAAAACATGAAAAAAAATACCTAGAATGGCATTCCAGTTTAGGTCATGCTAAGGAGTCCTGTGACAGAAACAAAATTTCAATACTATAAATAGTTAACTTATTCCAAGAAAATGGAGAAGATAAAGAGAACCAACGATATTTGCTTGTTTTATTAATGGTACTTGAAAATTTGAGAAGACTAAAAAAGAAAGCCCCATGGTTAGAAAAAAGCAGAAGAAACTGTGGGGAGAGACAATGTCCAGAAGTCTGGGCAGTATCCCTGGGTTCCTGTAATGGAGAAGGGTCCTGGAGAGCACAAGAACTGGATCTCTCTGTCCCTTCTACAGGAAGATTGTGGATGATTGCAAACCACTATAGATGGCCTCATGTAAACCATCGCCATTTTTGTTATAATGCCTCATATACTAATAGCACTAATTTGTGTCCTTGCTGGTTTATGAGTTTCAAACTATATCTATGTCCATCGGAAGTGTAGACAGTCCAGAGATGCTCCCAGTGGAGTGAGTGCACTAAAATTCTCTAAGTTTCCTTATAAGTATTCCATATTCAGATAAACTAGAAATATTGTTAATATTACTCAGTGTAATGCCTCGGAATTAGTATTTTTAAGAAAAAATACTGGTATACTGGAAAATATTTCAGAACTAGTTTTATTTCACCTGAGGTCAGTGAACATCTCTTAGGCACTTAATGTGTATTTGGCCCCATAATATATGTTGGTGATGAAATAAAAAAAATGAACAAAAATCTCCACCTCCCAACACCTGAAAACTCCTTTAATTTTGTTGTAGTTCTTTACTCTTTCTAATTAAAATTGTTACACGCATTACTTATTACCACCTAACTCTTTACTCGTGGTGCTGACTTATTGCAACAAAGACATGTAGCCTGTTCAATGTAGTTTCCTCAGTATGAGCCATCTACTAAAATAATTCACCAACCAATATGATTGAATAAACTGAAAGAATTGCTGTTAAAAGTCTAGCCTTTATGAAGATTTGGAAATGAAGTTATTAGTTATATTTTCATTCTGTAGAATAAGCACACCTTTAATGGATAAAATTTGTAATGAGCTATTCTAGTGTTCTGCTTAAAACAACCATTTCTATACTGTTGAATCTAAAAAAGTGTTTTAAGTTAGACTATAGATATAGCAAGTTTCAAATATTTGCGACATCGGAGAGCTGAAAGGTCATGGCATTTGAGGACACCCCAGTCTTTCTTTACTCACGTAGCACAGAGGACAGCTCCATCCCCCTGAGACAAACAGGGTTCTTTCTCCTCAAGTTCTGGACATTCCTTTTCAGTTCCAATTGGAAACTGCCTGATAGTCCTTGTCCTTACACGAGTGCCTGCGGGGGATGTGACGTCGTGGCATGTTTTTGAACATGGGCTCCATTCCGACCACTCGGACACCTGGCACTCTTTGGTGATCACACAGGACTGGAAGGTCATGGGCAGTTTCTCTTGCTGGCAGAAGCTGGAACAAAGCATTGATATTTTCACCTCGTACTCACAGGCAGTTACAAACTTAGTCTTCTACACTCCCAATCCAAATAGCTTGGGCAGTTTAATTTCTAAGATAACATACAGTTGACAGTTTTACTGAAAATACACAAACATTTGCAAAGTGTAGTGGAAAAACAAGCTGAACATTAATAGTTGCTCTGCCTCCTTTCTGGAGAGTTGTTAAGCCGCTCCCAAGAAATAGAAATAAAGGGAGTCAGAGAAACTGACCAAAGCTGAGTTCATCACATTGATTGTTATTCATTCTAGGTTTAGTTTAATTTAGAAAAGGAGAAATGTGAAACTATTAATATTTGTTAAGTTCCATTCTATTTTACTGATTGAAATAAGCCTGACTGCTTAGCTTCAGTATTTTTGGAATAGAAAACATAATTTCATATGCACCTTAGCATAATTTGATTTCAGTCATGACTTATAGTTAACATATGCTTATCCAAATATATCAACCTTTCTAATTTATACATTTTTAACTTTCATTTTTTATGTGGCCATGTATAACTCTGTGAGTGCATGGTGTGTGCAGAGTTCATTAGAGAGTGGCTGACTCTCAGAAACTGGAGAGAGATGGCTGTGAGTTCCCTGATATGAATGCTGAGAAGCGAACATGGTTCCTTCGGAGGAGCAGCAAGTATTTTTAATCACTGAGCCATGTCTCCAGCGTATCTAATTAACATGACTACTTGTGAATATCATGATTAAATACACAATAAATATTTTAAAAATATTTATCTATTTGCTACACATTTTAAAGATATACTCTAAAGATATCTCTAATACTTATCTTACCAATAAAATATTTGAGTTCAAATTCTTATCCTTTTAATTCTCCTTGAAACTGAGGCATGGGGATTCAAAACTGTAGTGTCAACAAATCAAGCAAAAGATTATGCATGTCAACAGCAAGGGTCCAAGTAGCTTGAGTTTTCCTGGAATTGTACTCTGAGGTGGACCCTTGTTCAGATTCAGTAACCAATACTGTGCAGTGACAGAGGCAGCCCTTTGTGATCACAGTTATCCACCCTGGTGGAGAAGTCACTCATCAGTCCATCTCATTCAGGTCCCATATTCATTTTTTCTAATTACCCGCAGAGGGAGCCAGGTCCATTCTACTCCAACGACTTACATCCTGTTGCCTTAATCCCACCACTATTCATATTTTTGAGAACAGTATTCCCACGATATAATTAGAGCTGAAAACATCAAAATCAATTCATTGAACTTGGAAAGTCTGAGCATAAAATCATATGAGAATGCCTAAATG
Source organism: Myodes glareolus (assembly GCF_982192425.1). Classification (NCBI taxonomy): domain Eukaryota; kingdom Metazoa; phylum Chordata; class Mammalia; order Rodentia; family Cricetidae; genus Myodes; species Myodes glareolus. Next base: position 10,878,784 of record NC_142050.1, read on the forward strand.
GAGTTCTGTTGAGTTCGTTCTATTTCCCAACACCAGAGCAAAGTCCTCGTGTGCTCAAATGATATGTAAATGCTGGCATCAATGGTGTCCTTAGGTATAACACCATTGAATTTTCTTTGCGATAAGCAACTTTTTATCCTCATATTGGAAATCACTTCTGAGACTCATTGAAAAATCAATAACAAATAATGTTCCCTATAACTCCAATTTTACAAAATACACATAATTTGTGTCCTCTGTTTTATTTCTTTTCTTGATACTATTTTTTCTCAACATTGGCATGTATTGACCTAAAAGTAATACTTAAAAAGTTCCTAATCTATGTACAGGTGAAAGATAATCTATTTTAATTTTTTTCCAGATAACTTTACCATTGGTTTACTGCCTATTAATACAAGTTACCTAGGTTATCTGACGCAAATTGACATGTCAACTATATTACTATGCCACATTCCTTTGTGATAAAATGAGCCCTTTACAGTTTGTAGGGCTATTGGCCATCGAACCAGTATCTATCCCTGTATCTATCCAAAAAAGATTTTATTTTTAGGCTGGGACCTTGTGGGACTTTGAACTTTACCCCTACTCCTGAGAAAAGCCGGGGGTCGCTAGCCCCCTTTTAAGGGAATTATTGGCTAATGGGAAAAATTCAAGCTACACAAAACTGCTAACGAGATGCTGACCACCTAACATTCCCTGTTGGTTGATTAACAATGGACCAATCAGATAGGTTTTCAGGAAGATCCTATGTTAGAAAAGGATCAGCATATGTCTGGAAGACGTAAATAAGAAGAATAATATACATTAGCATTAGTACGCTGAATCATAAGTTGAATAGTGTCAAGCCTTTGTCTTATAAACTGTACCAGCCTGTTGGTATATAGGCCCAATAGTCAAAATTAATAACTAAACCAATAGGGGTTCTATAATAGCAGAAACAAGAATAGTTAACCAAGGAGAGCTCTTAAATCAGGATTTGAACCATCCCCATGAAGAGTCTAATTTGTTTTTTTTTTTTTTGGTTTGAACATTTTTTTAAACTTTAGCCAAATTATTTTTTATGATCCCTGAGTGGTTAGTGTAAAAACAGATTTTTTTCTAAAACCATACACAGTCTTTTTATATAATGGTGTTTTATTTTTTGTTTTTTTGTTTTTTGTTTTTTTTTGGACTTAAACTCTTAAGCAGGGATTACAGGTCGATGTATTTTTTTTTAACTACTATTGATTGACTTTGGGGTGTCATTGTCAACAGCTAACAAAGGTGAAATGTTAGTCAACAACAAAGAGGCACTTTAGGCAACAAGATATCTTGTTTGTGAACTCTGTTGAAGAGCCAGAGCCAGGGAGCATTTACATGGGCTAGACTGGTCCAATTAGTTTTTATCAAGACCAGGGTCCACAGTCATTTGGAGTGTATTGTAGTTAGCAAATGATGCTTGATTATGTCTGCCAACTAAGGGGAAACCTGTTGAAACAAGTTTAAACTAGGAACAGAAGTTAAAATTTATATAATTAAAAGATAATACATTTGAAACTTTTAGGCCCATATTGAAATCCATATTACAGAGAAAGCAAATAATAGATATCTATAAAACAACAACAGAAATAGATTCATACTTTTGAGTCTTAGCAAAGACATAGATTTAGGTTAAAAGTGTGTAAACATATGTTTAGAAGACAACCAAAAGAAATTTAAAATCCTGAGTTTGTGATTCAAACGGTAAATAGTTATTGCTCTATTTGCTTATTAGAACTATAACAGAAGAGGAAAGAAATTTGAAATCTTTAGTTTCCCTAAAACTTCTAGGGAAAATTGTGAGACCAGAAAAGATTCCATTTTTATGTTGGGACCCTGTGGGACTTCAAACTTCACCCCAAGCCCTGATAAAAGCCGGGGGTCACTAGCTCTCTTTTAGGGGAAGTGTTAGCTAATGGGAAAAATCCAAGCTATACAAAACTACTGACAAGATGCTGACCACCAAACTTCCTCAATCGTCAGAGTTAACAACAGGCAAGTCAGATAAGTTTTCAGGACCCATCACATAAGTTAGCAAAGGGAAGGATCAACAGATGTCCGGAGGAATTAACGAGGTGGGTGTTGCTATCCCCTTGGATACTAAAACTTATCAGGAACTAACAGCTGAGCTTTACCTCACCTTTAGCCAATTGTGATATAGGATAAGTAATTTTGTATTTTGAGACTGTAACCTTGTAACTGCTTTGTGGTTTTTGTCTTTATAAACCCTTACAAAAATAGACAGGGTCATTTTCCCTCCATCTGCTGTGTCAGACTGTGAGGCAGAGGACCTGTGCTAGCCCGTAAATAAGTGAAACCTTGCTTTTACATTCAAATGTGTGGCTCCATGGTGGTCTTCTTGGGGGTCTCAAGACTCAGGCACAACAATCCCTCGTGCATGAACTGGCCTTTTGGAGCCCATTCCCTATGGCGGGATACCTTACTCAGCCTAGATACAGGAAGAGGACCTTGGTCCTGCCTCAAGTGATATGACAGACTTTGTTGGCTCCTCACGGGAGACTTCACCCTCTCTGAGGAAAGGATGGGAAATGGGGTCGGGGGAACTGGAAGAGTGGAAGGAGAGGGAGCTGGGATTGGTACGTAAAATAAGAAAAGATTGTTTTTTTTCTAAAAAAATAACAAGAAATAAAAATATGAGCGCTTTAGGTAAATTCACTCAGTGAGTGTGGCAATGCTCGGAGAAGACAAACTCTTGGAAAGTTTTGAGGCTAAGAATATGAGATTCCTTCAGGAGATGCGGACTCCAGTGTTCCATGAAACTTTTGAGTTATCTCCCACACCTCCCTGATATGAGAGCAAGAAAATATATATCAATATATCCATATATATTATATTCATATAATAATATTATACATCCATATCCTAAGATATTCCTACATCCTGGTTTTGGGTGTCATCCCACCAGATGAGGAATGCGACAATTAGGGTAGGTTCCATTTCCTGTTTCATATCTTTCTAAGTAGGTTTGCAACACATGCTGTTGTGCTATTGTTAGTATTATCAGTTTGAGAACTTTTTAAAGCCTAAGTTTAAAACTGAGCTCATATACGTCACTTGATAATTCTGTTACCCTTCTATGGGTGTCACTGTTAATTCCCTTCTATAATGAAGCATTCTGGCAGAGGTTAGGGAGCTTGCTGAAGAGTTTGCCAGGCCTAAATTGTGGTATGTAATTTAAGCTTAGATATTTTTTAAAAACCAGAGCTTATTTCTTAACCATCTCATTCTCAGCCACTTCTCAACGCTTTAACTGGCACTAAATCATAAAGGTTTTGCAGTTATTGCTTTAGCTGAGGAGAATGCCAAAATAAAACTGTAAACAACTGGCACCAGGGCTTCAAAAACACAATTTGTGCCAGTGATAGGCTTCCCAAGTGTTTTGCCATGTAGGGGCTTAGCAGTAATTATTAAAATCGCAAGTAAATACATTTTTTTCCAAAGCCATGGTCACATTGATGATCCTAGTTAAACTCAATGGATCTTAAAAATGAAACAAAACACAATACACACACACACATACACACACAAAAAGAGAAAAATAAGACATGAATGTTCAAAAAGAAGATGTAGGGAGGAAGGGTGGGAGGAGAGGTAGCTAATAAGGATGGAAGGGAGAGTACAGAGTATGGGTTACAGAAATCAGAGTATCTGAATGCACTTTATAGATGCATGAATTTGTCAAAGAACCAAGCCAATTAAAGATCTATCACAAGTAAAAAACAGTTTTCTAACAGATGTTAATTTCAGTATAAGTCACAAATTAAGAAAGTTAAACAAACACAGATTCAAGGATAACATCAAATTACAATTACATACTTTTATGTGGGTCACATAGAGTTTGAACTTATGTGTGTATGTGCTTCTGTGTGATTTTCTATTATTTCTCAAGTTTCCAAAAAATACAAATGAAGAAACTCAAACACTGTGATTTAGCAAAGCAAAGGCAAGACGATAGTAATTAAGCTAGAATCATAAGTATATGATGGGAGGCACAGAAGGTCACTTCCAGTAGTAGGTGATTGTGGGGACTAATAGCCATAAAGCAGAAGTTTTCAGATTGAGATAAAGTTAGTGGATGATGATTAACTGAGATACAGCTAATCTGCAATGAAATAACATATTGAACCACAGAAAACAAATTGTTTCCTTGGTCTAGAGAAATATAAAATTGGTAATAAGTAGTGAAAATATGAAAAACACATTACAAGTTTCATTTACATAGCCAGACATTATGCAGAGACTGTCTAAATTGGAAATCTCTTTGGGGTCCCTCCCCATTGGTGAGCAGGTAACCCTGCAGAAGGAGGGGAGGAAAGACTGTAGGAGTCAGAGGGGATGGAGGACACAGAGAACATGGCCCACTGAATCAACTTAACTGGGCTAACGTGAACTCACACAGACTGAAGAGGCAAGCACAGAGCCTGCAAGGTCTACATCCTTTCCTCTCTCTCTCTCTCTCTCTCTCTCTCTATCTCTATCTCTCTCTCTCTCTCTCTCTCTCTCTCTCTCTCTGTGTGTGTGTATGACTGTTAGCTTGGTGTTTTTGTGTGACTCCGAATAGTGGGAGTGGGTGTGTCTTTTACTCTTTTGTCTGCTTTCGGGAATCTTTTCCTCCTATTGGGTTGCCTTGTCCAGCCTCAATATGAGGGCTTTTGCCATGTCATATTGTATTCTGTTTTATTGCATTTGGTTGTTTTCTCTTGGACACCTGCTCTTTTATGAAGAAGAAATGGAGAGGGAGTGGATCTGGATGAAAGGGGAGGTGGGAGAGAGCTGGAAGGAGTAGAGAGAGGGGAAACTGGTTGGCAGGTACTGTATGAGAAAAGAATTTTTTTTTTTTAAAAAGAAAGTTTTGCTAACATTTCAAGCACTCTTGCAGGTCCAGAATAGGAGAGCTAATGGTACTTTTAGCTTTCTGAGATCTCTCTACACTGATTTCCATAGAGGCTTCACAGATTTGCAATCCCACCAAACAATCATTAAGAATCCCTTTGCTCTGAATCCCTCTCTTTTTCCTGTCAGATTCTATACCTCCCCTCTTCATATAGCCAAAGAATTTGATATAGTACCCTGGAGATCCTTGTTCCACCATGTATGTTTATTGTCATTATAGCCACAATAGCAAGGAAATGGAAACAATCTAAAAGTGCTTCCATTGATGAATGGGTAATATAAATGTCACAAACTATAGAACTATTTAGGGATAAATAAAAAATAAAGCAGGCAATTTTCAGATAAATTAGTGGGGCTGGAAACTATTGTACTGAGCAAGGTTGAGATAGACTCAGAAAGGAAAGCACTATATGTGGTCTCTTATTTGTTGGTCCTAGTTCTGGATCTTAGATTTCAGCATATAGCCTGAAGCGTTCTCAGGAGAATCTAGAAAAGAACAAAGAGACCATGGCAGGAGCAGGGAGGGAGTTCTAGGGAGGGTAATAGTAGGAGACAGGTGTTATGACATGTATAGAGGACTTAGTGAGGGCAGAATTTAACCAGGAGGGAAGGGTAATATAGGAGAAAATAGGAGAGGGGGGTATAAATAATATTAAAGATCATTGAAAATCTATAGAGAAACATTGTTTTATGCTTATTTAAAATATGTTTTATATATTCAATGAAGTTACACAACATAAAGTGGTGGTGCTCTACCCAAGAACTACACAGCATTTAATAAAGACCCACGTCTCTGATAGGGGAAGCCTCCCAAGAATTTTTGATTGGAGAAAAACCAAAATCTTTCAAAATAATAGAGGCTATTGTTATTCTTCTTAATTTACCTCCAAAACTTACAGGTAAGATTGTATTGCTGAAGATGCTACATTCTTTGGACAGGGTAAGTGGAGTGATTGATAAGAAAGTGATTTGTAATGCCTCCTTGAGGGCCGACTGGTTGTCACAGCACTGGAGTATTCTGCTGCTGCCAAGGGAAAGGAGCAGCTGCCAGTCCTCTCCAGCATGAAGCGCATGAAACACACTGACAACTGGACTTGCACGATATCCAAAACAGGGAAATGGTGGCACTTTTATTTTGGAGGCAATCAAGAGCTGTCTAATTGAATCTAGGACCTGCTCAACAGGAGGGAATTCATGCTGGATACTACGAATAGAACTAGTTACTCACGGCTGAAAAATTCATAGACCACAAACAAAAATTTGCTGCTGCGACATTCCTAAAACAATGTAACATCAGCTTCTTAAATGCCTCCCCTTACACCCATCGCAAACCTCATCAAAGAAGTTTCCTTCTGCAACTATAGAGGAGGGAATCACAGAGATTCACAGCTCTTCAAAGTGTATAGAATCAGTTGGACAGAGGGTGTCCGGGCCCAAATAATATATCTGCAATGCTACTCCTATACTCATAGCTTGCAGAAAATCACTTAAGAGTGGGTGGAATGACTGTAAAAGTCAGAAGACCAAAACAGCGGCTGCAAGATAATGTCCCCTCAGCCTGAAGGGGAAAATGCACTCGTGAAATCTCTACAGTATAATTGTTTGACCAAGAATGTCATAATGAAAACACCAGTTGACATGTCAAGATGGACAGGAGAAATTCGCATGTTCCCACTCCTTGATTAAGATCTCCAGAGGGTCAATGACTGCTGAGAGAGTGAGAATTAGTTTCCTCCAGGGGCCAGGTTCCCCATTGGTTATTTCATCCAATATGGGTGTCCCTAGATTTATAGTCATACAAGCAACATTAAATGGGCTCCATATGTTTTATATGTATGTGTATGACATATATATGGAGATGTAGTGCTTATGTATCAGTTTCTCAATATAATGTTTTTGTAAAATATAATTGACATACTATGGGTGAAAATTTGATTAAAATATGTGGAACATAAAGACGTATTTGGGTTTTATGCAAAGCCATGCAGCAAGAGTGGAAGAAAAAACTACAATATAAGATTGAAGACAGTGACTATCATAATATTTAGCATTCATAATAAGTGCATTTAATACTTATGGTCGGTCAGATAATTTTCTAACCTTTATGTGTGGTAAGTATATAAAACTGTATATAATTTTATGCTCAGAAAAACCTTATGAGGAAATTGTTATTAGTTTAACTAGGTTACGTCTGAGTAAACTGGGGATAAGGGGGTCAGAAGGCTTTTGTTTCCCCCGACACCCCTGAGATCTTTCTTAGCATTCAGTCAAGTCAAGAGATATCAAAATGGGGTTGTCTCTCACTGCATGTCTACAGCAAATCTGGGTTTCCTAGACCATGTCATATGATCCTATGTAAGTGAGAGTTTTATACTGTCATTTGCTTGTCTAGGACCTAGCTCTCTATTTATCAATCTACCTGGCTTCTATTTTTCAGAGTGATTTGTATGAATTTATCAAAGGATTGTTGCGTGAAAGAAATGCTTCAGTCAGAGCTTCAAAGATGGCTTAGTTTGCAATGTGCTTGCCTTGAAAACATGAAGATCTTAATTTTATCCACACAGCCCACGTTTTAAAAAATATTAGATTCTGTGGCATATACTTGTAGATCCCCAAACCTGGAAAGACTGAGATAGGAGGATCTGTGGTATTAGCTGGCCACCTAACCCAACCTGTTTGGCAACTTTCAGGACACTGAGAGATACTGCCTCACAGAAAAGGTGATGACACCTCAGGAATGAGGAATAACACATGATGTTTCCTCGAGCTCTAAATGGACACATGTGCATCTGTACATGTATGAATAAGCATGAACAATTTTGGCCATTGAGTCTTTCTTAAATATTGATATTGTAAAAGAAACTTACATGTATTTCCTGGTAGATTTATTTGGATGCAATATATTTTATAAATGATGTAATAGAGTCTTTAAATTTCCTCCATATCATTCAGCTAGAAAGTAACATACAGATCTTTCAGCTGATGGCACCTATGAGGTTGTCAGCAACAGTAACAATCACTAAAGCTATTTTCAACTATGGAAGAAGGGAAATTAGAACTGCTTTGACCTAGTAGACAGCAGGAACCAAAAGGAGAGAAGGAGTCATTGAAATCTTAGAAGTATTTAGCATTGAGTCAGACAAATGGGTCAATTACAAAGGAACAACCGAGAAGAACCAGTTTTCTAGCAACTTTTAAATAATCTCAGCAGTCATATCCTTACTTGATGTAGATTAACCACAGATGCTTCCAGTAAGAAGTATTATCCAAGGACAAGGTGCTGATAAAAGCCTTGGATAACATATACATGTATGTAAGTGTAAATTACAAGCTCATCATATTATTATATTATATACATTATATTTATTTATATACATCAAGATCAGAGCCAAAGTAACAAGGACAGAGAAGGGCTCACACATCTGGGCTCATTTTAGATCAGTTTCTTTCACACATTGTGTTACAGATGATCAAGGTGATTCCATAAATACTCTAATGTTTAGTTGTGTTATTTCACAATTATTAATGAGGTCCAATTGACTCACAAGATCATTCATGCTTACTAGTTTATTCATCTTCTATCCTCAGTCATTCCCTGCTTAATCCTGGCCATAAAAAGCTGACATCATGAGGCTCAATGGATAAATATATTTTGTTTCTTTACATTTTTTTTTCAAGAGCATGTCCCTGTGGGAAGTAGGTATGTGGATAAGGGATGCTTTGACGAGGATGTTCCAGTCACTATGACAGCTTTCTTTCTTTTATGTGGTGCTGTAGGAGGGCCAGATGGCCAATACTGATATAACAAAACTCTGGCTTGGAGAGAGAAGCAGATGTTACTCACTTCACCTTTTATTGCAGAGTGGAACTAGATAAATATTGAAAAATGACAAACAAACTAGTATTTATGTTAAAGACTTCCTCCAGAGATAATGAGCAGAGACTTTCCTCAATCTGAAAAATGCTATATTTACTTTATTTCACCTCTTTTAATTCATGTTATACTCTAGTAGAAAGGAAACTATATCTTTCCAACAAAACAACTTTGTAGCCCATTTAGTGATGATTGTGCTTAGGAAAACTACCTTCTCCTGAAGATTGCACATTACATTTTCCGAAATGACATGGATTTTTTTTTTTTTTAGCTTCTTAAAGAGAAAACTCCAACACCCTCATTTTCTTAAGATCAAATTCAAACATTCCCATCTGGTAACAAAGGCTTGCGAAAATCTGTCACTATTTTCCTTGCTTTCTCAGGCCATCATCTGACAAAATTAACTCTTATCTGGGTTTTTCCAGCAGCCTGAGGCGCTGCCTATTCTCCTCACTGTCTACAGTAGGAAAGTAGCCAAGACTCTGGTTCTCAGTCTCCTATTTGCCACCTCCTTTGCTTCTAAACAAATTCTGAATATCTTGGGGATGTAGATGAAGAATGCTAGGAGCTCATGGGCCAGATAGGCTGGCACATGCAGAAGAATACCAACAACCTTGTCTCAAATAATAAAAATGGAAGGCAAGGACTGAGATTTTTCCTCTGACCTCTGAATGCATGAAATGTTATATGTACACCTGCATTCACACACATGAACATGAATGTGCACACAAATAAATATACAAGATGCACAGACATATAAAAAGGATCTTTATAAAGTCAAATAAAGTTGACTATATTTGGTCAAAACAGATATCTGTGAATGCTATTTGAGGCTCCTGCTCTGAAATTACTTGCTCTCTCTCTCTCTCTCCTTCTCTCTCTCTCTCTCTCTCTCTCTCTCTCTCTCTCTCTCTCTTTCTCTCATTCTCTTTGTGCCTCCTTTCCTCCTGTTTATGACTACAGATCTAAACATAAAAAAGTATTTTATATTGTAGTTTATAATATTGAAAAAATAGGAGAGATAAAGGAGGCTATGGTTTAATGTTAGATAATATCATAAGGCTAGAACTCTAGCACTGGCATCTATAATCTGTAAGAGGAATCTATCTGTTCCTGTGGACTAGTGAAACATAGGGTTTGCTTTTCTATTTGCACTGTGGACCAAAATCCCTGCCTCTATATGCGATCTTGCTATACATGTGAATTCTTAGATTCCTTTTAAACAACTTAACTAGAATCTGAACTTAAACAAAATCCTCATGATATCTACTTGGGTAGGAAATTTTAGGATCAACAGAGATGATTCACCTATGTTCATCCCCAAACACAAGCATAAGTCAGTCAGTATTTACAGCTGGGAAAATGAATCCATATCAAGGTAACAACCTCTCACAAACAGCAGGAGATTAACCAAAATAATTTAAGAACAGAAATCTATGCAAAGTTTTTCTAACAACTTTCAGCACTGAGGATTGCACTGACACTACTCTGGTTTATGAGGTTTTCTGTGCTTACAGGAAGTTCTGTTGTTTCTGGCACCAGGTGTTCCATGAAATATATGTGCTGCCTCTTTCTACTGCCCTCAGCTTAGAAGCCAAGCCCAGCACTAGCATGGGTAGTAGAATCTAAATCACATTTAGACACCTGGCTGCATGCACATTGGGGAAACATCAGCTTTAGCTTTTAGACTTCACAGCACAAAAATTCCATTAGAGTGTTGGTAGCCAAAATGTGTTCCATATAGGAAAGCAATAGATTTTTACAGGTTTTCTGTATCACTTGAAAACAGACTCTAAGGCTATTTTGTAGGAATTAATAGACGCAAACCCCCATTGCATACTCAGTGAACTCAGCTGAATAAGAATGCCTAAGGTATTGACAGTGGCATGAACTATATAATGGACACAGTAGACAAAGTAGGAACATGTTATTTTATCAGTAGGAAATGAAACAAAAATAAAATCCCAAACTCTAACCCTTCCACTCAGGAACCTTGAAGAGCTCTGAACTATAGGAGTTGGATTATTGGCAAGTCAACCATATACAGCACCCTCCCCAAACTAGGTAATTCTTTACTCCTTGAGACTTTTTATACTATGAAGAGTCTATATAACTATTCATAAATATGAGTTATCTTGACATTTAGGGATATACTATTTAGAAACAATATAGCAGTATGTTCATTTTAACCCCCTGTGGACTTAGTCTGTAGCAAGCACTTAAAATATTCTTAATCCATTAAAAAGCAAGTTTTCCTTTTTTTTAAAGAAGGAAGTAAATCCATTAGCATTTCTTAGTTCACCAGATGGTTTCCTTTAGATGAGAACTTGTATGTTACTTCTGCATAATATTACCAAATCTTCCCAATATGGGTGATATAACCAAATACATTTTGAGTAGGTATTGAAAATATATTTAATGTGCATTATACAAAATGCCTAGGCTTGAATACTTTGTCATATCAAAATGGTCATTGATGCTATCTCATGAAATGTATTGTCCCAAGAAGGAATGTACTTGTTTTATTCTTGGGAAAGAAAAGAAATTGACATGCATTTTTAGGTGGATAAGTTTTTCTCTTGTACCAGTATTAGCAATTGGTTATTAGATCTGCATTCCAGTCTCTTGATCTTATAGAAAAGTTACATTCACAGATTTTATGCTAGAATACAATGCTAATAAGGCATGCGTATTTTTGATTCTGTGATTTTTAAAACTGAGTGGAAGGTTTCTCAGATCCTCTTAATCCCCAAATTGTGGTGGTATGTCAGATAGTGATAAATGCTAGGTTCAGAGCCAAGAGACCTAGACAGTCCCAATCTGCTGATCCCATGTTATACAACCCTGATTAGCTAATGAAGCCTCCACTTCATGGTCTTTTAATATGGGGAAATTATATTTTCCTAAAAGATCAACAAAGCTTCTTCCCTCAATAAATGTGTATGTTTTTATAACCTAACTAGTCAGTCTAAATCATGATTTGTTTATATTTAGATGAAACCTTGCTTAGAGACTTCTTTAACTTGTAATTATATTCAAATTGAAAGTCTGTCATTAGCATAAAATTATCTTTCCTATACCTTATCATTTCTGTATCAATCTGAATGAACACATTTACAAATTCCCTGAATTTTATTATCAGCCCTTTCTTTCACAGAATTCAACAAAACAGACGTAATAATGCCTATAGAAGCAAATGCATGCACATTAAAATAATTTTTTTCTAAGAAAGACAGAGGTCTTTGCCTTGCTTTGATATTTGAAAATCTTTTGTTGAGTTGTTGGGAACACTGCCAGTTGATGTCACCTGCCAGCTGGAGTGATCATATGCTCCCTATTAAACCTGAGGGCCACATTGCTGGTCAGCAGCTGAATTTGATGATAGCAGCATGGTGCGTGTTCCGCAGTGGAACACTGCTATAGCAGTGAGGCCTCCCTGAAAGAGTGAAAGCTAGATGTTCCATCCTTTCATGCACAGCCAATGCCTGCATGCAGCTGCTTCCTTATCTCCATTCTGCTCCAGCATGTGCAGTGAAAATTCAAGGCCAACTCTCAAACCTACTCCACGTGAAAAACTGTAACCTATTTTCAGAAATAGGGTAAAAACTCCCTTTAAGACTGTGAAAATGATAAAAAATGATTTGATTAATTTTGGCAATTCTCATCAAAAGTATCATTTAGCAGGATTTTTGCCTGTCAGAATTCTGCTCCACTTCTCAACACTGTGATAACAGGTCATACTGCACTACCTGGCTTTTCATATGAGCACTGTGGATCTAACTTCAGTACCTCATGCTTGTGTAGCAAGAACTTTACCCAGTGAACTATCACCACAGCCCCATGTGCTGGTTGGTTTTTGTAAACGCTACACAAATATAGAGATAAATCTGAAGAGGGAATCTCAATTGAGAAGTTGCCCCCATTAGATTGGTCTGTAAGGACAGTTTGTGGAAATTTTATTGATTAATGATTGTTAGGGATGATGATACTTCTGGGCATGTGCTTCCGGGTTGTTTAAGAAGTAACCTGAGCAGGTCATGGAAAGTAAACCAGTAAACCGTATTAATTCACAGTTCCTGCTTCAGTTTCTGCTTTAGGTTCCCATCTCTACTTACTATGATGCCCAGTTTCCAGCATCATTCCCTAAATTTTCCTGCTTTGGTTTTCTCATTCTTCACGATTCTTCGTGTTCAAATTCCCTCTATGCAGTTTAGTAACAAAGCATTGCAAATCCTGACAGGATGCACTGGTCCAAATCACCCAGTAATCTCCATTTTCACTTTAAAGTCATGACCAATTGTTATCCTCCTTCTGACAGATTTAGGAACTACCTCATGTTGTTCAGTCAAAGGGCAGTTCTGCACACCTATGTACATCCCATTCATTATCTTTTTGGAAGCCCACAGTGCATGCTTTGTCAGACTGCCCTACGTTAGAATCCTTCCACCTGACCTTCATGATTCACCCTCTATCCTCTTCCAAGTGCAAAATGCTGCTGTGTGAACATCTCTCTTTTGATAAAGTTTGCTTGTTTCTCTAAAACCCTGATCTCCTCTTTTTCTCAAGCTACATAAGTCAGTCAAACACTTGCTAAAGCCCTGGAAGCTTTCATTAAACTCTGGTTTTAACAAGAGAACATATAAGATATCAAACTTTAATGGCATTTGCAGAATGTGTTGAACTATTGTAATATTGTGATGGTCCACATAGGATGGTTAAGCAAACTGACAGCTACCGTTTAAGCTTTGCACAGAGTGTGGAATCTGCTTTTGAAATTTTAGCTCAAAATATCAGCAGTTAGTTTTCTTATTGTTTATCCCCTTGTAATTTTATCTTAATGAGTAATACCAACACTGTGTAGCTTTTGAAAGTAATTCCCTAATGAATTTGATGTTACAGTGGAGTACTTCTTTTTGCCATTAAATACTTCTATGAGGAAGTTAACTTTTCCAGTGACTCAAAATGCATTATAAGACTACATATGTGAGAGGTCAATATTTTGGTTACCATCTTGTGTAATTATTTAGTAATACAAAAGATTATTTAAAATTTTGTTACTTCTCCTAATACATAAAAAAAAAACAGTAGGTAACTTATTGACTCCCATACTTCTAAATGTCTGCAGGTGAAGTAGTACCTATTCTGCTGCTAACTTTAACACTGTCTCAAAAATTTCGGGGTGGTCTTATTTATTCATTAGCTTATTTTGCTTCAATATAGGAAAAAAATGTATAGCATATAGTCAGTTGATAAACTGTATAATGCAGACAAACATGAATAAATTTCCATGAAAGTTGTAGATGAAGGTAGTAAAGAATCTACCTTGACCTGTGATAGTGTAGAGTAAAGCTAGGCAGGGAAAACTAAACTGAATGCTGGGAGAAAGAAGGAGGCATCAGTGAGAAGCCATGTAACCCCACCAGAGAAGGACACCGGACAGAACCTTACCGGCAAGCCACAGCCACATAGCTATACCCAGATTGATAGAAATGGGTTAAATTAAGATGTATGAGATAGTCAATAAGAAGCTAGAACTTAGGTGTTCTTTTTCAGGCCTTCACTCTCTATTGTGTTCATAACGTTTTCCAGGTAAAACTTGCACCTTGACTAAACACAATGCTCCATCTATATCACGTCCCACAGGAATTACATACAACCAAAGGACAAGCTAACAAACATCCGCTTGCTCTAACTTAAGTGCATCATGCATTTCCACTGGGTCCTGGCTCTAGGCCGCTGGTTCTCCAACTGCTATCTCTCAGCTCCCAAACTAATCCAGGCTCAGTGGCGCTCACCTGTCTTAACCTGTCCTATGGAGAGCTTCCTCCTTTCTGATCCACACTCTCTACACTCACTCATCTATAAAAGAGGCAGAAGCGATTTAATTAATACAGTTTCTGTGTAGTTCTTTTGGGGCTGAGCAGCCAGGAACAAACAAGCGATCTCCTACAACACTTGAGAAATAGATAGTACTTTAAAACATATTATCCAGCTCTCAGTGACCCTTTAATAACTTTTTGAAATACGTGAGTAGCATGGAAAACACAATATGCTTAGCTCTTTCTACACTGAGAGACGTGGGAAACATAAACCTTTTAAAAGAAGATAATCCTGTTTGCCATTTTATAATATATTCTCAAAGGATTGAAGAGGCTTAGGAAAGAAATTCAGAAATAGGATTTAAAAATCAACGTCTTTAAATAAATTGTAATAAAGAGGACAAATGAAAAGCCATTGCAGCTGTAAGGAAATTCCCGCTAAAACATTTGTTCCACTGGATGGAAGTTGTCAAATGTTGGTAATAGGTTTAGGCCATAATGTCTTGTCACTGTGCTCCAACATGTGCACTTTGTAATCTCAAATGTATTTTTGTATAATGGAAGGGATCTCTTTTTTCAATTACAGTCACATAGAAGAATATGCTTAAGGGAGACTAATAATGAGAGGAGCCAGACTCTGTATAAATGCCAGTCTGACACGGTTCAAGACAGGTAGGAATTCAAGTTTTAAACTGAGGTGCAATCTGGTCTTGAATAACCAAAAATGTGAACATGTTCTCCCCTTCAGTACATATCTGTTATAATGGGGAAGATGTTTTTAATTAAAAGTTTTTCTTTATTAAATTTTTCAAGTGTTATAACAAATCCAACTAAATTGTCATTTAAAGTAGAAGGAAAAATAAATCAATTTTTCCTTCAGAGAAAAACATAATGTATGAATTATATGCTGATAAGATTTTAAAATATATAGATCTTCTTTTGGGGGAGAGCAAACAGATTACAATATTGTGTTTTTATTTTGCTACATGGCCTAATATAAATGATGAACAAAGCTATTCTTAAGTGTATTAATTCTGATATTAATGTATATCAAAACAAAAGGCCTTTTTATGTTGCTTGTGAAAATTACCATGCATTAAATATTTATACAATAATAAATATTAATGATCAATTCATTAATATTAATGACAGCTATCATCATTGATTTAATGTCTTACTCAGCAGTAAACACTATTATTTGCCTACAATATTATTATGCATTTTTACTCATATATTTGTCTTATAAATGAATTGATTTAATAATAATTAATATAATTTATCTAGCTTTATACTTTAAGAAGTAAAGTAATATATACATATCTATGTATATATAATCTAAACACAGGAGGTTATTGGAGATGACAGGTTAATACAGTAGTTATTACTATGCCTGGTCATAATGTTCCATAAGAAGTACATATGTAAGTGTGTATCTTGTCCATGTTCATATAATTATTGCTATGGACGGTGTAGCCATGGAAGAGCCTACATCTCTGTGTTTGCTAAGAAGCCCGAGTACTCTAGGAAATGCCCTCAAGCTCATGTCATCTCTTGAATTGCCAAAGAGATTCTTGCTGTTGAACATCTCTCCAAATGATCCCATGTTGCCCTCTTTTACCACAGCGTGGTCTCTAAGAAGACCTGTCACTCTATAGGACTCTGATTGTATAAGATTTGCACTAAAGGCTTTCCAGACTCTCCAGGCACTGCCACCATCAAAATATTAGTCAGGCAGCTCTGACTCACCCGGATTCCCAGATCTCAGGAGGCAAATTTGTCTTAAGGAAAGGTCCCTCACTGGGTGGATGTGGAGAGAACATTAGCTTCCCTCACAAAAAGTACTTTATGAATCATTTCTTAGTGTTTCCACGAGTCTTTATATTCTTGCAGTAAACACGAGGATCACTATCTACCAAATGAATGTCCAAATGTCTCTACTTATGATTTATGTGTGCATTTCTTAAAGATATGGACAAATCTATCTTTTAAAAAATCCTTAAGCAGACGCTGATATTTATTTGAGTGTATATATGTAAGCCATCATTGGTAAAAGTAACAGAGATCACTTTGTGTCATGTGTTCAGCTGTTCTGGTGGGATGGGAATTGAACAGAGAGCCATGTGCATGAAAGACGAGGTGTAATTTTAAACCACAGTACATGAGAGAAAGACGCCATGCAACCGAGCTCTTGTGGGGGAGTTATTTTCAAGCAAAGGACTTCTGGGCCATAACAAACTGTTTCCTTGGTCTACTCTTACAAGGATTGTGAAGGCAGGTCCATAATTCCAGACCAATAGAACACTAACACATTTTCACTATTTTAGGAATACTGACTGAGGAGATCAGATTCTACCTGGAGGCTATTAGGAAACTGAATATGTACTAAGATCACAGTTAGATTTCAATAAGGCCTTGCAACCAGTTAGAGAAACGTGGATGCTGCTAATTTCTTTCTTTGTCTAGTAAATCTTTAAAAATTAAATTTTTGTATTAAACACATTAATTTTTATTTGTTTATCTTTGCATATAAGGCCTATGATGTTATACAATATAATGTATATTTCAATTAATTGTGAATTATAATTTAATTAGAGGAGAAACAAATGCCATCAAGCATTTGCATTTGCAAAGCAGCCAAAAAGAGACTTTGTGAGGAAGGCTGAATGTAATTTTCTTTGCAAAGACACATGTAATTTCAATAGCATATTGCTGATATTGAAATATCAGAGTGGAACATGAGGATGATTATTAAATACACAAATGAGGGGACTGACAAAGGTAAATATCATAGCTTGTTACTCCATGCCGACCTTGGAGTGAGTCTTTCTGCCTCTCTCGTAGCCCAAGTTCTTTGTGTGCATCGTTTAGAGTGTCTAAGGCAGTTGAAATTATGTGTGGCTCGGAGGAGATGAGAACACAACTGAACTTGCTGAAGGATGGAAGCTTTCAAAGGTTGAGTCAAGGGTTGTTTGTTTTTGTTTTTGTTTTTGCTTCAGTTAGAGAGCATCTGTAGCCCTCCAGACACTGAGTAGTGAGTGAGGAGGCCTGGGCTCCTTTGGGAACTGTGACCCTATAGAACAGTACAGTTTTTCAGTCTCTGTGGCATCCAAACTTGATTCTGTGGACTCTGCATGAATTCCTCACAATGCCTTTATATCTAGTTCACAGAGAAGTAAGATTTACAGAGCATATAGTCCAAGTGGAGCTTGGATTTTTCTCTTACTCATTCTCAAATATGTCAGAGTCCAAGGAATCGAGTCCAACAGCATTTATTATATTGTATACATTGGCCTGCTCTCTTAAATTCCACAAAGTAGCTCACTTTTTTAGTTTTTTACTCTGTTCTCTCAATTCCTAGTGATTCTCCATACAGCTGTGCATAACTCTTCTCAATGTCTTATTCATGTTTCTCAGAAGACACTTAAGAGGATACTTAATTGATTCTTTTGAAATAATACATTCAGTAACATTTTACTATATTGTACTATAAGAAAATGTCAAAGAAAAAATTATTTTGTAGGAAATTATGAAGTCACTGATTCTATTTGGTGGTTTCTTTGTAAATTTTTTTATTTTATTTAAATAATTTTATTTAAAATTTATCATAGTGACATTACATCTGTACTTTACAAGCAACTGTGAACTGTATATAGAGATATTCTCAACAACTCACTAGACAGTTATTTGAAAGAGAAACAAGTAGAAGGAACACACAAACATGTGCACACATTTTATTTTTAATTGAAAATAGATTTTTAAATATAATATACTCTGATTATGTTTTCTTCTCTCCCAAATCCTTCTAGATTCTTTCCCACATCTCCACCCACGCAAATCCACACCCTTTGTTTCTTTCTCTCATTAGAATGCAGACATACTTCTAAAAATTAATCATAATAAAATAAAATTATTTTAAATAAAAATAAAATACCCAGAATAACGCAAAATAAGTAAGCAAATTGAAGAAAAAGAACCAAAGAAAACCCTTGAGAAGCACATATAGACACAGAGACACACAAATTCACACACAACAAATTCCTATAAAAACAAAAAACTGGAAATCATAATATATACACAAAGAACCAGTAAGGAAATGAAAAAAAGCCCTTTCAAAACATTATGAGATGAAGAACTTCCAAAAATGTCATTGAGTTGCTTTTGTGTTGGCAATCTCCTATGGGGCATGGGCCTAGACTTAAGGAATTTGTATAGCCAGTGAGACTCCACTGGGGAAAAAAAGTAAGTTTTTATTTGTGAGAGGTTAACACTGTAGATAGCTTCTTGGTGAAGAATGTGGACTGTGCCTATTTCCCATCTTGCCCAGACCTGTGAAGGCCCCATGCATGCTGCCACAGTATCTGTGAGTTCACATTTGCATCAGTCCGACTGTGTTTAGAAAGTTTATAAAGTTTTGCTTTCTTGGCATTCTCAATCTCTTTTGCCTCTTACACACTTCCTTCTTTCTGTTCCAGGGAGTTCTCTGAACCCTGATGGAAGGGAATTGATAGAGACATCACAATTTGAACTGAATGTTCTAAGGTTCTCATTCCCTGCATGTTATTATTCAGCTGTGGCTCTCTGATGATGGCCGAGTGAGACACTGATCTATGGATATAGCAGGATGCTATCAGGAGTCATTTTATTGCTGTCCTTTTAATAGAACAGTATTATTTTAATGCCTCCTAGGTCCATGGCCCATCTAGTCTCAGGTTCTTGGGACCTAAGCAATTTGGGGAATGGGTCCCATCTTACAGATGGAATTTAAGAATAAAGTCAGATATTGGTGTGTTAGTACTACATGTGCTATGCCTCCTCTGTAAACCACTGTGTCTGGCTGGATGTTCGCTA
This sequence comes from Myodes glareolus, assembly GCF_982192425.1. Taxonomy (NCBI): domain Eukaryota; kingdom Metazoa; phylum Chordata; class Mammalia; order Rodentia; family Cricetidae; genus Myodes; species Myodes glareolus. The sequence continues at coordinate 10,898,257 of NC_142050.1, forward strand.
TTGTAGATTGAAGGGTTTGTAGCTAGGCCCTTGGTAGCATGCAGAGTAGCTTCTAGCACAATGAACACTAGTCAGTAGGAATGAAGGCTCTAGGTAGGCCCCAGCACAACTTCTCCATCTTCGATGATTGTTTAGGTGTTGTCTTCAGCAACAGGAGCTTACTCTCAGTTTGGCATGCACACTTCAAACACAAGTGATTCTATTTTTCAGATACATGAACTAATTTTTGTTTCCAACTGATATAGCATAATCTCAAGCGATTTGAAATTTTCATATATCTTGTTTTTGTCTCACTATTACCTTCATGTGTGTCAATATGTATCATTAAATATTAAATTCATTTTAAAGCTTAATCTTGTTAACAACCCCATAACTTTATTGGAAACACATTAATTATAGCTGTAATAAATGAATACTGACAGACACCTGGAAGATATAATAGATTTTGAGTATTTTTTTCTAGCAAATGACACTAATACGCCACACTAGTATTCTACTTACACATAGTACCTACAGTCAAAGTCCAGTTCCTTTATTGTTACATTACATATACCTTTTTTAGATTTTAGTGTCTAATTAGGAAGAGAACCAGGAAAAAGCAAGATTAAGCATCATGCTTTTTATTAAATACTTAACTTGCTGTTCTTTAAATAATAGGTCACGAAAAGGACATAGAGTCAAATGAAAATTGCCACATTAAGGGTCTCTTCCCTTAGCAATTAGAAGGAAAGTACATACACTATTTGTGCCTTATTTCAAGACCAGTAGGTCTCCTGGTCAGATCTGGGCAGCAGTTAATGGAACACAAATTCTAAACCATTAATGCTTTGCACTTCGTTAAACAGAATTCAGTGTTCACGGATTCTGTAACACCATCAATGTTACAAGACTTCTTGTCCTTGATTATTTTATAATAGATGAATCTAAACTTACATACAGAAAAAATTTGATTATCCTAAGCATGGTACTTGAAATTAAAGAAGTTAAATTAAAAGAAAGTATTTCTAAATATCTTGATTTTTAATTAACTTTCAAAGCTATCTTAATAATCAAAAATAATTTTTTGCTTCAGTAAGTTTAAATGCATCCTCTGCAAAACAAAATTTCTTATGACTTGTTGTTAGTGTTGAAAGTTTATGCAAGTAAAAATATGATGCAAATGAAATTTCTGACTGGAATATTTAAAAGGGCACATTTGTTTTGTTAGCAATGTTGGACACTGACAGCTTGTGGGAATGCAGTAAACATTTTTGGAATTAGAAGGAATTTGATAGAGTTGATGAATAAAATTCATATGTATAGAAATCAATAGTTTTATTCTAATTAGCACCTAGGCCTAGGAAACCCTTTAATAATTATTTTTATAACAGCTGGAAAAATGTGCAAAATAAATGTAATGAGAAAAAGAAAGCATTTTAATTAAAACTACATTTTAAGATGTAATAAATGTGACTAGGAAATGGAAATCATTAAGATTATGATGGGAATTACTAATCTTATGAGATATTAATTTTAGCAATTATAAGTAAAAACATATTTTTTTTCTTAGATGTGAAAATCCTGTCCCTCATTGGGGACAAAAAAATGATCCAGGTGTGATAGCAAATGTCTGTATCCTCAGGACGTGGAGTCTGAGGCAGAAAGAGGAAGAGATGAAGGCGAACCTGATGACATAGTGACGTCACTATGTGCTATCTAGGGAAAGCCTGTAAGACTGCAGCAAAGGAGCACTTATTGCCTCCACTGAATGGCAAAGCAGAGTCATTGTGGGAAATGCATATGGTGTTGTTTATGAGCAGATGAATAACTCAGCTTGAGAAGGTCATAGTCCAGGTAAATCTAGACGAGTTAATCCACCTCGAGTTCCACAGTACAAGCAGGCAGACAAAGGAAAGAGTCGAGAAAGTGAAGCCATTCCTCACACATACATAAGGTGAAATTTAGATGTAAGCTTAATATTAAACAACTTAATGTAAATCTTTCAAGAAATCTAGATTACATAGATATTTATTAATAGATATGCATTGTACATCAGCTACAATGCAGAAGTTGTGGCAGAAAGGAAACATATCCCCAATGTTGAAATCGTGTAGGAGTTATCTCATTAATTATTGAGCTGACATTCTTAATGTTTATTACAAAGATTTAGTTATTATGAAATAATATGAATAACTATAAAACTTAATGCCACAAATAGAAAACAAAGCATACATATGATCTGCTTTTTATCTACATACACATATATAAATAAAAGAACAAAACAAGCCATATATAAATGAAAAGAGTGAGTAACAAGGAACCTGACTTGGCAGGAAAAGTATTTGTTCTACAAGCTCGGAGTCCCCAGTACTAAGGAAAATGCTGGTTGAGTATGTCAGCCACTGTAGTAGCAGGACTTGGGTCAGACACAGGGTAGTCTAAGAGCAAGCTGACTAGTTAGACTATCCAAATCAGTGAGTTCTGAGGTCATCAAGAAATCCTGCCTCAATAATGTGAAGAGTGAATGAGGAAGACAGCAGACATCAGTTCTTGTAACATGAAGGAAGCTGGCTTGTTGGGGGTTTTTCTGTCCTGCCCAGCCCACCAGCTGTTTAGTCCCAGAGAAAAATCACACAAGAGATCTCTATAAGTTCTAATGCTGATTGACCCATTAGGTAAGGCTTCTTATTGGCTAACTCTCACATCTTGATTAACCCATTGTTCTGATCTATTTTAGCCATGTGGCTCAGTACCTTTTACAGTCAGGCAGCTCACATCCTGCTGCTTCGGTGATCTGGGCAGGAGTAGGAGGAATCAACTTCCTCCTCCCCAGAATTCTCCTGCTCTCCTTGCATCATTTCCACTTCCTGTCTGGTTTTCCCGCCTACACCTCCTGCCTGGCCAATCAGCGTTTATTTAAAACATGATTGACAGAATACAGACAATTCTCCTGCACCAAGTTCTGGTCTGCACATATTCCTGTACATGTCCACACCTGTCCACACAAATGGATACCCACCCACGAATGTTTACACAATAATAATAGATCATTTAATGATTAAATGTTCAGATTTGTGGCACACAAAATTATAAATCCAAGTAAAGATGTAATGTCATTGGACATGCATGAGGCTGTCAGCAAAAACTCCTTAGAGAAATAAGATAAAAAAATAATTTATACATAGGTGATGGAAATACCAGGTGCTATAAACTTTGGAAAGACACCAGGAGATGTATTTTAAAATTTAATTTGATCCAGAAAGTCCATATACACTCTATATTTAAAAAGAATATACTCTATATTTAAAAGGAATTCCTACTGCTAAAGACATTACACTGTTGGGTCTTAGAACACCGAGAAATAAAGGATTTGGAAGCTTAGTCCTTAATGACTTGCACAGTGTAGGAAGGTGCTCCACACACCTCCAGAGTAGAAAAGCAGTGATCAGTGTTAGCCAGTTTTGAATGTTGTGAGCTGCAGTAATGATGGCATGGCAAGACATGCCCACCTCCATTGGTACAAGGCCTCAACCCTACATGAATAATTAGAGGCAATTAATGGCTCCCATGTAAGGAAGAATCCATAATCTTCAGGGACATGCTTGCTGCTATGTTATTTACCCCAATGGTCAATCCTAACACTAAGAGGGTTCAGCAAGTTGCAGTATATATAACATTTGATATATAAATATACACAGTATAATATATTTATACAGTTTATATTAATAAATGTATATTACAGCAATCAAATAAGAGGCCATGAGCTTGAGAAGGAGTTTCTGGGGCAGGAGGATTTACAGCTGACGAATGATGTAAAAATAGGATTTATGTGTGAAATTCTCAAAAAGAACGATATTCTAAAACAATGAAAAGAACACCAATTCTACCAGTAATTAATACTTTTATTTTAGCTTTACACTTTCTCCCTGTAAATATTCTGAACTGCAGTTCTAATAGATGTTCAGCAGTAATTTTTCTTTTGTTTAAGTGAGCCAGTCTATGGTATCTTGAATTTTTTTTTTGTTTATACAAGTATCCGAAAACACTCTTTCCACTTCCTCCCCTCTTCCCAATACCCTCCCGCTCCCCCCACTCCCTCTCCTCCTCCCTCACCATTCCCAAGAGCAGTCAGGGTTTCCTGTCCTGTGGGGAATCCAAGTTCCTCCCCCCTCCCTCCAGGTCCAGGAAGGTGAGCATCCAAACAGGCCAGGATCCCAAAAAGCCAGTCCATGCAGACGAAAAAAGACTCAGTGCCATTGTCAATGGCTTCTCAGTCTTCATTTGGACCTCGGAGGCTCAGTCAGTCCCCATGTCAGCCACATATCTTGAATATTTTCACAAGTGATAGAGTGCTGTGTGTGTGGAGGATTCTTCATATACAAACATCTGGCATTTCCAGAAGTAATTAGAGCAAAATCTGCTTTATATCCAGGTTTCTTTAGAATGTGGTGCTTAAAGTGAAGGGCTAAATTAATTTTGGGTAAAATCATACAGATATGATAAGCAAATAAAAGCAAATCCGTGATACAGCACTAAGTTTAATATCTTACTTTAAGGTCAAAATACTCCGTGATCTTGGCAATCACAGATAAATATTTAATTTCTTGAATATTACCAATACCACAAACATGGTCTTTACACATCCGTGGCATGAGAGAATGACTTTTGCACAAAATAATTTTATTTTTTGCTCCAAAATTAAAGTTAAAGATAATACTTCTTAAGTGATATATTTGATATTACTTAAATTTAAAACGGCTTCCATGGCTAGTATTAATAGAATCAGAAATTCTGTGACTTGGGTAAAATAAAAACATATTGTTACATAATATGAAGATATTTTACTGATAATTTATTCTATTCTAATATATTAAAGATAGATCTAAGTAAGCTTTTTGATTTGTGGAATCACACATATATGTATACACTGATTCTTGGCCATGAATATTACTCTGATCATTTGAAAGCTATTTAGAAAGCCTAAGTAGTTAGCAGTCATTCTGTTATCTACTTTCCTGTTTTTATTCAGCACTGTCTTTGATTCTTAATATCTAATTATTTTTAAAGCTATTTTTATTATTAATTGTTTTTCAAAGCCATTTTCTCTTTCATAGCTTTTGCATGCATAACTTTGTGTATTCTTATAATAATCCTGTTATATGTGGAACTATGGGAATACTGTTCCATTTAGGAGTGAAGAAGGGAGTGGCAGAGTCCTTCCCTGAATCTAGGCTATCTGATTCTATTATGCAAGTGGCACAAGACCATTCCTCTAGTGTCCAATATCTTATTTTCCAAATACTTTTGAGAAAGGGCACTAAACCTCTCTCCAACTGAGCAAAAAATAAAGTTTGCCTAAAAAAGTACCACCAGGGAGTCTCTTGCCCTAATTTCTCTTTTTAACATCCCTAAATATCTCAACGTGTTTACTCAGTATTACTTACTATTAGTATTGTGAGGAGATGTATATTAGTTTCAGGACTAGATTATGTAAGTATTTTGTTATTTTAAGTAGCCAACCGACTACCATGAACAAAATGAAAGCCTGGTATAATTCTCACTTTATAGAGATAGTTTCTAAAATGACAGAGTGTATGGTGCATGGAAGTTTAACTTTCCCTATCAGGGGAGAGTCAAAGAAAATGGAATTCATAATTTTGTGCCTGTTCTCTCAACCATTGTTATACATACATATTTAAATGTAAAATATTGATAGATTCAGAATATATAAACCATAGGGAAGAAGACCATCAAAATCAACATCTTTCAAAGACTTTTTCAAGGGAAAGATTAGGTAATATTAGATGCTTATTATCTGTTCATTGACTACACAAGCGTATATGATGAATAGCCTGAAAGGGAGAAGATATGAGATTCCTCAGTATAACAGTCAATTCTTTTCTGTCCTTTTTCCACTGTGTGTATATATGAAATATATATGTATATGAGTTATCTATAATTAAGTTTAAGCTGGATATTAAATTTGGGCATAAAAAACTGACTGTAAATTTCTCAGTCCTCTTGTTTGTGTAAGGAAATCATTAAAGTTACATTTGATTTTAGAATTAAATTAAGCGATGCAAAATTCTCACTTTCTATTGCACTCCACATTTACATGAAATAATATAAAGACTCATTTTGATTTGAATATAATTATCTTCATAGAGTGCATTTCATGTTGAAAGACTTTTTTGAGCTGGGTGTGGAGGGACTCACTGGAGGGATCCAGTGCTCAGGAGGCTGAGGCAGGAAGGTTATTAGTTTAAAGCCATCTTAAACTGAAACACAGGATCCTGCCTCAAAACAGAAACAAACTTTGCTTTGTATTTTATTCCTAGTCTATTTCCTTTCAAAGTTTATTTTATTTTTGAGAACTGCATGCACATAAACAATGAAATATGATCATAAATCCTTATTTCTTCTCTTCAACTTTCTGCATTCATCTCCCAATGTGACCCTTTCTAACTTCATGTTATTTTTAAAACCCACTAATTGCATTCAGTGCTGCTTCTATCTATGTGGTTGTGGGATCTTCCGCTTAAACATAGTGGACATATCTGCAGAAATAATATTTCCCTATTCCTCAGTAACTGTCCATTGCCTGTAGCTTCTAAGTAATGAGTGAGCCTTAGAAGTCATTTACTTTGTTAACGCAGGCTGGCTTGAGGTGGACTTCTTTCAACTTGTGAAGCTCAGGACCCTCCCTTGCCTCTTGCCTTATACCTATTCTCTCTGATGTACACAACTCTCTTTTCATTGATTAGTCTTTTCCCATTTATTAAATATGTTGAAGAAAGGGACTATGTTACGTTCTGATGGCAGACATTTTTTTTGCATTTCACTAAGGATGAGAGAAAGTAAATAAGTGTAGAGGACAGGAATTTTTTTTTTTTTTAAAAAGTAACTTTTCTGACTCTACCTCCATCCATCGCCAGAAGAAGTTTCTATGGTGATATACAAGATAGTCATCAGTGTGGCTATGGGACAAGGCCAGTTCAGGCACCCTCTTTTCTGCTGCCCAAGGAACAAGCTGGGGACATCTCCTTGGACCTGGGAACCCCTCTAGAGTCAAGTCTCTTGCAAACCCTAAAATGGCTCCCTTGATTAAGATATTTACTTCCCTGCTCCCATATCCACCCTTCCTCCATCCCACCCATCCCATTTCCCCAAACTCTCCTGAATCCTCCCCTTCTCGCTTCTCTCTACTGGACTGAGAGTGATGGAGCATGTGATCAAACTGGACACTCTGAATGTGGCTATCAATGAGGGTTGACTGAGAAGCCAAGGACAATGGCACTGGGTTTTGATTCTACTCCATGGACTGACTTTGTGGGAGCCTGGTTTGTTTAGATGCTCACCTTCATATACCTGGATGGAGCGGGGAGGACCCTGGACTACCCATGGGGCCGGGAACCCTGACTGCTCTTAGGACTAGAGAGGGAGGGGGAGGGGAGGAGGGGGAATGAAAAGGGAGGTGTGGAGAAGGTGGAAATTTTAATAAATAAATAAAAAAATTTAAAAAGTAACTTTTCAAAACCAAGAAGGGAAAATCTGGACATGAAAGATCTGGCTAGCACACATAACTAGAGAATCAAAGGTTCTAAGCCAGCATACTTGGCCATGTATATGTGTTGAAGGAACTCTTGGTGGTTATCATGAAGTGATAGACAGGTACAGCCAAAACTCAAGCTTTAGGATACTTGAAACTCAGGCCTCAGATACTTGTAGTCATTCAGGGTGTGTCTCAAGCTTTGCTCTACTGAGGATATGCAGTCCAGATAAAAATGTACAATTTGAATTTTGTGTATGATTTAAGACATGAAATAATTGAATGGCAGAAAAGTCCAGAGACTTCTCCTTATATTTCAGTTATTGGCAAGGAATCCCGACTATTCTACAATTTTCTTTTATTTACCAGAGTCTTGGGGATCAGAGGTTGCTGGTGGGCAGCAAACAGAAGATAAAACCAAACTGTTACATGGAAATTGTTATTGCTGTATTTCATACTGAGTTCCTCTTTCATTGTCTATTTCCAGTGTTGGTACCTTGCACCAATTAAGCTTTCCATGCCATGCCATTTCTGCCCATGGACATGGTTTTTCTCCCTGGATTACTGGGGGAGAATCCAAAATGTTTGACTGACTGTCAGTGTTGTTAGCCTTCCTGCCAAGATTGTTTGCTGCTTTTTTGTCACCAGTTCAATGCAGTATAACTAGTAACTTCCATGTCTCTGTCAAAAAATGACTCACATCATTTCCAAGACTATTTTAAACTGTGGGCTGACTTGGAATGCTATTTTACATGAATAGGATAGGGACAGCTCTTTTCCCAAGAACCAATCAAATGGTATCAGCCAGTCTTCCTTCCTTCCTTCTTTCTTTTCTTCCTTCCTTCTTTCCTTCCTTCCTTCTTTTCTATTTATGTATTAATTTTTATTTTACACTCCAACCAAAGTTCTTCTTCATATCTCCTCCCACCCTCCATGCTTCCCCTCAAGCTAACTTCTATCCACTCCTCCCAGTGGAGAAAGGCTTCTATGGGTAGTCAATAAAGTTTGGTATATTAAGTTGGGGCAGTATCAAGCCCCTCCTCCCTGCATTAAGGCTGAGCATGTCATCCCACCATAGGGAATGGGCTCCAACAAACTAGCTCATACACCAGGGATAGATCATTGTGCTACTGCCAGGGCCCTCTCAGATAGTTCAAGCTCCACCACTGTCTCCCACACATGGAGGGTCTAGTTTAAGTCTTATTTATTTCAGTGTCTGACTTAGTTCACATCTACTCTTCAGTGAGAGTCTGTGCATGTTTATACCTCTATGGATGTGATTTGGCTTTCATCTGCTTGTGTCTTTTTCAAATGTTTAAGTGGTTTGTTAGCTGAAGGAGAATAATTAGCATTTCAGCTAATATCTTGGCTCCTTGTAGTCATGATGGACGGTCTTCATCATAAACTTGCTTTGCTTATTCAGAACACTATACTACACATGGCTGGGTGGGCATTCCAAGACTTTACAGTACAGAGGCTGCTTGTATTAAACAGAGCACAGTAATTTTGTTTATCTAAAATCATTAGAACCCAGCAAGTACTTCTCAAAAATGTTACCATGATTACATCCTTTTAAAATCTAGTGTCTGTGCATACATATTTGTAATCAACTTAAGACAATGTGTCTCTCAAACATAAAATCTCTCACATAATGAAATTATATAATTAGAAAAATAAAGAACACTGTGTAATACAAGTATGAAAAGAAACCTAAAATCATGTAATCAATGAAATGAGTAACAACTTTAAAAGCCAAGTAAATATAAAAACAAACACATGAAACTGTAAAGCAACTTGTCAGTAAACTCTGCAAGCTAGTGTATTCTTAATTAGATTATACAAATAGAGCTTTACAAAGATTTATTTAATTCCTTATCCTATGGGAATTATTTTTTCCTTTTGAAGTGTTTCCTTCCATTTAAAAACCATATTGATTTATTTGTCAGAGGAAAAGTCATTACTAGTGATGCGGAGCTTGCCAAATTCCAGCAAAAATGTGAAAACAATGGGTGAGATCACTTTTGCTGCCAAGGAGCTCCAAGGTCACTACCCCAATCAGAGTCCATTCTGCTGGAGGGAGTGCCGGTTCCCATAGGAAACTTGCTCTCACAATATCTCAAGCAAGAGAGTCAAACAGAACTGTGAGTGTTTTATAAATTCACCAAGAAATGTGAGGAGAGTGGAATGAACCACACTAAGTTTGTGTATTATGAGAAGATCATGCAGGAATATCTCTGATCTGATTTAAAGTTAGTTCAAGTTCCAAATCTCTTCCTATAACTTGAATGTCAAATACTTAAAATATTCCCCTTCAGCTTACAGTTTCTTTTTGTTCAATTTTCCCAGCGCAGAGTCCTCACTTTCACAAGAACAATCCGTGCTGTGTTTCACACTTATCATTTGTGAAAGAATAGATTTTAGATATTCTTTTTTTTAAAATATTTATTTATTTAATTGTTTATTTTATTATGTATACAATATTCTGTCTGTGTGTATGTCTGTAGGCCAGAAGAGGGCACCAGACCTCGTTACAGATGGTTGTGAGCCACCATGTGGTTGCTGGGAATTGAACTCAGCACCTTTGGAAGAGTAGGCAATGCTCTTAACCACTGAGCCATCTCTCCAGCCCCGATTTTAGATATTCTTGACACACAAAATATTAATAAGGCCTATGGAACAATAGAAAGGGTTGGACAAAACATTATGAGGCAAAACATACAATTTTATAGCCTTGATGGTTTTACAAATATATTATCATTAAACTCAGTCTGCTTTATCTTAGTTGTATGTTGCTTAGGGATGCGAACTTCTTCCAAGAGTGGCATCATTAGTTGCTTAGTTCACCTGCAGACATTAGAAAATGTCTTAGACATTTTCTTAAACACTTAGACAGGATAGCCTACTTCATACCTATTATTCATTGTTGCATGTGCTATGCCTTTATTTGACTGGCAGCACAATGTGCTCACTCCAGTATGATAGCAACACATGAGCAAAGCTATGTTGTTATATTCCAATGGTCACAACATCACTAGGTGGTACAGATTTTAAAATTCCATTGTAATTTTAGTGTAATCAGAAAAATAATATGCAGCAGATGAATATATGTTATATATGTATGGCTCTTACATGTCAATCACACCTCTCTAAAGTGATTTAAAGGAAATTACCTAGAGAAGTTAGAAGGAAGTAAAGACATTTTGGCTGTGATATATATATAGTTTTACCTTTGAATTGGGAAGCTAACCTGATATTCACTTTGATAGTTGGAATTGCTAGAAGTTAAAAAGTAGACAGTCATAATAGGAATTTTTATTCCTTCTTTATTAACAACATCTAAATGACACTGGTGACAAACTACCCTTGATTCAAGAATTAATTGATTCAAGATTTGAAAACAGGATGGGTAAGATTGACAAATGGGTGAAAATATTTCCCTTGAATGCTCACAAACAAATTGTATCCTATGAATTCTTAATGGAAGGAGAGAACTGACTCCCAAAGCCCTTTGACATCCACATGCATGCCATGACATATATGTTCCTAACATGTAAATATCATATGCATGAAAATTAATTAATTAATTAAAGATGTAAAAACAGAAGTAAAAGGGGATACAAACAAAGGTGCTTATTTGTGAAGCATTAAGCTAAATGAACAATTGCCAAGAAAGCACCAATATGTACTTACAATGTTAAAAATGGTAAATTTTCCAATTTTAATTGGAAAATATAATTTTAACAATGTGATAGCAATTGCTCGGTGTTTACCAGGCACTGTAATATTGATATTCGGAATAGTGTCTCATGAAATAAACATAAGCCTATATTCTCTTAATTGAATCCAGTGTTCCTTTTGGCAACCTTCTTTCATGTTTCATAAGCTCAAAGAATTACCATTACCATAGCTTTCAGTTGACACCTTGTAATTTTCTAAATGATTCAAGCTCTAAAATCAAAAAATCATTCCTTTAAATTTCAGTGTTTTCTGGAAATTGAATACATGGTAAACATTATTTTAGGTGAGTAGAAACTGTGCTAGTTAATTTTGATTCTTGCTGTTAAACAGCAGTTTACGTAGCCCGCTAGGGATTATAGCCATTTACACATTTAAGTAGACATGTTCATGTATGTCCTTATATATGAAGGATGGGTCACCTACTCATTTGTTTACTAGTTATTTTCTTAAGGAATGAAATCAAGTTGAGGAATAGAACAGAAGAAAGTAGACTCGAATTTGGATGGAAAGAGGAAGGTGGGGTTATCCATAAATTCAAACACGAATTTTAAGAGAAATGGATTATGGTTAATAAATGGTGTAAAGTGGGGACTTGAATACTGAACAGTATTCCTTATAATTTGACCACAGTGGATAACTGGATCCCAGCACTAGTTCACTGGAGAAGCTATGTTTCATAGCATTCGTTCTCACTATTTGTTACGCTAGTATTTTGAAATGAATGTAAACACCGTTGGTAGAAGGAACATGAATGGGCATGTTTCCTCCTAACTGATTGTAGACAAGTATATGCTTTATTTCTTTTCTACTATTACACTCTGGAGACAGACAAACTAAGACAAAGGAGATTAACACTCGGGCTGTTCACCAACATTATAAAAAAGTGCAGAAATCTAATCTGATCAGATCCAAAGAAGTTGTTCCTCATAAGGTAGAAATTATTCGATTAATTTTTAACAGATTCAATTCATGTTTTGAAACATGTCCATATTTGTTGAGACTGAGAGTAAGCTTTCTCAGTAAGTGTACACACACACACACACACACACACACACACACACAAATCTTACACACATGCATGCACATATATACTTAATACATTAAAATTCACTAATACAGTTTACCTTACAACCCCAGTAAGGTATTGGGAAGATAAAATTTAATTCATACTGTGCAACCAGTAGAAACTGTGTGAAAAACAGTGGACATATGCTCTACATTTGCAATTGTGGTGTTGGGGAGGAAGAGGCAGATGGATACTTGGTGCTTGTTGCCAGCCAGTTTAGCTCCTAACTATGAGACATCACTATAAACCAAGGTGATAGTACCTGAAGAAGGACATCTTAGGTTGGTCTTCCGGCTTCCATATGCATGCTTCCATGTGCATGCTTACCTTCACATAAAAGTGCATTAATATACACACACATATTCTCAGTAAAAGTTAAATGTAGTATAAATCTATAATAATTATTAAGCTAATTATTTTCTTATTTCTTTACCTTAAATTTAATTTTCTTATTTTTATACACACAGCATTTTTTAATATGTCCCTGTTTACAATGTATCAGTAAATAACACACACACATGCACACACACATTAGGATATGTTTAAATATCATTACTAATAACTGTGGAGATGTTTGAGCCAGGACATATAAGATCCAAATATTTAAGGTGGATTTCACAAGCTCTCTAAGTTTCAACAGATGCTAACTCTAGGGCTGGAGAGATGGCTCAGTGGTTAAGAGCACTGACTGCTCTTCCAAAGGTCCTGAGTTCAATTCCCAGCGACCACATGGTGGCTCACAACCATCTGTAATGAGGTCTGGTGCCCTCTTCTGGCCTGTAGACATACACGTAGAAAGAATATTGTATATATAATAAATAAATAAATAAATAAAAAACAGATGCTAACTCTTCCTCCCCCTTCAGCTTAGTCTGACACGTGAGGAACATGTGAACATGACACACTGTACAATGAACTGACCTTGGGCTCCAGATTTCAGCGCTGTTGTTTTTCTGTTCCCATATTCTTCACTCATCACCCCCTCAACTCTGAGCAATTTATTCAGGATTAATGATAACATCTAATAGTATTCCTCTGGAACACATCAAATTGATCCCAGAAAGAGATCACTGCCTTGGTTGTTCTTTGCCTGTGAGATTTCTCCTTTGGCACCTCAATATCTTGTTGGTCCTTTAGGGGCAACTGTTATAATGAAACAATAAATTTCTGAAAATGAAGCTTTGCTTTGTTTTAAGTATGTGTTCCAATGTTCAGCTTGAGGTTCCAACACTGTTCTCTCATGTAGCTGTCACTTAGAGCAGCAGAAAAGAGGTTTTACGTTCATATTTATTAATTTAAAAGTTTAATAAAACTATTATTTACAAAAGAGATAAATCTTGTAATGAAGAAGCATATTAGTTCAGGACACTGCAAAAATTGTGCTTTAAAATGATAAATGGATCAAGGGGAAGGGTTTTGTCAGAACCTGAGGCAGACCTGGAGCTAAGGAGAGAGCTGCCTTTTCAGAGAAATTCACCATGGCTGATTCCAAAGGCGTCCTTTCCCCCCATTCTGGAATACTATTGCCCTTGCTTTGGTAGAGTCCTAGAGAGAAGAGAACTAGGAAGCCTCATGAATATTCTGCTCACAGACCGTCCTGGGACAGAGAAGCTGGCTGGAGAATGCCCTTCAATACTTCTGGCATAATACACCTCCCTGACAGCACTACCTTCTGAGAGGAATGAAGCCTTCTTGTTAGCTATAGACTCTTTGAGAAGCAGAAATAGTCACATTGACTCTTAGCATAATCAAGAGGAAGCAGAGGCAAGATTGTAAGATGTGAGGAGGGCCATCTGACAGGCATGTCAACACTGGATACTAAAGGAAAATTGTAAATCTGAAAGCCTGTTATGTATGCACGGGAAATCGTAATTTTATAAATGGATTCTGAGTAACCTAAAAGGAGTCAATGCTGCCTTAAATAGCAGGTAATTTTCTCCCTTCTTTTTGGGAAGGGTAGCATTAAATTTGCAATTTCATCAGTTCAGCAAGTCTGAGTGAGTGCGGGGAAGGGCCTCAGTAGCCACACAGACAGCCCGGCTGGGGCTTTAGATTCATGGCTTAGAAATTCACCCTTCTTCAGGATGAACTGATCTGGAGGACATGCTGGAAATGAATATACTTTCTTCTAAGGAAAATATATAAGATTTTATGTCCACAATTTTTGACACTCTTTTGTTTTTGTTTTTGATTTTCAAGATAGAATTTCTCTGTGGCACTCACTTTGTAGACAAGGCTGGCCTCGAACTCACAGAGATCTGCCTGCCTCTACCTCCCAAGTGCTGGGATTAAAGGCATATTCCACCAATGCCTGGCTTTGACACTTCTTTTGAAGATTTTCTGGTATCACATATTCTCGATTATTGATATTGATATCGGATCTACTATGGATAGTGGAAGTCTATGGGTCAGTCTGCAGGCCAGCAGAGGACATCGACAGATGATACTGAACTATGTGTGGTGGCCGGGAATTGAACTCCGGACCTCTGGAAGAGCAGGCAGTGCTCTTAACCTCTGAGCCATCTCTACGGCTGGATTTGAAAGGCTTTTACAAACTGTTTTCTCCCTCATCCCTTTACCCATATACACTTTTATAGAAATGTTATTCTATTGCAGAAAATTTACATGACTTATTTAAAACTACATTGAATAGAACTAAATTGAGGTCACAATTTCTCTATTCTTATATAGCATTTCTTTCCAGAAAATTTCTTGTTATTATAGTATGTGTTTGTGTATGTACACACACAGGAGAAGACATGGGTAGGGGTTGAGGGAAGACAACAGGCTGTGAATGTCACAGCCTTCATATAGAAGTCAGAGGACAGACAATTGAGATAAGTCAGTTTTATTCCTTCTATCTTTATGTAGGGTTGGGCAATCAAACTCAAGTGGCCAAGCTTTTCCAGAAACTCCTTTATATTCTGATCTATTTTGCCAGCTTTGTACTCAATTTCCCCTGTAATCTGTTACCTTAGTTTCTCTACTTGTTTTGGCCAGTTTTCTGATTACTGTCAAGCCATTTATGTACCTATTTTGTACCAATTAATCAATTAACTAATTAATTGACTTTTTTTTCTGTTTTGAGACAGGGTTTCTAAATGTAGCCTTGGCTATCCTGAACTCTCTCTATGTAGATCAGGCTGGCCTCAAATCCACAGACATCAGCCAATCTGCTTCCTGAGTAATGAGATTAAAGACTTCCAGCACCATGTACAGTTTATATTCAAGCTTATTATTATTATTGCTGTAGAAAGCAGTACTAGGAACAAATACTGGCTCAGTTAACAACTGGCATTTTAAGGTAAAATAAGACTTAAAGATACTGATTTTGTTGAACAGCAGTATAACTTTCTGATTAACAATTAAGGATAAGAGAGGTTGTGTTACAAAATTCTTGACTATGCAAACATAACCAGAAAGTCCGATAAGAACTATTACCTCCTGCCATTTGACATGCTGTGGCTTATTTCCTAACACATAAGAATGAACTCAGTAACCGAAATTAGAGATATATAGTGCGTTGTGTCAGTATTTCTACATGTCATTGTATTATTCTGTTTTTTTATGTATTTACCTTTTTATTTGTACATAAGTTTTGTTTTATGGAACTTTCTCAGTACTGGATAAATCTACTTCTCTGATTTGAACACCAAAATTCTTTTCAAACCCAAACTCATTCTTATTCGTTCAGGAATCTCTTGAGTCGAATTTCCCACTATTTTGGCCGTGTTTCCAACGGGCTTGTAATTACAACTAATTGTCTTTGTTAGAAAATGTGACACAACAAAGTGCATTTAACTGGAAGGTTCTTTCTAAAGCTGTCAAGTACTTGCACTAAATGGGTCTTGTTTTACTTACAGCACACTTCCTAGCCATTACCGAAACTTGTGACTTAATATGCAGACGGGAGTCTTTACTTCAGCAAGCAACAACCCAGACTGAAGTGGCTCTTACAGAAGTTTCAAATTAGGACTGTGTTCACTGCAGGGGGGAGGTGGCCACCTGTCACAGAGCGTTGTCCTAACATCATTTTAATGTCCCCGCTTCTGTTTGAACCCTGACTTCCCTTCCAATTTTGGACCATATTGTTCTTTAATGTTTTTTGATTTTCTAGAGAAATGCTCGACATACTATCCATCAATTCCTAGTCTGAGTAAGATTTCTATTCCAGTCTGGCTAACAGTCACGGCTGCACGGAAAGAAACTTGTGTCCTCCTGAGGGAAGTGATTCTCACAACCTCATCCATTGATTCAGTTTTTACCATTGTGCAGAATCTGGCATGCACATCCAGTGACTTCAAAAGGGAATATGCTTAAATATGTGAAGAAATCCAGATGTCCCATAATATTCCAGCAAAAATGACATTGGCATATATGTTCCCCGGAGGATATGGATCAAACATTATAAGTAAGTGAATTGATAATTAATTTCTTCTTAAAACAATTATGTGTAACCTTTGACAACTTGACTCACTGATGATGAGTTTCCTTGCTCAGGCTTACCTTTATTTAAACATAGCGCAAGGATGCTTGAGCAATCCTATCCCAGATCCTCATATAAATAGCAAGGAAATGCCATTCCCTTTAATGTAGGAGAAACTTGATGCTATGGAGGATTCACTGATACACTTGCCTTGAAAATACTGAATGATAAGAAGTAGAATTTGGTTAAGGAACATGACTTCCAATGTGACTAGATGATAAATAGTGTGGTATTCAGGCTTGTTTGAAACTGAGAAATTGGTGCCACAATTGAAGACTAGGGTTGCTGGAAAAATTTCTGCTTTGGCTTATTCATCAAGATAGACCTCAAATTGAGCTCCTTCCCCATAAAGGAGACAACCCTGACTTAAAACCAGCCATTAAGCGCATCCCCATATGAAAGAGCATGCCTCTAAGGGATAACTCAAGTGGGCAATGCTGGGTCACAACCACCATTAAGTCCTAGTTTGCCATTAAGGCCCCTGTGCTCTTATCAGAGAAAGCATAACTCTGCCAGCTGGCCAGGATGACACTGGATAACAACTATGGGGTACTTAAAAAATATTTCTGACAGTATGTTTGCTGCACAAATTGATCATTCACCTACATGGACAGATTGGCAGTCTCTTGCTTCTCTGTAATGTTCAAACCATAACTTTGGACTTGAACCCAAAAGACTAAAGGATGAAAGTATATGAGGAATGCATGAGCCAAAGTCAGTAAAGTTCACTCGAGGCCAACTTGACTTTGGGCATTAGCCAGAGTCAGGCCATGCTATATTAAAAAGCTTTTGACTTTGTTAATCTCTAATTGTGAAGAGTGATTTCTTACAGGAAAGCATACTACTTCTACAACATCTTCAGCCCATGAGACTCTAGACTTCTCTGCAGGTTTTAAGTGCTCATGAAGTGACAAGACACAATGACTCCTCAAGTTTCATATCTCTGCTACATCTGGACCACCACACTGTGCAAAACTTCTGGATCAGTAGAGATTTGAGACTGTGATTTTCTTACTGTCATAGAAAATGAGATGTAATTTGCATCCACCATCTTTACTGACTGTGGTCTCATTGAATGCAAGATATATGTGTTTTCTTTAACTTTTACAATTCTGCATCAATTATTTGAAACACTTTATAGGCCTATAGAGAAGTTCCCAATGAATCGCTGGCCTATTTAGCTAAGTTATTTTAGCTACTGGAATGCAATATTGCTAATCTTATTCAATGATTATTTAGTCTCTTATATCATAAAGATCCAATGAGAGGTACTTTAAATTCAGCGACTAAATCCCCGATTGTGGCTCTGTACTAGTTCACACCTTACTGTACTGGCTTCCTTGATTCAGTGGTGGGAAGTCTGGAGAAAATGTATTCAAAAGACCTGATTTGTGTCACATCTTGACCAGAATCTTAATTTTATTAATAACCTAATAATTTCTATTGAAGAGAAATGTTGGCCATTTCACTACTTTACTTCATAGCCTACTAATATTTATACGGCTATCACTGTACTGGGATAGCCATGTGTGGTATTCTAAAAGGATGTACGTGACTGATCAGAAAATCCCCACATTTTTAAGTATGTTTGTTTGTTTACACAACTGATGTGAATATTAGACTTTATGCAATGGAAGATAGTAGTCTAATTACACTTTTAATCGAGTACTCAACATTAAATTAAACCTCTACAGCATGCTAACCCAGTGACAGCAGGAGTCAGCTCAAAGTTGCTCATTAGTGGCTCATTCCATTACTTAATGGGAGCCAAGAAACTTAGATAACTGTACTACTACAGGGAAGAAGCCTGGGGAACCATCAGAATAAAGACCACTAGGAAAAAAGGACCAAATAGGGAGTGAATTGAAAATGCATACAGTTTGGAAGCACAAATACACATGCATCCATGAAATGGTGTAAGTGCAAATACACATACTTCCATGAAATGAGCCTGCTGTAAGGAGGTGGGGAAAGAGAAATGCTCAGCAAAGTCAACAGAATTAGGAAGAGGCTACAGAGGAACAATGAGTAACTTTTTGTGCAGCTGAAATGAAATGGAATTGTGTGAATTTAAAAAGGAGAACAGTGGCAAATAGATTCAAGACAACAGCTAGGACGGCACGTAGATCAATGGCAGAGTGCTGGCCTAGCATAAACACAGCCCGAGGGTCAGTATCCAGTAACATAAAGTGTGGAAATGAAATAAAAGGCAACCAGAACAATAGTATTATGGGAGAAAGTTTTTGTCTTAGCTGAATCAATCATTTATTTTTATTTACTCATTTATTTAAGCTATAACCTCTTCCAAGATGTTTTTACCTATATCTGAAAATCCACAGTAATGAAATCAATAAACAAGAATAGCTGAAGTAAAGGTAGAGAGACTGAGGAATAAAAAAAATAAAGACAGTGCGCTATTTGAGAAAACAGTAGGCATGCCACACAATCCTACTCAGGTTTCCAACCTCCAAAGTAAACAGGAAATTGTATTCATTCACAAGATTTCCAGGGGCAAAGAGACACAGACTTCAGCTGCTCTGCAAAGGCATATGCATTGAGACAACAGGAAATTTATCTTATGTATTTAATCAGGAGAACAGATTTCATGATAAAGGAGATAGCAATGCAACCCAATGCTGATTCTATAGTAAATAAGATATCAAATTCTGAGTGATGATGCTGTAATTTCTTTGGTTGAGTCCAAATCATAGCTTCATAAATATTTCAGAAAAGGCAATTATGCAAATGATCCAGATAGCCACTCCCAGATGATCTGGCTTATCCAAGAGCAAAATTTAGTCAGTCTAGAGAAATCATAACCTTCCTGTCATTCTCACCAAACACTGTGTTCACAACAAATGAATCACACATGAGGTAGCTTTTCATAATGTAGTCATTACGTACCAGAGGATAATCTGCCAAATAATTTCCTTCTTGGACTTGCTGCCAATTAATTACACTTTCAAAGCTAAGCCACTACTGGTTAAATACCCTCTGCTTTCTTTATTTCCCGCTGCTTCCTGTTTTCTTCTCTGGAGAGAGTTACTTTGTTTTATGAAATGTGGGAGACTATTATTTTTAGGTATGGTTCCCCAGGTGCTTGTTAAGAACATATTTTGTTTATAGGGTAATTCTGAAAATGCTATAAACTTGGAGAGATTACAAGTGTGCCTTACTCTGTTAACTTACTCAGATAAATATCTGTGTTCAAAATCCCAATACTCCAAGCTCTGAGTTATTTTACTTTCTTTTGTTGTAGGAGAAAAGTTGGCATACAGAAGCTGTCTTGCTTTTTCTTTGTGGTACTGGGAACTGAACTTTGGGCCTCACGTGTGCTAGACAAGTGCTACACCACCTCCCCATAAGCCCTGCCCGAGAATCAGCATTTTGGAAGAAATCCTAAAGCAATGTGGGTCCTATGCGTGGACAAGAGAAAAATGACAGCATGAAATCAAGCTCAAAAGCCTTGAACTAGGTAATATCTGCCTCGTGCTTACTACAGGAATCAGTACGGTGAGTCTGAAGTCCTGTTTTTCTGCAGACAGGGGACAGGTGATGATACTGGTAATAAAAGTTTACCTGAGATCCGCAGCTTTCCCAGTCTTGTTCGTGCACATCACATCCCTGGTCTGATACCCAATCTGGATGTCCCAGTATCTGTTCTCCTGTCTGTTTTGCCTGTTTCTGTTTCTCTTTTTCTTGATGAGCTCACGGGCCTCGGGGTCCTTCACCGCTTTGCCTCTCTCCCTCTCCCTCTCTTTGTTCTTGCCACGGCGCCTGGCTTGCCTGGTTTGCCGTGAGTGTGACACTGAGCAGTCACTCCAGGGCCCCACCTGCAAACTATACATGCTCTCCTCTGCCTCGCAAGGGTTGGACTGGCACACCTGGAACTCAGTGAGGTTGGGACAGCTGGAGCCTCCAAACTGTGGCGGTGCGACCACGTGCCTAGTGCGGTGCTGCAGGCCGCTGCCACAGGTCCTGGAGCACTCGGACCAGGCTGAGAACTCAGACACGATGCAGTCTTGCTGGCAAGGGATGAGGCAGGCCTGTTCCAGGAGGGGCTTGGGCTCAAAGTACTCGCAGATGATGTCCTCCGCGGGAATGTCCTTGTCCTTCTGGATGCAGGTTATCTCTCTCACCTGGATGCCTTCCTCTCCCTTCACACATTCTCGAGTTTTCTCCAGGCTTTTGGAAATCACAGGCTGACACTGATTCCAGGGTCCCAGCCTCCAGTCGTACAACTCTTTGTGCCAGTCACACACCCTGAAACAGTTCTGCTGGTTACTCGGTCTCCCAGCCTGCTTGCAGTTCGTATGCAGCGTGGTCCAGCCTTCCACATGAGCACACCACACAGCCCGGGTTTGGATGCCGCCTGGTCCACAGTCATCTCCCATACACCGTCCCCAGGGACCTACAAATCAGCACAAGAGTTAGTTAGCAGGGCTACACGAAGGGAGTGACATGCTATTCCCATTACAGAAAGACGTCTCTAGACTCAGTACATTAACTTTGCCGACGTCTTATAAAGTAGGTCTCTGTACAAGACGACTGGAAAGTAATGATCGTCCCTGAGTACTTTTACAAGAGGGAACTGTGTCAAGGTGTCTATATAAGGTAACAGCTGGGGCAATTTCACTCCGGGTCCCTTTGGGATTACTAAAAGTTTGCTTTGATTCATTTCCTTTATTTCAGGTAGATAGAGATTGTTGCTCATAAAGGGCATCAGAAACTAGTGACAGCGAAAACCCATTATTCTTGCCTCAGATCCTGAACTCTGTTTTAGTAACTGGTAAAGAAAATAGCCCACATGAAAGCCTTCTGCTGCAGGCGTTCTTTGACTGGGCAATTAACTATTTTGAAGAAATTGGTCTGCCTCACCTGCTTTCTGACTGTCACAGGCTGTGACTGCAGAGGTTTAATGGCTGTGTACAGTGTTGCTGATAGAATTCAGAGTGGGACTTTACAGGAACTAAAGCTGAGACATCAAAAACCTTTTTTCTAAGATATTTGCTGTCTTTTAATTAAAAAAAAATCCTCAATGAACTACAGAGATGAGTAAAGAAATTAATTTCTGTTAAGATAAACACAAAATAACTTCCCAATTGTCTGACCCTTTGTTGAGTAATGTCTTTGAGTTCTTTCAGTTCATTTGTTAAATAGAACTACCTTGGTATTTTATGAGACACTCAAGTCAACTGTTTCTGTATGAAAGGGAGCTTGTCACCCTGAAACACTTTTTAAAAGAGACAGAGGTCTTACATTTCTTATAAATTTCTTTGTAAATCAGGTTGTACTGTTTTGAAGGTATTTACAAATTCTGATGTGTTAAAATGAGAATACATTTTAGAATGGCAAATAAACACAAAGATCACATAATTGCATGATTTTCAATGTGTTGTCTTGAAGATAAACACTTATTTGATGACCCCTGATTGTCACCAACAAGTCCTGAAGATGTAAGTGCCATGAGATGGCTATAGACAGACAGAGATATCCCAAAGACAGACAGATAGTCTGTCAGTCTGTCAGACAGACAGATAATCTGTCAGACAGACAGACAGTCAGACACACACACACACACACACACACACACACACACACGGCTGCTGCCCTCTTCCCACAGTCTTGCTTCCATAAAAGAAAGTCTGGCTTCACATTTATTTTTATTCATGTGTACATTATGCATAAGGTTTTGTCTGCAAGATGTTGAAGAAGAAAAAAAAAGTTTTAAACTAGGCCAAAGGACTTATTTTGTGGCTCAGAAAAACTGGACATGAAAAAGAGCTGATTTGCCCAATTTGCATCTTGAATAGAACCAATGGAGTTTAGGTACAGTTCTTCTGACACTTGGGCTCTGATAAAGCCAAAATTTAGAGACTTAGATTTAGGTGCTTTCCTCTGTAGAAAACAACCATCAATCTACACAAGAAGAAATACAAGGAATGCATTTATAGTATCTAATTTTATTTAACAAAAAAGATGTGTTGGATTACTTTCAAGTGTCACAATTAAGTTGTAAATAGAAGATCAAGGCTTATCTGAAATATTGGGTTAACTAATCATCTTTTCATTTAAAATAGTACTATATATTTGTTATATCCAAAATATTATTTTATGAAAATAATATATAAAATTGTATTAGACTTATATTTTTAGAAATAGTATTCCTAGGATGTTAATGTTTAGAAATATTTTATTAACGAAAAAGACAGTGAATTTGGTAAAAGTGTTAACATATAGTACCTAAGGATATTTTAATCCTAATTTTACTTTGTCTTTGTATATTTTTTCACTGGTCTTGTTATGTCTTCTTACAGATTTTAAATTATTACATTTGAGAATCATAAAACTTAAGATCCACCTCAATAAGAAAACTTTGCAACATGTATGAGATTTTAGAATTAATTCCATATAGCTTTAGTTTTAGTTTCCTCTGCCCATTATATTTGAACAAAACTGTTACCCCCTTTCCCATCATAAACACCTCACAGAAAGATATATTTATATTAGACTCAAGACTAAATGATGTGCTGCTCAATTGGTATGTTAAGGCATAGGTGTTAACTCAGAATCTAAATCCAAAAGCAATCCAAGAGAATTTCTTGATGTACTATAATTTTCCATCCTTAACATTATTTATGAGTTTAGACTGATTTGTCAGTGTTTAGCATTTTATTCCTAGAAGAAAGTCAAAAGAAGAATTTTACTGGAAATGTTCATAGTGTTGGCTCTACTCTAAAGACTGGTTAGATAACTTTGTGTGCCTTATTTCATGAGGGAACATGAATAAAAACTTATTCATGTTACATAGGGCACCGATGGTATACCAAAAAATAGTTCCACTCAACTCTCATTTGGTGAACCAGTGAGTTCATTGGGGTTACTAATATTGTTATAGGTGGATGACTCAGAAACATCTGAATCACTTTAAAGTCTGTCCAGCTATATCCCTAGACTTCTCTGCCCAACATGCAGCCTGCTCCTTAGAAGACAGTTTTCTCTTGCTAGCCTTTGTTTGTAGGTTGCATAAAATGTTCCTTGAATAGAATAATAATAGTAAGTTTTCTCCAAAGCCAATGACCTGTGTAGTCTCAGGTTCTTGGCAACTTTAGCACTGTCAAGTATTTGTTCCCATGGAATGGTGATGTGGGATTCCTCTCTATATGCTGTGAATACCATTGGCTAATAAAGGACTGCTTTGGACCTATAGCAGGGTAGAACTTAGCTAGGCAGGGACAACTAAACTGAATGCTGGGAGAAAGAAGGGTGGAGTCAAGGAGAAGCCATGGAGCCACTGCCAGAGACAGATGTGCTGATAGGCCACAAACTCATGGTGATGCACAGGTTAATGCAGATGGGTTAAATTAATATGTAAAAGTTAGCAAATAAGAAGCTAGAGCTAATGGGCCAACAGTAATCTAAATAATATGGTTTCTGTGTGATTACTTTTGACAGCTGGGATGAACAAGCAGCCTGTTATAACGGGATGGCCCTTACATACAATTAGTAAGAAGTTGGTTATTCCAAAAACATTTGAATACTATTATTCTGCTAAAGGAACATAGCAACAAAATAACTCTTAATGACATACTGCTATACCCCTAGATCAGTGCATCACTCAGCCCTCATAAGAGAAGTTTCTTCTTGCATGGATAACCCACAACTGGACAACAGGGGTAGAAAGTTGCTTGCTCTCTGCGCGGTGCTCGCCTGACCCATTTGGACTTTGGATCTTTTACTCCGGTAGCGTGAATTTCCCCATTTTTTAATTATTAAATTATATCTGTTGTTTTGAGCTGGTCAAGTGAATCAGTGGAAGTGGAGAAGGAACAAAGAAATATGTAACTGGTTGTGATCAATTAGTTGGAAACACCACAAGCCACATGATTTGAGCACAGAGACAGTAAATACAGGCTCCCGCACATAAAAAACTATCTCCAACTGATATCCAATGCAAAGGAAAAAATCAGTTTTCTCCAATGGAGTCTCACGGAGGGCCTTCAAGTAAGGGCCAATGCTTGGGAGTATTTGACAAACACAAAATTATGTAAGTGTCATTTTACACTTTTTTTCTTTTCTTGCTTTGTTTGGATACTTTTTTTGTCATTTAGGTTTTAGCTTGTTTATTATGAGTTTTGCTTTTTGTACTTCTGCAGGGTTTTTTTTTGTGTGGGCTTCTTAGTTTTGCTGTTGTCTTTGGCTGTTTGGTGTGGGGTAGAATGGAAAATTGGGTAGGTAGGTGGGGTGGTTGAAGGTGAATTGGGGGATGGGAAAACATAATCAAAGTCTATTATATAACTTTTTTCAATAAAAAAAGCTTCTAAAAAGATGAACATAGGTCCTGTGAGTATTATAACATTCTGAGCTTTTAGATCATGGTTTATTACTTTCACGAATTGCATTATCTCCTTCTAACATCCAAGAGTGAATGTTTCAGCTTCTAAGAGGGATCTCTATCACTCAATGTTAGTCTAAATCAATCAGACAACAGTCAGTAACAACATTTCTTTAATAACTGACTTTAAAAACTTTCTATTTGATGCTTTGATGCATAGAAACACATGACATCAGCCATTAATATATATCCATCTTACTAGAAAAGTGAGAATATTTTTATTTTGATACCATTTGTTTAAACTTTAAAATTTTGATTTTAAATATTTCCCATTTTACATATTCATTGTATGTGGTCCTATAGTAGGTACATAAGGATACTTGCGTAAGTTTATGCTGTATATTTATCTTTTTTGAATGTACTGAATATCATACATATATGTGGGCCATCTTTCACATATGTTTGATTGTATTTTTATGTGTATAAAATTTGCACTGCAACTAATTTAATGGACTAACTTGTTCCATAGTTTGTATCTTTTAATTTCCTGGTTTACGCTTGTGTGAATACCCTCAATTACTTTGTTTATAAAGAGAGGAGTTGACTGGCAGATAATAATACTGAAGACATTACATGATTGCTGTCAGTTCAACAGATAAAGAGATGGAGCTCAAGAGAACTCTACACGATTTTCTACCAAAGGCTAATAAGAATCTCTCAAGATACTTCAATCACTAGACAAAAGGATACATTATGAATGCAAGTATAGTTCACCTTCAGCTCTAATAATGTGAGCACAGATTCTTACAGACTCCTTATAGACAGCCTGTACATTTTCACATATACTCACTCCAAGAACTAAATCCCACAAAAATGCAACAGAGATCTATAAAGATACCAAAGAAAAGCATGCATGAGAGTAATTGCAAAAGCAGAGGTGGCATTACAATCATTATTGAAAGAACTCATGTGCCTCGCAAACTCCAACGGCTATCTTATCTTTTCATTGCACCTTGGGTATTGCATGTGTGTCCAATTAAATACACTCATGAAAGATCAGATTTTTGGCCCAGTATACCCGATGAATGTCTGTCTATTTATGCCCTCCAAGCAGTCTTGAAATAATCACACCCTGACTAGAATGAAGACCATATCTAAAATTGCTCTTGACAACCAAGCATAGTTAACCCAATTAGCTACTCTGTTTCTGAGAGCACACATGGTTTAAAATACAGCTTGACAACACAGTATGCAAATTCTATTAAGGGAAACAAAAAGTCCACTGCCAAGCATGATCTGAGAAAGTAACATGTGGCATCAAATATCTCTGTGAAAATGTTAAGATTCAGCCCCACAGTTTACATTACAATGATTGAGAAGAGGTAGAAAGGAGGTGGGGTTTGTGCATAATATCTAACAAGATCAGTAATAATTTCCCATGGTTTGAAACCTGCCTCATTTATTCCTGTTCATGATAATTTTAGGAAGCTGGAATCTAATTGGATTGAAGAATAATAAAGAGCTTTCTCCTTTCGGGCTTGGATACTATCACTTTATGAATAGAAATGTATTTCTGTGTACAGATTTGTAGGACTGTGTTTATTCGCTATCACACAAAAATCTGTCTAGGATGTAGGTCAATAAATATGTGTAAAAACACTGAGCTTGACAGATTTTATGCAAATATGAACAGAAACATTGGATGTCTTATTCTACCAGAAATAAATTAAAACAACTGTTTGTATGCCCAAAACATTTATGTCATTAATACTTACAAAACAAATATTTTCAAATAGAATGCATGTAAAATTAAATATGACTAAGATAAAAAGCATTAAGTGAATGTTTCTTGGCTTAGTTTCCATGTAGCTAGTATTTAAAATACAACTCTATACCAACTTTGAAAATATGTGGCTAAAACAAGAGCCTATCTTTACTAAGGAGATTTGTATAATACACTTAGTTTCTTCATGCAATTCAAAATTCTCTCTTTACTTCAGTTGACAAAAGATGAACTTCTAAATTTAAAATTGGTGGGTTTTTTTGCCAAGTTGTACACTCATTTCTCCTAAGACTCTTGATTTTATATGTGAAGGGCATGAGAACAATAAAAGGTTGAGTCTATAAAAGGCCACATTATTGACAGGTGGCCAACAGCTGTTCCAAAGAGCCTTATAAAAGATAAACACTATTAAAGGAACATTAGAAAATTATGCAAACTACTCTCCATCCTTGTTTGCTATAAAACTCTTAAATGAGCCAGGTTCTTGTTTGGCTAAATACATCTGCATCTCTCAAATGGAACAATATGTTTTCCCTCCTGAAATTGGTTCCAGAATAGCACATCCTGCTTACCACAAGGTCAAGGAGCATTTACAGAGCTTTGTTATAGACTGGCTGCCCTGTCCTGTTAGCTATAAGATACTACATTTTAAAATTCACAGATAGTAAAAATCTATCCATTTGTTTGTACTACAGCAAAGTATGTAAAAATATTAGAAATTTCTGCTATATGGCAGAGAAGTCTTCAGCTACCCTAAATTAACTTCACATCTTGTTGTCAACCTACAGGACAATTAATTTTGTATCTAAATATCTATTTGAAATTAGGATAAGTTGTTTTATAACCAGCCTTTGTACTTTACAGGATTATATAAAAATAATTTTATTTCAATGCATATGCACACACTTGACTATTCTCATTCCTTCAGTCTCCTTGATTCTTTGATTTTCCACAGTTATGCCTAATCTATGCTTATATAATACTCAATTTTCAGCTTTTCAACATGTTGAAAATGCCCCTGAAAATGTTCCATTTAGCCCTTTTTATGGCAGTTTATGAGGATATTCTCCTCACCTCTCAATAGCTGTTGCTTCAAATATGGATTACTGCTGTGGTAGTTATATGTTTATTTTTGCCTACTGTCTGCATGTGGTTTATTTCATTTCAATCCTTTGTATAATGTATCTCCAGAGAGCCCGTGAAGCTGTCAATATCTTCTTCAGCACAGAAACAGTCTTGCTTGTCCTGTGCTCATTTATTATGCCAAGAAGTTTTTCTGTGAAAAAAATGGTCATTTGTGCTTAAATTGTCTGCCTTGAAATATTTTCATAGCCTAAAAAACGCAGATCCTCCGTATATTTGCCATGGCTGTTAGCTCTGTGTTTTTGTGGGATTTCTCATAGTGAAAGCAGATACGTCTCTATTTCTTTTGGTTGCTTTCAAGACTCTAGTCCTCCTGTTGGGTTGCCGTTTCCAGCCTTGAGATGAGGACTTTTGCCTGGTCTCATTATATCTTGTTTTGTCACTTTGGCTGTTGTCTCTTGGAGACCTACTCTTTTCTGAAGGAAAGTGGAAAGAGAGTATATTCAGGGTAAAGGAGAGATGCAGGGGATTGGGAAGAGTGGAGGGAGGGAAAAGTGTAGTTGACATGTCTTGCATGAGAGAAAACTGTATTTTCAACAAACAAACAAACAAACAAAAAAACCCACAAGCTACCATAAAGCATTTTCGTTGATTTTGTTGATGTACATGCTTTGCACAGATCTATTCGTACTTACTGAATAACACACAAGTATGACACACTGCTTCAATATTTACCAACTTCAAATAGGAACATTTCCTTTTTAAATAAAAATAAAAGGAGATTGAAAGGCTCCTTTGACTTGAATTTTAATTTAATTAAATTTAATTTAGAGTATAACTCTCAAATGACAAATCAGTTTGGTGGATGAGGAGCGATTACTGTGAAAGTCAAATGTGCTTTCATCTCAGTAAGTAATTAAACTTTCATAAAATTATAAGAGTATCAAATTAAGTGTTCAAAATTGGAACACACTTTAAATCTGATGAGAAAAGGGGAGAAAACCAGTAACTAGGAGAGCCTTTTAACAATTGCTAAATATAATAACCTATTTTTAGGACCTATCTCATGCTTGGTACTTTTTGAGAAAATTACTCAGTCTTTTGGGTCCTAGCTTTCATTTTTATAAAATGAATCAAGTCATTTACTCCCACTATCTCATGATAACTGAAATATCATTATTAGAAAGAAACACTGTTTTCTCACACAAAAACAGAGTCACGTTTTGGTGTGACAACATTTTAAACACACTTCTTGCCTCTACTTCCATTTCCTTTTATTATAAGAATTCATCCTTATGCCTGGCCAAAGCAACAATAATTTTATAAGACTAGTCTCCATTAAAGCAAACAAGAGTTCAAAGCATTTGACAACTCTGAAGATTTCAAATTTATGTTGCCAAATTTATTTTTTCAATAAAATATATAGAACGTCAACACATTACGGCACCCAAATAAATGCTTATAATAAGCGTTTTCTGTGGAATGATACACACAAATCCACCACGGCTCAAGTGAACATCTAACAGTTAATAAGTTATCTTCTGGCTCCCAAATTATTCACTAAGTTGACTGACATATTTTCCAATAGCTTATGCATTTGTAGTCTCATAATTTACTTGATGGTATATTTTAACATATAGAGATTTGTGAAAATACATAACGACTCTTATCTTTTCATATTTATTTGTAGAAATATATCTTAGCCTTACTTGGAATTTATGGAGCATGTAAAAGCTTTCAATTGTTCTAGTATTTTTACTTGTATAAAACTTCACAAGCATATACAAAGATAGTAATGGAAACTTTAATTTTTAGCCTTAAATACAGAATAGCTTGATTACATTAATATATCCTAATTTGCTGCTATACTTTATCTATTATTGGTCATTATATAGTGAATCATATATATATATATATAATCTCACTTGAACTTTACATCCAGTGTTAGATGTGAGCAAAGATTGTGTCATTCTGAATGGCATGTTTAAGCTTGATAGACTTGGGGAAAATATAAAGTCATAAGCTCCTCAAACCTTCTTCTGTTTAAACTGATGCAATTACATATCCTCCAGTGATATGAAATCTATTCATCGCCAACATATGCCTTTTGAGGGAGTTGGTTTAAGTTAGCAAGATCAAATCTGATAAATGCTGTAATCATTGGAAATAAGTTTTCTTCGCACTGTTGTTAAAGCATGAAAAACTTCAACACATATAAAATTGAGCATATTTAGTTATAATTGCCTCAGAGAAAGCTGCATTTCTAAATTTAGTAGCCTGACATGAAGCTGAAAGGAATAAAGTCAATAGGGCCTCAAAGAAAGCATTCCTTTTATAAGTTATACATTATCCCAAGGACGGAGTACCTGTAAGTACTGAATTTCTGCCATGGATGGGTTCTTCAAATCAAAAGAATTTTAAATTTTGTAGAAACTTAATGCAGCAGATACTTCCTGAATCTATGAGAGTGATCCTAGTGATTCCTCTTAATAATGGAGGATACAGAGTGTGTACTAGACATCTTTTGTAACAAGGCTTCCAGAAATGTGACTGATTTTCATTTGGTTGATTTGTTGACCAAGACAGGGGTCTCATCAAGATCCTTAAACAACCAAGGTTGATGTTAAGCCAGAAGGTTGCTCTCTGAATACTCACAATAGGAGCGCTTGTACTGGGGACCACACCCACAGAGCTCTCTGAATGTAGATATGTGAGGCCCTGTCTTCCCTGTTCCTCGAGGCCAAAACACAGGATGCAAGTAATGTTTACGCTAACCAGCTAAGCTTTCTGCTAAGTTCTGTGCTTGCTTGTGCTACAGCCTGGTATAATAGTGTAGGGCTTTAAAATGGTAATTTCTCAACCTGCCTGGAGAAACTCAGGCGCCAAGGCCCATCTTACCTGTCTGATACTGCCTTGCACCCTCAACCACCTGCCTGAGGAGAAGCTCTCACAGGCGCCAGTTTTTTCAGCCCTCTCTGGGTGGGAGGAGTTTTTCCTTTACTGGGACCAAAAGTATTTAACCCTGGATTAAGTTGAATAAATTGGGTATTCTCTTCTTGAGGATGACTCGAACTCTGTATCTGTGTGTGCGTCTTGTGTTTTAACCCCTAGGACAATATGGAACTCGTGGGAGGTGGGTGGTGTGGAACGGCAACGCCTACAGAGATACATCAAGCTGGTGTCTGCCTTCACCCTACATTTTAGTTCCCAACCCAGTCATAAACCTTTCAACCTTCATTCTGCCTTGCAATTATGGGCCAGAACTTGTGGGAGTGGCCAATTAATGTTTGGTTTAGCCCACATCATGAGACAGAGCTCATATCATACAATGTCTGAATGGGCAAAAATCCTGGACTAGATAGTACAGATACCTAGGGTAGAACTAACCACTACAGGAAAATAAAATCAATGAAATGATTCCTAATGTTACCCTGCTATACTCATACATTAGTGCCTTGACAGATTATTATCAGAGAGGCTTCCTTCTACATCAGATGCTATGGGTACAAAGACCCATAGCCAAAGATTACTTAAAGAGGGAGTCTAAATTTGAGATCTTTATCATGTCCTTCCCCTCATAGTTGGAAGACCCCACAGAAGACAGGAGTAAAGATTATAGGCATCAGAGGGGGCAGAGGATACCAGGAGAACATGACTCACTGAATCAACTAAGCAGGGCTCACATGATCTCACAGAGACTCAAGAAGAAAATACAAAGCCTGCATGGGTCTACATGATATCCTCTGCATATATGTTATGGCTGTTAGCTTGGTGCTTTTTGGAACTCCTACAGTGGGAGTGGATGTATCTCTGACTCTTTTGCCTGCTCTTGGAAGCCTTTCCTCCTATTGGGTCTCCTTGTCTAGCCTTGATATGAGGGTTTTTGTCTTATGTTTTTGTGTCTTGTTTTGTCCTGTTTTGTTGTTGACTCTTGGAGACTTGCTCATTTCTGAAAAGGAAATAGAGGGAAAGTGGATGTAGGAGAAAAAGGAGTTGCAAGGAGGCAGGGGGGAGCTGAGAGCAGTGGAATGTGAGGAAACTGGTCAGTGAATTGTGTGAGAAAAATCTATTTTAAATAAAAAATTTAAAAGAATTATGAGTATTCACAGCACAAATTCCTAATAGAAGAGTGATTATCAATCAAATTTTAAGAGCATGTGTTTTCTTATGTCTATTGAAAGTAGAACTTGAAACGAAGGACTGCATGTTCATAGCTTATTTTAAGAGTTCTATTGGGATGGAATAAGGCACAGAGAAAGACAGAAGATGATTAATGATAAATCAATACAGTCATGTGCAATCAATTTGTCCACTATTGATGACTGGTTTTGACTCTATAAACTTTCTGGAAGGCTTTATAAAAGGCATTGTAGAACTGTCACTTCCTAAGGCAGAAGAGCTAAGCATTTGGTCTTTGACTTGTCTACTAGTTACTTGTCTTGTTTCTGGGACAAAACACCCAACAAAAACAACTTAAGGCAGGAATGGTTTTTTGTGGCCCACACTTTCAGGGTATTGTCCATCATAGTTGGAAGGCTTGGCAGCAGAAACACAAAGCCTCTGGTCAACAACCAGGAACTAGAAAGCCACACCTTCTGGTGCTTAAATAGCTCTTTCCCTTATATTTAGTATAAACTGCAGGCCATGGAATAGAACTGACTATATTGATTATGCGTTTTCCTACCTCACTCACTCAGTGAAGAAACTTCCTTAGAGACATGTATGTTTGTTCACTAGATGATTATGTAGTCTGTCAAGTCTGCCATCACAGCTCCTATTGCTCACTGCTCAATTTTCTTGAAGTGACACATAGGAAGTTGCTGATGTACCTGTTCCTTTCATCATTCAGATACCTTTGTTATGCATTTTAAGTCAAACAAATTATAGTCTCACTTTTAAATTGGTGACCAGCTCAAGTTTTGTAAATATGGGTTTTCCCCCCAGAGCGGTCTTCTAACATTACAGAATTTGAGATTTGGGTATTCCCAATGTGGTTAATGGGAAATTATGGACTTAATGTCAATAATATTTCACTATCTGTGTGCGTATGTGTGTGAGTATGCACCCATGCAATTTTTTGAGGTGAAATCTACCACTGAATATGAAGCTAACTGATTTAAAGGGGCTGGCTGACCAATGATTCCCAGGGATCTTCCTCCCTGCACTGTTGTTCCTGATATACATCTGAGTGTTAGTGATAACTGGGGCCTTTATGCTTACACAGTAAGCAGTTTACTGACTGAACCAACTCCCCAGGCAGACCTTTGATTTGAATCCATGTACATATACTTTAATAGTAAAGCATAATATTATATTGTCTCACTGTGTCCAGGATAAATTTCTTCAATCATGCACTTGTTTTTTCTGAACCTAACTCTTTAGTATGCTACATAACTATTGAAATTAAGATATCTGCTTTTAGGTAATGAAATGTGTAGAAATACTAGTGATTTTTCACTGTAACTATCCCTTGCCACCTTTTTTACTCTCACATATGTTCTTTTTAAAGAAGTGATACTGTACACACATGGAGTATAAAGCCAGCATTCAGTTGTCCTACAAGTCATACGCTAGTAAAAGCACTGTAGTCACAAAAGCAAAACAATATCTGCAATAGAAGTCAACTTGGCTGACAGAATATTGCTGCCCCATTGTTGAAAGAAACCATGGCTACTACATACAGATGTAATGAGAATAATGTTGTCACATCATGTCCATACATAGTAATTAACACTGACAGAATATAATGCCTATAGGGACTTTGTTATGGTAAGCAAAAATATAAGGAATAAAAGTATCATGTTAGAATTGGGTAGTAAGAAGAATTTATCATGAAAGGAACTTTGAGAAGACAATGGAAGGTACTTGATTATCCTAAAGGTGTCTTCCAGTAATGGCTTAAAGGAAATGTTATTCAGAGCTTGATAATATTTACTTTCAACATGGTAAATTTTATGTGAATCCACATATATGCACAACCTAAAATCCATAGAAAATAAGGCAAAATGGAGGAGACTGCGGCTTTAGGGGAGGACAATACAGGAAATTTTTGTCTGGTAGTTACATAACTTCAGTTTGGTATGTTGAATCCATTCTGAATATGGGAAGTGGTAGTGATAATGTAATAACCTGAATCATAGAACTTATGAATTATTCAAGCAAATATAATTAAATGTTAACATAGTAGTAGATTTTATATATACTTTGACTATAAATATATATATATATGCATATATATATGACTTCAGTAAACACTAGGCCAAACTTTACATTCATATTTATAATCCTTCGAAATCTAGAAAAGCTTTCTTGAAACACATGTACAAGTTTCTGGAGAATTACTACCAAGATTGAAGCCTTAGTGAATTCTAACATTTCCTAAACCTAAAAGCAATTTCTTTGAGACCTTTTCAAGCAAAAAGAGAAGTTTAATTGTATATTGAAAAGCACTTCTTTGTCTTATTAAACACAGGAAGAGTGAAAAAGTAACTCAAATACACCATCAACAACATCATCTCACTTTTAGCGCCCGTTATAATAAGTAGGTACTCATTAGAAATAATGTGTCCTAACTTCATCTTCTGATGATGTCCCTTTGTCAATTGCATATCTGAAGAACTGCAACACAGTTTTATCCTGTAATTTTAAATTGTAGCTATGATTTTCACAGAAGAGAACATAAAAATAAAGTGTAGATGAGTGCCCTTGGACTTTTATGATGTTTTCATTACATGGAGAAACATATTTATTATTCACTTCTTCAGAATATTTTAACCCACACTTGAGTTAGCAAATGTCTACATAGCTGTTACATTTCATATTATAAAACTCATTTACTGTGTTTAAAACTTATTAAATTTTGGTATTTATTTTCATATAGTAAATCAGTCCTATAAAGCAGGACAAATTTCCCTCTAAAGTTATATACCAATTAGTAAAGATAAGGAGTAAAAAAATATAAATGAATAAAATTTTTTTCATTTTGGATATTGGAGTAGGGATTCCTTTATTAGAAAGAACTGCTAAGAAGAAAACATAGAAGCTTTGTCGAGACTGACTCTTCAGACTTAAAAAAATGGAGTGGTATAACTTTTGTGATTATCTTAATCAATAGCTATATGCAGCGCTGTATATTTTTATAGTATTTACATCATTTCTATACCCAAGTGCTATAAATTTTAAGAATAGAAAAGTAAAAGATTAAAGTATCCAACATGTTAAATTTTCAGCATGTTATCTGGTAGATAAATTAGTGTTTGTAGATGCAAATTTTATATTATCTGAATGTGCAATTAGATTGGCTGGACCAAATTAATCTTTCTAAATTTCATGTTACCAGAAAATTAAATGTAGAGTTTCAAGTAATGATTTGCATCATTAGTGACTTGGAAATATCTGTTAGAACTTAGATTAATATTTCTATCCTGGGTAAAAGTGAAGCCAATTTTATAAGATTAAGCACTAGGTTAATTTATAAGATGGAAGGAAAACTAACACATAGATATTATGTTAAATATTTGAATGCAAATACTTTAATTAACAAAGAAATATGTTAAGGAATATTATAGCTTTCAGTAAAATATTCACATTTGTTAATTATCACAATAGATCAGCTTTTTAATATCACTTTATGAAGACACTGTATTAAATGTTTTACATGTATTCTGTTATTTGAGCCCACAATTAGTTCATCTTTATTTTAATAATGATCTTTCCAACTATTTTATACTTATTTTACCTTAACCTATATTTTTAAAAATATTTTTGTAATAAAACATTAACCATTTACAACTTTACTTAGGACCTGGTTTGGGATGCCTCCTCTGTATGCTGGGGTTTGTTTGTTGTCATTGCTTAATAAAGAAGCTGGTTTGTCCACTAGCCAGGCAGAATATAGACAGGTGGGAAGTCCTTATAAAGGTAAAGGGAGAAAAAATAGCAGAGTCAGGGAGACGTCAGCAGCTGCTGGAGGAGTAAGATAAACTACAGGTTATGTGGTGATACATAGAATAATAGAAATAGGTTAATTTATTTATTTTTTTTCAAAGTTTATTAAATTATAAAAGTTTCCATTTCTGCCCCTCCTCCCAACACCCTCCCACTCCTCCCACTCCCCCTGCTCCTCCCTCTCCATCCCTAAGGGCAGTCAGGGTTTCCTGCCCTGTGGGAAGTTCAAGCTTCTTCCCCCTCCCTCCAGGTCCAGGAAGGTGAGTATCCAAACAGACTGGATCCCAAAAATCCAGGATATGCAGAGGAAAAAAGTTTTCTTTTTTTTTCTTTTTTTTTCTTTTATTTTTAGAGCTAACCTGTAAGAAACCTGAGTCTTCTGTCAAACAGTTGTAATAAATAATAGTAAGCCTCAGAATGACTATTCAAGTGCTGATGAGTGAGAGATTAAGTTCCAGTTTTTTTCCACATAGTATATCGTTCTTATGTTTTTTTCTCCATCTACTCCTCACATTTCATTCCACCTCTCCTCACATCCAGATCTATTTTCTTTCTATCTCTCATTAGAAAAGAAAAGGCTTCTAAGAGATAAAAAAATAAATGTAATAAGATAAAATGAAAAACTGTCACATCAAATTTGGACAAGACAAATCAGCTGAAAGAAAAGAGCTCAAGAGAGGACACAAGAATCAGAGACTCGCATATTTGCTCACTCAAAAGTCCCATAAAAACACTAACCTGGAAGCTATAATATATACACAGAGGACCAGATGTAGACACATGTCGGCCATGTGCATGCTAGTTCAATCTCTGACAGTTGATAAGACCTTTGCTCTCAAAGATATTTTTGAACCTTAATTGTTTGATTACATGTTTCTATACCAGGCATTTTTTTCATAATCATTTTCTTTAAATATTGTTCTGAAGACTCTAAGGCAATCTTGTCTGTTTCAATTTTCCAGGTGGATCAATATATGCTAGTCTTACAGTTCACCTTGTTACTTAGCTTCTCTAGGATCATGAACTATAGGCTCAATAAATATTGTTTATATCTAGTATCCACTTATGAGTGAGCATATACCAATGGGGAGGGGGAGAAGGAAGCATGGAAGGGGAAGAGGAGGAATGAAAGCGAGGGTCAAGAAGATCTTGAAGGAATGGGATAGTTGAAATGGAGGAAGGACAGAGATGAGAGCAAGGAAAGAGATATCTTGATTGAGGGAGTCATTATGGGGTTAGCAAGAAACCTTGCTCTAGAGAAATTCCCAGGAATCCACAAGGATGACCCCAGCTAAGACCCTAAGCAATAGAGGAGAGGAGGCCCAAACTAGCCTTTCCCTGTAGTTAGACTGATGAATATCTTAAATATCACCTTAATCTAGCAACCGATGGAAGCAGAGGCAAAGACCCGCATTGGAGCACTGGACTGAGTTCTCAAAGTCTAATAGAAGAGTGGGAGGAATGAGAATAAGAGCAAAGAGGTCAAGATCATGATGGGTATATCCAC
This sequence comes from Myodes glareolus, assembly GCF_982192425.1. Taxonomy (NCBI): domain Eukaryota; kingdom Metazoa; phylum Chordata; class Mammalia; order Rodentia; family Cricetidae; genus Myodes; species Myodes glareolus. Next base: position 10,935,730 of record NC_142050.1, read on the forward strand.
TGAAACAGTCTACTTGAGCTAACGGGAGTCACCAACACCAGTCAGACTGGGAAGGAACCAGTATATGACTGAACTAGTCCCTCTGAATGTGGTTGACAGTTGCATGGCTGGGGCAGACTGCAGAGCCACTGGCAGTGGCACCAGGATTTATCCTTACTGCTTATACTTTTTTGGAACTTATTCTCTTTGGTTGGATATCTTGCTCAGCCAAGATATAGTTGGGAGGGTCTTGGACTTTCCCCCAAAACAATGTGCCTAACCCTCTCTGAGGAGTAGATGGGGTGGAATAAGTGTTTGTGGAGGGAATGGAAGGATGGGGAGGAAGTGGGAACTTGAATTGGTATGTATAATGAAAAAAAGGTAGTTTTTTTATTAAAAAATAAAAAATAGTAAGAACTCGGTATAGCGTGAATGAAAACATACTATTGATAATACAATCCACTTGAAATGTAAAAAAAAAAGGGGTATGGCAGTGAGGAACACTGAGACTCTCATAGGTAGTTTTTGTGACTCTCTCAGGAGATCAGCCATGAGCAAGGTCTATTCTCACAATTTTTATTTGCTTGTGTCTGAAACAGTTTACGTCTGTATCCCAGGTTATGCTGAATTTCATTTTGCAGCCCAGGCTGACTTTGAACTTTTAGAAACCTTCTTCTCTCTGCTTGAGCTCTGTGATTATTGGTATGAATCACGTCCTGATTTACATCGTTTTGTACAGAAAACGTATTTGATATGGACATGTCAGCTTCCTCAGGACAAAAGAGTACATTAAACCCGAATGTCGAACTCTTCAGCACAATCCACTTCCAAAATGTCCTGAGAATCAGATTTGTAATCCACCTTTCTTAACTAACGCTAATTTCTCTTTCATAGTTTTCTGAGCTGCCATACAGTCATTTGTCATGTCACTAATCATCTCCTCTCTAAAGGCCTCTCCATTTTTTGCATAACAAAGAATATGCTTCACTAAGATGATAATGGAAAAGAAATATTCTCCATATATGTTTGTGCTTGAACCAGCATGTTTACACAGTTATGAAGGAATGAGAGTGAATACACCAAAAATGCTATACACATCTCCCAGGATGAGCTCTGTAGCACTTTGGCAAAAAGTGAAAAACCATTTAATTCAAAATTATACTTGCAACAAATTGAATTCTGTTCATAGGTAGGGATTAACTCCATGGTAAAGAAACCATGTTGCAAGCATTCAAAATTGGATGCTCATTGTTTGTTGGAATATAAAGGTCAGAGGGTTCACAGTTCATGGACTTTCTCTGGACTAACAGAGATTGACCTGATGTATAGAAGCATTAATTAAATCACTTTTACATCAGTTATTAATTGTTTTGACATTAAAGAATTAATTATATAACCAGTTATAACAATATCAGGTTAAGTGAAAATTTATATTCTAATTAATTTAGAATGCAATTAATTAGTTAATTGCAATATACAAATTAGTGCATGTGTCTACAAATTCATACACTCAAATACTGCTAGTTAGAATTGTCTTATTTACTCATCAACTTTCTGAGAAAAGAAATATCTGCAGTTGAAGAGGAGATGGAATTTTTTCCTCAGGTCATGATGTTACAACTACTGGAAAATTTAAGTAGATTTTAACTTGGAAAAGTGAAAGTTATTTTTATCACATTTTAAAAAGTGTAACAAAGGGTGCAACAAACCATGATGGAACTGTTCTAGAATTTGAGTATTTAGAGGTGGAGTGAGGTAGGTGCAGGAGACTCCATTTACAGACCAACTTACCTACACAGGGAAGGGAGACCTTCGTCTCATCTCAAACAAACAAACAAACAAAACAAACAAGCAAACACACAAACAACACAAAGTGTAAAGAATAAACTATTAGCAATTCACAACAAATTCTGGAAAAAATGTTGCATCACCTAATCAGTAAAAGTGCCATGTGATAAACTTTATACAATGCTCTGCAGTTGTTGTTTTAGATGGGGATAACAAGTCGTGGACTGTTGGAATATAATCTCAATGTACTTTAAGTCATAACTTCACCATGCAGTTCAGGTTAATATTTAGTTCCTATATAAAGGAGGATGGACTCTATGAATATATCTAGGGTGGGAAAAACAATAGGAGAACAGGACATCTGATCCATGTAGAAAACTCATGGGTTTGTGGAAACCATGGGGTTTTAGTTGAAAGGTACAAATGGCAATCATGAACACTGAGGCTGGGCTGTTAGAACAGTGGGTGGAGAGTACTAGGAATTGGGAATATGAACCAAATAAGCTGTTAAACTGAGAAATGGGACAGAGAAAAGGAAATCTGGAAATGGGGCAGGTAAATTGCAGGTTAGTGTACAGCATCTTATGATGCTCTGCCACAGAAACACGCCTGCCTGTCCTTGGTAGCCTACCAATGTGCTCGCCTGGTCCCAGAGTGTGATGTGTTTTCAACAAGATCTATTACATGATCTGTCTAAAACGCTTTAACATACATTTCCGTTGTACCTTCCACTGTTGATTATTTCAAGCATTTCTATAGTAAAATTTTAAACTAGCCAAAGACAGGCTGTTGTCCTGTCCTTCCTCATGTAGTTCTCATTGAAATGTGAGAGTGCCAAGGAAAAGTATGCCAAAATGCATTTGATGTGTAACTGGTATTGTTCAGTAATAAATTTTTGGTGAGTTGTAGTCTATAGTATAAGATTCTGAATTAGAAGCAGTATTTTGACATTTTGTCTATTAGTAAGAAGATTGAAAATAGAGAACCTGGCTGTGAAGACCAAGGTCACATAGCATTCTGAAAGTGACAGTAGTAATGAAAATCAAGTACTAGATAATTTGGACACATTGCCAGCATCTACAAGAAGAAGTCAATGAGTCCAACATAAAATATGCATTAATTGTAGGGCTAATTAGTGAGGAAAATGAATTCAAAGGTTAAGGAAACTTGTGTCTAAAATTTTATGTACAATTAATCAAAGATTCAGAGAGCTACTCAAAGACATTATTATGTAATTAAAATGTAAAGTGTGGCTACCTCTTTTTAGAAAGGGCCACCTACTAATGCTCAGAATAATAATTAGCAAAGGTAAATATTATTTTTTAGTGGTTTATTTCTTTTTCTCAGAGGTTGTGACCGGAAAAGCTTGTGTCTATCACGTCTATTTTATTTTAGACCTGTTTGTCACTTGCTAATATGCTTGTGACCAGATGACTGCAAGGAGTGATGGAATCCAAATTATTTTTGCTTTTCACTCAGATGGTGCTAATGCTCTACTCGTTATTTCAGTGGCATTTTCTTCAGCGTCACAAGTTCTGTCGGAAGGTGCTTTACATTTTCATAATTGCTCTCCTTCTGAACACATCTTGGCTTTTCCACGTGACAAACACCATGCCTAAGCTGTACAATTCATTGCTCTCAAAGGAAATCTCAATCACTTGGAGGGTTCCAGTCATTCTTCCAAAGGTTGAGCTTTTTTAATTCCCTGATAAGCAAAGTTTCAGAATTTAGTGCCATAAAATACTCTGCTTTTACTTATGCTTCTTGCTAACTCATGACATAAAGAATTACAAACCTCCTTTGTAAAAGAGCTCATTTCCCTACCCTATACCCAGATCATGCAATGTAGACTAAGTTTTGCTTTTAATGAAAAGAAAATGATCATGTATAAAATTTATTGGTTGTATTTTAAGAATCTACACAGAACTCAAAACATTACCTGTGCCTTTAAAAGGACTAGTGACAGGTATGTAGGTAGGTGATAGATAAATGGGCTTGAACTGATTTTGGAGACATTTCTTAAAATGACACAATACTTAATACATTAATAATATTGATCAGATTCAAATATTAAAATCTCATCTCTTATTATCGTTTTTTTTTCCTTTTCATTTACTACCTATTTTTCTTGGTTGTATAGTCATTTGATAATGAACTACTTAACTCTGAATGGCCACCCATTTGAATCTAATTGGAAATCTCACTTTTAAAAGGTGCCCATGAAACGTAAGCCATAGGTAGAATTGTAAGATTCAATGCCACTCATGAACTTTTATCCATCTCTAGTGGGCTCTGCCCTGAGAAGCCAAAGGAATCTTGTCAACATGCAGAGTCATTTGTGTCATCGTGCACATTAATGTTTGAGAAGCACTGGAAAATTACAGCAACTACTCTACCTAAGGAGACTTTTTTTAAAATCAGAATGGATGAAATTCATAGATATGAAGGGTTAATGTATAAAGGCTTAGTATGAAAATTTATGATTTTTTTTCTGCTTTGAGCAAGCTGAGACTGTCCACTGACTACGGCTCAGGTGCTGTGGAAACACCAGCTATTCCCTAGAGTTCAGTGGGAAAGTGGGTTATTGCCTTCGTGCTGCATAGCTCCTTCTACCTGGGAGTTTTCAGCTTAAATCAACATATGTACCTCATTCTACACTTACAGTTAAAGTCGGGAGCAACAGTATGGTCAAGCTTATATAAATTAGGGAAAAATCAGCTTCAAACTTTGTATCTTATTAAAGTGTGCTTGTAACAGGACAAACTGTTGGACTGAAAACATGACTCAGTGGTTAAGAGCACTGACTGCATTTACAGAAGGCTCAGTCACATGGTGGCTCACAGCTCTAATTCATGAGAGTTCGACTCCATCCTCTGGATTCTGTAGGCACCAAGCATGCTCATTATTTGATTCATATACATACAAGCAGACAAACTTTCCCTCATGAAAATAAATAAACATATACTGTTAAAGATAATCATTGAAACTAAAAGCAAAAACGTGCTGCATGCTTTTATACATATTAATATTTTGTTGTCATAGTAAAAACAATTATGATGCCTAAATAAGAAAAAAAAGAATTGTAGAAAGATATTAAAAACATAATCATATGCACGTGTGTATATATATATATATACAACATACATTGATATTATAGCTGTTGTGTAGGCAAAATATAATTAATAATAGATAAAGCCAAATTTCATTTAAATGATTCTTTTGTTTGCATCTGTGTTTGTGTGTGATCATGAGTTCATGAGTACAGGTTCCTGTGGAGGCCAGAGTCTTCAGACCCCAGGAGTTGGAGTTACAGGCAGTTGACAACTGCCAGACATGAGTGCCTATCTGAGCTCTGGTTATTTGCAAGGGCATTAAGCACCCTTAACCATTGAGCTATCTCTCCAAGACACATGATAGTGTGGGAGCCAGCCATGATAAACTAAGTCAGGAGAAATCACCCAAAGGAAGTTCTTTACTTCCAACCATTATCACCTGCCAGAGTAAAACTCAGCCTGGATAGATTTAACAGGAGACTTGGGTCTCAGTAGTTTACCCTAAAGCAGTGCCTCATGGCAGGAAGAACCACAAGCTGAGATTATCTGAAAACCACCCCAAAATAGACCATTCAAAGGAAATGTCTAGCATTTCAACTGCTGCTGATAGAACCACCTGCCAGTAGACACTCAACAGGACACCCCAAGACAAATGTCAGCCAATCAGGAGTCCTAAGCCTCAGAAATCCCTCACTCCCACCTCTACTACTATAGAACCCTAACTGAGCTCAGGGCTCTCCCTCTATTACAATATGTTGGACATTCGGAGAGACTGAGATAGCAAACTTGCTTAAAATAAAGGCTCTTTGCTTTTACATATAGGACTCGGTCTCCTTGTTGGGCATAACAATAGGAAGTGTTAATTATCATTTTTATGAAAAAACAACGAAGCCATAATTTATAGTATATACTATAAAATTTCATATATATTAAGTAAGTTAAAAAGAACTTGATGGATTCAGAAGAAATGCGTAAATGAATATGTTTTCAAAGAAACTTCTCCATTTCTGACCCCGAAATATTTATGTCTGTCAGATCTACTTTTCTAAACAGAACAACTAAAAAGCTGGAATGTTTCTAACAACCTTCACCACAGCACCAGAGACACATTAATCCAGCTCGGACAGAAAGAGCTGAATTTCCAGACATAAATAAAGACAGAATAGTGAGTCTGACTCCTGTCTTCACTTGGACACTTAAGACTTTTACCTTTTCCTAAACTGTGGCCCAGAGCTAGATGACCGTGCAGTTTGAGCAACGGTATAAAGCCTGGGGAAAGAATACATGATCTAGTATTAGCCAGACTGGAGCAAGTAGGGTGAATGTAGGCTAGTCATGGTTTTCAGAAAGTGTTTGTGAACAAGGGAAAATAATCTTTTATAAAATCTAAAATAAGGAATATGATAAATAAATATGGTTACTTTTCAAATGAATGTAGCACTGGGGTGATTTCACGGGGTCTAAAAACACTCTATGTTCATTTTCTTGTCTTGTCAATCACTCTGTTTAGTACATTAGTATTCTTCGGCTTCAACCCTTATTTTAAATTATTCTTAGTCATGTTTTATTTAGTTTAATATATGACGTGTTTATAGGAAAGATTTGACACTTTAAAAAACATTAGACATATCCAAAAATACCCAAGAATTTAGGTGTTCAAATAGAATTTAGACGTTAGTGTCCTCAAAGGTTCCATATGTGTGTTGTTCCAATAACATAACATGTTACTCAAACAGTCAGAACAAGGTACAGAGGGAAGCCTAGCTGCCCGGTGAAATTGTGCCAGGGACAGCATTTGTGCTTTCCTCTCTTTCTCTTTGGATTGTTTGCTGAACTTCTGGAAAACACAGTAGTATTTTTAAGAACAGAGATAATAACAGAATCATTTTCTTAGGGATGCTGTATGCTTTAAATAGATCAAAGATTTAGTATTGTTTTATTATAAAAGAAAGGACATAGAAATAAGAAATCGCATCTGCCTTTTTATTCTCTCAACAACAAGCACAAACTGACAAAGACCCGATGTGAGATGTGAGTACCTATCCATGGTAGCATCACCGCAATCTGCTTTGCACACAGGAATGTAAAACATGAAAGCATGATATTTCTCTCCAGCAAAGAGTAACAGAGTAGATTTCCAAGTAAACAATTATACTATTAAAAGATTTTTCCTCAGCTCAGAACTTGTTACCCACTACCAATCACTGATACCAAAGAACTCCTTTCTTTAGACACCACCCATGGATCACCTTGGGGAAATTCTTATCTCTGTCACATTCTCGCTCTTTTTCTTATCTTCTCTTTCAGGGGTAGAATGGAATCAATAAGACAGTGTCACTTTCTAATGAGATGGATGCTAATCAAAGAAACAGGAAATGGTGACTTAAGTATTAAATTGACCGGCCTGTTACTTCTAGCAGAATTTCACAATGCAAAGGCACCAACACGCAGGTCCAGCAGCCTCAAAGGCTTTGTGATGTCAATCAGAGTTTATGCAGTTTCTTGATGGCTTGAGTGTGTTGAGATCTCCAACAGAATATGAAAAGAATCCCCTGCTTCCCGGTACTTTCTGCATAAACGAGGGCACAGGGCAAAGCTTATTTCCAAGGAGAAAATGAGAATGCGAGAAGAGGCAGCCTGCCGATCTTATTATTATGCCTAGCACCAAAGGATTTTTTTTTAAAATTTCCACTGAAAATGTTCATGCCCATTAATGTTAATTACCAATAATTTTCAAACCCTGCCAGCTGCAGAACAGCTTTGCAGGCGTATAAATTCAATAAATATGGTATGAGTAGAACTAATAAGTGGTGGGGTTGAGACCTAAAGCCCTAGAGAAAAATAAGGCAAATGGGAACTGTGTTTTTATAGTGTCCTTAATTGAACCTCCATTGATAGGTCTACCGTATTCACATACTTCCAACACTGAAATACTATTCTCATAGCTTCTTAGCGTTTTTCTGTATTGTGACTATTACAGGCTTCCCTGATATTTTTACATGAGCAGTGTGCAGCATTTATCTTCTTGGGCTATCTGTAATTGCACATAAAACACGTTTTACCAGAGACAGTGCTCTATGAACTGTGGGATGTGTGGATGAAAGTCCAGCCTGAGAGCCTGAAAGTCTTACAGACTGAAGACCAGATTTTGTGCCACCTAAAGGTCACATTCTTCTCTCTGAAGAAAGAAAGGGAAAAGGAAAACCAGAGAAGAGAACAGTAAAGAGAGAAGAGGAAAAGAGGCTACCATAAACAATGAATTTAAGGTACATTTGCATAACAAGCAACTTGCTATACAAAAGGATAAAAAGAGAAAGACAAAATATCAACTTTTGAAGCACAGCATGTGGACACACATGAACACATGGCCATGTGGTCACTGTCCTTCCCACCTCTTTAGAAGGTCTCTGCCCTGAAGGGAAGGGCTTTACTATTCCCAAGGTGACTCTGCTCTAGTTTGCCAGGATCAGGTCAAACAGGTTATTTTCTGTATCGATTCCCAATTAGTTGTTTGGGCTTCAAAAGATTGTAAGGAATAAACGAGAAACAAAAGAGCACAATATTTTTGCAATTTGTCCTGGACAAAGTTTATAGGTCTTCAATAAATGTCAGACATTTATTTACATTGGTGTTAAGCTATATGTGGTTTGGGTTTTATTTTTCTGCCTGTTGCAGAAACTGGATCTGGAGAGTACCCATCATCTCATTGGATAGTATTGTATTATGAATTAAATCTCAAAAGGCACTGTAAATTTGGTTGTTGAGTGGTGAAGGAAATATGTATTCCCCTAAAAATTCTTCTAACAAACAGTTTGAATTTTTCAAAACATGTGTATTAAGGATATTACATAAAACATATTAAAAAGCACATAGAATGTGTATTTCTTTTTAAAAATATGAAGACTGATATGTCATCTTATGGTAACAAACAAAAAGTTTGACCAAAGAAATAATCAAAGCATTTGAAATTTTTTATTGATCGCTGCATTTAAAATAAATTTTTGGATTTCGTGCAGTCGCATAGAAAAAAGTCACACAACCAGAATGTTGAATATTACCAGTGAAATTTGTATAGTTTTGTTGCTAAAATCCCCGGTCTTCTAAGTGCTGATGGATGAACTCGAGTGGGCCATTCATTAAACATTCATGAGGCATCCTAGACTTCGTTGACATTTTTATATCTTTATGGATACAATATTGTCTCAATCTACAACCCAAATGCTTGAATGTCATCTTTCTCATGGTGCTTGCTTCTAATAGTCATCTTAATCACACATTGTTATTCATAGCAATATTGCTGTAATGGAAGTGACATCAACACTAAATTGTGTAAGTGGTAGGGCAGGGGAAGGGAAGCAAGCATCTCTGCCCTGTGAGGGAGTCACAATGCTCAATTTCACAGCCACATTACAGTGAGCAGCAGCTTTGTGGGCCTAGAGCTTCACTGTCAGTCAAGGTGAACAATGAGTCCAGTATTTTGCTATCAGTGTTTTTACCCAGTACAAATGCAAAAAATTGAGGGTTATACAAAATTACTGATTTTTTTTTATAATTTCCTGTGATTTACTTTTAAAGTTAAGCAGCTTAACCTTAGGGGGAAAAGCTGAAAGGAATTGCTTGTCTGCTTCATTGAAAGTAAGTATTCAAAAAATGACCCGGATAGACATTGAACAAAATTATACTAATTTTCACAAAACACTTATGAGTTTCATAGATGTTAATTTTTACAGAAATGAACCTCTAATACTTAGGAGTCAGAAGGGGCTTCATAGTTTACTGAGTCAATGCTTCAACTATGTTCATGGAAAACAGAAGATGAGATAGTATTTTTGAGGCAAGGCTGGGTTTTGACGACAAACGAGAACAGGAGCTACCTATTGTTAGGTCCAGTTGAAGTGGTCTTTCCTCTCTCTAAGTGGGATCTCTTATGTTTTCCCAAAAGAAATGGAATTATTAATTTTTGGCATCAGCGTGCATCTGCATAATTATGATAGAATGAGCTAACCAAACAATGAACATGTAAACAACATGATAGTGGTTAGTGTCCTGCCTAGAGAGACTCACAGTCTTACATTGTCAGTAAATATTAAGTCCTAAAATAGAGAAAGAAAAAGAGGGGGTGGAAATGTAGATGATAGTTCACCTAGAACAGTAAAACTGGATTATTTCATTACAAGTCAATGGTTCATTTAAAGCCAAATTTTTTCCAATGCTAGTTATTATGTATAGGATCCAGGTAGGAATGCCTTTCCTCGTCCTTAGTATTCTACCTAACCTACCAGAGACTATCATTTTCATAGAAGCACTACAGAATAGGACTTTTAAATGACTGTTTCCTTGTCAGTAGATATGGTATGACTTTCAGCATCTTGCATAGCGTTAGGGTTTGACGTTGTCTTCTTTTCAAGTGGTTTATAACTTAAGACTTCAATTTTCCTAGCCCATAAACTATTAATAACAGGAATCCAAATATTCTCCACTACCAAAATACCTAACAAGGAATATGAAAGGTAGGGGTGAATATGTGAATTCCTTCCATTTTAAACAAGTTGTCTTGAAGATAACCAATTCACACAGATAATTAACCTCATCAGATGTAAGGAAAAGAACCATACTACTGTCTTTTCCAAAGGAGGTGTTTTTTATTGTGATGAGACATAACATGTAAAAAGGTGATTCTTAAGTCAATATTTTGTCATTTATTTTTAATTTCATTTTCTTTGCCATAGCATGCCATTTGCTAGAGATACAGAGATCGAGATGCTCACCATGCCCTTGAGCAACAATCTAGCTGGTGGAAGGAAAGGAAAATAGTCTAACTGAGGAAGTGAAGCAAACAAAGTGTGGCACGAATGTCAGTAAAGTAATGAACATTATTTGAGAAATTAGAAAATGCTATGATCATCTTTGTTTATAATTTTTGAATATTTATAGTCAAATATTTGGATTTTTAAACTTTTATATTAGGAGGTTTTATGATTTTAAATTAGTATTAATTATTAATAACTTCGTTAATATTTAATATAAATGATCTGGGCACAAGATTCTAATGATTTCTTCTTAGACCCATACACAATATTCATCATTATTTTGTAATTAAATTTTATAGATATTAAGAAGTAAAAGTGCCCTCTTTAAATCATAATCCTTCTTCAAAGATCTAGTTCCTACTGCCCTTTGCTTGGGCTTAAGGTTTTGATGCCTCTTTGGAATCCTTAGAATCATCTTATCTCCCATGGACACCTCTCCTGAATATTTAATTACTAGGTCCTATTGTATGCTTTATGTGTGATATGTATGCAAACATGTCTGACAAATATGAGCAATATAATTTACATAGCATAACATTCAACAAACATATAAAGATGGAGGGAAATGTACTTGAGACAAGCAGAAAGCAAAAGGATTGAAAAACCAGAGATTTTTGTATTAACGTATGGTTGGAGAGTCCAGTTCTGCTACAATATAAGATATGGGGAATAAGAAAGAAAACTGGAAGCTTTAGCTTGCAGACATTCTGAAGAGCTTGAAAGGGTAATCTAAGGATTCAATCTTTAGGTTCTGCTGTATGGACAGAGTAGGATCATTATTGTAGTACAATCTTTGTTGAGCAGGCAGAGTGGGAAAACTTACAAATGTGTGATTATGTAATAAAAAGAGATAAATTATCTAGTAAGCATGCAACATGTTTAGATTCAGAATTCTAAATTTCTATGTTTACAAATGAATAGAATGCATGTGTTACTCTGGTAAACAGTTAAATCAATGGATAATCAAATAGAACTAAATTTAATTAGTTACAATAAGCTGGTGTTTAATTTTGCCAGGTGTTGTATAATCACACATGTAACATTGGCCTGCTGGAGACAAACTGACTTTAAACAAAAGGCACGGCCATACATAGATAGCCGAGGAAGTCATTTGTAGACCTCTGATAATTCAGGTGGATTGATTCACATCAAAGTACCATAGACAGCATCAATTTACTCTGCAACTGTTTACCTTTCAAATTTTTGCTTTGAGTCAATTCACAAAATTTCAGTCCTGTCCTTTTGATTTTAGATTATCTTGGGCTAAGGTAACTTGGTCTTAACTCTCACACTCTTGCCAAATATTTCCAGTTTTTTCTTGTTGCAATTCTAGTCTAATACTTTTTGCTAAACACTCCCATTGCCTAAATAGACCAGCAAGCAGTACTGCACTGACCTTGGCTGGTATGACTCCCTGGCTCCGTAAAGCAATGTATTTTCCAAAGGATTTAACAAGTTTGCTGATGCTTTGAGTTTGATGAGAAGTGTTATTGTGTACAGTTCTGGAGGCTACAGAGATAATGGTGAGCAGTCCTGTCATGTCTGCAGAATACCTGAGGGCTACAAAAGAGCATTAACAGACCTTCAAGGGCAAACAGTGGGAACGGAGATAGCAAATGTTTTTACTTGCTTTACCAATCCTGTTAACACTAGTGAAATCAATCCTCAAAGTGAGAAGGCAACCTAATGGCTGGCTTCTGCTTGTGCCCTTGGCTCTCTATGGCTTAGTTTTCTAATGCATTACAAACTCCCAGGAAAAAGCAGTTTACTTTTCAGTTTTAGGCATGATTCAGAAGTATAAATCTTTTGGTAGAAATAAACAAACACATCTACATTCAAGTTATCAGAACGTTAGAAGATTTCATAGCTGTGAGGTCTTTGAAGTCTGTAAGGTGTCCTCTCACTGAGAACATCCTATGGAACCAGCTTGGCTTTATCCATTATTCATTGTAATTTGCAGGTAACTGAGTTGCTGTGACTCCCATTTACAGTGTTATACCTTCTTTTAAGAGATAGCTGCATAAAACTATTCTTTTTGTTTTCTAAATTTTGATGTTAGCTTTATTTATAGGTAGATAACTGGGTTAATGTAACATATGTAATGCATTAAAACAGACAGAGGAAGCTTACATTACATAAATATTTTGGGTTATCACAAACTCTTTCTAGGGCAATGAAACACTCTTGCCCATTTCATATTGGAGATGAACCTGTGCAATCAAATTAGGATGATTAACATTTCCATAGCAATTTCTGTTCTTTTGTTCCATTTTGTGGTTGTCTACTTACCAGAGTCCCAGAGAGAACAGATCATTTATTATCAACAGCTATATTAAATGTGTGATGATTTAGTATTTAGGATGAACTTTTTATTCCCACATTGCATACTGCTTTGCTTTCAGTTTGAAAAAAATTAAATATTACCAACTATTATTGATAACAACATCCGGAATGATTGGAGACTTTTAAATTATTAACCTTTATAAACGTACTCTCGTTCCAGTTCATAAAATATCCCAGGCATTCTAGCACAGTGAATATCAGTGCACTAAAGGCTGGTCCATTTCCTCATTAAATTTCTAATTACAGATTGTGGTTTTTCTACCTTTTTTCTCAGACATTCTAAGAAGAATTGACTGCCAAATTCAGGATATAAATTTTTATTTCTTTCCTAAGGTTCTACTTCTTTCCTTTTGTTTGCTATTAAAGAGTAGCTTCTAGAAGTACAGCCTTTGAAATTACTGCACTGTTGCAAACTTCTCAGAGATGATAAGCAGGTATAAAAGAGACTGTTCCCTGCATCATTAAAACCCTCTCATTGGATTACATTGTATTTTAAACTAATATCAGTGTGTTAATCTTACACTTATGAGTCACTCTACTGTCCTTCCATTTTGAACATAGTCACATATTTATGTTCACCACATCATCTAACATGTAAAACAATGTAAATGTCAAATATTCACTTTTAATATATAGTGGTTGTTTTTATTTTTCTTAATTTTTTTGCATCACATTTCAATTTGATAATGTCAAATGGTAATGTCACATTTACTTGTGGGAGGTTATATTGTAAATTGACTAGATAGTTAACAGGTGTACAGTGCTTTCTGAAAAGTGTGTGATTTGATTGTGTGGTGGTAAATTTATTAGTCATATTTCTAACATCTATTTCTTTGTGTTTTTCATTCAGCAGAGAAAGTTGGCAGGTAGATAAACTTTCTTGACTAAGTGACAGTCAACTAGCTTCACCTGATGTAAAATTAAAATGAACTGCTTTGTTACAATGAAGACCTGATGCTATTCAACCATTTTCACCATATATAGCACTCTGGATATCCATAAAATAGATATAAAACCGATAGCTCAGGAGGTATCTTTTCTTTCTGATGTAGAATCTGAAGTGACTTTCAACAGCGGCTATCCTTCACAGCGAACACTATGGAAGATGGGTTAGAAAGACTGTTAGAACCAGAGGACTTGGAAATCACTTTGTGAGATGAGGTCTTCTAGAAATGACAGGGAATTTTCACCTCAGGTACGTCAGCTTTCTGACTGCCGAAGCAAGAGTCTAACAATGACAACTCCAATAGACATGCTACCGCAGAAGTAGGAGTCTCGCTGAGCCCCACAAGAGACAAAGAAGTGTAGACAATTAAAAAATGCTGAGATCAGGAAAAGAAATCTCTAAGGCATGAGCCCTCTAATTGGTTGTCTGAATCAGTTCTGACCTCATGTACGTATGTACTTAATGTACGTATGTATGTATATCACTAAACAGACTCAGTTGCATTTATATGTTTATGCATATATATCTGTATATATGTATGTGTGTGTGTGTGTGTGTGTAACTATGATAAATAGAGGAGTTAGGGTGTCGGGTGAAGTGAGGAGTTGGAGAAAGGAAAGGGAATGAAAGGAAATGATATATTTATATTTTAATATGAAAAAGAAAAAATATATTTTGTTCATGGTAGATTTTTGCATTATATTTTATTTTAAAAAATATGATTTCAAATACTAAAATTTTGATTATTGAGGGATTTTACATCCTACTTAGGTTTTTACAAGGTGGTGCTTTGCCCATGTCACCACAGTTTTAGGTCCTATTATATACCAAATATGCCAATTTATAAAATACACTAAAATATAGATAATAGTGAAGAAATAAAATTAATTTTGAGAAAAAGTAAAGAAATGTTTGATACAATTTAATATAAAACTTATCTTCTTGGTTGTATAAGCATTAGTAACTACATGCTCGCTATACTCACTCTGACTTTAGTGATCAATGGTTTTACTCGTATTGCACAAAGGATCTCTCTCTCTCTCTCTCTCACACACACACACACACACACACACACACACACACACACCACATATACACCATGCCCATCTGCGTTCTATGCGCCGCCATACCGTTCGTGAACCTGGCAAGGGGCTGGGGATTGAATCACACAAACACTCACAGACAGAGACAGAGACACGGGTCATCCTTGAAGCCAGAATGCCCCAAGAATGCCCCCTTTATTGTGTCCAGTGGCAGCTTATATAGGGATAGCCACGCCCCAGCCAAAGGGCACCAGAAACCATGCCCCTGCCATCAGGAACTCCTGAGTGTCTGATGCTCAGAACAGCTGTAGGCACTCAGATCAGGGGAAAACAAGAAATTCAGGATCTAGGGGTTCACCACTCCCAACACACACACATGCAGGCACACACACACACACAGAGTGAGCGCGCGCGCGCGTGCGAGAGAGAGAGACAGAGAGAGAGAGAGAGAGAGAGAGAGAGAGAGAGAGAGAGAGAGAGACTGAGAGAGCTTGCAGTCACATTTCTAAATACGAAGAAGACCGTGGTAAAGAGTTCTTTGTAGTACAAGACTGAATGATTTTTTTTTTCCTTTTACAGGAAAGGGAAACTGGGATTTGGCTTTGAAGTTCAGAAGAGCTATTACACTTTCAAGTGTCTCATTCATTTAAGCTTTGACAGTGTTGTTGAGAGTATTTCTGTCCTCTTTGTGTGATATTTTGGCAAGCAAGGGGTACTAGAATGGCAGCAATTCAAACACTCCGATCCCACTGATGCTGACATCTGCCCGGCTGCATCTAGTCACTGGCTAAAGAGTGGACAATAAAACTGACGAGAGGTTTCCTAAAGGTCAGAGTAGGGCTTTGTTGTGAGTTTGTCTTACCTCAGAACATCTAAATAGCACTGATGAGTAGGCCTCACCTCACAGAGCACTGGAACTTTCCAGGTGCTGGGACTGAAGTCAATATTGTTTCACTATTTCTCAGGAATTACAAAGTACAGCCTTGTTTAGATCTTACTGCCTTGTAGGCTAATGAGTAGAAACAGGCCTAGTCATTCTTTTATCCCTGAGAGAGCAAAGCAGTGCTGTTCTAGAAAGGACCGTGTCATCACATGGGAAGTGGAGACCAGACAAGTGGTTGCATCTAAAAACTGAAATGAAGAATGACGTTTCATGTACAGAGAAAAGCATGTGAGGGTTTGATTAGAAGGAGATGGGTGTGCGTGAGGTGTAGTGTAGGGAGGGGAACAGAAGTTGAGAGCCAGCAGCTCAGAACCTGGAGTAACAACTGTCTAAGAAATAAGTTTCTGATGGCTTCTGGCTAGGGCATGGGAAGGTCTAAATTCCCTTTAAGGGGCTGCCCCTGAGAGTTTGGCTATGCTCCGAGGAGTATAGGGTAACACAAATTGGATTTGGAGGTTTTTTTCTTGTTTTGTTTTTGTTTTTTGGGAAAGGGAGCAAGGGTGGGGGGATGGACCTAAAGAAATGGGAAGTGAGTGTGATGGCGTGTGTTATGAAGTTCCTAAGTAATTAATATAAATATTATATTGGGAAACAAAACAGAAAAGAAAAAATAGTTTTCAGTGGCTACATAGGCCTTCATTTTGCATTGACACAATAAATATGCATAAAACCTTTAAATTAGAGAAAACAGGTACACATAGAAGCTTCACTCACAAAGAAAGATATATCAGAGTGTATTTGGATTTCTATGGACATTGTATAAGGATGGATTCAAAAGAAGCTTTTTCCCCCTTTTTTTCTGTTTCTTGTCTCAGTGGGGAACAACGTTTTACAGACTTCCCTTCCGTGTTGAATCCAAAGATGGTGATGAGAATGTAAGCGCTGGACGAGACAGAGCTGCTTCATAGAAGATTAAGCTCCAGTCCCTGCAAGGGAACTCCTTATTTGCAAACTCTCTGTCCAGCAATTATGATCAAATTGGATAGAGCTGCTGAAATGATAACTATTATGTAAGGTCAGAGCCCTTACTGGATCACTGACTGCTTTAAATAACAGAGCATGCAATAAAATACTTTCCTCTTAACTGACATTTTCTGTAATTGACTGAAGTAGAGGGGTGACTATCACTAGAGAAAGATTATCACTTTACACAACTGAAAATATCGGGATACCAATGACCTTTATGACGTTTGCATAGTCTGTGGGGAAAGGATGTCAAAAGATTTTTAAAAGAATGGAAAATCTCTCTCTCTCTCTCTCTCTCTCTCTCTCTCTCTCTCTCTCTCTTTCTCTCTCTCTCTCTCTCCCTCTCTCTTTCTCTCTCTCCCCTCTTCATCCCCTCTAGTAATCTATCCCTTAAAATATAAGACCATGACTTATTTAAAAACAAATTTTATGCTATAAATCTGCAGCATCTACCTAAGGGCCACAGGTTAGCTTCTCAGGCAGGATTCTTTGGTAATGTTACTTTAACAAATGGAAATGCCATCCCCAGTTGCAATTTTCCTTCAGGCAAGAAGGTTAACCCATGTTTTCAAAATCTGTAAGCGGTCAGACCTGTAGAAATCAATAGTAAATAGAGTGAAGAGAAGCTTTATATGATGAGGTCTATTCCAATTAAGGAAACACTCATCCACTTAGAAGGACTACGGAAACACTGTAAAAATTGGGCCAACATGACTGAAATTCCCTGACAATCCAGGCCCCAGGGGATTATATCTGCCCACATTCAATTCAAAGCTTTGATTGCTACTAGAATTATGCCAGGCTATACATTTTTGTTCTGTTTTAAGGAAAATGTTATGATGGGATTAGATGCAGCTAATTAACATTAAATAACAAATACAGCCCTAAATTCCCTATATGACCGAAGAGTTCTAGAATGGAAAATGTCACATGACTAACTCAACTTCAGTTCCTGAAGACTTAAAGCCTTTTAAATCCATCACATCATAGCATAGATCATTTGTCTGTTATATTCAATGATCAAACATATTCTTACCTGTCTTTTTTATTGATTGTCTTTTTGTAATTAAAATAACCAAGTGATGACTAGATGAAAGAGGAATTTGCTAGCATTGGTAGAAGAGTAATATCTACCCATCTATTTTTAATATGTTTGCACTTTCTCAAATCCAAAAGTCAATGGCAGATTGATATTATTACACAAGAAATACGTGTATGCTTCAATGAAGGACTGAGGTTCAAACTGTTTCTAGAATCTGAGGTCTAATGTGGATTACAGTTAACCCCACTGGAATTTTATTTCCTGTATTGTCATTGGTACTCTGTTACAGAAAAGAGTTACTCTAGTATTGTGAAAGGTGTGAACCTAAACTAAATTGATTCGTTGATGGATTTGCTCAATGAAAGTCTGTGTTCAGCTCCTCTGAGTACATTTGGGTTTTTTGAATCATAAATACTAATTTGTACTGTACTAACAACAGCATGTGGTTTCTTCTAGTTTCTCCATGAAGAAACAGACTGTGTTTCATTTCAATAATATTGCTATAGGTAAATGCAATTAGGAAGGAGTAACTACAAGGAGGTAACAGTAGGGACAACCGAGTGGGAAGGACGAGAACCAGAAAGCTCTCATTTTTTTTAATATAACCCATATATCTATATAGCATAATATATACCTTTAAAATATAAATTTATAAGATTTTAAAAATTAAATACAAAGAAAAGAACCTCTATGCTTCCCTTAAATGCTATAAAAAGTCAATTGATGAAAACGTGGTTGTGTTCAAGTGGTGGCACACAATGATACTTACTTCATCAATTTTTAGTTTTCTTTGAAACTCTGAGTGAAATTTTGTACAATGTAAAGTTCTTTTTAAAATAGATAGTTATCTGACTATAAAATAAATAAGAAATAGCGATGTCACAAAGCCATAGAATTTTTAATCAGTTCCTTACACTTTCATCATATTTTTGGTAGAAAAACAAAAACATTATTTAGGCATGAAAGAAATATGCTTAATTTGCTAAGACTGGCTATTCTTTAACATTTGTGATCTGGAAGTTTCTAAGGAAAGAAAATAAAGTACATTTATTTGACATGATTCTTCAAATTGGAATATGTAGCATTAGCATTGGTACTAAAGACACAATTAGGAACAAAAGCCTTCATGGGTCCGCAAGTATCTAGTCAACTAAGGAGATATTCGTTAGTCAATTCAAAAGAAAGTTCACAGGAAACTGCAGTTGTAATGACTGAGAAGTGTGTGATGCTGTAAGAGAGAACAATGGGGCATTTAACAAGATTTCAGGGTTTTACTAGATACTTTCTGATGAAATATGGTCAGTTTAATTAAAAGGTTGAAAGAACTAAATTTGGAACGATAACAATAAACTATTACCTGGGTCCGCACGGGTTTGTTTCTTTGAAATTCATACAAATTGATATCATGTGATGCTTTTAAACCACAACATATAAATAATATACTTCTCTACTTATAACACTTTACATGTAATTCAGAAGTCATAGTGTATTTTGGAAGAATAATGTTTTGAACCAATAATTATAGTGAATTATTTGAAAAAAGGATGGTAGATATTATGCTACATACATATGGTGAAAGTTTGCCATGAAAATATTAAAATGGAAAACCGACTATTTCTGTTGGTAATATGAGCCACTGACATCAACACAGTCCCAGTTCTAGTAGGTCCCCAGACCCAAACATGGCCCTCAACTATAGCGTGTGTTGGAATGTCACCATGACCTCAGGCAGCAGCACTGACCCCTAGGATCAATAAGGCCCTGCAGCTTTATGTCTGCCACCTGAGCTTATGCTGATTCAGAGGCTGTGCTGAGTTGTCCCCACTCCATGCTGGACCTGGGAGAGCCTGCCTGCACTATGTTAGCCAGTCAGCCAGCAATCACTGAAGAGCTTGTCCCACTGGTGAGCAAGAAGAGCCGACCCCACATCTCATGGGGGTAGTGTCCCAGTGGGGGTTTAGGCTTGCTAGCCCAGCTATCACCCAGGCATACATCAGTGCTTTTACTTGGCCCACTCAACGTCCATTCCATCTATGACCAGCTGGAACATGTGAAGTGACCAGTCCTGCTGAACTACATCCACCACTCAGGACAACAAAAAAAATACATGAGTGATGTGGGATTCCCCTCTGTATGGTGTGAATACCATTGGTTAATACAGAAACTGCTTTTACCTGCAGCAAGGTAGAATAGCACTAGGCATGGGGGGGGGATGAACACCGAAACTGAATGCTGGGAGAAAGAAGGTGAAGTCAGAGAGTTGCCATGTAGCCTGCTGCAGGAGATAGATGCACTAGAACCTTGAAGATACACCATAAGTTGCATGGTAAAATATAAAATAATAGAAATGGGTTAATTCAAGATAGAAGAGTTAGCTAAAAATAAGTTTAAGCCATTGGCCAAGCAATATTGCAATTAATATACTTTCTGTGTAATTATTTCAGGTATGGTTGGTGGGGAAACAAACAAGCAGCCTCTGCCAACAGAATGTCACACCAACATGTGTTGACTACATCCACATAAAACCCCCAAGAAAGCTTGGAAAGAAATTCTAGACATGAAAGAACAGAGTTAATCATGGCTACTTGGTAGCTGGCATTTTTTTGTAGGGGGGAATGAGTTCTGCTTGCTGGCAGTGACCAGGAGCATCATGGCTCCTTTAAGAGAAGGCTTACTCAGTCAGCATAAGAAATGGCAGACAGGGCAGCTTTCTAGTTTGTGCTGGCAGACTGAACTCTGACTCTTTCAGGAGGCCCAGCACTTAAAAGGATTTGTGAGCAGCATGCTACTAGTTTCCTAATGGTGGCATAGACCCACTATGCCCCATGTGGGGCATATGCACATGGCTGCCCCATGTGACCCTGGAGCTGGGGCAGCATGCATAGCTCTCAGAGGCAGCAATCTTGCTTTTATCATGTTGGACTGGGTGAAGCCAACAGGCAGGACAGGAGTTGGTCCTAGCCACACCTGCTTGACATTTTAAGAAGCCGTCCTGGTCAGAAAAGGATTACAGATACACAGTCAACACAAATTAAGATGGAAAAGACCTCTAAATAGGTCACTGTGTTGGATAAATGTACATGGGCTTAAGAGAAAGAAGAAAAAGAAATATAGAAAAAATAAAAGTCTTTAAAGAGACAGAGTACAGACACTCATAGATCAAAAAGTAAAGAAAAATAAGTCATGTAAAGATGGAAAATACAGAGAGTATGAATTATATATATTATTGTGTTTTCATTGAATTTTTTGACTGCAGTGAGATATTTGATTCTGGGGGCTGTTAAATTGAACCAATATATATACTTTAAGGGTATCTTGACTTCAAAATTTGGGTCTAAGTATATGTTGCTTTGGAAAACAGGTTCTACTTTTGTTTCCACAAGGATGAGAACCTGCAGATTCCATCCAAGCTAATGTGGTTTAATGGACCCAAACCACCCCAAAACTCTCGATGAACACCCAAAAATTACTTAACCCAACAAAAAGCAGGAAGCAATTTGGAGAACTACACCCAAATTCCCAAATATTGTTTATAAATGTTTGTTTACATTTAAAGTAGGATATACTATAGAGATGAATACATTGAATTGATATGGATCTTGGTCTATTGACACAAATTTGAGACCAATTTTGTTATATTATATTTCTGCTCTTGATTAAGGTATTGTTTTATTTTGTTTATATAGTCAGATGTTAGTGGCACACATCTTTAATCCCAGCACTCAGGAGGCAAAGGCAGGTGGATCTCTGTGAGTTCGAGGTCAGCCTGGTCTAGAAGAGCTAGTTCCAGGACAGTCTCCAAAGCTACAGAGAAACCTTGTCTCAAAAACAAGAAAAAACAAAACAAAAACAAAAAAACCAAAAATGTAATGTATAATTAAGAAATATGGATTAATAGTCATCAATAATAGTCAAACTTGAAGTAATTCAAGAGGATGATGGGCACTGAACAGGGTCCTTATGGAGTTGGTTTGCCATTTGGGCAAGAAACTGCTCTTTCCTCGACTGCTGCTGTTATGCTGTATGAACTAGACACGCAGGACCTACAGAAAAATGACTGCTAAAGTTGACTAAAGAAGGTGAGACAGTCCTTCAGGATTTCTGCTTCATGAAAGAGTCTGTCAGACATTCTGCAGGACAAATAAGAAAGTGACTGACAAACTGCTAATATAGGTGGGACTGTCTTTGAAATTTCCTGCTTCATTAAAAAGTCTGGGAGGTACTATGGATCTGTAGAATGAGGATGAGTGTCTCAATGTCACAGAAGAACTTTGTGTGACTGTTCAGGCGGTAAGATGTCTTTGGCAATTCTTGAGCTTTGGAAGTTGATTGCAATGCACTCTCTGTTAACGTAGGTAATATAATATCCTTTTGTGGTCTTTGCTGGAGTTGAAGGATAGATAGCTATAGTTATAGTTTTCCTTAGTTATGATAAAAGATAAAGTACATATAAATATTGTAACTATAATCCTTGCTTGGTACATCTTTTGTTATATGTAATTTTATACATTAAAGTTAAAACCATCCTTTTCATTTAGACACCAAAGGGAAAGTGATGTGGGATCCTCCTCTTTATGCTGTGAATAAAGAAGTTGCTTCGGCCCAAGACAGGGCAGAATAGTTAGGCAGGGAAAACTAAATTGATTGCTGGGAGAAAGAAGGCAGAGTCAGAGAGTCATCATGTAGCCGCTGCAGAAGAAGGACATGCCAGAAACTTGCTAGTAAGCCATGAGCCTCATGGTAAAGTATAGAATAATAGAAATGGATCAATTTAAGATGTAACAGCTAGCTAGAAATACGCTTAAGCTATTGGCCAAAGAGTAATGCAATTATTATATTTTCTGTGTGATTATTTCAGGTCTGGGTGATGGAGAAATGAACAAGCAGCCTCTGACTACAGATGAGGCATCATAGAGAGGATCCAGTATTGATGGTATAGCAGAAGCCAGAGACTAACATCTTATTACAATGAACATTTACAATAAATGTTCATGTTTTGTTTGAGCGAAAGGATACAATGTGTGACACACTACAGCTCCCGATGTTTTTATAAGTGATCGACAGGTGGGAAAGATGGCAGAGCAAAGTGATTTCTTTTAAATTTCTATTTTTTAATTTTTTTCTTTTGGGGGAGAGGCTACAAGTTGCAGAACAGGCATGGGAGAACAAAGAAGTACATGGGATTGGAGTGCATGATATGAAATTCTCAAAGAATCAATAAAAATGTAAAATAAAATAAAATAAAATATAGGGTCACTAAGCTTGTATTTAAGAGATGTGTTATGAAAGTATAAAAGTGAAAGCATACTTTTCAGTTAAAAAATTAACTTAGAAGAACTACCATTTCTCTTAAAATTAAAGGCTTGTCATTAGTATTGGGATCTAAGATTTTCAGAAATAGTATATGTTAGGGTGGCATTCAGAGAAGCAGTAAGTCCAAGGGGAACCTTTCAGAGTCACACATGACATCATTGAAACACAGAATCCATAAACAAGAAGAGCACTGAGAATTCCAACCACAACTTTGACTGTAAAGATTATTCAATCACGGTGCCAGTCAAGAGCAGTGTCCTGATAGGAATGACAGGCATCATAAGGCTCAATTCCAGCTCAGGATAGGTAGGGAGAGTGAGGTCTAAAGCAGAAGCCAAGATCTATCCAAAGAACACACTAGTAGTAGAGGTACCAGTGTATTCTTCCATGACCAAGTCTCTGTCATTTCCCATGGCCAAATATAATAGCCATATTTTACACATTGCCTTCTCACTTTAGCAAATGAATGAAAAGAACAACTAATTAAGAACAGCAGTAAAACTGCCTCAGGTGGCAAAGTCACTTGTAGCACAGGCCTGATTATCTGAGCTCAATCCCTGAAACATGCTGTGGAAGAGAGACCCAGTTACCAAATGTTATCCACTAACGTGAATGAACACAGTAAAAATTTTAAGTATATGAAATTCATCCATAATATTAGGTAAGTGCTCAATGTATACAACATATATAAAAAGCTGTGGGGGAGGACGACATCAAGTTCAGGGCTTCTGCTTGCTAGTCAGTCAGTCTGTTTGTGAGCTACACTCTAGCTCTTAGTGCTGCTCTTTTGTGAAAGTGTGCTAGGCCACAGTTCAGTGAACCACACCCTTGCCATCTTTTCCTAACCCCTCCATTGAGTAATCTCAGTATTTGTTCTGAGAACATTTGGAAGCTCATTGTTATAAGACAAGGAAAAGAAAGCATGCTTCCGTTGTTAAGGATATCCTAGAGAAAGCCTTGTAAATGCTGGATCTGCCTTTTCAATAGAGATGTCCAGACATAAGTATTAAATTGTGTGTGTAAAGGATCCTAGATGGTATCTAAACTTGTAGAAAATGTTACACTTTAAACAATAATTTAAGACCAGTAGCTGAAATACTACAGTAAAAGATATTTTTGATTGTCTATGGCTCTCCAGGGGGCTCTTGAGCTCTTTGAGTTGCAACCCTAGGTACTTGAAAATAAAATGAATTTCAATGTAAAATATGTGTTCTAGGACAATATGCAGGTGAAATATCTAATATATTCCTTATGATTCCTCATGATAGTACTTATGCCTATAAAGATAGTGAATTTTGGAGCATGAAAGATGCCTCAGTGTTTAAGAACACTTACTGTTCTTGTAGGGGACTTGTAATCACACTGCAGCTCATAACTTGCTGTATATTTAGTCCCAGAGGCTCTAACACACTCGTCTAGACTATGTAGGAACAAGACACAAACATAGTATACATATAGGCATGCATGTGCACACACATATATATTAAGAAATAAATTTTAAAAGAATAATCAGTGTTAAAGGCCTCAGGTAGAATAATTTGTCTCCATCTTTATTTCCTGTTGTTCTCATCAGGGAAACAAAGTTAATAATTGCAGAGTCGCTGTTGGCTGATAGAGACTATATACACAGGCTTTGTCATATATCAATTCATCATTTATAACACATGAGAGTTTATGCATTATAGGCATTATTAGCATTATTGAAAATATTATTTCTTTCATATTTTATAATATGTGAGCTTGCCCTAAAGAGTTCATCTTATTTATTCCTTGAAAGGTCAGTGAATATTTCTGTTCAGTTCCTTTCATAAAAGTTGGAGAAATGGTTTGATGTAAACATTTTTCTCAAAAACCCACTCATTACCTTTATTAAGATATTTAAAAGAGTTTTCAGGCTGAGATTTGAAGACATACAGTGAGCAAAAGTGTCTGTGAAGACATTGAAGGGTTTGGGGTTAGATTAGCCATCAGTGATTATTCGTTGTTTCCCAGGGACTTGTTCTATTACGTATCTTGCTTATTTCGCTAACATGATTCCAAATAGCTGGTGACTTCATCTTTTTATCTATTTTTATAATGTCAACCCTTGGGATGTCATTTACAATAATTGCTGCATGTCTCCATGTATTACAAATATTGAAAAAGAAAAGCATCTTGAGTCTGTTGTGCTCAGGTCACCGAGAGCCACATTTTGGCCCTCTGGAACCATCTGATCTCCATTGGATACAAACAATAATCAGAAATAGTTTTCTTAAGTTTTTTTTCTTGTTACATGTCAGTAAACAAAATGCAAACTCTATTATCTACGTTATTTGCTTTCCCAGTTACACCGAACATTCATATATTCAGGTACATGGTAAAATTCAAATAAAAGTGCCTACACAAAAGAACAACCAAATATGTTCCCACCAATCCAATAAGAACCAGATATAATTTCATAACTCAGAGTCCACATATAATCACCTTATTTATTGGGATTATCACATATAGTTCACAGAAATCAGAAGAAGCTTGATTTCTGGATCATATCTTGGGTGAGCAAACTAACTATGAACATAGCTATTTTCAACATTAGCTGAAAATATTAAGTATGCTTCCTATTTCAGCATTAACTCAAACATGCTAACACTTTAGAGTTCATGTCTTATAAGTTTAAACTCACTTATAAGTTATTTAAAAGAATTATAGTTATAAATAAATTTCTGTGGGATGATTTAGCATAATTATTACATATTATAATGACACAATGCATGCTTGAATATAAACTTAATGAAAAAAGTTAAATATTTATTGGACATGTGCCAGAACTCTTAAAATGTCTCATTCAATATAAAAATGGATCTTTCATTCAAATATTATTACTCATATTTTACACATGAGGAATAAAGAGCTAGTGAGACCAGTAAAACTCTCATAATCATACAGGTAACATTCAAATGGAATGAGACATAAAGTCTGCTCTATTGGACTTTAAGGTTCATAGATTCTCGTCACAGAGCTATATTTCCTATCCATCTCTTTCTGATCATAACACACCTTGATTAAAATAGAACACTGACAAAGAGCTGGTTTGACAGAAATAGAGAAGTGAATGACTTAGAATTTATGAAAACTCAGACATCTTAAAATAGAATGAACAACTTATTGATTTATTCAATTAACTTTTCTTGAATGCCAAACAATAATCAGTGCCTGTGGGGGATACCAGAGTTCATAATATATTGTCTCCTCCATTGTCTTTCTTGTTGTTTCAAAGAGAAGTTGAGTCATAGTGGTAAGTGAGTAGGTGGAAATAGATTCTGAGAGATGAGCTAGATAGTTTGAACTTCAGCTTCAGCATAATGACAAACTAATAAAATGTAAAATTGAACAGAAATCATAGCAAACACCCACTTTTTAGAGAAAACTTCCAGCATCAGAACAAAGATACAGCAGACATTGACTGACGGCAAGGGCACTAGGAGCTCGTTGTATTTAGCATGCAAATCAGAATGACAAGTCTGAAATAAGTATGAGGCAGTTAGTAGCTGCTGAGTGGAGCAAGTATAAAGTCCCGTGAGCCCCTCGGGAAGATTTCAATCCTGTCATACGGTGAATGTGGAAGTCAATTATCACACGATGAAACAGAGTGCAAGGGGTTTTTCTCAATGACAGTGAATGCACTCACAATATAGCTAGTTTGTCTTTGAACAGTTGACACAAAAAGAAAAAAGATCTAGACGTGGTC
This sequence comes from Myodes glareolus, assembly GCF_982192425.1. Classification (NCBI taxonomy): domain Eukaryota; kingdom Metazoa; phylum Chordata; class Mammalia; order Rodentia; family Cricetidae; genus Myodes; species Myodes glareolus. Next base: position 10,962,683 of record NC_142050.1, read on the forward strand.
TGTAGGTGACCACAACTATGTGGCTGCTCAGATAGTAATAAAACCCGGAAAGGCAGACAGCATTGCAATAATGACACGGGGTTGCATTAGTTGTTTTCTTTTCTATGACCAAATGCCTGGCATCAGTGACTTGAGAGTGGAAAGATTTACCTTGGCTCATAGTTTCATTGAGTTCAGTCCATCGTGGTAGGAAGGCTGTGATGGAGCTGAGCTGTACATGTCACAGCAGGTCAGAAAGTGGAGGAAAGGGGGATCCCTGAGCTCCTCTGGCTTTCTCATTCTCCTTTTTATATTCTTTCCATGGTCCTAACCAAAGGAATAGCATTGCTCATGTTCAGGATGAGTTTTCTTTCTCATTTAATTCTCTTGAAATGTCCCTCACAGATATATTCACAGGTAAACATCACTCTTCTCCTAGATAGTCATAGTACAATCAAGTTAATAAAAGTGAACTATTAGAATGGTAAATATTAATAATTTGAAAGCGAATGGTTGTGTAATTATAATATGATTAAGTATGTTTAGGATAAATACCTAGAAGAAACAAGGAGAATAATATCAAATCAATATAAGGAACAACTCATAAAACAAGGACTTGTTGGACCACAAGTTTTAGAAAGCTACAACTAAGAATTTTCTGTGAAATTCCAAATTTTAAATAAAGGCAACGGATTTAGAACGTTTGATTTGCCTGGCCAGAGTATTTGCCATTCCTATGGATTTAACAATAGATTCTGATGATTTTTTTCAATTATGAGTTTAATTTAACCTATTACCAAATAAATATTAGTGTTAAAATATATATTAATTTAACATTTCCTATATATGAAACTGCCCTTTAATTACTTTCATTCTCTTTAACTTTTTAATGTTTACTTCAGAGTGTTGTGTTTTGCAACTACAAATTTCTTAATGATATTGATGATTGGCATATTTATATGTGTTGTATGACATTCTGTATAATTTAGTATTTAGTATATGCTAAATATTTCTTGAATGACTCTAAAGAAAAGTAGCAGGAGAATATATCACTTGCTTGATAAACAATTGTTCTTAAGATGAAAGCAAAGGGTTTGAAGAATTTTATATAATATTTGCTTACTAGATTCACCCAAAGGATAAGAATTGTTATTCATGCTTAATAGCAGTGGTTCTTACCTTGAAGGTCAAATGCCCCTTTCATATGGGTTACCTAAAACCATCAGAAAATAGGGATATTTACATTATGATTCAGAACAGTAGTAAAATTACAATTCTGAGGTAGCAATGAAAATAATTTTCATGGCTTGGGGTCACCATGACCTGAGCAACTCTCTTAAGGTCACAGCATTAGGAAGGTTAGTAACCACTGCTTCACAGTTTATAAAGCACCCTCATATGTCTGCTCATTACCTAGTCTAAAAATAAATCTTCAGATGAGAGACAGACATTGTTTTTAATCTCCTACCTACTTAATGACCTATATATACCAATGCCAGGAACTGAGTAGTTGGGAAGATCTTATGGAAGGTCACCTAGTTTCCTACTTAGGTGTCTTACTAGAAAAGAAAGTAACAAAGTTCCTCCCCACCAGGAATAGAGTATCAATTAAGTGCACTTAAATACGTGATGCACCTTACTGTTTTATAGTTAACTATTCCATCATTTGATACCTACATGTTATTGCATGCTTTCTCCCTCATTATACGGAACTGTTGTCTATGCTTATAAATAAATTAATAATATTAACTAATATCAGCTTTATATAGACTGATTCAATTTTGTAAGATGGCTTGTGTGTCTGTTTCCATGTAATATTAATTGTTTTAAAAATAAAATTTGTTGAATGTATTATACCTAAATATGATGCAATGATTGCTTTCTTGTTAAATTTTTCAAAATCAGGAAACACAAAGATAAAAAGTTCATTCTTTCTCAGATAACAGTGGCCTGCTTTTTTTTTAATTTGGAAAATAGGATTTTGATAGATAGATGCTTCTTGGCTTTAGAGAACTGCAATAATGATTCTAAGACGTGTTTTTGTTTTTTGCTTTTATTTTTCCATTCTTACAAATTTCAAGGGTTGGCAAATCAACAACATTGTATTCATATAATTTATTCACTGCTGCAAAGAGACAAGACCCTGCAGGGATGTCCCGCATTTATGTAAGGTTGCCTCTTACTGTATTTTTCATTTTACTACAGTAGACAGAAGTGACAAAATTTGAAGTCGCCAGGCAACTCCCCCATTCTGGGCCTGCAGAAGTAACTCCCGCAGCTGCATAGAAGACCGCAAATTATTCCACATTCAGGTTCAATTATTTCAAGTTAATTTGCACTTGAAGTTCTTTCTCCAAAGACACCTTTATTCCTCTCTGCATCATGGAGCTGCTCAGGATGTATTCTATTTAAGTTCAAAACAACACTTGAAACTGGAAATCTTCCAATTTAGAAAGGAAGTACAAAGATGAGGTAATTTGCTGATTTCAAAAATAGTAAAATAAAGTCAGAACAATGATAATTATAGAAACTAACAGTTCTAATGAATTCAAATAATTTCCTGAAATCAAAGAATCAGGTCAGGTTTTGTACCAGCTCTCAGACCAAGTGTATTCTTTACATTACATGAAAGAATATGTAGGTGTTTAGAAATTTTTCTGGATTTATCATTGATGCTTTGTGCACTTACTACTGCAGGAAATCAAAACATTGCCAAGGGGCAGATAACTAATTACTACCCAGATAATCCAAATATCAAAAATTTGCAGCAAGAAAATAAATGAACCCTTGTCATGGTAATAAAACAAGAAAAGTTTTGGGGTCATTTCAGGCTGAATTTCGGGCATGGAACCTTAACTTCTATCTCAGCACTACATTCTCTCTCTCTCTCTCTCTCTCTCTCTCTCTCTCCCTCCCTCTCTCTCTCTCCCTCTCTCTCTCTTTTCTCTCTCTCCCTCTCTGTCTCCCTATTCGTTTTTTTTTTTTTTTTACAGATTTTGGTTTTTTGACACTCATTTTTATTCTTTAAAAAATTGTGCCTTACAGTTATAGACAAGAGACAATTAAGCATATACTTTTTAAAATATCAACTCAACCTAGGAAAGTTTATTTATACATAGTTTTTAATAAACTTACCCCTATAGAAGCTACAAAAGAAACTTGCTTCTAAATCCCCTTCATTGATTAAAAAACAAAAACTACTTATTAACAGCAAACTTGGGTGCACGGGGGGGGGAATGGAAGTAAGGGAAGATGGTTAGAGAGAAGGGAGAGGGGGAGGATTGGGGATGGCTTGGGGGAATGGAATGGGGGGAGGGAGGAAGGATGGCTAGGGAAGCAGGGAGGTATATATCTCAACTAAGGTAGCCATTTTAGGGTTTGCAAGAGACTTGATTCTGGAGGGATTCCCAGGCTCAAAGAGAGGTTCCCAGATTGTTCCCTGGGCAGCAGAGGAGAGGGTGCCTGAACTGGCCTTGACCCATAACCATACTGATGAATATTTTGCATATCACCATAGAACATTCATCTGGCGATGGATGGAGATAGAGACAGAGACACACATTGGAACACTGGACTTAACTCCCTAGGTCCAAATGAGAAGCAGATGGAGGGAGAACGTGAGCAAGGAAGTCAGAACCACAGGGAACCTTCATCCGACTATGGATGGAGATAGAGACGGAGACCCACATTGGATCACTGGACTGAGCTCCCAAGCTCCAAATGAGGAGCAGAAGGAGGGAGAACATGAACAAGGAAGTCAGGACCGCGAAGGGTGCATTCACCCACTGATACAAAGGGACTGATCTAATGAGAGCTTACCAAGGCCAGCTTGACTGGGACTGAACCAGCATGTGATCAAACCGGTTCTATGAATGTGGCTGACATGGGGGCTGACTGAGAAGCCATTGACAATGGCACTGGGTCTTGTTTTGTCTGCATGTACTGGCTTTTTGGGATCCTAGTCTGTTTGGATGCTCACCTTCCTAGACCTGGAGGGAGGGGGGAGGAACTTGAACTTTCCACAGGGCAGGAAACCCTGACTGCTCTTAGGACTGGAGACAGAGGAGGAGAGGGAGTGGGGGGAATGGAAGGGTATTGGGAGGAGGGGAGGAAGTGGAAATTTTTATAAATAAATGAGTAAATAAGTAGAAAAACCAAAAAAATAATAATAAAAAAAATCTTATTTAAAAACATCAATTTTGTGTATTTTGGAATACCTACATTATTAATAGCATTGATGCTTGTCCTTAATTTTCTGATTTTATAATAACAATTCTAGAGTTCTGAATATTCAGAGTATAAGTGAAACATAAATCATAAGTACACATAAATGATGTATAAGGAATTATTTGAGTGTTTCAATTACCTTGAAAGTAACTATGGTTAATTATTTTCACAGTTGCACCATTATGCCTTTTGGCTTTCGTTCATTATGTGGAGTTCATTGCCTATACCAAACCTCCAAATAAACACAAACCTCACAGTCCTTTTCATCTCTCTACATCTAACTTATCAGGGCACTCTATTCTCTAATTAGGCTGAGTGTCAAATTAAAATTTTACTTTATGAGCTAGGTGGTGGTGGTACATGTCTTTAATCTCAGCAGTCAGGAGGCAGAGGCAGGTGAATGTCTGTTAGATTGGGGCAAACCTGGTCTACAAAATAAGTTCCAGGACAGCTGGGACCATTACACAGAGAAACCTTGCCTTAGAAAAACAAAACAAAACAAAATTTGCATTAATTTTAGCCCTTCCTACTATACCATACGCTAATTAGTGTACAGTAACTCTTGTTATTATTCATCTATCATTCTTACTAATAAATGGATCAATCACTCCATCAATATTCATCTGTACTCAAGAGCATACGTGACTTTTATTTATTTATTTATTTATTTATTTATTTTTGCCTATGTGACTGCTATCACACACTAGGATTGATTTTTGTCCCCTTGGCCTGGAGTGCCACATCTTGGATGGATGGATAGATAGATAGATAGATAGATAGATAGATAGATAGATAGATCGATAGATAGAAAAATAAAGCACATCATGTACCATTTCAATTGTTTTCTGACTTACACTCAGTTACAGAATATGACAGTTTTGCTATCTGGTAGCATTATTTCCTCATCTTCAGCTCCCCACCTACAATGTTGAAGTGTTTTGGTTTCTACAGAATTGACTGCAGAACCCATGTCAGTAGAATGTATTATAAAAGGGTCTATAATTTATACAGATGGAAGAGACAGGATATGGTACTGAAGAAGTGCATATAGATGGTTACTCTGTCACAACACATCTTGTCTTGCCCTGAACAAAATCTACACACAATCTCTTTTATCTAAAGACAGTATTACAAAAGTGTAAAAGAACATTCTTAAAGTTATATGCCACAGTACTTATTCAAATAGTATAAGGAATCATGTAAATTTAAGTTCTTTATATTTACATATAACACACACACACACACACACACATAAAATGTTAATAAAATGACTACTTTCAGACAGTCCCAAGAATTACAGTATGGAAAGTACATGACAGTGTTTGTGTCAGTACAGCCTTCTAACAGGTTGCAAACATGTTTCTTGTTAAATCAACTAACTTCTGGAAAGTGTTCAACTTGTGGGCAGGAGAAAGAAAGCTGATTATATCAATTGTGTTATTTTTGTCCAATAACAGTATAAAGGCACAGTTAAAGAAAGTTCAAATAACAGTTTTATTACTTGGTATTGGAGTACTGGATCTGCTTTATTACTTTGGGAAAGTAGTGGAATGTTTTGAAATTCTGTTTTCCCCTCATAAAAATATTCATTCAGTAGATATTCATATTTGACCCAAAGATAATTAAATTCAATGAACAATTAGGACATATGAATGATGAAAAATTTAATCCTATAACGAAACAGCAAAAACTTTATGTGTAAAATTCCGGAAAATTGTTGGCTGGAGGAAGCTTGTTGGTTCCTGTCTGCTCAATCCCAAAATAACCACACAGAAACTATATTAATTAAATTACTGCATGGCCGAATAGCTCTAGCTTCTTATTGGCTGGTTCTTACATATTAATTTAGCCCATTTATATTAATCTGTATATTGCCATGTGGCTGCGGCTTGCCAGCTAAAGTTCCAGCGTCTGTCTCTGGTGGGGCTACATGGCTTCTCTCCTGACTCCTCCCTTCTCTCCCCCAGCATTCAGTTTAGTTTTCCCCTCCTAGCTCTGTTCTATCTTATCAGGCCAAGCCAGTTTCTTTATTCATTAACCAATAATAGCAACACATAGACAGAAGTTCTCTCACAACAGAAAACATTATGGTAAAGTTGCATTTGGCAAGTAGTACATGTAATACTTTTTTATTCACAGCCTTCTTTTTAATAAAAGATGAGGACCATATCAGCTCCTTGATCATTTCTGAAAATTGCAATAATTTATTTTGATCTCAATACCTATCTTTCATAGAGATTGTATGTTCTGAATTTCATTGCTGTTTGCTCTGGCTACCTTATCTGTCTAACAAGCAATACTGTATTCATGATTACTCCACAGCCCCGGGAAAAATAACAGGCTTAATCTGCAATTAATTCTAGTTTCTACTTGAAAAAAAAATGTCAATTTGAAAGAACTCTCTATATTTAAATTTATCTGCCTAGGATGTTGGCAAAGACTTCTGCAAAGAAATGAGGTATTTGATTTTATTAATTTTATTTTACATGGAGATGAAAATTGTCTTCCTGCTTCATGGAATTGATTTTCAAAACTTTCTTTTCATAGTTCTGATTACTTTTAAAGGTGTGTTTGCGGAACTTGACATTGTTCAATTTGCTTTAGAAATTCTATGTGTAATAAGTCCTAGTTGGATTTTTCTTAGTTGTAGTTTTCTAGATCTACATACAATTCAAGGTATTAGCAAACATAACTCTTACATAGGAAATAATTTGATGTGAGCTGTGAAAGATACATTAGAACACATATCATATACACACATTTTATCAGGCCTTTCATATGCCATTCAGCTGAAGCAACCTTTACACTTTCTGTGTGCAGTCCTTTCTTCAAAGATTTGTAAGTCAATATCTTCTTACTGTGTACTGCATTTGTTTAATTATTAAAATACTCTAAACTAATCGTATCACTATAACTCAAGTGAAAGATATTTCATAGTACAAAAAAAATTCCAACTCTTCATTCCTTTTCCCTCGACTTCTACTACGAAGGTGACAAGTGTTATTTCAACTACTAGTTTTTCCTTACTTTAATATTTTTCTAGTAGTAGTATGAAAATAGGTCATGCTAGTGACAATTGTTAAAGGGAACATCCTAGCATACTAGGTCTAGGTTGGGAGCTGACATTCAGCATCTCTAAGAATCTTATAGGCGATACAAAATTTGTCATTTCTGACAGCAACCTCATAATGGACAATGTAGACTATGGATAGATTGCACTTCTCAACCAGGCTGGGTCTGTTTTCATTATCTCTCAAGACTCAGGAATTCCTAAGGTCATTTTTCTTCCTATAAGGTGGCCTCTCAAGTCAAGTTACTTCCCATGGCCACTTTGTTGTTGTGAGGCCTCACTTCTATTTCCAGCCTAGATATATTTTGGGGGGTGAAATTTATCCCAGTGTCTTAACCCTTTTAATTCCATAGAGCTTCCTAGTATGTACTGATATTACTGTATCATTAGATTTAATTTTAATGATTGCTTAACAAATTACTGTAAAGATCCATTTCAAATAATACCTATTTATAAGTTTACATTTCTATAGTTAGAAGTTGATATTGTGCTGATAAGTTTATCGCTTAATATATGACAAGACTGTAATTACTGCATTGACTAAATTAAGTGTGATAATGTGAATAACATGGCGGGTAGGGTCTTTCATGATGCCTAATCAGAGTGTAGACAGAGTCAAAATACTTGATACTGTATTACCATGATTCTTCCTTTCTTAGGTAAGAAATTGTCTCTGGTCTTCTCATCTCATTAGCTACACCATCTAAATATTAATATCTCTAACATCTTTCCTCTGCCTTATATTTTACAGGTTCTTTTCATCCTGAAGCCTGAGAAAACTCTTTAACTTTAAAGTGCTTATATGATTTTGTCAAGCAAACCTACTTGGGAAACCTTCTTATCTGTGTTCATTAAACTGGAATTTTAATTATATATCCAGAAATTCATATCCAGGAATCTACATTTCTGTGTTTGATCGAATAGCTAGGAACTGAGTATCTTGGGGAATTATTTTGGTTTCTGCCTGAGCAAACCGAATTTCCCTGTATTCATTCCACCTATAAATGACGATAAGCAGCCAGCTCAGAAGACCTTTGGAAGGGTGGAGGTATAGATGTAGAGCATCTAGACAATAATCCGGCTTATTCAGCACATGCATCACGTAACAAGAACAATCATTGGTATTTTGGTTGCAAAATATCTGGTTGCTCTTGCTCCCTCAAGCATCTCCCTGACTCTTCCTGATTCTCTTGCTAGGTTAACTTAGTGTGATTAATGTAGCTTTTTTAGGGAGAAACTCATAATTATCTTGCCTTAGCTCTCTGGGAACTCTCTGAAGAAGAAACTTTACTGAATATTCTCTGTGTGAATATGCTGGAAGGGAAATGATTTGTAGACTAGCCTGTGTATCATTGTACACCATTGTCACAGATTCCTGGAGGTGTTTGGAGCTAGAAAGCTCTTACTTTGGCTTGATTGGGTACAGATATAAGTATACCTCTGCCATGTTTCAGAACTGACTTCAAATTAATTCTCACACTGAAACCTCTATGTATTATTTGTACAGATGATCCATATTTCAGGATGTAAAGACTAGAGATATTTTATTTCTATGTTCCATACTCAGTAAGAGGAAGGGGCAGTATTAAGCCTTTGTTCAGCACAGATTAAAGGTCATAGTAGTGCTTTGCCCATTTATTAAGAAAGAAGTCATTATTCTTTGGGAATTAATATTTGACATTACTGAAGGATATTTGCATTTCTTAAATCTTCATTTTAAAATCCCCTATTATGTACCACTGTAGTGTGTGGCATAATGCCTTGTATGAAGTATGCATATGAAACAATTTCATTCAGAAACCACAGAAATCAAGATATGCAGTGTAGTATCTAACTGTACTTGACCTCCTCTTTTCCTTTGATTTCAATACACCCATTATATATCCTTGATGCATTGATCAAATATCTCAGTGGACAACAGAGCCTATTGAAATGCAATGAGTAAATCTCTGTGTGTCATATAGCTTATGATTTTTGAAAGATATGCAAAACTAGAAGATCAGAGAAGCTTCAGTTAAAGGCACTCCGCTAGTGCAGTGAGAAATGAAAAAATTCTCACACTGAAACTAGAATTAATTGGGGTATAATTGGCAACAGATACAGACTTTGAGCTGAAAACAAAACAGGTTTCAGAATACATTAGATTATCACTTAATTGGTGGTATCTTTGAAGCATAAACCAATCTTTATTCTAATTCTGTACACAGAGCCAGTATTTAATTGAGAAGAACAAAGCATTGAAAGCTCTCTCAGCAGTTATTTAATAGAAGTGGGAAAACGATGAAGATGGGTTTTGACCTACAAATTATTTGAACTTTTAATATAACTTTAAAGCAGAACTACAAGTAATGACTCCTGTACATATCTTATTATTTCTAACATTCCAAGAGTGTCTCTAATACAAAAATAGGATCTTAAATTACATATTGAATTAAAAGAAAGAATGCAGTATTAGTAAAATGTAGTAGGTCATGACATAAATGTCAGCAATTCTTACTATTTAGGAAATCTTACTACTGTATAAGCTAGATGTTTTAACAGAGTAGGTAATTGGGATACAGATGGAATATGTGAAAATAAGCACTGCTAATTAAATTATTCTGAGAGGCACTGAGAAGCAGCTGGAATGAGACACATATACTTCACATATTCAACATAAAGTGTCCATGGTTGAGCAATAACTATGTTTGGTTCTCATAAAGTAGTTTTTTGTTTTCACGTGAGATCTTTTGGAAGCATTTCTAAATAATAAAGTTCAAAGGCTGAGGCTAATTGGGATAATAAATTAAATATGTTATATATGTTTTGTTTGTGTGTTTTTTCATCTAATTTCCTCTCATAAAGGATCTATAGCTCATGGTTCTTGATCAAAAAAAGACTAGAAACTATCCCCTTCTGGCTCCTGAGACATTTGTGAGCATAGTTTGCGAAGATGCCTGGTTGCTTGGGAACTATATAACATGGCATGATAAAGAGAATGAAGTATGCCTCAGCTGAAAGACTTCTCTAAAGTAAAGACAAACTGTTAGGGATGATTTGCCTAACATTTGTTTTATGACTGCCTGTACTGATACTTCAAAACTAAGAGCCTTCTAGAACACAAAGCTCAAAACACAAGTTAAGATATTACAAAATATCAAGAATATGATCCTGCTAATCTTTAGATGTAATACTTTAAATATTATACAATTTTCATCATTATTATGTTGAATTAATAGGAATCACAGAAGTGGTTAAATAAACTAAAATTGTGTTTAAATTACATAAATAAGTAAATATAACATAATAATTTAAAGACATAGAATTAAACACTTTAATGCTTTGACAAATACAGGGTCAGTTTAGCCATGCCTAAGCGCACCTCAAGTCCCATCTTGTCTGGCTGAACCATGCTGGCACTAGCAGTCATTGTCACATACACATGCTCCACTTGTTCCTCACTTTCCTGTCTGTCAACTTGTTCCAGTTCGGGCTGACATTACATTCCTCCACACCTCACACCAAAAAGACATACAGAAATCCTTTTTCATAATGCAGCCTGGATGAATGGAGGGAGATTTACCACAGGATATTTATTTAATTAAAATGTTGTGCTTTAGTTTTGCTACCGTTCTTAAAGCTGGTTTAGTTGACAAATGTTTCATGTTTTTCCTAATGGAAGATGCCCTAGAGAGTGATGCCCCATTAGAAATGGGCTGTATATTTGTCAACGACCTACAAGGGATTGTTCAAATAATATGTTTAGGCTTCTTTTTTTAATTTTTAGTGAGATTTGTGTTTGTATAAAGTGTGTGTGTGTGTGTTGTGTGTGTGTGTGTAGTGTGTGTGTGTGTGTGTCTGTGTGTGTGTGTGTGTGTGTGTGTGTGTGTGTGTAGTGTGTAGTATATCATCGCGTCTGCACATGTATTTGGGAGCAGAGGTTAACATCAGTTGTCCCTTTCTACCACTCTCCGCATTGTTTGCTAAAGTGGGATCTGTCTTTTGGTTCTCATCAGTTGTCTAGATTGAAAGCCTGCACAGCTCTGAGAATCACTCTGCCTGCCCCAACCTCAGTGTTAACAATAGTGTACATGACAGTGCCCAGCATTTGCACTGGGTGTTGGGGATGAAACTGGGTCTACAGGCAAATGTGGCAGGTATTTAATCAACTCAGCCATCGCTGCCTTCCCCAAGTAAATATTACGGGTTATTCAAATACCTATTCTCCATACTGTTTCAGCTTTTAAAAGAATATCTACTACAAAGACATCTTCTAACTATCCCTTAACACAGACTGAATGAAGAAAATGAGCACATAATATCTGCCCGCAGCATAAACGCGCACCATTGTTAACATTGCCCTTTTGGGGTCTCGTCTCTCTATCATGAATTACACCTTTCACGAATGCATTGTACAGTCATATTAATCTGGTTCTCAGTGCTATTTCGGTGTGGGCATGAAAGACTATTTGAAGCAGCAAAAAAGCTTTGAGTTTGCACATAGTAATGAGAAACCACTTTCCTCAGAAAGGGTGTGTTTGCAAAGATACTCCTAATGCTTTAGCAACTGAACCAACATTAACAAGTTTAGTCTGTTAAGACAGTACACTGTATTTGCTTATGTTCAATAAATAAAAGTAGTCAAGATTACTTCCTTCTTAAATTTTGTTATCACTTACAATATGAAAGTTACAGAGCTGTTGTGCATTTAAATTACCAACTGCTTAGCAGGAACATATTTGCTTCTTAAACCAAGTACATCAATAGCCACTTGTAAAAATACAAAGCAAAGAAAATGTGTTCCAATTGCTCTCAAAGATGAAACTTGAGCTTTACAGAAAGTCATTAAAATATATCTATCAGAGTCTAAAGAAGCAACGGTTCCTTGACCAATACAATATCCTTCACATGCTTGTCATTACCTTAACATTTCAGATACCAGGCAGCCACACCTCTGCCTCAGTGATCTGCAGAAGTATTTCTCATTGACACAACATTTATTTTTGTTTGATATAAATATTGAGAAATGAAAGTACAATCTAGAGAAAGCTTTTGCATAGAATGTGTAGCTGGCTTAAATACAAAAAAAAAGACTTTCTACATAAGTCAGTTGCAGAACTAGTGGATCACACTAAGCTGGGACAGAGAAATATCCCTTTCTGCTCCCATGTGCAAAGCCAGCTCTTTGAAAAAGTCTTTCAAATTCTTATCTATAGCCAGGAATGTCTCAGGGTCCTTCCACTGCATTTCTTTGAATTCATGCCGACAAAGCTGTAAATCACAGTGGAGCCACAGTGGGAAGGTAATCACAGTATTTGTCTTTGCTAGATTTTTTTCTCTCCTCTTTTCATTACTGCCTCTCAGTGATGAAGCTATTAAAGTTTTACATAGCTTCTGTTTACCCTGACACCCTGTGCGGAATGCCAAGAGTCTTGGCTTCCTGCCGAACCAGTATGTCTAAGGCCGTTGGGTTGAGGAATCGTGGAAAACTGGGTGTGTTATTAGAGAGGAGCCCCAGCTGACTCTTGTTTCTCCATTTGTAAGTTCAAATCAATACAGTCTATCATTATAATCTCTGCAAAACCTCGAATGTGTGTGCCTGGCAGGCAAACTCATCAGAGAGACTAGGATCTTCCCCAGACAGGGGAGAGCTCTTATTTTTATTTTTAATTAATATAAAGTGTACATCCAAACCAGAGCCTTTGATACCCAAAGGAATCTGTTCTAAAGCCTTCAGCAGCATGTGGTGCATTAGCGTTTCCAGGTCTGCATCTTTCGATACTGATTTGATATTCCTTTGAAATTCATTTGGCTTGGGCCAAACTAACCCTTGAAAATGAAAGAGTTGATGGAAAGAAAATATTTTATTCAAGAATCTCTCTGGTTTATACTACTTTATTCATTGCAGACTGATAAAAGTTGGACTGTACAGTTTTTATCTCCTTCTCCAGTCATTTCTTACCTCTACTACCAAGTATGCCAGTAAACTCAGTAAGAGGAACATTATGCAAAATTAGCTGAAGGACACCAAGTTATTGCTTATGTTTTTTTGTAATTCCCCACAGTGTATCTTTCACTCACTTCTGCAATCTATACAGCTGTCCTAACTTCTTTCCCCAGTTGTGCCTTATTACTCTGCAGCAGCCCTGGCTCAGAGCTCAGAGGTAAAGATAGTAGATTATTAGGATAATTAGGGCTATTAGGAATAACATTTACAATTTATAACAAGACAGTGAACTTTTGTAACTATTCCTCTATGCTATCTAACAATCCATGTTATTGATCATAGGTATTTTTATGAATGTAGATATAATTATTTCACTTTTTTATTAATATCAAGTGAACTTTTCTGAGGTGTCCACAGATTTGAAAATATGTCCATGTGTTTAAACAAAACAAGATACTGAGCAGGAGCCATAAATAGTTATTGTGTGCTTTATTATCTCACCTGCTATATTTCTTATGCTGTTGAGGGTATAACAGGAAAGTATCTTTGCCCACAGAACTTATAATACAATCAACAAAACAATGAAGGCTCTAGAGACCAAAGTACAAGTCAACACAAAACTGAACTTCAAGACATTGACAAATAAATTACTTAGTCTCCCAGGAATAAGGTACTCAATGGTGACAGATAGATTTTTGATGACAGTCCTTTTCAACTCCTTCCTGGCCCTAGGTTTCTGTGATACTCTATTGTCTCCACTCTGATACACAGTGGGATAATTACAAAGAACATAAGCAATAATTTGGTGTCCTTCATAATACCTGCTTACTCTGGGTTAGAAAACTGCCCAGCTCAGTAAGCAGTGCTCGGCTGAGTCTCACCACAGTGCAGTGGTATGAAATGCTATAATAAAATATTGTAGTATCATGATTTTTCACACTGCTGCCGTGAGCTACTACCACAATCATTAAAAGTCATTGCTGACAAACTAATATCAACCCTTAAGGTATTTAAACACACTGCGGTAGTTTGAATGAAAATGGCCCCCAAAGGCTCATAGGGAGTGACTTTGTTGCAGTAGACCTGACCATGTGGGGGGAAGTGTGTCACTGGGGGTGGCTTATAAGTTTCAAATGATCAAGCTAGTCTTATAGCTCTCTCTCCTTCTGCTGTCTACTGATCTAGATGTAGAACTCTCAGCCCCTATTCTAGCACCATGTCTGCCTGTGAACCACCACACTTCCTGCCATGCCACCTAGGGAATAAATCACTGAAGTGAGCCCCGGTTAAGTAGTTTTTTATAAGATTTTCTGTGGTCACGGTGTCTTTTCTAAGACACATACCCAGAATACAATTTAATATAGTCTTTAGATGTATAGACACTTTATGTTGGCAGAAATACTGTTATCGTGTAGGAAACATTATAAATTGTTATTAAGAAAATTCAGAAGAGAATACATTGAAAAATTTCAGTTTATTTTGAACTCGCTAAACACTAAACTCTATATTAAGTCCTACAGATAAATGAACAATAAATCTGAGCTAAACTGTGACTAACAAATATCTGTAGAGTGTTTGAGACAATTTTTCAGAATTAGTTTATTACTGATTTGTTGTCCTCTCTCATGTTGCGTGCGTTCAGTGTGAGATTTGTCTTACTCCTCCTTGCTTTGCTGTGAGTCTGTGAGTGCTCAATGGATACCCCTTAAATTAATGATTGTTTTTAATGACATAAATTTATATCCATAGGTACATTGTTATCACCAGGTCACCCTGAGATAATAAAATGTGCTGTCATAATTTACACACTGCCTGAACACTGGAGCCCAAGACCTCTGATTTATCAGTCTCGAATTTGGTCTGTTAAAGGCATCATAGTGTGTTGAATCACTTGTGATTCAGATTTGATCTTATTGTCATAATTCATGGCTGTGATAAAAGAAACCAGAAGGAATTTCTTTTTAGTCTTCTTCATTGCTGTCTCTGTTTTATACTTTTCAGTTACTCCTTCCCATATTAAAAAACATAAAACTGAGGGTTTGTGCAGACAAATATGTAGCAATTTATTCTAACTTTGGCTGTGCTGAATATTTTGAACAATTAAATACTTGGAGTTTGTAGAAAACATTTTGTTTTATTCATCAGAAAGGCAAGTAGACCAAAGGCAAATAATGGCTTTAACTCAATAAAAGGAATAGCAGGTTGTTTTTAACAGAAGAGTATATCCTATGTTTTAAAACTTGTTCCCTTTCCAATGAAGATCTAAGCAGAATATTATCTGGCTTCTGCATAGAATCAAAACAAATATGTTTTCCTAAATGCACATAGGTTTAGTCAAACTGACCACTGACTCTGAAAAAGGCAGATCAAAGAAATGTGCTATCCACACACATTAAATGTCTCTGTGCTTAAGCATTTTGTGACTTTAAGTGTGTTTAGTCCTGCAATATGACTCTGCAGAATATGCTTTTTAATCAAATAATCACATTACAGAAATTGGAGAAATCTGTTATGTGCATAACAGAGTGCTTTTAAAACTTTGGTAAACACCAAAATCTCATGGATGCTCATAAAGCATAAACTATGGGGGACCATATGAAATCCTTGTAACTGAGCAAATCTGGGATTAAGCCCAGTAGCTTGTCTGTAACCAGCTTCCATGCAACACTAATGCCAGTGGGCTAGGTAAGAATCCTTGAGTACCTTTGCACCAAGGCCACGATATAAACAAGAGAGAAAGAACAGAAAAGAAGATAAGGGATTTGGACAATGTTTCTTGTAGGATTTAAATATTCTCTGGTTAAGGCAAATTCACTATGCAGTGACTTTTCTATATTCAAATACACGAACTTCCAAGTTGTCATATTTATTTAAACCATGTAGGGAATCTGAATAGATTACCAGCAACTGACTTGTGTAATCTACTCATCAGTGTGAAGTGCCAGAAGTAAAATCGAGAGTCAGGTTCTCTAAGTCTTCATATGCAAAGTCTGCAGCATAATTCATAAGCTGGGGTTTTCAAGAGGGCAAAAATCAGAATCAGGGGATAGTTGGAAGATCCTGGTTAGATACCTCCTACTGGATTCCTGCATGATGAAATAAACACTTCCTGAGTTCTGATGTAAAGAGAATCTGGATGCTGACCTACTTCTCTAGAAAGCATGACTGATCAAGTCTGGCAAAATGCTCTAAGGTGGAAAAACACTTGACGATTTCACATAAGAGGCAAAAAATATTTCTAAGTTAATAAATGTGTGTTACCTGCATGGATTTATCCTGTATTTCAGACCACTGGGGTTTTATGAAAGTTGTAACAAAAATGGCAAGATAAAAGGATATATAACTGAGTTTGAGTAAATTACAGTACCATCGTTTCATAATAAAATAGTGTGTTTTGAGAGGGCAGACAAACTGTGTTAAAATGTTTAAAATTCATCTATCAAAGTACATGTGTTTTAAATAGCTGTTAAATCAGCAAGCATGGGAGTTGCAGTTTCTTTAGTGGAAATGGTTTCCATGGTTTTTTCTTTTCATTCTTCATCACTCTCTCCTGGACTTACACAAAGTCCTGGAGAATCGAGATAATATACAAACATCAATAAAGAAAACTAGCTGTATGTGTTTTTGCTGAATAAAGAATTGAAAGTGGTTTAGTTATTTTGTGTATCAGTCATTTAAATCTTGAGTTTGCTGTTTGCTGTCCTTGGTACTCTATAAACAAAAAAGCTTATCAAAGATAGAACTGTCTTCTGATACCACCTGTTCTGGACTATACCCCACATGCTGCTCAGGTTTGCGTGACTTTTCTACGCAGGTGAAATCTCTGGAGCATTGCTTCCGTCTTAAATATGACATCTATCTGCTCTCTACTTGTACATTTATTTGCCTTTCTGTATAAATACACACTAACCCATCATGTTTTAACCCCCTCTATTTCCTCATCATGAAATTGACATTTTTATTGACTATAAGATAGATTGTCATTAGTTATATGAGGTAATAAATGTAAAGTTATAAAACACTTGTGAAATTATGGGTACCGAAAATAATGTTTTCATAAAGAAATATTTTTGAAAGTAATTGCATATTTCTTTCAAAGCTAGCAAGAACTGAATAAGAATTAGCAGAAGACAACTCTGTAATTCCAAAGACAAGAGGCATTGCAGTTTCACCTACAGTAACCTCTCAGAACAAGAGAAAGAATATCAACTGTCACTCAGCATGTTCGTCTCCTAGCTAAGATAATGTTTGTCACCTTTGTTTCTCTATCCATAAAAGTTTCAGGGCCATCTTGCCAGTACTTTTTTCACATTATTTGGTTCCTTTGTCACTAGAAATTGTTGGCTTTTAGAGTTGTTGAACTAAGACAGACATTGAGCAAACAGGTTCCAATTATAACATTCCTCATTCCTAAGAAGTTACCACGGGAAGACAAATACTCAAAAGAAGCCTCAAATAGAAACCAAATCAACATAAGCTTAGGAGAGCTGTTGAACTTGTGTCTATATGACTTGTCTCTAGGTCATCTCTCAGTCAGTTACAAAGAACAAATTTATTAAAACAGAACAATACCATCAAAATTGCAGGTACCCAAGATTTCATATTCTATATTAAACGCATATATCATGTTCCACAATGTAGTAATATAGCTACAGAATATTCTCTGTTAGTTTCCAAATCAGGGAAAGGAATAGATACTATTTTCAATCTTATTACATAGCAAGCAAGTCTTATGCTTGGGATTACGTCATCCAAACCTACCCAGCTTTCACTCAAAATATGTGTCTCTGAAAAAGATCAACATTCTCAGTTGTAATCAGTAATCTGGATAGTGGAATTTAGGTATTTTCCCCATAAATATCAATAGTTTTCATTTTCCATAAGTCCAGACATTAAAAATATCCTATCTACCCATGACTTAGATGAATTTAATGCCCCACAGAACAAGCAGAGTCTTAGATTTTCTCTCGTAATCTTTGACTCTGTCTTTCTTTAGCTATCATTCCTCTTACTGTAACATTTGATTTTTACATATTTCCAACTTCATTCTAACATTAAATTTCACTTTTAAGTAAAGGTTCATATATGACTGGTGTGAGCAGATTATTTTAAATATAAACTGTTTCTGTAATCCATTTAAAAAACCTCCAATATCTCAATACTTTCTAATGCCTGAGTCATAGGAAAAGGCATAATTAATGCATAGAGTAGGAATATGTTATCTGCACTGAGTGCAGGTCTCATCCAACTTGAACCTTCCAAGTCGAGGAGGAAGTGTATCATGTATCTTGCCTCTGAAAATCCATAGACTTATATCTGTAATTACTTCTGAATACGTTTTATCTCCACATTACCAGGAATATGGAAAGAACGATTGAATTAACACATAATTTTCTTAATTCTTCCAGACAGAAAGACTCAATCTCTTTATCCAATGCCATGAATCTTTATGAACACACCTCTGCACAGCACATTGCTGATGAGCCAGCAAAAAGCCAGATGAAGAAAGATAAATATCAACTCCTAAAGTGTGGGATATTATGTTTCTCAACTGCTTTGTGTAATCTTTATGTATATGTGTTGCTTTTATTGTTTAATAAGGAAGCTGATTTCAGCCAATGGCTTAACAGAATATAGCTAGACTGGAACATATATATACATACACACACACACACACACACACACACACACACATATATATATATATATATATATATATATATATATATATATATATAGAGAGAGAGAGAGAGGAGAGAGAGAGAGATTAGGCAGAGTCAGAGAGATGTCATGTAGCTGCCAGAGGGGAAAGATGAGAGCTGCTATCTGGAAACTTGCCACAAACCTTGCAGTAAAATATAAAATAATGGAAATGGGTAAATATTATATGTAAGAGCTATCTAACAATGCGTTTAAGTGATTGGTCAAGCAGTGATTTAAATAATATATTTTCTATGTGATTATTTCTGTTCTGGGGAGCCACAAATGTACAAGAAGTCTTTTACAACAAATTGGTAGTCCGACATGTGCTAGCTAAATCCACATAAAACCTGAGAGAGCTTGGAAAAGAATTATAGACACTAAAAAAGAAAGTTAACTGCATTTTTATTTCAATGGTGGCATGCCACCGATTCCTTAAGAGAGGTCTTCCTGATGCAGAAGTTGCAGAAAACAAACAAACAAACAAACAAACAAACCACCAACAACAACAATAAAAAACTCACAGTTTTGAAACGGTGGCTTCCTGGGCCACTGCCAGCTTGAACTCTGACTCTTTCAGGAGGTCTAGCTTTGGAACCTTTAAATGTGGTTTGTTTGCAGAGGGTTATGACCTGACCCTGGATCTGAGGCAGAGAGAATGGCTCTCATAGGCAATGAAAGGACCTCCAACATGTTGGACTAGGCAGAGCCAAAAAGCAAAGCAGCCTTAGTCCTAGTAATGCCACATAGCATTTTAAGAAGCACTACTGGACAGAAAAGAATTTCAGATACACAATAATACAGATTCAGACATGAAAGACCTCTAAATAAGACACAGTATGTTTAAATAAATGTACATAGGCTTGGGAGAGAAAAAAAATGATAAAGAGACAGTAAATGTACATAAATTAAAGGAGTGAAGATAAAATAAATATTAAAATTATAGTAAAAGTAATAGAGTAAGAAAAATAAGCCATGTAAAGATGGGACATACACAGAGAGTCTAGATTATGTATATTATTGTGTTTTCTTTGAATTTTTTGACTGTGAAGTAGCTAAGTAAAGAGAGACATTTCATTGTATAAGCTGATAAGCTAAGCCTACCTATATATTTTAAAGGTATCTTAATTTCAAAATTTGGGTCTAAGAATTTATTGTTTTGGAAAAGAGGTTCTGCTTTTGTTTCAACAGAAGATGAGAACCTGTGGATTAATTCAAGACTAATGTGGTTTGATAGACCAAGATCCCCTGAAAAGACCATAAACACCCCCAAAATTAGTTCACTCAACAGAAAACAGAAAGCAGTATGGCAAGAATTATGCCTAAATTCCCAAATATTGTTTATAAATGTATGTTTGCATTTAAAAAGGGATATGATATAGAGATGAATACTTTGCATTGGTACAGACCTTGGTTTATTGATACAAATTTATAGTCAATAAGTTAGGTGTATTTCTAACAAAATAGGTATATTTCTGCTCTTGATTAATGCATTGTGATTGAGCAGCTCATTTATAATAAAGAGCCTTTACATTTAAATCTTTCAGAGTTTGTGTCATTTGTCTTCTTATTCCTGCTCCCTGGAAAAAGGGTATCGTGCAACAGGCAGCAGCAACAAGCCCACAACAGAAGTGAAGAGTTTTCATTTAAATCATAATTCTTATCAATGGGTCTAAATTTTTTAGAATGACAGCTATAGTTTAGATTATTCATTGATCCACAAAGGCTCATTGATGTCATAGGTTCAGTGTAGTAAAATCTCAGGGTTCCATTCTCATGAATGGAATAATCTTGTCTCCTGGAAATTTTTCAGATTTGGTAGAAGTACATTAGTTCTAACAACATTGGGTATCACAAAACGACCATGATCATTGATCAGTCACATATGCAATGTTTCATGTAATTGGTTCTGCCATCTGCTATAATTTTTCAAAACAACCAAGGAAATGCAAGTATTGGCTCTTGAATGATAACTGTGATCTAAATGACCATTTTTCTTGATAAAATGTGCAGTCTTGGGGGTTGTCCTATACACCAACCAAAATATCATAAATAATAAAAATGAACAGATGCACACTATAGTTTTTAAAATGGAATTAAAAAAGTAGGAGTATATCATCACACAGAGCTAATTAGTTTAATTCTTAATTTGTTAAAATTTATTGATATGAGGTTAGATAGCTAAATGGTCCACTCCTTGTTTATAAATACATAGTATCTCTTTAACAACCTATTCTGCAGTTCATTTCTTGTTTATCAAATATATAAGAAGTATTTTAACAATTACAAACAACAGGTATCTCTAAAATTATTCAAATTGTGCATTTTAATATAACAGTTACATAAATTTTCCAGAAATCTCTATACACACTGATTGCATTTGTAGACTATATTGTTCTCTCTCTCTCTAAATTTTTTTTCTCACTCTTTCTCTCTCTTTCTCTCTCTCTCTCCATCTCTTTCTCTTTTTAGGCAATACCTGTCAGGCTAGATAGTTGCTATAGTTGTTCAATGCTTTTCATTGAAAGAAATGTACTTGAATAACTTGATTCTTTAAGATCAATGAAACATTGGCTCAGGAATTCGATTCATTCATTAGTCAGGCAAGGGAAAGTAAGAATTCACAACTGTATTTGGAAGAAGTGGATAATTATACTGAACTCATGCAAATTAAATTCCCTTTTGGAAAAATCGTATTGTTTCCTTTCAGAATCTGAGAAACACCTTAATATGTCAGTCAATGCTCCTTTTATGGATGAATGGAGAAGCTCATGCTATAACAGGTAAAAGATAATTCTACAAGGAGACTCCAAAACAAAATGAAAATAATTTGATTTGCTGAAATAATAGAAGTTTTACCTTTTCTGTTTATCAAAGACAATTTGAAATTCTTGTATTATTCCATGGCCTCTGTTTGAAACTAAGTAATAACACTTAAATTAAGAGCAATAATTCTTACTTTTGCTGTTTAGCTGGGATATAATATGACATGAATCAAAGATACATAGTAAGTTTCTACAAAACTCTCATTCTGTTGTACTGTCTCTAAGGTAGTATTAGGGTGTTATAGGTTACATGCTATGCCCCCTGTAGTGGGTAGTTTTATTTTTCAGTTTTATATATGCAAAGCCAACTGGGAATGGAGTCTCTGTGATGAATTGTCTAGATTCTACTGGCTTTTGGATATGTCTATGGGACATTTTCTTGAATATTTGAGTCAAAGTGGAAGACCCAGTGACTACCACAGACTTCATTACTCTGCAGCAGCTAAGCTGCGTGAGTGGAGATGGCCAGCTTAGTGAGCAAACATACTTCACTGCTCTGTTTCTAGCCGTGGATGTCATATGACCAGCGCCGCAGGCTGGACTGTAACCTGAAACTGTGAACCAAATGACCCCTTTCTCCAAGGTGCTTTTCTAAACCCCAACAATAGGAAACAACAGCAATAAAAAGAAATACCTACAAAATCTGAAATACCACTCCCTCCCTCCTTATCCCCAAACATTCCAGAGAACAAAATTAGAGTATTCATGGAGTTGTTGTATACAAGACTACTTTGGAAATAATGGAAGCTACATAAAAATTTTTGTTACTATAAGTATATGAAAGAAGCAACATTTTTAATGAAGTAAGAAATAAATAAATCAACAAATATAGAACCCAAAGCAGACCTCTGTACCCTTGGGCAGCAAGAGTGGAATGAGTAGGATTCTAGAACTTGGAGAACTCATCATAACTTAAAAACCTGTCAATAAGGGAACAAACATCATACCTTCTTGCCTACTGAACCACTGATGGCAGGGGAAGCTAGTGTTTGTTCCACATTACTTTCTTTTTAGGTATATTTCATGCTTTTTAAATTCTGTTGCTGAAATTCTTACTATCAATCATTATCTGCATATGCAATTTGCATGTGCCTGTGCACAAGTATCAATCCCCTGACTCTTCCTCTTCTTCTAATGCCTCTGATTCCTTAGGGCCCCCAAATCCTGTCTGCTTCATCCCCTTAGCCAGGCTAAAAGATAGTCATGAATGGATAAACAAGAAATTACATCATGTGTGTTTATAGCTAATAATGGAAACTTGAAGCTTATGACGAATAAAGAGAGCCAAAACATTGTGGTCCTACACACAACCAGGTTTCCCTAAGGTTGGAAGTTCTCTTTTCTACTTTTCCTCACAAACCCCTGGCTTTTTTGGCATGGATAACTTAGAACTCATCAAAGGCTCTGAAAATCATTTTTTTCCCATTTTTGAAAAACAAAATCAAACTATATATGTAACCAATTACCTACCTACTCTTCCTCTAAAATACACACACACACACACACACACACACACACACACACACAGTATATCATTTCATGTAGAATCTGAGCTATGGTTCTCTATTAAGAATGCAATGGTTCTCTTAATGAGAACTTAACCTGATTATGTATACCCATATTTTATACTGTCCATTAAAATATTTGCAGATTGAATGATGGCACACTCTGTACTTTTTAAATCTTCTATGGGACTAGCAAGTAATACATTCAGTCTTGTGTTTATCATTAAGTGGTAAGCACAAGTATGATAAATATCTACTTTTGTTTCCTTTAGTCATTTGTCTGTAGCTCCATTGCTTTAATCAATAGATTCTGAAACAGTAGTAAATTACCAAATGCATTTAACCCGGATAAGGAATTGACCAAAGAATTAACTGATAAGAAATCTTCACACCACACTTGGCACCATTAAAAAGTGACTAATAGACGGGATGGAAAGATGGCTCAGTGCTTAAGAGTGTTTATTGTTGTCCTGACAGCAAAATATGCTGGGGCAATGGTACGTCAGAACTTGCAAGAATGGCCAGCCAATGACTAATCTAACTTGAGGTCTATGCCATGAGAGGGAGACCATATTGGGAATTGCCTGGATGGCCAGGAACCAGAAGCTGGATGGCCCAGAGACCTAGGGTGAAACCAAACAGGACTAGTCAAAAAAAGTTAATAGAATGATTCCTAACGATTTTCTACCATACTTTTAGATTGGTGCCTAGCCCAATTGTTTTCAGGAGGGCTTCCTCCAGCAGGTGATGGGAGCAAATGCAGAAACCCATAGTCAAACGTTAGGCAGCTCTCAAGGAACCCAGCTGAAGAGAAGAAGGAAGAAAGGATTGTAAGAGTCAGAGGGGTCAAAGTCACTAGGAGAGCTTGGCCCACAGAATTAACTAATCAAGGTTCATATGGGCTCACAGACTGAAGCAGTGATTACAGAGTCTGCATTATTCTGCTCTAGGTCCTGTGTATACATGATGTGGCTGTATTTTGGTGCTTGGGGATTTTGTAGAACTTCTAATAGTGATAGTGGGGCTGTCTCTGGCTTTTTTGCCTGTTTTGGGGACCCCCTTTCTCCTTCTGGATTGCCTCTTCCAACCTTGACTGGAGGGTTTGTGCATAGTCTTATATAGTCTTGTGCACACGAACTCATGAAGGCACAAGCGCACATGTACGTCAAATAAATTAAAACTAAGTAAAACATTTTTAGTGTGACTTCTAGTGCTCTAAGTCAGGCTTAACAGTGATATATCACCTGGGTGCCTATTTGATCTTCATCTTGCTCAGATTAATTAATTCAAGAAAAGGTATAAGAATATATAACTTTGGATGCAAATACCCTTTAAAGCTTAATGCTTGAGTCAAATGTCACCAAGTTATGAAAATGGGGCCAGTTATGAAATGTAAAAAATATTTCAGAATATTTATTACTCTATTTAGTAAGCACAAGTGTAGGCTTCTATTGAGAAAAGAACTAGGTAATATTTCTCCCATGTAAGCAGTGGCATGTGTGCATGCATGTGTAAAATATGTTTTTTCTTACTTCTATAAATGGTCAATGGTTCTATCTTTGAACCTTAGCAAAGCTTAGTCATTCTGATTGGGTCACATTTGAGATCTGAAAAGTCCTTACAACTCTGCTTTTTTTTTTTTTCAGTGCTTCTATCTTTCTGCATTATCTGAGCCTAGGTGTTTGGTTTTTTTTTTTTTTTTTTTTTTCTTGTTCTTTCTTTTTTGTTCTGTTGGAAGCTTCACTCCCAGATCCTGGTATCATATGCCCAAAAAGATTGGAATGTTCCGGTGGAAGCTCCATTCCAGCTTTGCCCCTGAAAAAGCCCACCATCCACAACTCCACCCCTGGAGGGCATTACTCTGTTTCCTAGAAAGCCCCCCAGTGGTTACTAAACCTTTGTAGGTCATTAAAAATCCCCTACATGTGGGTTCTCCTCATGGTCTTCTCAGCTTCCCCTGGGTCACCCAGGAATGCTTTACTCAGAATAAGCCTGGATTTATTAATTTGGTTTGATTGACTTGTTATAGTAGCAGTAGATTCCCATCAACGAGGGATTCAATTTACAAGGTTCTTAAAAATTATTTAAGAGATTTTTCTTTTCACTTTGCATACCAACCACAGTTTCCCTCCCTCCCCTCCTTCTGCTCTTCTCCACCTTGCCCCTACCCAATCCTCAATACATTCCCAGAAAGGGTAAGGCCTCTGATGGGGAGTCTACAATGTCTGGCATATCAAGTTGAGGCAAGACGAAGCCCTTTCCCCCATATTGCAGCTGATCAAGGTATCACTTTATAGGGAATGGGCTCGAAAAAACCAGTTCAAACACTGGGGATAAATCTTGGTCCCATTGCCAGTGGCCCCACAAACTGCCCAAGTCACAGAACTGTCACATTCAGAGGGCCTAGTTCGGTCCTATGCAGTTTCCCCAGCTATCAGTCCAAAGACAGTGAGCTGTCTCTGTGGGTTGCCCCATCATGATCTTGATCCTTTTGCTCAGATAATCCCTCTTCCTTCTCTTTGACTGGACTCTGGGAGCTCCGCCCAGTGTTTAGCTGTGGATTTTTGCATCTCCTTCCATCAGTTACTAGATGAAGGTTTTATATGACAATTAGGGTAGTCACTAAACTGAGTATAGGAGAAGAGCAGATCAGGCAACCTCTCCACTATTGCTAGGATCCTTAGTTGAGGTCATCCTTGTGAATTCCTGATTTCTTGTGAATACCAGATTTCTCTCTAATCCCATAATGATTCCCTCTATCAAGATATCTCTATCCTTGTTCACCCTCTCTGTCCCTCCCCCCAACTCAACTATCCTATTCTCTCCTCCCAATTCCTTTTCCCACCTCCTCCCATGCTCCCAATTTACTCAGGAAATCTTATCTATTTCCCCTTCCCGGGGACATACATGCATGTCTCTCTTAGTGTCCCTTTTTTTTTACCTAGCTTATCAGAGGTTGTAGATTGTAGCTAGAGTCCAGGTTTTCTATGAAGTCTTTACTTCTGTTTTCCTCCAAAGCTCTCTCAAACAAATAATTGCTTCTCTGCTCAGTGAACACCAGAATCTAGAAGCATGCTCTCTCCCTGTCCTAATAGTTTTTCCTGAGTGTCTGTCATCTGTGAATCTTGCACATACATTTCACTCTTTTGCTTTTGAGACAGGGTTTCTATGTGTATCCCTGGCTGTCCTGGAACTCACTTTGTAGACGAGTTTGGCCTCATTTTCACAGAAATCCACCTGCCTCTGTCTCCTGAGTGTTGGAACACACTTTTATAAAGTCTCATTCCTCATTACTTCATTATGTGCTCATCTTTATGACTATTATGTTTCTTCCCCATTTGCTGCATGTTACTCTTATTCATGCATCAATAATTTTCACAGCTTAACTTTTTCCAATAGTACTTGACCTTCATCAAAGTGACTTTGATGTTCACATGTAACACCTGGTTCCCTCAGGCCGTTGTCACCATTCATAGACCCAATGGTTAGATTTTCTTTTCTTCAACTCAATTTTTTCACTTTATTCCTTAGATATAAGGCTATATCTCAAACTACACAGCAAAGTATGTGTTGTTCTATATTTTTAATCCTAAATCTTTACCTTCAAAGCCCTGTTCTCCTAAAGCACATTGATTTCAACTACACTAACTCTTCTCTATCACCAGAGCCTTAAGAACCAAAGGGTAGAAACAATGCCTCTTCAGTGTATCTCAAGCACACACATAAACATAGTAGCTGTTACATAAACATTTATTGAATTAATAAGCTCTACTTTCTCATTAACTGTAATTTGTTTTCATATCCTACTGAATAAGATAACATCTCATACGAATAATCACAACTACTGCTTTGTCTCAGTACTAAATTTATTTGCTTCAATATTCTTTTGTTATATACCTCTGGCATGATTTCAAGAGATCAGCTTAGTGTTGCTTGAAAATTCCCTTGAGTATACAGATAAGCCCTTGAACCAGCACACAGTCCTAAACTTCAATAGATCTGTCACAACTACCCTAGAAGCCCTACTTTGTCATCCTTCTCAGTTTACACTACCATTCTTTGCCAAGAAAATGTCAAATTTTCACACAAGTCTTTTCCCTCTTGACCTTCATCCTTAGCATCTGCCATTATAATTGTAATTCAATGACTAAATAGTCTTCAGATAAAATCCCTCCCTTTTCATTGCTGAGCTGAAATTTTATGACACTCCTTCACATAATGGCAACTTCCCTAGCCTCCATGTGTGTTTTCTCAGGAATCTGGGTATGGTGCAGCCTTCATCTCTTTTTCCATCAGCTTTTAAATATGGTCAAGATCTCTCTCTCTCTCTCTCTCTCTCTCTCTCTCTCTCTCTCTCACACACACACACACACATCTCTTTTTCTCTCTCTCATTACATTTCTTCTTTTCTTTTAAGTTTTTGTTTCTTAAAACACAGGCTTGATATGTAGCCTGGGTGTCCTAAACTCATGATGTAGTCCATGTTGTCCTCATACTAATAGCAGCCATCTTCCCTCAGCCGTCCTGAAAGGTGAGATTACTGGTGTGTACCTTCACAATAGTGACGTAGTGACATAACCCCATTCTTTGTTCACCACGTGAAATGACTACTTGCTGCATAACAGCAGATGTATAAATCCCATCGAAATGAAGAATAGCATGTATTCTAAGAAAGAAGATAGTAAACCAGATTAAATGTACATCAAAGTGTATGATAGCCAATAATAAATACTTTAAAAAGTAAAGTAGACACAGCCAATAGGTCGTGTTGTCATTTTAGTCTTCTCTTTGGTTGGTTAGCATTACAGTTTTATTTATAGCTATAGTCCAAGTGCTTAAGTGAGGATTTTTAGTAGGAAAAGAAGCACCTCTATGCTACATCGTGGAGAGAATTTCACAAGAGCACATAACAACTCCGGTATCTGAAAAGTAAGTAGGACTTTTGTGCTTTGTTCATAACAAGGAGATCCATGGGACAGAAGGAACACAAGCAAGGTTAGTACAAAGTTGGGTTAGACAGAAAGTAATTGATTCTGACAATAGAGACATTGGAGCTCATCCTAAAGACTTCAGATTTTGAGTGGCAAAGGTCCAGAGGGTTTTGTGCACTGTAGATGAAGTACAGAGAATGGGTCCTAAAATTAGCAAACATAGAACCAAGACCAACCAGAAGGCATTGGTAAAACCCAGGCGGAAGATGATGGCAGCTCCAAATAGTGATGACAGGAGAAGAAGTAGCAATGAGTTGCAGAATAGGTGATGGTCAAATATTGAGCCCAAATGACTTGTGAAGGGATAAAAATTAAAAAAAAAATGGAATGTAGAGAGACTTCTTGTCCAAGTGTGTGGAACACTGATAGTGACATTTAATAAGAAGTGACATAATAAGCGTGTTCAATATCATTCTGAAGTCAAATAAAAATTTCTATTACAAAATCCAATAAAGCACAGTCTTCCTGCATCCAAGTAGGCTCTAAGCTATATAATATTAGAAGTGCCTCATTTCTAAATGTTTCTCTGATCTGTCTTGGTATTGACAGCAGCAAACTTTATACTCACACATTGATGTAAAACCAGTTACACAGAATGATACTGTGGGCCAAAACCCAGGCAAAACTTCTTTCAGAAAAGAGAAAGTACGTACGATACACACCAATATATAAACATATAATTCATATATTACTCAATGTATAACCTAAGCATACATTTTTATACTGAGTAGGGTAGAACTTTTTTTTAATTTGTTAGAAATATGTAAGGATGCTGAGCTTTAAAATGAAATATTATTTTTTTACATTTTAGTAAAGCAGTTATTTTAAGACAATCATCATAATACTGGAATTCTCAAGACAGTGCACAAAACCAAGGTGATTGTATACAATATATGCATCACTGAATATCCATTGGTTAAGGTTATGTGGACACTGAGTGTGGTCATCACAGCACCAATGAGAATTTCTCCCTACACTTATCTAGGGAAGGAACCAAGTCACTTTTTGTCTTTTAATATCTAAAGGAAACTTTTCGGTATACCACCCAAATGAAAAAAAATGCAGAAGGAAGATTAGACAGAGGAGATAGGGGTTAATATGGTCATGCGTAGTACATGAAGGTTCACTTGAAAGAAACTGTATGTACGTGGAGAATATTTTAGTGTACATGCCAATAAAGTGCATGGCAAAGAAACTCTTCAAAATGAAGAGAAAAGACACAGTAGGAATGCAAGCTGCTTAACCTTCCATCAGTTACTTATGACATAAGAAATAATGATCAATACACCTAGGTAGGTGCCATAGGGAGATAATGGTCAACACACCCAGGTGAAAGCCATAGAGAGACAAGTGTTTTGAAATGCATTTTGGTAATTCTCCCCTTTTCTCTATTGGAATGAAACAATGGTAAATTTTCAACATTTGCTGTGTCAAATACTGAAGTTTAAACAGAATAGGTAAAAGTAATAATTAAAAATTAATCCTCTTTTAATTTCTAGGGATAGTTAGGTTTGTTCCTTAATTAGGCATGTAAAAAAGAAATAAAATGGAAAACAACATTTTTCTTCTTAAGATTGAAATATATCTGTTACAAAGCAGACATAGGAATCAGTTTCTTCAAGCCTCGGCTGCATTTCTTGTGGCGAGATCTGAATACATAATTTCAGAAAAACTTGCTTTTTTTCTGTAATGTTTTCGATGTTTACATTTGCTTAACTAGCTTTGAGTAGGAGCAACTCATAAAATACTCCACTACCTCATTGTATTAAGAAAGTTTGCCTTCGTTTAGAATCAGGAATGGAAAGTAAAATGTAAAAAGGATTATAAAAACAGAAAATAATTCTTAATATTTATGATTGAACTTTGTGTGATTTATTTTTTAATTTTAAATTTTACTTATTTTTGATTTATTTCTCTTATTTTTGAGATTATAATTACATCATTTCCCCCTCCCCTTCCATCTTTCCAAGCACTCCCATAAAGAAACAACAGCTACAGATTTGATGTAGTCTTATTTTTACCAAATGAAATGATCATGATAACATTCCCATTTAAATCTGAACACGAAATAGATATGCATACACCTAATTATACTCTTGTATGCTTTTGTCAATCTATAAATTTTTGATGGGTGGATCTTACTTTCTCTAAACTTCACAACTAGCAATAGCAGTAGAGCTAGATTCATCATTTTTTCAAGTTATAGCATTTATGTTTATATTTAAGTAATGGAATCTTTTTAAAAATATGTCACTGTTTGAATCTTTCTTTTTGAATCTTAAGATCTTATTTAAAAGATGTGGATAATTAAGATTATGATACTAACCTTACATAATGTACATGTTGCAAATATATTGAACATTACTCATAGAACAAATTTTATCAGTATTTCCAATAGAATTAATGATCTCCAAATTGAATCCCTTTTGTTGTAGTTTTCAAAAAAAGGTTCGATCACACTTTAACATTATTAAAAATAATACTTACAGGCAGACATGGAATATATGCCTTTAATTCCATAATTCAAAGGGAAGTCACAGTGTATCTGTGTGAATTTGAGGGCATCATGGTCTACATAGGGAGTTCTAGACCAGGCAAGGATACATAGTGAGACCTTCTTTCAACAACAAATACAATAAAAATATGTACAATATTTTTGAAATAATTTCCACAAAAAAAGAGAGTTAAAAAGTTTCTCAGTTAGACTGTCAAATAACCTACTTTTTTCAAAGTTGTGTGTCCTTGAATGATAAAGTTGATTTTGGCAGCTGGAGGCAGAGTTCAAAAGGGAGAAGTGAATAAAATATCATATTTTATAATCCTAATAGAAAATGAACTTTTCTATTAATAATTTGACAATGACAATCCATCATGCCTCACCTCATCTGCAACTTCTGCCACACATCATAATTTTAGGTCTGAGAAACAATGATTAGGTGCAGCTGTAAAACACACTGATTCAAAATGAAAGGTCCATTAGTCACATAATAGGAGCTGGGCAGTGAAATCCAGGATTTCCCTTTTGTCTCCTTTTCAGAGCTCAATCTGTTTTGGTCTGAAGTCTGCATGCAGACAGATGCCCAGAATTGATTTTTTTTTTTTTGCACTCTAATGATTCCCTTTCCACCCTTTACATTCAGCTGGTGGAGGTGGACAGTGATTGCACTGGTATTCTAAATAGGTTGTGACTTCCTTACGATGTACCTGGATCAAGAATCAGTGCAATGTGGATGAAGGCTTTCTCCACACGGGCCCTCTCATCTGTGTGTACCACAAGGACTCTAAGCAGCGTGAAGACACTGCTGAAATTGTAGTTTCCCTCAGGTTTGTCATTTATAGGCTGAAGAAATAGCACTGAATAGGGAATCATAAAATACAAACACTCCACGTCTGGAGGGTTTCCTAGACCACCTTTTTAGTCATCTAAGAATAATTCCCTATGTCCATCCTAGCCTCTGCTTTTTAATGAATAATCAGTGGTTTGGGGCACAGATGCTGAGCACAGCCATGACATGCCATGGCTGAGCAGAAAGGTTCCTACTCCAACTTCAGAGGCATCCAAATTGTTTCTATATTACCCTTGTGCTCCTAAGGCTAGTGTTATTTCTCATGATAAGTATTGTATTTCTAGTGAAATGCAGCCAAGCACTCCAGGTGAAGAAAAGAGCAAACTGTCATCAGACTAGGAAGGAAAGGAGGAAAGGAGACAAATTTGTCAGTTGCCACTGAAAATTTTTGGCAACAATGTTAAGCATTCAGTTTTTACTAACTTGAGTTCATCATTCATTCCTTTCATGGGACCTCTTTGTTTTTCCTCCACTGTGTTATTTCCTTTTAGGCCATTTGATTTTCACTTTTCTTAATATTAAAAATATTCTATCTTGGTGTCTTTTCCACTAATAATAAAATGTGAAATCTCAAGACATCAACCATCCCAGTAAAGGACTGAAGAGTTTGAAACAGATATAGAATGGCAATAAGTAAATAAATAAAACATTTCTAGAAACGCCTTTTAAAAGTATACATTAATATGCTATGTTTCCTGGATATCTTTTGGGGTTAAGAATATTAACATAATTAATAGTATAACAAATACCAAATTAGCCTGATGAGCAGGTATAGACCATCAAATGTGGTTTTATGCTTAATTAATGTGAAAGACCATCAGCATACTTTACTGGTTTTTTAAGAACTAAGTTTAATATCTTTGTTTAATAAATAGCAGAAATTTTAAAAATAATTACAAGCATTTCAATAACTTTAGGATATGTTTATTCATAATAATAAGATAGGTCTTTGTTTTAGGATCTATCTGTTATTTATATTCTACAAAAAATTAGAATCAATGGTACAATATGGGTAACACTTTTAAAATCATCAAATTTAAAATGGCTTAGTTATTTTATATAATTTCAATGATTTATTTTTGTGTGTACATGAGTGCAGGTGCCCACAGTGTTCAGAAAAGAATGTTGGGTTCCCTGCGGCTAAAGTTAAAGGCAGTTGTGAGTCCTTTGATGTGAATACTGAGGACCAACATGGTTCTTTGCAAGGAAAGTGTTCATACCTTCTTGCCTGTTGAGAGAGACTAGCCTTAATCTCATTTTTAGAGTGCTTAATTTTTGTTTTGTCTCTTAGAAATTTCTTAAGTGATATAGCCCCATTGTTTCTGACTGTCTTTAAGCTGTAATCAAGTTTCTTAAAGTGTGCATCAGATGAGTAGATTCTATGTAAAATTAAGTAGCTTCAAGGATAGTGTGTGGATTAGAGGGCTTACATTATCCAGGAACTTGGGAAATGCAGGCTCTCTGGCTCTACATGTTACCCACTGTATCAGTAACTGTCAAATGGTTTCAAGGTATTTCAGGTGAATAAATATGCATATTTTTAGTTTTTGTTGTTTGTTTTGAAACTGGGTCTCAAAATGTAGCTCAGGCTGGTGGTATACTTGTAGCAATTTTTCTACCTTGGTTTATTGAGTACTGGAATTACAGGCATGCGCTATCAAACCTGGTTTCAAATTTTGTTTTGTTTGGCTTTGGATTTGATTTTCTAAATCACATCTCATCATGTTCCTCAAGAAGTCCTAGAAAAGCTATGTAGCCTTAGATTTGCATGGGTTCTCCTACTTCAGATTTGTGGCTTTTTAAATTACATGTGTGCATCACCATACCTGGCTGTCTCATAATTTTTATATGAGAATAAGTATATTCCGTATTAGCAATACACAATGCACTACTTGACACTGGACATCTCACTCAGTCCACTTGGTATATACACAATAGAGTGAAGACCAAGATTTGATCTATGGGACGACACAAGACATGTTCAGTCTTCTCCTGTTTCACTTGTTTAGTGTTTTATATATTAACCTGTGTAGTTATACAAATGTTTCATGATTAGATAACAAAACTCATTACAGAGTACTTCCATACTTGAAAAGTATAGGAAACATCCTCAAAGATAGGAGGAAAAATATTTCAACAAGTTAACGAGAAGACTGGTAGAGTTTATTTTTCTTATTTTTCCCAAGTGATTTTTCAGTAATATTGTTAAAAAATAATGGTTTTCCTAGATGATAAAAATTATTTCACCCAAACAAGACATCAATGAAAATACTGTTATAATTAACCTTCAAAAATACTTGAAAATGTAAAAGTGGACAAACATGATCAATCATAAATTCCATCATTACATATTCCGTAATGATGTAGAGTGGTCATAAATATCAATCATATAATAACACATTTTGATGTTTTCCCATGATAATTATTGTCAAAGAATTATATTTAAGGTCACATTAAAATGCTTTATCTTATGAACTTATGAAAAAAATACAAACTCACAGGCATACCACACAATGTCACTCAGCTGATAGCTTGGAAAACCTGTAACTACATTTTATCATCATTTCAATGCATAATTCTAAGTAAATCAGATCCCAAATATACTATATACCCTTAAGATAGAAAACAGAGTTTGCTAGCTCATTTTTAAATGATTTAAGTAAGAATTTTAGTAATTCTAGAAGCTGAGGAAAACACACGTGAAAAGTCTTCCAAGTGGTATGCCAGACAAGTGATTGACATTACCAAAGAGATGAACCTGGGTAAGGACATGTTGAGATATGTAATGTTTGCAATTTGTAATGTTAACTGGAATTAGGAAGAGCACACTGCAATGTTAGCTCTAATTTAGAAATGTAGAAAAAGTGAGTTACGTAATTTAGGAATTTTAATGAATAATATTGAAATTCGTGCTTAAAAATTGAAGAGGGCTAAAGAGTTAGTTCACCAGTTAAATAACACTGGCTGCTCTTTCAGAGGACACGGTTTGATTTTCAGCTCACATAAGGTATCTTACAATCATTATAACCTTAGTCCCAGTGGATTTGATGTCTTCTTTTGACCTCCATGGGCATCAAGCAAGGATGTGATGCACACACATAATTCAGACAAATATTATGCACATAAAATAGTAAAATAAATAAACTTTATTTAAAAACAATCAATTTAAAAGTGTCTTTAGAAATTTTCTGAAAGACCTAGTTTTATCTGTCAGTAATTAAATCGTTTGTACTTATTCATTCTTTTGAAAACATGCACATATATTTTTATTTTAATAGAAGACAACTCACATGATTTTTTGGCAATCCCTTTAGAAAGTATTTCTTAAAATTTACCATCCATTTCTTCAAGTATGGGAAAAACCTAATCTTAAAATATAAATAGATGAACCACAATTCAGAAATGTGAAATAAAATAATAAAAATCAACTGCAGTCAGCCATGTGGCATACTTCAGGATCTAATGCAGAGTGAAACCACGATAAACACAAAATTAATTCTTATTCATGAGTTTAACTCTAAAGGAATTATTCCTCCAACATTGTATTTTTGTGCCCTTTTCACCTTTCAAAATATTCGTGCACATTTTAATGTAAAATATATTTTATATTTTGCCTATAGCGTATTGCTTATATATAAAACATAAAACAAAGCATGTACACTTGTAGTGGTGATATTTCAATTACTGAAGCAGCGACAAAAATAAATGTGTTCTCAATTCATATACAGAGTATTGCCTAACCTTGCATGCAGAGTCAAGTATCTATCTATATGTCTTCAAGTGTGCATGTGTAGGCTACGAAAGTGGTCTTATGTTAGGATAATCAAATGGAGTCAAGGGCAAAAGAACTGTCATTGAAAGTCTATTTCCGTAGATGAACCACTGTTAAAGTTCATAACCTATATGTAGTCTGTGTATAGATTCTTTTAAAAGTATCATTTCAAAGAAACAAACATGACACATCTAACATAAAGTATAACATTTAGTGAGTATCAAGTAACTAATGTTATTACCCAGATTTGTAAATTAACATGCCAGTATGATATTATATTGATAATCATACAGAATCTTCAAACTGTTTAGTTACTGGTGCAGGAAAATTCCCTGTATCTGTCAATCATGTTTTAAATAAATGCTGATTGGCCAGGCAGGAAGTATAGGTGGGTCAACCAGACAGGAAGTAGAGGTAGGCGATGAGAACAGGAGTATTTTTGGAAGCAGGAAGCTCCCTCCACAGTTCTGGCCAGACCACCAAAGAAGGAAGATGTGACCTGCCTCGCTGAGAAAGGTCCCGAGCCATGTGGCTAACATAGATAAGAATAATGGGTTAATATAAGCTACAAGCGCTAATAAGTAGCCTGAGCAAATGGGCCAATCAGTTTTATAACTTATGGAGATCTCTGTGTGATTTTCTTTGGGGCTTGTCAGCTGTGGGGAACTGGGCAGGACATAAACCCCAACAAGCAGGCCCCTTCATGTTACAAGTTACCACCAAAGAAGCCAGTTTATTACATATCTTTAATGTAGAAGGAGTGGTGGGCTGCGGTCCCGCCTGGCTCCCGCATGGCTAGCTTTATACTGAGAAATAACAACACACAAACTGTATTCATTTAAACATTGCCTGGCACATTAGTTTCAGCCTTTTATTGGCTAATTCTCACATCTTGCTTTTACCCATATTTAGTAATCTGGGTAGCACCACGAGGTGGAGGCTTACTGGTAAAGATCCTAAACCTGCGTCTGTCTCGGAGAGGAGAGTCATGGTGACTGCCTCACTGCCTTCTTCCTCCCAGCATTCTGTTCTGTCTTCCCCACCTACCTATACTCTGACCTATCAGGCCAAGCAGTTTTCTTTATTAATTTACCAATTAGAGTAACACATAGACTGATGACCCTCCTCCATCACTTTAACATTGAGACAATTTCTTTTCCCTGCATGGCAATATTAGTGTTTCATGTGAGACTGATATTGACAGAAGTAGTTGAGTGACCAGAGTGAGAATTATATATTCACAAGTGATAAGTGAAGTTTCTCTACTTCCCATTATGTCCATATCAGTCTTTCTAGTATCCCCACTGCTGAATTATCACTTGACAGCTCCAAATGAAAGAATATTGACTGATCCATACTGGTTGGTACATCCTTATAATGCTGGTAAATAGCATTTGAGATCAAAATCTAAAAAAAAATACATAAAATGAACTCAAAAAGTTATGACATGTTCAAAAGTAATAGAACTTCACAAACTTTGGTCATTTTATCAGACCCTGTGTTACATTTTATATAGTTTGTTGAAAGTACAGAAAAGTAGTAATGAATTTGATCGGGCTGCAGTACTGATAAATGAACATGATGGGGAAATTGCACCTTTCAAAACGCACAAAAAAGGTACAAACAAAAGACAGGGAGTGAGGATCTAAAGCACCAAGTCTTCAATAAGTGAAGGCTGAGGAATCTGTAACCTTGAGAAAGATGAGAGGTAGCCAAGAGCATTTAAGCAGACACAGCTCTGAGCAAGGTAGAAATTGAGCTCCCAGATACCGCAGGATGCTGCTTTTTTCTCTTACAAATGTTCATAAATGTTTTACAGTTCATATTCTGAAATAAATGCATTAACAACATGATGTTTAATGCGCAATACCTGAGCCTTTTAGATATCCCATCCTGTCCATCCTGTAGCCTCTTTCCTTGTACTGTTCCTGTATTTGACACATATGTGTGTGTGTGTGTGTGTGTGCACGCGTATGTGTGTAATATATATAGATAGATAAATATATGTAAGTTATATACATGCATATACGTATATATCCACACACATATGTATTTTTAATAGGTTTCCTTTCACTGACTCTTTTTATTTAGCTTCCCAAAAGCAGATTTCCCTGGGTTATGTAACTTTCCCTACTAACCTCATTTCTGATCTTTGCCTTCAAAATTCTATTGCAGTCTCTCTTTGACCCCTCTCTATTGATTAACTGTCATATCTTCTTAACTCCCACACCCTACAATATTAATTGTAGAATATTTTGAGAAATATCTTTTCATTTTTACTTCTGTGAGTATGAAAGTCATGACTTGCCCTCAATTAATAGCCTTTAACTTAAAATTTTGTGCTTTCTCAAATCTTTCATAACTCACAAGCAAGTTAATTATTCCTAGTAGGCAGACCATTAATCATTTGAACAAATCCATTTTGCTTTTTCTTGGAGAATAAAGAAAAATTATTACAGCAAAAATTAAATATATCCATAACATCATTTAAAACTTCACTTACCTGACCTTTCTATACCTCACAGTATAAAGTAGTGAGAGGCTGTGCCTCATGTATGAAGACCTAAGTGTTCCTCCTCTTACCATGAAATAGCCACTTTGTTATCTTGATAATATTTAACTACTTAGGAAAATCAGTGATCCCATGAGAAACCTTTGCTTCTCTCTAGTCTAGTGTGACCTCTTCCTCCTAAACACTGAATATTATTACTTT
The DNA here is from genome assembly GCF_982192425.1 of Myodes glareolus. Classification (NCBI taxonomy): domain Eukaryota; kingdom Metazoa; phylum Chordata; class Mammalia; order Rodentia; family Cricetidae; genus Myodes; species Myodes glareolus. The sequence goes on from NC_142050.1 coordinate 11,000,738, forward strand.
TGCTTTTCCCTTAAAGCTCTGACAATGATCTTCATTTTGCTACAAGTATTTGCTAAGATATTATTTCAATTTTTTTTTACAATATAAATTCCCTAAAGAAGGAGACTGCTTTTATGGACAGGGATTTCAATGTAGTAAATTTTTCATTCTCACTCAGACAACAACACAGTGCCTTGCTGTGTGTCCTGAAATATACGAGTTCAATTACGGGGAGAAAGGATTTGGATAATGCATGGAACAAATCATTTTCTACTGGATTGTATAGTAATTTTATAGAACTTTTTGTCACTGAAATTTTATTGCTTAGAGGGACAGATCCAATTAATTAATTGTTGAAAACTGAACTTCTCACTTTTATGAGTTCCAACCACTTTTTGTAAAATCACTCTGTTTTTAATTAAGCCTTGCCCCATGTTCATGTAAACTGCCCCAAATCCTTCTGCCTGTTGACCTAACTCACTGGAATGCATCTGGATCATTTTTGGAAAGATTTCCACTCTCTTTCACAGACAGTGTGGTAATATATTTTTCTGAAAATGACTTCAACTCCTGTCTTCACAGAGATTGAAGTTTTGTCAGCTAAGTTAATCATATACGTTGTAATCATTAAGACTGTATTCATCCTATTATCCTACTATATGCTCAGTCTTTTTAAGTTGAACTTGCCTTAAGAAAACAATGTAATCAACTTTTTGATGCCTTAGATTGCCCATGTAATAAGCTTTTATAACATAAACTAAGTGCATAAATTTCATCTTGTTGTGTATTTTTCCATGCCTTTGATGCAGAATAACGTATGTAAGCACTGTGGTGACCATTTGCCAACAGAATGAAAGCAGGATTGCTTAAACAAAGAAAATGCTCTATTAATGATGGACACATTAATAGATGGATAGAGATAGGTTGATAATATCTGTGCACAGTTTTGAGTGCTACTCTTCTTTCCTTGCAGAGCCCTGTTGATGATCTCTGTATAAAGGCCACTGTCATCTTTTCCCGTATCATGTTTTCTATGCTGCTTACTAAATACTGAGCAAAGTCCTTTGTTAGGGACAGGCAACACGCAACAGGCAGACATCATGGACAAGCACATGCCTCTGGCGCAATAAGCAACAGAAACTGATGATACAAACACAACCAAGGTTTCAGACAGCCCAGCAGCCACAGACTATAGACACATTAATGGCACAGGGAGAGAAGTAGAGACATCAAATTCGGGTTCACACTTGCTCAAGCTACTCCAAGAGCAGGGTATTTTTTAAAATTCCTTAATGCAGCATTAGCGCAGGTAAGAAACATTCCTTATTTGTCTTTTAATATTTGTTTGTGTGTGTCTATATCTGTATGTGAAGTTTTCTGAAATGTCTGTAATAAGAAAACTTTCTATGGAAAATAACAGGTAATATGGATTGAGCCTAGGGCCTCACACTAAGCAAGTGATATATTCCCACCCTTGAGAATTTTCTAAACAAGTATTAAATCAGAGAACAATGTGTAATAAATGATTGCCCTGCAGGCATATGAAGTACAGACTGCAGAGTTCAAACTATTTTTCTTTCATCTAAACACATAAGAAACAGGAGTAAGAGTGATTTAAAATGATGGTAAAGTTATTAGCATTAATATTGGTTAGATAACAGCAATTATAACTCACAGAAAGAAATTAATAGATAATAACATTTATTTATGATATCAATATGTTGATTGCACATTCTCAGTATATTAATAGTTGGGAAAAGGATGTGTCTGAGAAGGATAAAACACATGCTAAAAAATATAAGCAAATTATTTGATTTATATTATACTCAAATGACAGTGTGTCACATTCTTACATTTTTGCTAAATGAATCAAATTTGAACTTTTAAACATGTTCACATAGTAAATACCTACATATATATCATATATATATATATATATATATATATATATATATATATATATATATATATATAAGCTGAAGAGTTTATTTTAGGTGTCGAATTTGTAATTCAAATTTCAGGTTCTCCAGTATATTAAACCCCAAATGTAGTATTTAGATACTTAAGATGAGTATGTAGGGAGTAAATAATGGTATTAGTTGGTAAAAGATATAAGAAGTAAGATACATTAAATAACAGAAACCAACAGTGCTAGGCCTGTATATATGCTAAAGCAAAATATTTTGCTTTCACTAATAGCTAACACATTTAATATAGTCAGCATAGAATTCAAGTAAGACTATTCAAATGTATTATGATGCTTTAATGAAAAGCTCTGGATGCTACTTTTCTCTTTTTAATAACAAAATCACAAGGAAACCAGCTTTTTTTTTCATGAAAATGAGAAAGCTAAGTATACCCACAGCCCTTCTATATGTAAATGGGAGGCCCGAAAATTATAAATGATGAAGAAAAGGCAGCTTAATTTCAAGCAGTTGAAAATGACGATGAAAATATTTCGGCATCTTCTTTATTTTGCTGACATCAAGGGAAACCTTTTGTTGTTGTTGATATGAGAATCTTAGAGAGAAGGAAAGGTCAGTACACACAGCTAGGAGTGGCTGCCTGGAGACAGAAGCTGCCTTATATGTGGTGGCCATGGGGGATGGTACTGAAGACACTTCCTTTGAGATTAATGCAAATGAAGAGTTGGGCTCTTGGCAGGTGGTGACATCTGGGAAGGTCAGAGCAGACATGAGGGTTGAGACGAGGGAGAATAGAAAGTCCATGAAAGGATGGTCTGATCCTATCCAGTGCTCTGTCTTAAGATTTGTCAATATATTTATACAGTTTAGTCTGTCACAGGGAAATCTCCATAAATTTTGTGAAAAAGTGCCATTTTTTTCCCCAGAAAAGCATAGCACACTGAAAAACCTAAGGCAGTTGTGAAGAAATCACAAACTACAAAGAGGGATCCAAATGTCTTCAGACAGTGCAATTTTGTTAAATACACCAGGTTTTCAAAGGAGAAAGTTCTCCGGGGAGTATTTGGGACATATAGGGACTATAATTTGATCACTTTACATGTTTAAATTAAAATCTAAATTAACAAATAGTCAACATTTCAAGCAATATTGTAGGTCAAACAAAGAAGGTGAATTTACCTTCAAAACTTTTTTCTGATTCTGTAAAGCTTGAAATGACCATAGCTTTCAATATGTTACAATAAGATGGTCAGCCAGTATGATCATTAACTATGACTTTGTGTTTAGTCGCAAAAAAATTGAATCAGTCTTCCATGGCTCACTTTGGTAAGCACAATGGCACTGGAAAAATGAACTAAACTGTATTAATTCCATTTTTTATTCCTATAGCACTTTATGTATCTAACACCATTTATGCATGTTATATATTTACATGCATAGTTAATACTTTATTTTGATATTCTTTGTCTCTTCTCTTAGGAGTCTTAGGTTCTTGAATGTTGGGATCTATGGCCACTTGAATATTGTATGCACAATGAAAGTTTACATGATATTTTAAGATGCATAACAAAATATTATCTCAGCACTGTTATCTAATATTGTCCCAAAAGAACACAAGGAAGGTTATACAAGTAATTGTTATTCTCCTTTTAAAGTAAGAATATGCTTTAGTGGGCAGTTGAGTACTCTCCAATTGCTAGTTCTTTAGATTTTGATAAATTTCTTAATTTCTCAGTATTTTAGTCTTCACTCTAAATGTTAATGACACATGTGGTAAGAAGAATCATGACCCCATATTCAACATGCAAGTGTCCTAGTTCCTGGGACCTGTGATTTCCAGAGTCCTTTCAATAGAAGAGGAGAGCAAGAGAAAAGTCACAGAGATGTGACCATGTTTGTGTTGCTGCACTTATGATTAGTCATAGCAGCTGTTGGAAACCAATAAAATACTAATGCGTACATTTGATATAGCCAGCAAGTTGAAGGGGCAAGGGAATATATTCACTGCTAGTTTCCTTCTGTCTTGGTGGTGGCAGGGAAAGCACCATTTAAGATGATGTGAATTATTCCATTCAAAAAAAATTTTCCTGAAGTAGAAAGAAATTCCTATTCTTTGTGCATTTTTCTCCCTTCTTCTATTGCTCATGGATTTATCTCTGATGGCTACCTCCTCTACAACTCCAGAGTATAAATGGAAGAATAAAGCAAACCTTGAAGGGGAGGGTTATGAGGCACAGGTAGGAAGAAAACTGAGATGTGTATATGTTGTTCTTGAAATCTTGATGACCAGATGGAGTGAGTTATCAGTGACTCCAGAGTCAGGGCCAGGGAGAGGAAATCTAACATGTGTCCAACAGCAATACAATACACCTCCTTGTTCTTCTGACTGTACCACACGGATTATCTTTGTAGAAAACTGGCTCAACTCCACTTCCAGGGTGAAGTTCTACCATTGCAGGGTCTGCTTCTCTTGACTAAAATAAAAAATCCATAAGGCTCAGTCATTGTTTCCTATTATTTTACAAGTACCTGTCACATGACAAACAGTAGAAAAATGAATCAATTGCTTGAATTTAATATAATATTTTTATATGAAAAGACCATAGTAAGAAGAAAAGCATTTCTATTTATTCAATGGTAATCACAGAAATTTTGTTCGATTCTTCTTCTGTTCTCTGTACTCTGCTAGCTTGTGTAAGCATATCCTAGCATTCCCTCCAGATAGTACGAAATAATATTTCTTTGTTAGATTACTTTGGGTTGTAGTTTTGACTAAGAGGAGAGCATTTCAAATAATCTTTGCTAAGAATAGCCCTCTTCCCCCCACTTTAGCGGTTCAGGAAAACACAGACTTTTCTATGATGTCAAATTTTGAATGCATCTTTACTCATCATTCTGTGCTCTTTCTTTTCCACCATCAGTAGGTCTTGAAATAAACATTAAGATGAATTTTCCAGGATCACAAGTATGTACACACACCATATATACATGTATACCATATAGAGTGTGTGATTGTGTGTGTGTGCAGAATCATAAGCATGTACACACACCACATATACATGTATACTCATATAGAGTGTGTGATAGTGTGTGTGTGTGTGTGTGTGCGAGAGAAGAGGGGAAACTGTGGATAAGATGTAAAATTTAAAACAAGAATTATAATCTCTGAGTATTCATTGGAACAAACAAATATGGTAAATATTTCTTAATTATAAGTATAAAATTTATAGAAGGGAAGAAGTAAGGAGAAAATTATATAAATGCTCTTATGCAAGTCAATTTTTCACTTGGTACCTTGGTGACAGAAACAAAAATGCAGTCAATTTTCATATCAGTTTCAAGTTATTAATATCAATATTTTCTTCTTTTTCAGTAATAATGTTTATAAAACACCTTAAACTTGTAGTGAGTTTACTGTTCACAGTGCTAATATACACACAATATTTCAAGTGACTCTTACCATACAAATAACCTCTCCAATTTTGTATTGAGAAATGCTGGCATGTTTGTTTACCCGAAAGATGTGGGTACAGTTCCCTAAGGCTAACTGATTTTTTGCTTACATAAGATTTAGTCTAAGACTAAAATTCAGATTTCCTAAATTCACTTTGCTTTTGTCTTTTTCACACAAGTCTTTCCCTTGCTTTTAATTTCTGGAATTCTAATAGACTGAAATATCCAAGTCAATCCTTATTATTCGTGGCTAATCATATCATGCTTATCAGTGGAAGCTGTCATGTGCAGGGGCACTATAAGAAGAAGTTTAACTGAAAAAATGTAACCATAGTCAAGCCATTAATTTTAATAACTAAGGTAATAAGTAAGAAGTTAAAAAACTCTAGTTTTTAAGTTACCATTTTAAAATTAGATTCTTCTTTGAACTGGTTAATTTAGCAAAAATCATATCCATTGGAAACTGGTTCAATTCTTCTGACCCTTCAAAGGGAAATAGATTCTGCCGTGATCTTTGCATTCCTTTCTAGAATATAGTCCCAATAGTGATATAAAAACCCTCAATTCAAGCCATTAGGAAAACAGCTGATGTCTTATTGTCGTGTTTTCTGGGAACTCTTCTTTACATTGTCAGTTGATGATGCAATTACCTGCATGACCCAGAAATTCTGTGTCATTTCTAAGAAATGCTTACAGAACATTTACATCCTTTCAGCTGGAAAGGGAAGTCTTTGTGCATGCTATCTGCTCTTGTGGTGGCTGTCAGATAATGGGGGCTGTCATTATTGAGGATCCCTGCTGCTGCCTCCCTCGTGATTTATCACCTTCCCATCTCAAGTGGGAGGAGGCCAGATCATCCAGAGAAAACTATTCATTTAAAGGTGGCATTTCTTCTGCCACAGGCACTTTAAAATATAGTAATTCATACTTAATTAGTGGCTGTCTTTTGTAGTATGATAGTCCTGTTCATTGAGGTTTACAATGCAAACTGCTACTCTGGATATTACCATCAAGGTCAGAAGAATACTGCGGCAATAAGAGCTCCTCTACCTTACTGAAAACATCTGCTAAAATGCACAGGTGATTTGGATGGACAAAGATTGAAGAAGCTTATGGTTTTATGGTCTTTCTAATGTTTAGTCTATACTTAGTGACATTTGTTTACCTGTCCTCTTTCATTAACATTTATGAAAGCATACACATATTTTAGAGCCCTAATCGATGACAAACTTAGCAAAGCTTTAGGGGCTTCTGTTATCTTTACAAGGCAGCTCAGTAATAAATCATTAGGGTGTTTAGAATATAACACCAAATCTGATCTTACCAGTGCTATTTACTTATCTCTGAGTCCTGAACTTTATAGCAAGTGAAATTAAATTCATCTAAGCCTGAGACCAAATTTACATTATGCATGTTCTTTAGGTGTCACATCAATATTAGAAAAGCCCAATAGAGAGCAATGTTTATTTGAGAATACTAAATAATTGAGAATTCCATTTGTTTTGGTAGTCCAAAATACTATTCATTGAGGTTTCAAATTTGTCTTGTAGATTAATGCATTGGAATGTACCTCTCTTCATATGTGATGGCTTTTCCTGAGAACACAGTTGCTCTGGAATGTACTATCATTTCCTTTTAGAGATGCATGTCATCACTTCATGAAAGGATCACAAAGAAAGTCACATGGAAATATACCTTTTACCTCCTGTGAAAACACATCAAGTATTGTTGGTAGTGTGAGATATGCCAAAGGCTGTGCACTGTGGTTAGAAATATTTTTCAAAGTTTACCCTGCTCAGTTTGTGACATTCCAGCTGTCCAAAAAATTGTACCAGCTTTAAATTTTTAAAAATTGAATTCATAGATAAATAAAAGGACTGATTTTTAAAATATTCCAATATTAAAGAAACTCTAGCCAAATTCCTGAATCTGGATTCCATTCAGTGTTCCTTACCCTGATACCATCACTTAAAATGCGCACAGTTTGCTAGACACTGAGCACAAATGGAAAAGATAGCAGCAGTTATCAGAGCTTCATGGTCCTCGTTGGACTGCTTCCTGATAGAAACACCATTGTTTTAAGGAACCAAAAAAATTCTCTATACTTTTCATGAATTGTCATTCCATGATGGATATTTGCACACAATTTTTAAAAATATTTTACGTTTGTTTCTAAATTAGATTTTCCACATACATGAAGCTTTCATACACAAATCACTTTATGGAGTTTCTCTTCTCCCCTCACCTCTCCACCCCATTTTTACTATACCCTTTGTGTCCTTTATGCCACTGTCATGTTGGTTATACTGTTTTCTCCAACCTCTTTTGAAGTTGAAATTATAGTTTAAATTTTATTATTATAAATTCTTTTCTCGTCTCATGGGCCTCTTTCTAATTTCCCAAATTTTGCACATACATTTCTTTTACCCTGAATTAGATTTTTTTTATTATTATTTTTATTGAGCTCTACATTTTTCTCTGCTCCCCTCCCTACCTCTCCTCTTCCCCTCTGGATATAGATATTAAGTTAGAGGATAGGAAACACATATGAGAGCCCATGTTGTCTCACTAATGATTTCTAGTTCCACCCATTTTCCTTCAGATTTCTCTTTTCTCTATGGCTGAGAAAGCTCATACATATCTATGTGTATATCATGTTTTCATTATGTTTTTTGACGTTTTGTTTATTCTTTATAGTTTTCACATCATATATCTTGAGTCCATGCATCTTTCCCTTCTTTCAAATCTGTTCTCTGCACTTGTGATACACACCCCCAAAATAAAATTTAGGTGAAAAGAAAGAAAAAGAAAAATCTTATCGTGGAAGCTGTAGTGTGACATACTGAGTCATATAATGTAGCCTTTAGTTCACATATTATTACTTGTAAGTGTTCATTTCGAGGAGTCATTGGTCTGGTCTGAGGCCTCTGGTTTCTGCTATGCCATCAATACTTGTCCCTCATTGGATATCCTGTTGATGGTCTGTGTTATAGAGGTCCTGCAGCTCTGAATCTGTAGGACCAGCTCCTTGATGTTCTCCAGCAGATCATAATAAAATAGGGCAGATGTTGTGGTGGGCTAACTCATAGCCCTGGTTCTGGGCCAGAGTAGCTGCTGGGCTGGTTAGCCTTCCAGCTTCCTCCATCCTCACCACCAGGGTGAGCTCTCCAGCACTGCTCCAGCTAGTTCATGCTATGTAGCAAGAGGCAAGGGGCAAGACTGATTCTCCTGCTTTCGTGATCACAGGACCAGCTCTACTGTGTTTCCCAGGTGAGGTGTAGTGCCCACTCTCCCAAGTGACCTCAGGGCCAGCTCCACAACTCGCCACAGGAGCGTGTGTGTGTGTGTGTGTGTGTGTGTGTGTGTGTGTGTGTGTGTGTGAACATCTCTCCCTAGCCTGTGTCACCTTATTTCGGATAAAGGGCAGGGCCAGATTTCTCATGCTCACAATCTGGTGACCAGTTCTGTAGTAGGAGACTGCTTGTTTATTTTCCAGCCACCCAGACTCTCTAAATAACCACACAGAAACTGTATTAATTAAATCACTGCTTGGCCAATCACTATTGCATATTCCTAGCAAACTCTTACATATTTAAGTCACCCATTTCTATTATTTTATATTTTACCCCGAGGTTCAAGCTCTACCAGCAGGGCTCCACCTAACAACTTGCGTCTTTCCCCTCTGGTCTCCTGACTCTGCCGTCTTTCTCCTAGCATTCAGTTTAGTTTTCCTCTCGCCTAGCTCTATTCCGCTAAGCCACTGGCTGAAACAGCTTCTTTATTCATTAACCAATGAAAGCAATACATAGACAAAAGACCCTCCCACATCACAGTTCTTCCATGACCCTGCAGACAAGGTCAGTTCTTTTGTGCCACCCAGGCAAGGTGCAGGTCAGGGCCTGCTCTCCTGCATGTTGCAGCTGGCAAGGAGCATGACAAGTTCTCCGTAGTGTTGCAGCCAATGAGGGGCAGGGCAACTCTGTGCAGCCCTATCCTCTCAGGCTACAGGAGACAAGAACATCAACCCTGACCATGACTGAAGCAAGGCCATGCATGGACAGTCCTTTCCATGATCCTTGACAGCAGCCCCGGCCTGGGTATCAACATGGCCCTGCTTGCCACCCACCTCAGTCTACTCTCAACTGCCTTTACCTCTTCGGATCTCTATCTCCAAAGGACACGAACTATTCTATGTATCTCTTCTATAACCCACCACATTTTTGGCTATCATAAGTGGTACCTGGCAGACCAGTGTTTTCTCCCATATGCCTGGGACTCCGTGCCCCAGGACTACTCTTAGTGGTGCCGGGAAGGGCTGTGTTTTCTTCATGATATATTCGCAAGTAAGTTTATTGTAAACTCTTCTAACATTTGAATAAAAATTGAATCAGTCTCAGTGTCCTTCGACAAATGCAGACGAATATTAATATGGTTGTCCTCCTAACACAATTCTAAAAGTAGAGCTTGTTTTATACTTTATGTAACTGACTTTCCAAAATTTTAACGTAAGCTTGTTTTCTTTCTGAAAAGTTCTGATGTGTGTACAAAAGTATACAAGAATAAAATTAAAAAGAACCCATGATCTTGCATAAAAATTGAATAATAGATACTCACTAATATAGTATCAATTAAAATATGCATTTTCACATATGTTTGATTCAATTATTATGATACCAGGCTTAATTTTAATTAACTGAAACCTGTACTCTCTTGGTATTTTAAGTAGTTACATTTGTCTTATATTTTATATATAAATTTTTATTTTTAATTAATAGTTGAAAGATTATATGTAAAATACCCCTAAAACCATCATACAATCTCATCTAATCTTGGAATCTTACATTGCCATGTTGTATTTATCAGAACAAAGAAACTAACACTGACATGTGATAATTACTTGAAGTTCAAGCTTAGTTTGCATTTTCATATTACCACATGTTTCTCTTACACAAATAATCCCAGGGTTCCACACACACTGAAATGTTCTGAGTTTCAGAAGCTCAGCAGGTTGTGCCTGCTTCTCATGCATTCTTAGTTTTTGACGGCATTGTCTGTCTGGAAGAGCAGTAAATACTCACACATTCTATAAAATATTAATCTGGGACTGTCTAGTTTCTTTATTGTTAGCCTGCATGTTTTGGTTTTGTGAACAAATACACCGGCATCAGAATATGCTCATCAGTGCATACAAAAGTGTTTATTGACATGGCAATAAGAGTGGCAACGACCAGGCTTGTCATAATTCTCCCCAGTATAGTTATTATTTCACCTTTCCATGCTTCACTAATTTGATAGGAAATCAGTCATTAAACGGAACATGTATTCCGGAGGTGATGTAAATGTTATTTTAGAGGGGAAGAGGTGTCTAATGGGTTGATTTGAATTTTGTGTAAAAGATGTGTCTTTTCTCCTCTTTTATTTTGAAACCGCATGAAAAGATAGCGTATAAAGCTGGTGTTTCACAGCAATGCTTTCTTAAGTAAAGTGTTATAACTCACATTAACTGATCATGAATTTTGAAATTCAGAAGAAAAGCTAATGTGATATTTTGGGGAACTACTGTAGGAAATCTTTCAGCCAGTAGCTAGTTAAGTTAGTTAAGTTAGTTAAGTTACCCACCCTCTTAGGCGTGGCCTCTTATACTATAAATGCCTATGTAAAGTGTGAGCTCTCTCTCTCTTTTCCCGCTGCTGGGTTTGGTTGCTTCTCCCCATTCGAGAAGAGGACTGTGATCTGTGCTTCTACCCCTAGATAAATAACCCTCTATTATATTCAATTCTGAGCTAGTGTGGGATTTCTTTTTAGTGTCCATCTTCAGGGAATTGTGTTTGGCTTTCTTAATATCAAGGGAATGGGTATTCTAGTTTTTTAGTAGTGGTTTTTCATGACTTACCCTACAGAGATTGCATTGAAAAATGAGAATCTAATATCTTCACAGGAGACAAGACTTCAAGTTCTGAGAAAAATCTCAGCATACCTGTTACATGGTTTCTATTGCTTTGTGCCGTTAGCACTGTGCATCATCTTTATGAACTGCTGTTCTTCCAAGGATATGCTGAGAGGTAGTCCTAGGCATGAACGTGAAAATTCACTCTGGGCTCACTTCTCTGAAACCACGTTATTCCGATTCCAAGAACTTTAATGTCTCTCTCTTAAGCAGGTTTTACATAAAAAAAAATTGCGTATAGGATAGCAAAAGCAGAGAAGTTAAACCAAAACTTTAAACTGGCATTAATATGCATATTGCTGGGTCAATTAGATAATGCAAGTGGATGACAGTTTAGTTTTATCACTTTGATATTTGTGTTTTTTTTAATTCTTTAATTTTGTGACTTTTATATTTAGTACATCTCAAGTCAAGTTCTTGGGTGCTGGTGGTGTTTATATTAAAGACAGTCTCTCTATGTAAGTGGATAATTATCTAGGATGTGTGACAAACACACAAAGTTAGCAACCGTTTCACTATATACATGTGCTGCTAATGGGCACAAAGCCAGAAGGAGTCATTCTCTGTGGAAGCTCACAGGGTATATTTCCAAAGAAGTGAAGTTTACTCTTATCCTTCCTAAATGGTGCATTAACCCAAGGGCTAATCAACAAATAGAGGTTCTTGACATTGGGGAAAAGGATATACGAAAAATCAAACACAGTAATGCAACAGAACACTCTTGGGACAACATGGTTTTTCTAATAAAATATATATGGGTTCTTCAGGTAAATAGTTGGAGGAAAAGCAGAGGGGAAGAGAAAGCATCAATTCCCTGGGAAGAAACTTGCACATTAACCTAAAGACTATGGGGGTGGGACTGCTGTATAACGGGATTTGTATTTTTCAAGGATTAGTTAGGCTGGTGCATCATCCAGACTGAGAGAAAAGATAGACCGGGATCGGAGCTAAGAAATATGAGGACCTGACTACAAATAGGGTGAATTATTTACTGCAATGTTTACAAAACAAATTTTATATGATGGATTGAATTGATTAAATTAGAACAATGAAGGACAGATTTCTCTTTGGGCAAGCTTGATTAAAAAGAGAGTACAATGAAACCTAATTTGGATAATGTAGGTGACTCAGACTTACAGTAATTGGAGATGAAACGGTTCTCACATTATGAAAGGCAATTTGTTCTTAAAAACCAGCCAAGTCAAAACATAAAAGGTGGTTTAAACCAAGTGTGGCACACACCTTTACTCCCAACACTCAGGAGGCAAAGGAGGTGGATCTTTGCGAGTTTGAGGCCAGCCTGGTGTACAGAGCAAGTTCCAGGACAGGCTCCAAAGCTGCAGAGAAACCATGCCTTGGAAAACTGAAAATTAAAGAAAAAAGAGGTGGTTTAAAAGTATTTGTTATGTAAATTTTTATCACATAAATAGACCATGTTTTCAAAACTAAATATATTTGCAATATTTCTCTAATTCTTAGTTACTCTTCTTCAGAGAAATATACAAGAGAATATTGTCTGAAGAAATCATTACAAGCCATGCAAATTATATGCAAATTATTAAAGTTATATACTTTTAAAGAGTAGACACCTTTAGAGTCAATGACACCAGTTATGGTAAGTTATTTAGCCAGTTACAGAGTCTCATATATAATAAAAAGCATAGCTGTTTTATGAAAGCAAAATGTGTATTCTCTTAACTAGTACTAAAAGATATAACTTCTTGAAAATATTTGCTATTTATAGAGTGTAACAGGGAAATACTGATAAATGAAACTTAGAGATCTATAAATTATATAATTATTATCTTTGAAGTCACATATCTATAATTCAATATAAATATAATATATAACATATTATAATATATAATTATATATAATATTAAAAGTCTAGATTTTATCTAAAACATTTAGAAGACACAAATGAATCTGAAATTTGGATGCTTATGTAGAAAGTCAATCAAGAGAATATCACCACTAACAAGCCCACCTAGAGGACATATAACATTAGAATCACAGAAACAAGGTCTACAGAAAGCATATATCTACAGGAAACAAAGAAATGAACCACATCAAAATATTAATGAGGAAAGTGAAGTGCTCAGTACTATACAAAGGCTGTCTTAGAAGGTGTTGAGTTTCATAGCCCAGGTTACAAAGCAGGGAAATACTTACCTGGTGCCATCTAGCACTCATAGGCCTAGCAATTGATAGACTAAAGGAAAGGTAATAGAGAAAACCCACAGTGTTGCACTCTGAGTACGTGCCACTGAAGGAAGGAATCATTTACTACTCTATCTGCTCCAGCATAGAAGCTCTAATTCTGTCAAGGTTGCCCCTTGAGACTCAGAGCTGTTCTTGATGTGCGTATTTCTGCTTCTACACTTTAGTCCATGTGTTTAGGCCCATCTGGAAGTTCTTGTCTTAGAAAATCCTTGTCAAGTGTCTAAAACCTGTGTCACCTAATGTGTCCAAAAAGCATTTATTATTTCAGATATAACGGGGATGAGAGTATAGTTAAATTTGTTCAGAGCTTGACTAGGATGTACAAAGCACTGGCTTTGATACCCAGCTTCAAACCAGGCATGGTGGCCATGTCTGCAATACCAGTACTTGATCCATGGGTCACAAGGAGCATAATTCAAAGTCATTCCTTACTGCATGATGTATTTAAGGCCTATCTCACATCGTGTCTCATCTCTTTTTTCCTAGGAGAAAATTGTCTTCACAGATATCGTAGGTGTATTTGTTATTCTGCAATTGTATTAGGCAGTGTCTGTCGATCTGTCTTATAGACTGACAATGCCATAACCATAGAACTATATATAAATAATACCCAAACTAAATTCAAACAATACTCTAACAGAAGGATGAGTAGTAACAGCATAAATTACATGCTTCCCCACTGGTTTTTAGTGAAGGCCAAATTTGTCTACTAGAGGCTATTTAGTAGTGTTTTAAGTCATTTGACAATGTCTTGAGACTGGGGCACCAATCTACTGGATAGAAGGATTAGAACAGCACTGACTTTAGATAATGCATAAACAAACAATGCAAAATTGAGGACAACTTAGTCAACTCTTTTAACAAAGTCAAATTTGGGAAACCATTGTATAGGAACATAGTGTGCAACAATTACTTATCAATGCAAATCCTTATGTGGCATCTGCATTGAATCACATAAATCTAGTAGCTAAAAGAATTAACATAGAAACTACACGAGTGACAGCCCTAAAAGAAAAAAAAAATACTAAAAGCAATTTCTTAATATAGTTGTATCATATCAGTCTTCGCTGAGATGGGAATGATCATGACAGGTGTCTTGTTTAGTAGGAGGGGTGTGCTTATGTAGGTCAAAAGGGAAGGGACTTGAGAGAGCTTTTGGATGCTTGACTGTGACAGGGATAGGGAGAGAAAGATGGAGCAGGTAGCGCCTTGGCCTGCACCATAAGCCTGCAGATATTTCTGTCAGGCTCACAGAAAGTTTTTGGACTCAAGCGCCAATTAGAGGATCACATATCATATAGAGTTTCTTGGCTCTAGTACCCCCACTGTGCACTTTTGGCTAGGGTTAGCCCAGGGGAAGTGTTATCTTGGCATCAACAATGTACAGGGGCCCACAGGTGTGGCAGCTGGAGGCAGTCCCTAGAGCTTACTACCCATAGCAGAAGCTCAGTAGGAAAGAATTATGTACCACATCTCCCACCAGCCACAATGGCTATTGGAAAATCAATAAAAACATCTCGTTAGGCTTATTAATCTACGGCTTTCTGCAATAAAATTGAGGGAATACTGTATAATAAATAAAGAAGAAAAGAATATTATTTTCAGGAAACAAGCTGTGTCATTTACTTTAAAGCTTGATGATTGATAATATTTCTACATTAACAAATGCATATAATTAAGGAATATGTGTTGGACATTTCACTTGTTATAATATCAAGATAGAGGTTAATTTTGTTGCTTATGCTTAAAATATACTCACTTGAAAATAATTCTAAGTGTTTCTACTTCATTTAAAATCATATAGGAAATTAGCAACACTTAAATATATATGTCTTAGAAAAGGGGAAGAAAATACTACTAATCAATTCAAAAATTAATTCTGAAAGGATGATTTAAAATTAATTTTATATGCACACATATATATATAAGCTTGTGCTAAATATCCACTTTATGATTTTTGAATTTTTGAGCACAACCTATCTCAAAGAGATTGTATTTATACGTTATTAGTATACATTTACTTTTAGATACCACTATAATCTATTTTTTCTATTCAACACACTGTGCCACGTTATTTTGCTGTTTCTGACTATTTCTGTCTCTTTTATCCCCAATAGCTTCCTGAAGTCTGAGGATTCTACCTCTAAATTCTTTCTTTTATTTATTTTATTTTTGCCTCTATTTCTGGTTGTCTCTGTTTTATTTAGAACACATTCTAGTTTTTGAATATCCACACACAATATTAATCTCCTATTCAAGCATTTTCTTCCACATACATGGTAACTGAGAAAGTTCATGCTCTCCTTTACGAGTGCCCGTTGCAGAGGCTTTTATTATGCAGGACAGCAACTTCCCAGTTCCATATGCATGATTTCCAAGCTGATATAGTTAGACCAAACTAGTCTCCCTATTTCCTGAATCACATGCATTAGCTACAGAATGTTTCCATGTTTTCACTGTGGCAGAGTAGGAAATGAGCAAAAGATCTCATTCATGCTTGGAAATGTTACCACTAAGTTAAGTAACAGGCTTCATTTCTATTCTGCTATGTATCTGACATTTAATAATCACTTTAGCAAAGAAAACAAACCCTTTGTTCCCTCTATATACCTCATTTTCACCCAATATTCCTTTTCTCATAAATTAAAATTTCCTTTTCTCATACATTAGAATTTCCCTTTTTTCCGTTACTTCCATGCTTCTTCTTTTTACTTACCTTGCTCAGCCAGACTAACAGTACGATTTTGAACTTATCTTTAAAAGAAGCTTATTGTTAAAACTTAGGAACTTAAGTTCTAAGGAATGCATTGCTAGATTTACTGTGCAAAAGCATTATTTTAAGGGGAGAATTCATCAGTGACTAGAAGTAAAAATAATTCTTACTTTCCTAAGACTCCAGTTGGATTTAGTGTAAGAGGCATTAAAGAAACAATGTGAACATAACTTTTAGGTATTTGCACCTTCAGGCTCAGATCCTTCATTGCTTGCCCGCATCCATCCCTGTTTTGGCGGTTCTAAAAATCCTTCACGTTTGATGTTAGAGTGCAGGTATTGTTGGATGCCAGTGTGAGAAACTTTGGTGTATTTTAGCACACACTGCATGTCTGGATCTTTGGCTTACAAACAGCAATAGACTTAGAACTTCCTGGTTAAAAATGAAATTCATAGTCTGTCCCATAAATGAGGATGAATAAATTTAATTTACAATGTTCAGAACCTGCTTCAAAGAACAGTTAGATTTGACACTCTGCTTGTCATCTTACTCATAGGGAGTGCCTCACATCTATAAAAATCTGTTTCTTACTATAAGACTCAATACATAAGCCAAACTCAAGAATAAAGCTGAGTTTTCCGGTTGTTACTACCTAATGACAGTTTAACAACAAATGAGTGTGCGATTCTACACGCACATACATATAAATATATCTAAATCTATATCCTGTATATGTTAAAGTGTTTCTATATTCCTATTCATGTACATTTTTGTCATTCTAAAACTTAACTGATTCAATTCTTGAATTTAGTTCAGCCAGATTGTCAACCGGCAGAATCCCCTTTTCAGTGCCTAGTGCCTATCCTTGCTTCTCACGGGGTGTAGACTATTTGTCTTTGAGCAAAAACTACTACACAAAAGGGAATTTGATTTGTCTTATTTTGCCATTAAGGAACTTTTTGCGTTTCTGGCAAAATGGCCATAACTAAAGATCAATATTCAATAAATGAAGACTTCAAAGAAATTAAAATAATGTTAATGAAATTGAAATAATCCACAAATGTTCTAGTTTTTTTTTTAAAAAAAATAGAGAAGGTATTCTCTTGCATGCAGGAACACAGTGCTTTTCAGTTGGCTCTATAGTATTTATTTATTTTTCATCAAAGCTGTAAAAGCTTATTATTTGAAGTGCACTTTCTTTAAGGAGGGTGCTATTTATACTGCACTATCCTACTTTCCTGTTTCTATATTTATATTTCTGTTGCTAAGGCAAAAGTCAGTAGGAAATTAAAATAGTATTTTGTGTCAAAGAGGAAAAATTGCCTGAAGTTATTTTAAGAGTTTTGTGAAACTTTGAAAGGAAATGGTGTGCTTTTTACTGATTGTGTATTGCCTTCTTACACAAAATGAATGCAGATTTTATTTATCTCTGCTGAGCAGAATGTGTAAGCTTCTTAAAGTCTTGTTGATGAAGTGGTTCTCACTTTTAAGTGATGATATAGTGCTTTACTCCCAGAAATGCTCAGAAAACATTCAATTGCATAGCTGCCAATGCACAGCGACTGTAACTACAAAAGACTACAGAAAAATTGGGAAAAATAATTAAAAGCCCAATGATATAGCCACATCCTGAGAAGTTAGAAATAAAATTACTCAAAAAATGTTGGCATCTATCAGATTCTGCTTTCATGTTTAAGCACAGTGATTAATGCAGGACCAACTGGAATAGGGGAACAGTGTCACAGATGGCATTTCCAAAGCCCCATTCCCACTGTATAAGCCCTGTGTGATGAAGTGTGACTGTCGTCACCAGCCCAGTACTCCCTTAGTACTGTTCTTCAAAGAAGATAGCATGACCATCTTCAAATGCCTGGAATCTCAGACCTCACCCCACACATGTTGATATTTTAAATCCAGATCCTCTAATACCTACATCATTTTTAAAGTCCAGGAAAAATATTTACAAACTATTTATCTGAAATGATGTTAATATTCAGAACATGTAAGTAGCTCTGAATGCCTAATGGCGAAAGACCCAAGTTATAGTGTTCAAAAATGGCTACAAATCTAAATTGACATCTTCCAAAGAAGCATATACAAAAGAATAACAGGTATGGGAAAAAATTATCATCACTAATCATCAGAAAATGTAAATCAAAACCACAAGGAAATATAATTTACAATAGCTAGAATTATTATTACCAGAAAAGACTAGTGATAATAAGTATAGTTTGAGGATATAGAGAAAAGTGAATCTTTGCACATGTTGATAAGAATTTAAGTCTGTAGTGTATGAAAAGGGTATGAAAATTAAAATTAAAAATAGTATAGCCATATGATCCTGCATTTCCACTATTGGATATACAGTCAAATGTAGAATATTACTTTACAATGTGTGAAGGCATGTCACTGTGGATGATTTAATAAAAAGCTAAAAGACCAATAGCTAGGCAGGAATAAACGAGACTTCTGAGGACAGAGAGTTCTGGGAATAAGAAAGGTGAGGTTGTGAGATGGAGCAAGACATGCAGGAGAAGAGGTAAAATCCAGGGGTCTCATGGCAGCAGGTGGATAGATAGAAATAGGTTAGTTTAAGTTAGAACAATTAGTTGGACAAGCCTAAACTATAGACTGGGGTTTTATAATTACTATGGGGTTTTATAATAAGCATCATTGTTTGTGAGCTGGCGGCCCAAAGAAAGATACAACTACAGTCAAAGGAATTGAAGTCACTGTGACACAGAGTTCCCATTTTCAGTGGAGCACTGAATTGTGATCTGCCACAAAATCGATACAACTTGTGTCCTTTAACTTATGAATGAACAAAAATTATGAGACTTCTAAAGAGTGGAATACTAGCCAATCATAAGAAAAAACCTTTGAAGATCTGGATTTATAATCCCATCATTGATAGTGTTAGGTCTGAAATTTAGGAAGGAACAGCTAGTGCTTCAATTTCTCCAAGGATAAAGTAAAGGTAGCTGTATTGCCTGTTACATTATCTCTAGTATAGGGATAAAATTGAGTATCCTTATCTCAAGCGAAATAAGCCAGGCAAAGGATCTTCTTTTGTAAAGTCTACAGAAGTTTGTTTTAAATGAGATTTAAGTAGAATGGCCATTACTGGCAGCTAGAGAGTGCAGTTGATGCATGAACTCCACTAAATGACTCCATCATTTCAGTAGGTAAACTGAAAAAAACAGGGGCAAATCTAATCCTACCATCATGTCTGAAGAAGAAGAAAGCATTATCCAAAAGAGTTCACCCGAAACTGCCAGAGTGTGTGGTCTAAAACCACAGTGAACAGAGATTTCCTGCGAAGCATGGATAGTAAAAATTTCTGACTTTGGAAGTCATATGGGCTCTGCTATTACTCATTTTGTAACAGTTAATCAGACATGGACAAAATATCGACATAGCAGTAGTTAAATACAAAGGCAGGCAGAGCTCTGCTTTGTTCTATAGGCTGAAGTTTGCTATACTGTGGCCCAGAATACCTTCTACAAAGATTTACATTAAGTTGTTATACCCTGTTAATGATTCAGAAAGCACAGAAGTAGCAGAAGTTGTCTTTGGAGAAAATGTGTAAGTTCAGACTTCAAAGAATTTCCATAGCAATGTTTGAGGAAATACAGGCTTCAGAAGAAAAGAACAATCACTACTGAAAGTTAATTTGAAAATTGTAAAGTTTGGGTGTAAACACAACAAATAATGAAATTCTAAAACATAAAATATAACCCAGGCATATCTGAATGCTTAAAAGGATAAGAGTGTATTTGCAAATTGTGCTGTAATGATAGCTAACACAATCACAGCAATGCTTGTATAAATACCATAAGATGATCATAAACATATACAATTATTTTTTGAACTCAGAGAGAATATTAAGTAAAAGACTGGATATAACGAGGGAGATTAAGGAGTTCCAATGCTGATCCGTAGAAATGATGCACAGTGTGACACAGGCACACACAACAATGAGAAATAATGAAAAGGCAAAATATATCTAGGAGGCATTCTGTGCAAATACTATGCAAAGAAGGACAAATTAGAAGAAATAATGATTTAGAATTTTAAGAACTGATCAAAGATATCATTTCTCAGAATCCATAACGCAAATAATCATTGTGGTAAGATGTATGTGTGTATATAGATTCTCATCTAAGAAGCAGAACAAAACCAAAAAGTATCTATGAAATGAACCCAAAGTGCTGAGATAAAATTCTCTTTCAATATCTATCTTTATTTATCTTTAACTTTCACTAAAGAAATAGGTTGTGGTTTATAGCTGTTTTAATTCTTAATGATCAGTAAAGGAATTGAAATAAAAGATAAAAATTCCAAATTAGATAACCAAGAAATTAAAGAAATAGTATTTGTGAGATTTCCATGCCCACAGAAGACTATTCAGCAGATGCATATACAAGACGCTTGTGGGAAGAAAAGACATACCTTGATAAGTATTAGTCATTATAGCATTACCACAGTGACTAATTCTATAGCAGAAAAAAAGAGAAAATCAACAATAATTCTAGATTTGTATCAAATTATATCCAAAGAGCAGGCCTACAAACATGAATGACTGCTCATCTTTCAGCCAATGTTGCTAACTCAAAGTAACAGTCAACAATCGTAAACTCTGTGAAATCCGATGAACGTTGTGAACTTCTTGTTCCCTGAATTTCCAGGGACAACTGTAGAACATCAGCCTCACGGGAGGCCAATTATAGCAAGACAGCCTCTAGGCTCACAACATCATGGCATCTGTAAAAGTCCCCTTCATGGATGATGTACGGTAGATTTTCATGAAGACTTTCATGGAGTACACATGACTTCAGCACATACTGAGCTAATAATACCAGCCACCATCAGTGTAAAACCAGACAGCCAAAATAATGACATTTAACTGGAACTAGCTTGTACAATTTATTCATCCTATGATATGGACACATGCTATTAATGTGGTGCTTTCTATCCACTCTGGGTATAGAATGCTCATGTGATACCAGTGACTGATTTGTTTCTTTGAGAACTACCTACCGGTTACTTAATTCTCTACTAGCCTTAGTTTAAAACATAGAAACTATTGAACTAAGTAATTTATAATTCTAATACAAATTTCTCAAAATGGTTAGATAAAATAAATCTATGTATCATTACATGACTGAAAGATATAAAAACAAAATCTGAAAGGTGGGCATGAAGCTTTCATTATTATTTCAGAATTTTGAAAGTTTAAATTGCAACAAATAATTTTTAAGAATTTTATTCTGACAAAAAAAAATGTTATCCTGTAGTTTCATCAATAAACCACTCTTACCAGTGGCTACACAGATGTAAGAGTAAGTGAATTTATAGTTGAGACCTAAAGTCTACTAATCAAGATTATGTGATATAATGCTGTCCTAAAATTATAAATTTCTTCATAATGTAGTATCTTTGCAGTCATATAGAAATGTATTTTCCTAGAAATTAGGTCATAAAATGTTTTATTATGGATCTTTTTCAATAAAGGGGTATTATCTCACTGAATGCAGAAAGTGTTTCCAAAAGGAGGCCATATTAACATAAGAAAGAGCCAATACTTCCCATCGATAGTTGAAAGCCTCTGAGAGGGTTAGAAATTGAACATCTCTAAGTGCCCTTTACTCTTGCCAAGAACACACTTTAAATGATGTTTTGGTAACATAATTGTCCTCTTAGCATCAAACAATTAAGTCAGTCCTTTGTAGCTGGTCCCTATTGTAGCTCAGGAGAAACAACAGCAATAATAATAAAAACACTTCTGTATCACACAGAAATCCATTCCATAGCATTTTACTATTATCCTAGTTTTCCATGAAAATAAACCTGATGGTAGAATTCTTGTTGGTAAGCAAGCATCACACAGAAGACCCGTGCAGACACTGTTCTCTCCACTGAATGAATTCCTTCATTTAGAGCTACCCTGAATTATATTAAATTACCTCTTACCAACTTATCCAACTTGCTGTCTTAGCTCAAATGTCAGTTCTTGAGTCATCCTATGCTACAAATGAGTTGAGTTAGGTGTTTTTTCCTCTGTGTTTACAAAGAACACAATTTATTTTATTATGTCTTTGTTATAAGTGTATCTATCTATATATGAACATTTGCATAAGCAGGTATAGATATCTATGGATGAATATTCATGTGTCTATATTTTTACCCAGAAGTGATACATAAAATGAAGAAGAATATATGAAAATGACCAATTCAAATATATTATGTTTGTAAATTATTAAGGAATGTTAGCAATTATAATTTAAATAATAAAAATGTCAGGTTCCTTCGAACTAATTTTCCTCAATGATAAATGCACTATTTGTCATTAAATACAACTGGTCATTAAATACTGTTTCTACATTTCCAGAAAAATTATATTTAAATAATTGTTTCAGCTCTTTTCAAAAGTCTAATAAGTTGCACATTTTGTTGGGACTTAAATGTGATATGGTGTATAAAAACATGTCAATTACACTGATAACCTAAAATTTCCTATGTGGATGGAGACATTACAGTAATATTATGACTAGTATTAATTGGATGAGTATGTCAGATTCTACCAAACTTTCAAAAGAATTGAAACTGATTGACTATTCATATTATTTTCAACTTTAATAATCCCTGTCTCTAATATTTCTTCTTCTTAATTATAAACACATAAATATAATAGATAAATCCCATAGATAGTTTTAAACACTATTAACTTGCTGTTCTGAGGAATTTCATTTACCACAATAGAATTAATCAATTCTAATCTGGACAACTTACATGGAAACAGAAAAGTATATACTAGAAAGGTCAATGTTTGGCAATGTGGGTGTGTTTGTTGTTAAACATCAGTAGAAATTAAAAGGGATTTCTATATAGTATATAAGTTAAATGGATGAAGAAATAACTGGAAAGGAATGGACCTATAGTTACAAAGTTTCTTCTGTAAATATAAAAGAAGAACCTGATAAATCTTGATTTCGGTTACAATTATAATTTTCAGTGATTAAGGGTTGAATTAATGTAGTAAATAAATGAGTATAGAACCTAGAAGAGACTTGAACAAGTCAGGTTTTCAGCTTCAGCCTTCTGGAAAATATGACATTTCTAATAAAGCAATTAAAGTAAAGTGAACTAAATTTCCCTAACTCATTAAATAAAATGGAAAAGCTATAAAAATAGAATAAGTATTTCAAGAGGGCAATTTGTCAAACCCTAATGTACCAAATAACGACTTGAAAGTATGTAATACTACAGAAATTCAGTAAGGACCCTAAGTGGTGAGGGAGACGGTAGATATAGCTAAACACACAGGAGTACGTAAGATAAATAATGTGTATTTTATTGTTGAGAATGGATAATAGTAAAAGATCCACCAAACATGAAAATTCACTTTTATAAGATTCATATATTTGAATATATATATGCAAGCTATATAAAAATATATCTTAACAAACAGAAAATATTCCAGGGGTTATTAACTACAATTTTACTTCAAAGTAGTAACATAAGCTTTATTTCCTTATTTTTCAGCCTGTATAAAATGGACTTTTGATGTGTTTATCTAAATGTATCTTGCTTTAGTTTGCTTCCTAATAAAATTATGGATTCACTTTAAGTTTAGGAAGACTTGGCAGAACCATGTTCCATTTCAATCAAAAACTGAAAGAGTATCACATTCTGCTCTTACAATTGGCCAGTTGACTTTTGTGAACAACAAATGAACCATGTGAGAAACAATTTACTTTATAGTTCCTGGGATATTACTGTCTGTTTATACTCATTCACATATAAGATATATATATGGTTTGGATAATCTATGTAAAGGAAGAATTCTTGTTACCAGTATTTTAAATTTGTCTTTGAACTATGTGCATCGGGTGACTACATGCACTTCAAGTCCTTTGTCTCCTCCCACCCTATGGAAGGCTTTGTTCCTTGTACAGCCTTACACAATTGAAGCACCCTTTCAGCATTTCCTAAACTGGATATGTTCTTACACCTTGGTCCCTCCCATTCTATATATACAAGAAGCATGTATGGCTCTTTTGGAAAGTAAGCTCAATTTTCCTTAGAAATAATCCAGAATCTGTATTTTAATAAACATTGGTAATTATCCAGGTTTGGGTTCCCAACTTGAAAATAGACAGTTTATGTTCATTTTACCCATAAATCCAAAAAGCTAATATTGCAATGGTGGAGTAAAACATGTTCTCAGTCTTTAGGGCACAGTGTAAATTTAGTGACCTGGACTGTGCTTAAATAGGTAAATAATAAAAAGTCATGGAACCCTTTCTGTAGGGAAGGACATTGAATTTTAAGGGTTTATGAAGTCTATGCCCCTTGACTTTCTCTTATTATTATTGTCTGGTGAATCTGTTCAAGATGAATGGTGTATATATTTATCTATGACAATCTATTTAACAATCACAATATTTCCAATAACTTAGATAAATTGGTCAATCACTTAACATGAAGTAAGACCAATGTCAGTTGCAGCAAAAGTCACTCAATCCAGTTTTTCTCTATATTAAATTGTCATCAGATCTGAACAGTGTTTTCATCAATAACCTATCTGAGTAGATGTTCCCAACTTCAGAAATCAACTACTAGACCCAAGGGATAAATGAAGGAGATAAATATGATACAACTTTCCAAGGCAAATTTACAGGTTATTGAACCCCAGATTATACTACCCCAAGACCCTCATTTATCATTTAGACAAAAGATGACTTTAGAAATAACTGTGCTGGTTCAAGCATTTGTCCTAATAGAGATCACACAAGCAACTGTCAGTATAGACTCTGCTCACACAGATTTGACTTTCTCTACCTATTCAAGCAATTAATATATGGAAAAAGCTAAGCAGGATATAAATGTATGCTGCCACCCAGACCTATTAGAATAAGGGGTGACCTACAGGACAAATGACCTGAAGTCTCTCAGAGATTAAGTAGCATGAAGAACAAAAGCAGAAAAATGCATAATGAGGAGAATACAGATTCTTTAGGGAATGCATTAGCTGGGTCTTACATTACATGAGATTGGAACACAGCATTTTGAGAGACCTCAGGGAAATTTGAAAATTGTATTGAAGTAGTGGCTATTGTCTTAAGCATTATGTGATGATGCAGCTAGGTAAGAGATCTTTGTTCCTAGAAAGCATAAAGTGAAATATTTAGAGAGGAAGACCATCTGTGGGCAACTTTTAGTGACTTGGTTGTGTCTATTTGCACACGTGCATGTGCACGTGCGTGTGTCTCTGTGTGTTCACTTTGCTAGGGGATTTGAAAGAAGTTTCCTGTTGGAACTTTGAAAAACAAGAAAACAAAATTAATAACTCATGTAATAAAATATATGGCAAGCAAGAACAAACTGCATACTCTTTTAGCATTCTGTCAATTCGAAATAAATCTATTTTTAAAAAATCAGATCATGTTATTCTTCTGCTCAAAATCCGCCATTGGCATCATGTTATTTGGATTCTAAGTGTCTACCTCTCCATGGTACATTATCAAGAACTTTGGTCTCTGGCTGTGTTGCTTGTTTTCTAGTTCTTCAATTATATAAGATTCTTTCCTCATTCTGGAGCACTATTAATGTACACCATTGACCCTTTCATTACACTCTAAAGAAACCAACTCTGAACACTGCATAAAGTTGTAACACATTGCACTCGTCTATTGTTCCATGTGATTCTAAAAGTTTTATTTGGTTTTGTAAATCTCATTTTTATCTTCTGCTTCAGCCGACAATAAAGTCTGGGTGAAATTTTTGTAGAATACTTCTTCACCGAAGGCCCTACAGAAGAACCTAGCATTGAATTCAGTCTGAATTAATTCCTTTCAAAACTATTCTGAGTGAAGAATGCCTTCCTTGTAGTTAGAAAATGAGACATGTGATTTCAAATGGCTTGAGGAAGAACAAGAATCCAAGAAAGAAACAGCTCAGCATGAGAAGAATAAGGAAAAGAATATTCAGTGAACAATGAGTTAAAGAGCGGTGGCTTTGAGGTGTTATAGAGACATACTTACGATAGAACATGACGAGATGAAAACAGAGGTCAACAAATATGTTGAGTAATATCTAAATACTTTAGACTATGAGGAAATCACTAAAAGTCAACAAATTTAAAATGTACATAATTCAAAGAGGTGCCGCTGTGTGTATGTGTGTGTGCGTGCGCATGTGTGTGTGTGTGCGTGCGTGTGTGTGTGTTTATGTGTGTGAGGGAACTTTGCTAGGAAATCTGAAAGGATCTTTCCACTGGAATTTAACAAATAATACACATGCCACTTCTTCTGCTTCAGTTCCTCCTCCATCCATTGCATTATTATTCCCCTCAAATTTCAGGTGTTCTTTTTAATTGTTTTTAATACACTATAGCTTCATAATATTCTTTGTCATCTTCCAACTTCTCCCATTTGCTCCCCACTGCTCACCCAAGTTCATGCTCTTTCATTCTGTCTTCTGGGAATACTGGATGACCATATGCAAAAGTTCCAAGTAAACAAAAGGCCTAGATTTGAAACCTGAAGCTCTAAAACTGCTAGTTGAAACATAGCATGACACAAGATATAGGGGTAAGAAAAATAACTTTCTGAACAGGACTCCACTTGGCAAGAATTAAGGTACTCTATCGTTAACTGTGTCCTATCTTAACAGCTAAAAAAAAAATCAAGTGAGTGAAAAAACACAGAAGATGGAAAAGAATCTGCCACCATACTTCTGTTAGAGGAGTAATATCCAGGATAAACAAAGAACTGAAGAAACAAAAGACCTAATTAAATATGGGTTAGGAAAGGAGAGAGATCTCAACAGTAGAAATGAGAATGGCTAAGAAATGTCTCAAAAAATTTATTATCCTTATCAAGTAGAAAATGCAAAGTAAAACAACTTTGAGATTTCATCTCAATCTAGTTATAATGGCTGAGATCAACAAAAAATCTGATGAGAAATTCTAGTGAGGATGTGGAGAACGAGAAAGCCTCATTCATTGTTTATGAGAGTGCAAATTGGTTTAGCCACTCTGGAAATGAGTATGCAGAATGCTCAAAATTCTATGACTAAATCTGCTGTATGTCCCAGCTATATCACTCCTTACCCTATAGCCAAAGGACTTGGCATCCTATTCCACACCCTACTGTTTGCTCAGCAATGTTCCTCCCCCTCCCCACGACAATTCACAATAACCAAGAGATTAAAACAACTTAAATGTCCTTCATCAGATAAATGAATAATGGAAATGTGGTACTGATACCCAATAGAATACTATTCAGCTGTAAAGAAAATTGAAATCATGAAAACTTAGGTAAATGGATTGAGCTAGAAAAGACTACATTGAATGAGGTAACTCAAACCAGAAAAGTCAATGCTGTGTGTGCTCTCTTATCTAACAAGAGCCCCAGTGACAAACATGAAGAACCCGTTCAAAGATTGGGTCACGGGAGTCCAAGTGCCTATAAAACAGTATGAATTATTAATATAAACTTTGATTGCCTCTTGGGGCTGAAAACACCACATAAGTCTCAATGATTCCTGCTAGATCTTATTTGAACGCCTCATTTCTGCAGCTTGACTTCTATAGTTACAGGAAATTCTATGCAAGCTCCCAAGGGAGGAAAGCAATTAAACATTCCTACGCAGCTGTATCACCTCTGGACCAGAATAATGACAAGCAGGAGAAGATAGATGATACAGATGTCCTAGTTGGGACCAATCACTCAGAATTGAGTTTGTCTAGGTGACCAGTAGTTGGTCTCTGTGTCAATTGCTATCTACTTCTAACAATAAGCTTTTCAGATGAGGGTTGGGAGATTCACTAATCTATGGGCCTACTGATTTATTTATGAGTAAGAAATACTTTCATTAGGTCACTTCTTAACTTTGACTTCCAAGCTTCAATGTTACCTACAACAAGTGCAGCAACCCTAATATTTTGAAATATTTCAAATATCTTGAAAGTTAAATAATGTGAATAGTCAATGTTTTTGAAAATGTTTATTTCATTAATATTTTAAATTGTGCTTTGTTTTTACTGTTATATTTCATGATAATTTGAAATTTCATGAACTTTGTCAAGAGACATATGTTAGAAGCTAGCTCTGAAGGCACTGATCTAAACATTCCCACCAAGTTTCCATGTGTTTGTGCTTTACAGCATGGATTGATACATAATTCTGTGTTCTTCATGAAAAAATAGTTGAAAACATATGGAAAACAACAAAGTTTTGTTATGGTATCCTGACAGATCTTTGAAACTGGTCCACTTTAAGCTTTAAATTTTGTCACACTGAAAGATCTATTTCATTGACTAGAGTAAGATCCTATTAATTTTAACTGATTAAAAATTTTGAATTAATATTTTACTAAGAGGAAAAGAGACTAAATTTTTATTTTCCTAGTGAAGAAATCTTTCATTCTGAGAATCACATTTTAATTACAAAGTAACTTGGGTTTGCTCAAAATATGTTCTAAAAACATTTTGATGTGCATCCTTACACAATGCATTTTCTACCTTCAAGAGTAGACTCTACAGAACAAGGTCACTCTGACAGCATGCCACATTTACCAGTGTTCCCTAGGAAGAAAAGTAGAAGCCAACAAACGACAGCTTACATGTGATTCTTGAACTCCAACATGACTGACATCTAAGAAATCTCTCTTCAACCCCAAATACAAGACATTGAGCCATAGCCAAGACTTACAAATAGTCTAGTTTGTGTGAACTGTAAGATTTTACACTTTCATTACTTTTGAGAAAGCTGTGCATAATATTACTTCCTTTGAAAAATTAGCAAATATATATACACATTGAAAAATGATAAAGTATCAGTATTATAGCCTAATAATATTTATATTCAAATATACCAAAATATCTTAGATACATAAAATTATTTAAAACATAAAAGAAACATTGTAATATTTTCTAAAGTTTTTAAATTTCAAAGTTTGTAGTTTATGTAAAGGAATGGACTATTATTTGCCTAATGTACATTTAAAATATATGTATTAAAATTATTCAAACAATCATCATGTAAGACTTTTAGTGTTTATAGCTGCCTTTTATATGTAGACCTTTCAAAGGTAAGAAAGAATATAAAATATTTAAATAAACTTTGGTTATTAAAAGTTCTATATTATACATAATATAGTAGAAAATGTTTATGATAGAAAACATCTATAGACATATTTAGAATCATTACTCAATTCTGAAAACCAACATTGTAATTTTCAGTTTGGTGAATACTAGACAAATTTGAATTTTATAAGTAATAAATTAACCAGTATAGAGATGAATAAAATAACATAAAAATCAAAGAGCACTAATTTAATATTTAAGAACACTACTTTAAAATTTATTAGAAAAAGTATTAAACAGCAATATTGTGATTGAGTTATTATATAAAAAAATTTTAGGATAGGAAAATTTTAGTGCATATTCAACATATTAAAAGAACCAATTTTGAAGTTTGAAAAACATTATGATTGTCACCATAAATCATGATTTATGAGTAATGAAAATTAAAAGCTTAATTATAATGGTAACAGTCATGTTCAGGCTACTTAATGCAATTCTGAAACAAATATCAGTGGCTTCCTTTTTCCTGGAGTAAGAAGTGAGTCTAAAATTCATCCTGAAGGAAATATAAAATTAGCCAAAGACATTTCAAAGAAGTCCAACAATGAAGCCACATCAGATAATAAGGAAACACTAATGGCAGTAAATTGCAATACTTAAAAGCTGTTAATCATGAAGGACTTAAGAATGTTTTAATAAAATAGTTTTAGAAGTGTACAAAATAATTTGGTGTTGATTTATAATAAAGACACCATTAGCTGTTACTGTGGAATGAGAGGATGAATATTCTTGGGATGTTAAAAGATCATGGTAGTCACAACACCTACATTTGACATGATTTTAGCAACTAACTATAAGGTCAAACTTATCCAGTTCATAAAGAAATTGCTAATAAACATTATAGATAGTGAGACATCCTTTACCAATTAAAAAATAATAAACCACAGACCAAAGAAGAGAAATCACATATGTGAATACAAAGAATTTTAGTTTTCCACATGCCAAAATCAGAAAGAAACAGTACTAGGAGGTGAACACTAATGATGTGGAAAGAAAAGTAAACATTCTGCAGGAAAAACTGAGCCCAGGAATTGAAGAGACCATTCATAAAATGCCTCTCAGTAGTAAGTTAATGGCTGCAACTTGCTAGACATTTGCTTAACAATAATTAGCAAGTTAAAACAAGAGTTTTTAGCAATAAAACCACACAGATTTAAGTAACATTATTAATCAGTGTTGAAAAGTGTGAAGGTGGCACCTTTATAAAGGAGGAAGAGTATGCATTAGGATACTCTTTTATTCTATCGTTAGGACAGAATTTTGTAAAACAATTTGTTAGAAAGGCTATAGAGCATACTATGATTCTAACATGAAAAAAATAGAATTATCATATGATCCACCAACACTACTTATGGGTACATACCTAAAATAATTTCATGCAAGCTCAGACATTCTGAGCATCTTTGTGTTCCTAACATCAGTGCTCCTAACTTAGAAAGGAAGAAATATGCCATTTGCATATAGGTGGACAAATACAGATGAATAGGAAAATACATAGAATAGAGCACTCTTCGGTTCCAAATTAGAAAAAAAAATTGGGCACATTTTACAATGTAAATAAATCTGAAAGATACTCTATTAAGCAAAAAAAAAGCGCCATCGAAAACATAATTGTAGAATGATCCACATGAATTTGGTTTAGAAAAGAATAGGGATTTATTCTTTAACTGCTGCATAGTCTCAAGGCTATAGATTGAAAGTTTCTGAGGATGGGTAGTGTTATTGGCTTACAGAAACATGAGTAGGCTTAATCCACATAAACATGCACAAAAGCTACCTGGCCTGGTGACACATGCCTGTCATTTGCACTATGACAAAAGAGCCTGAACCATCAGGAGTTTGAAGTAAACTTAGTTACAGGAACCCTGCCTGAGAGAAAAATCAAAAGGTGTGGGAAGATGGCTCAGTGTGTAGACTGTCTACTACCTGAGCTTAAGAACTTAAGTTTGGAAATTCAGAACCCATAGATCATACTTTCTTCACCAGTTTCTGTAATAAAATCCCACCACAAAAACAACTTAATGGAGAAATTGCTTATTCTGGTTCAGAGTTCAGGGTTACAGTCCTATGTAGGTGGAAAGTTAAATTTTCAAGATTCTGAAGCAGCTGATCATGTCCCATTAATGAATGAAATCCTCTGCTCACTTCTCTTTCTCCGTTTATTCAGTCTAGGATCCAAGACAGGGAAGACACCACCATAGTGAGGTCTTCCAAACCCAACACATTTATGAAAAAACCCCACTAGCATTCTAAGGGGCCTGTGGTGGTTTGAAAGAAAATGACCCATAAAGGGAGTGGCACTCTTAGAAGGTGTGGCCTTTTTGGAGTAGGTGTGATCTTGTTGAAGGAAGTGTGTCACTGTGGAGGTGCACTTTGAGGTTTCATATATGCTCAAGCCATGCCCAGTGAGACAGACTGCCTACTGTTGCCTGTAGTGTCAAATGTAGCAGCTCCTTCTATAGCATCCTGTCTGCTTGCACACTGTCATGCTCCCAATCATTATGATAGTGAACTAAACCTCTGAAATGTAAGCTACCTCGTGGATTAAATATTTTCCTTAGTAAGAGTTTCCATGGTTAGGGGTGTCTCTTCACAGCAATAGAAACCCTGCCTAAGACAAGGCCTATTTATTGCTGACAATTAATAGTAACCCCAGTACCTTGTAAAGCAGACAAATTAGTGAGCATCTGCATTCCCAGCACTCCTCTGACAAAATGGAAGAAGACAGAAGGATCCCTGAAAGCTTAGAGACCAATTAGTCTAGGTAACAGTGACAGACAAGAGGTCACATGTCAAACAAAGAGGAAGGCAAGGACTGACTCCTAACATTGTCATGCAAACTCAGTGTGTGCTCTGGCATATGTGGGCCTGTATTCACACAATTCACGCATGCACACACACACACACACACACACACACACACACACCACATATCACAGACACACATCATATATACATATACACAAGTGATAAAAAAATGAAGAAATTAATAAAAATAAGATTATAATAGCATCTTTGTATTATGTGCAATCAAAATAAATGTCTCATAAAATAAAATAAAAAAATTATGAACATTTTTTAAAATGAAAGTTTTCTATATTTTATAAATTTGTTTGCAAATGCTCTCACTACATAATTATAAAGATTCAGTTATTTAAGTTAAATAAAAGATGTCTGTACATTTCAAATGTCAGCTGATAACTGAGCAGGCTTCCTTTGTGAATCTTAGCTGATGGTGAAGCAGATGTTTCCTAGGTCGGGGTTGGCCCAGGGGAGCTACAATTTCACGGAGGCAAACTGCACATGGTTCTCTGGGTTGGTGTCTACTTGGTGTGGAGGGGCTGACTCCAGACCACCAAAGAACTGAAACATGAAAGTTGGTACATATGTTTCATTTTCTCCTCTGGGGCAGCAAACACATTTGTGGAAGTAGCTGTTCTCACTTATGAAATTTTGCCCTAGAGTCTAAATCTGCATAGGAAAATCAGTCTCAACCATGTGACACACAAGTCTGCTGTTGTTACAATGCCTGAAGGGAAATGTTGGAGGCTTTATAATTTTTAAGAATACCTAAAGTGAGGAAAAAAATAAAAAGAGTCCTTACTTTGTTTTCTGGCCAATTTTCTCAGCCTTATTTGCTAAGAGATGGTAACGGAGATGGTGTTCCCTTATAATCAAATCTCATTTTCTTTTCCATGACTTTATACAATCTCTACTATAAATTCATATTACACTGGATGAAACAAAATATCTGGTTTGTCTCTTACTTTGACAGCATTGGGATTTTTATCATACAGTTTCTCAAGAACAATTTGCAATATTTTAAAAAAACCCTTTGAAAACACAGACACTGTAAAATGAAGAAACAAAAAGTGTTTGAAGAGAGCTAAATATACATTCTGACCAGCAATAAAACTTTCTATCAAAAATCTTAACACTGAAGAATTGGAAAACAGCCTGCAGCAATTTGAAATTATGAAGTGGGATTGCTAGAAATCCTCTCTTATCACAGCTCAAATAAATATAAGGCATTTCAGTTGTGACCAGCGTGTTGTACATCACTATAGACTTTCTGTGATTTAACCTAAAGTAATGCTGTACATTGGTGCACTCAGGGCTTCCTCCTGCAGACAATCTCAATGGTTATAAAAATCATTACCGGATATATTTTATGATTTTGAACACTGAATGGAAAGTAGTATTTATTTTGCATGACAGAAAATGATCAGTGATAAAGTAATGTAAGAAATTCAAAGTGAAATCTAAGTTTCCCTGATCGGTTTCTTAAAAGCTTAATTCTTTTACAGCATGCGATGTCATAGTCATACTGAGCAGGAAAGGAACATTTGAAGCCATGTGAAAACAGTATTGAGAGATTCTGAGTAGTATTGTGAATGAGGAGACTAAAATTGGATAATGATTATGCTCTTATATTCCACCCCAGAGAGAAAAACACAAGAGCAAGGACAAAGAACAAACTATCAGAATAAAATTTTATTCTGCTGGGATGGTACACCAAAGTAGTTCTTTATAGGTAGATTAAATTACCCACCCAACCCCACAAACATGAACTTCTCTGTGTGGAAAAATTTCAGTCAGAATCCATGAGTAAAGACATGCAGCTACATCCCCTCAATGTGAACAGATTCCCATGTCCTATTGGGAACACATTAAGGAAAGAAATCCTTGCCTCCTTCATCTTGTTTGTGTGTGTTCTCTGAAAGCTTACTATTTTAATATAAAGACAGGAGTTTAATTATCAAATTCCTTATCATCCAAAGGTCATGGATATAAGAAAGACTTTTGTGGTATCATTTTTAACAAGCAAGATTAATTCAATATTTACCAGGAATTTAATAAATGTTATGTGTGGGGGAATTATGCCTTGGCTAAACCAGCATAATTTTCCCTATTGTAGTACTGAATTTACTACACTATGGAATGACTCAAACTGTACCTCCTCCTATATGAACACTTATTCCCATACGTTAGAGACAATAGTAGTTTAGAGGTACAATTTTAAGAACAGGCTTTGGAAAAACCTTTGGAATTCAGAATTCACCAAGTGGATTCTTCTGCTTATTTTTTATTTTCTTTCATTTTAATGTGTATGGGTGTTTGTTTGCCTATAAGTTTTTGCACTATGTTCATATGCCATGCCCTCAGTGGATGGGAGGGCTCAGGGGCCCTGGAACTAAAGTTACAGTTAGCTGTGATTAACCATATGGGTGCTGGAAACCGAATCTATCTCTTCTACAAGAGCAGCAAGAACTCTTGACCCTGAGCCATCTTTCCATCCAACACTAATTATAGGATTCAGACATTGGTGTAGGAGGTCCTTCTTCTCTTTGTGTATTGCTTTCGTTGGTTGAATAAAGAGACTGCCTTGACCTTTTGACAGGGCAGCGCGTAGGTGGGTGGAGTAGACAGAACAGAGTGCTGGGAAGAAGGGAAGTGTGACAGACGCCATGATTTTCCTTCCCCAGACAGGTGCTGGTTAGACTCATGCCAGTAAGCCACAGTCAAGTAGTGATACACATTAATGGAGATGGGTTAAACAAATAAGTTAGACTTAGCCAATAAGAGGTTAGAACTAATGGGCGAGGCAGTGTTTAAATGAATACAGTTTCTGTGTAATTATTTAGGGTGGCAGGACACAGCCCACTCCTCCTTACTACAAGACATAAATACTAACATGAAGAGTCACAGACATACTGTAGAGATTTCACTAGTATACTCTAGGAAAACTTCTTACAGTTTCAGTTTCCTGTCATTTTCAAGATATGTTAGTATCTAGGGATGTGACAAAGAAAGGCTTAAGAGTCCTCTGGGGAAACACTGACTTGATCAAAAATACATTTTTTAAAGTATTTCAGCTTCTGGTCTTAAATCATTGTTTAAAGTGTAACATTTCCCACAAGTTTAGATACTATGTAGTGTCATTTGTTCACACAATTTAATGTTTACACCTGGACATCTCTACTGAAAATGTAGTTCCAGCATTCACAAGGTTTTCCCTAGGATGCCCTTATATTTGAAACATGATTTCTTTTCATTGTTTGTTAGTAATAAACTTTTCCTCTTCTCACAACGAATACTGAGGTTTCTCAGTGGAGGGGTTCAGAAAAGATGACAAGGCTGTGGCTACTGAACTGTGGCCTAGCACACTTTCACAGCAGGGCAGCACTAAGAACAGGAGCCCTGAAATACCCCTGATGCCATATCCACCCAGAGTTGCTTTTTCTTATATGTTGTAAATATTAAACATTTGCCTGACATTTAATTTTAATTGCATATATGTTTTAAGGTTTAATTATATTTGTGTGTGTGTGTGTGTGTGTGTGTAGACCATTTAGCTCTCAAAAATGCCCTCTTCCATTTAGAATCATCTCTCTCTCTCTCTCTTTCTCTCTCTCTCTCTGTACCTCTCTCCCTTCATTCCTCACTTTTCTTATATCTCTCCCTCTATTCTCCATCCACCTTAATAGTCTACACCATAAGATAACTTGAATAAGTTCCCTGGTCTTTTTTTCCCCCTTTTCTCTGTGTTTCCCACTCATCCTTGACTAGTTCTCTGAACTTATTTGTTTGATGATACATCATGGTGGCATAATTAAAAACTAGATTCATTACTGAACACCATTTCTCTCCATGTATTTTGCTATCTTTTTAAAGGGATTTTTCTTTCTATAAGCAGACACAGAAGTCTTCAGAATCATCTGTATTTATTTTTATCATGAGTTTATCTATCACTATAATTCTTTCCATCTTTCTCCTTACAGAAAGGTCTATTTCTGCCACATATGCCTGGGTCTTTTGTGTATTCTTTGAATTTTAAGTTTATATTTTCATAGTGTATTATATTATTGCAGTATATTTATAATTTTAGATTTATTATTTGAATATTAACTTTCATATTGATTTCCCTACTTCTAGTCTCTTTCAATTCCAAGGCATCAATTATTGAGTTGTGAAATTATTATAAAATACAACTAAATAAATTATGAACATAATCTATGAATAAAAAAGAAAGTAAAATCTTTGGCTATCATAAAATATTTTACCATGTCTATCAAAGTTTAAGTGTTGATGGCAAAAAAGCAGGTGAACATCTCATAATTGCTACCTCTATCTTAGTCTATACTTCTATAACAAATTATCATAGTTTGATTTCACTATCATGTATTTGTATAGTTTTAAGTCTGTGAAAATGTACTTTCAAGGTTGTACATCTTGATCCACAGACAAGGGAAGGAAAGAGAGACAGAAAGCAAACAGAGAGAGAGAGAGGGAGAGAGAGAGAAAGAGAGAGAGAGAGAGAGAGAGAGAGACTCTAGGCCTGGGATTTACTTTTGAAACTTCAAAGTTCACCTCCAGTTACAAAGTTCCTTCATAAAGGTCCCACCTTCAGATCTTTCTAATCCTATCAAAGAATTCTACTCTCTGGTAACTAAGCATTCAAATATATGTGGGCCATTCTCATTCAAACCACCACATGGCGCTCTCTGGCCCTTATAGACTTGTACTCATACCATAAAGCCAAAATGCATTTATTCCGACTTCAAAAATCCCCATATTCTTTCACAGTCTCAACATTGCCTAAAAATTCAATTCTCTCTTTTAAACACAAGGCAATATTTTAAACAAAATCCCCTGTACAAATTAAAAAAAAAAGAGCAGATGACATACTTTCAATATAAAATGGCATAGAATATACATTATCATTACAAAAGGGAGGGCAGGGAACAGAGTGAAGAAATACCTAACCAAAACTAGTCCAAAAATCATCAGGGCAAACTCCAAATTTTACATCTCCATGTCAGAAGCTGAAACATTCTAGAGGTCTCGACTGTAATTCAGGTCCCACAGCTTTCCACAATGGCTTCTGATCCTCCATGCAGGGACACTCCTGATATTTCTTGTCTCCGGGTTTTCCTTAGCCATGGAAGGAGATTCCACAACCCCTTTTTTTATATTCTTGACTCTAAAGCTAGAACCAATCACATGACAAACCTGCCAGATAATGCTGCTTGGTGTGTCTGGATCTTTCTCCCCTCATTCAAATGCATTTTCATCACATTTCTGTTTCTGATGTCTTCCTTCAGGGATAAAGCTGTTCTTAAATTACTTTTTACAAGATGGAAACTTAGCTGGGTTGGGTGTTGCACTGAGGTCACTGTTCCCTTTATTCAATTTAACATTGAGGATTTTCCAAAACTTTATCTCCTTGACCACTGCACTTGATTTCAACATGACAATTCCTGGTGCTCCTTTAATCCTCAGACTGAAATTTTATATTTTCCCTTGCTCATCTTACTCCTTTTTGTGATAAATATACATAAAGTGACCATGAATAACTACATGACACAGTCAGTACTAGGCTCTCAAATTCTCCTCTTCCAATGCCGTTAATTGAAGTCTTCAATTGAGCCTTGGCAGACTTTTAGCACAAGAAAATGATGCAGCCACATTCTTTGCCAAAATATCACAAGAATGGTCTCAAGGCAACTTACTAACATTCTTTTCCCCGAGAAGCTTTTTGAAATGGGCTCCCATAGTTCAAATTGCCCTCAGTCCTATCCTGCATCTTTCTACAAGGATGGCTCATTGTCAGGTCTATCACAGAATGGTCAGTTCTGCCAGAGTAATACCTGACTCCTGGTACCTGGCGGTGGTGGTGCATACTTTTAATCCCAGCACTTCAAAGGCAGAGGCAGGCAGATATCTGTGAGTTGGAGGCCAGCCTGGTTTACAGAGAGAGTTCCAGGATGGCTAGGACTGTTACACAGAGAAATACTATCTCAAAAAATAAAAAAAAGGATAGAAGAAAAGAAAAGAACATTTACTGGGAGGTTTGATTACAGTTTCACAGGTGAGCCCATTATTATCATGGTGGGGGCATGATGGCACATAAGCAGGTGTGATGTTGGAGAAATAGCTGAGAGTTCAACATCCTGATCCACAGGCAGCAGAAAGCAAGACAGAGTCTGGGCTTTACATAAGCTTTTGAAACCTTAAAGTCCATCATCTCTGACACATTTCTTTCAACAAGGCCATACATCTTAATTCTTCTAGTCCTATCAAATTGTTCCACTACTTGGTGGCTGTGCATTCAAAATGCATGAGCCTGTGGGGCCATTCTCACTGCAAACACCACACACAGTTTCTCGTTGCATCCTAATGGCCTCAAGCAGAGAGAAAAGTGAAAGTCCTTATGCCTTCCTATAACATTCCTCATTCTATTCATAAGGTACCACTCTTCTCTCATTAACTATTTACCTCCCAATGACCACAACTTTGAAAACCTTCATATTAGGAGTTGGATATATACAGTTATAGAACAAAAGCATTGTACCCTTATATGTGTTATTCTATGAACTGCTATCACATGGAATAAAAGTGAGCCACATATTAAGAGAATATTATGTAATTTATATATATGACTTGTTCTTAAATCACAAAATATATTCTGATTCTCACTTTCATTTCTAGTTGCCATGCTTTCAGAACGTTTGATATGTAAGTCCATATGATAAACCCAGGTTCTAGCCAGCAGTTTGCTATGACCTACTGGGAATCTTAGTGAACCATCCTATAAATGAATTCTGCTGGTCTAGTCAATCATTCAGATGACTTTGCACATGTTATACTTTGAAAGTAATCACATAAATTACTAAGAACCTAAATTACTAGGTAATTTAACCCTGTAATTCCTGAACTACAGAAACCAGAAACTACTCTGTTATTGATTCATTGTTTTAAAAAAGTACGTTTTAGAAAATGAAAAATCTAACAAGACTTTTAATTTATATAGAGAACAAAAAGATTATGAAATATCTGAATAAAAGATGTATTGAAAGCACAGGCCATGTAAATCAGTTCACTAGGTGGGGAGATTTAAAAAAAAGACCATTTTGAAAACAATACATCAGAATAAAACTCCAATACGACAAAACAGTAGGTGACATTACGCCATAAATGGTTTTTCTTGTTGTTTTCTACAAATGTGATGGATATTGTTGAAATCCAGACATATACATAACTAGAAGGATTCATCAAGTAACATGTTTCTCCTGTTTGCAGGGTCCTTGAATATCTGTTCTCAATGGGCAAAAATAAACAAAAAAAATGTAATTTAGAATTTGGTTCTACATTGATTTAAAAAAAAAAGCCCAACTCCTCTTTGTGTAAGATTGCTTCTAATGAGCTTCAAATTGAAATGTTTCCTGTAAAAATGTATCTATATTTTATGAATTATTAAAAATTAAAAGAAAAGCATGCACTTTTAAAGTCTAATATGCCAGAATATCTTAGCCTCTGTTATACATATTTTGAGTTAAAAATTCTTATTTCAGGATCTGTCTTGTGTGTGGTAGGATCCTCAGCAGTATCCCAGGTCAAACACCCAGGTACCAGTAGTGGTATTCTCAAAAAGATGAGAGTAAAAATTGTTTATAGAAAATAACAAATGAGATCCAGGGTGAAAGGCTAAATCTCACATTGTCTGAAAACAGTAAAGGTATAATTATACAAGGTAATTTAAATTATTTACTCAAAATAAAAGTTTTCAACAATAGCAATGCTTCCATCTGCTCTGAACCATTTCATTTTTAGTAATGAAATGAAAAGAAGCTCTAGAACCTTCAATTTGGATTCTCCTAGTTAAACAGTTTGATGCCATCTGCTATAGTATTATAATTCTGAAAGATTTCCACAAATTGTCAGTCCTTGTTGCAAATCATTGGGAAAAAGCTGTTTTAGATATGAGTCTGTGATAAAATTCTTATTAAATATACAAAGGAAGTTTTTAATTTTGTAAAATACATACACTTATACACTCACCACAAACTGATGCACACACATACATGTTCTCTTACCCATACACATATACTCACTCTCTTTCTTACACACGTGCACACATACATAGAGGGGTAAAAAGAGGGAGAGAAAACATCCATTCATTCCCACAACTCTCGAGAGTCAGTGTCTGAATCAAGTGAAATTTTATGTAGACAGAGAGGAAAATCAATGAATCTTAACTTACGGAAACAACAGAAAGTGACTCCCAAGGGCTCCCAATTGTTGAAATTTTCAAAGGTTGAGTAAATGGTGGTCATCAAGTAAGTTGACCAAGTCTTGAATAAGATGAAGAAACTGTGTGAGTCTTCTACTTAGAAGCATTAAAGATATTTCAGCTCTGAAATGTCTAATGCATTATTTTGTGGCACTGTTGTTTATGGAAAACAAAGGGCTTGAATTTTTCTAGTATTAGGGATTTCTCTGTCACATCATAATGTACTGTGGAATTCTGTGCTATATTGAATATTGAAGTGATGATTTTTCCATTTTAATTGTATAATTGACTATTTTACTGGAAATTTTGCAAAACAAAGCACACACACACACGCACAAAACATTGTGCTATTTTTGAGGGGAGTCTGGAACCCTGTAGAAGCAGGTGTTTCTACAACAGTGTGAGCATACTTTTATTTTCTGGTGAGGAAGCAGGGTTCAGGATTAAGGAAAGATCGTCAATGATGCCTTTTGTAATTTATTCATGACTGGAAACAAAGTCTACTTCTACTAGGGAAATATTTAAAGCCCGTACAGATATACAATTTAGTCACCTTGAGAACATGCCTGTGTGAGTTAGCTATGGGGTTAACAGAAAACCTCACCTCTATATCAGAAGCTATGTTACTACACATGTATAAAGCTACAGCCTGATTCTTTGCTCTATCTCAGAAACTAATGTCACAGTAACTTCTCAAACCATCTCATCACTCATGAGCACTAAGAGAGCCTTCATATTCAAAAGGTCCTGGCTTAGCTTTTATAATATTTGTATTGTGCTTTTGAGACCTCTTTGGGAGCTAGGTATGGTGTCTCACATCTGCAATTCTAGGATTTGAAAGCTGGGGGATGGGGTGTTTATGAGTCCCAGAAAAGCCTAGACTACAGAGTGATGTCATTCCAAACAAACAATGAGGACTATGGGGAGTCACACTGTAAGAGGGAACTCCAGTACCATCATGATTTTAAATATGTTACCCCTTCATAAGTATTAATTATTAAAATGTTTTAAAATAAAAATGGAGCCCAGAATTTGGAGAGATAATGTGGTGAGAGGGCAAGAAGGAATTGGAAGATGGAAAGGGAATGGATGAAAATTATGTAATTATATATTAATAAATTTAAAAGTCACAATTATTTTTCTTTTCTGTTTGAATGTGGCATGTAATCTTGTTTGTTTGCTTGCTTTCGTTTTTCTTTTCTTGAGACAGAGTTTCTCTGTAGCTTTGGAGCCTGACTTGGAACTAGCTCTTGTAGACCAAGTTGGCCTCAACTTCACAGAGCTCTGCCTGCCTCTGCCTTCCAAGTTTTGAGATTGAAGGCATGCACTACCACAGTCTGGCAGTGTGTAATCTTTTATAAAATACTGATTTTTTTTGGTAATGGATTCTTATATTAACATTTATTTTTGCACAATATTTCACTAACTAGTCTTTATTTTTATTTCTGGGGTTTGGAAGCTTCTAAATTTTGCCTCAAATGGCACTTTATTTTTCTCCCAAGATAATATTTTTATCAATTATTTGGCAGCTTCATAAAATGCAACCCTGTCTTACTCACTTCCCTCTCTTCCCAGGTCCACCCTCCCACCATTGTGTCCCTTACCCCCACAACAAAAGAGAAAGAAAATTAAGCTCAATTGTACTCATTGGAACATGATCAAACTCCCAATGGCCAGTCCCTTAAAGAACACTGATTTTCCCACCACATTCCTTCTCCACCCCCACAAGAAGTCATCAAGTGTGAAGAATTACACCTCAGCATCTTCGTCACAGTTTTTAAGGACTCTCTTTAATAGTTTTCTGTGTGGGTAGTTTCATTTCGGGGTGGTGAGGGCTTGTCAGAGAAACCTTCAATGTTTCAAAAACTTCTTTTTCTTTAAGATAGAACACAATGGACTCCTATCCTGTTGGGGGGTTACCCTCTGTATGCTCTGATTACTATTAATGAAAAGAAACTGCTTTGGACCTATATCAGGGCAGAACTTAGCTAGGCAGGGAAAACTAAACTGAATGCCAGAATGTTAGAGTTAAAACATTCCTTTTTATTTAAACAGAAAAGGGGAGGTGATGTGGGATTTCCTTGTGTATGTTGTGATTACCATTAATGAAAGGAAACTGCTTTGGACCTGTAGCAGGGCAGAACTTAGCTAGGTTGAGAAAACAAAACTGAATGCTCAGAGAAAGGAGGCAGAGGCTGAGAGAAGCCATGTACCCCACTCAAGACATACCCCAGAACTTTAACCAGTAAACCACAACCATATGATAATACACAGATTAATGAAGATGGGATTAATTAATATGTAAGAGTGAGCCAATAAGAAGCAAGAGCTAATGGGTCAAGCAGTGTTTAAAATAATACAATTTCTGTGCGATTATTTCAGGGATAAATGGCTGGGAACGAATAGCGGCCTCATTACATTAAATTGGTTCCCACATGGCCAACTAAAATCCAGTTAAAACCTGAGAAGTTGAAAAGGAATTATAAGCACACACACACACACACACACACACACACACACACACAAATAGAGTTTAACACAGTTCTTGCTGTTTACTGGCAGTGCGCCACAGCTCCTTTAAGAGAGGTTTTTCTGACTCAGCGATAGCAGAAAACCTGCAGTGTTGCTTTAAAATGCTGGTTTTCTGGGCCGGGCTGCCAGTGTGAACTCTAACTCTTTCTGGAGGTCTGGCTATGAAGCATTTAAATACTAGTTGTGAACAGAGCGCTACAACTTCCTTCATGGCAACATAGACTGGCTATGTGACTCAAAATGGGGCTATGATTAAGGCTCTCAGAGG
The DNA here is from genome assembly GCF_982192425.1 of Myodes glareolus. Classification (NCBI taxonomy): domain Eukaryota; kingdom Metazoa; phylum Chordata; class Mammalia; order Rodentia; family Cricetidae; genus Myodes; species Myodes glareolus. Next base: position 11,044,005 of record NC_142050.1, read on the forward strand.
CAGTAAACAGCTCTGCCATGCTGGGCTGGGTGGGGCAATCAGGCAGTGTCATTTATACCCTAGCAATGCTGCAGCTTAGATTCTTAAGTGCTTAGCATTTTAAGAAGTGCTTCTGGTCAGAAAATTAGAGATACACAATGAAGACAAATCCAGATGGAAAAGACCTCTAAATGGGTCACAGTGTTGGATAAATGTATGGAGGCTTGAGAGAGAGAAGAAGAAAGAGTACAGAGAGTTATAAAACGAAGTAAATGTTTTTTTAAATAAAACAAAGTCTTTAAAGAGACAGAGTAAACTTGTAGTAAAACTAATAGAAATAAAGAAGAAAAAGCCACATAAAGATGGAATATACAATGAGAGTTTGGATTATGTATATTATTGTGTTTTCTTTAAATTTTTGACTGTGCAGGAGCTAAGTACAGAGAGACATTTCATTGTATAGGCTAAACTAAACAAGCATATATGTTCTAAAGGTATAATAACTTCCAAATGTGGACCAAAGAATATGTTGCTTTAGAAAAGAGGTTCTGCTTTTATTTCCACAAAGATTGAGATCCTGTGGATTCATTACAGGATAATGTGTTTTGATGGACCAAGACCCCCTGAAAGGTTGCCATAAACATCCTCCAAAATTACTTTGCCCCCCCAAGAGCCAGAAACAATATGGAGAGAACTACGCCCATATTCCAAATATTGTTTATAAATGTTTATTTACATTTAAAGGGGGATATATACTATAGAGGTTTGCATTGGTATGGATCTTGGTTTATTGATACAAATTTAATGTCAGTTCTGCTATACTGTATCTGTATATTTCTGTTCTTGATTAAGATATTGTGTTTATCTAGCTCACTTAAAAATGTAATGCATAATTAAGAAATATTGGTTAATAGATAGTCATAATAGTCAAGCTTGTAGTCATGTTAGTTAGGTTTTCTAGATATATAGAGAAATATTTCAGTTAGATAGGCATTCTTCAAACCTTTCAAAGACTACAGAATATGGCATTTAAAATGTTTAGGAACTTAGGACTATTTATGACAGTGAGACACATCTGCTTCTGGCAGTACCTATCTGTTTCAAGAGGAAGATGAACATTGAAGAGACTCCTCATGGAGTTAGTTAGCCATTTTGTCAAGAAACTGCTCTTGCATGGACTCCTTGATGGTATTTGTGCGAACTGGACATGCAGGACCCACAGAGAATGACTGATGAATTTGCCTAAAGGTAAGATGGTTCTTTGGTGTCCCTGTTTCATGAAAGAACAGAAAGATTCTGCTAGACATTCTGCAGGACACAGAAAAATGTGACTGATAAACTGCCAATACAGGCGGAACTGTCATTGAAATTTCCTGCTTAATGCAAAAGTCTATTGGATACTATGGGCCTATATGCTGAAGATGGGTGCCCCAATGGTACAGAAGAACTTTAGATGACTGTCTGGTGTGGGAGAATTGTCTGTATTCTGTCAATCATGTATTTTAAATAAAACGCTGTTTTGCCAGGCAGGAACTATAGGCAGGTCAACCAGACAGGAAGTAGAGGTGGGGCAATGAGAACAGGAGAAAGCTAGGAAGGAGGAAGCACATTCTGCCATTCCCGCCCAGACCACCCAAAGAAGCAACATGTGAGCTGACAGCTGAAAAAGGTACTGAGCCATGTGGCTAACGCAGATAAGGATAACGGGGTAACATATGTTATAAGAGCTAATAAGTAGCCAGAGCTAAGGGCCAATCAGTTTATAATCTTATGGAGTCCTGTGTGTATTTTTCTTTGGGACTTGCTGGCTGTTGGGTACTAGGTGGGACAGAAACCCCAATAAGCCAGCCCTCATGTTACAATTGTCCAGGCAGCGAGAAGTCTCTGTCAATTCTAGAGATTTGGAAATTGTTAAGAATGTACTTCCTGTTTACTTAGGTAATACTATGTCTTTCTGAAGTCTTTGGTGGAGCTGATGAATTTATAGGTATAGTTAGAGTTTTCCTTAGTTATGATAAAAGATAAAGTAGACATAAATATTGTGACTGTAATTCTTACTTGATACCTGTTTTGTTATATTTAATTTTATTATGTTAAAGTTAAAATCTTCCTTTTTGTTTAAACAGAAAAGGCGAGGTGATGTGGGATTCTCCTCTGTATGCTCTGATTACCATTAATGAATAAAGAAACTGCTTTGAACCTATAGCAGGGCAGAACTTATCTAGGTTGGGAAAACTAAACTGAATGCTCAGAGAAAGGAGGCAGAGGCAGAGAGAAGCCCTGTACGACTTTAGCCGATATACCACAGCCATATGGTGATACACAGATCAATGGAGATGGGTTTAATTAATATGTAAGAGTTAGCTAATAAGAAGCTATAGCTAATGGGTCAAGTAGTGTTTTAAATAATACAGTTTCTGTGTGATTATATCAAAGCTAAGTGGCTGTGAACTAACTAGGAGCCTCATTTTATCACTACCCTCTTCAGGTTAGCCTGCTCCATGTTCTCTCTGAGTCCGTCCTTCATCCATAAGATTGCTATCCTCTTCAAGTCAGGCTGCTCCATGCTCTCTCTTTCTCTGTTTCTCTCTTAACCTCTGCTTTGCCAAATAAACTTTTGCTTCAGTTTTCTGTGTCTCTTAGCTGAGTTCCTTCCTTTGAGAAAATAAGAATGAAGAAGAAAGCCCCATCTGATGACAAGTCCAGTGAGGAGCAGGATAGCTGAAACATTCCATACCAATCTTCATTAGCTGTCATTTCAGTTCTGCTCCAAGCAACACTAATTTCCTGACTTTGGTAGCCTAGGGTCCAGCCAAGTTAAGCACTTTAGAAGTCAATGAAAGTTTTTAGAGAAACTAAATTCATATAGAGATTGGTAGTTAGCAGTCAATAATCTAACAGACTAAATGGGTACTGATTGGGCACTGATATCAGCTGTTACATTATACTTCATATTAAATAATAAATGCAACAGACCAAAAATATTAGGAGACTATTACCTTCTTGCATGCTGTTATATTTTGATCATGGAATGACTTTTATACGCTGATGTGTTAAACATTTGGACCTCTACAGGAGTGTTGTTTTGGCAGAGTAAGGAAACTTGGTGAGAAGAGCCTAGCCAACAGAATGGGAGGTGTTAATTATGTCTTAGCCCCTGTTTGAGGGCTAAGGGTTCTGCTTCCTGTTTGTGGACATGTGAGTAAGCAGCTTCTTTTTCTCACTGCCAAAATAAGAGTTACTAGTATTGGATTAATGCCTCAAGATGATCTATGAGCTGAAGTAAATCTCTCCCTTCTCACTTCTATAGGGTTCTCAGTTACAGTTTTCATAAAAGTAATAGATATGTGTTCTTAGGGAGGAATATTTACCTCTTCAAATAAAAGCATTGTACTTCTTAAGAAAATATACAGGAAATAAGAAATCAAAAATATTTTCATTTTCTCAATCATTTATTCATCAGCAATACACAGTTCATATAACTTATTCCATTTAACTAATGGTTTAGCTTTATTTTGTGTTTTGATTTCTTCAATAATCCAATCGTGACTGGCCAACCAGCCTTGGTTTCCCTACAAAGTTAAAGATTAATTTTTGGTTCTATTTCAATTTTGACTCCTAAAATTTCCTTCCCTCTTGTGATCTCTTTCCTATTTTGATAATAACTACATTTCATTTGACATCTGGGTAACAGAACTATTGTATAAAATAATGTTCCACAAAGTTTGAAACATATTTCATCTGCTTATCCTACCTTTCACCTGGGTTTGACCTTCACTATGCTGTGGGATAATGTTATTGTATCCTGTAAAGATTTGTCACCTGTGTTGGTTTTATAAAATTCTGATTGACCAGTAGCCAAGCAGGAAGCATAGGAATTGTGAGGAAAAATGGCTCCATCTTACACCAGTAAGAATGGCCAAGATTAAAACACTGATGGAGAGGATGTGGGATAAAGCAAACACTCCCACATTGCTGATGGGAGTGCACACTGGTACAGCTCCTTTGGATATCAGTATGGCAATTTCACAGAAAATTAGGAAACAGCCATCTTCAAGACCCAGCAATACCATTTTTAGGTATATACTCAAAGAATTCTCAATCATACCACAAGCAAATGTGATGATCTCTGTTCATAGCAGCATTGCTTGTCATAGCCAGAACCTGGAAACAACCTAAATGCCCCTTGACCAAAGAATGAATAAAGAAAATGTTGTACGTTTACACAATGAAGTACTACACAGCAGAAATAATGACATCTTAAGATTTGCAGGCAAATGGATGGATCTAGAAGACATCATATTGAATGCGATAACTCTGACTCAGAAAGACAAACATTAAAGAAAGACAAACATTGTATGTATTCACTTATAGGGGTTTTCAGATTTAAAACAAAGAAAATCAACCAACAATTTATAATTCAAGAGAACTTAGACAATAATGAGGACCCTAAGAAAGCTATACATGTATCTAATTTACATGGGAAGTAAAAAAGACAAAATCTCCTGAGTAAATTGGGAGCATTGGGACCATGGGAGAGGGGAGGGGACACAAAGTGAGGGGAGCAGAGAAAAGTGTATAACTCAATAGAATCATTTTTAAAAGTTAAAAAGCCATACAAACAAACAAACAACAACAAAAAAAAAACCCAACAGCAATAACACAGCTCCAGCCAGTACTTCTGCTATGAAGTTAGACTATCAGAAAGCCAAGGAGTTGGGTGGGATCCAGCTGCTAAACACACAGCTTTAATCCTAGGCATATGACTTAGCAAATTAAAGACTCTTGTGGTCAGAAAAAAGAGAGATATACTGTAAAGATAGATTCAGATGAAGAAAATCTCTAAATTACTTACAATGTGTTTAAAAATATACATAGGCTTGGGAGAGAAAAAAGAAAGAACAGAGAAAGTTCTTTTAAAAAAGAAATAGAGCAGTTGGGTTTGGTGACACATCCCAGTACTTGGACAGCAGAGATAGGCAGATCTCTGTAAGTTCAAGGGCATCCTGGTCTACAGAATGAGTTTCAGAACAGCCAAAGATACACAGAGGAACCCTGTCTCAAAAAAACCAAGAATTAAAAATATAAATAAAAGAAATAGGGTTTAAAAAGGCCATATAAGGAAGGAAAATACACAGAGAATCTGAATACTGTATGTCATTGTGTTGTCTTTTAATTGTTTGACTGCTGAGGAAGAAGCAGCAATAGCTACAGGACATTTAGTTATAAATACTACTGCATTAATCTAACATATATTTTGAAAATGCCTTTACTTCAAAATTTAAGACAAATGATATGTTACTTTCTGAAAAAGGGTTTTGCATTTGTTTATACAGAAAATTAGAGGCTGTGGATTCACTCTGGTTTAAGAAAAGTAAGGTTTGATCAAGGAAGACCCTCCCCCATGAACAATCTCCAATGGGAACAGATGACCCAGATGATCCAATGTTTCAGAGCACCTCTGTTGTAGTTTCCTCTCAGTTCTACATCCAGAATATCCTCAAGAATGCTGACTAAGATGATCCAGGTCCACAGAATACTCCAGTCAGTACTTGACCATCATCTTAAATTTTCTTTAGGTCCCCATAAGATTGTCATTGCCCCCAATCATCAAGAAGTAGCCTAGAAAACTTTGCCCACATTTCCAAAAAATGGATTATGGATGTTTGTCCTTATTTATAGCATTGGTTACAAGTTATTATTGATAAAGATCAGGAAGAAAAGTTAAACAAAGGAGCTTAGATTCAGAGTTCTTGTTTTGAAAGAAAATGGGGAAGTACTGTGGGATAATATTCTTGTAACCTGTAAAGATTTGTCACTCATATCGGTTTAATAAAATTCTGATAGCCAGGCAGGAAGGATAGGCAGGGCAACCAGCCTAGGAGAATTCTGGAAAGAGGAAACGATCAGTTTGCAGTTATACCCAGACTCAGAGGAAGCAAGATAAAAATGATGAACTGAGCAATGGTACCAAGCCACGTGACTAAACATAGATAAGAATTACGGGTTAATTTATATTGCAAGAAGTAGTTAATAATAATCCTGAGGTAACAGGCCAAGTAGTTTATAATTAATATAAGCCTCTATGTATTTCTTTGGGACGAATGGCTATGGGACCATGCAGTTCAGAAACTTCTTTCTACATCACTATTAATCTGTTTTATCAGATTAATAGTGTTTTATGTAACTCATCCTACTTTTATATCCTCCATGTTCAAAGTATCTATGATCAATCATTAAAATCACACCATAATACGTTTATATAGATTATCTTTGTACCACGCCTACTTTCCAGTCACAAAGACTGAATGTACCCTGATCTCTGCTGAATTTTGCATGCTGTCAGTATCAGCATTCCAAGCATTGGTGGAAATAATAGACTAATTGTTCACTCTACAGTATAAGTCTCTAAACTCAGATGTGCTCCTGGGCTAATTTATAATCTTTAATTCATCTTTCACGAAATCTTTAAGACTTTTTTTTACTCCCCATTGAATCTCATTTCCCATTTCAATTTAAAGCAATTTCTTTTAAACTGGTTTAGGCGTTATGGAATAACTCTACATAATTAATCTAACCCTTTTTCCTTCTCTTTCTAGAGAATAATTTGTTTTGCTAATTATTATCTTTTCTTTTGACTCTCCCATTGTTCCTTATGTAATAGATTATTCATCTTGTGCTCAGATGTCTTACTTCTCCCTACTCATTCTTTCCCCAGCTCTATACAGTGACAGACAATGGCCCAAACCAGCAGAACCCACCAGAAACCTCGTTATCTCTTGTCTTCCTCCCTAACAGAAACAAAGAAAGAAAAAAAAATCTCAATCTTGGAATTTACCTGCAGGCAGGAACAGCTGGACTACATGGCCATGACCAATAAAGCCTGGCTAAAAGACCCTGAGGGAGAAATTCTTTCATAAAATAGGAGAAGCTCAGCTAGAAGCGATAACTTTTGCCCCCTTGCTTTTTTTCACTTTTTCTGCCTTAAACATGGTTATTAAGCTTAGTATGGCAACTCTCTTATGTTCTGTTTTTACCTTAAGAAAAAAATAGAAGGGGGAGCCTAAAACTGTGGTGTAGATGAAGCTAGGGGAAGCTGAGAAGGGTGTTTTGCAGCAACAGAACTCTCTCAGTATCTCACTCAGGCATCTTTCTGAGAAAACAGTCACCCTTCAAAAACAAATGAACAGACAGAACTTGCTGTATTTTGATTGTGGCAACTAACTTGTAGACCAATATGATATTAATGGATTCCTTCTTTAATTTCTCTCTTCCTCCACACTCAAAAGCTGAAAATTAAAACATTGCATAATCCATTGCTTTCATGTTTATCCCTATTTTCCCCAATCATTCATACTCACCAAGTAGTGATCTGGAGACAGTAGTCCACAGACCAATTAGTACCAAAAGGTATAGCGTTTGGTTCTGCAGCTTCTACTTTTATATTAGTTACTAACACTTGGCCTTAGTTAGTTTTCTATTGCTGTACAAAACAACATAAACACGACAACTTATAAAAGGAATCATTTTCTTTGAGGTGCATGGTTCTTAAGGGTAGTAGAACCCACAGGAAGCACGCATGACAACAGGCTGTAGGCATGTTGTTGGAGCATTAGCTGAGAGCTTATATCTGATCCACAGTCACCAGGCAGAAGGATAGAGGCTCGCTGGGAATGACATGGGTTTTAAATCTCAAAGCCCACTCCCAATGACATACCCCATTCCAACAAGATGAGAACTCCTAATCCTTCCCAATAGTTCTACATGCTATAAGTGATGGAGGGCAGGGGGACATGCATTCAAATATGCAAGTCTGTGGAGGCCATTATCATTCAAACCACTACACACTTTAAATTAAGAAAAATTAAAGCTTTTTTAACTTCTGGGATAATTTAAGTAATGGATAAGAGAACAGTAAACTGATCTAAGCTTCCTGAGAGACAACACTGCTGACCTCATATTGGAGTTGTATAATGTGTATGCTTAAAAATTAAAGCAAGAAATTGAAGAAAGAAAAGACTGTGTTTTCAGCAAATGCTTCTGAGAAAACTGGGTTATTTACCAAGGAAAACAGAAGTAAAAATGAACATTTCAAATTAAGTCAAAATGTAAAATATAAAACTTTAAAAGGCCTACATGATAACATAGAAGATAATCTAAATAATGTTGGTCATAAAACTCACTTTTAAGATAAAATATTAATGATAAAATCTGTGAAAAAATAATTGACAAATCTGACTTCATTGAACTAAATTTTCTGCCTTCTTTGTACTATCAAGATAATGTGACCTTACCAAGATAATGTCAACTGCAACTTATAGTAAAATACTTTCGAAGTTCATGGCTAATTGTTACCACGGTTCCAGTTTGCTTTCTTCTCTGTGATAACGTGATGGTCAGACCTCGGGAACAAAGAGTTTGTTTGCCTTACACATCCCAGTTACAGTCAATCCTTAAGGGAAGTCAGGGCAGGAGCTGAGGTAGGACAAAGGAAGGAACTCTGGAGGAAAGCTGCTCACTGGCTTGATGTTCCCGGCTCACTCAGCTTGCTATTTGGTATAACCTAACCCAGGAGTGACACAGTAGATTGTACTTTCCCATTTCAATATCAATCCATAAAATGTTCCATAGAAAATACCCATAGGACAATCTGATGGAGGCAGTTCTTAAATTCCTTCTTCTCCAACGACTCTAGTTTGTGTCAAGTTGACAAAAACTAACCAGGGCACTCAGAATATATAAAACCTCTTAAGACTCCATAAGGAAGCAGTCTAACTTAAAAATGGGCACAAATATAAAAATGATACCTCCCTAAAGCAAATACACAGAGTTACAAATAAGGATGCAAAACATTTCACAATATCATATGTGTTCAGGGAAATTATATTAGAACAATGAGATATCACTACCTGATGATTAAAATTTTCCTCACATCCTAAAATAACTAAAGACCACACAAAATGCTAGTGAGGATATGAAGCAAGAATACTTTATTGATGACATGAATTCAAAATGGTACAGCATCTCTGGAATGTAGTTTGACGTTCTCTTATGCACTAGACATTATGGCAGTTCTGACCCCTTACAAACACTGGCTTCATGTTTCCAGTGCCTTCTAGAATTGCAACTCAATATTCTAAATTTTTGTTTATTTTGTAATAAACAAAATCGAAATCATCGCCAAAACCTACATAATTTGCTTACAGATTTGCTTTCCTTTGTTTTCCGTTTCCTTCTGATGGGAACCTACATCCTACAAATATGCAATCTCAGAATAATTTTTGTGTTGAATCGTCCAGATAGTCCTCTGAATCTGCCTTCTCTACGATAGGGAGGCCATTGCTTATTTTCTGCGTGAGTGATACAGCTGATTTACTTCCACATTTCTGCCACATTATCCTCGTATATTCGCCCCTCTCTCCACTGTGTAAGTGTGTGGGTATGTGTCCTCCATATGGAGGGCAGAAGAAAACCTTGGGTGTTTTTTCAGGCACCACCCAACTTTTTCGAATAGAGGGTCTCTCAAGGGCCAGGAATTCTTGAAGTGGGTTAGGCTGCCTGTCCAGGGAGCCCCAAAGATCCACTTTTATTTGCATCCCTAGTACTGAGATTACAATTGTGGGTACCATGTTTGTTTGTTATTTGTTTCTTTATTAATGTGGACTTTCAGGGTCAAACTTGAGTCCTTGCTTTTGCAAAACAGCACTTTTCAGACCATGATATTTCCCCTGAACTCTGTCACATTCTTTTTCTTAAAGCATAACTTTTATATTGTTACCTTTCCATTTGATTACATCGACTCTGTTCTCACTGCCTCATCTTCTCTGGAAAATCATCTCCATAGTCTGGGTTATGCAGATTTACATTTCTAAAGTATTCAACATTTTCTGCTCATGCCCCATTTTTTTCCCTGAGAGTCATTTGGTTTTATTTACTGCCAGAAAAATCCCTTCCCTTCAGCTGAGACTCAAGCTGCTTATACTTTGCCTGTGATTCAAATCATAGAGGAGTTTTTAATAATATTAACAATTACTAGAGTGCACACAGTGAGGCATGATCTTCCTATACATTTCCAAAGAAATTCAATGGAGACTTAAAGTATGGTGTGGAACGATAAACACGGAAGCTCAGGAGTTAGGATGCTCTAACACTCATGTGGAGGCAATGTTTAATCTCTTGCTGATCATATTTCACTCAAATATATATGTCAAAAGTATAAATAAACATTTGATGCTCTTTGGGATTAAGCTAAATCAATTTATACATTCTCATAGTGATTACTGAGTAAATACAAAATAAGTACCATAAAATAAGTGAGCAATAAATGTTAGTTGTTATTTTTATTGTATTCTAGGGAGGGAAATCTGTCAAGAAAAGCATAGGAACATAAACAAATAGCAGTAGGTACCATGAGAAATACTACACCAAGGGAGATAATTGGAAATAATTCTGACTGTGGAGGCAATTAAATGAAAGGCCTCTCTGCACAGTTAACACTGCAGGAGAATCCTGAGTTATCAACTAGCCTCAGTACCCCAGAGAGACAAAGGAATGTACTCTCCAGCATAGGGAAGTAAGTGCAAGAGACCTGAGTGGTGTCCCTGAACCACATAAAGGCCATCATGCTGAGCACAGAGAAGAGACTGAAGAAATTAGAGAAGATGGGCAATTGATCCTTCATGTAGGACACTGCTTTCATTCTCAGGGAACAGGGAAACCTTTGGAAAACGCTAAGCAGGGCACACCCTGATGACTGACTGTAATGTAGAGGACAAGAGTAATACAGGAAAGACCATAGTCTCCATGACATAGGCCGCTGAAGTTAGGCAGATTCATGAAGGCAAATCATTCATTTCTGTCTTTTTTTTTTTCGTTAAAGATAAAAGGTATATTTATCTGATACAAATGATACTGGAAATGTGTTTAAATATTTCCTAGTCTTTTATTTCTCTTCTCTCTGTTATGGAACAAATGATCCATCATCCTAACAAATTTTAAAATGCATAGTACTGTACTTGGTGATGACTGAGGTGATGATGCTCCTGTCAGGAGTTGATCTTACTTAACTGAAACTTCACATTGGCTGAATGTCAATGTCACCATATTTTATACCAAATCAAAAAGTATCTTTCCTTTGGAGACACACTTAACTCCGCTCTATCTGAAATTCTTCTGTAGTTTTCTATGGCAATCACAGGTAAAGTCATTTGCATCACTTCTTCAAATGTGCCTTACAAGCTTTCCTTGCTATCAGGACTCATCTGCTATAAACTTCAATGTTGGGTCTACCTGTTGTAAACAATTATCAAATACTACACATTATTACTAAAAACAGCTTAGCATTTCATTTTGAATTTCTTTCAAGATCTATAACAAAGTAAATCTCATGAAGATGAAAGGAAAGGAAGCTAAGATGACACATATGTGCCCTGAAATAACTTGTTGAGTTTAAAGAGGCAAATTAAATTTTATTGTCCTCTAAATCAGAGACAAAATAAAAGCATGCACTGTTTAAGCTAAAAGCACAAAGTGTTTATGAAGAAGAGAACTAAATGTGGTGGAAAATCACACTAAACAGTCCAACTAATATTGTACTGTAGGGAAATTTTTAAGAAAATAAAGGACATCATTTTGATTTTCATTGCATATTTAGTGAGCCGGTGTCTTAGGGTTACTATTGTTCTAATGAAACACTATGACCAAAATCAATGTGGGGAGGAAAGGGTTTGTTTGTCCTTTATATCCTGAATCACAGTCAACTGAGGGAAATCAACACAACTCAAACCACTGCCAAGGACCCAAAGGCAAGAGCTGATGTAGAGACCATGGAGGGATGCTGCTTACTGGCTTCCTCCCCATGGTTTGCTCAGCCTGCTTTTTAGAGCTCTCGACCACCAGCCGAGGGATAAGACCACCCACAATGGGCTGCATTCTTCCCCACTAACCATTAATTAAGAAAATGCCCTACAGTTGCATTTTATAGAGGCATTTTTTTTTCAGTTTAGGTTCCCTCCTTTCAGATGATTCTACCCTGTGTCAAGTTGACATGAAACTAGCCAATACAACCAGCAAAACAAATAAAGCTCTATTCAAGGGAATGGAGCTGTAAGCTGATACTCTCTGAACTGCAAAACTGATGCAGAAGGAACAATGAGCACACTGTGCATTACATTGGTGTTAGTTTTGGAGCAGACAACCAGTTTTTTACCTTGAATTTAGAAATTTGTGTGTTATATCATTTAACGCTTTAGCTCATCATGCAACCGTAATTTTTATAAAATAACATCTTAACACAGCAAGAATATTTCTGTAAGGAGAAATTTAAAACATCATTAATATGACGTTTCACTTAGAAATTCTTGCTGAGATTGATTAGCTTGATGGATATGAATTTCATCAGTCTGGATTAGCTTTCCCTAATATTTTTAAAACTTTGTTTTTATTTTGCATGTGTATGGCTGTGTGTAAACGCATGTGTGGTCATGGTGAATGTTTATATGTTCATGTCATTATGTACATGTGGAGCTCAGAGGATACTCTGTGAGAGTTAGTTTTCTCTACAATGTGGGTCACAGGAATTGAACTCAGGTCCCTAAGGCCGACTGCAAGTGCCTTAATTGTACATATGCATGATGCCGTTTTTTCCAAGTTTTATAGGGTAAAGAGTTGTAACTTATCTGAATAAGTTTGTAAGGTAATAAGTATCTTTTAGTTCTCTAATTTTATATAAAAATAAAGAGAAAGTGGGAAGTAGTCTGCAACACATGGGCACAGGAGACCACTTCCTACATATAATCCCAGTAGCACAGACAAGAGCAATAATGAATAAATGGGACCTCCTAAAACTGAGAAGCTTGTGTAAAGCAAAGGACGCTGTCATTAAGACAAAAAGGCAACCTACAGAATGGGAGAAGATCTTCACCAACCCTGCATCAGACAAAGGCCTGATCTCCAAAATATATAAAGAACTCAAGAAACTAGACATTAAAATTCTGAATAAGCCAATTTAAAAATGGGGTACTAAACTGAACAGAGAATTCTCAACAGAAGTTCAAATGACCAAAAGACACTTAAGGTCATGTTCAACCTCCTTAGCAATCAGGTAAATGCAAATCAAAACAACTCTGAGATACCATCTTACACCTGTCAGAATGTCTAAAATCAAAAACATCAGTGATAACCTATGTTGGAGAGGATTTGAAGTAAGGGAAACACTCATTCATTGCTGGTGGGAATGCAAACTTGTGCAACCACTTTGGAAATCAGTGTGGTAGTTTCTCAGGAAACTGAAAGTCAACCTACCTCAGGATCCAGGAATACCACTCTTGGGAATATACCCAAGAGATGCCCAATTATACTACAAAAGCATTTGTTCAACTATATTCATAGCAGCACTATTTGTAATAGCCAGAACCTGGAAACAACCTAGGTGTCCTTCAGTAAAAGAATGGATAAAGAAAGTGTGGAACATATACACATTAGAGTTCTACTCAGCGGTAAAAAATCATGACATCTTGGATTTTGCATGAAAATGGATGGAAATATAAAACACTATCTTGAGTGAGATAACCCAGACCCAAAAAGATGAATAAGGTGTGTACTCACTCATCTTACTCATTAGTGTGTTCTTGTCATAAACAAAGGACATTGAGCATATAGTTTGTTATCCTATAGATGCTAAATATTAAGGTGAACCCAAAGAAAAACATATAGTTATCCTTCTGGAAATATGAAGCAGACAAAATTGCCAGGCAAAAGTTGGGGGCATGGGGGTGGGGTTGGGGTAGGAGGTAGGGGAGGGGAGGAGAGAGAAGGGAGAAGGGGAGGATTGGGGAGAACTTGGGGGGAGTGGTATGGTTAAGATTGGGGAAGGGCAGATATGAGAGCAGGGAAGAAGATATCTTAATTAAGGGAGCCATTTTAGGGTTGGAAAGAGACTTGGCTCTAGAGGGGTTCCCAGGTGTACAAAGAGACTTCCCCAGCTAGGTCGTTGGGCAGCAGAGGAGAGGGTGCCTGAACTGGCCTTGTCCCATAGTCACACTGATGAATATCTTGAGTATCACCATAGAACCTCCATCAGGTGATGGATGGAGATAGAGACAGAGATTCACATTGGAGCACTGGACTGAGCTCCCAAGGTCCAGTTGAAGAGGAGAAAGAAGAAGAACATGAGCAAGGAAGTCAGGACTGCGAGGGGTTCGTCCACCCACTGAGATGGTGTGACTGATCTAAGGAGAAATCACCAAGGCCAGCTGGTCTGGGACTGAAGGAGCATGTGATCAAACTGGACTCTCTGAATGTGGCTGACAATGGGGGCTGACTGAGAAACCAATGATAATGTTACTGGGTTTTGACTCTACTGCATGGACTGGCTTTTTGGGAGCCTAGTCTGTTTTGATGCACACCTTCCTAGGCCTGAATGGAGGGGGAAGGGCCTTGAACTTCCTGCAGGGCTAGAGGGAGAGGGGGAAGGATGAGTAGGGTAATGGGAGGAAAATGGAGGAGGGGAAAATTTTAAATGGTATTATTTATAAAGCCAAAACAATGAAAAGTTTGAACTTTAAAAAAATGATAAAAAATAAAGTAAAAATGTTGTTTTTGTTCAGGCAGTTACTTACATTCCTCTGCCTTCATGTTTGAAGAGCTCAATACTCATGTTTAAAATGTGGGGAAGAATTAATATATCATGAGAAATGTTAGCAGTCACGTCTACTAAAATCATCTGCTATGATTTCCCAAGATTGGGTATAAAGGAATGTCACATTAAAAACTTATTTTTGCAGAGAACTAATGTGAAAATGTTAATAACATGAATTTAATTGGCCTGCTAGGATAGTCAAAGATCACCTAAACTCTTGAACTCTGCATGGTCCAGGAGCTCACTCTGCTCTGCCGTTTCAGGTTCTCATCAGGAGCTACCATCTGCTTTCCATGGCAACTGGAAGTCTGTTGTCTCGCTGATAGCTTTGAAATGTTGAAATACTGTCCTGACTTTCTGATAAGCATCTTGTTGTCCCCATTGCCTTATCTCTTTTTTTCATCAGAAGTTCATGGAGTCCAGGTACCAAGATGAGATGTGTTCCTGATGCCCCATGGGGGTTAGTGACAAGTTTTAGTTTCCTGAAATTCCATTTAACTGTCATTGCAGTTTTCTGTAAGCTGTATTACATAGTGAGTTTTCTAAATAAAATTCCATGGTAAATCAACAGCACAGTATTTACTGTAGTCTTCCCTTAAAGAATTTACTTTGGAAAAAAAGAAAGCATAGCTTGTAGTTTAGTTTTTTTTTTTTCAATTTAATCTTATGTTTGAATTCAGAGGCTACCTAGTCTTTCATATAATCAAATGTAAAAAAGAAATGTATGTTTTAAAGCTGGAGGAATGGAATGAAAGGAGTGAACTGTAAAAGTAAAATGTATTTCCCCCTTTTTTTTCTTGCCTGATCCTCTGTATTTGCTTCTTTCTGGACTGCCCTCTACTTTGTTGTATTTCTTGGTGTTATCTGAAAGAATTCATCCTATTTTATTTTATTACTAAGTGGTGTTATATTCTCTATAACTTCACAATGATTGCCCACAAACACAGCTCACAACACCTAACTGTGAAAGCAAAAACAAAGTGTGTTTTTTTAAAGCCTTTCTTTGGAGTCTGTTACATCCCACCATAATGTGCCCCTCTGGAATATAGATTTTGAAATTGATTCTTCTCCTCCCTACTTTTATTTGTATTCTGTTTTGGCAAAGCATTGTTTTACCATCATTATTTTATTTTTTATTTTTTGCTGATTCTTGACCATTCTGGGTTACATTGTCATGAGTTTTAATTAACTATGTTAGTAGTGGAAATGCTTTTCACCTTTCCCATAGAGTTTTCCCTTCAACCATCAGCGATGTACCTGCCTTAAAGTTAAATCTGAATGTCATTTTCTAGTCTAAAGTCATATATGGTATTGCAAACCACTATTCACGGAGCATGAGTTTTTAACAATCTGATTTTTCACTGTAAGTTTTGCCTTCCGTGAGTTTATTAGCAACTAACTCTACTCCATTATTTTTTAAAACAGGCCTTGGAGTGGGGATATCTGATCAGATCCCTACTGCAAATACAGTATATTTTAATATAAAATCCATGATCAGCAATATGATCACTGCAGCGAAGACCATTTGTTCAGCCTATGGAATTAATGTCCCAATTCTATCAAATGAAGGAAGCATAACTTAATGAAAAATATTAAATTGTCTTTGAGAGAGAGATGGATGGACAATCAAATGCAAACAAAATTAATAAGTCTTTTAAATAAAATAAATTATATATTAGAAGCCATCATATATTTCCTATACTGGGTCAAATAAATATTTTTTGTTTCTCTGGGCTTTTTGTTGTTGTTGTTTTCTATCATTGTTGCTTTTTGTTTGTTTTTTTCAAGACAGATTCTCTCTGTGTAACAGCTCTGGCTCTGTAGACCTGGCTGGCCTCGAACTCACAGAGATCTGTCTGCTTCTGTCTCACTGAGTGCTGGGATTAAAGGCATGTGCTGCTACCACCACTACCTGGCTTATTTCTCTGTTTTTTTTTTTAATTTGAATCATTCTACTTTCCATTGGACCATGCAGGTGTCTATAAGAAATATATTAAGAAATATGAGTTACAGTTTTCTAATCCTTGAAATTGACTGTAGCTTTCTAATTTCAAACTAGGAAATCTATGGATTAAGATTGTGTGTATATTTTGTAAGTTATCTTTGGACATAGGACATAATTACAATAAGACACCAAGAAATTTTCAAATGAATGTAAAAGTTTCACAGTCTATATACAGAAAGGGACAATTTAAGGGTGAACCTGTTATGGAATGATCCTTCTGTACAATGTAAAATGTATTGTTCTCATTGGCTAATAAACAGCTGACAGACCAGTAGCCAGGCAGGAAGTATAGTTGGGACAGCCAGATACAGAGGACTCTGGGAGGAGAAAGGGCAGAGTCAGAGAAGATGCCAATGAGTCATTATGGAAGCAGAAAGTGTATAAAATGAAATAACAAGACATGAACCACGTGGCAATCTATAAATAAGAAATATGGGTTAATGTAAGTCTAAGAGTTATCTAGTAACACACCTGAACTATCAGCCAAGCATTTATAAGTAGTAGTAAGCCTCTGTGGTGGTTTTTTTGGGAGCAGGCATTTGGGGCAGGAGAAATCCAACTACATATGGTCTCAATGCAGAGCTCAAATCCATGACACTGAGATTAAGAATCTCATTCTCTTGTGAGTGAGATTTGGGACAGAGGTTATGCTTTTGTTTCCACAGAAAATGAAAATATAACCAGCAATACACATGATGCGTATTTTACCTGCTCAAACATGTAACAAAAACATCATCTTTGGCTGATTTATGTATAATGCACAATCTATGCTTGTATTAAAACAAATATGTATGTTACCTTTAAAAGTTTATGTCATCTTCAGTGCAAGGGCACCAGATACCAATGAAAACAGATAGTCCAAATAATCCATCATCCAAAACAGCTTCAAGCTGATGGCTGAGATGGTCCAGTCTCAGACTACTCCAGCTAGGGCTTTACTATTATCCTAATTTCCTCAAGGTTTTCCAAAATATGTCAGTGCCCCCAATCTACAGCAAATAGTCTAGAAATCTACGCACACATTTTTAGAAAATGGATGATGGATGTTTATTATATTTAAGGGGGGTGGTTACAAGTTTTTGTTGTTAATGGTCAGGAAAATGCTCAACAAAGGAGATTATATTCAGAGGTCTCATTCTAAAAAGAAAAGGTGGATGAAGAAATGATAGTATAAAAGGGTAGTTTATTGAATCTACTTTAATGCAAAAAATAGCTGTGAATCTTAACTATAATGCATTGATAGAGATTTTGGTTTATTGATACAAACTTAAGCTTAATTTTGTTATACTATCTGTATATTTCTACTCAAGTTTAGGGTATTATGTTTATGCAGCCCATTTAAAAATGTAATGTATAATTAAGAAATAAAGATTAATAGCCATCTATAATACTCAAACTTACAGTCATGTTAGGTATGCTCTCAAGATCATACACAGGTATATTTAAATAGATATATGGTCTTCAAGAATTTCAAAGACCTATAGAATATGACATTTCATATGTTTAATAGCCTAAAACTTTTCATGAAAGGGAGGTACTTCTGCCGCTGACATCATCGAAGACACAGAAGAGATGCTGTGCCTCAAAGAATGTTCATATGGAGTTTGCTTTCTATATGGCAAAGAAACTGCCCTTGCCTCAATTGCTGACAATATAATGTCCAAACCAAGCCAGCAGCATACAAGAAATGTGACTGCTAAACTTTGCCAAAACAAGTAGGTTAGTCCTTCAGAATTCCCTGCTTCACAGAAAATCTGTCAAATATGATAGTCCTGTAGGCCAAAGATAGATGCCCCAAATGTTACAGAGTAAATTTGGGTTACTGTCCAGATATCCTGATGTCCCTGTCATTATGTAACATTTTATTCTCCCATGGTCTTTGATGAATTTAAAAACTAAATAGTTAAACTTATAGTTTTCTTTAGCTATGATAAGAAGTAAATTAGAAACAAAATTTTGGATTCACAAAGATAAATAATACAGAATTTATTCTAGTTTTGTCAAATACAAAAGTACTAGATATTATAACTGTAATTCTAACTTAACAATTCTTCTGTTATATATATATATATATAGTTTTACTACATTAAAATCTACATTTTAATTAGACAAAAGGAGGAAAGGCTGTGAAATAATTCTTCTGTACACTGTTAATATGGTGTTATTTTCATTGGTTAAATATTCACTGGTTAAAAGCTGACAAGCTAGTATGATTGGGACAGCCAGATAGAGGGCTTTCAGAGGATGAAAGACAAAGTCAAAGTAGAAGCCAGCCAGTTGAGGAGCAGAAATTGTAGGAAATGACATAATAAGACATGAGCCACGTGGCAAAGCATAGATAAGTAGTATGGGTGAATTTAAGTGTAAGAGTTAGCTAGTAACAAGTCTGAGCTATCAGTCAAGCATTTATAATAAGTATTAAGCCTTTGTGTTGGTTATTTGGCAGCAGGCATTTGGGACAGGAAAAGTTCAGTTACAAGAAACTGCTGCAAAAATAAGATAGTATTCTATTGGAAGAAATAAAAGGTAGCAATATTTCCATATTTAAAAATACCATTAATAATGACAGAATTAATAGGTAGTTTTTAAGTAGAAAAATCATAAATTAGTAGTGCCTCAAGCAGTAGTCACGCGGCAAAAGGGCAAATAATTTATATAGTGGGCAATAATATATATAAAGCAGTGACGTCAGCTACAATGTACAAGGCATAGAGAGTAAACGTGAAAAATATTTGTGTATCTGTGTAAGAAAAAAGAGTGATTTCCACAAACACAAAATATAGACATTAAAAAGTAATAACCAAAAACTAAGCAATCCGGAAACTATGGCAGCAAACTGTACAATCATTATTTCTAAAACTCTGAACTAAAAATAAATAAATAAGTAAAAACTCAAGCCGGGGTGGTGGTGGCACACGCCTTTAGTTCCAGCACTTGGAGGCAGAGGCAGGTATATCTCTGTGAGTTCAAGGCCAGTCTGGTCTACAAGAGCTAGTTCTAGGACAGGCTTCAAAGCTACTGAGCAACCCTGTCTTGAAACGTCAAATAAGTGAATAAATAAAATTAAAAAATCCAATCTCAAAGAAAATGTATTAGTAATGAAAAGCAGAGAAGCACTAATGTCAAAAATCACAAATGTTGCTTGTTACACAGATGATAACCCACCAAGTAGCAGGGGTGCTTCTCTTCACACAGAAGAGGAGAAGGGGAAACAGAAGAGCAAGTGCCTGGTGCAGAGCCCCAATGCCTACTTTATGGATGTGAAGTGCCCAGGAGGTTATAAAAACACCACAGTCTTTAGCCATGCACAAATGGAAGTCTTCTGTGCTGACTGCTCCCCTGTCTTCTCTCAGCCCCTAGGCAGAAAGCCCTGCTGACAGAAGGATGCTCCTTCTGGAACTATCACCACTGAAAACGCCTGACTCAAGATGACTGGGAGTTATCCCAATAAACACATTTTGAATAAATAACATAAACAAAAACTGCTAAAATAGGAATTTTCTGAATCATAAAATGTGATAATGGTATAAACAAAAGTGATGTGGAAATGCTACACTGCACCTTCCAGGTTAAAATAGATGGCAGAGGCAATTTTATCTAGTCTCTGAAGTCTTTAATTAATCCTAAGAGCATGGACTGCAATGTCTAAAACTGGTGCTCGCATCAGTTTAATCATTAGTTTTATAAATTTTAATTTTTAAAAGGTCAAGCAAAGAGCAGAAATAAAATAAAAAACATATGTATATTTGATTTCCATGAGGTGATTAGATTATCATTATCCATTTAAACTTTGGAATATCTTAAGACCAAGGCAAAGATAGCACATTTTATATATAATAGATTTGAAACCATGAGGTATAAGAAGAAAAGTGAACAATAAGTTTCTAGGTAAATAATTCTTATTGTCATTTATTTCATTGTATTTAAATTCATTTTATTTCTATTAAGTCTGTAAACACTAGGGCCAGAAGATAAAATGAATTAAGAGAGTTGAATAAAACTGCCTACCTCATTTTGGACAATAGAAATATAAAGATGTATACAGAATTGTATGAATGTGACTTCTAACAGAAGTTGAAAAATTACTAGTGCTTCAGTGCTTACATAAGAATTGATAGGTTTGTATGATGTAATTGAAAAATTTTTAGTACGTGAAACTGAATAGCAGTCCCTTGGCTTTCACTCAAATCCATATCAAGCCTTTGCTTAGGAATTAATGCTCATTAGCACCACCTTTTAAACCAGCTATAAAGGAAAGCACACTCCTTCATATACATCCACTCCTCTCATTGCTAACTTCTATTTTTATCAGGCAACATGATACAGGATTTAATTCAGGTCAATCACTTACTAATCCACAGCATGATAGAAAAGCAGCATTGCCGAGGGGTCTGCAGCAGTATTTAAGCTAGCTTAATTTTCTAGTATGCTTTAATACCATCGCCTAAGACTTAAGAATCAATAATGAGAGATTCATCCCCACAAAATCACTTGAAACCTGTGTCTTTTGGCTGGAAAATCATTTTTCAATGGCAGTCCCAGCTGTTTTCCACTGTGTGAGAGCACATGCCATTTTGGCTTCTTTGAAACAGATTTTTAAAATTCTATTTATCAAAGCATTGTGAAACTAGAGTTTATTTTTTCAATTAATCTATATGTAGAGAGACAAATGGAACAAAAACAGTACTTTATTTTTATAAAAATCATGAACAATTTAATAAATTATATATATAATAAACACTTTCACTGGTGTTTGGAATCTTTAGTCTGTTAAACAAATAGTAATACATGTGACATGCAATGAATACTTTTATAACTTTAAGATAGAGGATTCATGGCAAGCTGTTTTTCAAGCAGATTATATTTTGATAGACTGCTTCAGGGCTTTTGCTTTATAAATGCTAGCTGGTTTTGCAAAAGTATAGGCTTTATAGCATTAGGGAACTGTACTCTCATTTCAAATAAATACAGCATTCTGAAGAAAATTAATTAAAATTTCAACTTTTAAAATAATACATTGTCCTAGCTTGCTTCTCCAATCAAATCTCTAATCAAACACATCTTGAGGAGCAAATGGTTTATTCCATCACAGATTACAACCCATCGCCGAGGGAAGCCATGGCAGGATGTCAAAGACGGAATCTGTTTTGGGGAACTGAAGCAGTTCCCAAACATTTGGAAGAGTGCTGCTTATTAGCTTACTCTCCCTGTCTTTCTCAGCTCCCGTTCTTATAGAATCTAGGACCACATACTCAGGGTCAGCGTGTCCCACAGAGTGCTCGGTCTTCCTACATCAACTTTTGATCTAGAAAATACTTCACAGAGAGCGGTGAGTGGGTGCTCACCGGGGCAGCCTGCCTGCCCAGGAAGAGAGCACAGCCCCCCCCCCCAGCTTCTGCAGCAGGGTCTTCGGTGTTCCAAGGGACCCCTCCCCTCCCCCCACTGCTGCGGGCCCTTTGTCTCCTGAGTCCTGGGAAGACCAGCTAGCCCTGTTGCCCTGCTGAGCAGTTCTTCCCAGAGAGGTGAGTGGGTGCTCACCGGGGCAGCCTGCCTGCCCAGGAAGAGAGCACAGCCCACCCCCCAGCTTCTACAGCCCTGTTGCCCTGCTGAGGAGTTCTTCCCAGAGAGGGCTGAGGAGCTCTATCCAGAGAGTGCTGTGAAGTCCTACCCAGAGAGTGCTGAGGAGTTCTATCCAGAAAGTGCTGAGGAGTTTCATCCAGAGTGGGGGAGATGGGCAGGCGCCATTGCAAGAATTCCTCCAACAACCTGAAAGGCAACATGACATCGCCAGAATCCAGGGAGCTCGAAACTAGAAGAATTGAACACCCTACTCCAGAAGAAATAGAAGAAATCGACTCTAAGCGCTTCTTTATGAAAATAATAGAGGAACTTAAACAGGAGGTGAAAATCTGCCGTAAAGAAATGGAAGATAAGTAAAACAAAAAAATTGAGGAAATGAGTAAAGAAATGGAAGAGAAATATACCAAAAAGTTTGAAGAAATGAGTAAATCCGTAAATGAAATTCTGGGAAACCAAGAAAAAACAATCAAACAGGTAATAGAAACAGTTCAAGATTTGAAAACTGAAATGGAGTCAATGAAGAAATCACAAACCGAGGGCCGGCTGGCTATGGAAAATCTGGGTAAACGAACAGAGACTTCAGAAACAAGCTTAACCAATAGAATACAAGAGATAGAAGAAAGAATCTCAGACTCTGAGGACACCATAGAGAAATTAAACACTCTGTCCAAAGAAAACAGCAAATCCAACAAATTCTCATCACAAAACATTCAGGAACTGTGGGACACAATAAAAAAAAAACAAATCTAAGAATAATAGGAGTAGAAGAAGGAGAAGAATTGCATTTCAAAGGTCCAGAAAATATACTCAACAAAATTATAGAAGAAAACTTTCCCATCCTAAAGAACGATATTCCTATGAAGGTTCAAGAAGCATACAGAACACCGAATAGACTGGATCAGAAAAAAACATCCCCTCGTCATATAATAATCAAAACACAAAGCACTCAGACTAAAGAAAGGATATTGAGAGCTGCAAAGGAAAAAGGTCAAGTAACTTATAAAGGTAAACCTATCAGACTTACACCAGACTTCTCTATGGAAACCATGAAAGCCAGAAGGTCCTGGATAGAGGTACTGCAGAAACTAAGAGACAATGGATGCAAACACAGACTACTTTACCCAGCCAAGCTATTGTTCACTATCAACGGAGAAAACAAAATATTCCAGGATAAAAACAAATTTAAACAATACATAGCTACTAATCCAGCCTTACAGAGAATACTAGAAGGAAAATCACAACCCAAGGAATCCAACATTCCCAACACTGCCTACATTAACTCAGACATCTAGCGACCCTTCACAAGCACAACTCAGAGAAGGAAAACACATACACGCTACTACCCAAAAAAATGACCGGAGTCATCGGTCACTGGTCATTAATATCACTTAATATCAATGGTCTCAACTCACCTATAAAGAGGCACAGACTTAGAGATTGGATACGAAAACAGGATCCAACATTCTGCTGTCTACAAGAAACACACCTCAACCACAAAGACAGACACCTACTCAGAGTAAAGGGTTGGGAAAAGGTTTTCCAAGCAAATGGACCTAAGAAACAAGCGGGTGTGGCCATTCTAATATCTAACAAAATCAACTTCAAACTAAAATCAATCAGAAGAGATGGAGATGGACATTTCATACTCATAACAGGAACAATTCATCAGGAAGAAGTCTCAATCTTGAATATCTATGCCCCTAATATAAAGGCACCCACATATGTAAAAGAAACTCTTCTAGAACTCAAGGCAGTCATCAAACCACACACACTAATAGTAGGAGACTTCAACACTCCTCTCTCACCAATGGACAGGTCAATCAGACAGAAACCTAACAGAGAAATAAGAGATTTACTGGAGGTACTGAATCAAATGAACTTAACAGACATCTATAGAACACTCCACCCAAATAGGAAAGAGTATACCTTCTTCTCTGCAGCTCATGGAACCTTTTCGAAAATTGACCACATACTTGGTAACAAAGCAAACTTCCACAGATACAAAAAAAATATTAGTGACCACCTGTGTCTTGTCAGATCACCATGGATTAAAATTAGAATTCAACAACAATGGTACCCCCAGGAAGCCAACAAACTCATGGAAGTTGAACAGTCAACTACTAAATCACCCCTGGGTCAAGGAAGAAATAAAGAAAGAAATTAAAGTCTTCCTTGAATATAATGAAAACAAAGACACAACATATTCAAACCTATGGGACACAATGAAAGCAGTGCTAAGAGGAAAGTTCATAGCACTAAGTGCCCACCTAAAGAAAACAGAGAAAGCACACATTGGAGACTTAACAACACACTTGAAAGCTCTAGAAAAAAAAGAAGCTGATTTACCCAGGAGGAGTAGAAGACTGGAAATAATCAAACTGAGGGCTGAAATCAACAAAATAGAAACACAGAAAACAATTCAAAGAATCAATGAAGCAAAAAGCTGGTTCTTGGAGAAAATCAACAAGATTGACAAACCCCTATCCAAACTAATCAAACGGCAGAGAGAGAACTTGCAAATTAATAGGATCAGAAATGAAAAGGGGGACATAATCACAGACACGGAGGAAATTCAGAGAATCATTAGATCTTACTACGAAAGTTTATATGCCACAAAGTTGGAAAATGTAAAAGAAAGGGACATTTTTTTAGATAAGTACCATATACCAAAGTTGAACCAAGACCAGGTGAACAATCTAAATAAATAGACCTGTTAGTCGTGAAGAACTAGAAGCTGTTATCAAAAATCTCCCTACCAAAAAAAGCCCAGGACCAGATGGTTTCAGTGCAGAATTCTACCAGAACTTCCAGGAAGAGCTAATACCTATACTCCTTAATGTATTCCACAATATAGAAAAAGAAAAGTCACTGCCAAACTCCTTTTATGAAGCTACAGTCACCCTAATACCAAAACCACACAAATACACAACCAAGAAAGAGAATTACAGGCCAATCTCACTCATGAACATCGATGCGAAAATTCTCAATAAAATACTGGCAAACCGAATCCAAGAACACATTAGAAAAATCATCCATTGTGATCAAGTAGGCTTCATCCCAGAGATGCAGGGATGGTTCAACATACGCAAATCTATCAATGTAATCCATCATATAAATAAACTGAAAGAAAAAAATCATATGATCATTTCATTGGATGCTGAAAAAGCGTTTGACAAAATTCAACACCCATTTATGATAAAGGTATTGGAGAGACTGGGGATACAAGGATCATACCTAAATATAATAAAAGCAATATACAGCAAGCCGACAGCTAACATCAAATTGAATGGAGAGAAACTCAAAGCCTTTCCACTAAAATCAGGAACGCGACAAGGCTGTCCACTCTCTCCATACCTCTTCAATATAGTGCTTGAAGTTCTAGCAATAGCAATAAGACAACATAAGGGGATTCGAATTGGAAAGGATGAAGTTAAACTTTCGTTATTTGCTGACGATATGATAGTATACATAAGCGACCCCAAAAACTCTACCAAAGAACTCCTACAGCTGATAAACACCTTTAGTAACGTGGCAGGATACAAGATCAACTCCAAAAAATCAGTGGCACTCCTATACACAAAGGATAAAGAAACGGAGAGGGAAATAAGAGAAACATCACCTTTCACGATAGCCACAAACACCATAAAATATCTTGGGGTTACTCTAACCAAGGATGTGAAAGACCTATTTGACAAGAACTTTAAGCCTTTGAAAAGAGAAATTGAGGAGGATACCAGAAAATGGAAAGACCTCCCCTGCTCTTGGATTGGGAGAATCAACATAGTAAAAATGGCAATTCTACCAAAAGCAATCTACAGATTCAATGCAATCCCCATCAAAATCCCATCAAACTTCTTCACAGACCTTGAGAGAACATTAATCAAGTTTATATGGAAAAACAAAAAACCCAGGATAGCCAAAACAATCTTATACAATAAAAGAACTTCTGGAGGCATTACCATCCCTGACTTCAAACTCTATTATAGAGCTACAGTATTGAAAACAGCTTGGTATTGGCATAAGAACAGAGAAGTCGACCTATGGAATCGAATAGAAGACCCAGATATTAACCCACAAACCTATGAACACCTAATTTTCGACAAGGGAGCTAAAGGAATACAATGGAAGAAGGAAAGCATCTTTAACAAATGGTGCTGGCATAACTGGATGTCAACCAGTAAAAAAATGAAAGTAGATCCATATCTATCACCATGCACAAAAATCAAGTCCAAATGGATTAAAGACATCAACATTAATCCGTCCACTTTGAACCTGATAGAAGAGAAAGTGGGAAGTAGTCTACAAGATTTAGGTACAGGAGGCCTCTTCCTAAGTAGGACCCCAGCAGCACAGACAATAAGAGAAACAATAAATAAATGGGATCTACTGAAACTGGGAAGCTTCTGTAAAGCAAAGGACACTGTCAGTAGGACAAAAAGGCTGCCTTCTGACTGGGAGAAGATCTTCACCAACCCCTCATCAGACAAAGGTCTGATCTCCAGAATATACAAAGAACTCAAGAAACTAGACACTAAAACTCTAATTAACCCAATTAACAAATGGGGTACTGATCTGAACAGAGAATTCACAACAGATGAACTTCGAATGGCCAGAAGACACTTAAGGTCATGCTCAACCTCCTTAGTGATCAGGGAAATGCAAATCAAAACCACTTTGAGATACCATCTTACACCTGTCAGAATAGCTAAAGTTAAAAACACCAATGATAGCCTATGCTGGAGAGGATGTGGAATGAGGGGAACACTCATCCATTGTTGGTGGGAATGCAAACTTGGGCAGCCACTGTTGAAATCAGTGTGGCGGTTTCTCAGGAAACTGGGAGTCAACCTCCCTCAGGACCCAGCAATTCCTCTCTTGGGAATATACCCTAGAGATTCCCAAACATACTACAAAAGTGTTTGTTCAACTATGTTCATAGCAGCACTATTTGAAATAGCCAGAACCTGGAAACAGCCTAGGTGCCCCTCAATAGAAGAATGGTTAAAAAAGGTGTGGAACATATACACATTAGAGTTTTACTCAGCGGTAAAAAATAATGACATATTGAATTTTGCATGCAAATGGATGGACATAGAAAACGCTTTACTGAGTGAGGTAAGCCAGACCCAAAAAGAGGAACACGGTATGTATTCACTCATAAGTGGATTCTAACCATAATTTAAGGTCTTTCTTTGAGCCTATTATTCGTGATCCTAGAGAAGCTAAATAAGAAGACGAACCTGATGAAGATTATTTAGCTATCCGCCAGGAGGTAGGAAATAGTCAAGAGTCCCAGGTAACCTTGGGTGCATTGGGGGGGGGAGGGTTCTTGGAAGGGGAGAGGGTTAGAGAGAAGGGAGTAGGGGAGGAATGGAGAAAGCTCGGTTGACCGAGATGGGGGGAAGGGAGGAAGGATGAATGTGGGATCAGGGAAGAATATATTTCAACTAAGGGAGTCATTTTAGAGTTTACAGGAAACTTGATTATATATGGGATCCCAGGTCCAAGGAGAGATCCCCAGATTGTTCTCTGGACAGAGGAGGGGGTGCCTGAACCGGCCTTGGCCCGTGACCATACTGATGAATATTTTGCTTATCACCATAGATCCTTCATCTGGCGTTGGATGGCGATACAGATGGAGGCCCGCGTTGGAGCACCGAACTGAGCCCCCCAAGATCCAAATGAGGAGCAGAAGGAGGAAGAAAATGACGAAGGACTGCGAGGGATACTATCACCCACTGATACAAGGGGTCGGATCTAATGAGAGTTTACCAAGGCCAGATGGACCGTGACTGAATGAGCATGTGATCCAACCAGATTCTCTGAATGTGGCCGGATTTTCTGAATGTGGCTGGCCCGGAGTCTTTCTGAGAAGCCATTGACAATGACACTGGGACTGGTTTCCTCTGCATATACTGGATTTTTGGGATCCAGTCTGTTTGGATGCTCACCTTCCTGGACCTGGAGGGAGGGGGGAGGAACTTGGACTTCCCACAGGGCAGGAGACCCTGACTGCCCCTTGGGGACAAAGAGGGAGGAGGAGAGGGAGGGGGGGGAGTGGGAGGGCGTTGGGAGGAGGGGCGTAAATGGAAACTTTTTATAATTTAGTAAAATTACTTTCAAAAAAAAAAAAAACAATCTCAAAAAAAAAAAAAAAGAAAATACTTCACAGACTAGGTTCCTTTGACTTCCCACAGGGTAGGGAACCCTGACTGCTCTTTGGACTGGAGAGAGGGGGGGGAGGGGCAATAGGGGGAGGGGGAGGGAAATGGGAGGAGGTGAAAATTTTTAATAATTATAATAATAATTTTAAAAAACCTGGAAAAAAAGAATGCCTGCAGAGAGGAAAGGGTGCCTGAACTGACCTTGTCTCATAGCCACACTGATGAATATCTTGCATATCACCATAGAACCTTCATCCCAGCGATGAATGGAGATAGAGACAGAGACCCACATTGGAGCACTGGACTGAGATCCCAAGGCCCAAATGAGGAGCAGAAGGAGGGAGAACATGAGCAAGGAAGTCAGGACCGCGTGGTGCATCTACCCACTGAGATGGTGGGACTGATCTAATGGGAGCTCACCTAGGCCAGCTGGACTGGGACTGAAGGAGCATGTGATCAAACCGGACTTTCTGAATGTGACTGTCAATGAGGGCTGACTGAGAAGTCAAGGACAATGACACTGGGTTTTGATTCTACTGCATGGACTGGCTTTGTGGGAGCCTGGTTTGTTTGGATGCTCACCTTTATAGACCTGGATGGAGCGGGGAGGACCTTGGACTTCCCACGGGGGAGGGAACCCTGACTGCTCTTAGGACTGGAGAGGGAGGGGGAGTGGGAGAGTGGGAGGAAAATGGGAGGTGGGGAGGAGGTGGAAAGTTTTAATAAATAAATTAACTAATTAATTTAAAAAAAAGAAAATGCTTCACAGACATATCCAAAGGCCAATATGATGGAAGCAATTTCTCTATTGAGGGACCCTCTGCCCAGGTTTCTTCAGCTTGTGTCAAGTTGGCAAAAACAAACAAGCACATACACACATACAAACAAATATCTACATTAAAATACACATATGTATATATTTGTCATTTTTTGGTGAAAATAAAATATATTTCAAAGTCACCGTAAGATTCTAACAGCCCTGAGCTCTTCTCCCACCAGCATTATTGAGCCATTTATAGTTCTTCCAAAAAAAAAGATCCTTTCTTTTACATAGAAAAATCTCACAATTAAATTGGTATTATATAAATAATAGATGGTTTTAGATTATTGTTCCATGGATAGACTGATGAAAACAAATTTTAAATGTTGTCATGATCTGCAGACTTCATTCACTATACCGTAGGGTATTCTCTTTGGGCTTATGCTTTACAAAATAGGACTGAAATAAGGGTTTCCTTATAATTTGCTTATAATAACAAAATGAGCCTACATTTACAAATAAATCACTATTGTTTTACTGTTTTCCATTTAACTTTCAGTCTGCTTCCTGATAGGAATGGAGACACAAGAAAAATCTTTGAAACAACTACAAAGGTGCAATGAACTGACAGAATAAGAGGCTCTGTGAAGGCTGGGGATACAGATCCAAGGCAAAATTGTCATCCAGTCAGCACAAAAGCCTGTGTTTGAGCCCCAACACTGACAAGAAAACAAAGCTTCTGTAAAGCAAAGGACACTGTCAGTAGGACAAAAAGACTACCTTCTGACTGGGAGAAGATCTTCACCAACCCCTCAACAGGCAAAGGTCTGATCTCCAAAATATACAACGAACTCAAGAAGCTAAATACTAAAACTCTAATTAACCCAATTAAAAAATGGGATACTGAACTGAACAGAGAATTCACAACAGATGAACTTCGAATGGCCAAAAGACACTGAAGGTCATGCTCAACCTCCTTAACGAGCAGGGAAATGCAAATCAAAACAACTATGAGATACCATCTTACACCTGTCAGAATAGCTAAACTCAAAAACACCAATGATAGCCTATGCTGGAGAGGATGTGGAGTGAGGGGAACACTCATCCATTGTTGGTGGGAATGCAAACTTGTGCAGCCACTTTGGAAATCAGTGTGGCGGTTTCTCAGGAAACTGGGAGTCAACCTCCCTCAGGACCCAACAATTCCACTCTTGGGAATATACCCAAGAGATGCCCTATCATACTACAAAAGTATTTGTTCAACTATGTTCATAGCTGCACTATTTGTAATAGCCAGAACATGGAAACAACCTAGGTGCCCCTCAATAGAAGAATGGTTAAAGAAGGTGTGGAACATATACACATTAGAGTTTTACTCAGCGCTAAAAAACAATGACATCTTGAATTTCGCATGCAAATGGATGGAAATAGAAAACGCTTTACTGAGTGAAGTAACCCAGACCCAAAAAGGAATATGGTATGTACTCACTCATAAGTGGATTCTAGCCATAGTTAAAGGACTTTGAGCCTATAATTCGTGCTCCTAGAGAAGCTAAATAAGAAGGTGAACCTGAAGAAAATCATATGGTTATCCTCCTGGATATAGGAAGTAGTCAAGATTGCAAGGCAAACTTGGGGGCACGGGGGGTGGGTGGAAGTAAAGGGAGATGGTTAGAGAGAAGGGAGAGGGGGAGGATTGGGGATGGCGTGGGGGAATGAGATGGGGGGAGGAAGGATGGATATGGGAGCAGGCAAGTATTTATCTCAACTAAGGGAGCCATTTTAGGGGTGAAAAGAGACTTGTTTCTGGAGGGGTTCTCAGGCCCAAGGAGAGGTCCCCAGATTCTTCCCTGGGCAGCAGGGGAGAGGGTGCCTGAACTGGCCTTGGCCCATAACCATACTGATGAATATTTTGGATATAACCATAGAACCTTCATCTGGCGATGGATGGAGATAGAGACAGAGACACATACTGGAACACTGGACTTAACTCCCTAGATCCAAATGAGAAGCAGAGGGAGGGAAAACGTGAGCAAGATAGGCAGGACCAGAGGGAACCTTCATCCTATGATGGATGGCGATACAGACGGAGACCCACATTGGAGCACCAGACTGAGCCCCCCAAAGTCCAAGTGAGGAGCAGAAGGAGGAAGAACGTGAAAAAGGAAATCAGGACCACGAGGGGTGCGTTCACCCACTGATACATGAGGACTGATGGAATGAGAGCTCACCAAGGCCAGTTGGTTTGGGAACTGAACGAGCATGTGATCATACCGGATTCTCTGAATGTGGCTGACATGGGGGCTGACTGAGAAGCCATTGACAATGGCACTGGGTCTTGTTTCGTTTGCATGTACTGGCTATTTGGGATCCTAGTCTGTTTGGATGCTCACCTTCCTATGCCTGGAGGGAGGGGGGAGGAGCTTGAACTTCCCACAGGGCAGGAAACCCTGACTGCTCTTTGGACAGGAGAGGGAGGAGGAGAGGGAGTGGGGGGGGGGAGGAGAGGGAGTGAGGAGAATGGGTGGGTATGGGGAGGAGGGGAGGAAGTGGAAATTTGTATAAACAAACAAATAAAAAATAAAAAAATGCACTAGGAAGACATCCTAGAAAATACTACATTTCATATGACAAAGGAATAAAACTATAAGATTAAATTTTTTTCTAGTTAAAGAGACAGCAAACAACTAAGTGATACTGACCAACTTCAGATTTTATATAAGGCCAGTCATATTAGAAATAAAATCAAATCATTATAAAATATACTACTCTTAGGTATGCTTACACTATATTGTTAAGATCTGCCAAAACCAACTTTTCAATTTTCTTAAATGTTATTAAAATTACCTTCATAATAATGACTTGTAGAACAGTATCAATATCTAGAAAGTTTTTGTAACATAGATGCATTGGCAAGCACAGATCAGATCTTAAGTTTATCTCAGTGTTAAGTAGAGAATCAACTTAACACATTGTTTTGACATATATTTGAATGTAATTCTCGATTGCACTCTTTCCCCATATA
Organism: Myodes glareolus; assembly: GCF_982192425.1. NCBI lineage: Eukaryota > Metazoa > Chordata > Mammalia > Rodentia > Cricetidae > Myodes > Myodes glareolus. The sequence continues at coordinate 11,076,156 of NC_142050.1, forward strand.
TTTTCATGTTTTTATTCTTATTGTAACAGGGCCTAGTAGACTTTAGTAGGCCATAAGACCTTAGCACAGCTGAGTCCATGGTGGAAGTACTAGGAAGGCTGTAAATGCAGCATGTAGACATCACCACCTGATAAACCTAAAACAAAGACCTAATCCTAGTTCATAAACCTTGGAAAGTCTCTAAATGCACTAATGTTTATTTTTGGATTCTGGAGTTCTGCTTCTGGATAACTATTCTTGCTCTCTGAAGTATGTCCAAATATGTTTTTTGTGCTTTAAAGGATATGGTTGTTGAGCTAACCAGGCCACTCTGAGAAAGACTCGGGGTCACACCAAGATCCTGAGCACCCAGTATAATAGTTGGCTGATAATGAAGACACACTGTTAACTTAAACTCACTTCTGAACTTCTCTAGTGAAAACCTTAAAACACTTATGCCAAAATGTATTATTGCATATAAGGTAATATTTATTAAATGTTAATAAAAAGTTTAAAAATTATTTTTCAACTTTTATTCTTAAAGAGTATACTGTGTGTATAAAGTGTGACTTGCACTGATGCTTAAATTAAAAATTCAAAGGAATTTTGTAAAGCTCAATGCAAAAATCCACTGGGATTTAGATTATGTGCATCAAACTTACATGTGAGTTAGGGGAAAGTTTTATTTCTGCCAGATTTCCATCCTGCATATTTTCCTGCTGTGTTCAGTTTTTTTTTCCCCAGAATTTCCAAGAAAATGTAATAGACTTTATAATCAAATTCCTGCTTTGTTCTGAATTATTCCTATACATTTAATGTATTTATGGCTATTAATTTTATTTTATAGTTTTTGGACAGGTCAATTCTTTTCTTTTCTTTCTTGGTTATTATAAAAAAGGTAACAGATGTAACCTTGTTTCAAAGTAATAAAAAAATAACTAAAATTGAAATACAATTATAATGTATAGCAGATAATGTTTTGATACTAAATTTGTAATTTATTTATTAATATGTTTAAATAAAATATTTAATAAAATTTTAATTAATTTGTTTTAATACCAACAAAACAAAATATGTGCTTTTGATAGATATTCATGAATTAATATGGATTTGTATGTATTTATTTTCACTTTAGCTACCTACTCCACTCTTATTAATATTTACATTTTTGTTCACTATTTTAAGAACTGCAGATATAATAGGTGGTGGTAACACTTCCACCAGCAATGGAGGAGTGTTGCCTTTACTACATCTTCTCCAGCATAAGCTGTCATTAGTGTTTTTGATCTTGGTCATTCTGACAGGTGTAAGATGAAATCTTATATTTGTTTTAATTTGCATTTCTCTGATGGCTAAGGATGTTGAGCATTTCCTTACGTGTCTTTCAAAATGCCATGTATTTTTTAGTTTTCAAAAACTATACCTTGCTTTCTAGAGAAACTCCCTAGTTCAGATGCAGAAATCATTTCAGTGATTTAACACTTTCTTTCTTTCCTCTATAGTTGAGAAGCTTTTTAACATCATCTTAACTTCCCAAATCAAAAACTTTTTAGGAAGCACCTTTCTCCAGCTTTGAGGAAATCACAGTCTTTGTATTCTCATGAAGTGTGAGGTTCATAAATTGTATTACTTGAACCCTGCAACTGTGTTACTGAGTTGACTTTGCGTCGGATGAGGAAGGAGCTGCGCATTTACAATATCATTACTTCTGGTAACAAGGGTTTTGAGAAACACATTCTTCATCTTGTTAGGGGCTCTCAGGCGGCAAAACTGAGAGTTGAAACATGTGAGCCCTCTATGGAGAGAAAACTCAAGCAAGGACAGAGCAGAGGATGTCTCAGAGTATGTGGGAAAATTTATTGCTTCTGACCTATAAATAAAAAAAAAATAAAACAGAAGGGAAGGGCAGAGGGTAAAATATTGGATCAATAAAGTGTTGAGTGTTAAGTTTCTTCTATTTTCTGGTTTTCTTGGCAATCCGTTAAGGCAAGTAAACCCCCATATGAGTGAATATTAGTGATGAGGGTTGAGGCTGCATTCAAGTTTGGCTAACAAGCATGAAGTCCTGGATTCTATTCTGCGATATGCAAAGAAGAAAGAAAAAGTAAAACAAAACAATACAGAACAACCATGAGGTAAGATTCTTGTGAAGAACACAGATGCTAATAAAATAATCATGCAGATAATAAATAAATCTGTGACAAATGGGAAGCTAGAGGGAATTAGATAATACTAAGGTAATTTGATGGGAACAACACAGTAAACATTTTCCTGAGACAATCTGAACGAATCATTAATTGTTCAGAAAGTTAAGACAGAGACTGTTTGTGAGCTTTGGGTTCCTATAAAATGCCTCTTTTTCATGCTGGCTGGATGTCATATCTTTAAGAGACACTAAACTTTATGCATAAAGTTTCCATCAATATTTTATAGTGAGGAAAGTAATGTTTAGAAAAATTAAATACTTAAGCAAAATCACAAGTAAGTGTTAAACATATGAGTAGAACTTCCATTAACCAATTTCAATGTCTTAATACATCCTTCTCTATTTGAGCAAATATTTGTTTTGAGCTCTAAATTAAGCAAAGATTCTCTTCAGAATTAACAGAAGCAGAAGCAGAAAGGGAGGAGCTAGTCTTGTAATAGTGTAAAGGAGGAAAGAGAGAGGTAAAGGAACCGTGAAGTAGAATTTGTCTCCTAAAGCAATGCTTTGGTTTGAGCTCAGTATGAGGGTTTCTGGTGGCAGTTAAATCAAAGCGGGGAAGGCTCTGCATTCCCTGCATGGCTACACTAGATAAAGAGACCACCCACTGTAAACTGTGATAATGCCTAGTGGAATCTTTAATCCTGCATTGGTCTTTCCCTCTCTCTCTCTCTTTCCCTGTCTTCTTCCTTCTCCATACACCTCTTTGTTACTTTCTGTCTCTTCCCTTTTCTCTTTCTCTTCCTTTTTAATTTTTTATATCTTTTTGGCAATTTTGCCCTTTGGACATGAATTCTATGCAGCCTAGCCAGTCCTAGAACTTTGAATTCTCCTGCCTCCTGTATGTTGGAATTACAGCATGTACTATTCATCCCTACATTATGTAGTGACTCAATCAACAATTATCCTTATAATTATCTGCAATATGTGTGTGTGTGTGTGTGTGTGTGTGTGTGTGTGTGTGTGTGTACACACCCGTATATCACCAGTTTTGTTTTTTAGTAGGGCCAGAGGTGCACAGGGTCTGGATATCTGTACAATCTACAATATCCTCAGTGGCTCCAAAGTAGCCAGGCCTGAAAGCCAATATTCTATCATACAGCACAAAATATGGATTAAAAGATCTAAATTTAATACAGCAAGCTATGAAATAGAAAAATGGCAAATTCCCAGTTTTAGACATTTTATTCATGGTAGTTTTAGGATGATTTAGTTATCTAGCTTTTCAGCAGAAAGTTGGGGATATTAGCAGATATTCAGATTATTGATCTAAATTTTATTCTTCAGACATGCAAATGAACAGACTAAATAATTCTGGTTTTGCAACTAAATATTATTTTATTATTAATTACAATGGCATTTCTTGGCTTCCATACTTTTAAATTGTGGATTTTGAATATTCTTTCTCTTCTGTTCAAACTGTATAGGAAGACTCCTATGGAGGCAACTAGAGTTCTCTTTCTGAATATTCATTAGCTTAAATACTAAGTGTTTGCAATAAAAGAAAGCATGTTTTTCTCTTATTTCTCAAATGATCCGGACTTAGGCATATTTATGATGCATTTTAAAATCATCAGTTGTCTGTCAACAACAGGAAAATCAAACTTCTTAAAACACGAGAGTTCAAAAGTAGATAAGTATAAATTTCAAACCCAACATAGTAAAACACATGTTTTTTAAAATATTCTTAAACAGCTGTTAAATGTGTTTTGTGGAAAGTTACATAGTATTTTAATTTGTGTGCATTAAACTTTCCCAAACAGTGGCTATTGCTGAGAAATTATAGTTTATGATGCCTTATGGAGTTCAGTTCCTAGGTAACATTAGGGCATTTAATTTTTTCTTTTCTACAAATAAAAGTACAACTGGATTTTTAGAATTTTTAGTGTTTTACATAATGTAAATGACTCTAAAAGCCTTTTATGATCTGTCTAGTGACTGTTTGATGCTCTTTGATTTCTATCCATGAAGCCTCTACAGGCTAGTTACAGAGTTCTAGAATCATTTATTAAGGATACTGAAAATTAGAGAGACTACGCGTGTTTGGTGACTCTAATAGATCAGCCTACAGTACCTACAGTACCAGGTATTTTTATCTTCTTCACCATTCTTGAATTCTCAGTATTTTCAGCTACTTCTAAAAAGTACGCAAATTTCACTGATTGCATATCAAGAGTAGAATTTAAGTGAAGAGCCATTTTATAAGTCACCATTTTGGGGAGAGTCCTCTTACTTTGGACACATGTACATCAAAACTTCCCATTTTACCATTAAGAGTTTTTATTCATTCATGTTCCCTAAAATAATTTTTTATTAAATTTGACAAAGGATTCAAAAGAAATGGGAGTTATCACCATTGTGTGTCTCAGTGCCTGATCCCAGTTATTTTGATACTAATTTAAACATTGTTTCTTATTTACTGTGTTGAGTACAGATAGAAACAACAAAATACCATGACTATCATTCACCAAATTATAAAGTATTGTACTTGAAAGTCTTTTATAGCTATACTTTATATCTTTTAATGTAGAATTTCTAGACTAAAACTGAAAATATTGCCCACAAACTTTTGATATGGTATATATTGTGGGGGTGACATTCTAAGAAAGATTATTTGCATCTCTTTAAGTCCTTTTTAGATAATATATTTTAAAATCATTCACAGAGGAAACATTAATAAATTTAGTTCATTTCCATTTTCATATGGTTTTGAAATATCAAGTTGTAACTTAGTTATGATTTAGAAGAAATTACATTTGTATTCATTATAAAGTAGTAATTGTGCTTTCAAACTTCAGATGAATTTATAGATATGTGTCATTTGTAACATTTGAAAGCATCTTCTGAACCATAGGAGCTAGACTACAGAAAGGCTTTCAGGTGAGATTCAGCTAGAATATCCAAGTTCTGCATCCAAAGTGTGCAGTATTTTCAGAGCTAGGTGCCTACCCTGAAGCCCTGAGATGGAACTAAGAGCTACATTCATATTCTACATTGCTTGTGGAGTCACCTACCCTACTCTGTGCAATCATTTGAAAAGTTGTTTATCCTGCTTAGTGCTGGGTTTTAGTATGTTTGTGGTTCTTATGGGGAGCATATACTGGCAATGCTCTCTGCAAGAAATATTTATTATAATATAAATATATAGTATACATATTTTACAGATATCTCATATATAGTATAATGTAGTTAAACATAAAATATCATTATTCTTAAAGGCTTTATTAAACAACCTTTGTATTATTTGTGCCTTGTCCCTCCTTCTTCTGTATTGACTTCTGTCCCTTATTGCTAATTGGAGCACCTCCCAGCTCTTCAATTTCCCACTTTACATTACCTGCTTCCTACTATTCCCCTCTAAGAACACTCTCAACTACCGTTCCTTTAATACTTTTCTAGTTTCTGTAGTTACTCAGTGTTGTACACTCACACCCAAGAATTTGGATGAGATGAGCAAGAACAAGCAGCAACTGTCCATCTGGATCTGGGTTATCTCATTCAACATAATTTTGTCTAGATCCACTCATTTACCTGTTAATCTCTTGATTTCATTTTCTTTGCTGCTGAAAAAATATGCAAGCTGCCAAAGAAGCAATTAAGCAGTTCTATCCAGCTTCAGTATCTGTGAAACAGCAGCAAACAACGTGGCAAGGTATACATAAACGTGTAAGAAGGGGCACTGACAAGGACAACGGTAGCGAATACCTATCCAGTTGGACCTCAAGCCCATTCAACAGGAGGAAAATCATCCCTAGTACTGGAAATCTAAAGCACTAGAAATCTACCTAGCTTCCCAAGACAAGTGAGGTCATGAACCTGAGAAAAGAATCTACTACCACCATTTTGCTAGTATAACTTACTATATTCTGAATCTTATCCTTATATCCAGAGACAAGCTACTAATCCTCATCAGTGAAGCTTCTGTTACAGAAAATGAAGGTGTTCACAGAAAACCACAACTGGAAACAATGCAAAGATGAACAGATTGTGGGGAGCTCAACCTCAATGGACAGATCTATGTCACAGTCCCTGTATCTACTCTGAGGGATTATCACAAGAGACAGAGTAAAAAGATTGCATGAGCTAGAATTGCAGGAGGTCTGCTGTCAAGTAGTCTCTCCTAGAAATGACTGGGTAAACAGGACTAGAGCAATACACTATCAATGGACATATTAATGCGGACAGGAGAAACTTTGTAGGGTTCTACTCCTAGACAAAGGGTTTTTTTTTGATTTGTTTGTTTGTTTGCTTGCTTGTTTGTTTTTGTTTTTGTTTTTGTTTTGTTTTTTGAGACTGGCTTTCTCTGTAACTTTTTAGCCTATACTGGAACTAGCTTTTGTGGAGCAGGATGGTCGTGAACTCACAGAAATCTGCTTATCTCTGCCTCCCGAGTGCTGGGATTAAAGGTGTTTGCCACCACCACACAGCTGGACAAAGTTCTTTAAGCAACTAAGAATACTGGGAAAAGAAGAATTAATCTCTTTTAGGAATAAGTCCCTTTGCTGGTTGTCCAATAAAGAATGATCTGTCCTAGAGACCCACATTGGAACACTGGACTTAACTCCCTAGGTCCAAATGAGAAGCAGAAGGAAAGAGAACGTGAGCAAAGAAGGCAAGACCAGAGGGAACCTTCATCCGACGATGGATGGCGATACAGACGGAGGAGACCCACATTGGAGCACCGGACTGAGCCCCCCCAAGGTCCAAATGAGGAGCAGAAGGAGGAAGAACATGAAAAAGGAAATCAGGACCGCGAGGGGTGCAATCACCCACTGATACAAGGGGACTGATCTAACTGGGACTGAACGAGCACGTGATCCAACCAGATTCTCTGAATGTGGCTGGCCCGGAGTCTTTCTGAAAAGCCATTGACAATGACACTGGGACTTGTTTCCTCTGCATATACTGGATTTTTGGGATCCAGTCTGTTTGGATACTCACCTTCCTGGACCTGGAGGGAGGGGGGAGTAACTTGAACTTCCCACGGGGCAGGAAACCCTGACTGCTCTTAGGGATGGAGAGGGAGGAGGAGAAGGAGTGAGGGGAGTGGAAGGGTGTTGGGAGGAGGGGCGGAAATGGAAACTTTTATAATTTAAAAGTTTGGAAAAATTTCCAAATAAACTTTGGAAAAAAAAAAAAAAGAATGGTCTGTCCTAAAACCATACACAGAACAGACAACAAAAACAGACTTATCAGGTTGAATATGTGTGTGTGTGTGTGCGTGCGCGCATTCATAAACAAATGTATATACATGTATGTAACAATAATAATCAAAGAAAAATATGCTAAAAATATTTATGTGATTACGGACACAGGAGGAGTTGGAGAGATACTACCTTGGAAGGGATGGGTGGAAGTAATGAAGGAAGGAAAGTTATAGTACTCAACTCTTTCAATTAAATAGGTAATACGTTTTTGCATATGTTTTCTATTAAATAAGAATTGTAGCAATTAAAATTGTGCTTGAAGGAATATTGAAGGTTGCCATGTGAAAAAATTATTATGAAATAAATTAGTTCTTGAAAAAAATGTATCAAGCTCCTCAGTATTTCTATTCAGAAATGGCTTGTTGTAATCTGCTTATATTCAACATTATTTATGTATCACTGTTTCTAAAATATGGCTCAGCAATAGCCTGCATAGATCTCAATATTTCATGTGTTTTGACTGCAGCTAATAAATTATTTTGTAGAAGGATATTATGAATTACAATTGTCCTATGGGATGAGTGCAAACATTTGCAAGGGCAAAACACCAAAGATTCAGAGATTGATCGTTTTTATTTTGACCTTGAACAATTAAATGCAGCTCTGTCTTCTTTTTTTGACCTCTAGCACTTATAATTTCACATTTTCTCAGTGAGAAGTGATGCACATTGATATTTGTCAGCAAATCAGGATGTACCTAATGCCCTGTGATCATCTGAATAATTCATGCATGCCTTTTCCACAGTGCTAGCCAACATCACACAGGGCTCACACTGGAGTGTCACTTCACATTTTTTAGTAACTACTTATTTTTTTCTGTGTGAATCTCAACTTATACATCTAAATGTTCTTAGTTTTTAATGAAGAATAAAAGAATATAAGCAAAAGATTGTTTCATGAACTAATTTTACAACTATGCTTAGTTCACATGTAATATTTATTTTAAAAGCAATCAAATATTAAAATATTCCATTCAGAAAAAAAATATATAGTTTGTAGGAAATGAACTACACTGCCCAACATCTCTCAGCATGATTAATAAAAAATATTATAAGAATGTTATTTCACAAAGTTATTAGATGGCTATTGGTATAGAAATTTGATTGAGAAATTTTAAAAAGGAGAGAGAGAATTTCAGGCATCTTTGTACAAGATATAGCCCTCAATGAAATGGTGATGCCACTTTAAAACTTCCTGTATGTGCAGCCTACTACTAGGAAATCCAGATGATCAGCCTCATCTAGGACTTAATTAAGCAGGCAGGGAGGTTCTTAGAGGTGGGCATGGGCAGCCCATGTGTGTGGGGGGGTGGTTCTGTTGTTCAGTGAGAGGAGGGAGGTGCCAATCATCAGGCACTCTCCTGCTCACTTCCTGATTGGTTTTTCAAGATTTTTACCTACCCCACCCAACAAACACCTTCGGAGTGTTGTATTTCACCTTCTGTGTTAACTTCAGACCTTAGAGAGAGCTCTTTGCCTACACAAAATATTAAGGACCATATTAGCAGAGTAAAATAATTTGTATTTACTTAACTCTTTGTGTGTATGTGTCTGTGTTTCTTCAGTATTTTATGCTTAATAATGACAAGGACCCATGTAGCTGCTGCATGTTCCTCTTTACCAGAAAATGATCAGACAGATGCAATGCTCTTGAGTTATGTCTTGAACAATTTTTCCATAGGAAGTTGTGCAAAATTTGTCCCCCATGCCTTTCTGCATCCTCTTTGGTAGTGGACCGCAGGAGTTGCACAGGGATCACAGTGACCACATAAACACAGATTTAACCTCCTAAGACCTGTTAGGGAGTAGAGTTTGAATCAGTCATGCGGAAATTTATTTGCGCCAATATTTACAATCGCCCATTAGCTCCTCATCAAGATAGTGTCCTGAAATAAAAGGCGGAGAGGGAAGAAAACTACACAAGATGCACCACTTATTTGAGTACCAGCAGGGAGTGTAATTATTGGTTATAACGCTTCTCAAAGAAAGCTCTGCTTTCTTACATGTGTAAGCGATATAGAAAGAGAACTAAAAGAAAAGAAAATAGAAGGCACATGAAAGGGAAAACAAATCACTGGTCTTATCATTTGAAGACTTATCTCACTATGAACTAAGCAAAGAGTTATAATGAGCTCTATGATTTGAGTCCCATATACACTCAAATTTAATTTAAGCAAACCATTTAAGTATGGTATGAATATGGAAGCATTGATTTACATATGAAATTAATAAAGTATTTTTTTTTATTTTTCAGGAAAACAGCTTTTTAGGCTTGGCCTTATGCATTCACTCTTCAATATCCTCTGGTATAAATTTTTATTAGTGAATACACTGCTAGAAGTAAAATGTGCAGATCTGAATACACACACACATATATATATGATTCTTTAAATTTATATTTATATACATAAACCTAACTTTATAATCTTATTTTCCTGGATCTCACCTAGCACCAGTACTTCAAAACTTCAAATCAAAACACATGATAGTAAAGAAAACATTTTTAGGTCAATAATGACAGTACAAAACTTTCCCAACCTAAAAATTTTGATAATCACAACTATCCTTCCCCTTCAGTGTAGTTACCCATGAACATTTATTTTAAAAAGAATATAAGTCCACTTATTGGAGAAAAATATTATAGCCAGATAATTACACTGATGATTGTGTCGAATTATAGTTTTGTAAAGTAGAAAAAAATGGAATTAATTGTGCTTAATATTAATTTAAACACCTTTACAACTTTTGCTTTTTCTAAAATGAACTGTTTAAAATGATACTGAAACTTATTTCTTGCCTCATTCTAAAGTCTAAAGAAGATGTCAACAATGTAGTTCTCATGTGACATACTAATTTGTTTTTGACCCTGATCCTTCATTAGGTCTTACCTGTACCAAAGATTAAATGGATGTGATATGGGTCCCAGAACAAACAGTTGAAAGGTTCAGCTGGTGAGAAACAAGCTATCTGATGCATCCAAGACTGTGTGGTAGGGAGAGTTCCTGGAACAGTGGACAGTGGAGAGAAGTGAAAACAAAGGAGCCAAGGACCTTGGACAAACAGTGGACCAGGAATGAAGGAAGTGTCTGGAATGTGAATATCCGCACAGAAACACTGAAATGCTGAACAGAACCAGCATAGACTTTAGCTGCTAACAGCATCAGCTTCAAGAATGGAAGCTAGGTGTAAAGCGGAAGAATTCCGGGACAACTGGTAAGAAGGCCCTCAGGGGCCTCTTTAGCACAGTCATTCTGAGTGGCTAAAGCACTCAGACACTAACTGCCTACCTTTACACAATATAGTTTCCTCTTTCAAATCTAAGATTTTTGCTTTTTCTTTCTTTCTTTCTTTCTTTCTTTTTTTTTTTTTTTGAGCCTAGCACAAATGTAAATGTCTTTGTCAGGCTTGTCTTGTTCTGCAGCCCAAAGTAATTGATCACTCCCTTCAGTATCCTGAGAGCACTTCAAACATGCCTTCCTGATAGCCCCAATTATCCTGATTTATGGCTGTTATGCTTCTGCATCTCTTTCAAAGTCATGAGCTCATCGGTGATAGAGATCCAGTCATGTGTCCAGACTTCGCCAAACAGTATGAAGCCCAGAGTTCAGTCAGAGACACGTCATAAACACAGGGGCTTAAAACATAGCACATTCATGTTAATATCAACAGTATGTGTACAACATTAAAATGGAGGTAGGGTTATAGTGCAAAAAAGATAAAACAGAACTTTTCTTCACTTTTGGTTAATCTTTCTAACCTAGATAAATTATTATGATGTAACAAATAATGAGAAACATGCAAGTGTACATGTAGGTAAAATCATTGAAGGTATTAGGTTTAACAAATGCTTTGTTTCTAAATTCTCAAGATCTGGCTATGAGTAAAGTTTTGTTTGGAAGAAAGAGTTCAGAAAAATATTGATGTTCTAAAATAAGCTTAAATTTAATTAAGCTAAGAAAACAATGAGCCCTCAAATCTTGCTCTCTTCTACATTTTGCCTACTGCAAATTTCTCCCAGAACTTCTTCATATATCCATGAGAGCTGTACATATTAGTTCATTAGTGAGGACTCTGCTGTACTTCAAACATCAGAAGACATTCAGATTAAATTATGCAGCATATAACATTAGTGTTAAGTGCATTATGGTAGTTTTTAGTATTTTAAAACTTGGTGATTTGTGTGTAATATCTCTTCTGTCCATTAGCCAATCTTTGATTAAGAAGCAAAATTTCCTGTACACATTAATCAAAAGACTTCTCTCTCTTTCACATATACACACACAACACACACACACGTGTATGCTCTGTAAACAATTTAAAGTTTCTGCTGAGATAAAAAATTTTTTCTTGATACTTAGGAAACAAAACAATGCATTAGGTAGTCAATCCTCTCCCATATCATTGAGACATAGTGAACACCGGTCCAGTGTTCCTGCACCAATCTGAATTCCAATTAAAAGCTGTATTTATCCTGGTGTGTTAAAGAACCCAAACACACAGATCTCTGAATGGGGAAGGACTAACTTTCATCTCTTTCATCACATGCCTTAAGAGATATAGCATCTTCATATATATATATTGCCATTGTTAAAGTATGAGAGACTGAGTGAGGCTGTTTCCAAAGCCTACGTATAGCAATGTTTGCAAAGGATTTCATTTGAATAAAGTTACACTAGTTCTTTTACCTGCAGTAATAAAATTTAGCTCATTTCACAGCTGCGTTCCAACACTGAATATATCAGCTTAGATGCCTTAAGACATCTGAAATGATGTTGTAGTTTTCATTTTATCTCATTCTGGGAAGAAAAGAAAAAAGGAAACTGCAGTTGGATTGTAAGTGCAGGATGCTGAAGAAATCAGCATTTCTATTGTTGATAAAGACTGGTTCAATAAATTATATCAGTTTACACACTTAGAAGATTCTCTGACCGTAAAGGTAGAGAGCAGTCCTGTACAGAACACAGGCAGAGGGCCAGATGAGAGAAGCTGGGAAGAAGTCGAGAAAAGAATTTAAGCAAAGAGACTTTTAAAGAGTAAGAACCTGATGGCATAGAAGGAATAGATTAGGGTTTGAGGGAGCGAGACTGGAAAGAAGAAGAGGGAGAAAGAGCTGTAGATGGATTATTATTATTGCTATTATTTTACTCTTTTACTCTTTGACTTTGGGGGGGCCTGCTATCCAGCTTCCAGATAAATACATGGAGACTTATTCTTATTTATTAAAGCCCAACCTCAGCTTGGCTTACTTCTAGTCAACATTTCTTAAATTATCCCATAAACCTTCTGCCACTGGACTTTTACCTTCTACTCTATAGTACTTTCTTTACTTCTCACTCTGTTGCTGGTGGTGTGGCTGTGTGGCTGGCCCCTGGCATCGTCTTTTCTTCCTCTCCTCTTCCTCCTCTCTCTTCTTCTCCTTCTATTCATTCTCTCTGCCTGCCATTCCCTCCTGTCCCTCAAATGTCTACCCATTAGCCATTCAGCTCTTCAGTAGACCAAAAAGGTATCTTAGGCAAGCAAAGTAATACAGCTTCACAGAGTTAAGCAAATGTAACATAAAAGAATGAAACATATGTGTGCATCATTAAGCAAATGTTTCATAGCATAAATGAATACTGCACATCTTTAACTAGTATTCCACAGCCGGGAGCTATATGCGGAATATCTGGGGAGACCTACTGGTGAAGAAAGATTTAGGACATCCAGTGTAAACTCTTGTGTTACACTTAAGAACAGTCACAGTAAAAAGGAATAACAAGATAGTCAGAATGAGTATTGAATTATGACTTTAAAGGAGTCATTGTATCTTGGAACAATATGATAATATACTTGTATTTGATAATAGGGTAATTTGTTGTTTAGATCAAATATGATACGATTTTGTCATATAACCAAAAGCTCAAAGCATAAATGGCAAAGGTTGAATTCAAAATATTCATTTTTCAATGAATTGAATAGTTGAAGTATTTATAAAAATTCTTTTGATAACTTCGAAAAAGTTTCTGTTGTGGAAGGCTGCTTGTTCATTCCCTGCCGCTCAGACATGAAATAATCATACAGAAACCATATTATTTGCATTATTGTTTGGCCAATAGCTTAAGAATACTTCTAGCTTGCTTCTATATCCTAAACTAAACCATATCCATTAATTTGTGCATCAACATGAGGTTCTGGTCAACTGACAAAGTTTCAATGGGCTCCATTGGAGGAGGGGAGGCTACATGGCTTCTCACTAATTCTGCCTTCTTTCTTCCAGTATTCAGTTTAGTTTTCCTTCCTAGTTCTATTCTGCTAAGCCACTGGCTGAAACAGCTTTATTCACTAGACAATCAAAGCAAAACATAGACAGAAGGACTTCCCACACCAGGTTTGTATGCTTATCTCAGAGATTTAGCATCAATTTTCTGTCATAATATATTATCTCTATTGCATAATACTAATTCAATTTAATAAACTTACTCTTCACATGACTGAATAATATTTTCTGCTTGTCTTCTAAAGCTATATTATAGGAAGTATACCTTAGGTGCTTTATAATAAGTTTTCATTTTTTCAAAACAAAAATAGAGTGACATCATTTTTCTTTTTCCCTTTCCTCCCTCCAACTCCTCCCTCTCAATCCCTTTATCTCTTAGATTCATTATCTCTTATTCTTGTGTGTGTGTGTGTGTGTAAATATCTATTCCTAAGTATGTAGTTGCAACCTGATCAGTCTGTATAATGTTCTTGCATGTACATAATTTTAGGGCTGACCTTTTTTGTGTATGTCATAAAATATAGCCAAGGCTATCTTCATATAAAAAATGTTGTTTAGGTCATGTCACTTAAGCTCTGTTATACATGTTTACTCGTTGAAGGTGCGGGATATTACTTCTAGCTCCGTATTAATGAAAAATGTATACATTGAAGAGTACTCATTAATATGAGGAAATAGAAAAATTAAGTTAAAAGTATCTCTTCTGGAGTGTGGATCCTTAAGACCCACAAAGTATATAAAACTTACAAGACTTAGTAAGAAAAAAAAAGCAAACATAAGAAACTTCTAGGTCTCTGGAAGCTCCTAAAATTTATACAGATTCCCAAAGCCCTTTCCTCCAAGTCTGTATCACCACCAGCAACTGATGGAGAGAGACACTCTGCCCTTCCTAGTTGCTTGAAGAAGGAAAACATATGTGAATAATCAAACAAACAAACAAAAAAATAATGTCAGTGGTAATGTTCACAAGGGTTTCAAAGTTGAAATAACCCAAATATCTATCAATAAAAGCATAAAAAATTAGCTTGGTTAATGAAATGAATATTAGAGAGCAGTACCACTAAATGATATGTGGATATGCCTTATAATATAAATGAACTCTGAACCCAGAGAAAATTATTTCATTCATATCAAATGTTAAGAATTAACAAATCTATGGCAGAAGAAAGCAGTTTCATACTTACATTGGCCACAAGTTCATGACTATAGAATACAAAATTTCTTTGAGTGAGCTCTGAGGATGTTTTAAAATTAAGGGAGTTCTGCGTACATCATTCTGTGAACATACTACAAGGCACTAAATTGACTTTTTTAAAATGAATTATTGCGTGGTAAAAACCATGTCCAATGTAATATTAAAAATGTCACTCTTATAAAATTCCCAACTATGTATTATATGGCTACAAAGAAAATCTATCTTAGACAAAATAAAAAAGACACAGGAGTTAATTTCTGCTCATAGTTTCACGTTTTTGTCCAAAAAAGATTCTCATTCACTTAGCTTTTAGATGATGCTATCAAAATAAAAAAAAATTACCATAAGATGTGTTTTGCAAACTTTTGTTACAACCAGGATATCACAGTCTTGCAGAGGTCTACCCCAAGACTGAGACTCCACCTTGTCTGATGAGATATTAGTTATGTTTGTGGAACTTTCATGGCTAAAGCCGCTCAAAGCCAGCGCTCTCACAACACGAGCCAAGGGAGCTGAAGAAGCCCCATTAAATTTTACAGTTAGAGACAAGCAAAGAAATGTATCTTCGCTGCCGTCAAGGTTTTCTTTATGAATTATTTGATTCCATAAATCCAAATCTGCTTTGATGACTCTCCCATTAGAGATATGCAGTTGTGACTGCAAACTGTCAGAAGAAACTGTTTTATAGAGCAGCTGAACTTGGAGATCTCACTGCATTCCTGTAATGTTCTAAACCAACTCAGAAGCCAGGAATACCCTGATACTGGCTCCTCTCCAGAGAGCCCTCCTCCCCTCCATAGGGCTCACAAGTCAGTAAACCAACAAAGGATGGTATATAAAATATAGATGGGCATAAACCGGGATTTTCAGACACCTAGCAGTTGGTATACCATGTTCTCTCATAGAATCATTCTCTAAGATTAAAACAAATGCATGTTGTAATATATTTTTCTACTATCACACTTAAGTTTTATATGCTTTTAAAGGGAAACATGATTTGGTAAAGACAAGGGTCTTAAACTTATCATCCAATTTTAGTCCACTAGGTGTTGTAGATGAACCACACTGCTATCCCTTATGGGATTTTTTTTTAATTGAACCCTATTCTTAAAGGCAACCAAAGAATCTTTAGCAGGATTAGCGCTCCCTCAAACCAAGCAAGTTGGCAAAAAGAGTTAACTACACATGCCTTGGGACCATCATGGTTCACTTTCCTCACATTCTCCACCAAAGAAAGACTGTTTATTCACTTACTATAGAGCTACTCAAAATTGCAGCAGAAAAGATAAGTCAGTAAATAAACTTTACAAATAAGTCAAAATAGATACTTACTATACAGTACTGTGATTTATAATTTGTTTTAATAATAAAAAACACATAGTCAGATATCATGTGGGTAAACACTGAAATATCAGAGAAGCAGAACAGTCAGTGACTAGTTCTTACCTACAAACAATCCTTAGAATCAAGGGAGCAAGATCCTGCCCTTATGAATCCTCAGACTGCCTTGAACTCCTGGCTCCTCCTGCCTCATATTCCTCTCTCTGCTCAGCCATTTCCTTTCCTGTCTTCATCTCCCTGGTGTTGTTGGTATTAAAGGCATGTGATTCCCAAATATTGGGATTAAAGGCTTGAACCACCACTGCCTGGGTCTGTTTCTCTTTGAGACTGGACAAATATATTGTAGCCAGGGTGGCCTGAACTCACAAAGATCGGTCTGCCACTGCATCTGGAGTGCTGGGATTAAAGGTGTGTACCACCACTGCCTGGTCTCTATGGCTAGCTATTGGCTAAGTCTGCACTCTTCAGGCAAGTTTTAATTGTTAGATCACAAACAAAATATCACCACACTATACTAATGGAAAAAAAATCCATGTAGAATTGGAAAGACTAACGAATGTCAAAGCATTACAGGAGTACTTCAAAAACCCTGCTTTGTTAAGGTGGGAAATGTAAAAGAAATGGATGAATTTTTAGATTCAACTAAATCACCAAAATTAAACTACAAAAAGGAAGAGATCAACAACCTAAACAGACCTATAACAAAGAAGATTGAAACAGTAATGAACTCGTATAAGAAAGAAAAGAAAGAATGAAGGAAGGAAGGAAAGGAAGGGAAGGGAAGGAAGGAAAGGAAGGGAAGGAAGAGAAGGAAGGAAGGGAGGGAGGAAAAAAGAAAATGGAAAATGCCAGGACCATCTGGATTCACAGTATAATTAATTCTACCAGACTTTTCTTTTTATTTCTTCCTTCCTTCTTTCTTTCCTTCCTTCCTTCCTTCCTTCCTTCCTTCCTTCCTTCCTTCCTTCCTTCCTCTCTCTCTTTTTCTTTCTTTCCATCTTTATGATTAATTTATTTAGTTTATAACCATCATATTTTCCCCTCCCTCCTCTCCTCCCAACTACTTCCCCTCTTCCCCTCCATTCCTTCAATCCACACCTTCCTTTCATTCAGAAAAGGCCAGGCTTCCAGTGGATATCAACCAAATATCAGCCAATATTTCCTAAATTGTTCAGAAAATTATAAACAAAAGGAGCACTGCTAAATTCTTTCAGTGAAGTTAGTATTGTTCTAATATTAAAACCAGGTAAAAACAAAAGAAAAGAAGGGAGGAAGAAAGGAAGGAAACTATAGACTAATATCCTTGGTATACAAAGACTCAAAAATCTGCAATAAAATACTTGCGAACTGAATACAGACACATATAAAAAAGATTATCCACTATGACCAATGTGTTTCAATATATACAAGTCAATAAATTAATAAACTACCTAACCGAATGTAAAGACAAAAATCGCATGATCATCTAGCTGAAGAAAAGACCTTTGACAAAAATCTACCACATGTTCAGGATAAAGGTCCAAGAGAATGAATAGGATTAGGGGAATGTACCTCAATACAGTAAATTGTATATGAGGAGCCTATGTAAACACCATTCTAAATGTAGAAGCAATCCCACTAAAATCAGAAACAAAACAGAGCTGTCCACTATCCACAGTCCTTTTTAATACAGTACTTGAAGCATGAAGTGGGACAATACAGCAAAAGAAGTAACCTAAAGAGATGCAAATAGTAAAACAAAATGTCAAACTATCCCTGTTTTCAGATGATATGCTATTATACATATGGAATCTCAAAAAATTCTACTGGAAAACTTCTAGAAATGACCAATTTTATTAATATGCCAGGATACAGAATCAATTTGCAAAAATCATTAGGGTTTTCAGTACACCAACAACAGTCACAAAGAAAAAGAAATCATAGACACAAACTCATTCACAATGACCTCAAAGAAAATGTGAGTGTACAACTTGAAAGAGTCTGTAGGAGACAGGAAAGTACAAAGTAATCATAGTAGTCTTGAGTATCAATAGAGAGGAGGATAGCAAGGTACAAATAATTGAGGAAATGGGAAAAATGGGGAAGGACTTTTAATTAAGGAAGACTAAGGGAGGTCAATACAGAAGGAGACGAAAGGAGGATGGAAAGCTAATAAGGATGTCTAAAAGAATCATAAAGAATCACATTATCTACTTTTTTTAAAATGGCGTGTAATACTTGTAAACCTTTATACACATATACAATTTAAATCAAATTCACCTAGTGGGGCAGATAATGCTCTATTCAAGGGTCATGGACTTTCTAACAAAAAACCTTAATCCCAGGCTTAAAAAGTCCCCTTTTTAGCTACTGGTCAGTTTTATTTAAGAGACTCTACCTTCATTATAATCTGTTGTTGTTCCCTTTTGTTAGCTCCCAGAAGTGAAATTTATGTTTCTATTAATGAAGATGCCATCCACTTCAGACCCTGGACTGGGAGGCACCAGAACTGGTACTGACCTAAATGATTCCTCCCTGAGGACTAGTTTTCATGGCATAAAAGGCACAATGCTAGTTTCTAAGGATGGAATCAACTAATATTCCTACCTAACTATGATGCCTATGATCTACAACAATGACCAGCGTGATGTGTGACCCTATTGGACAATAGTAGCATGTATAAGCTGGCAGAGACCACGATCTCTCTAATTGGACCCAACAAGAGTGAAATCATGCCTGCAATAAAAACCTAGCAACAAACTACTCAGGGCTAATGAAGTCACGGGTCTTTAAGGAAAACCTACAACCTCTACTTTACTTATCCAGCATAGTCCTTACTGATATTCCGCACTTTTGTCCTTGTATTCACAGTTAGGTGTCCTTCTCACCCCTCATCAATGAAGCTTCATTGTAACATACAGAGACCATTACAGAAAACCGCTACAGCTCAAAATACAGAGAACAATGGACTTGAGTTGCCCTGCTCCAAATGATACATCGACAACCCAATTCTTAAGCCCAAGGTTTAGGCATAATTGGGGAAGAGTAGGAAGAAAGATCACAACAGCCTAGGAATAGGAACTTTTCTATTATTACATCTCTTAGAAAGGTCAGAGAACACTCAGAAAGTCTGATCAACATGATATAAACAAATACTACACCAACAGACAGTCTAACATGAAGAGATAAATCTTTATTCGTCCCACCCCATACAAGAATTATAGGCAACTAAACTGAAAGCAGGAGAAATAGTTTTCTCCAAGGAAGAACTCCCAGTTGTTTATCCAATAGCAAGAGGTCAGCTATGAAATCATACTCAAGGAAGGAACATTATGCAGATTGAACAGTTTTTACTGAAAAAACTAGGAATAAATATAAGTAACAAAAAATGAAATAGATCATGAACTTAAAGAGAGTAAAAGGGCTGGCTATATGGGAAGAATGTAGAGGGGAAGAGGAAGAGGGGGAATTATGTAACTACATTCCAATTTCAAATAATAGGAAAGTTACTCTAGATGTTGGTGTAACTAGCACCCCTAAAGGCTGTGCTTATCTTGCAAAGTTTATAAGAAAAGTGAAGGAAGTTTATTTAGAACAAAAATTGTATGAAATTTGTGTGCTCCCCTTGCTTAATATTTACAGGTCTATTCTTTTTACTTCTGGAAATATTCTAAACATCATTTTTTTCCATAAATCAGAGGGTAAAAAGTCTTAGACCATCTCCTTAGAGTCAGAGACAGCTCTGCATAGTCTGTCCATTTCTCACCATCCAAAACATACCAACACACCACCCCATCACCAAGTCAGTCACTCCCATTTATTAATTTACTTACCTACTTATTTATTTATGTGTGAGAGAGTATATATGCCCCCACTCCTGTGTGCAGATACGTGGCACTTGTAGGAATTGCTTTTCTCCTTTCACCTTGAGCATGCCAGGGATCAAACACATAAAAGCAGGATCCTTTACTACCTAAGCCATCTTGCTGGCTTTCCTTTGGTCCTTTGTTTAAAAGTTTTACTGTTTCTCTCTCTCTCTCTCTCTCTCTCTCTCTCTCTCTCTCTCTCTCTCTCTTGCTATCTCTCTCTCTTGCTATCTCTCTCTCTCTCTCTCTCTCTCTCTCTCTCTCTCTCTCTCTCTGTCTATCTGTCTGTCTTACTCTTTTTGAAGCCTGGTTGGTTTTGAACTAACAGCCCTCCTGACTCAACTTCCTGAGTACTTGTGTTACAAGCATACATATGATCTCTCTTAGCCTCTATTCATTTTGTTTTGTTTTTAATCAGTGTTCCTTCTCTGCATGTAACTCTATCTGTTTTAGCTTCTGTCTACTTTGTAAATTGTTTATCTTTCAAGCTTATATTTGTAGGAAAAAAATTCCTTGTTTGTTCCGTTTTGCAAAAGAGTCAGTGTGTCCTGTACTGAGTGCCTCTGTCTGAGCTCCTCAGTTGTATATGCTTCTCTCTTTACAGTCAGTTTGTTTACTTCGAATGGCCTATTGAAACTTAATGGGGATTTCCAAGAGATACAGATTCACATGCTCTTTAAGTCTGCTCTCCTATTCTGGCACAGAGCTTGCCATAAAATAGACACTACAAACCTGGTTCTACTTAATTGAGCCTGATCAACGCAAGCCACAGAGGAAAAAGACCATCTATTTCCATGGCTTCATCCTCTAAAGTTACAGAATGTGTTGTCTTTACCTTAACCGTCCCTTCTGGATAGCAGGAATACATTGTCTGTACTATTTATTCTGCTTGGGTTTCTTACCAATACTGTCTTCACAATGTTTTAATCGATGTTGACTATTTGTAACACAAACAAATTGGAATTTGTTGGTGTGATTGCAGACAGATACTACTAAAAGAAAAGTATTTCTTAGAAATACATGTAGGCACTGCAGTTTGTAGACATGGCTCAGACACCAGGGTGGCAAACACAGGAAGATGGTTAGACATAAAGTATCTAAAAATAAAACTCTTAAGTGGTGGGAGATGGTATAACAACTTGCATAGTAAATGCTTTTATAGAGTTTTATTGAAAAGAAAAATTAGCACAAAGCACACTAAAATAAAATTGAAAATAATTAATATTGTAGCAAAAAGTATGAATAATTGAATAACGTTTTAAAGTCAGTACTATATATTCCACATACAAAACACATTTCACAAGATATAATTTCCTAATAGATAAATAATGAAGTTCTCTGTGGTGATTTAGCTATAAATGAGGGAGGGTGGTTGTACATACATGTCTATATTTATACATTTAGGAGAAATATGGATTGATGTGTGTGTTGTGTGTGAGTGTACTTATAATGGTACATTATTTTGATTCTACCATAAATTTGAAATGCTTAATCCATTTTATTGTATAGGTAAATATGTTTTAATGGGCATGAAACAGTTTTGCATAGCTAGCTTTCTTTCAAGTAGAGATTAAATAGTTTTGTTAGTAAGATATTGAACCATTTAGACTTAAGTCTGTAAATTATTAGTCTAACTATATATGTGATCTAAATGTATAATTATTAGTCTATTTATATATGTGACCTAAATGTATACACACAAACGCAATGTACTTTGGGAAACGCAGCGCCCACTTCCTCTTCACACATCACAGAGTTAACTCATCTTGCCAAGAATAGTCTCAGGTGTTTCTACACTAGGTCATTTGGAAGCTGCACAGCCCCTCTTACGGGGTCACACCTCCAGCATTCCCAGCATAGCAAGGATGTGTGCAGTCCCAAGGAAAAACATCAAGACAGAATTCCCTGTGCTTTCAGAACTGTACTCTGTTTAAAAGCACTGTACTTGCTGAAAATCTGTAATGCTCTCTGCCCAGCAACAGGCAGGGAAAAGAAAAAAAAAAACCACTATCAGATGTAGTAAGGCACAGACATTACACATAGATCCATAGAGGAAGAACCAAATCAAACAATTAAATATGCTGGCTACAGACTTTTTCCTAGGGATGGGGAGAGCATTTTCAGTTCACACTGAGATCACTGACAGGCAGTATATAACTATTTTATGAGTAATTACTAAACATTGTCTAAGTCCTGTACATATTTATCTTATTTTCTTTAAACTATATTGAAAAGTAGACCATAATGCATACCTAATTTATAGCTAAAGAACAAAATGCAAAAAGAGATTAGAAATCACAGCTCTAATTTTTTGAGCAGTTCATGCATACCTGACCCAAAATTCTGTTCTTAAATATCTTATTTTAATAAATGAATAATTTGGTGCTTGCAAACGCATACTACCAAGTAGTTAGTGCTGCGTTCATGCTAACTGTGGATTCAGTCCTTCAACACTCATGCCTTTCACTGTCGGGGACAGAATCTGGGACACCAGGTTGGTGACGTTTACTCTCACATTCTCAGATTCTGACAGAGTGAATAAAAATAACGTTTAAACAATGTAGCCCAGTCTAAGGCCATAGAACCCTGAATGCCCCTGATCTTGTCTAATCTTGGAAGCTAACCAAGGTCTGGCCTGCTTAGCACTAAATGAGGAAACACCTGTGAAGCCTGGGTACTGTAGACTTGCTGGACACCGTTAATGGCAGACACCATTAATCCCAGTACTCTGGAGTCAAGGGCAAACAAGGTTTCTGTGAGCTCAAGGCCACCCTGGTCCACAAAGTGAATTCTAAGAACAACATGACAACAGAGACCTTGTCTCAGGAAAACAAAAACCAAACATAAAATGTAACCCAAATAATTACTATTGGTATTCTGGTGCCACTCTTTAACACATGCTAAAATATACCTGTAAACATATTTATTTACAAGACTCAAATATCTAGCTATTGCTAATGATATCATAATCCAAGGAAGAACACGTATGGCATAAGTCTCGCATAAATTAAATAGTTACCTCTGCAAAATCAGTGTCTGCCTCTGATCATTAAGGGACTTGGTTTTCCACCGAGGTTCTGAAATAGCTTTAAATTGTCTACTTTGATAGTGGTTCACATTTTTCCATTTATGTATGCAAAGTATTCATTCAACAGCCATTGTTCAATTGATTCCTTCTTGTGGGCGCTCAGCCCAATATTTCAATGGAGAAATCTAAGTGTCTCTTTGCCTTAACTACTAGGTTCCCTGGGAACCTGACCACAGTGACAGAACAATGGGTTGTTACTATTTCCACCTGATCAAAGGCAGAGTATATGTTCAACTTTTCCCAGTCATGTCTTCCTCTATGAATAGTAAAAAAAAAAAAGGTAGAGGCAACTGTAATAATTACTGTTCTATTTCTGTGAAGAGACCTTGACCAAGGTCCTCATAAAGGGAGACATTTAATTTTGGGATTATGGTTCCAGAGAAGAGTAAAGTACATGACTTTTAGTATTAGTTCATTATCATCACGGCAGAGAGCATGGAAGCAGTCAGGAAAGCATGGTACTGGAGAAGTAGCTGAGAGTTTTATATCTTGTTCAGGAGGCAGCAAGCAGAGAGAGGGGCGTGGAAGAAAAACTATGTCTGTTGCAGTCTTTTGAAGCCTCAAATTCCTGAGTAACCAAATAAGTTGTAACAAAGATCCATAGGAACATACTTATATTTATAATTTACAGCACTTGGGGCAACTTCAGAATCCTTCAGTAGGTGAATTGATAAACTGTAGCATATATAAACAATGGAGTATTATTCAATACTAGAATGGACTACTAAACAATAAAAAAACTTGCATGAATTTTAAATGATTATTATAAGGAAAAGAAGACACTATGAAGAGGCACTGTGTGATTTCAGCTATTTACCATGGAAAAATTACAAATGTAAAGGCAGTAATATCAATTGCTGATAGTGACTCAGGGACAGAAAATGAGGAGTAAATAAACTGAGCACAGATAATTTTATGTCAGTGAAATTTTCTTATAAAATAACAGCATGGCATATCATAAATCTTCATGCTTATGTCAAATCCATAGAATGTATAGCACAAAGAATGAACATTAATGGAAACCATGGACATTAGTTAAGATAATGAATTAAGTAATCGATTGTATCAAATATATAACATTGGCACAGAGTTCTCTTGTTTGTCTTTTGTTTTTGTTTGATTTTTCGAGACAGAGTTTCTCTGTGTAACAGTGTTGGCTGTCTTCCTGTAGAACAGGTTGGACTCAAGCTCACAGAGATCTGCCTGCCTCTGCATCACAAGGTTTTAATAGTAGAAGAAAAGGAGAGATGGTAGTTAATGAGAAGAGCAAATTCTACTTAATTTCCCACACACCTAGAAGCAAAAAAGGACATGGTACAGTATAAGCCTCAGGAACTTGAACCGCTTATTCAAATAATTGCCTACAAAGTAAAACAAACCAACACATAAAGCTGGAGAAATGCTCTCCAGATGAGGAGGTATTGGCATTGATAGCTGTTGAGTGAGGGAGAACCCTTCTTTTGAAAGGTGGCCATTAGTAGGTTGCACAGGCTCCAGTGTGTGGTCTCATCATACCCATGCTCTATGGGCAACACTAAGCGATCTTACTGAATAATAATAACAATAAAGCGAAAGAATCAAAATGGAAGTGGGAATGGGAAGCGGTGGTACACGCCTGTAATCTAAGCACTCAGAAAGCAGAGGCAGGCACATCTCTGAGTTCAAGACCAGCTTGGTCTACAGGGCTAGGTCCAGAGCAGTCATAACTATACAGTTCTCAAACAACCAAAAAAGAAACAAACAAACAAAAAGCCAACCAACCAACCAGACAAACACACAAGAACTAAAAATTGGGATGTGGAAGAAGAGGAGGAGAAAATGTTAGAAAAAAATAGGCAGGGGATATGTGTTTGGGAATCCGAGGAGAGTTGAAGAGGGGCGATATAAAGTAGACATCATATTTCATTGTATACATTCATGAAACTCTGAAAAAAGATTTTTTTAAAGGATGTGGAATTTCAGTCTCTTGCTCAGTCCCCCTAGACCCATTGCAAAATGAAGTATCAAAGCTTCTATTGCACAAATAATCGTTTGACTGTTATTGGGAATATTCTTATGATCTTCAGTAAGTGCTGATTTAATGTAATAGATGTATGAACAAATAACTTCATTTTCAAGATTTTCTTGTTTGTCCCTTAATTGAAATCAGCAAACGAACAGTTGCGACCAGTTGAATTCTTGCAAATTATATCTGTGAGCAAACCTTAGAGGACCTAGTTAAATATTTCCTGTTTAGTACCTGTTTAAACTTCACAGGTGCTTTACAGTTCAGAACTTCTGTTATCATTCTAATATAAATCATCATAGCATTAAAATAACTAGTATAATTAGGTAGGATCTATATTAAAACAATTCTGTATGATCTCAATATGTGTGCATTTCATTCTATAATGTTACATTCCTTATAACCTATGGTATTTTAACTATGTCAATGTAAGATATATAATGTATTTAGAAGGAAAATAGTGCTTTTAGAGAGAGCTAATATATACTTCCAGACTTGATTGAAGTTACAAACTTGTGTAGAAGAATGCTAGCAAACTACTAAACCATCACTATTGAATTTCTTATGTGAATGAAGCGTTTCACTAGTACCTTTTAAATGGTCCTATATTGAATTTTGGAGAATTTATGCTATTAAACCATAGTGGATATAAAATAAAATGTTTTATTGTTACTCATAGGCAATGTGCCCTTTCATGGATGGAGATGAAAGAGGCTGGGGGGGGGGAATGGGAGGGGAAGACTGGAAGGCTAGGTTAGGGAAAGGAGTCTGCAGCAGGAATGTAAAATAAATAAGTGAATAAATATACAGGACACAAAATAATTCCATAGGTAACAGAGACAGAATGGTTTTAAACATTCTGACCAGGACAAAATGATATTGGTGCTCATCCTTCCATCAAGTTTATGAGTAAACCAGGTCATGGTTCAAAGAAAGGCTCTTTTCCAGCATAACTGAAGTTCAAGAAATGTATCTGACTGTCTGGTATGATAGATCTGTCTTTCCCTATGAACGAACTGGTATGAAGAGATGATTCCCTGTACTCATTGCAGGTGACTTTATTTTTAAACTGCAATGATTCTCAGTAAAAGGAAATAAAAGGAAAATGATTACATTTCCTTTCATATTGAAAAATAAAGGTATTATTTCATAACTAGTTTTGTAAAAGACACTGACTACTAAAAACAGTGAAGTTATGTTGCATGAATCTAATGTGAGAAGCACTCTTCTTAAGAGAGAATTAAACTTTCAAAGAGTTCAATTCTAAATATTGGACAATATTTTCATGTTTCTCAGATTTCAAAATAATCCAATTGCCCTAAAAGTATATTCATTGTTCATAAGGACATAATTGAGAATAAGTATCCATGATTTATGTTGGTGGAAGCCAAAGGTTCTTATGCTGTGAAGCACATTTTGGTCAGTCTGTTCTTCTTGTAGTGTGAAATTCTTGGGTGAATATAATTAACCAAAACTATTAGGTGAATAATTCCATAAGCAAATAAACGTATAAACAGTAAGAAACCTTTTAATACTTAGTGATTATTTTTTCAAATTACAATGACATCAGTAATTTGACATACTGTTGTAAATATATTATTAACAATTCATATAAAGGCAAGTTAATTTTAATTAGCTATAATATAAAATAATTGATAATTTAAATTTTTTAAAAATGATTTTATTGAGCTATACATTTTACACTGCTCCCCCCCCCCACTTCAACTCTCTCCCATGGTCCCTACGTTCCCAATTTACTCAGCAGATCTTGTCTTTTTCTACTTCTCATGTAGATTAGATCCATTTATGTCTCTCTTAGAATCCTCATTGTTGTTTAGGTTCTCTGGGATTGTGATTTGCAGGCTGATTTTCTTTGCTTTATGTTTAAAACCCACTTATGAGTGAGTACATATGATTACTGCCTTTCTGGGTCTGGGTTACCTCACTCAAAATGATGTTTTCTAGATCCATCCATTTTCCTGCAAATTTCAAGATGTCATTATTTTTTTCTGCTGTGTAGTACTCCATTGTGTAAATGTACCACATTTTCCTTATTCATTCTTTGCTTGAGAGGCATTAGGTTGTTTTCAGGTTGTAAAGCAAAGGACATGGTCAACAAGACAGTTTAAACTCTTATTATGTTATGTACTCACTCATAAGTAGATACTAGGTATAAACAAGATAGATATTTTGGAAATACTTTTACTTCAAAACTGAAGTCAAAAAGTATGTTACTTTGGAGAAGAGATTTTGCTTTTGTTTCCACAGAAAATAAGAGGCTGTGGATTCATTCTGAGTTAAGAAAAATCAGATTTGATCAAGGAAGACCACCCGAGAAATCTCCAGTAGGAACAGATGGCCTGGATGTCTGAATTCTACATCCAGAACAGATTCAAGACTGTTGCCTGAGATGATCAAGACTCACAGGATACTCCAGTCAGGACTTGATTATAACTCTAAATTTTCTTTAGGTCCCCATAAGATTATCAGCACCCCCAACCAGCAGGAAGTAGCCTGAAATACTATGCCCACATTCCCAACAAATGGACTATGGGTATTTTCCTTTGTTTTTAAAAAAAAAGAGGGGGAAATGGTGCGGGAGAATAGTCTGTATTCTGTCAATCATGTTTTAAATAAACGCTGGTTGGCCAGGCTGGAAGTATATGTGGGTTAACCAGACAGGAAGTAGTGGTGGGGCGATGAGAACAGAAATATTCTGGGAAGCAGGAAGCTCTCTCCTCCATTTCTGCCCAGATCACCGAAGATGCAACATGTGAGCTGTCACACTGAGAAAGGCACTGAGCCATGTGGCTAACGTAGATAAGGATAATGGGGTAATATGTTTTATAAGAGGTAATAAGTAGCCTGATAATGGGCCAATCAGTTTATAACCTAATGTAGACTCCGTGTGATTTTCTTTGGGACTTGCCAGCTGTTGGGTACTGGACGGGACAGATACCCCCAACAAACAAGCTGGCCCTCATGTTACAATTGAGCCTATAGGTCATGATCCTAGAGAGGCAAAGTGACAAGGTGAAGCCTAAGAAAAACATATAGATCTACCTGGAAAGTTGAAATAGACAAGATTGCCTGACAAAATTGGGAGCATGGGGGTGGGGAGAAGGGAGGGTGGAAGGAGAATAGGAGGGAACAAGGAGAAGGGGGAGGAGAACTTGAGGGAATGGCATAGTCGAGATGGAGGAAGAGCAGAGATGAGAGCAAGTAAAGAGATATCTTGATGGAGGGAGCCATTTTGGGGCTAGCAAGAAACCTGGCTCCAGAGAGTTTCTCAGGAATCCACAAAAGTGACCCCAGCTAAGACCTTACTAAGCAATGGAGGAGAGGGTGCTTGAACTGACTTTGCCCTGTAGACAGACTAATGAATATCTTAAATATCACCATTGAATCACAGCATTTAGATTCACCTTTCTTCTTTCTCATCAAACAATAATTAAATTCTCTTCCTAGAGCTTCAAATAGCTCTTAACCTCCTTATATGTTAAGTTCTAACAGCTTTTTCATAGTTTTAGAATTTTCTTAAAATCTGTTTGAAATTAATTTCATTGATATTAATACTTTTCTACTGAGTCATGAGCTGCACTGTCGTTGAGACATTCAAGTTCTAGAAATTTTTATATTCTCTCTTCCTATTCTGCTGCACTTTATATTTGGCAAAAAGCCAAGATCAAAAGCAAAAGGAAATTTCTCATTGATCCATACCCTCAACTGTCTTATCAACTACATGACCTCTGCTCTTATATAATGTTCATGAGTATGGTACGCCTTGTATTAATTATTGTGAATTTATAGTATTGCTTAGTTTTAAGCTGGTCAAGAGCAAAGATGACAAAATCACATTCACCCCCTACTAAAGTGAGAACCAACTGAAAATCTTCAATAACTCTGTTGTGAGTTGACCTAAAACTGCCATATAACACATATAATATATTATCAATCATATATCATAAATCTAATATACTCTGCATAAGTCACAATCACTTTACTACATGAGCATGTTGTACTTTAAGATATGTGCATTTGCATATATATTCATGTAAATGAAAAACTTAATGGTTGAGTAGATATTTAAAAATTATCTTTTATAATCATTGAAGCAGGCACTGGCTGAGGTCACTGTAATGGACATCATGCTACTGACAGTTCAAGCTTCTTCCCCAGATCTTTATCCAGTGAAAACTCCACCTAAATGATGTCATATTTCATGACACTTCCTGTAAACAGTTGAAAGAACAAGTTACCCTCATTGGAGCAGATTTACTCAACTTTTCTATCCTCCTCTTTCAGTTCCTTTACGTCTACCCTTCCCTTGTTTCGTTTCTCATTTAAACCAAATTTACTTGCTTGCTTCTCATCAAAGATAGACATGATTCTATCACCTCTGTATTTTTGGTTACTCTTTTATGCTACATATGTCCTAGTTCCTCTGAGAACTATTCTCAACTCATTTCAGATCTAG
This sequence comes from Myodes glareolus, assembly GCF_982192425.1. Lineage (NCBI taxonomy): Eukaryota > Metazoa > Chordata > Mammalia > Rodentia > Cricetidae > Myodes > Myodes glareolus. The sequence goes on from NC_142050.1 coordinate 11,105,751, forward strand.
TAATATCTCCCTTTCTCTAAGTGGGTTAAAAAAGAAAGAAAGAAAGAAAGAAAGAAAGAAAGAAAGAAAGAAAGAAGAAAGGAAATATTATTTTGTCCAGCAGGTTAAATCCTCCATTATTTTCCATCAAACAGGTAATCACAGTGGGGAAAAAAAAAAAGAAACAGTAACACCATCCTCAACTCACCAGCTCTTGCTTGAACGAAACTAGGCAATGCATGAGTTAGTTTCTCACAACCCACTTGCTTTTACCATTGCGTATGTGGGCAATCAACAGCAAATGCTATCAAACTGTAGGCAGCTGAGGAAGGAGAGGTCAAAAGTCAAGCAAACTATTCATAGAGCAAGGTAGAGCTGAACCTGGCACTGGACTCGAGGTCTGCATCCCCTTGATCCCTAGTGTTTCCTTCTATTTTAAACCGTTAATTGGCCTGTGTTCCTGTCTTGACATTAGCGTTGACATATATTGGCACCTGAGAGGCAGCACAGTACATGTTGAATCCACTCCCTTTCATCTGAATTACTACTTGGCTCATGTTCCTTTGATAATACAAATTTCAACTAGCCCAGCACTGTTTGTCCAATACTTATCGGAGAAGCTCGTTCTAATACTACCCATCACTACCAGTTTAGGGAAAAAAAATAAAACTTTTAATTTTTTGTTTAAAAACCAGAGGAATTAATTTGATTTTATCTGCATTCACCCATCAGTTGGTCTTCAAAGGGTTAGCAAGAATGATTTTGCTTTGACTAGCCCATGACCATATTTGTGCATGTAAAAGCATGCAGGTGCATTTCATCCAATATTCCGAGGTAAAGTGTATTTTGTCATTAAGTCAGTTTGGTTTAGTTCCCTCACTAAATTGTTTGGATATGTGGTCCTTCTTTAAACGTTCAGTTATCAGTGTGATTTTGGTGTAAATAGATCTGCCTCCTCAGCAGGGCTTAGAAGGACTGAAGCCTAAAAGCAGACCCTATGTTGCGATTTAGACACTTTTCCTTTTGCCTCGTCCCTCTCAATATTTAGGCATCGCTCAGGAACTCTCAAGTCATCCTCAGCCCTCAGCAACGAGAATACCTCCTCCACTTTCTTCCTGTGAGTGTATGGAGTCTCAGGCTGGCTAGGGAATTCCATCTCCCATAGGGGACAGAGAGCATCCACCCACCCCGCGGAGAGGGGAACCTGGAGCCCTCAGGTTTTGTTGTTAGCCTGAGGATTCCTGCCTCTACAGAGCTTTCTTTGCAGTGGAGAGTCTTAGGAGCAGTGAGTTGCTGCCTTTCTTGTCTGGTCGAAAAACAAAGCGAAAAAAAACTTTCCGGGAAGGAAAAGTTTCAAAACCCACATGCTAATCATCCACACTGTAAAAACCACTTTAATACTCTCATTATAATTGCGCTGTCCAGTCTTGCCTAAGGGTCCCTAAGAGCCTCCCTTGTCTCTTACTGTTCGATCTGCCCTCACAGGGTGTCCCCGAGTGTCCCACACACCACAAACGTACACTTAAGAAATTTAACTCTGCCCCCTCATATATAACAGCAGTAAGCATACTGTTTGCCCAAACACGACATAAACATCGGCGAAACTGTTTGCTTGTTCTTTGCTAGACTGTCATTTTAGAAAGTCTCGGGCTGGAAACCCAGAGAAGATAAACACTTCACTTTGTAATGAAAGTACAGCGCTGCCCTCGTTCACTGCGGAGCTGCTAGAGAAACAATCACCCCAGTGACTCACTGTTGCCTCTTAGTTACGTTGTTCTTTCCTGATGGCTTAGGACGTGACCTAATTCGCTTGCAGGAATCATACTTTTGACCGGAGGATCGCGGCATAAACAGAACCAGCTGGAAGGACAGGGATCCCTTCAGGAGTCCCCAGCTCCCTATCATGGTCCCAGATTTAGAGATGAAGGAAAGGGCAACTCTGTCCCACTTACCAGTCTTCCACAGATAGAGGGTGGGCACCTCGGCGTCTCCCTGCGCCTCAGCCCCGCGGGCGCCGGAGCTCAGCAAGAGCAGCAAAGGCAGTGGCAGCCGCAGCAGCTGCAGGACGCCCCGGCTCGGGGACGCTAGGCGCCCGGCTCGCAGCCCCATGCTGTCCGCAGCCGCTCCAACCTCTGGAGCCTTAGTACTCTCGCGGGGAACCGTCCTTCCTTCTCCACCAGAAGAAAACGCAAAGCTTTCTCCGCTGCTATTGTTCGCTCCAGATGAAAAGCAGCCAAAGAGCAACTAACACTAGGGAACAATAGCATCCGCGGCAGCCGTGGACGCCACCGCCGCCGCCGCTGGCGGGGATGCTGGCAGGGATGCTGCCGCCGCTGCCATGGCGCGCAGACTGGCAGGTCCTAGCGGCAAGGGACACAGACGGCCGCAGGGGGCCCCAGCTGACAGAGCCGGCCCAGAGCTCTGCGAGGAGCAGCCCCCGCCGCCAGCTGTAGGGAGGGGAGGGGGGCGAGAACCGAAAGGAACGGAGGGGACCCGAGGGGACCACAGACGGGGGGCAGCGAGGGCACAGGGCCAGCACCCAGACTCCAGGCGCCCGCCCCGAGAACTCTCCGGCACATGGTGCGCTGAAATATGTTCGCAAGGATACACCAATAAAAGGAATCATCTCGGGGCAGGCTTCAGGATGACGAATAACTGACATTGAGATTCATCGTCACCCAAGGAGTCAAATGCTGATCTAGTGGCGTGTTATTCTCCCTGCATATTTACACAAAGCATCAGCGTTGGTCATTTATTCTGAAGCCGTACCTTCTGAATCACTTTATGTGAGTAACAGTATTATGAATCTATAAAAGAACAGACTAGAGCTCACAGTCAAAAAGCAACTGAGGACTTTCCAAAGTGTTTATTATTATTATTTTTTAACTTCAGTCCATTCTCAGTTAACAAGGTGACCATGGTTAGTCTGTGTCAAATTCAACACAATGTCTTGTCCTCGTCTTTGAAAGTGAATTCGTGCTTAAGAAGTGTGCACCATGCCGTCTAATTGCGTGAGTAAGAATGAGCAGACACTGCTAGCTGGATCCTAGTTCAACCGTGAAGTGAATAAAAGTTCCATTCCATCTCTTTCTCTCCTCTCTCTGTTGAAAACGCACTAATAAGCAAGTCTCAGAGGTGGGGAGAAAAATTAAACCACAAATGTGTCAGTAACAGTAGTTGGCTATTTCCCTGTTAATAAATATTTTTACTTACATTTTATTCCTGAGATTCTCTCCTGATTCTGTGAAAGATATTTTTCCACAACCAAAACAAGGAACCACATGGCCTGTTCCTTTTGTTCTCTGTTTTCATTTTCTTAGATCAGTGCTAACCGAAGAATGTGAGCAGTCAGATAGAGCTTTGTCCTCCTGCCACAGACTCACAATAACAGTCTTTTATTATTAATTCATTTCCTCGTGAAGCTTAAATAGTGTCAAGGCAGCTAGCCACTTAAAACAAAGCAAGACAACAACAAAAATCCCCCAGCAACCGAAAGCTCAGGATAACTATTGTCATTTGGTTCCCCATCTCACACTACCTACAATAACATTTGAAAAGCAGAAAACTTCTCTCGGTGACTTAACTCACAAGGATGCAGCCACCCATGAGTCTGAAATGGGAAAGCTACTGTTTCTTAGGGAGGAAGCCTTACATAGTGCTCCCTGGGGAGGCTTGTCATGGTACCAGCTTTCCAGACACAGCCCTTCTGCATGCATTAGATTAAAAGCAGGTTTGATCAAATAATTCCCAGGTCCTGCCTGTTTAAGTATTCTGACATCAGAGGAAATTAGCTGCATTCGGGGTTGCAAATTTGGTCTTTGTTTACTTTTCACTGTGTTAGGCCTCTAAGAGGGAATTAAAAGCTCAGAGAGCCCTGGCCTGTGTCTGTGATTAGAGGCAATAAGCCAGTGTGGCTTACTATTTCTACACTGGTGAAAACTAGGCAATGATCAAAAGATTATAGGTTGATAGGAATACAAAGGAAGCCTGATCCTAACTAATGTATGCTTCCCTGAAGGAGCAAGTCTTTCAACGCTCCCTCTGTCAGAGAAGAAAAAGACCTGCCCTTGCCTCCTGGGTTCTGTTCTCTCAGAACTTGCTCCTCACTGCAAGGCCACCCTGCAAGGAAGCATCTCCCTACCCCTTCTGGTTGTACTTCTCAGTTGTTGTTAGTGCCCAGCCCTGAAGTGCTGTAACCTCAAGCTGCAGATTTCGTTATTAGTACCCATTCACAGCATTTTCTATAAGCCCCAAGTCAATTCACCAGGTGGAGGTTCATGGTACAACAGAAGAGGCATGGAAGGAGGCAAACAGAGGAGCTGACGTGCAAGCTCACCACCTAGACTTCCTAAAGCCCTCAGAAGTCACACTCTGTAGCTAAATGTCAAATGAAAATTTAAGATTAGATTTTCTTATTTATCCAGGATTGTATAATAATTACTTATCCGTACAAGATATTAAACATGACAAGCTATAATGTTAAGGCTAATTTCTAAATTAGCATCTATTATTTAAAATACATAACTAAGATAACACTTGTGCAGAAGTGACTGAAATTTTTCATCAGTAGGTTCTCCTCATTTAAATGAAGCTTAAATCAAGCTTAGGGGACCCCCACCACACATACACATGCAAACATTCCCTAGTAATAAAAACATCTCTAAATAGTAGTATAGAAACTAAGTCATAAGAACATATCTACATCAATGTCATATTTCTGTTCATATAATGTCATTGCTACACTTAAGGACAAAAATGCTTGGGTCGCTGAGGAGACAAGGTGACGTATATATTCAGATACACAACTCCTTGTGAAAAAAGTAGTGTTCACGTGGATTAACTTTATCAATAAACCTGATACACAGCGAGGGATAGCAAGAAATATCAATCTTTGTTTTCTAGAATGATATAAATAATACACAAATGTTTAATGACACCATGTCAAAATACAGTTCAGAAACATCTCAAGGATGAAGATCTAAATTGGCCATCTGTACAGCCTGCCATGAAATAAATCAGTCATCATTGTTCATAAACTATTCAAGTATTAATGAGCCAGGACTAAAAATGGTTTCCAAACCAACAGAGGATAAATGTAAAAGATTTCTTAATACTAGAAATGGCACAGTTCTGACCCTATACATTATAAGTATGGTATCCTTAATTGCCCTCTGTTATCTTTGCTCTCATTTAAGAACCATACTGTCTAAAGGTATAAACATTCACACACACACACACATACACACACACACCTGCATGTGTGTACGTGTGTGTGTGTATGTGTGAGGCGATACATGGGGCAAATATAAAAATTGTTTATTTGATGGTAAAAACTATTTTAATGCCATTTTATAAATGTAATTAAGTGATGCAATATAGACAAAATTTATTTATTGATACAATATTACATAGAGAATTATATAAAATGCTTATTTTGAAATGAAAATCTTAATAAATTTCTTCACATAGTTGCTACTTAAATCTAATAACAACAGTAAAAACTCAGTGGAAGTCTATTCATGCATCCTCTAGGTGTCATACTTAACCAAGATTTGTTTCAACAAATTTATTTTAGAATCTTTCCCATCAACCCTTTGCTACACCCATCAAATTACAAAGTAAAAAACATTTCCCATTTGATCTCTGTGTTAAATAGCCATGTATCTTACCTTCTCAGTTTTGACTCTTATTTGTCCTCTATTTCTCTTCCCATTCCTTCTTAGTTACCAACAGAATACTAAGTTGGTTTGTTTTGATTGGTTGGTTGACCAACTGATTTCTGATTCGGAGTTTTATTATATTGTAATAAGAGGTAAGATGCTAAACTTTAAAGTTTTACAGAATAATATTGTCATATATTCTCCATGTTATTAAAACTAAAGTCTTTTGGAAACAAAGGGGATTCTATTTTGTGCATCAGGTGAAAGCACCATGTTTAATTTCAGATGTTTCAACATTGGGAGTAGATTGTTTACACTTGCTCTTAGACTCAGGAAGTATCCTGTTCCATGTGGTCCATAAGGTATCAGTGGTACTTGGCAGAAAATAGCAGTCAATATGTTTGAATAGTCTACCAATGGTAACTAGGGAGAATGTTTTTAGAGAGCTGAGTACTCTGGCTTAAAGCAATGATTTGTATATTTGAGAAACACAGGAGAACAACACACTAAAAGACAACAACACTGACTATAGTGGCATTTCATTTGTATTTTAATAAATAAAGCTTGCCTAAATACCAGAAAAGTAAAACAGCCCTACTGGACATCCTTGCAGACCAGGCAGTGGTGACACACACCCTAATCCCAGTAGCCACACTAGTTTACCATAGAAACCAGGCAGTGCATGCCTTTAATCCCAGTGGTGCACACCTTTAACCCCAGCCCTAGACAAGATTATAAAATGCAAATAGACATCTCTCAGTCTCATTTTGGTATTCTTGAAGGCAGGATTACCATTTCAAACTGAGGTAGAAGCAAGACACAGTGGTTGACTGTTTGCTTTTCTGACCTTCAGGTTGAACCCCAATTTCTCTCTTTGAGGTTTTTATCAACTGTTCATCAATTGACCAGTTATTTGTAGTGTATTGATGTCATGATGCCCTACAGAAGGATAATGAAGAAACCTTAGCCTTTAACAAACAAATAGACAAACATGAAACTTATAGAACAGAAGTTCTCTTTTATAGTTGAAATATAAACGTTTTTCTCCTTCAGTGGTAGAGGAGAAAAACTTGAAGAACAAACTGAAAATCTTCAGAACTGTTTGTTGATAACTTCAAGAGTCGTGGAAAGATATTCTGAGTCAAACCTGTTGTATTCAGACTGGGGTCTACTGAGACAATCCTGTGCTTTCTGTTTTTTGTTTTTCAGCAGCTGGAGGGAGCAGCTTGCTCTGAAATGCAGCTGGCACACAGTGTACTGCCACCCCAGCACAGGCTCAAAAGCAATGGGAGAAACCTCCAAAACACTCAAGAGAGCCACACCTTTTTCCCTTTAGTTGATTACTTTAGATATGTAATAGCAGTAATGGAAAGATAGCATATCCAATTGTCTGCAAATAATTTGTTTATAAAATTATTACTTTTCTCACTGAACTGCCTTGGCATATTTGTTACATGTCAGCTGACCATAAATGGAATATTTATTTCTATTCTTTGGTAACAATGCCAACCTCAGGCTTATACCAATTATTCAGAGGAAATTGAGAAATACATTAAAAGCTTTAGTTTTCTTTTTTGATAATCAAAGTTGTCTGTGTTGTCAAAAGCATTTTAGGGAGATTTTTCAGCTTCTACAAACTTCTAACAAAGATCTAAATGGAGACAGTAACAAATCTCCAGATGAATTTGAAGAGTAGTTAAGAGTCTACTGATTCATAAACATGGATATGCCCTCCATTTATTTACTCTTTGGAAATTATTTTCACGCATATTTTGTGTTTTTCAGAACAAGAAGATTCCATAAGTTTTGTGAAACTTTCTCTTAACCACTTATTAACTTCTAATTTTTTAAAAAAATACTTTTCTGTCTTTGATTTTAGTTAGATTTTTTATTGCTGGATCATAGAAATAAAATTAATGTTTACATATTGATGTTGTGTGTTGCAATTTTAATTAATAACTTTTACTTCTTGAGAATTTTAAACATGTATAAATTAATTTTGACCATATCCACCACCTACTATCTCCTCCAACTTCTTCTGCAAAAGCATTAAATCTCCTCGCTTATTTGTGGCTTCTTGAGTGTCTTCTATCATGTTTACCTGTTTGGGCTACAGATATATATCTATCTTCAGTTAAATTCGTTCCTAAAATTTTATTTCTTTTTATGTTATCATGCATTTTTTTCATTTTTTGTCTAATTTATTGTTGATTACAGAGGTTTTTATCCTAAAATTTCACTGAATTTACTGATTTTGATGTATTTTGATAGAATCTCTTGGTAGACTCATCATCTGCACAAGGAGATAATTTGACTTCTACATTTCCAACTAGGTATTTTCACGTCTATTTAAATGCAGTTACTTTAGTTAGGACTTTCACTTGAGTATTGAATAAAGGTGAAGAGAGCTGGTATCTTTGCATTATCCTGGAACTTAATGGAAAAGCTTTTAGTTTTTCCACATTGATTAATTACAATGTTAGCTCTCCCCCAGCCCCTGTGTCTGTGTAGTGTAGTATATGTGTGTTTTAATCAATTGCCTATATTGTGGTGAGGTAAACTATTTCATTCTTGCCGTGAATGGATGTTAGACATTGTCTACATTGTCTACATGGACTACTACTTCCAAGCCTACTGAAGTGATCCTGTACTTTTTATATTTGGATGCATTAACGTGGGGTATCACATTGACTGATTGTAATACATTCAGTTACATTTGAATCCAGTGAGAAATCCCACATGATTATGGTATCTAATCTTTTTGATGTGTTGTTGAATTTGATCTGATATTAAATTTTTGAGAAATTTTGCATTTGTGTTCACTAATGATTTTGACCCTTTCGTGTGAGATGTCTCTATCTCAAAGTGTCTGGTTGCATAAAAGATGTTTGGGAGTGTCTTTTAAATTTTTTTAAAATATCATAATTCAGAAGACAGTATTTTTTTCTTATAGTTGTTAAACACTTTATTTTACAGAGGTGCCATTTTTCCACTCATTACTTGGTTTCAAACTTTTGGGTTGTCTGTTTTCTGACAATTATAAACAATGTTATTTTTAATATAAGTACTCGTTTCAGATTATTTCGATGCTTCTGTTTCTTACTTATGTATTCTTATATAACCACAGATACAACTACTGCCTTAATTCTAGGGCTTTTTAATGTACCCTTTGGATAAATTTATTTGCAGTCATTCTAGGGATCACCGGGAGTATCTCCCCTTCTCACTGTATACTTTAGAACAGTCATAACCTAATTCACATGAAGCACACTTCTCCCTAGATCTCCTTCCTCCTTCCCTTTTCTGTGTGTTCTACATAAGTGACTACAGCAAAACACCAACACAAATGATCCTATGTAAAACCTCTTCTGTCTTGAGAAGTGAAAGAATTAACATACATGAATTTTATATTTTCTCAACATATTTATCACTTTTATCAGCCTATATTTCTTGCTGTTGAGTACAGTTACTGTCCAATTTCACTCTGACCTGTGGACTTTCCTGATAATCCTATAAGTAAGATCTATTAGCCATAGAGCCACTTGGACTCTATCTATCACCTAAATTTTTAAAATTGGTCATCTTTAATAAAAAATGTGCTTAGAGCTTTTCTTTTGAGACTTAGATTATAATATTTCACTCTCTTCTAAGAGCTATTATTCCTAGTTGTAAATTAACTGTTAGTATTAAATGTAGTTTCTTTGTGCTTGATATTTCATTTTTCTTTTACTGAATTATACTAATTTCTCATCATATTTTAAATGATTCTTTTATTAAACCTCCTAATTTTTGATATTTGTTATTATTTAATGCTACACTCTAAACAGTGCAATTTTGAGCACAAAGTCTTCAAATAAAATTTTTCTTGTTCTTTTTAATTCACTTTTTGATAGTTTTATGACTAATTCATTTGACCATTTGATGCTGTTTTGCGCATCTGTAGAGATTTGCTCATTTTTTCTTCTCCGTTCATTTGATTGCATCATGCTTATTAATCTATGTTAAAGTTTATTGATACAGCTTTACTTCACCTAAGGGATTCTATCAACTTTTGAGTTATCATCCCAACTTTGTGGCCCCTGTGTTTGCTACCAAAGGAAAGAAGACAACAGAAGTACTATATTAGATGTTTATAGTCTCCCTTTTTCTGTTTTTTTTTGGGGTAACTTAACATAACTGCCACTTAATTGCATGAGAAGTAGGAAAAGTTGTCTATATACAAGATCGATCAAGAAAAGATCACATTTCAAAAATACATAGCATTAATTCGGCCATGTTATCCCATATGGTAACTGAATCTTTAAAAGACTTGTATTTTTTGTCTACTTACTCAAAATATCATAACCCTCAACTTTTCAGGTCAAAGTACTAAGTCTACAGATAATCAAGCAAATTTATAAACTATTGAAATTGAAATGTAAAAATAATTTTATAAAGAGGCAACAGGAATGAAGTTGGCAACTCTGACCTATGTAACATGAGGGGCCTGCTTGTTTGTTGGGGTTTTCTGTCCTGCCCGGTTCCCACAGCTGTTTATCCCCAAAAGAAAATCACACAGAGGTCTCCATAAGTTATAAGCTGATTGGTCCATTAGCTCAGGCTACTTATTAGCTCTTGTAGCTTATATTAACCCATTATTCTGATCTATTTTAGCCACCTGGCTCAGTACCTTTTCCATCTGGCAGATCACATCCTGCTTTTTCGGTGATCTGGGCAGGAGGAAGCTGGGCAGGATCAGCTTCCTCCTTCCCAGAATTCTCCTGTTCTCATTGCATCACCTCTACTTCCTGTCTGGCTTTCCCACCTATGCTTCCTTCCTGGCCAATCAATGTTTATTTAAAACATGATTGACAGAATACAGACAATTCTTCTGCACCAGACCTAATAAGAAAGCAAATTGACAAGTGAAAGGAGCATAAATGATCACATTGTAGGAAAGGAAAGACTCAATCAAGGTGCATTGCTATTTTCTTTGTGTTACACATCTCTTAATACTTTATTTACAGAGCTAGATTTTTTTAAAAACGCAGTCGTATGTCACATAATAATTCCTTTGGGGGGAGGACCTTGGACTTCCCACGGGAAAAGGAATCCTGATTGCTCTTAGGACTGGAGAGGGAGGAGGAGGGGGAGTGGGGGTGGTGTGAGGGAAATGGGAGGTGGGGAGGAAGTGGAAATTTTTAATAAATAAATAAATAAATCCTAGAAAGCATTCTCATGACATGCAGTGTCTATTTGACACAAAAGCAGTGAGTGCCTCACCCTACCTTGACAGTTTGAGACACCTGTGCTGCCTGGCCTTCCTTCAAACAAATTATTGCTTTGATTCTTTGATATCTGTAATATTTCAGATATTCCAACAGTGGTGAGATATTTAAAAGCAGATCGTTCTTATTGAGTTTTGTTTTATTTTAAAATATCTTATCATTATTTCTTTGCCATTATTTCTTTTTCTCTTCTATTTAGCCACATGGTGTTGACTTTTTAGTGAGGTGAAGCTTTTATAATGAAACAGAGAAAGGCAACACATCACTATTAATAGCTAGTTTATATTTTCTCACCACTTCTATTCATCTTTGATTTGTATAATCAACTGCAAAAAGAAGCCATAATGTGTAATTGACTGGAGCTCATTGCTCCCACATGTGCAAGGTCAGTTAAAGCTATCACTGCCTGAAGAATGAGGCAATGAGAATAATATTTTATGAAGCCACCAAAAAAGTAGCCAAAGAGATTGAGTAATTTTTTGTAAATAATCAGTGATGACTTGGAAGTAACAGTACTTGTTATACATAGTGCTGTCCTTAGTAAAGATATTAAAAATTGGTGATTCTATAGAGAGTTGCTTTATTGAAACAAAATAATTGTAAATGTTTGTCTGATTTCCATTTATTTAGGTTAGCATGAGGTATATTATCAATAAAAACAATGTGAAAATAGATTAATAATTTAAGCAAATAACTTCAATGCTTTAAAACTGATAAATCATACGGTTTTGATATATTTGGTTAGGAAGAGAGAAGAGACTCTGCGTAGTGTTCTAGGACTTTGAAATAGTTTAAAGAAAAGACTTTTCAAGAAAATGAGAAATTCAGCTTTGCACAATTATTCCCCCAAATTAATTAAGAAGTCCAACTTCCCTTTGAATTAATGGTGAAGTTATTATGTAAAAGATACTTTTACTCTGGAAAGTTTGTCAAGTAACTTTGATGTCTCACTAATATTTATTTCCCTTTCTTTCTACCAGAGAGGCTGTCTTTTGTAGTCTGCAGAGTAAGTGTTGAAAAGGGATCATCTGTTCAATACAGCTTGTCATTCATGAGCGTAAGCTGCATTTATTCCTGGAGACTATAATATGCATAGAACTCACACACATCATGGATTGTAATTTAATTCTGAAAAACTATATTTATGCTAAATTCACCATTTGGCAATGAAAACCAAGCTCAATGTAAGCTAAAGATATGACAATTTGAGGGGGAAAAAAAGAACAAACCCAGCAAATGTCAGTGAATTAGCTCAGTTTATGGTAGTACCCTGTGGTGACAGCAGCCGTCACTCCCAGTTTCCTCAAACTGCTAGTACATGTCTGTTACCTCAAACAATGTGAAAGGCTTTCTCATTAATTGCCACTGGCGGTTCTGTTACTTTCAAAAGTTTTTCCCTCGAGATGCAAATGCCAACCTGTCTTCCTATATGACAATTGCATTGTTTGACTCTTTAAAAACAAAATAATTTTTTCTCTTATCTTCCAGTTTGTAGCATGAATATTTTGTTGCAGTAGCTACAAGAAGATAATTTAAAAAAGTGTAAAGGATTTTTCAGTTTCCTCTTGTCTGGGTGAAAGCTGCCACATTAGCTGAATAACAGGTCACTATCTCATCCCATGTGACTCAAGTTGGACAGAGATGAGCAGAGCAGCTAAGATGGGATGGGAAGAGAAGCAGCCCCACAAAAGAGTATTAGTAGGGAAGGCTGTAAAATACATCGCACATTCACTTACCAAATTGTTGTGAGCACTCAATAGTTTGGGGATGAGAACTGAGACAAAATAAGTTTATCAGCACATATCTTTAAAGAAATAGTGGTAGAAACCACAGTTTGCAGCTGTTTGCCTCTTCGGCAATTATTAAACTTTAAGCAAAAATTAAACGAAGAATTTAACACTGACAGGATAATCACACACATGCCCAATCCAGTGGTACATTCTTTCCAATGCTGGTTGAGTCCTTGAATTAAGGATTGTGGACCATTTTGTAATACTTGTACACTTACTTCATCACAGTTTTTTTTTACAGGAGTTTATTATATTTTCTGTATCAAATTATCAATGAAAATGAGATCCTTCATTCAACCCTCCAGTAAACTATTTCCAGAGAGCTTCTGTGTCAGCCAGTGTGCCAGGCTGTAGAAATGGTGATGTCAACCCTACACTCGACTTACTGCTTTTTATGATGTAGAGCTTTGAGGGTCAGAATGTGAAACTACACAGGCTCGCTACCCTGCATGTGCCTTTGTTTACAACACTCCTTAAACAAATATTAAATGTAACAGTATGGGAGAAAATGCAGCCACAGCTGAAAGAAACATTCCTTTATATGAGCCCCCTCGGCATGTAAGTAACTAATAGTGATGATTATCGTCTATCAATAAGTTTTAGAGTAAATTGTTCCAGGCAGGCAGCCCCATAGAGTGGAATGAGTAGAAACTTGGGTCTCTCAGGCTGTCACTTCTTCTATTCCCATCCTGCTGTTTCCACTCTGAAGTGACTGCACACTCTGAGCAGCTGAAAGGGAAAGTGGCTCTGGTCTCCTCCATAACAAGCAAGGGACAAAACCGACAATCCATTTTCATTTCAGCATATTTCTTTGAAAGGAGATGCTGGTGCAAACAACACCTTGACAGTGGTTAATGTGGAAGAAAACTAAAAGTAAAACCAAGATACGAAAACGATGTGATGGCAGTTCTTGGTTGTCAACTTACCTTAATGCTTGGAATAAGCTAAAAATCCAATGACTTAGCATTCTTGTGAGGGATTTTTTTCCTATTTGATGTTACATTGCTTGATAAAGAAATTGAGGAAAGAAAACACAAATGTCTAAGCAAACACATTCTTAACCAAGTACAACAGAAACAAATATTCATGTCACTTATAAAATCTTCATTTCTAATCTTGAATGGGTTTTTTTATATGTTTGGTTGCATTTTTTTTGGTTTTCTTTAAGGGATTTGTTGATGTCTTCCCATTTTTGTTTGTCTTTTCCTCCATTTCTTTAAGGGAATTTATCATTTCCTCTTTAAGGGTCTCAAACATTCTCCTGAAGTTGTTTTTTAGGTCATTATCTTCTGCTTCATCTATATTTGGTTGTTCAAGTCTTGCTATTTTAGGATCACTAAACTTTACTGGTGTCATGTTACTCTTTTTGATGTTGCATGTATTCCTACCTTGTCTACCATATTTTCCTCTAATTCGTATAGTTGGGCCTGTCTGTGAGTTTGGTGATTAATCTTCCAGGTGCCAGTGGATTCAATGCTCCGTTGACCGCTCCTCATGGTGCAGTCAGTGCCATGCTTCCAGTCACCCCATTGATCACTCTGTTTCTGGAGATAGCTCAGTGCTCCTGGAGTTTGCTTGGCTCCCGTGGAGTTTGCTTTCTCAGGCCTGCTCTGGCCTAGGTTGCAGGCTCTGTAAATGTCCCTGGTCTGGATCTGCACCTGTAGAGGTCCCTAACTTGGGGTTGGTCCCACAAAAGTCTCAAAAAAGTTATTTCTACGACTAGTCTTGTTGCCTTAGATGGAATTTATAACTTCCTTCCTGTACTACCCATTCTGTATTTTCGTTTTCAATTTGTCCAGAGAAGCAGCCAACTGGCATCATCATTTTCCTTACTCTTTACAAATTATCAAAAGTTTTATTTACAGAGTCACAAAATCTGTTGTTTCTCACAGCAGACGAATCATGATAACCAAAGGCATTTGTCTTCTCAAATTTGTAAACTAGCTCATACCATGGACTTTCAATAATTTCCAAGTTGCCGGGGGAAGCTTCAATAACTGGGGGAGGGGAGTAACTGTAGCTGTTGGCAAATGGAAAAACCTATTCAAGATACTTAAACACTCATTCTTATACTTATGTTGCTCTTGAACCAGATATTAAAAGAATGTTCCTCAAGGGAGCATGTCACCTATTTTAAATTTATAATGGTTGGCAGTTGTACAAGGGATAGAATATTATGTGAGTTGTAATTATGACCTGATTATTAAGCATAGTATGAGAAAATACGATTGTGTGTAAGTTGGCAAGGGATGGACATGTGAAGGCTATTTTTGGTTGTCAGTTTGACTGCATACAAAATTAACTAAAACCCAAATGGTTGGGCCCACAGATGAGTTATTATTTTCGTCATTAAACCACTGAAGTGGGAAGACCCACTTGTAATCCAAATCATTGGGATGGGAAAACAAAAGTTTAATACACATCTTTTGAAGTGGAAAGATTCACCTTTAATCAAGGCCATACCTTCTATTGACAGCCTGTACAAAGGACATGGAAGAAGGAAGCTTTTTTATGGATTGTTTGATCTCATACCTGCTAGTAAGTCCATTCCTTCACTGGCATTATAGCCTACTTCTTCAGAGTTACAGCTTATAGTCAATACCAGCTAAGAAAGAAATCCAACCTCATTGGCTGAACAACTACTGGATTCTTGAACTTACACTCATAGACAGACATTATTGGTTTAGCTAGACCATAGCCTGTAAGTCATTCTGAAAAAAATCTGTAAGTTCTGCCTAGAACCCTGACTAATACATATGATTCAATAGGTTTAAATGACAAGACATTTTCAATTTTCACTTCCGTAACAGTAAACACATCCATGCTCAATGATATTTTCTAGATTATACAATCATGGTGGCTACCTGTGAACTGTGGATCCTTTTCAGAGTTTTGAAGAATAAACAGTTATTAAATTTAGCAAGACATTGTTGTAGACATTAGCAGAAATGACCTTTTAATGAAAAGAGAACTGGTATGTTTCATTCTTTTAGATCTGTAGTTTAGGAGAATACTGCCCACTTTTATTAACCACTTTCTTATTTTCTTAGAAAATCATTATAATTAAACGTTTATCTGTGAGATATTAAGGACTGACTCCTTGCTTTTCCATATCATAAGCAGGAAAAGAAACCTTATATACCACATTCTGAACTGCTAAAATGCTATTCAGTCATTTAAAGAATGACTTCACCATGTTATAGACCTCATGCTTGTCTCTAAACACTAAGTACTTAAAACACAGAGGAAACATTTACATGTTTCTTTTGTGAATTATGATTTCTGCAACATTTCTTTGAGCAGTTTTTACTGTTGCTGCATTGCAAAAGTGAGACCATATTCTTTGTGTGCACTTCATTATCTCATTTGATTGGGTTTTAATTCCAGCAGCATACAGCAAAGGCTGATGTGCCTTTTGCAATTTGAAACAGTGATTGCATGCTGAGAATAATTAGCTTCACTAAGGCAGAACAAATGATTTCTTTGCAAAACATCAAGTCTGTGTTTCAACAGAGATAATCACAGAGCATCCCAGCAATCATGGGTCTTCTCTTATGGTGTTTATATTTAATTAGCAATTTTGTAATTTTAACACATTAAAATTATAGGAGATCAGAGATTAACACAAAATGTTACATTTTGAAATGTATACATATGGAAACATAACCTTGTTAAGGGATTCATTTAATATGTACATTTCCATTAAAATGTCTAGTTTACATAGTTGCCTGACAAAACATAAATTTCTAATCATAATTCACAAAATTTTCATTTGTTTGTTTGAGATAATAGAGTTGTAGTAGACTTTCCTTGTTCAATTTATCCTAGAAATTTGAATATCTTCTTGCTCTAATTTTACTAATCTCAATATTTATAAAAAAACAAGCAAAGCATAGATTTGCCTATGCTTGGTTTTAGTAAGACATTGTGACTAGTTATTAGGTCAAATTCCTTCTTATTGGAGAAAATCTGTTGGGTGATAGAAATCACAGAGATGCTTATAATTTCTTATAATTAAAAGCCAGTTTTTCTCTAAAGCCAATAAAACTAAGAAGTTGATTCAATTATCCATAATTTAGAGGCTATCCTTTAGTAGTTAATGATTATGATGACACCTGAAGTGGAAGCATTAATTACAGCTCAATGGGCAACTCTAAGGTCGCGAGTGTGCAACATTTTCAAATTAAATCCTCACCCTCTCTCCCAATGTGGCTGCTGGAAACTTATGTTGTCATTGTTGCTGCATCGTACCGATCCATCCAAAGCCCAACAATTCTACATATCAATGATTACACAAATGTAATGCTGTGTCAAAAGCCTTTAACATCTCTTACCTTAATACTACATATAAATGAATCCTCGCAAATATCTCCGTGAACACGATTAAGCACACACAAGCTTCAAAAGATGTCAGTGTGCAACATCAGTATTATACCTACAGCTTCACTTACAGTTAAACAGACAAGGTTACCTGGCAATCTTGTCTACTTCCAATATCCAGGAGGATAACTATATGATTTTCTTCAGGTTCACCTTCTTCTTTATCTTCTCTAGGATCACGAATTATAGGCTCAAATACCTTTAATTATGGCTAGATTCCACTTATGAGTAAGTACATACCATATTCCTCTTTTTGGGTCTGGGTTACCTCACTCAGTAAAGTGTTTTCTATTTCCATCCATTTGCATGCAAAATTCAAGATGTCATTGTATTTTACCGCTGAGTAAAACTCTTATGTGTATATGTTCCACACCTTCTTTAACCATTCTTCTATTGAGGGACACCTAGGCTGTTTCCAGGTTCTGGCTATTACAAATAGTGCTGCTATGAACATAGTTGAACAAATGCTTTTGTAGTAAGATAGGGCATCTCTTGGGTGTATTCCCAAGAGTGGAATTGCTGGGTCCTGAGGGAGGTTGACTCCCAGTTTCCTGAGAAACCACCACACTGATTTCCACAGTGGCTGAGAGAAGGAAGTAGGGGAGGATTGGGAATAGCTTGGGGGAATGGGATGCAGGGGAGGGAGGAAGGATGGATAGGGGAGCAGGGAAGTATATATCTCAACTAAGGGAGCGATTTTAGGGTTTGCAAGAGACTTTATTTTAGAGGGGTTCCCAGGTCCAAGGAGAGGTCCCCAGATTGTTCCCTGGAGAGCAGAGGAGAGGGTGCCTGAACTGGCCTTGGCCCATAACCATACTGATGAATATTTTGCATATCACCATACAACCTTCATCTGGCGATGGATGGAGATAGAGACAGAGACCCACATTGGAGCACTGGACTGAGCCCCCCAAGGTCCAAATGAGGAGCAGAAGGAGGGAGAACATGAACAAGGAAGTCAGGACCGCGAGGGGTGCGTTCACCCACTGATACAAGGGGACTGATCGAATGAGAGCTCATCAAGGCCAGCTGGACTGGGACTGAAGGAGCATGTGATCAAACCGGATTCTCTGAATGTGGGTGACATGGGGGCTGTCTGAGAAGCCATTGATAATGGCACTGGGACTTGTTTGTCTGCATGTACTGGCTTTTTGGGATCCTAGTCAGTTTGGATGCTCACCTTCCTAGACCTGGAGGGAGGGGGGTGGAACTTGAACTTCCCACAGGGCAGGAAACCCTGACTGCTCTTAGGACTGGAGAGGGAGGAGGAGAGGGAGTGGGGGGAGTGGGAGGGTATTGGGAGGAGGGGCAGAAGTTGAAATTTTTATAAATTAATAAAAAAAAACAGACAAAACCATTTTCTAATTTGGTTTCATCCATTAGCTGTAGCTGTAGTCCCAAATATTACCTGCCAACATCTATTTGATCAAATGTGAGGAATGCTCTGAGATTCTCAGTCATTGTCTTTATTCACTGAGTTTTAGATGAATAAGATCATTTCTTGGAGGTTTGGGACATTTTGGAAACTGTGAATTTTAACTTCATAATCATTGATTCCAAGTACAATTTAGAAATGTCAAGTGGCCTTGTTATACAAATGCAAATAAATGATGAGTATAACCTGAAACCTTAGCCACAGTGGTAAGAATCTGCACTAACAGATGCAAACTTTTCTTCATTTTCTTCAGTTAGCATAGAGATGGCTTTCTTTACGTCCCCAAACCTTCAGAGTTTTTCAAACTAGTCTTCTAATTAAATGCCTTCAGTTGCACTCAAGGTATTATACTCTGGGATATTTAAAGTACTATCTTACATATCACAATGATTTAGATGCAGAAATACAGAATTCATTTTCTCCTCATGAAAGATTGCTAGTGAAGTATTATTCTCCCTGTGCTTGAGAGAATATAACATATTTTTCTTGATTATTAAATTTCATGACTGCTTCAGTTGGCTATATTAGATTAAAATATACAGAAATATTTTTAATGAATGGATTCCAGGGGTGTTTAAAATAAGAGGGTTCATTGAAGTGCTTTCCTAAAGTAGAAAGTATTAATTTTTGTTGCAAATCAAATTTGGTTGCCATAGCAACACTTTTGTTTTCAAACTTTGAAGAGAATCAGAGCCTTTGAAAAGAATGTAATTGGAAAACTTTGGAAATTTACTTAGAATATCATGGTGCTAAAATAGCTCAATCAGTAATTGTGAAGTGGTGTTACTAGTGACAAGTTCTTGAGATTTCACAATAAAGGATGACAGCCACTGCGTAAAAGTGCTTAAATGTCAAAAAAAAAGGTTTCTTTGTGTGTGGTGAAATAATATCAACTTGATTTTACCTCAATGGAAGGACTAAGTGTAAGATATAATCATTATTGTATACTCAATAAAATAATATACAACACCAACCTCTCTAGTTAGATAGATAATAGATAGATAGATAAATAGGTAGATAGATAAATAGATAGATAGATAGATGCTAGATAGATAGATAGATAGACAGATAGACAGACAGATGGATGAGTAGATAGATATATAAGTAGAAAGATACATAGATAGGTAGATTGATAAGAAAGAAATTTCTTTTGTTCTTTAATCATGAAACAATTTACAAATAAAGTTATTAATATGCATTTTATACATGAATAGATCTCTCAAAGAATAAGCATAAAGTCAAAGCTAGGGTTTGAATTGATGTAATATAAACACCATGCCCAGAAGCACTGGTTGAAGAAATTTCACATCACAACTTATAAGTCCACCACAGAAGAAAAAAGTGGCAGGAACTCAGAATGTGAACCTGAAGGCAGAAATTGGAACAAAAGCCATGGCTGAGTTTGATCCCCATACCTAGTTCAGCGTGTTTTCTTATTCAGCTCAGGACCACCTGCCCAGAGGTGGCATCTGCATGGTATACTCGTTACTCATCCTCACCAATTTAGTAGATTAAATGCTTATTTATATCAGTGTGTGACTTGGTTATTTTTCTATTGCTGTGATAAGACACTATGACCAAGGCAACTTATAAAAGAAAGTTTTAATTCCTGGTTCAGGGTTTCAGAGTGTGAGTCCTTGACTATCATGGTGGGGAGTATGGCAGGCAGGGCACTGGGGCAGTAGCTGAAAGCCTACTTCTTTTTTTATTGATTTTATTGAGCTATACATTTCTCTCTGCCCCCTTCCCTTTCTCTCTCTTCCTCTCTTCAACCCTCTGCCAAGGTCCCCATGCTCCCGTTTTACTCAGCAGATCTTGTCTTTTTCTACTTTCCATGTGGATTAGATCCTTGTATATCTCTCTCAGGGTCCTCATTGTTGTCTAGATTCTCTAAGATTGTGATTTGTAGGCTGGTTTTCTTCGTTTTTTGTTTAAAAACCACTTATGAGTAAGTACATGTGATAATTGTCTTTCTGGGTCTAGGTTACCTCACTCAATACGATGTTTTCTAGTTCCATCCATTTGCCTGCAACTTCTGGATCTATAAGCCCAAGATAAAGAGTTTAACACTGAAAATGGCAAGAGTTTTGGAAACTTCAAAATATACCTTCAGTGACACACCAACTCCAACAAGGTCATATCTCCTAATTCTTCCCAAACAGTTCTATAAGTTGGGAACTAAATATTCAAACGTACAAACCTATAGGGGACATTCACATTCAATCCACCACACTGTGAGTGGAAATAATGTTGTGATATTTATTTCACACTTTGAATTATAGTTCAAGGCTATCTGTTTGCTGGTCAAAATTTCTGGTATGGCCATTGAGTTCTGTTGGCTATCTCACATGCTGCTTATAAGTTTTATATGTTTTCATTTTATAAAATTTTAAATATTTCTGAAAATGACTAATATATAATGAACTTATACATGATCATCAATTAGATTCAGTGTAATGATTTTATAAAATATTATTTTTAATTAAAACTACACCACCTTCCCCATTTACAACCTAGAATCAATCTCAAATTCATGGTCTATTTTCCTTTACTTATTTTACACACACACACACACACACACACACAATTATAAATAAATAAATATATAAATGCAACCTGAGTTCATTTAATGTTGTTTATATGTAAATGTTCTTAGGGATGACCACTTATTGTTATTGGATAACCAATTAGGGGGCTCAACTCTGGGGAAGACTAATTCTCTTTCTCTCAGTAGTCCTTAATTGCTTGTAGATCATAATCTAGGGAAAGAAGAGACTTCCTGTGAGATTTCCCCTATCCATGATGAGATGCTGATTGGTATTTTCACTCTTCAGGATTTGCCTGGGCAGTCAGCCATATTATTAAGATTTCATGAGTGTATCTTCTCTGAAATATATAGAGGACACAATCTCTCAGCAGGCTTCCAGATACTCAGACTCTTGCAATATTTTCCCTTCTTCCATGAGGCTCTTTTCATGTTAGGTGTAGGGGTAGTAGTAGAGATTTCAGTTGTTCTCTATAATGTGACACATTGTGACCTTGTATAATGGTGTCTGCTGCTGTGGCTGCAAAAACATTTCTTTGATGAAGAGTGAAAAACCAAATTCACCTGTGAGTATAAGAAAAATTATCTTAAAGGCAGTTAAGAATTAAACTGTTTAGGCAAATGACTGTAGTAGTTCTTCTCTAAGATCCATGATTTCATTAGCCACAGGTCATTGGCTAGTTTTATGGTAGCAAGTTAAGTAGACCTATGTACAGTTAGACAACTGTTGGTCACATCCAAGATACAAAGTGCCACCACTGCACTCTTAAGGGTATCTTATCACGCTGTTCATTGTTAGGGTTCATAGACATCACAGTTGATTAGGACTATTGACTGTTTCCTCTCCATGGCAACCTGCAGAGCTCCTTCAGTTAATATGAAAGCTAATCTTCAAATAGGCAGCTTCGCAGTTAGATCCAGATTGATCCTGAGTCCTGAGTGCAAAGAGCATGGTGTCTTCAGCAATGAAATAGGGACTTACCTTCCACTGCTGGGAGGGAGCCAAGGGAAATAACAATAACCGGTATAGTTTTGAAAGTTTCTTGGACCTTTTTGACCTACAACTCTAAGAGTTTTCTCAGAACTAACACTTGAGTTTTGCTTGATATTCTATTTCTACAGCTCTTTGGAAGACCATTTTCAACCCAAGTTGTCTAACTTCATATGTGTGAATGTGTGTGTGTGTGTGTGTGTGTGTGTGTGTGCTATCTGTAATTTTATGTAAGTTTAGAATAATTTGATTCCCTGTGTCGTTTTCAAATATCCTTATTTTCATGTATTCCTCCTCCTCTCCATTTTCAGTATTGTCCTCCCTCCTTCCTGTCTAATAAATGTAAAAACCCTCACAGGTTTCCTATATCCTTCTTCACTTTGCTTGTATCTTGCCATCCTTTATCAGGAGGTCTTCTCTTTTCCAGTCTAATTTTGTGATATTTTAATATAACAATTCATATAAGTATATACTTTTTTTCCTGTTGAGCTATTTTATAAGTTGAATATATTTGAATACTTAAGCATTTATCTTCTAAAACTAAGAAACTTGCCCGTGTGTGTTATTTACCTTAAGAGAATTAGAATAGTTCTACTCTACTATGTAACTACCCAGTTATATTCAAATTTATTATTTGTACCAAAAATACTCAGTGGATTTTTAATTGTTCATTTTCTTTCTCTGTGTGAACAGAAGTCTATTGCCTCTTTTTGTTTTTAATTTATTTACTTATTAAAAATTTCCACTTTCTCTCCACCTCCCTTTTCTCTTCCTTTCCCCTCTTCCCCTTCCCTCTCCAGTCACAAGAGCAGTCAGGGTTCCCTGCCCCGTGGGAAGTCCAAGGCCCCCCCACCTCCATCCAGGTCTAGGAAAGTGAGCATCCAAACAAACCAGGTTCCCACAAAGCCAGTCCATGCAGTAGAATCAAAGCCCAGTGCCATTGTCCTTGGCTTCTCAGTCAACCTTCATTGACAGCCACATTCAGAGGGTCCGGTTTGATCACATGCTCCATCACTCCCAGTTCAGCTGGCCTTGGTGAGCTCCCATTAGATCAGTCCCAGCGTCTCAGTGGGTGGACGCACCACTCGTGGTCCTGACTTTCTTGCTCATGTTCTCCCTCCTTCTGCTTCTCATTTGGACCTGACGGAGATAGAGACAGAGACCCACATTGGAGCACTGGACTGAGCTCCCAAGGTCTATTGCCTCTTTAGCCTTTGAAATGGCCTCACCTATATCTATAATTTGGGATTTGTCTTCTTATCCCCACTTTCACCTGTTCATGCATGAAAAAGAATTCCAGTTGTGATTTAACACAGTCTTATTTAGTCCAGGAAGATGGCCAAAGTCTTTTATTGTTTAATCTCATATTGGTTTTAAAGCGTCTTATTAGTGATTTCTTTAAACATTATAAAAAGAATTCACAGAGGTTGCTGATGTGGCTCTGCTGTTGTTAGAGTGTTTGTCTAGCATACAAAAAGCCCTAGCAAACCCACAAACATGTGATATGGTAGAGCAGTCCTGAAATCAAACCACTAGGTTAGAGGGAAGACTTGAAGTTCAAAGTTATCTTTTGCAACATAGAGTGTTTGAGGTCAATCTGAGCACAATGAGAGCCTGGAACTTCCTGAACCCTCATCTCCAACAACAACAACAGTAGCAACAAGAGCAACATCAAAATAGTAAGCATTCACAAAAATGGCAAAGCAGTGGTGTACCTGCTTACTTTACCTCTGCCTGTTACTATCACAATCCCTGATAGTTGGATGAGGTAAACCACTGGTAGTTGCTGGATAAACTTCGCATTACCTCATGACCCATACGGATTTATTGTTCTTTGTCTCTGAGTTGGTAGATGCAATACAATTATATGCCCACGCTTGGGCTCTTGATTATATTTTTCCAACATGCTTTTAGTCACATTCCTCTGCATTTTCCTCATATAAACAAAAGTAAAGCTAATACAACATTTAATTCAAGGGCAATCTGTGGACTGCAGGAAGACAGAACTTTTTATGAGCTTAAATAGAGAAATAAAAGATACAGCATGATCATTTACTCTTGCAGTGTTCAAATGGCATTTATACCAATTATTCCCATCAGGGAAAAAAATAGGACATTTAACATTGTTGGCAAAGACATTGCTAAATACAAAGTAGTCACACCTTTCTGGAATCTCATTGTAATTTTTAACCCATTAACATCTGCATGAATAAATTACATTGACATTAAGACTTTAGAATTAGAGTGAATAAAAGAGGAAAAACAAGTCACTCTCCAATGGTCTATGCTGACATGCAATTCCAGCCAAACAATTAGAACACATGATCTGAGGGTGATAGTAAAAACACAGAAAAATTACAGAATGCATGCATTTGTAATTCTCTAAAGCAATTACAGATGTGAATAACAATATTGGAGCAAAGATTGCTTTCAAGATTATGGATATAAATTTAAAGCGCATAAATGCTGTCTGTAACACGTTATGTGGTATTTGAAAATAGCCATGTCTCTCAAACTTCTGTTTATCTGTTTACTTTCCAAGGATTTCTCACTTTTCAACAGATCGATATTTAAAGTAAAGCTTTCCTTAAAAAATTTGCCCTGAATTTAAATCTCCAATTCCCAATCCATGTACATCCTAAACAGGAGTGCATGCATCTAGAAAATGGTGGGGCAAGCAATTTACAGGTGATAACATTCAGCCAGGCTTAAGATGTACAAAAATATTAAAGTATCCATTACCTCCCACATAATTCCTCACCATCCCCTAAATATCTCAGGGGACTTCATTTTGCCAGCAATACCAGTGATCCCAGGGATTGTCTACACCACATGCTGGTGCCTTTAGAAGTGACATAAAAGCCTTGTTACTTCCATGGCTATCTCAACCCTCACAGCCCTAACAGTGTCCCTGGGCCATAATTACGCAGTCTCTTTTTTCTTTCCATGTGAGTCACCGCTGTAAAACAGCTTTTATGTTTCTATTCCTCCATTGTTTACTTTAAATAATGTCTGGAGTGTAAGAACAGAATGTTAGCACAAATTAACCTGACTTTCTCATATCAGTTTGACACACTTATGGCTGTATGTTTTACTGTGTTGTGCTAATTGCTTATTACAGTTTATTCAATATACGTCCATTACATGGACCTTGAACTTTGTATCTTCATCCCTCTAGAGTTCTAGAAAGAGGAGAACATTTAGCCTGCTTGTCTAAGGCTGACAGCAGTTAATAGGGCTTCTAAATTTTACTTTTTTCTTATTGTCTGAACCACACTGACATTACCTAGTTTATTACTTAGTGTTCATTATAAAAGCCATATACTTTTTTTTTTCCTTCTTGGGGTATAAAGTTTCTTCTCCTTTACAAAGCAGTCTGTATTTCAGCAAGTGACTCATATCCCTGATTTTATCTTAATGAGTTTTTTTTAATGAAAATAATTGTCTCCCTCCAGAACTAATTTTGATCAGAAAACATTTGTACATGGGACTTGGCATGAGTTCCTTTTGTTTCCCAGCCCAAGGTTTTCTTAAAAGGTTCATTTCCACTGTGGAAGGCTGTGGTTTCCAAAGAGATATTATCTGAAGAAAGAGGACGACTTATAAAGTAGTATACAAATTGGAGCACAATTAGCTCTCAAATTGTATATCGCTACCAAGGTTCTTTCCAGAAATTAAAATATATTAAATAAAGCAGTGAACTTTTGTGGAGAGAGAGTACATCTGTGGGATTCATTTCTAAATATTAGATATGTTACATGCTGTGTATATTTGAAATGAATGTTTAGTTTATCTCTCAGTGAAACATCATCAATGAAACTGGACATTACTTCCCCCAAGACTAGTATTCACATTGTTCTGGCTTTTCTGTCCTTTGAACAGAACTATCACCTTCTTGGTTTCCCGTGAGAAAATTTTCAGTGAACATTTATTTAGAGACAACATTTTTCTTTATAACTCAGCATGCAATTAAGCATGGTTAATGGGGAACGTTCAGTCTGCTTTTACAGTCTTACATATTACATCATAAATGGAAACCTTTTAATTTAATGGCCAACAATCAAAACCACTGAAATGCAAATACTTTGCTTAGTATTTTTTTTCTTATTAAAATTCAGAATTACAAAACTCTTTGAGATAAATTGCCTTGTAAAGCCTTGATTAAATTATGTAGACACAGCTGTATATAGAAGTCCAAGTCTAGTAAATATTTGCAATCCATTATATTCCCTGCTTTGGTGATTAACAGTCCATAAAGAGATGGTAAGCAAAGCTTTAGGTTCATCTCTCCAGGCGCTATAGGAGAGGAGGATACACTGAAGCAGACTGCCATGGGTGGAAGTCAACGGAGCAGCCACCATTTCTAAACTACGATAGTGAATTTTTTAAAACCCTGAGGAATTGCAGGCCCATTTACTCCATCTGTGGTACACAGTGAGGGAAACAGGAGCCAGGGTGTACATACAAGACTGCAGTTACTGCATGTAATGATTCTTCCGGGCATGGAGCGCCAACCCACAGCATTAGCACAGATGCCCTGGAGCTTTAGTGTCTTACACAAAGTCACAGGCACAGGCCAACCAAACCGTGTTCGCAACCAGTCTATTCCTATTTTTACTTGTCCAATAAGCATTTTATGACCCTTTATCAAAATAAATTTAAAGTGATATATTTTTTTAAATATTGCCTTATTTATTTGCTACAACTAGGAGACTTGGTGAGGGGTTCTCTGAAGGTGTGATGCAGAGAAGAAGACTGAGATGGTATGAGAATGAAAACGGTTCAGATTGACTTCATTAATCTGGATCAAGATTTCTCAAGAATGTAGTATCATGCCATTTAGACCTAGTATATTTAATCCCAGTATAATTTGGAAAAAGGGTTTTTGGTGTAATACACTCGTTAGTGCACAAGAAAGTGTAACTACATTAAACTTGCCTCAGGGTACATATCATTTCTT
Source organism: Myodes glareolus (assembly GCF_982192425.1). Classification (NCBI taxonomy): domain Eukaryota; kingdom Metazoa; phylum Chordata; class Mammalia; order Rodentia; family Cricetidae; genus Myodes; species Myodes glareolus. Next base: position 11,132,758 of record NC_142050.1, read on the forward strand.
CCAAGAAGTTGGATAAAAGAGATAGGGTACCTGTGTTAGTTTAGGGGATTAAGGGCCTGTTATATAAATAGCAATAGTATACTGGTCTCTTGGACTATTAGCCACCTCTGGTGCTGGCTTGTGGGAGCTTAGAAAGCCCATGGCTGTAAGGATCAAATAGATTGCTAGCTAACTCTGCCCTGATTGTAGAATGGCCTGTACCAACAGATAATGCAGACAGTCAGGCTATTGATCACTTGCAATTCTCTGCTTTCTGGAAGAACAGGTTTTACATTTCTCCCACTGGAAAGATAATCCTGGAGGCTTAACATTTCTGGTTTCTCTGGAGAGCTGTGGAGGAAAGAACTTTTCTGTTATGCTCTCAACAACTTGGTTCCACTATTTTCAAATGTAACTTCACATGACAAAAGCCTTGTACAAATTATAGTGACATCGCATAGGTGTAGTAAGTGAAATCTGCAGACTGTGTGATGGCAATGCCCAACATTTACAACCGTGAAACAACACAGGGGTGGAAATAGACAGCCACAGTTACCGGTGACTTTTTCCTTGTTATAGCTTTGATGGTTTGATTGGTTTGTATAGTTCGGTGGCTATGTGATAGTCATACAGCTGAAGCCCATACCTAGGGTCCAGATGGTGCTCAGGCTTGGCTTGCTCATCCTTTACAGGGCTTTTGATGTATTAAACAAACAACTCAGAGTCCCTTTACTAACACAACATTGTTCCCGTTGTTATTAAAGCTGAACTAGAATAATTTTGAATGTTTTAATGTTGAGGCACATTTGGAGTTTTATCTACATATGATTGATTCTGCTTAACTGTTTACTTAATTGAAAGAAGCCTGTAAAAAATAAAAGACAATAGATAAATGACCAAATGGAATTCACGTTCATAATCCTTGTGTTGACACCCTGTTTAACAAATTTGTTCTTTTCGATCTGCTGCCCCATCTGTGTTATCAACCTGTATGTTCTTGTATCTTCTCTTGACTTTTTCTATAATCATTTAAAGTTTAGTTTTATAAATAGTCTCAGAAGCTAATGCAACTAATTCCTTCTGTTTATCCATTTATTTATTAAATTTTTATGCCCCATGAAACTGATAAGGTTGAGTAGTATGTTAAATAGATATAATAGATGTTTTTCTTTGATTGAAGAAAAGGCATCAAATGACAATAAGGCCAGGAAATTCAGATGGACTTTTAGCATTTTTTTTCAGATTGGGACATAAGACATGAATACTGTTTGAATGTATTTGGAGATCATCTCTAAGATTCTGTTTTTTCTGTTAATATTTGCAAAATCAATTTTTCTCGTTACTGTATACTAATGAATAATTTATTGGTCAAAGGCAATAAAAAATGTTACCAAGTAACCAAGATTAGATACCTCATAAAAATATTCTTCCTAACATTCTTTATTATAACCTGGGAACATACAGTGACATGACTTAGGTTAAGTACTATTAAACCTCATAATAACTTCTAAGTGTATATCACCCCAGTTATTGATGGGGAAGGAATGAAATCAGAATGGGATATCCTCTACTTATAATCCCAATCACATCAAAGAGTTAAACACTGAGGGGCCACAAATATACTGGAACAAATTACCCCAATTTTTGTGAAACAGACTTTTCTAAACATGATACAAAAAGAATTAACCTAGGAAAAATTATAAATCTTACTATGTAATTTTCTAAATATTTACCAAGATAAACTTTATAAACAATATTGAAAGAAATATGGCAAAATAAGGGAAATTAGGCCCAATACACATTACAAAAAAGTGACTAACATTTAAAAAATTTAAAGATCTTTACAAATGAGAACTATTTGCTATTAATAAATGAACAAAAACTGGTGAAAATGTTTGCATTTTCCAACCAGCAGCACTGGAAATCATGTAATAATAGTATATGAACATGTCACTGTGTCATGTGACACTTAGAAATCATGATTTTCTTCTTTTAGCTATAATACAACTTGAATGAGGAAGTGAAAACAAAAAGTCTAAATAAATCAGAGTAGGGTTTGGGGTGGAGAGGGGTTATTGGTGAGATTGAGGTTTTCTATGCAACCACTTTATAAGTATGGATCCTCCGAGTTGCGGGAACATGGTACCAATTCTCAGAAAGTGACATAATATTGTTGATCCTCTTGTAGTAGTGCAAAGCCTGATATCAGTGCAGATTTTCTATCCATTAGGTAAGAAACCAGGTGTATGGTGAGAATTGCAGAGATAATGCCAGTTTGGATCCCTGAGTGACTTAGTGAATCAGAACTAGTCTTTTCTGGAGCATTATGTGGATAAGAAATATGCTTTTACATGTAAGCTTGACTGTATGGACCATCTTTGATAATAGCCTCTTAACCTAATTTATACACAGGCTAATTATATCTTTATTAATAGCTACATTCATGTAGAAGAATAACCTATTAGGTTAAATTTCAATTTAAGTAACAATCTTTATTATAACCTGGGAACATACAGTGACATACAGTTAGAAAGTTGCCCTTATGCCAGCTGCAGTAATTTTTATCAAACAAGGATTAAGTATGAGAATGACAAAATGTGTGGTGAGCATTTAAGAATATGCACGAAAAATGAGCTGAATTCCTATGGTGCATATCATTATCATGGTTATCCCGTTAACTTTATACATTCTACTCTTGAAATAGTAATTGAGGTTAGAAACTCAAAACAATTAAAAATAAATCAATATATGAATAAATTAATCCACAGATCACACAAATGTTCAAGAGCTCAACAAGCTGTGTAAGATGAAGGCCAAGTTAGAATCAAGTGCTGAATTTACTTTCCAAAGTTAGAATCAAGAGCTGAATTTACCTTCCAATTTTGTTGGGGCTAAGGCAGGTAAATTGAAGTATTACATATTTCAATTATTCTATGAAATTAAGATTTAGAGAAAATTTAATGATGGCTTTTACTTACAAATAAGAATATGCATGACTTGAAGATTGTACACAAGTTGTAAAGAATCAATTCAAGGAGTTGGTTTTGTGTTGAAACTTACCAGTTTAGGATAGGCCTAGGAAAATGTGAGAGAACTCACAGGTCAATAACAGTAGCATTATGTCTAAAAAAATCATCCAATAGCATCCATCTTTTACTTGTACTAGAGTAGCTCTCATGCTATCACAATTGGATTTGTCATAATCAAGCCAAGTGCACAAGTATTAGGTGAAAGAAGTCAAGTTTTCCATTCTTGAGAAAGGGAGAAGACTCCAGGAATCAGGAAAGCAAATGTTCTCTGCACGATGGCTTTGAGAGGTTGCCCTGATGATGTCCCTTTCACTATGAAAGCCTATCATGCTAACCAGCAGGCAAAGTTACTCAACATTATTTATTCTTAAATTTTTAGTTTGAGAAAAATCATTTCAATATAACAGTTTATTTTTCTTCAGAGACACTTACTAGTAGTTTTTCGAACCCCCTTCTATATACTTTATAGAGGAATTGAGGCAAAAACTATTAAAGTTTCTGCAAAATGACAAAACAATCAGGATGGATGATCATAGATGATGATATGAGCCAAATTTGCAAAAAGATGAAATTAGTTTGAAATACTATAATAAAAAGCATCCAAATATAAAAAAGTCTATGGAAATCTAGCAAGGAATCAGTTTATACGGTCCATTATTATCCCTATAGGGTTACAAAGGTCTGTTTTAACTAACTGCATATACTAGAGTGACTGGGTGATTCTGAACCAAATGTGGCATTTGTATTTCCATTTGTGGGTAAGGAACGACACAAAGGTTGGCCTCCACACTGCCATCCTGTGTGAACCTGGGGATGCACAAGTATTTGTTAACGTAGACTTTAAATGAATGTTTCACCATTCTCTAGGAAGTGCTAAAACACTGGAATTGCTAGACTTAGAACGTTTTATTTCTCTTTACCTTCATTTCAAGGTGTCCTATTGATTGAAAGATTAAAATAAACTTGGGTATTTAGAGGACACCTTAAGACTGAATAACAACTAAGTGAAGACTATGGAGGATAAAATTGTGACAATTTTGTCAAGTATCTGGATGACTTCCAAAGAAAACTAAATTTATTTTCCTGTTGTGAGTAATCTTAACTATGGATGACAACACCAAAATTAAAGTAATTATGAACTGTTAGGCCTATTAGCTCACGCTTATTATTAACTGAACCTTACAACTTAAGTTAACATGTAATTTTTGTCTACATTTAGTCTTGCGGCTTTCTCAGTAAGCTATTCTCATCTTGGTTCCTCTGCCTCTTGCTTGGGACTGACTCTCTTCCTTTCCTCTTCCCAGAATTCTCTTACTCTGGTCACCCCACCTATACTTTCTATCTGGCTACTGGCCAATCAGCATTTTATTAAACTAATATGAGTGACAAATCTTAACAGTGTACAAGAACATTATCCCACAGCAGTAGTTATTTGAAAGAAATGAAGAAATAGACAAAAATGTGTTAGAGGGTTAAATATTCACAAATTAACCAATAATAATTAAATATATTGATTTACTTATAACTACGATTTTAGAGAAAAATCTCTCATCATTTCAATATGATTCTACAACTGCAATCCTTTGCATTGAAGTAAGTTTTAAAAAAATTTTTATATGAAAGCTCTAGCAAAAGTAAATATATTTAAAATATAAATATCTTAGGGGTAAAATATTTTTAAATGGGATTTTGCAATTAAAGACCATTACTAACAACAAATGATTCTCTTAGGTTATATTAGTATTTTTAAAAAATATTTTCAACATTGAACTTCAAAAAGAGTGAACGCACATTTATAGGTGTGATTGGCATCTTCTTAAAGAAATATCTCCACATGGAACTGTCTTAGTTATCTTTCTATTGCTGTGATAAGACACTGTGACCAAGGCAACTAATAGAAGAAATAATGTACTTGGAACTTACAGTTTCGGAAGGTTAAAGTCCTTGACCTTCATTGCTAGGATCATGACGTGAGGCAGGCATGCAAGGTACTGGAGTGGTAGTTGAGATTTCTTTTTATTATTATTATTGTTTAAAAAAATACCAAATCAAATTCCCACTCCCTCACCTCTTTCCATTCCCTCACACACCCTTCCACCCCACCCCCTCTAATCCTAAGAGAAGGTAATGCACTTTTCTTTGTTTAAAGTCCAAGGTCCTCCCCACTACATCTAGGCTAAGCAAGGTATACATCCAAAGAGAATAGGATCCCAAAAAGCCAGTATATGCAGCAGAGACAAATTGCAGTGCCTCTGTCAGTGGACCCTCAATCTACCCCAACTGTCAATCACACTCAGAGGGACTAGTTTGATCCTATACTTGTTCTTTCCCAGTGCAGTTGGAGTTGATGAGCTTCCATTAGCTCAGATAAACTATTTCAGTGGATGAACCCCTCATGATCTTGACCTCTTTACTCATATTCTCACTCCTTCCACTATTCAACTGGACCTTGGGTGATAAGTCCAGTGCTCCAATGTGGGTCTCTGCCTCTGTTTCCATCTGTTGCTGTAAATGGCTAAAAGATACTTAAGGACATGTTCAACTTTCTTAGCTATCAGGAAAATGCAAATCAAAACAACTCTGAGATACCATCTTATACCTATCAGAATGGCTAAAGTCAAAAACACCAATGATTGCCTATGCTGGAGAGGATGTGGAGTAAGAACACTCATCCATTTCTGGTGTGAATGCAAAGTTGTGCAACCACTTTGGAAATCAGTGTGGTAGTTTCTCAGAAAATTGGAAATCAACCTACCTCAGGATCCAGCAATACCACTCTTGGGAATATACCCAAAAGATGCTCAATCATACTACAAAAGCATTTGTTCAACTATGTTCATAGCAGCACTATTTGTAATAGCCAGAACCTGCAAACAACCTAGATACCCCTCAACTGAAGAATGGATAAGGAAAATGTGCCACATTTACTCATAAGAGTACTACTCAGCAGAAAAAAAATGACATCTTGAATTTTGCATGCAAATGAATGGAATTAGAAAAGACTATGCTGAGTGAAGTAACCCAGACCCAAAAAGATGAATATGGTATGTATTCACTCATAAGTGGATACGAGCTATAAACAAAGGATATTGAGCCTATAATTCATAATCTTAGAGAAGCTAAGTAAGAATGTAAACCCAAAGAAAAACATATATAGACCCTCCTGGAAATTGGAAACAGACAAGATTGCCTGACAAAATTGGGAGCATGGGGGTAGGGGGTAGACGGAAGGGAAAAGGGGAGGGTTGAAGAGAACTTGAGGGAATGAGATAGTTGAGATGGAGGAAGGACGGATATAAGAGCAAAGAAAATGATATCTTGATTGAGAGAGAGTCATTATGGGGTTAGCAAGAAACCTAGCTCTAGAAAATTTCTCAGGAATTCACAAGGAAGATCCCAGCTTAGACCCTAAGCAACAGAGGAGAGGGTACCAGAACTGACCTTGCCCTGTAGTCAGCCTGATGATTATCTTAAATATCTTCATAGAACCTTTGTCCAACAACAGATGAGATTTCACATCTTAAGACAGAACCATAAGGGAGAGAGAGAGAGAGAGAGAGAGAGAGAGAGAGAGAGAGAGAGAGAGAGAGCACTAACTGAAAATGCTATAGATTTTTGAAGCCTTGAAGCCAGCCCCTCATTGACATGCCTTCTCCAAGGCCATAATTTCTGAATCTTCCCAAAAGAGTTTCAGCAACTGGTGACAAAGTATTCAAATATATGAGTGTCATTGTAACTGAAACCACCACAGGTACTTGTCCATGCTGGAGAACAATAATGGTTAACCTCACTTACCAAGCACCAGGCTCTGGTCCTGAGCACTAAACAGAAGTGGCTTATTTCATGTTCCCTGGAAAATCCTAACTAACAGATGTTTATTACTGTACTGAATAGAACCAGGGCTTAGTGGATTCTGGGTTTCAAATGTCCAACTTGCTAGACTGAACTTTCTCTCAATAGAATAACTAGAGCCAAATTTGTTGTAAACTACCATCAAATTAAAATGTCATTTGAGCACCAGTTTCAGAGTTTCCATCATGAACAGTGGTCTGAGTTAGTATCACCTATAAATTTCTAAAGTTCATCCCTAGCCAACGAAAGGCATGTATATTATCACATGCATTGATCCACAAAGCGTGAGCAGTATATTCTGAGTAACAACTTTTCTCCCACTTAAGGGACAAAGATGTGTTGAAATGTAGTGTTCAGTTAAAGAAATCCATTCATTATTTGGCTTATCAAGACATATATAACCATATCAAGTTTGAATAAAACTATGACTTGTCTATTTCTTCATTATCTTGTAGATTATCGGTAGTCAATTCTAACTAGTATTTTTGAATAATAAAGCATTCAATTATTTTTAATAAGAGCAAAGATTGGCTTGAAGAAGAATAATTTAGTGTTTCATTCGAAACAAGGATTTAAGATAATTTGACAGTAAGGGACTAGACAGGAAGCACTTAATTTTTGGGGGGCTAACTGCCCGATTCTAATTAGGCCATGGACACATGAGCCTCCACTTATTTTCATGCCTCCTTAAAGCCCAGGAGATAAGAAAAGACAGATCATGCTACCCAAGCAAACCATCTGGGAAGCAGAAGATCTCAACTTAATTAGTCCTGAAATTTTTTGCCAAGAATGACAGTTTCCATTTATATATTACTTCTTAGAATTTTAAAACATTGGTAAACTTTAGCCTTTATTTTTGAATTTATCCTTATTTTAAGTATTAGATTGCACCATTATGATATTTACAAAAGAATTGTATTTTAATTAAAGGTACTCATAGTAACACAGTTTTATTAAAACATTACCTTACAAAAATCATTTTTGTCACTAACATGTCATTAATATGCCTTGGATTTTGACTATTAAAAGTAAATTTTATTTTGAACAAATCACAAAGGTTTATTTATATAAACATTCCACAGTATAACCTAATAACAAATATTAAATTTTAAGCATAAAACGAAGTCTGGATTGATTTTGTAGCTTAAGTATAGTTTATCTTTGATAGGGTATTATGGCTCAGGTATGGAAAAGGAAGCAAAATTATAGTCATGTGGTTACAGGTAAGAATTTTTTTTCTAATCTAAAAGGGAGATAAAATTGCTAAGGAACTAGATTTAATTTATATTGCCATTATTACAGCTTAAGCATCTGTAAGAACAACAATAAAAAAGTTGCCAAGAAATGCCTAACACTTAAGCAAAAGCTATATGACTTAACCCCATAACATTCATGCCTCTATAGCACCCTGAATTAAGGGAAGGAATTTGGTATGAGTATGATCAAATGCATGTCCTGAAATTCCAAGGAACTGGAATTTTAAAGCTATATTTGTAAATATCACCTTGCATTATATACCTGCAAATATTTGAACTTGGAAAGGATCATTGAAAATATACTTTCCATAACTTAGTGAGGATATTAGAATGAGAAAAAAAGTAGTCATTCATGGGGATCAAGTAAGCACATTCGGAAAGCAATGTCTTGGAAAAATAAGTCTAAAATAAATAACAATTAAATAAAAATCTTCTATTTTGATATTTTTTTAAAACTCTTTTTTTATGCCATCTTCCTCTAGCCAGATAACAAATGTTGCTGTCAAGATAGAAATGGCCAATTATCTAGAAAGAAATCCCAAAACATGAGTAGTCCAGTCTGCTGTTGTTACCTTCTACATTTAATGAGTCAAGTAATTCATTAGTCATCCCGACTATTTTAAACCTAGTTTAAAATATGCTATACATGTACTTTTACATTAAAAGGTTATATTTTATTTATTTGTGTGTTTTCATATTTTGGGAAATCACAGGGTTATATGTTTTTATTCAGGCATAAAAGTATAGGAAAAATGAAAACAAATAAACTGTATCATGAAATAGATAGTATAGTAAATAATTTTACATTAGTAACATTGAACAAAGGATTTTAGGCTTATACAATTCATTTGCCCATAAAATAAGCTATTTATACAAATTGATAAAATCTGAGTTGATTCAATATTATAAAATTTCTTTTTTGCTCATACTTAAAATTTCCTCTATGAGATCATATAAATATCTCAAGAGAAAATAGCAGCATAATGGAATATGAGGATAAGATGTTTTCTAGTTTTAATATTTTAAAGGACCATTAAATGAAACTGAGGTGAAAATATTGAAATGTCTAAATAAAAAAAGTTACTTCATTTCTAAATATAGAGCTCCAGAAACTGAGTAAAAGAGAACTCTGGACTGGTCCGTTTTTAATAAATGACAAAATGAAGAAATTTATGAAAAGCAGCTGTGATTTCTACTGATCAGGTACGACTTGAGATTACCCTTTGATCAACTCTTTTATTTTTGTATTTGAATCTTTCTTCCCTTTTTCAGATTATAATGTAATTACAATATTTCTTTATTCCCCTTTTCCCTCTTCTTAATCTTATTTTTGTCATTTCATCCTTTCATACACAAATCATAGAATGCATAAAGCCACAATGACTGCTTTTGCTCCAGGAAGACATCTTCAGGAATAGGCCCAGTGGAAGCTGGGGTGTGTTTCCATTGCACAGTATTTCCTCATAGAGAGTAAAAAGAGTTAAAGGAAAACAGAATGACACATACAACTCTCAACAGATTCCTAGGTGCAGTTTTAATGACCACATCACACACATAGAGTTCACAATTGCTTCCCCAGTTGGGCCCTGGTGAGTTATGTACCCACAGGTATCACTTGGTGGTTTTCAGCAGGACCATTCCTTTGCCTTAACTGTTTGAGCTTTTTATTAAATGGGAAGTGTCATTAGACAAAGGTTTAACCTCAGGTGTGAATATAAAGTTAATAGATTTCCAGTATATTATGGATTCTAAAGTTCATAATAACCTATTTAAAATCCAGGAAATAAGAAAATGCAGGCACACTCAGTGAAGCAGCAGAAATGTTCAAAAGAATAGACATGCTTCTCAACAGACACCAAAACAGAATTATTTTGCACATTAAAATCTTTATATCTTATGATTTGTCCTTTCTGGAAAAAAAAAAAAAAACTTGGGGTAGGTTGTTTATAACACAGAAAAAAGGACAAAATTGACTTTGATTAGATTCATCTTCTTTTCCTTATGAACATTATATTTTCTGCTTGAGAAGGAAGGACACCTGTGGTATGGGAAAGATACTGCCCGCCCCTGTCTCCCTTTGCTGCTCTCTGAGGAAGACCATGCTCCTGTCGGATGTGATTCTATCTACTGCCAGCTCATGGGTCCTCCTCTCCTCTCAGCCCTGTCACTCTGACTCAGACATGTAGATCACTCTGGTACATAAATAACAGAATTATTTAGTAAGCTGGATACAATTAGGCAATTGTAACTGATCGTGATCATCTTAATTACCCATCTCTTATTAACATATATGTTCATAACATATGTGAAGGCATATATGTATGTTTGGGGGAGGGAAAGAGGGGGAGAAAGAGAATTTATGGAAACTATACCTATGAAATATAGGCATGAACTATCCTATAGAAATTCCAATGCAAAAGTCCCCGAAATGTAGTAGTATATTTTTGCAATCCCAGGACTCAGGAGACTGAAGCAGGAGGATTTTGAAACACAAGTCGGGACACAAATGTACTATGAGACATTGTCTCAGAAACTAAGAGACATCATGGATCTCAGTTGTGGTTCCTTTACCTACTTGGGTGAAAGATACTTGGTCTAATCTTTTATATAGGAGAAGAACCCGAAAGTTTAAAATAAGAAAGAAAAATGCTTCATTGGGCAACACCATTCCTCTAAGAGGATTTAAGCGTATGACTGAGCTGGATCTAGAAGACCCAGCTGAAGATGGAGAAGATTGTAGTGCGTTTCCTGCTTTCTCTCTTCTCTAGCATGTCACATCACTATTTGCTATTTCCTGGAAGCCATCTGCATCTCAGACTGTTTAAATTCATCATCTAAAGTCCTGTTTGGCGTCATGTCGTTCCTTTATGTGTGAGAGCAGATTTTGTAAGTTGAATGGATTTAAGGGTTCTAGTCTTATTATCCAGACATTTTTCCTCATGTAGATGCTTAGTACATCTGCAAACACTTGTTTAATTATTTTTACTTTATGCGTGTCCTTTTATAAAAGGGTTTTAATGATTCTTTGTGGATGTCATAACTCACATTCTTATCCTGCTCATCCCCCTGTCCCCTCACTTCTGCCCTCTGTCCTTGCAACCTCCCCCACAAAGCAAAATTTAAAAGTAAAAGCAAAGACAATAAGAAAACAAGATAGAACAAAACAAGCAAACAAACAAAAAATCTTGTCACGGAAGCTGTAGTGTGGCCCATTGAGTCACACAATATACCCTTTAATCCATACCTCTTACTGGTCTGTGTTCATTGCAATGATCCTTGGTCTAGTTTGAATCCTCTGGCTTCTGCTACACCCTCCATACTGGGCCTCACCGTGACTCTTCTTGGAGATCCTATTGCTGCCTTGGGTTATGGTGAACCTGTGGCTTTGAATCTGCAGGTCCTGCTTCTTCCTATGCTCTAGCAGTTCACAGATGAGGTGGGTGTTGTAGTGGATTAGGTCATGGTCCTGGTGCTGGACCTGGGTGATAGCTGAGTGGATCAGTGTGCCAACTTTCCCTTGCGGTCCCCAACTAGGCAAGATCTCCACCACTACTCCAGCTAGTTCAACCAATGTAGCAGACAGGAAGGCGTACAACTTGTTCTTCTCAATTACCCTTGGGTCTAGTACACCCACACACATACCACCAAGGCCAGTTATACTGTTTTGTTCAGTTTAGGTTCAGGGCCTGCTCTTAGGATTAGGTGAGGGGTAAAAATCAACTCTTCTGTTCTCGTGGCTCCAAGAGCAGCTGTCACAGGTGGCAAGGAGTGGGGTGGGGTTCATATTTCCCTTACCCATGTCATCCCATGGCATATAAGGAAGATGGAAGGGGCAACTCTCTTGCTCTCATGCCCACAGGCCAGGCTCACCTGCACCCCTGAGAACAGGATAAGCTCAAATGTGCTGCCCAGGTGAGGTGCCATGCCCAGTCTCCTGTGTGCTGTAACTGGTGAGTGGAAGGGCCAATTCGCCTAATCCAGTGGCCCTGGGGCCGGCTCTCTCACCTGCTTCAGGTGGCAAGGGTGAGAGGAGGGAGAACATTTTTTCATTGAGATTACTGTTATTTCTACGAGCTCTAAAAAAATGATTTCTCCCTTAAATTGGCCCTCTTTTGGAGCTAAGGGTTCAGTGGTATCTTTTGCTTGAGATTTCTGCAATGAGTCTCTTTCTCTGAGAATGGATAGTGGAGAAACTAATCCATCCTTTTTCTACTTCTCTAATTTATATTGGAAGCATTCTATTAAATTATAATTTAAAGTTGTTTAAAATTTCTTTTTACTTTATATGTTTTTTTTTTAGTAATTCGTTGGGAATTTCTCATTATACACCCTAATCCCCTCATTTCTCTGCCCTTCCATGTGCACTTTCTGCACTTGCAACTTTTCTCAAAAGGAAAATGAAAAGAAATGGTTTGTCCATCTTTCCCACCTCTCTACTGCATACCCATTAGTCTTAGTGGCCTTGGGAGTCATGGTGTGTCATGCAGTATACTTTTTTTTTTTTCCCAAACAGCTTTACTTGCAAATGATGATTGCAATGAGTTGTTGGTCAGGTTCAGGATCTCTGGCTTCTGGTACAGCATCAGTATTGTTCTCTCACCAAAACTTCTCTTGGATACCCTGCTGTAGCTCTCATGATAGAGATTCCGTGGCTATGGTACAGGGCTAGTCTCCTAACCCACTCCAGCAAGTCATAGATGGAATACATGTTGGGGTGGGCCAACTCAAAGCCATGGATATGGGCCTGGGTGCTAGATGAGTTGGCCAGTCTGGGCATCCACTAGGAACACCACCCTCAAGCAAGAACCAAGGCCAACTCTCCTGGGTAGATGGAGGAAGGTGGGTACAGCCCTTCCGTGTGTATGACCTCATTTCCCTTTGCATTGGGTAGCAAGGTGGGGAGTAGTGCTCCAAGTGCCTCTGAAGGTGAGGAACAGCTCTCCCACATCCATGCATTCCGTGCCAGTTATCCTTGGAAGCAGTGCAGCTTTCATGCGGAGGCGGCCTGGAAGTGTCAGGATCAGTTCGTTGGTGCAAAGGCCACTGGTGCCAGCTATCTATTGACCTGGTGGTAACACGACCACAGAAATCAACACAGAGCACAGTTGTGGTCAGACTAGGAACCCAGACATGGCCTGCAGCTCAGGCCCAGATCTCTCCATGGCCCTGGGGTGGCAGTGTAGGCCCCTCATATTGGTATGGCCCCAGTGGCAGTGTGGCCCTCAGGTCCAAACATGACCTCCAGTGACAGTTCCAACACAGAGCACCACATGGCTTTTGTGTTAAAAGGAGCCATGGTCATCATCACCTACCCTGGCTGTGGTAGGACCAGAGATCCAGTCATGGACCTTGGCCACAGCTCTGGCCTGGATGTCACCATGACATTTGGTGGTAGTAGTGTGACCACTTAGATTAGTATGGCCCTGGTAACAACATGACCCGTGGACATCAACATAACCTAAGGTGGTAGCCCCGACCAGGGTCATCTGTATCACCTTCTCTAATAACAGGGGAAAAGAAATTAACACAGACACCAGCTGTAGTAAGGTCACGGAGCCAGATATGGCATAAATATCACATGGCCATGGGTGGCAGCACAAGCCAACCGTATCAGCCTGTTCCTCATAACCATCACTTCAGTGTGGGACAATATTATGCAGGCTACATATTTCTTCATTGTATTGGGAGCCAGATGCTCAAGCCATAGTAGCAACTGAGGTGCTAAAAGCACTTACAGACTGGCTGTCTCCTGGGGTCAGGATATGTTAATGTTGTTCTGTTCCCTTTTTTGTAATTATGGGAGCCATCTTGGAAGAGGTGTTAATCCCAGCTAGTGACAGAGCTATGAACATGACTTGAGTCCTGCCACCCTGGACACAGAATGCTAATAAACTTCTCCCTCAGTTTACCTTTGGAGAAAAAAGCTGTTTGGAAAATAAACATGGGTGATCTTCCAGATTTGAATGAACCCTGAGACTCTCTTCTGATATTGCTATGCAAACTGTGTCTCAATTATCCTGCACCTCCATGCCAGTCCAGAGAGATAGTTTATGTTGGGGATGGACCCCGACATAGTTGCGCCCAATGTGGGGCTGACCACTGAACCCTGAGAAATGCTAGAGAAGTGACCAGAAGTATGGAGGAGAAGGTGAGGAACCCACAAGAAAATAATGCTCCACGGGTGGAAATGTGAGTAATGATCACTAAGGAATAGAATTTAAAGAAGCATAGGATTAAGTGGGACAGCAATATCGGAAGTAAAATTTGTAAATATAAAAATATGGGGCAGAGAAAAAGCAATCAAATGGCTATACAGTTGATTGGAGATATATTAAAGGACATAAAAGAGAGAGTAGAGCAGCATCTCTTAGTTCTATTATTTCCCTGTTAAGTTTCTGTCTGATTGATCTGTCCATTGTGGAGAGTGGGATATTGAAGTCTCCTACTATTAGTGTGTGGTGTTAGATGTGTGCTTTAAACTTATTGGCTAGCGCTTGTATTGGCGCGCTTGTATTAGCGGCATAGATGTTCAAGATTGAGACTTCATCTTGATTGATTGTTCCTGTGGTAAGAACAAAGTGTCTTCTTCCATCTTTTCTGAATGATTTTAGTTTAAAGTCTATTTTGTTAGATATTAGGGTAGCTACACCTGCTTGTTTCTTAGGTTGATTTAATTGGAAATTTTTCCCAAAACTCTTTCTTTGAGGTAATGTCTGTCTTAGAGGTTGGAGTGTGTTTCTTGTATACAGCAGAAGGATGGATCCTGCTTTTGTATCTGTTGTATGAGGTCGTTTGTTTCTTCCCATCTGTCCAGACTCCTGAAATAATCACACAGAAACCATATTATATGCAAAGGTGTTTGGCCAGTAGCTTAAGTGTATGTCTGGCTAACTCAAATCTTAATTTAAACCACCTCCATTTATTTGGCAGTGGCTTACCAGGTAAAGTTTCGGTGACTTTCTCTGGTAGCTCTGTTCTGCCCTGCTCAGCTATAGGCTTAAAGCAGTTTCTTTTTCAACCAGTGGTATTCACAGCATACAGAGGGGAATCCCACATCACATATCCATTCTCTTAGCCTGTGTCTTTTTATAGCTGAATTGAGTCCATTGATATTAATGAGCTGGGTGGCAGTGGAGCATGCCCCTAATTTCAGCACTTAGGAGGCAGAGGCAGGTGAATCATTTTTCGTTCAGGTCCAGCCTGCTCTACAGAAGCTAGTTCCAGAACAGGCTCCAAAGGTACAAAGTAACCTTGTCTCAAAAGAAAACAGTAATAAAAAGAGATATATTAATAACCAGCGATTATTAATTCCTGTTATTTTTCAGTGGTAGTGTTTGTGTTTCTCTTCTTTGGGGTTTGCTGGTGTGAGGTTTCTGTTGTCTGTGGTTTTTGCAGGTGCAATTAGCTTCCTTGGGATGGACTTTGCCTTTTAGTTTTTTCCTGTAGGGCTGTATTTGTGGATAGGTATTATTTAAATCTGGTTTTGTCTTGGGATATCTTATTTTCTCCATTGATGGTGATTGAAAACTTTGCTGGGTATAGCTGTTTAGGCTTGCATCCATGGTCTCTTAGTGTCTGCAGTACATCTGCCCAGGACTTTCTGGCTTTTATGGTTTCCACTGAGAAATTGAGTGCAATTCTGATAGGTCTGCCTTTATATGTTACTTGACCTTTTTCATTTGCAGTTCATAATGAGCTTTCTTTATTCTGTATGTTTTGTGTTTTGATTATTATACGGTGAGAGGATCTTTTTTTGGTCCAGTCTATTTGGTGTTTTGTAAGCTTCTTGTGCTTAGGAATATTCTTCTTTAAGTTTGGGAAGTTTTCTTTTTTGATTTTTTAAAATATATTTTCTGTGTCTTCTTCTTCTATCTCTATTATTGTTAAGTTTGGTCTTTTCATGGTGTTCCAGATTTCCTGGATGTTTTGTGTTAGAAATTTGTTGGATGTAATGTTTTCTTTGATCATCAAATCTATTTCCTCTATCATATCTTCAACACCTTAGATTCTCTCTTCTATCTCTTGTATTCTATTGCCACTGTAGTTCTTATTAATTGACCCAGATTTTCCATTTCCAGAGATGCCTTGGTTTGTGTTTTCTTTATTGCCTCTATTTCAGTCTTCAAGTCTTGAACTGTTTGTTTTACATGTTTGATTGTTTTTTTCTTGGTTTTCGTTGAGAGATTTATTGATTTCTTCCATTTTTTGTTTGTCTTTTCCTCCATTTCTTTAAGAAAAATTTTTATTTCCTCTTTAAAGGTCTTCATTATCCTCATAAAATTATGTTTAAAATTGTATTCTTCTGCTTCTTTTGGGTTAGGATTATCAAGACTTCCTGTTGCATGACCACTGGGTTCTAGTGTTACCACGTTGCTTTTTAGGTTGTTGAATGAATTCTTACATTGCTTCCTATCTATCTTTTCCTTCAGTTGGTGCCGGCAGTGTCTTTGCCTCTTGGTCAATCTTTGCAGTTGTTGTTTGTGTCTTTGTGAACTCTTCTTGGTCTGCTCTGTACTGATTTTCTCTGTGTCTCAGGTAGCCACTGAGGTTACTCTTGGCCCACTTTCTTGGTTTGCTCTATTGGCTCACGCTCTTCATCCCCTCTGTGCAGCAACAGCCTGTGCTTCAGAGTTCCTGTCTTGGACCTCTCTGTGCAGTTGGAGCCTCTTGGTCCTCTCTGTGCAGTTGTAGTCTGTGCTTCAGAGTTCTTCTGAGCTCACAGAGAATAGAAGGGTTTGGAGGCCGAGTGGGACTTGTAGCTTACAGGTTCCAACTTTATGGGACAGGGTGTTGGAGCAGCCTACCTTCAGGAGCTTACCTGCTGACTGGCTAGAGAAGTTTATACAAATGGGAGAGGAGCCCTGGGTTTTGCACTGTATGGAGGGCCTAGAGAATAGGGTGCCCCACTGGGTGGGTGATTTCTCACAGTTGATCCTCTCTGTGTAGTTGCAGCCTGTGCTTCAGAGTTCCTCTGAGTTTGTGGAGGATAAGAGGGTTTGTGGGAGGATCGGGACTTGTAGCTTACAGGGTCCCATCGATGGAGTGGGGATGTTGGAACAGCCTCTGTAACAACTCTTATAAAGGAAAACATTTACTTGAGGTTGCTTACAATTCAGAGATTTAGTCCACTGTCATCATTGCAAGACACGTCAACATTCAAGCAGACATGGTGCTGAAGAAGGAATGGAGAGTTCTACATCTTGATCCCCAGGCAACAGGAAGAGATCTGAGACACTGAATATGGTTTGAACATTTATGAGCCCTCAAGGCCCACCCCTACAGTAACACAGTTCCTTCAAGAGGGCAATACCTACTTCAACAAAGCCAGATCGCCTCATATTGCACTTGCTATGAACTTATGGGGGCCAATTGCTTTCAAACTACCATACCCTCTCATTACTGGGACTTTATTAAAGAATAAATTTTATTTATAATGAAATATATATTTTTTATATTTCAGAATTTTTCTTGTAGAAAAAAGAAAAACAGTGTACAAATATTCATTCATGTTTATAAATATTGAATACAGAATAAATAAAGGAGCACTGTTCACTGTGTTCACTGTGGTATATTGCTTTAAACTCCCTTTAGGAACTCCTAGTACTTCAGAAATGACCTTATTCAGAAAAGAATATCTTCAGAAAGGTTGTACCCTTTTAGAGAGAACACACATCTAAGAACCCCTGCTGTGACAACTCTCCCTTCCTATGAACTGCAACTGCATCTCAGGACAGCCTCCTGGTCTCCACTCAGTCAGAGGTGAGGTTTATGAGAGCAGCGTTAATAAGATCTCTGCATGGAAAGCCTGGCTCAAAATCTGTTTCTATGAAGAAAATAACAGAGCAGAAAGGAATACCCATACTAATTGTCTACACTTGCAAAATACTTCTCTGAGTTACCAAGAACAAATTTTACTACTCATGTGCTGTTTTCCAGTGAAAACATTGCCTAACCTAAGGCAGACCAGAGACTTTCAAATTTCCTTGTTTACCGCTAAAAATCCTTATCTCCATTTTAGTCTGAATAAAAGCAAATATGCACATTCTGGTCACATTAATAAAACAAAAGGAAAATACACTATTTCTCCCAGTACTTATCAAAATGCATTATTGTCATTGATCTTTTGAAAATGAATTACCAAGCAAAGTAAGAATCGTGAATGCTTTTCCACATGACGGTGTGGAGAAGAACAAGCATCTGTAGGAGTACAGTTCAGCGATGGAACAGCAAGTGAAAGACCTGGGTTTGGTTCCTAACATTACAGGAGAAAAAGAAAGAAACCAGTGCTATTGAAATTGCTGGCCATCGATATCTCACAGACTCACAAACTTTATAGGCGACTGCCAGTGCTCATGGCTTACCTCTAGAACTTGATGATAAAGACCTATCATCTTATATGATGTTATGTTATGATGTTATGTTATGTTCTAAAATATAGCATATTGAAGTCATATAACATGGAGAAATCACACTAGAAACTTCATCCCTAATGCCTAGCTTTCATAGTGCTGGAAAATTCTATGTACATTACTAGAGGGAAAAAAAAAGCTTGAATAAGTCTGTAATCATAATCATGCAACTCTAAACCCTGCAAGTTATAATAAAAGTTGGATGACAAGACATGCCCACTGGTAAAATATTGGCATAAGTATCATGGGAGTAACCTGTTACTTTCAGATTGGACTTGAGTTTCACTCCAAAAGATGAAAACCATTATCAGACTAAGAAGCTTTAGTTAGGCTATAAGACCTAGGGATGACCTGATATTATTAGTCTTCTAAAGGAGCACAGTATCACACTGACTCTTAATGCTCTTTTACCTTCATACTGTTTGGAATAGATGAGAATACAGAAACCCTCAGCTGACTTTGCTCAGAAAAAGAAGTTGGAATACTTCTAAATAAAATATCTACACCATACCCCTTCTCCAAAGGCTCCAGGATCATTGTGGAAGAGGGAGCAGAAAGGGTGTAAAAGCCAGAGGTGGTAAAAGACTACAAGGAAGCATATCTTATGTACACAGAAGACATACTGCACATGGTATTGTAGCAGCATCCATAGGATCTGTACAAGTACAAGTCAGATCAAGTCCAAGAATGCAGGAAGACATTTTGTAAGAAGTTCCACCCATAAATGAGGAGCCTTTGCAATAGATAGTGGCTGAGAAAAGAAAGTTTTCTCTAAGAACATAGCCCCTGGTAAGTTGACACCACCAATGGAAGAAGACTACACATCCAAAACTATATTAGCAGAATAAATTGGACTCAAAAGATTTAAAAAGCAAAGGACACAAGTCTGGTTATTATGGAAAAGAAGGGGCATCTTGGAGGAGATGAAGGCATGAGCAGACACAGAATTAAATTTTATGTATATTATATTTCTTTCCAATATATATTAGTCTATAATATATTTAAATCTATTTTATTAATTTAACTTTAAATATTAATGTATAAGACAACAAATACAGCTCAATAAAAAGAGAATTGAGAAAAAGAAGACATGAAGTTGAGGAGTAGGAACAGATATGGGAAGAGTGGTGCAAAGAACTGGGGATAAACATTGAAAAATCTCAAAGTAGTAATAAAAATACTTGTTGACAGAAGCTTTCTGTCCTGCCTGATTCCACAGTCATTCAGTCCAAAAGAAACACACAAAGGCTTGCATTAATAATAAACTGGGTGACCTATTAATAGCTCAGACTTCTTATTAATTAATTCTTTCATCTTAAATTAGCCCATAATTCTTGTCTGTGTTAGCCATGTGGCTTGGTACCTTTATCAGTAAGGGATTCTCATCTTGTTTCCTCAGTGTCTGAGTGATGACTACAGACTGAGCTTTTCTCTTCCAGAATTTTGCTGTTCTCATTGCCCCACCTCTTTATCCTGCCTGGTCACCCCACCTCTACTTACTACCTGGTCACATGGCCTGTACTTCCTGCCTGGCTACTGGCACAACCAGCATTTTAGTAAGTACAAGTGACAAGTTTTTACAAAGTACAGTGTATAAAGAGCACTTCTTTGCTCTGGCCATTTCCTTCACTAGACTCTCAGAAAGCAAAGGAATGGGATGGATCAAGCCATCAAAGCCATGGCTTTAATCCTAGCCATATCACTTAACAAATTAAAGATTCATGTGGTAAGAAAAAGAGAGATATACAGTAAATAGATTCAGATGAAGAAAACCTTTACTGTAAAAATGGTGTACAATGTGTTAAAAAATATATGTAGGCTTGGGAGAGAAAAGAAAAAGGATAAAGTCCTTAAAATAAAAATGAAAGAAAGAGAATAGTTGGGTGTGGTGGTACACACCTTTACTCCCAACACTTGGAATACAGAGGTAGGCAGATCTCTGTCAGTTCAAAAACAAGCTGGTCTACAGAACAGCCAAAGATACACAGAGAAATTTAGTCTCAAAACAACAAAGATTAAAGCTAAAAATAAAAGAAAGAGACTTTAAAATAAAGCCACATAAGAATAGAAAATACACAAAGTCTGGATACTGTGTGCCATTGTGTTGTTTTTGAATGATTTTATGACTGCTAAAAGGGGTTCCCAGGTCCAAGGAGATGTCCCCAGCTTATTCCTTGGGCAGTAGAGGGGAGGGTGCCTGAAATGGCCTTGTCCCATAGCCACACTAATGAATATCATGCATATCACCATAGAACCTTCATCTGACTATGTATGGAGATAGAGACAGAGACCCACATTGGAGAACTGGACTGAGCTCTCAAGGTCCAAATGAGGAGCAGAAGGAGAGAGAACATGAGCAAGGAAGTCAGGAACGCGAGGGGTGTGTCCACCCACTGAGATGGTGGGACCGATTGATCTAATGGGAGTATGTGCTCAAACCGGACTCACTGAATGTGGCTGGCAATGAGGGCTGACTGAGAAGCCAAAGACAATGGCACTGTGTTTTGATTCTACTGCATGGACTGGCTTTGTGGGAGCCTGGTTTGTTTGGATGCTCACCTTCCTAGACCTGAATGGAGTGGGGAGGACCTTGGACTTCCCACGGGGCAGGGAATCCTGACTGCTCTTAGGACTGGAGAGGGAGGGGGAGAGGAAGTGGGAGGGAAATAGGAGGTGGGGAGTAGGTGGAAATTTTTAATAAATTAAAAAAAACAAAAAGACATTTGATTATAAATGCTGCTGGATTAATATAACATATACATTTTGAAAATGCTTTGACTTCAAAATTTAAGTCAAAAGATGTGTTACTTTGGAGAAGAGGTTTTATTTTTGTTTCCACAGGAAATGAGAGGCTGTGGATTCATTCTGGGCTAAACAAAATCAGGTTTGATCAAGAAAGATCCCCCTGGGAAATCTCCAATAGTATGAGATGGCCCAAATGTCTGAGTTCTACTTCCAGAACAGATTCAAGACTACTGCCTGAGATGATCAAGTTTTACAGGATACTCCAATTAAGACTTGATCATAATTCTAACTTTTCTTGAGGTCCCATTAAGATTATCAGTGACCCAAATTAGCATGAAGTAGCTTAGAAAACTCTGCTCACATTCCCAAAAATGATAGAGTATGGATATTTTTCTTTGTTTAGAGTGTTGGTTACAAGTTGTTATGGATAATGATCTGAAAGAAAGCTAAACAAGGGAGATTAGATTTGGAATTCTTGGTTTTTTTTTTTTTTTTTTAAAAAAGAAGGGGGTTGCTGTGGGAATATGGTATTGTACTTTGTAAATATTTGTCACTTGTATTTTAATAAAACACTGATTGACCAGTAGTCAGGCAGGATGTATAGGTGGGGTGAGCAGGCGATAGGTAGAGGTGGGGCAACCACACAGGAAATAGAGGTAGGGCAAGGAGAACAGGAGAATTCTGGGAAGAGGAAAGCTCAATCTGTATTCATGACCCAGATGCAGAAAAAGAAAGATGAGAGTGCCTTGCTGATAAAGGCACCAAGCCATGTGGCTAACACCGACAAGAATTATGGATTAAGATGTAGAAATTAGTTAATAAAAAGCCTGAGTTAATAGGCCATACAGTTTATAATTAACGTAAACCTCTGTGTGTTTCTTCAGGACTGAACGGTTGAAGGACTAAGCAAGACAGAAACCTTAGTCAACAAATACTAAACAAAGAAGAAAAATATTCCAGGACAAATGAAGAGACAGAGACCAGATGTATTAATTTTCTTTTCGACAGAAATACAAAAGTAGTTTAATGCATTGACTGAATACATAAATAAGAAACATGATATATATCACTAAGAATAGTGTAAAATTGTAGTCAAATTCTAGAAAGAAGTATAGCATAGGACTTTAAATTCTTGCATATCTGATGTTGCAAAAGTTCAAAAAATAGAAGCTACTCATGAAATATAAATATTGAAAAAAATTAAAATATTAAAACTAATCTTATAAATACTTTCTTAATTAGTATTTTATTGTATTCATATGGGTGTTGCTTGAATGTATGTATATCACATACAAGCCTAGTTCTCAGGTTATATAATAAAAAGGATGTGGATGTATAATAGAAAGGTTACTAATATGTTAATAGCATGTAAGAAATAGAATCTATCTTTGATAACACTAATAAAAGTAAATATAGCAATAACTTGAAAAATTCTATATATAAAAGCACAATGGTCTTATACAGTGCTTGTATCTTTTGTCTTCAGTTATTTGGACAGATAATCATATCTGTCCAATGTGGAAAAAATCATATATTTAATTTAAACATATATTTAAAATTAAATTAAAATAAATTTAATTTAAAGTTCCAAATGGTCAGCAAAGAAAACATACAATACAGCATTTATTGTGGATGTTTAAATTCATTTACTTTTTTCAAAAAAACACACTTTCTATTTTACTATAGGGATATATTCAAACTATGCGATGCATATAAAGGTCAGTTGAAAATTTATAGAAATTAGTTCCCTCCTTATACTACATAGGACACAGAGGTCAAATCCAGGTAACTAGGCACAGTATCATTTGTCTTAATCCATTGAGCAATTTGATAGCACAAATACATTTTAAGTCTTATTAACATACATATGAAATAACATGTATGGCTTAAAATTAACAGTCATCAATGAATTATGAACTATACCACAGTACTTAAGATGTCACAGAACTTATCACATATTTTTATTTCTTGCAAATAATTCACATAGCTAAGATGTTCTTGGATCAGACCATTGTTAACTATCCAGTCATTTAAAACATGTACCTTTATTCCTAGTTCTTAAGTTATTCAGACAACAATCTGTTCACACTTAGAAATTCATAACCCATTGAAATTTTTATGTAACTAGGGAAGACAAAGACCTTTCTCTCTTAAAACTAGGTGTTTAAAATCTTTTAATGAGTGTAAAATTGAGGTATCCATACAATGTTAGAAGAATAATAAGTAAAATTAACCAAGCATTTGAGTTTCCTTTTCAAAGATTTTATATTTATTTAGATTATAAGTAAATTATAAATATAATATAATTGTTTCCAAATGTAGAATGCTATTTAAGTTAATCAAAGTTCATTGACCCAGACCTTTAGAAAATATCTATGAAGAAAAACGAATCTTATAAAGTTTTTCTTTCTTAAATACTATTTTATTTATTCATATGGATGTTGCTTGCATGTATATACACCAAATACATGCCTAGTTCTCAGGGAGGCCATATTGTATATAAGCTGGAAATGGAGTTACAGGTGGTTGTTAGCCATCATGTGGGTCCTGGAAATTGAACCAAGGTCCACCGGAAGAGCAATCAGTGCTCTTAACCACTGAGCAATCTCACTAGCCCCAATCTTATGATTTTTAAATCAGTTTCAGACCAACACACACACACACACACACACACACACACACACACAATTTTATTAACTTGACTACTAATGGAAGTGAAAATGCAATGGTAAAATAAATACTTGTATATGATCAAAATTTATTTCTAGAAACACTGCTGGAAGGAAGAAAATCATTGGGAACCCTAAACCTAGAGGGATAGAGTAATACAGTGACTTTTAAGCCATACTTACACTTAGACCAGCACTAGAAAATGATGAGATCTGAACAAATAATGTAATGCAGCTTTGACAATAAGGCAGCTCACATCCACGCTTCTGGTCAACATTGTTATTGATTGCAGAACTTTTAGACCACTTGACTATTAAGTAGATGTGGATTCTGTCTTTTCCCACAGAGCACTCCAGGCAACCACTTTTGATTGATTGGTATTGACATAAACAGTGCTGTCCAGGAAAAGAAGTAAAAACTGTAAATAAAAAATGCCTATAAGATTTCAGTTTTTGTTTTCTATTATTCTCACCAAAACTATTTTAAATTTTACTAATTTTATTGTGCTTTACAACATATTCTCTTAGAATGAGATTAAGTTTGGTTTCACTGCAGATTATGCCTTTCCCCAAAGCCAGAGAATTTCAATCACACATCTCCTCAGTCCATCTGTCAAGACTTTCTGCTTTTCAGATTTGTGTGGTTCTCATAGTTTCATCCCTCAATATTTAGATAAGTTACAGTATTTTATAGTATTTCTTTTACTGTTCTATGTTTTAACAAACATGCAGAAGATAATGGAATGGCATTAAAAGAAGAGATCTCATTTGATACAGTGTGATTAGTAGTAATAAGACTTGCATCAATCATGTGAATTTAAACACAAAATTATTTTTATATATTTTGTTAATGCATATTTTACTATTAGTTTTATTATATGTTTTGAAAAATACAGATTTTATTAAGAAAAAATATGCAAGTGAAATATGCTAACTATTCATGTAAGGCATATAAACAACACAAAATTTTAAATAGATAAGCAGTAAAAACTATGAAAAAAATCTTCCTATGATATACTTATTTTTTACCTGATTTTTAAGTCATTTAATCGATCTACATAAGGTGCTAATTAGATTGACTGAGTCTTAATTGAGAAAATAAATATTAAAAGATAATTGCGCGTAATTTTCACGTAATAATAAACATATCTGTTTATTAAAATGAGCAAGTCGGAAATATAGGTTCTGTCTCATCTTGAGCTTTCTGAGTTCAAACCACCAGTTACCTTGACCTGAATGGTGAGTGGTTCTTTGGTTTGGATTCCTACTATCACTACGGTCGGTATATTATCTTCTATGTAGCTTGGTTGCATTTCTAGCCAGGAAAAAATATAGTTGCTGGGAGGCCCCTGCTGCTGCTGTTGTGGCCGGCAGGGCTCCTGCTGTCTAGACATAAAGGCTGCATTTAACACTGTGAGTCATTTTCTTGCCATCCAGGAGAACTATTATCATGAACGTGATGAATTCATGAGCCAGGGTGTACTTTTGCACTCTATTCTATTTTTTTTATTTATTTGGTTTCTATTGTTATGGTGCCTCAAATAAACATGATTTATTTTCTGTGGTTATTTATAGAACATAATGTGCTTTTAGATATTCACTGCCACAGATTTTCTGTTTCTATGTGCTCATATTTTTATCTAACTTATACATGTCACTTTTGAATTTTCTTTCTACACCATTAGGTTTCCTCTTTAGAAGATGTATGATTGAAATTTCTGGCATGGGGAAAAGACATACCTCTATTGAAACTGAACTTCATTTCTCATTCTGAGACATCAAAAAATTATGAAAATATTTAGACCTTAGTTTCAGTATATAGAAATGAAAGTAGTAGTCCCTTGCCTTAAAATAACTGTGATAACTAAACAGAACAATGTACACTCCAGGTTAATCAAAAGAAGGCATCAACTAAATCTTGACATTCTTTTTATATTAGGATTTCAACACATTTTCTAAATTTGTAATGTGATGATCACTGTTCTTCATTGCGAGTTCAGTACTCACAACCTGTTTTTTCTGCTCATGGCCCTTTTCCTTTTTAATTTTTTTAAATTTTAAAACTATAATAAAATAAGAAAAAAACAGAAACTAACAAATTAGAATTGAACAAAACCAATAAACAAAGGAAAATAGCCCAAGAAAAGGCACATGAAAAAGAGACCCACTTGTACAAGCACTCAGGAATCCGATAAAGATGCTAAAATGGTGGTCATAATACACATGCAAAGGACCTGGCCCAGACCTCTGCAAGGTCTACGCAGGGTGCCTCAGTCTCTGTAAGTGCATCTGAGCTTTGATTATGTGTAGGGGGCTTTCTTTGCTTGGTGTCATCTATGCACTCTGACTCCTACACCCTTTTTGCCTTCTCTTGCCAGGGTTCACTGAGCCCTGAAGGGAGGGATTTTATGAACATGTCCTAATTTGGATTGATTGCTCCAAGGTCTCTCATTCTCTGCACAATATCTGGAGGTGGGTCTTTGCTTTTGTTCCCATCTGGAGCAGGAGGAAGCTTCTCTGAGAATTGCTCAGCAAGGCACTGATCTGTAATTCTCGCAGAACGTCATTAGTCATTTTTGCTCCTGAGTTTTTTCTTTAGTAGTATGATTTTACTTTAGGTCCCCGGGCTAGGTAGTCTCAGATTCTCGGTGACCCAAGCAATACTGTGTATATTCCAACTCATGGAGTGGGCCTTAAGTCATATCAAATATTGGTGGTTATTCCCACAAATTTTGTGCCACTATCATATATTACAGCCTGGACACCATTGCGAATCAAGGGGCCTGTGGCTGGACTGGCATTTATACTTCACTTTTGGTAGCATGCAGAGTTCCTTCTTATACAAAAGACACTGGAATGTGAAAATAAAGGCTCTAAATGGGCACTAACTTTACTTTTCTCTATTCAATGAAGTGTTGTCTTCAGCAATGAGTCCTTGCAATAACTTTTGTGGAGAGCAATCTAGAGTATTGGCAACAACCTGGCTTAACTCCTTTTCACTTAATCAAGCTTTTATGCAACCCTAGGTAATAGATATATAATTTAGGTATACAAGTTATCATATATGACTGATGAATCATAAATAACTTTTTAAAAAAATAATTTGGTGTGCATATAATTTTATCATTTTTCTTTGATAAGATGAAAATAGATTGTGCAGTAATAATAATAAATAAAAGTGATACTCATTAATTTGACAAAGAGAGGTTGACCTTATCTAAATATTGGTACTTTATGGCACAAACCATCTTAAGTATTTTTTAGAGTTGGTTAAGGTTTTGATTTTATAGTCAACACTGAGGGCATCATATCATATTGACATGTAATGTACTTATCTGGGTATGTTTAAGATCCTTTTAACAATTATTGGAAATCTTGTCTAACTCCATGCCAAAATTTATTTAATAATTTTTTAATGAAATTCAATAATGTAGCACAGGTGAACTTTCTCTTTCCCACCAATCAGCTCTGTACCACCAGCCACTCCCAAATAACTACACAGAGACTTATTATGAATTATAAATACTCAGCCAATAGCATAGACTTTCTGCTAACTAGTTCTTACATTTTTAATTAATCCATATTTCTTATCTACACTCTACAACATGGTGATACCTTTTACACCACAGCGTGTCCATCTTTTGCTTCTTCTGCATCCAGATCTTGACCCTGCCTTCTTCTTCCCTAAACTCTCTCTTTGTCTGCGAGTCCAACCTCACCTCTATCTGCCTAGCTATTGGCCATTTAGCCTTTTATTAAACCAATAGGAAGTCATCTTGGCAGAGACACATCGTCACAGGACAAAAACAGATTATTTCATAACAATGCAGAAAAGTCTTTAGTGGAACAGTAGATCACATGACAGCAGGAGTAGAAAAATGTCATATGGAAATAGACCAGATAACTATATCCCCCAGCTCATGACTCTGATGCAGACTGGCTTCATTTCCTACTTTTCAGGTATTTTTACTTTTGTTTTTTGTTTTTTGCTTTTGCTTTTTGAGAGAGATTTTCTCTGTGTAGCCCTGGCTGCTGTCCTGGAACTCACTGTGTAAACTAGACTTTTTCAAACTCACAGAGATATGACTGTTTCGGCCACCCAAGTTCTAGCATTAAAGGTGTTTGCCACCCCACCTGGCTATTTCCTATTTTTCAATAATGCTACTCTAGTATGACTCTACCTAGAAATTAATCCACTCATAGGTTACCAATTTTATAGTACATTGATATAAAGTGGTATTCTCACCATTGACAATTATAAAAATTGAATTATAAAAATTTGAACAACTGAAAAATGTTGATGATAGTATTAATCACAAGGGAATCACCTTTTAGACCAATTTTATTCATTTATTTGGTTTTACTCTATTTTTTTGCAGCTAAGGAACCTTTAATATTGTTCATTGCGAGTTCAGTACTCACAACCACACCCCGTTTTTTTTTTACTCACAACCCCTCTTCATTTAGTTTTATTTTAAAAATTGTAATAAAATAAGATAAAACAAAAACTAGCACATCAGAACTGTATGAAACAAACAGGAATAAAAGAGCACAAGAGAAGGAACAAGAAACAGAGACCCACTCATTTCTCAAATATTTCCTGATAAATAGCCCTATTCCACTTTAGAGTATAAATCTGTGAGACAAAGCCAAGACTTTATTTTCAAAGGTTACTAAGTTTGAAAATCTTAGTGCAACCCAAGGAGAACCATTCCATCTACCCCAGTGGCATGGGAGCTGAAACTGTAATTCAAAGCCAATTTCTTTGTCAATCTCTGCCTAAACTTCAGGTAATTAATCTTCTGTTCACACATATTCATAATAGTTTAATTCAAAAATGACTGACCCTTTATTATGGGATGCATAAATTAAACATTTGTCATATTTTAAAATCACATTTCTACCTGTCAATGGAAATATTTTATTATCTGGTAAAATTTTTCCATTCCCCAGAAATAAAGGACAGAAGAAACTCCCATTGTTCAAGTGGACAGGGGTGTCAGCTAGCGAACTCATCAGTCACTAGATTACCCTTGAGCCACACAGTTTTATGATATTTCTAAGGAGTCTGTTTGCTTCTGAAAATGTTCTTCCATTTAACAAACACATTCTTGAAGTAGACACATTTTTTTCCTGCTTCTATTCTTAGACAAAGAAAAAGGAGAGAGAAAGAAAAGATATATATTTTTTACTGCCTTTCTTTGTTTTCTACGGGCACATTCAATAAACTCTTCTGTCAAGAGTAAGAGCACGGGGCTCCATTCAATAAAAAATTGCAGTGATTATGCTATGCAATTTTGCTCTCACTACTTTATCACAATTTGCCATTGAAGTGAACAATGCTGTGCTTCCAGTTTTAGAGGGGAAAAGGCCCCATCTCCCGCAGCAAGGTCATTGACTACTCAAAGACACTAGGTCTATTTGAGAGCTTGTGTTAGGTCAGAGATCCAGCAGTTTTTGTGTCATAAACCAAGTCATGTGTTCTTTTTTTCACAAAGTAACCAAATGGATCAATTAAAATGTATTGTCAAATAACAATTATTTACCTATATAATATTAGGATCAGAGACAATAATTGCCTGTTGGATAACAAAATGCAGTTCTTTCGGGTCTCAGAGGTGGATTTAACTACTTTCTTTTATCTTTATTGCCGCCAAACTTTAAGGCCATTCTATTGAACATAATATACCAAGAAGGGGTTCACTTGAGAAGGTAATCTGATTTCTGATGCATATAAAATTGAAAGGAAGGACAAACAAAAAGGGAAGTTATTAATCCCCAGGATAAGTGTGTGTCTGTTCAATTACATTATTTTTTGAAAGCTATGTATATACAAAAGTAATTAATATATACATTATCAGATTTGTCAGTTTCTGAAAACAGACAAATCTGTTGTAAGTTATAGTATATGTGCAGCTGGTGACCTAGAAATCTCTGCATTTTATACTCACAGCACAAATTCAACATGACTAATCATATTGAAGTGCCTCTTACTGGACAGTATCTCTCTAGTCTGCTGTGGAATGCCCCCTCCCCCGGATCTTTACACACTCTTGGAATTGTAAGAAAGTATAGAGCACACTGGCCTGGAGGCTCAAGGGTGGTTTATGACTGTTTGCTCTGCTCTGATAAGACTTTGGCAAAGCATGTGAGGAAGTGAAAAGATTTATTATCGGCTTTAAAAGCATAAATAAAACTTGAAGGTAAAAGTAGAATGTAGATGAGAAAGACAATATATTATACTGTGCCTAAAGGTGACTTTAGGAAGACCCAGGCACACAGGAGCTAATAGGAAGGCCACCAGCAAGACAAAGTGAGTGCTAGTGTTCCTCAACTCACAACAGGATTTTCTTCTGATAACCCCACTGAATGTTGAAGAGATCATAATTTGAACATGTATTATATTACCTAATCACATGGACATCAAAGCAGTATAATACACATTGAGTGTCGGTTTTTTTACCTCATCAAAAGAGAAATGACTGAGAATTGCAGCTTGCTGCTGTTTCTGCATCTCTGCCCTATGTCGCACAAGAGAATCGTATTACATATTCCTGACCATGAAAACGACAAAATTCAAAATATGATTTCTACTCAAGGAATGTTGCTTTTGCATCATGATCAAGTGGTAAATCTGTTAAGTCAAGCCACTGCAAGTCAAGAAACATGCACACTAGAAAAATGAAAACATATTGGAGATTTTCCTAAAAATCATAAGGACATTTGTGCTCCCATAAATTTTAGTATTAAAGAAATTATATTTTATCAGTGAAAGCAGATTAATGGACATTGGAAATGGCCCCTCAGAAAAAAAAAATCATTGAATCCGGTGATGATAAGAAAACCAGAACTAAAGCAGTTGCTTGGTAGTTAAGTATACTTGTTACATAAACACGAGGAGCAGGGGGTCTCACCCAAGCATCCACATAATAAGCAATCCAATAAATGCCTGTAACCAGCACTGAGAGAGGCATAGAGAGAGAGCTCATTGGGGATTGTTGCTTTGAGCCTAGACCCCGGCCCTCCAAAATAGTTCCAGGTTCAAAGAAATAAGGTATGAAGCAAAAGGGCGGATACCCACCTATTCCTCTAGTCTCCATGAACTACATGAACACATAAACCTTACACACATGCACATCTATTTATACACATGAAAAAGAGAAGAAAGAACCAGAATGGGTAATTTTGCAAAATTTACTTTTTGAACACATTACTGAAGTTAGAAATGAAAAACAAATGACTGAAGACAAATCTAGAAAATTCAAAAAATGGTAGACCTGAGACTATGAAAAGTATCATGGCTAACACATTGGATTACAAGTAATAGAAAAGAAGTAAGCTTTAAAACTATGCAAACTGATGTAATCGACAAATGAGGTAATACATACACACAGAAAAACAATACAAACTTCTATGTCCAAAGCTTTCTGTAACATGAAGGGGGCCGGCTTGTTGGGGGTTTTCTGTCTCGTCCGCCCCCCCAGTTATTTAGTCCCAGAGAAAAATCACACACAGATCTCTGTAAGTTATAAAGCTGATTGGCCCATTAGCTCTAGCCTCTAACTGACTCTCACATCTTGATTAACCCATTTTTCTGGTCTATTTTAGCCATGTGGCTCAGTACCTTTTTCAGTGGGGCAGCTCACATCCTGCTGCTTCGGTGATCTGGGAAGGAGTGGGAGGAATCAACTTCCTCCTCCCCAGAATTCTCCTGCTCTCCTTGCATC
Organism: Myodes glareolus; assembly: GCF_982192425.1. Classification (NCBI taxonomy): domain Eukaryota; kingdom Metazoa; phylum Chordata; class Mammalia; order Rodentia; family Cricetidae; genus Myodes; species Myodes glareolus. The sequence continues at coordinate 11,164,424 of NC_142050.1, forward strand.
ATTTCCACTTCCTGTCTGATTTTCCCTCCTACACCTCCTGCCTGGCCAATCAGTGTTTATTTAAAACATGATTGACAGAATACAGACAATTCTTCCGCACCACTTCCCCTTCTTCTTTTTTTTTTTTTTTTAAAAAAAGGAAAATATCCATAGTCCATTTTTTGGGAATGTGGGCATAGTATTCCAGGCTACTTCCTGCTTGTTGGGGGTGCTCATAATCTTATGGGGACCTAAAGAAAATTTAGAGTTACGATCAAGTCCTGACTGAAGTATCCTGTGAGTCTTGATCATCTCAGGCAGCAGTCTTGAATCTGTTCTGGATGAAGAACTCAGACATCTGGGCCATCTGTTCCTTCCGGAGATTGCTCAGGTGGTCTCTCTTGGTCAAAGATGATTTTTCTTAACTCTGAATTAATCCAGAGCCTCTGATTTTCTGTGGAAACAAAAGCAAAATCTCTTCTCCAAAGTAACATACCCTTTGAAGCCAAGGTATTTTCAAAATACCTATCTTGGATTAATTCTGCATCATTTATAAGCAAATATCTTTTAGCAGCTGTTGCTCCTTCCTCAGCATTCAAACGATTTAAAGAGAGCATAATAGCATACAGCATCGAGATTCTCTGTATATTTTCCATCTTTATGTGGCTTTATTTTAACTTCTATTTCTTTTATTTTTACTTTTAACTTTTGGCTTTTTGAGACAGGTTCTCTGCATATCTTTGTCCTGGAATTCCCTCTGTAAACCAGGCTATCTTTGAACACCCAGAGATCTGTCTGTCTCTGCCTCCCAGGCAATTCGTTCTTTCTTTCTTTCTTTTTTTTTTTTACTCTGAGAACTTTAACCTTTAGCCTGTATATATTTTTAACACAACGTAAACCATTTAGAGGTTTTCTTACTCTTTGAATCTCTCTTTACTGTATATCTCTCTTTTTCTGACCACATGGGTCTTTAATTTGCTAAGGAATATGGATAAAAGCTCTTAAGGCTTTTCAAGGTCCATGCCAGGAAGCAAGCTGCAACATTGTTTCCATAGTCTGGATGGCCTGCTTGAAAGAGTCAGAGTTTTTCCTGGCCAGACGGCCTAGAAAGCCGGCATTTTAAAACAGAGCAGCTTTTATCCTGCTATGGCTAAAAACTCTAGTCTTTCCCAAGCTTTCTTAGGCTTTCTGTGGATGCAGTTATCCATGTGGGTGCCAAATAATGCCAAATCAATCCCACACCAATTATGTTTTAGGGGTGTATTTATTTTGGGGGGTAAAACTTACATACAACATAAACCGTCAGGAAGGAAGCCTAGTTGCTGGAGCAGGAGCCGGGAGCAGGAGCCGGGAGCAGGAGCCGGAACCAAGCGCTGGAACCAAGAGGAGGAGCCGAGACTTGTGGCTCTTTTTAAAAGAGAAATATACCACGCCCCAGTGGGCTGGTATTTCAGTGGCTATTGGCTGACGGAGCAGAAGGCGGTCCTGCAACACTGTGGGCTCGTGCTTCAGCAACTATTGGTTGAAGCAGCGGAAGGTACTCCCGCAGCAAAAAACAAATGACTGAAGACAAATCTAGAAAATTCAAAAAATGGTAGACCCAAGACTATGAAAAGTATCATGGCTAACACATGGGATTACAAGTAATAGAAAAGAAGTAAGCTTTGAAACTATGTAAACTGATGTAATCGACAAATGAGGTAATACATACACACAGAAAAGCAATACAACCTTCTATGTCCAAAGCTTTCAATAAAAATCAAAAGTTAGGAAATAAAAAGAACACAAAATACAAAATGTTATTTATCTCAATACCTCATGAATTCTTAGAGTGGCAAGCCCTAAGTAGTGTAGTAGACTAAGTGGCTGCTCACTCCACCGTACTATTAAAGTGCCCAATGAAGTATAAAAACAAAAGACTGAAAAGTTATGTGTATATCTTCTGCATTATTACATGTTGAATCAGGCTTTGTGATTAATAAAGCAAATTATTTCTCATTTTCCCAAGAAGATAAACTAGATAAAAGAAGAAATCTCAGAGAGTACAACTCCAGAGATTTCATTCTCCTTGTATTTCACTGGGAAAAGGCCAGACTAGGACTCGGACAGAAAGATAAGAAGCATGGTTTTACCTGGAGAAGTGTGCATCTCTCCTTTAAATAAGCAAAGTCTTACTTAAACACAGAGAAGGTTTGTGATTTGTGAAAATTAAGTCAATCTCTGCACTCCTGAGATGAATTAGATTCACAGAAGTAAGCTGAAGGTGGGGTGGGGAGTACTGAGAGGTATACTTCTAGAGAATCACTGAGTCTGCACATTTTTTATCTCAAAATGAGAAAATGTACCAGGAGGTTTCTCATTCCACCTGGTCCTGCAGCCACTTTTAAAACAACCACTCTGAGGATTAATATTAAATACAAACTGTTTAGCCTATTAGTTCAGGCTTTTTATTAACTAGTTCTTACAGCTTAACCACTTCTATTATTTTATATTTTACCATGAGACTTGTGGCTTGTTATCTTATCTTGCTTTTTCTGTGACTGCTAGTGTCTCTCTGCCTCTGCCTTCTTTTTCCTTTATCTTTGCTTTACCCACCTAGCTCTATTCTGCCTGGTTATTGGCCAAATTAGCTTCTTGATTAACCAATAGTGATAAAACACATTCACAACATAGAGAGTGGCATCCCACATTATCTCCCCTTTCCTGTCTAATTAAAAACAAAGGTTTTAACTTTGACATTATAAAATTACATATAACAAAATGGCTATCAAGCAGAATTCCAGTTGTGATATTTACTCTATTTGTATTCTACAAAATTAAAGAAAATATTCTATCATCTATTTTGTCTTTGTGAGTCTAGAATTTTAGATCGAATTTATCTTTTCTCATAATGAAGGAAAACTATAATTGTACTAGAAGGATATAATATCACATGAGTCACTGAAAAGTATACTGTAAGAAACCTCCAAATTTCTTCTGTAATGTTGGGGCGTCCATCTTCAGCCCATGGGTGAGACTATCTGGAAGATATCTCAGTGGAGCAGGAAATATGAAGGACTGTCTCACTTATTTTGGCAAATTCATCAGTCATTTTCTTCTGTGTCCTATAGAATGTCTGGCAAATGCTCATGAAGCAGAAATCCTGAAGGAATGTCACACCTTGTTTTGGCAAGTTCAACAGTCATTTTCCTGTGGTTCTTCATGTCCAGTTTATACAGCACATTGTCAAGTAGTCTAGGTAAGAGCAGTTTATTGCCCAAATGGCTAGCAATGGCACATTGAAAGAGAACTCCGTAAGGAACATTTCCAATGCCCATTTAAGGATGCTCTTGAAGTACCTGGTGTTGCCAGAAGCAGATATATCTGTAGTGGGAGAAGGGAAGCCACTTGTTGGTTCCTGGCCACCCGGCAAGCTTAGACACGAAATAATCACACAGAAACTGTATTAATTTTGTTTTGTTTTGTTTTAGTTTTCGGTTTTTCAAGACAGTGTTTCTGTGTAGCTTTGGAGCCTGTCCTAGAAATAGCTCTTGTAGCTCAGATTGCTTTTGTAGACCAGACTGGCCTCGAACTCACAGAGATCTGCCTACCTCTGCCTCGCTAGTGCTGGGATTAAAGGCATGCACCACCAGTGTCAGATTTAGGGAGTGGTATTAATTAAACCACTGCTTGGCCCATTAGCTATAACTTCTTATAGGCTAACCCTTACATCTTAATAGAACCCATTTCTATTAATTTGCGTATCACCAAGTGGCTGTGGCTCTTGAGTTGTATACAGAGTTATAGTAATAAAAACTGCATCGTACCATCCTAAAAAAAATCATATCAGTCGATATAATCTAATGGAAAACATAGACAAATCCACACACCTATGGACATCAGATTTTTGATAAATAAGACAGAAAGATACAATGAAAGAAAGAAAGCATCTTCAACAAGTGCTGCTGGTCTAATTAGGTGTCTGCATTGAGAAGAATGCAAATAGTTCCACATTTTTCACCTGTCACAAAACTCAAGTTCTAGTGGACCAAACAAGGCCAGACAAACTGAATCTTATAGAAGAGAAAGTAGGGTATAGCCTCGAATGCATTGGCACAAGAGAAAACTTTCTGAAAAATAAAGAGAACACCAATAGTAAAGGCAGCAAGATCAGCAATTAAAAAAATGTGATTTCATGAAACTGAAAAGTTTCTATACAGTAAAGGACAATATCAATCAGAAAAAGTAGCATCCCATCCAATTGGAAAACCCACATCTGACAGAAGGATAATATTTAAAATGTATAAAGAACTCAAGAAACGAAACATCAACCAAACAAATAATCCAATCTAAAATTGGGTATAGACCAAAGAAGGAATTCTCTATAGCAGAATCACAAATGGATGAAAAACTGTTCAGCATCCTTACCCATCAGAGAAATGTAAATCAAAACTATTTTGAGATTCCATCTTATACCTGTCATAATAACTAAGAGCAATAACACAAGTGGCAGCTTGTGCCACCAGGGACGTGGAGCAAGGGAAAAAGTCCATTGTTGGTGGGAGCACAAAATTATACAACCACTGTGGAAATCAATATGGTGGTTCCTCAGAAAACTTGGAACTGATCAACCTCAAAACCCAGCAATACCACTCTTGGGCATATACCCAAAGGACACATCATCTACTACAAATACACTTGTTCAACGATATTCATATTGGCTTTATTCATAAATGTCAGACATAATAGACAACCTAGTTGTCCCTCAACCAAAGAATGGATAAAGAAAATGTAATACATTTATACAATGAAGCATTGCTCAACTTTAAATAAATGACATCGTAAATTTTGCAGGCAAATGAGTGGAACTAGGAAAAAACTCATCCCAAGTAAGGTAATTCAGAACCAGAAAGACAAACATGGTATGCACTCACGTATAGATGGATAATAGTTATAAAGTAAAGGATAACCATGTTATAATTCACAGACCCAGAAAGATGAAATAGCAAGGAGAGATGGGGAAATAGAAGAGCTTCCTGGCTGGACTGGGGAGGGTAAGAATGGAAACAGGAGTGATCAAGTAAGGGGTGGCGTGGAGGAAGAGACTACGGGGAAGGATGACTAGAATCAGAGAGCATTGTATACGGTGATGTGGAAATCAAGTGCAGCAGAAACACCCAGAATTCCAAGAGTGTGACCTCAGTGAGAACTCCAAGTAATGGAGGTTACCGGGCCTGAACTGGCATTCTCCTGCAACCAGGCAACCTCCAGTCGTAGGCCTCAAGCTCCAACCCAGACACAAAACCTTCAACATACAGTCTTTCCTGCCTGCAAGATGTGCTGTAGCAATAGAGATGCAGAACTTGTTCATGTGGAAGTGACCAACTAATGAGTGGTCTACTTTAAGGCCCAGGCCATGAAAAGGAACCCATGTAGACACTTCCTTGATGACCTAGAATTGGGAGCTGAATATCTCAGAGACCTAATATAGGGAAAACATGTTAACAAAATGATTCGTAATGATATTGCACTATATTCATAGGTTGGTGCTTATCCCAATTATCATTACAGAGGCGTCCTCCAACAGCTGATGGGAGCAGATGAAAAGACCCCCAGACAAACATTAGGTAGAGAAGGAACCCAAACTGGAGACCTCCATCGGCTTACTCTATTTGGAGCTCTGGGAAGCCTGCAGAAGAGGAGGAGGAACAATCGTAGGAGTCCCAGAGGTGGAGCACACTGAGAACACCAGCAGAATATGTTTACAAGATCAACTAAGCAGGGCTGACAGGGTCTCACAGAGACTGAAGTGCAATCACTGAGTCTGCATGGGTCTGTGCTAGGTTCTCTGCACATATGCGGTGGCTGGTAGCTTGTGCTTATGTGGGACTCCTAATGCCTGTTCTTGGGACTTTTTTCCCTCTACTGAGTTGCTGTGACCAGCCCTGATATAAGGGTTTGTGCCTAGGCTTATGGAATCTTCTTATGCCTTATTTGATTGATGTCCTTGGAGTCCTGCTTTTTTCTGAAGGGAAATGGAGCAGGAATGGATCGGAGACAGAGAGGAGGTGTGGGTGAGTGATGGGAAGAGTAGAGGGAGGGGAAGCTGTAGTCAGGATATATTGTATGAGAGAAAAATAACTAACTAAATAAAATAATATTGTATAATAGAAACATTTTATTTTTATGTGTTTTCTGTTAAATGATTTGTAAAAAAAATTATGGGTGGTCTAACTATTCAATACAGATATATCTTTTGATAAGATGTAGTTCATATTTATTATTAAGTATAGGTATGTAAAAATAATATATTACATGTTATCAACATTTAATGTGTTAAAGGAAGAAGCTTTCAGTAGATTATATACCATCTGGTATACTATATGTGTATATATAATTTCTTCCAGGGTGATATTAGAAAAATAGTAGAGGAAATATAAGGCCTCTTTTCTCCTCCCCCAAACAATTAAAGGTCACATTTAGCAACCAATTTTACAATTATACTCAAGGTAAAAAGAGAAAAGCCACTGTTCAATAGTCCTAGGCAGAGTAATTAGATAAGAGAAATAAATAAAAGACATTCATCAGGAAAAAGACGTTAAAATACCTTAGTTTATAGATAACATCTTACGTCACTTCTTTCAGGTTCAACAGAAATATGAACAAAATATATCAAATATTTCTTTAAAAATATAGACAATCAACCTGTAGACACATAAAAATTTAGCTTCCTTAATAATTAAATGAAATTGAAACTAAAGCCATGGAAACAATATTTTATTTATTTCAAACAGCTTTCTTTAAAAAACATAACCAAAAGGATGACAGCTAGTACTGGTGAAAAGGAAGCACAGTTACTCATTGCTGATTGGAACATAAATTGGTAGAGTCATTATGGAAAACAGAATGAACATTCTGTTGAAAAAGTAAAAATAGATCAACCATGTGATCCAACCACCTCCCCACTAGTTATATCGACAAAGGAAATGAAGTTAGGATTCTATTAAGAAAGTCATATGCTCTTTTTCCTTGAGTCTATTTATGCAATGAATTACAGTTTTTCTTTTTATTCCTGTTGCTTTTTTACATACAAGCATCCTTGAAATCTTTTGCGATTATAATAATATGGTTATATTATTTCCTCTCCATTTTCTTTCCTTGAGTAATACAATGCACCCACACCATTCTCTTTCATATTCATGGCCTATTTAAAAAATATTTCTATTACAAATTTTTCAGACAATATTTTGATCATATTCTTTTTTATCCAACTCCTCTCAGATCCTCCCTGCCTCCCTACTTATATAAATTCAAGTTTGTTCTCTCAATTTTTCTTTTTTTATGCAAATAAATGCAAAACAAAGAAGAAAAACAACTACAAAAATATTTTAAATATTTAAATATTTTAAAACATAATAGTATAAGCATAAAGCAGACTTAAAGACCAAAACATGAATGCATATAGCTCAAAAGGTAATCAGCGTATTACATTGAATTAATCTTTGATAATAAGTACATATAAATATATACAATAGATAAAGTAGATTTCTTCAGTAAATGTTTTAGGAAAGTATATATATTCATAAATTAAAATATATGCATACATTAAGGAATTATCTAATATATATTACTCAAATCAATAAAAAAAGAATAATCTGAGTATAAATTGACAGAGAATGACAGTCACACAAATGATTAATAAACATATGAGTAAATGCTCAACATTATTACACCAGAAATATCACAGGATGATACCATCTCACATTTGCTTGAATTTCTGTTATCAGAAAGAATTTAACAGGTATTGGGAAGGACATAAAGAAAAAGAAATATATATATATATATATATATATATATATATATATATATATTCTTGGTAAGAATGTAAATTAGTATAATATTTATGGAAAACAGTCTAGAGAGTATTTCAAATTTTGGTACAAAATTGAGATTGATCAATCCTCAAAATGGAACACATCCAGAAGTAAAAATTATTTAGTCTTTAAAAGGAAAGAAGTCCTTTCATTTATATAGCTTGCATAAAGGATATGGATACTCAGAATATTTCAGGTATAGAAAAGTAAATAAATTCATTATCTCAGCTTCACATGAGAAAATAAAAATCTCAAACTTAAAGACACAAAAAGTGGTTACTAGTGTCTAGGAATGGGGGGTAGAGAGGTGAAAGACACTCTTCAGAGGGTATAGAATTCTTATCAGCCGGAGGGAATATGTTGTTGCTCTCTTGTATGGCAAGGTACCTCAGGCTAATGATAATGTACAGTATATTTGAAATTTTTTCAGAGCATGGATCTTAAGGATTTTATTTTTCCAAAAATCATAAGTACCTATTGATGGGTATCTGAATTATGTAAATTTAGAAGTTTCACAGTATACATACCAACACATCAAAGCACCAGGCACAGCAATCCCAAAACTCAGGACGCTGAAAGACTAGGTTTAATTTGAGTTCAAGTTCAGTTTGAGCACTATAATATTTTAATACTAAGCTAGGCAACAAAGTGAAGCTTGGCTTCAAAGAGAACAAACTAAATGGAATTGCATTTTGCGCTGTAAGAATATACAGTGTAATTCATCAAATCTTCATAAAGCTAGAATTTTTCTTCTCTTAATATGTATCTACTTTCTAATAATCTATAATGATCATTATTTGCTTTTATTATGACATTAAAATAATTAACAGTTTTAATTTTACTAATATGTCATTCTTGAAGTGGTTCTAATGTTAATCAAAGACAATTATTTGAGTATAACCGGAAATCAGTTACCTAAATAATATGATAGTCATTGTGATAAATAACCAGCAACATGCCATGTGCCAACTACTCAAAGTATCCCATTACCTGTTGCAGGAGGCAAGTTTCAGTCACTTAATGTCAGAAACTATTGTGCCAAAAATAAGGAAACATATATGACAAGACACTATTGTCAAGGGCATGTGTGGTTCATTTGTGTAGTATTCATTACATATATAGATTTGTTAATTGAAAGTGCTATGCGACTAAATTTTGCCTCATGGCTCGGTGAACTTTCTAAAATATGATCAAGGATGATTATATACATAATCTGCTTTAAGTACCACTTTGTTTGGTTTATTTCCCATTTACAGTAATAAATAAGCATTGCGAGTCCTTTACAAAGAAAAAATGGCTTATTCAATTTCAAGATAGTTTAGGATTTAAAATAGCAACAATTTTTAAATAATTCACTCATAAAAAATGTTTGAGAACGCAATTAGAATATGACAAATTTTCAAAATTTACTTCAGAGAATGTGTGCCACTGGTTATGCATAGCCTAAATGTATCAGTTTTTACTAGTTTGACTATTAATAAACACTGTCATGAAATATTCCATTTGGTTCAACTTTATGATAGATACTTTAATAGGAGTCATAAGGAAAACAGCACAGTGCTATCACTTTCAGCAGTTTATACATGACTATGGGGTGGGATGCTTTGTACCAGACCATTTTTACTGTAATTATTTTAATTACTCAGGTCCTGTTCACAGAACATGTAGGAAATCAATGACCAAAAAAGAAAAATACAAAAGAAAATATCCTTTATTGATGCTTTAGAGAGAGAATTTTTAAAGAATTTCAAATCAGCCAGCTGTTCAAATAAATAATGCATGTTGCAGCTGGCTCTTACATAGGCCTGAGTGTCCAATAGCCACAGATGTCCTGATTCTATAAATGTGCTTGTAGAGGCAGGCCCTAAATTGACTTTAAAACAGACTGTGACGCAAGTTCACAAGTGAGCACTTGATGATAGAATTCATAGTTTGAATGAAATTTTTTTCTAAATATTTCTCTAGGCATCAGAATAAACTGTGTTTTAGACCAAAGATTAAAAAATAACCGGTACTCTCAAAGAATGAAGGGATATTTTCCCTGATTTTGGTTAAACTCTTCAGTTCTGTATTTGAAAAGTTTCCATTTCATATTAGAAATGTGTTTAAGATGCATTAACAGAAAATACTGACAAAAATTTTTACATCTGTGCCTGTGTGATGGGGAACTTCCTTCGGCCAATAAGCATTTGAAAGGTTGAGGCATGACTTTGGGGTGCCAAAAAGTCACAGTCCCACCTGTTCACTCCCTTTTTCCCATGCTTCACACTAGGATGTTGGACCCTTGTTTCTGTTCTGTAAGTTTAGTTTTTTAATAAAGAAAAACCTTAGCACACTCTATTCAGAGTTGTCTTGGTATTATTTGAGTGGCATTCCCCCCGTTTGATGCCTTCGGCATCATCTGGTACCTTATTTGGAAACAAGTGAACTCTTACCAGGAACCTCCCAGTTTGTCAACTTGAGCACATTTTTTTTTCATCTGCTCACAGCCCATCTGCCACTGCTAAGGACCCTGATGTTCCCTGCCCGCTGTTACTCCAGCTGACAATCACTTTGCCTTTTCTTCTGCTGGCACTGAATGCACAGTTTGTGGCTCACGACTGACAGAATGCTTTGGACTTACTTCTTATTCTGACCATCACCTCTAGGAACCACTTTGACTGTCTTTAATAACTGCTTTTAATTTGTTAAATAAAGCATGTTTATTAGTATCTATGTAGGTGACAGGGCATGTAACCACGGTGAACAATCCTGGAGAAGCCGGTGGGAGCTTCTCCTCCACGTCCCCCCACCATGAGGCCGCAACCACGACACCTGCTGGCTAATAAAGATTATTATACCTACTCCAATTCACTGTAATTGCCTACAACAGGTAAGATTAAAAAATTACATGATGACTTGCAATATTACCGTTCAGAAATTTAATAACCATTTTGCTTATTCTATGGATGGTATTCTGCAAGGATTATGTGATTTTCTTTATACATACATTTATTTGATTTTAAGAATTAGTTTTGGTTTTCATATTAGATCATTAAAAATGGTCTGATAAGAGAACCAAGAATGAGATGCTTTTAGAAATTATACAGTCTTTACCAATTAATAATGATCAGTTAGTTGAAAAATTAATACTTTTGAAAAAGATAGCATTAATTTGACAGACAAAATCCAATTAATGTCTAAGGATGCTGAGGCAGTATCTGAAAGAATTTGTGCTGTTGAATTTAACAATTGGAATCCACTGAAAAGTTATGATAGGTTAATGAATAAGGTATCTCTCCAGGAAGGCAATATGTAGACCATCAAAATTATATCCAAGGATGAGATATTATTTATAATGGACAAATTTCATACCTTGGAATTATCAATGAGGGCAGTAGAATGGAACACTGAACAGGAGATTCAGACTTTACAAAAGGCAGTGTTTAAAGGACATGAAAATATTGAAGAAATTATTGAAGCTGATAAGCAGGAAGGGAAAGTACAAGGACAGGATTTAGCTTTGACAGTATGTGCCATTGTCTGGAATGACTCACCCAGAGTTTTAGTTGCCTATCTGGTAATATCCTCTGAAAAACCATCTGGCACAAAATACCCTAAGGTAGTCAAAGAATATACATGGCAACCTATAGATATGAGGGATCTAAAAGAAATTAAGCAGGCAATAGTATCTTATGGCCTATATTTACCATTTGTTAGGAAAATAGTGAAAATGTGGGCTTTGAGCAATAAGGCTACCCCAAATGATTGGCTTCAATTAATCTCAGTGGCCCTATAAATTGGACTCCAGATATTATGGAAATGCTATTGGTGAAAAGAGGCAAAAGTTTTAGAATAAAAGAATAAAACAAAAGGATTTGAGATGCCCCAAGATCAAATTCTTTGTGAGGGCCATTACTTTGATCCTCAGGACCAGACTTTCTATAATGAACACACCTTGTCACTATATATCATGGCAGTTTTAAATGCTTGTGGCAGGATTCATGAAATAGGAAAGAGAATTGAATTGTTTATCAGGGTTAAATAGGGCCAGAGAGAACCCTTTACTAATTTTTTACAAAGATTATCTAAGGTTGTACATGTAGGAGTAATAGACTCAGAAGGTAGATGTGTACTTATTGAATCCCTGACTTTTGAAAATGCCAACTTAGAATGCAAAAAGATCCTTGAACCTTCAAAGATCAGATCAGCACCAATAGATGAATTGAATGGATTTTACATACAATGAATGTTGAGACTTTGACTATAGTACTAAGGTGTGGGTGGGAAAGCATTTCCAATAGTATGATGAGGCACCAAAATGCCAAATGCTTTAAATGTGGCAGAATAGTACATTCTTATAAGGGATTGTAGAGAAAGAATTTCTATAAACAAAGTCTACCATGGGAATGGCAAGAATAGGTGGTCTCAGCGTTTTGGAATATGTAGGATATGTGGCAATGGTTGACAATGGATAAATAAAAGTAGGTTGACAAAAGACAAAACAAGGCAACCTGATACCATTGAGAAACTCCTTGGGGGCTCTCTTTTTGTCTGTCATGTTTGACAGACCCCTATGTCAAACATGGTCCAGTCATTCGCAGTCACTGTGAAGAACAGGTCTCACTAATAAAATTAAAAGATCCAGTGCCTTCTGAAAAAAGCCATACTGTTCTGGATGACAGAGGAGACATATAGTATGAATCAAAAATTCCAGTAGGAAATAGGAAATGTATATTTTGTCAGACTTCAATAAATGATCAACAATAAAAGCTAAGAGTATGTATAAATAGCTTTGTAATTGAGGAATTACTAGACATGGGTGTGAACATAAGTGTCATTACTCCAGAATCTTGGCATCCAAATTGGCCTCTTCAAGAGGCAGATATTCAATTCCTAGGAATTGGAACCCTATCTCCAGTGAAACAATGCATGATATGAGTTGAATGGATAAGACCAGAAGGCTGAGGCAATATTATAGCTAATATTGCACTGAACTTATGGGGTTGTAATTTGTTAAAGCAACGGAATACCCAGATTTAACATTCCTACAGTCTCAAAACTAATGTTTCTGGGATGGAGATTATAAGGTATTATAAACAAAGGTCACCAGCCATTTAGGCTATACAAGAACACAAAGCAACTAGCAAACCTTGAGTGGTACTAACAGCCCTGCCTTTAAATTAGTTAACTGAGAAACCAACATGTGTTAAACAATGGCCTTTAACAGAAGACAAACTTCAGGCTTTAGAACAGTTGGTATAGGAATAACTAGATATTCACCATATTGAAGAATCAACCAGCCCTTGGAATTTTCCTATATTTGTTGTTAAAAATAAATCCAGAAAATGAGAATGGTGACAGATCTATGAGCTGTCAACAAGGTTATTCAACCTATAGGGCCTCTACAATCTGGAATTCCTCTGCTTTCTCTATTACCAAAAGGATGACCTCTCATAGTCATTGATTAAAAGGATGTTTCTTCACTATACCTTTACAAGAAAAGGACAGAGAAAATTTTGCCTTCACAAAGCCTACTTAAAATAATTCTCAGCCTGATAAAAAAAAAAAAATCAAAGGATCATCCTCCCACAGGGAATGCTCAATAGCCCTACCCTGTGCCAATAGTTTGTAAGTCAGCCATTGGAAATACTACATAAGCAACTTCCTAAGTATATAATTTACCATCACATGGATAACATTTTACTATCTGATTCAAAAGCAGATACTTTAGAAAGAATGTTTGGAGAAGTAAAATAATTTGCCTAAATGGGGATTACAAATTACTTCTATAAAATACATAGAGTAGTTTCAGCCAAATACTTTGGTTATAAGATGGGTTTACAGAAATTAGAAAAAAAAAGCACAAATTAGGAGAGACCAATTGCAGACTCTTAATGACTTTCAAATATTGTTAAGAGACATTTCCAGTCTACAACTGGCTGTTAGAATAACACTTGCTCTAATAATTAATTTAAACAAAACCTTATATAATGACAAAGACTTAAATAGTTCCCAGGAATTAACGATGAAGCTGAGAGAGAATTAATGGCTGTTTAAGAGAAATTAGTAAAGACTCTTGTTGATAGGGTAGATACAAATCTTTTTTAACTAATCAATTAATTAATTTAAAATTTCCACCTCCTCCCATCCTCCCATTTCTCTCCCACTCCCTTCACTCTCCAGTCCTAAGAGAAGTCGGGGTGCCCTGCCTTATGGGAAGTCCAAGACCTCCCTCCATCCTAGAAAGGTGTGCATCTTAATAGACTAGGCTCTCAAAAAGCCAGTACATGCAAGAGAATCAAAATCTCAGTCTGCCCTCATTGCCAGCCACATTCAGAGAGTCCAGTTTGATCACATGCTCATTCAGACCCAGTCCAGCTGGCCTTGATGAGCTCCCTAGTGGATCAGTTCCATAGTCTCCATGGGTGGACACACCCCTCACAGTCCTACCTTCCTTTTTTATGTTCTCCCTCCTTCTGCTCTTCATCTGGGCTTAGGGAACTTAGTCCAGTGCAATGTCGTTCTCTGTCTCTATCTTCATCCCTTGCCAGATGAAGGGTCTATGGTGATATGCAGGATATTCATCAGTATGTCTAAGGGAGAAGGCAAGTTCAGGGACCCTCTCCTTTGCTGCCCACGGACCTAGTTGGAGAAATCCCCTTGGACACCTGAGAACCCCTCCAGAGCCAAGACTCTAGTCAACTCTTAAATGACTCCCTTGGTTAAGATATCTTCTTCCCTTCTCCCATATCCACCCTTCCTCCATCTCAATTATCCCAATCCCCCAAGCTCTCCCCAATACCCCCTTCTCCCTTCTCTCTCCCCTTCCCCCCAACCCACCCCAACTCCCCTGCTCCCAACTTTTTCCTGGCGATCTTGTCTGCTTCCAATATCCAGGAGGATATATGTGTTTCTTTGGGTTCACCTTCTTATTTAGCTTTTCTAGGATCATGAACTAAAGGCTCAATATCCTTTGTTTATGGCTAGAATCCACTTATGAGTGAGTACATACCATATTCCTCTTTTTGGGTCTGGGTTATCTCACTCGGTAAAGTGTCTTCTATTTCCATCCATTTACATGCAAAATTCAAGATGTCATTGTTTTTTACCGCTGAATAGAACTCTAAAGTGAATATGCACCACACCTTCTTTATCCATTCTTCTATTGAGGGGCACCTAGATACAAATCTTAATTGCATTCTAGCAATATTGCCTTCCAGAACTACCCCTACAGGAGTTTTAATGCAGAGGGAAGATATTATTTTGATGGATATTTCTACCACATAAACCAAATAAAAAATTAAAATCTCATGTGGAAAAGATCTCTGAAATAACTATAAAAGGAAAATTGAAACTTCATCAACTAGCAGGTATAGACCCAGCAGAGATTATAGTGCCTTTTACTATTAATAAAATTTAAAAAATGTGGGAAGAAAATGAACCATGGCAATAAACTTGTGCTACCTTTTTAGGAGAGATTAATAGTAATTATCCCAAAGTGATAGAATTAACCTTAAAAGGAAAACTATTTGCATTCTTTTCTGAATTGTACATGGCACACGAATAACTGGAGCCCATAGATTTTACACTGATGCAAATAAATCAGGGACAGCAGGTTGCAAATCAGGAGATTTAAGTAAGGTGGAACAAAGCCCTTAAAGTTCTAGCCAAAAGGCAGAGCTATATGTTATTTTCATGGTACTAAGATATTTAAAAATTTATGTATATATAAAGCTGACATTGTAGTTGGACAATGGTTATCTTTCTCTGAATTCAAGCATGTTGTTAAAAGAAAAATTCATAGTTTCTGTCAGGAGCTATATAGTATGACACAGAAAGAAAAAAAGATTTTAGGATAAATTTTATATATATCATATCTTTCATTGAATATATGTCAATATGAATAATGTTTAAGTTTTCCACAATCAATAGTATATTTTCCTATAGTAATCTTTGAAGTTTACAGGAAGATGATGGTGCCCACAACAACAACTCCCCCTGGTTGATATGATGTTATGTTGCTGATAACGCTATTTTAAGAACAGTTTTGGGTACCAACTTCTTAAAATGGTTCCAACTTGGGTAGCTGCAATGGTGTCCCCTCTGAGGTGAAAGGGTGTGCCTTCTTACAAGGTTCTGGTCAGAACGCCAAATAGGAACCTCAGAAAATCCCAATTGGCTATTCAGAGACGATTTATAATTATACTAGACAGTAATCCTGAAACTTAACTATCATTTTACTTTTATAGAATCCCATAAAAAGAGCATCACCCCCATGATGACTGGAAGTAATTCTAGAAGATGACACCCCATCTCCCAACTAAGTTTGTCCTTAGGGTTAAGAAAATTATTTAGGAGTTGATTATTACTTTTATAAAGTTGGGTCTTGGTAGGGAAATTATGTAGGCTCAGAGATCCTTTTATAAAAAAAGGGGGGGATAGAATTGAATGCGATAATAGGTAGATCAGTGTGAGCTTACTCACACTATTAATAATAATAATGAGTAACAGATGGATACTTGTGAACTATTATTTATCGACAATTTAAATTGATATATATTCATGTATACTGATACAAATTCAATTGGTTATATTAAATATGCTCCTATGTTTGTTTACAATATTTGTATACCTGTGCAAAATTACTTTGCCATATTGTATGCATGCATGTTTTTATCTCTGTTTAAGACATTTTGTATATTGATACAATTTTAGGATAAATTTATCATACTGCATTATACATTTCTTCCTTAATCAAAATACTTGTTATTGTTTAAATTTTGAAGTCATTGCCCTTGTTTGTTGCACAACTATTTAAAGATTGTTTAATATTTTAATATGAACTCTTATTCTTGAAGTTACGTAGGTATTAAGTATTTTAGGTCAATAGTCATTCATGTTTGTCATACTTATATTTAGTTTAATCAGTTTCTTTAGATACATCGAGATTGTATTCTGCATAAATAGGTAATCTTCAAACACTTCAAAGAACTGGAGAACATGGTATTTAAACAACATAGGGTTCTGTTGACATGAGACACAATTGTTTCTGGCTGTACCAACCTATCGCCAAGAGAGTGTTGAGCACAGAAGTCACTTCATTTGGATCTTGTTTTCTTTTTTTTTTTTCTTGACAAAACTGGTCTTTTGCAAGGCACTGCCCATGGATTGACCAGTGAAAAAATGTCCAGACTGAACAAATAGGATACAAGGGAACAGACTGCCAAACCTTGCCAAGACAGGGTAAGAAAGTTTTGAAAAATTTTCCTGCCCCTGAAAATGCTCTGTCAATTAATCTAGGCCTTAACCAAAGTTGGTTCCTTCAACTTCGCAAATGATACTTTGGGTGATTGCCCAGGTAGCCAGTTGTCTCTGTCATCTACTGCACATTTTGGAAGTTGCTTGATTGCACTTCCTGCCTACTCAAATAATATTATCTCCCTTCTCAGGCCTTCAATGGGGCTGAAGATTCAACAATCATAGTTACTTTCTTCTTATGAGTTAGCCAAGCCACTTCTTATGAGACTTTGACTCCTTAGGATAGAATGATTATTGAAACATTTAGCATATGTTCCTTGCTTAATATTGTTTATGATGATTGTAATTCTAAATTTTATACTTTATATTGTTTCTATTGTATACAGTTTTGTATTGGGTTTGTCGGTCTCCTTTTTAGATAAAAGGAGGAGGTAATGGGGAACCTCCTTCAGCTCATGGCCTTTGAGAGGCAGGACCAGGTTGCAGCATGGCTTTGAGGTACCAAAAAGTCATGACTCTTCCCTCTAGCCTGCTTTTTCCTGTGCTCCACACCTGGATGTTGGACTCCTGTTCCGTGAGTTTTTTTTTTTTAAATAAATAAAAGCCTTAGTATACTCTATTCAGAGTTAGCTTGGGTTTATTTGACCTGCATTTCCCCCATTTGATGTGTTCTGCATCATCTATGTGTCTCTGGACCCTGTTCCTCAGAACCATGGCCAAACATTTAATTAGAAATACATTTTGAATTGATATTTTCAAAAAGAAAATTTTATCTTAGTAAAAAAACTGTTAACCAATTAGCTCATTCCTTCAAATATCTATCTAAAAACTTAAAACACTTTATTTCTGTTTGTCAAGAGACTGAAAAATTACCTCACCATGCGTGATCCCCATGTATAATTGAGTTAGGATAAGATTGAGTGGTAAGAAGAATCAACTAAACGGGATAGATTCATTTTAAGCCCATTTTCTATCTCCAAATTCAAATTGATGGATAAAGATATACAGAATATTTCAGATCTGATCTTTAACAAGGCTTTTTCTAAAATGGCTATATATAATATAAAACTCAGTCTAGGAAAACTAAAAGCGAATCAGACATTGGAAGCATAACTGTGCTATCTAGTAACCTAGATAACAAAAGCGCAAACAGTTACTAATCATCACAAAACCATTTAACTCTAAATTTCACATCTTTGTCTTAGATTTAAAATACTTCTAAAATTAATTTAACAATACCATGTCCCTGAAACTATTAAAATAATTTCTCTTTGGGGAATTGTCTTAGGGTTTCTATTGCTGTGAAGAGACACCATGACCATGGAAACTCTTCTAAAGAAAAACATTTAATTTGGGCTAATTTGCAGTTTCAGAAGTTTACTTCATTGTCATCATGATGGTGTGCAGGCAGACCTGGTGGAGAAGAAGGTGCTGAGGATTCTACCTCTTGATCCCCAGGCATCAGAAACAATTGTGGGCCACCCTGGCATAGTTTGAGCATAGGAGACTTCAAAGTCCACTACCACAATAACACACTTCCTTCAGCAAGGCCCCACCTACTCCAACAAAGTCACACTTCCTAACAGTGCCCCTTCCTATGTGGGTCATTTTCTTTCAAACCACCACACGAATGTTCAACAAAAGAAAGAGATTACCACTTTTGTTGTCTTGAACCTTTATGAATTTAACATGAGCTTTAGTTATGTTGTTAGAGCTACTCATTGTCCTCATTGCATTCTTTATGTAGTTAAAAGTTTTTGTTGTTTTGTTGGGTTGTTTTTTGTTTTTGTTTTAAAAAGTGCTGCTTTTCTAACTGTATTTCAGGTACTATCTGCATTTTTATTTTCCTCAAAGATAACATGATATCAATCATTTTATTCCAAATAGCTTTTGTAGCAATGCAGTTTGGCCTATATAACATTAATAAAGCATTATAAATTGTATTCTTGGACAAGAACTTTTGAGAAGTAAGTTTAATATTGTGGTTTTAGGTTTAAAGAACAATCACTATTTTTAAGAGCCAGGAGAATTTGCTAGGCTGTTAAAATAAAAGTGGGCCATTATTGCAGCCATCTGTCTAAATGACAAGTAATCAATTGACAAGCTACAATCTGTAAATTATAATAGGAAATAATTTGGTTATTAGGAAATCACTTGCTGACACAGTTCCTTATCATGTTAAACTGATGTGTAGGTCTTTCAAACCGTAAATGGTTGAATCCTTATAAGAGTATCTAGAAGCATACAGAAGAGATCCTTTTGCGAATTTAATTCTACTTAAAGAGCATTTGTACAACCCATATCCAGATTTATGCTTCAAAGTATCCTCATTTAATCCTTTCCTCCTCCTAATCCATGCCCTAGGAATTAAAATGAGAGACTTTTGCACTTTAATGAATGGACAAATACAGTATCAATATTTACCCAACAATAAATGTGCAAATTTCTCAGTGCAGAAGACAATGGCAAAGTCATTACCATTGATAATTACTCAGCATGGTTTCAGCTGAACCTCCTCCCCATCCAGTGTCTTGCACACTCAGTGAGCACAATAGGCAGGCTGATGCCAGGACTCCTGCATATATAGCTTTGTTTCTAACACTCAGTGAAAAAATAATATTTTAAATTTGTTATTTGTGATGGGGGTTGGTGCAGGAAACTTGCTAAACCTAGAAAGTTGTCAGCATGAGAACAAAAGCACAATTTCTTCACAGAGATATGAAAAGAATCCAGTTTAGTGGATTTGTTCCCTGACGAAGCATAGCAAGAGAGCTTCCGAATATAACTAAGTGGTATGAGATTCTAGTCTAGTAAAACGCTAGAGGAACTCATGCATTCATTACTGTGATTACAATGATTAACTGTGATTTCATTAGCTAAAAAAATTCCTAGGACTTCTTTATCTTTTTCTCTAATGTTATAGCTTGTAAGCACATAGATTTCAGTTTGCTTGATTGATGAGTTTATTTACTCTTTATTCGTGTATTTATTTATTGTTGGCTTGATAGTTTTATAAATTTGAAATGCTCATTTCTTCTGTTCCTCTAACATATAATCTACTATTATATATATTAAGCATTTCAAATTTTAGATCTAGTATCATCCCTAAACTTGAATCTAAAAGAAAAATAGATGGAAAAATTTTAGGGCTTTGTTTTTATTTTTATTTTTATTTTTTTTGCCAAAGACCGAAGAGTGTCTTAAAGTAAGTGTTACTCTAGAGTAATAACTTAGTGTTCTTTTCTCTGTTCTCACCAGTAGAATAGTTTTTATTAGAATAAAGGCAAATATATATAAGATAAAACCTAAACAAGATAGTAACTGCATCTATTGAGCCTCACACTTTACTTATTTTATTTAATATTTTGAATCTTAATGTGCACATATCAAGACAAAAGGAATTTGTATTGATTTATACATAATAAGATTAAGATAAGACCAGAAACACATTCAGTGAAGTGGCATGTGGGGATTTGGAAATCACTGAAATTGTCGAGTCAGTTCTCCTCACCCCTGACTTGTAATAGGTAAAGCTGTCCATTTTGTCCTCTCCTCACAGAAACACAGAACCTGGCTGAGCAATTTATAGCAGGCACCTAGTAGTTGTGTACTCAACTAGGAAACGAAGTAATAAGATGCTTATTGCAGTATTTGCTTAGTGACCTGTTAAACTGCTTCAAGTGTTTGTATGGTCCTTCCCAGCATGCAACACTACTGGAGAGTTGTCATCAGAATCATACAGGAAATGGGCATGTTATTTCTTAGATTCTTGAGTTGTATGTCAATCAGGCCTTTTAGGGCACAGAATATCCGCAAATAGCAGAGGGCTCCAAGTCTACTCTATGATCTTTCAAGATAATGTTTATATGAAATGTATTGAGAGTTTGCCCTTTGGGGTACAAATAATTTCACAGAATTCTTTTCCCTATCAAACAGTCAAATTCTGTCATACAGATAAAAGGCTGGCAGCCCTTCAAAAAAGTAAGAAGTGCCGTAACTTACTTTTCCTGGGGTTAAAGATTTTGTTATTTTAGTTTCAAAAAAAAAAAAAACGTATATTTGTCATCTAGAAGAAAGAAAATATACATACAAATATTTATGTGGTCAAAAGTTCCTAATGTAAACATGCAGTTAAAGTTGTAAACATCACTGTTCAGTGAACAGCTGTGTCATGCAGAGACTCATGGTTGTTCTGGGTGCTGAGAATAAGTGATCATTATGTGTTCAGTCCTAAAAATACATTTACAGTGCCCCAATATGAGGACTAGAGGACATCTTGGAAGAAAGGACCGAAAGAAGGTAAAAGTTGACAACTGCTAAAGACATTTGGTATCTATCATGAGGACCTGAGTTTTATCTCCAGAACTCAGAGGTTTAAAGGACAGAATTGGCCTTAAATGTTCTGTGACCTCCACACTTTTACCCTGCACACACACACACACACACACACACACACACACACACACACACAATAATAATAATAATAATAACAAAAATAACCTTAAAATGCAACCAAAATATAAACAAGGCGGTAACTGTCCTCTGGGCAGGAAAGAGTCATTAGAAATACAAACTCACAGCAGCTACAGTTGTCTACACTGGGCTTACAGAAGAGTGGAACTATCAACAGTCAGGCGTGGGCAAGAGAAGGGCTCTTGAGTCCCTAATCTTCTTTTCTGAATTATTGAACACTGATAGATTTGGGAAAGGGCAGGGGCTGGCTGGGATAATTGTCTTCCATTATACACCAAGTGGTGGGCACACTAGACTCCAATGGAGAGTTCCAAGCACATGTTCACAGATGGTCCAGTTAAACTCACTAAGTCACTAAGCAAAACAAAAAGGCTTAAATGTGCAAAAGGGGCTGATGGGGAGGACAGAGTTCATAGAGGTGGGAAGGGAGATAAGAGAGGGCAAAGACATTGAGATTAATTAAAATGCATTATATGCTTGTGTGAAATTGTGAACAAAACAATAAAAAGGGGAAGAGATAATTTAAATGATTCACTCGTCACTTTAAAGTCTAGCAAAATATCAAATAATGAATGTGATACAAAGAAAACTGAATTTCTTATGGGAAGTACTTAGAGCATTTGTTGCTTGTCACTGCTGGCTAATGATGTATTCACTAAGAAGGCTATAGGGTGCCCCATAGTTTTAACTGGCCCTGTGGTGTAACTCTTTTAGAGTTTTTAAAATTTAGTGGTTAGGAAAATTTGCCAAATGGAAGGGAGTGGTTATACAACAGGGGTCACATTTATCTTGAACTAATTAGTCACATGAAGAAAACCCAGTTACATGTCTGTTGTCCTAGCAGTAACTTAAAACACACAAAATATGTCCATATTTACTACTATCCAGATATTTGCCTTAGCATATATATTGGAAGTGCTCAGCTTGAGTCTGCAGGCTTTACTTCATTTCTCTGAAAACAATAAATGTATTTTACTTAATATGAAAGAACAGATTTTCATTGTGTATTAATTACAACCAACTCAGAGAATACAAGATACAATCATGCTGCCTAAACCCTGAGCTTTCTTTTTGCTCTAATAAATATTAGTCCTATAAATTCATTCATTGTTCAGCATACAGTTCAGAATTTGGGGCTATATACCTTTTTTTTTTTGCAAATGATCATCAGATGCTGAGAAAACAAACAAATTTTGCTTGTTCCCAGGTACTGTACCCTCAGAGAATAGCCTCTCTGCAGGATGCCAGGTACTAAAGACATCTGAAGAACAAACTCCAGAGAAACTGAGGTCATCGTCCATTAAAGTCTTAGGTTCTCCAGTATAAACAATATGAAATATGATTTTATGTTTGTACTTCCACAGCTACATCTTCTTCCTGGGTTTGGGAAGCTGAAATCCTCCTTACAGCAGTGGAGGGTCCAAACAATTCTGACACATTTTATGGAACATTCTAACACCCAAGGCGTGAACCGAAGAAACATTTTTTTTTTTCAATTTACAATTCCAGGTAGCTTTAGCATAAATGAGGGAAGCTAGAGGAGAACCAGGAACCAGGCTACATCTTAGCTTATTCCAAGGCTTATGTTCAGCTCCCTTTCTAATAAAAGCCAGGCCGATCTACCTGGGGATGATAATCCCAGCGGAAAGCTGGGGTTTCCATCAACTGGAGATCAAGATAATACAGACACCCTTATAGGCATTTATAGAGACAATTGCTCAATTGAAATTCCTGTTTTTATGGTGTGTTAAGGTCAGTCATCACACTTCTTATTTTGATGATTTGATATATTATGGAAACACAAAAGCAATATTTTTAAGTATTTATAAGAATCCCAGTATTCTTTTTTATGATCTTTTGGTTAATGGAAAAATTGTCATGGGCATGCATTTAAATAAACTCCTGTTCTTTAAACCATATTTTTTATTTTAAATTAGTAAGCATTTCCTGTGTTTCTGTTTGCTTATATAGAACATCTATACCCTTGTAGAAAATGTTAAGTGTATTCATGCTTTCTGTCTACAAGTGTGTATATTCTTGTCCCAAGTCAGGGGTTGACTGAGCTTTCAGTTTAAATCTGTAACAGATGGTCCCTTCCTCCCTGATTTTCTTTTTGGTCCTTAACTATTAGAATGACTCTAGTCATGCATAAATGCAGTTTGTTAATTCTATGAGTGTGATCAACAAATCATGCATTTGTAGTAATGCTTTACACAATTTAATTGGTCACTACAGGGGTTCAGATTCACTGGAGCAAAGGTTGATGTGCTGAATATGACAGTGTTAAGATGGATAAATCTGCAGAAGGCAAAGCTTAGTACAAAGTCCTAACACTAGCCCTTTCCTCAGATTTGACTTCTAATTTGGTTGTATGATCTTGTCTTCCTGCACAAGATGTCACCATTGTGGTGCCCTCTGTCATGAAGAGATGTAGCCAAGGGGACTCCCAATGACCCCATTTCTGCTGCTTGCTCTTTGAACTTCCAGCCACCAATTTTATGAGCTAATTAAACATCTTTTCAATATAAATATCATGCCTCAAGTATCGTATTACAGTAAGAACTAATAAAGTCATATTTCTTCAAATTTTTTGTGGGAAGAAAATTACATAACATATAAAATTTGCACATTTATTTCTCTATTATTTTATATATGAGCTATTTTAGAGTCTAAAATAGCAATAGAAAACACTTTATCAAAAAGGCTCATTTGATTAATATGGCATATTTAAAGTTACTAGTAACATGGATGATGTGAGATATCCTTCTCTATATGTGTTGCTTTTATTGGTTGATGAATAAGGCTGCTTTGGACAATGGCTTCTCAGAGTAAAGCCAGGTGGGAAATCTAAACAGAGAGAGAGGGAGAGAGAGAGGGAAAGAAAGAGAGAGAGTAGGCAAAGGATGCTATGTAGCTAACGAAGGAGAAGAACGCTGGAACCTTACTGGTAGGCCACAAACTCATGGTGACACATTGATTAATAGAAAGGGGTTAATTTAAGATGTAAGAGTTAGCTAGAAATATGCCTAAGCCATCAGCTAAACAGTGATATAGGTAGGCCTTCTGTATTTCTGTTGCTTTCATTGTTTAATTAATAAAGAAACTGCTTGGCCTGATAGGTCAGAACATAGGTGGGTGGAGTAGACAGAACAGAATGCTGGGAAGAAGGCAATGAGGCAGACGTCAGGCAGCCAGCTGCCAGGTCAGACATGCTGAATCTTTCCTCGTAAGCCACCACGTGGTGACATACAGATGATTTGAAATGGGTTGAATCAATATGTAAGAGTTAGCCAATAAGAGGCTAGATATAATGGGCCAGGCAGTGTTTAAAAGAATACAGTTTCTGTGTAATTATTTCGGATAAAGCTAGCCAGGTGGCCAGGAGCCAGTTGGGACAAAAAGCAGCCCTCTGCTCCCTTTTGCAAGAGTGGTGCCCAACTGGGGCTAACTCCACGTAAAACCTAAGAGGACTTAAAAAGGAATTCTAGACACAAATATAGAGTTTAACACAGCTTTTTGCTGTTTGCTAGGGTGTGCTGCAGAGAAATTTTCCTGACTCAGCAGCCTCAGCAGGAAAAAACCTGTACCGTTTTAAATCGCAGCTTCCAGGACTGTGCCGCCAGCATGAACTCCGGCTATAAAGCATGTCAATGACTTTTATGAGACTGGCTGTTTGTGTGCCTGCTCGGATTCGGGAAGACATTACTCTGAAACTATGCCAATGGCTCGGTGCTTCCTGCCTAGGCAGACTGTGGAATTAGGCTTAGGCAGGAGGGAGAGCATGGTGGATTTCTGCCGCCATACAGAGAGATGTTTCCAGTCTGCACAGTGCTCTACATGTCAGATTTAGATGTAACTTGGATGAAAGAGTTTCTGTGCTGCATGCTCAGTCTCAGAGTTAAAGTGCTGAGTGCAGCTCCTACCTGGTGGTCCCAGAGATAGCAGAAATGGTACATTCACCATTTTGAAATTGGAGAGAGGTGGAGCCAACATCCAGAGCAGCCCACCACTCTGAGACTCAGAAGCACAACTGATTCAAAGTCACAAGTGGCTCTGCCATGTTGGACTGGGTGGGGCAAGCAGGCAATACCTGTTTTTGACCTGGGAATGTCACAGCTTAGATTATTAAATGCTTAGTGATTTTAAAATGCTAAACAAAAATGTTCCTGAATAGTAAAAAATTACAGATTCACAATAGGACAGATTCAGACATAAAAGACCTCTCAGTGGGTCATAGTGTTACATAGAGTTAGACATACATAGGCTTGGGAGAGAGAAGTAAAAGAATATAGAGAATAAAGTTAATGCCTTAAAAAAAGGGTAAAGTCTTTAAAGAGACAGAGTACAGATAATTATAGATTAAAAGAAATAAATAAAAATAAGCCACGTAAAATGGAAAATTCAAAGAGAGTCTGGATTATGTCCATTGTGTTTTCTTTAAAATTTTTGGCTACGAAGGAGCTAAGTACAGAGAGACATTTCATTATATGGGCTGCTAAGCTAAACCACCTTGTATATTATTATAAGTGTGTTATGACTTCAGAATTTGAATCTAAGGTTATGATACTTTGGAAAAGAGATTCTTCTTTTGTTTTCACAGAGGATGAGCCCCTGTAGATTGCTTCTACCCCAATATGGTATGACAGACCATGCCCTCCTGAAAGGTTGCTATAAACACCCTCAAAAAATTACTTCACACAGGATACACCATAAAAGACCTGATTAACAACACCCCTATACAGCAGGAAGAAGTTTGGAGAGAAATAACTGTGCCCATATTCCCAAATAATGTCTATAAATGTTCTTTTACATTTAAAGGGGGATATGATATAGATATGAATAATTTACAATGGTAAAAATTTTGCCTTATTGATAGGATTTTAAGGTCAATTTTGTTATACATATGTGTATATATATGATCTTGATTAAGGTATTGTGATTGTGTAGTTATTTAAAAATGTAATGTATAATTAGAAAATACAGGTTGTTAATGGATAATCATCAATGATAGTCAAGCTTGTACTTGTGTTAGTTGAATTTTCTGGATATATAGAGATATATTTCAATAAGATAGGCATTCTTCATATCTTTCAAAGACTACAGAACACGGCATTTAATGTTTTAATAACTTAGGGCTTTTCATGACAATGAGACACATCTGCTCCTGGCAGCACCAGCTACTTCAAGAGGATGATGGGCATCGAAGAGGCTCTTTATGGAGTTTGATAGCCATTTGGGCAAGTAACTGCTCTTGCCTGGACTGTTTCATAAACTGGACATAAAGAACCCACAGAGAGAGGACTGCTGAACTTGCCTAAAGGTGAGATGGGCTTTTGGGGTTCCCGATTCATGAAAGAGTCTGCAAGACATTCTGCAGAACACAGCAGATAGTGATTGAACTGTCTTTGAAATTTTCTGCTTCATGGAAATGTCTGCTGGATACTATGGGCCTATAGGCTGAAGATGGATGCCCCAATGATACAGAGGAACTTTGGGTGACTGTACAGGCAGCGAGATGTCTCTGTCATTTCTAGAGTTTGGGAAGTTGCTTATTTCTTGTTTAATTAGGTAATATTATATCCTTCTGGAGTCTTTTATAGAGTTGAAGAATAAATAGATAGTTATAGTTTTCCTTAATTATGATAAAAGATAAAATAGATATAGATATTGTAACTATAATTCGTTCTTTATAACTATTTTGCTATATGTAATTTTATTATGTTAAAATGAAAGCCTTTCTTTTTTGTTTAAACAGAAAAAGGGAAAATGATGTAGGTGGGTCTTCTGTATTTCTGTTGCTTTCATTGGTTAATTAATAAAAAAAACTGCTTGGCCTGATAGGTCAGAACATAGGTGGGTGGAGTGGACAGAACAGAATGCTGGGAAGAAGGCAATGAGGCAGACGCCATGCACCCAGCTGCCAGGTCTAACATGCTGAATCTTTCCTCGTAAGCCACCACTTAGTGGTGACATACAGATGATTAGAAATGGGTTGTATCAATATGTAAGAGTTAGCCAATAAGAGGCTAGATATAATGGGCCAGGCAGTGTTTAAAAGAATACAGTTTCTGTGTAATTATTTCGGGTAAAGCTAGCCAGGTAGCCAAGAGCTGGGTGGGACAAAAAGCAGCCCTCAGCTCCCTTTTGCAACAAAACAGTGTTGTAATTAATCTAACTTCTCTGAGATTATTCAAGTCTGGGCACCTGGAAAATGAAGTAGCAGTTTCTGTTTATACATGGATCAATTGGTTTCAATATGTATTTGACTAACAAAATGAATATTGTGTTATTAAACAATTTGGAATGTAAATCAAAGTTAAATAGTGTAGAAAGTGAAACAATTTTTGAATGATAAATATTCATTCAATAATAAATAAATGAGGTATAATAAATGATAAATAAATGAGGTATTCTGTTCATTATCTACAACCATTCTGATATTCAATTACTTCAAATTTAGATTAATTTTGATGAAGAAGGAAGTTGTCATGAGGCTTACAACAATCACAAAAAGACTTCTTAAATTTAATAATAGTTCTTTATTGAAGCAATAAATAAAACTTAGAAATTTGTAGATAAACTTCATTTGGTCCAAATTTTAACTGCATTTATCATGAATTGGATTTTGGTAGAAAGTGCTCTAGAAGAGTCTGATTATTTGCCACACTCACAACTACCAATCACTAGTGAACAGTTATCCACAGAAAATGGTTGCAGTCTGTCCCATTAGCTCTAAATGCTAGACTGAGGTTGGCTTCTTAAGACCAAACGGTGTGGTTAAAAAATACAATTGTTGGTTTCCTTTCCCATCTATTGTGAATAGTGAAGTAGTTAATATTGATGTTTAAGTATCTCTGTGGTTGACTTACAGTCTCTTCAGTACATAACTAACAGTTTTATAACTAGTTCATATTTTTAGTCTTTTGAGAAATTTCCATACTGGCTGTACAAGTTTACCTTCCAACCATCAGGGAATATGGGTTGTACTTTCTCCAGAGATTCTTTTCCCCATAAATGTGACTTCAACCTTTTACAATATCTCAATAGGTTGGCATTTTTGTTTGTGTGCGTGGTGAGAGAAAAGTCTCCCTAGGTCATCTTTACCGGTTTAGGACTTGCTAAGTAGAGTTGACTCTCCTCAAATTTGCAGAAAGCCACTTATCGCTTTATTATAAATGCTAGGATAAAAAGTGAGTGTCACCATGCTTAGCAGATTATAATTTTTTTATTCTTTATGTTATTTTTTTGGGATAAAGGAAGCTTTGAGCATTAGTCACAAATTTGCTTTTCACAACCACAAATTGAATGTTCTAAAGAAAATAAATGTATGTAGTATTGGATGCTAGAAGGATGTTTACTGACTGATTCCATATAAAGACTGTATGGGGAGAGTCAAGACTTCTCTCCTTAGTCCTCTCCTCTCTATGCTGTTTCATGCAGTCGTTGCTTGTACATTGAACCTGTCCCAATTACCTAAGGATTCCAGTGGCTTTGGAGTTACCCGGTGATGTACAGAATTGAGGACATTAAATTACCTGATTCTGATCTACAGAACTGAGGATATTAAGTACATCATTATTTAGTTTAATACATTTTGTAACAAACCTGGATACTTAGGCATAATTATTGACTTGGTGACTATATACCAGTATTCCTCCCACATACCAAATTATATGTATACATACAAAGTATGAAGCACTGCATGGTATATGATTTGGAGATTTTTTTTAAATTTTACTATCATTGTACTGTATACTTAATACTTTTGTTGGTAATCTATTACAGAGTTATGAGTTTGCAAAATATACCCTGTTTTCCAGTTTGATTCTTGCCGGGTCCCTGATCAGTTTTTAAAGTGTTTGTATATTCTTCCATTTTTGTGTTAAAGCAATGGTTTTGTGGTTGCCAACGAAGTGTGAGAATCAGAGTTTGGATGCTTAGCACATAAATGCCAGATGGACTTGGCTTCCTGCCTGTAATCCCTGTGTCAGAAAGCAGAAACAGGAAATTCCTAGAGCAAACTGAAAAAACAAATATGGGTGTTCAGCTTGCTCTTTTCTTCTCTCTGTTTTAAGGATTGTGGAACCTCACCCCATGATATGGAGTATTACACACATTTGGGGTAGACATTCCGTTCTCAGTAATCTTCTCTAGGAATGCTCTTAGAGACACACCTACAGCTATGTCTCCAAGGTGACTTAAATCCAGTTGAGTTTACAATAAAAATTACATAAAAATTAGCCACGACAGAGGCCACTGGATATGAGTTCAACTCCAGTGGAAGGAACCACGAATAACTTCAGGAGCTAGGATGGCTTTAGGATCTTCGGTGTCTTATCTATGCATGTTAATTAAATTTACCTACAGGAAGAACACATTTTCTTCCCTCTCCCCAACAGCAGATTTTTTACAACATGATCAAAGACTGATTAAAATTATGATCCTGAGCTCCCAACCTTCCATAAAACTAGAAAACAAGAATCATAACCTCCTTGATGAATACATTTTAAAATGATGGCTCAGGTTGTTTGGTTGTTTTTTGATACATGATGTCTCCTTTCCATTCAAGCTGTCTTGGAACTAGTTTTGTTGTGCAGGTGGCCTCAAACTCTGCACCCCCACTGCCCTGAATCCCTTGGGACTACAAGTGTAAACCTGGCATCTAACTCTGCACCACCACTGCCCTGAATCCATTGGGACTACAGGTGTAAACCACCACACTCAGCTCTCCAGGTTCTTGAGAGAGTTATCCTCAAATTTTAAGGAAGTAGCTTTTGAATATATTTATATTCCTCCCCAAAAAGAAAGAATTAACAAATACAATTTCCTAAATTCTCTAAGAAAAGGAAGATGAGAGCTTTTGTGACAGAAAGTTTTTCCCCAAATCCTAAGAAAAGAGGAATTTTGGCATGTTTGTAATTCACATAATCAGAAGAAAATACACATTCAATTACAATTTGCCCCCATACATGCCTAGCATTGATAGAAACCTGCCTTTCACACTTAGTTGTCTGGTGTTAGAACTGTAATGTTACCATCCTGTTTCCAAGCTCATATATATTGCATCGCTGTCAGATTTTGGAGAAACCAACCTGCAGCTGAAGCCCATAAAGGGCAAACTAGCTCTTCCTTGCCCGATGGTGACCCTGGTGGAACGACAAGCTACTAATAATCAACAATCGTTTGTAGTGAAGACTGATTTCACAATGAGACTAGATTCAATCCTCTTTCTAGACTGCAAGAAAAATGGCATGACAACCTTGAGTTTCTATGAGGATGACAAACACTGAAAAGTTTCATGTGACAAGATAAAACAGCTGTATTCACAAGCTTGGGATAAACCCCAAATCATGCATAAAATTCTACCATTTAGAGTAGTAGTTGTCATACTATGAAGAGTTGAGAGAACTAGGGATAAGTAAATTTGCAGTAGTAGGGATGGACTTCTTTAACTTTGCTCTCAGCTGGAAATGTTAGCCCCAAATAAAAGACAGAAATAAAACATAGAGAGCAAGCACCCCTCTTGAGGAGGTTGGGAAGGCAGAGTAAATGTCATGTCCTCTTAAATCTGAATGAAACTTTGGAAAGCAATGCTACTCCTGCAAGTTACTGACATTTGTGAAGTAAAGTTCCTACAACACCTCATGTAACACTTTCCATAAGGCTGATTCAATGATAAGAACTTCAGTGACTATGGAAGGATTGGATTGGAATAATGCATATCCAGAGCCTAATTACAGACTACATCATGAGTGTTTAACTGAGATTTCTCCGTTTGCTGTGATCCACCCAATTAAAGTCACAAGAAATATATTTTAAAGGTGTCTTTGTTCTGTTACTCTTAAAACTTTATTAAACTGAAACATGGAGCTTGTGTGGAAGTGCTGATGAGTCTTACGTTGACATGACACAGGTTAGAGTCATCTAAAAGAAGGAAACCTCAACTGAGAAAACACCTCTGTAAGACCCAGCTGTATGGAATTTTTCTTAATGAGTGATTGATGTGGGAGGGTCCCAGCCTATTGTGAGTAGTGCCATCTTTCAGCTGGTGATCCTGGGTTATCTAAGAAGCAGGTTGACCAAGCCATAGGGAGAAAGACAGTGAGCAGCACCCCTCTCCATCAACTCCCGCCTTGAGGATTCTGGCCTTTTTGAGTTTCTGCCCTGGCCTCCTTCAATGAGGTTGTTGTAGGACTGGAAGTGTCAGCCAGAGAAAAGGGGTTTTCTGTTTGGGTTCTTAGTCTTGTTAAGAAATGAATTTAAGAATGAACTCAAGTGAAACCGCAGGTAACTGCTCAGAGATGGAAAAAAGAAAAAGTGCTTAATTTAAGCCTTCATTGAGGTCAGACATATGATAAGCATGTAACTTCATGCTAGGGAGAAGAGATATAAGAAAGAGTGAAACTGTAACTATTACATAGAACCAATGTGCTAGGATGAAAAGATGAAAAGGAAAAGTTATATATTTTTGTATAATTAAGAAAAGTAGGCAGAATGATTAAATAGTATATCAATAGCTTTATAAACTACTGTGTTAGAAGTGGGTAGTCCTGGGAGGAAATCACATTGTCTTATTAAATGAGTAATTATTTCTGCTATCTCTTTAGAACAGCTAAATCTGGCGCTAACATTCTGAGGGTTAACCTTTTGACTAGGTGATCGATCAGCCCAACTGAATAGCTACATCTCCACTCAGGTCAAAGATTTCATTCTCCTGACAAAAGGAATTTTTTTTTTACTTTAATGAGTTCTCAGTGATCCTGTAAGATCAGTATATATACAGGAAAAATTATATTATTTAATCTTTCAAAAGTTATTTTACACTAGATGCTACAGAAAACTGAAAAATCAAGTGTACATAATAGACAACAAAAATTTGAGACATATTCTTGTTTGTTCTGATATTTTGAATGGAGTGGCAAAAATGTTTGATATCAATATTATATGTAAAAATAAAATTATTGATACTTAGTAATACTAAGAGGATAAAGAAACAAAACACAAAATGAGAATAATGTTATAAATATGTTACATTGAAAAAAAGAGCAAATTTTCAGAAGTGGCCCCTGCGTGCAGTGAGGAAAGAGGGTCCCAAATCTGACTTCCTTGAAGCCTGTGGTGCACTACTAAGGAAGCATTACTTTTACCTAGCTTCTAGCTAGTCTCAGTTAATCAGGATATATTATAATGATCTAACATTAATTGTATGTAGCAGATGAGTGTATTGATTGATCCTCAGAAATCACTTCTATATCTCTAGGGAGAAACAGAGTTGTAGGAACTATATTGGATATGAGTATTTACCAGTGCAGTTTCAAGGCTAATTAGTTGATATGTAAGTAAGAGCATTTAGAGTCTATTAGTTGTCAAGTCATTAATTCACTGTGAAATTATGGTTGTAATGGGATATAGACAGTAAATTTAGTAGAAATAGAACTCCTTTGTAATTTTATTAAGAAATACACTACCTCTAGTTTCACATTCAACTATAATAAAGCTGCTTGCTAGCCTCACTGATTGTAAGCACATGAACAGCAATGCCAGCAATAAAATCCAGACATTATTCACAGCCACTGACAGGAAAATTCACATCTCAGTGCAGCTTTTTGTTCACTATTGACCAAGAATAAAATTATTCATCATCTGTTTGCTTAACTTCCATTTAGTGAATGGAAACATACTGTTTGCACACAAAAGGAAAAAATAGAGAAATATAAGCAATGAGATGCATATGTATTTAGGTGCCTGTCTTAGCCAGTCTTCTATTGCTTTAAAGAGACACCCCGACCATGACAACTGTTTAAAAGGAAAGCATTTAGTTGAGGCTTGCATAATGGTTTCAGAGGCTTAGTTCATTTTCCTCAGGGTGGAAAGCATGGTGGCACTCAGGCAAACATAGCAGCTGAGAGTTCTCCATCTGGATCTGCAGACATCAAGAAAAGAAAGATTCTGGGCTTGGCATGGGTGTCTGAAACCTCAAAGCCTAACCCCAAGGGCACACTTTCCCCTCTAGACCACATCTCCTATTACTTTCAAAGGGTACCATTCCCTCCTAACCAAGTATTCAAATCTATGAACCTATGAGGGCCATTCTTATTCAAACCTATGTTTGATTGCAAAAATCTATGTTCATTTAAATGTGAATAAATAAATAGTTACATTGTACATATCAAAGACAATGCATTTTAAAGTATAAATGCCCTGAAAACTAGTTTTAAAGGAAAATGGCAACCAAGATGTATAGTGAGAATCAACATCTCACCCCTATTCTTTCCCCCTCTTTAATAATAATATTAATGATAATATTTACATTCAGCTGTCATGATACTTCTGGCTGAATGGAATTCATCATCAACATCATCCCCACTCTTGGATTACTCACATCCTTCTTCCTTTCTTTCTATTTCCTTTACTTATTATTCTCTTGTTTTATTCCTTTTAATACTTATTGCATAGTTTAACTTTTTAAATTGCTATGAACAAGTATTTGACAGCAAGAAGAACAGGAGAATTTTTCAGAAGCATGACATAGCTTACTGAGCACCACGACCGCAGTAAAGGGAGCGCTTTACAGTTTGTACCTGAGGTAGTAGCCCATAAGTTTGTTTGCTCACATATCACAGGACAGGAAGCAGAGATGGGATAGAAAACAGGGTTGGCCTATCAACTTCAAGGAACAAATTCCTCTACGGAGAATCCATTTTCTAAAGAAGACACACCTCCCTATAGACACAATCAGATTGTGGCTATATACTCAAATACTTTGGTGAATGGAGGTTTTCAAATTTCACACCATATTATGCTACCTATGGCCTTCATAGGCTTAATGAGTTTATTGCTATTTCTGGATCAAAATGTGCTTTCAGCCCACAACCAAAAGTTTCCATAGTCTGATTGCTACAATATTGTTCAAAAGCCCAAAGTCTTTTTTTGAGAGTCAAGACAATATCTTAACTATTGGAGCTTATGAAAAATATATTTCCAATACAAAATGGAACAACATAAACATTCCTACTCTAAAGGAGAGTATTTGTGGAGGGCCACAACCACATTCTCCATTGCTTCAAGGGACAAAGGTAGAGATTGACCTCTGTGACCTCAAGGTGTGGTGGTACACGCCTTTAGTCCTGATGCCTGGGAGGCAGAGGCAGATTGACCTCTGTGACCTCAAGGTGTGGTAGTACACGCCTTTGGTCCCAATGCCTGGGAGGCAGAGACAGGCAGATCTCTGTGAGTTCAAGGTGTTGTAGCACACACGCCTTTAATCCCAACGCATGTGCTTGGTAACTCTCTACTGCTGCATCCCTGCCTACTTCCAAGGCATCATCTGGGATAATGGGCAGCGGACCAATCCAAGAGTGACACGTCAGAAGCGAGGACTGTTTCCTTTATAAGGGCTGGGTTCCCCTCATTCTGGGTCTCCGCAATGTAAGCTTATGCTCTCCCTCTCAAGACGCATTAAAGCTTTACTGCAGAAGGATCCTAAGTGTCCCGCGTTGTTCTTGTGGGCGAGACGGTAGCGCGGGACAAGTATTAATGATCTATTGAGAAAATATGAAGTCAAATGAAGACATAAAACTATCAGGGTGTTGTGATTTGAATAGATATGACCCACATAGACACATGTGTTTGAATGCATGACTCCTGTGGAGTGGCACTATTAGGTGGTGTAGGAGTAGATGTGTTTTTGTTAGAGAAAGTGTGTCATTGTGGAAGTGGACTTTGAGATCTCATATATGCTGAAGCCACAACCAGTATGACAGTTCACTTCCTGTTTGTCTGCAGATCAAGAAGTACAATTCTGAGCTACCTCTCTAGCTCTGTGTCTCCCTGCATGCTGCCATGTTTCTCACTATGATGATTGTGGGAGTTTTGCTCCCTCTTACTTGGGGCTGGATGGAGGAGGAATGAGGGGGACAGAGTTACAATGTGTTTCCTGTGAAGGAGGCTCGAGACCAGCATGGAAAGATCTGGTTTAATGTGTATGTTCACTGGCATATATGCATAGATTATCCATATCCAGTTACAGTCATATCAAGTTACTGTCAAATCAACCTAAATGATATGCAATTTGTGTTATGTGAGGGTGTATGGGGGGCAGAATGTCCAGACAGCATCTGTAGAAAAAAGGCAGAAAGCAGGCAATGCCCTTGGCTTTGGTGCCAAATTAGTGGGACTCCTGTTAGTTGGAACTACATTATGAGTCATCTAGTGTTCTGGAGACTAAGTTCAGCTCAAAAAGCCCCAGGAGGTATAGGTGCTTCTCATGTTCCTTGTGATTTAGTCACACCATCTTAACGGAGACTGACCCCTGATATGGGAGGTTGTATATGCTGTAAAAATGTTTTATTGCCATTGGTTAGTAAAAAAGTTGCTTTCGGTCAATGAATTAACAGAGTAAAACCAGGCTTAAAGAGATATAGAGAGGGAGTTGGTGGATTCAGAGAAAAGTCATGTAGCTGGCATCAGGAGACAGATGCCTCTGCTGGAGCCCACAGGAACCTTGTTTGTAAACCACAGCCATGTGGCAATACATAGGTTAATAGAAATGGGTTAATTAAAGATATAAGAGTTAGCCAGAAATATGCTTAAACTATTTGCCAAACAATATTGCAATTAATACAGATTTCTGTGTGGTTATTTCAGCATTCTGGGTTGCCAGAAAATGAGCAAACAGCCTTCCCCAACAAATTGGCACCAATGTTGTCGACTAAATCCATGTAAAACCTTAGAAAACTTAAAAAGGGATTCTAAACACAAGAAAAGTTTACCACAGCTTCTTGCTCTGTTTGCTGGTGGAAAGCAGAGATGTGCCTCCTTTAAGAGGTTTTCTGACTCAACTTTAGGAGTAAAAACTGCAGATTCTTTAAAAACTGTGGTTTTGTGTTCACTAGCACAAATGGTTCTGACTCTTTTGAGAGGTCTGGCTATGGTACATTTAAATGGGGTTTGTGAGCAGAGTGCTATGATGTGCTTAATGGCAACATAGAACCACTGTGTGTCTGAAAATAAGATTGTGACCATGGTTCACAAAAGCAGCAAATGGACCTCCACCATGTTGGACTGGGCAGAGTCAAAAGGCAAAGCAGCCTTAGTCCTAGCCATGCTGCTTAGCATTTGAAGAATTGGTCCTGTTCAGAAAATAAAAGATTACAGATGTGCACTAAAGACAGATTGAGATGAAAATGACCTTTAAATGGATCAGTGTGTTGGGTAAATTTACATAGGGTTGGGAGAGAGAAGAAAAAGAGCATAGATAATTATAAAAAGAAGCAAATCATTTTTTTATTAATTTATAAAAATTTCCACTTCCTCCCCTCCTCCCAATACCCCCTCCTCCCAATACCCCCTCCTCCCTCTCCAGTCCTAAGAGCAGTCAGGGTTTCCTGCCCTGTGGAAAGTTCAAGTTTCTTCCCCCTCCCTCCAGGTCTAGGAAGGTGAGCATCCAAACAGACTAGGATCCCAAAAAGCCAGTACATGCAGATGAAACAAGTCCCAGTGCCATTATCAATGGATTCTCAGACAGCCCCCATGTCAACCACATTCAGAGAATCTGGTTTAATCACATGCTCATTCAGTCCCAGTCTAGTTGGCCTTGGTGAGCTTTCATTAGATCCGTCCCCTTTTATCAGTCGCTGAACACATGCCTCGCGGTCCTGACTTCCTCGTTCTCCGTCATTCTGCTCCCAATTTGGTCCTTGGGGGCTCAGTCCAGTGCTCCAACGTAGGTCTCTGTCTCAATCTCCATCCATCGTTCGATGAAGGTTCCCTCTAATCCTGACTTCGTTGCTCACATTCTCCCTCCTTCTGCTTCTCATTTGGACCTAGGGAGTTAAGTCCAGTGCTCCAATGTGGGTCTCTGTCTCTATCTCCATCCATCGCCAGATGAAGGTTCTAAGGTGATATGCAAAATATTCATCAGTATGGTTATGGGCCAAGGCCAGTTCAGGCACCCTCTCCCCTGCTGCTCAGGGAAGAATCTGGGGACCTCTCCTTGGACCTTGGAACCCCTCTAGAATCAAGTCTCTTGCAAACCCTGAAATGGCTCCTTAAGCTGAGATATATACTTCCCTGCTCCCATATCCATCCTTCCTCCCTCCCCCCATCCCATTCCCCCAAGCCATCCCCAATCCTCTCCCTTCTCTCTAACCATCTCCCCTTACTTCCACCTCCCACCCCGGGTGCATCCAAGTTTGCCTGGCAATCTTTTCTACTTCCAATATCCAGGGAATAACTATATGATTTTCTTCAGGTTCACCTTCTTATTTAGCTTTTATAGGATCATGAATTATAGGCTCAAAGACCTTTAATTATGGCTAGAATCCACTTATGAGTGAGTACATACCATATTCCTCTTTTTGGGTCTGGCTTACCTCACTCAGTAAAGCATTTTCTATTTCCGTCCATTTGCATGCAAAATTCAAGATGTCATTGTTTTTTACCGCTGAGTAAAACTCTAATGTGTATATGTTCCACACCTTCTTTAACCATTCTTCTATTGAGGGGTACCTAGGTTGTTTCCAGGTTCTGGCTATTACAAATAGTGCTGCTACGAACATAGTTGAACAAATGCTCTTGTAGTATGTTAGGGCATCTCTTGGGAATATTCCCAAGAATGAAATTGCTGGGTCCTGAGGGAGGTTGACTCCCAGTTTCCTGAGAAACCGCCACACTGATTTCCAAAGTGGCTGCACAAGTTTGCATTCCCACCAACAATGGATGAGTGTTCCCTTCACTCCACATCCTCTGAGAATAGGCTATCATTGGTGTTTTTGAGTTTAGCTAGTCTGACAGGTGTAATATTGTTTCTCAAAGTTGTTTTGATTTGCATTTCCCTGATCGTTAAGGAGGTTGAGCATAACCTTAAGTGTCTTTTGGCCATTCGAAGTTCTTCTGTTGAGAATTCTCTGTTCAGTTCAGTACCCCGTTTTTTTTAATTGGGTTAATTAGAGTTTTAGTGTTTAGAGTTTAGTTTCTTGAGTTCTTTGTATATTTTGGAGATCAGACCTTTTTCTGATGAGGGGTTGGTGAAGATCTTCTCCCAGTCAGAAGGTAGCCTTTTTGTCTTACTGACAGTGTTCTTTGCTTTACAGAAGCTTCTCAATTTCAGGAGGTCCCATTTATTCATTGATTCCTTTATTGTCTGTGCTACTGGGGTTCTACCTAGGAAGTGGTCTCTTGTGCCTATGTCCTGTAGAGTACTTCCCACTTTCTCTTCTATCATATTCAAAGTGGTCAGATTAATGTTGAGGTCTTTAATCCATTTGGACTTGAGTTTTGTGCATAGTGATAGATATGGATCTAGTTTCATTCTTCTACAGGTTGACATCCAGTTATGCCAGCACCATTTGTTAAAGATGCTTTCCTTCTTCCATTGTATACCTTTAGCTCCCTTGTCGAAAATCAGGTGTTCATAGGTTTGTGGGCTAATATCCGGGTCTTCTATTTGATTCCATAGGTCGACTTCTCTGTTCTTATGCCAATACCAAGCTGTTTTCAAAACTGTAGCTCTGTAATAGAGTTTGAAGCCAGGGATGGTAATGCCTCCAGAAGTTCCTTTATTGTATAAGATTGTTTTGGCTATCCTGGGTTTTTTGTTTTGCCATATAAAGTTGATTATTGTTCTCTCAAGTTCTGTGAAGAATTTTGATGGGATTTTGATGGAGATTGCATTGAATCTATAGATTGCTTTAGGTAGAATTTCCATTTTTACTATGTTGATCCTCCCAATCCAAGAGCAAGGGAGATCTTTCCATTTTCTGGTATCCTCCTCAATTTCTTTCTTCAAGGACTTAAAGTTCTTGTCAAATAGGTCTTTCACTTCCTTGGTTAGAGTTACCCCAAGATATTTTATGCTATTTGTGGCTATCATGAAAGGTGAAGTTTCTCTGATTTCCCTCCCTTCTTCTTTATCCTTTGTGTATAGGACGGCAACTGATTTTTTGGAGTTGATCTTGTACCCTGCCACATTACTAAAGGTGTTTATCAGCAGTAGGAGGTCTTTGGTAAAGTTTTTCGGTTCGCTTATGTACACTATCATATCATCTGCAAATAACGAGAGTTTAACTTCTTCCTTTCCAATTCGAATCCTCTTGATCTCCTTATGTTGTCTTTTTGCTATTGCTAGAACTTCAAGCACTATATTGAAGAGGTATGGAGAGAGTGGACAGCCTTGTCGTGTTCCTGATTTTAGTGGAATGGCTTTGAGGTTCTCTCCATTCAAGTTGATGTTAACTGTCGGCTTGCTGTAAATAGCTTTTATTATCTTTAGGTATAATCCTTTTATCCCCAATCTCTCCAACACCTTTATCATAAATGGGTGTTGGAGCAAATCATTTTTTAATAAAAAAAACCAAAATCTTTAAAGAGACAGAATACAGACATCCATAGATTAATGGAGTAAAAAAACAAGATGGAATATGTACAGAGAGTCTGTATTATATATGTTATTGTGCTTGATTTTAATTTTTGACTGTGAAGAAGCTAAGTACCGAGAGACATTTCATTGTATGGCTGTTAAACTAAACTGACATACCTATTTTAAAGGTATATGACTTCAAAATTTGATGTTAAGGGTTTGTTACTTTGGAAAAGAAGTTCTTCTTTTGTTTACACAGAGGATGAAAAACCTGTGGATTCTTTGCAGACTAATGCAGTTTGATGGAACAAGAACTTCTTACAGGTCACCATGAACATCCTCAAAAATTACTTTACTCAACAAAAAGCAGGAAGCAGTTTGGAGAGAACTACATCCAAATTCCTACATATTGTTTATAAATGTTTGTTTACAATTAAAGACTGATATACTATAGAGATTTGAATTGGTATGAATCTTGGTTTATTGATGCATATTTAAGGTCAATTTTGTTTTTTGTATATTTCTGTTCTTTATTAAGGCATTGTGTTTGTGTAGTTCATTTAAACATGTAATATATAATTAAAATATAGGCAGTCATTTTAATATTTAAGCTTTTAGTTATGTTAGTTTTCTAGGTATGTAGAAATATATTTCAGTTAGATGGGTGTTCTTCAAATCTTTAAAAGACTTATGAAATATGGCACTTAAAATGTTTTAAGAACTTAGGAGTTTTCATGACAATGAGACACATCTGCTCCTGGCAGCATCAATTATTTTAAGAGAAAGATGGGTGTGAAAGAAGCTCCTTGTGGAGTTTGTTAGCCATTTGTGTATGAAACTGCTCTTGCCTGAACTGCTTCACTGAACTTTCAGGGCCCAGAGAAGCTGCCTAAAGAAGGTGAGACAGTCTTTTGGGGTTCCTGCTTCGTGAAAGAGTGGTGTGGGAGAATTGTCTATATTCTGTCAATCATGTATTTTAATAAAACGCTGATTGGCCAGGCAGGAAGTATAGGCGGGTCAACCAGCCAGGAAGTAGAGGCAGGGCAATGAGAATAGGCTAAGGCTAGGGAGGAGGAAACTCCCTCAGCCACTCCTGCACAGACCACCGAAGAGACAGCATGTAAACTGACAGCTGAAAAAGGTACCGAGCCATATGGCTAACATAGATCAGAATAATGGGTTAAGATAAGTCATAAGAACTAATAAGTAGCCTGACCTAATGGGCCAATCAGCTTTATAACTTATAGAGTTCTCTGTGTGATTGATTTTCCTTGGGAGTTGCCAGGTGTGGGGTACTGGGTGAGACAGATACCCCAACAAGCCGGCCTCATGTTACATATGGCGCCCACATGGACAACTGTATCCACATAAAGCCTGAGACAGCTTGGGAAGTAATTCTAGAACAAAATAACAGCATTATGCATGGTTTCTTGGTAGCAGCAATTTCTCAGGTCTGCTCTGCTTGCTAGAGGCAAGAAAGCGCTCTCATCTAAGAGAGGCTTCCTGACTCAGCTTTAGCTGCAAAACCTTGCAGCTCATTAAGAGGTCCTGCCACGAAACACTTAAACGGTGTTGATGAAAAGCTGAACGCATGCTTTTCGGTTTTAAGCTGTAGCAGGAAAAAAAGCTGTGCTGTTTTAAAATGTCGGCTTTCTGGGCTGTCCTGCCAAGGCAATCTCTAACTCTTTCAGGCAGGCAGTCCGACTGAGTGTGCTCTGTGAGCAGAATGCTGCAGCTTGCTTGCTAGCAAGGACCTTGAAACGCCATAGAGTTGTGGCAGTGAACACAGCTCTGGGTGGTACCTCAGCCATGAGGCTGGAAAGATAAGGAATGGGCTAATTCCAGCCATAAAAGCCACAGTTTTAGTCCTCTCCTTAAAGACTCATGTGGTCAGAAAAAGAGAGATATACAGTAAAGAGAGATTCAAAGATGAAGAAAACCTCTAAATGGTTTACAGTGTGTTAAAAATATATGCAGGCTAAAAGGTTAAAGTCATTAAAAATAAAAAAAGAAAGAAAGGAAGATATAGGGTGTGGTGGTACACACCTTTAATCCCAATGCCTGGGAGGCAGAGACAGATCTCTGTGAGTTCAAGGTGTTGTGGCACACACCTTTAATCCCAGCACTGGGGAGACAGAGACAGTTGGTTCTCTGTGAGTTCAAGGACAGCCTGGTCTACAGAGTTATTCCAGGACAAAGATATACAGAGAAACTGTCTCAAAAAGTAAAAGTAAAAATGAAGAAATAGAGATTAAAATAAAGTCACGTAAAGATGG
The DNA here is from genome assembly GCF_982192425.1 of Myodes glareolus. NCBI lineage: Eukaryota > Metazoa > Chordata > Mammalia > Rodentia > Cricetidae > Myodes > Myodes glareolus. The sequence continues at coordinate 11,206,603 of NC_142050.1, forward strand.
AAAATACACAGAGAATCTTGATACTGTATGCTATTATGCTCTCTTTGAATTGTTTAAATGCTGAGGAAGGAGCAACAGCTGCTAAAAAATATTTGCTTATAAATGCTACAGAATTAATCCAAGATAGGCATTTTGAAAATACCTTTGCTTCAAAATTGAAGTCAAAAGGTATGCTACTTTGGAGACGAGATTTTGCTTTTGTTTCCACAGAAAATGAGAGGCTGTGGATTTATTCAGAGTTAAGAAAAATCATCTTTGACCAAGGGAGGCCACCTGAAAAATCTCCGACAGGAATAGATGGCCCAGATGTCTGAGTTCTTCATCCAGAACAGGTTCAAGACTGCTGCCTGAGATGATCGAGACTTACAAGATACTTCAGTCAGGACTTGATTATAACTCTAAATTTTCTTTAGGTCCCCATAAGATCATCAGCACCCCCAACCAGCAGGAAGTAGCCTGAAATACTATGCCCACATTTCCAACAAATGGACTATGAATATTTTCCTTTGTTTAAAAAAAAAGAGGGAAATGATGTGGGAGAATTGTCTGTATTCTGTCAATCATATTTTAATAAAACGCTGATTGGCCAGGCAGGCAGTATAGGCGGGAAAACCAGACAGGAAGTAGAGGTGATGCAATGAGAACAGGAGAATTCTGGGAAGCAGGGAGGTTCCTCTGCCATTCCTGCGCAGACCACTGAAGAGGCAACATGTAAGCTGACAGCTGAAAAAGGTACCAAGCCATGTGGCTAACATAGATAAGGATAATGGGGTAACATAAGTTATAAGAGCTAATAAGTAGCCTGACCTAATGGGCCAATCAGTTTATAACCTTATGGAGTCTTGTGTGTGATTTTCTCTTTGGGGCATGCCGACTGTGGAGTACCGGGCGGGACAGATACCCCAACAAGCCAGCCTCTCATGTTACAAAAGTGTCAGCCAGACATTCTGCAGGACACAGAAGAAAGTTGCTGACAAACTATTAATATAAGTGAAACTGTCTTTGAAATTTCCTGCTTCATGGAAAAGTCTGCTGAATACTATGGGCCAGTAAACTGAAGATGAACAACCTTATAGGAGAACATTGAATAACCATTCAGGCGGGGAGAAGTCTCTGTCAATTCTAGAGTTTTGGAAGTTGCTTACAAAGTACTTCCTGTTTACTTAGGTAATATTATATCCTTCTGGAAGTTTTTGATGCAGTTGAAGAATAGATAGTTATAGTTTTCCTTAGTTATGATAAATGATAAAATAGATAAATATTGTTATTATAATTCTTGCTTGATACCTGTTTTGTTATATATAGTCTTGCTTTGTTAAATTTAAAACTTTTGTTTTATTTAGAAAGAAAAGGGGAGGTGATGTGAGAAGTAATGCATGCTGTGAATATGTTTTATTGCCATTGGTTAATAAAGAAGCTGCTTTCAGCCAATGGCTTAACAGAGTAAAGCCTAGCTGAAAGAGAACTATAGAGAAAGTGGGCAGAGTCAGAGAGAAGCCATGTAGCCTCCCCCAGAAGACAGACACTTCTGCTGGAGCCCACCAGAACTTTGTCGGTAATCCATTGCTATGTGGTGATACACAGATTAATAGAAATGGATTAATTTAAAATATTAGAGTTAGCCAGAAATGAGCTTAAGCTATTGGTCAAACAGTATTACAATTAATACAGATTTGTGTGTGATTATTACGAGAGTCTGGGCAGCTGGGTAATGAACAAGCAGCCTCCCCCAACAGATCCTCAGATGATAATATACTAAACCTCTGAAACTGTCAGCTAGTCCCAATTAAATGTGTTCCTTTATAAGAGTAGCCGCAGTCAGGGTGTCTCTTCACAGCAATAGAAACCCTAACTAAGCACAGTGCAGCCATTAAATACTAAGGATTCTTATCTGACATCGGAGGCTCTAGATAGCATTATCCGGGCTAATTTGTGTAATTACAATACTACCTAAGGACGTGTGACTCTTTCTAGCATGGCTCCTCTCAGTGCCTGTGGCATTCCTTAGTAAATATCTTGTGTTCCTAACCTCTCCATTTCTCTGGGGGTTTTTACAGAACTTTGAACTTCCTTCATAACACATTCAAGAGCTCCATACAGGGTGTGTAGACCTGCCACACACAGTGACCTCCTTAGGAATTGCAGCCACTTTCTTAGCTCTGCCTTAATCATGTTCAAGCTCTCGTTCTCACCGCAGTGAACAGTGCTGTCCACTACTTTAAATAGATTCATGATCCTTTCTTTGCCAAACTGCAGGTTTCATATATTCCCACCCAATATTTTCTTTCTCACTTGAGTTTTCACATGCCCATATTTAAAATAAGCATTAAAAATAAAAAAAATAAATGCTTTATTAAGTAATAAAATTTTATGAAGAAGGTAGAAAAAAGACAAAAAACGTAAAGTCCCCTAAAACCTGGGATAAGTCTCACTCAGTGCCTGTGGCTCCTTCCGGTACTTCTCACCCATCCCCTACCATAAATTTCTCCAGCCCAGGACCTGAGGTTTCCTTCTCTTCCCCTCCTTGTTTCTATTTAAACTGCCATTTTGGCCACCTGTTCTCTCGACCGTCCACTATTGACTCCTGCCTGGCTTGATCTTGCACTTTTATGGTTGGAGGTTACAAGATGAGGAACTGTAAATTTTTTATTGATTAGTCAATTTATTTTGCATCCTGACCACAGGCTCCTCTCCTTTCTCTCCTCCTACTCCCTCCTTCCACCAATCCCTACCCCCAAACCCACCCCTCCTCCATATTGCTCATCAAGGGGCAGGCCTCCTATGAGCATCAATCAGCAAAGCATAACCTATCAAGCTGTTCTACGACAAGGCACATCCCTCTGTTTTCAGGCTGAGCAAAGCAATACAAAATGATGACTAGGTTCTCAAGAGTCAACCAAAGCACCAGGGACAGTCCTGCTTTCATTGCCAGGAGGAACAAGCTACATAACTGTCATATATATGCAGAAAACCTACGTTAGTTACATGCAGGCTTCCTGGTGGTTTGTTGAGACTGTGAGTTATGCTGAGCCAAGTTAGCCATGTCTATGGATGGGTTTTCCTCCAATGTTCCTGATCCCCATGGCTTGGACAATCCCCCCTTTATCTCCTCACCAGGACTCCTGAACAGCTCAATGTTTGACCATGGGTCTTTGAATCTGCCTCCATCAGTCACTGGATGAGAAGCCTCTCTGCTAACAATCAGGGTAGTCACCAATCTGATAACAGGGGATGGCCCTTTCAGAATGTGGAGTCACTGCTGCCAGGAGTTTTAGCTGGGGGTATACTTGTACCGTATTCTATAAAGCCCCCCTTCCCAGTCATCTTTCTCAACAATTCCCCCTTTGCCTACCCCACAATCTGATCCCCAAGTTCTCATGCAAACTTACTCCCAGTCCAATAAAGAGATCTCCTTTATTTCCCCTTCCCTGGAAGACCGTGAACATCCCCTTGGGCTCTCATTCTTACTTAGCTTCTCTTGGTATATGGATTGTAGTATGATTATCTTTTACTTTATAGTTAATATCCACTTATGAGTGATTACATACCATGCTTATCTTTATGGATCTGCGTTACCTCAAGATGGCTTTTTTCTAGTTCCATCCATTTACCTTCAAATTTCCTGACCTCATCTTTTTAACAGCTGAGTAATACTCAATTGAGAAAATGTACCATATTTTCTATATCTTACATTGAGGAACATCTAGGGTTTTTTTCTAGGTAGGTTCTAGCTATTACAAATAATGCTGTGATGAATATAGCTGAGTAAGTGTTTTGTGGTATAATTAAGCATTCTTTGTGTATATGCCCAAGAATAACATTGCTGGATCTTTAGGTAGATTGATTCCCAATTTTCTTTTTTTTAAGTAATTTTATTAAATTATAAAAGTTTCCATTTCCGCCCCTCCTCCCACCACCCTCCCACTTCCCCCACTCCCTCTCCTCTTCCCTCTCCATCCCTAAGAGCAGTCAGGTTTCCTGCCCTGTGGGAAGTTCAAGTTCCTCCCCACTCCCTCCAGGTCCAGGAAGGTGAGTGTCCAGGCAGACTGGATCCTCAAAATCAAGTATATGCAGAGGAAACAAGTCCCAGTGCCATTGTCAATGGCTTTTCAGAAAGACTCCCGGCCAGTCACATTCAGAGAATCTGGTTGGATTGCGTCCTCGTTCAGTCCCAGTCCAACTGGCCTTGGTAAACTCTCATTAGATCAGTCCCCTTGTATCAGTGGGTGATAGTACCCCTCGCGGTCCTTATTTCCTTTTTCATTTTCTTCGTCCTTCTGCTCCTCATTTGGACCTTGGGGGACTCCATCCGGTGCTCCAATGTGGGTCTCCGTCTGTATCGCCATCCATCGTCAGATGAAGGTTCTCTCTGATCTTGCTTTCTTTGCTCACGTTCTCTTTCCTTCTGCTTCTCATTTGGACCTAGGGAGTTAAGTCCAGTGTTCCAATGTGGGTCTCCGTCTCCATCTCCATCCATCGCCAGATGAAGATTCTATGGTGATAAGCAAAATATTCATCAGTATGGTTATGGGCCAAGGCCGTTTCAGGCACCCTCTCCTCTGTCCAGAGAACAATCTGGGGATCTCTCCTTGGACCTGGGATCCCATTTATAATCAAGTCTCCTGTAAACCCTAAACTGACTCCCTTAGTTGAAATATATTCTTCCCTGATCCCATATTCATCCTTCCTCCCTCCCCCACATCCCCGTCCAGTCCACCGAGCTTTCCCCATTCCTCCCCTACTTCCTTCTCTCTAATCAATTTTCTGCGAATCAAAAGTATTGATTTCTAAAGTGGCTAGACAAGTTTCCACTCCCACTAGCAATGGAGGAATATTTCCCTTGCTCTTTATCCTCTCCAGTGTAAGCTGCATTTGTGGGTTTGATCTTAACCATTCTAACAAGTATAAGGCAGAATCTTATAGTCATTTTGATTTGTGCTTTTCTGATTACTAAAGATGATGAACATTTATTTAAGTATTTCTCTGACATTTGAGATTCTTCTGTTGAGAATTTTCTGTTTAGGTCTGTGCCCCATTTGTTAATTGTCTAGTTTCTTGACTGATTTATATGTTTTAGAAGTCCTCTGTTGGATTTGGTGTTGGTGTAGATCTTTTCCCATTCTGCAGGCTGCCATTTTGTACTAGTGACAGTGTCCTTTCCCTTACAGAAGCTTTTCAGTTTTATTATGGCCCATGCACTAATTGGTGATCTTAGTATTTTTACTACTGGTGTTCAGTTCAGGAAGTTATCTCCTGTGCAAATCAGTTTACGACTATTCCCCATTTTCTCTTCAGTGTAGCTGGATTTATGTTGAGGTCTTCAACCAACTTGGGCTTGAGATTTATGTTAGATTATAGATATGAACCTGTATTTGCATTCTTCTACATGGTGATATCTATGTAGTCCAGCCCCATCTGTTGTAGATGCTTTCTGTTCTCAATTGTTTAGTTTTGGCTTCTTTATTAAAAATCAAGTGGCCATAGGTGTGTGGATTTATGTATGGATCTTCAATTCTATTTCATTGTTCAATGTATCTGTTTTTATGCCAATGTCATGCTGTTTTTCTAACTATTGCTATATAGTAGAGCTTGAGATCAGGAATTCCTCCAACAATTCTTTTGTTGTACATGATTGTTTTAGCTATTCCGGTATTTTGGTTTTCCATATGAAGCTGAGTATTACTCTTTCAAGTTCTGTAAAGAATTGTGCTGAAATTCTGATGGGGGAATTGCATTAAATCTGTAGATTATTTTTTGGTAAATGGCCATTTTTGCTTTGTTAATCTTACTGATTAATCTTAAAGCTAGTGAATAGATGTATCTTGCATATCACATTTTGATCTACAGCAGTGATTCTCAACCTTGCTAATGCTGAAACCTTTATGTGATGTTTCTAATATTGTGGTGACAACAACCATAAAATTATAATCATTCCTACTTTATCACTGTAATTTTACTTTTGCTGTGAAGAAAGAAATTGTAAAAATGTGAATGATGACTTTATACTTAGGGAATTCTGTAATCAGAGACTGCACATTCATTTTCCAGCTGCCAAGACCCAAATAATTACACCAAAACTATACTAGTTACAATGCTCATTGATCAATGGCTCGGGCATATTTCTAGCTATGTCTTACATTTTAAATTCACCCATTTTTATTAATTTGTTTATCACCACAAGGTTGTAGCCTACTGGTAAGTTTCTGGGATCTTTCTTCTTTGGCAGCTACATGGTATATTTCTGACTCAGCCTTCTTTCTCCCTGCATTCAGTTTAGTTTTCCCACCTAGGTAGATTCTGCCATGCCATAGGCCAAAGCAGCTTCTTTATTAACCAATAGTAATAAAACATGTTCACAACATACAAAGGGGAATTCCACATGAGAATGCACTCATTACTTCATTTAACAACCTTTTAAGTTCATAGAGAGGCTGTTATCCCTCATTGTGCATATAAAACAAAATATCTTAGGTTAACACAATTTGCCTGCTAATGAAACACAATACTAATGAAACAAATTCTAATTTTTTAAACAAGAAAGATACAAATATCTAGAAATTAATTAAAAGCAACAAAATATGACATGTATAAAACAAGCAATATTAATGGAAGCTCTTATTCTCTAAACCCTCCAGCTTGATCAGTGCAATTTGTGAATTTTATGGAAAAAACTTCATTTAAGGAATATGATTAAATCCTTTGAGTGTTTTTTCCCAATGGCTTATTGCAATACTTTTCCTTTGTAATGCAAAAATGTGAAGCATCCCTGTGCTGTTACATTATAAATTAGAACACAACAGTCCAATTGACTAACTTAGACAAATATAGACTGCCACACTTTACAATTAAAGCAAAGCAATTTTGATCCCCTTTGCTCTATTATTTTGCTATATCTAGCTACTAATATGAAGATTGCTAGTGAAACATATTATTTTTGACAGATTTTGAATGTTTCGTTTGCCTTTATTTAGTTTTGTCCTTCCAGTCTGAACAAAGGCAAAAATGTCTCACAAAAAAATATGTTTATAAACTATAACTCAGGAAAAGCTAAGATGAATAGCCAGGCTTAGTCATGTCCTTAAGTTAGAATGATTAGTGATCTTCTCTCTCTCTCTCTCTCTCTCTCTCTCTCTCTCTCTCTCTCTCTCTCTCTCTGGAATACTTACCAGAAATGATTACTGAGGTATAGGTTTGAGTTAATAGAAAATCTTTATTAGCCACCCAGAAATGACACTGGGTACTTGGGATATCAGTTCAGCACCAAGCTTTCCTCAGGTTAAGGTTTAACCCTGAGTGACACACTTCAGTTGACAAGAACAGTTAATTGGAAGAAAAACTACAGAAGCCATAAAGCGGGGAAAGCACATTTAGAGACATTTCCAGAACTGAGAACTATGGACTTTGATGGATTAGTTCTTTGTTTTTGTTTTACTTTGTTTTTGTTTTAGCAGGTGGTACTGCCCATATGGTGAGTTTTGTGGTCTGAATGGTTATTTCCATCATAAAAACAGTAATGCTAGGCTTTGATGGCCTGTTAAACACCCCCCCACACTTCTTCCTTCCCCATCTCTCTTTTTTCCTCCTCCTTCTCTTTCTCCATCTCCTCTCCCTTTCTTTCTTTTCAATTCCTCCCTCCTTATGACAAAAGGATACCAGAATTCTGTCTGTATAGGAGTATTGAGATTAGGCTATGCCATGACCTAAGTTCCTCCATGTTGTGTGGGTTACAGATATACAATAGGACAGATTCAGACATAAAGAAACTCTAAGCGAGTCACAATGTTTTTAAAAAAGTATATATAGAGAATTGGGAGAGAGAAGAAAAAGAGTATAGAGAATTATAAAAGGAAGTAAATGGTTTATTTAAAAAAACATAGTCTTTAAAGAGGCAGAGTACAGAGAGTCATAGATTAAAGGAGTAAAGATAATAAAATAAATATTATAAAGAAATTGAGTTAAAATAAGCCGTGTAAAGCTGGAACATACACAGAGTCTGGATTGTTTATATTATTGTGTTTTCTTTGAATTTTTTGACTGTGAAGGAGCTAAGTAACCAACGTATATACTTTAAAGGTATCTTGACTTCAAAATTTGGTTCTAAGGATATGTTGCTTTGGAAAAGAGGTTCTTCTTTTGTTTCCGGAGAGGATGAAATCCTGTGGGTTCCTTCCAGACTAATGTGGTTTGATGGTCCAAGACCACCTGAAAGGTCACAGTGAACATCCCCCAAAATACTTCATCCAACAAAAAAGCAGGAAATGGTTTGAAGAGTACTAAGCCCAAATTCCTAAATTTTGTTTATAAATGTTTGTTTATATTTATAGGGTTATATGCTAGAGACTTGAATTGGTTTATTGATACAAATTTAAAGTCAAATTTATTATTGTGTGTAAGTATGTATTTCCGATCTAGATTAAGGTATTGTGTTCATGCGGCTCACTTAAAAATGTAGCATATAATTAAAATTACAGGTTAATAGATAGTCACCTATAATAGTCAAGCTTGTACTCATGTTATTTGGGTTTGCTAGATATATAGAGATATATTTTATTCAGAGAGACAATCTTCCGATCTCTCAAAGACCTTCAGAATATGGCATTTAAATGCTTTAAGAACATAGGACTTGTTATGACAATGAGTCACATTTGCTACTGGCAGCACCAGGCTACTTCAAGAGGATGATGGGCATTGAAGAGGTTCCTCATGGAGTAGGTTAGCCATTTGGGCAAGAAACTACTCTTGCCTGGGCTTCTTTATGTTATGCTGTATAAACTGGATATGCTGGACCCACAGAGAAATGACTGCTGAACTTGCCAAAGATGGGATGGTCCTTTGGGGTTCCTGTTTCATGAAAGAGTCTACCAGGGATTCTGCAGGACACAGAAGAAAGTGACTGAAAAACTGCCAATATAGGCAGAACTGTCTTTGAAATTTCTTACTTCATGGAAAAGTCTGGAAGAGTCTATGGACCTCTAGGATGAAGATGAATGCTCTACTCTTACAGAGGAACTTTGGGTGACTGTCCAGGCAGTGAGATGTCTCTGTTAATTCTAGAGTTTTGGAAGTTTTTACAATGCACTTCCTGTTTACTTAGGTAATATTATATTCTTCTGAAGTATTTGATGGAGTTGAAGAATATGTAGTTATAGTTTTCCTTGGTTGCAATAAAAGATAAAGTAGATATAAATATTGTAACTGTAATTCTTGCTAGATACCTGATTGTTATATGTAATTTTGCTATGTTAAAGTTAAAACCTTCCTTTCTGTTTAAACGTAAGAGGTGATGTGATATGGGGTTCCACTCTGTATGTTGTGCTCATCATTGATTAATAAAGAACTGTCTTGGGCCTGTGCAGAGCAGAGTAGTGCTAGATGGGGAAAATTACACTGAATACTGGGAGAAAGAAGGCAGAGTAAGAAAGATGTCATGTAGCCCCACTGGAGAGAGATGTCAGTACTTTATCCAGTAGGCCACAGCCTTGTGGTGATATACAGATGAATGGAAATGGATTAATTTAAGATATGAGTTAGCCAGAAATACACTTAAGCTATTGGCCAAACAGTATTGAAAATAATATAGTTTCTGTGTTATCTCAGGGCTGAGCAGCCAGGAACAAAAAAGTGGTCTCCTACTACAATGTGGGGAAGTTTTTATGGTCTGTATTTTGCCATGTGAGATCCTTTTTCATGAACAACTTTTGAGCCCATCTTGATAGAAAATGACTCTGTACTTGGGTCATGAATGACTCCCTATGATTGGCATGATCTTTGAGATAGTCTCTGAAGTACAAACTGAGAAATGCTTTATTTTTGAAAGTAGAAAGAGTATCATCTTACAGCCTTAATATGTTTAAATAGGACGATAGGGTGAACATTGTTTGCACAAAATCATATTAGAAAAAATAAAATATATATATACACACACCTGGTAGAGGAATGGGTATAACACCCTCACTTGGACCCAAAAAAGTAAGAGGAATGGGTATAACACCCTCACTTGGACCCAAAAAAGTAAAAAGCATCTATCACTGGAATGACTACAGCCCTCATTGATGATCTATTATGTGTACTTTGAGGACTAACAATCAGAAAACTCTCATTGTTCCAGAGACTTCAGCTCATGTAGGTCCTTCCTGCTGATTATGGCCCTATTTAGATTGCCATCTACTTGTCCTTCTTCTTGCCCAACTGGATCTACATGCTGTCTATCTGCATCTTTGTTCATATGGACCCGGCTCTGCTTTTATATTACCTGGATCTACAGCATGCATGGCTTGTCAGTGGTCAATAACCATAGCAACTTCTCTACTTTCTCCTGCAGCTGAGTTTGGCTCATCATCTTACTAATAAAACTGTTATTTGCATTTCTTTCAGCTTCCCTATCTGTAAGAACTTCTAAAGTCCCTTTGAGCTCTGCTTTTGAGTTTTACCTTTTACAACCATCCTAGAACACATCCTATCTTCACAGAGAGACAGACAGAGACAATTAGGTAGAGACATAGAGAGATAATTATGTGATGTGTAAGGTTAAAGTTAATATTAGTAATTAAGAGAGGAATGAAAGAAAATATGTTTTAATTGACTACAGTTATCTAGGAAAACAGGGATATCTTTCTGAAAAAAATACTGTCACAGACAATGCTGACCTTATGAAACTACTGGAATTCGATAAATTTTGATGTGAAAAGACATAAAAGTATTCCAGTATACTCCTACTATAACACACTCATGACAAGGAGTCTGTTGAAAAGATAATACCTTTTTTACTCAGTATAAAATAATGAATTTTATCATTAAGCCGTGATTATAGTTTATCTAAGATTTGTTTCAGTATGTAATTTTTAAGTTGTAAGCAAACAATATAAGTTTAATGTTTCATGCACATTTCAGTTATATAATCGTGCTACTCTCCCGTTTGTCTTTAACTAAAATAAAGCACTGGTCCCCCCAAAGCATTATAATTTCTGTAGGGCAGCTATGGAAGAGTAAAAAGTAGCATAGGATATATGTGGTCAATCTGAAAATCTACAATAGAAGTGTATTCATCATATTCAGCGTATTCATGTTGAAATTTTTTCTAACTCTGGAAGGGAGTCATGGCTCATTACTTTGGTTTATATTCCATAGTGTTCTTCTTTTCCTTCCTTCACTCCTCTCCCCCAGATCCATTCCTCCTCCATTTCCCTCCATAAAAGGGCAGGCCTCCTTGGGATTTCAACAGCACTTGGTATAACGAATAACAATAAGTCTTGGCACAAACACTCATAAGAGCGCTGGGTGAAACAACCCAATTGGAGGAAAGGGGTCCCAAGAGTAGGCAAAAGTGTCAGACACCCCTGCTTGCACTATTATGAGTCCCAAAAAGTATTAACTAACAGTCATAACATGTTTGCAGAGAACCTAGTGCAAATGCATGCAGGTTCCATTATTGCCACTTCAGTCTTTGTTAGTCTGTATGAGCCCTGCTTAGTCAATTCTGTGGACCTCTTCTTCTGGTGTCTTTCACTACTCTGGCTCCTATAATTTTTTCCCCCTCTTCAATGGAGCTCTCTGAGTTCCAAGAGCATGCACCCCGTGGAGATCTCCAATTTGGGCTCTCTTTCTCTACCTAATCTTTTGCTCTGGCTTTCTGAATCTGCTCCAATCACTTGCTGAAGGAAGCCTCTCTGATGGTGAATAGACAAGGCATCATCTATGAGTTTAGTAAAATAGAATTAGAAATCATTTTATTGATTTTTTTTCTATCCTAAATCTCTGGGTTATTCAGTCTCTGTTTACAGGTTTGTGGAGCACAGGCCTCATTTGGACAAATCATTGGTTGGTGACTCCCCCAAGTTTTGCAACTCCATTGTCACACATATCTTACAGGCAGAATGGATTGTAGGTTGAATTTCGTTTTGTGGCATGGTGACTCAGTCCCACTCAGACTCTAATGGGAACACATAGATCTATGTTGGGAAGGCAAAATTGAATATATTTTGTCAGTGGACTGGGGACAGCTAGGAATGGGAACAGTAGGGGGAGAGGCATAGAGGGAGAGGGCATGGAGAAAGATGACCAGAAATGAAGGACATTTTTTGTGGTTATTATAGAAATTTAGTACAGTAGAAAGTCCCAAGACTCTATGAAGGTGACCCTAGTGAGGACTCATACTAATGGAGAATACAGAACATAAACTGGACATTTTCTCTAACCTCATTCTTCTTAAATTAAGTAGAAAAGGTTTTATCATCCAACTATCCTACATTATTAGTAATATCTATTTCTGTAAAACTATGCTAATTCTCAGATTTAAAGCATATTGCTGGGTGGCTGTAACGTTTGTGACTAAGTAAAACAGATTTTCCAGAAGATTTCTTCTACAAGAAGTTTTGTACAACCCTGTCAACTACTAAGCACAAGCAAGTTGACACACTTTCTAGTCTAGAAGCAGTCAATGTTGGTCTTAATATTGCATAGGTACGGTGAAGACTTTCTACAAATAAATTACCCACTCTCCAAAACAAAGACACAATGTAAGTGACCAAAAATCTGTAGAGTTTCACATATCAGTTATTGGATCACTACCACCAATAGTAGCAGCAATTTGTTAAGTATTAATACCATTAATAGAAATTTTTATGATAACCTCATATACATATGCATATTTTATATGTATAATACTTAGCAGTACAGTCTCTTCCAAATTCAGAGTGATAATTTCCTTTTTTTTTCTCAAAGTTTATTAAAATACAAAAGTCTCCATTTCCACCCCTCCTCCCAACCCCCTCCCACTCCCCCCACTCCTTCCCCTACTCCCTTTCCATCCCCAAGAGCAGTCAGGGTCTCCCGCCCTGTGGGTAGTTCAAGCTCCTCCCCCCGCCCTCCAGGTCCAGGAAGGTGAGCATCCAAACAGACTGGATCCCAGAAACCCAGTATATGCAGAGGAAACAAGTCCCAGTGTCATTGTCAATGGCTTTTCAGAAAGACTCCGGCCCAGCCACATTCAGAGAATCCGGCCTCATTCAGAGAATCTGGCTGGATCACGTGCTTGCTCAGTCCCAGTCAACTGGCCTTGGTGAACTCTCATTAGATCAGTCCCCTTGTATCAGTGGATGATCGCACCCCTCGCGGTCCTGATTTCCTTTTTCATGTTCTTCCTCCTTCGGCTCCTCATTTGGACCTTGGGGGACTCCATCCGGTGCTCCAATGTGGGTCTCCGTCTGTATCGCCATCCATCGTTGGATGAAGGTTCCCTCTGATCTTGTCTTCCTTGCTCACGTTCTCTTTCCTTCTGCTTTTTGTTTGGACCTAGGGAGTTAAGTCCAGTGTTCCAATGTGGGTCTCCATCTCCATCTCCATCCATCGCCAGATGAAGGATCTATGGTGATAAGCAAAATATTCATCAGTATGGTTATGGGCCAAGGCCAGTTCAGGCACCCTCTCCTTTGTTCAGAGAACAATCTGGGGATCTCTCCTTGGACCTGGGATCCCCTTTATAATCAAGTCTCATGTAAACCCTAAAATGACTTCCTTAGTTGAGATATATTCTTCCCTGATCCCATATCTATCCTTCCTCCCTCCCCCGCTCCCAGTCCCCCGAGCATTCCCCATTCCTCCCCTGCTCCCTTCTCTCTAACCCTCTCCCCTTCCAACAACCCTCCTACCCCCCCCATGCACCCGAGGTTACCTGGGACTCTTGTCTATTTCCAATCTCCAGGAGGAAAACTACCTGAATTTTCTTCAGGTTCACCCTCCTATCCAGCTTCTCTAGGATCACGAATAATAGGCTCAAAGACCTTTAACTATGGCTAGAATCCATCTATGAGTGAATACATACCATATTCCTCTTTTTGGGTCTGGCTTACCTGACTCAGTAAAGCGTTTTCTTTTCTTTTTTTTTATTATTTTATTTATTTATTTATTTATTTTTATTTAATTTTTACTGGGAACCCCTCCAGAATCAAGTCTCTTGCAAACCCTAAAATGGCTCCCTTAGCTGAGCTATAAACCAGCAAAGAATTTCCAGGCTGTTGCTTATAATCCAGGATGTCTAGTCTTAGCACCCAGTCCTCTTGTCTTAACCTCTGTAGTATTGGCCAGAATTACAGGTATGTGTTGCCACAGCAGACAGGATGTCTTCTTAAAAAGATCCTTTTGTTGATTCCCCAAGGAAGGCCTCTGAGGAGTGCATGGAGGAGCACGGAAGGGAGAGGGAGGGGGAGCAGAGGTTAATATATAAAATAAATAAATAAAAAGATCACTAACTGGTTATCCAATACCAAATGGTCAGCCCTGAAAACATGCATACAAGTAACATTATATGGGCTGTGTTTCTTATATTTAGGAAAATATATGAATATTCATATACACATATGCAATTAATGAAACAAGAGAGCATAGATATTAAAGAGAACATGGAGAGGTGTGCAGGAAGGTTGGAGGGAGAGAGGAGAGAGAGAAATGTCGTGATTTTACTCCAATTTCAAAAAATTTAGAGTGAAAAATTTATTTTTATTATTTTTATTTCTCTCTCTGTGTGTGTGTGTGTGTGTGTGTGTGTGTGTGTGTGAGAGAGAGAGAGAGAGAGAGAGAGAGAGAGAGAGAAAGCGAGAGAGAGACTGAATGTCACATTGTACAAGTACACAGAGAGCTTAGAAGAGAACCTCAAGTCACTTAGAACTGGAGTGATAGGCAGACATCAGCCACGTCTATCAGTGTTAAAAAGTGAACAGGGATCCTCAGGAACAATAAGTGTGTGTGTATGCACACATGCACAAATTGTATTTTTCAAGCAAATATTATTCAGATTTTAACATAATTTTCAGCACATGTAGCTCTGACTGTTCAAGGATGCAGATCTGATTTCCTGTAGTCCACAGTGACTTACATTTGCCCATTACTATTGAGATGTTTGGTAAACAATCGTGGTAAATTATTTACTTCGTTGTAAATTAAGTTAGGAGTGTGTACAACAGAATGTACTTTGGCTTTTGAGAAAACAGCAGAAGTAGAGCAATCACTCATTTCCTTTCCGTGTCTCCTCTGAGCAGATCATAAAACATTTATATCCAGAAGGAAGAAACATCTTTGCTTCAAAGACTGCAAGAAGAATCCTAACAATCTGGCTTTGCTTCCCTGCCTCCTGTTTATTACCGCTGGATCATATCCTCAGTGTCCACTCATTCTTCTACAGGGCTCACCATAAAAATACACAGATTTTCCTATCTCTTTGGGGCATCAGTTCTCCATGTCACATAAATCTTTGCATTGAAAGCATTTATATACTTTTGATTATTAGTCTTTACTTTTATTGTGGTTGCAACAGCAATTAATCTGTTAATTTCTAAGAAAAGTTTTTCCTTGTAATTGGAACCTCTTCTAAAATCTCTTGTCATATTTTGCAACGCAGTTTGAAGGGCAAAAAAGAAAGCCATTGTTATAAATCACTGGTCATTCTTTACAGAAAAACACTGTCTGCTGAGCCTCTGTAACAAAGCATTTTGCTGGAGAGTGGGGAAAGGACTCCAACGGGGAAGAACTTCAGGCACAACAGAGAAATGATTTTTAAAATGGGTGGGACATTTCCTCTGAGAACTGCTGGTTCCCCACATTTTCCCCAGGTGGCTCATACACAAATGTGCATTGGGCAGTGGGCCAAGGCAGTCTAACACTAGACCTGGAAAGCAAAAGCACACCTTGAACACAGGCAGAATCAGTGGTACAACCAAAAACATTCACAAATGAAGATAACCGGGACAGACAAACTGTGGGGAAAAAACATAAGAGAGAAAAGTTATGCATGAATTAGGTACTATCCGATTCCCAGACACAGTATTTCAACTCAGTAGTCAGCTCTCTGAGAAGCTTGCTGTAGTCATGGGTATATTCAAAACCATGCATGGCCTACCGCACATTCTGAATTTGTTTATATGTGATTCTATTGATGAGAAACATTTGGTGATTACAGGAAGCAGCACTACCTGAACCAAGCAAGTAAACTCATTCTCTCTCTCCCTCTCTCTCTCTCCCTCCCTCTCTCTTTCTCTCTCCCTCTCTGTCTCTCTGTCTCTCACCAACCATCTCAGTTTACACTTAATGTTATGCACCACTGTTAAATCACACACGATACTACAGCTTTCTCCTCAGTTCCTTTCTGTTAACTAGTCATCTGCCAGTTTAAATATAACTCAAATGCAATCTACACTACTTCTATTTTACAAGAAATTTTAAGTTTTAATAGTTTTAATTAATGTTAATAATCATAATAGTTATATATACTTTAGTGTGTTTCTAACCAATAGAAACATCTGCTACCATTTTTATAAGAATTCAACATTTTATGAGTTACTTATCAATACATTTTTAAAGTTCATGCTCTTCAATATTTCCCCAAACAGTCTGGTGTTTTATTGCATCATTTTGTATAGTAAGAGGATTTTAAGGACTTCCTTTCACTCTCTTTCCCTCCCCCATATATGATCTCTTATCAGTTCCCAACATACACATACACACACACACACACACACACACACACACACACACACAGAGAGAGAGAGAGAGAGAGAGAGAGAGAGACAAAGAGAGAGAGAGAGAGATCCCTATCTTAAAATAAGTAAATAATTCTTTTCTTCCCAGTAAATATGTTTTATCTTAATGAATAATATCAGCAAACAGGTCATTAAATGTTCCAATAAAAATTTTCCTTCATTCTCTATCACAAGAACTGTACCTCCATCTTCATTATTGAAAAGAGTAAATAATTCTTTAATTCAAAACACCAAGGGCATTTAGATAATGCACTGTCAACGAGCTTGACCACCTGAGTTAGAGTCCTGTGATCCACAAGGTAGGAGAGAATTGTCTTGTACAAGTTGTCCATTGAACTCAAATCACAATCGTTGGCCTGTGTACACTTACACAAATACACCACACAAAATAAGTGGATTAAAATGTAATAAAAGTTTCGAAGACAATAATTATTTCAGATCAATCTTATACTCATACTAAAAGATAAGACATTCTCTATTAACTTCAGGAATAAAATATTTTATAGAATTAAATAAAAGTTCTTTCAAGAAATTCTAAAATATAAAAAGGTGAAGCAAAAATAATAGCAGACATTTGATACAAAAAGAAAGAGAGAAAAGACCTGTCAAAATTAGTTTTATATGTCCGTTTTATACAAATCTAAAACTGCCTTGGAAGAGGAAAAGGTAACTCAATAAGATTGGCCTGGGTCTTGTGTGGGATGTGTTTTCTTAATTGCTAATTTAAGTAGGAAGGCATAGTCCTGTGTGGGCCATGCTGTCCTCAGGCAGCAGGACTGGGCTGTGTAAGGAAGCTGAGCAAATCAAAGAGTGAAAGACTGCAAGCAGAATTCACCCATGCTTTCTCCTGCCATTCTGGAATGCCTGCCCTGAGTTCCCTTAACTGTGGACAGTAACTAAAATTATCAAACATTCTGTGTTTAAAAAGGAAACAGAAGACATGCTGAGAAATCATCCTAAGATTACAGTAGAAAACAATTGCTCAGAAGTTGATAAGCTTTAATGGAATAAATACAATGAGAAAAATGTGATTCAAAATGGCACTACTAAAAGTAGAAGCAGAAATCAAAAGAAATAATTGGTTTTCCAAATTAGCAAACTGTTTAAAATACCTAATGTTAAACAGTAGAGACGCTACAGTATGATAAACTCTTAGTTACTATTACTAGGGTGCTGTCTCAATTCAGTAAGGCATGCAACATCATATATAACATACTGCATGAATTAACATTTTATTTTCTCAGTTTTCAGAGCTAGGTGTCGAGATGAAGTTGTCAGTAGGGTTGGTCTCTACTCATTCCTTCCTCTCATGTTTTCTTGTCTCCAAGTTATGACCTCTTCTTTTATAAGGAAACTAGTAATTTTGACAGGAACTGCTCAAATGACATCATTTTACTCCCAAATTCTGACTTACAGATCCCATATCCAAATATTGTTACGTTCTAAGGACTTGGGAATTAGGGTTCAAAACACAACTTTTGAGTGAAAATAATGGAGTCAATAACAATTGTGAAAGAAAGAACAGCAACAGCTAAGAAGGATATTTCTCAGGTCAGAGCTTGAACTGAAAGCTCCTTATACTGAAGCAGAACAGAGTCAAGAGCCGAAGGGCAGGTATTGGGTCATCTGTGTACACTAGCTGGCTTTGTCTAATGCAAAAGTTAACCTTCTCCTCTCTTCAACTAGGAGACAATTTGACAACTGAAAGAAAGCACTCATTTGAAGGGATACAATTTTAGGAGTAAGTCATCGGCAATGTTGGAAATATTTCCACCATGAACTGTTGCTAAATATTGCTTTCCTCTCCATGGCTTCACCTGCCACAAGTCATTGGTTGATCTACATATCCCTGTATATAGAAGTATAGAGTGTATGGAAACAAAACAGTGAAGACCAATTAGTGTAGTACTGCTTAAAAAGAAAGATATGTGTCTACCAGATGCTATGAAGACTTAGGAAGGAGCTAAGGCAACTAGGACTTACAAGCATGAATTCAAAAGACAAATGTATGAATATTGGCTTTTTGGAAAAATAAAGCAGGATTGCCATCAGGTGAAAACCTAGTAAAGAGGAATAAGAAACAAGGAGAGAGGATGATCAGGAGGATAATTTTAAGGGACTCAGGATTAATAGGAAATGAATAGGAACAGACCGGTAAATATGTAGTTGTATAATTCTCTAACTCAAGAAAAAGAAACTGTGGTTTCCTCAGAAATATATCACTGGTAGAATTGATGATCTCATTGGTTCCTATTATAAATTCACAGAATCCAATAAGTTGCAGAATGGCAAGGAAGAACACAGTTGATAATTATCAAACAGAAACCAAACAAGACCAATTTTTCAGTTTCTTTTCTGCAATGCCTAATAACAGTTGGTTGACAAAGAGCTGTGTCAAGAGTTAGAGTGGATAATTTTTTTCCTGAAAATTAAATTAAACAATAAGTGATACTTAAAGTATGCTGTATTACCCATTTCGCTCTCTTAAAACTATCTAATTTCTATATAATATTTCAAAATTGTTAACATACTTCATTAGTCAACTTGTAATCTGGTTCTACCAGCCTTTTGTATTTGCTAATTGCGGCCACACATCTCTCAATCTACATCATGCTGGACCAGCTGGCTGTACATGAATTCAACAGGCCCAGAGGAAAAAAAAACCCCATTATACTAATCATAATGAATTGTAAACTATAAAGCTATATCACTACAGATACTCTTAGGGATGGATGCGGTAGCACATACCTTTAATCCTAGCATGCTACAGATAGAGAAAAGTGCTTCTTTGTCATTTCAGTGTCAGTCTGGCCCATATAGCTAATTCCAAGCTAAACAGAGCTATACAATGAGGTCCTGACTCAAGAAACTCAACAACTAAGCAAACAAACTAAACACACTTACATATACAATAATGTTGATCCTGTATCACACTGACCTCGTACCTGCACTACTGTACTAACTGATGAACAAGTAATGTCCAGTGAATTGGTAGATGACTATAAGGAGCATTTAGTTTCAGGAGAAGAAAAAATTTCATTTAATAAATAAGAGTCATAATTTCTATAATATTAATATTATTGGTTAGGAAGAAAAATTTGTCTGTTACTTTAAAAATGTGTAAAGACCTTTAAAGTGATGTTTTATATTTATTTAAAGTATACTGCTACTCAAACTTAAAAAATAAACTCTTTGTGCTTTAGTCAAAATCAATTGTTGCCATTTAAGATGAATCTTCTTTTTCTACTTAAAAAAGTTCCAAGAAAAGAATCAGTTCAGCTTAAGAAAAATTTCACTAGTAAAAACCAATATTTATTATGACTTAATTCTCTGGGAAAAAGTGTAAGTGCGTGAGTATAAATATATAGGCACGAGTACATTCACAACAGAAATCTAAAAGAGCAAAAGCAAATAGAAATCTCAAATTCAAAATATTAAATATGGCTAATGTCTGTAACATGAGTGCTGGCTTGTTGGGGTACCTGTCCCGCCTGGTACCCCACAACCAGCAAGTCCCAGAGAAAATCAATCACACAGAGATCTCTATAAGTTAAAAAGCTGATTGGCCCATTAGGTCAGGCTACTTATTAGCTCTTATAACTTATGTTACCCCATTATCCTTATCTACATTAGCCACATGGCTCAGTACTTTTCTCAGCAGGGTAGCTTACATGTTGCCTCTTTGGTGGTCTGCACAGGAATGGTGGAAGAGCTTCCTTCTTCCCAGAAGAAATACTCCTGTTCTCATCGCCCCACCTCTGCTTCCTGTCTGGTTGACCCACCTATACTTCCTGCCTGGCCAATCAGCGTTTTATTAAAATACATGATTGACAGAATACAGACAATTCTCCCGCACCATTTTCCTCTTTTTTTTTTTAAACAAAGGAAAATATCCATAGTCCATTTGTTGGGAATGTGGGCGTAGTATTTCAGGCTACTTCCTGCTGGTTGGGGGCGCTGATAATCTTATCGGGACCTAAAGAAACTTTAGAGTTATGATCAAGTCCTGACTGGGGTATCTTGTCAATCTTGATCATCTCAGGCAGCAGTCTTGAATCTGTTTCTGGATGTAGAACTCTGTCATCTGGGCCATCTGTTCCTATCGGATTTCTCCTGACGGTCTTCCTTTTTCAAACCTGATTTTTCTTAACTCAGAATGAATCCACAGCCTCTCATTTTCTGTGGAAGCAAAAGCAAAATCTCTTCTCCAAAGTAACAAACCTTTTGATTTCAATTTTGAAGCCAAGGTATTTTCAAAATACCTATCTTGGATTAATTCTGCAGCATTTATAAGCAAATGTCTTTTGGCGACTGTTGCTCCTTCCTCAGCATTCAAACAATTAAAAGAGAGCATAATAATATACAGTATCAAGATTTTCTGTGTATTTTCCATCTTTATGCAGCTTTATTTCAACCTTTATTTCTTTTTTTTTGAAAGTAAATTTTATTAAATTATAAAAGTTTCCATTTCCGCCCCTCTTCCCAACACCCTCCCACTCCCCCCACTCCCTCTCCTCCTCCCTCTTCGTCCCTAAGGGCAGTCAGGGTTTCCTGCCCTGTGGGAAGTTCAAGTTCCTCCCCCCTCCCTCCAGGTCCAGGAAGGTGAGTATCCAAACAGACTGGATGCCCAAAATCCAGTATATGCAGAGGAAACAGGTCCCAGTATCATAGTCAATGGCTTTTCAGAAAGACTTCGGGCCAGCCACATTCAGAGAATCCGGCCAAATTCCGTGAATCTGGTTAGATCACGTCCTCGTTCAGTCCCAGTCCAACTGGCCTTGGTAAACTCTCATTAGATCCGTTCCCTTGTATCAGTGGGTGATAGCATCCCTCGCAGTCCTGCTTTCATTTTTCATGTTCTTCCTCCTTCTGCTCCTCATTTAACTTTTGGCTTTTTGAGACAGATTCTCTGTATATATCTTTGTCCTGGAATAACTCTGTAGACCAGGTTGTCCTTGAACTCACAGAGATCCCTCTGTCTCTGCCTCCCCAGTGCTGGGTTCAAAGGTGTATGCTACCACACCTTGAATTCACAGAGGTCAATCTCTACCTCTGTCCCTTGAAGTCACAGAGGTCAATATGCCTCTGCCTCCCAGGCATTGGGATTAAAGGTGTGTACCACCACACCCTATATCTCCCTTTCTTTCTTTTTTATTTTTAATGACTTTAACCTTTTAGCCTGCATATATTTTTAACACACTGTAAACCATTTAGAGGTTTTCTTCGTCTTTGAATCTCTCTTTACTGTATATCTTTTTCTGACCACATGAGTCTTTAAGGAGAGGACTAAAACTGTGGCTTTTATGGCTGGAATTAGCCCATTCCTTATCTTTCCAGCCTCATGGCAGAGGTACCACCAGAGCCATTTTTATCGTCACAACTCTACAGTGTTTCAAGGTCCCTGCCAAGAAGCAAGTTGCAACATTCTGCTCACAGATCATACTCAGTTGGACTGCCTGCCTGAAAGAGTCAGAGTTTGCCCTAGCAGGACGGTCCAGAAAGCCAGCATTTTAAAACGGTGCAGCTTTTTTCCTGCTATGGCTGAAAGCTGAAAAGCATGCATTCAGCATTTCATCAACACCATTTAAGTGTTTCACGGCAGGACCTCTTAAAGGAGCTACAAAGTTTTGCAGCTAAAGCTGAGTCAGGAAGCCTCCCTTAGATGAGAGTGCTTGCTTGCCTCTAGCAGGCAGCGCAGACCCGAGAAATTGCTGCCACCAAGAAAACATGCTTTACTCTATTCTTTCCCAAGCTTTATCAAGCTTTCTGTGGATTCAGTTATCTACGTCTGGGCACCATATGTAACATGAGTGCCGGCTTGTTGGGGTTTCTGTCCTGCCCAGTACCCCACAACCGGCAAATTCCAAAGAAAATCAATCACACAGAGATCTCTATAGGTTATAAAGCTGATTGGCCCATTAGGTCAGGCTACTTATTAGCTCTTATAACTTATGTTACCCCATTATTCTTATCTACATTAGCCACATGGCTCAGTACTTTTCTCAGCTGTGCAAGTTACATGCTGCCTCTTCGGTGATCTGTGCAGGAATGGTGGAAGAGCTTCCTTCTTCCCAGAAGAAATACTCCTGTTCTCATCGCCCCACCTCTACTTCCTGTCTGGCTGACCCCCCTATACTTCCTACCTGGCCAATCAGCGTTTTATTAAAATACATGATTGACAGAATACAGACAATTCTCCCACACCAAATGTCATTTCTTGGAAGGATGAATTAAGTCAATTCCTTTCCCTACCATGCAGTTTTCCTCCAAATCACAGGCCACTCTGGCTAGTCTACCTTGACAAGCCATGTTCATCATTGATTAAATAAACAAAGCCATGGCCTTATTTATGCACTTCAGTCCAACTCGATCTGTTTTTCTGGGAATGACCTCACACTTTATTCTGTATAATGTGCCTAGCAGGCAGTTCCTTATATAGTTTTTTTCATAGTGTAATTTCTATTGCCAAACATCTGTTTTAACACAATCTTCTTTATTGTTCTAACTCCATCTGATTGCTTTATTTTGGTAGCAGAAGAAAAAAAGTAATTTTAAATGACATCTATTGGAATTGGTCCCAAACTAATTAGTTTTTCCCCTTCTTAAAAGATGTAAAAACAGATGTTTTTGTTACTCTGCCCTGATATGGCATATCTTTTTATCATGGAGTCAATTTGTTTAATCTCTTTAATTTTCTTTTGCATTTAACTGATGTTACTCACTGATTACAATCTTACAGAAGTAGTCTTAAAACACTTTCTCTTGTAATTTTTATGTTTTAACTACTACTAACTTTCAGATCAGATATTCTATGATGTGAAAAAAAGATGGAGAAATTATTCCCACTTAATTTACCAAGCATCTGTCGGAGAAGGACTTAAGACTAGGTAGAAGAATCTATGCACAAATACTAGCTCTGGAAGAAATTAATCTTGACACAACAGAAAACTGATTAAAATATTTCTTAGTTATATAATAAAGAAGGAAGGCTAGGGGGCATCTCAATTCTCAAGACCCAAGGTGAGTATGACAGCTTTGCCCATTTAGAGTGGGTGGTTATTAAAAAAGAACCCCAAAAATTAAAGGAGCTGAAGACACATTTAGAAAAGGTGGTAAAATTGAGGATGACTGTCATGGAACCAGAAAGAATAAGACATTTGTCAACAGTACTAAGTAACAATCATACTCATTTTCAATCTTATCTACTGTTTTACATTTATCAGATAATTTTCTTTTACTATAACTTGATATAAGTTATAACACAATTAGGGAAAAATGGAGGTGATTTTTTTTCTTTCACAGTTTAAATATATGTGGATGAAAGTATATTAGAAAAGTCACCTCAAAAATTGTGGATGTGAGAATATTTAAATGGTGGAAATTTTTTCTCTGCTTATTAAAATCTGCTTCTTATTCCAATCACAAAGTCTTCTTTGGCCTCTCTGGTTTTCCATCTAAGACTCCTTGAAATGTTACCTGATCCTTTGACTCTCTTGAGCCTTGATATGTTCGATATTTAGGTACAGATACTGAAAACTTAAAAGGTTACAGTGAGGATGAAATAAAGCTGAACATGTATAAATCATTCAATAAATTCTACTTATCATTATTACAGTGATAAAGGGACCAGTAGATGGAGAAGGTAGCTATATCATCCTTTTCTAGGTTGTCTCCTTTCTATGAGATACTAGATGAACTGAGCAGCAAACAAAATATGTCATGGAATTGTCAGTGAGAAATGGTCATTCAGCCACTTAAACATACAGATGACAGTTAGGTCCACAGTCCCATCGTCCCAGCAAAGGCTGAGAGCATCTTGGTGGTCCTGTGACTGAAGAATGCACAGGACACGCTGAGCTAGCAGATGCTTAGACCACTCTGCTGGGGAATTTTGTTTGAAGATGGGCCATTAAAAATCATAACATGAATTTAACACCAGTGTAAGAAATTGTACAAGTGTAAGCATGTAAGTTAATTACCTTTAATGTTGAAGACACAATTAACTCATGTAGTAACATCTGGTAGGCCTATTTGCTTTTTCAAATTAGGATAATTAGAACTGACAGAGTGCCTTCCTTCTAATTTCATTTTCTTATTGCCCTTAGATTATTTGCAAGTTTGCTTTTTTGTTGTAGCAGGTTTTTTCTTTTCACTCAACATAACAAATTCATTTCATTTTAAATTACAACTGTTGTAATCATCATGACAACACCATTAATAACACATATTTATATTATGTTTAAACCACATTATTGGTATCATATAATATTCATGAAGCATGATGAAAGATTAGTTTATTTCAGATAGATTCAGTCTCCTATCCCCATAAACAGGGGCCACTATACAAAAGATATATGTTATTGTTGTGAAAGAATAAACAAATTAGTTATTGTATGCAATTTTTAAATTGTTATATAGTAAATAAAACACAACTATTTTGATCTTATTTGAAATTCTTACGAATGTGATGTTGTCTTGATTGTCAATTTGATGGAACTTAGAATCACCATTGAGATAAACCTATAGATATGTTTGTGGAGGAGGTTCTAAATAGACTGGACTAATTGAGGTCAGAAGTTACACCTTAAATTTGGGTCACATTAATACAAGGCCTTGAGTCCTAGAATGAACGTAAAGGAGAAAATGAGGCAGCAATCAGCATTTTCACTGTTCCTGAGTGTGACACATGGTGACTAGCTGCCTCAAGCTTCTCCTACCATGAATTTTCCATAAAGCAAAACTGTACTAAAACTTTAATTGCTTTAATCAGGCATTCTGTCCTCACCATAGTGAGGATAAAAGTAACTAATATAGAACTTTGGTCTTGAGAGTAATGATTATTCCTGTGATAAACCTGACAATGGTTGTTAGGCCGTAAAACTGGTTTGTACATAGAGTATGTAGGAGTTTGAGGCTTTGTTCTAGAAGAAGATTTGGATTCAATAAACAGTGCTTATAGTCTGCCTTATTGTTGTAGTAGTTTGAAAAACTAGAATGCCAAGAAAAATGTGTCTAATGAGAAGCACTTAGGCCAGGAAATGTGTGGCAGGGTCAAAGTCTCCTGCAGAAGACCAGAAGAGATCACTGAATGGACATGTGAGGATGAAATCTAAGTTACACCCAGTATGATGGAGGTAATGGCACCAGGGCACAAACTCCCGAAAGATTTGAAGCATGTAATAGATAGAGATGGAATAGAGGAAAAGCTAAATGCTTATTAATAAGCACTTAGTAAAGGGTAAATGGATGGTAAAAGTAATTTTGAGGAAATAGGAGATTGAAAGAATAAACTTTTAACTACCTAAACACACAGTTTTGCTTACTATTCAGTCCCTATGAGGACAATGTAGCTTACCTCCTAACATTAGCCAACACTACTTTATATTAGATGGTTTCCTGCTTTAAACACATATACCAGAAGGCAGAACACGAAGACCTTCAACTCCAGCCTGTAGGCAATTCTTACATGAAGCCATCAGAATTTGCAAAATATGTTGTATTCAAGTACCTTAATGGATAATACAGATGGGGGTATCTAGGGATGGACTCTATTCCTTTTTAGTGTCTTTCAGTTCAGCAGAGTAAATCAAGAGTCACATTAACTATGTGATACTAGAAAATAGCTTAAAAGATATGGACAAGTTACAAGGAGTTAATTAATCGGTTTGATTTTCTTTGCTATGTTGATGTGGTATTCCCCACTGAATGCCGTGAATATGATTGGTTAATAAAGAAGCTACTTTGGGCCTGTTACAGTGAAGTCTAGGACAATGTGGGAATTTCAAGCATATAGAGGAAGTGAGAGTAGGCAGTGTCAGGAAGACAGACACCAGACACCAGATAGAACTTTACAGGTAGGCCACAAGCACATAGTCATACACAGATTAATAGAAATGTGTTAATTTAAGATGTAAGAGCTATCTAGAAATTTGCTTAAGCTATTGGCCAAACAGTATTGCAGTTAATATAGCTTGTGTGTAATTATTTTGGTCTTGGCAGCTGGAAACCAACAAACAGTCTCTGGCTACACTATGTTACCTGTTGTCATGGAGAATCTCACCAAAAGTTTGTGTAAATACATTAATATTGGCCTTTGATGTTACCAAGGAGCAAAATTTATTTTGATCTACGTGATCTGAGACTGTATTATTTGCAAGTCTGTTACAAAATGATTGGCTGTTTATATAATGTCTCCTTTTAGGGAGAAATCTGGTGCTAGAAAAATTCCCAAGAATCTGCAAGGATGATGCCAGTTAAGACTCCTAGAAACAGTAGAGAGGATGCAATGACTCCCTTCCTCTGTAATCAGATTGGTGAATACCCCAACTATCATCTTAGAGCCTTTATCTAGTGACTGATGGAACCAGATGCAGAGATCTACAACCAAGCACCAGGTCAAGCTTTAGGAATCCAGCTGAAGAGGGAAGAAAGTATATATGAATAAGGGAGGTCAAGATCATGATTGAGAAATCTACAGAGACAGCTGAACCAAGATCATGGAAACTCATGAATTGTTGACCTAATCTGTGGAGCTTCCACAAGATCAACTAGGCCCTACATAAGTGGGAGACAGTGGTGAAGCTTGGTTTATTTGAGGGGGCCCTGGCAGTAGAATTAGTATCTATTCCTGGTGTATAATCTAGCTTGTTGCAGCCCATTCCCTGTGGTAGAATGTCATGGTCAGCCTTAATGCAGGCAGAAGGGGTTTGATCCTGCCCCAAATTAATGTGCCAGGTATTATTGACTCCCCATGGGAGCCCTTATCCTTTAGGAGGATTGAATGGGGAGGCTGCCTGGAGGAGAGGAGTGGGGAGGTGAGAGAAGGGGTAGGAGGGAGAAGTGCTGTTGGAATGTAAAATTAATAAAAGAAAATAAAAAGAAAATACAGACAGGTAACATAAAAGGAAAAAGGGGGAATATAAAGGTTTTTTTTTTAAAAAAAAACATTAGCTAATTAGGATTTTACTAAGTTTCTGTGACTCTCGAGAAATCCTCTAAAATTTTTATGCTGAAAATTTCCTATTAAAAAATCAAATGATGGAACCTGACTTATGCTTTTTGTAAGGTTTACATTAATTAAAACAAGAATTTGAGGGGAGATGGAGACATGGCTCAGTGGTTAACTTGATTAATAATGATTTGCTGGAGCAAAGGACATGGGTTCAATTACCAACACTCACATGGTGGCTCACAATCACCCATTCTCAGTTCTGAAGTTTTCGTCTGGCCTTCCTGAACATACATATTCGTATAAAATAAAAATAAATAAATATTTTTAAACAAAATTAAAAATAATTTGCCCTTTCTAAAATATTAAAAATGGTAATAGAACAAATAATATAAAATGTGTTAAAATAAATGACTTCCAATCATATTGGAAATCTTGTTGCTCTGAGAAAAATCAGTTTTCTAGGTACCATTTAACATCACTGTGCATATTCATGCAAACACACAGAAATATCTATATATACTTTCTCTGTCTTTTCCAACTAATAAACAAATTGCACGTATTAATTTAGGAGAAGTGATCTCAGCACTATGGAGGGAAATATCTAAGGATTGTTTGGACTCCAAGAACCCAAGACTTGTCTGGTAATGTAAATGAGAGAGCCTCATGTCACAAAGCAAAACAACAAATAAAAAACAAACAATCACAATAATAACAAAGGCCTGCTGAAATCATTGAGTAGTTATACTGAATTCGAGACAGCTTTTCAACTATTAATAAACAGAAAATTCAAATTGGGTACAGAGTTTCTGAAGTGCTTGTGTTCTCCAGATATTTTTCTCAATAAACATAAAATTAAAGGTTAAAAAAGTAAAGTCATACAGAGAATAATCAGGTCATATTTCAAAAGCCTGTACTCCACAAAATTGGAAAACTTAAAGAAAATGAACAACTTTCTGGATAAATATCACTTACCAAAATTAAATCAAGACCAGATAAGCAAATTAAACAGACCTATAACTGTTGAAGAAATAGAAATAGTCATCAAAAGCCTCCCAACCAAAAAAAGCCCAGGACCAGATGGTTTCATCTCAGAATTCTGTAAGATTTTCAAAGCAGAATTAATACCAATAGTCCTCAAATTATTGCACATAATAGAAGCAGAAGGAACATTGCCAAACTCTTTTTATGAGGCTACAATTACCCTGATACCCAGACCACAGGA
This sequence comes from Myodes glareolus, assembly GCF_982192425.1. Classification (NCBI taxonomy): domain Eukaryota; kingdom Metazoa; phylum Chordata; class Mammalia; order Rodentia; family Cricetidae; genus Myodes; species Myodes glareolus. Next base: position 11,235,305 of record NC_142050.1, read on the forward strand.
AGACATTACTAATACAGAGAACTACAGACTAGTCTTACTCATGAGCATTGATGCAAAAAATAATAAATAAAATACTGGCAAATCAAATGCAAGAACACATAAGAACCATCATTCACCATGATCAAGTCAGCTTCATCCCAGAGTTGCAGGGATGGTTCAACATACAAAACTCTGTCAATGTAATCCACCATATAAAAAAGCTGAAAAACAAAAATCGCATGATCATCTCATTAGATGCTGAAAAAGCTTTCGACAAAAAACAGCATCCCTTCATAACGGAGAGAGCAGGGATACAAGGAACATACCTAAACATGATAAGGCAATATACAGCAAAACAACAGCCAACATCAAACTAAATGGAGAGAAACTCACAGTGATCCCACTGAAATCATGAACAAGACAAGGTTGTACATTCTCTCCATATCTATTCAATATAGTTCTTGAGGTCCTAGCCAGAGCAATAAGACTTCATAAGGAGATCAAGGAAATACAAATCGGAAAAAGAAGAAGTCAAACTCTCACTATTTGCTGATGATATGATAGTTTATATAAGCGACCCAAAAAATTCTGCCAAGGAACTTCTATAACTCATAAACACTTTCAGTAATGTAGTAGAATATAAGATTAACTCAAAAAAATCAGTACCCTCCTGTACATAGATGATAAAAGGGCTAGGAAAGAAATCAGAGAAACATCACCCATCACAATAGTCACAAATAGCATAAAATATCTCAGAGTTACTCTAATCATACAAGTGGAAGACCTGTATAACAAGAACTTTAAATCTTTGAAGAAATAAATTGAAGAAGACACCAGAAGTGTAAAAATCTCAGATGCTCTTGAGTAAATAAAATTAACATTTTAAAAATGGTAATCTTACCAAAAGCAATCTACAGATTTAACTCAATACCCATCAAAATCCCAGCAAAATTCTTCACAGACCTCAAAAGAATGGCACTCAACTTCATATATAAAAGCAAAAATCCCAGAATAGTCAAAGCAATCCCATACAATAAAAGAACTTCTAGAGGCATCACAATCCCTGACTTCAAATTCTACTACAGAGCTACAGTATTGAAAAAAGCCTGGTTTTGGCATAAGAACAGACAGGAGGACCAGTGGAACTAAATTGAAGACTTAGGTATTAATCCACACACTTTCGAACACCTGATATTTGACAAAGAAACAAAAAAATATCAAATGGATATAACTGGCATAACTGGATATCAACACATAGAAGAATGAAAGTAGACCCATCTCTATCACCATGCACAAAACTCAAGTCCAAATGAATCAAGGACTTCAACATAAATCCAGCCACACTGAACCTTATAGAAGAGAAAGTGTGAACTACACTTGAGCACATTGGCACAGGAGACCACTTCCTAAATATAACCCCAGCAGCACAGATACTGAGAGAAACATTGAATAAATAAGACCTCTTTAAACTGAAAAGCTTTTGTAAAGCAAAGGGCACAGTCAACAAGACAAAACGATAGCCTACAGAATGGGAAAAGATCTTCACTAACCCCACGTCAGACAGAGGTCTGCTCTCCAAAATATACAAAGAACTCAAGAAATTTGTCATTAAAAGAACAAATAATCCAATAAAAAACAATGGAGTACAGACCTAAACAGAGAACTCTCAACAGAGGAATCTAAAATGGATGAAACACACTTAGGAAGAAATGTTCAACATCTTTAGTCATCAGAGAAATGAAAATCAAAACAATTCTGAGATTCCATCTTACACCTGTCAGAATGGCCAAGATCAAAATCACTGATGACAATTTATGCTGGAGAGGTTGTGGGATAAAGGGAACACTTCTGCATTGCTGGTTGGGAATGAAAGCTGGGTCAGTACCTTTAGATGTCAGTGTGGTGATTTCTCAGAAAATTAGAAAACAACCTTCTTCAAGACCCAGAAATACCACTTTTGGGTATATATTCAAGGATGCTCAATTGTGCCACAATGACATGTGCTCAACTGTGTTTATAGCATCATTGTTTGTCATAGTCAGAACCTGGAAACAACCTAAATGCCTCTCAGCCAAAGATTGGACTGCTGTGAAGTACTACACAGCAGAAAAAAAAATAACAACAGCTTGAATTTTGCAGGAAAATGGATGGATATAGAAAACATTATTTTGAGAGAGGTAACCCAGACACAGAAAGACAATTATTACATGTACTCACTCATAAGTGGTTTTTAAACATAAGGCAAAGAAAACCAGTTCACAAATCACAATCCCAGAGAATTTGGACAACAATGAGGACCCTAAAAAAGATCTAATCTACATGGGAAGTAGAAAAGACAAGATCTCCTGAGTAAATTAGGAGCATGGGGACCTTAGTAGAGGGTTGAAGGGGAGGACGGGAGAGACAGGGAGGGGTGCAGAAAAAAACATAGAGCTCAACAAAAATAAAAAAGGGTAAAATCTTTCTTGACTAGTCTAATAAAAGAAATACTTCTAAAAGTGAATTCCAAGTCCTATGTCTGACTAACAAGGGTGTACAGAATGTAATATAGAATGAATATTTCAGATAGGGGAATTAAACTTTTCTTTTTATAAGTTTTATACAAAATTCTCTTGTTAAATTTCTAGGAAAATAAATGATGAATATGATTAAATAGACAGGATGAGACATTAAACAGGGAGACCATTGTAAAAGATAAATATCTATGTCTGTCATCCATTAAAAAAACATAAAAAATATATGAAGGAAACTAAATTTTTATGCATGAACCATCCAAGTTTCAGGATGGATACAATTCTATATTTTACACAAAATTTGAATAAACATACAGAATATTTCATTCTTTTTTAAAAGCTTGATTTTGTTATTTTATTTTTATTTTTGTCAGTGTGTATGGCTATACTATCTACATGTATGTCTGTACACCCTGTTGTGTGCCAGTACCTGTAGAGGCCAGAGGAGGATGTTAGGTTCTCTGGGCCTGGAGTTATAGGCAATTATGAGGGTCCATGTAAATGCTGGGACTCAAACTTGGAGCCTCTGTAATGACCACCTGTGCCCTTATGTTTTGATATCCCTATCTTTCTCCAGCCAGAAATTCTTATTCTTAAGTCTAGTGATGGTTATAAAACTTATATAACTTATATAATTTATATAACTCAGATAATCCTTTTAATCTGACTAAGAAAATAAGAGAGAAAAGAAAGCAATTTATGCCTGAAGCAATTAAGGAGATAATTTCAAAATGTGGAATGAGTGGGCTACAGTCTAGGGATGACTATCCCTTTGAGTTGTTTTCATGTATGCATGAGAGACAGAGTGCATTCTGTAGCTTTGTTAAACCTGAAAAGCAGGAAGTGTAGCCTGGTGCCAGCATTCAAAGAAGGGTCCATTCCCATGCTGAAACCTCTATATGTAACAATGATGTGTGCGTGTGTGTGTGTGTGAGAGAAAGAGAGACAGAGACAGAGAGAAACATAACACCAGGGAATGTAAGATACCTTAATATTCTGGCATTTTGTCATAGAAGACAAAGACATTTAATTAAGGTAAGGGTAGAATTCCGAATGTAAATTAAAGAAATAATTCTGGTTTTCCTTCTTTTTTTGTTGAATATGCTAACAGAAAGACGGAAAAAACAATTGATACCTTGTAATTTTCAAAAAACAGTAACTTCTATTTGAATTGTGACCCTTGATGTGTAAATTAAAAGCAATCAATCATTGAAAGCATCCTCAAGTCCTTAGAATCGGAAAAGCTTTTTTTAACAGGGAGAAAAGAAAGATTTGCCATAGAGAAATAAGGTGAGAATTTTGTTCACAATACATAGAAATGGAAGAAGTTTTTATATAAAAAATGTCAACCAGTAAAAATTAAGAATTGGTAAGATATATTGCCAGTTGTTATAAATAGTACCAACAAAGTACACAATGGGGAAAGTACCACAAATATCAAATATGAAAAGAGAACATCCAAATATTAATAAACATAAGAATAGGTTTTAAAGTGATCAGTTCCTGAAGAAATGAGAGTTAAAACCACAGAATGATGAAACTGCAAATCGACCCAGGCAATTAGACCCCTGTCTTTGGGTTTCTATTGTTGTAAAAAAGACACCATGACTATGGCAACCCTTTTAAAGGAAAACGTTTAATTTGATGACTTATAATTTCTGAGGTTTAATCCATTAACATTGTGGCAGTGTTCAGGAAGACATTGTACTGGAGCAGAACCCAAAAGTCCTACATCTAGATCAGTCAGCAACTGGATACACACTTACACTGGGCATAGCTTGAGCATAGGACACCTCAAAGCCCACCTTATAGTGACACACTTCCTCCAATAAGGCCAGACAACCTCCAACAAAGCTACACCTCCCAAAAGTTCTACTCCCTGTGAGATTATGAGGGCCAAGCACATTTAAACTACTACCACCAGAAACCTTTAACAATCAAGATTTTCAAATGGAGAAAATTTGCCTCAGACTTTACAGTAATGTAGACCCCTGATGGTAGGCTCTTCCTGCTTGATGTGTATCCTTGCTAATATATCCTCGATGTTCCTTGAAGAGTTCACCTTGTGCGGCCACATACCTTAACTTTAGAGAAATAAACGCAGAAATGGTGTACTGGGTGGAGATTTTCCTTGTCTCTCTTTCTGCAAAATCATGTTCATAAACTGAAATTGGCTGCACCCTCACTGACAAACACTGACTATTGGGGCTTTCTTTCCTTTCTGTGTGATCTACTCACATTCTGTGAGGTAGCAATTCTGCCTTCTGGTGTTTGCAGAAATGTGTGCTGAATGAAAAGTTCAGAATTCTCACATCTAATTTGCACGCTAAACCAATCCAGTCAACAGTGAGAACTTCAGAGGATTTTAAATTATTTTACAAGCTGTGGTGAATAATTCACCTCTGACTGCATCAAAATCTTTCTGGACAGTATTTTTTTTAATTTTTTTCTTCGTTTTCTTTCATTTTTTGGCTTGTGAGAAAAGTTTTCTCATGTAACAGTTATGACCATCCGATAGCTAACTCTGTATACCAACCTGGCCTCTCACTCACAGAGATTCACCTAACTCTGCCTCTGAGCCTTGGGTGGTGTCCAACTTGGAGGCTTGAATGTATGGATTTTATGATAAATTCCATTTAAAAATCAACCAGTGATTCATGAACAGAACACATAAGAACTGAAACATGGTGTGAAACTTTAGCAAATGTAACACAAGGAGCTTTTTGAGTCTATTAGATTTCTGGACTTTCAACACATGGTCCTGTGTTCAGCTGTTGTGAATTTTGGGGGTCAGTGTTTATCTAGACAGTCTCCGAGTGTTGTGTGGTAGGTTTTAAACTATGTATAGTGACTGGCAAATGAACTCGATCAATGACTGTAACCTTATAACGGCATTGTGTTTACTTGCTCTATACCTAAACAACCCTTGTAGTCATTCTCAATGCCATTCAAAGTCTTCAATCCTGCTTCATCCTCTGATTACTCATAATTTGGGTCTTGTATAGAATTAGGGCAGCTAGGGATTGCTCAGAGCTCTATGTTAACAAGGAGACCTGAAGCAAATTTTGTGCATAAGGAGAATGCTTTTTAAAGCTTTTTTTGATAATAGAAAGGCAAAAAATATAAATAATTTCACAAAGTTGTCTTGTTACAATTGAAGAACTTAATATATCTTTAGTTCAGTAATTCATGTAGAATTTTGTATGTAAGCACAATTTTTAATTACAAGAAAATTGAAATATATATTTTATCTCAAGAGTCATTTTAGAGAATAGAGAAGAATAGCATGCACTGAAAATGGAACAATTTCTGTTTAAACTGCAGAATAAATGAGCCTTAAAAAATATCATATTAAATGACAATGTTCTTACCTTTTTCCGTCAGATCCAGAAAAAAAGTCTATAAGTAAGACAAAACATATCATTTTAGGAGCAAAGGGTTTGAGGGCAGAAATAAGGGTGAAAAGAATAAAGGAATTTGAGATTCACAATTTCATAGACCAATGGTCACTGCTAACTACTATCTAAGAAATATGACTGAAAAAACCTTCCATAACAAAATTATAGTCACCTCCTTTTAAAAGAGAAGCTTGTAATTGGGAAAATTTCCAAAATCATTCTTCTCTATCTTAATGTTCCTCAGTTAATCTAGTGTATATGTATTATAAACATTGACAAATTATTCTTATGCATGAAAATCTTCTATCTAAACATTAAAAAATAAGCAAAAGTCAAATGAATTCAGATTCTAAGTAAGTCAACGTTATTTATCTTACTGCTAACTTCCTGACTTTTATATCTATGACTGTTTTCCTAGATTCAGTCAATGTGGATTATAAACGGGATTCTAATTTTTATAGTTCCTCTCTTGAGAGTTAAGTAACCATTATTTTAATGAACTATTTATATAAAACTTGTCAAACAGCTTGTGGCCTAAATGAATGGTATTCTATGATGATGAAGCTAAATTAACTTGGCGCCATGAGAAAATATACAACCTGACAAAGTCAACACTAATGGATGAGCCTGCAAGATGACCAAGAGAAGTGTCTGTAGTACAGTAATAATTCTAAAACTTCCGTGCTGTGGTCTTAGAAAAACTTTATTTTCTAAAAGACTCTTAGAGCTATAATGAAGTTATGACATTGTCTACTTGGGATGCCTAAAACATCTACCAGATTCATGCATTCCCAGGAAGCACTAGAAGAGCACAGGTTACCTCACACATTCATGGAAACTCTGTATCCATCTCACTTTAAAATGTTACACCGTGAGAATCAAGATCAACTATGGGAACACCAAAGCCCAAGACAATAGGAAAATTATGATGCTTTGGGTCCTTTTTTATTGAATCTTTAAAAAATTACTACAGACATGGTATGGGACAATGGTCTGTATTCTGTCAATTATATTTTAAATAAACACTGATTGGCCAGTAGTCAGACAGGAAGTATAGGTGGGACAACTAGACAGGAAGTAGAGGCGGGTCAAAGAGGAAAGGAGAATTCTGGGAAGAAGGAAGCCATAATGTGCAGTCCTGACCCAGCCACAGAAAAAGAAAGATGTGACTGCATCACCAAATAAGGTACTGAGCCATGTGGCTAACATAGACAAGAATAATGGGCTAATATAAGTTATAAGAGTCAATAAGAAGCCTGAGCTAATGGTCTAATAAGTTTATAACTAATGTAGAACTCTGTGTGATTTCTTTAGGACTTAAAAGCTGTAGAAACTGGACAGGACAGAAAAACTCAGTCAACAGACATAGCTGAAATGTAGCAGGGATTTAAAAAGGAGTCCATGCTTAGCCTGGTCTCCAGTGTCATACCAGTGCATGGGTGCAATGCAAAGTAAAAACTAGAGATGTTTTCTTTAATTGCTTTTCTTAACTTTTTGGTACTTTATATGTTTAAGGGAATATAGAGATGCATTTTCCAATGTTAGAGGCATAGTAAAGTTTTTGCTTTACCAGTAAGTTAACTGTTAATAAAGTTATGAAATTGTTCATAGGATTTGTTGGGCAGAAGATAAAAGTCTTACAAAATGGAAGATGAATAGAAAAAGAGAGTTCAGGAAAAGAATAAGGCCTACCTGAGAACTTGGGTGTGGCTTCTCATTGGAGAGGCCTGCTTTGGCACTTAGCTGATATCTTACAGGAGTTTAGAAACTTTTGGAATTCCATTGTTAGTAGACTTCTAAGAGGTTCCCTAATCATTTCCTCATCTCAGTAAGTGACATTATAATGTGACTTTTAAGTCTCTTGTATAGAATTACAACCTGATAAGAAAAACACATAAACATGTTCCACAAAGTGTGCACAAAGGATTTAAGACATTTTTAGAATAAATGGGATGTCTTATGAGATTACTAGAAATTTCCAGTTTACAATAGGGAAAGAAAAAGGCCATATACCATTGAATTACGCATGCTGTATTGTTACTTTAGCATTCTCATCTGAAATATCTCCCTATAAAAAGAGTAATGTTTCTATGTGCTGGTGTTCACAGAAACTGCTAGTTTTGGTAGAATTCTTGAGCTAGCATACTTATCTTCATCTGGCCAGAGGCTTCACCCAGTCCCTGTGTTGAAGGCCTCTTCTCCCTTACCTTGTCCTCTTCATTTCCATCTTTTTATCCTGCCTCAACTCACCTCATCTGACATTGGAACAAAATAGTTCCTGAAAACGTGTACAAACTTGATCCAAGAATTTAAATATAAGATAAAGACTGTAGTGGTTTGAATAAAACGTCCTCCATAGGCTCAAAGGGAGCAGCACTATTAGAAGTCATGGCCTTGTGGTAGGAACTGTATTGCTAGGGGTGGGTTTTGAGGTCTTAGATGCTCAAGCCTGGCGAGTGTGTCACTGTCTTTTCCTGCTGTCTACGGATCCATATGTAGAACTCTCAGCTGCCTCTTCAGCATTATGTCTGCCTGCATGACACCTTGCTTCTTCACATGACAATAATAGATTAAACCCCTTGAACTGTGATCCAAGCCAACTAAATGTTTTCCTGTGTAAGATTCACCATGGTCATGATGTCTTTCCCCAGCAATAAGACTTTAACAAGGCAAAGACTGTCAATTAAACAGTTTTTGAAAATAAAATTCACAATATAATTCTATCACTGACATTTTTTATTGGTACCTTAGAGTTTCTAACAAAGTAATTTGATAATATTCACCTGCCTCCTCCTCATTTGACTACCTACTTTTTTTATATTTTCATTGGTTTTGATTTTTCCTATCTGGCCCATTATCATCATCTTTTACTCTGACATGAAGGGAGAGAAAATTTTCAATTAGTATGAAAAATTAAATAATTAAAGCATGCTTTAACAGACAATAATGGTGAGCAATTTTGATTTTAACTTGGTCCAAACTTTCTGCTAATATTTTTATTTAAAAAGATACTAAAATCCCTCATACTTCAAAATTTCATTTTCAAATTATTAATGTTAGGTAGATTCTACTTCAAAAAAATACATCTGAATTCTGTGTTAAGAAAGGGAATATCACAAGGATTTGGCAAAGAAGCAAATGCCATAGATGAGACAAAGGTAAGTCTTATGACTAAATGATGCCTAGACTATTCTGAAAGCATTATATGCTAATAGTTTATTCTTTTTATGTAGACTGTGGCCTATGGAAAACTTGCCTTCCTAAATGGAAAAAGAGAGAACCAAAAAAGAACCATATTTTCTGAAAATAATGTAGTGTTATATTAATTTGCTAATCCGTAAACCTCTTTAAATAAACAACACAAGCATCAACCCTAAAACTACTATAAGATCTGTTCACTTTTGTTATACACAATAGCATTATTAACATGCCTTTTCATTCACAAAATATTGTTTCCTCCTTTTGGTTTATGTTACTTTTTGCATTTATTTTCCTCAATGTTCATTTAGAACAATGCTTCAGGAACTTCAGTTAATCAATTTACAAACTTTCAGCTGTCATAGACTAAAGTGCAAAAATATGAACAAAATTGGAAACCAGGGTTAACTGTACATTCTGTTTAAAATTATATTCACCTTTTCTATTAGAAATGATCTGTTCTGCAAAAATGTCAGAGTTATTCATCTCTAACAGAGAAGGAAACTGGGCAAATGTAGCATCTGACAAACCCTTTTCACCACGTGCTTGCAGACTGCAGTGAAGTCAGTCTTGGTCTTAAAGAAACGCTGAGGTAGCTTCAAAATATCTTCCTTTTAGCCACCCTAAAATCTTCTGCTGATGTAAAGGATTCATATTGCATGCATTATAGGATAAAACAAAAGACTCCAGAGGTTTTAATCATGCTGATGAGCAGTTTAACTTGGAGGAACTGCTGCCTGGAAGAGTAGGAGTGAAGGGAGGGTGCTGCCGGAGGAGGACTAGTGGGGGCCCAGGGCCAGGCCTCTCTAATAGGCACTTCCTCCCACTGGACAGTAGGAGAGAAGGAAGAATGCACTTTTTCAAGAGTGTAGCCCTCCTCAAGTTCTTAGTAAATGTTTATGTCTTAATTCTGTAAAGTCAAAAAGAAAACAGCAATGCAGAGAAACACATAAGAAAAGCTAAAATATAGGTAGGGCACATATTTCACATACCTATATTTTCTGTAGTCAGAATTTCAAAAGTATGTCAATACAAGTTGCCAACAAGGTTACCAAATTACTCAATAAGCAAATTAAGCTCCTTGTGTAAGATGGAGTTAGAAAAATAAGCGAAAGTGAAACTCAGACTAGAATAACATGCATGATGTTTTTAATCAGCACATGTTTGAGGAGTATCTGTGTTCTGATAATTAAGATTACTTGAAAAACATTTTGTTTAAAAACATTTGAACTGCATTTGCTGACACTGAGCAAACAATATCAGAGTCAAGATTCTCCTACCTTATTCCATGCAATTACAATTTAATAAAAAAAGATTACATAACCAGTAGGTACATTGATATTTAAGTAATTTGTGTAGTTAGTTAAATATTGTGCCAAATTTTTGTTTGTAGAGTCAAGCTGATATTTTAAAAGACAAAAAGAAATAAAACCCTGACTTAAAATTTGATTACAAGCTAACTTTAAATAGAAATTTTTGTTAAAAAAAAAAACAAATTTCCACCTTGTTTTATTTAATGGGAGACTGTGAATAAACATAATTCTAATGTTAGTTGTTTAGCAACTTTGCCTCAGTGAAACATGATTTTGCATTGTTTAGAAAAAAGAGGTGCAAAAAGTCATCTTCCAAATTATTCAAAGCTATTGTTATGAATCACTTTTATTAAGAAAGCATCAAATGTAACTGTACTCCTCCAGGCCGTCCTAAAGATTTCAAATATGAATTAACACATTAAGACTTCCAATTTAAAACTCCTTTTTAATCTTTTTCATGTACCTAAAATGTTTTCAAACACAGAGTAGAAAAGAGTGAAATCTCAAATTTATCTATAAAGTAATTCTAGCTTATTTATTAGAAAGGCAAGATATGACCCGGGGTGAGCTTTGAGTATGAAATACACCCTATGTGGTCCCCAGTATATTGTGATGTTTTAGTAGGTTATGTTGTAGGAGGTGGGACCCCGCTAGAGGTCAGTCATTAGGAGAAAGACTGAGAATTACAGCTCAGCAGAATAGTGAGTTTCTTTCATTGTTTTCTGGTGCACCAAATCTTGTACCTCCTCACATTCCTGCATTTCCTCAGGGAACTGATATGCCCTGACTGTTGTGAGAGCCAAAGTTATCTTTTAAATTTTAATTACGGAGACTAAGAGATCCATAAAGCAAAAATGCCTCTACCCTGTAAGCCCACTTGCCTAAGGACAGATACTTCCTGAAATGTTGGAAGATTTTATTTATGTAAGATAACAAGCCACATGATTTTGCTCCCCTAACCAAGTCTGTTTGACCCAACTACACCAGTTGTGCTTGATCACATGCAGGCAGGAGGAGCACAGGCCGGAGATACATCATGATGCATATATGCTTTGCCCCCGATTGGATGTAGGCAGAAGATACACAGGCAGGAGGTATGTCAGGATATATACTCGCCCCTGATTAGAACTGGTGGGAAATACACAGCCTCATGGGTTTTCCTGTATAAACCTCTGCAAAATGTTACTCTTTGCTATTTTGTGGGAACCCCCAGAATGGTCCTGTCTAGAGTCCATCATCATCAGTCTTTAAAGCTTGCTTCAAATTTGGTTCAAAGCTGTAGCGGTCTTATTCTCACACAGTGAAACTAATACCTGGCCACAATGATATTCTGAAATCCCCTTGCACCATGGGCCAAAATAAACCTTTCCACATACTAGCTTTTCAGTCAGTTACCTGTCACAGTATTGCAAAGTTAACTAACAGGCAAAGTGATTGAGAATTGTTTAAAACAATTTGAACGTAAGCAGAATGAATGGGGGAAGCACACATTATAGCTTTTTTCATTCTCCCACTTCGGTGTCCTTGGTTAGAGAGAAGGGCTACCTGTTCTAGCTTTCTTCCTCCTTGAGGCCCTTGGATAAGTCACTTCTTTCTGGTAGAATTAAGTGATTAGATTTGATCATGAGTCTGATTTATTTCTAACAAGGCTGGGTCTCTAGTGACTTAACAGATGACTACATGACTAGGAGAGGTAGATTATAAAAGTAAAGGGCAGGTCATTCTTTTTCTTCTGCAGTCTTGACCATGAATACAGCAAACATATAGTCCAGTAAAAAGAGTTCTGTTGGCTCAAACAGTCACTATGAATGTGTCTCTGCAGCAATGTAAATAAGTTTATTCTGTCTGATGTTGTAAGTGATCAAAGAAGAGTTTAAATAATTTCAACTTCCATTTGCCAAATCAGCTTCCAACCAACATTAAACAGTGATCAATATGATTAAAATTCTAAATGAACAAAATTCCAAGCTATTGGCTTTATATTTTAAAATACTATGCATTTATATTTCCTGAGAAGTCTATTGAAGAGATGCTCAGTGGTTAAGAGCCCTTGTTACTCTTGAAGAGGACCTGGGTTAGGTACCCAGCACTGACAAGTGGTTCATAACCATCTGTAACTCCAAGTCCAGAGGATCTAATGTTTTCTTCTGACTACCACAGCAACCAGCATATACACAGTGTGCACATATATATGCATCAAAACTTTCACAAGCAGAAAAATAGATAAATTCCAAAATAGTTTTTAAAAGAGAAAAAATCCCAAAAATTCTTTGACAATTAATTGCTTAGATTAAACAATTAAATCTATGTGCTGGATTGTGTCTCTAATAAAATGTTAAACGAATCTTAACCAGTTATAATCTATATGTATATATAATTTGAAAATTATCTTACATCTGTTTTAAATAAATAAACAAATGCTAACCAATTATAATTCATTGACAGATTTTTAGATACTTTATGAATGATTTACAATTACTTTTATAGTCCTCTTCCCCCTTTCATAGAAGCCAATAATAAAGTAGCAAAACCCCAAAATTTCACTTCCTAAAGTACTTCTTTTTTCAAGAGATAGAAATGGCAAAGATTCTATCATGACCTGCACCCTCCATTTCCAAGTGGAGAATACTATATTTGAGAATATCTTTATTTTCTCAAAATAAATGAAAGCTATTCTAGTAAAAAAAAATGACAATATATCATAGAGGACTTTGATCTGCACTACTTGGGCAAAAATAAATATGAGAACAAAGCATATTTAATTAACGAGGAACATCCTCAGGGGACTAATGAATCAAGCTGGTGAAAAACAATGTTATAAACATAATATTCTAATTGAACTGCATTCAAATGGAATGGAATTGAATTGATAGCTGAAAATTAAATGTTGTGATGTATATTAATGATTTTAATCTTCCTCCTTAAGTTGCTTTTAAAACGATAAAATATAATAAAAAATTCTTTAAATGGTGGGGTAAGGGAGAGAGAAAACTACATTTGTGTATCATAAATGTTTAAAATATAATTATAAAATTAAAAATCTTAACGCCCAAAATATAAACAAGAAGGTCTATGAATAGATATTTGTTTTGAAAAAAAATTACTTTCATGAAACTCTATCCTCTACCAAGCATTTTGTCTAAGTCATTCACTTAGGTATTTGGTTGTTTTTTTTTTTGTCTCACTATAATCCAGTGAGAGCCGGGCTGTGGTGGCACATGCCTTTAATCCCAGCACTCGGGAGGCAGAGGCAGGCAGATCTTTGTGAGTTCAAGGCCAACCTGATCTACAAGAGCTAATTCCAGGACAGGCACCAAAGCTACAGAGAAACAATTTCGTGATAGCCAAGAGAGAAATATTTGGCAGAATCATATTTAGTCCTCTAGAAAAGTTACACCAGGCTTCTTTTACTTGTATAGCTACCAAACCCTCATGCCATGCTGTCCTAAGAAAGATAACAGGGATTGAGGGAGTAAGAGGCCATGATTTCAGTAAGTCAAAAATAACAACAACCAAATCTTTCTTTTTCTATACCTTGCTCTCTTAAAACTTTCCTCTTTTTTTTGTTTTTTGTTTGTTTTGGCTTTAGACTCCTTTTGTTTTGTTTCTCCTCCTTTCCCTTCCTTAGGAATATAGAACTTTGAACAATATAAAACATCATTTTAACCTGTGAGTTATCACTTTCTTTTTTTCCTTTTTTTGGGGAGTGGGGTAGGGATGATTAAAAGTTTGAGACAAATACAATGAATTTTGATAAAGTCCACTAGCTACTCTCTGTGCTCAGAGTTATAATCATTAGGAGACAAAATTCTCACACAGAAAAAAATTCATTGAACCACATGAAACTAACCAATATTCAACAAAGGACAATATACTAAAAGCTGAAATGAAAATTTACTCTTTGTATTGCATGCATCAACCAAAGTATTCACATTTGTCACACAGAAAGCTCTTCTAACAACAACCTAGTTGAAAACATGTTTCAAAACTTGCAACACTCAAATAGGGCCATTCAAATGACCAACCAGCAGTTGAATGAATCTTTAATGTATTTTATCAAAAGACAATAAAAATTAAAGTCACAATTAATTTATATCTCTATTAAGAAGATTAAAATAAAATTTAAAAATTCAAATACTAAGTAATGTAAACTATGGGTGAGAAAAACAGAAAGTTCCAAAACTGTGGTGGAGAGTAGTAATAAAGCATGCCAAGTGTACGGGGATGTCTTAGCAGTTGCTGGTAAAACTGAGCACATCTGTATCCTGATGTCACAATCCTCCTATGTGCATATGTGACAGCTGTTCTTGAGTGTCAACTTGATTATATCTGGAATGCACTATAATTCAAAGATGGAAGACGTGTCTGTGATCTGGATCTTGAGACTGAAAGGCACAGGCTTTTGACACAGACCTAGAGGTGGGAAGGGACACCTTTAATCTGGTCCACACCTTCTGCTCGAAATTTATATAAGGACAACAAAAGAAGGGAATCATTCATTCTTCACCAACTTGCCCTCACTTTGCAAGCATAACAATTTCTTCAGTGCCATTGGAGTCTACTTCTTTGGGATTCCGGCATATATAGAAGACCAGCTAAGACACCCAACCTCGTGGGACTGAGTAGTTACTAGATTCTTGAACTTTCCATTCACAGCTACACAGCTAGCAAATGTTGGACTGCAGCCTGCATGTCATTCCAATAAGTTCTCTCTCTCTCTCTCTCTCTCTCTCTCTCTCTCTCTCTCTCTGTGTGTGTGTGTGTGTGTGTGTGTGTGTGTGTGTGTGTGTGTGCTTGTGCATGTGCATGTGTATGAGAGAGAGAGAGAGAGAGAGAGAGAGAGAGAGAGAGAGAGAAAGAAAGAGAGAGATTCCTTTCATAAGTTCTCTGACTCTAAAGATCCCTAACTAATACAAAATATACAACACACCATGCATACATCTGTTTGGGGGAAAAGGAACTAAATAACATATGAGTATTGATCTAATAGCAAGTAAACTGTGTCATATCAAGACTGTGGAGTAAAATCTGGCTCATTCTCATTCAAGTCACAGAGAGTAGAAGCTGTGTGTGAAAGTGCATGTATTATTTATGTAAGACATGGAAGCACACCACATACATCTTAAAGCTTGGGAGAATGGTTACCTTTTCATACAAGAGATTTTCTGATTACTATTACATTTAGATTTAAATGGGAATCAACAGAACAATGTGCTCATTATATATGATCTTATCTGTCTACCTAAATATCATATGTACCTATCATTTATTATTTTTCTACCAACATACATGTTTGTATCTATATATGTACACACACACTTATATGTATGCTATATCATGATAAGAAGTTTTGAAAATTAATAGGGTGTTGGTGTGGGAAGTCCTTCTATCTGTGTGTTGATTTTATTGGTTAATGAATAAAGAACTGTTTTGAGCCTATGGTAGGGAAGAACAGAACTAGGCAGGGAAAGCTAGGCTGTATGCTGGGAGAAAGAAGGGTGGAGTCAGAGAGAAGCCATGACACCACTGGAGACAGGTGCTGGGAACTTTAGCTGGCAAGTCACAGTCACATATCAATATAAAGATTAATAGAAATGGGTTAAATTAATATAAGAGTTAGCCAAAAAGAAGCCAGAGCTAATGGGTCAAGTAGTGATGTAATTAATACACTTTCTGTGTGATTATTTTAGGTCTAAGCTAGCTGGGTAGTTGGGAAACAACAGCAGCTCTCTCCTCCTATGGTGTATAATTTTATATGGCTGTAATTCCAGAACTTGGAAGACTGATAAAGAGAAAAGGCACATGGTTGAGGATAATATGATCTTCTTAGTGAGTTACAGAGCAGTCATGGCTACATAGAAAGAATCTGAAAACAAAAAGGTTTTTTTATATATCTTTTTATTTTTCCATTAAAAAAATTCCACTTCTTCCCCTCCTCCCACTTTCCTCCCCCTCTCCCCCTCCCCCTTCCCCCTTCCCTCCAGTCCTAAGAGAGGACAGGGTACCCTGCCCTGTGGGAAGTCCAAGGCCCTCCCCATTCCATTTAGTCCTAGGAAGGTGTGCATCCAAATAGACTAGGGTCTCAAAAAGCCAGTACATGCAGTAGAAACAAGTCCTGGTGCCATTATCAATAGCTTCTCAGTCAGCCCCCATTGTCAGTCACATTCAGAGAGCCCGGTTTGATCACATGCTCGTTCAGTCCCAGTCCAGCTGGATTTGGTGAGCTTCCATTAGATCAGACACACTGTCTCAGTGGGTGGACCAACCCCCTCATGGTCCTGACTTCCTTGCTCATCTTCTTGACAAGATCTCCGGGCAAAAGTTGAGAGCATGGTAGTGGGGGTGGGGTGGGGCGAGGGTAAGGGGAGAGGGAGAGAGAGAAGGGAGAAGGGAAGGATTGGGGAGAGCTTAGGGAGTGGGAGGGTTGAGATGGTGGAAGGGCATATATAGGAGCAGGGAAGATGATATCTTCATTAAGGGAACCATTTTAGGGTTGGCAAGAGACTTGGCTCTAGAGGGGATCCCAGGTGTCCACAGGGATGTCCCCAGCTAGGTCCTTGGGCTGCAGAGGAGAGGGTGCCTGAACTGGCCTTGTTCCATGGTCACACTGATGAATATCTCAAATATCACCATAGAAACTTCGTCTGGCGGTGGATGGAGCTAGAGACAGAGACCCACATCAGAGCACTGGACTGAGCTCTCAAGGTCCAGTTGAAGAGCAGAAGGAGGGAGAAGATGAGCATAAAGGGGGTTTATTTTTTTTTAAAAAAAAACAATCGTTTCTCATTTTACATATCAATTCCAGTTTCCTCTCTTTCCCCTCTTCCTGTTCCGTTCCCCTACCTTTTTCCCGTTGCCCACTGTACTCCCCCATCCACTCCTCAGAGAGGGTAAGGCTTCCCATGGGGAGTCAACAAAGTCTACACATCACTTTGAGGCAGGACCAAGGTCCTGTCCTCTGTATCTAGGCTGAATAAGGTACCCCTCCACAGAGAATGGGCTTCTAGAGGCCAGTTCAAGCACTAGGGATAAATCCTGGTCCCAATGGCAGTGGTACCACAGAGGACTGGCCTAGTTTAGGCATATGTAGGTTCCCCCACTGCCAGTCCAGAGTCAGTGAACATCCTCTAGCTCAGGTCAGCTGCTTCTGTGGGTATTTCCATCATGGTCTTGACCCCTTGGTTCCTCCTCACTGTCTTCTACTGTACTATGGGAATTCAGTCCAGTGCTAGCTGTGGATCTCTGTACCTGCTTCAGTTGGTTTGTGGATGAAGTTTCTATGATGACAATTAAGGTAGCCATCAATCTGATTACAGCGGAAGGCCAGTTCAGGTACCATCTCCACTATTGCTTAGGGTATGAGTTGGGGTTATCCTGTGGATTCCTGGGAATTGCCCTAGTGTCAGGTTTCTTAGTAGGCCCATAATGGTTCCCTCAGTCAAAACATCTCTTTCCCAGCATTTCCCCTCTGTTCTTTCCCCATCTCAGTCATCCCATTTCCTCAGGCTCCTCTCCCCCCTTCACTTTCCCTTATTCCCCTCCTCTTCCACCCTCCCTTTCTCCCCCACCATCCTCTCAATCTTCTCAGTAGTTCTTATGTATTTCCTTTTCACAAGGGGATCCATGTATACCTCTTTTAGGGTTCTCCCTGTGACCTAGCATCTCTGGGGCTGTAGATTGTAACTTGGTTATCCTTTACTTTACATCTAATATCCACTTATGACTGAGTGCATACCAAGGTGGTCTTTTAAAGTCTGAGTTACTTCACTCAGGATTTTTTTTCTAGTTCCACCCATTCTCCCGAAAATGTCAAGATGTTATTATTTTATTTTTTAGCACTGGGTAGTATTCCATTATTTAAATGTACCACTTTTTAAAATCCATTCTTTAGTTGAGGGGCATCTAGGATTTTTTCAGGTTCTATCTGTTATGAATAATGCTCCAATAAACACTGTTGAGCAAATGGCCTTGTAGTACAAGTGTGTATCCTTTGGGTATATGCCCAAGAGTGTTATTGCTGGGTCTTGAGGTGGACTGATTCCCAATTTTCTGAGAAGCCAACATACTGATTTCCAAAGTGGTGGTAAAAGTTTAAACTCCTACCAGCGATGGAGGAGTGCTCAAAAATGTTATAAAATTTAAAAACACTGTCTTTAATTTACTCTAGATTGCTCCAAAGTAAAAATGCAATGATGCTATTCATTAATAGAAAATATATACACAGACCTTACACTATTGCCCCAAATATTTTTAATTATGATTTATGACATTTCTACAGCAGTAGCCAATGCATGATTCAAAACAAAAAAAAGCAAATAACAAAATTATAGTTTGGTTAAATATATTCAGATTAGTGGGGTATTCAAATGATTGCTTTTATCAATGTGTAAATTTCTCAACAGTTGTTAAATCAATATAAAGTTGATTTGAAAAAATTTGTGCATACTGAAAAAATACTGTATTTCACTTGAGAAACTTTGAATTTTGCCATTGCAGAGAAAGTTTATTTTCTTTGACGTTTCTAAGGTTTGTATATACTAATGGTCTTCATCTATTTTTTCAGTTCAGTTCTCATTTTTATTTTTCTATTTATTGTTTCATTTTTAACTAATGTATGGTGGTATATTATATCTTAGACACTATTTTATATTTTATGTATTTAGAATAAATGATAGTAGTAAGGTTCTTTATCAAATAGATACCAACTTAATGGAAACAATATAACATATATGCAGGACTTTTATCCTCATCACCAACCCTGCTCAATCATTCATAGCTGATGGATGAATTTGAGATGTTCTTGCCTTTATTTTAATACATATAGATGAAATAATCCTAATTCATTTGATAAATAAGGAAATGAAGAATAAGTGTGTGTGTGTGTGTGTGTGTGTGTGTGTGTGTGTGTGTGTGTGTGTGAAGGGAAAGAGAGTGAGGGAGGAGAGAAGGAGAGGGGTATTGAAGAGGAAAGAGGAATGAGGCATCATAAAATATCCATCAGGAGGAAGTGTGACACATTCTAGCTATCTGCCTGGGAAAAGATTTTGAAAGGAAGCATGGAGTTCTAGTTATTCTTATAATAAATACTGAGTCAAATTCTAACTCTTAACTTACTTTATAATTATTCTATATGCATTCTCTGTTTTGGAGGTGTTATTAAAAAATTGTATTACCTATTAACATAGAAAACATTTCAGTGAAAATTCAGATCATTACTACTGCAAAGAGGAGTCATCTAGTACCCAAAGATGGACAACTTATATCTAAGTAATATTGTTGGGTAAGTGAGTGTATAGTTGTCAGGTGCTGAAAGACTGAAACTTTGGACAGGTGAGATGAAGGATGCTGTTAGCTCTTGTCACTTTCTATGACAAGTTAAACTTTCACCAAATGTGTCCCAAAAGAGGATTAGGTTTGGTGGGGGAGGTCCTTATGTCTATGTGTTGATTTTATTGGTTAATGAATAAAGAACTGCTTTGAGCCTATGGTAAGGGCAGAACAGAGCTAGGTGGGAAAAGCTAGGCTGCATGCTGGGAGAAAGAGTGGCGGGGTTGGAGATGCCATGGAGCCACCACCAGAGTCAGACATGCCAAAATTTTGCCAGTAAGCCACTACCATGTGGCAATACACAGATTAATGGAGATGGGTTAAATTAATATGCAAGAGTTAGCCAATATAAATCTAGAGCTAATGGACCAAGCAGTGATTTAATTAATATAGTTTCTATGTGATTATTTCAGGTCTAGGCTAGCTGGGTGGCTGGGAACCAAGAACCAACCTTTCCTTCTACATAGGTTAATTCAGATGTCAGAAGAAGAAAACGCTCAAAATAGTACAACTATTTTATTTCTTTCAGCACTTTGCGGGTTGAAAGCAAGCAGATCTCTGAGTTCTAGGTCATCCTAACCTAAGAAGCAAGTTTCAGGACAGCCAGAGCTCCACAGGGAAACCCTGTTTTGAAAAACACACAAACACTTTTTTCTGGTTCCTTTCCTTTTACATAATTAAAAACCTGAATGGATTTTTTTTTGTAAAATTTCTTCTATTAAAAGAAATTTATTTTTATGAATTATTTCCTATGATGGAAATAAACAAAGGAGAGTTCCTCCTCTTGACTTTCTGACTGGTTTTGCTTTTAGAGAATATCTCACTATATCACCCATGCTAGTCTCAAACTTGTAATCCTCCTCAACTGCTGACAATGATCTATTTTTTATTTCTTCTATCAAAAGTTTAGCTAGGCTTGAATAAATAAAAAAAAAGAAAAAAAGAAAAAAAAGAAAAAAAAGTTTAGCCAGGGCTTCATAATAACAACAAAACTATTTTAAACTGGTCTTTTTAATACAGAAAGTATAGTAATTCCATTTTTCTTATTTTTCTAAAATCAGTTTTAAGTTTTGTCCCCACAATAGAAACATGTATTTATTTATCTAAAATGGGACGTTGTAATAGAATAGTTTAAGATTAAAGCAATATTTTATTGCTTTAGACTTATTTGCTCGTATTTTAAGGTCAAATCGAACAGACAAACAAGTTTTAAGTTAAATATACAAAAATGCAACACACTAATAATTTTTAATTTGTTTAAGGAATAGAAATTGACAGGGAACATTTTGTATTTTAATGGGAAGAATTTGATCTAATTTGAGCAGGAGTTATAAAGCTTTTCATCAAAACAGTATTCAGTTACTGGATGAAGGCTCTGTGATGACAATTAGGTAATTATCAATCTGACAGCAGGGGAAGGATAATTAAGGTAACTTCTCCACTATTGCTTAAATTCTTAGCTGGGGTCATGATATGCGATTCCCCTCTTTATGCTGTGAATACATTGGTTAATAAAGAAACTGCTTTGGCTTGATAGGGTAGAACAGAGCTAGGTGGGGAAAATTAAACTGAATGCTGGGAGGAAAAAGGCAGAGAAGTGAAGAAGTCATGTAGCCCCACCAGAGATAGATGTTGGAACTTTTCCCTGTAAGCCACAGCTTCAGGGCAATACACATATTAATAGAAATGGTTTAAATCAATATGTAAACATTAGCCAATAAGAAGCTAGAGCTAATGGGCCAAGCAGTGATTTAATTAATACAGTTTCTATGTGGTTGTTTCAGGGCTGAGCTGCCAGGCATCTGGGAAGCAAACAAGCAGGTTTTCTCCAACAGGGTCATTCTTGTGGATTCCTGGGAATTTTCCTAGTGCCTGGTTTCTCTCTAACTCAATATTTGGTATGGGAGGCCTTTCTGTCTATGCTCGCTTTTATTGGTTAGTGAATAAAGAAACTGGCTTGGCCTAATAGGGCAGAACAGACCTAGGTGGAGAAAACTAAACTGAATAACAGGAGGAAGAAGGCAGGGTCAGAGAGAAGCCATGGCACCACTGCCAATAACAGACATGCTGAAACTTTGATGGTAAACCACTGCCATGTGGCAATATACAGACTAATGGAGATGGGTTAAATTAATATGTAAGAGTTAGCTAATGGACCAAGCAGTGCTTTAATTAATACAATTTCTGTGTGGTTATTTCGAGAGTCTGGGCAGGCAGGAAATGAACGAGCTGCCTCCTATGACACCATAATGGCTTCCTCTTTCAAGGTATCTCTTTCCTTGCTCTCCATCTCTATTCTTCACCCAACTCAATAGTTCTGATCCCAGTAGTTCTTCTTCCTGCTCCCCTTTTCCCTTCCCCACTTCCCTATCACCATTTTCCCAAATTTACTAAGGAGATCTTATCTTTTCTACTTCGCCTTCCCATGGGGATCCATGTATTTCTCTTAGGGTTTTCCTTGTTTCCTGTCTTCTCAGGGTTTGAGGTCTGTAGGTGGGTTATCCTTTGCCTAATACCACTTATGAGTGAGTGCATGCCGTATTTATCCCTGGTATACAAAATGACTCTTTCAAGCACATTCCCTATGGAGGGATACCTTGCTCAGCTTAGATAAAGGGGCAAGGACTTTGGTCCTGCTTCAAGTGATGTGATAGACTTTGTTGACTCACTGTGGGTGGCCTCACCCTCTCTGAGGAGTGGATGGGGTAGGGTAGGTAGAGGAGCTGGAGAAAGGGAGGGAGAGGCAACTGGGATTGGTATGTAAAACAAGATAAGATTGTTTACAAAGAAAACAGTTTTCAGTAAAATATTCCATCTAGCTTAACATTATTTTAAAGGCATGACTACTTTATTAGGTATATTTAAATGTCACTTCAAAAACAATCTCATTTTCTAAAGTACTTTTTGTCAGGTCTCACTGCGGGGGCAGGGCACAACCCACTTACTCCCTTAAGGAGAGAAAAGCTGTTTTTATTTTTTGACATTTTAAAACTATTTTCATGTATCTATGACCCATTTTGGATTGATTTAGCTGCCTCATTTTTCATTTTAAAATTATCATTTAAGGGGCTGGAGAGATGGCTCAGTGGTTAAGAGCATTGCCTGCTCTTCCAAAGGTCCCGAGTTCAATTCCCAGCAACCACATGGTGGCTCACAACCATCTGTAATGAGGTCTGGTGCCCTCTTCTGGCCTGCAGGCATACACACAGACAGAATATTGTATACTAAATAAATAAAAAAAATTATCATTTAAAATAGTTTCCTAATTAAATTATTTTCTAGCACTAAAAGACCCCATAAAGTCCTTCAATGGGCATCTAATCGCTGGTTCCATGAGCTAATCAGAAACCTTCATACATATGCTCAGATTTCTATTTCTTCTCAGTTACATTTCTATAAATTAAGTTTTAGTTGCTGGAAAAACTAATTTTAAGCTTTAAAGAGTCTATTTCCATTTTTCCTTGCAGGGTGAAACTATTCAGTCAATGTTAAAGTGAATTAATTTTGTTCTATCAGATTCTTCAATTATTTTCTTAGCATTAAGCCTCAACCTCAGGTAATAAATAGTTTTGATTTTTTTTAAAAAAAACAGCTGCTGTTAAAGGGGTTACTTTCAGAGAAAATTATATGCAGTGAAACTGATAACAGACTATTTAGAAATACCCAAACATCCATTAGATCAGGTCAGCTTCTAAACTGGTTTTATTAATGTTATCTGCATTTCAGCATTGATGTCAGGAGCCAATAGAACTCACAACATGTTCCCTTAACTGCTCAAGGATCCTTGTGACCCTCCTGCAGGCAGGTTTGTTACTGGAAGTATGGTGAGCTCAGCACCATGTGATTTGACAGCCTACTGGCAAATCAAGTCAAAGAGTTTAAAGAAATCAAACTCTTTTCAAAAGATTTTTATATTCAAAAATTTTTATATTCAAAAATATAAGAAGTTTTTCTGACTTTTTATATTGGTTCTTCCATTATATAAGGTGGGCTGATGAAGAAAAGAAGTCAAAACAAATTCTTCGGTATGAAATAAACCTGACACTAAAGAACATCCACTTTCTTGGACATGACATTTTCTGTCCAACAGATTGCAAACAGCATTTGTATTCTACTTTAAGCTGAATTCTATCAATATATCTTAAAGAAGATGTCTAAATAGGCTTTTCAAGGTGGTGTTGTGTACAACCACACAAATTATCAGTTAATCTATATTCACCAATATGGGATGGAGAATTATTGACTGTAGACTCCAATGAATATTATCACTTAGAAACTCTATTTCTCAAAAATATTATATGGAAAATACTATGTTAGCTATTGGCCTCAGTATTATAATATAGCCACAATATATGATAAATTATGACAGTGAAATAGGTCTTTGAAGATTGGACAAGAAACATGCTTTTAAATTGGGAAAAAATTTACTTGTAGGTTTTGAGCATATTCACCAAAAATAAGTTCATTAGGTTTCAAAGAATTTTCTAATATTATAACTGATACTCAACATATCCAGATGGATCACACACACTCCATCTCAGATTTGATACTTCTGAGAATTTATGTGAGGCTTATTCAATAGTTCTGTTCATTAATGTGTGGTGAGATAAGATAGCATTATGCCTACCAGGCCAACTGGATTTTGGGTCATCATAACATTCCAAATGTTCTTTCATAAATCTTCAAAATGCTAAGTCCTTTTACAACAGTCCCATCTTTGCCCATACTGCCTACCTTGTCTGGTGAGTTAAATCATGCTCTCTTACTCCCTAAAATATGATTTACATTTTAGAATAGAGAGTTTACTTGGCTTAGCATAGTTTCCCAAGCTACTCACAAATATTAAACATGGAATTGGACTCTAAATTTTTTGTGAGAGAATTGTCTGTATTCTGTCAATCATGTTTTAAATAAATGCTGATTGACCAGGCAGGAAGTATAGGCAGGAAAAATACACAGGAAGTAGAAATGATGCAATGAGAACAGGAGAATTCTGGGAAGGAGGAAGTTGATTCTTCCCACTCCTGCCCAGATCACCGAAGAAGCAGGATGTGATATGCCCACTGAAAAAAGGTACTGAGCCACATGGTTAGCAGAGATAAGAACAATGGGTTAATATAAGCTACAAGAGCTAATAAGAAGCCTGACTTAATGGGCCAATCAGTTTTATAACTTATAGAGATCTTTGTGTGATTTACTCTGGGAATAAACAGTTGGGGGACTGGGTAGGACAGAAAACCCCAACAAGCTGGCTGTGGGAAACTGGGCAAGACATAACCCCCAACAAGGCAGCCCTTCATGTTACACAAAGCTGTTGAAAATATAAAAGTATTAATAAATGATTAGTCTGCCCATTAAATGCAACCATTTACCAGTATCTATAGCAAAAGATATCCAGAACACAGTAAGCATAAGATATTTTATGAAGGAGCAGGAGGAAAAGGAGATGGGTAACTGCTATACAGCACAAAAAGTGGCAAATCTTAAATCTTAGTTATTTCTGTTCTCAAAATTACTTTTGGTCATGTCACGATGAAAGGTTCCCAGTGATCCTTTCTCCATACAGTGTCCAAACCTGTATCCTCTCTCATTCATTCTTTCTCAATATCTTATCTTTCCTCCCCTTGTAAATAAAGAAAAAATATTTTATTTTTAATTTTAACATAAACAAATGTCACCGGGGTGCCATTTTCTAAGTCACATTCCCTTGTTCTCAAGCATTTGAAGACTATCTCTTACACATCAGTGATAATTCTACCTAAAACAGGAAGTATACCAAATTTCTGAAATAAGACTAGGCAAATTTAAAATGCATATCCTGTCCCTCTCCTTCTGAAGCATTAAATAGTGTAACTAAGGAACACTTAGCTAAATAATATGTAACTGTAATTGACTATTTATTGTTAATTACAAGGAGGGAACATTATTACTGAATGGTTGCAAGTGACTCTGTTTTTAATAAGAACAATTCCAAAGTGTCACAACACTGCTGTGTAGGATTGTCATGCACCATGTACCAAACTCACCATCACTTGTCAACCAATTTTCATGCATGCCTTTATAGTTGCTGTTCTCCTTAACAGAAACTTTGCTATTTTCTATGCCTTCATTAATTAAGTAATGACTTAGCTTTCTTTATTTGCATGATTGCACATTTGGGGCTTGAGAAAAATTGTAGGTTATCAGTTTTAGGTGCTTGAAAAGAATCAACACATCAAATACTTAAAGAATTCTTTTAAAGACTGAATATTTTCATCTTCTAAACTAAATTGCACTTCAGCTTTTGTGATACTACTTTGGGCAAATTTTGCACCAATGTTAATTAACACATGGCACAGATGATTCTTGATCAATAATGCAACAAACAAAATTGCATTAGCTCTGTGTATCAACTCATTTCTTGACATTCTAATTTTTAAATAACTTTAAAGTCGTATAATCCAAAAACCCATGTTTACACTAAAAAACATGCTTCTGAAAAATCCATAAGCAGTATGAGATTATTGCTATAGTCTATACTCATCACAAGTTGTTTTTCACATACCTACAGCTGAAGATACCCTTGGCCAATGAGTGCTGTTGTAATAATACCATGTAAGGAAATACATCCTTTTATTTTTTTAGGAACGTCACAGAGAATCAAAAAATAATAATGTAAAGGCAAGCCAGTCATAGTTTTATGGCACTCTACCGATCAAAATTTGGTTATTTAACTTATAGTAGTTATAAGCAAAAACTAAGTTTATAAGAATACATGCATGCATGGCTATGTGTACAAAATTATAGAACTACATTCATATATATTATAAAAATTATTTTACAGAAAACATTTTAAATGAGAGTTAATTGATATGATTTGACTTTTTACTAATCATGAAGATTTGGCTGTAACAAAGTTGCTACAAACAAATATGCCTAAAACAAACGAAACAAAAAGCACACAAAACACCTGAAGTTCATTTTTTTGATTTTGAAATTTTGTTATAGAGGGAGAGGAGAAGTGAACTCCTTAAATTTCATTTCAGTGTATAGTTCATGGTTGAATTGTCTTGTGGATTCTCTGCTGTTATTCAGATATATACAAAATATCCTTTCTTAGTTTATAACATATGCAGAGAGCAAACACAACACACAGTATTATTTTTTTTGAAAAAATAAAGAGATAGGGGAACCCTCTTTCTAACTTATACAGCAACTAGGTGTGAATCACTTTAGGAAATGGAGTCAGGATGATTTAGAGGTAAGTTTTTAGATGTCTTATCTTTTTGTAGTTTAATTTCCTGGATATGTAAGACATACCAAGTGAAATCAAGACCAAATAAGCAATTTAAAAAGACCAGTAACCTCTAAGGATATAGAAGCAGTCATTAAAAGTCTCCCAACAATACAAAAAGCCCATGACCAGATGGTTTCAGTGCAGAATTATACCAGAATTTTTTTTGAAAGAAATTTTATTAAATTATAAAAGTTTCCATTTACACCCCTCTTCCCAACACCCTCCCACTCCCCCCACTCCCTCTCCTCCTCCCTCTTTGTCCCTAAGGGCAGTCAGGGTTTCCTGCCCTGTGGGAAGTTCAAGTTCCTCCCCCCTCCCTCCAGGTCCAGGAAGGTGAGTATCCAAACAGACTGGATGCCCAAAATCCAGTATATGCAGAGGAAACAAGTCCCAGTGTCATTGTCAATGGCTTTTCAGAAAGACTCCGGGCCAGCCTCATTCAGACAATCTGGTTGGATCACGTCCTCGTTCAGTCCCAGTCCAAATGGCCTTGGTAAACTCTCATTAGATCCGTCCCCTTGTATCAGTGGGTGATAGCATCCCTCGCAGTTTCCTTTTTTCATTTTCTTCGTCCTTCTGCTCCTCATTTGGACCTTCGGGGGCTCAGTCCGGTGCTACAATGTGGGTCTCCGTCTGTATCGCCATCCATCGCCAGATGAGGGATCTATGGTGATAAGCAAAATATTCATCAGTATGGTTATGGGCCAAGGCCGGTTCAGGCACCCTCTCCTCTGTCCAGAGAACAATCTGGGGATCTCTCCTTGGACTTGGGATCCCATATATAATCAAGTCTCTTGTAAACCCTAAAATGACTCCCTTAGTTGAAATATATTCTTCCCTGATCCCATATTCATCCTTCCTCCATCCTCCCCCATCCCGGTCAACCGAGCTTTCCCCATTCCTCCCCTACTCCCTTCTCTCTAACCCTCTCTCCTTCCAACAACCCTCCCACCCCACCCCCCATGCACCCGAGGTTACCTGGGACTCTTGACTATTTCCTGCCTCCTGGCGGATAGCTAAATAATCTTCATCAGGATCACGAATAATAGGCTCAAAGACCTTTAATTATGGTTAGAATCCACTTATGAGTGAATACATACCATGTTCCTCTTTTTGGGTCTGGCTTACCTCACTCAGTAAAGCGTTTTCTATTTCCATCCATTTGCATGCAAAATTCAAGATGTCATTGTTTTTTACCGCTGAGTAAAACTCTAATGTGTGTATGTTCCACACCTTTTTTAACCATTCTTCTATTGAGGGGCACCTAGGCTGTTTCCAGGTTCTGGCTATTACAAATAGTGCTGCTATGAACATAGTTGAACAAATGCTTTTGTAGTATGTTAGGGAATCTCTAGGGTATATGCCCAAGAGTGGAATTGCTGGGTCCTGAGGGAGGTTGACTCCCAGTTTCCTGAGAAACCGCCATACTGATTTCCACAGTGGCTGCACAAGTTTGCATTCCCACCAACAATGGATGAGAGTTCCCCTCTCTCCACATCCTCTCCAGCATAGGCTATCATTGGTGTTTTTGACTTTAGCTATTCTGTCAGGTGAAAGATGATATCTCAAAGTGGTTTTGATTTGCATTTCCCTGATCGCTAAAGAGGTTGAGCACGACCTTAAGTGTCTTCTGGCCATTCGAAGTTCATCTGTTGTGAATTCTCTGTTCAGTTCAGTACCCCATTTTTTACTTGGGTTAATTAGAGTTTTAGTGCCTAGTTTCTTGAGTTCTTTGTATATTTTGGAGATCAGACCTTTGTCTGATGAGGGGTTGGTGAAGATCTTCTCCCAGTCAGAAGGCAGCCTTTTTGTCTTACTGACAGTGTCCTTTGCTTTACAGAAGCTTCTCAGTTTCAGTAGATCCCATTTATTCATTGTTTCTCTTATTGTCTGTGCTACTGGGGTCCTACTTAGGAAGAGGCCTCCTGTGCCTATATCTTGTAGATTACTTCCCACTTTCTCTTCTATCAGGTTCAAAGTGGATGGATTAATGTTGAGGTCTTTAATCCATTTGGACCTGAGTTTTGTGCATGGTGATAGATATGGATCTACTTTCATCCTTCTACAGGTTGACATCCAGTTATGCCAGCACCATTTGTTAAAAATGCTTTCCTTCTTCCATTGTATACCTTTAGCTCCCTTGTCAAAAATTAGGTGCTCATAGGTTTGTGGGTTAATATCCGGGTCTTCTATTCGATTCCAAAGGTTCATTACTCTGTTCTTATACCAATACCAAGCTGTTTTCAAAACTGTAGCTCTGTAATATCGTTTGAAGTCAGGGATGGTAATGACTCCTGAAGTTCCTTTATTGTATAAGATTGTTTTGGCTATCCTGGGTTTTTTGTTTTGCCATATAAACTTGGTTATTGCTCTCTCAAGGTCTGTGAAGAAGTTTGATGGGATTTTGATGGGAATTGCATTGAATCTATAGATTGCTTTTGGTAGAATTGCCATTTTAACTATGTTGATTCTCCCAATCCAAGAGCAGGGGAGGTCTTTCCATTTTCTGGTATCCTCCTCAGTTTCTTTCTTCAAAGACTTAAAGTTCTTGTCAAATAGGTCTTTCACTTCCTTGGTCAGAGTAACCCCAAGATATTTTATGCTATTTGTGGCTATCGTGAAAGGTGATGCTTCTCTGATTTCCCTCTCTGCTTCTTTATCCTTTGTGTATAGGAGGGCCACTGATTTTTTGGAGTTGATCTTGTATCCTACCACATTACTAAAGGTGTTTATCAGCTGTAGGAGTTCTTTGGTAGAGTTTTTGGGGTCACTTATGTATACTATCATATCGTCAGCAAATAACAAAAGTTTAACTTCATCCTTTCCAATTCGAATCCCCTTGATCTCCTTATGTTGTCTTATTGCTATTGCTAGAACTTCAAGCACTATATTGAAGAGGTATGGAGAGAGTGGACAGTCTTGTCGTGTTCCTGATTTTAGTGGAAAGGCTTTGAGTTTCTCTCCATTCAATTTGATGTTAGCTGTCGGCTTGCTGTATATTGCTTTTATTATATTTAGGTATGATCCTTGTATCCCCAGTCTCTCCAACACCTTTATCATAAATGGGTGTTGAATTTTGTCAAGTGCTTTTTCAGCATCCAATGAAATGATCATATGATTTTTTTCTTTCAGTTTATTTATATGATGGATTACATTGATAGATTTGCGTATGTTGAACCAGCCCTGCATCTCTGGAATGAAGCCTACTTGATCATAATGGATAAATTTTCTAATGTGTTCCTGGATTCAGTTTGCCAGGATTTTATTGAGAGTTTTCACGTCGATGTTCATGAGTGAGATTGGCCTGTAATTCTCTTTCTTGGTTGTGTCTTTGTGTGGTTTTGGTATTAGGGTAACTGTAGCTTCAAAAAAGGAGTTTGGCAATGACTCTTCTGTTTCTATATTGTGGAATACATTAAGGAGTATAGGTATTAGCTCTTCCTGGAAGTTCTGGTAGAATTCTGCATTGAAACCATCTGGTCCTGGGCTTTTTTTGGCAGGGAGATTTCTGATAACAGCTTCTAATTCTTCACGACTAACAGGTCTATTTAGATTGTTCACCTGTTCTTGGTTCAACTTTGGTATATGGTACTTATCTAAAAAAATGTCCATTTCTTTTACATTTTCCAACTTTATGGCATATAAACTTTCGTAGTAAGATCTAATGATTCTCTGAATTTCCTCTGTGTCTGTGGTTATGTCCCCCTTTTCATTTCTGATCCTATTAATTTGCATGTTCTCTCTCTGCCGTTTGATTAGTTTGGATAGGGGTTTGTCAATCTTGCTGATTTTCTCCAAGAACCAGCTTTTTGATTCATTGATTCTTTGGATTGTTTTCTGTGCTTCTATTTTGTTGATTTCATCCCTCAGTTTGATTATTTCCAGTCTTCTACTACTCCTGGCTGAATCACCTTCTTTTTTTTCTAGAGCTTTCAAGTGTGCTGTTAAGTCTCCCATGTGTGCTTTCTCCGTTTTCTTTATTTGGGCACCTATTGCTATGAACTTTCTTCTTAGCACTGTTTTCATAGTGTCCCATAGGTTTGAGTATGTTGTGTCTTTGTTTTCATTAAATTCAAGGAAGACTTTAATTTCTTTCTTAATTTTTTCCTTGACCCAGGGGTGATTTAGTAGTTGACTGTTCAACTTCCATGAGTTTGTTGACTTCCTGGGGGTAGCATTGTTGTTGAATTCTAATTTTAATCCATGGTGATCTGACAAGACACAGGTGGTAACTAATAATTTTTTGTATCTGTGAAAGTTTGCTTTGTTACCGAGTATGTGGTCAATCTTCGAGAAGGTTCCATGAACTGCAGAGAAGAACGTGTATTCTTTCCTATTTGGATGGAGTGTTCTATAGATGTCTGTTAATTCCATTTGATTCAATAACTCCAATAAATCTCTTAATTCTCTGTTTGGTTTCTGTCTGATTGACCTGTCCATTGGTGAGAGAGGAGTGTTGAAGTCTCCTACTATTAGCGTGTGTGGTTTGATGACTGCCTTGAGTTCTAGAAGAGTTTCTTTTACATATGTGGGTGCCTTTATATTAGGGGCATAGATATTCAGGATTGAGACTTCTTCCTGATGAGTTGTTCCTGTTATGAGTATGAAATGTCCATCTCCATCTCTTCTGATTGATTTTAGTTTGAAGTCGATTTTGTTAGATATTAGAATGGCCACACCCGCTTGTTTCTTAGGTCCATTTGCTTGGAAAACCTTTTCCCAACCCTTTTCTCTGAGTAGGTGTCTGTCTTTGTGGTTGAGGTGTGTTTCTTGTAAACAGCAGAATGTTGGATCCTGTTTTCGTATCCAATCTCTAAGTCTGTGCCTCTTTATAGGTGAATTGAGTCCATTGATATTAAGAGATATTAATGACCAGTGGTTGTTGACTCCGGTCATTTTTTTTTTTGGGGTAGTAGAGTGTATGCGTTTTCCTTCTTTGGGTTGTGCTAGTGAAGGATTGCTAGATGTCTGAGTTATTGTAGGCAGTGTTGCAGTACCTCTATCCAGGACCTTCTTGCTTTCATGGTTTCCATAGAGAAGTCCGGTGTAAGTCTGATAGGTTTACCTTTATAGGTTACTTGACCTTTTTCCTTTGCAGCTCTTAATATCCTTTCTTTAATCTGAATGCTTTGCATTTTGATTATTATATGGCGAGGGGATGTTTTTTTCTGATCCAGTCTATTCGGTGTCCTGTATGCTTCTTGCACCTTCATAGGAATATCACTCTTTAGGATGGGAAAGTTTTCTTCTATAATTTTGTTGAATATATTTTTTGGACCTTTGATCATCAATTCTTCTCCTTCTACTCCTATTATTCTTAGATTTGGTTTTTTGATTATGTCCCATATTTCCTGATTGTTTTGTTATGAGAATTTGTTGGATTTGTTGTTTTCTTTGGTCAGAGCGTTTATTTTCTCTATGGTGTCTTCATAATCTGAGATTCGTTCTTCTATCTCTTGTATTCTATTGGTTATGCTTGTTCCTGAAGTCTCTGTTTGTTTACCTAGATTTTCCATATCCAGCCGTGCCTCTGTTTGTGTTTTCCTCACTGCCTCCATTTCAGTTTTCAATTCTTGAACTGATTCCATTACCTGTTTGATTGTTTTCTCTTGGTTTCCCAGGGTATCATTTACGAATTTACTCATTTCTTCAAACTTTTTGTTATATTTGTCTTCCATTTCTTCCATCTTTTTGTTATATTTGTCTTCTATTTCTTTAAGTGAGTTATTCATACCCTGTTTAAGAGACTCTATTGCTTTCATAATGACACTGTTTTCCACTTCTTCCGGAATAGGGTGTTCAAGTCCTTCTGTCATAAGATCGTTGGGATCTGGTGTTTTCATGTTGTTTTTCAGATTATTGGAGGAATTCTTGCCTTGGCGCCTGCCCATCTCTTCCTTCAGATGCTCTCCAATGGCTCTTCTCTCCACTGGGTCTTCTTCTACTGGATTAGTGCCCCTTGCTATCCAGGAATCACTTTGCCTGCAGCCTTAGCTTGCTGCAGGCAGGCTATTAGAACAAAGGGACTTCCGTCCCTTTGCACTCACTGCCTGTCCTGGCCTGCAGCGCCCACCCTGGCTGAGATGGAGGAATTTAAGCCCCGAAAAAGGGAGAGGGAAGGGTAGAGGTTCCAGGCAGAAAGCTGGAATGGCATAGCAGGGGAGAGGGTTTAGCTGGGGAAAGCTGCCCCTTTGGAGTAGCCAGGGAGATAAGGATGGCGGGAATATTGTGTGTTCCCTAACCGGACTTGTGTGGCGGTCAGGAACACTTACCCCTCCATTGTATCTTCTGGTACAGGATCAGAGCCCCTAGCTTGTCAGAAGTCTCCCTGCCTGCAGTCTTCTTAGCTTGCTGCAGGCCGGCTATTAGAACCTATACCAGAATTTTAAAGAAGAGGTAATACCTCTACTTCTCAAATTTTTCCACATGATAGAAACATAAGGAATATTTCCAGACTACTTTTATAAGACTGCAAATACCCCAATACCCAAACCACACAACGATGCAAAAAAGAGTGAAAATTACAGACAAATTGACTCATGAACATTTATTCAAAAATACTAGAAAAAATACTAGAAAATAGAATCCAAGAACATGTAAGAAAAAATGATTCAGCATGATTAAGTAAACTTCATCCCATAGACATAGGGATGATTCAACATATGACAATCTGACAATGCAATCTACCATATAAATTAACTGAAACAAACAAACAAACAAACAAAAAACCCACAGTCATCTCATTACAGTCTCAGAAAATCATCAACAAAATCCAATACCCCTTCATGATAAAGGCCTTGGAGAGAGCAGGGTTACAAGGAACATACCTAAACATAATAAAGGAAATTTACAGCAATCTGACAGCCAACATCCAATTAAATGAAGAAAAGCTCAAAACGATTCCACTAAAATCAGGAACAAGACAAGTCTGTCAGCTCTCTCCATATCTGTTCAATATAGTACTCAAAGTTCTAGTTAGAGCAATAGACAACACAAGGCCAGCAGTAGATCCAAACTGGAAAGGAACAAATCAAACTTTCACTGTTTGCAGATGATACTATACATAAGTAACCCCAAAAATTCTACCAGGGAAGTCCATCTGATAAAACCTTCAGTAGTGTATTGGGATACAAGATTAACTCAAAGAAGTCAATAGCCCTCTTATATACAAATGATAACTGAATTCAGAAATAAACCAGGGACATATTACTCTTTACAAAAACAACAAATAATGTAGACTATCTTGGGAAAACTCTAACCAAACAAGTGAAAGACCTGTATGGCAAAAACTTTAAATCTTTGAAGAAAGGCATTGAAGAGGATATCAAAAAAATATCCCATGCTCTTGGATAGGTAGGATCAACATAGTAAAACAGCAATCTTACCAAAACTATCCATAGATTCAATTCAATCCCCATCAAAGTCCCAACACAATTCAAGACAGACCTCAAAAGAACAAAACTTAACTTCATATGGAAAAACAAAAAACTCAGGATAGCTCAAATAATCTTGTATAATAAAGCAACGTTCACAGGTATCACCATCCCTGACTTCAAGCTCTATTATAGAACTATATTAATAAATGCAGATTGGTATTTATAGATGAAGACTGCTTGTTCATTTCTGACTTCTCAGACACAGAAACTATATTAACTACAACACTTTTTGGCTAATGGCGCAGGCATATTTTTAGCTAGCTCTTACTTCTTAAGTTAACCCATTTCTATTAATCTTTGTATCAGCACGAAACAGTGGCTTACTGGTAAGGATCCAACATCTGTCTCCTTTGGCAGGTACATAGCATCTCCCTGACTCTGCCTACTGTCTCTCTATATCTGTGTTTGGATTTCTCTCCTAAATTTATTCTGCCCTACCATAGGTCAATATTCATCAACCAATAAAGCAACACATATGCCCAGTCCCAAGAGTTACATTTAAACACAATTCAACATCCAGTGCTTAGGGACTATTTCAGAGAAAGGAGAGGACCAGCATATCCATTGTGAGTTTGTGTCTACTAGGTATGAAAGAGAAGCTATGAATCGATTTGAAATCTCTACAACATGGCTTCCTAGACAAGATCTGAACAATTCCAGTACCAGCTGACATCCCAATGTCCTTTGGGCAAATTTCTTCAAACCTAACATACAGAAGAAGAGTAAAAAGCAGTTAACTTCTGAGAGATAAAGGATTCGTCTTCCTCAGGGATAAACCCAATTGATACATTTTTCAATACCAAATGATCAACCCTATGAAAATACTAATCAGAAAACATTGGGTGATCTCAGTAGGTTGCTCATCCATGTATATGTATATGTAATTATTAGAGAGGAGGCTATGAATTTGGGATCAGGAGACATGAGAGAGGAGGGAGATGAAGGAGAGGGGATATGTTATAAACATATATGTGTATGTATATATATTAATTTGCATAATTAAATAATTATAATTTAACTATATATAATTAATTAAAAACATTAACATATATCATTAGTGTATTTAACTAAATTGTCAGTTATGTGGTGGGTGTTGGGAATGAACATCTTTAGTTTTTCTATTGATATTCCATATAAGGTATTTTTTGGAATTTTTTCCTAGGTTTATCATAATCATGCCTATCTATTATTAATAACCAAAAAAATCTTAAACAAAAGTTCTCTGTAGAAATTTGCCTTGTAAGATTAACTGAAATCCCAAAGACTGAGTGTTTTGACTGCATGTATGTCTGTAAATATTTGGTTTGGTACCCTAGGAGGCCAGAAGAGGGTTGAAGTCCCTGGAACTAGAGATATACAAACAGTTGTGAGTATGTCCTAGAAATTGAACCTCTGTGCTCTGGAAGATCAGCAAGTTTCTTAAACATCCTAGCAACCACTCTAGTCCTTATTTTTATTTTTAACTATGTATACATGTGTATGTCTATGTGATTTTTTTTTTCAGGTAAGTGTAGTGCCCAAAATAGCCAGAAGACTGTGAGTCACCCAACAAGGGTCCTGGGAATCAAACTGAGAAATCTCCAAGAGCCCAAGTGCTGAGCTCTTAACTGCTGGGCCACCTCTCTAATCCCTACAATCCATAGGAAATAAGAGTTCTTTCTTTCCTTTCTCTCATTCATCCTCCCTCCCTCCCTCCCTCCCTTCCTCCCTCCCTCCCTCGCTCCCTCCCTCCCTCCCTCCCTTCCTTCCTTCCTTCTCTCATACAATATGTCACTCTTTGAATTTCTCCTCCCTTTGCTCCTTCCAGCCCCCTCCCTTTCCCTCTTCCTTGGATTCACTTCTCCTACATTTCCCTTCAGAAAAGAGTAGGCATCCCAGAGATATCAACCAAGCATAACATAGCAAGTTAGATAAGACTAGGCACAAGCCCTCAGATCAACTCTGGATGAGGAAACACAGTAGGAAGGAAAAGGTTCCAAAAGAAGGGAAGAGAGTCAGAAACCACCCCAACTTGTGAGGCAGACCAGTAGCATAAAGGATAGTGTGTTACTCAGATCCCTGAGCACAGAAGACTCACAATTTTTAAAATGAAACATGCAGAACTCCCCATGGTTTCCAAGTTATTTATCACGTCTTCAAAGGGTCATGAGAAGTAGAATATTTTCCCCTGGTCTGGGGATTGTACAGTTAAAAAACAACAAAAACCTGTTTGCTTTTCCAGTCCATTGTTGAATATATATCATAGATCCTCTTTTTTTCCCAATTATCTTCTCTAAACTCATACCTTTCTGATTTTTCTTTTTAGTTGAATACTACTAATAGATGTGCCACTGAGATCACATTTTACTTCAACCACATTTACAAGGAAAGTATGTTTCATGTGCACAAGGGATTTTGAAGGAATTTTGTATACATAATGTGCAAACAATGCTTCGAACCTCATTTTAGAATCTCCCAATGCAGCAGCCAATCAAACAAGAGCAAGGACTGAGACAACCCTGAGCAGATGAGCAGATTCCAAGGGAAAACTTTATCTGAGGCAGAATGGGAAATGAAAATATTCTCTACTGCTGGTTATTTCTGCTGGCGTGTAGTTACAATCGTGCATACTTCATCTCTTACTGGCCCTGGTGAGACCTGAGAGTAGAAACCAGAGTTAAGGATCAAAGCGTTGTCATAACAGGAAAGAAGCAGAAGTAAACATGTGACTGAATCATTTGCTTTTAAAAGAAACTTCACTTTCAAGTTATGGCACAAGCTAAACTTTGTTGAAATGTGTCCCATAGGGTACCATTATTGGATGCAGGTATAACTTTACAAAGTAGGCCCTCAAGGGAAGAAAGTAGGTTCTAAGGGTAGTCCTTGATGAACTTCTGGGATCCCAGACTAATTTTCTGTTTTTTAATTTCTTGGCATTGTGCAGTACATAGTCCTCTTCCACCATCCAATTCCACCATGATGTGCTGTGTTATCACTGACCCAGAACAACAGGCCCCAAAAAACTCTACACTGCAGTTTCTCAAACTTTGAACCAATACATATCTTTCCCAATTTCTGGTGTTTGTTGCAACGACACAACACAATCCCAACTGAGATATATATATATATATATATATATATATATATATATATATATATACATACATACATATAAACAAATTTGGTCTCAAGGAAATAATAATTATAAAATATGTATAGAAACTTTAATCAACCTTATTTATTTGCAAACCTTAAGTTACTATTACGTGGAATACAGAATAAAGCAGCTAGTCTCCTGATTTCAAGACAGTGTTTAACAAGGTGGATAAATACGGGAACACATGTAAACGGGAACAGACACTAGGTAATTGACAACTATCAACTGATTATTTTCAATAACATAGAACATACTGGTAACTTAATTTCTTAAATAGAGTAATTTGAAATGTGATGATATGCTTTTAATTCACTTACGAAAATTGAATCATAATTTTAACCACTATATATTATTTTAGAACTGCTTGATTATAACATTATAACAATTCTATTTCAAACCACTTGTTTCAATGTCCTAGACTAAATCATTAATGAAAAACAATGAAGATATAGATACATTATAGTTTAATATAATTTAAATAAAAACGTTTCCGGTAAATCAATTTCTTAAACTAAAAGCATCTCAGTTAGTTAGCCATAACAATTTTTCAGACATTTTTACTCTTTAGCAATGACATAGGATGCCATACATAGCATATGAATCAGTGTCAGCACTAGCTCATATAGGAATATGGAGAACTGCAGTAATCCTCCATTATAATAGATACAAGGCAAGAGATTACTTGCTGATATAAACCAAGCAATTACCCCAGTCAGACGTGGTTTTGGGGCTTACTTTATAAGGTATTTGTCTTTAGGAAGTATACCATTCATCTTTGAAACTCTAGGATCTCTAGTATATTGGCTGATACAGGTCAGTGTAGGTGATCAATATATTTATAAAGTAGATAGGGACGTTTGATTCAGAACCATGCAGGAAGAAGGTGCAACTGCTATTTTGTCTGTATAAAATTATTAAATCCCCCATCTTCCTATCCAAGACACTTCATTGAAAGAAGATAAAGACTCTTAACCACATTATTGAAAACAGCTTAAAGAGAAACTTTTAGAAAATGACAATCAGTACAGAGTAGGATATTTGGCACTGATGCTCCAGACAGAGACATGGGGAAGATAAAAGTACCAACAGATGCAGACAAAGAAAAGGAGATAAAGGACAGAAGAAGACTGGGTACTGGGGAGGAGTGGCAGATGCAAAGCCCCGATAGTAGATATTGGTGATGGCCTCAAAGCTTGAAATAGCAAGCTTCAGACAAAACAGTGAAAGAAACAGAAGATGCAGAATTTATGTGACTGGCAAGATAAAAACATTCTGGAAAACTAAGATTCAGATAGACACCATAGAGAAAAGAAATCAAATATTTACACAGACAGTGAAGAGTATGTGAAGTTTTCTCTTGCAAAATTCAGGGAAACATAGTATTTTGTGGATACTTGAAAAAAACATACTTGGTTTTAAAAGCACTTGTTTTGCATATCCATGGGTACTTTGTATTATTTTCAAAATTAAAATAAACTACCACAAAGATTCAAGAATCTAATCCTTTAAAAAAACACCTACATTATTTGCAAAGAAAACAAAGCATAGATGTTCTATGTTAAACTGACAATTATTCTGTAGTATGTTCCCCCTTCATAAATAAATCATTTGTAATTTTGGTTATTGGGCTGTTTTATCATGGGAATTTAAGGAAATGAAAATGAATGAACATTTTATAAAGATATTTGGAGACATTTGTATTTGACATATGGTATAAAGCCCACACTGATAAGATTGGAAATAAAGGAAATTAGACTTTTACAGACTATATGTATACAAAAGTATTACTTCCAGTTTGCTACTGAAGAAATTATTTTGTAAGAATATTTGGTTAAATTTCATTCCCATCTGTAAGAATCCAGCAGAAGCAAATAGATATAGTGACTTTCATTGTCTATTAATATAAGACAATTTTTAAATATAGCCTGGGGCAAAAAAACAGCAGATGCGTTCATGTTCTAATAAGACTAGAGTTATTAGTTATTTGTTTTCAATAAATAAGGTCAAAGTTATGTTAATAGAAGCAATATGACTTTCTCAGAAGACCAGATGGGGACCTAAGAAATTAGTGAAACAAAGACATCTGTGGTGTGTGTGTGTGTGTGTGTGTGTGTGTGTGTGTTGTTTTGTGAGACTTCTACGCTGAAGTGAAGCATTCTGCCACATTCCATGATCTGTTTCCTCTATCTAAATGTGAGGGTCATCATTAAATACCCTGAACACAGCCAGCAGATGAGGAAATTATAACAACCTTCTTTTCTCCTCAGAATGGAAGAAAATCTGACAGCTTACAGAAGATGACTCCAACTACAAAACTTGAAAGGCAGAGATGATTGGAAACAAGGTTTGGGTAATGTTGTGATGTGGGATGTCTTTCTGAATATGTGTTGCTTTTATTTTGGCTATTGAATAAAGCTACTTTGGCCTATGGCAGGGAAGAATGTAACCAGAATATAGCTGGAAGAGATATAAAGAGAAAGTAAGCGGAGTCAAAGAGGAGCCTGAACTTTTCCGGTAAACCACAACCTCATGGCAATATACAGATTAATAAAAATGTGTTAATTCAAGTTGAGCTAGCTAGAAATATGTCTGGGTCATTGGTCTAACAGTGTTGTAATTAATGTAGCTTCTGTGTGATTATTTAGGTCTGTATGGCCAGGAAACAAAAACAGCCTGCGCTTACAAAATTTCGAATCTGTATGTGTAGATGGTAGTGCTGCATGCAAATGGGGAAAGAAGTTACAGAGGGAACTGAAGGAAAGGAACAGTGAGGGGAGTGGCTGATGAGCTTAATGTTCACATTTGACTGATTTCCACTGTACATATGTGGGCTGTGTCCAATCATAGAACCTGTAGAAAGCAGCCAGGTAGCCACAGCACCTCAACCTCCATTCATTAATTGAGTTATATTTCTAGATTTTTTTTAATGTCATAGAAACCATCTGAGAACAAAAAGAAATCTTGACACAAATATATCAAAACACAGATTAACATAGAAAACAGGGTGGAATCACACTGACTTAAGAGTA
The DNA here is from genome assembly GCF_982192425.1 of Myodes glareolus. Classification (NCBI taxonomy): domain Eukaryota; kingdom Metazoa; phylum Chordata; class Mammalia; order Rodentia; family Cricetidae; genus Myodes; species Myodes glareolus. The sequence goes on from NC_142050.1 coordinate 11,275,910, forward strand.
GTATTGTATTACACTGTTTAAAATAAGCTTTTGCCATGACACTAAGGTGGTTATCTTCATTATTGCCACACACCCTAACTTCTTCAGAGTTTGAATACACCTTACCACCTGGAAAGGTCCAAGTTTACAAAATGAACAAAGCCAGGGAAGTAATAGAAGCAACATAGAAAGTGATGGGAGAAGCCTCACAGCTCTCTCCTCTCTCATTCAGCATGTACCCTAAAGTATGCCCATGAAGCAGGTGTCAAATGCTGAATAGTTAGAACAAAATGTCCTGGAAACTGGGTTTTATTCTTTTGGAAGATCTCTCTTTCTTATCTTCTCTGTCTCCTTTATCTCTAAAAATGTTTCTTCAGGCTTTTCATTACCTTATCGTAGATTTTGTTTATCTACTTTCTTCCTTTATTTTTTTTTCCTGTGCCCTGATTTCTGCATGGTCCTTCTTCAAAGTGCCTTTTTGATCAAACTGTCAGACAAAAGAGAAAGCCAGGAGAAAATGAACATATCTCTACATAGTGAGATTCCTTTACGGAAAGAGTGAAAATCACTTCTTAAAAACTGTTCTGAAATTATGTATGGAACCACTTTAAAAAACTAACCTTTAAATACACAATCTGGAACTTGATCCCATGTTTCTGTACAGGAATTTTTCCATCAATAAAGTTTATTAATGACTTAGTTCAGTTAATTCATAGGTCTGGTAAAATTTTTCTCTTTTGATACATACTTCCACACACACCAAAAAAAGGAAACCTGCATCATGATTACTTAGGAAGTTAATAATTGTGACACATAAGAAATCTCAACAAAAGTCTCCTACAGATGTAATCTCAGTTTCAGTTGAATAATATGAATCTTTTCAAAAAGTCTTATATCAGATTTTCTCTCTTGTGCACACTCATGCATGAGTTTGTGTGTGTGTGTGTGTGTGTGTGTGTGTGTGTGCATGCATGTGTGTGAAGACACATAAATAGGTCTGTACGTGAACATGTAGCAAGCACAAGCCAATAATGGGTATTGTCCTCACATGTTTTTTTCCTTATATTTTGACTCTTGGTCTTTCATTGAACCTGTATCTTACCAATTTGGCCATATTTATTGGTCAGCAAGCTCTAGAGATTCTCCTATCTGCATCCAAAGGGGGTTGTAAGTATGCCCTATCTTGTAATTTTTATGTAGGAGATGGGGATCAAATCCATATCCAGATTCTTCCAGGCAAAGCACTTTATAAATTGAGCCATATCCTCAGCCATATTTTCAACATTAAATTTCCTTATATTTCTTCTTATCATTAATGGACTACTTCTGCATATTGTTTATAATATTTTATTTTCAGTAAGGCAGTGGTGATGCACACCTTTAATCCTAGCACTCGGAAGGCAGAGGTAAGCAAATCTCTGTGAGATCGAGGCCAGCCTGACCTACAAGAGCTAGTTCCAGGACAGCTAAGGCTGCTATATAGAGAAACGCTGTCTGGAAAAAAAAAGCAATAAAATAATAATAATTAATAATATTTTATTTTCATGTATTTCTAGAAAGTTTTTCCTAAAATCATTTATAACTAAATTTACAAACAGACTATTCCAAGAGTAGTGCAGTTGTATTTGGCATCTGGAATTCATTATTTGTCTCCTTATACAGATACATTCTTACTCTCTGAACCTGGGAAAGGAAAGTAGAAGCATCATCCTAAAAGGAGACTAAGATGCCCTAGGGAAAAGATACAAAGGGTTCTGCCTTTATGACAAGACCCGAGCCCTCAAAAGCCTCAAATCCAGTTGCTGGTTTTGCTAAAACAGTGATTTTTCTGGACGAATAGCTTAATAGTCAGGAAAAAGATCCTAGGCCAAAGGGTGTTGGCTGATATTTAGAACTTATTGTTTAAACTAAGCTACTCTTGATCCCGAGAATAGGAATACTCATAGAATTGGTAGCCTGAATTCAACCTATACAGATCCAGGCTGAGAGGTACCCCGGGGAGGCAATCCTAGACAGCAGGTAGACTTGATGTTGATAAGCTGAAAAGTGTTGGTGGCAGAGGCTAAACTGAGGCAGTCACTGTGATGGGCAAGGTAACCCCACACTTTGTATCTGGGAGCAGACATTTTCAACCAAGAACATCTGGAGTTCCACTAAATGGAAGACATTGAATACTTGTCCAATATAGGCCCAATACCAGCATAAATCATAGGAAAGAAAAGAACTCACAACTCAGCTCACCCCACACTGTCTCTACAATTATCTGACAGTTTTAGGAAGAAAACTTTCTGTCTTTCTGTGGCTAAATTTTAGTTATTTTTGATTCTGTGTGTCTGGGCCATAGCCTTCAAAGGTACCTTTCTTTTTCCACTGCACAGAGAAAGGAAGGCTAGCGATGGCTAGAGATGGCTTCCATAACCCCTTCAGACAAGTGAGCTTTGGTAAAGCACAAACCCTGCAGAGTCTGGTAAATAGTTTCCATTTAGTAGAGGTATTCTACCAAGAACAGTGCTCTGTGCTTATTTCAACAGTGCTATGACTCTCTTTCCCTTGCTGAAAGAGGATTTCTCCTAACTTATCTTTCTGGGAACTTGAAGAAACTTATAGAGGTCAAACTCAGAAGTGGGGAATCTACTTCAAGTTAAAGTGTGGGCAAAGTCTGATTCGACAAGGCAAAGTGCGGGCCCTCCTTAGTCTGACTTCTCAAGTTTTTCTCACCCAAGCTAGCCTATGCTCAGTATTAGAAAACCAGTGGGCTGTCTTGGGGAGATTTCTATGAGACTGCAGCTGGGGTTTTTGTGACCAGTAAGCCATGGTCCAATGTTATTCACATTTCCAGCTTGAGGAGCATCAGTTTTCCTGGTGAATTTGATTCTCTGATAAATTTATACAGGGGTATTGATTTTCAATTTGTTCAGGGTCCTTCTTGCTGTAAGAATAAAGGTGATAAATTCTAAGCTTTATTTATGACAGACAAGTAAGTGTTTTAATAGGATACTTAAATAGAATCCATTCTGGTACATCTATAAGGATGTATTACTGTTTTTAAATTATTAAAAAAGATGTCTAGTGTGGGATTAATATCTTTAATTACCAATCTAGTTAACTCCTTTTGAGTTATAATACAAGCTTACAGATTAGATTGTCCTGATCTGCTGATAAATAGAGATGGTTCTGTTGATCTACTCAACATGAATCCCACCTCATAATCCGTACTGTGGTGTTAAAGGGACTATTTATGACTTGAGATTGATCGGACTTAGTGATGCCTTTGTACTTTATTTCTCTATAGTGAACTGCAATGCAATTTAGTACATAAACAAACTGCAACCTACCTCCAATCATAATCTTCCAACCATTACCCACATCTCAGTGGATCAAAGCAGCCAAGCTTCCGTAATCTCGCATCGTCAACCCATCAGACCGTGTGTCTGCGAGGCAAAGCCTCATCATACTGTTTCCAACTAAGGCAGATGCTGAGCCCCAAGCAGTCAAGCTGTTCCTCTCTATCACTGCTTTTTCGGCGTATGCACTGCCTGCTGACATTTGTGAGAGAAATGCTTTGAACCCCTCCTAATTCACAGCACTATCAGATTCAAAAACCATTCTTTGCTAGAAACCACTCTGCTAACTTTAAAGTCTCTTTAAACAAAGTCCACTTGGCATTCTCAGATAAAAGGATACCCAATTGCCGGAAAGAGCTAAGACATTCTTATCATCTGACTGGCAAATCTGTCTTGTAGGGTTTTTTTCCCTCCTATGGAAGGGAGCATATACACAATGGTAAAAGAAAGATTATCTTCTTCTCTGGAAATTGCAAAAGAATAGAATTATTGGAAACTTTGAAAAAAGAGTGAAAATAATTTTACCTAATTTAGCAAAAACATCAGTGGGAACCAAAATGAAACAAAAGTGTAGTATACCACAGTTAAACAAATAGTCTTCAAATAAGAAGTAAAGGAAGCACATCAGACAGTGTCTGATCTAGAAATTATACAAAGAACTCAAGAAATTAGACATTAAAAGATCACATAACCCAATTAAAAAAGTGTAGTACAGACCTAAACAGAGAACTTTCAACAGAGGAATCTAAAATGGCTGAAAGACATTTCAGGAAATGTTCAACATCCTTAGTCATCAGAGAAATACAAATCAAAACAACTCTGAGATTCCATCTTACACTTGTAAGAATGGCCAAAATCAAAAACATTGATGGCAACTTATGCTGGAGAGGTTGTGGGGAAAAGGAAACACTTCTGCATTGCTGGTGAGAATGCAAGCTGGTACAACCCCTTTGGATGTCAGTGTGGCAACTTCTCAGAAAATTAGGAAATAATCTTCCTCAAGACCCAGTAATACCACTTTTGGGTACATGTCCAAAGTATGCTCAATCTTGCCACAAGCACATGTGCTCAACTATGTTCATAGCAGCTTTGTTTGTCATAGCCAGAACCTAGAAATAAACTAAATGCCCCTCAACCGAAGAATGGATAAGAAAAATGTAGCACATTTACACAATGGAGTACTACAGAGCAGAAAAAAATATTGGCAGTTTAAATTTTGCAGGAAAATGGATGGAGCTAAAAAAAAACATTATTTTGAGTGAGGTAACCAGACACAGAAAGACAATTATCACATGTCCTCACCCATAGGTGATTTTTAAACATAAAGCAAAGAAAGCCATCCTACAAATCACAATCCCAGAGAACTTAGACAAAAATGCAGACACTAAGAGAGACTTACATAGATCTAGTCTACATGGAAAGTAGAAAGTAGAAAAAGACAAGATCTCCTGAGTAAACTGGGAGCATGGGGACCTTGGGAGAGGATTGTGGGGGAAGGGAAGAGGCAGGGAGGGGAGCGGAGAGAAATATAGAGCTCAATAAATATCAATAAAAAATGTCAAAAAAGAAGTAAAGAAAAATTGAAAAGTAGATGTTTATATAACAATATCAACCTTGGAAACACTGATGCTGAAAGGTGCCCTTGTGATTTAATCACTGCAGATCACGACAGTCCAGCTCAGCCACTTTTGATGGTCACTGTCACTTTTAGCTAACACAGGGCAGTGAGGTCAGCAATACCTACAGAGTCAAGCAGGTGCTAGGTGCTTTTCATATTGAGATCCACTGGAGCGAGTCAGAGCCGTTTCACAGAAGCTACAAGCTTAGGAGACAAACTGACACAGAGAACCATGCCAAGGGAATGAGCGACTATTCAATAGGTTTCCCTTGGTGAAAGGAAAATGTCTTTCCAGAGACAATGAGATAAAGGGAAAATACAAGCTAGAACTTAAAGGGAGGTGAGGAGTAATGAAATGTGAACCGTTATAGGCTTTAGTGTGCCTACTATGCTGAACTTCATTTGCAGATGAGAGGCCAAAGAGGCAATTCTCCCGGTAATGTGCACAAGGGTTATTAGCAATAATAATGGCTTGCTCCCTGATAAATTTGCAGATTAAGCAACCTCTGCCAGGGAGGTGAATAATATTTCAGAACTATTGCTCAAAGGAGACTGGAGTAGGTATTTTATTTTTATATCAAGAAAACTACCAAAGTGTCTAATACAAGACTCCTTTCTATCATTTTTCTTTTTTTCAGTTTAATGTGTAGTAAGAGTTCTACCTGGTACTGAAAATTTTACAACATTTCAGTCATCCAGTCAGGCATGCTCTAGAATAATATTCAAATCATCTGCTACTGTGCTGTGCCAGAGCCCAGTAAGAAAAAGAAACAACCTATTTTATATCCAAGCTAGTTTTAAGACAAAAATAATACATTTGTGCAAGCAAGTAGATCAGCTGTAATTGCAGTTCATTACCATTTTGCAATTAAAACAGGATTAAAGATAGATTTTCAAAATCACCATTAGGCTTGCAATACTTAAATTTTCATTTAGCAGTCAAATTTTCTTGTAGAAAAGGGGTTTATGAAAGAAAAAAAAATGCTAAGGTGCCAAGGTGATCTAGTCACCTTAAGGGATTGTGTAGAAAGAATCAAGTCCCTCCTCCCTCATCATCCCTCTGTATGTTTGCTTCTTTGTACATTACACAGTAGAAGAAGTATGGTAGATCCACCTGTATCAAGGATCGTGAGAGAGTACAACTACCCTTGGTCAGGTCGGCATCCAAAGTGTGAGTTTGAAAAAAAAAATACACAGAGTGGCATAGCAACAGAATGATTAGATGGATTTTCAACCTTCAACACTGGAGGAGTGTGGCCGTAATCAAGAAAGGTGAGCAGCCTCTGGATGCTGGAATAGCCATGTATCTAGTTCTTCCTGAAAATCACTCTGGGAAGAAATCCAGGCCAGCTCACACCTTCATCTGAACCAAACAGACTAAATGATACTCTTAAAAATAAAATTCTATTACTCTCTGTAATGTTTTACTCTTTTGGCTTTTTTGAGGGGCCCACCACCCAGCTCCCATATAAATCACTCACAGAAGTTTATTCTTAATTATGAATGCCCGGCCTTAGCTTGTCTTGTTTCTTGCCAGCTTTTCTTAACTTAAATTATCCTACCTTTCACCTCTGGGCTTTTACATTTCTTTATTTCTGTATACCTTTCCTTACGTCTTTCTCCATGGCTTGCTGTATAACTGGATGGTTGGCCCCCAATGTTCTCCTCTCCTTGTTCTCTTACTCCTCCTTCTTCATCATTTCCCCTTCTCTTTATACTCTCTGTCTGTTAGTTACGCCTATCCTTGCTCCTGCCTTGCTATTGACTCTTTATGCAGCTCTTTATTAGAACAGCAGGTGTTTTAGACAGGTACAGGAACAGAGCTTCACAGAGTTAAACAAATACAACATAAACAAAAGTAACATACATTAAAATGTTATTCCCCAACATATTACATCTACTACTTATGTGCACGTTATTAACTTGCATGTGACTGTATACCTGTATGCAGTTGTCTGTGGAAGTCAAACAAAGATGTTGGATCTCCTGAATTTGTGAGTTATAGAGGTCTGTGAGCCAACACAATAAGGGTTCTGGAAGACAAATCCCTTTCCACTGGAAGAACAAAATGTACTCTTACCCAGTGAGCCATCTCTCCAACCACCCACAGTACTTCTGACACTCAATCACATAACATTACAAAACTGTTTTATTTTAAGCCCCATTATATATCCATACATTATCAACAGTAGAGAACTATTATATAGCCCCATATATTTTCACTTTGTATATCTTTGGAAACAAAGTCTGGGATCTATTCTTCCTATAAACACAACAGAATAAATAATCTCAAAGCAGATAAGTGGTTCAAAATACTGTGGTTTTAACTTGGGCCATGGTTAAGGCTGTTGGCAGAAGCAGACAGAAGTCACTATTGAGATTCTTTTCACTCAATCAAGGAGTATAAAATCACATTCAGCACACACAGACAAATCAAAATTTCAAATGAAGATAAACCTTTGATTTAGATTTATTATAGCTTTCACTCTAGGCATAAATCAAACCTTCATGAAATCTGAGGAAAGAATGGAGGCTGAATGGCTTGTGCTTGCCTAATGCTTCGCTAGGAGAAGAGTGTGAAATCAGTTCTGAAGCCTGCTGGTAAAATGTGCACCAATTGCCCCGCACAATCTGAAGGAACACATCTACTACTGTTGAGAAGAAATTTACATGAACAAAAGTCATGTTTTTTTCAAGATTTCAAACCAGCATACTGCTTTGGGAATTATTTTCAAGGTTTACAGTTTTAATTTTGAGTATGAATAGGAACATGGCAAAAATTAGCTTCTGAGGAACTTTAAGTGAGAGATATAAGAGGTGTCGGAGAAGAGAATCAGATGGACCTATTTAGCAAAAGTCACTTCAACCACTCTTCCTTCTTGCACACCAGCAGGACCCAGATGTGTTCTGGTGACGGCTTTGTCACTGACAAAATCATCAACTTCAGTTTAGCTCAAATCAAGTGTTTCATCGTCTTTGTGTAATATAAGCAAGTGTCGTTTTAGTGAAAATATAATTTTAAATTGTCTTTGTAACTCCAGCAAAGCTGAAGACATACTTACCACAGTGTTGTACTAGATCTTTTCTTCTTTGTTTTCCCTTTGGGAAAAACTATAAATGATCCTGCTATCTTTAGTTTCCATATATGTCAAATAGATAATTAAAAAATGCTCTGTGACATTTTTTTCTGCACTTGCATCTTCCAGGATTGACCCAAGCCATGGACATCCTTCAAGCTGGTTTCATTAGGCCCTCAGCACACTGGTGTTTCTACTTCCACATGATTTTACTAGTGAATAAGAATTTTACTTCTCAGCAGAAATCTGAGTCAATTATATAAATTTTACAGTTAAATAGGGAGTGTCTAATTTTAAATAAGTTGAATTTTCAAAATGCATTTGTAAACTGAGCCTATTTGGGTCTCATTTCCCCCACTGAAATTAGGTCATTCTGCTTTCCAATTCAGCTCTTCAAATTCTGGTCAACTAATAATGTAATTTAAATATTTTTCCTCACAATGTGGGTCATGAGGTTTCGTGAATGCTGAGCATCTGTCTATCCCATGGAACCCTCTGTCTTTCCTTCCTCTGCTTGTCTTCAAAGAAGTTTAGACTGCTTCCTTGTGAACTAACTACTGGAGTCCCATAACCTGGGACGACAAAATTCCCACTGACTTGGCTGATAATTTTTAGTGATTCTTAAAGTTTGCAGAAGCGTTCAGATTAGGTCTCTTCCTGAGACATAATTCAGGGCAAGTTTGCTTCACTCCACCTTCTTCCCATGTTCTTAAACAATGACAATGAGAGAACATCAGGCAGATAAGCGTAAATCCATTTAGACCCTTGCTTGACAGATAATGTTACATACAAGGAATAGTGAAACTATTGTATGAAACGGGCTACATTAAAGGAGCACTATGTCAACTGGGCAGTGGTGGTACATACCTTTGATCCCAGCACTCGGGAGGCAGAGGTACGTGGATATCTGTGAGTTTGAGGCCAGGGTGGACTACAAGAGCTAGTTCCAGGACAGCGAGGGCTATTACACAGAAAAACCGTATCTTGTGGGAAAAAAAAACCAAAAAACAAGAAACAAAACAAAAACAAGCAAACAAAAAGAAGCACTCTGTGAGCCTTCAGTGTTATTACATGTGTGTGAGGGGGGCAAAGGTCAACAGCAGGAATCATTCCTCAGGAGCCATCACCTGTATTTTTGAGGCAAGTCTTTCCCTTGCTCATAGGAGTGAATTGCCTGTCCAGCAAACTCGAGGGATCCTTCTGTCTCTGCTTTCCCAACATCCTGACACACTGCCTTTTATATGGTTACTGGGGATTGAACTCAGGTCCTCAGGTTTACATGGCAACACTTAACCAACGGAGCAATCTCCTCAGAAGCAGCTTAGACAAACGCCTGCGGTGAAGCCCCTGAAAAAGCCTATAAGGTGTCACTGTGAAGGAATTCATGCAGGAAATGCAGCCTGGCACACTTCCCGACTACCCACTCATCTATGAGAAACTAGTCTAAAACTCAGGTTTCTGGGGCTGAATTCCACATCTGCCACTTTCTGGAACAAACCTCTTCTGGAAAACCAATTTTCAAAACCTTTGCAAGTCTATGGAACAGAGATTACTGTCTACAAATAAGATTGTCACATTAAGTGGATAATCTAAAGACTAGCCTAGTCTAGGACACATTTTGGAAACTCAGGAACTGCCAGAACCACTTCAGCTGGGCTAGAGAACTTTGCCTTAATAATTATCTTTTAGATTAATTTGAAGATATGGTTCTTGCTTTTGAAGGGTGAGAGTAATGAGTAAAGTGTGTCAAGGTAACTATGGATCCCTATGTAAAATCATTAGAGGCTTTAATGCTACCTTGTAGAAATGACACTAGAGCTGACTCCAAGTAATAAACCTGAGCCACCTACAAGCCTCCTAACTATAGAGGCATTATTTTAGAATGTATTTTAATTAATTAATTAAGCCGAATCACAGTCTCCCCTTCTCCCTCCTTGCCTCCTAGTCCCTCATCCCTTTCTTCCCCATCCACTCCTCCTCTTTTCTCTTAAGAAAAAGGCAAGTATCTCATGTATAGCAGTCAGACATGGTATGTCAAGTTGCAGTAAGGATAGGCACTTTCTCTCCTATTGGGACTGAACAAAACAACCAATCTTAGCACTGTTCTTGCTCAACCCTGGAGGATGACATTACAGATGACCACAATGTTATGAGCTTATCATTATTATTATTATTATTATTATTATTATTATTATTATTATTATTACAGGTGTTCCTCATTTGTTATTATTTTAACACTCTTTGTCCAAGAAAATCGCTATGGGTTACAAATTGTATTTCTGTGGTTCTGTTTGACTAATAGCTGTAAAATTCTAAAAATATGTTAGTTTCATGACATAATATTTTTATTGTATTTTGATGACTACATATGTTGAATTGTCATACATCACATTCTTCTAATTATAAAGCCTCACAAAGCAACTTAGGGAACACAGCTGTGTTTGTTTAAAACCAATATTTTGACCCCTTTACATGTTTTACTTGACAAATTACCATTAATTTCACTACTTTCTATTATCATATAAACCAAAGAGTTTCAGGTTGCATTCTTAATCTACACAAGCCTATTTATTTACAGGAACTTATGTATGAAAGCTAAAGATTTTCACAATGTATAATGTGTCTTGAGGAATGATTATTCTTTTTGATAAAATATTTTTTATTTCAAACTAATTAGAAATAGTAATACAGGGAAGAAAAGTGGGATGACCCATGGTGGCTACATAAGAATTTGGATCAAAGACTTGTTTCCATAATATAGATTGTTATGAATTAAACATTAGTACATTTGTTTGAATTTAGTTTGAACTAGTGAATTTGTTTGAATTTGTACCTCTTGAGGTAGAATAAGAAGGAGCAAGTGGTTCAATTTTTTAATTGTGATGGATATACTATAATCTGAAAAATCACTGTTTCAAGAGTCCATAATATGCCTTGCTCACCAGTATGGACTATAGACTGGACTCATCTTTGGGCTGCAAGAAAAGACTGACCTAAAATTATAGGTTGTGCACTTCGGATAAATCATTTGTACACTGTCCAGTCAAGAGCCAGGCAATCTGAAGAAGCCTGAACTTATCTGTGCAAGCCACTGGAAGTAGAACGGATGAGGAATTATATCATACTTAAAAGATGGGATTTGGCAAGTCTGTTAAGATGAGATCATAACTATAACGGCCAATTTCTTGGTAAAGGTATGGAGGACATAGCCACCATGCTGCTGTAACTGGAGGTTTCTCCCCTAGCCACCAGTTCCCAAATAACCACTCTGAGGCTTAATATTAGTTATAATTGTTTGGTCAGTGGCTCATGCTTATTATTAGAAAGCTCATATTTAAATTAACCCATTTCTATTAACCTAAGTATTGCCATGTGGTTATGGCATTGCCAGTCTGCTGGCATGTTGAGTGGCCGGATGGCATCTCTCAGACTTCTCCCTTCTCCTCCTGTATTTGGATTTCACACTTGGCTCTATGCTGCATTTCCATACACAGAAGCAGCTTTATTTATCAACCAATGAAAGCAATACTTATTCACAGCAAAGACATACCACATCATGTTCCTATCTCCTGCCATGTGTGAGTAGCCTGAATTTTCTATTGTGTGGTAAGCCATGTGTGCTGCACTCTGAGTCACGTGATGAGCTCTAACAAATGCTTACCCCCTACCAGTTTCATCACAGTCTCTGGGGTTTTAAATGCATAGTCAGAATTGATAAATACCAGCTAAAGGATCAAGTACAAGGAATTATTCCTCTGGGGGACACAAAAAAGGTAAAATTCGTGTTTCGACAACAAATTCTCTGTTTTCAAACCTTCAGGGGACTGTGCATTGAAACTGACTAGGTCATAGGATGTATGGTCTCCAATACCCATGAAGAGAAGGCCCTAAGTCAGTTTAGACAAGTTTCTCCACGTTCTATACTAGAAAAGAGAACCGATTTATACATACCGGGTGTTCACAAGAACAATTATCTCCAAGTGGCTTATCTCAAACAGTTATGCATTAGTGTCTAGCATAATAAGTATCTGTTAAAGAACAGCAATGAGGGATGTACCTGCCTCATTTCATCCAACTTAAAATTAGTCAGTGTTGCTTTCTTTTGTTAACATTTTCCTAAAGTCTAAACATAAAATCTGCTTTTGTCTCAAATACTCAGCTTTAAGTGCAAAAACAGAAGAAAATAAAATCCTTCAAATCTCCAAAGCCAATGTAGTTACTGCATTTCCTTGTTCTGAAAAGCAACATATTTTTGTGTATTTTCAGAAAATTTTCACCTTAACTGTATGCTTGACAACCAAAATGAGACACCATCATCCTGTGACTGAATCGGAAAGGTCCTTCCATCCTTTGCCCTGAGAAGGTTGGAGTCCTCTTGGAAGATGTCCATCATTAAAACACTGCTGAAAGGGGTTTACCTGTTTGCATTTTAATTAATGTTTTATTCACATGATTTATGTTATTGCCATGGCAGTCAACCCCAAAGTGATTTTCTACCAATTATTTTCCTCATTTATTAAGATAGACTGATATGTATACCAAAACAACGTTCTGCTTTTTAAAATTCATTCCGTTCTCTAAAGTTGCCATGAAATAAGTCCTTCTGTACCTCAGTTACTAGGGGACAAGAAAAACATCCCACATATGTTAACTTCTTAGTCTGGATCACCAGAATAATATAAATTAGGGAATTCTTCTAAGCTTGTTAGCATATATTGGCACACAAATTAATGTCAGTGGAAGAACCAAAATCACACTTAAATTTTAATATATTTATTCATAGCCTCCCCATTCACATCTTCGCTATGTAAAGGGGAGGCTGGGGAAATTAAGATCCAAGGAGGAAAATTTTCAACATTTATCAGCCTTGAAAACATAAGAGTTTATTTATAAATGAACTGGTTTTCTGCTTACATTTAAGTTGAACATGACAGTGCTGCAAACAGGGATGAGAATGGAGCAAACACACATACTGAACAGTGTGGGGATACCCCAGAGGAAATACTGAGACCGTATGAATGCACGTGCACATGAGAGCAGTCAGGAAACCGTCAGAGGGTTTATTGAAACATGAGGGCTGGAGTTCAGTTCTTATATAGTCCTCGATGACAGAGAATAATTCTTAAGGTCGCGGAAATTCAGTGGGCTTTTCTCTGCTCTAAGAGCAGACTCAATAAGAAAAGAACTGTTTCTTCCAACATCCACCTTTTCTATTCTCTAGCTGCAATTTAACAGGTCCATTTCATTTTAGAGGTGGTTAATATCAAATTCCTTTATGCTGCAAAGTTCCTCGTCCTCCATACTGGCTCTGTAGTATTGTGGTACAACAGTGTCTGAAACCTCACTTCGATATGCTCAGGGCATTTTTGTAGCCAGTCTATCTCTGTCCACCAGCCAGTTCTCAAATTATAGGGATGTGGAGAGTTATTATTAATTATGAAAGCTATAGCTTTGGCTTGTTCCTAACTAGCTCTTATAACTGAAATTAATTTGTTCATTTTAATTTACATTCTAACACATGGCATTACCTCTCTGGCATCTCGCACCTTCTGTTTCCTCTCTGTATCTGACTGGCAACCCATCTTTTTTTTTTCCACAGAGTCCTCTCTGTTTCCAGAAGTCCCACCTTACTACTTCCTGCCTAACTATTTGTCATTCAGTTTTTTATGAAACCAATCAGAAGGTACTTTGGCAAAGACACATCATTACAGTACAAACAAATATTTCACAACATATTTCCACACAGAAGAAGTGACAGAGAGTTCTTTTGGTGACAGGTGTCATGTGAAAATAAGAATCCTGTTTATTACAGGAAACTAATACATTGAAAATAATTTTAGTTGAATACTTAGCAATGTGTTACATAAATAAAGTTGTTTTCAAAGCCATGAGTGGTAAAAAATCCAAAAACAAGGAACTGTTCTTGAAATAGCTTATTCAAATGCATATGTTGAGCAACAATGAATGTAAATCAGCTCTTCAGCATGTGTCCTTTCCCTCCAGAGACCTTGTGTCCCTGTCATTATTCCTATATGTGTGGCTGTATACGGAAGTGTCCAGGAACTTAGGACAGAGACTGCTGATTCTCCATAAGTGTTCTATATATCTTAGAAGGCATAATTTTGATAGTAATAATATTTTAAAGATTATTTATTTATTTAATGAGCATTGGTGTTTTGCCTGCATTTATACCTGTCTGTGTGAGGGTGTCAGATACTCAGGAACTAGAGTTACAACAGACAGTTGTAAACTTTCATATGGGTACTGTGACTTGAACCCAGGTCCCTTGAAAGAGCAGCCAGTGCTCTGAACACTAAGCATCTCTCCTGTCCCAGTAATGACTTTTATAAACAGTCTAAATTACACATTTTTTCATTTAGAAATTTTTAGTGGTTGGCATATGTTTTCATATTTGTCAACCTAACAATCAGAGTGATTTCTTAAAGCAAGTAAATAGTAATATGTAAGAACACTATGTGATACTTGGCTAATAGATGCTCAAATAAACCAAATTCATTCATGTGCTAAAAACTAATAAATAGTACTAAACTGAAAAAAATAATTTTAGTACTGGTATTTTATTTATTCAGCATATGTGTAATTGTAAGAGAATATAGTTATACTAACATAGAGTCTCATATTTTCAACTTTGAGCTCAGAGAATGATATCAATGAAGAAATCAACTTTAAACCTAATAATTGACGCACAGAGTCTGCACAAGACTGGGCCATCCACATTCAGTCATGGATGGGAGAGGGCATCATGGGATCCTTTCCTTCCAAGAAAGGATGTTTGTTGAGGGAAAAGGAAACACTCACTGGCTCAGGTCCAGTGAATGTCTACTACCTGTGCACTGGTTAAACTCATCCGGTCACAAAACAAAAACTAACAATAAGATTAATGTGGGAAAAAACTTGTAAGAAAGAGAGTTAGATTTTCAGGGGCCAGAGGGGAAATAAGACATATTGGGGGTGGAAATGTGATCAAAGGATCAAGTGTGTGTGTGTGTGTGTGTGTGTGTGTGTGTAAATATCAAAGACTGTATGTAATAAAAAAAAGGAGAATACTAATTTTGACCCATCATTTAAAAGTTTCCTGTTTAGATATATAGTTCAGTTGTAGTATCTTGCATACCATGAACAAGGTCCTGGGTTTTTATACCCAATACTAATGAAATTATAAATAGTAAATAAAATGAATAAAAAGAGAGAAGGCTATATGTGCCAAAGACAATAAGTTCCCACAATAAATTATTAATATATAATACTTCAGCTATTACTATATTACATGGTAATAAATATTGGACTACTTTACTTTTGGAGCATCAGAAAAGTTTCAAAGTTATAAGTAAAACTTTTCTAATTGCATGTATATCCGTGGATACAAGCAAGCTCCACCTAAGTCCTATAGATCACCCTTGAAAATTAATTGATGATTGTGATTTAAAGTGTTAATTATAGGGAAAGTTTTTCTTATAAACTTACTCACACAAACTTTCTATAAAAAGTATCAATCGTTATTACCATAACTCATGGGTTATAGTAAGGATAACTCACATGTGAAATTTAAAATCTAAATATTTCATAAAGTGTAATTTGCCTTCTAACTACTTTCTCTGAATCAATCACTTCATTGTTTCGCTTAAGTGCTGTGTCAAAACTGTAAGTTAGAACTGCTACTAAATGATTAAATATCTAATTTGTTTCATGTGCCTTTCCCATTTGCTTGCAAAACTATATGAAACGCTTCTGGGGAAATTGTATATTAATGGGCATTTGTAGTAATTCACAATGTTGAGTTATGTAGAGTTATAAATGGGCATTTCCCCTGACTCGCTGAAGGACGGCGTTCCCATCAGATCCTGAAAGGAATGACATCTTTATTAGATGTGAACTTTCATGAGATAGTCAAGAACGAAGATTGCATACACAGTCTGACATTCTTTATGTTATTCTTGCTGGCTTTTACTATCCTTATGATCAAGCATTTTTCCTGTTAGTGACTTATTTAGTACAGGAGGCAAGCAAAATGATTGCAATAATAAAAACTAAATAGGTTCAGATTGTTCTTGAAATGTGGTCCCAGTTAAAGCACGTGGCTTGAAGTTCAGGCAGGGCAGTCATTTCATATTTTCTATTTCAGTGGCATGTTGTAAAATCAAACAGTGAGATGATGTACTTACTGGAAGCTTCAGCTACAACAAGTTATTGATCTGAATCACTCCCTCTATGTCAATCTTATTCAATTGTGCTGCCAGTATAAAATGCCCATGACTGCCACTCCAACAAGGATAATTTTAAGTACAAAATTCTCAAATTCTGAAATTTGCCATCAAGAAGTCTACAGAGGACAATATACTTAAATGTGACCTTGCATTTAGCAACTTCAATAATGCACTGACTTTTTTTTTCAGAAAAAAAAATGTTGTAGATTACTGATCTTGAAAAGAATGGTTGAAATGTCCAAAATTAAAATTACAACAATTTGAAGGCAAAAGAGAATTTAAAAAGTTGTGACAGGTCATGATTCCACATAGAAAGGAGAGGACTGAGTCAAGCATTCAAAGTTGTCTTTACCTTAAGACATTTGCAGATTTGTAAACAAATGCTTGAAGGTTAAGACACAGAACAAGCCTCTCATCAGGTGGGGGAGCCTGAAAATGGTGCACAGAGTTCAAAAAGGTATCCTTGTCAATACCCTGATTGCAAACCACAAACAATGATATTAAATGTATTTTCTAAAAATCATCACATATCAGGTATGAATATATTGGTACTTACATGTTTGTATGTACTCGCACATACACAGTCACTGCTCAGATGTATTTCAGGGTCAGGACAAAGCAGCTTTCAATAAGACTGGATTTTCTGTAGACGCTTCCATCACTGATTGACTTGAACAAATTTAATCCATTCATTCTCTCTGCGTGAAGAAAGCAAACATGAATTCTCTTGTGAGTGATAAGATAATATTTAGAGACTCTAAGTATCTCAACAATTTCCATACTCAATAGATAATGTTCCATTAAATAATCATTAGCCATAACAAGTAACAAGATCAACTGTCTCAAAGCCAGCAAAAACAATAGAAACAAATGTTTGGCAGAAATGGTACTAGCGCTGTCAGATAAGAACATTAAAACAAATATAGTGAGTATAATCATAGAGTTAAGTAATGTGATAGAAACTTTTATAGTGACATGGAAATTAAAACCTCATAGTTATTACATAAATAAAATTATAATAACACATGACAGGACTAGTTATATGGCACAGTGGTTATAAGTATTGGCTGCTTTTCCAGAGGAATCAAATCTAGTTCCCAGTACCCACATCGAGTGATTCATGAGTGTTGTAACTTCAGCTGCAGTGGTTCTGATGCCCTGTTCAGGATTTCCCGTGTTGGCACCTGAACATGTAACATGCAGACATACATAAGTTAAATTAATAAAAATAAATTTTGGAGAAAGTCTTACCCTTTTTGAAGACTAGATTGGAAGTTTGGTAGGGAGTAGGTTGGTGGGAGGGGGAAAAGGAGAGAGAGGGGGAACAGTGGTTAGTATGTAAAATGAAAAAAAATAAATAAAAGCTTTAGCTAGAACATCGTGAGTCTAAAAACATCACTAATGTTGGCAATCATTCAAATCAGTCCAAAGGTGACTATTACCATTTTCTTTCTAAAGATTTTCTAATTAAAAATTTTCATGAGCTAAGCTTCTTGAATGTGTTTTCTGATCGAATATACAGCTCACCACTAGGCTGCTCTCCTAAGCTACCCAGGAAATCATAGTTTCTTAGACATACATATCAGATCATCAAAAAAATCTTACATTTGCAGGTGCATTAGAGTTGAGCACTGTTCATGCTTATGTTGTAGCCCAAAAGAACTATAAAATAGCAACTAGACAAAGAAATGGTACTTTATATACAACATCTTGTGTTTCTTTTTCATATATATTGCAGAGCCTTGAGGTACCATTGAACGAATGAAAAGCTAAAGGCAGCCAATTTTTACTTTTCCTATTTGCATCTTAAACCTCAACTATTTGTATATACATCAAATATATATATATATATAATTTTGAGAGATATAAAATATCTCTCAAAAGCAAATGAATATATTTATTCACTTTATCTAATAAATATAAAAATATACACAAATTATATAAAATAAATTATTCACTGCTGAAAGTATTGTCAGTTCAATAAATAAATCAATTATCTATTGATATGTGCTACCATGGTTTCATTTCTGATGTATTACTACAAAGATAATTGACTTGGTACTTGTACAAAGAAAGTAGTCTTTAATATCTATGATGCTTTTTAGACTTTTAGTTATTTGTGATTTTTTTGTATTGATTTCTATTGTTTTGTATTTATAAGTCTTATTTTCCCAGTCAAATAATAAAAACATATCTTCACCTTAAAAGACTCCTTTATATGTGTGTACTTTCAAAGGCCATTTATTATCAGATTTGGAGTTAAAAAATAGAAATTAAGAAAAGGTTATAGTTCATTGGTAGAATACTTGCTTAAGATTATAAGACCTGGGATTTGATTGCCAGAATTAGGAGACAAAATCAATACATATCCGACATGTTCCCTACTCCCCTTCATTAATAAGCTAACACAGAGCTGAGCACGATGACACAGCCTTTACCCCAGTGCTTTGGAGGCAGAGGCAAGTAGATCTCTCAGTTCAAGTCCCC
Organism: Myodes glareolus; assembly: GCF_982192425.1. NCBI lineage: Eukaryota > Metazoa > Chordata > Mammalia > Rodentia > Cricetidae > Myodes > Myodes glareolus. The sequence goes on from NC_142050.1 coordinate 11,294,640, forward strand.
TTTGTCTAGTGAGTCTAGGACTAGTCATGGCTACACAGAGAAGCATTTTCTCCAAACAAACAAACAAGCAAACAAAAGACCAAACAATTCTAACACGGAATATGCCCTAGTATTGAAGCAAGATGTGCACCTCACCAGCTATGTGAATCTATATAATAAACAAAAATCTTGGCACTTTTCATGGCTTTCTCATTACCAAATATATTGCAATTGTCTTCTTGACATTTAGTATTTACTTCTCATACTCTTCTCCATAAGATACTTGGCTTGCCTTTCACTGTCTTCGCTCTATTTGATGAGCAGCTCTGTCAGCAACCTCCAACCACCAAAGGTTCAGTAATTCACAAGGAGAGCTCAGCATATTCATTGAATTTATTGTGGTGAAAAGAAACAAATAAAAATCAGAAAGGTTCAAAGAATATGGAATGAAAATTAGAACCAATCAGGTGCACATGCCTGAGAGTTTTGTCTCTGGGGCATCTCCTGGGGCATGATTTTCCATCCTGTATAGAAGTGTCATTTACCAAGGAAGCCCATTATCGATTGGGAGTTTAGTCAAGTAGGCATTCTGCCTAACCTATAGCAAAACTCTGTGCTCACATATAAAAGTAAAGGATAACATTTGTATAAACAGTCTAGGCTTGGTGAGCCATAAGATTTTTACATCACTGTAAGTATCTAGATATATCAGACAAGGACTAATTGTGCAAAAAGTCCATTCTTTTTGCACAAGTCCTTATCAGAAAAAGAATGCAAAAATAATTTGTATCAATTAGACTAAATAGAATAAGCTATCCAATAAAGCAATGTTAGTAAATTAAGCCAGTATCAAATATATAACTCATAATGTAGCTATAATGTAAGGTAAATAGTTAAAGTTTCACTAACTAACTTTGACTTGAGAACTAAACATATGTACTATACTAGGCATCTAGAATACAAAATGCCAAAATGGACACACACAAACCAACAGAACAGTTTCTTTTTATAACAGAATATGGCAATATTGATCAAAATGTACAAAGTCATAGTGCAGACTGTGACTACAGTAATGGTTGACTATAATTAATAATGTTTTACTATATATTGGAAATCTCCTAAGAGACTTCCGGAGCCTTTAACTTCACCTTCCCCCAAACACGGCAGTATTGTAAGGAGATTGATATGATAGTTTGCCTGACTTTGATACTAATTTTCACCATTATAATTAAAACATATTTTATGCATCTTAAATGTGTAAAAGGTAAGTAAAAACTGAGTTTAAGATAAGACTAATCTAATATGCTTTTGATATTCTTGTTTAGTTTTCAGAAACCGAGGGGAAATTTAACTGTAAATTCTCCATATAAACAAACAAACAAAAGTCTGCCACCAGGCCAAACAGCTATGTATTAGTATCAGATATAAAAGGAGTGTTTGTCCTGGGAGATATTTGCAACACCATCACTGGAACTGGAGCTGCATGTGTCCTGATCCTACAACAGGAAAATTTCAGAAAGAATACATTATATCTCTCTGAAAATCATATTCAAAAGAGATAGTGCACACTGAACTAAAATCTGTTTTAAAATTTAAAGCACTAGAAAAATTTACAACACTTGAAAAATAGATTAGAAGAAAAATTTGTCACCAGAAACCATAATGAAACATCCATTTGTGACATGTGCCTTGACATAATAATGACAATGTATGGCAAAACCACAGCCAACATTATCATAAATGGAGAAAAACTCAAAAGAATTCCATTATAATCAGGAGCCAAACACAGATGTCTGTTATCCTCATTCCTTTTCAATACAGAACTGGAAGTACTAACCAGAGCAATAAGGCAGGAGAAGAAAATTAAAGGAATGTAAATAGAAAAAGGAGCAAAATCATCCTTTTGGTTTTGTTTCTTAATTTAATTTTATTTTACTTTTTCATCTTAATCCAAGTTTCCCCTTTCTCCCCTCCCACTCTCCAAACAGATCCATATCTATTACCATGCACAAATTCAAGTCCAAGTTTATCAAAGACCTCAAAATAAATTCAGTTAAGTTGAACCTCATAGAAGAGACAGTGGAAAGTAGCCTTGACACAGGAGATCACTCTCTAAATATAACAACAGTAACACAGACACTGAAACCAACAATTAATAAATGGCACCTCCTGAAATTGAGAAGCTTCTGTAAAGCAAAGAACACAGTCAGAAAGAAAAAAAGACAGCCTACAAAATGGGCAAAGATCTTCACCAACCTTACATCTGACAGAGGTCTGGTCTCCAAAATATATAAAGAACTCAAGAAACTAAGCATCAAAATACCAAATTACCTAATTAAAAAAAATGGGGTATAAATCTAAGCAGAAAATTCTCCACAGAAGAAACCTAAATAGTTGAAAGACATTTAAGGAATTGCTAGACATCCTTAGTCAATGTAAATCAAATGTAGATTAGAAATGTAAATCAAAACAACACTGAGAAACCATCTTACACATGTCAGAATGGCTAAGATCCAAAACACTGATGACAGCTTATTCTGGAGAGGATGTGGAGAAAGTTGAATGCTCCTTCACTGATGATGGGAGTGAAAACTTGTACAGCCATTTAGAAATAAATATGGCTGTTTCTCAGAAAATTGGGAATTAATCTACTTCAAACCCCAGCAATACCACTCTTGGGCATATACCCAAAGGATGCACACTAGTACCGCAAGGACATTTACTCACCTATGCTCATAGCAGCATTATTCATAATAGCCAGTATCTGGAAACAATCTAGATACCCGCTCACCGCAAGAATGGATAGGGAAAATGTGGTGCATTTCACAATGGAGTATTACTTAACAGTAAAAACCAATTACATCTTGAAATTTGTAGGTCAGTTGATGGAACTAGGGAAAGAACATCCTGAGTGAGGTAACCCAGACCCAGGAAGACACGCATGGCATGTACTCACTCATAAATGAATATTTATGTAAAAAGGGGGGGATAAACAGGCTGCAAGCCACAACCCCTGAGAAGTTAGGTAACAAGTAGGAGCCTAAGAGAGACATACATGAATGCCCCTGGGAAGGGGAAATAGATGAGAGATCCCTGAGTAAATCAGAAGTGTAGGGGAAGGGGTGAGGAGAAGAGGGGAAGGGAACATGAGAGAACAGGATGCTTGAGTTGGAGAAGAACAGAGAGGGAGAGCAAGGAAATAGTTATCTTGATAAAGGGAGCCATTATGAGGTAGGGAGAAATCTGGTGCTAGCAAAACTCCAGGAATCTGTATGATGACTCCAGCTAAGACACCTATCAATAGTGAAGAGGGTGCCTGAACTGACCCTTCTCTGTAATCAGATTGGTGACTACCCCAATTGTCATCATAGAGCCTTCATCCAGTAACTGTTGGAAGCAGATGCAGAGACCCACAGCTAAGCACTGTGTGGGGTTCCTGGAGTCCAGTCAAAGAGAGAGAAGAGGAATTATATGAGCAAAGAGGTCAAAATCATATTGGGGGAATCCACAGAGACAGCTGACCCAACCTAGGGGGAGCTCACTGTCTCTGGACTGATAGCTGGGGCACATACATAGGTCCTCTGAATGTGCGTGACAGACAGTTCTGTGGCTTGGGCAGTTCGTGAGCTCACTGGTAGTGGAACCAAGATTTATCGCTATTGCTTGAACTGGCTTTTTGGAGCCCATTCCCTAAGGAGGGACACCTTGCTCAGCCTTGATGTATGAGGGAGGGACTTGGTCCTACCTAAATTTGATAAGCCAGGCTTTACCCTTTCTGAGGAGGAGATGGGGGTTTGTGTGGGTATAAGGTGGGGAAGGGGGTGAGAGGAGGGGAGGAAGAAGGAACTGTGTTTGGCTTGTAAAATAAAAAAAAATCTTTTAAATAAAAAGAGGTTTTAAAATATTCCTAATTTTAAAAAAATTACATGGAACTTTAAAACACATTTGATAGCCCAAATAGTCCTTAGTAAAGGAAAAAATACTGGAGAGACTGACATTCCAGTTTTCAGGACAGAGCTATAGAGAAAAACTTGGTACTGTAACAAAAGCAGACGTGTAGACCAACGGGTTAAAATGAGAGACCCAAATATGATTTCACAAAACTACTGTCATCTGATATTTGACAAGTGGTCACAATGTAAATATCAGCAGATTGTGACCAATCCAGCACTGATGGATGCATCTGCAGGTAGCACAGCTTCTGCAGCTCTGACCTGGGGAACACTGGGAAGGGAGACTGAAAGATTGCAAGAGCCAGGATGCCTGGATGTCAGTGTGAAACTGCCTCTCTTAGAAAAAGATGCATAACGAGGCTTGAACAACATCAGCAGACAGGCAAACGTGGAAGACATGCAAACATGGAAGAATAAAACTTCATGAGGTTCCACATCTAGATAATGAACTATACACAACAAATGATTGCTGAGAGAGAGAGAGAGAGAGAGAGAGAGAGAGAGAGAGAGAGAGAGAGAGAGAGAATTAGCCTCTCCCAGGAATGAATGCCTTCAATGTGTTATCCAATATAAAATTGTTAGGCTTGAAACATATACACACAAACAATAAAAGTTTACTCAGCTGGTTTTATTTCTATATTTCTCCATATATATGCATGGAACAATAACAAAGAAAAAGAGACTATCAGCTTGAGAGGATGAGGCATGGAAAAGGTTGGAGAAAGAGGGAAAAGGTCAAACTTACACAGATAAAGAGAAAGGAAAACCAAGCAAATACTGTCCTTTATAAAACAATCCAGAGGCAAGCACTACAGGATTCCATCCTATGAGGTAAATAAGATAGTTAAATTTATATAAGAAAAGCCACCAAGGTTTTCAGGGACCAGGTAAAGAGAAAAATGGGAAGTTGATGCTCAGGTTTGAAGTGTTACTTATATGAGTCATGGTTGTAGGGACCTGTGGACCAACACTGTGTCTCTGGGTAATAATACTATGTTTTACACTTGAAATTAGATAAGAGAATAACTTTCATACTACATGATCTCCATTTATCATAAAAGAAAAAATAAATTTAGTTAGGAGGATGAGAAGAATGAGACGTGAAAGGAATGTGAACTTGAAAGAGCAACACCACATACTATGGGAAGCAAGAGTAAGGAGTGGGCTAGGTGGACAGCATTGCATTTAAAAGCAGAGATGAAGAATGCACCCAGAAAGATGGTAACCACTCTTTCCATGATGATAAGAAGATAAAATTGCAATGTGAAGGAACTTCCCATTGCTCGGGTAAGAACTAAGAATTGTAAGAGAGTTCATTTCCAACATAACTTAGAGGTATGCCCCCATGTGTTCTGAAGTAGGACAGTTAGAATGAGAAAAATATGAATATTGCATCAAGAAAATTAAGATTAATGGGGATAAAAAATAGAGAAGCAGATACTGCAAAAAACAAATAGAGAGAAAGAGAGAGAGAGAGAGAGAGAGAGAGAGAGAGAGAGAGAGAGAGAAAGGACGGAAGGAAGGAAGAAGAAAAATGGAAAGAAAGAAGATCAGACTAGAGGGCCTGAGTGATGATCCAGTCTTTAAAGGCACTTTTTGCTCTTCCATAAGACCAGTACTTGATCACCAGAAATCCACATGGCAGCTAACAAGTATCTGTAACTCTAGTGAGCTGCTACCCTCTTCTTGCCTCTGCCAGCCTTAAGGACATGTGGTTCACAAACACAAGCCAGAAAAAAACACATACACATAAAACAAACAAACAAAACAAACCTTATAAAAGAACCTACTGCAGAATGTTTCATAAAAATAATGTAAGAAAACATTAGGTTTACATTTGGTTTTGTTTGTAAAGCAGAAATATGTGAGAAAAACAGAAAATTGAGAGAAATATTCAATTACAGTGTTTATTAACAATTTATCTACTTGACATTTTATTTTTAGATTTATATAGTATTTTGGAATTGTATAGTATTCATATTAATTTATGATATTACCAACAGAAAAGCATGTGTTCATTTTATACCAAAATGAAATCCATGAATACAGTTGCTTGCTTTTTCAATCAGATTAGAGCCTCAAGTACGTTCACAACTAAAAGGTTTCTTAAAGTCTACAAATGGCTTTTAGCTAGAAGAAAATGTCTAATAATTTAAAATTGGCCAGTATTAGGGAAGAAAATAATCTATACAGAATTCTGACAGATCAAAAAGAGAATTATCCTAGAGCACTTGAAACCAAATTTCCAGCATTATGTTATCACAAGGATTCAGTGAAGCTAAGTGTATCACTTCAGATTGTCATATCTCATGGGGACCCTGTTAGATGGATCATTTAGAATTCACTAGTGTGTGAATCATCATCCCTTTTCAATTGATGTAACTAAAGGGGTCTGCTTCCCCCACTTGTTTCCCATGTTGCCTCTTCTCATAGCCTAACACAGTGTGCCTGACGAAAGGTGGAGTTGCTAGTGTTCACAGTGACTGTGCTTCTTGTTGTATGAATATTATTTAGCTCACACTATTTAGGATAAGAAAGTTCCTTATTGAAATAAATGTCAAACAAAAAGTACTAAGATTTTTGGAAGTAAATAGAAGTGCTCTACATAAAGGAAGGAAGATACAGAAAATGTAGTCAAGACATAGGGGTGGACTTACTTTCAAAGTAAATATCTCCACTGCTTTCAGTGACTTTCAGATAGAGTAAGCGGACCTCTGGAAAGGCCACTCGGAAGGCTTTGCTTTGTGTTGTAACATTTATGGTCAACTTTAAGAACAAACAAACCACTCCAAAGGAACTTCTTATCTATTTTGAGTATTTTTAAGTTTCAGAAACAGAGGCTAAAATGTTTGACGGAAATTGCACTTTTAAAAAAGTATTTGCTTCTTTTCCTCATTAGAAAAAAAATTAACCCTATGACTAGAGACACCATTTCAGACTGACTCTATATCAATCATAGCTCAGGTAAAGAAATCAGAATTGTGTCTTCCTAAACAATCAAAAATCAGAGAACATTAAGGATTATTTTTTTCCCAAACAGAACATTTCTGAGCATATTTCTGTTTATATATTCTCATATCCAATTTCAAATATTTCTGTGGAAAGTAGGAATGGTAATTTTCACTAAAAAGAAGAACAAAATAGTTTGTATCTAACTCCATTAGAAATCTACCTATGTTTAAAGTATGCAGGCGGCAAGGGTGGGGAATAGATGCCACCTCCCCATCGACATTTGATGCAGGTGGGAGAGCTGGCACTGAGGTCCTAAGAGCGAGAGAGCTGTTCTTGCCCCCACACTCTGCAACTCTCAGGAGAGGAGAACAGGCCCTCTACCTCACCCACACAGCACAATAGAGCCAACAAAGCTGTAGGTGGAGGTGGGGGGCGAACCAGTCCTGAAGTTATGATAACGGGATAATCAACCCTGCTTCTCATCTGTCTTGCAGTGGTGAGGGTAGCCTCCCTTCCCCCTTTCCCTTTACCTTCTTGACAGATGAGTGAGCTGACCCTCTCTCCCTCACAAACTGCAGCACTCAGGAAACGGGTCCTGCTCCTCACCTAGGCAGCACAGCACATTTGACCCTGTTGGAGGAAGTGTTGGTGAGTCAGCCCTGATGTTGAGAGCATGGAACATGTTCCCATTACTCATTCGTCATGTGGCGTATGGTTGGGTGAAGATGTCTTTCCCCAGTAACTTGCTCCCTGTGGCGGGTGGGAAAGCTAGCCCTAAGGTCATAAGAGCAAGAAAGTTGTCTCTGCCCCTCATCAGCGGCAGCACTTTGGAGAGCGGCCCCTACACCTCACTTAGGCAACACAGTCCAGCTGGTTCTGGTGGTGTAAGGGTTGGAGAACCAACCCTGAGGACATGAAAGCCAGAGAACTGGCCTTGCCTTTTGCCCTTTTGCTCATCACTGCAAAGAGTGAATCAACCAGGGCAATTCTGGAGTGCTCACCCTTATGTTGATGACAAGAAAGAGCTGGTGGTATGATCAGCCCTGCAAACACCCAGGCCCAGAACCAGTGTTAGGCCCACCCCAACATCCACCCCATCTGGGATCTGCTGGAGGATGAGAGATGTGATCAATCCTGCAGACTCAGGACTCCAGGATCTGCACAACACAGGACAGAAATGAGGTGTGCAAGAAGAGTCCCAGGGAACCCAATGTTGATGGTATAGCAGAGACCAGGGGCATCAAACCAGGACATGATTCTAGGAAATAAATGCATGCATGTAAAAATGTGTGGATAAAGCAGTTTATTCATGACTCATTGTGTCACACTGCAGCTTCCATGATAATATTTTCCCCTTCTTCTCTTTTATCCCTTTTATCTCTTAGATTTGTTTTTTTAGAGAGAGAGCTTCTGCATTAGTAGTTAGAAACTTAGCTTCTAAGTTAACCATGAATTGCAAGGTCCACTTGAATGAGAAAGGGCTTTAGACTGCAGTCATTTTCTAAGTAAGCCAGCACTCACTGCATGCCACTGAGACAGAAACAGGAAAAAATATATTCTTTAACAAGCGCACAACTGCCTGTGTAACAGGAGTCAGTAAAAAGCGTGAAGGAGTACAATACAGTAAATTACAACAGCATCTTAAACCCTGGTTGCTAAGGCAGCAGGGAGGAACAAAAGGAGGTGGTCAGAACAGTACAAGCACAGAAAAACAAGGAGGAAATAAATCTACTTCTCAACTGCAACTTTCTTGCATATTTGAAACAAAATACTTTGAGAACAATATAAAGTAATAGGACTGAAAAAGTAGGCAGGAATTATCACCCCATCCCCAAAGGGAGAGTTTTTTTTATTTTTTTTGTCATATACTACATCTTAATCTTAGTTTCTCCTCCTGCTTCTCTTCGTCCTCCATCCATCACCCTTCTTCCCCAGATCCACTCCTCTTCCATATCTCTTCAGAAACTCCCAGTGATGTCAATTGAACATGGTCATAACAAGGTAAAATAAGACTAGGTACAAACCATCATATTAGCTAGGCAAGCAACACAGTAAGAGGAAAAGAATCCTAAGAGCAGGCAAGTGTCAGAGACAGTTCCTGCTCCCACTGGTAGGAGAAGGAGTCCCACAAGAACATCAAGCTAAACAGCTACAACATAAATCCAGAGGATCTAGACTAGACTCATGCATGCTCTGTGAGCATCATTTCAATTTCTGTGAGGCCCTATGAGCTATATTTAGCTGATTCTGGTGTCTTTGGCTGAGGAATATCTAGGTTGTTTTCAGTATCTGACTATTACAAATTAAGCCATTATGAACATAGTTAAACCAGTGCCCTTATGGTAGGCTGAGTGTCCATCAGGTATATGCCTAAGAGTGGAATAGCTGGGTCTTAAGGTACATTAATTATCAGTTTTCTGAGGAACCATATTGGTTTCCATAGTGGTTGTACAAGTTTGCACACCTACCAGCAATAGAGGAGTATCTCCCTTGTTCCACATCCTCTCCAGCATAAGTTGTAACTTGTGTTTTTAATCTTAGCCATTGTGACAGGTGTAAGATGGTAACTCAGAGCGATTTTGATTTATGTTTTTTGATGACTAAGGATGTCGAACATTTCTTTCAATGTTTCTAGGCCATTTGATATTCCTCTGTTGATTTCTCACTGTTTAGATACGTACTCCATTTTTTAAATTAAATTATTTGATTTGCTGATGTCTAGTTTCTTGATTTCTTTATATATTTTGGATATTAGTCCTCTGTCAAATGTGGATTTGGTGAAAAATTTTCTCCATTCTGACCTATTGATGGTGTCCTTTGCCTTACAGAATATTATGATATTTCATTTATGTTTTAATATATGAAGTTTACCTGAAGATCTGTGTGCAGAGTTAAGCCACTAGAGGCCAGAGAGTGGCGGCATATACCTTTAATCCCAGGACTCAAGGCCTCACTGGATTACATGAGATTGAATCTATCTAAAAAGCGTTATGAAACTCACACAAAAGTGTTCCCAGCACTCAGTAGGTAGAGACAGGAGTGATACGGTTGTGTGTGTGTGTGTATATATATATATGTAGGAGACAAGAACATTGCAGTCTGAGGTTTGGTGGAGAGCATTGTAGTCTGTATGACTCCATATCCAGCTGGATGGTGGCAGCCTGACTGTGACCTTGTCTTTTTCCTCTACTTCTTGAGCCTAGATTCTTCCTCCTACTTATTCTCTCTGCTCATCAGCCCTGCCTATCCCTCTACTACCTAGCTACTGAGTGTTCAACTTTTTATTAGACTAATTAGTTGCCTTATGTAGGCAAGATAAAACAGCAACACATCTTTACTTAATTAAACAAATGCAGCATGAACAAATGCAACACGTCTTCACGTAGTTAAAGTAATATTCCACAACATAAACCAATGTAACACACACATGGTTAAAGTAATATTCCACAACAGCGATTATTAGTCTAGGTATTTTCTGAGTTTGTCTTTGTTGGATGGGTGTTTATTTCCTTGGTTTCTGTTTCCTCTCTGGTCTTCTTGCCTGTATGATCTATGACTGAGCAGAAGTTCTCCACCTGAGTTTGGGGCTGGAGTGACCCGTGGTCCAAAAAGAAGTCTCTGACTGAGTTACCTACTTGTTTCTCTATCTGATGTGGCCTACATGAGAGCAGGGAATATTTGCCAAAGTTGGGGGCAGAAACATGGCAATAGGAGTGCAAATGGAAGGGAAGGGTTGGCAGTGGATTGGGTCTCTAGTACCAAAGCCAAGGGTATGGGTGAGTTCTGCAGGTGGGTGTTCTTTCTGTTTTTCTGGCTGATAAGGCCTGAGTCTAAAGCAGAGCTTTCAACACTATGCTAAAGAATTGGAAATTAAAGGAAAAACTACTAACAGATTTTACATGGTCATAAGATACTGAAGTTTTACAATAATTATAATTAATAATTGAGTAAAAATCTTGAAAAATTCCTAAACTAAAAATATGTCAACATTGATTTTAATTTTATTCCTCTTGTTGGTGGATGTGAGTACTTAAAAAAAATCATAACATCAGTAGAATATTAAAAAATAGTAATACTGCCTTATAATTAAAAAATAGAAGTGTGTATATGATACATACATACATAAATATATACATACATATGTACATGTATGGACACAATCTATGTATAATACTGGCATGGACCAACACAAGATATACTGAGTAGTTTACTATCCCTCTGCGAAGTCAGGGAATCCCTAGGGAATCCCTGAAACAGGCTTCAGGAAACTCGGGGTGTATGTCGGTGAGTCATCAATGTGTCTTATTTCACAAGGATCTTGCTGTGCAACCTTATCCAACCTTAAACTCTCCAATTCCACCTTAGTCTGCTGAGATCTGTGATTGCAGGTATGGGATATTGCACGGTTTAATGAAGAATAATTTTAAAAGTAGAAAATGACATAAACTATACAACTGATATAGAAATAAACAGAAAAAAATGACATATCTGATCAGAAGCTTCTCATAACACTCCCAAAGTCCATCTTTATTTAGCTTTATTTATACAAGTAATGTAGTATCTAGTTATACTTAATAGCACTGAAGACAATGAGCTTAATATTCTAGTTAGAATGAAGTGATTAGGTACTCTTACAGATATTACAAACCCTGAACTCTTAATCTTTGTGTACCCTATACACAAAAAGTTACAAATTTTTAATTAGCTTTCCTTTTTTATAGTGTCCCTATGTGGCATTTTAATAACTTTAAGGCCCTCAACCAGTGATAAAAATTGTTAAAACTGATTTCTAGAGATGGTTCAAAGTCATCCTCTTCCCGTTAAAGTTAGAATATCCACATAGAGATGGAAAGCAAGCTATTAAAAGTCAAAAGTCATAGAGAGCATTCTTTATACCTCCTGACCTGAACATCATGACTTGTATTCCCAACTGTGAAGCATCCTTTTCTAAAAGCTTTAGATTTTGAAGAACAAATGTAATACTCTTCTGTAAACAGTTGTCTATCAGTGTTTGCTATTTACAAAATAATACCCCTTATTTTTATTTATAGAAACGAGACATGTCTGCAAACTGACATGAATCAATAAAATGGAACTTAGAGAGATTTAGACCCTTATTGTAATGTTAGATAAGTCCAAACAGTTCTTACAACAGGCCTTAGAAACCCTGTATAAGTCTGTGAATATGACTAACTTATACAAATATTTCTAAATCAAATAGTAAGGCTATTCCTATAAATAAACAGAGAAGGGATGTGATAAGAATGGTTAATGGGGAGTATTGTCCATTCACTTCACATCAGTCAGGATGTTATTGGTGCCTATATCAGGACTTCGCACAAAGATATAGGTTGATGAGCTTCCGCATGATGTCTGTCCACCAGAGCTGGGATGTGAACCCACCTGCTGTGAAAATAGAATTTGGCAGTGAACACTGATATTCATTCAACATGCAAATGCATAATTATATGAGAAAATGTTTGAAATTTTAATTTCTATACAAACATTCTCTGTCCTATGAGAGGTCATAAGAAAACACGACAGATGTAAAACAACCCAAAACATTGCACAGATTAAAATATTTAAAAGAGAAAACAAATACATTGTCTATGTCCCTTAAAAATAATGTTGCTGGAGTAAAACTTAAAAGAGGGGGAAATGGCTGAAAAAAAGTTGTGCCTAGTAACCAGTAATGCTGTGAGTTAACTGACACAAATAATCAGTTCAATTTGTTTTAATCATGTGATACCACAAGAACGAAAAGACCATTAAAAACTAGCATTGCATCCTGAAGTAAGATGCTTATATTGGGGAAAAGATTTTCCACAAATGTCTGATTATGAAATGTAACCAGTATTACTGAATAGTAAAAATTGCATAGCATCAAAGATATGAAGGTATAAATTAGAAAATTAGGCTTGATAACTTGATTGTTATTTTTAGGTTTTTTAAGTTGTCTCCATACAAATGAGGGATATACTGCTTTTTCATTGCAGCTAATTTGTACTGAATGAAGGTTAGATGTGAAAGGATGGAGTTTATACTGATTGGTGTGGCTACAAATTCTGTAACAGTAAGTTCCCAATTATTAATGAAGAACCTGATTACCTTGACACTGTGTGTGTACAAAAGGTTCCAGCAAATACTTCACAATTTCACAAAGTTATATGGATAATGGTTCTAAGCAAAGATTTTATACCCTGGAATTCAAAGAAAATTTATCTTCATCTCTAAAGACTATATTGTTGAAAGTGGCTACTAATACAGGATTGGAGGTGGTTATTTTTTTTACATTTTTGAAATTTATTTAAAATCTAATAAATTCACATCAAGTGTAGCAGCACATGTCTTTCATCCCAGCACTCGAGAGGCAGAATCAGGAGAATCTCTGTGGATTTGAGGCTGGCCTAGTCTTCATAGTGAATTGCAGGATAGCCAACACTACATAGACACTGTGTCAAAAAAAATTAACTCATTTGCTCTCTTCCCTTTGTTTCCTCCAACCTCTTCCATGTCCCTGCCCATTATCTCTCAAATTTATAGTCCCCTTTTCTTTGATTTCAGATGTTTATATAAATATATCCTGCTGAGTCCAATGCCGTTTGTATGTCTGATTTAGGGCTGGCCACTTGGTATCTGGTAACCAATTAGAGAAGATTGTCCTTGGGAATGACTAGTTCTCCTCTTCACGGTCATTAGTTTCCTGTAGGTCTTTATCTACGTCAGGAACCCTGTGAAAGCCGCTCCTTCTTCCTCATTACGTCTATGGATCTTGTCACTGTCCAGGTCTTGTTTTAGGCGGTTCAACTGTTGAGATATCATGAATGTAAGCCTCCTAATCATTTCTAGATAACACGATCTCATAGCAGACTTCTGTCCTCTGGCTCTTCCAGTCTTTTTGCCTCCTCTTCTGCAATATTCCCCGAGCTTACTCAGTACCGGAGTTTTGAAAGTATAGAGTCCACCTATTTTGGATAAAACTGTAAAAGATGTATTCTGAACTTGACACAGCTGATGTACCATTCCTCCTGGTTTCAGGTGATAATGATTTCTCTAGTGTTTGTCATATAACCTCAGAACAAGTTTGGACATTATATTTTGTGGGTAATATGTCCATAAACCCAGTACAATTCTGATTAGTACACAAGAAACCAGATCATTTATTCCAGTAAATATCAGTGTACACATAATTTGAAATGTGTGTGTAGGTGCTGAGAAATCCCTACTTCCTTCAAAACCTTACCACTAAACTCATCTTTAGTAACCTAGGGACAGCAGGGCACTTCATCACCAGCCACCAAGATGCTACATGACCCCACTGTTGTTGTGAGCCTTATGTCTTCCCTATGTGCATGTGCATATTTCCCCTTATCATTAAATCCCCATCTAATTACAGAGACACTGAAAAAATTCTGGTTGTTATAGAACGATTACTGTATCAGCCCCTGTATATCACTGCTGTCATGTAATCCACCCTGGAGAGCAAAGGGAATGTGTGTTATAGATCTAAGCATTACTATGTGAAAGCCCCAGCACCTTGGGGAACACAGAGCCTTACCTGACTCGGGCTCAGATGAATGCTAAAACCATTCCCTAGTCCAAGTATAGATATTTAAGAGTCCTTCAGCTAAAACTATTGTATGTAGACATTATCAAACAAACACAGCTGTTTGTTTGCTTTCAAGAATAAACAAAGGGTTTTTTTGTGTAGCTCTATCTGTCCCAGAACTCACTCTGTAAACTAGGCTGGCCTTCAACTTACAGAGATCTGTTTCTGCCCCTGCCTCAGCCTCCAGAGTGCTGAGATTCACAGTGTGCACCATCACTGCTGAACTCAACCACAGTTTCTTCCTCTTGGATGACTGCAAGCTCAGATTTCTCCTCTACAGAGAATTCCTTCTTAGGTAAGCTAACCTGGAGGGCAGCAACTTGGTGGGTTAGAGCCAAGGAATGCCACAAAAGACAGCAATTATCACAGAAGAGGCTTATTGGGTGTGTGGGGTGGAGGTTCAAAGGCTAACTCTGAGTGAGGATAGAAGGAAAAGAGCATGGGAGAGAAGGCCCTTGCTTTTTTATAAGGTGACATAGCCCATGCATATAGGGAAAATACAAGGCTTGCAGTACATTGGGATTGCGTAGCAAGTTGGCAACAGGTGTTGATATGTCCTGCTGTCACTAGGTTACTGAAGGTGAGTTAATGGTAGGGTTTTTCAACACTACCACCTTCTCCTTCTTGCTGTTTATAATAAGCATTTCAGGTTCCCCACTGCTCTTGTTGTATCTCAATCTGAGTGCATGGTCTATCCAATCTCAGCTTTATGGTATGCATATCTCATTTCTTCATTCCTGGTCACCCTGGTTAGGTCAGTCATGATAGCCCTTATGGTCATGATAACCCATGTACCACATAGCTATTTCTTATTTCCCTTTTATGTTCATGCTGATCATATCTATTAATTTATATAATTTAATACGACTGAATCAAGTAAAGAATGCTTTGGGGGACTGGAGAGCTGGCTTTGTGGTTAAGGATACCTGTTATTGTAGGTGAACTGGATTCCATTTCCATCACCTACATGGTGGCTAACAGTCATCTGTAATTCTAGTTCCAGAGGTTGCAATGCTTCTTCTGACCTCTACAGTCCCATGCATGCACTCAGGTGTGTGTGTGAATGCAATCACACACACACACACACACACACACACAAACACACACACACACACACACACACGCACAGAGAGAAAAAGAGAGAGAGAGAGAGAGAGAGAGAGAGAGAGAGAGAGAGAGAGAATGCTTTTGAAGTCTTCATTATTTTATGTTTCTAGGGAGGTTTTTTTTTTTTGGTGTGTCTTACAAACAATTGTTGGTCTTATAATGATTTGGAAGCCAACATTTCCATCAAAAGTTTCAGAATATGACTGGCTTACATTGTTCAATGCCTGTAATACCACTCTGACATAAGCAAGCAACATAAATCACATGGGAGCTGAAACAAGGGATGATCTATTATTTTTTTGTATAATATGATAAACATCTTGCTATCACTGTGATCAGATTATTTGCTAATAGATCATGATAGTTCCTTTTTTATTTAAACCATTCACATTCTAATCAAGGTCGCAGCAGTTAGTAATTCTTTATTTCAAACTGTTCATTTATTTTTGCAGGTATCAAACAAGTTTTAAAAACATATTTTAAGCCAATATCGTTCTGGTGATTGGTGTTTCTAAGCTTAATTTCAAGAAAAAATATTAGTTTATAAGTATTTTTAACTACATAAGGAAGATTACCTTTATATTAAACAAAATAATGGAATTTAGGGAAAACAGAATCAAAGACATAACAAAGAGAACTAAAATGCAACTTCCAACTAACCAGAATTACACTGCGTTCTGTATCAATTTATAGGGAGATGCTGCAGACCATCAGAGAAATGACCAGATAACTTCAATGAGAACAAAATTTTAGTGAAAGTCTAAGAAGATTAAATACCAGCAATCTCATGTAATTCAATTTATTCATTTACATATGGACAAATATGACATAACCTTAAAAATTATCTCAATATATGCAGTTGATATATCAAGACTCACTTATGCTTTTTTAAATATAGTTATTTTAATTCTTTGACAATATCTTAGTTGAATCCAAGGTTATTGATATTTGCCCCCCAAATATTAATTTCTTCAAGATCCTTTCTCCTCCCCTCGTAAACTTTGCCTCCAAAAAAAAAAAAACCCCATTGAGTCCTATTTGTGTAGCAATATGTTCATGGGTGTGTGTCCATCTTCACATGTTTTAGTATAAAAGAGTTTGGTTTTGAATGAGTCTAGCTATATACTATGTTAGAAATTATCTGTATGTTTATATGCATGCTCGCTCTCTCTCTCTCTCTCTCTCTCTCTCTCTTGCACACACACACACACACACACACACACACACACACACACACGAAGGGGAGAAGAAACTGGAGGATACAAGAAAACGCTGTTTAAAAAAGTAAATAAATAAAAAACAGAATCAAGCACCCAGTCTTGAAAGAAAAGTCCTTCCCTGGTGGGCACAGGGTTGATTCACGGAGTATCACATGCCTTGTAAAACCACTACTGCCCAATTTTAACCTTCATTGCCACATCATTCCAACAATAAATCCCCCATATCATAAAGCAGTTTTTGATCTTTGAGTCAAACATCAAGTTCTCTCTCTCTCTCTCTCTCTTCCTCTTCTCTCCCCAAGAGAGGCACATATGAGGTAGAATTGATGAAATATTAATATCTTCATTTTGAATTGCTACACCAGAAGGAGCAACAATATATTTAATGAGTCCCTTTATGTACTATATATCATTCTAGACAAGGTACATGATTGATTTTACTTAATAGGCAAGTGGCAGATGGTTTTGCTATTGAAATAAATTTTAATAGTGAAAACGTAATAAAAATTAAAACTTAATCTCTCAATCATCAGCTATATAAGAGACTATACCTTTCTACCAATTTTTACATGAGTTCAATTTATGTTGTTGCATCTTAACTAACATGCATTTGATAACCTGTTTTGTTCAATGTAAAGATTTGTCTGTCTAAAACTTACTGTTGAATATTTTGGAACTATGGCCAATATTGGAATTTGAAGGTCAGTTATGTTGAAAATGTATAACATTATTGACTACATGGAGTTAAAATTTATGAAGCATACAATGCACTAGGAAAAGCAATTTGAATAGAAATCATCTGCCTTGTTAAAGCTTCATTCATATAGCAATAACTATCTCATAGTCATGGTAAAGACTTTTCAAAAATTTCCTCCATCGTGCTATAAACTTTTGTCTTCTGAACATGTGTAATGTGGAAGCTGGGGCTCTGCAGTAGCTCCTGGGAGAAGACTAAAGAACTGTATTCTGTCATGAATAGTCTCTGTGAACACAATCCCAATGTGGTACCCACCACTAGAGTTAAGAAAACTGTATTCTGTCATGGATAGTCTCTGTGAACTCAATCCCACTGTGATATCCATCACTAGAGTTAAGAAAAAAAGTAAGATACTAACAAACAACTTGGAAAACGGTACATTGAATCATGAATAACTCTTCAGACCCATTTGCTCCAAAAAAGAAGCAAATGATGCCAAAACAGTAAAAAAAAAAAAAAATGCCAACCACAAGTTCATTCCTAAGTGGCACAGAGTCCTCTCAACATTGAAGGCTTTAGCAATGTTCCTTTCATAGCAAGTGAAGTTGTCACATGCCCTAGCCCAGAATCAAGCAGGCATTCTGACTCCTTCCCTCTTGCCAGCATTAACCTCTCAGACTGAGGCACGGACTTAACTCAGGACACTTCTAAAGCATAAGATTAAACACTCATCAAGAAAGAACATTCGCTAAACCCTTCCTATGTGCCATAAATGCATAGCTTTATTTATGCTTGCCGCAAAAAAAGTCTGAGGCTAACCTAGATTACGTGAAAGACTATCTCAAAAAAACTATCTTCTCTGTTTAAACTCTGAAGTTTCATATTTCATCATGCTTGCTTGATGTTGGAGTCCCCTCTGAGTGTTGAGATTACCATTAATGAATAAAGAAGCTGCTTTGGACCTATAGCAAGGCAGAACTTAGGTAGGAGGGAAAGCTAGGCTGAATGCTTGGAGGAAGAAGGCAGAGTCAGGGAGAAATGCCATGGACCTAGCGGAGATAGACATGCTGAAACTTTGCTGAGAGGCAACAACCTTGTGGTGATGTACAGATTAATAGAGATAGGTTAAATTAATATAAGAGTTAGTCAATAAGAATTTAGAGCTAATGGACCAAGTAGTGATTTAATCAATACAGTTTCTGTGTGATTATTTTGGGTGCAAGGTAGCCAGGCAGCAAGGAAGAACAAGCTGCCCCTCTTCTTACATTTGTTATTTTGTTTGTTTTTCATATCGTAAGTAAGCAAAACACTACTAATAAAAAAGGTTGATTACAGAGCAGAAGTTGTTTAATTTAATTTCTTTTTTATGCAGAAAATATTCAGACTGGCACAATTTCTGTTAGTTATGGACATATATTAGAACTTGGTGTTTATTTAATTAGCTATTATTAATTTACCAGTACTAAGTCATACATATTATATTGAATACTTTCCATGTTCCAGGCATTCAGAATGTTATTATTTGTTTTTTATAGATAAGAAAACTAATTCATAGTGTTGAAAACCTAGTTTTACAATACAGTTATTTTGTATTGTACCTAATATAACCCAAGTGAAAAAGAACAAAAGGAATTGAGATTCCCCTGTTTAGCCTGCTAGGAGTTCAGTGATTTGAATTGTAGGGCCACAACTCATTTCCCACAATTGATGTTCTTCTCTAAGTTGGCAGCTCCTTCAGTTTGTCTAGTCATCACTTCTTAGCAAGCCAACAATATGAATTACGTGGGAACCCAGAGACTGAACTGAAGATAAAGGAAAAGGATTGACATAATTTTAGGAAGAGATTTTGAAAATATATTCCGGCATAAGCCAGTAATATTCCAGAAATAGAATTATATAGGCCAGACTTCCAAAATTCCAAATGAGTTTTCAGAACTATGCCCTTACGTCCACAAGGCAATTCAAAAATAGAAGATATTATTAGATAGTGCCAATTAAACAACAGTTGAAATGTGTTCATTTTTAGATAAATAATTCAACAAAGAATGGTGATTTACAGAGTTGTGAACCAGATGAATACAAACTATGAATCCTTGATTAAGATTCTCAAAATTACACAGCTTTTAATGAGTCAGTTTGGAAGAGCTTTGTGTAGAAGACGACTCTGGCTGAAATAACAGTGCACAGAATAGTGTCAATACTCACAATGAAGAACTAGCTGAGGGAAAGTAGGGCACTCAGTCCTACTCAATGTAAGGAAAATACAGGCTAGAAGTCAAAATACAGTTCACATATCACATGTCTAATGCATATGCCGGCCCATATGGTGATTCATAAAACACAAATAGTTTAGGAAGTATAAAAACTGTCAAGGTTACAATTTACATTTTTGAATAAGAATGATTGATTGATTGATTGTAGAACTAAGGATGCAATCAAGAGCCTCATGCAAGTGCACACTTTGCCATTAAGCTGCACTCCAATACTATTTTACTTTGGGAATTGTAATTGTTTGACCTTTTGTTGCACAGGGTTTTTGTTGTTGTTTTGGTTTGGTTTTTAAATTTGACAAACCCTTAATGTCATATATTTAGCATCAAGGTATCACAGAAAATAAATCCATTGTCCTGAACATCCTTTGTGTTTCTTCCTTTATTTTTCAGGGCAATTTTCTACTGTCTCTTTAAGTTCTGTCTTATTTCTTATGGAGAATCTTCCATGGTTGTCCCACTTTAAGTTTTGAAGGAATACATTTATTAAGTATACAAAAGCAGGAATAAAAGAATAAAAGATCAAGGACTAGATAAGATACATAGATCATCAAGCAGAAAATCAACAGCCATCTATAGCTTCTGAGGGCTAAAAAGAGCTTAAAACAAAATATCTTTTGAGTGAGACCTCAACAGGTTTTATCGCAGGCATTTTCATACCATGGGAAAAACACTGGCTGAGTCTTGCTTTGGAAGTGTGCTTAGTAATGACTTACTTCCTGATTTTGTTTATGAACAGAGAGCTTCCAATCAAATAATTTTACACTTATGTTCCCAAGGACAGGTATTTTTTTTAATCATGGTCTATTTTGCTGTTCTCCTCCTTTATCACAGAATCTAGGGTGGAAGTGGGTAGCTTTTCCTGAACAATGGGACTACGAGAACACTCTCAGATAAACAAGGTTGAGTCTGAAACAGTGAGAACAACTCTGCCTCTACAGCTTGCATCTAGGTGGACTTAAACAGCACATGGCAATTTACTAATATAATGTATATCAAATGCCTTTTATAAATTGTATTATTGTTGATTATGTATAGTGACATATGCAGTCTCTAAGACTGGCTTTATTTATCAATACGCATTGAAGAGTCCTACATAAAATAAAGTGAGATGATGATAGCATAAAAATATGTATTTAAATTTTAAAAGCCTTATATAAAAGTCCAAACTATTAAGATATCATGGTTCAGATGGAAATAAATTCAAAATTATTAATCTAAAGAAAACATTTAACAGCAGGAATAAAAAGAAGAAAATGTTGACTTGGGGCAAAGTATGTTAAATTTATATTTTCAATGAAATAAATATCTCTAAGGCAGATCAAAAGATGACTATGGTCATTTAGAATAAAATCCCAAGTTCTAAAATGGTTAGAATGGTGTGTTTTCAACTAAGATGGAAAATAATGGAATTCTTCACTATAAAAAAGAGGCTCATCAATAAAACCTCTTAAAAGTTAAGACAATGCTAAGAAGAGATACAAACTGGAGAAAATGTTTACAAAACATATATTGAAAGATACCAATCACACAGATTGCTTAAAACCCAAAAATAAGATAACTACAGAATTAAAATGTAGGCAGAAACCTAAATGTAGACTTCATTAATGAAAACATACAGATGGAAGGGTTGAAGGGGAGGGGAGAGGCTGGGAGGAGAGCAGAGAAAAATATAGAGCTCAATAAAAATCAATTTAAAAAAAGAAAACATACAGATGGAAAATAATCATGAAAAATATGAAAAATATACTCAGCCTCTTTTTAAATAAGAATTTTGTAAATTAAAACAACAGTTAGTACTACACACTCTTTAGAAGAACTAAAATCCAAAACACTAACAATAACAAACGTTAACAGTATGTTAGGCCGTCCCCTTCTGCTCATGCTACCAAAAGGAGGTTGAGAGTAAGATAACAAAAAACTCATTTTCACATTATTAGTATTTTATTATA
Source organism: Myodes glareolus (assembly GCF_982192425.1). NCBI lineage: Eukaryota > Metazoa > Chordata > Mammalia > Rodentia > Cricetidae > Myodes > Myodes glareolus. The sequence continues at coordinate 11,316,379 of NC_142050.1, forward strand.
CTTTTTAGTATTGTGTTTATTTTCATAGTCATGATTTCTATTAGCTATGTTAATGATACATAGCAATTAGTTTCACGATGACATTTTTTATATACATAAAAATATGCTTTAACCAATGTGTCCCCTTATCCTTTTTCCCTCTCTTGTTGTTTCTCTTCCTCCTCTCAAGCAGGCCCATCCACCTTCATATTTTTGTGTTTCTTTTGTACATGTGTGAGTGTGTGTGTGTGTGTGTGTGTGTGTGTGTGAGAGAGAGAGAGAGAGAGAGAGAGAGAGAGAGAGAGATTCTTTTGTGAAATGTTTGTGTTACATTCATTTATGCTATAATGTTACATTTCTTTATGCTGTGGAATATCTGTTTAATGTTGCAAAAATGTGTTGCATTCTTTTATGTTGCATCTGTTTAACTCTGTAAAACTGTGTTACTTTCCTGTCTAACAAAGAGCTGAACAACCAATGGATAGGCAGAGAAAAAACAGGTGGAGCTCTCAGGCAGAGAGAATAAATAGGAGAATAAATCTAGGCTCAAGACAAAAATGATGATGAGTAAGAAAGGGAGGAGAGAAGGACACACACACATACAGTCAAACATGGAGTAAAAGGAAAAACAAGATATATAGAATAAAGGTAAGAAACACAAAGGCAAAGCATAGTTCGAGGGAAATGGAAAAATTTAAGTTAAGTTAAAAAAATTGACTAGAAACAAGCCAAGCTAAGGCTGGGCACTCTGTATTTCTTTGGAAAGTAGGTGAGGAGCCACAAAAAGTTAAAAACTCAACTATACATTCTATTGTTGTTGCTTATATTAACATAGGTGAGTAAACATGGACAGAAGCATAGACATCTTGTCAGGGCTCCACCACTGAAAACCTGTCTCCTGCACAGATAGCAATTACTTCTTTACATATCCCCAGAAAGGGTTACAGTCTTGTGAGATCCTCTTCCTTTTTTATTTTACTTTATTTTATTTACTTTTTTAAGAAATAAGACCAGTTATTTTTTTGTTACACATACCAATCCAATTTTCCACTCTCTCCCCTCCTCCCATTTCCTCCACTTACCACCTCACCTCACCCCACATCCACTGCTCAAAGAGGGTAAGGCTTGTTACTTAGATTCTCTAGGATCATGAACTATAGTCTCAATATCCTTTATTTATTGCTAGTATCCACTTGTGACTGAGTACATACCATATTCATCTTTCTGGGTCTGAGTTACTTCACTGAAGATGGTGTTTTCTAGATCCATCCATTTGCACGCAAATTTCAAGATGTCCTTGTTTTTTACCACTAAGTGGTACTCTAATGTGTAAATGTGCCACATTTTCTTCATCCATTTTTCAGTTGAGGGTTATCTAGATTGTTTCCAGGTTCTGACTATTACAAATAATGTTGCTATGAACGTAGTTGAATATATGAATTTGTAGTATGATTGAGCAACTTTTGTGTATATACCCAAGAAGTGATATTGCTGGCTCTTGAGGTAGGTTGATTCCCAATTTTCTAAGAAGCCACCATACCAATTTCCAAAGTGGTTATACAAGTTTACATTCCCATCAGTAATGGATGAGTGTTCCCCTTACTCCACATCATCTCCAGCATAAGCTATAATTGGTGTTTTTGATATTAGCCATTCTGACAGGTGGAAGGTGGTATATCAGAGTTGTTTTGATTTGCATTTCCCTGATGGCTAAGGATGTTAAACATTTCCTTAAGTATCTTTTGGTCATTTGATACTCTTCTGTTAAGAATTCTCTGTTTAGTTCAGTAGCTCATTTTTAATTGGATTATTTAGAATTTTAATGTCTAGTTTCTTGAGTTCTTTATGTATTTTGGAGATCAGTCCTTTGTCTGATGTGGGGGTGGGTGAAGATCTTTTCCCATTCAGTAGGCTTCCTTTTGAATTGACTTATTGACTGTGTCCTTTGCTTTACAGAAACTTCTCAGTTTCAGGAGGTCCCATTTATTTATTGATGCTTTCAGGGTCTGTGCTACTGAGGTTATATTTAGGAAGTGGTCTGTGCCCAGACATTGAAGGCTACTTCCCACTTTGTCTTCTCTCAGGTTCAGTGTAGTCAGATTTATATTGATCCATTTGGACTTGAGTCTTTAATCCATTTGGACTTGTTTTGTTCATGCGGATAGATTTGGATCTATTTTCATTTTTCTACAAGTTGACATCCAGTTATGCCAGCACCATAATTTTTATTCAACAAGAGCTTTAAGCCTTTGAAGAAAAAAACTTGAAAAAAATGGAATGATCTCCCATGTTCTTAGATAAGTAGGATCAACATAATAAAAACAGCAATCCTACCAAAAGCAATCTATAGATTCAATGCAATTCCCACCAAAATCCCAACACAATTCTTCACAGACCTTGAAAGAACAAAAATCAGCTTCGTATGGAAAAACAAAAAAACAAGGATAGTCAAAACAATGCTGTACAATAAAGAAACTTCCAGAGGCATCACCATCTCTGACATCAAGCTCTATTACAGAGCTACAGTAATGAAAACAGCTTGGTATTGGCATAAAAACAGAGTGATAGACGAATAAAATCAAATCGAAGACTCGAATACTAATCCACACAGCTATAAACACATGATTTTTGAGAAAGAAGCTAAAATTATACATTGGAAAAAAGATCCTCTTCCTAATCAGATACTAACTGTGAATCCTCGGGTAGGTGTGGAACATCACAAGACTATCATTTTTCTATGGTAAAATATCAGTTGGTCTAGTCTTGAGAAGGTAATCACACCTTCTATAAAAAGTTGTAAACATTCTTAAGAAGGGAGAATTTAGAATGTAAGTAAAAATAGAAGAGTAAGTTTGGTTGAGCACACTTAGGAGGTAGAAGCAGGATGATCAGGAGATGAAAGAAAAGGTAGACTGGGCACAGTTCAGAGACTGCTTAAGCCACATGAGATTCTGATTTAAAAAGAATTAAATAAAATAGACGAAAAAATCAGTGAAATTCTAAGCACAATTAGAAACATGAGCAAGACTAAAGGGACATAAATGAATCCTAACAGTTTCTGAGAGCACAGGGGAAAAGGCTACATGAATGAATTTAAGTAGTAAGAAAAGTGGTGCCCACCACTATACCTACAGAGATCCTCTACTCAGGTGCAGACCACACCAGCCAGAGCAGACAAAAGTCTCACCTATGTTCACAATTCTTCCACTCCCTCTGTTCATCCAAAAGATTCAAGATGCTGACAACACCACCACCCCTTACCCCTTCTCCCATGCCCCCACCCCTACACAGGTTCCCAAAGACCCAAGAAACTGGCATGATCCCTACTCCCCAGCACAGCAGCCTTCCACTACTCAGATACAGGTCAGGTCAGTCAGAACAGGTAAGAGCCCCTCCAGCACTCAGAACCCTTCCATTCCCTTGCTTTGGATTCCAAAGACCCGCTCAACAGATACCGCCTTCTGTGCCCTACCCTGTCCCCAGCCATTTCCCTACCATCAACCCTAGTCAGATATTTACTGCTTAGCCACAGACCACACTAGCCAGCAGGTAAGAACTCCACCTGCAATCTGAACCCACCCACTCTCTCAGTTCAGAGTCAAAAGAGCCAAGCTGCTGGCACCATCCCAATCCCCACTGCTGGGTCCCTGCCCCCATATGGGTGCGCACTCACTGCTCAAGTATAGGCCATGCTAGTCAGAAGAATGAAATCCCCCATTTTGCCAAAGGCCAAACTAATTACCAGAAATCCAGCCTCCATCTCTGACTGAGCCTCACTATGGGGCAAGAGGTCACACCAAATGCCAGAAATTCGCTCCGAGAACTATATTCAGATGCCTAGACACCAGTATAAGAATGCAACCAATAACAATCAGGAAATATGGAATCACCAGAGACCAGCTATCCTACTACAGCAACTTCAGAATATCTCACAGAGCTGAAACACAAGAAAATGACCTTAAAACCAACTTTATAAAGATGATAGAGGTCCTTAATGAGGAAATGACTAAACCTCTTAAAGAAATCCAGGAAAACACAAACAATGGAATGAAATGAATAAATTTCTTAAAGAACAAAAAACCCAAAGAAACAGAAAACCCACAAACATGTGAAAGAATTGCATAAAACTGTTCAGGACATGAAAACTGAAATAAAAGCAATAAAGAAAACACAAACTAAGAGACTGCTGGAGATAAAAAGCCTAGGTAAGCAAACATAAGCTACAGATGTAACCATTACCAACAGAATACAGAAAAATGGAAGAAAGAATTTCAGACTTCGAAGATATGCTAGGAAAAAAATGATACATCAGTCAAAGAAAATGTCTAATATAAAAAGTTTCTAACCAAAAACATCTAGGAAATTTAGGACACTATGAAAAGACCAAACCTAAAGATAATAGGGAAAGAAAATATGAATAGAAGAAAATAGGAATACATTGAGAAGATTCCCAGCTCAAAGTACAGAAAATATTTTCAATATAATCAGAGAACAAAAATTCCCTAACCTAAAGAAAAATATGCCTATAAAAGTACTAAAAGTTTATAGAACATCAAGCAGATTAGAGTAGAAAAAAATCTCCCACCTACCTCTGCCACATAATAATCAAAATATTAAGCATATAGAAAAATTAAAGAATATTAAAATTGCAAGAGAAAAAGGTCAAGTAATGTATGAAGGCAGAGCTATTAGAATTATGCCCAACCTTTCAATGAAGACTCTGAAGTACAGAAAGGCCTGAACAAATGCTTGCAGACTTTAAGAGACCACAGTTGTCAGTCCAAATTACTAAACCCAACAAAACATTCAATTACCATAGATGGAAAGAACAAGTTTGTTACATGAGGGCCTGCTTTTTGGGGTTTCTGTTCTGCCTAGTTCCCACAGCCGGTAAGCCCCCAAAGAAACCACATAGAATTCTACATTAATCATAAACTTATTGGACCATTAGCTCAGGCTTCTTATTAGCTCTTGTAGCTTATATTAACCCATTATTCTTATCTATGTTAGCCACATGGATCAGTACCTTTTTCAGCAAGGCAGGACACATCCTTCTTCTTCAGTGATCTGGGCAGGACTGTGAGGAATGGGCTTCCTCCTTCCTAGAATTCTCCTGTTCTCATTGCCCTGCCTCTACCTCCTGTCTGGTTTACCTGCCTATACTTCCTGCCTGGCCAATCAGTGTTTATTTAATACATGATTGACAGAATACAGACAATTCTCCCACACCACAAGTTATTACATAATGAAGTAAAATTCTGTAGCCCTACAGAAGGTACTAGAAGGAAAACCCCAACCCAAGGTTTATACCCACAAAACACAGGAAACAATCTTGCACTATCATATCCCAAGGAAGGAACACACACACACACACACACACACACACACACACACACACAACCACCACCACCATCAAAAACTATAGAACAAAAACAGGAATTAACAATCATTGGTAGTGAATATCTCTCAATATCAATCGAATCAATTCCTCAATAGAAAGACCACAGCCTAACAGACTGGATACAGAAACAGGAATCAACCTCCTGCTATTGATACACATCTCAACATTAAAGACAGACATTTTTTTCAGAGATTAAAAAAAAGATTTCCAAGCAAATGGAACAAAGAAGTAAACTGGTGTAGCTATTCTAATATCTAACAAAAAACTTCCAACACAAATAATCAAAAGAGACAGAAAAGGGCACTTCATATTCATCAAAAAAAATCCACCAAGATGACATAAAAATTCTGAACATTTATGCCTCAAATATGAGGGCATCCACATTTATCAAAGAAATATTACCAAAGCTAAAGTCACAACAAATCCCCATACAATAATACTGGAAGAGCTCAATACCCTACGCTCACCAATACACAGGTCATCCAGACAAAAACTAAATAGAGAAAGAATGGGGTTAACAGATATCATAGTGACTCAAATGGATCTGACAGGTGTCTACAGAACATTTTACCCAAAACACACCTTCTTGGCACCTCAATGAATGTTCTCCAAAATGAACCATGTACTGAGTCACAAAGCAAGTCTCAACAGAATCAAAAAAAATTGAAATAACTCTTTGTATCCTATCAGACTGCTAAAAGTTAAAGTTAGATATAAACAATAGAAAAAAAAACAGAAAACCTACAAATTCATGGAAAGTGAACAACTCTCTACTGAATGACCACTGGGTCAAGACAGAAATAAATAAAGATAAAAATTAAGACTTTCTTAAATACAATTAAAGTGAACACACAACAAACCCAAAGTTATGGAATAAAATGAAAGCTGTGCTAGGAGGAAAGTTCATAGATTAAATGTCTTTAAAAAAGAAATAAGAGAGTTATATTAGCAACATAATAGCACACTTGAGTACCATAGAACTAAAAGAGGAAAACACACCCAAAATGAAGAGATGCCAAGAAAAAAATAAAACTGAAAGCCAATCTATAAAAGAGGAACAAAGAGAATAATACAAAGAATTGGTGGGACAATGTTTTGGTTCTTTGAAAAGACAAGATAGACAAACCATTATCCAAATTAACTAAAAGGAAGAGAATATCCAAATTACCAAAACAAGAGAGGGACATAACAAGAGACTCCCAAGAAATGTAGCAAATTATTAGGTCATGCTTCAAAATCCTGTATGCCACAAGATTGAAAAATTTAAGAAGAAATGGACAATTTTCTTGATAGACATCAATTACCATAGTTAAATCAAGATGATAGGAACAGTTTTAAAAGATTTATAAAACCCGAGGAAAAAGAAGCAATCATTAAAAGTCTTCCTACCAAAAATAGCCAAGGGTCAGATAGTTTCAGCCCAGATTTCTCCCCGACTTTCTAAGAAGACCTGACACCAGTCCTCCTCAAATTATTCCACTAATTAGAGACAGAAGGAACATTACCAAATTCATTTTATCTGTCCATAATCACCCTGATACCCAAACCTCACAAAGACTTAACAAGGAAAAAGAATTATAGGCCAATTTCTCTCATAAAATATTGATGTAAAAAATACTCAATAAAATACTCTCAAACTGAATCCAAGAACACATCAAAAAGATCATCCACCATAATCAAGTAAGCTTTAACCCAGAGATGCAGGAATGGCTCAACATATGAAAATCTGCTAATGTAAGTAACGATAAAAAATGATTCAAAAAACACAAAATTATCTCACTAGATGCAAAAAACAAAGCAACAACAAAATAATTTTTTTAAAAAAAAACAAATCTTTGACAAACTCCAACACCCCATCATGATAAAATCTTGGAAAGATCAGGGATGCAAGGTACATATCTAAACATAATAAAGGCAATTTACAGCAAGTCTCCAGCCAACATCAAGTTAAATGGAATGGAAATCAAAACAATTCCACTAAAACCCAGAACAATTCAAGGCTTTCCACTCTCTCTATATCTATCTAATACAGTACTAGAAGTTCTAGATAGAACAATAAAACACTAAAGTAGTTCAGGAGGATACAAATTGGAAAGGAAGATGTCAAAAGACTATCACTTTTCAGATGATAGTATAGTAAACAAAAGTGCCTGGATACACAGGTAACTCAAAAAATAAAAATTCAGTAGCCCTCTTTTATACAAATGACAAATAGATTGACAAAGAAATCAGGGAACCAACACCCATCACAACAACCATTAATAATATGAAATATCTTGGGGTGACTCTAACCAAGCAAGTGAAATTCCTATAAGACAGAAGCTTCCGGCCTTTGAAGAAAGAAACTGAAGATATCAGAAGATCGAAAGATCTCCCAAGCTCATGGGTCAGTGGGATATGCATAGTAAAAGTGACCATTTTGCGAAAAGCAATCTACAGATTCAACACAGTACCCACCAAAATTACATTACAATTCTTTACAAATGTGGAAAGGAAAATACTCAATTTCACATGGGAAAACAGAATAGCTAACAGAATCCTGTATAATAACAACCTCTGGAGGTATCTCCATTCCTGACTGCAAGCTCTATTTCACAGCTATAGTAATAAAAACTGCATAGTACTGGATAAAAACAGACATGTTGATCAACGGAATCGAATGAAAGACTCAGACATAAACTCAAACAACTATGGACACCTGATTTTTGATAAATAAGCCAGAATCAGACAATTGAAAAAGAAGCTATCTTCAATAAATGGTGGTGGACTAACTGGATATCAGCATGTAGAATAATTCAAACAGATCCAGATCTGAAGTCCTGCAAAAAGCTCAAGTCCAAGTGAATCAAAAACCTCAACACAAAACTAGATACACTAAAACTGTTAAAAGTTGTAAACCACTTTGCAAATCAATATCATGGTTTTTTAGAAAATTAGAAATTGATCTACCTCAAGACTCAGCTATGTATGTAAAAACAAGTTGCTTCATCCTGCCATAAAGGACATTAGTTCAACTATGCTCATAGCAGTTTTCTTCATAATAGCCAGAAACTGGAAATGACCCAAAGGTCCCTCAGCTGAAAAACAGTTAAGAAAAATGTGGTATATTTACACAATGGAATATTACTTGACTGTTAAAAACATAACATCATGAAATTTGTAGACAAATGGATTGAACTAGAAAAAAAATCATCCTTAGTGAGGTTACTCAGGTTCAGGAAAGCAATTCTGAGCATGTATTCACTCATAAGTGGATATTAGTTGTAAAATAAAAGATAATCATGCTATAGGCCTAGAGAGGTTAAGTAACAAGGAGGGATCAAAGGGAGACACATGGATCGCCTTGGGAAGAGAAAATAGAATAGATACCACAGGTAGACTAGTGGAAGTTAGGAACAGTAACAGGAGGGATAAGACGGGGAGAAGACAGAGGGAGAGAGTACTGGGAGAGACAACTGGAATTGGGGTGTGGGTAATTTAGGGCATAAAGCAGAAGCTTGGGGCAATGAAAACTCCCAGGAATCTACAAAGGTGACCCTGACTAAAACTACTAGTAAGGGGGATTTGGAGCCTGAACCAGCCATCTCCCATAGCCAGGTAAGACATATATATATATAGTGGAGGGTTTGGAACATCAACCAAGACTCAAAAACTTGGGCCCAAAAATTTCCCTGCTCTCAAAATGTGCTATGACAAAAGTGACACAGAAATTAGGTAAGTGGATATGAACTTGAGACCTATGTCACAAGAGGAACCCCACCCCTGGTACTGCCTGGAGGGCCAGGAATCAGAAGCTAGACATCTCAGACAGCTAGAATAGTGATTGGCAAAACAAAGTCAGTAAGATAATTCCTAGTGGTTCTGCAATATATGTAGTCAGGAGTCTAGCACAATCATTATTAGAAAGGCTTTATTCAGAAAGGATGAAGACCCACAGAACTTGGGGAATTTTGCAGAACAAGGGGAGGAAGGATTATAGGAGCCATATGTACACTACAAGAAAACCCACAGAATCAACTAACCTGGACACATAGGCATTCGCAGAGCATGAACTTGAACTGACAATCAGGGAGTCTGCATGGGTGTGACCTCGGCCCTTTGCATATATGTTATAGTTGTGTAGCTTGGCCTTATGGGAACTAAAAAGTGGGAACAGGAGGCTGTCTCTGACTCTGATTTGGGGATCCTTTTTCCCCAACTGGGTAACTTCATCCAGCCATAATATGTGGTAAGGTGCCTAGTCTTATTACAACTATGTTTCATTGATATCCCTGGGAATCTTGCCCTTTTCTGAAGGAGGAGGAGTGAATGGTACTTAGAGTGACAATGAGGAGATGAGGGAAGAGAAACTATTGTCAGGGTGTAATATATGAGAGGAAAATTAGAAAGAAAAGAAGCAAGGAGACCTAGAGCCAATTTGCTTCTACCTGCTCGTAAGTCCCCCTATCCATGGCCCCATCTGGCACCCACACAGAGTGGGATTTGACCAGAATTACTGGAAACAAACTTTACAGAGACTACTAGAACGATTACTTCAGTCTGAAAAGAAGATTAACCACACTCAAGAAGACAAAAGGAATATTCAATGTCAGAACAAAAATAAAAACTTCAGAAAATATACAAACACATAGATAATAACACTCTTATGAATGGAAACTGAGTCAAAGATAATGCACAAAAATTAAATTCCTATAATTAAATAAAAATAAAAACATAGCATATCACAAGTTCTGGGACACAATGACATAAGTCCTAAAAACATAGTCTATAGCACTGAGCACCTACACTAAAAACATAAAGCTGTAGAGATTACATGTTAATAGCTTAATGCTGCACCTTATACAAGGCCTTGTGCAAACAAGAACAAATACAATTCAGAAAGAACAGATAGAAAGAAAATCAAAGCCACGGTTGAAATTAACATAATAGTAATGAAAACCAACAATACAAAGAAACAATGAAGCAAAGAGTTGCTTCTCTGAAGAGATTAACAAAATTGACAAACCTTTAGCCATAGTAGCCAAATAAAGAGAGAAAAGTCTCAAACTAATACAACAAGCAATAAAAAGTGAAACATTATAAAGTTCAAAGATTAGTATTTTTTAACACTTTATATTCCACTAAACTGGAAAAAGCAGTTGACTGATGAATTTCTTGTTATACCTGATATACCAAATGAAATCAAAATGAAATAAATAATTTAGACAGATCCATAGCAAATAAATGAAAAATGATTACTCTTCAGAACTTGACAATAAGACCCTGTTGCTGAAGACATCAAATAGTGGAGTAACTGAACAAGAAGAAATTAAGCTGATACTTACCTGGAAGCTTCGTCCCTACTGGCTAGGTTTAATGATGCCAGAAGGTGCTATGAAAACTACCAGAAAGGAAAATAAATCATTAATTTCAGTCACCTGTGAACCTTAGAACAGGCAATGGCTGGCCTGACAAGCTCTTCACTGTAGCTGTGCTGGCAACTACTGTAGCAGTCAGCACCAAGACTAACTGAGAAACAGAAAGTGTACTCAGTGGGGAATGAAAAGGAAGAAGAAATTATCAGGTTGAGTGAGAAGGTTGAGCTATGAGGTAAATATATTAAAGTATGCTCTATTAAATTCTCAAAAAGTTAATAAAAATGTTGCAAAAAAAAGAAGCCAGGAATGACCAGTTAGAAGGAACCAAATGATTAGCCAAGAATTTCCATGTTATTCTTTGACAAATCCTATTTAAAACAATGCAATTGTAAAATAAGTTTCTCCAAATAGTAATATGTAAGAATTCCTTCATAGGCTTGTCTGCCCTCAAAATAGGAATTTTCTTCTTTTTACCTTTCATAACTTGGCACAGAGATCATACTGGACCTCAGCTTTTAATGATATGATACAACAGCAGTTAGCTGTCTAAGGGAGAGACACCTGCACACCATGCTCTTCCTTATTTAATCACATAGATTTATTTGTGTTTTACCCCTTTCCAGAAAGTTACAATCTTTTTCCCTCAGTATCTAGTTCAAGCTGCCAGCCAATGAGCAGCAGCCAGATCCTACTTCTACCCAGTTCCTCTATTTCTTTGCAAAAGCAGTGGAACCATAGCTTCCCTCACAGATTGACTTGATAATGCCATTCTCTTACTGGTTTCCCCCTCTTCTTATGGTCTTTCATGTTCAGAGATTAAATATTGTAACACACTCTCAAACGAGATGTTGTACTTTCTTAGCAGAGCATGGTTCAGGATACACATAAAATAACTTACCTGACTTACAACTCCCAGGCCGTCTGGAGTTATTACAGATATCCTTAAATATCACTGCTTCATCAATATGATGTCTTATAAGTGTTTCTAAATGAATTTCTAGCCATAAAAGAATGTATATTTTTGTATCTGGCATAATATTTTCTCATAAAAATTTTAATCTCCAAACACTAATAATATTTTAATGATTTTCAACATGTACTTAGAGCTGTCTTGTGTTTACCATTAATGTGTTACAGTTATAACTTGGGCCCATTCATAAACATCCTTTTCAAACAGTGATTATCTTTCCAATAAAGTGTTGATTTTATGAATACAGATGAGCACAGTATTCTAGGCATTTATCCCTCAGGCAACTTAAAATGACTTGTTTTAATTGAAGATTTGCTTGTGATGATTTAGTATATTTCAGAGATGTTAAATGTCTTAGCAAAGTCTTTAACCCTGCAGCTGCTTCTGGCCAGAAAGAGAAATGTCTCATTGATTGCTTATTCTGAATTCTTTATTTTTAGCTCATGAACAAATAAATCCCCTTCATTTTATTTGGGACTATTATCGAATGTTCTGAAGAAATAGCAAAATGTATGCTTGCATATTTGGAAAATGGAACTATTTTCTATTTTACATATCTATTATTAAAAGGCATTAAGTTTTTTGGGTTAGATTTGGGTTGGGGTGTTAGTTTATTAAAATGGACTTAATAAGCAAATATTCTTGACATACTCGGTTTCCATTCATTCACTCCACCCTAAGAGACTCTCAACTTTGGGAATGCACTGATTGCTTTATCCTGTAATAAGAATTGGTGGCTGTTTTTGTTTAGATTTTACCTAGCAGAACAAGATAGGTCAGGTATACCCAGAAGCAACTCTGCCGTGACTATTCAGCACAACTGAGGACATACACAGTTTCTTGACGTTAGAACTAAGAAAGAAGATGTACTGGTGTAGAGTTGAAAATTACGCCAAATTTCCAGGATCACTTTTCTGTCACTGGGTCAGTCTTTGAAGTCTTATTTGAACTATGACGAACTGTATAAATTGAGTTTACAGAAATACTACAGGTACAATTGTCAGACCATTTTGAATAGGTGTCTGGTTAAATAAAGTGTACAAGGTTACACTGCTTCTCCCACAAAAACTGACAAACAAATACCACCATTCTAGACAATTCCCACACTGAAGTGTTTGGATTTTTTGGTTTAGAAACTTCACTATTGTGTCTAGCTCACAGTCTTATTACTAACCAAGGAATTTTTAAAAATTTTGAGATAAATGGTTTGATTCATATCTGATGGGTTATCTATCCTGGTCTCTAATTAAGAACTATAAATATCTACTTAAGTATTTATGTAGAACATACAAACTCCTCTAATAATAAGTTGCCTCTTTGGAGTAAAAAGAAATCCTGTTTCTGATATGGTGTCCATCAAAACTCTACTTCCTTTACCATCTCTCTTTCATCTATGGATATGTTTCATTGTATACACACACACACACACACACACACACACACACATTTTATTCTTAAGCTTGAATCAAGCATCTAGAGTCAGGATTAAGACTAAAAGCAGGGTTAGAATTTAGCACACTATAAGATCATAAATGGCTGTAGGGCAGAACAAAGCACTTAGCTGCCAATTAATGGATGATTGCCACATGTTAGGAAAAATGTTAAGTGCATTAATGAGTTAAATAGTCACAGTAACCATTTAGAGAATTACAAAATTTATAAATAAATGGAGACTGAGACTTCAGGTAATTGGAGAATTTAGGACACTACAGTGCTTTGAATGTTTCTAAGGCAGAAGAAAGAAAAGTTAGCTGTTAATTAATGTTTATTATTGATTGCCACTTATTCAGAAGCATCCTAAGAATGGACCTAGGAAATCATGTTTTGATTTTATCCAACTGTCTGCCCCAAATCCACATTCCTGTTATGGGAGCACCCAGGCCATTGAAGGTGGGACCATCTCTGGACAGTTGGTCTTGGGTTCTATAATAAAGCAGGCTTGCCCTCCTTCAGAGCAGACCTGAGCCAGCAACTTCAGCCAGAACAGGCCAGAAGCAGTGACATCCACGGGAGCAGGAACAAGGCAACAACCTCTACAGGAGCAGGCCCGCAGGCCCAAAGCAGTAGCCTCCACAGGAACTACAAGAGAGTGACCACTGAGGGAACAGGCCTGAGCCAAAAATGTCTGCAGGACCAGGCATGAGTCAGAGACTTCTATGGGAGGAGGCCCAAACCAGAGACATCTACAGGAACAAGCCTGAGCCAGTGACCTCCACAGGAGCAGGTTCAAGGGAGCCACCAAAGGGGAGGAGAGAATCAGGCCCGAGTCAGAGACCTCTGAAGGATCCAGGGATGAATCAGTGACCTCTGAGGTAACAAACCTGAGCTAGTGACCTCTGCCAGAACAGGTCCAAGGCAGCAACCTCAGCAAGAGCAGCCCCAGGCAAGCAACATCTAAAGGATCAGGCCCTAACAATACCCAGGATTGCAGAGCAACCCCGGGGAACACTGAGTGAACTCCAGAGTGACTGGAGCCATGGCCCTGACTGCACTATGAGGAACAACCATCTGAGCCACTGGCACCTTGAAGATTGATCACCAGAGAGTGGCACAGCCCCAATCAACAGGAAAAAATTGGTAGACAAGGTAAAAACACAATTGAAAAGAAAAAAAGAAAGAAATACCACCCGTGGTGCTAGAATATAGGTCCTTAGGGACAAACAAGTCAGGCCCCAGCTAGGGGAGAGGAAGAGATAAGGGGGAGGAGGGGGCCTGTTGTCCTGTGACAAGATATGAGTCAGGGTATTTACAGCCGGCCATTGGGTCTCCAGCTAGGGAGGGAAGAAGAGATAAGAAAAACAGAAAGCCCCCAGACAACCCCCTCCTTGGCATTTAGGTGAAAGGTCAAGAATTTGCCACTCAGCGCGCATTCTTAGCCTTATTTGAATTGACCAATGGAATGAATCCCCGTAACCACGCTTTTCGCTTCTGTACCCGTGCTTTTGCTCTCCTATAAGAACCCCTCACCCCAACCTGGAGGCGCGCAAGTCTTCCGAGAGACCTTGTCGCCCCAGGTACCTGTGTATTCGAATAAACCTCTTGCTGTTTGCATCCGTAAGTGTGGTTTCGTCTGATTCGTGGGTCCGGGGCCTCTCTCGAAAGGAAGACATCCCTCGGGGGTCTTTTATTTGGTGCATTGGCCGGGAATTGAGGCCCCCACCCAGGGACCACCGACCCACCTTCGGGAGGTAAGCTGGCCAGCATTCTATATGTCCTATGTCCTGTAAATGTCTTACGTCTTTTGCATCTGAGTGTTGCGCTGCGAATTTGAATTCTGTTCGATTCAGCTGAGTTGGTCTGTATATCTGGCAGGCCTCGGGAGAGACTGACGGGTCTGAACTCCTCCGCCGCGACCCTGGAAGACGTCCAAGGGTGTCTGGAGCCCAACTTTTCGGGGCTCATCTGTCTGGAGCCTGATTTTTCGGGGCTCATCTGTCTGGAGCCCGATTTTTTGGGGCTCATCTGTCTGGAGCCCGATTTTTCGGGGCTCCTTCTGGGAGGCGAATGGTCCGGACCTTCTCTGAAGCCTCCGTCTGAATTTCTGCTTTCGATGTTTCACCAAAGCCACGCAGCACGTCTGATTGTCAGTCTGTTCGTTTTATTGTTCATTTTTGTGGTCTGTCTGTTTGTTTATTGAAATACTAACATGGGACAGTCTCTAACTACCCCTTTAAGCCTTACTATAGATTGGCACCTGGGAGAGTTTGGCTTATGATCCACCCCCTCCCCAGCCTGTTGCTTCCCCGTTGTGAGCAGACTTCGGGGAAAATGTGAACCGTCTCCCCCAGACTCAACCTCCCAAGCATTTCCTTTGCGACAGGGAAATAGCGGCCAACTTCAATACTGGCCCTTCTCCGCCTCTGCTGTGCCAATTGAATTCAGGTTCTGTATTTCTGGTTTTGCAGTCGCCCATGTCTCGGGAGGAGACAGAGAGGGTGATCAGTAGCGCCTGGGAGGTTCCTGTCTGGGTGCTGGTGAGGATGTGGAAGTTCTCCTGGATTGGAGGAACTATGTCCTCTCAGCCGTCTGTATTTCTGGAATGGTTTTGTCTGTCTCAGTGGAGACGCGCATCTGTTTGCGTGTCTTATGTGCCTTTTTGTCTTACTTGTGACTTTGATGATTGGGATAGACCGTGACATTGACTCTTGAATCAGTGGTTTTGTCTTTCTAAAGCTTTGTTAGCCTTTACGTATCTTCAGTATCTTGTTTTGTCCTACGTGCAGGTAGCACGTTCAGTTCTCTGGTGAGATACGCGGGTGGCGTTTCTCAGTTCTATGGTATGATACATGAATGGTATGGTCAGTTCTCTGTAGAGACTGCATGGATAGTGGTCTCATTTCAAAAGTGGGGCTGGTCACACCCGTGAAGCAGCTTGAAGTCTTTGGTTTGTTTGGTGCCTTTGTCCTGTATGTCTATGTAATATATGTTGTGCCTTTGTCCTGACTTAGACTGACGCTGACTACTCAAATAATGACTTAATGACTTCTTTGACTTTGATATTGTGATCACTTACAAGACTTTAGAGATATGGCCATAAGCATAGGGATATATTTCATAAAAAAAAAAGAGTCAGCCTCAGCCCCAAGCACGTGGCTGCAGAGCAGCATGCTTGTATGGATGGCTGGACCATTCAGCTTTGCTGTTGCAAGGCATTGAGGCTGCCAGACACAGTTATAGAAGGTAGATGTACTGGTAGGTTAACAATCTTTTTTCCTCAGTGCCCCCCCATGCTGATGGATGAGTTCCCTCTGTCTGCCCTGGGAGCTGTGCGCCTCAAACCTTTGGTCAAAGCTGGCCAAGGCTTAACTCCACCTATGAAGAACTCTTTCAGATCCTATGGGTTATAAATATTATAAATATCTGTCATCATTTATAGAGGCTGGTTACAAATTATTGTTGGTTAATGTTAAAAAAAATTGCTGGTCTCAAATGTTTCACACTGGTAAAGGATTTTATGTACTGTTCTTGTTTAAAAATTATCATTGGTTAATGTTTTATTTTTTTAAAAAAATGAGCCTATTGTTGATCTCAAATGTCTCACACTGGTATAGGATTTTATATGCTGTTCTTGTATGCTGTTCTTGTTTAAAATATAGCCATATATCCCCACTGAGAAAAAACACAAAAAAAGACTTTGGTAAGAGTTTTTATGTTGTCTACTATGTTGTCTAAAAAGCAAGAAAAATTTTTGGTTAAAAAATATATATAAACAGATACGGGCCTTATCTAGTTCCCAATGTATGTTTTCAAGGTCAAACTTAAAGCAGGTAGGGAGCAGCTGACAGTCCATCACCGCAGGGCTCTGCCATCTGTGTTTCTTGAGCATTTAAAGGGGGCTTACAGGCATTATACTCCCCTTGACCCAACCTCTGAGGGTCAATGGTACCTATGGCCTTTATAGGACAGTCAGCATCAGATATTAACAAAAGTTACAATGGTTAAAAGGGTTGCAGGATTATATCTTGCAGGATTTGGTTAAGGAGGCAGAGAAAGTGTTTCATAAGCGAGAAACTGAAAAAGAGAAGGCAGAGGGAGAGAGAAAAAAGGAAGAAAGAGAGAAAAAGAGAGAGAGAGAGAAAAAGAGAGATGGAGGCAGAAGAAAGAGGACTGGAGGGATCATAGAAAAAAGGAAAATTTGATAGAATTTTGGCCGCAATGGTAGATGAGAAAGGGAAGATAAAACCTAGACAGATAGGGAACCTGGGCAACAGAAGACCAAAGATGAACATGGACAGTCACCCCTTAGACAAAGGACGATGTGCTTATTGCAAAGAAAAAGAACATTGGGCAAGAAAATGCCCAAAGAAAAAGGAAGGGACTCTAAGATACTGGCCCTAGCAGAAGATGATTAGAGGGGACGGGGCTCAGACCTCCTCCCCTGTGCCTAGGGTAACCCTGACTATGGAGGGGACCCCTATGGATTTTCTAGTGGACATAGGGGCTGAGCACTCTGTGTTGTAACAACCATTGGAAAAGCTAAAGAATAAAAGACTATAGTAATTGGAGCAACTGGACAGAAACAATATCTGTGGACCACCTCACGAACTGTAGATTTGGGAAGAGGACAAGTGACTCATTCCTTCCTGGTTATCCCCGAGCGTCCTATCTTTATTAGAAAGAGACTTGCTACCGAAGCTGAAGGCCCAGATCGGGTTTACTTGAACCAGGCTGGAGGTGATTAAAGCCTTTCGTTGACTGAACCAATGACCTTCGCTCCCCCTGCTGTCCTCCATCCCGCTACCCTACTGCCTGAGACTGATGACATCTCGTCTACTCATCAATGCGCTGAGAAGCTGGTACCCGAAATGATCTGAAGGATCAGCCTTGGCCTGAAAGTCCGAGCTGGTGTACGGATGGCAACTGTTTCGTGATCGAAGGTAAGCGGAAGGCGGGGACAGCAATGGTGGATGGGAAGCAAGTGGCCTGGGCATAGCCTCCCTGAAGGACGTTGGTGCAGAAAGCCGAACTTGTGGCTTTGATACCAGCTCTACAAATGGCAGAAGGAAAAGTCTCAGCATCTACACTGACAGCAGGTATGCTTTTGCCACTGCCCATATTCATGGAGCAATATACAGACGAAGAGGACTGTTAACATCTGCAGGAAAAGACATATGCTTGTCCAAGACACCAAAAAGCTTGAGATGCTGTGGCTGAAGGAAATCAGATGGCAGACTCTCTGTCTTGGCAGAAGAAGTAGTCAAAAACTGCAAGGTCTGTGCTATGATTAATGCAGGACACTCCATATATGCCCCTGGGAAGAGGCTCAGGGGCGATTGGCCTGGAGCCTACTGGGAAATACATTTTACAGAAATTAAGCCAGCCATATATGGCAACAAGTACTTATTAGTTTTTATAGATACCTTTTTAGGTTGGGTAGAAGCTTTTCCTACCAGGACTGAGACAGCCAATGCGGTGACTAAGAAGATCAAAGAAGAAATCTTCCCAAGGTTTGGGATACCCAAGGTAATTGGGTCTGATAATGGACCTGCCTTTGTTGCCCAGGTAAGTCAGGGACTGGCCACCCAATTGGGGATCGACTGGAAATTACATTATGCTTACCAACCCCAGAGTCAGGACAGGTAGAAAGGATAAATAGAATTCTAAAAGAGACCTGCGGAAATGACTGGACAGCCCTCCTTCCCTTTGCCCTGTTCCAGGTTTGGAATACCCCAGGGCAATTTAAACTCATCCCTTATGAGATCCTATGTGGAGAACCACCACTGCTCACTGAGTCGGGTGAAATGTATAATCCTGATGTTATTCTTTCTAGACCTTTATTTTCCCCGTCTAAAGGCCCTTAAAATGGAGAGACACCAGATCTGAAAACAACTAAAAGAAATATGCATCTCTGCCTGGATCCACGCCTCCCACATGAAGCGAGCTCCTGAACTACCCAAATTACAGTATCCGGGGCTTTTGACAACGCTACCAGTCAAGAGGCTTGGGTTTGGAGGACTAATCATAGACAGACTCTTACTGAGGTTATGTAATGAGACTCTAAAGAGCCCTAAGACTCCTGACACCTGGTACTTGGTTCCTGGTTTAGGTAGATGATGGGTTTGTAGTACAGGCTTGATGCCTTGCGTGTCAATGTTAATTTTTGATACCAAAGATTACTGTGTGCTTGCACAACTAGTATGAGTTTGACAGGCACCCAACTCGCTTTCGACGAGAACCTATTTCTCTGACACTAGCAGTAATCCTGGGCCTTGGAATAGCTGCCAATGTTGGGACAGGTACTGCTGCCCTAATACAGGCCCCTCAGTACTTCAATGTATTAAGGTTTGAGGGCTTTAGAACAATCTGTTTCCAAACTTGAAGAGTCATCGACTTCCCTCTCAGAGGTGGTCTTACAGAATAGAAGGGGATTAGATTTGTTATTCTTAAAGGATGGAGGATTATGCGAATAGATCTCCCTGGATAACTACTTTGATATCCTCCCCTATGGGACCACTCCTAATTTTGCTTCTGCTACTGATATTAGGTCCATATATATTATTTAAAAAACAAACAAAAAAAAAAACAAATGCTGTTCAGATTTTGATGTTACACCTCCAATACAGTGCTTTATAAGGTCAAGAAGATACTGAAATCTAGTTCTATGATTAGAACTAGGCACTAGAAAAATGGGGGAATGAAAAGAAAAAAAGAAAGAAATACCACTCGTGGTGCTAGAATATAGGTCCTTAGGGACAAACAAGTCAGGCCCCAGCTAGGGGAGAGGAAGAGATAAGGGGAAGGAGGGGGCCTGTTGTCCTGTGACAGGATATGAGTCAGGGTATTTACAGCCGGCCATTGGGTCTCCAGCTAGGGAAGGAGGAAGAGATAAGAAAAACAGAAAGCCCCCAGACAACCCCCTCCTTGGCATTTAGGTGAAAGGTCAAGAATTTGCCACTCAGCGCGCATTCTTAGCCTTATTTGAATTGACCAATGGAATGAATCCCCGTAACCACGCTTTTCGCTTCTGTACCCGTGCTTTTGCTCTCCTATAAGAACCCCTCACCCCAACCTGGAGGCGCGCAAGTCTTCCGAGAGACCTTGTCGCCCCAGGTACCTGTGTATTCGAATAAACCTCTTGCTGTTTGCATCCGTAAGTGTGGTTTCGTCTGATTCATGGGTCCAGGGCCTCTCTTGAAAGGAAGACATCCCTCGGGGGTCTTTCACAATCAATACCACAAGCAGCAACACAACATCAATAAAAACTAGTGACCTTACAACAGCAAGACATGAAAAACCAAATACAGATGAAGCAGAAGAAAATGACCTAAAAAATAACTTTAGGATAATATTTGAGGATCTTAAAGAGGAAATAAAAATTCCCTCAAAGTAATGGAGAAAAAGACAAACAAAAAATTGAAAGATATCAACAAATCCCTTAAGAAAAACAAGAGAAAGCAATCGAACAGGTGAAAGAAATGATTCAAGATTTGAAAACTGAAATAGAAACAATAAAGAAAACAAAAACCAAGGGAATTATAGAAACGGAAATTATGAGAAAATAATCAGGAACCACAAATACAAGCATAAATCACAGAATACAAGAGATGGAAGAGAGAATCTCAAGTACTGAAGATACAATAGAGTATATAGACTCATTGGTCAAAGAAAACATTTAATCTTAGAAAAGTTCAACACAGATTCCTGACCAGCAGGGGCCCTGACTTCTAGCAGAGGGCCATCAGAGGGGTGAGTTTCCTTCGGGCCGGGGCAGGGTCCCGGTGAGGAGGAGCTTGGGCGTTCCCCGACCCCATAGACGCCCAGGTCGCCCTGCAGTGCTGGCTACCCCCTCCCGCCTGCCATCCCAGCTTCCATCCAGGTACGAATTCCTATATTTCTCCCTTCCCCCTGGGGCCATAAAATTTCCCCAGCTCAGCTGCCTTGCAAGCTGGGCCTGCATTGTAAGCACATCCCGGAAAGAGGGAGTGCCTGTGCTTCAATAGCCTGCCTGAGGAAAGGTGGGCATTCTGTCAGTGAAGTCCCTGCCCAAGAAGGGAACCTGACCCAGTAACAGAAGTTCCAATAGAGAACATTTGAAGTAAGAGATGGGCAGACGCCAAGGCAGGACCTCATCCAACAATCTGAAGAACAACATGAAAACACCAGATCCCAAGGACCCTACAATAGAAGGACTTGAACACCTTAACCCAGAAGAAGTGGGAAAAAGTGCCATTATGAAAGAAATAGAGTCCCTTAAACAAGATATGAATAACTCCCTTAAAGAATTGGATGAGGAATATAACAAAAAGTTTGAAGAAATGAGTATAGAATTAGATGAGAAATATAACAAAAAGTTTGAAGAAATAAGTAAAACCGTGAATGAGACCCTGAGAAACCAAGAAAAAAACAATCAAACAAGTAAAGGAAACAGTCCAAGAATTGAAAACTGAAATGGAGGCAATGAAGAAAACACAAACCGAGAACCGGCTGGATATGGAAAATCTAGGTAAACGAACGGAGACTACAGAATCAAGCATAACCAATAGAATACAAGAGATAGAAGAACGAATCTCAGATTCTGAAGATACCATAGAGAAAATAAATGCTCTGGTCAAAGAAAATGGCAAATCCAACAAATTCTCTACACAAAACATTCAGGAAATCTGGGACACAATAAAAAAACCAAATCTAAGAATAATAGGGATTGAAGAAGGAGAAGAACTGCAGATCAAAGGCCCAGAAAATATATTCAACAAAATTATAGAAGGAAACTTTCCCAACCTAAAGAACGATATTCCTATGAAGGTTCAAGAAGCATACAGAACACTGAATAGACTGGATCAGAAAAAAACATCCACTCGCCATATAATAATCAAAACACAAAACATACATATTAAAGAAAAAATTTTAAGAGCTGCAAAGGAAAAAGGTGAAGTAACTTATAAAGGTAAACCTAAAGAAGCAGAAAGGGAAATCAGAGAAACATCACCTTTCATGATGGCCACAAATAGCATAAAATATCTTGGGGTTACTCTAACCAAGGAAGTGAAAGACCTATTTGACAAGAACTTTAAGTCTTTGAAGAAAGAAATTGAGGAGGATACCAGAAAATGGAAAGACCTCCCCTGCTCTTGGATTGGGAGAATCAACATAGTAAAAATGGCAATTCTACCAAAAGCAATCTATAGATTCAATGCAATCCCCATCAAAATCCCATCAAACTTCTTCACAGACCTTGAGAGAACAATAATCAAGTCTATATGGCAAAACAAAAAACCCAGGATAGCCAAAACAATCTTATACAATAAAAGAACTTCTGGAGGCATTACCATCCCTGACTTCAAACTCTATTCTAGAGCTAAAGTATTGAAAACAGCTTGGTATTGGCATAAGAACAGAGAAGTCGACCTATGGAATCGAATAGAAGACCCAGATATTAACCCACAAACTTATGAACACCTAATTTTCGACAAGGGAGCTAAAAGTATACAATGGAAGAAGGAAAGCATCTTTAACAAATGGTGCTGGCATAACTGGATGTCAACCTGTAAAAAAATGAAAGTAGATCCATATCTATCACCATGCACAAAAATCAAGTCCAAATGGATTAAAGACCTCAACATTAATCCATCCACTTTGAACCTGATAGAAGAGAAAGTGGGAAGTAATCTAGAAGATATAGGCACAGGAGGCCTCTTCCTAAGTAGGACCCCAGTAGCACAGACAATAAGAGAAACAATGAATAAATGGGATCTACTGAAACTGAGAAGCTTCTGTAAAGCAAAGGACACTGTCAGTAAGACAAAAAGGCTACCTTCTGACTGGGAGAAGATCTTCACCAACCCCTCATCAGACAAAGGTCTGATCTCCAAAATATACAAAGAACTCAAGAAACTAGACACTAAAACTCTAATTAACCCAATTTAAAAATGGGGTACTGAACTTAACAGAGAATTCACAACAGATGAACTTCGAATGGCCAGAAGACACTTAAGGTCATGCTCAACCTCCTTAGCGATCAGGGAAATGCAAATCAAAACCACTTTGAGATACCATCTTACACCTGTCAGAATAGCCAAACTCAAAAACACCAATGATAGCCTATGCTGGAGAGGATGTGGGGTGAGGGGAACACTCATCCATTGTTGGTGGGAATGCAAACTTGTGCAGCCACTGTGGAAATCAGTGTGGCGGTTTCTCAGGAAACTGGGAGTCAACCTCCCTCAGGACCCAGCAATTCCACTCTTGGGAATATACCCTAGAGATTCCCTAACATACTACAAAAGCATTTGTTCTACTATGTTCATAGCAGCACTATTTGTAATAGCCAGAACCTGGAAACAGCCTAGGTGCCCCTCAATAGAAGAATTGTTAAAAAAGGTGTGGAACATATACACATCAGAGTTTTACTCAGTGGTAAAAAACAATGACATCTTGAATTTTGCATGCAAATGGATGGAAATAGAAAACGCTTTACTGAGTGAGGTAAGTCAGACCCAAAAAGAGGAATGTATTCACTCATAAGTGGATTCTAACCATAATTAAAGGTCTTTGAGCCTATTATTCGTGATCCTAGAGAAGCTAAATAAAAAGATGAACCTGATGAAGATTATTTAGCTATACGCCAGGAGGTAGGAAATAGACAAGAGTCCCAGGTAACCTCGGGTGCATGGGTGGGTGTGGGAGGGTTCATGGAAGGGGAGAGGGTTAGAGAGAAGGGAGTAGGGGAGGAATGGGGAAAGGTCGGTGACCTGGGATGGGGGGGAGGGAGGAAGGATGAATATGGGATCAGGGAAGAATATATTTCAACTAAGGGAGTCATTTTAGGGTTTACAGGAGACTTGATTATATATGGGATCCCAGGTCCAAGGAGAGATCCCCCAGATTGTTCTCTGGACAGAGGAGAGGGTGCCTGAACCGGCCGTGGCCAATAACCATACTGAAGTATATTTTGCTTATCACCATAGATCCTTCATCTGGCGAAGGACAGCAATACAGACGGAGATCCACATTGGAGCACCAGACTGAGCCCCCCAAGGTCCAAATGAGGAGCAGAAGGAGGAAGAACATGAAAAAGGAAATTAGGACCGCGAGGGATGCTCTCACCCACTGATACAAGGGAACGGATCTAACGAGAGTTTACCAAGGCCAGTTGGACTGGGACTGAACGAGGACGTGATCTAACCAGATTCTCGGAATTTGGCCGGATTCTCTGAATGTGTCTGGCCCGAAGTCTTTCTGAAAAGCCATTGACTATGATACTGGGACTTGTTTCCTCTCCATATACTGGATTTTGGGGATCCAGTCTGTTTGGATACTCACCTTCCTGGACCTGGAGGGAGGGGGGAGGAGCTTAAACTCCCCACAGGGCAGGAAACCCTGACTGCCCTAAGGGATGAAGAGGGAGGAGGAGAGGGAGTGTGGGGAGTGGGAGGGTGTTGGGAAGAGGGGTGGAAATGGAAACTTTTATAATTTAATAAAATTTACTTAAAAAAAAAGAAAAGAAAAGTTCAACACAAAATATCCAGAAAATATGGAACACCATGGAAAGACCAAATCTAAAAATAATAGTGATAAAGGGAGAAGTTCAACTCAAAAGCACAGAAAAAAATCCAACAAAACCATAGAAGAAATCTTTCCCAACATAAAGAAAAAATATACATGAAAATACAAGAGCTTACAGAACAACAAGTAGACTGGATTCAAAAAAAGGTCCTTTTGCCATATAATAATCAAAACACTAAACATATAGAAGAAAGAAAGAATATTAAAACCTGCAAAGGAAAAAGACCAAGTAACATATAAAAGTAGACCAATTAGAATTATAGCTGATTTCTCAATGGAAACAATGAAAGCCAGAAGATCCTGGTCAAGCGTTATGCAGACATTGAGAGACCATGGATGACAGCACAGACTATTATACCCAACAAAACTTTCAATCACCATAAATGGACAAAAGAAGATATTCCACCACAAACCCAGCTTTTCGCCGAGTACTAGAAGGAAGACTCCAGTCCAAGGAAGTTGGCTACATCCACAAAAACACAGAAAATACATGATCTCACAGCAGCAAATCCCAAAGAAGGAAAAAGCACACACAATAACATCACAAACAATGACAACTAAAATAACAGGAGTTAGCAATCACTGGTCATTAATTTCCCTTAACATAAATGGACTCAACTCACCTATAAAAAGCCACGGGCTAACAGATTGGATATGAAAATAGAATCCATCCTTCTGCTGCATACAAAAGGCACACCTCAACCTCAAAGACAGACATAGCCTCAGAGTAAAAGGCTGGGAAAATTTTTCCAATCAAATGGACCTAAGAAACAAGTAGGTGTAGCTATTCTAATATCTAACAAAATAGATTTCAAACTATAATCAATCAAAAGACAAAAAGAAGGACATTTTGTATTAGTCACAGGAAAAATCCATCAAGATAAAATCTTAATACGAACATCTATGCCCCAAATACAAGAGCACCCACATATGTAAAAGAAACACTTCTAAAGCTTAACTCACACATTTAACCCCACAGACTAATAGTTGGAGATGTCAACACCCCACTGGACAGATTTGTCAGACAAAAAATTTAACAGAGAAATAAGGGAACTAATAGCTGTTATGACTCAAATGGACTTAACAGACATATATAGAACATTCTATTCAAACATAAAACAATATACATTTTTCTTAGCACCTCATGGAACCTTATCAAAAATTGATCACATACTAAGCAACAAAGCAAACTTCAAAAGATACAAAAAAAATTGAAATAACCCCATGTATCCAATCAGATCGCAATAGCTTAAAACTAGACAACAATAAGGACTCTAAGAGAAACATACATGCATCTAATCTATATGGGAAGTAGAAAAAGACAAGATTTGAGTAAATTTGGAGCATGAGACCCATGGAAGATGGTAGAAGGGGAATGGAGAGGAAGCGGTAAGAGTAGAGAAAAATACATAGCTCAATAAAATCAATTTTAAAAAAGTCCACATTCCATAATGGACTTGTTATTTTTCTTTATTGTTTCTTGAAATTAGCAGTTCAAAATGGAAGATACACTCAAATTGACTGATTTATTCTAGCTAGAACATTATTATTTATTTCATAATAATGATAAAAAAAGTTAAAAACAAGACAATTGTAGTACAATCTAATTTAATTCTGGAATCTTGATCTGCTCAGCATATCAAACACAACATTTTCAGTTTTGCTTTAGATACATAATGATAAAAATGCATTAAATATGTACATGCTTACAATGTTTAAAGGGTTTATATGTGTGGCCCAAGATCCATTACATACTTAGCAACCAAATTGCATATCCCCAAATTTAAATCCCCAAATTTCAGCCTGATATCCTAATGTATCAAATCAAATACATGTAGATACATAAAGGCAAATAAGAGAGTCTTATTTCATAGTTCATCTTGCTGTCAGATTCAGGAGCTGATATAGATGAGTCGCCAGTTATCTTTTACGCAGTGGCCCAAACTTTTCCTCCAATATTTCCAATGATTGTCATATCATTAAATATTACATAGAAGAAAACCCTGGCAAAACCATAGGCTACCTGTCACATACATCTTTCAGAGTAGTGTCCATTGTCATTTGTGTTGGAAACTCGGTCACATGATCAGTTGAATTGTAAGGTATCATTCTCTTTAGCTAACATAAAAGATATTACTTTATTTTGTGGTGATTGAAATAGTAAGATATAAGGAATTTCATGATTACATGTATTATCAAAATCTATAGGAATTTTTGAAACTATCAGAAAAAAAGGAATCATAAATTAGAGTCAGAAAAGTGGAATGATTGTTCCATGCAGTACATATCAAATATATTGATTTAAGAATGTTGTCCACACAATTGAATATCTTAAAAAGAGTGAGAATTCTCAGACTCCGCAGGAGTAATACACATATGAACTAACAGACACTGTGGCAGCACACACAGAGCCTACACAGGCTCAAGTAAGATAGGGTTGCAGGACTGAAAGGGAGAAGTGAACTTGACCAAGCAGCTGACAACTGTTCACAAGCATCAAATGGGGAAAGTCAGTTTACTCCAAAGGAGTCTCACTGGTATTCAAACCACACTTAAGGGAGACTCCATGCCTAGAATCAAATGGCCAACACAAAATGAACTCAATGGCATTTTCGTAGTTTTTTTAATATCATATTTTTCCATCACTAGTCTTTTGCTTGTATATTATGGTTTCCATGTGTGTTTAATAGCTTTTGTGTGTGTGTGTGTGTTTCTTGTGCTTTTGTAGTTTTTACAAAATTCCAGTTTGTTTGCTTTTATAAATTTGTCTTTTTTCTCAAGAGAGAGAAGAAATGACATGGAGTTGGATGAGTGGGAATGTGGTAAAGATCTGAAAGGAGGTGGGGGAAACCATGATCAGAATATAGTTTATGAGTTTTCAATTAAAAAGCATTATTTTGGTAGTTTATAGTTTTTAATTTTTAAAGTAAATATAAATACAGTCTAATTATATTTAACATACCAGTTTGGAGGATTGCTGAATATATTTCAATTTATACACAGTACTTTTGGATGCTTTCAAATGGATTGTCAAATTTTTCTTTAGAATCGATTAATTAAATAATTTTATTTCCATACACTAAAGTTCTTAACAATTGCATTTCATGAGAAAAGGAGCTTCCATGCATGCAAACCATTGCAGAGTTATAGATGGTTAAATTACTTTTGAGTTTATCACCTAGAAACTTTGCAAAACCACTTTTCTACAGAAAAAATGTATGTCATGTGGATAACATACTATATAACACTATACAAAACATACAATATAGCCCTAATTGGATTTGCAAACATTCTAATGTTCAAGCACAAGACATAGGAGCTCATAATAGAATACTTAGTAGCTATAATCCTGAAATTTAGGAAGTTATAAATTAAGAATACTTGAAATAAGCTACTTAAAATTCCTGGCATAGCCTATCTCCCCATTAACAAAAAATAAAATATGGAAAATATTGTGGGAAATTAAAGTTTTAAGAAAGACTGTCATACAAAGAAAGAAAAGATTGTTGGTCATAAATTCTACGGTATAGCATATGATTGCTCTCATAATCTATATTTGCAAAACTAATGATTTATGTACATGTAATCCCTAATTAAATAAAATAGTGTTAGATTATTAATTTATAATACCAAATGATCTGTGTTAAAGTGGTCAAGCCAATTTTTAAGGAATACAATAAACAATATAAACTCAGCAATTTTTCTGACTTACTGCTTGCTCATCATAAAGACTCGGCTTTCAATGTGCTACTTATTTTTCCCCATTTGACTTTTAAGATTGCTATAAAGGAAGAAGGAACTGCCTATGAACGTCCTTTGAGTTCTTAGCATTTCAAGTTTGAGTGCAACTCAAGATGAATGCAAGAAAGTTTAGGAACTTCATATCTGCCCATATTTCCATAAAAACATTTTTGCTAAAATGACAGTATATACTTATTTAAAAACTTGGCTTATTTTCTTATAAACCAGCATCTTATTGTGAAAAGATAAGGCAATGGTGAGATCCAGAAGGAAACGTGACTACATATAAAATTCAACCTCATTTCAATTTATACAGACTTTTAAAACCAACCAGTTTGGAAAATTTTTGTCTTTGCAATTAAAGAGGAACAAGTGGTGCACAAAGACATGTCAGAATCCCTGCTCATATGTGAGAATGGAGTAAGACCTGAGTTCTGAAAGAGAATGACTATTCAGGAAGAATGCTGGGGGAGGTTTTATTTTATTTGTTTTCACATGGGCAGAAAAAGGAACTGTGGATCTCTAGCACTCTCCAGGTATAGAGGGTGTTTCTCCAGTTGAGCAAATAAATGGAGACTGAGACAGAAACTTGAGGTGTTTGTAGAAAATTACAGGACTAGAGAATCAGGTATTGTTTTTATGCTGTTATCTGCACAATCAGCCATTGTTTTTATCACATTGTTCTATGAATTAGGCCCATTCGTGGCTTCTCATATGCTGATACTTTCTCCCATAATTTTGTTCCACGTTAATTAGAGGCCATTGCCAAGATTTTGTGGTTATGAGTCCGTAAAAAACATTTAGACGTTTTTAGTGCTCTCCTACATACACACCACTCCTCTGGAATTTAGTATTTGTCTTTCATAACTCACTGTTTATTTTTCTCACATGAGTGAAAGTTGCTGCCAAAGAAAGCAAAACCAGCACTACTGCTTACACACAGTTCCAGTAGGAACCTCACTCACATTTGAAGTTAATAGGATTGCTCGCAGTTCAAGCAGGAACCTTACCAGCATAAAAAAGCTAGTAGGGTTTCTTAGACCTCAAATGCTCATGTTATCCATAACTTTTAATGCAATGGCGCTTGGATACCTTAGTTACTTTTCTAATGCTATGAATAAGGAAACTCATAGAAGATAGAGATTATTGTCGAACTTGCTTAGAGTTTCAGAGGGTTAGAGTACAAGATCATCATCAAGGCAGGAAGCGTGGCAACAAACAGGCAGACATGGCCCTGAAGCGGTATCTGGGAACTTACATCTGATCCACAGCCTAAGGCAAAGAGAGAGATTAAAACATGGAGAGAGCGAGAGAGGGAGACAGAGACAGAGAGAGAGGAGGGAGGAAAGAGGGGGAGAGACAGAGACAGAGAGAGGAGGGAGGAAAGAGAGAGAATAATAGGAGCTACAAGGGTTTAGAAACCTGCAAGCCCATCCCCACACCTCCTCCAATAGGCCACACCTCCTAATCCTTCTCAAGTAGTTCTAGCAAATGGGGACTAAGCATTCAAATATTTGAGTCTTATGACATCATTCTCATTAAATCTACCACATTGGATGACCTAAAAATGACCTTCCAGGTAATTTGGCTGTTTTCGAATCACAACTAGAAGTATTAGCTTTACTGCTATCTTTAGAACTCAACTTCATTTTGAACTTCAGCATCAGAATCTACTTTCTTTGTCCTTAAAACTATGTCAAGAAAACAGTCAGTAGTCACTGTCATTTGTGTTATCTGTCTCATAATTATATCAGGATTTGTGCTTAAGTAGCTTCCAGGAAGCGTACTCTTAGAAACCTAGGACCCAGATGCTGAAGCACGCCAGTCATAAATTTGAGGTAGCCCTTTTAAAAAAAAATCATGTATTTATTTTGTGATTAATTCTAAACAGAAAAAAGATAATTCTGAATTTTGTAGCATGAATAATAAAAGCTCAGTGATGGAAACTGGGGTTTAATCCAAAAACCAGAAAACAAAGCAGCCAAGAAGCTAGAGAAGTCTTACCTCTTCCAAGGCTGGGCAACCAAAGACTAAGCAGATGAAGCCTCTCTCGCCTCCCATTCTATTTTTCCTCTAGGGCTGGGATTAAAGTAGTCTGACTCCCTAGGCCGGGAAATAAAGGTGTGAGTCACCACCATCTGGACTTGTTTCTACATTGATCTCCTGTGTACAGAGACCCATCTGACTCTGCTTCCCAATGGATTAAATAAAGTCATGTGTCACCACTGCCTGACCTCTCGTGGCTTTAACTTTACCTGTGGTCTTCAGGCAAGATTTATTTAATCAACGCACAACTAATATGCCACTACAGGAGTCTGTGTCATTTTTCCTTGCATCTGGAAGAAATAATCAGAGCCAAGGAACCGGATAAGTTTTTAATTTTAAGTGATAACTTGCATAGTCAAATCCAGAATTTCAGTTTCTACTGCCTCAACCAAGTTATTTGGGAAGTTAAATTCATTTAAAGATGAGCGAGTACCTAAGTGTGCTCAGAACAAGGATGGAGGAGGCAGGAAGGAAAAGCAGTGGCACCCATAATGACAACTAATATTGTCTTCATTTTGTCGAGGGCTTCTCTGGTGCCATAAAAGAATCAAAGGCAGTATTGTGATATAATTGTGTGCTTATTTATGGAAATATCCATTCCTTTCCTCTCCCCATACAAAATCAAGAACATTCATAGGTTAGCAGCATTCTGTCATTAAAAATTTCACTCATTTAAATATCCATTTCTACAATAGCTAAAACTTCAAACTCACACAAAAAGGAAACATTCTCCCCACCTCGAGTCCACTTATGCTGAGAAGAGTTAAGTAGTGAGGCAATTTCCTTACTTTTCTTCAGCTTCCTTACTAGACTGGATAGTTCAGTAAGGGGTCAGATCCCAAGGGAGGAGAGAGCAGGAGACAGCAGGAAAGAGCTACAGATGTCATTCTCAAGTGAGGCCGGTAATCCCTCAGTGACAGAAAGAAATCCTCTGCTTCAAGGGAGAGAAAAATACATGCTATCTTCTTAAAGATTCACCCTCATGAACTCTGGACTTTCCATCCCACAAAGTCTTCTTTTCCCCTGTCAGATGTCTTCTACCTACTTCTCTCATTCCTCAACTGCCGCGGCCCCCATAATCCCTTTGAAACCAAGTCCTTGGAAGTCATCAGCTGCTGGATTTATGCATGCTTCCCCCAGTACACAGGTAATTAATCTCGCTCTCAGTGCAGCATTCCAACTTTCTGTGTTCGAGCAGAGAAATCTCAGTTTCTTCTCTTTTCAGACATTGCAAACATTAGTCTCCAGAAGTCCAAGGAACAGCATCGGAGCTAATGAATGGACACCTGAAAAGTTTCCAACTGCATTGGCAATGAAACTTCTTTGTTGTTGCTGCTCTGAGGCAAAGGGCTTAACTCTAAGTTTTCCAATGGAGACTCCTGCAGCCACCCCACTGGTCCAGCTGCTGACAACCTGGAGTGCAGCTGTTGCAATTCTG
The DNA here is from genome assembly GCF_982192425.1 of Myodes glareolus. Classification (NCBI taxonomy): domain Eukaryota; kingdom Metazoa; phylum Chordata; class Mammalia; order Rodentia; family Cricetidae; genus Myodes; species Myodes glareolus. Next base: position 11,348,313 of record NC_142050.1, read on the forward strand.
AATCCCTGAATCTGGAAAGACTCCAGATTCTTGAGTCTTTCAAAGGACTTCACAGCAAGTAATAGTCACCGTCAGAGCTTGAACCTATTGTCCTGTGCCAACCTATCCTTGAACTAGTGGACTATTGTAAGAGACTGTGGGGTAAAACTGATGTATTCACACCTTCCTATCAGGTTTCAACCCTGTGTCAACACACTTCTTACTTCCTGTCCTTCCCAAGACCTTTAGGTGACTTAGATTTTTTTAGTTTTTCAATTTTGTTTTGATTTGTTTTTAATGGTTATGACTTTTGGTTTTGTTTGTTTGTTTGTTTTAATTCTTCTCTCATACATTACATTCACCAGATTTTTATTTATTGTTATTCTCTCATACATTATAACAAATGACTGCCTATTTCCACCCCTGTCAGCCCTTATCCCTTTCTACCTCCTCTATTTCCTAGATACACTGCTCCTTCGATTTTCCTTCAGTAAAAGCAGACCTCCCAGGGACAGCATGTGAACACAAAAGGATAGAGTAAGTCTACACACAAACCCTCAAGATAAGGCAACCCAATAAGGATGAAAGGGTTCCCACGAGCAGGCAAAAATGTCAGAGACACCCTCTTTTTCCATGGTTAGGAGTCCCAAAAGAACACCCAGCTACATAAACACTGTATGTATGCAAAGGACCTAGCACAGATCCATGCAGGCTCAGTGATTGGTGTTTCAGTCTCTGTGAGACCCTATGAGCCCTGCTTAGTTAATTCAGTGAGCCAAGTTCTCCTCATGTCCTAGACCAATGTGGCTCCTACAATCCTTCCTCCACCTCTTCAGTAAGATTCTCTGAGCTCTCCCTAATGTTAGGCTCTGGGTCTTGTATGTCTGCTTCCATCAGTTGGTGGATAAAGCCTCTCGGATGATGACCGGGCTAAGCACCAATCTATGAGTGTAGCAAAAATCACTAGACACCATTACATTGACTTTATTTTGGCAGTCATGTTTGGATCAATCATAAGTCTCTGGGCTACCACCCAGTAGCAGTAGCTACCGCCAGTTCCTGACCATCCTGGCAGTGTCAGTCACTAGCCTCAAGTTGGACCAGTCATTGGTTGACCACTCCCACAAGTTCTGTACCACCTTTACACCAGTACATCCTGCAGGCTGGACAATTGTAGGTCAAAGGTTTCATGGCTGGGTTGGTGTCCCTGTCCCACCACTGGACTCTGCCCCAGTTTGCGTCCACTGTGCAACATTGTCCCTCAAATGCCACCAAATTCCAGCTGACTCTCAGTACCCTCTACTTAAAGAGGAAGAGTCAGTATTTTAATACTATAACCAATCCAGCACATTCTGTCTTTTTGCCTTCTCTCTTTCCCCCTCTCTCCCTCTCTCTTCCCTGTTGGGAGCCACCTGGAGGCACAGGTGGTCCTGCAGTTTGGAGGTAGCCACGTGGGGCTGAGCACCCCTGCCTGCACCCTTGCTTGCACATGCTCAGAACAGCAGAATGGCATTAACCAATCAGGACAGCGTTCAAGCCGCTCCACCGTTTAAAAGCAGCTGCCTCGGGGCCCAACGCTCTCTCTCTAAGCTTTCTCTCGTCCCTGCTCTATCTTCCCTTCCCCCAATTTTCCTCAAGGGAATGCTCCAAATAAAGATGTGACCAGAGAAGGAATTCTCGTTTTTGGTGGCGTTCATTCCTGCGGGACAGGATGGCCCCCCACAACTGGTGCTCGAAACCCCGGGACGCTGAGGGACCCTGACAACTATGCCGGGGGACCCTGAGAAGGAAGCGCCCAGCAACGCGCTGAAAGCCCGGGAGAAAAAGCTGAAATCAGACACCAGGACACAGAGAGCCGTGAATTTCAGAACTCTGAGAACGTGGAGCGGTGAGTGACGTCAGTGAATCCCCCAGAAAGGGGGGGAAAAAGAATTTCAAAGGATAGGCCTAAAAAGAAAAGAAAATACAAAAAAAAAATCAAAGTTAAGGTATCTGAAAGAAGGTACAGAAAGCAACGGGGAAGAAAAATTCCTTAAGTTCAGTGCAGGAGGAATGTAAATAAGAACAGCAGCAAAAAAGGCGAGGTAACTAAGGCGGGACTATGAGGACGATGGGGTACGGGAGACCGCGGCTTCCGCTCCCTCTCCGTCCACCTGCGTACTCGCTGATAAGAGACTGGAGGCAACAGTCTCGTAGGGAGGCGGGCTTGATCGTGTTCTAAGACTGCCTTCCCTATTCTTAAAGAGCCACAGAGCTTTTGGAGGTGATTTTCGCCTAATTTTGATAAGAGAGCTCAGTCTCTGGCTCTCACGTACAAAAAACTTTAATTTTTGACTGAGAAAGACAAGCTGCTTGATCGTGCTGAGAGTGCTGGCGGCAGCCGGCCCACCTTTGAGCGGTAATGCCTGATTAAAAACACGGAAGTGGGCCAGGCACGGTGGTGCACACCTGTAATCCCAGCTACTCAGGAGGGAGACGCAAAATTGCACTGGAGAGTGCTAGCTCGTTCGGGAGGCGTGGCCATGCTAACCAGTTGCTGGCGGGGAGTTTGCTGGAGGTCTACGAAAAGCCAGGTCGCCATGGCGACGGGCGGGCTAAAGTCCGTGTGACATCAGAGGCTATATGTCCCGGCCTTCTGGCGGGGCTATGGTTTTTGGAGGACTTTTTCAGCACCTGAGCGGACTCGCCTGACTGGGGCGGAAGCTGCGTGGTGAGCAGCGGCGCCATAGAAGGCAGAGAGGAGCTGAATCGGCTCTGCGGAAAAACCGCGTTTCCATAGCAACATGGGCGGGCGGAGATGAGTTCCCAGAGAACGGGGCTCCGCGCGGGCAGACCGGGCAGGAGAAGCCCCCCCACGGGTGGGCGGATGCCCCCCTCGCCGGAGCTTGAAAAAGACTCACAGCCGGCGGTGCGAGTTCATTGCCTGAGGTGAAACGGCGAGCCCGCGCATGGCCCGGGGCGGGGCCATGCGGAGCGCGCCATAAGGGGCCTCAAAGGCGGAGCTGTGGCAGCCGCAGCCGTCCGCTGCCGCCGCCCTCCGCTGCTGCCGCTCACAGCCAAGGTCGCTAAAAATTTAGTCAGATAAAAACATTTGTCGCTAAAAATTCAGTCAGATAAAAACATTTATCCCCCAAACATCACCCCTTCGTCAGCAGGAAGCAGTCAGATGATCTACGCCCATTTACCCTCAAAGAATTGGTCCTAATTATCATAATAAAGGCATGTCTACCTGGTTACCATATCCTAGGTAACAAAGGCGGACCTTTTGCTTGAGGCAACGGGTGGAATGAAACAATGCTACCTAGAGGTTTTTTTTTCATCTGAATAGGGGAGCTGGAGAGATGGCTCAGAGGTTAAGAGCACTGACTGCTCTTCCAAAGGTCCTGAGTTCAATTCCCAGTGACAACTGCTTTGGTTTTTAGACATAAGAGGGGGACTACACTACCAGTGACAGCTTCCCCCAGAGAAAGGATTTCTCTTGCATTCTTTACACTTAATTTTTAATTCAAAATTTTGCTGGTACAGGCAAACAAGATTTGCTTTTTGAAACAGAGACCTGCAGATCTCTAAGTTCAAAACCAGTCTACTTCCAGTACTGATTGTGCTGAATTTTTACACTGAGAGTTTTTAATACTCTTAAATGTTAATTTGGGAGGAGAGTTTTGTTTATGTTTTTCTAGGAATGCTGACATACATCTGGATGCCAGCAAGACTGACAAGAGAGATAAAGAAGATGACCCAGTGGATGCTGAGTGTCCTGCTGTGGAAGATTCATGTGGAGGCAGCAGAGATGACCTTCTGGGCAGTGTCAAGAGCAGCTGTTTCACACCATCGACTTGAGCAACACCCTGTGCAACCTCTTATCTCTTAACAATTTTCTGACTGAGTCTATTTTGCCTTTTCCTTCCTTAGGAATGGGTGGGAGCAGAGATATTCTTGGCATGCTGCGTCTAGGTGGAAGTGCTGTATGTCTTTGATTGGTGTGCTACCTGCTAGCCCAAGTGAGGTGGGGACCAGATTGGAAAATAGTTTTGCCTTATTGCTCTTATTAACAAGAGAAGAGGGAGATGTTGGGAGCCACCTGGAGGCACAGGTGGTCCTGCAGTTTGGAGGTAGCCACGTGGGGCTGAGCACCCCTGCCTGCACCCTTGCTTGCACATGCTCAGAACAGCAGAATGGCATTAACCAATCAGGACAGCGTTCAAGCCGCTCCACCGTTTAAAAGCAGCTGCCTCGGGGCCCAACGCTCTCTCTCTAAGCTTTCTCTCGTCCCTGCTCTATCTTCCCTTCCCCCAATTTTCCTCAAGGGAATGCTCCAAATAAAGATGTGACCAGAGAAGGAATTCTCGTTTTTGGTGGCGTTCATTCCTGCGGGACAGGATGGCCCCCCACACTTCCCCTTCTCATCTACTTTCTGTTTAATCATCTGTCTTCTATCTTTTTTCTCTTGACCATTCATCCTTAGTTACTTATAACAACATTATTTCACTGATAAATAATACTTTATAAACTAAATTATTTAAAAACACTTGAAATATTCTTTTACATTTGGGACATTTCTTTACAATCTTCTCAAGTGGCAAAGATAGACATAATGTGAACACCATAGCTCCACAAACATAGGTGCCAAAGTCATGGTTTCTTTTGTATTTAATTCAAGACACTTTTCTGATATTTTTTCTTTATAGTCCACAGCATGCAATAAGTAGACCCATTTTAAGCTTTTGAGATCTATCATTCACTGAACTTAAGACCAGGTTTCTTACATGCCACTACAGGTTAACTAAAACCAAAAAGCTGTGAAGGAGTCTACAGTAAACACTACAGCTCACCCTTTACTGTTAGACCTCCATGTACTGCCAGCTCTTCTAAGTTCATCATCCGCACTTCACTGCTTAACATCACTGACTGAGTGGTGTGTGCAGCTATGCAGAATTACCTGTTTCTTTACACACGATTCCCAGTTTCCTTTAAGGAAGAGATACAAGAGTGATTTTCACGGGGCTATGCTTTCTTTCCCTATATTTCTCAAATGGAAAGCAGTGACATGCATGATAATTTGTTTACTGACATTTTGTGATTTTTTTTTCTTTCTCCAACTAATACATGTGAAATGCACTTCAGGGAAACTAAAAGATTAATTGCACAGATACGAGGAAATGGAGACACTTATCATGAGAATTAAGGCTGATCATCCAAAAGGTAAATACAGGATTAAATCTTAACAAAAATAGAAAAGATGGCATACTACTGTGTTACACAGGGATAGGGACCATCTTGTATAAAATCAGTTTAATTAAAAGATATTATTGAATTAAATTATGAAATAACTTTGTGATAAAAATCTAACACCACCCTTAGTTCTCTAATTGTGGAGAAAAAGCTGTGCAAAGCAATTATGCTAAATGTATCCACACCCTTGCTTCAGGATTAGCCTAGCCATAGTATCGCTATGCATGTGGAGTGGTTGATAATTAGCCTAGGCATTGGACAGAGGCTACAAGACCATCCCTGCGAGCTGCATTGTGCTTGCAGCCCTGATTTTTATTTCTTCTGCAGGTATCCTGAGAATGGTTACTTCCTTTCTTTTGACTTCTTTTTTTGCAAACTCTGAATTCTTACTGTGGCCTTCACTTTGCAAATCCTGAGCACTTTTATATCTACTTCCTCTTGTTTTTCTTTTTTTATCCTCACACAAGTCTGAAATAAGTAGGTAAAGATATAGTCTTCCTCATTTGTTTGTTTGTTTGTTTTTTAACAAAGCACATTTTGGTAGAATGCATGTGTACCACACACACAAGCAATAGATTTTATCCCTGAAGATGTAAGGTGGGAAGATCAGAAGTTCAAGAGCACCCTTGGCTATAGTCAAGTAGGACACCAGTCTGGGATATGATGAAATCATTCTAGAAAGAAAAGCAGATCTACAAATGTAAATTTCTCCATGGTTAACATATAAAAGAGCAAAGAGACTGCCTTTGGTCATATTCTCTTTCTATTTGACCATTGTAGTTAAAGATCTACAGGCAACTAAGAAATACTTAAGAATAAGAGCAGGAGAAATTATCTTCCCTGGGGAAAAGCACATCAGTTTGTTATACAATACAAGTGATCAGCCCTGAAAACATACATATAAATAACATAGAGACCGAACTGACTGAATTTATATATTTAGAAAGATAGACATTTTGTAATTATCACACATGTATATAACAACAAAGAAAAAGACATGAATCTGAAAGAGGGCAAGGCAGAGGTTATAGGAGAGGGTGAAGGAAGCAATGTGAAGGTGGGAATGAGGCAATTGTACAGTAACCTCAAAGAAAAGTTGAAATGTAATTAAAAAGAAATTTAAGGAAGGGAAAGATTATTAGCATCGGTTTTGTGCCTGTCACACATCTTCTGTATAAAGCAGACATTAATGGGCACACTGGAAAGATAGAAAGCAGACTTTCATCTTCTTATTTGGCCAGATATTTAAATGAAGTCACCTTCTTTGTTTGCACTTTTCACCTCAAACTTAGTGGACATTTTGTGTGTCGAGCAGTAGTTGGGTCCAGTAGTTGTGTCAACTCAAACAGAGCCGAAAGAGAAGACAGAGGAATATGTTCTTCCGAGGGTGCAATATAATGTATCTCCAAATAGCCTCAGGAATATTAAAACATTTACCATATTAATTAGGAATGCAAGAAAGTTTGAAAGTAGTTCTTTTAAGATGCCAGTTGTAGAAGTAGCTGACTAGGGAAATGGATAAATATAAGGAATATCTATTGGTAAATGGAAGAACAGAAATTTAAAGTCTTGGCTTCTCCTAAAAGGGAAATCAAAAGGGACTTGTTGAGATGGATATGTTGAAGTATCTCTCTTGGAATTTTGTTTTTCTTCAGACAAGAAGAAAAAAGATGGGGAAAGAAAATGAGGAGCTTCACCTTGAAATGACTGAACAGTTGACTAATGACCTATAGAACTAATGAGGAGCTAATTAATCAAACAACTAGAAGGATCTTTGAACTTTAGAACTACATTTTGTATCCAAGACTATCCAATGTAACCTTTTCTCAGTCACATTTTGATACATTGCAATTAGTTGGTGAAAATCACGTCTGACAATGCCAACAGAGTTGATCCAGGTTACAACAAACATGCTAACTGCCACAACGTAGTGATAATAAGAATCACTACTGATGGCCTGAAATAATGGATGTAAAAATTGAAATGTGTCCTTTTGAAAGGGCTGTGAGGGGGTTGTGTGAATAGATGATGTATGTGTATACTTAACAATCACTGATTAGTGTGTTAGAATCTATGCCAACAGAGAGTCGTCTCCTATGTGGTTCTCACAGCTTTCCCCTAAAATTCACAAACGCTCTCATACCTCAACATATTTTATTTGATGAATCCCAACGATATCTCTCTGTGTGTGTGTGTGTGTGTGCGTGTGTGTATCTATATAAGTATATATGTATATAAAGAAACCACCTGAATTCATTTAAAAATAGGATTTCAACTTGAGATTCTGGGTTTTTTTGCATTAGGTTCTATAATGGTTATAAAAGATCACTATATGATTCCAATTGATGCCAGAGTTGAATATAATGGGCTAAGGACTATGACCTTAAAAACTTAGAAGTTCACTCTAAAAAGTAAGCAATAACGGGATATTACAAGAAGTAGTCTGCATGATTTTATTCTTATCATTCATAGATTTTTAAATCATAATTTTAATTAGGATATTAATATTACATGTTTATTTCATTTTGACAAAACACAAGTATATATGGTATATAATTAAGCAAGGTGTATGTATGTAATGCTTAACATAAAAAGGTCTCTATCATTCTTCCTTTTGATAGTATAATAAAAATATATATAATAACAAAAGTATGTTAATATATGAAAATGGGATTTCATAATGTCTTAGCTCACATGCTGTAAAAAGTCCCAGTGAATTAAGGAATTTGTCATTTTCTGATAAAAGAATTATATCTAGACTACATAAAGAATGCTTACAGCAATAATTTTAACAGTGACAGAACTTAACAAACACTATATATTTTGCTACAGAAGTGTATATGGATAATATATTAAAAACAATATTAGAATATGAAAATTAATCTGGAATGGACACAACTAAACATACACTAGAATGATGCAAATCTAAAAGGTGGAAATATATACATGTGATGAGGATCTAGAGGTATGAAGATCTCTCACATGAGTCCCCAGAGAGTCTGAAGTGGTACATGTACTTTGTAAAGTTATTTAGTATTGTCTTGGAAAGATGCACATGAAGCTGTCAGGTGAGTAAAACATTCTACATTTCTACATTTATATAAGAAAAAGAATGCATGACCAATACCATTCATGATTATTCAGAACAGCATTTTTTTGTAACAACTAAAAGTAAAAATGTTCAACTAGTTGTGAACAGGTATGTGAGTAAATAAACTGCATACGAGGAGTGGAAGCTCTACAAAGGGAAGAAAGGAGCTCTTCTGATACTCATAATACCATGGGTGGATTTCAGAACAATTATGTTGTACAGAAAGAGAATTAGGTAAAAATACATATTGTGTAATTAAATTAAACACACGCACATATGCACACACATGTGCATACCTACACACACACACACACATACACACACACAAACACGCACACACACACACATACACAAACCCTCTTACCTACCATAGCAGAAAGCAGGTCTGTATTTAGGATGGTTGTGGGAGAGACAAAAGATAGAGTGGTGTAAGAAAGCCGCGGGGACGGACCAATGTGCACTTCATCACGATTGTGGTGAGGAAATCTTTTGTGCTGATGAGTACATGCGAGCACTGAATGTGTGTACTTCATGATGTGTAAGTTATGCATAGTAAAGTTATAAAAAAGGAAAGAGAAATATTGAAAACAAGAAATGAACTTTTTATTTAGTAGTACTGGGTGATATCCCATGAGTTGGGGAGAAAATTTTAATCCATATATTCATCTTCTCTTAAGTTCTCTGTATATTTTAAATGAAAACACCAAGCTAGATTTAGTGTTCTCAATGTTTTTTAATTATGGCAGTCACTCAAAGCTAATGAACCTTACTGCTATCAGTAGGTAATAGTAGCCCCACGAATTGTGACCACTAAGAGGAGAAGCAGCTTTGCCCTGGAAGCAAGAAAACTACTAAAACAAAAAGAAGCAAGCTTTGGTGTCCTGAAAAATCAAAGGTTGAAAACACTTTAACATAGTTTACAAAAGGGCATGGATTAAGTGATTTATATTTTAATACTTTATCTGCTATGAATAACCTGAATGGGGCTGTCATAATGAATCAATTTAGAACATAGTCCTTCCATCTCCTTACTATGCATTTCATTATTTGCTAGTTTAAATTCCAGTAAGATATCAAACTAGTTTTACACTCCTTTGGAGTTAAAGGAAAAAGTCTGCCCCTATCTTCACCCTTTTACATATTCAGATTTCCAATACAAGTTCATGTGCAAAGGGACTGCCTCTCACTGAGGATATTCACAAGCGGCAGTCGGACACAGGCACACTTACTGGGTGTGCTCTTCCAGAACATTCTAGTATTCTAAGGGTTGGGCAGACTTTGTAAATCAGAAAATTTATGATCAGTTTCTGTAAATGCTGAACTATGACTTGGTAGAGAAAGTGTAGGAAAGTCTCAGGGGAACTAGAACTTTAAATAGAAAAATCTTAATTCTGCATATGTCAAAGTCAGTTCAACCTGAGCCCCCCCCCCCCCAAGGAAGGAAAGAGGAAAATAAAGCTCAACTAATGGTGAATCTCAAAATTACTCAGATAAAAAAAATATTCTCTTTGGGGACCCTTTCTCAGAAAGAGGAGGGTATTAATTTCAAGATTACAGTGAATTTGGGTCGAACAGAAGAAAGTTACCAATATACAGCAAAATATCCTCCTCAGAATTATGTGAATGCTCACGGAAAAAATAAAATCTACAGAGAACCAGAAAATACTTCACAGCCTGGAACATTTGTGCTAACCATTCTCCTGACGAGCAAAAGGATTTGCCAGCCCCCTCTAGTCCCTAGTAAGTGGAATCTATGGAAGGCTCTCTTCTCCTCCCAGCACTGCTATTAGCTTTAGAAACAGCTCGGCTCACACTACAGGCTTTCTAGGACTCTTGCTTTATAGAAAATGAAAGGAAATCAGTCTGTGAAGATTAATACAAATTGTAAGCTCGTTTCCATAAAACGGGTGTTAATGTATTTTAAGTTTAAGCAAAATGACCTCAGTAACTTTTTTATTAAGATACATTAAAACACACCACTGTTTTATATGAACTACTAAAATATATATTTTCAGTGTTGGTTTGGGTGCAGTCTGAAAATTGTATCTTGATGTGATTGAATAACCTTAGGTCGCTGCCTATTGGCATCAGTTGGTATCTCAGAAATCCTATTGAGTAAGCCTTGTATGGTTGTCACTGAGAGATGATGAAGCGATATGTTTTTCAAGATTGGATGAAGCAGTCAAACTGTGTATGGTGTGATCATCTACTGTATATTTTTAACATCTGGCATTTCAGAGTCAGCATGTGAAAAATACTAGACTGTTCATAAGAGTTACCCAAATCTCATGTAATACCACATGTAAGTGGATTGTACTGATGCCATTTTAATTATCTGTTTTTTTATTCTGCACACAAAAAGATTGATTTTACAGTAGGCCTTCTTAATTTACAGTTAGCTGACTGAGTGCATGCAAATTGAAATAAAACTGCAGCCCTGGGACATTCTAAAACATGACACAAGAGGTTGCCAAGGTAACCCACCAGGAGGCTGTCTTGGCATCTTCAGGAATAAAATGGAAAGAAAACATTATAATGAACAATAGGGTGTGGGGATCTTCTGGACAGGGTTAGATAATCAAAGTGTTTTGAAAAAAAAAAATCCGCAGCTTCATAAAATGGCTTCCAAACAAAAAGAAACTCCCTTCCAAATCAGGCAGTATTTATGAACCATGAGAATGGAATGTTCAGATAATGTTCACATATTATCAAAGTGAAATAATTTACTTAAACTTCTGTAGTGTTTAGCACTGTTTGTACTTACAGAAATATAACTGATGTACAAATCATATTCAAGATGTAGAAGCAAGACTAAATTTGTAATATTTTATTATTACAGCAGGGAAGTTGATTAAAAAATAATTACAAGATATCACATCCCCCCCAAAAAGAATTAAGAGTGCAGGAGACACTAAGGAAACATTTCAGTTTACCATGGTGTTAATTTTGCATTTATGCCTAACACCCTTCTTTCAGAATTACAGGGAGTTTTCTTGATTTAGAGACATTGTCTTGTACTTCACAGAGACGCTGTTTCAATTAAACACACTCAGAGCTTTGACTGTTTCTTCTGAGGACTAATATTTCTCTAACACAAGGTTAGTCTATAAATAGTCAGCGTCTCCTTGACCTGTTCGTAGGCGTTTTCTTTTCTTCTCTGTCCTTGAAGATAGAACAAGAAGCCCCGGAGCTGGTGAAAGACCTGTATGGGAACAAATCACTCTGATGAAGTGTAAAGCGGATGGGAAGCCATGTAGCTCTCTCCACTGACTTGCAGTTTTAAACTTTATTAATGAAGATTCCTTTAGCAAAATAAAGAATTAAAACACATAACATCATTTTACCTTAGATATTTGAAAATTTAATTGCTAAAAATATACATAAAATATATTATTTGTCCCACCTGTAATATTGCCATAGGTAGATAACTCGAATATTTGCTTGTATGTATTGGGTGGCAATAATCCAGTCATTTTAATTTTATGAATCAAAATTGAACATTTTAAATTGCATATTAATTCAAAAGAGCCAATGTACCTGGGGTGATTGCTCAGTGGGTAAAGTGAATGTTAAATTTCATGACGATCTGAGTTTGGAGCATCAGTAACCACATGCAAGTCAGGCACGGAATTGTGCAACTGTAACCCCTATGCTGACGGGTGGAGACAGGTGAATCCTGAGCTCCCTGGGCAGCCAGCATTGCTAGGCAATAAGATCTGTTTATCAAGAAGTTCTATCTCAGAAAAGAATGGTGGACAGTGCTAGAGACAACATCCAATGTCAACCTCTAGCCTCCACACGGAGATTCACACATGTGCATGTACAACTGCCCACACATATATGCATATATGTACATAGGAATACTTCATAAATAAAAAATAAAAGTTCCTAGTAATTTTGAAGCCAAGTTTTAGAATTGAGACATTATCAGCTGAAGAGCATTTCATGCACCACAAAAGAGTTTTATAATATAAAATGACCACAGAGAAATTGTGTAAGGCTGAAAATAGTTTCCATTAAATGCCTGATAGGTTTCTTTAAGAAAATGCAACGTATGAGTCATGCTTGCCATTGAGCAGATAAGATAACCTACCTACATTTTACTCTCAAAATGTGACATCACCAGCATTTCGGTGAGCAGTGTCCAAGGTCACATACTTACAATGTTAAGTCCTCTTCACAAGCCATCTTCTCTTGATGAGAGTACCTTGAGGTCTTTGCAGCATGACAGACGGAAGACAAGGGAACCTGAAAGTTAACTGAAATTAGATCCTTGCTATTTTCTTCTTACTTGAGGGAAATAGGAAAGTAGGGCTTATAAACGTGGTTGGGAGGAGCAAAGAGATAAAAATCATGGCTGTGTTCACTTGAGTTGACTCAGGTCTGTGCTGCTTAAAAATGAACTCTGGCCCCCATGAATTGAATTAGTGACTAATTCAAATTCTGAAATATCTGAGTTAAACCGAGCCTGTGTGTAATATTAGAAAACTGGTGCCGATATACTATCATGATTTTTTTTCTTCCTAAAAGCTCTCTTTGCAACTTTTTCTATAGAGCCCTAAGGTGAGATTCCATGGAAGACTGGGAATGATCAAGTTGCAATAAATGCTGTGTGACCTTAATTGCAGTCTTCTCTACATGGCATCCTGTGCAAAATTATTATAATGACATAATGTGTGCTTTTCAGCCAGGTCCAGTCACAGTGATACCAACTTCCCTGTAGGAAGGAGCTAAGATACATAATCATTAAGAGATTCTGAGTCTGTCTTAGAGTTCAATTCCAGTTCTCCAATCTGGACGGGATTATTTTCTTAATCTATCTAGCCTTTGCTAAATTCTGATATTCTGTCTTACTTTAACTCTTACTATCACCCTTAAATTCTAAATAGTGGTGGCACCTGTGTAGCTCAATCCTAGTGTTAATACCACTAGAATTATCTCCTGATTTGCAGTCCACCTTCACCGGCACAACACTGAATCATACATTGGGCCATATAGACATATAGATACATGCATTAATTTACCCAGATCCATGACTTTTCTTTTAGATTCACTTAGATCATATGCACCTAAGTATTCACTTCAAATTTGTCTCTCTGTTACGTTTATTCTCTAGCCCTCATCAAGGTTGCTCCTTACTTCTTCCTTTTCTCAGCATCAAAGGAATCACGGGTATCAGCATATGTTATTATGGATGCATGTGCTGGGATTATGTCCTGTTTAGGTAATAAATAAACTCACTGGGAAAGCAATACATTATCTGTTGCTGAGACAGATTTTCCTTGCTGGGAAACAAATAAGCATTCACATAATTAAAGCACAGTGTCATTTTAGAGGCCAAATTTGCCCTGGAATGTTGACTTAGAACGATGATCTTTACTTGTATATTAAAGCAGAAATGTTCTCCTTTAGAAATTCAGGAATTATTTCTCCTACAAAAGTAGGCTAGACAAGAGGCCTTCATTATGCTCCACCTAGGAATTAGTAAAAACAAAAGGCCATTGTCTAGATGTGATTGATTGCTGCTTTATTTTATTAGATCTTACTTATTTATCAAACTATTATAAATGGAATTGGTTAATTTGCAATATCACACTGAAAAGGAAACAAAACATTAAAGAAAAACAATCAAGAGAAAAGGAAATAAGGCATGTTGTTAAGACTGAACAGAAATTTCCTTATCAACATTCTCAAAAAAATGCCTTAAAACCTGATAAATAATAGAACCAATGGGTCCATAGTTCCCTTGATCCCCAAATATCTCTCAGTTTTATTGATTTGGGGAAGCCATTGGAGAAAAGTAGCCTTGAAAAGAGCAAACCGTGCAACTTTGTTTATCTTCCTTGCTCTGTTTCCATCGTCCTCTGAAGACCAATAACACAAAATGCTATAACCTCTCCATCTGCCTGGCTTCACACCATCACAGGAAAAGGTGCGCATATAAGTTAACACCATGGAACTAGTGTTTGTGTTTATAACTTTCAGTATCATTTCACAATTGTCCTAGTCATTTGCTAAACATAGAGAAAGTCTTTGGTAGCTTTGCCTAAGTAGATTGGAATTAAATTCAATGCTATCAAATAAATACAGTTTAAACACTCTAATTGAATTATCTCTTTCTAGCAGTTACCTAATTAAATATATTAGAGGTGGGAGTTCTCAGTGGTGGATCATTTGTCTAACATGAACCTTGCACCAGCTACACAGACATATACAAAATATGAGTATATGAGTATCCAGCCACTTATATTTCTATATTTGTATTATCTACAACAATATCTAATCCAGCATACATTTATGTAAGTATTCCTTTAATGATGTAAACATAAAGAGGTAAAATTAACAATCCTTAGTTCTTGATTAAAATCAAGAAAATTGTTTCTAAAGGTGAGGCTAAGGAAAAAATATGCAGCTGGAAAATTTTTCTTATTTTGTTTTGGTTTGGTTTGGTTTTTGGTTTTTTTTGAGACATGGTTTCTCTGTAGCTTTGGAGCCTGTACTGGAGCTCTCTCTGTCAGCTATGCTGGCCTCAAACTCACAGGGATCCACCTGCCTCTGCTTCCCTAGTGCTGGAATTAAAGGTGAGCACCCCCACCACTCAGCTTCTTGGTTTTTTGTTTTTGTTTGTTTTGGTTTTGTTTTGAATGTTTAGTAGTAGCAAGAAGTCACTAGCTGCAGCTATAGATATTATGTTATAAACAGAGTACATTTTTACTTCACTTGTTGAACAGTGTTAATAGGAATCATATTTTATTTTAGTAAACACCATGTGTCATTCATCAACTATGATGAACATTCCAATTGTGTGTCAGTCATTCATTCATTCATTCAAAAATATATAAAGTTAATCTCAGAAGGGAAGAGTTAAATGCTTGTGTACTAGTTTTAAGGATGGATCAGGTTTCAGCCCTTAGTAAACTAACAGAAATATTGTGCACTTAAAAGAAAATCAGATAACAGATGAATGAGAATCCAATCAAGAACTATATGTTGGGCAATTTTCATGAATGGCCAGAGACAGTAATAAAAATGTTTTGCTAGACAAAGTACAAATTCTTTGAAGATTTGGTCATCCTAAGCTCCTGAGGCAATCATGTGCCTAACTAAACGTAAAGGCTGGGTGGAATTATAGTGTTTCGGTAACCCAGGGTGTCTAGGATCGTATCTAAGGAAACAATTCTCCACTGTGGGATGACAAATTGCAAAAGTCGTGTCTGTGAGTCACTCAGAACACACAGAATTTGATAGATGGAATTAATTGTGGTGGGAATATCTATCCTAAGTGGGCAGCCCTACTCCATGGGCCTAGTCCCAGACTGAATAAAAATGGCGCTGAGTAGCAATACTCCTCTCTCTCTCTCTCTCACTCTCTCTCTCTCATTCCTCATGCGGATACAACATGACCCACACTCTCAAGCTCCTGCCACCATCCACGATGGGCTCTCACCACCATCCACCATGGACTGTACCTTGGTGCTGTCACTAAAAATTAATCCTTCCTTCCTAAAGTTAATCGTGTCAAGTGTTTTGTTGCAGCAATGAGACCACTAATGAATTAATTGTAGACTCAGGCATGAGAACTTTAGTGGGGAAGATCAATCTGCTATTTTGAGGATCTATCCCTTTCAGGAGTCTCTCCGTTGTCTTCTATTACCAACCTATTATTGAATTTCTCCCCAGGAACTAAGGAGAAGAAAACTTTAGGCTGAATTCATCTTCATTTACATATGCATCCATAATGATTGTTCTGGCCTCTTCAAAGAAATGCACTTAAACTACAGGGGGTTTGTTGTTGTTGTTTGTTCTTGTTTTTAAGTTTCTTATATAGTATTAGAATATTTTATTTGCCTGAGCATTTCTTTATGACTGCTCTGATTCATGTTAGCAAAGACAGACTTCAAATATCTTCAGGCTAGGGACTTGGCCTAGAAATATCTTCTGCTCAGAGGTCATAGCCACTGAAAAGGATGAATATCATAATAGAAAAATTAAAATATATATGTGGCATACTGATCAAATGGTCATTATTCAATTCAACTGAATTAGTACTTTATAAAACATCCAAGCAACTGAAATTTACAAACCCACTTTTATGTGAGATGTTGCATGTGAGAAATTCCATCTGAATGGCAATTTTGTATTAGTTTTAGATTTAGAAAAAGTTACTTCCTTTTACTATCACTTTTAAAGAAGGGATACATTTTTATCACAAATTCTCTATTTAAAAAAAAACTAGTTTATCCCGTAACCTAAGTTGAATGAAGCATTATATTTTTTAACATCATATAGGAAAGTCCCAGCCTCACGGTTTTGTGGGCCTAATTTACAAATCTGTTTTTCCTTTTCCTGTGCTACACTTGTAGAGTGCACAATTTTGAGTGAATTTAACATTTACATGGATCATACTGAGTCTATGTCAATAGAAAGAACAAACAAGAGAGTCAACTCAGATACTGAGTATATAATTCCAAAAAGCAAACAACATCATCAACAACAACAAAAAAAACCACTATTTTTTCAGCATATACAAAAATAAAAAGCACAAGAAAGTATTTTGGTTTATTAAAGTAAAGCTATCATGTATCACGGCTCTGAGTCCTGAGCACTGTGCTGAAAAGTGAGTCAGATTTTTCTCCCTCCTTCAGTCCCCATGGAGAGAAGAGCTTGCTTTGAAAGCTATCATCGAAGGGCTTGCAAGCACTGTGTAGCCCAAAGTTGTGCAGTAAGCTTTGTATAATTAATTCATGAAAAGAAGCAACATAAAGAAATGTGTACTTTGCAGGAAGTTATCCTTATTTTCAGAATCTTGTTTCCCCAAAATCATTAAAACTCTGTCACAAACCATGTGTCGTCAGAAGCTATTTAATCAACCTGTCCCAATAGATTTTAATCACTAACTGTAGAAATCTCACCATGATTAATAGTTGAAGACTTCATAAAAAGAAAGTGTTGCTAAAGAAATGTAAAAAAATTCACCCTTATTCTTAGATTTATCCTTTAAACTCAACGGCTTCTTGAAAATTCAATTATGTATCTGAGATAAGACAATAGCTGTAAGGATCCTTGCTTTCATTCTGGAAGATTAATCGCCCTTCTTTAGTGTTGCTCGCTCTGTTAAAAGTTTAGAGTTTCCTGAAGCAAATCCATAACCACAGGCTCAGCATCAGCGTTTTCAAAGCCCAACCTAATCGCATACTCATTTTTAGAGTCTGTATTCCAAACTATTATATTAAAAGGTATGAGATGAATGTCACTGATTTCCCAAATATCTCAGAGTATTCTGTAATTCCCAGTTTCAAATCTGTCACATGACAAACATATTTGAACTTATTCTTAATCATACAAGTAAAAGTAAGTTCCTCTTTTAAATTTGCATTTGAAACTATGTTTATTTTTTTCAGTGTGGAAGAGGTTCCCCATAAAAAGTACAGAAACTTTATACCAATTATTCACCTGGGCTCTGAAGTTCTATTTCCACAGCATAAATTATACTAGATAAACAGCAGCCTCTTTATCAAGCGTATCAGCTTCCAAAACTGCGGAGACTTGGAGCTATCTTGAAATATGTTTACTTAGCCAGGACTTTTCTTAATAGTTCTATCATGCCCTCAAAAGTAGTGAAATAATAAATCACTAAAATCTTTCAGACTTTTTTAAAAGTTGACTTAGTTTTTGTATACGGGTGTTTTTCTTGCATGTATGTCTGTGTACTATATTTATGTCTGGTGCCTAGAAGAGGCCAGAAAACATCATCAGATTCCTGGAACTGTAGTTACAAATGATTGCGAACCATCATATAAGTGCTGATAATGGAACCCGAGCCATTGTTCTTAACTGCTAAGAAAAGCCGTTTCTCCACCCCCAAATCTTTCAAGCATCTGTAATAAGCCAGATATGGATGACAAAAATTAAACAATAGAAAGTTATTCAGCAAGTTCTGTTGAGCACTCCCATTTAGAGAAAAAGTATCCAGCAAGTATGTGTTCCCCCATTCAGACAAACTTCTGTTTGAAACAGGAAATGATGAGGTAAATACAAGGACTCTGTTATTGAGCAACATTTCTACTGTTCTCTACTGTAGAAAAAAAATGTGAGCAAGCCACAAATAACCAATATAACCTGGAAGATCATAGATCAATGGCCAAGTCTACAGGAGCATGGAAACCAGATTAAATAATACTCAACAGTAAGTAATAAAATCTTACCTATAATAGTTAGAGGTGACGTATCATGGAAGATAGCATTTATTATGAGTTAGAATTGACAAAGGAAAGTAACTAAGGAAAGTGAACATTTACTTCATATGCCTAGAAAAAGAGAAAATTGAATATGTGACTGGGACATAGGACCAACGGAAAAGTCTTGTGATATAATTGATAAATATTCTCATGTATGGCATATAGAACTTGATGTAGAATTCAGGCTTTATTCAAAGTATTATACTGGAGAATAAAAAGACAATAGAAAATAAGAAATCGAAGGATAAAATTTTAGATTAGGGTGAACAAATCTCTGCCCAGAACATAGCACTGCTAGCATTAAGTATGTAAGGTCAGTAACCATCTTTGTGGGAATGTTACATCACAACACTCTCAATGTTCTGTGGCATAGAGGTTGAAGGACTGTAACTAGATGCTTCACAATAACATGGAGGCTCTACTAGCAAGTAATTTAAAGGCACATGTGTCTATTTTCTATTCAGTTAAGAAAAGTGATGACTGAACATTACTCTCCGAAGTCACTTCAATTTTATCACTCCATATTTGCAATTCTAATATTTACCAGATTTTCCAGGGAGTACATCATGCTCTATAGTAGTTGCCGGGGAAATTATAAAAGAAAAGAAAATCACATTTTTTACTCAACAACAATGAGTTCTGGGAAATATAGTTGTAGAAAGGAAGCATGCACTCATGAAGCCATTCAACAAAAAAAAAAAATGAGTTTAAGTGACAAGATGAAACTGAAACTGGTGACATTAGTTCACAGAAGAGCTGTAGTGGTGCAAGAGAATTGTCTGTGTTCTGTCAATCATGTTTTAAATAAATGCTGATTGGCCAGGCAGGAAGTATAGGTGGGAAAACCAGACAGAAAGTAGAGGTGGAGCAAAGAGGACAGGAGTATTCTGGGAAGCAGGAAGCTCCCTCAGCATTCCTGCCCAGACCACCGAGAAGCAAGATGTAACCTGCCTAGCTGTGAAAGGTACTGAGCCATGTGGCTAGCATAGATAAGAACAATGGGTTATTATAAGCTACAAGAGCTAATAAAAAGACTGAGCTAATGGGTCAATCAGTTTATAACTTACGGAGATCTCTGTGTGATTTTCTTTGGGGCTTGCCAGCTGTGGGGTATCAGGAGGGATAGAAACCCCAACAAGCAGGTCCCTTCATGTTACAAGCTGTATTAATGTGGACAGCAATATTCTGGTAAACTTGCACTGACCATGGACTCCTGTCTTTGCCCCCAGAGCAATTGGTTTGTATTTATTATCCTATTTTTCTTCCCTTTCCTTAAATGTGTCTGGCCACATGGAATGAGGTCTTCAATTAAGGTACCACATGCTATGAACTTTCTCTTAACAATGTTTGATATGTACCAGGAAATATAGAATACTTTCATTAAATGTTTGTGAAAGGGTATAAAAAGGTGGGGAGAAAAGGGATTAAATGAAAATTAAGGTATAAATGTCATGGAAGAAGAGACAGAAAAATAATCGATTGAGTATGTCTATTTATAAGAAGTCAGTCTGAACAAGAAGCATGCTTTAGCTAGGGTGCAGATGTCAGGGCACACCTCCTTAAGAAACAAGAAAAAGAAGCAGTAGGCCAGATTATAGGAATGAAGGAAGGATTGAGTAATAGAGGCATTGACTACCTATGCTGTAGATAGTTTCAGAGGCCAGAGCAACTGCAATGAAATCTTTCTGTTTCTTTTCAGTTTCTCTCTTCATACTGGTTTAATTAATCATTGATGAAGATCAGTTTCCTCTATCTAGATGGGGAGGACCACTCTAGCTTATCTTAGTATCCTCACAACCACCCCCCAAAAAAGATTTGTAGTCCAACCTCCATTTAAAAATGTTCAATGATAAAGTTTCAGATGGTGTGCAATTTGCATCCCATCCTCTGGATCAGTCTGTGTATGCTGAAACAACTAATACAAGAAAGGAAGTACATAATGTGCAGTTTTATGTATAATACCTAACCTACTATTTGAGATCTGAATAGCATGTCAAGTTATCATTAAAAGCATTAAAATAGATTGATGCGTATTTGTATAAATGAATGTTTTAGAAGCATCATATAGTAGCTTGGAAGATAACAGGAGAGATTTAGTCTTCTGCAATAGGATGGTTGGAAACATCACTTCTCTGGCACATTTGAAGTTTCATTTAGCATATTTACAGATATTCTCTTTGCTTTCCCATGCACACGTCAACAAGAAGGACCTTTCTAAAAAATTACTATTGCTCAATCTCTTTCAATGACCCTCTTTGGCTGAACAAAAAACTCCTAAACCCTCAAGATAGCATAAAAGCCATTATATAATGAGCCCCTACCCAGAGCACTATCTTTCCTTTCCATGGATCTTTTACACCCCTGTTATACTCAGTCAGTTTTACTATTTAACAAAAGAAGCTTTCTTTTATATTTCTAGGCCCTTACACAGATGATTTCTCTTGCCTGCAGTATTCAGATACCACTTGCAATTTTTATAAAGGAAAAGGTACACGGTTACTGAGTCCTAAGCTTTCAGGGGCATTGATTTCTTTGAGACACCTCAATTGAGATTTAATACATTTGCTTTGGCATAAATTTCAATCATTTTCTATCCCCTCAAAACCATGTGCAAATTCTAAGATACTGTAAACAACAAGTTATTATGACAAGCATCGCTTCATAGATATTTATTTAGTATTTACCCCATTTCTTTATTAAAATGAAATGACTACTTCATTATGTAAGGAAGGAAAAATTAAAGTAAAAAATAAATTTAACACTCAACAGAGCTTAACATTTATTTGACCATGATCCAATTGAATCACTCTAGATATTGCAATTCATTATAAATAATGTGTTTAGTTTTTAATATTTTATCCTGTCTTACGAAAACATCTATAATTATAGAAGTCTTTATTATTTCTTTTATAATACATGCCAAAGAAATTCTCTCATAGCCAATTTATCCTAGCAGAAATCACTATTTCATTATTCACTTTTGCAGTAGATGATTTTTAGACTATTTTAAAGTAAGTTTTCCATAAAAAAGATAATAAAAATAATTATATTGGGTATAATTTAACACCTTCTGTTACTTAATTTCCATGGAATGTCGAACTAGCTAATAGTGTGATTCCATTTCTTTCACAGTAGTTTGGTATTTCATAGGTCCAAGTTACAACTGTGCTTAATCAGTAGATTGTAAAATTATAAGTATTATAATTATACAGTGAAAAAGACTCTAAAATGGATATTAAGGGAAAAATAATGTTTCTTAGTCAACTAAAAGTCACATTCTTCTATTATTTTTCTTTCTTAGTCTGCCATAATCATTGCCTCCTTTTAAAAACCTAACATAGAAATCATGTTCTTTTAAAAAAGAAAGATCTTCTTAATGCATATTATAGTTTCTATTTTTTACAGTTCAAATGCACTCAGCTGTACAAGCTTTCTTTTCCTTAGCATGAGAAGAAAATAAATAACAGTAAATAGACATCACTTAGTGTCTGTGTCTTTTGTACCTACACTCTAAGTACACATAATTGGCTTCATCATTTTGGCTAGTCATCCTCTTGCTGAATGCTCTGCTTATCATAGAGATGGTAAGGTTTTCTTAAAATATTTACTTATTTAACTGTGTGTGTGTGTGTCTGTGTGTGTGTGTGTGATTATGATGTAAGGGCATCACATATGTGAAGTACCTGTGGAGATCAGAGGAAGTTTGATTCCCTAGAATTCAATTATGATTGAGAGGCACGACGTAGGTGCTGAGAGCCAAATCCAGGTCCCCTGCAAAGGTAATAAATGCTATGCTCTTAACCTCTGAGATGTCTCTTCAGCCCCGTGATGAGGCCGTAAGGCACCATTTTATTTTCAGCATTTCTAGCCAAGTCAGATATCACTGCCCAACATATCAAATGCCCTTATCAATGTCCTCTGCCATATTGTTTGGTCTTAATCCAACCCACATAGCAAAATCTCAAGTAGCTTCCAACTCAATTTGATTACTAGAATCTATAATGAAAAAAAATAAGCAAATGGGAATAGTCAATTATAGTTTTCCAATTTCAAGTGACTTCAATAATAATTAACAAACCCATTGTGCATTTTCAGTAGAATTTATAGCAAGTGCTATTGTAACTCTTGAACTGAATGAAAAAAAAACACTCAAGAAGTAACACACATGATGCCATTTAAATTGTCAAGAGTAGACAATTCAAATTTATATTGCTGAGAATTCACACTTGGGAGAATGGAGATTTAGCTCAGCTTAATATCTCTGACTGCTTTTCCAAAGAACCCACATTCCATTCCCAGGACCATATGGTGGCTCAGAGTCATCCATACTTCTAGTTCTAGGGGACCCTCTTCTAGCTTCCTTGGGCACCAAAATACACAATGGAACACAGAACATGCAGAATAAACACCCACAAATGTAAAACTTTTATTATTTTTTAAAAAAAGAATTGACACTTGAAGGTGGGATATACTGCAAAGGTGTTCAAAGAGATTTGAGAGTCAAATCACACACCATAATTCAAGTGGCAATTACATATTTACTAAAACTCAGGTTGTAAGTTGACATGGTGGTGTGTGCCGGCCAGTTAGTGAGGAGGCTTGTAGGGAGTTAAGGTCTACCAGACCAAAAGGAGACAACCTGGAGTCTGCCTGGAGCTGTCAAAGGTCCTGACCATGCCTAGCCAATGAGGAGCCACCAAGCAGTGTTTCCTGAGTGCCTAGCAACAGGTGTTGTCAGAGGTCTTGATTATACCTAACCAATAAAGGACCAGCATGCAATTGTAAAGTGTCCAGAAATCAGAATGCCTGGGTGTTGGGAGGGTTCACAAGTCCTCCCTCTCCCCTCCCACTGTTAAATAAATAAGTCTGCTGTAAGCTTTCAAAAAAAAAAGAAGAAGAAGAAGAAGAAGAAGAAGAAGAAGAAGAAGAAGAAGAAGAAGAAGAAGAAGAAGAAGAAGAAGAAGTAACGTTCAGATTTTGTTTGGCATTCTGTGTTTTTCAAAAGAACCTCCAAGTAAATGCACAATGTTCTTTTCTGCAACCTGGTTTCAGTCAAGGAACTATTTGAATGGGTATAGCAGGTGGGGCTTTACTTCTCCAGAGGAAAGGCCTTGGATTTGAAAGGAAATAGGTTCTGCTGACAGAAGCCTGATTTGTTTGTTTGTATGTTTTTAGAACAATTTTTTTCATTTTACATACTAATGCCAGTTCCCAGTCCCTTGCCTCCTCAAGCTACACCCACCTTCCCAATCCCCATCCAATCCTCAAAGAGAGTAAGGCTTCCATCCAGTGGGAAGTCCACAAAGTTTAGCATATCAGTTTAGGCAGGACCAAGGCCTTCCTCCCTATACCTAGGCTAAGCAACACAAGGTTCTAAAGAGAATGGGCTCGAAAAAACCACTTAATGCACTAAGGATAAATCCTGGTCCCACTGCCAGTGGCCCCCAAATTGTCCCAACCACACAACTGTCACCCACATCCAGAGGACCTAGTTTGGTCATATGAAGATTTCCCCGCTGTCAGTCTGGGAGCTCCCACTAGCTCTGGTCAGCTGTAAGCTTCCCCATCATGGTCTTGACCCATTTGCTCATACTATCGCTCCTTCCTCTCTTTGACTGGACTCTGGGAGCTCAGCCAAGTGCTTAGCTGTAGATATCTGCATCTGCATCCATCGGTTGCTGGGTTCTATGATGACAGTTAAGGTAGTCATCAGTCTGATTACAGGGGAAGGCAAATTTGGGTACGTTTTCCACTATTGATTAAAGTCTTAGCTGCAGTCATCCTTGAGGGTTCCTGGGAAATTTCCTAGTGCCAAGTCTCTTGCTAGTCCCATAATAGCTCCTCCATTATGATATCTCTGTCCTTGCTTTCCCTCTCTATCCCTCTCCCTTCTCGTCTATTCCAATCCCTCATGTTCTCCTCCCCCATTTTCTTCTTCCCTCTCCTTCCATCCTCCCTTCTCATCACCCCTACTGTGCTCCAATTTTCTGAGGCAATCTTGTCTATTTCCACTGCCTAGGGCAACCTATGTATGTCTCTCATAGGGTTCCTCTTGTTACCTAGTTTCTCTAGGATCATGGACTATAGGCTGGTTGGTTATTCTTTGCTTTACATCTAATATCCACTTATAAGTGAGTATGTACTGTGTTTTTTTTTCTGGGTCTGGGTTACATCATTCAGGATTTTTTTTCTAGTTCTGTTCATTTGCCTGCAAATTTCAAGATGTCATTGTTTTGTTTTGAACAGCTGAGTAATACTACTCCATTGTGTAAATGTACCACAGTTTCTTTATCCATTTTTTGGTTGAGGGGCATCCAGGCTGTTTCTAGGTTCTGGATATTACAAATAATGCTGCTATGAACATAGTTGAGCAAATGTCCTTGTGTGCATTCTTTTGCGTATATGCCCAAGAATGATATTGATGGGTCTTGAGGGGGATTGATTCCCAATTTTCTGAGAAGCCACCATACTGAGTTCCGAAGTGGCAGTATAAGTTTGTACATCCACAAGCAATGGAGGAGTGTTCTTCTTGCTCTGCATCCTTTCTAGTATAAGCTATCATTGGTGTTTTTTATCTTAACTATTGTGAATAATGTAAGATGGTATCTCAGAGTCATTTTAATTTGCAGTTTCCTGTTTGTAAAAGCTGGCTCCCGGCTAGCTTTACCCGAAATAATTACATGGGAACTGTATTCTTTTAAACACTGCCTGACCCATTATCTGTAGCCTCTTATTGGCTAACTCTTAAATATTGATCTAACCCATTTCTAGTAATCTGTGTAGCACCACGAGGTGGTGGCTTAAAAGGAGGATTCTAACCTGCAGCTGTCTCGGAGAGAAGAGTCATGGCGACTGCCTCATTGCCTTCTTCCCAGCATTCTGTTCTGTCTACTCCACCCACCTATGTTCTGACCTATCAGGCCAAGCAGTTTCTTTATTAATTAGCCAATGAAAGCAACAGAAATACAGAATCCTCTCCTACATCACCTGTTGGCTAAGGATGTTTAGCATTTCCTTAAGTGTCTTTCTTCCACTTGAGAATTCTCTGTTTAGATCTCAACCCCAATATTTAATTGGATCATTTGGTATTTTGATGTCTACTTTCTTGAGTTCTTTATATATTTCGGAGATCAGTCCTCTGTCAGATATGGTGTAGGCTGCCATTTTGTCTTATTGACTGAGTCATTTGCTTTACAGAAGCTTCTCAGTTTCAGGAGGTCCAATTCATTTATCGTTGATCTCAGTGTCTGTGCTATTAGTATTATATTCGGGAAGTAATTTTCAATGGCCATGTATTCATGGTTACTTCCCACTTTCTCTTCCAAGAGTTTCAATGTGACTGGAGTTATTTTGAGAACTTTGATCCATTTGAACATGAGTATTGTGCCTGGAGATAGATATGGATCTCTTTGCATTCTTCCACATGTTGGCATCCTGTTACAACAGCACCATTTGCCAAAGATGCTTTCTTTTTTCCATTGTATAATTTTAGATTCTTTGTTAAAAATCAGGTGTTCATGGGAGTGAAGATAAATATCAGAGTCTTCAATTTGATTCCATCAGTTCTCTTGTCTGTTTTTATGCCAATACCAAGCTGTTTTCATTACTGTAGCTCTGTAATAGAGCTTGATGTCAGGAATGGCGATGCCTCTGGAAGTTTATTGTACAGGATTGTTTTCACTATCCTGGCCTTTTTGATTTTCTATATGAAGTTGAATATTGTTCTTTTGATGTCTGTGAAGAACTATGTTAGGATTTGATGGAGATTGCATTGAATCTGTAGAATGCTTTTGGTAAGATTGTCATTTTTATTATGTTGATTCTACCTATCCAAGAACATGGGAGATCTTTCCATTTTCTGATGTTTCCTTCAATTTCTTTCTTCAAAAGCTTAATGTTTTTGTCATATAGGTCTTTCGCTTGTAGGTTTATATTACCCTGAGATATTCTGTGTTAATTGTGGCTATTATAAAGGGTGATATTTCCCTGAATTCCTCCTCAACCATTTTATCATTTGTATATAGGAGAGCTACTGATTTTTTTTTTTGAGTTGATCTTGTATCCTGCCACACTGCTGAAATTGTTTATCAGCTGGAGTAATTCCTCGAAAGAATTTTGGATGTCACTTATGTATAATATTATATCATCTGTAAGTAATGAAAGTGTAATTCTTTTTCTTAGTTGAGTCTTTGTGTGGTATGGATATCAGGGTAACTGTAGCCTTGTAAAAGTAGTTGGGTAATGTTCCTTCTGTTTCTATTGTGTGAAACAATCTGAAGAGTACAGGTTTTTACCTCTTCTTTGAAGTTCTAGTAGAATTTTGGACTGAAACATTTGGCCATGTGCTTTTTTTGGTTGGGAGACTTTTGATGACTGCTTCTATTTCCTTGGGAGGTTAAAGTCTATTTAAATTGTTCACCTGATCTTGAATTAATTTTGGTACATGGTACCTATCGAGAAAAATTGCACATTTCTTTCTGATTTTCCAATTTTGTGGAGTACAGATTTTAAAGGTATGACGTAGTGTTTATCTGGTTTTCCTCAGTTTCTGTCATTACATCTCCCTTTTCTTTTCTTTTTTTTTTTTTTTTGATTTCACTGCATGGTGCTTTTTTATTTATTTTTTTAAAGTAATTTTATAAAATTATAAAAGTTCCCATTTCCGCCACTCCTCCCAACACCCTCCCACTCCCCCCACTCCCTCTCCTCCTCCCTTTCCATCCCTAAGAGCAGTCAGGGTTTCCTGCCCTGTGGGAAGTTCAAGTTCCTCCCCCCTCCCTCCAGGTCCAGGAAGGTGAGTGTCCAGACAGACTGGATCCGCAAAATCCAGTATATGCAGAGGAAACAAGTCCCAGTGCCATTTTCAATGGCTTTTCAGAGACTCCGGGCCAGCCACATTCAGAGAATCTGGTTGCATTGCGTCCTCTTTCAGTCCCAGTCCAACTGGCCTTGGTAAACTCTCATTAGATCCGTCCCCTTGTATCAGTGGGTGATCGCATCCCTCGCAGTCCTTATTTCCTTTTTCATTTTCTTCATCCTTCTGCTCCTCATTTGGACTTTGGGGGGCTCAGTCCGGTGCTCCAATGTGGGTCTCCATCTCTATCGCCATCCATCGTTGGATGAAGGTTCTCTCTGATCTTGCCTTCTTTGCTCACGTTCTCTTTCCTTCTGCTTCTCGTTTGGACCTAGGGAGTTAAGTCCAGTGTTCCAATGTGGGTCTCTGTCTCTATCTCCATCCATCGCCAGATGAAGATTCTATGGTGATCAGCAAAATATTCATCAGTATGGTTATGGGCCAAGGCCGTTTCAGGCACCCTCTCCTCTGTCCAGAGAACACTCTGGGGATCTCTCCTTGGACCTGGGATCCCATTTATAATCAAGTCTCCTGTAAACCCTAAAATGACTCCCTTAGTTGAAACATATTCTTCCCTGATCCCATATCCATCCTTCCTCCCTCCCCCCCATCCCAGTCCACCGAGCTTTCCCCATTCCTCCCCTACTCCCTTCTCTCTAACCTTCTCCCCTTCCAACAACCCTCCCACCCCCCCATGCACCCGAGGTTACCTGGGACTCTTGTCTATTTCCAATCTCCAGGCAGATATCTACATGATTTTCATCAGGTTCACCTTCTTATTTAGCTTCTCTAGGATCACGAAAAATAGGCTCCAAGACCTTTAATTATGGTTAGAATTCACTTATGAGTGAATACATACCATATTCCTCTTTTTGGGTCTGGCTTGCCTCACTCAGTAAAGCGTTTTCTATTTCCATCCATTTGCATGCAAAATTCAAGATGTCATTGTTTTTTACCGCTGAGTAAAACTCTAATGTGTATATGTTCCACACCTTTTTTAACCATTCTTCTATTGAGGGGCACCTAGGTTGTTTCCAGGCTCTGGCTATCACAAATAGTGCTGCTATGAACATAGTTGAACAAATACTTTTGTAGTATAATAGGGCATCTCTTGGGTATATTCCCAAGAGTGGAATTGCTGTGTCCTGAGGGAGGTTGACTCCCAGTTTCCTGAGAAACTGCCACACTGATTTCCACAGTGGCTGCACAAGTTTGCATTCCCACCAACAATGGATGAGAGTTCCCCTCTCTCCACATCCTCTCCAGCATAGGCTATCATTGGTGTTTTTGAGTTTGGCTATTCTGACAGGTGTAAGATAATATCTCAAAGTGGTTTTGGTTTGCATTTCCCTGATCACTAAGGAGGTTGAGCATGACCTTAAGTGCCTTTTGGCCATTCGAAGTTCATCTGTTGTGAATTCTCTGTTATGTTCAGTACCCCATTTTTTAATTGGGTTTCTTAGAGATTTAGTGTCTAGTTTCTTGAGTTCTTTGTATATTTTGGAGATCAGACCTTTGTCTGATGAGGGGTTGGTGAAGATCTTCTCCCAGTCGGAAGGCAGCCTTTTTGTCTTACTGACAGTGTCCTTTGCTTTACAGAACTCATGACATTTGTTAGATCCTTTATTTCTTTTTTGGGTTTCTATCTGGCAGACCTGTCCACTGGTGCGAATGGAGAGTTGAAGTCTCCTACTATTAGTGTGTGGGGTTTGATGTACAATTTAATGTTTCTTATACATATGTGAGTGTTTTTGTATTTGGGTCACAAGTTTCAAAATTGAGATTTAATGTTGATGGATTTTTTTTTTTCTGTGATGAATAAGAAGTTTTCTTCTCCATTGTTTTGATTGATTTTAGTTTAAAGTCTATTATTAGATATTAGGATAGCTACCTTAGAATATGCTTCTTAGGCATATTTGATTGGAAAATATTTCCCCAATCCTTTACTCTGAGGTAATGTCTGTCTTTGAGGATGAGGTATGTTTCTTGTATGCAGAAGAATGATGGATCCTGTTTTGGTATCATTCTGGTAGCCTGTGTCTTTTTATAGATGAATTGAGTGTATTGATATTAAGAGATATTAATGACAAGTATCTGTTGATTCCTGTTATTTTTTTCAATGGCAGTGTTTGTGAGTTTCCCTTCTTTGGGGTTTGCTGGTGTGTGGTTATTTGTTGCCTATGTTTTCATGGGTGCAACTAATTTCCTTGGTTTGGAATTTTTCTACTAGTACTTTCTGTGAGGCTGGATTTTTTTTTGATAGTTATTGCTTTAATCTGGCTTTGCCATGGATTATCTTTTTTTGTCCATCCATGAGAGATTTGCTAGGTATAGGAATCTGGGCTTGCATCCTTGGTCTCTTAATGTCTATAGCACATTCATTTAGGATCTTCTGGCTTTCAGTCCTTCCATTTAGAAGTTGGGTGTAATTCCGATAGATCTGTCTTTATATGTTACTTTGCCATTTTCCTTTGCAGCTTGCTGTGGGAACTCCTTCAGCCAATAGGCTTTAAGAGATGTGATCTCTTGTACTGTAAATGCAAACATAAAGTTTGCAAGCTCCCCACTTCTGTTTTCTTTCTCTCCTTCTCTGTCTCTCTCTCTCTCTCTCTCTCTCTCTCTCTCTCTCTCTCTCTCTCTCTCTCCTGCTGGACTCGCTTTCTATTGCCTGCTTATTTAGAGAACTGTGATCTATGAGTCTATCCCTAAATAAAGAATCCTTTATTATACTCAATTCTGAGCCAGTGTGGAACTGCTTTATAGAGTAATCTACATGAATCCCAATTCCACACTGGCCCAAAAGACCCAGCAAGTCTCCCCGCCACCCTGTCCACTTGGCTTGAGTTCAACTACTAAGTGTTTTGTTGTTGCCATTGTTTTTTCTTTTCTTTTTGCCAAAACCCTACCACAGCACAACTACCCCTTTGGTAACCCTGCTGTGCAAGCAACTTGGCAGTTTCCTGGGCTTGTACACACTCCTCCCCCACCCCACCCCTGGCGCTTTCCCTGCCGTGTGATGACTTGCACAGCTTCCAGTTTGTGTTCCCAGAATGTGAGCACTCGGTTCTTTGGTATTCTGTCCACAAAAAAAAAAAAAAAAAAAAAAAAAAAAAAAAAAAACAACTTCCCCAGGTACTGAATCAATTTAGTTATTCTTAATTTGTCAAGTGAGGCATATTTTTCAGTATTCAGGCAGTCACCAAAGCAGAACCAAACCGGACTGTTCATGCGGCCACAGTCACGTCTCTCTGCCACACAGTCACAAGAGGAAGAACTGATTGGATTTGTTACTTCACCTGTTTGATTGCTTTTACCTGGTTTACTTGACTTTCTTTAAGAGATTTCTTCCAATTTTTTGTTTGTCTTTTTCTTTAAGGAAAATGTTCATTTCCTCTTTAAGGGTCTTTATTATCCTCATAAAGTTATATTTAAGGTTGCTTTCTTCTGCCTCTTCTGGTTTAGGGTGTTCAAGTCTTCCTGTTTAGGACCACTGGGTTCTGGTGTTGCCATGTAGCTCATTAGGTTGTTGAATGTATTCTTGCATTGGTGCCTACCCAATCTTTTCCTCCAATTGGTTCCAGCAGTGTGTTTGCCTCTTGGTGCAATCCTTGTCTGTGTCTCAGAGATCTTCTCTTGGATTGATTATTGTTCCTGCTGTCTGTTTCTCAGGAAGCCATGGAAGTCTCTGAGGATGGGTGGGTTTTGGGGAAGAGTAGGACTTGTAGATCACAATGGGAGATTGTAGGTTCAATGGCAGATTATTGGAGCAGTGTGCCTGCAAAAGGCTTGCCTGCTAGAGGGCTACTGTGGTTGAAGCAGATGGGGAAGGGGCCCAGGTTTTGCCCAGAGGCCTAGGATCTAGAAACTGGATTGTCCATCTAGGGATCTTGGGGGTGGGTCAGTCATCTCTTGGTCTGTTCTGTGCAGTGGTAGTCTGAAGTCTGATTTTCTTAAAAGAAGAATGGGGAATAGTAAAACAAATTAAACAAAGCACTTTCCTGGTATACTTTGCTCCCCAGAGGTTATTTGCCTCTCAAATGTATGAGAATGGGGTTGATTATGAGAAATGGGTGTGCTTCCTTGAGTGGTAGAAATCAATATACCAGAAGATAATGTGACAATAAGCACAGGTAAATTTTGTGGTGACTAATGCACTCTATTAAAAATACCTGCTTTTTTAGGGTTTTGCTTATTAATTTGCAAAATTGATAAAATTCTGCCTGCATGTACTCATGTGCACCATATGCACGCCTGCTTCAGAGATCAGAGGAGGCACTGGGTTCCCTGGAACTGAAAATACAGATGGTTGTGAGTGACCATTTGGTTAATGTTACTAATTACTGAGCCATTTCTCCGGTCCCAGAAATAACTGTTTTTAAATACTACCCTTATGGAAACCTCAATTGATTATATTGCTTTAAATTGTATGTTTTCTCATTGTGAATTCTGTCATCCAGAAAAGCAAATCTCCCATTGCTTACACAGATTATTATTTAGGCCATTGCTGCTCGTTGCTGCTCTGAAAACCATACTTGAATTAACAATAAAGACAAGTTTCAGCAGAACTTTTGCTGATAATTTATTCTATCATCCATCTGAACAAATTGATGGATAAGATAAAACTTTATTCTTCTACTTGTTATAATAATTGAAAATTCATTTTAAATTAAGGCAGCAAAAACCCTATTTGATTATTGATGTTTCTTTCTTATTATTTCCACTAAATTTAGAAATTCAGTCCAATGTTAGATTTTTTAAAACTGAATGAATAAGACATTTGCACTAATTTCCTTCGTTGCTCCACTTTGATGATCTTTTCCCTCTTAACTGCATTTCCAATTCTTCCTGTTTGCTGTTTTTGTTTAATTTCCTTTTTTCAATACCTGCCCTACCCACATGCACGTGTGTTATAAGTTTCTCCACTTCAGTTCCAGCCTTACTTCAAAATTATTTCAACTGACACAAACATAGTTTAGCTATCAGCAACTCGTGTGACAGAATATAATAAATTAACCGATTTCCTGCTTTAATCCACTTGTCTTTAAAATTACACAGAACTAACTGTCTTAGATAATCTGATACTGTCTCAGATATCTAAACTTCACCTTCGAGTCACTGATGCTAGAGCATTCATGACATAAAATTAGGCTTGGGATACATCACCCTCAATTTCCCATCTACCTTTTTCCCACTATCACAATAATCACTAATATATTGACAAATACTATTAATTTTTTCAAAAATGCTTTTTTCTTTTTAATTTTCTTTTTATTCTTTGTTTATTTCACATCATGCCTTCCAATCCCACCCATCTCCTGTCTCCTCATATCTGCCCTTGCCCCTGCAACTCCCTGCTTTCCCCCGTCCCCAAAAAACTAAAATTTAAGAAAAAAAATTGGGGGAAAAGGATGAATGGGAAAATATCATGGAAGCAGCTGTATAACATAGTGAACCACACAGTAAACCTCTTTATTCATACATCTTTACATACAGGCTTTCATCATAAAGAATCATTATTTTGGTTCAAGGCCTCAGGTCTCTGCTACACCATCAATGATGCTGGGCCCTTCTTGGGACTACTCCTGGAAAGATCCTGCAGCTTTGGGCCTAGAATACCAGTTCCTCCGTTTGCTCCAGGAGATCACAGATGGGCTGGATGTTGGAGTGGGCCAACATATAACCCTAGTTCTGGGCCTGGGTAGTTTCAGGGTTTGTCAGTCCATGAGCTCTCCCTTGTCTTCACCACCAGGTAAATCTCTCCAGAATTGCCCTGGGTAGTTCATTCCTTGCAGTGATGAGCCAGGGGCAGGGCCAATTCTCCTGCTTTCACATCCTCAGAGTCCATTTTTTACACCTGCGCTTCCAGGCCCAGCTCCCTGTGCTGCACAGGAGAAGTGTAGGGGTCACTTCCTGAGTACTGCAGTACTGGGGCAGGGACCCCTCTCCTACTTTTAGGACCTCAGGGCCAGTTCTTCCACCTGCCGCAGGAGTTGACACGAAAAGCAGGGGTTATCTCCCCTACCCACGCTGCCACAAGACAGATGAGGAATGAGGTCATGCTGACAATTTCAGTGCTTCTCACCTACACCTCTAACAATAGGGCTAGTTCTATTGTGTCGCCCAGGCAAGGTGGAGGACCTGCTCTCCGGAGAGTCGCTGCCGGTGGGGAGCACGAACAGCACCCCAGCTCCTATGACCTCAGGGCCAGCTCTCTCAACTGCCTTAGGTGTTGATGGGCTTTGATGTGTTGGGAGGGATGCATTTCTCCCCTGCCCATGCCTCCACCTGATCCACGAGTAACTGGGACAGTTGTCCCACGATCACAGCTTCAGAGCTGGCACCTTCATCAACAGGGTCAGCTTTACTTCGCTACCCAGGTGAGGAACAGGGTCCACTTAACCACTCTTTCAAGAAGTGAATTTAAGTATTCACTCTAGACTCAAAATTTTATAAGTATAGTGGCATTAATTCAAGTGACTCACCCTACTTCGCTCTGTAACCTATTCTCTACCCTATACTGCTGTCCAGCATGCCCCCTCTTATGCTTCATAAATACTCTCTACACCATTTAAAAATGCTAATATCTAGGCACCAAACGAATAGACTGAACTGGTTGGTTGAGATACAACAACAACATCAAGATTATCAAGAATTTAAATCTCACACAGTATCTTGATCCTGTGGCAAAGTTGAAAGCCACTAAGGCAAACAATATATCTTTCAGTGTTGTTCCATTGTGATAATTTTCAGTTCCAACCACAAGATGACATAGGAGAATGTTTTTATAATGGAAAATAAATCTCTCCCTCTAAAGCTACAAAAGTTGTGAATTACCAAGTAAAAGATTTTCAACTTGAGTCCATTAAGATGAATAACCACCAGCTACTGGCTTTCTTTACCCCATTTCATCCTGCCTCCAAGCATTTGTTTTCATTCGTGGGGTCCTTGGTTTCCCCTAACTCAGCCTGCTTCTGGGTTGAGGGTTCCAGGGAGTCAGTGGGGTATATTTCTGCTGCTGTGGCTTCTTTATACTATTCCACCCTGCCCCACAAACCTGCCTTTGTGTCTACAAGGTTCTTGGAATCTGACAAGTAACCCTGCTTCCATGATGGGGGGATCCAAAGAGGTGAGTGGGTGGTCATACAGCCAGACAGTCTCGAGAAGCTGAATCCAGGCTCCCTCCAGTTCCCTGAGCTTTTCTGGCCAACCAGAAAATCAAACAGACCTAAGAAACAAGTGGGTGTAGCTATACAAATAACTAGCAAAATTGATTTCAAACTAAAATCAATCAGAAGAGACAGAGAAGGACAATTTATACTCATAACAGGAACAATTCATAAAGATGAAGTCTCAGTCCTGAATATCTATGAAAGCACCCACTTGTGTAAAAGAAACATTACTAGAACTCAAATCATATATCAAACTCCATACACTAATAGTAGGAGATTTCAATACTCCTCTCTCACCAATGGGCAGGTCAACCAGACAGAAACTTAACAGAGAAATAAGAGAACTAACAGATGTAATGAATCAAATGGACTTAACAGATATCTATAGAACATTCCACCCAAACAGGAAAGAATATACCTTCTTCTCAGCAGAAATGGGAGCAGGAGCAGGAACCCTGTTCTCTCTCTCTCTTGCTTCCAGCTTCCATTCTGGCTACTAGACTCTCTGTTTCTTCTTTGCAATGAGAGGACTGTTGTTTGGGATGGGGATATGTAAGTTTTTCCCCTTAAATAAACAGCCTTTTTTATTACCCATAATTCTTAACTGGTGTGGGACCGTTTTGCGGCTTCAGCTGCACACTTAGTTGCATTCATGTTAAATAACAAAAGTATTTTTCAAAATGAAAGATATATAATATTTATGTATCAAATAAGCAAGGGTTTAATTAAATTATGAAGTACAATTTTGTGTAAAATGGTGACCTATTAATAAAGAAAATACATAATTTTGGAAAGTATAGATCAAAGTAAAGTTGTAGACATTGATAATTTCTTCTGACAAGTTATGGTATTTTATGTTGTAATGGTTTTGTGCTGGTAATGAAGATGAAATATTTTACTGAACATGGAATAGCCTATAAAGACAACCAATAGAATAAGTGTATATATAAGTGCATATATAAGTGCATGCCACCTTCCCACAGAGTAAGAGTACTATTACTCTTTTGTAAAAGAGTACTGACTATTTTGCCACAGTCAGAGGGTAGAAGAGTGTTTAAGAGAGGGCCCTTTTGTTCTGTCCCGCCCAGATAGCTTATACCTGAAATAATGAAACAGAAATTGTATTCATTTAAACACTACCTGTCCCATAATCTATAGCCTCTTATTGGCTAACTCTCACATCTTGACTTAACCCATTTCTAATAAACTGTGTTCACCACGAGGTCATGATTTATCAGGAAAGATTCAGCATGTCTGATTCTGCCAGCTCCATGGTGGTTCTTTCTCTGACCCTGCTTTCTTCCTCCCAGAATTCAGTTCTGTCTCCCTGCCTACCTAAGTTCTGCTTTATCAAAATACCAAGGCAGTTTCTTTATTGAACCAAAGAAAGCAACACACAAACAGAAGGAATTCCTATATCATTTCCCTTTTTCTGTTTAAACAAAAGGAAGGCTTTAACTGTAACATAATAAAATTACATGTAACAAGACAGATATTAAACAAGAGTTACAGTTACAATATTTATATCTACTTTATCCTTTATCATAACTAAGGAAAACTACAACTATTTCTATCTATCTATTCTTCAACTTCATTAAAGACTCCAGAAGGATATAATATTACCTAAGTAAACAAGAAGTGCATTGTAAACAACTTCCAAAACTCTAGAAATGACAGAGACATCTCGCTGCCTGGACAGTCACCCAAAGTTATTCTGTACCACTGGGGCATCCATCTTCAGCCTACAGGCCCATAGTATCTGGCAGACTTTTCCATGAAGCAGGAAATTTAAAAGACAATTCACTCACTTTCTTCTGTGTCCTGCAGAATGTCTCATAGACTCTTTCATGAAACAGGAACACCCAAGGACCATCTCACCTTTAGACAAGTTCGACAGTCATCTCTCTGTGGGTTCTTCATGCCCAGTGAAGCGGTCCAGGCAAGAGCAGCTTCTTGCCCAAATGGCTAGCAACTTCATAAGGAGACTCTTCGATGCCCATCCTGTTGAAGTAGATTGGTGCTGTGAGGAGCAGATGTGTCTCATTGTCATGAAAAGTCCTAA
The DNA here is from genome assembly GCF_982192425.1 of Myodes glareolus. Taxonomy (NCBI): domain Eukaryota; kingdom Metazoa; phylum Chordata; class Mammalia; order Rodentia; family Cricetidae; genus Myodes; species Myodes glareolus. Next base: position 11,384,938 of record NC_142050.1, read on the forward strand.
GTCATTAAAACATTTTAAATGCCATATTCTGTAATCTTTGAAAGATATGAAGAATGCCTATCTGAATTATATCTTTGCACACATAGAAAATCTAACTAACGTGACTACAAGCTTGATGATTATAGATGATATCTATTAACCTTTATTTCTTAATTATACATTCCATTTTTAAATGAGCAACACCATCACAATACCTTAATCAAGATCAGAAATATGTATATAACAAAATTGACCTTAAACTTGTATCAATAAATCAAGATTTATATTATTGCAAATTATTCATATCTCTATTATATCCCCCTTTAAATATAAAAGGAAATTTATAAATAGTATTTGGGAATATGGGTGTGGTTATTTCTCTCCAAACTTCTTCCTGTGGTATGGGGGTTAATCAAGTCTTTCATGGTATAACCTATATGTTAGGTTCATTCAGTCGGCAGTTGAGCAAAGTAAGTTTTTGAGGGTATTCACAGCAACCTTTCAGGAGGGCATGGGCTATCAAACCATATTTGCCTGGAAACAAACCACAGGTTCGCATCTTCTGTGAAAACAAAAGAAGAACCTCTTTTCCAAAGCATTATATCCTTCGACCCAAATTCTGAAGTCATAATACCTTTATAATACACATGCTGGTTTAGCTTAGCAACCCACACAATAAAACGTCTCTCTGTACTTAGCTCCTTCACAGTCAAAAAATTTAAAGAAAACACAATAATATACAAAATCCAGACTCTATGAATTTTTCATTTTTACATGGCTTATTTTTATAGTTTCTTTAATCTTTGATTATCTGAAGTCTGTCTCTTTAAAGACTTCACCTCTTTCTTTAAGGCATTAACTTTATTTTATTACTCTGTATACTCTATCTTTTCTCTCCCAAGCCTGCATATACATATATATGTGTATATATATACATATATATATATATATGCAACATTGTCACCCATTTAGAGGTATTTTATATCTGAATCTGTCCTTTTTGCATTGTCTGTAATTCTCTACTGTCTTGAAGAGCTTTCAAAATGCTAAGCAGCTCTGAATGTTGGCTCCACTGCTCTCCAATTTCAAAATGGTGGATGTACCATTTCTGCTGTCAGGGAGGAGCTGTGTTCAGCAGTCCAACCCAGAGAATGAGCATGCAGCATATAAACCTCTTTTATCTGAGCCCAATCTGCCACACAGAGCACTGTGCAGCCTGGAAACATCTCCCTATACTGTGGGTGGAATCTGCCATGCTCTCCCACTTGCCCAAGCCTAGTAGATCTGATCTCATTGCCTGCCCAGGCAGGGACCACCTAGCCACAGGCATGGTCTCAACCAGTTTGCTCCCAACCCTAGTGTGCACAGAAACACCTGGGGCATACAAATGTCATTAAAATGCTTTTTAGCCAGAGTTTGCACCAGTGGGGCGGCCCAGGAGGCCTTGTTTTTAAATGGTGCGGGCTTTTTTTTTTTGCTGCTGCTATTGCTGAGTCAGGAAAATCTCTCTGTGACATGCCACCAGCAAACAACAAAAAGCTGTGTTAAACTCTGTTTTTTCTGTGTGTCTAGAATTCCTTTTCAAGCCCTCTCAGGTTTTATGTGGCATTAATTAACCATGTTGGGTGCCACTCTAACAGGAAGAGCAGGCTGCTTGTCTACCCAGCTACATGGCTAGCTTACACCTGAAATAACCACACAGAAACTGTATTAATTAAATTACTTCTTGGTACATTAGCTCTAGCTTCTTATTGGCTAATTCTCACATCTTGATTTAACCCATTTCTAATAATCTGTGTTCACCACAAGGTCATGACTTATCAGGAAGATTCAACATGTCTGTTCCTGCCAGCTCCATGACGGTTCTCTCTCTGACCCTGTTTTCTTCCTCCCAGAAATCAGTTCTGTCTCCCTGCCTACCTAAGTTCTGCCCTATCAAAATACCAAGGCAGTTTCTTTATTCAACCAGTGAAAGCAACACACAAACAGAAGGAACTCCTACACCAGAAGGGTCCTATCACACTAACTGATGCAGGGGGTCTCTGTCTAAGGATAGTATATTTCTCCAGTGAATACACAAGCATAACAAAAAGCAAATAAGTTTTCTTAAGACAGAAGCTGTACCTTTCAAATAATTTTATTTTTCTTTCTTTGTCTGTGAAGACTATAAATATTTTTAAGGGATATTTTAAATCTTCCTCTCCCAAATCTATCAGTTACTCACTGTTTTGCAAATTAGAAGCAATGCTAGATTACTTTAAACAATCATGTTTATTATTTCAATTAATACTTAATCTTTGGCTAGAGAGAAAATCTGTGTTTATTACAAACTAAAAGGATCTATTATATAGAATGTTACTAAAATAGAATCATTTTATTGCATACTGAAAATGTATTACAACACACTTGAGGGACAGACTTTTAGCCCTGAAGAAGCTGTGTTTTTATGAGTAGTCTGCATTAGACAATCAGTTAATAGAAAATTCAATACCATAATTCCAAATTCTTACATATGCAAGACTGTTGCTTCATAAACTAGTGATTAGGTCAAAGTCTTAGCAAAAAGAAGTAACAAAAAGTTTCTTGCCCATCCTGCATCTCTAATAATGTGTTTTTAACTGCCTGAGGAAATTCGATCTGTGTTCCATCCTGTAATTCATGAGGTAAAGTATATAACATTCTATAAATCTAGGCTTTAATCCAACATTTAAATTTACATCATCAAAACTATATTGTTACCATAAACTCTGATTATTTGAACTGAAAATATAGTTCCTAAATTATAACTTTACTAAATTTATAAACTGTTATATTTATTTAAATATATTCCATCTATAGTAGAACACGTTAAACATCTATAAATTATGTGTAAGTGATATTCATATATTTATTTAGTGGAAAAAATGACATCAGATTTTAGGGTTGGAATTGGAATGAATATAGAAGAAAAATTAAAGGTTTGGTTGTATCTTAACATCTAGTTATGCTGTTATTATGAAAGAAGAAATTGATCAGAGAGCACAGCTCAGAGATACAGTAGTTTCCTGCTTACCTAGACTATTGGAGGTTCTGGGACCTGATCCTCAGTTGTGTTCCTTCTTTTGAGAAGTCTCCATTGAGTCCAACGGCTCATTTTTTCTATGTTTATTTGTTTTTGTGTGGGCACATGTGAGATATTTGTTTTTGGGGAAAGGAGGTAGCACAAATGTGTTCTCTCACCTGTGGATCCTAACTTCAAATTTTGAAATTTGTGTGGAATGCTTTAGAAGTGAGGAAACAAGAGAAGAGGCATTGGCGTGGAGTATGTCTTCAGGGAGGGAGACAGCAGAAATGACTGGCATGAAAGCAGACAGGATGGGATTTACAGTTTGGCAAATTTAAGAAGGGCTGGATCTGGTGGCATAGGAGAACTGATGGGGGAGTAAGGTTTAGCCAGAACTAAGATATATGGGATAGCCATATGAAAATGACTACTCTGTTATAACAATCAGTATGTAGTTAATACACATAAAATTGTCAAAGAAAAAACTCAATAGAACCTCCATCCAGTAACTCATGGGAAAAAAAAAAGATTCAAAGATCCAAAGTCAAGCACTGGACCAAGCTCCTGCAGTTCAGTTGAAGAGAGGGAGGAGGGATTATATGAACAAGCGGGAGTCAATATCCAGACTGGGAAATCTAAATAGACAGCTGAGTGGAGCTCCTGGGACCTCACAGATTCTAGACCAATATTTGGAGATCCTGCATAGGACCAAACTAGGCCTTCTGCAAGTGGGAGACAGTTGTGTGGCTTGGTCTGATTGTGGGGCCCCTTACAATGGGTCCAGGATCTATCCCTGGTGGATAAGCTGACTCCCTATGGTAGGATGTTTGCTCAGGTTTTGTTGACTCCCCATGGGAGGCCTTACCTTTTCTGGAGAGTGGATGGGGGAGGGGAAGGTGAGAGGAGGGAAGTGAGGGGGAACTCTGGTTGGTATGTAAAATGAACAAAAAATAAAAAATAATTGAAAATGTTATATATTAACCTAAGCTCTAACTTCAGAATAATTCATTACAAATAGGTACTTCTTTATAAGCAATTTCATATATTTTAGTGGAAATATATTCAGTAAAATCTCTTTGATTGAGTGTAGTTTGATATTAAGGTTATACTGTTAATAGTTTGACGCACTGTATTAATTTTTAAAACGATTTTTAATATTAGTGTTTAATTATATTTCCCCCAAAGGGGGAAAAATAATTTTAAGTGTTCTGCTACTTCCCTTACTCAACTTGCAAACATATTTAGTTAATGGCCTACTTTGTTTTTCTGTTGCTGTGACACATCACTGACCAAAAGCAACTAGCGGCAAAGAATGGGTTTATTTTATTGACTTTACACATAATCCAACATTGAGGGGAGCCAGAGCAGGGACTCAAGCAGGAACCAAAGGCAGGAGCAGAAGCAGAGGATACAGAGGAGTCCTGCTTCCTGGCCTGTTCCTCTGGTTGTACGCAGCCAGCTTCCTCATACAAGATCAAGCGTATCCAAGTTCATGATTGCTAAGAACACACCTTAACCTCCATTCAATAAACAGATGTCAAACATACAACTGAATGACTACAGAAAACGACTTATGCTAATGAAATATGTAAAACTGTATTTTTCATAGTCTGGGGCTGTTAGTGCGTGTGTGTATGTGTGTGTGTGTGTGTGTGTGTGTTTCTTGCATATATAATTTCAATCTAAGGATATGGTAAATGTTAGAGGTATACATCGGAACAAGTTCCTAAATTTGGGACAATGTTCCTTTTCTTTTTTTATTCTTTTGGTTTCCTAAGATAGGCAAGAAGGAAAATGGGTCACTCAATTATAGTGCCACCTCATGTTAGTTTCCCTCATGTTAGTATGCCTATTGATATTGACATTTGGTAGGCAGGGTACAGTTGAAGAGAGATACCTTGAGGGGAAGCAGAAAGTAATGCTTCTATTTTAATTAAAATATATTTTAAAACATTTAAAAATAAATAATAATAATTGGGTACGAATACAAAATTTCAATGGTTGACAAAAGCAGGAATTTTTTGTGGATAGAATGGTAGACCAGGCATGGTGGCATACATCTTTAATCCCAGCATTCAGGAGACAGAGGCAGGTGTTCCTCGGAGTCAAGGAGGGCCTGGTCTATACAGTGAGTTTCAGGCCAGCTAAAGATACATAGTGAGACCCTGTGTCAGAAGAAAAATTTTAATGAAAAAATGAAGAAAGGCCACAAAAGGGCATGGGAGAGTGGGATGCAATAGTACAATGAAATCTGAAACTTCTGGGTGAAATGCAAAGAAGGCGCTGGAAAAGTTGGCCAACCTGGTATGAACTATTCAAGAGATCCACTTGCATGCAGTTATTATTTTTTCTAATTTTAATCTCTCATATTCTGTCAAATAATTATTTGTTGCACAATTAATAAAAACCTAGAGAGAAATATTGGGGTTCAACCCGAAGGTCAGAAAAACACCTAAGCCACTAGAAAGCTCTTAGCTCTATGAAATCTTCAGACTGAAAGAGAGCAAGTTCCTATCTCATTCCATTTTATATTCCTCTCTCATGCTGGGATTAAAAGTGTGTACCACCACCACCCAGCCTCTATGGCTAACTAGTGTAACTGCTGGGATTAAAGGTGTGTGCCATCATTGCCTGGACTGTATGACTGACTAGTGTGACTGTTTTGTATTCTGATCTTTAGGCAAAAGCTTTCTTTATTAAAATACAAGTGACATATCACTACAACCGTTAACTTCAACAATCACTTCATGCAGTGCCTATCCTACATTTAAATTATTTTTCTTATAATTTGGTCATCATTCTGTGATTAAATTCAGGACAAAAAATTCATACAGCCTTTTACTAGATATTGTGCCAAATATTGTTATACAGCCCTCAAATTTTGGAAAACACAAATGCTGGTTTTTCAGTGATAAAGACACTGTGTTCTGTGTTTAAAGATTAACAAGAGAGGAAGGATACAGAATTAAGGAAGAAGAAAACTCTCATATTCCTAGTGCAACCTACACTGGGAACCCGTAAACAATCTCTGCTTTAAGAAGTTCCATAAATTATATTGTAACCCATCCCTCTGGAGTCTTGACCTACAGTTCAAGAAATACTGGAATTGATATATGAAGTACACAGATAATGCAAACAACAAAACAAAACAAAAAACAGAAACCAAAAAATACCTCTCATTTTGCAAGATAGGTTCACCTTCTGTCCCCATCAATCATATTACAAAATGTGTCAAGAGGAAGCAAATTGTCTGGCTTAAATTCAACCTCCAGACACTCTCTAGGAAATGTTTAGAGCTAATAGAAATTCCCAAAGTGAACAGGAATAAAGATAATGAAGATGATATTCTCATTAATTAGTCTCTACATAGCAATATTAAACTACACTGCAAAGCTCAATTTGAAAGGAAATAGCTCTCTAGATATTTTACTAGCATCTTGGAGAAAATTAATATTCTGTAAAGTCAGAGATCTAAAATATCTCAGTTTTATTTTTAGCTTGTTATTTGACGTTATCTGCTCTTTGCTTTCCCAGTGTGCATTTCTTCAACGAATCTTAAATTGTTCTACTTATTTTCCTTAACTCCTGTCCTGACAAAACTGAATATGGAAAAGGGGTATATGTAAATGTGGAGAACCAGGGACAGTGGTTCACCCACTCAGTCACAGAACACTTCAATAGTTATATTCAGACAGAAATATCTCCAACACTAAAGGGGGATTCAAGAAAAACTAAGAACAGAACTTATTGTAGAGAAACACAGTAAGCAAATTTGAATACAGTAAGTAAAATACTTTCCTTCATTTATCACAGTCTACTGGTAACATTGTTTTATCAACTTAAGAGAGGTAGAGAACTCCACTGTACATTTAACAAGGGAAATGAGATATGATTCTAAACCTCACTTTAATTTCTAAAACAATGTAAACAGTAGCATGTGTTTGGATGTATCAACATATGGCATTCTGTACATACAATTATCGAGAAAATATATAGACATTGTATGTACACTGTGTAATAGAATAACCACATAAAATACACACAAAAATTGAAAACAATATGGACAAATAAAATGGAATTCTAAAAAATATAAAAACATTTAAAGATCAACATTTATGAGAGAAAACTACAGAAGTCCTGAGAGGAAAAAAATGTGATACTTGATATGTACGTTTGTATATGAGTAGTGGGAAGAATTAAATTTGACCCACATAGTACTTGAGGATGGAATGCATGTAGTATTAATTGAAACTCTGGCTCCTAATGGTTTGTGAATGATTAAAATATCCTGTGTGTAGGCAGAGACTGTTCCTCATTGATTTCCTGACTGCCCAGACCCAAATAATCACACAGGAACTATATTAATTACAACATTGTTCAGCCAATGACTCAGGCATATTCCTCAAACATCTTAAATTAACTTACTTCAATTAATCTAGGTATTACCCTGAGACTGTGGTCTACTGGTAAGATTCTGGTGAGCGTCCTTCTCCTTTGGCAGCTACATGGCATCTCTCTGAAGCTGCCTACTCTCTATATCTCTGTTCAGATTTCCTGCTTTGCTTTGCTCTGCTAAGCCACTGGCTGAAACAACTTTCTTCAACCAATAAAAGCAGCACATATACAGAAGGACATCTCACATCACCTGTGTCTTGACGTGGCACCGCAATAATGTAAATACATTGTTTTCTAAGACGTATTTTATGAAAAGATTATTATATTACCAAAATAGCTTGGGAAAAACTTTGTGCTTTTCTTGCCACCAAAATTGCTCCTACCATTATACACATTAATGGTGTATTCATAAGGTCAAAATAAGGCACATTTAAAATAATTTTGTTAATATCATAGAATATATATATTCCACAGAGACTAAAGATTACCGCTGTTTTCTAAGTATTAAGTCAAGAAAGAACTGAAGCACACTAACTTATCAAGATTATAATAGTCACAATTTGAATTGCCTGTGTTTTATGCATGCATGAGAAATGAAGTCAAAGATTTTTCAATGTCCCTCCCCCACCACATATGCAAAAACAGACTGATTTGCATGCAAACACCAAGGAGGAAATACTCGAAGACTGTCCTTCTTCATGTCTGGAGCCCCTGTGACGAGCACACAGTGGATATCCTTGGCTTGACCTATAGTACAAACTGTTCCTGGCTGACAAGTAACATGCCTTTAAAGGGAAATAAATCCTTTCAACATAATTTCCCCTTTAAGCACATAATTTCTCTTTTAAGGAAAAAAATCACAAATTCAAGGTAGTAAGACTGATTGTGTACCTGGTGTGTTCGTGGGAAGCACGGAAGTATGAGGTGGCTGATCATTGCTCAGCCAGTTTGTAAATGTGTTACTGCTTCTGTATCTTCGGGGCATTGTTAGGAAGCAAGTACAATTTGATGACAGATGTACTGTCATTCTGCTCCTCCAAGGGACTGGATGATGAGAGCCACCATCAATTCACAATGATCCTCTCCCAGTGCAAGTGTGCATCTCTGGAGGATAGCTCTTTGTATCTGCTGAGGGGCCAGTTTCAAATGCATACATCTTAAAGCAGTAAATTTATATTATAAGGGTTCTGAGGATGAATTAGAAATAGAAACAATAGAGATGATCATTAAAAAATGAAACACTGGGCTCAGCTTTCTTTTTAAAAGTACATTTTAAAATGTACCATAATTATTAAGAGTAAATGTCACCAAGTATTAGAATTAATGAGGTTAATATGCCATCATACAATGTGAAATCACAGATATTTAGAGAGTGTAGTATATTAGAAACAAGAAAGATAAAGACGAACACCCATCTGTTACTGGCCTTTGTTTCTTTGTTTCTACTGTAGTAGGGATGCCCTCTGGACCACAGTCAGCCCTACATCTCACACAGCATGTCTATGTACACAGTGTGATTGATAAGCTCAGAAGTGCTTATCAATGTCTATTGTACAATATATAGAATATTATATTTTGTCATTAATTATGAGTTTTAATATCCTTTATTCTAAATTAACCATACATTAGAAAGATTTATATAGCATATGTTTTATGAGTCTGATATGAAGACTATTTGAAGAGGATTAGAAATTTGAAAAATTGTAGCCAGCAATTTGTTAGAATTTAGAGACCAATTATTTGAATATTGAAAAATTTTTCTTTAGGCTACTATTTTCACTCCTCCTCATTATTTTCAGGTAAAAGACATAAAATTGAGATGATATATTATCAAGGTACTTGATTAAGGTAAAATTTAAGGTAAAAGAGTTTAATCTGAACTATACATCCATTTCTATTTAAACACAATTCTAAAATGTAAAAAGTTTATATGGTCACAAATGAAAAACCAAATGTGAATTAGAATCTTCTGTAAGGAGAAATGTTGGAAATTGAGCGCAATCTCATTTCACACTAAAATTTTACTGGAATGCACAAAAATTCTATTAGCTAATCTAAGGAATAAAAAATAAAAACACAAATATCAAACATGTAAAATAAAGTAAGCATGATATCAATCAATCTGCCATATAAAGATAATTTTTAGAATGTTGGCATTTTACAATATTGCCTCTCTACACACAATGTTTTGACATTTCTTTCAATTTAAGCCTTACCCTATCTGAGAAGTGTATTCGGAGTGAGGTTGGGGGAAGGTGGGAGGAGTGGGAACTGGGATTGGTACATTGGGATATTTTTATGAGAAAAGATTATTTTAAAATAATAATAATAAAAAGAAGTAGTAGGCGGTTTGAGTGATAATGTCCTTCATAGGCTGTGTTTGAAGCTCAGTCCCTGGTTGAAGGTACTGTTTTGGGAAGTATTAGCATGTCTGATCTTGGAGAGGGTGGGTAACTGGAGGTAAGCTTCAAAATTTCAAAAGTCCATGCTATGACCAGTCCTGTTACCTATGCCTCGAGCTTGTGGATCAGCATTTAGACTCTCAGTTACTGCTCCAGAACCATGCCTGCCACACTTTTCACTATGATGGTCATAGATTCACCTTCTGAAACAAAAACAGAGATGGGTAGTGGTGGCGCATGCCTTTAATGCCAGCACTCTGTGGTCAGAAGCAGGTGAATCTCTGTGAGTTCGAGGCTAGCCTGGTGCACAAGAGCTAGTTCCAGGACAGGCTCCAAAACTACAGAGAAACCCTGTCTCAAAAAAATCAAAATTAAAAAAAAAATTAAAAACTGGTTCCCAATTAAAAATTTTAATAAATTTCCTTGGTCATGGGGACTCTTCACAGTGATAAAACAGTAACCAAGATTTCAGGTTTTGTTTACACTTCTCTCTCCTATACAGATAGGAAGAAAATGTAACGTAGAGAAACATGCAGGTGAGGAAAAGATAGCTGTTTGTTTGATATTAAAGCAAATACATTATGTGTGCCATGTACAATGCAGTTCTAGGAACATTTATATTTGTACCAAAGCATTTGATATTGAACACAGAAAATCATCAGTGTTTTTATAGCAAAATGAAATGCATTCAAGTATATTAAGTATAATCAACAAAGATATATAATAAACATGCAGAATTATTTTAACTTAAAACTTGGTATGTATGCAGCTGTCCCATCCAATAGGTCTAGTTTATTGTAACGTCTTTTCAGAATTGAATAACATAATAGAATTATATATTTCAATATGCCCCACAAAATTGTGGCTGAAGCAATATAAAATGTTTCCTTTATATCATTTTCTTATTTATAACATGTTCAAAGTAAGATGCATTTGTTTTCAGCAATCTGCTCACCAACAAATAAGATTTCTTATTCATGAAGCTGTGTGGTTTTCATATTTAAATTTCATATCCATTCTAAGAAGTATCCCTCCCCCATGGTGATGTATTTTAATAAAAACCAAAGTCCTTTAAAAGAGCTCAAGTCCCTAAACAACACACTGCTACTAAACCACCGCCCTGTCCCTGTCACAGCGGCCTTCTCCATTCACGTGCCACTTCCTCACTCTGTTGCACTCCTGAAAACCTTGCTGTTTCTAAAGTATGAAACAATAGCATACTAAAGTCTTTACACTATTTTAATCCTCGTGATCTGAGTCTTCACTCGAGATTCATTGCTTTTTAGTGAGACCCATTGTTCCATTCCTACTTGTGTTGCAATCTTGCCACTTCACCCTTCAAACCCTTCCTCCCCCTTCCCTGTTCATTCTTCTCCAAGTGTACTGCTCACTGCTCACTTTCTGACACTTGTTGATTTTGACTAGTATTGATTCTTTTCTACGCCCAGCGAAGTCCAATGAAGTTGCTTAGTTAAGTTCTTCATCATTGATTTGTTGCTAAAGAGCCCAAACCAAGCAACAAGAAACTTCTTGCCCTGGATTTCTAGTTTTCGACTAAAATCTAAAAATTCAATAAAGTAAGCAATAGTAAACATCTGACACCATTCCCAGGTTCTCCTCCAGCCCAGTCCATTATCACAGTCACCAACACCAACAGTCATTCCCCGGGAACACAGCAGCTAAACAAGCCAATAAAACAGGCAACACACAACCATCACACTCTCTGACAATCCAGAAAGAAAACAGAAACCAAGAAACAAAACACTTTCCCAATGGCCAGGCAGTGGTGGTGCGTGCCTTTAATCCCAGCACTCAGGAGACAGAAGCAGGCGGACCTCCATGAGTTTGAGGCTAACCTGGTCTACAAGAACTAGGACAAGCTCTAAAGCTACAAAGAAACACTGCCTTGAAAACAAAAGCAAAGCGAAACAAAATAACAACAACAAAACGCCCTCCCAACAAAGACAAACCCAGAGATCAACATCTAAAACTAAAATCATCTGAAATCCAAATGCCTAGACACCAGTATAAAAATACAATCAATCATAATCAGGGCAATATGTCTCCCCTAGAATCCAGCTATCATACCACAGAAGGCCCTGAATATCCCAGCATAACTGAGGCATAACATAAAGACCTTAAAGTCAACTACATGAGAATAATAGAGGTCCCAAAAGAGGAAACGAATAAATCCCTTAAAGAAATTCAGGAAAACACAAAGAGATGAAGGAAATGAATAAAACTGTTCAGTATCTGGAAATGGGAATGAAAACAAAAACAACACAAAAGGAGAGGGAATTCTAGAAACAAAAAAAATAGGAATTAAAACAGGTACTATAGAGACAAACTTTACAGAGAGAATACAAGAGATTAAAGAAAGAATTTCAGGATTGAATAAATGATTATATTAATTAAAGAAAACATTAAATGTAAAAAATTCCTGACAAAAACCATCCAGGAAATCTGGGACACTATGAAAAGACCAAGCATAAAAATAATAGGAACAGAAGAGGAGAACAACCCAGCTCAAAGGCCCAGAGAATGTTTTCAGCAAAAGCACAGAAGATAGCTTCTCTGGCCTAAAGAGAGAAAAGCCTATAAAGGCACAAGAAACCTAGAGAACAGCCAATAGATTGGGCTAGGAAAGAAAATCTCCTTGTCTCATAATAACACTAAACATACAGAACAAAGAAAGAATACTAAAAATTGCAAAGGGAAAAGACTAAGTGACATATGAAGTCAGATCTATTAGAATAGCACTTGGTTTCTCAACGGCGACTCCAAAATCCAGACGGCCTGTACAGAAATGCTGCAGACTCTAAGAGACCACTGATGTCAGTCCATGCTACTATCCTCAGCAAACCTTTCAATCACTATAGATGGAGAAAACATGATAATTCCATGATAAAGTCAAATTTTAACAATATCTATCCACAAATCCTGCCGTCCAGAAGGTGCTCAAAGAATAAAATTACAACCTAAGGAGATTAATTACAACCATGAAAACACAGGAAATAAATAATCTCAGACTAGTAAAGCCAAAAGAAGGGAAACACATATAGACCACCACCACTACCACCCGCAACAACAACAAAATGATATTAATCAACAGTCATTGTTCATTAGTATCTCTCAATATCAATGAATGCAATTCCCTAAAGAAAAAACACAGACTAATAAATGGATTTTTAAACAGGATTCATTCTGTTATTGCATACAAGAAACACAACCCTAGAGAAGCTGAGTAACAAGGTGAATCCTAAGAAAAACTTGTGTCTATCTCTTTGGGAAGAAGAAATAGAAAAGATCACCTGACAAAATTGGGAGCATGGGGGTGGGGTAGGAAAAAGAGAGGACAGAAAGGGAAGAGGAAGGGAAAAGAGAAGACGGGAAAAGAACTTGAAGAAATGGGATAGTTGAGATGGAGGAAGGACAGAGATAGAGAGCAAGATAAGAGATATTTTGATTGAGGGAGTCATTACAGGGCTAACAAGAAACCTGGCACTAGAGAAATTCCCAGGAATACACAAGGATGACTCCAACTAAGACCCTAAGCAATAATGGAGAAAGTGCCCAATCTGGCCTTCCCCTCTAGTCAGATTGATGAATATCTTAAATGTCACCATAGAATCTCCATCCAGCAGCTGATGGAAACAGAGACAGAAACCTGCAGTGGAGCACTGGGCTGAGCTCCCAACGTCCAGTTGAAGAGTGGGAGGAATGAGAATATGAGCAAAGAGGTCAAGACCATGATGGAGACACCCACTGAGACAGTTTACCTGAACCAATGGGAGCTCACAGGGAAGGAACAAGCATAGACCCAAACTAGATCCTCTGAATGTGGGTAACGGCTGTATGAGTGGGGCAGACTGCAGGGCCACTGGCATTGGCATTAGGATATATCCCTAATGCTTATACTAGCTTTTTGGAACCCATTCTCTTTGGATGGATTCTTTGCTCAGTCTAGATATAGTAGGGAGGGACTTGAACCTTTCCCAAAGCAATATGCCTTGCCCTTTCTGAGGAGTGGATGGGAGGTAGGGTGAAGGGGAAGGTGAAGGGAATGGGAGGAGGAGAGGGAGTAGGAACTGGAATTGGTATGTAAAATGAAAAAAAAAAGCTAGATTTTTTTTAAAGGAAAGAAAGAAAGAATCACACCTCAAGACCAAAGATTATATATTACTTCAGGGTAATGGGTTAGAAAAGACATTCCAATCAGATGAACCTAAGAATAAAACTACTGTAGCTATTTTAATATCTCGCAAAATAGACTTCAAACCAAAACTAATCAAACGAGATAGGGAAGTACACTACATACACACCGAAGGAAAAAAGCCACCAAGATGACCTTTCAATTCTTAACCTTTTTGTTGCAAACACAAGGGCACCAAATTTTAAAAGAAACACTACTACAACTTAAATCACACATTGACTCTCAGCAATGATAATAGGAGACTTCAATACTCCACTCTTAGATAAAAATTAAATAGAAAAATACTGGAGCTAACAGGTATTATAAATCAAATGGACAAACCTATTTACAAAAAAAATTCACCCAAACCAAAAACAATAATAATAATAATAAAATGTACCTTCTCTGCACCTCTTGGAACTTTCTCCAAAAGTGATAACATACTTGGACACAAAGAAAGTCTCAACAGATACTAGAGAATTGAAATAACCCCTTAAATTCTGTCAGATGACCATGGATAAATACGAGATATCATCAATACCAGAAACAACATAAGGCTTACAAACATAGAAACTGAACAACTTCCTACTGAATGGCAACTGACCCAAGATAGAAATAAAGATAGAATTTAAAGACTTTATAGAATTCAATAAAAATGAATGCACGGCATATTCAAACTTATAAGACACAATGAAAATGGTGCTAAGAGGAATGTTCATAGCACTAAGTGCCTTCATTTCATACTAGCAGGTTAACAGCACACCTGAAAGCTTTAGAATGAAAGAAGTAATCATATTCAAGAGGAGGAGATGACAGAAAATAATAAAATTGAGTGTTGAAATCAATAAAAGAGAAACAAAGAGAAAGGTAAAAAGAATCAATAAAGCAAAGAGTTGGTTGTTTTAGAAAGACAAGGTACACAAACCCTTATCAAACTAACTAAAACACTCAGACAGAATATCCAAATTAACAAACAGAAGCAAAAAGTGGGACATAAAACGTTTTCTATGTTCATCCATTTGCATGAAAAATTCAAGATGTCATTGTTTTTTATCGCTGAGTAAAACTCTAATGTGTATATGTTCCACACCTTTTTTAACCATTCTTCTATTGAGGGGCACCTAGGTTGTTTCCAGGTTCTGGCTATTACAAATAGTGCTGCTATGAACATAGTTGAACAAATGCTTTTGTAGTATGTTAGGGCATCTCTTGGGTATATTCCCAAGAGTGGAATTGCTGGGTCCTGAGGGAGGTTGACTCCCAGTTTCCTGAGAAACCGCCACACTGATTTCCACAGTGGCTGCACAAGTTTGCATTCCCACCAACAATGCATGAGTGTTCCCCTCATTCACTCATATGTGGATTCTAACCATAATTAAAGGTCTTTGAGCTTATTATTCGTGATCCTAGAGAAGCTAAATAAGAAGGTGAACCTGATGAAAATCATGTATCTATCCGCCTGGAGATTGGAAATAGACAAGAGTCCCAGGTAACCTTGGGTGCATGGGGGGGTGGGAGGGTTGTTGGAAGGGGAGAGGGTTAGAGAGAAGGGAGTAGGGGAGGAATGGGGAAAGCTCGGTGGACTGGGATGAGGGGGAGGGAGGAAGGATGGATATGGGATCAGGGAAGAATATATTTCAACTAAGGGCGTCATTTTAGGGTTTACAGGAGACTTGATTATAAATGGGATCCCAGGTCCAAGGAGAGATCCCCAGATTGATCTCTGGACAGAAGAGAGGGTGCCTGAAACGGCCTTGGCCCATAACCATACTGATGAATATTTTGCTTATCACCATAGATCCTTCATCTGGCAATGGATGGAGATAGAGACAGAGACCCACATTGGAACACTGGACTTAACTCCCTAGGTCCAAACGAGAAGCAGAAGGAAAGAGAACGTGAGCAAAGAAGGCAAAACCAGAGGGAACCTTCATCCGACGATGGATGGCGATACAGATGGAGACCCACATTGGAGCACCGGACTGAGCCCCCCAAGGTCCAAATGAGGAGCAGAAGGATGAAGAAAATGAAAAAGGAAATAAGGACTGCGAGGGATGCGATCACCCACTGATACAAGGGGACGGATCTAATGAGAGTTTACCAAGGCCATTTGGACTGGGACTGAAAGAGGACACGATCCAACCAGATTCTCTGAATGTGGCCGGATTCTCTGAATGTGGGTGACCCGGAGTCTTTCTGAAAAGCCATTGACAATGACACTGGGATTTGTTTCCTCTGCATATACTGGATTTTGGGGATCCAGTCTGTCTGGACACTCACCTTCCTGGACCTGGAGGGAGTGGGGAGGAACTTGAACTTCCCACAGGGCAGGAAACCCTGACTGCTCTTAGGGATGGAGAGGGAGGAGGAGAGGGAGTGGGGGGAGTGGGAGGGTGTTGGGAGGAGTGGCGGAAATGGAAACTTTTATAATTTAATAAAATTACTTTAAAAAAAAAGCAATAAACTAAATGCAGTTAAGTCCCCCCAAAAAAGTGGGACAGAACAACAAATACATAGGAAATTTAAGGAATCATTAGATCAAAATTTAAAAACGTGTACTCCATCAAATTGGAAAATCTAAAAGAGATGAATAATGTTCTCAAGATATACTACTTAACAAAGTTAAATCAAGATCAGATGATCAAGTTAAACAGATATATAACCCCTTTAAAAATAGAAACAATCATTAAAAATCTCCCAACCATTCCCCCACCAAAAGCCAGCAAAGATGGTGTTGATACAGAACTCAAATCTACCCAGACTATAAAAAAGAGTTAACATCAATAATCCTCCAATTGTTTCATAAAATAGAACAGAAGAAATATTGCCAAATTTATTTTATGAGGCCACATTTACCTTGATATCCAAAGCACATAAAAATCCAACAAAGAAAGAGATTTACAGACCAATCTCCCTTACAAGCATAGATGCAAAAACACTCAATAGAAGACTTGCAAACCTAATCCAAAAATACATAAAAAAGATATCCACAGTGATCAAATAGACTTCAAACCAGAGAGGCAGGCATGGTTCAATAATTAAAAATAAGTAAATATAATCTAGTATATAAGCAAACTCAAAGAAAAAAACCACATGATCATCTCATTCAATGTAGAAAAGATTCTTGACAAAATCCCAACCCTCTTCATGATAGAAGTCATGGAGTGATTCGGAATAAAAGTGACATTCCTAAACATAACAGAGACAATTTATCGCAAACCTATAGCCAACATCAAATTAAATGGAGAGAAGCTCAATTTAATTCCACTAAAATCAGGAACAAGCAAGACTGTCCATGTTCTATATATCTAATCAATAGTATTTAAAGTTCTAACTAGAGCAATAAGACAACTGAAAGGGATCAAGGGGATGAATATTGAAAAGAAAGAAGTATCATTATTTTCAGATGATATGATAGTATCCATAAGAAACCCTAAAACGTTCTCCAAGATACTCCTACAGCTGATAAACACTTTGAGCAAAGTAACTGATACTTAACAACAACAACAGCAACAACAAAAAGCAATAGCCTGCTATATATGAATGACAAATGGACTAAGAAAGACATCAGGGAAGCTATACCTTTCACAGCACCTTTAAATCATATAGTCTTCGGGGTAACTCTAAAATCAAGTGAAAGACTTATACGATTAAAAACTTCAAGTCTTTGAAGAAATAGATTGAAGAAGATATCAGAAAATTAAATGATCTCCCGTGCTCATGGTTTGGCAAAATTAACATAATAAAAATGGCCATCTTACCAAAAGCAATCTACAGATTCAATAAAATCCCCACCAAAATTCTAACACTGTTCTCCTAAAACCTTGAAAGGACAATTCTCAACTACATATAGAAAAAAGAAAAAAAGAAAAACAAAAATAACCTAAAACAATTCTGAAAAATAAAAGTATAGCAAAAAGCCTCATTATTCCCAATTTTAAGTTTTACTACAGAGTTACAGTAATAAAAAATGCATGGTATTTGCATAAAAACAGTCACATTGCACAATAAAATCAAATTAAGGACATTAAATCCAGATACCCATCGACACCAGACTTTTGATAAAGGAGCCAGAAGTGCATACTCTGATAAAGATAACATTTTCAATAAATGATGCTAGATAAACTGGACGTCTTCTTGGAGAAGAATATAAATAGATCTATATTTATCACCCTGCACAAAACTCAAGTCCAAGCATATCAAAGACCTCAAGATAAAGCCAGCAACACCGAACCTAATAGAAGAGAGTAGGGAATAGCCTTGAATGAATTGGTACCGGAGACAACTTTCTGAACAGAACACTGATATCAAAGTCACTAAGATCAACATTTAATAAATGGGACCTCATGAAACTAAGGAGCTTCTGTAAGGCAATGAACACCACCAATCAGACAAAACAGAAACCTATGGTATGAGAAAATATTTTTTACCAACTTCCCACTGAATAGCAGACTAATATCCAAAAATATATAAAGAACTCAAGAAACTAGATATTAAAAAACAAACATTGCTTATATAACCAAGAACCAGAGAGTAGATAGCCCAGACAGCTAGGGTAAAAGCAAAACTACTGTTTTAACAAACCAAAATATATCAATAAAATGACTCTTAATGATATTCTACTATGCTCATAGATCAGGGCCTTATTTAGCCCTCATCATAGAAATTTCCTCTTGTAGCAGACAGGAACAGATGCAGAAACCCACAGTCAAACATTACTGGGAGAGAAAGTTCTTGGAACTCTCAACTCTAAATGGGATGTCTTGACCATAGCCCTCCACTCAGAGCTTAGGGAACCCCACAGAAGAGGAGTCAGAAGTGCAAGAACCAGAGGGGGTGGAGGACACCAGGAGAACAATGTCCTCTAAATCAGCTAAGCAAAGCTCATATGAACTCACAGAGACTGAAGCACAGGGCCTACATGGGACTGCACCAGGTACTCTGCGAATATATTATAGTTGTCAGCTCATTATTTTTATGGGATTCCTGAGTGTGTGAGCAAATAGGTCTTTGATTCTTGTGCTAAGTCTTGGGGCTTTTTACTTCTATTGAGTTGTCTTGTCCAGTTTTTGTTTTATGTAATTATATTTTACTTTGTCATGTGTTATTGTTAAAATATAGTCATATGATTGATAATTATAGATACATAGATAGATACATAGATACATAGATAGATACTTAGATAGATACATAGAAAGAGATAGAATGTAAAATAATAAGATTCCTTGAGGGTTTATCAGACAGATCTGGCATTATTGTTACTTATTCCTCCTACCTTTCGAATTAGAGCCTCATCAGTTTTTATTATTTCATCTCAATGTAATATTTCTGCAGTAATTGACTGTTGTGATTTAAACATATTAAAGTTTATGTGACTTTTTAAACACATACATATTCTGCATTGATTAGTGTACCTCAACTGTATATATGAAGTCTTTCAAGTTAAAATGAAGTCATTAGAGGTAGTTTTAATCTAACATGATTAGTATCCTTATAAAAGGAAGAAATTCTGATAGAAAAATAAAAGCCATCTTAGGAAAATGCTAAAAAAAACATACACACATGGAAAAGTCATATGAGAAGAGATTGGAGTGAGGCATCTATAAGCCTAAACTGCCTGGGGCTATAAAAGAGGCCTCTCAGGAAACTCAGCAAGAGAGCCTCACTTCTCTGTCATCTTCAGAAGGCAGGAGGCTTTGATTGACGACTTCTCCAGAACCTAAGAAAACAAAATTCTGCAATAACTATTTCAGCCATTATAGGAGACCATACAATGACTTTATATTTGAGACTATACCTACAAAGCAAACAAAATGATTACCTCCCAAAAATACCCAGAAAATTAAGAATTTTCAAGTGCTACAGATGCTATTCCATTTCTAATGTTTAGCTGCCATCTCTGATAGTCTTGACAACAGCACATTCAAACAGAAATAACATAAGAACATACTTATGAGAAAATAGCACTAAATTTCAAGACTTTAAAGCACAGACATTAAAAACAAAGTTTCAAAAAGTCCTTGTGTATGTAGTGTGTATGTGTGTGTATATGTGTGTGTGTGTGTGTGTGTGTGTATGTACGTGCACACACACAAGTATACATGTGGACATCAGAACAACTTTAGGGAGCTCATCATCCTCCAAAGTCTATTTGGTCATCTGTGCTACTGTGGCTGTTCTACAGGCTATACATGTCTCTGTATATCATGTACCAGGAGGAGTACTAGGATCACAGATGCTTTCCAGGACATTTAGGTTTTTCCACTGGTTCAAGGGATAGAACTCAAGCTGTAAGGCATTTACCTCAATTGGGTTTACCTGTTGAGCCATCCTACTAACTCTAAGAACAGATTTTATCAGTAACTTTTACTTTGTTCCCCTCCCTCAATTTTAATCTACATATTTCTGTAGAGGATATTTCTGTAGGGGATGTTTCTTTGGAACAGAGTATTATTTATACCAGCATTGGCTCCTATAAAAGTGATGAGATTACAGGCATAAACTATCAAGCTAACATGAAAATATATAGATTATAGTCAAGAAAATGGATTAAGCTTTTCTGTAGAAAAATCTAAGACGCATCAAAAATGTTTGTTGTTTGTCTCTTACCTAAATTAATTTTCTCTTAGATTGAGTTTCAGGAAGACAAAGGATTTCCTATGTTCTTATATGTATGGCTTTGAATACTTAAGAGATATCTCTCCTACTGCTAAAATTGAATCAAAGGTAATAAGATTTATAGTGAAATAAACAAAACCTCATCACAAATAAATTGGGGGCCCCAGCACATAATATATTGTGTAATACACATGAACTATCATCATTTATCAGCAACTAAGTGCAAAACAAAAAAAACCCTAAAATTTGTACTACAGAACATTCCTTTGTAATTGAGAAAACTTTTCTATAACCTCTTCTTAATATTTGAGAAATCAAATGAATTTTTCAAGCCGTATTTGCTAGCACTTTCTTACATATGATGTGTGGACAATTATTACAAAGTAATTTTTAAGATAATAAGCACATTTACTTATTTCTCTTATACTCAAATATATTTGCTTTCTTTCTCTCTTGAAATTCTTGCTTCTTTTAATTTAACATTTATTTATCTGATTCTTCTGTGCATTAAGTTAATTCATTTTTAAATCCTTAAAATTACCTTAGCCTTTCACCTTAGCTTTTCATACACACACACACAAAAAAAAAAAAAATCTGCTAATCAACAACTGGGTTAAGGATGTGAAAAGACAATTCTCAAAAGAAACAAAAGTAGACAGGAAGTTGTGTTTTTAAGTATTCTATGTCCCTAGTCATCAGGGGAAAGCAAATGTAACTTTCTACATTCAAACACCATCTCACTGCTACTAGAATGTGTAGTATGAAAAAATACCTGAGATATACTGAAGAGATACGGGAAAGGATTTCTTTATTCACTGTCTGTGGGATTGCAGTATGGAGGCATCTCAAAAACTTGACAATACAACTGCAGCATGACCTCCTGGGCTCATTCCCAGAAGACCACATACCCTACAACAGAAATATATGCATATTTGTGCTTATTGATGATATACTCATGATAGCAAAGAAATGGAAGCATCGTAGGTGTTCATCCACAGATGAACCTTTTATAAAAATGTTTCACACACATATAATAGGATTTTACTTAATTGTAAATGAAAATGAAGTTATGATTTTCCATGACAATTAATTGGATCAGAAGTATAATACTAAGTAAGTTGATCCTGACACAGAGAGATAAACTCTGCATGTGCTTTCTCATCTGAAGACCCTAGCTTGTCATGTATATTATATAGATGAGTGCAAAGACTGGAAAAGCCTGAAAACCTAGTCAGGAAGCCAAGAAAAGGTAAATATAGAAGCTGAGGGAAGACAAGACTGAACAAACAAACTCACGAAATATGAGAAAGGGAAAAAGGCTGGGGGAGTAGTTACAATAGGGAAGTAGAAGAAGCAGAGGGTGGGTAGAAAAGAGGAAGGAAACTTCACTGAAACACACTTTGTTTGAAAATGATATAATGATATATAATACCTGATATGCTAACTTCAAAAACAATTAAATCTGTGAAAATATAAACCTTGTGGAAGAGCAAGTCTAGGGTAGGATGAGAGAACAGTGGAGGCCTGCACAGATACGGTCAGATCTCAAGATCCAGAAGTCAGTATTGTTTGGAAAAAAGACAATAGGACTCAGATTAGGAAGAACGGCAGGACCACAGAGACATATAGAACATGAGCTATCAAGCAGAAGAGGGAACTTGGGACCAAGGTTGCAGGAAAAATTAACAACAAAAAAAGCATCATAAAGGACAAACTTCAGTCACAAAGCCCTTGGCTGCACCATTCCACAGTAGTGTGTTCTAGAGTATCGGCATCCTCACCAACCACAAACGACAGAATTATCTGTGCCTTGAGTCTGTTATAGTGATAAAGTGAGCCACCTCTTTAAAGCTTTTGACACAGTAGTTTATGACACACAACACACAGCTGACATTATATACCAATTATTCAATTGGCAGCTGTGGTAAAGTGGACAGGAAAAAAATGGTAGCCATAGTTTCTCTCTATATCAGTTAAAACAAAATGTCCACAGTTTGGGGGAACTGGAGAAATGGCTCAGCAGCTAAGAATACTTACTGCAACCATACAGAATCAGAATTTAGTTTCCAGTCCCTACGGAGAGCACACACCCGCACAGACAGAGACACATAATTGAAATAAATCTGAAGTATACATACTATTTTTATTCTTTTATTGACAACACTTTCATTTAGACCCAATCCTTTAAATATATAACACCTTTAGCACTAAAAGATTTTTGATTGCTTGTTTTTGGTGGATCTTTGCTATTCTGTTTGTTTACTTGTCTGTCTCTTTAAGAATATCTGACTATGCTGTCCAGGCTGTCTTTGAAATCATAGTCATCCTACCTAGCCTCCTGAATGCAACAATTATAAGTGTGTGCTATCACACTTAATTTTATAGTCCTACTAATTTTAGTACTACCTCTGGTATTTCATAAGTCAAATATATTTTCTAATTACAAACTGTTATTATCCCTATCCATTTCTTGTCTGCCTCACTTTGGAACATAAGTTGCACAATGCTAGGCAAAGCTTGGCTCCTTTTTTTTTTTTTTTGAAAGTAATTTTATTAAATTATAAAAAGTTTCCATTTACGCCCCTCCTCCCAACGCCCTCCCACTCCCCCCCCCCTCTCCTCCTCCCTCTTTGTCCCCAAGGGCAGTCAGGGTCTCCTGCCCCGTGGGAAGTCCAAGTTCCTCCCCCCTCCCTCCAGGTCCAGGAAGGTGAGCATCCAAACAGACTGGATCCCAAAAATCCAGTATATGCAGAAGAAACCAGTCCCAGTGTCATTGTCAATGGCTTCTCAGATCTGCAGTCTTTCTGAAAAGCTTGGCTTCTTTGTTTTTATATCTGAGACGAAACAAACCACAAAGAAAGCAGTTAATCAATTGCGCATACAATTTTAGTTGAAACTACTTTGAAATCTTTCTAAAAAAGACATTTCCAACACAGTACTTTTCAAAGATCAGGAATTTGGGGGGAACATGGGGGCAGATGCAGGTGTGCTTTTCAAGTTTTTACTAAACGTTTAGTACCACCTAGTATCCTGCTCTATTCTGCCTTCACCCTTTTCTGTCATGAAGAAAAGTTTTAAAGGAATCGTCCTCATGAAACAAGCGGTGTTTCACACTGGAGTTCGTGACTTTTCTTCCAATTATTCTCCACAATCATTATTTTTACATTTCCAGGCACACATTTCATGTGAAAAAACAAAAATGTGTGTGGTGAGAAAGTGAAACAACTTATTCTGCAAGCATTTTAACAGTGAGTGCTAATATCAGGCCTGTAATGCTATTCAAAAGAGGCCAGAGCCTGTTCGCAGGGGATCTGCTCCGGGTGACTCAATCCATCATGATGCCACTGCTTGACAGTCACCGACAAGGAAAAACACTCAGAAAGTGCGGATGAACATATTTGCTGACAATGCATAGCAGTTTGCAGGATGTCGCATTTGGCTCATTCTCCTCATACCATTGCATCTGTTAGGATACATAGAAGACTATTTTTCATACTGTTCCTATCTTCTGCAGTATTTGGTGCTTGGGTAACAGAGTGGGATAAGTCACTAACGCATGGAATCGTATCGCTCTCCTGCCCCTTCCTCTCTGAGTCACTGCCTGGCTGCCAGACGACTGTGTAGCTCGGATGATGGATAACAAAATCTACGACCTTTCACCTCCATGTCACCAGTTTGAAATCAAGCTTGTTGAGCAATGGAAGGCATTTGTTTCCATTGGCAGCTCATCACAAGCTTGCACGAAGTGAACGACGGGTCCCCATTTGCTTAGTGGACCTGAAAGGATAGCTACTTGCACTAAGAAATACACTGTGCTAAGAGTAAAGCCTCAGTTATTATATTAATAATCCATATCCAGGCTGTAAAGTTAATACACAAAATTAGATCATATTCAACTTTCATTAGACTGGGGTTTTACTGGCAGGAATTAATTTATTTTCATTGTTTTCAATAATAAATAATTATCACTGTAGATTTTTAAAAATTAGGACAAAAATCACTAGCAAAAACTATGTGATATTTAAGGTCTTGATTTTTTATGATATAAGGCATTAAGAAAAATTTTAATTTTTATTACATTTTCGATCAACATTTAGTACTGCAAAAGTAAATTCACAGATGGTAATGTTTATATGTTTTTATGTGTATGGGTGTTTTGTTTACATGTATGTCTGTACATCATGTATGTATAGTGTTTGCAGAGACCCGAAAAGGGCATCATACCCTCTGGGACTGGAGTTACAAACTTCTGCAAGTTACCATATGGGTGCTGGGATTTGAACCTGGGGCTTCTGAAAGAGCAACCAATACTCTTAACTGCTGAGTCATCTTGTTAGCCAGGAGAAAGTATTTCAAGGAAGATAGTCTGAGATAAGGAAACTATATCTTCATGTGTTCAAATGACATGGATTCTAGAGAGTGAATGATTTAACATAATTGCACTAACTGGGGCCCCACATTCCTAAAAACCATTAAAATATAAAAGGTAGAAAGGAAATAATTTTATAGAGTGTTTAAAAATATAAACCTTCTTTATTTACAGTATCAAGAGGTCCTATCTTATACTTCCAATAATGCTTCGACTCATCGTCAGACATACTAAAGAACATTCCACAGTTCTTTCTGTCAGGATCTAGTGTTGTACATTCCTGTGAACTAGGCACATTCTCTGCTGAAGTGACAGAGTGCCTGAAAATGAATATAAGAGAGGAGAGGTTCATTCTGACTCGCTGAGAAGTTATAGGTCACCATGGTGGGAAAATAAGGCAGCAAGAGGAACTTAGTGGGTGGAAGCAGGAACACTCAGGGCATGGTCAGACCACAGTGGTTCAATTTTTTTTTTAATGCCCACAACAGAACCACCAACTGGGGAACATTTTTAAAGGTAAGAGCCAATGAGGAACATTTCTTTTTCAGACCATAATATCCTCTTTCACCTTTTGCCCCATCTCCTAGCACTACTTAAGTTAGAAGTCTATATCTAACTTGCTTTCTATAATAAAATGAAAATAAAAAGGGCATGTATTATGCTTTCTATTGTTCCAATAAGCACAGGAACAAAAGTCAACCTTGTACAGACTTCCCATACCCCAAACTCCTGTTCCCAGTACCAACTTCATTTATTATAAGCAATATTTTTTTGATATTGATTACTTGAGGCTTAGGGAATATTCAATCATTGCTAAAGTATAACCTAGCCTGCTCTGACAAGTATTTCTTTCACAAAAATAACATCAATAAATAACATCAATTTCACAAAATAACAGTAACAATCATAACCAAAAGTTATGTCTGGAGACTTGATGGTGACCCAGGCTGGGAGGTATTGAAACACAGGACAAGAAAGGATGGAAGTGCAAGAGTCAGAGAGCTAGAAGAAGATCCATGTAGAAGGAAGGAAAACAGGGATTTTCCCATTTGCTGTTTGCTTTCAAGGAATTCGGAAGAGAGAGTTATGGGGACTGGTTTTCTCCGGGAGATCACTGGAATACTAAAGTTACTGTGACCCACATACCTGTCCTGGGGCAGACTCTGGTTTGCTTACTGACTCTTTGAAGTGTGTATTTTCTTTGGTGATATGAGGAAAGATGTTTCAAGGCTAAGACAGGAAAACCCAAAGCATATGGGGAAAGATGTTTCAAGGCTAAGACAGGAAAACCCAAAGCTTTAATGGGAGAAAATCGGCACTTTTTTTCACTAGACCATTAACACAAGCCATATTTTCATATCCATAAAATTTAGTCTACTCACTTGCACTACATCTATAAACACTGAAACACCAAAAATTGATTCAATGAAAAACTGCATATATGACCACTGGATCCATGGAGGAATTTATTAAATCAAAAGGAAAGAAGCCAAGGAGGAGAAATAAAAGCTTTTATCTACGTTCCAAAGAATTTAGAAAATTAAAAATGGGAAAATATGAGAAAATTCATGTTACTCGGAAATACAGACTAATTCTTCAGGAGGCAGAGACAAGAGATTGGCACAGGTTTAAAGGCATCTTGTTATACAAAATGAGATCCAGTCCAGACATGGATATATAAGCTTGATGAGGATATCAATAATAATTAATCAAAGATTAAAGGGAAAAAGTTGCAATTAATGCAATGGGAAGTGCGTGTATCTGTAGTGTAATTCATGAGAAGTAGGGGAGCATGAGAATACGATGGAAGAATGGATCACATCGCCAGAGGCACACATTTGATGTCTAACACACTGCATATGTATGTAAAATAAACAAAAAAACTTACAGTCACACTTCCTCAAATTTCATTCCTAAATTTTTTTCAGTGTCTTCAAAATGTTTGAAAAGTTTAAGGATAACCACAAGATTCCCTTGGCCAACAACGTAAATTTTACCCAATCCCACCAGTAGAAGCCTTGCCTGACTTAAATAGGAGGTCAGTTCAGATTGTATTTTCCATACTAGGAATCCTCACAAGGGTCACCCTCATACATTCCAGGAAGTTTCCATTGAACTAGGTTTCCACACCACTCTACAAATGACCCCCCATCCCAGTTCCAATTGTCTCTCCCCACACTCTCTCCCTCCATTCTCTGGTTTAGGAACTAGTTCCCTAACCTTCCTATAACCCACCCCCAAAATCTATTCTATTCCTCTTTCCCCAGGAGGTACAGGCACCCCATCCCCCAGAGCCCTCTTTTTTACTTAGCCTCTCTGGGTCTGTGAAATGTAGGTCACTTGTCATCTACTTAATAGCTAATATCCACTTATAAGTGAATTTGCCTATAAATTTCATGTTGTTTTTTAAACATCTGAGTAATAACTTCATTGTATAAAGGTGCCACAGGTTTTTTATTCATTCTTTGGTTGAAGGACATCTAGGTTCTTTCCGGGCTCTGCTAATATGAATAAAGCTGCTATGAATACAGCTGAGCAAGTGTTTTTGTGTTAGGATGGAGCGTCCTTTGGGTATATGTCCAGAATTGGTATAACTGGGTTTTGAGGTAGATCGATTCCAAATTCTCTGAGTAACTGCCATATTCATTTCCATAATGTTTTCACAAGTTTGCACTCCCACAGCAATGGGTGACTGTTTCCCTTGTTCTGTATCCTTTTCTGCATGAGTTGTCATTTGTGTTATTGACTCCTAACAGTGGGAGCAAGTATGTCTCTGACTCTTCTGCCTACTCTTGGAACTCTTTCCCTTCTATTGGACTGCTTGACAGCCTCCATATGAAGGCCTTTGCCTTACCTTTTTACCTTGTTGTGTTGTGTTTGGCTGTTGTCTCTTGGAGGCCTACTCCTTTCCTAAAGGGAAACAGAAAGGGAGTAGCTAGCTGCTGGGAAGGAAGTTGGGAAGAAGATGGGAAGAGTGAAGGCAGGGGAAACTGTGGTCAGAATGTATTGCAGGAGAGAAAAATCTATTTTTAATAATAAAAAAGAAATAAAATGTTCCCTCCCAAATTTTAAATGTTTTAAAAGTTTAATGTTAAGAAAACATGCAAACCATTCTATAAATATAAGGGTATAAAATGTTAAAAATATAAGATATAAAGAAATTATAATTTAGTTAAGTCATGCATGCCAAGTAAATGTCTTTCAATGTCACCTGGAAAACGATGTTTTCAGATAAAATAAGAACAACTAGACTATCTGAAACAAAGGGAACACTTTTCCATTGCTGGTAGTAATGGAAATTGTGTAGTCACTCTGGAAATAGTATCAGAGTTTCTCTGTAAATTGAGACTGGCTCTACCCCAAGGTTCAGCTATTCCACTCTTGGGCATACACCCAAAGATATTCACTCATACCACAAGGACACTTGTTCAGCTATGTTCATAGCAGCTTTATTCATACTAACTAGAACCTGGAAACAACCTAGATATCCCTCAACTGAAGAACGGATAAAGAAAATGAGATACATTTACATAATGAAGTATTACTCAGTTGTTAAAAACAACAACATCATGAAATGCAAAGGTAATTGGAGAAACTAGAAAAAATCACCCTGAGTGAGGTAACCCAGACCCAGAAAGATAAATGTTTTATGTACTCACTTCCAAGTGGAATAAGTGAATATTAGCTGTAAAGTAAAGGATAATTATGCTACAATCCATAGACATAGTGGCTATGTAAGAAGGAGGACTCAAGAGGGGGGGCATGTATCTCCCTGGGAAGAGGAAACAGAAGAGATTCCATGGGTTGACTAGGGGTGGGTGGAGATGGGCACATGAGTAGGCATCAAGTAGGGGTGTGTGGGGTGTGAGGGGAGGAGTACTGAAAGAACTGACTGGGAAGAAGGTCATTTCAGTCAGGTAGAAACCTGATGCAAAAGAAACTCCCAGAATCTACAAGGATGACCCCAGCTAAGACTCCTAGCAAAAGGAGTCTTAAGTAATTAAGTAGCTTGAACTGACCACCTCCTGTGACCAGACATGGCTACCAGTGGAGGGATTAGGATACTAACCCAACCACATAATCTTCAACCTACAGTCAGTCTGTCCAGTCTATGGGATGTGTTGGGAAAAGGTGACAGAGAGATTGTAGGGGTGACCAAGCAATGACTTGTCCAGTCTGAGACCCATTCTACTAGAGTGAGGCCATTTCAGACACTGTCTGGAGTGCCAGGATTCAGAGGCTGATTGGCCCAGAGACCTAGGAAATAACCAAACATGACTGGAGGAAAAAAAAACCTGCAAATGTAATGATGCCTAATAATATTGTTCTAGACTGGCTCCTAGCTCAATAGTCATCTCCAGCACCTGGTAGAAGCAAATGCAGAGACCCACAATCAAACATTAGTTGGAGCTCAGGGAATCCTGCTGAAGAAAAGGAGGATTATTGTAGAAGCCAGATGAGCCAAAAATATCACACACACACAAACACAGACACACACACACACAAACCTACAAAATCAAGTAATCTGGACTCATAGGGACTGAACAAACAACCTGGGAGCCTGCATGGAATTTGACTTAGGGCTCTGCATATGTGTGATAGTCATGTTGGTCTTCTTGTGAGACTTGCAAGAGTGGGATTGGGGCTCTGACACTTTTCCTGACCATTGGAGCCCGACTCCTTATACGGGGTTGCCTTTCCCAGCCTTAATTCATGGGGAGGTGCTTAGTCTTACTACAACTTGATATGCCATTTTTTTGTTGTTGATACCCATAAGAGACCTGCCGTTCTCAGAAGAGAAACGAAAGAGGAAGAGGAGTAGATGGGGTGACAGAAAGGAGGTTGGGGACAGAGACTTGGAGGACATGAAGGACGGGAAAATGTGATTGGGTTATAAAATGAATGAATGAATGAATGAATGAATGACTACCACTAGCACACACACTGGTGTTTCACTTTAAGAGTGAAACTATCTTCTATTCCAGGATCGACAGGATATAGCAAGACCTCAGATTAATAACTACAGACTGAGAGTTTTCATTTGCATGTAAGAGAAGAATCAGTGTAGATTATCGTATGACAGAGAAATGTGTAACAATAAAAAATGAAATTATCAAGACAATCTTTTCTTATGATAATTTACAGAATTATATCTTTGTTGAAAGCAGCCATTTAGCTGATCTATTTCACTGAAGGTGTATGAATCAATGAGTCCAATTAAGAAAAAAGGGATAGAGGAGCTGATAGACACACACACATGCTTTCTCCTGCAAAAATAAATAAGTAAATAAGTGATGTGAGCAATCCTTGGAAAGTACTAAGTTGTCTACTGTGACCAGCGGTCAGCTTGGTGTTTTCCGGCTCAGGGTTTAGCTTGTATCCACATTAACTGAGGAACAAATGGACAAAACTCTGCTGGTCAGCTCCTTTGTCCAAGGTCACGGCCTTTGGGGCTTCTCATTCTTCCTGAGCTTGTTTTGTGTCAGGCAGTTTTCTAATGTCACTCCCTAACTTGATTGTTACCTCATAAGCGAGCCCATGTTTTCTGGAGAACTGTATCTGTACCTTTTGAACTTTCACGATGCTGTGAAAGATTGGTCTCATTTCGTGCTCATTTTTATTTATTTATTTTCGCTGTTGTTGTTGTTCAGACTATTCTCTCACTCTCCAAGCGATTGATTCACCAGGTAAGATTTCCATTAGCCTTAACTGCAACGCCGCTGTGGGTTCTCCTCTCCTAACAAAAGCCATAGGAAGTGATACTCAGAGTCATTACTTTCTCTAATGTCAGTAAGTAAGTATAAAGGCTAAGGAGAATAAATTTTGCCATTCACAAATATTTTTGATATAGGTATTTTAACATTGTATTAGCTCTAAAAACATCTTAAAGGATAGTCCAATTGTGGTTTATTTCATTTCTAATTCCTTTTCTGTGTGTGATGAGAAGCACTGGAAGACACAGGTCACTAATCTTAGTGTGTAGATTCTGGTCCCAGCTGGGCACATCATCTAGCATGTCTAGGTTAAGTTCTCTAAGCCTCTTCTTAGTCTCTTATCTGTAAAGTGTAGACCTAAACTCTGAAATTGGCCTAAGTTTTAAACAATTGTGTTTCTAATTTAAAAAAAAATTCTAATGTCAAATCTTCAAGCACCAAGATCATCAGCAAGTATATTTTACCTTACACTTATTGCAATGTATTCAGTAGGCAATATCTATGCTTCTAAAACTTTACAAATTATGCCTCATTATGCAGTGCACAGAGAACAGCAAATGTCAAAATTACAAAATTTGCAAGAAAGATCTACATATGCATAAGTTGTGATGGTATATAATATTGTTTCCATTTAAGATCAGTTCTCAGAACCTAAAACTTTTTATTGTATAGGCTTACTAGAAAAGAATTTAATCCTACATCAAATAAATAAGAAAAGACAAATCTTCCCTGTAGGAATTCCAAATATTAAGTATTCAAATCAAGGATAATAGGAAAGTAAGATTATAAGAGCCCTAAACTAAAGAAATGGTTCCGCAACTAAGAATGTCTACTGTAGCTGAGCGGTAATAGTGCACGTCTTTAATACCAGCACTCAGGAGGTAGAGGCAGGTGGTTCTCCGTGAGTTCAAATCCAGCCTGGACTACAGAGTGATTTCCAGAACAGGTTCCAAAGCTAGACAACGAAACCCTGTCTTGAAAAACAAAACAAAAACAAAACAAAACAAAATAAAAACAAAAAAGAATGTCTACAGCACCTACAAAGAATTCAGGTTAAATTCTCCTTGAGAATCTCTGGCAGCTCATAGCCAACACTGTGAAATATAACATCGTTATCTTGCCTTCAGGGGCACATGTACACACATGTAAAAGCCCAAAACAAACATGTCACTAAATATATATTTAATATATACTAACTTAATATATATATATTATTTATATAATATATTATTATATTATATAATATATATAACTATATATATATTTAATATATATATTTAAAAAGATATCTTTTTTAAAAATTAGATTAGAAGAACCCCAAAGTTGTAAATATTGCACAAAAGTTTCACTTATGAATGCTAAAATTAATGGGCAAAATTTTACAAGAAAATAAGATACTAACATGACCCAAAGAATCATGTGCTACATGTGTGATTTTTTTATGGCGATAACATCATACTGACAAGTATATTTTTGATATTTTTCTTAAAGCTCAATTCTTCCTCTGTTGAGAATGGGCTCACAAAGAATAGTCTAAGCTTGCAGTGGGGAAGCCTGACAGAAACAATGACCGCACCTGACATCCTGGATATACCAGAGGTTGTATCTTAAAGAAAACTGACTTCCATCCCAGAGAGCTACAGTTGTCAACAGCTCCTCAGCTAGGGTAGAACTTCCTGAGGCTTCCCTTCTCTGTGTACGAGTTTGATCTGTCTTGACCTTGCACAAACTCTTGTGTGTTCTGACACCACTGCAGGCACCTCAACTATGTGGCTGCTCTTGTGTCCAGAAGATATTGCTTGCATATAGCAATTCTCTGTCTCTGGTCTTCCCAAACTTACTGCCCGTTCTTCTACAGTGGTCTCTGAGACTTGAGAAGATGTATTTATTATATCCCATTTAAGACAGAGAATTCTACAGTATCTGCACCTTAATCAGGTATGGGTCTCTGTGTTAATGAGCATCTACTGAAAATACGAGCTTCTCTATGGAGGGTTCAGAAATGATTTAATCTATGGATATGACAAGGAGTCATTAGTGGCTGGTTTAATACTATTTCTATCTAGTAGAATAATTACAGTAGCTTCTTCCCTACAGTCTATAACATGTTTAGCCATAGGTTCTGTGCTCCAACAATTGTGCCATTTATGGGTTTCATCTTGTGAAGAGAGCCTTAAAGCCAATCATAAAGTAGTTGCTTATTTCCATGATGTTCATGAGACTATTGCACCAAGCAGGTATATCTAGCTGGCTAGTCATTTATTATTGTAGCTCACAGTCATCACAGTTGGGTAAGAAAGGTTACTTTCCTTCTCCTGTAGCATGTGTAATACCTTCTAGCACTATGAAAATGAACCAGTAGGTCAGTGTTATCATGATACGTCCACGTTATGTGAATTAAATATGAGGAGTCTTTATCAGTGAGGTCTTATCACCAAGTTCTGGAGGGTAACTGTTGAGGCTGAAAAATGCAGACCCATTGCCATTTTGTCTGACTGTCAGAGAGTTTGGAGATTGACAAGCATAGTTGCATGTTCCAACTCAGGATGTGACTGCTTGGTTCTTTTGAAATTAAGATAGCTCCATGCCATCCTGACAGGTGGTCAGGATATGCAAATGTACTTCTGCTCCTTCTTTTGTAACTATGAGGTCACCTGGCAAAGTGCATGTAGTAGGAGGCCACTTGTTTGTTCTCAGCTGCTCAGCCCCAAAATAATCACGCAGAAACCATATTATTAGCGATACTGTTTGGCCAAAAGTTTAAACAGATTTTTGGGTAGCTCATATCTTAAATTAATCCATCTCCATTAATCTGTGTATTCCTACAAGGCTGTGGCTTTCCAGGTAATGTTCCAGCGTCTGTCTCTGGCACTGCTACATGGCTTCTCTCTGACACTGCCTCCTTTCTCCCAGCATTCATTTTAGTTTTCCCTCAACTACCTCTGTTCTGCCCTGCTATAGGCTCAGCCAATTTTCTTTATTCCTTAATGGTAATCACAGCATACAGAGGGAAATTACACATCAAGTGTGGTATTCAGAATTTGTGATCTAGAGCAGCTTTGCTAGCTAGGCTACAGAATGCCTTGGTATCTCAGAGTGATAACGCAATTGACTGTGTGAGTTATTCTTTGTATCATGTTAATAAAGTCTTTTGTTATCCCCCTCCATTTACGTTGGAGATAAAAGTTGTGGAAAAATAAGTGCAATTTCAGGATTTCAGTACTCACTGGAATACCCTCTCCGTATTATTCTATGTTTTCTGGGTTATTATTTTTATGCATCTTCATATTCTTTACTTATATTTCTTCAATAACCATGCCCCTACCCTGATAAGAGGTAATTTTGTTGAGGCCAGTTCTTGACAGGTAACCAATATTATGGGTAATATTTGGAAGTCTATGGGACCCCACTTGTTGGGACCACAGAGGTCATTGCCCTTGTAGGTAGAACTATGTAAACCAGGAATGTTATACACACAGTGCTGCCTTTACAAATAGAAGCATGAGACATTTGTCTTTCTGGGTCTGAATTACCTCACTCAGAATAATTTTTTTCATTTCCTCCATTTACCTATAAATTTCATCACTTTATTTTTCTTAATAGATGAATAATAGTCCATTGTCTAAATATACTAAATTTACATTATCCACTCATTAACTGATAGACATTCAGGCTGTTTCTGTATTCTGGATATTGTTAAAGAAGCACAATGAACATGGATGAGCAGGTATCTCTGTAGGAGGATACAGAGGACTTTGGATATATTCCCAAGAGTGATCTAACTTGATCATGGGATTAATTTATTTCTATCTTTTTTAAGATCTTCTACCCTGATTTCCATTGTGACTCTTTGAATTTGTATTCCCATCAGCAGAGAATAAATGTTCCCTTTGCCCTACATAGAGGAATTAGTTTTGCCATTCTGACTGAGATATGACAATGTCTCAAAGAAGTTTTAATTTGCATTTAATTTGCATCAATAATTAAGGATGTTAAACATCAAACATAACAAATTGTAAGCATTTCCAATTTTATAATTTTATGCAGTGAAATTGCATAAAATATGACAATGTGTAGATTTGCTATGTATACATAGTGTAACAATTACTGTAATTTATTTAATTAATACATCTCCCACCTCAGAGTCAGCCGTTTATTTTGGTGAGGATGTGTAGTGTAGAGTGAGACAGTAGCCATTGTTCTGCTGGTCTGTTCTCCAGAGCACTCTCTTCTTACAACTGAAACTCATGCTCTTTAACCAATATCCCTCCAGTTCCCCTGTCTGCCAACCTCTGGGAACTGACTTCATACCTCTGCAATGAGCTCTGAGTAAAAAATAACACCAATAACAATGTTAAATTGGAGCTTACATTGCATAAAAGGTGAGCCAATAGACAATTCAACTTTCTTCCACTTTATATTTATTTTTTCTTTAAAACACATAGTACATAAATAAATTATAGTGCATGAATGAACTTTTATACAAAACATATTTTTATGCAATAAAAATTCCTAGCAAGATGGTTATGGGACCTGAAGCTAATAATTCTATGAAGTCTAAAAAAATATGTCTTTAAAGTATGCATTTATATGTCACCACAAGTGCATCTATTCATAAAACACAATTTCCTAACAGCTACATGGGTGTCCTTTCCCCTTCCAGTTCTGTCTTCCAGAAAACTACGTGGCCATAGCTTTCTATACTCCTGTCAGTGCCACGGCACACGGTGTGGGAGTCATAACAGAACTAAGGATGCCTTATCTGGACAAATTATTAATTATTTTTAATAAAAAATGATTTCTATTCACCAGAAAGAGCTGTCTCTGTCAGAAATTTCTGTCAAAGTCCTTACTCAAGAATCCACAATGGTTGCCCAAATTCCCTCTCTCCAACATGTGCACTCTGTTTTTAAAATTATTTTTGTTAAAGAGTAACTTTGAAGTTCATCCAGAATCCACCAGCTGCATCTAACTAAACATCTAGGACCATTCAACTTCCGGCTCTCCTAACTGTTGCTCTTTCCTTCCTGTGACTGCCCCAGAACAGACATAAGCTCAGGATCACAGTACACCAGGTGTCTCTTGTAATACATCCCTCATTTTCCATGCTTAGAAATAGGTTGCTAAATATATTTGTTGCTATGCTTTTTGTTGTTGTTGTTGTTTGCTCTTACATTATCCTACTAACCCTAAGGCTGCATAGTATAGCATAAGAATTCAAGTTCATAAAGGTTTGAATGAATACAGTGCTTGTCCATTCTGGGATAAAAGGTAGCTCCTCCCCCAAAATGATGATAGAATAGAGGCCTGAATCCCATAATTGACAGAATGGCACAGAAAATAAAAGGACTGCCAAAAATAGTTCAAGCCAGAGAATCAGGAAACTGGAGAAAGGATGCCCCCAGCTGTACATCCTCGACATTACTGATAGACTACTGATTCTCCGAGAATTTAGATTTGAAGCACAAATTTAAAAACATGTTAAAAAAGAAAAAAGAAAGAAATGGTAAGTACTCTGGCAACTACATTTCCATACCTTGTTTGGCAGAAAGTCCAAGACTAGAAAAGGAAGACTGGGTGAAGAGGAACATAGGGTACTAATGGGCCATGTCAAAGAAATAGAAGCAGTGAAGAGAAAAGGAATTCAGTTTCACAAACAACCTAGCTGTTACATATTCATATAGAACATAGCATCATCTATAAAAGAATATTGTAGAGTAGTATAACACAAACTGAATCATCAGAATTGTTAATACAAAGGAAATAATGAGATATCGGGAAACACAAGTGGTATTTAGCGAGATGGAAGATTCAATGACACACACAGATATATAAAGTGTATGTATATATGCATGTATGTATCAACAATCACAATCAGTATAGATGTACTAAAGTTTCAAACTAACAAAACCACCAGCAACTCTGTAAGTAAATAATTTAGCAAAATATGTGAAAAATCACATTATGCTAAATTAAATAATTGTAAATATATAGAAATATGTTCAACTGCACTAATATCAGGAGAACATGATTTAACTGTAACAAAATACTATTCACTCATTTCAGTAGCAAGTATGTGTGTGCACGCATGCACGTGTGTGTGTACATATATAATGCATGTATATATAAAATTTTCAAATATTTATTACATATTCTCTCACAATTCGGGGAAAGGTAGTTCAACCATGGCTCTCTACACACAGGGGAATCAAAGAAACAAGTATTTGCTCCATCTAAGAAACTGTGAACCTAAATACAGGAGGATCCAACATTATAGGTTCAGATTGAGCTCGAAGGACAGAGGTTCTCTGGAGTGTTCTTGTTGGGTCTGCATTGAAAGATGACTGAAGAAACGAGTCTGGTGTCCACAGGGGAGGGTATCACCCCAAATGCCTCATTTGTTAAGTAAGACGAGAGCATTACGTGCTGCTTGCTGCCTCTACATTTCACTTTTATTCCACACAGACAGCCCTGTGGAAGACCATCACAGACATGCCAGATTATAATTTTGTACATTCCTAGGCATGATTCCATGTATCTAAGTTGACAAAACTCCATCCCCAAGTCGAACATGCTCAAGGAGTCCTTCAGTTACAGTCCTTGGGAGACTGAGTGAGCCAGGAGGATCTTGCGTTTGAGGTCAGCATGAACTCCACATGAAGACCATGTCTCAACAGCAGTATAATCATTACAAACATGTAAAGAATATGGAGGCTTATGTATATATGTTTTCTAGAAGCATGAATTAGAGTCCATCCAGGCAGCATGTATAACCTACCACATATAATAATTACCCCCAAATATCAAAATTTCCAACACAAGTTCTACTTGTTTTAGAAATTTGAGAAATAGATCGGGTATGGCTGTTTAGAACCCATGGTGCATATTAGGATTCAAAGATACTAACTATAAATACAGCCACGTGAAGGCTTTATTATGGCTAAGTGATTCCTTTTGAAAATAGTCCATGGGCTAGGGATATAGCTTTGTGGTAGAATTCATGTCTGCCATGTATAAGATCCTGAGTTCAATTACAATAGCTAGATACATAGGTAGCTAGGTAGATAGAGGGGCAAACAGACAGATAATAGACAACAGACTGACTAGATAGGTGCGTATATAGATAAATGTACCGAGTACATGCCTTATTGGTGCCACAAATATTCAAAAGCCTAACGTTAAGCATAGGAAGTGCCAATAATTTTTTGTTGTTGTCTTACATCAGAAGTTCTCACTCAAAACACTACTAACCTTATGGCCCAAATACTCTGTTAGAGGTGACTGCACTGCCCCATGCATGGGTTTGTTCATCATCAGTCCTAACATTTCCCCACAAGGTGCCAGCAGCACGTGCTAAATCACAGGAGTGTGTGTGTGTGTGTGTGTGTGTGTGTGTGTGTGTGTGTGTTGCCAAATGTTCCCCAAGTGGGAGGTACTGTTCAAGGTGAGAATCATCAGTTAAAAGTCATTACATGAGAAATAAAAAAATTGTTTTTCAAAGTGGTCTGTACAGAAATAAAAACTTTCACTAGGAAATCTTATCAGCAAAGCTTAAAAAAAAGTACAAACTTATTATATATTTCCTTTACTTCTGTAGCTATACAGTTAGGAAATTAAAAAAAAGATTAGATAATCCTAATGAAGAAACATTTTTATGCCAGAACCACTCTGTTTTTATTACTGTGAATCTGTACCATAATTTGAAATCACTCTTTTTAATTATGATTTTTTTTGCCAAATTTAAATTGTTTTTACTTCAATATAAATTTTAGAATTTTTCAGCACATTTTTATTGAGTTTCTTGAAATTTTGCATCATACACATCAATCATACTCACTTCCCAGTTCTTCCATGTCTGTCTCTTGTGATTTCTGGACACAACACTTTGGGAAACAGTGTTTTTACTTTTTTATTTACCTATCATCATGTTCTGTTTGCATATTTCTTTACTATGCAGTCCAGAGTGGTTTCAAACTCACTAGGTAGCGCAAGTTGACCTTGAACTCCTCCTATATTGTATCCTGCGTGCTGGAGTCTTAGGTATGTGCGATTACCCTCTGAACTGTCATTGCACTTTAAAACCCACTTAACTATTGTTTTTCTTTAAAACCACGGTATTGCCAGGCATGTTAACACATGCCTTTAATGCCAGCACTTGGGAGGCAGAGTCAGGAGAATCCCTGAATCCAAAACGAGCCTGGTCAACATAGCAAGTTCCTGGTTCCAAAACAAACAAAAGGCATCAAGTAGAAATAACATAATGGTCCTATGTAGATCTTACTAGAAATATTACTAGTTCTTCTACTCTTTGTATATAAACAAAAGATTTTATTCTCTAAAAAGGGTAATCACATGTCCTTTGCTAAGGAGCAGCTACATAATTTTAACATAAGATCTTATATGTAATCAATATTCACTTTATTTATTACAATAAATTCTTATCAACTATTAGTAAAAATTAATACAGCTGTGATAAATGCTTATGATATAAACCAAACAAAAATAGTATTTATCAGCTCCGTTAATAATTATTTATTGTCCCATTTAGCTCCTGTTTTCACTGATCTGACCTTGCTTACATAGGAAGGTGAAAATGAGCTTAGTAAAGCTGTTTAAATTGCGATCAAAGCTGAGTGATTGTCAATATATAAGGTACATCATTTCCTTTACCTCTATGTTTACATGTCTGTAATGATAGTAAAAACTGATTGTCAGAACACCACGGATTATATCTGAAGCCTGTACTTCATCTTTTGATGTAGACAAGTTAATCAAATAGGCATTAGACTACATAAAGATTAATTACCCTAGCCCAAGAGTTAGTTCTAGATGATTTGTTTTAATTGATAACCAATGGTATACATACCAGAAGTTATCATCTGTGAAATTGGATAAAGAGTCATACAATGAGAGAAATAGACAAGAGAAACAACAAAGAGAGATCTTTGTCATATCATAAACAGAATTGCTGAAAAGGAGGACATCCATAGCACACAGAAAAAGAACGAACAAACTTTTCCTATCTTA
Organism: Myodes glareolus; assembly: GCF_982192425.1. NCBI lineage: Eukaryota > Metazoa > Chordata > Mammalia > Rodentia > Cricetidae > Myodes > Myodes glareolus. The sequence continues at coordinate 11,424,677 of NC_142050.1, forward strand.
AGATTGTTATCTTTGTCATTGAAACTCAGCAATATTAAAAATATTCCTCATTTCTCTTGCACAACCCATTTTCTCTGTTGTGTCAATTATAGTTCCAAAGAAAGGAAATGAAAAATAGAGAGACAGAGAGAGAAACATTGAAAGAAGGGTAAAATCAAAGGAAGAGGGGAAATTTTTTCTGTAATAAAAATACAATTACATAATTTTACTTTCTGTAAGAAAATAAAACTATCCTATAAGAGTAAGGCAGTGGGTTGGCTTCCTTTTGCATTGTTTTTTAATTTTAAACCCCATCAAAATTTAACTTAGTAAGCAAATACGTTGTCTCACTTTGAAAAAGGATAAGGAAATTTAACTAGTAAAATGACAGTGTTAATTCAATCTTGATTTTGAAATTTAAGTATATGTTATAAATAACCACTTCATGTAGTTTTTCTCACGTTGTTCAGTCACTCAAAAAAAAAACCCAGTGTCTAGAAATTCTTGTTTTTCGGACATTTAAATATTTTGCATTGTTTACTCCTATTTGTCTTGCTATATGAGAATCTGTCATAAAATAGCAAGTGGGTCTTATGCTTGCCAGTAGGTCTAGATTTTTTTAAAAGAGCTAAAAGTACTCTTTTAATTTTTGAGATAGTTTCTCTAGAAATTTGAAGAAGACAATAACATTCACAACAGTGTCAAAGATTATAAATCCAGGTTACCAAGCATCATTGTTAAAGTTTTTCCAATGCTTTTAGTCCCTGTATTAGTTAGGCTTCCCTAGAATCACAGAACTTACTGAACGAATCTCTGTATATAGAATTTATTGAAATGATTAGCAGGCTGTAGTACAACTACTCCAACAAAGGCTAGTTATGAATGGAAAATCCAGAAATCTAGTAATTGCTCAGTCTCACGGAGGTTGGGTATCTCTAGTCTTCTGTATTTGCTGCAATCCCAAAGAAATAGGCTCCAATGTCAGTGAAGGAAAGGATGTGCTAGCAAGAAAAGGGCAGGCAGGCAAAGATCAAAACTTTCCTTCTTCCCTGTCCTTATAAAGGTTTCCAACAGAAGGTGTCACCCAGATAAACAGTGTGCCTTACACCTCAAGATCCTGATCAAAAGCCTGTGTCTTCCTACCTCAATATCCAGATCAGAGATGTGTCTTCCTACCTCAATATCCAGATCAGAGATGTGTCTTCCTACCTCAAAGGCCTGGACAAGAAATGGATTCACCTACTTCAAACCAATCAGAGCATCTATCACAGGTGTGCCTCCCATTTCATCCCAGATATAGTCAAGTTGACAATCTAAAATAACCATCACCTCCCCTTAATCAAAAATTATCTAGCTGTAGTTACATGGGCTTGTTTCTGTGTCTTCTATTCCTTTAGTATACCTGTTTGTATTGGAGGAGTACCATGATATTTTTGTAATTATAGCTTTGTAGTACATTTTGGAGTCACTTATTGTGATTACTCTAACATTGGTTGTCCCCAGTAAGGATTGCTTTACTATTTGGGTATTGTGAGACACTGAATCTATAGCTCAATTTGGGTAATATGGCCTCCTTTGAAATATTATGAAGTAAATCCATAAATTTAGTAAACATTGCAACTTCTTTTCTTTAATTTCTTATGTATTTATAGTATATATTTTAATTTCCACTTCATTTTATTTAAGGTTATTGTGAAAAATATTTTCCTGATTTCTTTCTCAGGATGCTTATTACTACTGTATAGAAAAACTACTGATGCTTCTATGAGTATTTTGCATTCTTCCCTTTTGCTGGAAATGCTTATTGGACATAAGAATTTTCTGGTTTAGTCTTCCAGATCTTTTAAGTTAGTAGAACTAAAATTAGAAGACTGAAACATGATCTCCACCTGTCACCCCTCAGAAAAGTTCAACCAAAATGAGTCAAAGATTTCAAAATGACTAAAAATTTTAAAACTAGTACCAAAAAAGTGAAGAAAAACATTTCATTATTTAAGAATAATAACTTACATTTCAAATAAGATTTCAATCCCCCTGGAAATGACTGATAAATAAGATTGTCTGATAAATAAAAACTGATAAATAAGATTGTGTGAAATCAAAAGCTTCTGTCTAGCAAAGGAAACAACATCCAGGGTAAATAGAGACTACAGGGCAGATGAAAATCATTGCCAGCTTCTTTTCCAAAACAGAAAGAGTATGTAAACCACGGTAAAGAACTGAAAAAAAAAGAAAAGCGCCAAACATTTAAAAAGACGGCAAGGACCAACAGATGAAGACAACACCTACACGGTTCATTGAACGTGGAGAAGTCAGGCTTATGGCCATAGAGCCTTCAAACCTATATTCTAGCATCTTAGGATTGTACTCTTCATTTACCAAAAGAGAAACATAGACACCAACCCAGCCACAAATGCTCTGATCTACAGTAATGTCCTGCCTGCAAGCTATACTAGTGCAATGGTGGCACAATTCTTATAGAAGTGACCAACCAGTAGCTGATTTGACTGAAGACTTGCCTCACAACACAAAGCCCATACTTGACAGAGCTTTGGTGACCAAGAACCAGAGACTAGATAGTCCAGGGACCTAGGATAAAACCAAATATTATTGCTCTTCAAAAAATTTGCAATAAAATGTTTCCTCCTAATGATATTCTGCTCTTTCAATGCCTTGCTCAACCATCATCAAAGAATCTTCCTTCGCAGCAGATGGGAGAAAATACAGAGACCCACAGCCAGATATTATACAGAGAATGGAGATCTTGGAACACTCAGTCCTAAATGGGATGTTTCTATCAAATCCCTCCTCTCGGGGTTCAGAGAATTCAGGGAAGTAGAGGCAGAAAGAGTGTAGCAGCCAAAAGGGAAGGAGCACACCAAAGTAATAAAGCCCTCTAAGTCAGCATGATCAAAGCTGACACGAACTCACAGAGACTGAGACAACATGCACAGGGCGTGCAGGAGTCTGCGTAATGTTCTCCGCATGCATATTATGGTTTTCAGGTTAGTGTTTTTATGGGAGCCTTATGTGTGTTAATGAGAGGGTCTCTGATTCTGCTGCTTTTTCTTGGGCTCTTTTTTTTGTTGGTGTGCACCTTGTCAAGCTCCAAGGTGCTTATTTTTGTTTTGTCTTATATTATTTTATAAAACAGCAAGTAATCAAATCAATAAAAGGGGTAAAGAAATGAATACACAGTTTACAAAAGAAGTGCAAATGACTGATAAATTTATGAGAATCAATGTTCTTAGCCATAAAAACTATACTGGGTTTCCAACTCACCCCAGTTAGAATAGCTATCATCAAGAAAACACACAACAGATGTTAGTGAAGATATGAAAAGAAAGGAACCTTTATATACATACTACTGGGAGACTATGAACTAATATAGTCACTATCAAAATCTGTCTGAAGGCTCCTCAAAAAAGTTAAAAATATATCTTTTATATAATCCAACTATATCATTGCTGGGTGTGTCTATCTGAAAGAATAAAATTCAGCATATAATAGTTACCTGCATACCCATGTTTACTTTGACAATATCCACACTAGACAACCTGATATCAGCCTGCATGCCCATTAATGGCTGAAAAAACAAAAGGTAATAAAAGATAATACAGTAGAGTGCAATTCATCTCTAAAAAAGAATAAAACCATGCTATTTTCTGAAAAATGTAGAGTATTGATGATGAACCTTTTTGTAAGGGAAATAAGATAAATTTAAAGAGACAAATTATTTCATATTTGCTAGCAAATGCAGAAATCAGAAATGAAATAGTTGCAAGTAAAATCAAGTTATTGGAAAAAAACAACTTAGGAGGGTGATAAGAGAGAATAATGGGTGGCTCAGTATGATGAAGTATGTTGCACACATACATGACAATGTAATAATTAATGTCATTATTATGTACAATAAGCACACAATAATGAAATCTGGCAAATTTCTATCAGTTCTAATCTGACTAGAAAATAGAATATTAAGTACAATTTTTGACTCCCATTTATTTTGCCCATTTTTAGTTAGGATTTCTATGGCCATGAAGTGACACAACGGCCACAGCAACTCTTATAAGAGAAATCATTTAATTGAGGTGACTCATTTACAGTTTCAGAGGCTTAGTCCATTATTATCATGGTAGAACATGGTAACCTGCCCGCAGAGATGGTGCTGGAAAAGTAGGTGAGAGACCTGCATCTTGCAGGTGACAGGAAGTGGCCTATCTCACTGGGTGTAGCTTGAACCAGTGACACACTTCCTTCAAGACCATACCTACTCCTACAAGGCCACATCTCCGACTAGTGCCACTCCCTTTAGGATTCTTTTTCTTTCAAACCACCATAGCCCATCAATGTAAAAGAAGTCTTTTAGTTAAAGACCAAGCATAAGCAAAGAATGAATAGGTAGTATTCAGTTAATAACCCTTTATATTAACATAGAACACAATTACAGTTTTATTATATATTTGTGTTATTGTTTGTTTAAAAACGGTAAATTTTAAAACAGGTAGTTTCTAAAGCAGAATGAAGACATCGTAAGACCATTTGATCAAGATAAGTTACTCACATGTAACTGTGAATTTACATCAAAACCATAAATCAGAAGTTTGGGTGATAAATCATTCATCAATCTTTAAAGACAAAATGACTAATCAAAATCAGTGAGCTCTATGTACTTTCATGTAGAAATGTTACATCTTCTTTGTAAGATAAATGTTACTTAATAGAAAATAATAATGTCGATGACATGATTAACCTTAGATGAATTGCCCTTAGAATCTTGATTGAGCTAAGCATAATGTTTATGCTGTTGGAGATAAATCAAAGATCTCCCTTGAAATTTCAATTTATCTTTCTACCGATCATAAAAAAGATGAAATGTAGTATTATTCACTGAATCTTTAAAACATATACTCTTATCATCATAAGCATTTACTCATTCTCATTGTAATTTCTCTTATATTAATTTGCACTGAGTGAATGAAATCACAGAAAATTGGTTCAACACAATTTTAGTCAAGATAACTGAGCTAAAATAATAGGAAAAGAGAGAAAAGGGATAGGAGAATGTTGACACAACAACCGAATCAGCCTCTTTGATCTTGCTATATTCAAATTATTTTTAAACAATTTATGACCCACGCCCCAAATCTCTGTCTTTTCACTTTGAAGAGCCTGTATAGAATCATGATGTTGAACAAGCAATGCATGTGTGATATGTAAATGTTACACATTTAATCTGGTGTCATAATTAGTAATGTAATAAATGAGAAATTAAAAATGAAATATGATCTTAGCCATTTTGACAGAAGTAAGATGGTATCTCTCTCATACTTATTTTGATTTGCATTTCCCTGATGACGAAACATGTTGAGCAATTCCTTCAATGTCTTTTGGTCATTTGAGTTTCTTCTGTTGAGAATTCTATGTTTAGATCTATGCCCCATTTTTAAATTGGATTAATTGGTATTTTGATGCCTAGTTTCTTGAGTTTTTTTTAATATATTTTGAAATCAATCCTCTGTCCTCTGTACATTGCTGTTTTCCCTTATTTACCATGTCCTTTGGCTTACATAAACTTTTCAGTTTCAGGAGGTTCCATTTATTAATTGTAGATCTCAGCATCTATGATACTTGTGTTATATTCAGGAAGTAGGAAGTAGGAAGTCATCTTCTGTGGCAATGTGTTCAAGGTACTTTCTACTTTCTGTTCTATTAGGTTAAGTGGAACTGGATTTATGTCGAGGTCTTTAATCCACTTGGACTTAAGTTTTGTGAAGGCTATAGCTATGGATCTATTTGTATTCTTCTACATGTCAACATTCAGTTATACTAGATTTGTTGAATATGCTTTTCTGTACAATTTTGGCTTCTTGGTCAAAAATTAGATATTAATAGGCATGTGAGTTTATGTCAGCATCTTCAATTTGATTCCATAGAACCTCATGTCTACTTCTTTGCCAATACCAAGCTGTTTTCACTACTGAAGCTCTACATTAGAGCTTGAAGCCAGGGATGTTGATAACTCCTGAAGTTTCTTTATTGTATAGGATTGTTTTAGCTATACTGCATACATTTGCTTTTACATATGAAGTTGAATATTGTTTATTTGATGTCTGTGAAGTACTGTGTTGGGAATTTGATGGGGATTGCATTGAACCTGTAGATTGCTTTTGGTAAGATTGTCATTTATACTATGTTAATACAACCTATCCATGAGCTGATGACAGCTTATACTGATGACCAAAACACTGATGACAGATTATGCTGGAGATGGTATGGATTAAGGGAAACACTCCTGTACTACCACTTTGGAGATCAATATAATAATTTCTCAGAAAATTTGGAATCAATCTATCTTGAGACCCAGCTATACCACTCTTGGGCTCAACACAGAGGATGCTCAATCATACCACAAAGGTACTTGCTCAACTATGTTCATAGCAGCATTATTTGTAAAGCCAGAACCTGGAAACAACCTAGATGTCTGTCAAACGAAGAATGGATAAGAAAAATGTGGTATATTTACACAGTGAACTATTACTCAGCTATAAATAGTCGATAACATGGAATATGCAGGCAAATGGATGAAAGTAGAAAAATCATTCTGAGTGAGTTAACTGAGACCCAGAGAGACAAACATTATAAGTACTCACTCATAAACAGATATTAGGAAGAAAGTATAGTATAACCAACCAATAATTCATAGCCCCAGAGAGGCTAGACAACAAGAAGAGCCCAAAGAGGCCTGCATATGTTTCCCTTTGAAGGGGAAATAGAAGAGCTCTCCTGAGTAAACTGGGGGTGGGGGAATATGGAATGGAGGAATGGGAACTTGAGGGAGTGAGTTGGCAGGGGTGAATGCAGGAGGCAGGTTGAAGATGAACAGACAGGAAGAGTAAAAAAAGAAAAGTCTTGATGGGGCTGCATTTTGGGGTTATGTAGAAACCTGGCACCAGAGAAATATCTGGAAATCCACAATGATAAGCACTGCTACGATTCCTAGCAATAGCGGAAAGGGTGCTTGAACTGGACATCTACTGTAATCAGATTGGTGTCTACCCTAATTGTCAACAGAAATACTATGTCTAGTAACCGATTGAAGGAGATGCAGAGACCCATAGTCAAACACAGGGCTGAGTTCTAGGAGTCTTGGTAAAGAAAGGGATGAAAGAATGTACAAGCCAAAAGTGTCATGATGAGCTCATGGGAACTCATGCACTCTGGACCAACAGTTAGGGAGCCTCCATGAGACTGACCTAGGCCCTCTGCATGTGGGTGACAGTTGTGCAGCTTGATCGGTTTGTAAGGCTTCTAGCAGTGAGAATAGGACCTGTCCCTGGCACCGAGCTGGCTTTGGGTAACCTGTTCTCCATTCAGCCTTGAGTCAAGGGCAGGAGCTCATATGCCTCAACTTGATGTGTCATGTTTTGTTCAAGTCCAAGGGAGGCATGCCCCTTTCTGAATAAAGATGGTGGAGGTGTGAAAGAGGAGAGAGTAAGATGGAAAGTTGGTGGGAGAAGACTAGGAGGAGAGGAGGGAAGGGAAACTCTGATTGATATGTAAAATAAATGAAAAATGTTATTTAAATAAAACTAAACATATTATATGTCATATATAAAGTAAAAATAAAATATGAGCAGCTGAGAAGAATATGTAAATCTAATCTTTACTAAATTCATATAACATCACAGTGCATTTCTCAGGGACCACTTACAATTATTTAAAATTCAACAAAAGCAAGGCTTTGTCACCCTTTCATAATTTAGATTTAAAAATTATACTGCAGAAACTAATGAATGATTTGTGGTACCTTCCACTTAAGACTCCTTTATCTAAAACCAGAGGTTATTTAGAAGGTACATAAATAGAACGCACCCTAAGCTGTGAGATAACTAAATAATTAACACACTTTATAGACTATAAATGATCATTTTCTCTTGTCATTTTCTCAGGTTGATAATTTGTGCAATTGGCACAATACCAAATCAAGTGAAATATAATCAGGAAATTTGGAAAATACTTCATAGGGTAAAACATGTCCACTAAATAGAACAATGGTGCAGTGAAAGTCTATCCCTTGATATAGGGTATGTTTCATATTTATTACGAAAATCATTAATCATGTTTTATCTATTTGAAAACCTAATCTAGTGTTCTAAGACTCAGAACTGCCCAGGAATTACAACAAATAAGATGAAGTATTGTGTCCTGTTTTGTCCTGTGTGATCATATTTTAGTTGCTACTGTTGACTTCTTATGATTATTTAAAGCAGAATATGAATAAATACTTCACTAAACTCCATCTTGAAATTTTTCCACTGGCTAGAAACACAAAAATAATTAATTATTAATCCAAGTAGATATTCCCACACAGTGCTTAGAACATTAAATGTGACATTTCAAGTAGGCTCAATTAGATAACAAGGAAGTTGGGACTAGGGCAAAGTCAGCAAAGTACCAGTTGCACATGCATGAGGATCTGAGTTTAAATCTACAAAACCTATGCAAAATTCAGGCAAGGCAGTGCCCCTGAAATTCAAGTGCTGAAGTAATCAGAGACAAGTGGATCCCTAAAGCTCATAGGTCAACCAGCTGTGAAAAGATGAACTTTGGATTCAACAAGAGACTCTGGCTATATAAATAAATGTGGAAAAGTAAAGGAAGACAATGAAGGCCCACCTCTAACCTTCACATTAATATAACCTCATGAACACACATGCACACACACACGCATATACACACACCTTTGCACACTCTTACTAACATGTACACATTACATGTGAACACGGAAAGAGAATATTAGAAAGAAACAAGCAAAAAAAACAAAAAAAGATGTGAAGGAAGGGAGAGAGACAAGGAAATAAGGTTTCAAAGTTAATGTAACTAAAGCTGTCACCTAAAGTACAATTCCTTTTCTGTAATTCTAGAGTCTGTATTTGAAAAATCTCTAAGTACTCTAATTGTAAAATTACACTCCCAGTATTTTTTTATTACTGTAGTTTTAAATTTTTGACTTTTACAATCCTGGCATGATTGTCATATTGAATTTGTTTTAAAGGCATGTTAGAATTTGCTTTAAAAGTATCAAAGTACAGAAAACAATCAGCATGCCACCTTGATTTTGGAAAATATCCTAGCAGTCTTGAGCTGTATGACATCTTAAAATTCTGCATCTGAATTTTTTTCTATTTTTGTGTGATTGTTCCCCATATTACTGCAGGGTCTTTTAAGTATGGTTTCAATAAGCTGACTTATTTGTAATATTAGATAAAGTCCCATTTTTCATGAAATTTAAGTTTTGTATTGCTTTAAATTCTTTTCAAAGTAGTTTAAAATAATGCTTATTTTGTATTTCTGATTATAAGACATTTTCATTTCAAATGTTTCATGACATAAGGCAAAATGAAATGTAGAATTTTAAAGGCACATGTTAACTCATCACCTAAAGACAAAATTGAAACTATTCTCTAGAAGATTAGATACTGAACCTTCAATATGCTAAAAAATGGTTACCACTGAGATAGCTCTGGTCTTTGACTTTTGAGACAGGGTCAGGATAGCTTAGAGATTCTCCCATCTCCACTGTAGGACTTGCTGCAACTATAGTCACACACCATTACATCCCACCCAAAGCACAAAACATTTATCTTTATAGTTAATTAGCAAATAATACCTTTATGGTAAATGTTTCCAGGGCGTGGGGGAGGAAAACATTGGTTAGAACATCTAGTCAGTGTCCATGTGCTGTCTTCCCAAGGTTCTCAAGCAACCCCCTCTCTTCACATTCCAGCCTTCATTTGTGTATCACAATCCTGTTGTGTTAGGACACCAAGTCAAAATGTATGTGATCAAATATAGTAAACAAGGGTGCTAAGATAATATAAAAGACAGAGTGACTACACACATGAGTCATCCTCTGTAAACTAATTGGCTGAGACTGTGCTGGCACTGCCTGCTTCCTGGAATAATGCACCTTCACGTTCTGCTTCTGTTAGACCATCGCATAAAAATGACTTTTAAATTAATTGATTATAATTTTACTAAAATTAAAATTTCACTATTCATGAGAATGAATATACTACTCTACTTTGAATAATTTCAGATATATAAATCTTTCTAATCCATTACATACTGTATTTAGTCCAGGGGAACCAAGCATTTTCTTGATTGAAGAAGCACACTTATTCCATAGAAACAAAAGCAGCGTTTCTCTATCCGTATATTTTCAACAACCCCCTACTTGGTCTGTAGCTCTTTCTTTTCTTGGAGCAACTATATATAGCACCCATAAAAAAATAACTGCAGCCCCAACTCCTCAGCATCCCACATTACACCTGTAGCTAACATAGGAGAGAACGGAGAAGGTCAGTTGCTGTTGCTTAGTCCCAATTTGCAGACACTGGCTAGCATATGATAAAGCTGGATTAGCTTAACTTCATTCACAAGCATACTAGGTTACAGCAACTGTGACTGCACAGCATACAGTACATGGTATTTCCTGGACTAGGGTAGACTGCTACCTGATCCTTCCTGTACTGTGAATAAAGCAAAATGTTTCATAGATGGAAATTTGGCAGAAATAGTGATGTTCTATTACAAAATTACATGGAGTTGCCCCACTCCTCACAGAGATAGGACCATGAGGTCTGTCAGTTCTCCTGATAAATAAAATATACCTCCTTTGACTTCTTTGGGGATTCAGAGTGTTACTCTGTATTTTAACATTTATCACTTTGTGGGGTCATGCATATTATATTAATGAGGTTAGACTGCATTCTTTACAGGTCAACGGTAAAGAAACTGTCATTTTTCCATCAGTCTTGTATTATGATTAATATGACTGGGGAAAACCAAAAACAAGTCCTGGCTCTTCCCTGATTGATGTACACTCCCTCTCTTGGGTCTTTCCAACATGCTTGCTTTAGGTTCCTTGAATTCTTTGGGCTACACTTATCTTGTTCATAAGTAGCCATTTTATCTACTCTTGGAAAATACGATTTTCTTTTCTAAGAAGTTAGATTTAGGCTTTAGAGACAGCAGTTAAGACGTTTATAAAAAATTGTAAATTAAAAGGAATCTATTTAGAGTTTTATTGACAGCTCTTGGACATTATAATCTAAATAGTTTCTTATCTAGCTCTGCGCACTAAAACTACTTATAGTTTTGATGAAAACTATATCATCTGTCATCTACAATATAAAAGTATTACCACAGCTTAGCAGTTAAGCCACATTCCTGTGTCAAGAATGCAAGCATGGCTTATCTGGCTCTTTGCTTAGGGCTTTATATGATGTTTCAGTGTACATGTCAGCAAGGTTATTCCAAACTGATTGTGTTCTTGAGCTTGGAAAATGTCTCTGAAAACTTAATAGTTTGTGAGCAGAACTCATTTTATTTTATATCTGCAACTGAGAACTCAGCTCCTTACTGGATACTGACTGTAGACTGCTCTGAGAATAGAGCAGCTCCTACTATGTAATTACTGGAGGCTGGTCTAAGGATGGAGCAGCTCCTACTATGTACTTACTGGAGGCTGGTATAAGGATGGAGAAGCTCCTACTATGTACTTACTGGAGGCTGCTCTGAGGATGGAGAAGCTCCTACTATGTACTTACTGGAGGCTGCTCTGAGGATGGAGAAGCTCCTACTATGTACTTACTGGAGACTGCTCTGAGGATGGAGCAGCTCCTACTATGTACTTACTGGAGGCTGCTCTGAGGATGGAGAAGCTCCTACTATGTACTTACTGGAGGCTGCTCTGAGGATGGAGCAGCTCCTACTATGTACTTACTGGAGGCTGCTCTGAGGATGGAGAAGCTCCTACTATGTACTTACTGGAGGCTGCTCTGAGGATGGAGAAGCTCCTACTATGTACTTACTGGAGGCTGCTCTGAGGATGGAGAAGCTCCTACTATGTACTTACTGGAGGCTGGTCTCAGGATGGAGCAGCTCCTACTGGGTGCTGACTGGAGATTGCTCTGTGGATGAAGTAGTTACCAGCAATTATCTAACATGTAGCTCTTGTGTGTGTCCACAGCTACTTTACTCAAATGACCTTTTAAAACTGAACAACTATTACATAAGAACCATATTATTATCGTAAGTGTAGATCAGATCAGAAGATTCCACAGACTAAATCTTCCTATGGCCTCCCACTGCACTGTGCCAGTATAATAAGCCTGGTCAACTTGTAATAAGTAGTAATAAGACTCCTTGACTTCAGCTTTGCTTACTCTCCCCATCACTCACTCCTCCTGCACATTAGGTTCTTTCTAAGTCCCAGGCTGGATTCTCCACCTCAGAAGCATCACCATTTCTCTGTTTGGTGTTCTCTTACAAAGAAGTATGTGTCAGGCTCCTCCCTTTAATCAGATCCCCACTGAAGTGCCAGTGTCTCTCACCAAGGTTCACATAAAATAGTAATCTATTCATCATTCTTTTTAACTTCTTGCCCTGACTTCCACTATTCTGGAAAGCTTACTGGTACTTGACATTTTTGGGGCAGTACTCTGTTTTGTTCTGCTTTTATCAGTTTGCCCTCATTCCCACACATATAAGCTCAATGAAGTCGAGACTGACTCCTGCTTCTGTTTATTTTCCTAGAGGCCAGAGAAGTGTTCATCATTCAAAAGGTAACATTAATACATGGACGGAAACATCTTGGATTAAGCCCCACCCACTGATTAGCATGAAAGAATATAAGCTAAGCACTCCTAATAGCCAATTTCATTTTAAATTATGCTTAACTACTACACCACAGTATTTCTTTAAATTATAATTACATATTGAACAAAATTGTATTCCCTGTCCCCTATTAAACCCTGATAAACAAAGGTGATTAAGGACCAGGATATTAAAATGAGAATTGATTATTATTCAATTGATACTAATTGAAATTTAGTATGGCATTTTTTGCTAGAAATATCTTCTATCGTATGTGTTTTTTGATGTTATCTATATTTGACTTGTTTGAAAGGAAAATACCAAAATGAAAAAAAATATTTGTATATGAACAAAACCTATTTGAAAGATTTCACAACCTGGAACAGAAGGAATTAAATGGTTCATATTCTATATCATAAAATATCAAATAGAAACCATTGTTAATTTCTGATTTAAATGAATGAAGACTTGAATTAAGTATGTTCACAAAAATGTATTACAAAGTTTGTTTTGTGTTGGGCAAAGGATCTGACCTGGAGTGTGGTTGATATACCTAGTCAAACTCTACTGACAAAACCCTTTCTCTTTTTCCCAGCAAGTATCAATTGCAAATAGCATCTTAGTTAGGGGTGGGGGTTTTGTGCCCACTTCTCTGTGGGATTCTGTCTGGTTTGAACTTGTGTATGCTGTGTCATAGTCTCTGTGAGTTCATATGTGTATTGACCATGTTTTATCTGAATAACGTCATTTCCCTGGAGTCACACATCACCTATGGCTCTTAGACTCTGTGATATAGGATTTCCCTCTGTATGCTATAATTACCATTGTCTAACAAAAGAACTTCTTTGGACATATAATAAATTTACAGGGGAACAGAGGTAGGTGGGGGAAACTAAACTGAGTGCTGGGAGAAAGAAGGTAAAGAAGGAGCCGTGTAGCCCCACCAGAGACAGACTCTGGCCAGAAATTTACCCAGTAAGCCACAGCCACGTGGAGATACACAGATTAATAGAGATGGGTAGGTTTATGGTATGAGTTAGCCAGAAATACGCTTCAGCTATTGGCCAAACAGTATTGCAAATAATACAATTTCTGTGTAACTATTTTGGGGCTGAGTGGCCGGGAACTAAGTAGCGGCCTCCTCCAGCAAATTGGCACACCAACATGGTAGACTAAATCCATGTAAAACCTGAGAGGTCTTGAAAAGGAACTCTAGAAACTAAATAACAAAGTTTAACTGCATTTTTTTTTCCTGAATGGACTTTGCTTGCTGGCAGCATGCAGCAGTTGCTTTAAGAGAGGTTTTCCTGATTCAATGTTAGCAGAAAAAAAAGCCTCAGTTTCAAAGCGGCTGCAGCTTCCTGCTTTGCCAGCACTAATGGCTCTAGCTCTTTTGGAAGGTTTGTCTATGGAGCACTTGGATGGGGTTTGTAGGCCCGGGTGCTTGTATGCCCAGTTGGGAAAGTAGCTGAGACCATACCAGCAGCTCAGCGCCCCCTGTCTCAGCAGGTGGCAGGATCAGGACTGCCTGGACTGCACAGGCAGGAGAGCATGGTGGATTCCTGCTGCCATACACAGAGATACTTCCAGGCCATGCAATGCTCTGCCAAGCATATTCAGTTATTACACAGATCAAAAGAGTTTATGTGTTTCATGCTCATTCTCAAGAGTTAAACAACCTAGGTGCCCCTCAATAGAAGAATGGTTAAAAAAGGTGTGGAACATATACACATTAGAGTTTTACTCAGCGGTAAAAAATAATGACATCTTGAATTTTGCATGCAAATGGATGGACATAGAAAACACTTTACTGAGTGAGGTAAGCCAGACCCAAAAAGAGGAACACGGTATGTATTCACTCATAAGTGGATTCTAACCATAATTTAAGGTCTTTGAGCCTATTATTCGTGATCCTAGAGAAGCTAAATAAGAAGATGAACCTGATGAAGATTATTTAGCTATCCGCCAGGAGGTAGGAAATAGTCAAGAGTCCCAGATCCTTCATCTGGCGTTGGATGGCGATACAGATGGAGGCCCGCGTTGGAGCATCGAACTGGGCCCCCCAAGATCCAAATGAGGAGCAGAAGGAGGAAGAAAATGACGAAGGACTGCGAGGGATACTATCACCCACTGATACAAGGGGTCGGATCTAATGAGAGTTTACCAAGGCCAGATGGACCGTGACTGAACGAGCATGTGATCCAACCAGATTCTCTGAATGTGGCCGGATTTTCTGAATGTGGCTGGCCTGCAGTCTTTTTGAGAAGCCATTGACAATGACACTGGGACTGGTTTCCTCTGCATATACTGGATTTTTGGGATCCAGTCTGTTTGGATGCTCACCTTCCTGGACCTGGAGGGAGGGGGGAGGAACTTGGACTTCCCACAGGGCAGGAGATCCTGACTGCCCCTTGGGGACAAAGAGGGAGGAGGAGAGGGAGGGGGGGAGTGTGAGGGCGTTGGGAGGAGGGGCGTAAATGGAAACTTTTTATAATTTAATAAAATTACTTTCAAAAAAAAAAAGAAAAGAAAAAAAAAAGAGTTAAAGTGTTGAGCGTGGTTCACACCTGGCAGTTCCAGAGCTGGCAGCAAAGGAACCTCTACCATTTTGAAAGTGGAGAGAAGCAGAGCCAGTATTCAGAGCTACTGCAACAAAGCTGCTTACCATTGAAAAACTCTTCAAGACAGAAAAGAATTTCAGATACACAATAGAACAGATTCAGACATAAAGGAACTTTAAATGAATTACAGTGTTTAGAAAATGTATGTAGACTTGGGAGAGAAAAGAAAAAGAGTATAAAGAGTTATAAAAAGAAGTAAATGGTTTATAAAAATAAACCAAAGTTTTTAAAGAAACAGTAAATAAAAATAAACCTTGTAAAGATGGAAATTTCACAGAGAGTTTATTATAAAGGTATCTTGACTTCAGAATTTGGGTATAAGGATTTGTTGTTTTGGAAAAGAGGTTCTTCTTTTGTTTCCACAGAGGATGAGAACCTGTGGATTGCTTTCAGACTAATATGGTTTTATGCATCAAGACCCCCTAAATGGTTGCTGTAAATATACCCCCCAAAATACTTCACCCAATAAACAATAAGAAGAAGTTTTGAGGAGAACTATGCTCATATTCCCAAATATTGTCTATAAATGTTTGTTTACATATAAAGGAGAATATACTATAAAGATTTGCATTGGTGTGGATCTGGGTTTATTGATACAAATTTAAGGTAAATTTTGTTATATGTATATTTCTGCTCTTGATTAAAGTATGATGTTTATGTACTTAATTTAAAAATGTATGTATAATTAAGAAATACAGATTAATAGATAATCATCTTTAATAGCCAATCTTGTAGTCATGATAGTTAGATTTTCTAGATATACAGAGATGTATTTCAGATAGGTATTCTTCAAATCTTTCAAAGTCTACAGTATATGGCATTTAAAATATTTAAGGATTTAAGTCTTTTCATGACAATGAGACACATCTCCTCCTGGCAGATCTACTTCAAGAGGATGACGGGCATTGAAGACGCTCCTCATAGAGTTGGTTAATCATTTGGGCAAGAAACTTCTCTTGCTTGTACTGTTTAATGAACTGAACATGCAGGACCTGCATAGAAATGACTGCTGAACTTGCCTAAGGGTGAGACGGTCATTTGGGGTTTCTGATTCATGAAAGTGTCTGCTAGACATTCTGCAAGACAAAGAAGAAAGTGACTAACAAACTGCTAATATAGGTTTCTGAAATTTCGTGCTCCATGGAAAAGTCCACCGGATACTATGGGCCAGTAGGCTGAAGATGGATGTGCCAATAGTACAGAAGAACTTTGGGTGGCTGTCCATGCAGTGAGATGTCTCTGTCATTTCTGGAGTTTTGGGGGTTGTTTACAGTGCACTTCCTGTTTACTTAGATAATATTATACCCTTCTTGAGTCTTTGATATGGTTGAATAACAGATATTTATAATTATAGATTCTCTTGCTTATGATAAAATATAAAATAGATATAAATATTATAACTATAATTCTTGCTTGATACCTGTTTTGTTATATGTAATTTTACTATGTTAAAGTTAAAGTTGAAACTTTTTATTTATAGAGAAAAGGGGAGGTGATGTGGGATTTCCCTCTGTATGCTGTGATTACCATTGGCTAATAAAAGAACTGCTTTGGGCCTATAGCAAAGCTATAGGGGAACAGAGGTAGGTGTGGAAAACTAAACTGAATGCTGGAAGAAAGGAGGCAGAGTAAAGAAGAAGCCATGTAGCTCCACCAGAGACAGACTCTGGACAGAACTTTACCCGGTAAACCACAGCCATGTGGAGATACAAAGATTAATAGAGATAGTATGAGTTATCCAGAAATATGCTTAAACTATTGGTCAAACAGTATTGCAAATAATACAATTTCTGTGTAATTATTTTGGGGCTGAGTGGCCAGGAACTCACTAGTGGCCTCATTAGAACAAATAGAACCCTGACACTTGAGGGAAGAGGCTAGATAAGGCATCCCATTTAGGGTTGTGCAAAGTCTCTCACATTACATTGTCCAGCTGTGGGTCTCCGTGTTAATTATCATCTATTATAAGAAGAAGGTTGCTAATAAAATGGAAACTGGAAATGCATTGCTACACATATTCTAATAGGTTCCTGACCAAAGAAAGAAAAGAAGAAAAGAAAAGAAACCCCTCCCCCAAGATATGCTTACAAAAATGTACTGTGAGTAGATATTTCAGACAAATTCTAGTGACAGAAATAGAAATGATAGAATAAGTAGAACCTCCTGACACATATTGTTTTTCCAAGGCTTGTTTTCTGCCTGAGTGCTCTAGTTATTACATACTTATGCCTGATCTCTTGTGAAACTCTCACCTTGTTGGAATGTCAAAGTGAGAAGTGATCTCTGTAATTTTCCATTAGTCACTGGGTAGTACATTTAAACAGTAGATTACTCCTTCTGACTGACTTGCTTGGCTGGTGCCAAAGTCTGTTCAATGTTCTCTATGCATTGTTTACTTTTGTATTTGTGACTCAAAGTCATTCTGCCAAGCAGTCCATGAGTTCTACAAAATATGTCACCGGAAATAGGTCAGCTGACATCATAAGAGTAATTATATCAAGTAAATTGATCAAGAAAATCTACATAAATGTGAAAAAATGTACTTCCATGTAGGTAATTAATTCTTAAAATAATAAAATGAGGAACTGATGATCTGTTGTGTGTGTGTCATTACCTAGAAGAGATGATTAATCAGTAAAAAAAAAAAAAGGTGAGGGGAAGCATAGTCAGATGGTGATGAGCATATCCCAAGCAGAAAATAGAACAGAAATGAAATAGTACCGAGAAGAACACACAAGGAAGGTCAGCGTACTTGTACAATGCTCACTGCTGGCATTGTCTGCAGTATGATTTCCTAGTATCAGCATCAGGACCCTGATAACTATCCAGCCTTATAAGCACTCTGATCTATAACTCAGGGTAAGATCCTGAGGGATGAAGGATGTACCAAATGCAATCAGCTGAACAGAAAGGCACACCGATGTGGACTTAGTTCAGCAAGTCTACAGAACAGGAATCTTGTTCCTTCACTGCTGTATTCCACAGAATCTTCCAACTCCTCTCTCAGATTAAGGTTGACTTGGCATGGTGCTTTATCATTAGATATCGGATTTAAAACTACTGAAAACTCTGTTGGTTCTATGGAGTCAGTGTGTGTGTATATTCTGGTTTTAAATTCTATATGTTATGTAGATACCCCTGTTTTTTCTCAGATTCTATTTACCACCAGACCTAAAAAGCGGTTCAGAAAAACAGTTAATTATTAAAAAGGACTTACACACTAATTGTCATGATATTAGCTACATATATCGGACTCTACAGTTTCTCATAATTCTTATCAGATCAGAACATTTGTACAGAAAAAAATGCATCTATTTAAATATAATGCAAGTCAAATCCTACTCATTACTCACTTCTTCCCTTTTCAAACAGTAATTTCTTTCAGGTTTATAGTATAGTATGCAATGTTAATACTTATTTCAAATGCTGTGTATTAATCATGGTTTCACATGCCTATAATCCTAGCACTCCAGAGGCTGAGTTAGGAGGACACTAAAGTATAGGCCAGCCTGTGTTACATAGTGAGTCCAAGACAGCCTGAGCTATAAGGTAAGTTCCATGGCAACCTAGAATATATATTAGACCCTGTCTTAAACAACAGATGAAAACATCTGTCTTGAGTTTCATGGAGCAGAACTGTGGATGTGGTGGTATGTTTATGATAAAGATATATACATGCTAGAAAAGAATTTAACGTTCACACAGTTCAATGTTCATATAATATACAGATATTGCACATCACAAAAGCAAGAGAGCCACACTATAGGAAAGTAGGTAGAACAACAGAGCTAAGCTGTCAGCCATCAAGCCTCAGTGGTCTTTAGTCTCCCCTGCCACAGTACTGGAGATCAGGTGGCACACACACACGGAATTTTTGGTGTGGGCAAAAACCCAGATACTCAGGTTCAGATGCTCCTTGCCACTGAGCCGTCCCTCTAACCCTTTAACTTTTTACAAACCTTTTGATTTTCACTTGATAACAATCCCATCTGTATTCATGCAAATTTTCCACTTTTTCTGTAGATACTGTAAGATATCAAAAATGAGTTTAAAGTATATCAGCTATTTCTAAGTGTGAGCCAATTCTGTGATAGCTTTACCTGCTCTCTCTTGACTATGCTCACATTTTCTTCCTCATCCATAAGCCTCATACTTTTTATTAAATACTAGATATTGCATTTTAAAAAGCGCAGTAAGTGATGTGTCTTTAAAAGTATCCTTCTCATTTTTATTTTTTATTTATTTATTTTTTTTGAGACAGGGTTTCTCTGTAGCTTGGGAGCCTGTCCTGGAGCTTGCTCTTGTAAACCAGGCTGGCCTCTAACTCACAGAGATTCACCTGCCTCTTCTCCAGAGTGCTGGGATTAAAGGTGTGTGCCACCATCCCCCGCCCCATTTTTTTTTTTTTTTTAAAAAATCAGGCTTCTTGTTAGGAAAGTTGAACCAATCAAATCTTTAGATTTGCTGAGTCTTAGATTTGTTGATGCTTTAGTTTGATTCAGTTCACCGTGTGTTACAAATATGCTAGCCTTCTCAGAAGCGGTGCCAGAGCGCAGGAGTTATCTTTGTACCTTATGTTCTACTGCTGACACAGTCTTACCTCAAACTTCAGGTTCAAACATGCCCACCGTACATCCTAGCCTGCCTGTATTTCTGAGCCTTGCCACCCTGCCTGAGCCTTCAGACAGGAAGCACCGCTGAAGGGCTGGGACCGGCAGATGATGGATGTGCTCCATCATCCTGCCTTAGATCTGCCTTTGACAAAACACAGCTGATCACTTCCTCTCAAAGCATCCAGGAAAGGTCTGGGAGGTGGCTGCTAGGATGGGTGCTCTGGGGGACTTGCAATCCCTCACTCCAGCCCACACGTAGCCAGTAAACATTCCATCAGTCTCCCTTGGCCCATTTATGGAGCGTCCCTCCGCCTCCCACTGCTCTAAAGATTAAAGCAACTACAAATCTCTTAGCTCCCTGGAGTTCTCAATGCTTTCTGGATTTGAGTTTATTTATCTGTGTACTCATCTCTTGGATCTGATTCTGTTTCTGAAAATCAAGTTTAAAAATGTGTGATTAAAACACCAGTTTCTTGTTACTTAGAAAACTGGACTTTGTGTTTTTCTTACTTTATAATAATTTCAAAACACTTTCCTCAGGATTTCTGTACCTACTGTTTCTCTTCATCTGCAGGGCTGATAATCACAGATAAAGAATGGAAATGTTTTCTTTTCTTCCCCGCCTACACACACCCTGTCATCAGGTGAGGTGCTCTTGCTGTACAAATCTACTTGACAGATGTGAGTGTCACATCTGGTAACGCATCTTCTTTCACAAATGCTTCATTTCCACCATTTCCTGTTCCGTGTATTCTGAACTTCACTGAACCCAAGAAATGACTCTGATCTTCCGTGGGAAGTACACCAGAATTGCAGGCTCTTGGTTAGTTACAGTTCTCGATTCTTGGGTTGGTTCTTACTCCTTGATCTTAACTGTTTCTTGGATGGATCTTTGTCGAGAGCTTCTGACTGTCTTCTAGATTGTCTCTTCCTGACATCTTCTGCTTCTTAACAGTAAAAATCTTGCTTAATTCTGGAAACTGAAAGTACTTTTGCTAAACTTGGAAATTTGCTGAGTTACCCAGATGAACACATGAAAGCTGTCCATTGTTCTCTGCCTTCTCAGATGCCTCTCAGTACATTCTGAACTGTTATAGTTTGGGAGAATAAACCTTGCCAGTTCACATTTGTTACAGATATTTCACCAGAGATGAGCACCTAGACACAGTTTATAGTCAACTGATATCTTTTGTTCTATCTGCTGGGAACAGACTGGGGTGTGACTCTGAGTGTCCAGAACAGGGGTTTTTAAAGGCAGAACCATAAAACCAGTCCTGGTATCTTGCTCAGCAGCTTCAGGGGGCAGGGCTTCTCAGAAACAAGGAACTGAACAAAAGCTAAGATTAGAGGTTAGCTATAGGGGATTCTGTACAAGCAGGCTAAGATAAGCTATCTAGCACATCCCGGCCTTATATCCCGAGAGTAGAGTTCGTTAATTTTCTATGGGATTCTCCATCGATGAGTTCAAATTCTAGTTAAATCTGAGATGGCCTCAGCAAGAATACAAGACAGAAGAACCTGTGCCCTGCCTTGTTCTGTCTCTACACATTCCCTCAACTATTAGAATTCTGACTTGAATACAATCAAGCTCACATTTTGGTCAACAACAAATCATATATATGAGCCATCCCATATTATAATATAACTAGATGATTCTAATCACGTATTATTTTTACTGTGTCTCTTCTATGTTTAGGTAGGGATCTATACACAAATATTGCTTATGATGGTTTGACAACTGTCAGGATTCAGCACAGTAACATATTATACAGGATTATGGCTTAGGAGCAGTAGGAAATAGCATATATTACATATTGTAGCAGTCTGTCTTGTAGTATTGTCTAAGTGTGTACTATCATGATCACACAAAACCAAAGCTGCTAATGACACTTTTTCAACTGTATACCCATCATTAAGGAAATCATTTTTACTTACTAAGTTGGCTATCTCATCTGAGATTGTTCTTATTCTCTGACTTAGCTATGGTTCAAATATAAATTATTCCTCACAAATTCATGTGCTACAGATATAGTCTGTGACTGATGTCATTATTCTGGAAGATGATAGAAACTTTAGAAAGTGGGCTCTAGGTGGAGGAATAGGTCACTAAAAGTGAGACTTTGAAGATTCCCATGTTCTTATCTCTTTCCTTTTTTATTCTCCTCCCCTGCTTCCTACTTATCATGCATACAGCTATAATTGCTCTACTATATCCTTTTCAGCATGATGCTTGGTCTCACTTGCACAGTGAACATACCACTATGGACTAAATCATCATAAGCCCAAACAAATCTTCCTTGTTCTGTGTTCTTCAGATATTTGGCTATAGTAATGAAGGACTAACACAATTAGGAAGATGCTATAACACAATACTCAAGATGCCAACCCTGGGATGTAATTATTGTACTAAAAGAAAATCTTCAAGAAACACTTAAGTTTTGAATAATTTTCAATATTCAAAACAAACAGGGTGGTTGTAGTTTGAATGAGGAACATTGGGCATATGCTCATGCACTTAAATACATGGCTTCTGGTTGGTAGGGCTGTTTTGCGTGATTATGGAGTCTTGAAGAGTTGGAACCTTGCTGAAAAGGGAGAGATCTGAGGACTTGTAGTCTCACCCTATAGCCTACTTGCTTCCTCTACTTCTATGTGTGGATAAAAATGGATCAGTAAGCTTCCTGCTCTAGCTGTCTGCCACTATGCCTTTCTCCTCACCCCACTAAGGACTCTCCCTATAAAACAGTAAACCAAAATAAAGTCTTTCTTCTACAGGTTGTTTTTAGTAATTGTTGGCAGAGTTTTCTTTACAGTCTGCCAGTTTCCAAATAACCAACACAGAGGCTTATATTAATTATAAATGATCGGCCAATAGCTCAGGCTTTTTACTAACTAGTTCTTACAAATTAACCTAGTTCTATTAATCTATATGCTGTCCCAAGGCTCATGGCTTTTACCTCTATCCCATTTTATGTGTCTTACTTGTTCTGTGTCTGACTGATGAGTCCTCTGACTCCCATGACTCTGCCCTTTATCCTCTAAGCATTCTCTTAATCTGGTTTTCATATAGTGTACAAAAAGAATGTTTCAAAATAGATAATGGTATTTTATCACAACAGAAAGGTAACCAATACAGAATTTGGCAGTAATGTGGTGTTTTAATGTGAAGAACCTGACTATGTTTGTTGTTGTTGCTACTGCTGTGCTTTTAAAAGAAAATGAGTAATGTGGGTTGTTTAGAACTTGACTGGAAAAGCAGTTTGGTACTGTATGCAGAAATTAATAGACCATTCTAAAAGGAGCCTAGAAATCAGTAAGGTTGAAAGCAATATGAACAGTGGAGGTTTCATAAGAGAACAAAGACTCTTTCAGAAGAAACTGGGTAAGAAGTCTTTCATGTGATCTTTTGGCAAAGAATTTGGCTAGTTTCTGCTCAGATCTTAATTTTTTTCCCAAGGTTAAAATAAAAGTCAATGTGATAATTTATTTATCAGCAGGTATTTTAAGGAAACTTTGTGTTGAATCTGTGACATGGTTACTACTATTTTTTATGCAGATTTACAGTGTGAAACAGCAGTAAGTGGGGGCAAAACATGCAGTTTGGGGAGGAAAAGAGCAGAAAGGCTGCAATTGTTAAGAAGATTAGTGTCATTAGATAAAAATCTCCAACTCTAAATTGGGAAAATTGAAAAAGTTAGCTGAGGGAAAGATATCATCTAAAATTTCTTCCAAATCTTGAAAAGAATGCGTCTAAGGAGTCTTTTGTTCATATAAAGCAAAGTCATGAGAAGCTGCTGCTAGTGTGGTCAAAGTCAGGGTCTCTCAAGTGAGGAGCAGAACCTGGGTTGTCATCCACACGGTGCTGATGTTAGAGACATGAAAGATGCAAGATTAATGGTTTTCTGGCTTCTTCCTTGGTGACTTCAGGGAGATGTTAAGACCAGGCACTGTATGGCAGGGTTGAAGTTCCTGCGAAGATACCCAGGAGGCCATTGTGTGGCACTATGAAGGTAAGGTATGGGTTGCAGAAAAGACCCTAAGATGCTGGAATCAACAAAGCCATGGGACATCACCCATGAAGAGCTTCATACAGTGAGTAGAACCAGCCTAAAAAAGAGGTATGTTGTAACAAGCAAAGCTCAGAGGCTAGCCCTTTGAAATTAAAATCTTTGATACAGGACATAGAGTTACAGGGCTTGTCACCCCCTGGCCACTGGGGAGAAACACACACACTGAGCCAGAGTCTGTCAAGCAGGATCTCATTTAATTGCATCAAGCAGGAATTATATAGGTTGAGATGGGGGGGGAGCCTGGGATGGGTGGAGGTAGAGGAAGGAGCAAGGGCCAATAATATTCTACCATGTTAGCGGTGGCTGAGAAGAGGCAGGCCTAAGTAAGGTAGTCAGAGACAGATCTCCAAACCTGAGCTAGGCTCAGAAAGTTACACTAGGCCTCACCAAACTCAAGTTAGCCTTAGGAAGTTACACTGGGCCTCATGGCCAGGCCTCATGAGGCCCAACAATGTCACAATGGGAAATAACTTGTGCTTTTCCACTTTGCTAGCTGTGTGGTCAGACAGAAAAGACACAACCTGGAACCTTTCTGTCTTCTCCCTTTCCTATTGTGTCTGTGTACATGTATGCACATTAGCACACGTGGAGGCCAGTGGTGGATATAGGAATTCTTCTTCAAACATTCTCCAACTCAGATTTTGAGATAAGGTGTCTCACTTCATCTGAACCTCATTGATTCGTCAAGGCCAGCATCTGCTTTCCCAGAGCTGAGATTACAGATACAAACAACCATGCCCAACTTTCTTGTGTGTTCTGGGGAAATAAAACTAGATTAGTCATTTTTGTGGGAAAAATACTTTACAGATTGAGTGATCTCTCCAGTCTGTATTTCCTCTGTTTAAAATATATGTGAGATTATAATTGAACAAATTCCATAGACTTCCCATAGAAATTAAGCGATGAACTAAAGCACTTCATACACACTGCAGAATACAACAAATTCATTTCATTCGTTAAATATTACCTAATTCACAACATTTTCTCATTAGTTGATTATGACAGACTTTTAAAGTTGAAAATCAATATAAAGTTAGTAATTAGTTTTAAAATTTGAATACATAGAGATAATTTAGACTATGTAGGAATGGATGAAATATGTATGTACCTGGGACTAACTAGAATATCTCAATGCAAAAAAAGGTTGTTCAGAGATATGAATTAAAGTCTAAAGAGGTGAATTATTTGCAAAATTTAACACAAGATATTGGTTTGAAAAGAAAGGAAACAACAAAGTTGTAGCCACGGAACCAAGAATTTGCTATGAGTGAATGTAGGGCAAAAGGCCACAGGGAATAATAATTTTGTTATGCCTCTGGGAAACTATCCCAGAAATGCAACCAGAAATGCTCTGCGCCTTTAAGTCCCACTGTTCTATGAGACATAGTTAAGTAAAATAAGCCTGACTCAGAAGAACAAAACGTACATGATTTTTATACACAGAATTGAGGTTTAAAATGATATATGTGTACACATATGAAAGCAAGTAAACTCATCTTACTAATGTTCCCCAAGCAACTTGAAACTTACAAGGTGAAGACCGTGACTAACTTGCATATTAGCAATAGACCATATACATCAGAACAATTAGGAGAGAAAAATATTTATGAATTATTTGTGTGCTCAAAAGTTTTAGCAACTAATTTCTAATAAAGTGAGTGGCATTTGCAATTTGGCTGCCAGCTCTTAATATGTGGGTAATTCCCATTCAAGGAACTTATGAAAACCATGAAAGGAAGAAGCCTGCTTTGAGATTGAACTTATGAAGAAATGCCTTAATTTCAACTCCCGTGAGAATCTAACCAGACTGCAACTTCTGTTCGGCTATCTCACACTACTAAATCATCGCCCACCCCTGGTATCTAATAGCATGTGGGCAGATGCACATCTCAGAATTCAGGAAAGCTCTGCCAATTGACCAGAAACTTATCAAATGTTTTTCCTTTAAAATGTGTTTTAATGATTAAAGAAAAAAGAATCAAAGAAAACAAGCTTATCACTCAGTTTATCTTTAAAATACCTCACTGTTTATGAACAAAGGCTTTCTCACAATAATATCTAATAGCTGCTATAGTTACCGTTTAAAACAAGCATGATTGCTTTCTGCATCCTAACAATAACAAGCACATAGGTAAAGAATGGTACTTACCCGATGTTTCCTAGGCTGGGTACGTACTGTGTAGCGTAGCTTTTGCTCAGGCAACCTATCTCTGAAGGCTGTACTACTGAATCCATAGGAACGGTCTCCTCGGGATTCATTGCTACTTGAATTCTAATAACGTGGACAAAGACTGTGCCAAAATGATGATAGCAACAGAAAAATGCTGCAAAAATGCACACTTAGAAGTTATATTGGGTAAGTACTTACTTGTGCTGGAAAATAATACAGGTCAAATTAGAGAAATGGGTGCTAATTCAACATTGTATACAATATTTATTTTTTGAAGCTTTTAAAAAGGCAAGTGATGGGTATTTCTGTTTCTCTTAAAAATATATGGATGAAATAAGAGATGGGAAGCTGTTACCATAACCTCCTCCCAGCTTCCTCTTAGCTCTGGGTCTCCATGTAAAGAAATTAGATGTCCCCTCCCCACTATGTGTATAGAGCATAATGTAGAAGATGGATATAATTTATTACTGAAGAGTGTGAAACATTCCAAATAGTAAGCATGGACAAAGGCCAAAAGGCCACTGTAAAGGGAGGCTCTATCAGAAGTTAGGTGACAACAGCCAGGGAGACCACTGTGCTGACCTACATGTTTAGGAAGGGATTGTTTGCTTCAACTTTCTGGAACAGCTTCTCGAAGGTGTTTTCCTATTTAGGTGATTGTCAGGCCCATTTTGATTAACTCTTAAGGGTAGTGGTAGCAAAGTTATTGAGGCAATGTATAGAAATAATACAGAAAGGCAGACGGAATTATGGGGACATGGGAAAGAAAATAACAGGCTCCCTACTCTGGAGTCTGTTTGAAGCTCTCACGAGCTGACAGTTCAGGATTCCAGAACAAGTAACATTCACTGTGAGGTTGCAAACACAGAAAAATACTCTTCTTAAAACATGAAACAACAACAACCCACTCCCAATAGACTGAACACACAAGGCCTCATGGATGTCCTCATTCCTTGATGTTTTGTGGAGGTCTCACTAAAGACTTTTAGTGTAGGTAACAATGTACTGACTTGGTACAACCCTGTGAGTTGTTTCATATTATCAGTTGGAACTCAAGGAGGAACTACTCTGTAAACTCACTGAAATTTTTTAGCGAGCATTGAAAGATAATTGAAAACCAAGTCCGACGTGTCCATGGGGCCACTGTTAAGACAATGAAGTGTGACTCTCTCCTGAGACGTATACACTCACGTTTTCAGATGAGATTTACCCCTTCTCTGAGTCCCATTCATGTCCATGGGGCCACTGTTAAGACAATGAAGTGTGTCTCTCATACGCTCACGTTCTCAGATGAGATTTACCCCTTCTCTGAGTCCCATTCATGTCCATGGGGCCACTGTAAAGACAATGAAGTGTGACTCTCTCCTGAGACGTATACACTCATGTTCTCAGATGAGATTTACCCTTCCTCTGAGTCCTATTCATTTCTTTTTAACTTCTATGCTTAAAACGTATGTTTTAAAAGCCTTTTAATGCACTTTGAATGGGCTTCATAATGGATCTTATTGAAAATTTTTCCTATTATAAAGACAGGGATCCAATTATATCTGAGTGGAGATTTCTGTAAAGAACTCTGCAGGCTGTTAGTGACAGCAGCATGGAGCAATGTTTCCTCCCCTCTACCTCTGACAGCATTCCTTGAGTCTTGATCAACAAGCCTTCAGTGAGTTTATGATTATTTTTTAGGCAGTCAGTGCAGAATGTTAGTTTTCCACACTGGGTCTAGAAAACATTCTTTGATTAATAATGAAAGTCCTACAGTTTCAGTGCTTCTTGGTTTTACATACTATGAATTATGAAAGAAGGGTTTGTCCTCAGTGATCATCAAGCCTAATTAAAAGCAGTCATTGTGATATCTAAGATATTGGGCAAGTGTGGTGGTGTGCACCTTTAACCCCAGTACTTTGAAAGCATTGATGGGGAAGGAAAACTGATCTTCACATTCTAGGCCAGCCTGGGTATACAGGAAGTTTCAGGGTAGGCCTGTGACACAAAGAACCCTATCTAAAAAGCAATCAGTACAATGTTTACCAAGTGCACCGACCCGGTGGTGTGATTTAATCACCCTTCCCATTGTTGGGAACTTGGTTGATGTGACTGGTCACACACTGTACACAAATTTATTTTAGAATCCTTACTAAATTTTGGGATAAATTCCCCAGAGTGGACTTTCTAGAACTAAGGAAGTGAAGCTTTTAAATAATCTTAAAACATACTGCTTGTGTGGATGGAAAAAGCCAAAACAAACAAACACCACTGCTCTTACCTCAAAAGAGCTAGGAGTTTATTTTGGAGTCAAATATGAGTGACCATTGCCTGAAACCAAAGACTATCCCTCATGCCATGTTCCAGCGTAACAACAATTTCATGACGTTATTATAGTCATAGAAGATGGTCATAAATCAAGCTACTTCCTAAATACAAGTTGTTGGTGTTTAATTTTGGTATGTTCCCTGGTAGGCTCACAGAGCAGCCGGTAGTCCAACAAGGACAGCTGTGGGTCCCTGCAAGGTCCCCAGGGTGGTAGGCTGGTCCCGCCATGCGGCCCAGAGAGCAGGCAGGTGGGTGCCGTGGACGGTGGAGTACATGGACATAAGGCTATACACAAAGCTAAACATTTATTATTTAAAGAAGAGGGAAACAGAGAGACATAAAAACAGACATAGGACACACAAAAGACACGTGTGCACACGCCGAGAGAAAAGGACAGAAGAGAAAGAGTTAAGATGGCGACCAGGAGATCAGAAGTGGCTGGGAGTGGGCGTGGCTTGCGCTTAAAGGGACCAGAGCCAAAGGACTAACACAAGTGAAACAGTTTAGGAAAGCAAACAATTTGAGAGCTCCTCACCCAGTCGGGTGGCTTTTTCCAGCAGAGAAACAAGAATTTCAGCACAATTAGTAAATGCTTAAGGTCCTTCCCTCTTTCTAGCCATAAATCTGTTAATTTTGTAGGAACCTCACCAGGAACTCCATTTACAGAAAAATGCTAAACCCCTGGATCAATCCATCTGCTCTTGGTTTCAATTTATCAGATTTTAATTCCATCCAGACATCTTTTGTATTTCTCGATTATCAAAAAGAAAAATTAACAACCTTTGACGATTAAGTCTCAAGAGCAACCAAAATGGCAGTACCCACAGAAGCCTCAACTAGCTGTGGGCTAAGGCAGGGCAGTGAGTAAGCGAGTAGGAGGTGGGGTCCTCAGGACTATTAACTGCTCACCTGATCATGGGCCTTGGGAGAGACGCCCTATTGCATGCACAGAATAATGTGAACTTAAGTACAAAATCAAAACCGCATTAAACAAAGGTGGCTGGGCGGTGGGGGTGGGGGTGGGGGGTCGTTCTGCCAGTGACCGGAATTTGTAAAGGAAATACAATGCGTGCATCTCTCTGTCAGAGATGTGCACCAACCAGCCCATCCTAACCCCAGGGAGGAAGGCTTGTGGCTGCCACTGAAGCACGGGCTACTGGGCCTCTGAAAACTGCGACGGTGCACATTTTTCCCCTTCACAAAAGAAATCAGGCTGGGAGGGGAGGAAAGGAAATCGATTATTCGTAAGCCCTGAGCAAGTAGCACTGTTTCTAAACTTTCCAGTCTGGAGACTCGACAGGTGACAAAGCCAGGGCAGGCTACACCGGGGGCAGCTTCCCTTTTGAGAACCAGGCCTTAGGAACAGCGCATGCGTAGTGCCCGTTCCCGGGCGGCACCCCGCCTTCAGGGGGCGAACCGCGCAGGCGCACGCGCAGGCTTCCGGCGGGCGCCCGGCTCAGCTGGTGCGGTTGTTGTCCTGCCCCTCCCCCGCCCCGCTCGGCCACTTGCAACCCGGCGCTCCGCCCCGCCCCGCCCCGGGACCGGGGACGCCGTGACCCCGTCCTGCGGCCAGCCCGCGCCGGAGCATCCCGGGACCGCGCTGCGCTCCGCGTGCGGGTGAGCGACCGGGACCCTGGGGCCCCTCTTTCCCTGCCCGAGAGGTGGGGAGGCCGCGGCGCGCCGGGTGCGGAGCTGTCCCCGAGGACCTTGGCCTCCTGCCGGCTGGGCCTGGGGCGGCGCCAGGGCCCTTGATCTGGGCGGCCCAGCGGTTGTGGGGTTCTCCCTTTCTAGTTAGTTGCAAGGTGGCTCGGATGTTGATATCATCCGGGGATTTGCTTGTGTCGCCCTTTGAAAGACTCTAGTTCCCCTTCCTCCCCAGCCCTTCAGAACTGACCCCGCTTCTGGTGACACATCTCAGTTGGATGCTGTGCTGTATTTATCTTTTTTTCACCCCCGTTTCCAGACCATCTGAGAACCGTGTTGAGTTCACAAGACCGCGACATAAACATTGAGGCCAGGGAGGAGGCGAAGGGGATCTTACACTCCTTTTAAAACCTCAAGTAAGTCTCCAAATAACAGTACTTACACTTGGCAGTACCTTAAAGAAAAACTAGACACGAAGCGTAGGATTCAAGTTACTGCTTAATCTGGTGCGTGCCTAAACCTGCCTTCAGCAAAATATGTCAAGGTTGCTGTGGATCTCAAAAGCCACTTAGCTGTCTTCAGTGGACATAGTTTTTCACCCCTGTTGTCTAAGAGAGCTAAAAGGGTGTACCCCATGGCTTCCGCTGAGGACAGCCATTCCCAAAGCACCCAGTGTTCTGCATAGCTTCCAAGGTCACAGTGTGTGGGAGCAGTAATGATTAAAATTCATCCCTGTGCACCTGTGGCTGGCAAGTGTATTGGTTTGGCTCTAATTTGCTTTCATTGAGCCCAGTTAGGATACTGTTTGTTTGGAAGTCACAGTCATTAATCTATTTGAGATTAGGTAGGCAATGTGTGCATAAAACTTTTGGAAATACTTTTATTCATTATTTCACCCTTTTACTCTGGTATACTATTCAAGTGTTTTGTTTAATGTTACTGTCTATACTATGAGTATTCAGCAAATAGTGTACAAATTTTGAAAAGCTAAATTTCCTTCATATAGGGTGACTTGAATTATTTAGTTAGTTTTATTTGTTAAATAATTTAAAAGTACTATTTACTGATTGCTTAATGGTATTTAGAAACTGACAAATGATATATGGTTAACTGTAGGAAGAATAGAATCGCACCATTAAAAATGTTTTCGATTTCTATTAATTTTTTTCCAGAATACCAGCATGTTGTTTTATATGACTTTTCATGTTCCTTTCCGTCATGAAGTTGTAGGACTTTAATGTATTGCATGACCTATCTGGAGGACTTATTTCTGTATGACGTGTAGGAGTAATTAATTATTCTTCCTTGGATTGTAAGCTTCTGTTATCTAAACTGTTACCCTAAAATTTTGACATTAATATACTAAATTGTGCGACTTTCTATAATACATTATGTTTAATATTTTTGAATATTTGCTTAACTGCCAGACTGTTAGAGGAAAATATTCATGACTTAAGTAAATTTCTGATTCAGAGATTTCCTTCTTTTTGTAAATATTTGCAGTTGTTTGAAGCAAGAATCCCAAGTTTGGAACTCAAAGGAGTATGAATTTTAAATGAGTCAAATGTCACTGTGAAATTAGCTGGCATTTGGTTGTAATAAGCCAGCAATTAATTTCACCTTTAGTGCCAACTGCTTTCTAGTTAAAACATGTTTGCTTCTGTAAAAACTAAGAATAAGGACATAGATCTCTTTTAAGAACGCTAAGAGGGCCTCAAGTCTGTATGTACTGTAAACTTTTACCGAATGTTGTCACCATTCTGACCCTTATTCTCATCGCCCGGATCGCATTTCATATTTCGTTAGAAGAGCATTTCTGGGTCCTAGCAAATGCCTCCCTCATGGCAGACATGATTTTGACTGGGTATAATTTTAATCCTACAAGTAATTTACCCTTACCTAACCCTGTAAATATCCCATGAGATTCCTTTGAGCCTGGAATTTACTGTCAGAATTTTCTTTTTCATTAGACATGGGAAAGTCTCTTTCTCATTTGCCTTTGCATTCGAATAAAGAAGAAGGTTATGATGGGGTCACATCGACAGACAATATGAGGAATGGACTGGTTAACAACGAAGTGCATAACGAAGACGGAAGAAACGGAGACGTCTCTCAGTTTCCGTATGTGGAGTTTACGGGAAGAGATAGCGTCACTTGTCCCACTTGCCAAGGAACAGGAAGAATTCCTAGGGGTACGTGTTACCGTGTGGATAGTCCTCTTAAAGAAGGATTCCAGACATTTGCTTAAGTAATGTAGAGCCTGTCGCCTTACACCATGCTGTTTTCAGGGATTCGAAGTTAAAACTTGCCAGGTTTGTTTAGTCAGAAAGACACAAAAGCTCTCCATGACTTCAGCACACCTGGTGTTTTTCATGCTTGTCTGCTATAAGAGCCAATATGCGCTGTCATTTCCACTGAGGATTTTAGTCCTTTGTGACATCTTTAGAAGCCATATCACAGTCATTTTGCCACGTTGGATGTTAGTAGTTACATGATTTAGTAACTCATTATCTAAACAATAAGTTGTTTATGTCCCACATAGACATTTCAAAAGGAAATTTATCGTGTATGAAGAAGAGCCAAGTAAGCAAGAAAAAGAGGTTGTGATTTGTCATGGGGAAGACAGAAGGAACAGTTCTCTCCCTCCTATTTGTAGGGTACTTGAAGTTACACTGATAGGAAAATAATAGAGTGTATTGTGGTGTACTTCTCTGTGTGCTGACAATAAGTGGGTGACCCTGGGGAGACCCTAAGGACAAAGTGACTGCAGGAGGAATTCCAGAGTCTCTGAAAAGTGCCTTGCATTAAGTGGAGTTTATTGCATAGACTACTGAATGGTGGTTCTATCTTTCTGGAGGCAGTAGCTTCTTAAGAATAAAAGACGTATTGTAGTTGAAGAAATTAATACACCAGTGTGGTAGGATAGGAATACTATTTCTGTCTTTCTAGCCATTCTTTTGAACTATGGTCAGTAGGCTTTTTGGTAGCCTGAGTGTGGATTATGGAAAGTAGATAATCAAGGAGCACCCAACAATTTATTCTGTCCAACAATTTAAAGAGTGAAGTATGTTTTACTAAAATAGGCATAAAAACAATTTAAGTGTGCATGTCAGAAGTGAGGTAAGGATCTCAGACATGTTTGCGGACGTGGTTTGGCATCAGAGTGAGTTTTTAATGGGTAGTTCTAAGGGTCTGAAGCTGAAGAGTATATTTTTACTGGTGCCATTGAAGTACAATGACACTTCAAGTGGAACTTGATGGATCACTATTCTTAGGAGTTTGGATAGAAGGAAAAGGAAGAGACTTTGGTATGAACTCTGGGGCCAGTGCAGCATTTGAGAATAGTTGCAAGAGAAAGAGGAAATCTGCCTTTGGTGCCCTAGAGGATAGGTAGAGAAATGCTTTGAAAAGGAAAGAGAGCCACAATGCAATGACTGATGGAGTTGTGTGTGGCCTGGAAGCTGCCCGTAGGTTTTGTGATGTGGGGGCTACTGAGGATTTCTTAAAAGAGTAGTTTGAGTTGCAGGAGGATGTGTAGACAGTGTCATAGTGAAACCATTTCTTTTGTCTTGAATTAATGCACACTAGAAGGTGTGGGGGCAGTAATGTAGCATCTTAAATAAAGAAATAGGTTTTGTGAGTTTTGCTCTAGAATAGGAGAGAGGAGAGATGGTAGCTGGGAGGTTCTAAAGTCAGAAGAGTACTGCTAGATGTGTGCATGCTGGTAAAAATGTTTCATAGAGGACACACTGTTAACACAGGAGATGGGATAGTTATTGGAGCAGTGTCCTTGAGTAGAAGCAGGAAGATGATACCTAGTGCAGAAGGGTGACCCTGTAGAGGATACGGGGAGCTTCTCAAGGAGGGACATGGGAGCAGGTAGATGGGTAGATATTGTTAAATTCCCAAGGCAGAGGGGCTTGTGAAACAAAGGGCTTATTTAACTGTTACAGATATTAGCCAAAGGTAAAAGAGCTGGTCCTATTACAAATTCTCTAAGCATGGTCAAATAGCACTTGGAGAAGTGTCCCCTGGACCTAAGGGACCAAGATAATCCATAGTGAAATACTTGGAGAAAAACTATAAATTATTTACATTCTGAGTCTAGAAAAGATGCCAGGAAAACAGAGAAGCCCATGGAAAGCGGGAGAGGATAGAAAGAGAAGGTTTTGTTGTCTAGTTGTTTGGTTCCAAAAACAGAAAGCAGTGTGGTCTGGTCGCTTCCTCTTTACCATACAGGAAAGGAATAGGGAACACGTGCTTCTTTTCTTTGTCTGATGCCGTGAGCTGAATGAACTGATCTCTTTCCAGTTTCTGTTTTCTGTCCTGTAGGTTAATTTAGAACATGTAAAAATGTACCTATGCAAGGTACATTGTTAGGGACATTCTCTCCCTGTATCACATTAAGGACCAAGAATGAGGATAAAGGAGGCGATGCTGAGAGTTTGAAGAGAGTTGAGTTTTGATCGTGATTTTTAGAGCAAGTGAACTAAGGAAATATGTCTCTTTAGGGCATCTCTTGAAATTAGTGATGCAGGTGAGAACAGTTAGCTTTTGAGAGCGTGAGACTTAAATAGCAGTTTTGGTTCAGCGCTAGAGTAACTGGGGATCAGGAAAAGGCAGTGGCAGTGTTTCTTCTACCCTCAGTCACACTGGACTGAGTGGAAGACAGTGGAGCTGAAGGCACGGGCCTAAGTTCAGATCTCCTGAAAGTCAGGACTTTTCAGTTTTGCTTTATTTTGAAATTTGGTTCTTGAACCAGTGGATTAAAGGATAGCAGAACCCTCATTATTTATACTACTTTTGGTTAATTGGACATTATGAAAAACCATAGTTTCTTCTTTATTACTCAACTTTTGGATTAATTTTTGAAGGTATAAATCACAGTTTCCTAAAGAAATAAGGACAGAAGTATTCTGGTCTTTTGAAGGTAGATTTTGCAGAATACCACAGTATTTTTAGTTACTGGTATTACTGAATTTTTAATGTACATCTATCACTTTAGGGCAGGAAAACCAATTGGTGGCATTGATCCCATATAGTGATCAGCGATTACGACCAAGAAGAACGTAAGTAATTATAAGATTTCTGCTTTTTTGTTATTTTTATATTTTTACTTTCAAACTGTATAAGTAATTACATTAGTTAAGACATTTAAGAAGAAAAATGTATCTAGTTGATAGGTTATATCATGATATGCCTTGTGTCTTTAACAAAAATTACTGATTGAGATGAGGATTTGAAAACTTCATGCCAACTATATCTTCAGAAGTCTGTTTATTAAGTGTCCTAAAATAGTGGCAGTAACACACATGTACACAGGCCCTTTTCTTCAGGCATGGGACATTCTGTGTTCTCACTGGCCACAGAATGGTAATGATTACCCAAAGCATAATGGCCACAGAGAATGGAGCATATTTAGCAGATGCGTGGTCTTGGCTTTGAAGAGAAGCCAAGGGAGTCTCTAACGATCGTAAGAGTCCTGATGTAGAAATCAAATGCTCCACCCCTAAAGAAGGTGCCTACATTCAGCACTCCTGTAAGTATTTTTGAGAATAACTTGTTACAATGAGAAGAACAGAGATTGCAGAAAACCCACAGTGGCCTTGAGAAGGTCAGAAAGGACTGAGTACATCACATTACTCAATATGGAACATGAGAAACATAAATCAAAAACATGCTGAAAATTGAAACACAAAAAGATGGAAATCTTTAAATATATGTAAAATTTAAACTATACAAGATATGACAATAACTTAGACATTGACAAGTTCAGAAATGAAATAAATTGATGGGAGGATGTGAAAAGATAACCAACAGACCCATTAAAATGTCTAGAAAAATACATTTTCTATAAAATTGGATGTACACAGTGCAAATATGATACCCTGGGAAATGGGAGAGAAATGGAGTAGACATGAGGCTTGTAAACATCAAGACCTCGTGTTCTGTTGTTGTGGAAAGACAACATGGCAGTGTTAACTCTTAGGAAAGAGAACATCTAATTGGAGTTATTTACAGGTTCAGAGGTTTAGTCCCTTAGCATAGTAGGGAGCATGACAGGGAGCCCCAGATGTGGTGCTGGAGAAGTGGGCGAGATTCTACTTCCAGATCCACAGACTGCAGGAAGAGAGAGACACTGGGCCTGGCTTGAACTTTTGAAACCTCAAAGCCCACCCCTAGAGATCCACTTCCTCCAACAAGGCCACACCTACTCCAAGGCCACAGCTCCTAATCCTTAGTAGGCCTCTCACTGATGATTAAGCATTCAAACATTCTCATTCAAACTACCATGCATACTATCTTAGGGTTTCAATTGCTATGAAGAGACATCATGACCACAATAACTCTTATAAAGAAAATATTTAATTGGGGTGGCTTATATTTTCATGCATGTGTGTGTCTGTGTGTGTGTGTCTGTGTGTGTGTGTACACAATTAATTAAAAATAAAACAACCTAATGAAATATTTTAAATATAACAAAGTTAGGATGTGTGATCACAATGATTTTTATATTTCTTTTGTGCCTATGAGTATATGTAGGCATGACAAATATGAGTTTGTTTATTGGTTACTTGGGGATCATTATTACTAAGATGGAAAAAATTCCCCAGCAAATGAATGGTAATTGTCTGGTTTGCTCCATACTAGCAGCATAAACTCCGTGGTAGCAGTTTAGTGAAATTTTGTTCATTTACTTTATTTCTTCTTAATAAGCCATTTTTCTTCTTCTTAGGAAGCCAGAGTACCTAGAAAAATCATTAGGGAGTTTTTAACAGCTGTTCTAAGGTGTATTCAGTTATCTTGGTTGAGACATAGGAAGTTTGGGAGAGGAGAGAGTACACAAAAGGATAGGTCACAGGAAGGTGAAGGGAGTGTGGGATTCAGAATGAAAGTGGCTCTTAGGAGAGCACTACCTGTTGAAGTGCACAAGAAATCTGAAACCACAGTTTGAGTGTAACCTTGAAAGGAAATACACATTTCAGAGGAGTTATATGGATAGAAAGGACATGTAGGTAGTTTATCTTTTTTCTCTTATACATGCTTAATACTAAGCAAAACAGAGTAAGTATCATCTTCACTGCTCAGTAGATCAAAGTAAACAATAGTTTTAGAACTGAGTACGTGAGTACATAGGGAGGGAGTCTAAAAGGACTGGAGTTAATGAGGGTAGGGAGCCGTGTGTTTATGCTGCGCAATGAGCTTTGCAGGTTTTATCATGGCAGGAAGATAGACTCTCTGGTTCAAACCCTGCTTCCATGAATTCAGATGGACACCTGGATTCTGTGTTTGTAAATGGCCGTACACTTGATTCTAATGTAAAG
Organism: Myodes glareolus; assembly: GCF_982192425.1. Classification (NCBI taxonomy): domain Eukaryota; kingdom Metazoa; phylum Chordata; class Mammalia; order Rodentia; family Cricetidae; genus Myodes; species Myodes glareolus. The sequence goes on from NC_142050.1 coordinate 11,462,075, forward strand.
TCTGGATTGAAAATCAGTTCTAAATAATTCATTAAAAGGCTGAAATCTCATTTTCCAGAAATGATAGTTTATCTTCTAAAGAGACTATTTTAAATCTTAGTAGTACCAACCTTAGCTAATAGTTCTATAGTGAAAATATGGTAAAATCAAATGTTTCTTCTTGCTGCTGTAATATATAACAGAAGAATGCAAACGAAAACTTGTTACATGTTGCACTGTGTAATTTTGGATGGCACGTACGTAAGCCTTCTTTTTCTTTTCAGAAAGCTGTATGTGATGGCATCTGTGTCTGTCTGCCTGCTGCTGTCTGGACTGGCTGTGTTTTTCCTTTTCCCTCGATCTATTGATGTGAAGTATATTGGCGTAAAATCAGCCTATGTCAGTTATGATTTTCAAAAGCGAACCATATATTTAAATATCACGGTAAGTGTACACTTTTGCTGAAGGCCTTGACTCCATCCCTTGTATTGAACAGCGATGCATTTATTCTGCTCAGAGAACGCTTGCCGCTGAGCCATTGCTGCTGTGTTTTCCATGAATTTGCATTGTTTTTTTTAATTAATTTATTTACTTTACATGTCAACAACAGCCTTCCCTTCCTACTCCAGTTAATATTCACTTATGAGTGAGTACATAATGATGTTTGGTTTTTCGGGGTCTGGGTTACCTCACTCAGGACAATTTTTTTCTAGTCCCATCTATTTACCTTCAAATTTCCTCATATTTTTGTTTTTTTACAACTGAGTAATAATCTATTATGAAAATATACCACATTTTCTTTATCCATTCTTTGGCTAATGAGCATCTAGGTTGTTTCTAGGTTCTGGATATGACAAATAAAACCACTGTGAACATAGCTGAGCAAATGTCTTTGTGGTATGCTTGAGCAGTCTTTGGGTATATTCCCAATGATATATTGTATCTTTGGATCGTTAGGTATACTGATTCCCAATTTTCTGAGAAACCTCATATTGATATCCAAAGTGGCTGTCCAAATTTGCACTCCCACCAGCAATGAAGGAGTGTTCCCCTTGCTCCACATCCTCTCCAGCATAGCTGTCATTTGTGGTTTTGAGCTTAGCCATTCTGACAGGTGTAAGATGGAATCTCAGAGTCATTTTGGTTTGCATTTCCCTGATGGCTAAGGATGATGGACATTTCCTTAAGTGTTTCTCTGTCATTTGAAATTCGTCTATTGAGAATTTTATGCTTAGATCTGTACCGTATTTTTTAATTGGATTATTTGTTTTTTAATGTCTAGTTTCTTGAGTTCTTTGTATATTTTATAGATCAGCCCTCTGTTGGATGTGGTGTTGATACAGATCTTTCCCATTCTGTAGGCTGCATTTTTGTCCTTTTAGAAGTGTTTTTTGCCTTACAGAAGCTTTTCAGTCTCTTGAGGTCCTCTTTATTAATTGTCGGTCGTAGTGCTTATGCTACTGGTGTTCTAGTCAGGAAGTTGTCTCCTGTGCCAAGGCGTTCAAAGGTATTCCTCACTTTCTTACGTGAAGTTCAGTGTAACTGGATTTATGTTGACATCATTGTTCCTCTTGGACTTGAGTTTTGTGCAGGACACATTTACATTCGTTTACATGCCAACAGCATTTGTTGAAAGTGCTTTTTTTTCTCCATATAGTTTTGACTTTTTTGCCAAAAGTCAAAATGTATGAATTTCTGTCTGGGTCTTTCATTAGAGTCCATTGATCCACCTGTTTATTTTTATTGCAATACCAGGCTGCTTTTATTACTATAACTCTGTAGTAGAGTTTGATATCAGGGATTGTGATAACCTCTGACAGTTCTTTTATTGTACAGGATAATTTTAGCTATCCTGGATTTTTACTTTTCAATATGAAGTTGAGTAGTGTTCTTTCAAGGTCTGTAAAGAATTGTGTTGGGATTTTAATGGGGATTGCAATAAAGTTGTAGCTTGCTTTTGATAAGATGACCATTGTTACTATGTTAAAATATGATCCATGGGAATGGGATATCTTTCCATAGTCTGATAACTTCTCCAGTTTCTTTCTTTTAAGACTTGAAGCTTCTGTCATGTAGGTCTTTCACTTGCCTAGTTAGTCACCTCAAGATATTTTATATTGTTTGTGGCTATTGTGAAGGGTGTTGTTTCTCTCATTTCTTTCTCAGCCCTTTTATCATTTGTAAGTAAAAGGGCTACTAAGTTTTTGTTTGTTTATTTAGTTAATTTGTACACAGCCACATCACTGAAGGTGCTTATCAGCTGTAGGAGTTCCCTGGCAGAGTTTTGGGGATTGCTTATGTATACAATACTTCCATGTCATCTGCAAAACAATAGCAATACTTGAACTTCTTTTTTTCCAATCTTCATCCCCTTGATCGTCTTTCCTTGTTTATTGCTCTAGCTAGAACTTCAAGTACTATATTGAATAGATATGGTGAGAGCCTTGCTTTGTTCTGGATTTTAGTGGAATTGCTTTGAGTTTCTCCATTTAATTTGAGGTTGACTTGCTTTAATTATATTTTAGGTGTGTTCCTTGTTTCCCTGATCCCTTCAAGACTTATCATGAAGGTGTGTTGGATTTTATCAAAGGCATTTTTGGCATCTAATGAAATGATCACATCATGTGTTTTTTTTTTCCCCTTTCAGTTTGTTTATATGATGGATCGACAGATTTTTGAACCATCCCTGCATCTCTGGGATGAAGCCCATTTGGGCATGGTAAATGATCTTTTTGATGTGTCTTGAATTTGGTTTGTCAGTATTTTATTATTATCATTATTATTGCATCAATGTTCATGAGGGAAATCAGAGTATAATTCTCTTTCTTTGTTGAGTCTTTGTGTAGTTTTGGCATTAGGGTAACTGTAGCCTCATAAAAAGAATCTGACAGTGTTCCTTCTGCTTCTGTTTTCTCAAATAATTTAAGGAATACTCTTATTAGCGCTTTCTTGTAACTCTGGTAGAATTCTGTAGTTAAACCTGGTCTTTTCTTCTTTGGGAGAATTTTAATGACTGCTACTATTTCCTTAGGGGTTATAGGTCTGTTTAAATTGCTCATCTGGTCTTGGTTTAATTTTGATATGTGGTATCTGTCAAGAAATTTGTCCATTTCCTTTAGATTTTTCAATTGTGTGGAGTACAGGTTTTTGAAATATGAACTATTGAGTGTCTGGATTTCCTCGGTGTCTATCATTATATCCCCCTTTTAGCTTTTGGTTTTGTTAGTTTGGATATTTTCTCTCTGCCTTTTGGTTAGATTAGATAAGGGTTTGTCTGTCTTGTTCATTTTCTTAAAAAACCATCTTTTTTTATTTATTCTTTGTATTGTTCTGTTTCTATTCTATTGATTTCGTTCTTCAGTTTCATTATTTCTTGCTGTCTACTCCTCTTGGGTGTGTTTGCTTCTTGTTCCACAGCTTTGAAGTTTTCCTGTTATGTTGCTAGCATAAAATTTCTTCAAATTTTTATGAAAGTCGTTAGTGCTATAAACTTTATTTTTAGTATTGCTTTCATTATGTCCATTAATTTGGGTATATTGTACATTCATTTTCAAATAATTCTAGGAAGTCTTTAATTTCTTTATTGTTCCTTGACACAGTGGTAATTCAATTGAGAGTTGTTTAATTTCCATGAGTTTGTAGTGCTTTCTGCAGGTTGTTGATCGCCAACTTTAATCCATGGTGATCTGATAAAATACAAGGTGTTAGTCCAAATTTTTTGTATCTATTAAAACTTACTTTGTGACCGAAAATGTGGTCAATTTTGGATAAAGTTCTTTGAGGTGCTGAGAAGGTATATCTTTTGGTGTTTGGGTGAAACATTCTGTAGATATCTGTTAGGTCTATTTGAATCAAGATCTGTTAGTTCTGATACTTCTCTGTTTAATTTCTACTGGATGATCTGCTCATTGGTGAGATTGGGCTGTTCAAATCTCCCACAATTAATGTGTGGGATTCATTATGTGATTTTAGCTTTAGTAATATTTCCTTTATACATGTAGGTGCCCTTGCGTTTGTGGCATAGATGTTAAGAATTGAAAAGTCATTTTGGTGGGTTTTTCATTGATGAATATGAAATGTCCTTTTATTTTTATTTGTTTTAGTTGGAAGTTTATCTTGTTAGATGTTTGTTTTTCTGTACCAGCTTGTTTCTTAGGTCCATTTGATTGGAAAATCTTTTCCAACCGTTTACTCTGAGGTAATGACTGTTTTTGATGTTGAGTGTGTCTCTTGTATGCTGCAGATAGATGAATCCTGTTTTCATGTTCATTCTCTTAGCCTGTGTCTTTTTATTGATGAATTGAGTTCATTGTTACTGAGAGATATTAATGACCAAGGGTTCTGGTGATTGATGAATCCCTTGACCTGGTAGTCATTTGGGGTTTCTAGATCGGACCTGGCCTCCAGAAAAGTCTGAGTCTTCTCCTGGGGTACCTAAGACCAGCCTGACCTCCTGTATAGTTGCTGGGGCTGCTCTTTCAGATGGTGTTATGTGGGCCTGGAGCGTCTGTTCTGCCAACTAGTGTGGGCTGTGTTTGGACCTGTGGAGTCTGCTGGAGTTCTGTTCTGGCTTATGTGGCCTGGGCCTGTTCTGGCTGGTATGGTTTGTCCCTCAGTGGTGGAAGCCAGCTGGGATTAGGGGTGGGTGCACAGCAGCTGCAGGGCCAGGGACCAGTGTTGGCCTGGGGAAGGTCACAGTGGACAGAATGGGGGTGGGGTGCATTGGTTCAGGTTTGCTGTGAGATGGCTCACTCATCCTTTCTGGCTGGTGTTGAACTTGCTGTGTTGGTCCTACTACCATTTTTGGTTCTGCCAGTAATGTTAGGTAATAATTCCATGGCATTTGAGTATGTGGAGAATCATTTAATATTTGAAGTTGTATTTTGTAGGAAGATCAAATAAACCATTTCTGGGAAATAAAAAATATATAGTCAGTTTACTTTTCAACATTTGATTCCAGGTAATCCTTAACAAGGTTAACAGTTGAAGCATTAGATGTCATGAATACAGTAGTTTTGCTTTCCATTTTATGAAATAAAAATTCTGCCACGTTTAATAAACCTTTATTTAGTTCTGTTTAAAAATAAAGTTGAAGCTGGGCAGTGGTGGTGGACACCTTTAATCCCAGCATTTGGGAGGCAGAGATAGGTAGATCTCTGTGAGTTCGAGGCCAGCCTGGTCAACAAGAGTTCCAGGACAGACTCCAAAGCTACAGAGAAACCCTGTCTCATAAAACCAAAACAAACAAACAAACAAACAAAAGCCATGAAGCTGAAGTGATGATCTTCTGATTGTTTCAAGTTAGAATATGTGAAAATGGCCTGTGGGTTTACCATAAATGTGATTTTGAAAAGGAGTATACATCCACCGAACTTTGAAAAACTTTACAGAAGATCTTATATCTACATTTACAGATTAGCATTTGGCTAAAAAGAGCATGGTTTGCTGTATATTCACTTGTGCCATCATAGTTGTTTATGACTTCAAGCCCAGTGTATGCTGTGGTCTGTTTGGCAGAGTTCTCATGAGTATGTTATTTGCTTTTAAATACCAGTATATTTAAATGATAGTGTCTTACTGTGTTTTAAATAATTATGCAAGGATTCTCACAGTATTAGATATTTCCTCATAATCAAATTAAGGAATACTGACCTTTAGGTCAGAAATAGAATTTCTGTTAAGTTGAACATTAGGTTCACTCAAGGACAATGAAGTAAAAGACTGACAGGACTATAGGTCGTAAGCTGGAAATCCTTTCACAGTTCCAGAGTTGTAGTATTCTGCCCCTTCAAATGAGGGGTGAGTTTACTTGTGAGTGTCAGTATTGACTGTCAACAGAATCTAGAAACATCTAGTAAACAAGCTTCTGGGTAGTGCTGTGAGGGATTGTCTATAGTAGGTTAAAGTGGAAAATAGCCTCCTCAGGTGTAGGCAGTTCCAGCTTAAGGGCTGAGGTCTTGGGCTGACCAGCTAGTAGTAGGAGAAGCCAGCTAAGCAGCAATACTCATGACTCTATGCTTATTAACTAACAATGTGAGATGTTACCAGCTCTCAAGCATCTGCCATCATCCCCTCATACAGAAGTTGAAACAAGGCCTTCCTTTCTCAAGCTGCTTTCTGTTGGATATTTGGTCATAGCAATGTATAAAATGATGAATACTTCCATTTATAGTAGCTAAGAATGTATGGGGATACCCCGACTTAGAGGATTTATCCTCAGCATCAGGCAGGCAGTTCTGCAGAAGAAACCAGCCAAGTACCCTCTAAATTCATCCACTCTGACACTGGCCAACTGCAGGTAACCTTCAGACCTCGGGGTTAGAGATTCAGTCCCAGCTGTCCTGTTTTTCCTCCAGAAGCCAGTTTCAGGCTCAGACACCCAAAACTTCTGGTAGACTACCTGTTGATAGTCTCTTAACCTATGTTTTAGTTTGGTTACTTTGTCTGAACAACTCATAGAACTTAGGGCAGCAATATACTTGTATTTATTGGTTCATTAATAAAAGGATATTTTAAGAGCTACAGGTCCATAGACATATGAAAAGACAGAGTAAACAGCAGAGGCGTGGCTTCTGTCCCTATGGAATTGGGCTGTGTCATACTCCCAGCGTGTGTTTTATTTGTAGAGATATGACCTGGGCCCGGTTTGAGCTTTTATGAAGCTTTAGCTGCATCAGCATGATTGGAAGATAGCCAACTGCAGTTGGACAAAACCATAATTTAATGTAAATAAACCGGAAATTGTCAGACAGGAGCAAGGACTGAACGCAGTATGTATCATAGCGCCATAGTACCAGTCACCAGCGCCGCACTAATGAAACCCTTCAATCCTTATTACTAGACAGGGAAAACTTCTGTAATTCATCATGGTATTGACTCTTCTGTGAAGACTTAACTCTCAACAATACATACATTTAATTGCTAACAAAATACATAAATCAGCCTCCATATAGACCTTTAAATGTATAGTCAAGCAGTCTCACATATTTTTACATGACAGATACACATGAATGCTGGAAACCTACTTTGGCAAGAGGATATAGGTCCCAGTGAGGATGTGTGCAGTTGGTGTGAGGGAGGAGGAGGAGATTGACACTGATCTGAGGGTGACTCAGAATGGCTACCAGCAGCATCTAACTGGAAAAAGACTACACAGTTTCTTGTGCATAGTATTAAAGGGAGGAAAAGGTTGTGTAAACTGGAGTGTGACCTGAAATCAGAGATTGAGGAAGCTAATCTTGACCTTGACAGTAAGCACCAGCCTGCCCTACTGAAGGGCCTTAAGTTCCTCTTGCCAGAGATAAGGAGAATGACTTCTTTAGCAAGCCAGTCTTTCCTCAGGCCCCAAGGGAATGGAGACTCTTATCCAAATGCCTGATCCTGGGAAAAGGACTTCTGGGGAAAAGACACTAAACTACAATTTCTTAGTCTTGCTGTGTGGGCCTGTTCCCCTCTTATGCTCCCAAAAGGGAAGGTCCTGGTGTCTTACTCCTTCCCCATTATACTGGATCATTCTGATTTCTCTGTATTTGTTAGCTAAACTCCTGCCCTTAATGGCCTCAGGCTCTGGATCTGGATTGTAGGCATTTCATCCTTGGGATCAGGTGTGTCTAGTAAATATCTAACTTTCCTGTTCTTGGCATACAATGGAATTCCTAGTTCCAAGGTGGTAGGCTTTTTAATTTCCAAAGAATAATTATGTTTAAGGCTACTGTAATGGTTTAAGTAAAATGCTGCAGGTCCCTGAGTGATGGCAGTGGGCAATGAGCCATGAGACCATGCCACAGGTTCCCAAGCAGCAGCAGGCAGCAGGCAGCAGGCAGCGGGTCCAGAGACCACAGCAGGCCACGAAGGCAGCCAGGTCCCAGGCAGGAAGCCACACAGCGGGTGAGAGACTGAGATGGATAGGCACACCATGCAGAATGAAGTTTTGGATATTTATTTAGTGGGTTTGGAAGGGAAGAGGAGAGAGAGAGGCAGAGAGAGAGAAACAGAGGGAGTAAGGGGAAAAGTGGGGAGAGGGGAGCAAGGCAGAAGCTGCCTCTTTGAGAGAGGGGTGACAGAAAGGGAGGGACTCAGGCTGGAAGCTGAAGATCAGCTTGTCTCAGCAGAAGGGGTAGGGAGTGGGCGTGGCTTGTCTCTTAAAGGGACAGGTAGATCATTGCATTCCCATCTCTTTTTTATAATAAAATGGCAGGAGGCTAGGCACAACAAGTTAATGGAATTGGGGCTCCAGATTCTCAAGACTGCTTCCTGATTATTTGTAGGTGTTGTCTTGAAGGGTGATCCTGAGAAAACTGGATGCTGATCACATCCTGGGGTAGCTAGTCACTTTGCTCCTGTCTGGTACTTGTGGTATGGAAATGTCTGGTGTCTCTTATAGCTGTTTAAGGTATTGGCAGAACAGAGGACAAAGCGTTAGGTTTAGGAAAAAAAATTTAGGACCAGGGAATTGAGAGGGATGTATCTGACCTGTTTAAGGTGAATTCTTCAATTCAGCTCCCTAGAGCTCACAAGAATTTTTTGGGTTTGTGAAAACAGAAGTTTTAGACAGCAGCAGATGACTGTGACAGATGTTTTTGCACAATGAGAAGTATTTTTAAGATTCTGGAAGGCAGCGTGAGAGAGAAATTTCATGGTGTGTATTTGTCCTCACTCCTTTATAACTTGTAGGTATACACCTTAATAACTTGTATTTGTATTTTGTTGAAATTTGTTTGGTGAGGTTGTCCTTTTAAACAACAACGCCTCTCAGCTGTCAGACTGCATCAGAGATCTTTGAGAAGAATAAAATTTTACTTGAGTTATTGATTAAAAAACAACAGAGAACTTGCTGGGTTGGCACCTAGAGCTATTGCTCTGGTCCTCCATGATTGCTGAGAGTCGTATTTTTCTTTCTTGTTTAGCACAGGGTCCTGCCAGGTTTCAGAAGGTCCTGCGGGCTAGAAATCTGTAGGAAGACAAGCCTGCCTTGACATGCGTAGCTAGGCTGTCGATTCCAGTGATTCTGTCCACTGGTGATCTTCAGTTTAGATGAAAGAAAGATTTTTCTTGTGGTCAGCGCTTGGCAGTTGAAACGAAGTGTGGATGGACATTGTTTAGTGCCCATTTGTCTTCTCTCTTCTTTGGAGGAAAAGAGTGCTGCTGCCTGGAGCCAACCTGTCTCCTTTTGTTATGAAAAACCTTTTAATAACTAAATATTTAAATGCCATATTACCCAGATCTCTGAACAGTTGAGGGATATTTATCAGGTACAACAACAGTATACAGTCTGCCTGGAGAGCTGGGTCCAAGCTTGGCATGTTGGATTAAATATAAAGTATTTTTATAAGGGACTTAAAAGTACATACCAGTTTAAAGCATGAGACTTATTGTTTTTGTAGTCTGAAATGAGATGCAGTGAACAGACAATTATAACCTTTAACAGTAAACATAGGTTCATTTAAGTTACATGTATAAACACACACACAGAGTGAACAGGAATTGGGGGAAGTGGATGCTCTTGGTGGACCCTACCAAAGGCATGCCACGGCACAAAACACACGTACTACAGAGTCAGCAAGAGGAAATTAGAGATAAAAGCATAAGTAAACCAGGACCAGGCAGGGAATACCTCAGTAAAGATGGCAGAACTTGGTCTTCTGACCTGGCTCTAAGTTAAGATGGCGGGGAAGTCACCTGAGCTCAGCCAAAATGGCAGTGGTCACATGTTATATGGAAGAGAGACTTAGAGGTGTGATCCTCCCCGTTGCTGAGCCACCATGCCACAAGCCAGGAGCAAAAAGCTGGAATTGAAAACAGCTGCCTCGTGGATCCCACCAATCTTGTTGGCAGCAGTAGCCATGACAGGGACAGTTTCAGGAAAAGTGGAGCCAGTGGGACTGGCAGGACACCAGCAGAGAGTTTAGTCCATAGCTGAAAGCGGAAAAACCCACAAAAATGGTGGCACTGCAAGGCTTATAGGGGGAAGTGTCCCCTCTATAGCTGGGGTGTGAAATGGCGGCGAATGCTGCAGGGCTTGTGGAAAAGTCCTCTATCTACAGGTGGGGTGTTATCGTCTGACTGACTTCATTCCGGACGACTTGGAAGCCAGAAAGGCTAGAGGCCATTTCAAGTAGTCTCTCACAACGGGGACCACTGCTAAGTGGTTGAAAAGAAAAGAAAAAAAAGAGAAAGAAAATTCTGAGGGACCATGTTTCCCCAGTTTAATGCACTGCCCAGCATCTGCAGTGCTAGTACGGGAGTACTGACCCCGGGTCGTCCGGTCATATTTTTGACTATGGAAAGCAACGGAGGGCTCAGTCGTAGCCATGAAAGCTGTGGTTGGGGGCTGGAAGGGGAAAACTTACCACCAAAGCTGCTGGTGTGCATAGACGTCAGCGCTCAGGCAGATGGAACACGTGGTTGTGAAAAAACTACCTGGTTCTGGATCCCCACCCTGAGACAGGAGCGGGAGGGTCTACCAATGGCACCATTGTAATGGTTTAAGTAAAATGCTGCAGATCCCCAAGTGGTGGCGGTGGGCAGCGGGTCCATGAGTGGCTTCAGGCAGTGGTCTCGGTCTACGACAGGCCACAAAGACAGCCGGGTCCCAGGTAGGAAGCCATGTGGCGGGTGAAAGACTGAGACAGATAGGCACACCATGCAGAGAAAGTGGGTATTTTTTTTAGTGGGTTATGGAAGAGAAGGGAAAGAGGGGGAAGGGGAGAAGGGAGGAGAAAGGAGCAAGACAGAAGCTGCCTCTATGAGAGAGAGGTGGAAAGGGAGGGACTCAGGCTGGAGGCTGAAGATCAGCTTGCCTCAGTGGACTGGGAGGGAGTGGGCATGCTTATCTCTTAAAAGGACAGGACAACCATTATAGCTACCATTGTACACATTTTTATCCTTTACCAAAGTTTGCAAGAAGTTTCCCCAAAAGAAAGGCGTTAATTTGTGAGAATCATTAAAACTGAAAGTAGAAAGGGGTTGGAGAAATGTGGTGTGCAATGTCAAAATGCAGGAACTGTGTAAAGCAGCAATGATTGCTGTAGAGTGTTCATGCAGATTTCAGCTGAGAGCACACTGCGTTTTTCTGCATGAAAGGCATTTTCACTGACTATTTTCCTAAGTAATTTGATATAATAGTTGTGAATTTAAAACATGCAAACTAAAACTGACCATGGGTAGCATATGTCCATGATGCTGCCACTGGAGGGTTAGGGCAAAAGAATGAAAGTAGAAGCCAGTTTGAGCAACAAACTTTAATCTAACTTTTTTTTCTCTGCATGCTGATTTGGTATAAATCTCTACAAGCATGTACGTGAAAAATGCCATTTTCATGTAAACAGGCTGATAATGTCACTCATTTGGTAGTGTCTTTTGCCTATTCTGCACAAAGATCTGATTTAGTTTCTATTGCCACGCAAAACCAGACTTGGTGGTGCATGCCTGTAATAGGAGGACTGTAGAGCTGGCAATAGGAGGGGAAATTCAAGGTCATTCTTAGCTGCTACTTAGTGAGTTCAAAGTCTGCAGGACTTCTTGAAACTTCGGATCCTATTTGAAAACAATTATTTTCCTTTCAAGACTGTGGCTTTTGTTTGTTTATCATTTTTTAAGTACTAAGTATGTAGTTGATAGACACATACACACACACGCACACACATACATATATATATACATTGCATACTTACATATATGATGCATAAGCATTTAAATAAAATTTTAAAATTGCATTTGGTCCAACTTTTGCTAAAACTAAAAAATATATGTTCTAAAATTTACTTTTCCATTATTTTATGTAATATATTTTCTGTGTCTGATTTTCAAAATTTTGAATTTTGTGTTTCATATACACATAGATCTCTGACATTTTTGTTAATTTGACATGTTAATATTTTGTTAATATTATAATATACCTAATAAATGAGGCATAGTCATAACTAAAATCATTTGATCTGTAGTTTTGAGTTCACATTTGTGTGCCTATTTAAAGATAATGTATGTTTTTGCCTCCTTTCTTTTTACAGAACACACTAAATATAACAAACAATAACTATTATTCCGTTGAAGTTGAAAACATCACTGCTCAAGTTCAGTTTTCAAAGACAGTTATTGGAAAGGCACGCTTAAACAACATAACTAATATTGGCCCACTTGATATGAAGCAGGTAAGCCTCAGTCACGGACAGTCTGAGAGAGTTAAATGGGTCTGCACCCTGTGTGTAGTAAAGGAAATGAGGGGGGATGTCCTCAAAGACTTGGACATGTGTCCCATATAAGTTTTGATGATGGTTAGTGTTAGGATCCTATCCTCTGTTGATGTTTTCCTTGTTGTTCCATTGTTTTTACTTTCAGATTGATTATACGGTACCTACAGTTATTGCTGAGGAAATGAGTTACATGTAGTAAGTGTTGATTTTTAGTTGCTTTACCTTTTGTTTTCTGAATTTTTATAACGCTATCAGTTCAAATGACCACAATTTCAGTGTTGGCTCTGTTCTTTAAGCGTGCTTGGCTGTTTTGTACTCTACAGTGTATATAAGGTGTACATATGTACCTGTACCCATGAAATTCATCTTTATTTCCAAGATTTTGCATATATATTACAAAATATATATTATATATGTATATTACTTATTTTTAGTTACAATATATTCATGGTATATTAATATAGGAGTACTGAGATTTTTAATACATAATAATTTTTTATGGTCTCGTAGTTCTGATGACTTTTCAATATTGTGTGTGTGTGCTGCATGTGTGAGGATAAAGACACCCATACATGCATTTGTGGAGGCCAGGGTTGTAGTTGACTGTTTTCCATTATCAGTTTCTACCTTTATCTTAAGTTAGGGTCCATTGCTGAAAACTTAAGAGTTCATTTATTTGGTGATGCTGCCTGGCCAGCAAGCACCTAATACCCTGTTCCCAACCACTAGTACTGAATTTACAAGTGCATCCTGCCATGCCCGGCTTTCAGCCTGAGTGCTTGGTATCCAAACCCTAGTCCTCATGGTTACCTAGCAAGTGTTTTACCCAAAAGCCATCTCTCTAGCACTTCTTATATATTCTTACTAGTGTCTTGCCAGGCACAACACATGGGCCCATATTCCCAGCTGTTAAGGAGGATGAGAGAGGGAAGATTATAGAGGCCAACCTACATAACGTATGGAGATTCCATCTCAAAGGGGAAAAATAAAACAGAATTAGATATTCAGTGTCTATTAGGTATAACAGAAGTTTGGTTAATAATATAATAACATTTCTCTTCCCATTTTAATTTCTTTAACAGCGATTTCTGTACACTGGTCTCCATCAAAGTACACAACATAGTACTCATGATGCAGTAAGTATGGCCCTGTTTGCAAACATAGCTCTTGCTAAGACTTTGAGTTTATAAAGTCTTTTAGGAGATGCATCCCCATGAAAGCCATATCAGTTGGGCTTCAGTCTTACAAGAATGCTATGTAAAATGTAATGTTTTCTCACTTAGCTAGCTATAGTTGCTAAGAGACAGTCAAAAACCTGCAGGCATTATGGGAAGAAGGCAGAGTTAACACTGAGAGTATGGGCCAACCACTGTTCCTTTCTGCTTGGTAAGTAAACTTACAGTACCAAGGAAGAATAATGCTTTGGTGGGTATTGTTGGAGCCCACAGAACTCTACAGTAAATGTATAGCTGACAGATTCAGAAAGGCAGACCCACGAGTGTACAACTTATAGGACGCCCATCTTACAGAGCTGCAGGAACACTTGTCTGTTGTAAAAGTCACTGTCATATCTGTGGAAACCTTGTGAAGCTATGATTCTTCCCTTCAAAATGGGATTCATTTCCAGAACACCTCAGCAGTGTATCCTCTGCCTAGGCAACAGAATGACCTTATCCCATTCCCCCACACCATGAGGCCTTAGAGCGATAACAGTCACTCTTTAGTTAAATTTACATAGAGCCAATCCCACAAAACTACCTGCTAATAGACCACATAGAAATTTCTATAGAAGACAAGCACTGAGCATGCCCCACCTTTGCTAACAAACAAATCTGGGTGTCCCCAAAGCTGGTTATCACCAAAGAGTTTGGATGAGGAAAATGAGTGAATCCAGGACTCAGGGATGTTTAGTAACCTTATCTAATGGTTTGGAAAGTCAGGTGCTTCCCGTTGGATGCTGGCTCTTTTCTGGGTCATGTCACGACCTGTTCCATAGCACAGCTTTGTCAGGTTCTACCTGCCCTTTTTGTGATTTTGATATGCATATTATCATTGTCCTTGCCTGTGGAATTTTCCAACTATGTCTGTAAAAACTAGAAACCTTGTGGAGATCATCCCTTCTTCTTCTCCTTCTTCTTCTCGCTACTTCTACTTCTTCCCCTTATTCTCCTTCTTTATTTTCCTTTTTCTTATGCGTCTTCTTTTCCACACCCTTTCACTTCACTTTGCCCCTCACATGAAAAATAAAGAAGATGCAGAGGTAACATGCTTGAGTAAATTTTTTTACCCTCAGATCATTGCTTGCCGTAGACATCCAATTCTGAGCCCTGAGCGGGTAACGAGGCTGGTAATCAAGGCCTCCGATAGGGTGTTACTTAGGTACATAAAATATTACTGGTTGCATTTGATAGTTTGGTCATTGGTTAATATTTAATTTTCATTTTTCCTATCATGAGGGAACCATGTGATTCTTTTTAAACATGTAATACACTACTTTTAGTCAAAATAACAACTTATATTTTAAGGCATTTTAAAATATATATTTTATAAATATGTTTAGCATATTCATAAAGAAATATATATTATTACCTGTTTTTATATATTATCTAAGCAGATAATGGACAGGGTTGTTCAGTTATCATTTTTGGATCTGGTGAAGAACTGTTTCCTAAGAATCCCATGTCTATAATATTGTCATCATTAATACCAAATCCAAATGATCAGTAACTGATCATTATAATTCACAGTAAGTAATTTTAGGATTTTAACTTATGAGACATAAAATGATATTAGCCTGATTTTTAACCTCAAATAATCTTCTTGGAATAATTTTTACATACAACTTGAATATTCTTTCCATTCTTTTCCTCTTTAGAGTAACTGTAACAACGACGTACTTTGGCCACTCTGAGCAAATATCTCAGGAGAGGTACCAGTACGTGGACTGTGGAAGGAATACAACTTACCAGTTGGCCCAGTCTGAGTATCTAAATGTCCTTCAGCCACAACAGTAATGCCTGAAGATGTGACAGAGCAAGAAGACACCCGAGGTTTGCTCAGAACTGTCAGTGAGGACGTATTGCCTAGAAGGACCTCTTGAATTGAGCATGTCTAAAGTGTACCTAGGACACTGAGGGTTCAGATGACAGAATCTGTTCCTTACACGGTTACTGGACTCTTGTTCTGTGTCGATGATTTGCTCATACTAGGAGCCTTTATTCGACTGTAAGTTAACTGATTGGCTTTCTTCTTATCTTCGTTCCTAAGGTGAAAAATGAGACATCCTCTAAATACAATAAATAAATATATAAAAGTCATAGACTTAATCTATAGCTCTATTGATAATATAGTTCAGTCATGAACATAATTTGAAAAATAACTTCTGAAGATTTTTCTATGAAATTACTGAAAGTCATGGAGGACTTTTAAAAACTAACCTGTTTTATAAATTCCCATTCTTACATGATGGTAGTCTTTTGACTATATAACTTAGCTATTAGCTAAATGTTTTTAGCCTTTAATTTGTTGAAATTCTACTCATTTGCATGTTTTTGTCTTATTTCTAGCTAATGATTGCATATTTACCAACCATAACAGTATGCAAAATTCTGTTCTACACTTTGTAAGAACCTCTTAGTATGTGCTTCATGTATAGCTTCGTGAACTTTTTGTGATCATCAAAAGTATTCCTTTTGTGTACAATATTGTAAATAAACTGCATGACTTTTATACAGCTTTGATAAATGTCAAATGAAGTGGTACTGATTGAGAAGTAAAGCAAGTTGTTCATAAAAAATAAAGCAGGGCAATGAAATTCAGAAATCTATAAAGTATCAGTAGATTCTGACTACTTGTTAGATCTGGCATAAAATAGATATATAATAAAACAGTTTGATGCTTTAATTTTATGTTGCTTTTCATATTAAGAATTACATAAATATTTTTCACAATGATTAGGTATCATCAATTTTATGAATGCTTTATGGAAGGAAATTATTTTTACTAAAAATTATTCAAGAAATCCTTTCATTGAACATTGATGGCTATATCAAAATAAAACCTGTAGTTTAATTTTAAATATTTAGTCTTTGTAATCATACTGATTTGATGCTTTTAGCAGTTAAGTAATTCTTCCTTTTTTAAATTTCATCTAGCACTGTTTTCAAGTATGATGGATGTTCACCATATTGTGACATATTTTGAGCATCGTTTTCCATAAGGTGGTTTACCTTATTCACTCAGAAAACTCTAAGACCCTTTTAGAAACATAACACTAACATAGGAGCTAAGTATGATACCAAATTGTTGGAGGAGGGTCACTTGGGTCATTTCAGCTACTCGGCCCCGAAATAATCACACAGAAACCATATTATTTAAATCACTGCCCATTAGCCCTAGCCTCTTATTGGCCAACTTTACATCTTAATTTAACTGATTTTTATTAATCTGTGTGTCGCCACAAGGCTGTGGCTTACTGGGAAAAGTTTCAG
Organism: Myodes glareolus; assembly: GCF_982192425.1. NCBI lineage: Eukaryota > Metazoa > Chordata > Mammalia > Rodentia > Cricetidae > Myodes > Myodes glareolus. The sequence continues at coordinate 11,478,735 of NC_142050.1, forward strand.
CATCTGTGTCCAAGCAGGGCTACATGGCTTCTCTGACTCCACCTCCTTTCTCCCAGCATTTAGTTTAGTTTTCCCTACCTAGCTCTGTTCTGTCCTGCTATAGGTCCAAAGCAGTCCTTTTTTAACCAATGGCATTCACAACCTACAGAGGAAAATACCACATCACCAGATTAATTTCTTTTTGTTTTCTCATTGAAGAAATTGGGTTTTCCTTTCCACATACCCAAGTGCCTACCTTAGTTGTGGTGTGTAACCTATTCACCAGTCTGGTTCTCAAGTATAAAGCATAAATTCTGATGGCTTAATCCTGTCCCTTAAGCACATACATGTATGTCTTCCCATACCATATTCCTCACTGTGAGTGAACATTGCAAACATCCATTTTTTTGTGTCTTACATTCCTCAGGGGTTACAAGGCTGGCCGTGCTGTCATGCCCAGACCATCCGTCCTTTGCAGTCATTCATTCTCTCATCAAACCAGTCTTTGATGGATGCCTTCCTTTCCTGTGCTTGCCGGTCATCCTCTCCCCCACCACCTCCACGTTCATTCTCCTTCAGTCTGCACAAATTGCACAAATGTCCTGTTGGGCTTATTCTTTCTGAATTAAACTCACTTCATTATCTGTATTCTCTCATTTTAACGTAACCAGTGGCTGTGACTCCTCTGATTTTCCCTTTGTCCAGAAATATTTAATCCTATTTCTCGAAAATAACTGTTATCAGTAGTTAGGCCTCCAAGCCTCTGTCTCTTCCTGACCAGTAAACTCTGTAGTTTAATGCTTGCTCAGTTAGCTTTGATGCTTTAGTGACTGTCTATGTGTCAAAACAAAATGCTTTCTGTTGTGCTTTCCCCTACTCTTCATGCCTCACTACACAGTGTACAAAATTGTCATTCGTTCATTTCTTCTAAATCAATCTTTCCACATGCCCCATATAGTGGTCACCTTCTGTGTTCCTTCTGTGTGTGCTTTAGTCTGGGATTGCACTGTGTAAGTGAGAAAGTCTGTTTTACCTTCTAGAGTGCCTGCGGAAGGCCTGAGGGGCAGGGCAGTGCAGCCACTGGAAGCAACGTCGCTCCCAGTGATTCAATTTTCTTAACTTTAAAAAATTCAATCACGTATAGACATCTAGGTTTAATGTCTCGTTTTGATGATGTTTGAGTCATTAAAAAAAAAAACAGTTGGAATTTAAACCCAAGTAAACGATAAAAGGAAGAGAGATGAAGATTGCCTATGACTGTTCAAGGAGAATCAAGTAACTCCTGGGTAGGCCAGGGTGACTAAAAAGCTGTAAGTTAATGAAACTGAAACCAGCAACAACAGAACCCTTGTATTGGAGAAACTAAACGAGAGCTGTAGAAGCATGGGAAAGTATGACTGAGACTTCAGCTTTTCTTGGGTCAATGCTGAGTCTGACTTCTGGCATGGAGAAAGGGTGGGTATGAAGATATGTTTTTGAATACCTTCATAACCTAGCCAGACACTTGATGAAGACATTATAGTATTGCTCCATGTTCTCAGAAGTAAATTCTGTTCTGTTCTAATCCAGTATTCAGCCAGACTATGTGGATATTGTGTGTACAATACACTGCTGTTGCTCTCCTGTCTGCTTCTCTTATGTGATTTCTCAGCAGGATGCTGAGAAGATTTGCTTTAAAATTATATTTCAGTAAATACTTTCACTGTGGCCAGAACTAGGTTCTCTGTCTCTCATATTTGTGCCCTATTATTTAAAATATCTATCAGAAAGTTGTGACTAATTGGCTTAATGCTGTTAAATTTAGAAGTGTCCAGTAAACTGGTTCAGTACAGAAAGATGTTGCCAAGGCTGGTGACCTGAGTTCAGTTTCTACATCTCAGAGGGGAAGGGGAGATCTTAACTTCTACAAGTTGTTCTCTGTTGCCCACACACACACAGTACCACATGTATATGCACACATAAATAACACACAAATGCATGTAAAAACAGAATAAAATTTCTTGAAGTTAATAGTGATGGGCTACGATTTTGGTAACTTCAAGTTGCTATTTAAAATATTTCTAATACTAAATTGAACAATGTATATAGAATACTTTAAAGCCTACCCTGGAACTTAATTTTTGTTTCCATGTTTACTATTCCTCAATAATTCCAATAAAAATAAAACTTTTTCAGTGTGACTTATTTATAAGTCAGATTATTATGTTTGATATTTGTAATACAGTGTGAAAATATTACACATGAGATAATTTACCTGAAGTTGCTTGAAAGCCCACATTGAGGTAACATTTAATAGACCATAATTGTATTTTGTGCTCAGTTATATTTTGATTTCTGTTTACTTGGGCTTAATGAAGTAGTTCTCCAAAAAAAAGTTACAATCCAGTGCTCCAATGTGGGTCTCCGTCTCTATCTCCAGAGAACAGGGACCAGCTTTATGCCTCTCACTTTTTTTGTGAAACTAGGTTTTAAATGAGATATTTAACTTTTTAAGAAAAATTATTACATATCTGAGATAGTTGGGTAAGAACCATTATTGAAGTTTTATTTTTGATTAAAACGAATGTGTTTGTGATATACTTGGATCAAAATTTTAAATTCTAATATCCAAGATCTACTTACATAGCAATAATCATCCATAGTTTTTAATTGGAACTGCATCGTGTGTCTTTAGTTTGCTTAGTTCCAGGTTTCACGGAGGAATTTTGAAACTTATCTTTAATTTGGGTAAAACCAACAGTGATATGTTTACTATAGGACTGAAATGGAATTCCCATGTTTTCAAATGTTAATGCAATTACTTTTCAAGTTTTTTTTTTTTTTGCACATTTAACACAGCCTCCAAGTTGAAGAACATAGTGTGGTTGCTGTTGAACCCTCAAAGCACTGCCTAGATAGCTTAGCAAGATTATGAGAAGCTTTTCATAGTTGAGTCTAACTATCCTAGAAGGAAGTTGTTGCCTTCTGTTTAATTACATTAATTGAAATGTGTTTAGGAAAAATGTTTTCAGGATATTTTGTATGCTGCAAAACACAAAAGAATAGTATTGTGCCAATGGCCAAAGGTAATATTACTACCATGTAGAAGTCTAAATTGACCCACTTCACTCAGAATTTTAGAAACTAGAAGTCTGGGAGATGCTGCATCAGCTGTCTTGGGTAATTCTTAGTGCTGTCCAGGATGAGGAGAAACAAAGCCAGGCTGTACTAGATGCAGAGTATTGTTACACAGAGGCTGGCTAGACTCTAACCGTCAATTCAAATCGTGGAATAGAAAATGTAAAATATGTTCTGTATACTTGCTCTTTAGTGGTCTCCATCATGGTACATCTATTAAATTTATTATTGGTGCAGTTCAGTTCTGAATTATAGTTATGATTGCCATTTGTGTAGGAAAATGTGGTTGTGAAAGGAATAAAAGAATAGACATGCCCCTCAATGCTATTTTTTAAATCCACTTGTAACTGTTACTCTTATACTTGTGTATGACAAAATAAAATTTGTAAAAAACATTTTAGCATGAAAAATAAAATTTATATCAATGAATTAAATGAATTATTTGACTTATACTCTTGAAATTTTGTAAATATAGATATTTTAATCCCCTCAGCTTTGTAGAATCTGAGCATGAGCCTCACCTTTGGCATCTCTTTCTTTGATCCACTCTAACTTCCGTTTTTGTCCTCAAGTTTAGATGGAGACTGCTTACTTGTTCCCAAATAAGCCCCCGAAATAACCACACAGAAACTGTATTCATTAAATCACTGCTTAGCCTCTTAGCTCTACCTTCTGATTGACTAGCTCTTACATCTTAATTTGACCCATCTCTATTAATCTGTGTATCGTCACATAACTGTGGCTTACTGGCAAGGTTCCATCTGGCATCTGTCTCTGGCGGAGCTACATGGCTTCTTCTGACTCCACCTCCCCTTCTTTCCTCCCAGCATTTAGTTTAGTCTTCCCTGCCTAGCTCTGTTCTGCTGTGCTGTAGGCCCAAAGCAGTTCCTTTATTAGTCAATGATAATCACAGCATACAGAGGGAAATCCACTTCACTCAAGTTCTACCCATAATATCTCTGGATTCTTATGCATGGAATCTCTATTGCTCCTCTTCCCTTATTCTTTAGAAGAAAAAAAAAAAGAGGCCTAGGTCCTTTCTCTGGTGTTGAAACCCTTAATTATCTGTTCACAGCCTAACTTTACACCTGTGTCCACCTGTGAGTCTCCACTGGGAACTTGCGTCAGTCCTTTGCTCATGCCGTACATTTATACACAATTCTGTATTCATTTGATCTAGCCTCCGTTATATCTTCTCTAATGCTCAACTCGTATTCCACTTCTTGCTCCCTTTCTTTCCAATGGATTCACAGTTGATAACACTTTCCCAGTTGCCTACTTTTAAATCAGTTGCCTAATCATGAAGGAAAAAGTTTTGTTTGAACCTAAAATGTCTTCTCTTAAACTGAATTTAATAGTGTTTAAAATTTTTATTTAGGTCAGTGTGTATTTTGATATCTTTCTCAACATCGAGTTTTTATTTTAAACACAGTTTTTAAAGTGCTGTAAAAAATAGAATGAGCTGAGGTTAGATGAGATGTGCCCTGTTGGTAGAGTAATGAAGAAAATATTGTTTGTTTTATTTTTTTAAGTCTGATATTAAAAAAAAAGTGAAGTAAGGAAGAAGCAACAAGTTGATGAAGCTTTTTATTCTGGTAAATTCTTTTCATCAAAGTTTTTTCATTTTTTAAAATGTAAATTTTAGTTTCCAAAACAGCATATTGTCTAGAATCCCAATATGTGACATCATGTTTGCCTTGATTTAGTGGGGAGCAAAAGGTCAACGTCTGCAGACAGCTTTAAGGCTCAAAAAAGGTGTGTTCATACACCGTAACTGAGCACACTTAAGCTTAAATGTATGTTTCACAGATAGCTTTTCAAATGACAATGAAAAGTGTGATTTTTACTTTCTAAGAAATGGTTTTCTCTGTTTAATGTTTACTCTTGGAAAGAAAAAATTCAGAAATTTTTACAGTGCATTATATTTTATGGTAATATCGGAAGTCAAAATTTGCTCATCATAATCTTGGCAAAATTTATCTTTACTTCATAAGCCCAGCACTAGGAATGGGACACACTATTTACAGCATTTTTAAAATGTCTCCCTGAACTGATCAAGTGCAAAATGAATCCTGACCTTAAATGTAAAAAAACGTTTCTCCCAATGAAATAAAAGCAACTTTGTCTTATAATTATTTTTGCTCTTTGGAATAAACATAAATGAACTATCAGTGAAACATTGACAATCTAAAATTGATTTTAAAAATGGTCGCATATGGTCTCTTTCACTGTGGTTGCTTACAGAACACAAACTTTCAAATATCTGAAATTGGGGCTTGAGAGATTGTTCAGTGTTAAATAGTGCTTACTTTGCAGCCAGAAGGACTGGAATCTGATCCCAGCAGGAGGGATTGTGGTTGATCACTGCAGCTTGCTAGATTTTAGCCAAACCAAGAAAATAAGGCGCAAGTTCAGTAAGACCCAGCCTCCAGAGGAATAGGTGGGGAGTGGTAGAGTGTGACTCAGTGCCCTCACATGATCTCTACATGAACATGCACTCATGCTGACCTGACACACGTGCATATGCTTAGGTGCATGCATGCGCGCGTGCACACACACACAAACACACACACACACACACACACATCTTTAAAAATCTGAAATTCCTTACTTGTTTTCTGCCTACATAGTTTTGTGGGTTTTGTTTTGTTCTTCAGATACAGAATTTTCTAAAATGAAATTATTTGAATATTACTTGTCACAATTTAAAAACATAAGTTCCAAACAATAGCTTTCAAAATATTAAAAATAGTGACTCTTGAATAAGTTCATATCTAGATTAAAATAAATCTGATCACACACCTATTTCAGTACTCAGGGGACCAAGTCTAAAGGATCACGCAATCTTGGGTGTTTGAGATCTGCCTAGGCAACATAGTGAGATGCCCCGCCTACAGAATTCCAGAAAATATGTGCTTTTAGAACCCTGGGACTATGGAATGCCTGTAATTTTTGTGTATTTCACATTCTTGTAAGACTTATCCCTACATAAAATGTGGTTGACTTATTTGTCTTTTCTTGGCATAGTTTTACTACTACACAGTAATTGTCTTTGGTTACTATGCTGGGATGAAACATGACCAAGGCAAGTTTTATAAAAGAAGCATTGAATTGATATTTGCCTGTAATTTCAGAGGGTTAGTCCATGATCACCGTGCCAGGGAACACTGGGGCATATAGGCAGGCATGTTGCTGGAGAAGTAGGTGAGAACTACATCCTGATCTGCTGGCAGTAGGAAGAGAGAAGCACCAGAACTGGTGTAGGCTTTTAAACCCTCAGAGCTCCCACCCCCAATTTTAAAAAATTTCAAATGTGGCATCTGTAACATGAAGGCTGGCTTGTTGGGGTTTCTGTCGCACCTGGTACCCCAACAAGCTGGGAAGCCCCAAAGAAAATCACACAGAGGACTCCATAAGATTATAAACTGATTGGCCCATTAGCTCAGACTACTTATTAGCTCTTATAACTTATGTTAGCCCATTATTTTTTCTATGTTAGCCATATGGCTCAGTACCTTTCTCAGCGGGGCAGCTTACATCTAGCCTCTCCGGTGGTCTGGGCAAAACTGCGGAGGGAGCTCCCTGCTTCCTAGAATACTCCCATTCTCTTTGTTCCACCTCTACTTCCTGTCTGGTCTTCCCGCCTATACTTCCTGCCAGGCCAATCAGCATTTATTTAAAATATAATTGACAGAATACAGATAGTTCTCCCTCACCAGGCATCAGCAATGTGATCCAAAGTCAGGAGGGCCCAACATTATGAACATGTCACCTTGATGCCTGTGATAGAGTACTATCAGTCACACTCATTCTAACAAATGAGATAATATATTTGTGTTTGTATCCAGTTTATTGATACTATTTGAGTTTGTAAGAAAAAGTTAATGGTTAACCTCAAAGGAAACTGGGGAAAGTATCTTATACTACTTGTATCAGGAGGGTCAGCTTACCTGTAAAGCCACATTTGTACATTCCTTTCTTAAATAGTAGCACTGGGACTTCATAACCTTTGGATATGAGGTTTTAATTTTAACTTCCTAATAATGAAACTGACCCATTGCTTTGATAAATGGGTTTTGACTTATGTCTGTTCCCACCACTGTGAGGTCTATTTAAAACAGAGGTATTTTGTAATTCCAGAATCTCCCTTTTCATGACACTCTGATATTCCCTAACTATAACGCTTAGAATTTTGAGAACTTAATTAACATGGTGAGATTGATACCAGATTTTGATTGACCCAATAAGCTTTGAGCAACAACTATAAGGCAAAGTGTCAGGTTACAGTAATACATAAATAAAAATGCACATTCTGTTCCAAAATTTAAATGAAGACAGCTAAAAACAAATGTCTTAAAAGACCAATCAATGTTTTAAAACTAGCTTTAGGGGTGGGAATGGAGCCAAGCCCTAGCCCCACACAGGGTGTTGGGAACTCTAACTGAGATTGAAAATAGAAGCAAGATCTTCCCTGGTCACTACTGTAAATATAAGCAAAAGTTAGCTCATTTCTGATAAAGGCTTATTTTAGATAAATATAGCAACCTCAGCCAATAAGTAGCCAACTAGGATGGTTATGTAACTGGGAATTTCCAAATAGATAAATTTTTGGCACGTTTATTGTTTTTGCAGAGTGGAAAATTAAACCTCTGGCTTCATGCATGCTGGACAAGCATTTCACTGAGCTCCATCCTCAGCTCTAAGTACTTTATTTTCCTCTCTCATGTTCCTACTAGATAACTCTGACCCTTTGTCATTGGCCCTCTAGTCAAATATTTCCCAATTCATGCATTTCTTCTTATTCAAACTCTAATGTTACTAGAATTTTATCTAAAAAAAAAAAGATCTTTAAAAATGAGGCTGGAGCAATTTAGTATACAAAAATAAAGTGGCCCATGTTCTTTCCATCTGGGAAGAACTTCACGCTCCTCTATTCACCGCATTCACATTCATCTTGTGATGAACAAGCCTGAGCTTAAGCAACATTTTAAAGGGATATGAGGTAAAGAAGATGCTAAGGCATCAAACAGCTCTCCAAGCAGCTGATGTTCTATAGGTAGCAAGTAGTGTGCCAGCCTTCCGATGGCCATGTATATTCGCATATCCTCATTGGTCTATCTTCATAAATTGAACAAGTATTTTCTGTGTAAACTATGGATGGCAGAGTTGAACAGGGCTGTACATTACAGAATGGTGAAGAAAATAACTTTTCTTATTAATCCACTAAAGTTGTCATAAGCTGTGTAGTGTATTTTCCAACTTTTGTTAGAAATAGATTATACTTTTTTTTTCTCTTCAGTCCTCTCTAGGTATTAAACCTGCCTTTATCATTTCACGATATTAAGAAGGCAAATATCTTAAAACATATATCCCTCTATAAATAGTAGTAAGACAACATTTCCTTGACAACAACGTTGTATGTCGATGCACTAGGCGACCAGGAGCACAGACAAGGAGCCCAGAAAGATGGCCTTTCTGCAGGTGAGCCACAGAAAACAGGCTTATACATTACCAAGATTTTTAAGTACTAGAAAGACTCAACTTGTTTTTTAACTTTCCAATTGAAAAAGTGCTCAATGGCATTTTCTCTCCACATTAAGCATTTTTATTTAGTTTATCTAGAACTACAGACAGAAATATTGGCAGCAGGCTGCCTCTCTGAATTGCTTTATAAGCTTCCTATTTAAAGTTTTAGACCATTCTCTCTAATAGGATTCCAGCTGAGCTGCAGAGGCATTTAACCAGGTCAGCTGGCTGTATCCAGTATTAATTGGAACTCAGATTCCTGCAAATAACAGATGTATTCAACTGTAATTATTTTGCAAGGCTAAGTTACTTTGTAGCTTAGAGGTTGGGATATGAAGGCAGCATAGGACCATGCGTGTTGCTCTTACTATGATCAATTCTTTTTATTTTAGGAAATGGGTAATGTAATCATGTGATTATTTGGATTGCAGTTTTAGCCCAAACTACAGGCCAAATTTACAAAATGACACGTAGATTCAAATCCAGTTCTTTCAAGTGTTGTGCGGTGGTGGGTGGTGGGACGCTAGGGGTGGAAATGGGGACTCCCATTGTCCTTCAAGCCTTCTACAACTGAGCTGTACTTCCATTCTTATTCTGAGACAAGGACTGGCCCAGTGGCCCAGACTGGCTCCAGAGTCACTATGCAGGCTGGCTCCTCATTAATTACTCAAACACCTTTCTTATAAAACTCAGGTTCACCTGCCTAAGAATGGTGTCACCCAGTTAGGCCGGGTCCTCCCCCATAATTTAACAATGAGGAACTGGCCAATTTGATGGAATCCGTTAATGTTCCTTCCACTCAAGAGACTAGCTGCAGTCTAGTTGATATAGACGGATTAGCACACCATTGGAAAAAACAAAACAAAACAAAATGAAACATTTCAGAGAGTGTTTCCATAAATGTTTGCTTGAGAATAGAAAACGTAACCTGACTGTGGGTGGCCCCATTCCACAAGCTGGAATCCCAGACTGGAAACAAAAACAAAAACAAATAAAAAGCTGCACACCAGCATTCATTTTTCTCTGTGTCCTGACTGTTGACATAACGTGACCCCATATCCCTGCTACAATGAGTTCTCTATCAGAATGTTCTCAGAGCATCTGTTGCCTAAAGTAAACCTCTCCTTCCTTAAGCTGCTTTTGGCAGATATTTTGTGACAACAACAAGAAAGGTAACTAATAGAGAAGCCCAAGAGAAACTCAGTGTAGTCATCTCTGGATAAACAGTAAGTTTTGCCAAGCCCACTCCTAAAACATAGAAAACAAAATGATGTCACACATAGAGAAACTGACCAATAAGCAGTGTTAATGAACACTCATATAGTTGTGGTTACCTGTAACCTGTAACTCAGGAAGGTGTACCTAAACCCAAAAGTGTACATTGTCAGAACTTTACACTGTATGTTGCTATAACATCTATTACTAATGCAAACCTACATAGCTTATACAACTATGTACTATTGCAGGTAACTTCTGTTCACTTGTATGCAGCACAACTAGAAATCAGCAAAATTATAAACCAGGATATTTGAACAATAGGTAACTCAATAATGAAATTATTTTGGAGATCATTTACTCTATAATACCTATGAAACCATTACATTTTAAATACCCAGGTATAGCTGATATAGTCACAATCTGAAATGTTACCATGATCCTTGTGTCCTCAGCTAATACTATTTTGGAAGGTTCTAGAAATTGGGCAAACAGTGCCTAACTGGAGAAAGTTGGTTCTGGGTCTTGGAGTTTTGTTTTCTTGGCCTCTTTTCTGCTTGCCAAGAAGTGGGCATCTCTCCTTCAGCACTGTGATATTCTGTCCAAACTCAAGGGACTAAGTGATCATGGATTAAAATCCTGGAATCCTTGGCCCAATAAAGAAATTCATTCCTCCTTTGATTTACTTTTCTTGGATATCTGGTCATAGAGACATAAAGATAGCTAAATCTTTTAAAACTTCAAAAAGTCACTAGGAGAAATATAAGCAATTCCACTAAAAAACAAAAAAATAAATGTTTTCATTATAAAAATCTCTTAACATTTAATGGAAACTTCAGTCTCATCCTGACTTCAAAGCTGCTCCTGACTAATCCCAGTTCAGGCCTCATTTCTTCAATCAGAAATGATCTGGATGGGAGGAGGAGCACCCACCCACTCACATTCTTGATCTACTTCACTCATCATTGTTTTGGACTTGGAGATGTGAGGATTCAAAACAGAGAAAACAGAAGGAAAAAAAACAAATGCTTTTATTACTTTGTTTTGTTTTGATTTACCTCTTGTGTAGGATGTAGTAATTTAATTTCCCTTGAGTTGGTAGAGATTGGCCATTCATTCCATTTTGGCAGAAATGATTCTACCAGCTCCTCTGGGGAATTAGTTAGGGTCCTTGGAAACACTTATGGAGACCCATGAACTGTTTTCTGTAATTCCATTCCAGAGCCTATATCTTAGAGTTCCTTTACCCCAGAAGGAATCTCACCTAAAGAATAATACAGCAGTAGCCATAATCATGTGACATAGGGGAAAGTTGTAAATACCAAAATTTGTAAGCATATGCACCCATTTAGTATAGTGGATATCTTCAGTAAGGTGATTATGTATAATTCTAATTTTGGTTCATCATTCTTCATAGTTTATAGTTCTATATGGCTATATATAATTTTCAAAATAATATGTTCAAATAATACAAATCAGAAATGTTCCAGAGAAAGATATTTGTGTTGGACCCTGAAGAGGAGTCGCCCCAGGAGACCACTCTCACACAACAGTTGATATAAAAGCAAGAGGATTTAATTAATTCTGTTGTAATAGGGTCTTTCAGCATTCGAGAAGTCAAAAGACCCTGAATGCCTGTCACAAGCCATTTTTAAAGCAAAAAGTCATAGAAACAAGGGGTGAAAACTCTGGGGTTGTTCTTCAACTTTTTGAATTGGCTTATTCAAAGGGCTATTAACAATGATTGGTCTGAGCCAGGGCTGGAGGGTGGTTGCCAGATCAGGGGAGGTAAGAGGAAACATTTGAGAATTACTTTGATTCCTTCCCAGGGACTAAGTCAAAACATCAGGAACTGAGTCAACACCTAAGGGTTATCTTGCCCCTATTCCAATAACTGAGTTGTATTTGGAGAACATACACAAGGACTCAGGGAGATGGAAAGATCCCAACATTTCAGTACATACATGTATAGTTGTTAGGTCCTTGGTTCCCAGGGGTGGGAGGAGCACTACTGCTGAGAGGCCTCAGAAATGGCCTCAGAGTTGTCTTAAAGTTTTACATTTGAATGAATATGTTTAGAAAAAGTGTTGAGGTAAGTTTATAGCTCAGTCTGACATATAAGGGACTCTGGATTTTATCTTTAACACTGTAGCACACACACACACACACACACACACACACATATATATATATATAGAGAGAGAGAGAGAGAAAGAGAGAGAGAGAGCAACAGGTATATCATCATTTAGCTCCATCCGGTGTAAGCAACAGAGTCACTAAACCTTAGTTTTATAATTGTCCACAATTACAATCAAAACTGATCCAAATTGGCTATATTGACAAAATATTTTTCATAGAAATATTTCATAAATCAACTAAACTTAGGTTTCACAACCAATAAAATTCAAAGCAATGTGGTGCCTAAGATCTGCTTTCTACTTGAGAATGCTGTAATGTTTGTCCTCCATATTAGTAAATGATTTTCAGAGTGTAAGAACCATGAGATGCACTGGCCTAACAACTGAAGATTATGGAAAAGCAACTGATATTGCATGATGCATGCTTGTTAAAATTAGTATGTCATTTATGAATTGTAAACAAACAAGATAATGCAGGTGCATTATGCTGACACTATGGAGGGTTTTTACAGCTCTTGGATTGATGTGAGCTCAAAGCACAGAGCAGTTAAGGACTAATAAAGCAGCTGCCCTTTGCAGGAATATCTTCTTGACATCCTATCATCTGCCCATCGGCATTGTCTGATAAGTCTAATGCAGCGCTTAGCAAAGACAGTGAGCACTTTGCTATGTGAAGATTCTAGCTCCAGCAGGGACTGTGGATTGGGAAGCAGATCCCAGGCTTTAAGAAACGAGTCCTTTAAGCCTGGTATCTCCTCCTTAAACAAACATTTACAATTCTCTGCTCTCTTTACAAAACTCAGGTCCTCAATGCATCTCCAACAGACCTGAGATTCCGCAAGTAATAAGTTCACTTGAAATGAGAATGTTGAATGAGTCAGGAAGAAAGTGACTGATTGCCCCAATCACTTGATTCATTAACTAATGAAATTAAATTCATAAAATTAGAACTAATTAACATATTATGTCTTCTAGGCACATTCAGTGATCCTCTCCAGTCATATATTCGAGCCCAATGTAATTGGAGAAAGGGATTTAACTAGAAATTTGGTTTCTGAAGGGAAAATTACAAAGGAAGAAAAATACAAAAGTCAAGAAGACTCTATAATTGGGGATGATGGTAGGGGCTGGGTGTTAGGATTTATGGAGCTGATGACCCTGGCAGGTTCCACTGTGGGTGGGAGACCACAGCCAGTGGGGGACAGGCAGATAAGCCTCGCAGAGAGAGCTTAGGTATAGAGTTTTATTTAGTGAGTACAGGAGTGTATGGGAGGGTAGGCAATATGGGGGACGGGGAGAGAGAGAGAAAGAATGGAACAGAGAAAGAGAAGGGGGGAAGAAGGGGAGGAAGGGAGGCAGAGGCTGCCTCTTCAGAAGAATAAGCAGAGAGAAAAGAAGAGAAGAGGCTTGAGAGGAGGGGAGGGGAGGTTGGGAGTGGGCAGAGCCTGTCTCTTAAAGGGACAGAGTACCCAGGTGACAGGACAGGCCATCATAATTATAATTATAACACTAGGTTCTTGATGTTAATTTATAAATAAGAAAGTTGGGGGCTTGCAAATCTCTGTGGGTGGTGCTCAAAGATTGTGCTGGGGAGATTGGACACTGAGATTGTGTGGGGACTCATTCCAGAAATTGGTAATGACAAGGTCTAGGGCTGACCATGGGACTGAGTGTGATTACAGTAGAAACAAGATTTGAGAAGAAACAATTTAAAGAAGCATGGAGGGCTTCGCTTTACATAGACTAGTCACATTCTTGGGAGAGACTAAATGAGTGTATGTCAGTGTGTGTTCTTTCACCGTGGTGAGGATTAAACTCACGACCTTCCATATGCTACCACTAAACAACACCACCAGCCTCATGGTACATCATTCAATAAACCACAGAAAATACATCAGTAATTTTCATTTCAAGCACCAAGTACTTTCAATTCCTAAAGCATTTTGTCTCATCTTTGTAGCTCTGAAAAGGGAAGAAATAGCATTTCAACTAGAAATTTCCTAGGAGCCAAGTACGCACTATTTCAGCCATGCTACCTGAAGCAGATGAAGCCTGACATCTCACCAGAGACAATCTTAGGAAAAATGAGTTAATTTTAACAACTTGAATCGTGACTCTCTGATGCGGGATGTTAAAAAGCCAACCCTTTCTGCAAGAGTTGTTCCGGACTCCAGGGGAAAGTTGGTCTGTCTGAATAATCATAAACCATAATGGTAATAGCAAGTGCAGCTCTCAGGGGCACTATGCTTTAATGACTCAATATTTGTGGAACCTTTTGAGCACCTCTGAAGTTATATAAGCATAAATGAATAAGTAGAGGCATTGTATCCCACTGTTATTTCTGCATTAAATCTTTCCTGACTACTTTATAAGGCGGGGACTATATGAAAAGCTATGGGAGAAATAAAATATGGAATAATATATGGTAGTAGTTCCAGGAGAAATAATAAAATAATTATACTATCATAGTATTGAAAGAGAATGAGGTCATTAATTGCCCCCTCTAAAAAGTAGTGTCTATGCTGCAAAATACAAGAAAATGAGACTGTGGAATAAAAATTTCTGATACAAATGTCTGTCAGACCCTGGGAAAACACTCACTTTATTTTTCTTATGAAGGAGACAAAAGGAGTTTTTGGCAGTTCTTTGTATTGAAGAAATTTTGTTTTCACTGTGTAATTGATCACTTGATATAAATTTCATATTTGGTGCTTGTATGCCTTCCACCTTGCTTCTTCACCTTCCATCACTACCACTGTCCATATGATATCATAGTACTCGTAGCCAATCAGGTGGAGATATATCCACAGCCATGTATATCATTAGCATGTACTATTGAATTATAATAGTGCTTAATATTTCAACTGAGATAGCTAAAAAATAAATTTCAGAGAGCACACTATCTTTTCACCCAGATTTTCACCTTACAAAAGTTCACTATGGCTAGAAAAGTCATCCTGTAACATGAAAACTCCAAAGGGATTCTGAGAAGGCAAGAACTATCTTCATTTGTACCTTTTCCCCTTTCTCCAGCTAATACCATTTATCCCCAGACAGAAAAAGCTTCAAGGGGTAAAAAGAAATGGACAAACAGTTGGATCACCTTTTTGTGAGGAGAGGAATTTATTTGTTTTAGAACAGCTCCGTACCAAGTTTTGGAGTTTTGTCTTCCCCCAGGAAGGCAGGTGTTGTACACTGCTGTCTTCCAAGTTTCACAGCCATTAATAACTTCATCAAAGCAGGTAAGACTACAGGCAGGAGACACTCAGTGCTGGGACTGTTGACTGTCCTCTCATATAGGTCACTGCTGCCTGTTTCCTTCTGTCTGCTATTTGCGACCTGCCCTAACTGCACACGATCTTATGGTCTCAGGAGGGTCCAAAGTTTACAAAGAATTGAAGTTTACTGAAGTGGGGGACTCCATCTATATAGCTATGGGAGAGTTCATGCTTTGGTGAGATGTTTTGGTAGTGTATGGTTTGAGGTCACCAACACTGTTGTAAGCAACCGCTCACCCATGTTTTGCATGCAAGCCTAACAAACTCATTTGCTTGCCAAGTTGGACTGGGATAAAATCGTACTTGAGTCTGCCCGTTGGTGCCCTATCAGCAGTGCGGTGACACTTGTTTGTGTGTCTCCAGGAAAATGTCACACAACAAGAGAGACTGCTGGCCGGACATCAATACAAAGTCTATGGGGACATAGTCCAAAGGTATGTGACCTCCACACCTGTGTTCTGCCTTCTGGACTGTAGTGGCATTTCAATTGTATTTTAATAAATAAAGACTGCCTGAAGATCTGAGAGTAAACAGTACCACTGCTCAGCCTTACAGACCAGGGTATGGTAACACACAAACACACACCTTTCTTTTTTTTTTTTCCTTTAACTGCCTGAGTCATCAGAAAAAAAAATATATTTTATTGGTCAGGCAGAACCTGAACTAACTGCAAGTTTTCAAGTACATCAGGTGGTGAGAGTTCACTGGATATGCTTGTCACACACACCTTTAATCCCATTAACCACACTAGTTGCCATAGAAACCGGGTGGTGTCTGCCTTTAATCATAGTGGTACACACTTTTACTCTCAGCCCTAGAAAGGGTTATAGAACAGGAGGAAACAGCTCTCAACACACGGTCTAGTTCTGAGATTCCTGGAGGTAGGATCAGCATTTCAGACTGAGATCATGGTAAAAACCAGTAGCTGGTTGTTTTGCTTTGCGGACCCTCAGGTTGAACTTCAATTTTTGACCCTGAGATTTTATTAATCATGCATCACTGGACCATGCCATCAGTGCCTAGAGCCTATGGCTACAGAATATCTGTTTCATAATCCTCAAGCCCATTTCCCTACCCAACCCCCTGGACACTGGGGGTTCTTGCTGGCTTGCATACAAGGATAGTCCACATACATAAATCCTAGCAATGCACTAGAAACAGCTGTTAGTGGAGGTGACCACTGATCTTGGCATTGACAGTATCCTGTTGGCAAGAGCCCAAAGTTAGTCTAGGATGCTGTTGTGATGGGAAACAAGGGAAGCTGTGTAAACAATGAGTGTGGAAAGTAGAGTCTGAGTCCAGATTCTGTCAGTTCTCCAATCAGTTATAGGACCAAGTGTAACATGACGGCTAACTTGTTGGGGTTTCTGTCCTGCCCAGTACCCCACAGCTGGCAAGTCCCAAAGAAAATCACACACAGGACTCCATAAGATTATTAACTGATTGACCCATTAGCTCAGTCTTCTTATTAACTAATTCTTACATCTTACGGTAACCCATAATTCTTGTCTGTGTTAACCATGTGGCTCAGTACCTTTTCCAGCTGTCAGCTCACATGTTGCTTCTTTGGTGGTCTGTTCAGGAATGGGAGGAATCAACTTTCTCCTCTCCAGAATTCTCCTGCTCTCCTTGCGCCATTTCCACTTCCTGTCTGGTTTTCCCACCTACACCTTCTGCCTGGCCAATCAGCGTTTATTTAAAACATGATTGACAGATTACAGACAATTCTCCAGCACCAACCAAGGGGCTGACATAGAACCTGATTCCCAGATTCAAGCTGCTCTATGATTTTAAAAAACAACCCAAGAATGGGTTTAGCAGTGAAGTCTCCATGAGGGTAGAGGATTCCATATGTGTACAAGATCAATGCGGGCATACCACAAAAACACAGGAAAACATTTTTCCTCAGTCCTACATCTACCTTTTCCCCACAGTGTTTTAGATAAACAATGAAATTAACTTTGGAATTGTACTAATTCTTTATTGTTTTATGAAACTGGAGTTGTATGTATAAATGGAACAGACAAACTATTTTATTAACTGGTTTGTTGAATTCTTTGTGACAGGTTCTCACACAGCCCTAGGCTGCTCCTTATCCTCCTGCCTCTGTTTGCCAAGTGCCAAGATTATAGGTGTATACCATAATACCAAGCTTGGTGTCTCTTTCACATTCTATTTTTTTTTTACTATTATTTGTTTGTGTAGTGGTGAGGATTGAAGCAAGAGTCTCCCAGGCTGCTTTACCACCAGAGTTGTAGCTCAGTTGCTAGCCTTTATTATTTTGAGACAAAGTCTCACTATGTTGCCACAGTGGATTTGAACTCACTCTAAAACTCAGGTAGGCCTTAGCCTTGAACTTGTGGCCTTTCTGCAACAGCTTCAGACCTCAAGCCCAGAAGCTGTGATTCCAATCTGCACCACCAAGACCAGCACATTCTTTTCTATTCTGAGGTACTGAATCTGATTATGTAGCAGGTACTCATACCTTCCATTGGATCAAAGTTTGGTAGCAGAGAGAGTAAATTATTAGGTATATTAATAATATTCCACAATAACACCATGAAAGAAGAAATGGAGTAGAGGCATGTTATGCGATCTTTGAAGTCTCTCTAAACCTGTACTTAAAAATGCACCTATTGAAGTGCTTCTCACTTACCACTGCGAGCAAAGCACTAATCTATACATAAAATGAAAAGGGATAAAATTTCTAATAAGCACACCTAGATGAGTGCTTATTATGTAGACACTTGTAATACAGCAAATTTAAAAGATCGTTTTGTAACTGTATCTTAGGAGATAAAACTTTAAAAGCACCCTCCACTTTACATGAATAAATCAGATAAGAATCAGAGCCCCAAATCTTCCCAGTTATTCCACATCCATGATTATCCTTAATGCTTTGGTTTTTTTTTTTTAGTTAGTTTTATGGCAAAAACAGGATTTGACTTGCGTTTCACAAAAAAAAAACACTGCTTCAAGAACTACATGTATAATATATGTAATATATTATAATTGGCAATATGTGTATATATGTGTGTGCTGTTTTACTGTTCTTTCATGAGAAGTATTGTTGAAATTTAATCATTTACAAATGAGTTTTCTCTTATGTATTTAATAGTAGGATTTCATTTTATATTCTGAAAGAAATCTGTTTTGAGTATGTACACATTGTAAATATTTTCGGTGTTTGACTTACCTTTCCTTCTTTAAACAATTTAATGAATAGAAATTCTTATTTTAGTAAACTTCAACACTTCCATGGTTGCTGCATGCATATATTTTTATTGTTTTCTAACAAAGATTAGTCTTTCCTTTTACTTTCATGGTTACAACTTTGCCTAATCATTAAATAATTTGGTGCAGACTATGAGGGGACCACGGTTTGTATTTCTCAAAAGTGTGACTAGTCTAAGTGACCTGGTATCATTGCTGAGAAAGCTGTGATGCTTCCCCTGAACTGTGGCCCTGATACACAGGTCCACCATGTGTTTCCTGATCCTCTGCATTTGGTCACTTGGCTGGTCTCCTAGACAGAGTTCAAAGAATGAAGATAAAGCTGTGGCATTAGAATCACATTCATCTGGTAATAATATAAGACCCAATCACTGAAGTCGAACATAGATTAAATCTTCATCCCTAACAATCCAGATGTTGAGAGTTTAAGTGTATTTCTGGGGTGATGGGGTAGATCTTGTTGTCTGTCATTTACCGGTTAAGCATTTGCTGTCCGTTCTCAGGCTTCCCAACTCATAACCTAAGGTGTTTGCTTGTGTCCATGTTGCAGGAAAGATGAAAAACAAAGGAGGTTGAGGTGGTATCTCCATGAGGAATGCAAAGGTGATCTACCGTCTGCCTTGTTCTTCAGGAGAGAACACTGTAAAGAACAGGCAACAGCAGGGAAATATGTATTTGGACACAAGCTACACAAACAAAGCCAAGGCTTTGCAAGAAGGTGACAAGAATGGAAACTGAGTAGGAACCAACAGTGTATGTTTAAAAATGTGTTAACATAGCTCAGCACTAATTTTAGCACAGATTAATGATCAGAAGTTCAACTAGAAAATAGCAATGAATTACAGAAAAATTAATAATGTATCTATGTAATTCTACAATATATGAAAGAAAATAATAAACCTATGTGCTATAATAGTAACAAATATTACTAACAATAATGGAACATAACTCACCATGTTATGCTATACAGGTACAAACTTAAACTGTCCTAAGAACAGATTGCATAAAATCAGGTAACACGGGGTAGAGTAAACACTTTATATGTGGCATTGGAATGGCACAAAGAATTTTAAGACAGTGGGTAAAACAGAAGTTTTTAAATACAAATGAAATTTAAAGGAACTTAATTGTTATCATTATTTTTCAATCTCCATTATTATCCTGGAATATGATGTTTAATTAAAAAGTGTGTTCTGAGTAATGTACAATCAGCAAGAGATAATGCTGAATATATAAAATTGACTATTTTTATGATACCACAATTTGCATGAAAAGCTACTATGCAATAAAACTTTAGCAGAAAATTGAGATTAAGCTATTTGTCAGAGAACATCTATTTCTAATTTCAAAGGTTATTAAAATCATTTGAAAAGTTCTCTTTCACCACATCCTCTCATTCCACTTCATAGAACTCCTATTGAGCCCACAGGGCTCAGAAGCTCAGGCCAAGTCAGTTCCCATGCAGGGACATTTTAGTGTGTTGGCTTATTGCATAGTCATTAAGAAGACTGATACTTTCTCTAAAGTAATTTTCATGTTTCTGATTAAACCTTCCACTAACTTATTTAAAAAGTTGTGGGGTGCATTACAGATATCCAATAAAGTAATTTAATTCTAAGTTGAAACCTTATTTCAACCACTATTGTATATTTTATTTCAATTCAGTTAATTCGTTAGTAAAAAAATTAATTAAAATTTTCACTCAAGAAGTATTTTTTTTTATGTGGGTCTCTCAAACTCACGAACTTCCTTCCTGAGCCTCATAATTGCTAAGAGTACAGGTGTAAACTATCATTTCCAACAAGAGGTAACACACACACACACACACACACACACACACACACTTATACTTTGCTTCTGTTGCTATGATGAGGACCTTCTTGAGGGTCTTTACACATACCTTCCCCAACTTTTTGCCACCTGTTTTTGGCTTCATTTGGTCAGAAAAAGCAAAACCTAGACAGTAATAGGGGGATATTATTAATATATTCAGTGATTCGTTTACATTTCCAGGGCTTAATCATATCCTTTGTCTGTTGCCTGTTCCCAGGTAGCCTTCTCCATGTGTTTGTCTTCATCCAGGCTTCAAGCTAGAGCTACCAAGAATCCCCTCTTATTTCCGGATTGACTCTGTGCATTATTTCTTGATGCTTTCTGTCTAAACATTGTGTACTGATGCCCAGGCAGTAATTGTTCTCAGATCTCCTTCACATGCTGCCTTTAGGACACATGTGCTCCTTACCAGAATCTTGCATTATAGCTTTACTACAAGGATGTTTTATTTTTCTTCTCTGCTATAACAGCTAAAATATTTGGTTGTAAACCAAAAATGGAAAACTGAAGCTCTTCACTTACAGAAAGAGAGACACACTCATCATCATCATCATGATTATTAATTGCTACTACTACCATTACATTAGTTTATTTTAAGTGTCTATTCAGTGTCTGTGACTGAGTCTGTCAACTGTGTATGTGTGTGGAGGAGGGCAGTCAGAAGATGACTTTCTGGAGTTGGTTCTCTCCCTTTACCATATGAATTTAAGGACCAAACTTAGGTCTTCAGTTTGGCACACGAGTCTTTAACTAATGAGCCACCTCACTGATCACTTTAAGCTGTATTTTGATACATTTCTGTTTACATCATCTTTAGTAATAAGTATTTTTTTGCAACATAGACTGTATTTTGTCTTTTACAAGAAAATTTGGGTTAACAAATTTACATAAAGACTTGAAAATTCATTGTTCTTTAACAAATTATAAGGCTATTTCTTACTCTAATTTAAACATATCTTGATGTCTAATTAAAAATAAAGCAAGCATTTCTCATGTGGTGATTTTGTATATCACTTTTTTCAATTTATTTTTATTGATTATACTGAGCCTTAGATTTTTCTCTGTTCCCCTTCCTTTCTCTCCCCTCCCCTTCAATCCTCCTCCATGGTCCCCATGCTCCCAATTTTCTCAGGAGATCTTGTCTTTTTATACTTCCCTTGTAGATTAGATCCATGTATGTCTCTATTAGTGTCCTCATTGTTGTCTAGATTCTTTGGGATTGGGATTTGTAGGTTGATTTTCTTTGCTTTATGTATAAAAACCACTTATGAGTAAGTACAAGTGATATTTGTCTTTCTGGGTCTGGGATACCTCACTCAATATGATGTTTTCTTGATCCATCCATTTGCCTATAAATTTCAAGATATCATTAGTTTTCTCTGCTGGTAGTACTCCATTATGTACCACATTTTTCTTATCCATTCCTTGACTGAGGGGCATTTAGGTTGTTTCCAGGTTCTGGCTATGACAAACAATGCTGTTCTGAACATAATTGAACATATGTCCTTGTGGTATGATTGAGCATCTTTTGGATATATACTCAAAGATGGTATTGCTGGGTCTTGAGATAGATTGATTCCTAATTTTCTGAGAAATCACAATACTGATATCCAAAGGAGCTATACCAGCTTGCACTCCCACTAGTAATGCAGAAGGGTTCCCTTTACCACACAATCTCTCCAGAATAAGTTGTCATCAGTGTTTTTGATTTTGGCCATTCTTATAGGTGTAATATGGAATCTCAGATTTGTTTTGATTTGCATTTCTCTGATGACTAAGGATATTGAACATTTCCTTAAGTGTCCTTCAGCAATTTTAGATTCCTCTGTTGAGAGTTTTCGGTTCAGGTCTGTACTCCATTTTTTTTTTATTGGATTATTTGTTCTTTTGATGACTAATTTCTTAAGTTATTTGTATATTTTGGAGATCAGTCCTCTGTCTGATTTTGGGTTGGTGAAGATCTTTTTTTCATTCTGTAGACTGCTGTTTTATCTTGTTGATCGTGTCCTTTGCTTTACAGAAGCTTTTCAGTTTCACGGTCTCAATAATTTATTGGTTCTCTCAGTTTCTATGCTACTGAGGTTATATTTAAAAAGTGGTTTCCTGTGC
The DNA here is from genome assembly GCF_982192425.1 of Myodes glareolus. Classification (NCBI taxonomy): domain Eukaryota; kingdom Metazoa; phylum Chordata; class Mammalia; order Rodentia; family Cricetidae; genus Myodes; species Myodes glareolus. The sequence goes on from NC_142050.1 coordinate 11,501,164, forward strand.
CAATGCATTCTAGTGCACTTTCCACTTTCTCTTCTATGAGGTTCAGTGTGGCTGGCTTTTTGTTGACATCTTTGATCCATTTGGATTTGAGTTTCATGCAAGGTGATAGATATGGATCTATTTTCTTTCTTCTGCGTGTTGATATCCAGTTATGCCAGCACCATTTGTTAAATATGCTTTCTTTTTTCATTTGATGTTTTTGCTTCTTTGTCAAAAATCAGGTGTTTGTAGGAGTGTGGGTTAATATCTGGGTCTTCCGTTTGGTTCCATTGGTCCTCCTGTCTGTTTTTATGTCAATACCAGGCTGTTTTCAGTACTGTAGTTCTATAGTAGAGTTTGAAGTCAGAGATTGTGATGGCTCCAGATGTTCCTTCACTGGATTGTTTTGATTATCCTGGCTTTATTGCCCTTCCATATGAAGTTGAATACTGTTCTTTTCAGTTCTGCAAAGAACTTTGCTGAGAATAGCATTGAATCTGTAGATTGCTTTTGGTGAGATTGCCATTTTTACTATGTTAATTCTACATACCTAAGAGCATGGGAGATCTTTCCACTTTCTTGTGTCTTCTACAATTTCTTTCTTCAAAGATTTACAACAAACAACAAGTTCTTGTTATACAGGTCTTCCACTTGTTCGGTTACAGTTACTCCAAGATATTTTATGCTATTTGTTGCTAATGTGAAGGTTGATGTTTCTCTGATTTATTACTCAGCCCATTTATCATCTGTGTACAGGAGGGCTACTGATTTTTTTGACTGAATTGTGTATTCTGCTACATTACTGAAAGTGTTTATGAGCTGTAGAAGTTCCTTGGTAGAATTTTTGAGATCACTCATGTAAACCATCATATCATCAGCAAATAGTGAGAGTTTGACTTCTTCTTTTTTCTGATTTGTATCCCTTTGATCTCATTTTGTTGTCTAATTGCTCTAGCTAAGACCTCAAGATCTATATTGAATAGATATGGAGAGAGTGAACAACCTTGTCTTGTTCATGATTTCAGTGGGATCAATGCGAGTTTCTCTCCATTTAGTTTGATGTTGGCTGTTGGCTTGCTGTTTATTTCCGTTATTATGTTGAGGTATGTTCCTTGTATCCTTGCTCTCTCTAAGACCTTTACCATGAAGGGATGTTGTATTTTGTCAAAAGCTTTTTCAGCGTCTAACAAGATGGTCATGTGGTTTTTATTTTTCAGTTTGTTTATATGGTGGATTACACTGACAGATTTTTGTATGTTGAAACATCCCTGACTGTCTGAAATGAAGTCCACTTGATCTTGGTGGATGATGTTTCTGATGTGTTCTTGGATTTGGATTGCAAATATTTTGTTAAGTCTTTTTGCATCAATGTTTACGAGAGAGATTGATCTATAATTCTCTTTCTTAGTAATGTCTTTATGTGGTTTGAGTATCAGGGTACTTGTAGCCTCATAAAATGTGTTTGGCAATGTTCCTTCCATTTCTATTGTGTGGAATAACGTGAGGAGTATTAGTATTAGTTCTCCTTTGAAAATCTGGTGATGGATGGAGATAGAGACAGAGACCCACACTGGAGCACTGGACTGAGTTCCCAATGTTCAGTTGAAGAGCAGAAGAAGAGAGAATATGAGCAAGGAAGTCAAGATCGCGAGGGGTTTTTCCACCCACTGAGACAGTGTGCCTGATCTAATGGGAGCTCACCAAAGCCAGCTTGACTGGTACTGAATGAGCATGTGATCAAACTGGACTCTCTGACTGTACCTGACAATGGGGGCTGACTGATAAGAAAAATGAAAATGACACTGGGATTTGTCTCTACTGCATATACTGGCTTTTTGGGATCCTATTCTGTTTGGATGCACATCTTCCTAGGCCTGGATGGAGGGGTGAAGACCTTAGAACTGGAGAGGGAGGGGGCGGGTGAGTGGGGAAATGGGAGGGAAATGGGAGGAAGGGAGGAAGTGGAAATTTTGAATGGTATTATTTATAAAGCAATAAAAAAATTTTAAAAAAGAAAAAAAATCTTGTAGAATTCTGAGCTGAAACCATCTGGTCCTGGGCTTTTTTTTTTCTTTTGATGACTATTTCTATTCCTTTAGCAGTTATAGGTGTATTTAATTTGCTTATTCTAGACTTGATTCAATTTTAGTAAGTGATACTTATCCAGAAAGTTGTCCATTTCCTTTAAGTTTTCCAATTTTGTGGAGTACAGGTTTTCAAAGTATGACTTGATAATTCTCTGAATTTCCTCCGTGTCTGTTGTTATGGTCCCCTTTTCATTTCTGATTTTATTAATTTGGATATTCTTTCTCTGTCTTTTGGTTAGCTTGGATAAAGATTTGTCTGTTTTGTTGATTTTCTTGAAAGACCAACTCTTTGTCTCATTGATCCTTTGTATTTTTTCTTTGTTCCTATTTTGTTGATTTCACCTCTCAATTTGATTGTTTCCTGCCTCTAGTTCTTGTGGGTGAGTTTGCTTCTTTTTATTCTAAAGTGTTCAAATGTTCCATTATTTCACTAGTGTGGGATTTTTCCAGCTTCTTTATGTAAGCATTTAGCACTATGAAATTTCCTCTTAACACTGCTTTCATAGTGTCCCATAAATTTGGGTATATTGTATGGTCATTTTCATTGAATTTTAGGTAGTCTTTAATTTCTTTGTTTCTTTCTTTCTTGACCCATTGATGCATCAGGTGAGCATTATTTAATTTCCATGTGTTTGTGGGCTTTCTGGAATTAGTGATGCTGTTGAATGCAAATTTTAAGCCAAGGTGATCCAATACGATATATGGAGTAATTCCATTTTTTTTTTATCTGTTGAGTTACTGAGTATGTGGTCAATTTTTTAGAAGGTTCCAGGAGGTTCTGAGAAGAAGGTATATTCTTTTATGTTTGGGTGGAATGTTCTATAGATGTCTGTTAAGTCCATTTGAGTCATAACGTTTGTTATTTCTCTGTTAATTTTTAATCTTACTGACCTGTCCAGTGGTGAGAGTGTAGTGTTGAAGTCTCCTATTATTAGTGTATGGGGTTAAATGTGTGATTTAAATTTTAGAAGTGTTTCTTTTACATATGAGAGTGCCCTTGCATTCAGGGTATAAGATGTTCAGTGTTGAGATTTCTTCTTGATGTATTTTTTTCGTGACTAATATGAAATGTTCTTTTTTGTCTCTTTTGATTAATTTTAGTTTGAAATATATTTTGTTAGATATTAGGATAGCTACACCAGCTTGTTTCTTAGGCATTTGATTGTAAAATTATTTCCCAACCCTTTACTCTACGGTGATGTCTATCTTTGAGGTTGAGTTGTGTTTTTTGTATACAGCAAAATGACAGATTCTGTTTTTGTATACAATCTGTTAGCCTGTGTCTTTTTATAAGTGAGTTGAGTTCATTTATTTTAAGAAATATTAATGACCAGTGATTGTTATCTCCTGTTAATTTAGTTTTCATTGTTGGTAATGTTATTTAGTGTATTTTTTTCCTTATTTAGTATTTGCTACAGTGAGATCATCTGTTTGTTGTCTGTTTTTGTTGATATAGCCAACTTCCTTGGGTGGGAGTTTTCTTTCTAGTACTTTGTGTAGGGCTGAGTTTGTGGCAAGTTCATTTTCATTCAAGTTTGTGTAGGTTCATTCTGATTTTGCCATGGAATGTCTTGTTTTTTCCTTCTATGGTGATTGAAAGTTTTGCTGTGTATAGTAGTCTAGGCTGGCATCTGTGGTCTCTTAATGTCTTCATAATGCTTGACCAGGACCTTCTGGCTTTCATGTTTCAATGGAGATTTCAGGTGTAATTCTGATAGGTCTGCTTTTATATGTTACTTGGATTTAATGCTTTGAAGCTCTTAATAGGCTTTCTTTATTCTGTATGTTTAGTGTTTTGATTATTATGTGGTGAGGGGACTTTTTTTATCCTGTCTATTTGGTGTTCTGTGAGCTTCTTGTATCTTCATAGGCATATTTTTGTTTAGGTCAGGAAAGTTTTATTCTATGATTTTGTTAAATGCATTTTTTTGTGTTTTTGAGTTGAACTTCTCCTTCTGTACCTATTATTCTTAGGCTTGGTCTTTTCATGGTGTCCCATATTTCCTGGATATTTTGTGTTAAGCTTTTTTGTTAGATTTAATGTTTCTCTAACTGATGAGTCTATTTCCTCTATTGTATCTTTAGCACTTGAGAGTCTCTCTTCCATCTCTTGTATTCTGCTGTTTATGCTTGCATTTGTGGTTTCTGATCATTTTCTCTTGATTTCTGTTTCTATAATTCCTTCAGCTTATGTTTTCTTTATTGTCTCTCTTTCAGTTTTCAAGTCTTGAAGAGTTTCTTTCATATGTTTGATTCCTTTTCATGGTTTTCTTTAAGGGATTTGTTGATTTCTTCCAATTTTTTGTTTGTCTTTTCCTCCATTTCTTTGAGGGAATTTTTCATTTCCTCTTTAAGGGCCTCAATCATTCTCCTAAAGTTACTTTTTAGGTCATTTTCTTCTGTTCATCTATATTTGGTTGTTCAAGTCTTGCTGTTTTAGATTCACTAGTTTTTACTGATGTGCTGCTCTTGGTGTTGTTGCGTGTGTTCTTACCTTGTCTACCCGTCTTTTCTTCTGATTGGTATAGTTGGGACTGTCTGTGACTCTGGTGATCAATTTTCCAGGTGACAGTGGATCCAAGTCTCAGATGGTTGCTCCTTGTGGTACAGTCAGTGTCATGGTTCCAGTCACCCCACTGGTCAACCCATGTTCCTGGAGGTCACTCAGTGCTCCTAGGGTTTGCTCTGCAATACCAGGAGTCTTTCTGGACTGCTCCCACAGATTGTTTGCTTGGGGCCTCTTTCTGCTGATGTTCCTGCCTTGCTCCTGCTCTGGCAGAGGTCCTGGCTCTAGCCTACTCCTTCTGCGGTTCTGGATTCATGTCCTGGACCCGGAGAGTTCTCTGGTTCCTGCCTACTCACTCTGAGATCCTAGATTCATGCTGGGACTACAGAGGTACTGGGTCAGACCTACTCCCTCAGAGGTCCCAGCCTCATGCCCGGACCTGCAGATGTCCTGGATCCGGCCTACTCCCTCAGAGGTCCCAGACTCATTCCGGTCCCTCAGAGGTTTCTGGTTCTGGCCAACTCCCTCAGTGGTTGCTCCCTTGTATCTGTTCCTGTGGATTCTCTGTCTCAGGCCTGCTCTGGCTTAGGTCACTGGCTCAGTTCAGTTTCAGTAAATGTGGTCTGGGTCCACTACTGCAGAGTTCCCTGGCTTCAGCTTGGTCCTGCAAAGGTCTCTGGCTCTGGTCTACTCCCTCAGAGGTCCTTGACTCACACCCAGACCCAGAGAGGTCCTGGCTCAGGCCTTGTATATCACATTATTTGCAGGATTATGTTAAAATTTGTAGTCAACAGTGTGTTGACTTTTCTTCCTGCCCATAAAATCTTAGCTGTAATGAAACTATCTAGAAATTACTTTGGAAAGTAGTTAAGTCTATTAAAATTATTTAAGACCTTTTAAAATGCTTTTTTATGGTGCATGCCTTTAATCCCAGCACTCGGGAGACAGAGGCAGGCCTCTTTGTGAGTTCGAGGCCAACCTGGTCTACAAGAGCTAGTTCCAGGACAGGCACCAAAGCTATAGAGAAACCCTGTCTCAAAACACCAAAATAAAATAAAGTAAAGTAAAATAAAATGCTTTTTTTAAAAAAAATTAAAAATCACTTTAAAAATGATTAATATTTTGTCACTCTGAATAAACAGCAATTAGCTAAGTCATAGACTGCTAAATTTAAAAAAATGTAATGAATCCAGGGAATCAAACACCAAAACTGCTGTTTCAAAACAATTTTAGCTATCTATTAGATAGATTGTTCCTTATTGCTCAAAAAATAAGATTAGTCAATTAATCTTTGAGTATGTGTACTAATGTGTATGTTTGAATGTGTCCTTATGTGCATCTATGCATATGTGTGCCATAGCATAAGTGTGATGGTCAGAGAACTGTCTCAGTCTTAGACTTCTACTTTGTTTGATACAAGGTGACTTGTTCACTGTTGTGACTTTCTCTGGAGACTTTCCTTTCTAAGTTTTCCTTCTCCTGGTAGGGACACAATAGAAAGACAAGCACATGGGAGCTACCGCATCTAGCCTGTTGCATGGGATCAGGGGATCGAAAGTTAGACTGTCAGGTTTGCATGGTCAACCTTCTGAGTCATATTCCCAGTCCTGGTTAACTTATCAAGAACAGAAGAAATGTATGTTTCTATGGTTTTGGTGGCTAAGATGTTCAAGATGAAGGGAATGGGCTAGGTGTCTGAGGAGGGTGTACTCTACGCATTCCAGAAGTCACTTTGAATGTTGCTGTGTCTTCTCATCAGGAGGGCCAAAGAAAACAGGTGCTATCCCCATCAAGCCAGCATTTTAGCTGATGAGACTGCACTTGAGAGGGCAGATCACTCATGATGTAGCTGCAACATCTCGTTTCCCAAAGCCACTCAATTTTAATACTTTCACATTGAGTATTAAGATTCAACATTAATTTTAGAGAGGAAAGAAATATTCAAGTCACCACATAAATAGAATTTGAATGATAAATAATACACAATCTACATTAGGTACTGATCAGTCATTTGGATAGACAAAATAGGGGTAGCTTCTCTGATAAATCTTGAGGGCATCTCTTCAAAAGCATTCATATCTGTTAAGATGTTTAAATTCCAGTTTATAATTTTAACGGAAAAGAATGGATTTATTCACACCGAGCTTAGTATAAGTACAACAAAAAAATGGGCAAGAAATATAGCAAGAAAGCTATCAAATCCTATAGACCCATGTTTAGCATCTGGTACTTTTAATGTAACGCTCTGGGCTCCAAACATTTTAATAGCACTACTACTTCATCTCTACTGTCTGAGACATGTACGGAGTATGGAAAGGTTTATTACTTTTACTAGAGAGAAGCTTCCAATATAATGCCATGCAAAAAGAAACATGAACATTTTAACAAGGTTTTTATGTATTATGTATGCATGTACATATGTATGTTTATACAAGTGTTCAAGCCATGGGCAGCAAAGGCATCAGATTCTACTAGAGTTGGAGTTGACAGGCAGCTGTGGGCCATCCAAGTTGGAGGCTGGAAAACAGACTCGAACCCTGTGACAGAACAGTCAACATTCTTAACCACTGAAACATCTTTCCAGCTCCAGAATCAAGGATTTTATTTGAAGATCCTAAACACACTAATTCAGGAAATTACATTAGAAGCATCAAACATTTTAACAGTTTCTCCAGTTTGAAAGTATAGTAAAGTGAAAGCACATCATTTTTTTTATTTTTTTATTTATTTTTTTTCTCTTTTCTTTTTTTTTATTAAATTATAAAAGTTTCCATTTCAGCCCCTCCTCCCAACACCCTCCCACTCCCCCCACTCCCTCTCCTCCTCCCTCTCCATACCCTAGAGCAGTCAGGGTTTCCTGCCCTGTGGGAAGTTCAAGTTCCTCCCCACTCCCTCCAGGTCCAGGGAAGATGAGAGTCCAAACAGACTGGAGCGCCAAAATCCAGTATATGCAGAGGAAACCAGTCCCAGTGTCATTGTCAATGGCCTCTCAAAAAGGCTCCGGGCCAGCCACATTCAGAGAATCTGGTTGGACCACGCCCTCCTTCAGTCCCAGTCCAACAGGCCTTGGTGAACTCTCATTATATCAGTCCCCTTGTATCAGTGGGTGCTCGCATCCCTCGCAGTCCTGATTACTTTTTTAATTTTCTTCATCCTTCTGTTCCTCATTTGGACTGTGGAGTGCTCAGTTTGGTGTTCCAATATGGGTCTCCATCTGTATCGCCATCCAACGTCGGATGAAGGTTTCCTGTGCCCTTGCCTTCTTTGCTCACTGTAACATGAGGGGGCTGGCTTGTTGGGGTTTCTGTCCTGCCCAGTACCCCAACAGCCGGCAAATCCCAAAGAGAAATTACACATAGGACTCCATAAGGTTATAAACTGATTGGTCCATTAGGTCAGGCTTCTTGTTAACTCTTATAACATATATTACCCCATTATCCTTATCTATGTTAGCCACATGGGCTCGGTACCTTTCTCGGTGTGACAGCTTACATGTTGCCTCTTCGGTGGTCTGTACAGGAATGGCTGAGAGAGAGCTTCTGCTTCCAGAATACTCCAAGTCTCTTTGCTCCACCCCTACTTCCTGTCTGGCTTTCCCGCCTATACTGCCTGCCTGGCCAATCAGCGTTTTATTAAAATATGATTGACAGAATACAGATAATTCTCCCGCACCATTTCCCTCTCTTTTTTTTTTTAAACAAAGGAAAATACCCATAATCCATTTGTTGGGAATGTGGGCGTAGTATTTCAGGCTACTTCCTGCTGGTTGGGGGCGCTGATAGTCTTAAGGGGACCTAAAGAAAATTTAGAGTTATAATCAAGTCATGACTGGAGTATCCTGTGAGTCTCGATCATCTCAGGCAGCAGTCTTGGATCAGTTCTGGATGTAGACCTCTGTCATCTGGGCCATCTGTTCCTATCGGAGATTTTTTAGGTGGCCTCCCTTGGTCAAAGGTGATTATTCTTAACTCTGAATAAATCCAGAGACTCTCGTTTTCTGTGGAAACAAAAGCAAAATCGCTTCTCCAAAGTAACATACCTTTTGACTTCAGTTTTGAAGCCAAGGTATTTTCAAAATTTCTATCTTGGGTTAGTTCAGCAGCATTTATAAACAAAAGTCTTTTAGCAGTTGTTGCTCCTTCCTCAACAATCAAACAATTTAAAGAGAGCATAATAGCATACAGTATGAAGATTCTCTGTGCATTTTCCATCTTTATGTGGCTTTATTTTAACCTCTATTTCTTTTATTTTTACTTTTACTTTTTGCTTTTGAGACAGGTTCTCTGTATATATCTTTGTCCTGGAATAACTCTGTAGACCAGGCTGTCCTTGAACTCACAGAGATCCTCCTGTCTCTGCCTCCCCAGTGCTGGGATTAAAGGTGTATGCTACCACACCTTGAACTCACAGAGATCTGTCTGTCCCTGCCTCCCAGGCATTGGGATTAAAGGTGTGCACTATCACACCTTGAAGTCACAGAGGTCAATCTCTACCTCTGTCCCTTGAAGTCATAGAGGTCAATATGCCTCTATCTCCCAGGGCATTGGGATTAAAGGTGTGTACCACCACACCTAACTATTCTCTTTTTACTTTAAGAACTTTAACTTTTATCCTGAATTTATTTGTAACACATTATAAACCATTTAGAGGTTTTCTTCATCTTTGAATCTCTCTTTACTGTTTATCTCCCTTTTCTGACCACATGAGCCTTTAATTTACTAAGCAATATGGAGAGCAGTGGCTTTGACGGCTAGATCCAACCCATTCCCCAGCTCTTCAGTCTCATGGCTGAGATACCAGCCAGAGCTATGTTCATTGCCATAACTCTATGGCGTTTCAAGGTCCTTGCCAGCAAGCAAGCTGCAGCATTTTGCTCATAGACCACACTCAGTCAGACTGCCTGCCTGAAAGAGTCAGAGATTACCCTGTCAGGACAGCCCAGAAAGCCGGCATTGTAAAACAGCGCAGCTTTTTTCCTGCTACGACTGAAAACCGAAAAGCATGTGTTCTGCTTTTCATCAACATGGTTTAAGTGCTTCATGGCAGGACCTCTTTAAAGAGCTGCAAGGTTTTGCAGCTAAAGCTGAGTCAGGAAGCCTCTCTCAGATGAGAGTGCTTGCTTGCCTCTAGCAAGCAAAGTAGACCCAAGAAATTGCTGCTACCAACAAAACATGCTTTACTCTATTCTTTCCCAAGCTTTCTCAGGCTTTCTGTGGATTCAGTTATCCATGTCTGGGCGCCATATGTAACATGAGGGGGCTGGCTTGTTGGGGTTTCTGTCCTGCCCAGTACCCCAACAGCCGGCAAATCCCAAAGAGAAATTACACATAGGACTCCATAAGGTTATAAACTGATTGGTCCATTAGGTCAGGCTTCTTGTTAACTCTTATAACATATATTACCCCATTATCCTTATCTATGTTAGCCACATGGGCTCGGTACCTTTCTCGGTGTGACAGCTTACATGTTGCCTCTTCGGTGGTCTGTACAGGAATGGCTGAGAGAGAGCTTCTGCTTCCAGAATACTCCAAGTCTCTTTGCTCCACCCCTACTTCCTGTCTGGCTTTCCCGCCTATACTGCCTGCCTGGCCAATCAGCGTTTTATTAAAATATGATTGACAGAATACAGATAATTCTCCCGCACCAGCTCACGATCTCTTTCCTTCTGCCTCTCATTTGGACCTAGGGAGCTAGGTCCAGTGTTCCAACGTGGTTCTCCGCCTCCATCTCCATCCATCTCCAGATGAGGGTTCTATGGTGACATGCAAAATATTCATCAGTATGGTTGTGGGCCAAGGCCGGTTCAGGCACCCTCTCCTCTGTCCAGAGAACCATCTGGGGATCTCTCCTTGGACCGGGGATCCCCTTTATAATCAAGTCTCTTGAAAACCCTAAAATGATTCCCTTAGTTGAGGTATATACTTGCTTGATCCCATATCCATCCTTCCTCCCTCCCCCCCATCCCAGTCCCCCGATCTTTCCCCAATCCTCCCCTACTCCCTTCTCTCTAACCCTCTCCCTTTCGGACAACCCTCCCACCCCCCCCCCATGCACCCTAGGTTACCTGGGACTCTTGTCTATTTCCTACCTCCTGGCGGGTAGCTATATAATCTTCATCAGGTTCATCGTCTCATTTAGCTTCTCTAGGATCATGAATAATAGGCTCAAAGACCTTTAATTATGGTTAGAATCCACTTATGAGTGAATACATACCGTGTTCCTCTTTTTGGGTCTGGCTTACCTCACTCAGTAAAGCGTTTTCTATTTCCATCCATTTGCATGCAAAATTCAAGATGTCATTGTTTTTTTACCGCTGAGTAAAACTCTAATGTGTATATGTTCCACACCTTTTTTAACCATTCTTCTATTGAGGGGCACCTAGGCTGTTTCCAGGTTCTGGCTGTTATAAATAGTGCTGCTATGAACATAGTAGAACAAATGCTTTTGTAGTATGTTAGGGAATCTCTAGGGTATATTCCCAAGAGTGGAATTGCTGGGTCCTGAGGGAGGTTGACTCCCAGTTTCCTGAGAAACCGCCACACTGATTTCCACAGTGGCTGCACAAGTTTGCATTCCCACCAACAATGGATGAGTGTTCCCCTCATTCCACATCCTCTCCAGCATAGGCTATCATTGGTGTTTTTGAGTTTGGCTATTCTGACAGGTGTAAGATGATATCTCAAAGTTGTTTTGATTTGCATTTCCCTGATCGCTAAGGAGGTTGAGCATGACCTTAAGTGCTTTTTAGCCATTCGAAGTTCATCTGTTGTGAATTCTCTGTTAAGTTCAGTACCCCATTTTTTAATTGGGTTAATTAGAGTTTTAGTATGGGCCTATTTATTTTAAGTTCTCCAGCCTGGCTTGCAAATTTCTACTTTAACTTCAGATAAATAAAGTGATTAGGAGCCATCACTTCAATCCTTACAACAAGGAAACTTGCTAAAGAGGCACCCCTCCACACACACATTTTCAATAATTACTTTTCTAGGATTCCTCAGAGAATTACAGTTTCAGGCAAACTGCTACCCATCATCTTTCACCAGAAAGATGAACAAATAAAGGGACTCACAGGCAACACAGAGTCTCCAGAGGAGAAGTTACTGGTGCATAAACTGGAGGAAAAACTTCCAGGATAACTTTGATAACTGTTACCTGAGGAGTGAGGAACCATGGCTGCAGTTCTAGAGGGATCCCTACATGTCTCTTAGGCTTCCTCTTCATATTTTCTCAATGCTGTTCAGTGCACTGCTAATACAACTCAATAATTTATTAGTTTCAGCATACGTGACTCAAACTTTTCCAAATATACTTTGTAACCTGATTTGTTTCCCTTGGGATGATAATGAGAAGATTCAAGCACAGGAAGGTTATTACAGATGCTCAAGTGCGCTAATAAATATATATAAGGCTTTAATTTGAGAAATAAAGAGACAATGTGTTTAAAAGAGAACTGATTAATTGTAAGTTTCCCAGTAATGTGCCCCATGACTACTGGAGCTTAATCTTACCAGAACATTTGCACGTTTCAGAGTTATGTTCCATTGGATCTAAGGACACAGCTAACACGTTTATTCCTTGGTACTTCTCATCTATTATGTATAGAAGATAGAACTTCAGCTTTCAGAGAAAGTGATAAAAAAAACCATAATAACTAAAAGTTAAAGCAGATGGAACATACTTTGTTTGAAAGATATAATGAAATTTAGTATAAACAAAATTAATTTTAAAATAGTTGAAATCTAGAACAATGAAGATTCCCTATGAAAGTTGATTGTATAAATCTGTGTTGTATTCATACCATGGACTATTACTCGGTACTTTAAGATATATGAACTCACAGGTCAAGATAAGACATCAATGGCATTTGTTAAGTGAAGAAGACAGTGAAAAAAGCTTGTAATTTTTTAAACTCCCAGTTATATGATATTTTTCAAAAGATAAAACAATAGTAACAGTAAAAAAAAATCATGAGAGTGGAGTGGGAAAAGAATAAATAAGTGAACCCCGGGATACTTAAGTAGTGAAACTCTTTTATATGATCCCACAATGATGTGGTGCATGACTTTTTGGCTTGATAGACACCTTTGTAATACATAGAAAGACATATATGGACAATAATTTTATGAAATATACCATACCAATAGAAGATGTTAGTAGTAGGAAGATGGACCAAAGGTGGTAGTGGAAGTGGAATGTGTGCTTGCAAGTTCATCACATACTGTCTGATCCCTGTACACAGTCAACTACACTACAAACAAAAATAAAATTAAACTAAGCCTGATGCATATACAAGTAGTTCAGGCTATTTGTGAGGCTGAGACAAGAAAATTCATTAAGCCCAAGAGTTGGAATCCAATATGAAAAAGTTTGGGGCATCCTGTCTAAATGAAAAAAAAATCAAATTTTATGAGAAGCTGTTGAAACTATGAAAAAATTTCAAACTATATTGCCTTCTCAGAACCTTTACCTTAGAAATTTTGTAAATGTTTCTCAATTTTTGAAATACATGTGACTCTTTAAAATTCCAAACTCTCTGACTGCGGCATGTCCTTCAAAAGGACTTAGGTGGATCTGCTTGAAATTTAAGCACGGAGAGAGCTAGCCCTCCAAACTCCCAGCTTTGACACAGCCATAGGAACTTAACAATGCACCCACTGCCCTAGGATGTGAAACCACCTCATCATAAAGATAGGAGAGGCTTGATTTTCTTTTGAATAAGGTCAAGTAGCTAACACAACAATCAGGTCACGTCAGGATAAGTTATATAAGACAGGCAGTGCTGTGAACTGCTCTTCCTCAAAGACTGGTTTTTGCTCGTATGTGTCTGCTTTATTACATCAAAGAGTGGAATTCCTTTCTTGTTTCATAGCCTTGGAAGTTTGCCTGGGGTCAGCTCCCTATTCTAGGCTTAACACTTATTTAATTAAAGATGTGTTTTATTTTTCTTTGTAGTAATGATTCTACATTATAGACAGATTTTTAGAATGAAAAGAATTTTGCTTTTATTGTGTTTCCTAAATATAAGTCATATTTTCCTGCAAAAAAATGGTCCATAGGGGTCTAACACCAGCAGTTCTTGCTCACTTATACATTCCAACTTTGAGAAAATAGTGCCATCATTAAATTTCTGGCTTAAATTAATATACTGCACTTTAAAGGACAATATATAACAATCGTACTGCAATTTATAGGCTAGCCTTTGCCACTCCAGAAGCCATTTCAAAGTTTTCTTAGCCTAGCAGCTTTACAGAATGAGCTATATCATATGATCCCTAGATACCTTGCCTTGCACTTACTCCTGTTAAATGGTGCCTTAGTATTAGGTTCAGCTCCATCCCATCTGCAACAGTTATTGGAAACTCTCAGGGTTTCCTTTGCCTCGGCATCACTGTTACAGATACATGGGTGATCAGAGTTTTTTACTAAAACTTTGAGAAATCTGAGCTGGACAGAAGAAGCAACAGAAGTTAGAGAGATTGCTACTCTTCTTTTATTTGTCTAAATTGAGATGGCTTGACAAAAAAAAAGAGTACTTTTCATTTCTATGGAACAAAGATGAAAAACTGAAGACAAATAAACTCTTCTAAATATAATACCAGAGGCCCTAACATTAGCAAGCTTTACCGGCTTGTCCTATTTGTCATTTATTTGACGTCTCACAAATTGCTGCCTGAGAAACTCTGCGACAGGGCAAGATAGTGCAAAGGTTCCTCCTTTGCATTCTTTGTTTATTTGGTTTTGTTTTGTTTTTGAGACATGGTTTCTCTATATAGCCCTTACTTTTCCTGGTACTAGCTCGGTAGACCAGGATGGTCCAGAACTCACAGAGATCAGTCTGGTTCTGCCTTTCAAGTGATGGGATAAAAGGCATGAGTCACTACCACTTAGCCCCTCTTTGTATTCTTGCTGAGGCCATTTCAGATTTAATCAGAATTTGACCCCCTTATTGTAGAATACCATGGGAAATTAACCAACTCTATTATAAAAGCCAAAGGTCAGGTTATTGATGTGGGATTCTCCTCTGTATGCTGTTAATATGTTTTATTCTCATTGACTAATAAGGAAGCTTCTTTGGTCTATGGCAGGAAAGAATATAGCCAGGTGAAAAATCCAAATAGAGAATTAGAGAGAGAGTAGGCAGAGTCAAAGAGACACCATGTAGCTGTTGAAGAAGAAGGATGCTAGAAACTTATCAATAAGCCACAGTCTCATAACATTACACAGATTCATAGAAACGGGTTCGTTTAAATGTAAGAGTTAACTAGAAATATACCTGAGCCATTGGGCAAACCGTGTTGTAATTAATATAGTTTCTGTGTGGTTATTTGAGTCTGGGTGCCCAGGAAACCAACACGCAGTCTCTGTTTACACAATGACGCCCAGTGTTTGGCAACATACATCCACAAAAGACTAACAAAGTTTTAAAATAGGCTTGTAGACCCACAAAAATGGGAGTCAGTTGGAACTTTTTGGTAGCCACATTTTTTCAGACAGGCTCTGCTTGCTGGCTGCAAACAGAGTCATGGCTTCTTTTGGAGAAGGTTTTCTGGTTTGTGTTGGTCATATGAACAGCTCTGGTTCTTTAGGGAGGTACCACTATGGAGCACTTAAGTGGGGTCTGTGAGCAGCATGTTACACATTGCTTAAGGGTCATATAAACCTGTTGCATCCCTGGAGCTGGGGCGGTGAACATGGCTCTCAGAGGCAGTGAACAGACCTCTGCCATGCTGGACCTGGCAGAGACAACAGGCAAGAATTTCAAAAAAAAAGTAAAAATAAAAAAAAAACCTCTCCTGGTCAGAAAATGATTACAGATATACAGTAAGACAGATTCAGATAGAACACCTGTGAATGGGTCACAGTGTTGGATAAATGTACATAGGTTTAAAAGAGACAGAGAAGAAAGAGTAAAGGCGGTCATTGATTAAAAGAGTAAAGATAATAAAAGAAATATTTCAAAGTATTAAAGTAAGCCATGTAATGATGAAAAATAATGAAGAGTATGGATTACGTGTATTACTGTGTCTTCTTTGAATTTCTTGATAACAGAGAAACATTTGATTCTGGGTGCTGCTAAGCTAAACCAACATATATATTTTGAAGATTTCAAAATTTGAGTTCAATATTTGAGTCTAAGGATATGTTACTTTGGAAAAAAGGTTCTGCTTTTGTTTCCACAGAGAATGGGAACATGTGGATTTCTTCCAGACTAATGTGATTTGATGAAAAAAATCCCCCACTCTGGGAAAGTTCTCCATGAACCTTAAAAATTCTTCATCCAACAAACAATAGGAAGCAGTTTGAAGAAAACAACACCAAAACTCCCAAAATTACTGTTTATAAATGTTGATTTTCATTTAAATAGGGTTTCATTTAAATTATAAGTAGTTAATGATCACAGTCAATTTTAAATAAATAAATAAATAATGGTGATATGATATAAAGATAAATATTATTTTGCATTGTTATGGCTCTTGGTCTATTGATACAAATTTAAGGTACAGTTTTGTTACACTGTGTATATATGTATTTCTGCTCATTTAAGGTATTATGTTTGTGCACCCCATTTAAAAATATAATAAATAATTTAAAATTATGGATTAATATATAGTCATCTATAATAGTCAAACTGTAGTCATGTTAGTTGGGTTTTTCAGATGTACAGACAGATATTTAAGTTAGATAATCTTCACACCTCAACGATCTTCAGAATATGGCATATAAACTGTTTTAAGAACTTAGACTTTTCTCAACAATGAGACATGTCTGCTTCTGACAGCACCAATTACTTCAGAAATGTTGATGAGTACTGAAGAAACTCTTTATGGAATTTGCTTTCATTGTGACAAGACTAGCCATTTAGGCAAGAAACTGTTCTTGCCTGGACGGCTTGATATTATGCTGTATGAACTGGATCCACAGAAAAGTCACTGCTGAATTTGCCTAAAGGTGAGATGTTCCTTGAGGGACATGTTCCTGCTTCATAAAAGAGTTTGTCAGACATTTTGCAGGACACAGAAGAAAGTGACTGACAAATTGCCAGTATAGGTGAAAGAGTCTTTAAATTTCCCACTTAATGAAAAAGTCTGCCAGATTCTGTGTTCCTGTAGGCTGAAGGTGGATGTTCCAATGTTACAGAAGAATTTTGGGTGTCAAAGGGACACCATGTAGCTGCCAAAGGAGAAGGATGCCAGAACCTTATAGCTAAACCACAACCTCGTGGCAATACACAGATTAACAGAAATGGGTTAATTTGGATTTAGGACCTCTGGAAGAGCAGTCAGTGCTCTCAACCTCTTAACCATCTCTCCAGCCTAACTTAGCCAAACCTTGATTTTCATAAGTCAAAGAATAAGAGTTGAAATTTCTTATGTGATTTTTGATAAACTGCAGTACCGTTTCTTGTTTCTTTCCATTCTATTGACTGGAGATCCAAAATGGAAGAAGCGAGGCATTCCAAGACCACAGCCACAGCCGCCTCTGAGGTGGTACACAATTTTCTGCATGCTCACAGACCATACCAACTGCCACTGTGCATGTATCAGTGGATTCTACTGTTGCTACGGCTATGCTGAGTCTCAAGCAGCAGATATAGACAGACATCAAGTTCCCTCTAATAAACTATAGTTTCCCTGTAAAAATCAGTGGCTCTCTTTGGTACAGTAACCCCCACTTGACTTAAGACCTGTGTTCTCTTCAGTTGGAATCCTTTTGGCCCAACCATGTCACCCAGACAAACCCCAAAACTCTGGTTGCTCTCTCAGCCCTGCCTGCTACAAGGAGAAGGTAATAGTTCCCAGAGCCATATGCTCCCCAGGCTGTCTTAAGTGACTGGTTGCTGTGGAACAAAGGTCTGTACCCTGTCACTTGTATTATTTTTAATAAAATGCTGATTGACCAGTAGCCAGTCAGGAACTAGAGGTGGGGCAATGAGAACAGTAGAATTCTGGGAAGAGGGAAGCTCAGTCTCCAGTCATGACCCAGATGCAGAGGATGCAAGATGTGACCACCTCACCAAAATATGTACCAAGCCACTTGGCTAAGACAGAAAAGAATTATGGGCTAAAATAAGTTATAAGAGTTAATAAGAAGCCTGAGATACTAGGCCAATCAGTTTCTAATTAATGTAGACCTCTGTATGATTTCTTTGGGACTTAATGACTGCTGGAACCAGGCAGGACAAAAATCTCAGTCAACAACTGGTTGCACCAGGGAAGGGGAAAGTAATTCCTCAGGTAATATAGCCTATGGTGTGTGTGTATGTGTGTGTGCACATGTGTGTGTGTGTGTGTGTGTGTGTGTATAAATTCATCTTCTTCCTCATTCATAGTTCATGTAATCTCTCTGCCAGTTGACTTGTATAATTGGAAGGCCCCAAACTCCCCACTGTTTGAAGAAACCACAGGCCCCCATTAGCCTGTTAAAACTGTTTTAAGGTAAAAGAAAATTGGACACCTTTTTCAACAAGTGTTATTTGAAGGATTAAAATGACAGCCAGAAAACATACCGACTAACTTAAAGAAACTCAAGTCACTCATGGACCTCAGGGGTTTCTGGAAAGGCTGTATGAGGAATACCAGGTATTTACCCTCATAGTCCCAGATGTCCCCCTCCAACCCAGTGAACCACTAATATTGTGTTTGTCTTGCAGTCAACCAAGGCACAAGTAAGAAGGTACAGAAATTAGAGGTATTTGTGGGATGAATAAATCTCTTTTGAAAATTGCTCAGAGAGTTTACAACATCTGAGATTAAACCAAAAATAGAAAAACTCTCTCCTGCAGTGATCTCTGCACTTGGGGAAATAGACAAGTGTGGAAATGTGGAAGATAGAGAAGGGGTGCATGGATTCTACAACACCATGGGGCCCTGAGATCTGTTGGTGGTTAGAAAAATAATATTCACAGAGCACCCTGCTCCAGTATGTGGATGACTACCTCATGACTCCAATTACTGAGGATTGTAGAAAGTGAACAGAAGCTTTCTGAGAGGGACTCATAGCCCTGGTGTACAGAGTCTCAACAAAGAAAGCTCAGTTCTGTGTCCCTCATGTCCATACCTAGACTACAACCTCAAGGAAGGAAAGCAAAAGCTTTCCCACAACTGTATTTCAGGCATCCTACAAATCCTTGCTCCCACATTGACTTACAGGGGATTGGATACTGTCAGCTATGCATAATAGGATTAACGGAGATAGCCAAAGCCCTCTATGCCAGTACCACACTGGTGGTACACAGCCTTTGGAATGCAGTAAGATTGAGCAGAGGGCCTTCAAAGCTGTAAAAAAAGGCCCTGGTGTCTGCCCTGACCATGGCCCTACCAGACATTACTAATTCATTCCACCTGTACATGTATGCAGTCAGAGGCATTGCCTAGAGGCTCCAATTTGTTCTGTGAGACCGCTTGTTTGTTTCCAGTTGTTCAGTTCTGAAATAACCACACAGAAACCGTATTAATTAAATCACTGCTGGGCCTATTAGCTCTAGTTTCTTTTTTTTAATTAAAATTTTTTACCTCCTCCCATTTCCCTCTTCCTCTTCTCTCTCCCTCCCCCTCCCTTTCCAGTCCAAAGAGCAGTCAGGGTTCCCTGCCCTGTGGGAAGTCCAAGGTCCTTCCCGCTCCATCCAGGTCTAAGAAGGTGAGCATCCAAACAGACTGGGCTCCCACCAAGCCAGTACTTGCAGTAGAATCAGAACCCAATGCCATTGTCCTTGACTTCTCAGTCAGCCCTCATTGTCAGCCATGTTCAGAGAGTCCAGTTTGATCACATGCTCCATCCGGCCCAGTGCATCTGGCCTTGTTGAGCTCCCATTAGATCAGCCCCACTGTCTCAGTGGGTGGGCACACCCCTCACAGTCCTGACTTCCTTGCTCATGTTCTCCCTCCTTCTGCTCCTCAGTTGGACCTTGGGAGCTCAGTCCAGTGCTCCAATATGGGTCTCTGTCTCTATCTCCATCCATCGCCAGATGAAGGTTCTATGGTGATATGCAAGATATTCATCAGTGTGGCTATAGGATAAGACCAGTTCAGGTGCCCTCTTTTCAGTTGCCCAAGGAACAAGCTGGAGACATCTCCTTGGACACCTGGGAACCCCTCTAGAGTCAAGTCTCTTGCCAACCCTAAAATGGCTCCCTTAATTAAGATATCTACTTCCCTGCTCCCATATCCACCCTTCCTCCACCCCAACCATCCCATTCCCCCAAGTTCTTCCCATCCTCCCCTCTCCCTTCTCTATCCACATCTCCCCTTACCCCTATACCACCCCCACCTACAAGCTCCCAATTTTTGCCTGGCTCTCAACAGAAGAAGTTCAAATGGCCAAAAGACACTTAAGGTCGTGCTCAACATCCTTAGCGATCAGGGAAATGCAAATCAAAACAAATTTGAGATACCATCTTATACCTGTCAGAATGGCTAAAATCAAAAACACCAATGATAGCCTTTGCTGGAGAGGATGTGGAATAAGGGGAACACATATCCATTGCTGGTGTGAATGCAAACTTGTGTAACCATTTTGGAAATCAATGCGGCGGTTTCTCAGGAAATTCGGGGTCAACCTACCCAAGGATCCAGCAATACCACTCTTGGGAATATATCCCTATCATAATACAAAAGCATTTGTTCAACTATGTTCACAACAGCAACATTTGTAATAGCCAGAACCTGGAAACAACCTAGATGCCCTTCAATGGAAGAATGGATGAAGAAAGCATGGAATATATATGCATTAGAGTACTGCTCAGCGGTAAAAAAACAATGACATCTTGAATTTTGCATGCAAATAAATGGAAATAGAAAACACTATCCTGAGTGAGGTAACCCAGACCCAAAAAGATGAATATGGTATGTACTCACTCATAAGTGGATTCTAGTCACAAATAAAGGACATTGAGCCTATAATTCATGATCCTAGAGAAGCTAAATAAGAAGGTGAACCCAAAGAAAAACATGTAGCTGTCCTCCTGGATATTGGAAGTAGCTCTAGTTTCTTATTGGATAACTCTTACATCTTAATTTAACCCAATTCTATTTCTCTGTGTATTGTCATGTGACTGTGGCTTACTGGGTAAAGTTCTGGCATCTGTCTTTAGCAGGGCTACATGGCTTTTCTTGACTCTGCCCTCCTTCTCCCTGCATTCAGCCTAGCTTTTCCTGCCTAGTTCTGTTCTGCCCTGCCTTGGGCTCAAAGCAGTTTTTTATTAATGAATGGTAATTATAGCATAGGGGAATCCCACATTGTAGGGGTTCTCAAGTAATCCCAGAAAATACCCATGGTGTATGTGTGCAAGAGACCTGTCATAGTCAGGTAGTCAGCATATATAAGGACTATAGCTGCCACTGCCCTGCTGGTAAAAGAAACTAACAAATTAACTTTTAAGACAGGAACGTTTATGATAGCCCCATACTCTTTTGAGGTCCTCTTGAGGTGAGCACCTGAGAGATGGTTATCCATGGTGACTCAATGCCAAGTTCTAGTTCTAGATGAACCCTGCATTCAGTTTCATAAGAGCTTAGCCCTTAACCCTGCCAGTCTTCTGCTGGTTGACACTCCCACAAGTCCCCTGCATGACTGTCCCAAAGTGACTCTCCTAATCTACTTCATCAGGCCTGATCTGACTATTGATGAACCAAATGAGGTATTGTTCACAGATAGGTATAGTTTCATCCCAAATGGGAACAGGTGGTTAGGGTCAGTTGTGATGGCCCAAACTAAGACTATCTGATGACAATCTTTAAGCAGGGGGTATCTGAACTGAACTTTTAGCTCTAATCAAAGCATATCACTAGAGGAAAGGGAAGACTGTAAGCATATGCACTGATAGCAGATACTCTTTTGTCGTGGCCTATGTCTTTGGGGCTCTATACAGGGAGAGGGGATTGCTACCTTCATCAGAAAATGATGGAGGAGGGTCATCTGTCAATGTGTACTTTCATTGGTTAATAAAGAAACTGCCTTGGCCCTTTGATAGGACAGAAAATTAGGTAGGCAGAGTAAACAGAACAGAATGCTGGGAAGAAGGGAAGTGAGTTAGATGCTATTGTAACATGAGGGGAGCCTGCTTGTTTGGGGGTTTCTTTCCAGCCCTGCCCCCCAGCTGTTTAGTCCCAGAGAAAAATCACACAAGAGATCTCTTTAAGTTATAAAGCTGATTGGCCCATTAAGTCAGGCTACTTATTAGCTAACACTCATATCTTGATTAACCCATTTTTCTGATCTATTTTAGCCATGTGGCTCAGTACCTTTTTCAGTGGGGCAGCTCACATCCTGCTGCTTCGGTTGTCTGGGCAAGAGTGGGGAAATCAGCTTCTTCCTCCCTAGAATTCTCCTGCTCTCCTTGCATCATTTCCACTTCCTGTCTGGTTTTCCCACCTACACCTCCTGCCTGGCCAATCAGCGTTTATTTAAAACATGATTGACAGAATACAGACAATTCTCCCG
This sequence comes from Myodes glareolus, assembly GCF_982192425.1. Taxonomy (NCBI): domain Eukaryota; kingdom Metazoa; phylum Chordata; class Mammalia; order Rodentia; family Cricetidae; genus Myodes; species Myodes glareolus. The sequence goes on from NC_142050.1 coordinate 11,523,175, forward strand.
CACCATGCTATAGCTCTCCTCTCCAAGATGGATGCAGGTTAAGATCCTTCCCAGTAAGCCACCACCTCGTGGTGCTACACAGATTATTAGAAATGGGATAGATCAATATGTAAGAGTTAGCCAATAAGAGGCTACAGATAATGGGCCAGGCAGTGTTTAAAAGAATACGGTTTCTGTGTAATTATTTCAGGTGAAAACTAGTAGGGGAACCGCTGCTCCTTTCTACTACAAGAAAAAAGTAAAAACTAAGAAAAATCTTGGCCCTATTAGAAGTTTTCTGGTTACCTAAGAGGGCGGACATTGCCCATTGCAAAGACATCAAAAAGTCAGAGACAAAAACGTAGTCTTAGTCACCCTTAACACAAGTCTTGGTAACCTTGCTTCACCCTAACTTTACTCCCCAGAATGAAGGAATGTAACCCCAGGCCAAGACAAGAACTGCTCAAACAGGAGACACAAAGACAGTAGATCCTGCTGGAGGAAAGACCCTTCCTTAACTGAGTTTTGGAAGTCAACTGGTTAGGCATTTTCACCAAGCCACCTACCCAGGGGCTAAGAGAATTACTTTCCTTCTCACACAAAGGCATAATGTTCCAAATTTGAAAAGCCAATTAAAGACAACATTTAGATGTACCACCTGTGCTCAGGAAAACCCCAAATGAGGAAGGAAGATCCCACGAGAGATCCAGGCTTCAGGAAGTAGGCCCGGGGAACATTGGGAGCTTGCCTTTACCAAAAGTCTATCTGTCTGTCATAAAAACACAGAATAACTATTTTATTTCCAAATATAAGTTCAACTTTTGACCCATAAAAATCTGTACATGATACTTCTGTAATTGTATATCCCTGAACAACTCAGAAACAGGAACTAAAGTTCAGATTATTTCCTGGGTAATATTTCAAATCACAATGAGTACATGTTTCAAGTAAGTGACTGCCATTCTGGTCTCAAAGCTTATTTATGACAAAAAACACTAAACTCTTCAACTCTTCAGTGGGACCAAAATTGACACCCTCAAAGTTGCTCATCATTGAGTAACTGAAAGTCCTACCCCTTCAAATATATATAAAACAATGTTTGAATCCATAAAAGCTAATTGTTGGGAGCTGTGCAGTCTAGTTTTGGACCAGAACATGAATGATTGTTCAACAAGTCGTATGAGCCAAAAGCCCATGGGGACAGTTTTACTCAGCAAGGACCAGTGTACTCTGGGACAGCACAGAATACTGCTGGGACTGCTTGGCGTGCATGCTCTCTCCTCTCTGGTAATACTGAGGACTCTCTTGGCAGTTTTACTGTCATTTCTTCATCATTCCTTGAAACCCCATCTTTTCCTTGAAGGTTTTCCCCATCACTTGTGAGAAATTCATCTGGTGGTTGGACAGTTCATTTCTTTGAGCCGACGCCCCTTCACCAACTCAGGACCTGAACACAGGCTGCAGCAGAAATGCAGCAGCTACTAGCAGTATCATTTATATGTTATTGACTGATTTTCCTACTCTTTCTCCTCTTTGGGGGAGCCTCTTTGGGGGGGCCTACGCAACCCCCCAAAAATCACACACATGGCTTATTCTTAGTTATAAATGTTCAGCCTTAGTTTGGCTTGATTTTAGCCAGCTTTTCATATCTTAAATTATCTCATCTACCTTTTGTCTCCGGATTTTTTTCCTTTTCTTACTTCTGTAATCTTTCTTTCACTCTTACTCTGAGGCTGGCTTTGTGGCTAAGTGACTGGCCCCTTGTATCTTCCTCTACTTGTTCTCTTGCTCCTCTTCTTCCTCCTTTCTTCTTAGATTTATACTGTCTGCCAGGCCCACCTGTCCATGTTCCTGCCTCACTCTTGGTCTTTTCAGCTTATTATTAGACCATCAGATGTTTTAGATAGGCAAAAAAAATCACAGCTTTACAGAGTTAAACAAATGCAACATAAACAAAAGCAACCCATCTTTACATCATTAAATTTTCCACAGCATAAGTAAAATTAACATACCTTAAAACAATATTCCCCAACATATATTATTTCTTCATTGTAAATTTTACATGTAGATTTGACAGTGTATGTATTTATATCATGGTTTATAGTATGTTTTAAAAGTATATGAAGATGATGACTACATTTAAGAACATCAAGAGTTACCTTAATTCACATATCAGTTTGCTTTTTAAATTTTGTATCAGTGAGAGCTTAAATAGAAAGAAGTAATCTATTGATCCTTTCATGAATTTCCCAAATATTTTGGATCACCTTTTAAATATGATGTATGAATGACAGTTGCTGGGCATTCATGGCGCAATGTTACAACAGTAGATGTTAAATATGTGCAAGATTCAAGAACTCTTGATACTTAAATCTGTTTCTTGTTGGGGGGGGTCAACAAGTCCCAATGAAGGAAATGCACATGAACTAGGAATGAAGGTATTCATGGTACCTTCAGATACTGCACCACCCCAGGAAGCATTAAGCTGAAAAATGATAATCCTTAAAAGGAGGACACTACCCCTCAGGAAATGACCTTGGAAAAAGACAGACTGTGGATGGTGGCTGACCTGCTGAAGAGTCTATGATCCTATTGCTCTTGCTGAGGCCCTTCATTATCTTCCTGCTGTGACAGGAATTGGAGAATCAACCTTCTAGCATGTTCTAGGGCTTTCCAGAAGGCATTTGTTTGAATTTTATTGAGACCTAAGTAAAGTAATTCTACTAGTTTCATATGTGGGTCCCATTGACGTTCCTACCAAAGCTAATCTGAGAAATGTGTTCAGATTCACAGTCTTCTAATGTGCTAGTCACTTGTTGATACAATCTGAAATTTTTTGCTCATGCCTTGATTTATCAATATAATTCTCCCTCTTAGAAAACAACATTTTTTTGCAGTACTCACGAATATGTGCAGCGTTTTTAAGTGTGGTGGGTTGACTAGGTATACCCCCATAGGCTCATGTATTTGAATTCTTGGCCCATAGGGAATAGTACTATGAGGAAATATGGCCTTGTTTGTGTTGGTGTGGTTATGTTGGATGAAGTGTGTCACTGTGGGGGCAGGCTCTGAGGTCTCATATATTCTCAAATTATGCACAGTGTGACAGCTTTTCCTTATGCTGCCTGTGGGTCAAGATGCAGGCCTTTCAACTCCTTCTCCAGCACCAGTCTGCCTTCTCACTGCCATGCTTCATGTCATGATGATAATGAAATTAAAACTATGAAGCTGTAAGCCACCTTCAATTAAATGTTTTCCTTTATAAGAGTTACCATGGTCAGCAGTATCTCTTCACATTGATAACACTGAGACAGGAAGAAAAACAGTCTCCATAGCTGCTACTCACAGACTAATAGTCTGTGAAAATAGCCAAGAAATTGCCACTATTAAAGATGAGATCACGATAATGTAAATTAGGGTGGGAGGTCTTCTATGGAATCAAAATAGTAAACAAGAAAGTTTAGCTATTCTGAAGGAAAGAAAAGGATGACAAAAAGAAGAACGTTTGCTTTTGCTCTGCTTTTGCAAACACACACACACACACACACACACACACACACATACACATACACACAGAGAGAAAGAGACAGAGACAGTCAAGAAGTCATGGGAAAGTTGCAAGACTGAGTTTAGGTAGAGTAAGGGTAGACTCAGAAGCCCTTAGTGGTGGCAGTGGCTCTGGAAATGTTCAAGAACGTACGCAGCCAAGTGAAGCTTAATATTAACAAGTGTGGCATAACTAACTGATAAAATTTCTGCCCTTTGCAAATCTTATGCTATTGGTTTAGTTTAAAAAGAAGAGATAAGGCAATGCAGTGATGCTTTAATGCCATGAGACAATGAAGGAATGACAAGGTAACAGCAACAGCTACTGTCCCTTCTACCCAGTAACTCGTAGAGAATATCTAATGCTGGATTGGATTAAGTTTGTATATGTACCCCAAAGGACTCATATGATAATTGACACAAAGGCTAGAAGACTTACGATGAAAAGTCTGAAATTATTTTCATGTGTCCTATAAACCAGAAGACATTTCACAATGATTCTTATTGAATACTCTAACCCATTAACTTTCTTAAGTTATGTTCACTTACATTAGAAGTTAAAAAATGAATAAATGATCAGTCAGGGTAACTTATGCCTATAATCCAGTACTTGAGAGACTGAGGCAGGAGGATTGCCATAGGTTTTTCAGAAACAACTTGCAATGCCAAATGAAAAAAAGCAAGCCAGTGTCTGATTTATATGTTCTATCAGCCTTAGAAATCATGGTATAGATCTGTGAAGTGAAATATTTTTTGGAGAAAGTAGTTTGTCCTGATGATTCTACATACTGACTGATTAATTAGAACTTTCTGCTTATGAAGGTTAGGGTGTTGCAAATTGAGAACCCATATTATTTTGTACTATCTTTCAGTTACCTTGTTGCTCTAATTTCTTAAATAAGGGCTCACTTTCTATCTCATTTGGTTAAGAACTTACTATGTAGCCCTGGTTGTCTTGTAAATTGAAGTGATCCTTCTGCTTCAGCCTTTGACATAAGCACTGGGACTGTGACTGGGAACAAATAAATGTATTTGGGTTATAGTGATACACATTTTAAGTCATCTTTGTATTGGACCTCATGCTGCCTTTGAGTATCAGGTAAAAAGTTTGCAATTTATTTTTAGACCACTAGCTTACAGTGAACAAAAACTTCCAAGGATTTGATCAGATAGCCTCTGAAGCTGTTAACAGTTCTCCTTGACTTGCTGTAACTGCTGTCCCCACTCGTGTTTTTTTTTTTTTTTTTTTTTTTTGTAAATACGTTTGTGCATGAGCATCTTTTGTTCTGAGATTACAAAAGTTCATGCAACCACTTCCTTGGTGGAACATGTCATTCTGGTTACCTGAATTCACATTCTCTATTGTGTTTGATCTCATTTGATTCAAAACACTATGTCTTTTTTTTCGTTTCTGGGTGAGTTGTTTGATGTTGTTGACACATTCACAGTTTTCTAAGAAGTTTATGAAAACTTTTTAAGGCTTTTAAACCTAGCAGCACAGATGGGGCTGATGCACACAGAGCTTTGTATGGGAAGTAGAAATTTACCCTGTAAATGTCGGAAACATCTGGGGAGACTCAGTTGGAAAGAGAATGCCACTGTCAGCTTATAACACAAGCTAGTGCTAATGGAAAGAGGCGAATCTCAAAAAGGAAACCCATTTTGAGAATAAAAGCATACTAAAAACCTACAATTTATTCCTAATGGTGCTTCATTTTTCATTTTTTTTCATGGTTGTGTTCCAGCCAGGGGCAAATACTGACAGACTATTCCTTACTCCCTTAATTTTAGCTGTCCCCTTTATGATGACTCTGGGGCTAGAATGCACAAAGAGAACAATAAATCACACTTAACATAGACGGGAAATGCTGAAAACGTATGCTGAACAAAGTCCCCATACCTCCTTAATAATTAATAAAATGTATTTCATTTTCTGGATCCAGGAATGTAATTTTCAAGGCACATACATTTTCCTATGGTTTCCCTTGCTTCTGTTTCAGCAGAGGCAGCAGTACTCCTTCATGAGGTCATGCGGATGCTATTCTCTAGTCAATTTATTTAGAATGGGAGTGAAATGATTTTGGTTTTAGAAATATTCGTGCTTGCTATGTCCTCTGCACATTGGAAACAACGCATGACTTGCTAGGCTTGAAGCAAGTCCTGCACTGTTGCATTAGCCAAGAAGATTGTGAACCTAGGGTTCCTGCCTGGATCAATCTGTCATTTTAAAGGAAAGCTTCATTCACCTTCGCTGACATCGTCATTTTTTAGATTCTTGGATTACTTTGGGTCATATCTCACTTGATTTTCCTTTATCTCAAGGCAACATTGTAACCTATTTAGTTTAAAAATTCTTAATTAATTTAGACCCACAGTTCTAGAATAGAGCAATCTTTATATCATTTGTACAGATCCAAACACTGCTAGGGCTAAGTGGTCTCATGATATTTTAGACAGTCAATTAAAGCGACATGTACTCAGCATAATTGTCTACACATGGGTGTATGCTCTATTGAACTCAATCTAAGGTTGACCCAAGCTCAACTACTTTGACTAAAACTCAACTCTTTGTACCATTAGTTTGCAGTCTAGTATGTGTTCATGCTGTCTGTCTACATAGGTGCACAGGGAGCTTGAGGTTTCAACTTAGTTAATACCTCCCTTAAATGCTTGATACTTAGACTGAAGAATCATATCTTATATTTGCTGATAAAAGGGGAGAGAATGTCGTTCACATAAGGAGCAAGCAACCTTTAACCTAACACAAGAACCCGATATAAGTAAGTTAGACACCAGGCTTAGAAGCACTTATTATTGGTCATTTTATTCCTGGTCTTTATTTCTGTTCACTTTATTTATTTAGAAGTTAAGTCAGATCAGAAAGAAAATACCAGTGGAGGCTACCTAACAAGGTTTGGCCTCACAAACTGGCCTCTCATGTATCAGTATTTTTTTTCTTTTTCAAAGTTTATTAAATTATGAAAGTTTCCATTTCCGCCCCTCCTCCCAACATCCTCCCACTCCCCCCTCCCCCTCCCCCTCCCTATCCATCCCTAAGAGCAGTCAGGGCTTCCAGCCCTGTGGGAAGTTCAAGTTCCTCCCCCCTCCCTCCAGGTCCAGGAAGGTGAGTATCAAAACAGACTGGATCCCAAAAATCCAGTATATGCAGAGGAAACAAGTCCCAGTGTCATTGTCAGTGGCTTTTCAGAAAGGCTCCGGGCCAGCCACATTCAGAAAATCTGGTTGGATCACATGCTCGTTCAGTCCTAGTCCAACTGGCCTTGGTGAACTCTCATTAGATCAGTCCCCTTGTATCAGTGGGTGATCGCACCCCTCGCGGTCCTGAGTTTTTTTTTCATGTTCTTCCTCCTTCTGCCCCTCATTTGGACCATGGGGGGCTCAGTACGGTGCTCCAATGTGGGTCTCCGTCTGTATCGCCTAAAGTCAAAAACACCAATGATAGCCTATGCTGGAGAGGATGTGGAGAGAGGGGAACTCTCATCCATTGTTGGTGGGAATGCAAACTTGTACAGCCACTGTGGAAATCAGTGTGGCGGTTTCTCAAGAAACTGGGAGTCAACCTCCCTCAGGACCCAGCAATTCCACTCTTGGGAATATACCCAAGAGATGCCCTATCATACTACAAAAGCATTTGTTCAACTATGTTCATAGCTGCACTATTTGTAATAGCCAGAACCTGGAAACAACCTAGGTGCCCCTCAGTAGAAGAATGGTTAAAGAAGGTGTGGAACATATATACATTAGAGTTTTACTCAGAAGTAAAAAACAACGACATCTTGAATTTTGCATGCAAATGGATGGACATAGAAAACGCTTTACTGAGTGAGGTAAGCCAGACCCAAAAAGAGGAATATGGTATGTATTCACTCATAAGTGGATTCTAGCCATAATTAAAGGTCTTTGAGCCTATTATTAGAGATCCTAGAGAAGCTAAATAAGAAGGTGAACCTGAAGAAAATCATGTACTTATCTTCCTGGAGATTGGAAATAGACATGTGTCCCAGGTAACCTCGGGTGCATGGGGGTGGGGGTGGGGGGGAGGGTTGTTGGAAGGGGAGAGGGTTAGAGAGAAGGGAGTAGAAGAGGAATGGAGAAAACTCGGGGGATTGAGATGGGGGAGGGAGGAAGGATGGATATGGGATCAGGGAAGAATATATCTCAACTAAGGGAGTCATTTTAGGGTTTACAAGAGACTTGATTATAAATGGGATCCCAGGTCCAAGGAGAGATCCCCAGATTGTTCTCTAGACAGAGGAGAGGGTGCCTGAACCGGCCTTGGCCTATAACCATACTGATGAAGATTTTGCTTATCACCTTAGATCCTTCATCCAACGATGGATGTTATCAGTATTTTTATATGTCTTTGGTTTGGGTTAAGCTTCTGTCTAACAGAAGCAGAATGGAGTTTCCTGATGAAGGTCTCTCCACCAAGTGGTACCCATTTGTTTGAGTTTCTAAAACATCAGGAGAGAAAAGGAGCATGTGTTTCCATGTGGTGATTTCATCTCATCAGTCTGGACGGCCAAGATTGACAAAGTAGTGAACAACAAGTTCTAGTGAGCTTGTGGAGGAAACGATTCCTGTGCTCACTACTGGGGAACGCAAACTGATGCAGTCACTCTGGAAATCAGGATGGAGGACTCTCAAAAACTAAAAATAAGTCTACGCCTAATCCAGTTCTACCACTTCTTGGTTATGAAAAGCAACTCAACGTTCCACTTCACAGATGCTTGCTCAGCCATGTTCATTACTGCCTTATTCACAAGAGCTAGCATATGGAAACAACCTAAATGCCCTTCAACTGATGAATGGACAATAAAAATGTGTAGAAATACATAATTGGTTGCCATTAGGCTGTAAATAAAATGAAGTCATGAAATTTTCAGGTAAATGCATGGACCTAGAGAAGATTATATTGAGTGAGGTAACCTAGACCTAGAAAGACAAAAAAAGCATGCTATCTCTTTCTTGCTGTTCCTTGCTCCAAATCATGAAGTAGGAGTGTATAACATGGGGTAACTTCTGCTTTTTCTTAATTGTCTTAGAAGGTAACTCATAATTTTTCAACTTTGCTTATGTCCTATTAATATTGTAGCACTTATACATTAATAAATAATAAAAATACACAGAATACGGAATGTATTTTTATTATCATCATTCATATTTTACTTGAGCAAAATGAAAAAAAGTTATTTCAAAAATTTCCCTTTCATCTGTCTGCATTATTTCCTTTCTGAAAGCTTGTGATCACATTTTGCAGTCACTAAACATTTTTCTTTTTCTGTAATCAGTTTCCCCATCTTCACTCAACAATGGCCATTCTGTTTCCAGATGTGGTGCCTCAAAAGAGAATTGCTCTGCCTCTCATTTAGAGTGGGAAGAGTTTATTTATCTTTAACAGTTTTGAGGCAATTTCAAATAAAACAGTGATGATGGGTATGGTAATAGAAAAGTGAAGCAAAGATGTTTTCTGTTTTCTCATCTATTTAGGAATTGGCCATGGTTCTGCAGAATTTAACCTGGCCAAATTTCAGGTAAAGTACTCTTTCTGTCTTTCATATATATATATATATATATATATATATATATATATATATATATATATATATATTTCCCAATGAAGTACGTTTTAACTCCTAACATACACATGTTTTCCTAACAGAGGGTTAAGGAAAGGACTAAGGAGTCTGACACGTCTCTTCCTGACCTTGTCCCCGGAGATGCTGACACCTACTGTTCCCATCTTACCAGGAAGCACAACTGAGGTTCTCTGGGAAACCAGTCTGCAGAGCCCAGAAGCAGGTGGAGTGGGCAGTGTGTTCACATTGCTGACACCAGCAAAGATGGGCCAAACATCACAAACATGTTAAATAATGATGAGGAATTTAAAAAATAGTTATAAAGAAATTTTCCAGCCAATGTGCAGAGAGTGAGATTTTGGTGCATTCTATCTTATTTGGAATGTCTTCATCAAACCCCTCCCTTCCTGACTTGGGAATCCATATAAAAGAAGAGACTAGAAGTTTATAATAGCAAGAGTACTAATACATATGAACCCAGAGTCTGTAACAGTGTGCTGCGGAAGACCTGTACAAATTCAAACCAGACAAAGTCCCTGTACTGTAAAGGGTCAGTAAACAAAAGCCCCACCACTAACCAAGAGGCTATTTGCAATCGATACCTGCTGGGAAAGGAAAAATATGTTTTCTCCAAGAGAGTATCACTGAGTATATAAACCCCACTCCAAGGCAGGTCCCAGACCCAGAAGTAGTTAGCCAACACAAAATAAACTCCATGAGTTTTGTATGTGTCTGTGCTTTTTGTTCATTGTTGTTCTATTCATAATAGCCAGAAATGAGATGTTCCTCAACAAAAGAATAGATAAAGAAAATGTGATACATTTACACAACAGACTATTACTCAACTCTCTAAAAAATGACATCATAAAATTTTCAGGCAAATGGAAAGTGCTAGAAAAAAATTATCCTGGATGAGGTAACCCAAAATGATAAATATGATATGTATTCATTTATATCTTGATATCAGCCATTAACAAAATGATAATCAAACTACCATACATAGAGGGGTTAGCATAGAGGAAGGGATCAGGGACACTCATGGATCTTCCTTGGACAGGGAAGAAAAATAGATTTTATACGTGGAACTGGGGCAAGAGTCATGATAAAGAGGGGCAGGTAGGAAGGAAGAGGGAAGATGTGGTTGGGGGAGAGAATATGGGCACAGACAGCTAGATTTGAAAGGCATTTCAAGGGAGATATAGAAACCTTGTGCAGTGGAAACTTCCTATAACATATGAAGGCAATACTAAAGAAATCTCCAAATAATGAAGGAGACAGAATGGCTATTGGTCATCACTTGTCACCAAACACAGCTTCCAGGGCCAGGATTGGGTTTCACCAAATTGAGTTGCTAGCCAAGAGGGTTCCATGGAAGTCTCCAAACAACCCAAGCTGCTGCCAAGACAATAGATTGAACAAGGAGAGGCCAAACTCTTCTAGTTCTAGTGTCTATAAAATGGAAAGGTGTCTATAAAATGTTCTAGTATCTATAAAATGGAAAGGGACTCTTCAGGCTACAAAAAAAGAGGAAACTAAACACTAACACAACCATAAAACCCTTGATTTATAATCTGTCCTGCCTGCAAAATATGCTGGGACAATAGTGGCACAAATATTATGGGAATAAACAATCAATATCTGATTTGACTCAAGGCCCACTCCATGAGATTGGACGCATACCTGACACTTCTTGTGTGACCAAGAACCAGAGACTGGATATCACAGAAACCTAGGATAAAAATGAAATATTACTGATTTAAAAGGAAAATATTATTATAATGACTCCTAGGGATACTCTGCTATATTCATAGTTGAGTGCCTTATTCAACCATTATCAGAGAAGCTTTTTCCTGCAGGAGATGGAGCGAGGTACAGAACACAGACATTTAGTGGCGAGAGAGGGAGACCTTAGAACCCACAGTTCTAAATGATATTTCTCCATCAATCTTGTTTTCCCATACATACCCTGGAAGAGGAGGCAGAAGAAGAGAGGAAGACAGAGGGGGATGGGGAAGACCAGGAGAACAGGGCCCTCTAAAATAGTAGAGCAAAGCTCATATAAGCTCAAAGAGACAGAAGCAGCACACAGAGGACCTATGCAGGTCAGGACTAAGTCCTCCACATATGTACCATAGCTTTCAGTTTAGTACTATTATGGGACTCATGCATGTGTAAACAAGTGGATCTTGAGTCTTGTGCTGTTTTCTTGGGCCTGCTCTCAATTTTGGTTGCTTGTTTTGTTTAATTTCAATATGATGACTTTTGTTTTACTATGTTATTTTGTTACGTTTTGCTGTTATCTCCTCGGTGCCTGTTCTTTTCTAACGAGAGGAAGGAAAGAAGGACATCCAGATGTGAGAGGTGGAGAAGAACTGAAGGAACAGAGAAAAAGGAAACTGTATTCAGATTATATTTGAGAAGAAAAGAATATCTGCTTTTTAAACGGGGGTGGGGTGGTGTGAAAAGTGGGAGGGGAGATTGAGTCCCAATGACTTGTTCTTACTATGAGTCGATGATCATATGTCATCTGGTTTGTTGGTCTCCAATAATGTTGCTTTATTTCAGCATACTGCACACAGCTCAAATAAACTTAATAGTGCATTTTAACTCTGCCACTTAAATGAAAAAAAATATTGATTAATATTGCCATATTAGTGGTTCAGTCCTTTGAATGCCTTAGAATTTTCAGTGAAAGATGTTCTTCAAGCTTAATAAAAAATACTAGCTGTGTTTTTATTTATGCCCATAAGATTATATAGATATGAGCTTTCTGCTTGAACTGTTCAGTTATATTCTTAATTCTTCTATAAATAAGAACTTCAAACACTAAAACTAATGCACGCAAAACCATGTCATTTTGATTCCAAAGTCTATATATTTTTCTCCTACCAATTATCTGTTCTAAAGATATCAGAAATATACCTTAGTGATTCTAATCATCGGGAAAAAAAATACCAGCCTATAACTGATACTTGTCTAGTTTGGCCCCATAGGAAAGCCACATAATTAAGATCTGGGTTTATAAGCAACTTCTTTTAATTTAAATAGCATAATTTCCAAGTTTAAGACTTTAAAAAAGCTAGTGTCTTAATGTTTGAGTATCCTTTTACCCATCTAAAACTAAAATATTGTAAAAATAACATTAATATATAATTTCAAAATTGTTTCCATTAAGTAAAGCATAGTTTTTGTTTGGTTTGGTTTGGTTTGGTTTGTTTGCCTTTCAATTCATCTTATTCAGAATGTTTCTAATTTTATAATTTTGTAAATACTCTGCTGAAGCTATAATCACTTTATAAGGGGGACCCTCAGATGAGAAAAATGCTACCACTGTATGATTGATATGGGTGGGCACATCCCACAAGATTTGTTACCACTCTTGTTTAGGTGGTCCTAAATGGTATAAGAAAAAAGACTAAGCAATCCACAAGTAGAAAGCTGGTAAACAAGACCCCTTAATGGCTTTTGCTTCAGTTTCTACCTTTAGGTTTCTACCCTCTTTGAGTTCTTGCCCTGACTCCCTTCAGTGGTGGCCTATGAAGTGAAACTGCAAGATGAAATTAACTCTTTCTTCCCCAAGTTCCTTTAGGTTATGCTGTTTTATCATACCAACCAAGCACCAATCAAAAGAGTAGTTGTAACTAAAGACACTGAGGTGGGGGTCAGGGGACAAAGAAAAAGAAAAAGTGCAAAACTAATTTAAGACCATGGTAAGGTTAGAGCTATAACTCGTGATATGTCTACTTCCTGGAACACACAAAGCCTTGAGCTCAATGCCCTCTCTTACCAGGAAAGAGTCTAACCAGTGTAAGTCTCAGGCAGGAGCTTTATGGCATCTGCCACTCTGTCCTTCTTTCCAGCATTTAGTTCTGTCTACTCCACCTACCTAAGTTCAGCCCTATCAAAAAGCCAAGGCAGTTTCTTTATTCAACCAATGAAAGGAACACATAGACAGAAGGACCTCCAGTACCACTACATTATTTATAAACTGGTTGGTCTATTAGCCCAGTCTTCTTATTAACTAACCATTACTTCTTAACCCACAGTTCTTGTCTGTGTTAGTCATTTGGCTTGGCAACTTTTATCAGTGAGGCATTCTCATCTTGCTTCCTCTCTTTCTGGGGGACAATTGCAGACTGAACTTTTCCTCTTCCCAGAGTATTCCTGTTCTGGTGGCCCCAGCAATACTTCCTGCCTGACTACTGGCCAATCATCATTTTATTAAAACAATACAAGTGATAAATCTATACAGGGTACAAGACCATTGTCCCATAGCAAGTTGTTCTCATAATGGACCTGAATTTCATTCACAGAATCCATACTATAGCTTTCAGCATCTGTAACTTCAAACCCATGGGATCTGATGGCTTTTTCTGATTTCTCACACACCAGGCACCATCATAATGCACACACATACACACAGACAAAACACCCATATAGATAAAATGATCCTAAAAATTAGTAAGCAATACAGCTACATATAAAGTAGTAAGTGAAGTCTTCCCCATTTCTCATTATTTCACAGTCCTATTCTCTCATGAGAACCAATTTTAAAAGTTAACTATCTAGCCAGGTAATAGTGGCACACACCTTTAATCCCAGCACTCTTAGGAGGCAGAGGTAGGCAGATCTCTGTGAGTTCAAAGCCATTCTGTTATACAAGAGCTAGTTCCAAGACAGCTAGAACTTTTATAAAGAGAAACCCTGCCTCAAAAAACAAAATCATACAAACCACCCATCCAAAGAAAGTCAACTATCCATCCTTTTTTACCTTTAACATGACTTTTAAAAGTTGCATGTAGTTACATCTGTGTGAATGTTTGCTTTTGCTTTGCAATGAATTTTCATGTAGCCCAGACTGACATCAAACTTGCCACAACATAGCTAGGATAATATTGAATTTTCAATTCTCCTATCTGACTACCCAAGTGTGAGCAGAATTGTAGGTGTGTGCTTTCCCAGGTGGCTTGAAAATATGTTCAAAATTAAAGTGCATTTTTACTATGTCTGGAAACTTCCCTTTGTATCTGTAATAGTTAGACATAAACTTGTTTTGCTCTGTGGTCAACTAGGTGTACACCCTGGGTAAATGTAAAAGGGTATTTCTTGGGGGAACTGAGAAGGGAAGACCATTCCCCAGTATATTCATCATCAGATTGTTGCTGCCTTGATAGAAGAGGCTGGGAAAGAAATCTGCGTCACCTGCTGGCCTTCTTCCTTGTAATGTGTGCATCTGCTCTGCTGCTTCCACCACTGCTGTCCTTCACAGCAGGAGCCCAGCTTCTTTTACTTCCAGTATAGGCTGAAGATGAGTCACTCTCCACAAGCCCTCCCAAACTTCAGTGTCAGACTGACACTCCTGAGCCAGCCAGTCTTGTGGGTGGAGTTTTACAGGATTCTCAGCCTTTCCAGTGTGTAGACAGTCATGCTGGGCTACTCAGATCATATTGTGTTAGCGAACATAATAATGCTGGCAGTAGTTATTCATTCTTTTAGTACTGTTAATCTGAAGAAACTCATATTAATACTACGTCATTCTCATCTACATTAACACAAACCTGTTTGATCAAGATAATTTTACTTTGTCATTGTTATATACGATGCATAGAAACTCTATTGTGGGATATATAATTAGTTAACTATTTTTCATATGATGGTTACTTAAAATCTTTGAATACTTGTCACTTTTCATTTTGTAAGTCTGTACTATCAGTTATAATAATTTTATTTATTAAATTTAATTTTATATTAAAATTGATATAATAAATACTGTTGGCAATACAATTGTCATTATAAGAATAATATCTCATTAAGTGTGTAAATAAACATATACATATGTATATATGAAGATTTATGCCCCCAATCAATTTGTCTTATAATTTGTGGGACTAGAGATTAAAGTTGGCTCCTCATACATACTTAAAATTTTTTGTTTCCTCCCTAATGGTGAACGTTTCCACTGAATGGAAACTGCACAGCAGTGACAGCACTGAACCAAAAGTGGATGTGGTCATTCTTCCTAAACTGGTCCATAATAAAAAGTTACAAACCTTGAATTTAGTTTTAAGATGTTAGCTCAATACTGGTAAATGTTAGGCAAAGGATTTATAATATTATGACAGTTTTAACTCAAACAGCTGAATAATGACATTAAATATATCTCATAAATAGTTCAGTACAGAAATTACAATATGGCAGCTTAAGTGTGCTTACTTTACATGAACACATAATAAAAAATTTACTCAGTTTTCTTTTTAAAAAGTAATGAGTGGCAGTCATTTTAATTAATCGCAATGTGGTTTTTAAGAAGAACTTGGGGCCTAATTAGCTAGAGGTGTACATGTATATTTTCATCATGAATGTTCTGTGGGGTGCTACAAACTGGTTATTCATTTTTGCTTCGAGCATACTTGTCATGTTAGCAGTCCCCGAGGGAGGAAACAGAGCATTCTCCCAGCAAGTCTTCTCACTGGTGCTCAGTAGTAGAGACTGGCAGAGTTGTGTCTGCATTCACAAAGGAGTCTAGCAATGATTTGGAAATTCAATGCTTATTCACCTAGAAAGCAGTGATAATGTATAAAATGATTAGAAATAGCTGTAAGAATTGACTCGTTTGAGTAGGACTGATAGGGTCAGCTTTTGCCTCTGTGTTCTTATCAGGCTAAGCCTTCAGACCTATGTTTGGAAGCTTTTATACCTATATTGAACATCTGCTTTTAACTGTGGTCCATCTTTCTTCTTCTCTGGCCCCATGCTTTTCATGATGCAACCCTACAGCTTTAGAGAACCTCATTCTTAGTGAGCAGAGCCAAGCACACAACTGAATGACAATCTCAAAATGGCCAATTTGGGCTTATATTTGGGTAGTGCAATTTCCAATCTTTTACAGTTGTTTTGTCATTTAAAGTGAGGGACTGAAAATGAAACTGTTTAAAAATGTTTGCCTACGATTCAAAATTTTCTCAGCAAGCTCTGTGGTTGCATCGTAGTTTTCTCTTAAGTTAAACCACTCACTTCATTTTCTCTGAGTAAACTTCTTCCTACCATAGATGGAACAATCAGACTGTAAACTCATCGATATTATCTTTTTCATCTGTAATTAGAATGTTGTGATAAAGTATTTATTCTTTATATAGGGATATGGGTCTCAATTGAAATCCAAAGAAACCACTGACCTGTCTCAAGAAGGAATTTCAGAGGTTTTTTTTTCCCTCTCAGATCCCATAGTCACCAGAAAATTGTAGTCATCAGAGGATCAACAGTGACTGGCAGGGCACAGACAGTAGAGTGGAACATCAACAAACCATCAACAAAGAGCTGGCTACATGAATTAACTGACAGTTCTCTTCCCTGATGATCCAACCTTGGTCCCTAGAATGTGAATTCACCCAAGAATGTGATTTTAGTAGTCATCAGAGCTGTTATCCAGAAAAGCACTTCAACTTGAACATGGAGACAAGGCACTAAGGGAATAGCAGGAGTTTATGCTAAGTTCACAAAATAAAAAAGCAAAGTAGACAGTGATAATAGCTTTTTTTTTTTACCATACTAGACAAGAGTTATCACTGATGTTGTGGTGAGGACAATTTAATTTGATATCATATCTCTTTGTGCATTTTATCTAGATCTATCATCCTTTAAGTTGAAGAACAATGGATGAAGGTTTGTCTTGGTAAGTAAGGCCTTTTTTTTAGCAGGTGTAAGGCCCTGCTTTGATCCTCAGCACTGAATTTTAAAAAAGGAAATTAATATAATTATTGCTATAATATAAATGGCTGTAATTTTGCTATTTCTTACACTCATAGTATCTCAAATCAAAGACTCCACAGATGTTGATAAACATGGTTAGTGATGGGAATTGTACTTAATTTTGATGAAAATGAAGTGACAAAAGCTAGTGTGGCAATGCATGGTTTAATATCAGTACACAGAAGAATAAGGCAGGAGGCTACACTGGGCTACACTGCAATAACCTTCTCTCACAATAAATGAACAAACCATAGTGGAAGGAAGAAGCACAAACAGGTGAGTACTGTCCTTTATAGAAGTTCTTTTCATCTTGAAGTCATAATATGGCTGGGATTATTAATGTAGGATTCCCTTTTGGATGCTGTGAATACCATTGATTAATAAAGAAACTGCCCTTGCCTGATAGGGTAAACAGATCTAGGTGAGGAAAACTAAACTGAATGCTGGGAGAAAGGAGGCAGAGTCAATGAGAAGCCATGGAGCCACCACTGGAGACAGACATGCTGCAACCTTGTCAGAAGGTCACAAACCTCATGATAAAATAAAATAATGGAGATGGGTTAATTCTATATATAAGAGCTAGCTAACAATACTTTTAAGTAATTGGCCAAGCAGTGATTTAAATAATATAGTTTCTGTGTGATTATTATAGGAGTTTGGGTGGCTGGGAAACAAACAAGTGGCCTCCTTACTACCAACTGGCACTCCAACATGGTCAACTAAATTCACAGAAATCCTGAGGAAGCTTAAAAAGAAATCCTAGACACAAAAGAACAGAGTTAAGCATGGTTTGGTAGCGGCATTTTCTTAACTGGTCTCTGTTTGATAGAAGCAAGCAGAAGCATGGCTCCTTTAAAAGCGGTTTTCCTGATTCAGCAGTAGCAGAAAAAAAGTCATGCTTTTTTTGAAACTGCGGCTTCCTGAGCTGTGCTGCCAGCACAAACTCAGATGAGGACCAGCAATGGAGCATTTAATGGGTTTTGTGAACAGAGTGATACAAATTGCTTAATGGCAACATTGACCTGCTATGTGCCTCAAAATGGAGCTGTGAGCATGATTAACACTAAACAGACTTCTTCCCCCACCATGTTGGACTGGGTGGAGCCAAAAAGCAAAGCAGACTTGAAAGTGCTTCTCATTTTAAGAAATACTCCTCAACAGAAAAGGATTACAGATGCATAATAGGATATATTCAGACATAAAAGAAAGCTAAATGAGTCATAGTGTTGGATAAATACATGTAGGCTTGGGAAAGAGAAGAAAATGAGTATAGAGAGTCATCAAAGAAAGTAAATGGTTTAGAAAAAAATGAAACAAAGTCTTTAAAGAGACAGAGTACAGACAGTCACAGATTAAAGGAGTAAAGGTAATAAAATAAATATTAAAAGTAATAGAGTAAAAATGACAGCCACATATAGATGGAAATACACATAGTATGTATTATGAATATTATTTTATTTTCTTTGAATTTTTTGACTGTGATAAAGCTAAGTACAGAGAGACAGTTCTTTGCATGGGCTGCAAAGTTAAACAAACATAAAGGTATCTTGATTTCAGAATTTGAGTCTAAGGATTTGTTGCTTTGGAAAAGAAGTTCTTCTTTTGTTTCCACAGAGGATGAGATCCTGTGGAATCCTTCTAGACTAATGTGGTTTAATGGACCAAGAACCTCTGAAAGGTTGCCTGGAACACCCCTCAAAAATTACTTTGCCCAATAAGCAGCAGGAAGCAGTTTGGAGAGAACTATACCCATATTCCTAAATATTGTTTATAAATGTTTGTTTACATTTAAAGGGGGATATGCTATAGAGATTTGCATTGGTATGGATCTTGGTTTACTGAAACAATTTTAAGGTTAATTTTGTTATATTTCTGCTCTTGATTAAGGTATTGTGCTTGTGTAACTCATTTAAAAATGTAATGTATAATTACGAAATATAGGTTAATAGTCATCTATAGGAGTCAAACTTGTAGTCATGTTAGTTAGATTTTCTAGATATATAGAGATTTATTTCCGATGAATAGGGATTCTTAAAATCTTTCAGAGATCTTCAGAATATGGCATTTAAAATGCTTTAAAATCTTAGGACTTTTCATGACAATGAGACACATCTGCTCCTGGCAGCATCAATTACTTCAAGAGGATGATGGGCACTGAAGAGGCTCCTCATGGAGTTTGCTACCCATTTGGGTAAGAAACTGCTCTTGCCTGTACTGCTTGATGGTATGCTGTGTGAATTGGATATGCAGGACCCACAGAGAAATGACTGCTTAATTTGCCTAAAGGTGAGATGATCTTTAGGGGTTCCTGCTTCATGAAAAGCTCTGCTAGACATTCTGCAGGATACAGAAGAAAGTGACTGGCAAACTGCCAATATAGGCAGAACCGGCTTTGAAATTTCCTGCGTTATGGAAAAGTCTGCTGGATATTATGGGCTCATAGGCTGAAGATTGGATATCCTAACAATACGGAAGAATTCTGAGTGACTGTCCAGGCAGCGAGATGTCTCTGTTAATTCTAGAGATTTGGAAGTTGCTTACAATGCACTTCCTGTTTACTTAGGCAATATTATATCCTTCTGGAGTTTTTGATAGAGTTGAAGAATATATAGTTATAGTTTCCCTTAGCTATGATAAAATATAAAATACATATAAATATGATAATCATATTCTTACTTGATACCTGTTTTGTTATATGCAATTTTACTGTGGTAAAGCTTTCCTTTTTGTTTAACCAGAAAAGGGGAGGTGACATGTAATTCCCCTCTGTATGCTGTGATTACCATTGGTTAATAAAGAAACTAACTTGGCCTGATAGGGTAGAACAGAGCTAGGTGGGGAAAACTAAACTGAGTGCTGGAAGAAAGGAGGTGAAGTCAATGAGAAGCCATGGAGCCATCACCAGAGACAGACATATTGTAACTTCGCTGCCTTGTGGTAAAATATAAAATAATGAAGATGGGTTAATTCTAGATGTAAGAGCTAGCTAGCAATATGCTTAAGTAATTGGCCAAGCAGTCATTTAAATAATACCGTTTCTGTGTGATTAGTTCGGGAGTCTGGGCAGCCAGGAAGGAAACAAGTGGCCTCCTTACTACAGATTATATTCTTTTTCAATGGCACCAGAGAATATGCATATTCTCAACTACCTGGAGCACTGTCTGTTTGAATTGATCAACATTTCCAAATTGACAGTATAAAGGGGAAAATATATTCTGTCTAACCGACTACTACTCAAGACTATGTAAGCCTCTGGTCAATTCAGTACATCACCGCATCTTTACATGAACGCAGTATCCCTTACTAGCACAATTGGAATTGTTAATTGCCACGGTCTACATTTATCAGATAATCACTAGCTGTAATGGAGATGTCTAGGCTTGTAAACAATTTTCTTATAAAAAAAAGTCATGTTTGCATTAAATATCATTATCAAAGAGGTTACCTTGTCCCTAGGATGCAAAATATGAGAACTGAGGTTATGTAGCACCATCTGCAGGTCAAGTCTGGTAATTTCACTTCGCCATAGAAACTACTTAAGGTTACAATGAAGATTTAAATGGTTTTAGAATGAGAGACATTGCTTCCTGTTTCTTTCTCTCTCTCTGTCTCTCTCTCTGTGTCTCTCTGTCTCTCTCTCTGTCTCTGTCTATCTCTCTCTCTCACACACACACACATAAAATTGGAATAACATCTAGTTTTCTCTTCTTTTTTATCATCTTGAAATATCTTCAATAGATGTTTAAAGAGTACTATGCAGAAAAGGCTATGAGTGTGACCACCTTTAACTTTGAGACACTTACCAGAAAAATAACACACCACAACACCACACAAAAGTTGCACAGTCTATGAAGCCATGTGCATAAGTCTGCCTCACTCTGGCAGCAAGGCCCTTCCTGATCAGCAGAGAGAAGTAGCATCTCCCACAATGCTTTTAAGGGCCTTGGGGAGTAGAAGAATCGAACTTCAGGTGTGGTCTTCTAACATAACACTGATACACCCATCTTTATATCAACATGACTCTAAAACATAATTTTGTTTACTTTTGGTGCTGGGGATTATAATCACAGGATCCTGAGTACTAAATATGTATACTCCCTTTGAGCACCCAACCCAGGATTAATATTTAATATTTTTTAAAATGGAGAACACACGTGATAGCAAATGTGCTAAAGGCCCACTGAGCACACAGGCGTTGCCGTTCAATTACTAAATGCTGAGAAGCTACACAGGAAGCCTCATGGTTCCATCAACCGAACACTAGTCAACCACACCGAACAGCTCAGTGCACATTCAGCTCTGCAGTTGTTCTCCTGATATGTCAGCCCTTGTTAGGCTCTTTGCCATCTAGTTACTAAGAACTGTTGTGGACAGTTTAAAGATATGTCTCTTTTAAAGATGGCACCTTCTGATTGGTTTAGGCAGGATTTTCAGGCCGAGAGAGAGGAACTCTGGGAAGATGACCAGAGGAAAGACACCAGCAAGATGCAGAACAAGTAGGACGTACAGAATGGGAGACAGGTAAAAGCCACAGCACAGAATATAGATTAATAGAAACAGGGCAATTTAAGTTATAAGAGCTAGTTTGTAACAGGCCTAAGCAAAAAGCCAAAATTTTTTAAAATATTTATTCATTTATTATGCATACAATATCTGCCTACATGTGTGCCTGCAGGCCAGAGAGGGCACCAGATCTCATTACAGATGGTTGTGAGCCACCATATTGTTGCTGGGAATTGAACTCAGGACCTTTGGAAGAGCAGGCAATGCTCTTAACCACTGAGCCATCTCTCCAACCCCCCAAAAAGCCAAAATTTTATAATTAAAAAAAGTCTGTGTCACTATTCGGGAGCTGGAAACTGACTGACAAGAAAGACTAGCTACAAAGAACTGTGTCTTTGAGTTGACTTAAAGTTTATGCTCTATAGTTTTACTTGTTTAATTCACACATTGCTAACTTGGTGCTTTTAATGAGTATATATTTAAACTTGGCAACAAACCATACCTACTAAATGTAGTAATCACTGAAAAATATAAAATCAGATACTGGCGTCTACTGATGCCCCAGCCTGCTTAAATTATACATTTCAGTACTAATAGTATCAATAGCAGACTAAGATCCATATTCTAGGCTTTGTTTTTCCTTTTTAGTGCTGAGAATTGAACCAAGAAGTTCATGAATGATAGACCAGAGTTCTCCCCTGAACTATACTCTAGAACTATGCTTGGTCTTTGTCCAGTTTAAAGCATGTTAGTCACTTTAAAAATTTTCAATTACCACAATTTAATTTAAAATTACCCAGCAGTCCTGGAAAATATGTATGCTCACAATTATGCTGTAAGTGAATGGATTCAAGAACATAAGGAGGTAACATTTTCTGCATGAGTTTACATGCCTGGAATGAGGTAGAGCCAGGATTTGGAGCTGAATTGCAACTGTGGTTTGCCTGTCACAGGCTTCAGCGGGGTTTGTGTCTTTCATGGCTCTCTTGTCTCATCCCTGTGCCTACACTGTGCTCTTATTAATACCTCTCCAGGTGTGCAAAGATATTCTGTATCTACCCCCACTTACACTTTCCAACTCCCAACATTCTTCCAAAAAAGCGCCCCTCTCCCAACCCAACAACTTTCCATCTTTTTGTTTGTTTTGGACAGTCCAATCTACTTAGCACTACCTGTGTGTTCTCAGGTCTGGAACCATCCACTGGAACATGAAACCAGTGATCGTATCCATGGAAAGAAATGATACCCAAGCAAATATCTACTGCCAGAGCTAATCAGAGGTGGGGTCTGGAAAAGTCCATTCACGCTGGAATTTGGCTGTCTTGATCTTATGTAGCTTGTGTGCAGTGACTGCAGTTGCTCTGAGTTCACAGATGTGATACCAATGTCATGTCCAGTAGGAAGCACTGGACATCACTGCTCCCCAGCCTACAGCCTCTGTGTTCTTTCCACCATCCCTTCCTTGGTGTTCCATGATCCAAGCTACTAATTTTTTCCACTGGTATCTATACCTACGTGATGGATCAGTGAAAGCCTTGTGGCGGCATTATAGTATATGTTTAAGGATAACCTATTGTATCTGAGAATTGTTGCTAGAGTTTGAGGAGTATTTAAAAACTGCATCAGCAACAGCAAAGCTTCTAGAAAGCACTGGGTTGGTGATTTATGCTGAAATCTTCTGGATCAACCTCTGAGACCATCAGTAGCTGATTTCCCAAATTCTCACTCCCTTTCTTCATGTGCAGTTCTTATGAAAAGCCTTGACGATCTCCAATTGTGTATTAAATATTGTGCATATGGGAGACATAAAATGACATGTCATTCTGACTGGCCTCTGATACAGACATAGTCACAGCTGGAACTGAGAAAAACACAAATTTGCAAATATGGCATAGTATCAGAAATACCAACTTAATGTGTAAAGGTCAAACCACACTCCAAAGCCAAATTCAATTACTGAAAGTTCTTATTTTGCTTTTCTCTAACACTGACAACTTAGGTCATTCCATATTTTATTAGTTATTTCAGTATTTATAATATTTTTAAGCAATGTTCAAATAAACTTTATTTAAACTTCACCATTTTCTGAATCAAGTTTCATCTCCAATGATAGAGGCTTGTAAGTAGCGCTTGTACCTCAGTGATGTTTCATCTGGAATAGAAAAAAAAAGTCGAGTTCCTGTAAACAGTAGAAACTGTTTGAGCTTTATTAGCTTTTGATTTTCTCTTCCTCTGACCTGACACAAAACACCCTTTCAGTTCTGTTAGCTGCTATAGTCAACACCACTTTCATAGAATAGACGTAAACAAGAGCAGATGTAAAGCCAAGCTGATATATGTAATGTGACCAATTCCAGAGTAGTATTGCATTAAAATACTCAATGTATTTTAATACATTGATATAAAGATATACAATGATATAAAGATGACTTTTATATCATTTGGGAAAGACTACATACTTAGAATATTTTACACATTTCTCTCAAGCCTCATTCCATGTCCTTTTCTTTCCCCACCTCTTCTCTCCTCTATTCAAGGTAATATACAATAGAGGACTTATATAGGCCTTCCTCATATCTACCATCTCAGCACTGAACAACTTTGCTATCTGAATTTCTTATCATGTCTCTATTTTGTCCCTGCTCTTTTCAAGATGGGACCATGTCCTGGTGCAGGGATAAAGGCATACAGAAATTGATTTTTCACCCAACACAGACTGATTCGATTTCAAACTTCAAGAAGAAAATTTATTATTTTAAGCATTATAATATTTCAGCATATTTATATCTTTATAACTTCTAGCCTATTTTGTTTTCATGTAGTTTCTCACTTCACCACGAAGCTAAAGATGAACTTGAACATCTAATCCTCACACCCTCACATCTTGAGTGTTTTTCCCTTCCAGCCTTTTGAAGTGCTAAGTAGCATGTGATAGCTTTATATTAAAATCATACTGTAAGATATTTTTGAGGGGTCCCTATACATATGTGTACACCTGTGTGCTGTCACTGCACATTTCCAATATGTCTATAAATCAGAACCAAACAACATCTTGATAATCTGGAATTTGAGAGGTGACTGAAGAGGAATAATGCAAACTTCCACAGAGAAGCTTTGGGACAAATGTGTTACAAAAGCTGCCTTATAGGTCAGTGTGAGATCAGGCTTCATATTGCAAGGAACCCTGTCCATGCCTTGGTTCTTTCATTTTCAAAATACAAATTTCAGTGATTCTCGAATGTCTAATTCTAGTGATAGGCACATTTATTTTCCTAGAAATGAATTTTAATAAGCAACAAAAAAGAGAAAGAATTTTTTTGTCAGGGAAAATTATGAAAACATAATTTTTGTGGTATGTGGTCATGAGAAATGTATAGGGCTGCACTTTAATCAGTGAGGTAGTGACTCCTTAATTTAAAGTGATGGTTATATTGAGAGAGGTGAGGCTGGCTTTTCGACTGCATTTGACCAGAGCATAAGTTAGTTGTGCCCTATGCCGTATTGTGGAGTAGCTGCACGCTGGTGTCTTTGAACCCTGCATCCCATTGTGCAATGGGACATGAACATTCCATTCCATTAGGTGCACATAAGACATTTGTGTAAGTATAAAATGATTTAAGCTATAGTTTGGAGGAAAATGTTGAATCCATGTATGTTCTCCTTTGGAAAGAAATATTAATAGTAGTCAGTTACCAAGGACACACAGAGACGCCTGTATCTGTCATTTGTCTTATCAGGTACCTGTATCTTCTTTTCACATTTTACTCCAGAGTAGCCAGTGCGGCAAGAGCATACATCAGGAAATGCACATCTCCCTCCATGAAGACACTTCTGGGTGCAGACGGCTGCAAAATGCAAATGCTTTTTATTCACCGTGGCTTGGCATAGAATCCTGCAACACACAGCATTCCATTGGCCTGAAGCTATTTTGTGATTGAAGCCTTTACTGTGACTCTTGAAGTCATTACTTCATATCACACATAAATGAATTGAAATACCACACAAAGATGTGTACAGTATCTGTGACACATGAAAATAAATTATAATTGACCATAGGAAAAAAGTGCAATGGAAACAAACGTGCAACTTAAATTTTCTGGTAGTTGCATTAGAGTAGAAAAGAAGCAGGTAATGTAAAGAATCTCCTGGTTTCCGCCTATGGGCAGATCTCATCTATGTGCTCTCGTACTTTAGAATCCACACCCCCAACTCAATGGATAATTTATTAAATTAAACTAAAATTGTATTCGTTACATTTTAAGGTATTCAAAGTACATATTTTTAAAAGATTCCAAAGAGACCATTGGTTGTAGCATGTTTGTGAAGGAATTTATATCCTACTTTGGACAGTCTCTAATTGGAAACCCACTGACTCCTTCCTTTCCATTTCTGTTCTTTATGGAGACAGGATCTTGCGATGAGCCCTCAGTAGCTCTGTGTTCCCTATGTAGCTTGCATTGGCTCAGACACATTGCTGTCCTCCCAGGCCAGTCCTTTAAGTACTTAGATTACAGGTCTGCACCACCATGCCCAGTTCATTCAGGAACTTCCTAAACATATTTTCACTGTCCATACCATAAAGATTTTCATGGAAATACATCTCAAGGTAATCTAAAATAATTTACATATATCTCTGTAACTATTTGTGCATCATTATCTGTAAAAAAAATATGCTTGTAATAAAATTATTGTTTGCTACTACTTAAAATGGCCACCACAGGGGAAAGGTCATTGCATTAAATATAAACACCATGCAGTGGCATTACAAAATTTAATGTAATACTTAAAATGATGTTTTAAGGGCAGGTAATGTTTCTAAGTAATATCGAGTGAAAAATAAGCATACCATAAAATTTCATATATGTAGTTATTTTTCACAGTAGTCATACTGTTGTAGCATATAATTTTAAAAGTTCATATAATTGAAGAATTGACAAGCTATGTTTTCCATCAGGTCTGCTATATGTGGTTGGCTGGGAATGTAACACTCACAGTTTCTAGACTAAGAAAGTTCTATTATCTAGATATAATAAAATTGATTGAGCATTATCAGCATTTCCCTTTAGATAGCAGTAACATTTATATTCAGTTAGCATTGTCAGTACATTAGATAGTTTCTGGACAGTAGGAAAGAAAGCACTTTGAGGAAGAAGGTTTGCCTTTTGATTCACATAAAGGTCCTGCACGGTGCAGAAACTGTATCTCCAGCTTCAGGCTCTGTTTAGAGAACAGCAGTTTACAACTATGGTAGGAACTTCCAAGTTCATGGTAGATCATGAGGCACAGAGGAGATAAATGGAGGTGAATATGATCGGAAGACATTACACATTACATGTGTGAAAATCTCATAATGAAACCACTATTTGTATGATCACTATACTATTTTAAAACTTTAAAAGGAATTAAGAGAAATAAACCATCAGATGAACTCACTTCTTTGAAATGTGCAAAAAATTGGCCAATGTTTATTTTTATTTGTAAATTCTTAACTATATTTATTTATATTTTGTATGTGGGACAGTTTTTAATGTCACTCTGACACAGTCTAGGACCACTTGGGAAGGGAGCTATAGTGAAGTTTTGCTTAGATCAGGTTGTCTTTTGTACATTTTCATGGGGGGTTGTCCTGATTACATCTGTGTGAAGTGCGAACAACCAACCTGACTGAAAGTGAATGACACCATTCCCAGATTTAGGGCCCTAGAATGTAGAAGAGTGGAGAAAGTTATCCAGGTACTGGAGTATTGATTTCTCTCTTTTATTTACTGTGGATGGATAGGAACTTAAAGCTCCTGTCACTGTGACCGCTGGATAATAATAAAATGTGGCTTGTAATTGTAAAGCAAGACAACTTTTTCCTTCCTTAAGTAGCTTTTTATCAGGATACTTTTCAGAGTGATACAATTAGATTAGGAGAGTATATGGGGGGGAGGGGACAGGACACACCCATGCTATGGCACATATGTGGAAGTCTTCTAGTATTCTCTTCAGTCTTCATGAGAAGCATCTTTACTCATTGAGCCGCCTTGTGGATCCATCTTTTCAGTTATAAAGGGATCAATAATCTATAATTCTGTTTTTACTGTGAATCTCTCAATGAGCTACAGGTCAATTATTTCCATAGGTTCATAACCAGGCCATCAAGTAGAGAAAGGTTCCTTACGTTTCTCGCACTGTACCCCTTCCCAGGTGGAAGGGCAATGGCACATGCTGGGAGCTACGCATTCACCACCATTCATACATTTCTGAAGACAGATTGCTGCAAGCACAAAGGTGAACAAATTAAAATTTTAAACTGCTAGTCAAAGTTTAACATAAACCACACAAAGCAATTTTCAAAAAGAAAAATCGGTAAATCGAGAATTAAAAGATCGTTCCTCAGATGGGAAAGATGAAACACATCTGCAATTCCACCGTTTTGGAGACTAAGGCAGTAGGATCAGAAGTTCAAATCTATCCTCAGCCACACAGCAAGTTCAAAGACAACCTGGGTGATATGACACCCTGACTGAAGTAAAAGAAAATAAAATAAGAAGGAAAAGAAAACATTTTATCAATTAATCATATTCTTGAAAAAAAGTCTCACCAACATATCTAGCTAAACAAAAACTGAACAAGGAAACAACTGACATACCAAACTAGATGGGAGAAAGACCTGAAGCCTGAGCTGTACATAAAAAGCTATATTCAACTAAGGAATGTGGAGTGTGGGAGAAATAGTCTTCCCCAGAGGAGAGCATACCAATTTGTTATCAATAGTAAATGGTCATCCATTGAAAACATACATAAAAGAAACATTATATAGACTGAACAGGTTGTGTCTGTCATCTATCTATCTATCTAAATATCATCTCTCTCTCTCTCTCTCTCTCTCTCTCTCTCTCTATCTATCTATCTATCTATCTATCTATCTATCTACACATATACACACATACACACAGACACACACACACACACACAGAGAGAGAGAGAGAGAGAGAGAGAGAGAGAGAGAAAGGATAATCAATGAAAAGCCCATGTTTTTTAAAGAAAGCAAGAAGGAGCATACATATGGAAAGGTTTGCAGGGAGGAAAGAGAGGGGAGAGATGATGCAATTATATTATATTCTTAAAAATGGGAAATAAGAAAGAAAAGAAAAAATGTGATTTTAATGATCTTCAGAGCATCAAGGCCCTTCCTAACTTCTCCCCCAACTCTTGGGGTTCTACAATTATTTTCATGTTAAGCAATATACTATAATAACTGTTAATACAAAACATATTTTAGTTTGTTTAGGGATAGAGTCTCATTATGTAGCCCTGCCTAGCCTGAAACTCACTATGTAGACCACCTTGGATTCACAGAGATCTGCCTGCCTTTGTTTCTGTGCTGAGATCAAAAGCGTGTATCATCATACCAGGATTAAATAACAATATATGGGATCCCAGGTCCAAGGAGAAATCCCCCAGATTGCTCTCTGGACAGAGGAGAGGGTGCCTGAATAGGCCGTGGCCCATGACCATACTGATGTATATTTTGCTTATCACCATAGATCCTTCCTCTGGCGAAGGACGGCTATGCAGTCGGAGGCCCTCATTGGAGCACCGGATTGAGCCCCCCGAGGTCCGGAGGGGGAGCGGAAGGAGGAGGAACATGAAAAACGAAATCAGTACTGCGAGGGATGCTATCACCCACTGATACAAGGGAACGGATCTGATGAGAGTTTACCAGGGCCAGCCGGACTGGGACTGAACGAGGACGTGATCTAGCCAGATTCTCGGAATTTGGCCGGATTCTCTGACTGTGGCTGGCCCGGGGTCTTTCTGAAAAGCCATTGACTATGACACTGGGACCTGTTTCCTCTGCAAATGCTGGATTTTGGGGATCCAGTCTGTTTGGACGCTCGCCTTCCTGGACCTGGAGGGAGGGGGAGGGAGCTGGAGCTTCCCACAGGGCAGGAAACCCTGACTGCCCTGGGGGATGGAGGGGAAGGAGGGGGGGAGTGGGGGGAGTGGGAGGGTGTTGGGAGGGGGGGCGGAAATGGAAACTTTTATAATTTAATAAAATTTACTAAAAAAATAAATAAATAAATAAATAAATAAATAAATAAATAAATAAATAACAATTTCATACAAAGAATAAAGAAAACATTTGAGTGAAGGGAGTCACCACCATCTCTGCAGTTAA
Source organism: Myodes glareolus (assembly GCF_982192425.1). Lineage (NCBI taxonomy): Eukaryota > Metazoa > Chordata > Mammalia > Rodentia > Cricetidae > Myodes > Myodes glareolus. The sequence continues at coordinate 11,552,719 of NC_142050.1, forward strand.
TCTGCTGAAATGGAGCATCCCACTCTGGAAAGGCCTGAACTGCTGAACTGAAGAGGAGCTAAGAAATCAGTGCTTCTTTTCACACTGTCCCCTGAACCTGACTTCAGATTACAAATCCAGATTTGGAGTTGGTGCTAGCATAAGTGATTGTCAAACTGAAAAACACTGTATACTGTCTTCAGATGACTCTATCTTTCACTATTTCAAAACGGTATCTCCTAAAGCAGGAATGTATTAGCAGAAATGAAAGAGAAAGAATGAAAACAAAGATACTCTCTTTGTCTCAAATTTTGCTGTATACCTTCAGGAAGGCAGGCCTTCACTCTGAGCGTCATAATCTTTGCTTTACTTACGTGTGTTACACCATTTCCCACTCCAGCCAGAAGCACAGGAGCAAATATTTGGTCCCACACATTTTCCTCCATTCATGCACATAGGTTCACAGATGCCTTAAGGTTAAAATAAGAAGAAAAATAGATGTGTTACAAAACAAAGGTTTAGTTTTACCTGTAGTATGCAAAAATCTTACTGGTGTCTTACTTTTTTGGCATCTCTTTCCGGTGTACCCACCACGACAGGTGCACACATTATTTCTCATACAGTGGCCACCATTCTTACAGGGAGGGTGACAGACAGCTAAAAGAATACACGACAATAATGTGTGAACAGTACATATTCAGTTATTATATATTACACAATGCTTTATAGGCTTGTTATCTATGGAGCCATAAGATAGAGAAATGTGCTATAAAAATAAAAGATCACAACTGCAAGTCATTGCTACTGTCCTTTCTAAATAATAAAATGCGGAACTCAGAGCCACCCGTTGCTAGCAGGTTAACAGCCTTGGAGTCTTCACTATAATCCTGCATGATTATGAACCTTAACTTATATTTCACTAGCATGCAAAGAAAATCGTGAATTGATCTGGACAGATCCAAGAAAGTGAATCAAAGTTTAGCTCAAAGTTAGAATATATTTTATTCTGTGCAAATTAGAATGACTCTCACTATTTGCTATGTTAATTCATAAAATTATGAGGAAATACTTTAAAATGACTTCAATCTGGTCATGAGGCAACTTTATATGACTGGCTCCTATGAATTCTGGGTAAAAATCTTTTACTCGATGTCTTTTGCTTTATTGAGAAATTTTGTTAGCTGTTTGGTGTTCATTTTCCTGGTACTGACACCACACAAGTGTATCTATGCTAGGAAACAAACCTGAATATTTGTCATTTTTAACGAGATGATGGCTATTGCTTTGTGTTTTGTCCATATATTAAAATTTAATGACATTTTACTTCTTATCCAGTGCTGAGGATTAAAATGGGGCTCTGCAAATGCTAAGCAAGTGCTCTACCAACCAGCTACACTATAAATATTAAATATTGGGTTCTCTTTCGCAGTTTGTTTTGTTTAACTGCGCCCAAGCTAGCTTGTGCAAAAATTTTTAAAATTAATTCCTCACTGCACACATTTTCTGTAACAAGGCCACACCTACTCCAACAAAGCCACACCTCCTAGTACCACTCCCTTTGGGGACTTTTTCTTTCAAATCATATTCCACTCCCTGGCTGTCAAAGGCTTGTAGCCATATTGTAATGCAAAAAATGAGTTCAGTCCAACTTCAAAAGTTACCATAGTCTAGTACAGTCTCCAAACTTATTGGAAAGTCTAAAGTTTAAAGTCTTTTCTGAGATTCATGAAATCTCTTAACTGTAATTTGCTGTAAAATCTAAGCCAAAAAGCAGATCATAAACTTCTGACATACAATGCACTGGATATACATTACCATTCCAAAAGGGAGGAAAGAAAGGATTGTAAGGAAATACTGGACCAAAGAAAGACAAAAAATGACCTGGACAAACTTCAAACTCTGCTTATCCATATCTGATGTCAAAATACTCTTCCAATCTCAAGCTCATTTCATCTTTTTTGACTGCAACATGTTTCCCTTTCTTGGGCTGATCCCACTCCTTGCTAGCAGTTTTCCTTGACAGGCAGTCAACCACTTTGGCATCTTCATCAACTTGGGCTTCAATCCAAGGCTTCAATCCAAAGCAATCCAGGCTTCAACTTCAGAGCTTCACAATGGTCTTACTAGGCCTCCATTTAGGGACACCCTTGACACAGACCTGATCTCAGCAGCTTACCTTAGTCACAAAGGAAAATTCCACAAAGCCTTTCTTCTATCCTTGATTCTAAAGCCAGAACCACTTGACCAAAGCTGCCAAACCTTGCTATTTCTTGGGGCTGAAACATCAGCTAAATGTTCACTCAACTGAATTTCCACCAGTTTTCTGTTTTCAATAATTTTCATCACTGATTAAGCTTGTGTGTCCTGAAACTGGATCTATAGAGTAGGGTGGCCTCATACTCAGAGATCTTCTTGCCTCTGTCTCTGGAGTACTAGGAATAAAGGTGTGTACCACCACACCTGGTTCTAAACTTTTCTTTAATTCCTTTTAAAAAGTTGGAAACATGGCTTTGTGGTGTCTAGTCCTGAGGTCACCATTCCCTTTATTCCAATTCTTAATCTGTTTATTTCCTTGAAAATAGAATTTAGCTCCATTCTCCTTTCAGGGGCTCCTTTTCTCATCAAATTGTACATTTTGTATTTTCCCTTATTCAGCTTGATCCTTTTTATTATCAATCTTCACTAAAGTTACTAATAGCCACACAACAGTCTATACTGGTTTGTTTTGAGATTTCCTCTGACTATAGCATTAATCTAAATCCCTCAGGTAGACTCTTTGAACAAGGGCAAAAATCAGCCACATTTGTTACCAAAATATCACAAGAATGATCTTTAGGCAACATACTAAAATTCTTCTCCTTTGAAATCTGTTTGGGGAAGGGTCACTTGTTTGTTCCTGGCCACCCAGAACCAAAATAATCACACAGAACTGTATTAATTAAAACACTGCTTGGCCCATTCACTCTAGCTTCTTATTGGCCAACTCTTACATCTTAATTCAACCCATCTCCATTAATCTGTGTATCACCATGAGGTCATGGCCTACCGGCAAATTTTCAGCACGTCTATTTTCAGCAGCAGATCAATGGCATCCCCTCCCAGCCTTCCTTTTCCCAACATTCAGTCTAGTTTTCCCTGTCTACCTAAGTTCTGCCCTATTAACAGGCCAAAGCAATTTCTTTATTTATTAACCAATAAAAGCAACACATAGACATAAAAACCTCCTACACCATTTCCCCTTTTCTGTTTAAACAAAAAGGAAAGTTTTAACACAGTAAAATTACATATAACAAAACAGTTATCAAGCAACAATTACAATATTTATATCTGCTTTATCTTTTGTCATAACTAAGGAAAACTGTAATAATAACTATCTATTCTTCAACTCCATCAAAGACTCCAGAAGGATATAATATTATATAAGTAAACAGGAAATGTATTGCAAGCAACTTCTAAAACTCTAGAATTGACAGAGACATTTTGTTGCCTGGACAGTTACGAAAAGTTAGTTTGTATCATTGGGGCATCCATCTTCAGCCTATTTTCCCATAGTATCCAGCAGACATTATCATGAAGCAGAAAATTTCAAAGACAGTTCTGCCTATATTGGCAGTTTTCCAGTCACTTTCTTTTGTATTCTGCAGAATGTCTAGTAGAGTCTTTTATGAAGCAGAAACCCTGAAGGACCATCTCACCTTTAGGCAAGTTCAGCAGTCATTTTTTTTCATATGTTGCATGTCTAGTTAAGCAGTCCAGGCAAGAACAGTTTTTTGCCAAAATGTCTAGCAAACTCTATAAGGAGCCTCTTTGATGCCCATCTACCTCTTGAAATAGCTTGTGCTGCCAAAAGCAGATGTGTCTCACTGTTATGAAAAGCCTTAAGTTCTTAAACATTTCAAATGCCATATTCTGAAGGTCTCTGAGTGATTTGAATACCTATCTAACTGAAATATATCTCTATGCACCTAGAAAATCTAACTAATATGACTACAAGCTTGACTATAATAGATGAGTATCTATTAACCTATATTTCTTAATTTACATTACATTTTTAAATGAGCTACACAAACACAATACCTTAATCAAGATCAGAAATAATATACATATAATAAAATTGACCTTAAATTTGTATCAATAAACCAAGATCCATACCAATGCAAATCTCTATAGCATATACCCCTTTAAATATAAAGAAATATTTACAAACAATATTTGGGAATATGGACATAGTTTTTCTCCAAACTTTTTTCTTCTGTTTATTGGGTGAAGAACTTTTTTTGTGGGAGTGTTTACAGCAACATTTCAGGGGATCTTGTTCCATCAAACCATATTGGTCTAAAAGCAATTCACATGTTCTCATCATCTGTGAAAACAAAAGAAGAACCTCTTTCCAAAGCAACATATCCTTACACTCAAATTTTGGAATCAAGAAACCTTTATGTTGGTTTAACTTAGTAGTCCTTACCATGAGCTGTCTCTCTGTACTTAGCTCCCTTACCATCAAAAAATTCAAAGATAACACAGTAATATATTATGCTATCCAGTCTCTCTGTGAATTTTCCATTTTCATGTGAGTTATTTTTCTTTACTTTTTTAAATCTATGACTATCTATACTCTGTCTCTTTAAAGACTTTACCTTTTTCTAAAGTATTAAGTTTATTTTATGACTCTTTATAAATCTTTTTCTTCTCTCTCCCAAGGCTATTACATTTATCCAACACTGTGACTCATCTGGATTTGTCTTTATTGCATATCTGTAATTATTTACTGTCCAGGAGCAACTTGATAATGGTAAGCCTTCTTAAAACTTAAGTTGCACCATTTTTAGGGTTCATATGGTACTTTCTGCTTGCCCACCCAGTCTAAAACTTAAGCTGCACCATTATTATGATATATATGGTATACCAGCTTGATTCACACAGTCCACTATGGCAGAACCACTTGTTACCTCTGAGTGCCACCATGCACATATGCACAGGCAAACAGCTGGTCCAAGATGCCATCAAGCAAGCCACAACACTCTGCTCCCAAACCCCATTCAAATACTTGGTCTTCTGAAAGAGCCAGAGGTCATGCTGGCAGCACGTTCCAGAAAGCCTGCATTTCAAAATGGTACAGCTTTTTTTTCTGCTGCTGCTGTTGAGTCAGGAAAACCTATCTTAAAGGAGCTGCAACACACTGTCAGCAAACAGCAAAAAGCTGTGTTAAACTCTGTACTTTTTTGTCTAAAATTCCTTTTCAAGCCCTCTCAGGTTTTACGTGAATTTTGTTGGCCATGTGGGCACCAGAAATCTTGATCCCAGCCCCGACAGTTCATCAGACCACACTCAGCATCACTGTCTTCCATGCTGCTACTAGGGTAGCCCAATAGACAGTACTGAAAGTATTCCACTGCTTTCCTAATTTAAACACCTAGATTGTAAATTCCTTCAAACAAAAGGCATGGTCAGGCCTATCACAGTAATACCTGAATCCCTGGTACAAACTTCTGTCTTATGGTTTCTATTGCTGTGACGAGACACCATGACCACAGCAATTCTTTTAAAAACATATAATTGGGGCTAGCTTATAGTTCAGGGGTGTAGTTCATTATCAGACCAGGTGGCATACAGGCAGACATGGTGCTGGGAAAGGAGTTGAGAGTTCTATATCCTGATCCTTAGACAACAGGACGAAAACTGTGACACTGGGCATGACTTGAGCTTTTATGAGGCCTGAAAATCTGCCTCCACAGTGACACACTTACTCTATCAAGGTCATACAAACTTCAACAAAGCCATAACTCCTGATAGTGACAGGCCCCATGGGAGCCATTTTTTATTCAAAACACACTGGTTGATAGATTATCAAGTAAATTTTAATTTGCATCAAAAATTAATTTCAAATAATGTGTTTTGGGGAAAGAACTGTGTAGCCTGCCAGTATTAGATTCCCATTAACAACTGCTTTTTATATTTCTAGCCCCTCTAAAAACAGAATTGTTTTTAACAAGATTAAAAAATGAAAATAGCACTGGATATTTTAATGAATAGATAGTTTGTCGTACACTAGGTTGAACCTCTTCTGGTTCATGTTGAGTCTACTCTTTGATCCATGCACACATGTGTGTGTGTGTGTAATGCATGTGCTTGTGTATGTGCATGAGTTTGTAGTGTATGTGTGTTGGAGGGCATGCAGATCAGAGAAGACAAGTTTCAGGAGACAGTTGTCTTCTTCCACTGTGTAAACTCTGCAGATTGAACTCTGTTGTGACATTGGATCTCAAGCACCTGTACTCTGAGATCCATCTCATTGGCCCTACTGATGAATTATCTTCTAAATATGTACCCAACATAATTTGTTAGTTTTGGAAAAGAAAATTATAAACTATGCTTGTACCTCTGTAGTGCTTTGAAAAAAATGGCCCCTGTAGGCTCATATATTTGAATGCTTCATCATCAGGGAGGGGAACTCTTTGGTGGGATTAGAAGGATTAGGAGGTATGGTCTTATTGAAGGAAGTGTTTCACAAGGGGTGAGCTTTGAGGTTTCAAGAGTTCATGCCAGTCCCTGTGTTTCTCTCTCTCTCTCTCTCTCTCTCTCTCTCTCTCTCTCTCTCTCTCTCTCTCTCTCTCCATCTGTGGATTAGAATGTAGCTCCGAACTCCTTCTCGAGCATCAAGGTGGTTGCCTGTGTGTCACCATGTACCCTAATATATAATGATAATAGACCAATTTGTCAAACTGTAAGCAAGGTCCAGTTAAACAATTTCTTTTAAAAAGTTAGCTTGAGCATGATGTTTCCTCACAGCAATAGAACAGTGACTAAGATGATGTCTCTTCAGCCATATACTTGAAACCATGTTTATCAAGAAAGTAATTTTATGATATATTTACTGTGGTGAAATTTTGTTTCTGATCTAACAAAGTTTGCCTAATGATCAGAGTACAGAGCTAGCCACACTAGTTAGTCATAGAAGCTAGGCAGTGTTGGCACACACTTCCAGCACTTGGGAGACAGAGACAAATGGATCTCTGTTAGTTCAAGGCTACCCTGGGCTACAGAAAATTGATCTCGTCTGAAATAAAAATAGAGCAAAGTGGTGGTGGCTCTCACCTTTAATCCCAGTATTTGGGGGTAGCATGCTTTTAATCCCAACACTAAGTAGGTGAAAACAGAAAGGGATATGGGAGGGAAGAGTGAGGAATATAAGACAGGAGGAGATAGGAGCTTATTACAGTCAGTCTGAGGATGCATTCTGAGGCAGCAGTCTGAGGACAGGATTTCCTCTTTGGTCTGAGCATTGGTAGAGGTAAGAACTCTAGTGACTGGCCACTCTGCCTCTTTGATCCTTTGGCTTTCACCCTCTGATAACTGACACCAAGTTTTTCTTATTAAAAAAAACCTAGAATTTATGCAACAATTTGCAGCTTAATTTCTTTCCTTTCTCTTTTGAAATTCTGCGATGTATATGCCCATCTTCCTTCTAACCATATCCTGCCTATTTTGATTCAGTTGCCCTCAGTATGTCAGCCACCTTCCCTTCCATCTATATGATCAATCTCATAAGGGAATACAATCATATCACATCAAGTATGATAGCCAGGAAATCTGGGCCCTAACAGTAGACTTACAGGAGATTTCCAAGGTCCTAGCATGCTTTGTTGAAACTAACTAGTTTTAAAACCTGCTTTAACTTCATAACAAATTGTTTCCCAGTCCCTTATAACAAGGCATGTACTCATTTGGTTTAACTTAATAGATTAGAGATAATCTCCTTTATTCATTATTGGCACACATTTTGGGGAGGAGTATTTTTCTTATAGTCCTACCCTTACTGTAAGTAGCTTGGTACTGTGAGCTTGCCACTTTCCCTTTATTTTCTCTGCTCAAAACTATATAATGCTTCAGTATAGATTTGGTCATATTCCTTAAGTTTCCAAGATTTACCTTAACTTAATCCTCTTTCTATTTCACAACCCAGTTCCTCAGAAGAAATCTCAATGAAAGGAATACTTTCCCTATGCCCATCTTTCTAGTGTTTAAGTGATATTTTCTTCTCTGCTCCAGTTTTATCTTATGAACCTGAATCAACTTCCCAATAAAAGGTATATGATTATAAATCACACCATATAGCAGAATGTCATTAGGAGTTATTTTATTGCTCTGTTCCTTTAGCAGAACAGTAGTATTTCTTTTCCTTTTAGGTCCTGGCTTATTTTATCTCCGGTACATGGCCACTCAAGAGGTATCAGAGACCTGCTATATTCATGGATCACTGTCTTGTTCACTCATTATCAGACAATTCTCCTGCAATAGTTGGGAACAAACACAGAGACCCACAGCCTGACAATGTGCAAGGAAATCTTGGAATACTCAGTCTTAAATCTGATATCTCCACAGATCTCTCTACTCGGGGCTTAGGCAGCCCTGTGGAAAAGGAGGCAGAAAGACTGTAAGAGCAGAGGAGAGATGGAGACCACCAAGGAAATAAGGTCTTCTAAACACAGTATGATCAAAGCACATACAACTCAAAGAAAATATAGCAGCCTGCACAGAGCCTGTGAAATTCTAAGGCAGATGGAGTCCTAGCTCTGAGAGTGGAAGCAGAGGAAACTCTCCATTCCTAACCCAGAAGATTTAATGATCTAGACACAAAGGAAAAATCAGTGGTTTTGTTTTGGTTTTTTAATGGAGTCTCACTGGGGATACAAACTACTCTTAAGGACAGACCCTGTGCCCAGCAGTAGACAGCCAACACAACATTAACTCAATGGCATCTTGTCTTTGGAGGTTCTTTACCACCCAGCATTTTATCAGGGCATTTTTCTTTTCTTTTATGGGATTTCTCTCTCTCTCTCTCTCTCTCTCTCTCTCTCTCTCTCTCTCTCTCTGTGTGTGTGTGTGTGTGTGTGTGTGCATCTATGTGTATTTCTTGTGCTTTTTTTAAAAAAAAGCTCTTTTCCTTTTATTTTCTTGTTTATTTTGTTTTATTCAAGTTTATTTTTATTTTATTATTATGCTTTAGATACACGTTTGTTTTCTAATAAGAGAAAAAAGTAAGAAGTTGGGTGTGAGGGCAAGTGTGGAGGACCAGGGAGGAGATGGGGAAAAAAATTGTAATCAGAATATATTGAATCAAAATACTATTTTCTGAAAAAAATAAGTCAAATTGTATCACATAATAGTGTTAATTTTGTAAATCTAATTGTGAAGATGTTCAAACATGTTCTAAAAATACATTTGGTATAATTCTAAGAATAAAGATAAAGGAAATATTTCATGCATTTAATTCGCTGGAATTAGTTCCTAGTTCTTATCAATAAGCTCATGTCTGAGATATTTCTATTAATCTGTAAGAGAGGGAGGGAGGGAGGGAGGGAGGGAGGGAGGGAGGGAGGGAGGGAGGGAAGGAGGGAGGGAGGAGAGTTATTGCTATCACAGTGGTTCTCAAGCTGTGGGTCACAGACCCTTTTGTGTCAAAGGACACTTTTACAGAGGTCGTATGACAGATTTCCTGAATATCAGATATTTACAATTCATAACAGCAGCAAAAGCATATTTATGAGGGAGTAACAAAAATAATTTTATGGTTGAGAGTCACCACAGCATGAAGAACTACTTTTATTAAAGAGTCACAGAATTACAAAGGTTGAGAAACACTGCCATAATAGAGTTAACGATATGGGGAAAGGTATTAAAACATGATACAGAAAAGGAAAATGATTCTTGTGTCTCCACATCATCTTGCATAGAGTTGTACACAGGTGCACTTCCCAAATGTTTAATGAAACTAAAGTTAAGAAAGATCACATAAAAACATTCGACAGCATTAAATAAAACGTCTCAGAAATCATTGAACTGAAAGCAATGGGGACACACCATTCATTATGATCTCCACTAGCATGTTGTACAATTCATGTCTTGTCTTAACAAAACTCCACAGACAGTGCCCATGCTGTTGACCTAACATATGTTGATTGACAACTCTAGTACATTTGTATGAGTTAGTTTTTGTGGCCATATCTACATAATCATAAGAAACAGATGGGAAACAATCTTTTTCTGAAACTTGACGTGTTTCTACAAAGCTCACTCTTCAATTTGGATTCCTAGCTTCCCAGTAGCCTTTTTCATTATGCAGAAAGAACGCTTACCATTCTGGCACCGTGCACCGAAGAATCCATTGGGGCAGAGACAAGTGTTTGGCTTATAACAGGAACCACCATTGAGGCAAACAGGCTCACACAGAGCTAATGCACAACAGGAAGAAGGGATCACAAAGTATGGTTATTTTAAACTGAAGGTGGCACAGATGTATAGAAGGAAACACAATGATATATTTTAACTACAAGTAAAAATAGCCTATATTTTAGGCTTTAACAAATGAAAAATAAGCAAAATAACTTTGTAATTGCTTTGAAAGTAGGTTCATTTGTTCCATTAGTAGTATTAATAATAAAGATGAGAATGTGGAATGACTGTGATTGAAATTCAGAATGCTTTTGTTAATTATCACAGAGTAAGAAAGAACAACGCAACTGAATAGCATTGACCACTGGATGAGGCTATGCCTAGGCCTTTATCCCTTTGCAAATAAAATAGGGCTGCTTTACTTAAGCCCTTTCATTCCCAAAATGGCCTGATGTTTCATCACCTTTGTTCTGCTTTGATTGTACTTCTAACTCTATTTTCAGCCTAGATTTCATCCAGTCTCCAATGTCTACTACAGATAGTTTTCTTCCAAATTCAACTTGCTGGAATTAATTGGTGTTTTTACTTCTTGTAATATGTGGTTTATTTACATTTTATATCATAAAACAACTTGCTTCATGGTCTTATATTTAAAAAATAAATGCATCCCATGCCTTTTCATTAATGATATGAATCCTGAAATAAGAGAAAGAATCAACTTAGTCTTTTTTTTTCCTTTGTAGCAGGCTTCACATATAACTAGTACATTTTAGATGGTGGGCTATTTTTATTGAGAAAAGTCATTTGATCAGAGTAAATTAGAATAAACAGACAAACTGCAAACATTTCTGCTGAGGAAGCATGCTGTGGGACAATGGTCTTGTAACCTGCAAAGATTTTTCTCTTGTACTTATTTAATAAAACGTTGATTGCCCAGTAGCCAGGTGGGAAGTATAGGTGGGGTAACCAGAACAGGAGTATTCTGGGAAGAGGAAAGGCTCAGTCTGCAGTGGTCACCGAGACACAGAGGAAGCATAATGAGAATGCCTTGCTGATAAAAACTACCAAGCCACATGATTAACACAGACAAAAATTATGGATTAGTGTATGATGTAAGAATTAATAAGACGCCTGAGCTAATAGGCCAAACAGTTTATAATTAATGTAAGCCTCTGTGTGTTTCTTTGGGACTGAACAGTTGTGAAACTGGGTGGGACAGAAACTTCTGTCATCAGAAGCACATTTGATACTGATAAGTAAATGGATTGATCTGATGGCTATGCTTAACATTCAGAATTGAATAAATGTTTACTAAAGTAGAATGTTTATGTCCTGATAAGAAAAAGAGAGAGAAATTTAAATGGAGGAATTATAACAAAGACAGGTGTTCTGTGTCCATATCAGGTAAGTGAATGACGGACATACAAAAGCAAGACAATACTGATTAGGAAACATCACATGCAAGACAGCATAAGGTTCCAGATAACAGAAAAACAAGAAGATGAAGGTAAGAATTTTTAAAATGTATTATATAAAACAACCTCATATCTTCCTTGTCAGTTCAGTTTTGTTATTTTAGGTATGATTTTTTGAGATATTTAAGGTTTCTTTTTGTTGATATGTTTATTGTATGCAGTGCTGATTTTTACCTGTACTACAGGTGGGTCCATACCAGCCAGACTTGCACTGGCAAATATCTGGTGCAACACATTTGCCTCCATTTTCACAGTGCTTGTTACAGACTACTAAGATCACAAAACAAAGACAAAAGAAAGTCAAATTTAGCTCACAACTGTCAACTACTTCTAGTAATAAATTCTACCAAGGAAGGACCAGGATGATTCACACTCTGGCTTAGATACACTCCAGCTCTCATGTTCAGTTATTTTCTTACTGATAAAGATGTCAAAAGTATAAAATTATTAGCATTAAATGAGGATTAGGTACTTATGGAAATTATTAGTAAGTGGTGAACATAATAAAAAATAAATAAAATAAAGCAAACTTACATGCAAATTAATATGTATTAATTTTACTTATTTCAAAGAACAAGGTAAGTCACTATTCAGAAGAAACTTCTTTATCCATTTTTTCATGAGACAGGGTTTCACTGTATGTAACTTAGACTACTTCTCAATTCATGACTGGCCTTTCTTATCTTCCCAAACATTAGGATTACGACCATGTCCATTTGAACTTCTTTACCCCATTTGTGGCCACTCCTACATCCTCTAATGCATCAACTTCTTTAGGGGTGGGTTTGTTTTCTTTATCACGAAACCATCAACTCATCAAAAGTTTATTATGGCAGACTGCAAGAGAACTTTACTTACACGTTTCACACCTTGGTCCTACAAATCCGTAAGCACAAGTACAGAGATTGCCAGGCAAGCAAGTGCCCCCATGTCGGCAAGGAGGGCTACAACGTTCTGCAGACACAGATACTATTAATTCAGGTTTAATAGTCTACACATATGCATTCATACAGAATGGCTACACTAAAGCCCCCCATAAGAACAATTTGGGATAAACTTGGTTCCCTTTTACTGTGTAGTTACTTTTCTGTGGGGATTTACTACATGGCTTCACTATTACAAAGCAATCATCAATCAGCACCATGTTATGGTTTATGAATGAGTTGTACCTAACTCTCAAAAACAGATTTTGGAAGACAAATATTTGTTTTTTGGATCTCTGATTTCTGAAGTTTGAGAGTTTAAAATTCCAAAATTAGGGGCTGAAGAGATGGCTCAATGGTTAAGAGCCACTGACTGCTTTCTAGATAACCCTAATTCTGGATATTCCAGTACACATGGCACCTTATAACCTTTTGTAAATCTAGTCCTAAGGTATATATCACCATCTTCTGGCCTTTACGGGAATTACATGTACATGGTGCCCAAACACATATTCTGGCAAAACACCATGTGGTTAAATCTCTAAAATGGATTATTATTATAGTGAATATTTTTAAAACTGTGTACTTTTATCCAAGCATTGAAAAGTACTCATTAGCATAAACATAGCAAGAAAATTATCTTTTAAAATATTTTCAAGGAAATAGCTCTGTATTTAGGCCCATATTTGAGATTTTAATTGGAATTATCACCTTCATCGCAGGTTGCTCCATCATGCCCTGGAGGACATTCACAGATGTTAGGCTTAATGCATTTTCCATGTTTTTTGCAAGCAGGGTGACAGATGGCTACATAAAAATAAAGCCCATGACTTAAAAATATTGATTATCAAAGAAAATTTATTATATAAACTAATGAATAATGTACCTACCAGTTTGACAGTTGGAACCAATGTAACCAGGTTTACATTTGCATATATTTGGTGCAACACATTCCCTGTTTCTTCCACATGAGCGTCTACAAAATGCTGCAAAAATCAAGGAAGAATGTCAGAACTATAGACGTACTACATCATATATATATATATATATATATATAATCTTGCCTTCAGATTTATATGAAAAATAAAGTTTTTAAAAACTTTTGTAGTGCAAACATTTCAATGAATTATAATGCACAGCTACTACATCTACTACATTTAATTATAATTCTTTTTCTTATACTGGTTTCAAGATTGATTGAGAAAAATAATTACGAGACTAAGAAAGTACACTGTGTGGCAATTAGTCCGATAGCACTGGCTCATGCACTCATGTTGCAGAGTGTGATGTAGTTTCTGATACTGTACAGCTAAATGTTCATTATAGCACAGTGATGATCAGAATCCCAAAGAGCAAGGTTCTGGGAAGTCAAAAGTTAATGCGACTAGAATCCTTGAGCATCTTCAGTCACCTGACATATTCCAGTGGGAATATAACACTTCTCATGTGGCCATATTACATGAGATGGCTGCATTTTATTGTTAATAATAAGCAATTTAAGGTTATATACATACAGGCATTGAGACTTTATATTCTTACAGGAAACAGAGAGAATGCTCATTTTTGTTGTTGTTGTTGTTGTTATATTTTGATGTTGTAATACCAAGAACATAGAAGTACTGAATTGTTTCTTTTGCTTAATTTTAGTCTCGATTCAAAATGCACAACAACAATAAAAGTAGCAAAGATATAACAGGAACAATATCAAAATACCTAAAAACAGTTTCTCAGTTTTAGGACCAAATCTTTATTTTTATTATACAAAGGCAACGACTATACAGGACAAATAGACAAACAATACTTGTAAAATGGACAGAAAAACTGTTTAAATGCCAAAAGAACTTGAGGAATTACAGAAAATCACAGTTTGTGAAAATGAGCAAGTATGTCAGTGTCAGTAATTTGAGGTGTTGACTGCCAACCGTGTTCTGAAAAGAAGCTGGGCCACAATACTGACCAGGTTTGTATTCAGAACTGTGACTCGTCACGATACTGACAACTGTGACTCGTCTCTTTAGCTGCTTGATTCTAGACAACCAGACTCACAAAGCTCTGCTCTCTCATCTGTACACACAGAAAATCATACTAAATCTGTGAGGTGGTTGTGGATTATATGATAGTTAAAGTAGAATGTTGCATAGAACTTAGACTAGAGCAGGTATCACTGTATTAGTAATACTTATGTAGCAATGGTATTTTCTAACAGTAACAGTATTTTAAAAAGAGCATTTCAGAAAATCCACTTTTCCAAAATGTATTAAACTGAACAGAATGAATATAAATAAAGTGGAGAAATATAATTGCCTAGTTATCTAAGCTCTCCATTTTCACGCTATGATTCAAAGAAATTCACAGTACCTCTGCAGTTGGTCCCATCTCCATAATACCCAAAGGGGCAGCGTCCACACTTGAAGTTACCATTGGTGGTTGGCACACAGGAAACACCCAGGAAACAAGATGCTTCTGTGCAAGTTGATGTTTTTGTTGCTCCATAGTTCTCTGGCAAGACAGTGTTTTCTTCAGTGGTCAAGGATGCAAACTCATGCTGAGTAAAACCTTGGAAAGGTTTGCTAATTTGAGCATCATCCCTTCTCGTCTCTGTTTGGAAAGTGCCCTGGATAACATCTCTTATTTGTCCAAGAGATCTGTTAGGATTGTTGTTTAAAGAAGTACCACTTTGTGCAGGAACTTCTGACTCACTGGGAGTAAGATTTGTACTGAGAATGTGATCTGCATGCTCATAAGCAGGTGTCTGATGAGAAACTGACTTCTTTGTATTATCCATTTGAGTTGTAACTGATCTTATTGACAAGGGAGAGGTGCCTATTGAGTTTAAGAATTCATTGGTAGTTGTTCCTGGACTCCGAGTAAAGCTTGGACTTGAGAGTAAGTGTTCCTGTGATGGTGACTGCAAGCTCAAATCTAGGTAACAACAAAAAAATGAATAGAAATGCTCACTAGAATCAATCATTAATTATCAATCAATAATTAACAAATTCATAATCCATTATAATTTAATTCAATTAATAATAAATTAAAATTTCATTAAAATTAATTCATTACTAATGTTCTGCAATAGTCACAGTTTGGTGCCAAGTTATTCATTCTTTTATGTGGGGTTTACAATATGTAAGACTAAGAATCATAAAGTAATGAAAAGTTGTCATAGTGCGCCAGTCTTCAAGGACACTGTAGCCTATTTGAATACACAAGGTAACACAGAAAATAAGCTAACTTGAAAGTGAACACTCACTAATAAGCATCTCTGAGATTCCCTTTGTTCATTTTTCTATAATAGATACCCAAGAATTAAGAAGATTAGCAAGGATAATATGTATTACAGGTTGCATTATATAACCCTTTTGTTTCTAAAAGTAAAAATAACTGAGGTGCAACTTGTTAGTCGTAGGAAAAACAATAGGGAAGTTTTCTGCACTGGACTCGAACCAAGACCATAACCTACTGGGGGATATTTCCATCTATTGGCCTAGCAACATTTTTATGTTTTTTGGCAGTTTTACCATCCTTTTCTTCAATGACACTTTTATCAAGCCTCATGAGAATCATAATGTTTGTAGTAAAGTCATTTTAAAAAATGGTTTCAACTGTAAGTCAGTACATGAAGCACACCAGAATTCAACTATCGCAAACGAAACTCAAAGAATCACAATCTAAGATTCACAAGTTACTTGAAACTAACTCTTTTCAAATTAGATCAAAGATTCAATTAAGATGTTCTTTTTTTTTTCCCACCAAATCTTCAGATACAGAACGACCTGCGTTCCTGAAAATTTGTCTGTAAAAGTGTAAATCCTCACCATGCCTGTGTTTGGGGAGGCAGTCTTTGCTAAAGGAATTCTGAATGTGTTCGGTGAGAAGAGTGATCTCTGATCTAAGAAGGTGAAGACAGTCATCCTGTGGGGGGGTACCAGGAGAGTTCATGCATACACACACACACACACACACACACACACACACACACACACACACAAGGCCCAGTGATGATATTGCTATCTACCAGCCAAGAGGACAACCAGACTAGGTCCTTGCTCTTGAGTTTCCTGATGCCAGAATTAAAATTATCAAAGAAAAGGACATATTTTGTGTGACATTATACAATCCTTACTATTCCACACAATAAAAATACCCCAGGAGTAATTATTTCAGTCTTATGGAAAAACCAGTGGGTTGGTACTGACTTTCTCACTTGTTATCCTGACAGAGAGGCCAGGATGATATTTGATCACTGGGTGATCAAATTTCCATCAAAAGCATGTCTTTATTCACTTAATTGTACCACAAAAATCATTCTTTGATGCTGTTTTCTGGAACTCCCTTTTAAAATACTAATGTCCCTTAGTTTCTTTTTTCCCCTTTCCTCTAAAAATCTCTGTGTCCCTGGATAATAACCATAGGAGTTGCATCTGTCAGTCACTCCTCCCTCAGCCTTTACACAGATATTCTGTAGCCTCTTTCTATCTAGACGCAAGTCATGCCTCTATTAAGGTCTTCCATTGAGCTGCCTGGCAGGAAAGATGCCCTGCATAGTAATCTTGTGTCCCTCAGGCACATCTATCAAAACACACAAAACGTCTTTTTGGCACCACGGAGCTCCTCATCACGTTTCTCTGTACCACATGGTGATCTATTAAGTGGAGGACAGACGTGGCACACTTCTGTATGTTGTGCATCTAGTTCTCCATGTAGTATGATGCATAGATACTGAAGGAACAAGTGAGTAGAAGATAATGCAATTAAGTGACCCGAATTAGTTAAATGCAACACAAAGCATAGCAGCAATCCGGGGCTTTTACCGTGACATGTGTTCCCATCCCCATGAAATCCTTTTGGACATGGACCACAATGGTAGGAGCCAAAGACATTGATGCACTCTACACCTGGGATGCAAGGCCAAGATTCACACTCGTCAACATCTTTCTCACAGTTCTTGCCTATAGGAAAAACAGACCAATAGTTCACATTATTTATTTTGAAATCCAGTATACGTTTAACATCCCACTGTTTGGTTACTTACACTCCATTTTATTCTGCTGAAATTTTAGACAGAGCTAGTATGTAGACTAGGCTGTCGTGGTACTATATGTGTATCTCATGTTAACCTAAAATGTGTGATATTCCGGCTTCTTGAGTTCTGGGATTGCAAACACCTGCCACCACACCTGCCATATTCTCCTACTCTTTCTTTAGAGAATCCAAGCATCTTCTGAGGAAATAATTTACTCTTTATTTAAAAACTACTATGAAATCTAGTATAAATCCATTAACACTTCTTTTAAGCCAAACTCAGGTATTCACACACACAAATCTGTTTTTCTATACAGAAGACGAGTATTCTCATCACTAGAGAGGGCCAGGAAGGTGAACCTGGAATGGATTAGCATAAGTAACATAACCATATCTGTCTCAAGAAACAGTCTATTAATATTCAAGCTAAGAATTGCAGTATATAACATACAATTCTATACTATACATACTTTTCTTTTAAAACTCTAACTTTTGGAACATTGTACACTTAGGCTAAAGATATCTCATTCAGTCAAATTACAGAACTTTGAAATTTTTAATTATACATGATAAAATGTAAAATTTTTCTCAATAAGGTATTTTGAGCTGATATAGTGCCCTTTGATAAGCTTAACATCTTATTTGAATGAATAAATTCATATTATGAGTAGATACTATCCCTTGTTACATATATATTTCTGAGACAATAGTTAAACATTTTTCAAATACAGTTTGTAACAAAACACAAAAGAAATATCTACTTTCATCTGTCCAAGTGATAACTTTAAAATTATAAAAAAATTAAAAGATAAGTAAATATTTTGCTCTGTTCATATAGTTTAAAACTGATATATTTTGGAAAAGTCCACTTAATGACTATATTAATCTAATAATTACATCTATATAAATGAAGAACTATTTTTAAGTAAGACCTTCGAATATTTGATAAAATAAAAGCTTATTAAGTTTATGTGTTATTTCTGGAACTGGACATTTAAGGACAAGTAACCAATTAATGAGTATGCTAGCATTTCATTTGTTTCCGTTTCTGATTTAACAAAGTAGGTTATTAATGGAGCATTTTGTGTGATAATATTTTTATTCTCCTTAAAATAATTGTTATTATATATATGCTTCTTTTTAACAAAATAAGGTACAAAAAGATAAAACAAAACCATCACATTGAAGCTGGACAAGGCAAAGCCACAGAAGAAAATGAACCCTCCAAGAAAAGGCACAGGAATAGAGACCCATTCATTCACACATAGAAATACTTAACTTAAAGCTATAAAATATACGCAGAGGACCTGGTGCAGACTTATATAGGCCCTGTTCTAGCTGCTTCAGTGTTTGTGAGTTCATAAGAGCTTTGCTCAGTTGATTTAGAGGGCTTTGTCCTCCTGGTGACCTCCATCCCCTCTGACTCCCACACTCCTTCTGCCTCCTTGTTCCCTGATCTGTTATATTTCAATATGTTTAAATGTATTTTTACTTGCAAGAGAGATATAGAAATGCCTATAAAATACAACAGAGTTTCCTTGACTGCTGTAAGACTTAAAATTAGGCAAAATTGCAAGAATATATGAAAACAAAATTACAAAAGTATATGAAAGTAATTAAAAACAATTAAAAAAATATATTTTAAAATAATAAGGATATAAACAGTGTGTATTATGTGATACTTTTTGCCAGACTTTAAAAAATATGCATCAAAATCCCAAGAACACAGATTTGCATGGCTCCAAATAATATATATTTTTATATATAATATATATATTTAATATATATATACAAATAATATTCCAAGGAGTATTTCCTTCTTTGACATTTTCACTTGGTTCATAATGAACCCATACCGACCTGTGAGCCCAGAAGGACAGACACACGAATAACTGTTTAAGTCTCTAACACATTTGCCAGGGTCACAGGGGTTTGGCTGGCACCCACTGGCATCAACTTCACAAAGGCGGCCATGAAAACCAGGCAAGCAGACACACAGGTATGCTCCACTTCCTGGAGGAAATTTCTGATCTGACTCACAGGAGCCTCCATTCAAGCAGTCACAAGGCTTCACAGTCACCTATAAAAGACAAGTAACAAATGCTTTACTTCTAATGAAATTATGTTTAGCTAATTCTAAATATGAAATCGTGACAGGCATGAGAGCCTATGTACAAGTATAATCAAATTATGTATTTCTGCAAAATGCTTGTCTAACAATTATGTCCACTCTTGAGAGCACAACTAAAATATATGTGCTAGGGGGAGTACTTTTAGAATGTTCCAAGTAGAACAATTTATTTTTACTTTCTAATTTTTCAAATAGATTCTATTTGGTTCAGAGTGACTTTTGACCTTTGACCTCCTTCCTCAGCTTTCCAAATACAGATTTTTAGGTATGTAATGTAGCATACTCCATAGTTAGAATGATCCATTTCTGCAATACAAACAGAACTCTAGGAAACAAAATCAGAAATGTTAAAGACAGTCAGCACCTATGTATATCCAGGTAAAGAGCAGACCATAACTTCAGTTTCCAGGCTAATATGACCAAACACAATTACTTTTCATCACATGTCTATGTGAAAGTGAACATGACAAACTTCAAACCCACATGCACATCACAAAGAGTTTATAATACTTCAAGCCTTATGACTGGCTTAACTACATATATCAATAAAGAAAAGTTGTCAATTAGTTCTTTCATGTCTTCTTTCTATATTTTTGGTTTCTAAATCAGCATCCAAGAGTCTTTCATTTGAAGGAAAAAAGTATAATTATGGATCTCATTTTAGTCAGGACTTTCCTGGGAGTGGCAATGAGATTCTCATCTTTGTCTATCAAGTACGGAGTACAATGTCGGCTTTCAGTTTAGACCCATGATTAAGAATGTCTCTAAGGTGCTATGCTGTCACAAGCAACAGTCAAAGATGCAACATTTCGTGACTTCATTGCTCTTTGACATTGAGACTATGTCTTAGACTTGGGTTTAGGATGACATGGTTGTATTTGTAAAAGAGGCGGTGATGTATATAATTACGGCTCTGACCTCCATTGTGACTATAGTTTCAGCCTCGCAGTTATCCTTAAGATGGACAGTGAATCTCTGAGGGGTCAGTGACTCTGTTTTCCATGTAAGAAGTCCTTCAGAGGAGATCCTTGCTCCATCAGGACCAGAATCCAGTATAAAATGTATCTCAGAACCTTCCGGATCCCAGGCCACGAACTGGTATTCAAAGTCTTCTCCGTAAAATACCTGAAATGTGCCTTGCAGGGCCTGTGTCACAGGGGGCTGGTTATCTGCAACAGAGAAAGTCAGAAGGGACAGAAGCCTGATTGTGATAGTTCCCACAGAGACAAGTGTCTAATAAGAATTTAATTCTGATTAAAGTTTTATTAACTGCTCGGTTGGTGATTCTGTTATTTAAATGTTTTCCATTCTGTGTAAATATAAAAGTAACCAGCAGGTTTATGGTCAGTTTAGCAAAGCAAATCTGTAAATACTTTGGGTACTGCATAAGACATACAGGCGGCTTTCCACTCTTTGGGTTGGAGACATTCCTCTTTTGTCTTAAATAACTCTGTGTGGACCATTCCACTCTTTAGGGATCCGGGTGCTCTTAGCCATCACTCTGTGTGTGCTCACTCTTTCAGCTTCACTTTCTCCCTTGGCACCGCCCATTACTGCCTGTGATTATACCCTTCATTCAGATCCTTACGGTTTCTTTATTCTACATGCTACCCTACTTGAAACCATTGGGAGCAAACACTCAGACTAGACTCCTGTTCCTCTTACCCTCTTCCAGTGACCAAACTCACACTCCAGTGGAGCTGTGTCAGGAATAGGGAATGTTTTCGTTACGTGATGAAAACATCTCAAAATGTAGTTTAAGCTGTCTTATATTTTAGTGTGTGTACTTTCCTCATCTGCTAGCTAAACAGAAGTAAGAGAACAACTTCACCATGGCATCTGGCTTGGAAGCGCATCATGTGTACACAGGACACACTAATGCCAAGAAAGCCCAGTTACGACTCCCCATCTTTCCCTGTATACTTCAAAAGCAGCCTCATAGTGGTCTTATTTCCCTCATCCTTCACATGAGAGTTATTTTAAGACTCCTTATCATTGAACACTATGACTTATTCACAAATCTGTCATACTAAAGCCATTAAAAGACAGACTTCAGCTCAGAAGGTTGTCTCTATTTTCTTTATCTCTTTCACCATTTTCCCTCAAATTTTCATTGGCTTTGGCTCTAAATCTTGTTCCTATGTGGTGAATATGACGTTATCTAACAAAGCAATGAAGTTTACATTTATAGTGACATGTGTACTATCACAAATTACTGTGTAAATATAAAGATTACTACCTATATAAAAATGTATATAGTCTCTGAGATTCATGTCTTACTATATCTTACTTACTATCCCATGCAACTAATAATATCTGATCACCACGTGAGGAAAGAACTCACTCATACAGAACTACTGTAGGACTTGGGAAAGTGAAGAAGCTATGCCATATGACTACAATTTGAATGGAACAGTGTATCCTAAATGCATTTGTACACAGGATTATTGTCACAGAATCACATAAGAAGGGCACTGAAAGGCACTTTACAGAGTACTGAGTCTAAATACCATAAATAATAAAAGATAAATTCATATATGTTGAAAGTGAAATAGCTGAATTCTTTGTCTTAAAACTGAACAGAGTAAAGCTAGACTTAGAAAATGTTGTGTACCTGAAATAAAAATTCCTATTTCTTTTTTCCATGAACAATTATTGCTTCACCATTAAATATTAAAATATATCTTATAATATTACAACATGTTGATAGAAATTATATATAGTCATGTATCATTTAACATTAAAATAAGTTCTAAGAGATACATTGTAATCAGTTTTATCTTGGTACCATCATGGAATGTATAGTCACAAATTTTGACAGCTATGAAATCACTTGGTGAATAAACACATGTCAATTCTATTGTTAACAAAGATGATGTTTGGTGTTTGGAGTCATATATAAAAACATACTCCTGCCTTTTGTTTTCTTAAAGCAAAGAAATTTACAAAGTAATGAGAGATGTTAAATAAAAATACATTGTTCATCTATCTGAAATACATCAATATCTGTTATGGTTTAAAATCACATTAAAACTTTTGGGCAAGAAATAGTTGAATTAATAAAGAACTTACTGTCCAAAAATGACCAAGTAGAATTTGATATTTGGGGTCTACAAACCAAACAAGAGCTGGTAGGGTTTTTATCCCCTTCATTGTAGCAGAGACCATTAATAACACAAACATTATCCTAGTGGAATTTGAAAAAAGAAAATATCAATAAGACATCCCATGCCTAACACATAGAAGCTAGAAACAGAAAGACACCAGCATATATATTTGGAGTAGGAAAGAGTTTTCATAAACTCAACACAAACACATCCTTGAAAATTGTTCATTGTATGTAAAAACCAATGGAACTGATTAATTTGGAAAAATAAGAAAATGCAGGCAAGCCAGGCAGTGGTGGATCACACCATTAATCACAGTGTTCAAGAAGCAGAGGCAGGCAGATCTCCGGGAGTTCGAGGCCAGCTTGGTCTACAAGAGCTAGTTCCAGGACAGGCTCCAAAGCTACAGAGAAATCCAGTCTTGAAAAAAAAAGAAAGAGAAAAAAAAGAAGAAAGAAAAGAAGAAAAAATGCATTTAAGTCATGAAATACTATCACGAGGCTTATAAGTAACAAACAGGGAGTACAATCACCACTTTTGTCTATTATCCCCTCCTGGCAGTATTTTATTAATAAAGATGGCATTTTTTCTGTACATCTGAAAACAGTTATCTTCTGTTTTCCTTTGTAACCAACTTTGTCCTTTGAATTCTACTACTAATCCAGATTCATGGCATAATTACCTCCACTTCATAATAGATACAGGTCAAGACATCCCTGAAAGGGAACCTGCCACAGGGAGAAAGCAGGGGGTGCAGTCACCCCTTAACTTACTCAAAAGATTCATTTAAAAATGATTACTTACTATTTTTGCTCATTTTGCAACAACTGTATTGAGACTACTTACAATGCTGTACAAAACAGAACAAATAGCTGAGGGGACATGACAACCTTGAAAGTCATCATTGAAAACACTTTCAAATAAGCAGAAACAAAATATTTTAGATAAAATAAAAAAATATTTACTTTTCTACAACTAAAATTTTGTTGGCATAATCTGAATGCTTATCTCAAGAAAAAATAAAAGGTACAAATTGTTTTATCTTCATATGTGTGGATACTAGTTTTATGGTCCTTGACTTTGAAGAGTTGAAAGATATGAGGTTAATTAATGGTGCTCATCAAGTCATCAATTTTCATGTGAGAAAGTCTTGTAGGCGATGAAAAGGGAAAAAACAGAAAACAAACAAAAACAGTACAACTTTTGGTAAAAGCATTAGATATATTTTATATTTGCTACTTTCATATAACTTCTTTAGTGTTTCATGGAGAAAACATTCTGCCACTTAAGATGCTAAAAGAAGCAATATTTTCCTTCTTGTAACATCCACAAGAGTTATAGGATGATGATCAATTTCAGTTAGACTCATGCAAATGTGAGGTAGGAATTTGCTGATGCCATTCTAACAGAAAGTTGGAAAAGTACCATAATATGCCAAAAACATGTGAATGCATGCATTATACACTATGAAAACAAGATATATACCTTCATAATGCATGAGTCATTCTCCTGGAATTCACAAATTTGACAAGCACCATCATATATAGTCACTATCTTGGGATTACTGAATGCATAACCATCGTTAGATACCTGTGGGATATAGTTTTACAGTAAGATTACTTCTTCTTCTAAACATTGCCTCATCAATCCATTGGGAAATTTTGTTTTTGCATAAATGATAACTTTTATTTGTTACCTTTAATTGAAACTTTGCAAAGAACTTCTCCCCCATGAGATCCATAGTATCAAAATGCTGGCTATCAATGGGTAGTTGACAATCAACTGCACTGTTGTCTTGAAAGACTGTCTGCGTGTAGACACTTGCTCCAAGCACCCATTCACTGCCATTATACTGAAGATGTAATGAAAAGTCAATTAACTGATTCTAAATCGCAGAAGTACTTTGTTACTAAATTATATATGGTCAACATAGAAATTTTATATATATGTGTATATATATAAATTATGTATATATATATACACACATTATGGGATATACAATTAGAAAATTATAACATTAAAATAAGTTTTATTCAGAATGATAAATATATACATCATGTAGTTTGATAAATGAAAAACCTTCCCTATTATTTTATGTACTGTAAAACGTTTTTGTGTGTGAAGAAGAAGAGACAGAATAATATTCTGAACACTGATAACTATACTAAAAACTAGAAGGATGTATTTTACTGACAACATCTGAATTCATATTTATAAAAATACATCCTGATTGCACGAATATTTTCAAACATGTAGTATTGGTTGTACAACTTAATAGTGCCTCAGCATTTAGGTCTGCAGGAAAGGGCAAGGACAGAGACATTACCCCAGTTTGTGTGGAATAGTCTACCTAGCTTTGAAGACTTGGTGATTGACATCCTGAAGTTGTGCAGATATTTATAGTCCTGGAGGAGCAGTCTGTTAGTTCTGTCAGTGGTTCCTTTAGCAGAGGAGGAATGAAAGGAATGTCTCCAGACTGTAATTATAGCTATTCTTAAGGAATGTTAGCAACACAGAGAAATCCTGTCCTGTGGGGGGGGAGGGGACAGATGTAGGATCTCTTGATTTCTTGTGTGAAACCAGGCTGCAGCCAATGACTCATCCTTAAGATAAAAGTTCTACCCCTCTACAAAAATGTAGACCCAAAGTGATGACTAAATATGCTCCTACATACTTCATATTCTATATTTTATGTCTATTATGTGCTGAGGATAGTCTTTTTAACTTAAATAGTTTAACTTTTGAGACTTTCTTACATGTGTACAGTATTTAAACCATATCCATCCAATCCTATGTGTTAAACTCTATACACACACATATACACACTGGTATTCTAATAAAGAAAACACAACAGAAAAGACATAGAATATATCATTTTGTAATGATAACTGAGATGAAATAAGGTATACTACAAAAGCCCCACATCTAATCTAGTCAAGGATGACAAAATAGGTTTATATATTGGGGATGTGAAACTGTGTTTTATTTGTGAAGAAAAAACAGATAGGGAAAGGGTAGTAGAGTGAACCCGTGTCATTCCACTAGGATCAGAGATCCTGTCAGTTCCTGAAGATGGTAGATTAAAGAGATGCTGAGTAGATAGATGGGGATGATGAAGGTAGATGATGGACACACAGATGACAGACAAGTGGAAGGATAAATGATAAAATGATGACAGATGACAGAGAGACGTGTGTGCATGCTTTATTCACTGACACATTTACGAGCAGTGACTAGCTGTAACAAAGGGGAAGACACCAGCTTAGGGGAAATGTAGTATCACCCATTCTAATGAAGCCTGAGGCTTTCAACAAATGCCAAAGACTATATATAGCTGCATGATTTTTCAATTGTGACAAATTATGCAGGATAAAGAGTGAGTCAAGAAAGTCTTTAAAACCCACTTTAGACAGGTTTTATGCTTGGATGTTAAGATTAGGCCTAGCTAGTTGTTTTCCAGCACCACGTGGACATCCATATAAACATATATGTACAAGCAACATTAAATGAACTCTTATTTGATTGCTATGTAACAATAGTTATTAAAAATAAGAGACCAGAAATTTGAGAAGGAGTAGAGAGACTCATACAGGAAAGGTTTAATATAGGAGGAGAGCAAAGCGATGTAACTATATTTCAATTTTTAAAATTAGGGAGAGCAGAGACTGATTCAACTTCAGTATAACATAAGTATTTCTTATATGTGACAATCTTGGGTTTGGCAATCAAATTTGCTTCTTTTCTCCTACAAGCCACTATGATATTTGGGGAATTCAAAAATTCCATGTCAGATGTTTGGAAAGGAGAGACATAAAAATCACAGCACATAAAGTACATCTCAAAGCAAGCACAAGAAGTACTTTCCAAGAGACTATAAATTTGTAAAATTTTCTGTTCAAACATTTATGGTCACACAATCTCATGTTATCAGTTATATCAAGACCACATGCTACTCCCCTGATACTGAAACCCTAGTGGAACTATGCATGACAGAATGGTGTGAGCATCCTTGCGCAATAACTAAGTAAGTAAAACATACGCAAAAATTATTTTCTTCAGTAAATTCTCAGTGTCAGAGTCACACCTCACTTCATCACCTTAGAGAAAAGGTAAGAATGCAAACGTATGATGGACTGTTTTTCGGTCTCAACTTGTCCAAATGAACACCCAAATTTAAAATCATGTCCTTACAGTAAGTTATACTTGAATAAAGAAGAGGAAAATCATATAATTCACAAAAAGTTGCATGGGGATATGCTCACACTCAACAGAATAATGCTCAGCTTCTCTAGCCTTGAGAAACAAACACTGATGGGGGATGGACTGGGAGTATGTTCAAGTCGGAAATCCATAGTGAGGGAGACATGAACAATGAGCACGGTTATCCCCATGTCTGCGTTGTAAAGGCGTATCCAGGGATCTCCATCGCCTACATGCCCTGCCAGAGACCGTGCCTGGAAACCATTGCCATCCTCTGTGCTTTCCAGTCCAAGAAAGGAAGACACTTCCATAGAACAAATTTGATATTCTTTTAGTTTTTAATCAATCATTACTGAAAATCATGACCCAATGCCTCCCCCAAAAAGATATGAAACACTTAATAAAGTTCACAGGGTAGTTTTACTGAAAAAGCAGCTTGGCCATTTTCCCAATTTTTTTCAGTGGGTTGAACACCCTGGGATCACGTTGGTATCTGATAGGCAAAATTAACCTGAAGAACTCATAACTAAATTATTTTAAACACTGTACCTGTAGTCTGCGCTTATCATACCTCTAGCTTAGAAACGTCACACTTGCTGTAAGGTGATTCTTTGAAGCCTTGACCAAAAACTCTCACTGTAACACAATTCTGCTTCTGAATGTCACAGAATCCGGCATTCTCAAGCTCTGTAATTTCAGGAGCTACGTCTTTAGAAAAGAGAATGACAATAAGCAGCACTTGCTTTGTGAATTGCAGTAAAAAACAATTCTGCATTATTATCTTGAAAGTCTAAATTAAAAGCATAGGTCAAATAACATTTCGAAATAATCTCAAAACATTATGTATAGTAATTAATTACTTAAACATTTAAGAATCTTGTTTTAAAGAACTTTTGTTAACCATCGAAAGAATAGAATTGACATGCTGATTACTCTTAAAACAAATTTCCCTATTTCAGTGATATTTGTTATCAATAAAAGGTGGAATTAATAAATTACTACTATCATAAAATAGACCTCTTTGTTTTGCCACATTGGTTTGAGAGAAATAGATGGATTGCAGGTAAAGTATGGTGCTGTAATAACATAGCTTAATTAGTGATGCAATATTTACATTTCAAAAATTATTTCAGTATTAGAAAAAATATCAAAGTGTGTATACACTCCTATTCCAGTATCACCCATATTTTTTGTTGTCTGATAACATACCTGTGAGTTTATTAGTCACTGGCAGGGAATACCTCTCCTAGCACTCAGAGTTCATTGGATTTCATGTGGCCTTTCCCTGACTGTGGCCTTAGGGAACACATCTCACCTGCCTCAGAGAGAGCTGCTTGTTAAAGCGAATGTGTGCATGGGAAAGAGCTCAGTCACCTGCCTAAGTCCTGGAAAAACCTAAGTGAATCTAACAGCTAGCCTTAGGGGACACATTGTAAGCATATGAGCTCAGAATTGTCAAAATCTTCATAAAAATTGTATTTATTCTTTCACATCTGCAACAAATGTCTATTGACTGATATATTTGCATACAGTATCATTACATGAAGTACAGGAATAAACCAAATGAAGTCCCTATATAACTTAAATTTTATTATAGAAGTACAGATATTGTTTAAAAAAGTAAAAAATAAAATGTATAAATTGCATTTTCAGTAATGTACAGAAATTTTATATTAACTGTATTATAGGAGAATTCAAAAATGAGGCTGTGTGAGGAAAAACTACTAGGAATTTTTTAAGTTAATACTGAGACAAAATAGCTCCCAAAATGGGCCGAAAGAAAGACAATTTTAAGAAAATTAGTATACGTAGTAGAACAACATAAAACAGTGCTTAAGACATACTAAATGATGAGGTCTAGGCAAAAGGTCATTCTCTGCAGACAGGAGCACCCACTGTGTACAAAGACCCTGCGCCTGGGTGGGCCTGGCGGTTTCAGGGAATCGCAACGGAGATGAAAGTAGTTCCTAAGAATCAAGAGCTGTCAGAAAGGCCATCAAATGGCAGTGTGCGGTGGAGCGGTGACAGGGGCATCTGCCTTGACTTTGAATAAGATGAACCACTTGGGGAAATCATTAAGATATCAACTGACATACTTTTCACTGTAGACTTAATAAACACCATGGAAAAGACACTTCCCTAATCAGATGCCAACTTCAATATCAAAGCATCAGAGCATTTGCCTACCATATGAGTCACTGCAGTCATAGGAACTGTAGCCCGGGAAACAGGCACAGCCCCAGTTCATACACTGGCCATGACCACTGCATAGATTGGGGCATTTGAACACTTGGAGAATGCCTGCTATTGACTTCCTGTGTTCTTCAGTGCCGTGTTTTCCTTCCTCTAGAATCCTTCTCTCACATTCATTCTCTAACAAGGCCACTCCTGCTTCTGCCCACCTCACGTCGTCCTTCAGCAGAATGTCATTCACGCACATGTCTATAGCACGGTTTAGTGTACTGCCAAGAAAGGGAAGACAGACCCTCCCGATGCTGGAGTTGACTAGAGTCTGCTGACAGAGAGCCAAGATGCTCAGTTCAGTGAGGCCCGAAGCTGTGGGCCACGAGGGCACAAATTCCTGCTGGCTGTCTTCACTGTGGTCCTCGGGGAAAAAGTAAGAAAACTCTTGCAGGTTGACTTGTCCGAAACTCTGGAAGTCGAACATGGGAAACAAGTCCTTCAAGTTTTGCCGTTTCCGTCTGTTTTGTGGATTGTTCCTGATCTCCCAGGCCTGTGTGTGCCTCTCATTACTGAAAAATTTCAATGGGTTTTGTGTCTCATTTTCAGGATGCTGCAAACGTAACTCCACTTTGGTTATGTTTGTATGGGCTTTTTCTTGGAGTAAGAAATTCAAATTATTTTCTTCTTCGGGTGCATGAGTGCTTATTTTTCTAATAAGAGCGTCTGTCTCGATATATTCAGAGGTAACATCTAGGCCTGGTATCAAGGAATAGAACTGGATGTCTGTGTGGTCTTTGCAGCTGGAAGCCATTTCTAAGTGAGAGCCGCTATCCAGATGCTGCAAGGCGGTACCCAAAAGGCAGCTACAGTAGGATAGTTTCGCCAGAAACTGCTGGGAAGCTGGACTTTTGTCAAACATGCTTCTTCCTGGTAAAAGCCTTCCAGATGAAAAACAGGATAGTTATTTGAACAAGAATATTTTCTCCACAAATATATTGTGGGAAAGGCAGAATGTTGAGGGACCACTGTTCAAACTTCATAGTAAACAATAATAAATGAATAATAAATAGTGTAATTCTCACCTCCATTCATTGATAAAAGCAAGATAATTGTTGGCATCATGATCAATTGTGATCCCGTTTTTGTCATGGAAGTCGTTTTCTGGGTTTTCATCGAAAGTGCCACAGAGCCCTAATGTGTTTCCATAGTCTAAACTAGGGGCCCTGAGTGTTATACTCATACCCCACACACTGAGGTCAGCACGGATGAACGCTCCAGAGGAGAACCAAACCTGAAGACAATGAAACGGACACTGGGATGGGAGATGCTGAACTCAGTGGGTTAAGATGTATATAAGATATAAGAGGGCTGGAGAGATGGCTCAGGGGTTAAGAGCACTGGCTGCTCTTACAAAGGTCCTGAGTTCAATTCCCAGCAACCATATGGTAAGGAAAAAAAGATAGAAGAAAGTTGTTTGCCCATACACACAAAGAATGGAACATTGATATTATTTTATGTGAAAACTTTCGTTTAATAATGCATTTCAAAACAATGCATTTCTATGATTTGCAGATTTTAAATTTGGTCACAATTTCAATTTTTTAAATTTTTATTTTCGTGTACATTTATGCTTGGCCAGCATGTATATCTGTGAGCACCATGTGGATGCCTGGTCCCTCACAGGCAAAATAGGGTGTCAGATCCTCTGAGACTGGACTTGTAGACAGTTGTGACCCACCATGTAGGGGTTGGGAGTTGAATCTGGGTCCTCTGGAAGAGCAGCCGGTGCTCTTGACTATGGAGCCCTCTCTCCAGAGCACATCATTGAAACAAATGGTTGGTGATTTCTTTAATAGTTTACATAAAATAATAATATTTTATTTGAATAAAGAAACAATATTTTATGTGAATAAAACAGTTAAAAGTAGTCAGGGTAAAGTTAACAAAGTCATATTTCGGAGGATAGGAATGTAGTAGAGAACAGCTCTGCCAAGTCATTCATTTACACTAATAAACATACTTGGCAGGAACCCAAGGCCTTGCAGCGAATCAATATTCTTTTGCTGCCTGTAAGCAAACAGAATCAACTGCTAAGTTACATAGGTTGCTGGGAAAGCGGCAACAGAGTAAGCAGAGACCAAATGGCCCTAAGAGCCAGTGCCATCTGGTCATGAACCACTGCTCCTAGGCTCAACAGTGTCCTTAGGGCAACCTGGAAAAAATAGCTGACAAAATGACTTTTCCTAAAAGCACTGAAGACACATAACCCGAGTTTCTTTTTCAGCTTATACACACTCCCTGTCCCCTGATAAAAATAATGGTGTGCACTCATTATGAAAATTTCTCTTCAAATATAAACAAACTCTCCTTTCCTACTCACTAAGATAGTCAAACTTATTCCAAACTCTGCATTTTGTATTTCTGCCTAACAATTAACAAATGTTCACTCCCTCATTTTCTTTACCATAATGTTTTCAGCTACGTGTCTCATTTGATTTAGCTTTCGTCCTATCTCCTCACAGGGAGAGACGCAGTGAGCAACACTGAAGTTGACCACATCCTTAACAACAAACTCCAAGATGGCATACACATAGAGTCCCTCAGAAAGACTGAAATTCCTTTTCATTGTCTCTACTCTTGACAATAGTATAGGAAAGGTAGTACTATTTATTTATTTAATTGCTGATGATATATGTTAATGTTCTGTTGATTTTTGTACGTTTAGGCCTATTTTCAGTGTCATTCCTCTGTCAATTATCTTTTTGTTTTTATTTATTTATTTCCTTGAGACTGAGTTTTGCTATGGAAACCAGATTCATCTTGAGTTCATTATTCTCTTACCTTGGCTTCCAAAGTGTTGGGATAAGAGGCATGTGCCACACCCGGTGCTTTGTGATGTTATTCAGTTTTATAAATGACTGATTTTATGTATATAAATATATATATGTATATATATAATACAAATGTTCTATATACTGTGCTACATATATAGCAAATGTTTTTCTGATTCCTGATTCGCATTTGGTTGTGAATGAGAGAATTCAGATAAATAATGCTTTGTTTGTAAGTTATTATTCGGTGTTATAAAATTATAACACATTTAAATTTTTATTTAAATTAAAATATAGTTACCAAGAATTTACTTTTTGAGAGATGAGAAGGTGAGCATGACCTTAAGATATAAATATCTTGCTCACTGGTCTGAAATAATATCATTGTAAATACTCGTGATAAAATATTTATAAAACAAAATTTGGGGCTTTCGCTGGTGATTTTCATGATTATTTCTTTCAAATATTTACCAGCTTCTGGAGTAGTAACAGACTCTATTCATCTGAAAACCTCTTAACTCTTCTTAAATATTGATTTTTAATTGTTATTTTTATGTTATATACATTTATCAGGCACTGCCAAATAGTTTTGTGAACTAATCCACAAAACTGTAACATTAATATGTTTTAAAGGGCCAATTTAGAACTTTTAAAGATGTGTTCCATTTTGAATAGCAGGTTAGAAAAGAAGCCTTTTTCCAATATCTGAGTCAATTTAAAGTCATTTTCTTTCCTTTTTCATATCAGTGAGCATAATATTCTCATATATCTTATATATATATATATGTATATATATACACGTATATACTGTATTTTAACCATACTCATCTGTTACCTTCTGTATGATGTTTTCTTCAACAAGCTAATATTAAAACATAACAGTGCCCCATTTATAAATGATAAAGAGAAAATTATTTTGAATATTAAACTTTGACCTCTGTTCACATACCGTGATTTTTCTTCCTAAATAAGATTCAGTTATTCTAATGTTGCTTGATGATGAATCTTGGCTCTTTACAAATAAATACTGTGGATATTCATGCAAGTGAGCACTGCACATATCAAAAGTCACTATGTCAGCTTCTTCTTTCGCAACAAAGCCACAGTTACATGACACAGGATACTGAAGACTCCCGCAGTCCCACTGGCGCACATGTATTTCAAAATCACGTGACGTACTCTTATAAAGTACAAATGTTCCAGTCCTGAAGTTATCATATACCCTAGTAGGAGGAAACGTCAACTACATTAACAATCAGGATGAAGTATGATATAAAGTATGATATAAATGTAATATGAAAAGGTTTTTAAATGTATGTATAAGTAGTCAATGTATTTTGATATGATACTAAGAAATTTGTATTTTCAGCACCTTTATGATTCTGTAGATTGATTTGTGTTCATGAATAACTCAAAGTGACCATATATACCTTCATTCTTTCCAACAACTTTTTTTTCTTTTTGCCCACCCATCAGGCTCTCTAATTAAAGGCAAACATGTTCACTGTGTATGCATGCAATTAACTTTTTTCTTACCAGAAGCATTTGTCAAATATGACCACTATTTAATGGCTTTTGATAATCAGACTCTTTTCATTAATCATGACCTCTACCTCCATTCTTTTCTACCTGTTTTAATTTTCTTCCTGGTATGTATTTGCTTCCAACACTGTTTTATTACTGTTGTTATTATTGATAGTTGTGCTTTTGTATTTTTTCTTCTATCCAAAGTTCATCCAGGGCAGAGAGAATTATTCTTCATTCACTTCCTAACTTCATTCACTGCCTAACCCTCGGCACTCAGAACATGCTTGTCACCTAAATCTTTTTCAACTAATATTATGGAATGAGCACACAGATTAAGTGCCTCACACTGTGCGTTCTTGAGGGTTCCTCACCGAGGCAGCTAACTCTCCAAGGACAGCCATGAAAGATTTCTGCATACGATATCTTTGCAGTGCTATTTTTAATAGAGGGTTTTACAACTCTTCACTCAGGAATCATTTTGCTGACATCTATCATAGTATGTTTAAAACATCTGTCAGCATGAAGAAAGTTTTTACTACAGAAGGAGTTGTCTTCTTCTTAAAAATACCTTAGCCTCATGAGTTCCTCATAAGAGTATCCCCAAATTCAAATTTTTCTATCCAGACAATAAAATCAGTATCATCTTGATCCCCTTTTCATAACTTTAGGCATTTTACTTAAATTCCAGAAATAACTGTAAAAAAATTTATGGTAAAAATTAATAAATACTTTTGTCATCAAGTAAGAGGAATTAGTATTAAGAAAAATAATTCAAAGATTATTCTGCTATTATTTAAACATACAGTACAGTAAATATTCTCAATGAAAACTGACACATTATCAAACACAAATAGACGGCCAAGCAAAAATGATTATAGATTACATAATTGTAAAAATCGTCATTACATCTGTGCAAATATCTAGTCTCACTGGTTGTCTGCATTATTCACCCAGGACTGAAGTTAAGGCAAAATTATTCAACATAAATACACTAACGTCTAGAAGTAAATCAGTGAATGTGTAAATCATAGACAAAGACAAAGAGGTGACAAAAGAGTGTGATATTTAAAACAAGGACAATGGCACTGGGTTTTGATTCTACTGCATGGACTGACTTTGTGGGAGCCTGGTTTGTTTGCATGCTCACATTTATAGACCTGGATGGAGAGGGGAGGACCTTGGACTTCCACGGGGCATGGAACCCTGACTGCTCTTAGGACTAGAGAGGGAAGGGGAGGTGGGAAGGGGGAGAGAAATGGGAGGTGGGAAGGAGGTGGAAAATTGTAAGTAATAAATAAATAAATAAATAAATAAATAGAAAAAAAAAGAAAATAAAGAATACAAAAGGAGAAAAAATAGAACATTACCTGCCATCAAAGGTAATTATGTGTGGGTCAGTAAATGAATAGCAGTATGCTGATGGGACGTCCTTGACTTTGATCTTCAGAAGAAAAATATGTTTAAAGGTTAACATTGATTATTGGCTAGTGATATGCAGCAAATTATTGAGCAAGTGCAATTAATAATAAATCAATTCTTTTATAAATTTCTAAAAGTGAAATTATTTTAAAAATAAAAATATCGAGTAATTTTAGAAGGTTTATTTATTTATTTAATCAGTCTGTGTATATATGCCAAGTCAGAATAGGTGACGACAGAGACCAGAAGGAGATGTCACAGGCAGTTGTTAGCTGCCCTGCATGGGGCTAGGAACCAAATTTGGGCCTGCTAGGAGAAAAGAGAGCCCTTGAGCCATCCCTTCAGCCCCACTCAACAATTAAAGCAAACATCGTGGCACAAACATATCTTTTAAAATTTTAAGTTACAAAGGTCATTTTTCTGATGAGTCACCTGGATGCTGTCTGGAATGTATTTTTCCCACAGGACATCCTCACTGACTATGGGTTCCACCATGATGTCTGTAACTCTGTCTCCATCCCGGGAAAAGTCTGTCACAGCAGTGTAGTACACAACAGCATGGCTACATATTCCATTGCTACAAGAAGAATTCTGGTGAAGGTCCACATGACAGGAAGATAATGCCAAATTTGAGCCCAGGTGTTCTTTACCTACTTAGGGAAAAAACATTTAATTTTTTTGCAGATATGTACAAATCAAATTCAGTTATTTGAGTAATAAGAAACATTAAGATTCAAATAATATTTTTAAATAATTTAACAAATATGTTGTAATGTTACTCTAAATTAAAATAAAGCTATTGAATTTGCTTAATCTTTACAGATGAATATTAGCTTTAAATATATTTAAACAAATATTTATAGTCACAACTATTTTCAATCAGCAACTAACATATGTGTATTAGATAAAATTCAAAAGCAATTAATAACATAGGCAGGATAAGTTAATAAACATGTTAGTACCGTGGTTTCATCAACATTAATTGTATACATCTTCTGATGTATAAATATGCATATTAGAAAGAGTATGATACCGATTTGTTGATCATGAATAATAATCTTATTCCTCTCATAGGTATCTAATATATTCAGAAACTCAAAATAATCCTGTGCTTAAGTAACAAAGAAAAAGGAAAAGAATGTTGAGAAGAGAACAGTAACAAAGAAAATGAAAACAGAACTTTAAAAAGAGAAATGGCAATCAGGCAGCGGTGGTGAACACTTTCAACTGCAGGACTCAGGAGAATTTTGTGAGTTTCAGGCCAGCCTGGTCTACAAAGCAAGTTCCAAGACAGACAGAGCTGTTACATAGAGAAACCCTCTCTCGACAAACAAAACAAACAAACAAAAGTTATAGTTAATTTGAATAATTTTTATTCTTTCTATAAACAAAAGAACAGAGTCCCAAAGTGGTATATATAAAGGAACAGGTTTTCAAATCCAACTCAGAACAGAAAAGACATCCTGAAGCTCAAGCAGAAATAAATCCTTAGCATTGTCTTTTCGCCCACATAGATTCTACAAGTATAAAATTACAGTGGTCACATAAAAATAAACTGTGCTCAATTCAAAATCCTGGGAAAAATGTTTCCCTTTTTATTTTCCTGGTAACATATTTTTCAGACACACATAAAAAACAGTGGAAACATCCAAATGCCTTAGCCAGCTCTCTGAGTGGAAGGTGGAATATGTCTCACTTAAGCACAGTCTATGACTTCACTTCCCAAGTTTATAGTGTAAGGGCCATTAACCATGATACCCATGAGATTAATCATTTAAATGGAAGAATATTAAGACCCAAGGTTCCACACAAAGTTTACACTTGGGAGAGAAGTGTGCAGAATTCATTGTGAGACCTGAATTTCATAAGCTTGAACTGTTGGAAAACTGAGCTAGTTGTCCGCATCTCTGAAAACAAAGCCAAGAGAACAAGTGGGAGGTAGAGGAGAAGGGAGATGAGCAATAAGGAAGAAGTACAGAAAGGAAAGATGACGGGTGATAACGAAGAGAAGGTGATTCAATAGTGTGCTTGAACCCAGGAAGAAAAATCATGAACCACATTGCCAATCAACTCGACCTTACATCAGATCGTTGTTACAATTAAGCTATTGCTTGATATAAGCATGGAACATTTTCTTATCTGAGCACAGCCCATAGACATACTATAAAGGAGAATGGGGATCAGTTAGTATTGGAAATGTAATAAATCGAATGGAACTCAGTGTGTGTTACCTTGTTCGATGGTTCTCAGTCTTAATGAGATTTTGCAACCTTGATCACTAAATTCAGAACAAACAATAGGAATTGTACTCTCTACCGTCAGCTGGTATTCCTTTCCATCTTCTGATATAGTGCTCAGTTCAGGTTTTAACTAATATGAGAAAAATACATGTGTCAGTGATGTTCAAATAGAACATATTCCTAAAGATCAATTTTGAAAACATTTTTTCTCAACAGATTCTCTTTCACTTAGTGAACTGTTAATAACCCAATTATTGAGTTCTATTTAACTAAATGCAGCCAATTAACATTAAACCAGTAACACACACACACACACACACACACACACACACACACACACATATACGAAACATTCAGTTACAATTGAGTTACATCCGGAGAGTTCCAGCACCACTCTGAATTTAGGCTGAATCACTTCCTCGATATAGGTTGGACAGCCTTGGGGCCAAGATGGATTCATGGACTCTGGAGAATGGAGGAAGAGAGACTTTGCTCCCCCCCCCCATTTCTTTGCTGATGCCTATTGACACAACCAGAGGAGAACCTGGTTATTCTCAAGGATTTACTGTCACCATTGAGATTTATGTACTACTTAATATATGAATCAAAATGGTGTTGTCACCAACAACATCTAACTCCTCAGCTTGTTTATGAGTTTTTGTCTTCTAAATTAGATTTCCTGTGATGTATTGATACAGTCTGAGTCATTCCTGTCGAGAGAATAGTCGTGTGTAGTAGTGGAGATCTTTTGTTATTGTTCTCACAGCCTCGAGTCCTAACTGTCTCTCCAAAGAATTGGTTTTTACTGTTATTTCTCTGATAATCTAATGAGAAACAGTGGCTTGTAACATGAAAAGGCCGGGCCTGCTTGTTTGTGGGTTTTTCTGTCCTCCCACCAGGTCCCCACAATTGTTTAGTCCCAGAGAAAATCACCCACACAGGACTCTGTAAGTTATAATGCTGATTGGTCCTTTAGGTCTGGTTTCTTACTGGCTAACTCTCTCATCTTCATTAACCCATTTTTTTTTTGATCTATTTTAGCCATGTGGCTCTGTACCTTTTTCAGTGGGGCAGATCACACCCTGCTGCTTTGATGGCCTGGGCAGGAGTGGGAGGAATCAGCTTCCTCCTCCCCAGAATTCTCCTGCTCTCCTTGCATCATTTCTACTTCCTGTCTGGTTTTCCCACCTACACCTCCTGACTGGCCAATCAGCGTTTATTTAAAACATGATTGACAGAATACAGACAATTCTCCCGCACCAGTGGCGAACCACTGACGTTGTTTAACTGTGTATACCAACGCAGAACAAAAGGCTCCTGTGTTCCCAGGGTCAGAGTTCTGCTTGCTCTCCCACCACTGGTTCATCTGACAATGTAACCCAGTCTTCTTGCACTCTACGCAAGTACACATAGACTTTAGCTCGACAAAAGCTTTTATCCTATCCCTGAGTCCTGTTCTCACAATTGGCCAATTTCCTATATTGTCTTTGAACAAGAAATGAATCCAATGCATCCTCAAATTCCATGAGTGAGATCCCACAGTGCTGCCCTCCAGCTTCCACCTCTTAACAGTGTTCAGTACTTTCCACTGACCGTGCTCTCCTGCCACTTCTTCTTACCTGTCGGAATCAGTCATCACTCTGATCCAGTGAGACCAGCAGCAACCAAAAGAATAATTATGTTGCTTAGTTAGCAGTTATGGCATAGCAAAAAGCCCAGAACTGTGAGTCATTTCTACTGAAGTTCAAGGTGCTAGCCCTTCAGCTGGTATCTGTCTTCAAGCAGGCACAATAACCAAACAGTGGCCTGCTTATAATATGTAACAGAGGATCTGGTAGAATGGCTTACGAAAATAGAGCCTTTAGCTTATTCTGACTTGAGGTATTTTTTTTTTACTTCCTCCTTCTCACAAGTCCATTAATTATGAT
This sequence comes from Myodes glareolus, assembly GCF_982192425.1. Classification (NCBI taxonomy): domain Eukaryota; kingdom Metazoa; phylum Chordata; class Mammalia; order Rodentia; family Cricetidae; genus Myodes; species Myodes glareolus. Next base: position 11,591,861 of record NC_142050.1, read on the forward strand.
GGCTTGACTTATGAAGTTTTGCCTTAACACAGTGTACAATTTTACATTCAGTAGAATTTATACTTTGATTTTTGTCTTTCCTGAAACTAGCAATGTTCTGCAGCATACTTTCTCATGATGCTAAAAGTATTAGCAACCATCTATAGCTCCCAGTCAGCCATGGTTCACCAAGGGTCAACATCCAATATTCCACAGTGTGCTCATTGCTAAGATATGATGCCAGGAACTTAAATGCATTGAATGATATTTGATTTGCACTATTTTCAATTTATGATGAGTTTACTGGGATATAAAGCCATCATAAGCCAAGGAACACCCCAAATTCAACCTATTTACATGTGTCTTCAAGCTTTGTTATATATGAGAATTATTCAGTTATTCTTTAAAAAAAATGCTGATAATTTAGTCCAGACTTTCTGATAAAGTTCAAGAACCGTCATGGAAAAATCACAGCAAATAATCTTTCTTATTCATACTTACTGCTACATACCTTAATTCCCGCAAAAAATCCCTGGCTTTCAACAGCTATGCTTTGTACGTCTGGTTTCTCCAATAAAAATATGGAAGCACTGCAGAATATCTATTAATACAGTTAAGAAAAATCTTTTAGTAGCGACATTATAAAGAAACATGAAGATTATTATCCTTAAATCCTTTATTAAATTGTTAGTAAATGATCAAATTGAGAAACAGGGGCTAGAGAGAGGGCCAACAGTTAAGATCACTTATTGTTCTTGTCAGGGGACTCAGGTTCTAATCTCAGCACTCACATGGTGATTCAGAGCTCTCAAATATTCCAGATTCAGAGGATCCAATAAACTTTCTGAACTGCATGGACATCAAACACACACATGGTATACACACGTCAGACAAAACACTCACACATAAGATAAAATGAAATAAATTAAATTAAAGGTGTAAAGAACCAAAACATTTCACATGTCTAAAATTTGAGAAAATATTGTCATAAGATATTAATTATTTGAACCTCAATATATAGTACAGTGTACTTTTTATTTCATATATATATACACATTAGAAAGTAGTTTAAATGGTATGAACATTGAAAAATTAAAACATTAATTTCCAATATATAAAAGATAATTTTAAAACTTGAAAGAGACATAGAGTTTTGAAGATTCATTGATAATAAGCAAGTTGTTTAAAAGATCTTCTCAGTCACCAAATGTACATTTTTGACACTTCTATCTGTTCCTAGAGTCACCACAATTGCCAAGCAGAAAAATACAAAAACCAGGAACCTACTGCTTTATAATTTGAGGACAAAAGAAGCCTTCAGCATTTAATGTAAAAATTCAATTCTGGCCTGAGTCAGTGATCTCCATGGGAGTAGAACCAAACCAGTAACCTCTGCCAGAGTAGGCCTTAGGCCAGAGTCAGCCACATCCACAGCAGCAGGTACAAGGCAGTGACTGCAGAGTGTGGAGGCCTGAACCAGAGACCTCTGCTGGAGCAGGCCCAAGCTAGGGACCACTGTAAGACCAGACCCTAGCCAGCAACCTCAGTGGAATGATGGAGGAAGGTTATCTGTCTATTGTGTTATTTTCATTGGTCAATAAAGAGACTGCCTTGGCCCCTTGATAGGACAGAAAATTAGGTAGGTGGAGTAAACAGAACAGAATGCTGGGGAAAAGGCTATGAGGCAGAAGCCATGGAGCCAGCCACCAGGTCAGACATGCTGAATCTTTTTGGGTAAGCCACCACCTCATGGTGCTACACAGATTATTAGAAATGGGTTAATATCAAGATATGAGAGTTAGTCAGTAACTAACTCTCTAGAGATAATGGGCCAGGCAGTGCTTAAATGAATACAATTTGTGTGTTGTTATTTCCGGGACTAAGCTAGCCGTGCCAGAGCCGGGTGAGGCGAAAAGCAGGCCTGCCCGCAGCCCCTCACTACCTTTGGAAGAAGGCCTAAGCAAGAGACCTTTGGAAGTAGGCCTGTACAACCTCTGGGATTACAGAGTGACCCTCAGTAGCACCAAGCCACCTCCAGGAATACCAAGTGACTTCCAAGGTGACTGAAATCGTGGCTCCAACTGCACCACAAGGAACAGCCATCTGAGCTTTGGCCTCACTGATACCTGGAAGACTGACCACCAGAGACACAGCCACAACTACACCAATCAGAGAAATGGGTGGGTAGACAAGGCAAGAACACACTCAACACCACAAAGAGCAACACAACCCCAACAAAAACGAATGGCTCTACAACAACAAAACTTGAGCGCCCCGATATAGATGAGGCAGAAGAAAATGACCTAAAAAAAACTATAGAAGAGTATTTGAAACCCTTAAAGAGGAAATGAAAAATTCCTTCAAAGAAATGGAAGAAAAGACAAACAAAAAAATTGGAAGAAATCAACAAATCCCTTCAAGAAAATACAATGAAACAGATGAAAGGAATGAATCAAAAGTTGGAAACCAAAATAGAGACAATAAAGAAAGAACAAACTGATGGAATTATGGAAACAAAGTTTATGAGAAAACAATCAGGAACCACAAATGCAAACATAAACAGCAGAATACAAGAGTAGGAAAGAGAATCTCAAGCACTGAAGATACAATAGAGGAAATAGACTCATTGGTCAAAGAAAACATTAAATCTAACAAAAGCTAAACACAAAATATCAGACAATCTGGAACATCATGAAAAGATCAAAACTAGGAATAATAAAAATAGAAAAAGGGGAAGTACAACTCAAAAGCACAGAAAATATATTCAAAAAATCATAGAAAAATACTATCTCAACCAAAAAAAAAAGAGATATACATATGAAGATACAAGAAACTTACAGAACACCAAATAGAGTGGGTCAAAAAAAAATGAAGTACCCTCACCACATAATCATCAAAATACTAAACCCACAGAAAACAGAAAGAATATTAAGAACGTCAAAGGAAAAGAGCCAAGTAGCATAAAAAAGCAGACCCATCAGAATTACACCGGCCTTCAAAACGGAAACAAGGAAAGTCAGAAGGTCCTGGTCAAGTGTTATGTGGATAATAAGAGACCATAGATGCCAGCCCAGACAGGCTATTATACTCAGCAAACCTTTTAGTCACCATAGATGGACAAAACAAGATATTACATGACACAATCAGATCCAACCAATACCTAGCCAAAAACCGAGCCCTACACAAAGTATAGAAGGAAAACTCCAAACCAAGGAAGTTAGCTACATCCACAAAAACACAGAAAATAGACGATCTTACAGCAGCAAATCTCAAATAATGCGAAACACACACACAATAACCTTACCAACAAAAAATATTAAGATAAAAGGAATGAGCAATCACTGGTTATTAATTTCTCTTAATAAAAATGGACTCATCTATAAAAAGATGCGGACAAACAGATTGGATCTGAAAACAGAATCCATCCTTCTGCTGCATACAAGAAACACACCTCAACCTCAAAGACAGATCTACCTCAAAGCAAGGGTGTAAGAAAATTTTTTTCCAGTCAAATGGACCTATGAAAAAAGCTGGTGTAGTTATCCTAATATCTCAAAATAGTCTTCAAACTAAAATCAATCAAAAGAGACAAAGAAGCACATTTCATAGTAGTCTTAATCCATCAAGAGGAAATCTCAATACTGAACGTCTATGCCCCAAATACAAAGTCACTCTCATATGTAAAAGAAACAGTACTAAAGCTTAAATCACACATTAAACCCCAGACACTAATAGTGGGAGACTTCAAGACCTCACTCTCACCACTAGACAGGTGTGCAAGATAGAAACTTAACAGAGAAATAAGGGAACTAACAGATGTTATAACTCAAATGGACTTAACAGACATCTATAGAACATTTCATCCAAACATAAAAGAATATACCTTCTTCTCAGCACCTCATGGAAACTTCTTAAAAACTGACCACATACTAGGTAATAAAGCAAACCTCAACCTCAACAGATACAAAAAAAAATGAAATAACGCTATGTATCTTATTGAATCAACATGACTCAAAATTAGAATTGAACAGCAATATTAATTTCAGAAAGCCCACAAACACATGGAAATTAAACAATGCTCACCTGAATCACCACTGGGTCAAGGAAAAAATAAAGTAAGAAATTAAAGACTTTCTAAAATTCAGTGAAATTTACCACACAACATACCCAAATTTATTGGACACAATGAAAGCGATATTAAGAGTAAAATTCACAACATTAAATATCTACCAAAAAAGCTGGAAAAATTCCACACTAGTGAGTTAACAGAACACCTGAAAACTCTAGAACAAAAGACACAAACTTCACCCAGAAGGACTAGAGAGCAGGAAATAACAAATTGAGAGCTGAAATAAACAAAATAGAAACAAAGAAAACAATACAAAGAATCAAAGATTCAAAGAAGACTCAGTTCTTCAAAAAAAATTAAGAAAATAAACAAAAATTCATCCAAACTAAGCAAAAGGCAGACAGAGAATATCGAAATTAACAAAATCAGTAATGAAAAGGGGGGCATAACAAGAAATGGGAGGAAATCCAGAGAATCATCAGGTCATATTTTGAAAGCCTGAACACCACAAAATTAGAAAAAATAAAGAAAAGGAACAAACCCAAACCACACAAAGACATTACTAAGAAAGAGAATTACAGGCCAATATCACTCATGAAGGTTGATGCAAAAATACTCAATAAATTTTTTGCAATCCGAATTCAAGAACACATAAGAAAAATTATCTACTATAACCAAATTGATTTATCCCATAGACGTAGGGATGGTTCAACATATAAATGTCTGTCAATGAAATCCACCATATAAATAAGCTAAAAAATAAATGAATAAAACCCACATCATCATCTTATTAGGTGCTGAAAAAGCCTTTGATAACACACAACACATCTTCATAATAAAGGTTTTGGAGAGAGCAGGAATACAAGAAGCATACCTAAACATAACAAAAGCAATATACAGCAAGCCAACAGCCAACATCAAACTAAATGGAGAGAAACTCAAAAGCAACTCCACTGACAAGGTTGTTCACTTTCTCCATTTCTATTCAATATAATACTTGTGGTTCTAGCTAGAGCAATAAGAAAACAAAAGGAGATCAAAGGGATACAAGTCAGAAAAGTAGAAGTCAAACTCTCACTGTTTGTTGATGATATGATAGTTTACATAAGTGATCCCAAAAATTCTACCAAGGAACTTCTACAACTCATAAACACCTTCCATAATGTAGCAGGATACAAGATTAACAAACAAAAAACAAACAAAATCAGTAGCTCCTTTACACAGATGATAAATGGGATGAGAAAGAAATTGGAGAAAAATCACCTTTCACACTAGCCACAAATAACATGAAATATCTTGGAGTAACAAGACAAAATGGCAGCCTACAGAATGTGAGAAGATCTTCACTACCCCACATTGGATAGAGGTCTAATTTCTAAAGTATACAAAGAGCTCAAGATATCCATCATCAAAAGAACAAATAATTCAATAAAAAAATGAGTTACACACCTAAACAGACAACTCTTAATAGATAAATCTAAAAAGGCTGAAAGACACTTAAGGAAATGCTCAACATCCTTAGCCATCAGAGAAATGCAAATCAAAACAACTCTGAGATTCCATCTTACACCTGTAAGAATGGCCAAGATCAAAAACACTGATGACAACTTATGCTGGAGAGGATATGAGGTACAGGGAACACTTCTGCACTGCTGGTGCGAGTGCAAACTGGAACAGCTGCTTGGGAAATTAGAAAACAACCTACCTCAAGAACCAGAAATACCATTTTTGTGTATATATCTAAAGGATGCTCAATCATAGCACAAGGACATGTCCTCAACTATGTTCATCGAAGCATTATTTGTAATTGCCAAAACCTGGAAACAACCTAAAAGCCCCTCAACCAAAGAATGGTTAAAGAAGATACAGTACATTTACACAATGGAGTACTACACAGCAGAAAAAATGACATCTTGAAATTTGCAGGCAAATGGATGGATCGCAAAAACATCATATTGAGAAAGGTAAACCAAACCCAGGAAGAAAAATATCATATGTACTCACTTAAAAGTGTACTTTAGACATAAATCAAAGAAAAGCAAGCCTACAAATCACAATCCCAGAGAACCTGGACAAAAAAGAACCCTAAGAGAGACATAAATGAATCTAGTCTACATGCGAAGTAGAAAAAGACAAGATCTCCTAAGTAAATACGGATTGTGGGGATCATCAGAGAAGGTAGAAGGGGAGGGGAGAAGAAGGGGAATGGATAAAAATATATAACTCAATAAAAACAATTTTAAATCATCCAATTCTGAAAATAAATATATTCGTGATAAGAATATACAAAGGTTTTGATCGTTTGTTTTACATACCTTATCTCCTAGTCTGAGATTTATGCCATCAAATTCTAAGAGGGAAAATGCCTGAAGAGTGCTCTCTTGTCTGAGTTCTTCTTTGATTTCGTGGGAAGAAAGCCTAGACCAGGCTATGAGGAATCCTACTGAGTTGTTCATGGGGGGAACATCAAAAGCACACCTACAGAACACCTGTGAGTCAACTAGCTCCACTGTCACCTTCGGACTGCCTGGAGGCGGAGGAGGTGATACTGTGGAGAGCCAGCCTGGTGGGAGGAAAGCACAGGGAGGAAGAAGTCAGGTATCCTGAAGAAAGAAAACAACCTTACTAAAAAGGGAACTGAAAATGATAATTAAACTGGTGTTAGCATTGAGATTTACTTTAAGAAGACAGGGAAGCAAATTTGGAGAAATGATTATTTTCTAGAAGGCAACAAAGGGAAAGGCTTGTGTTTAAACTATTATGCATATTGGCTGACAGCATGGTAACTTAACTCAAACTTAGGTTAATTGTGCAGAATCGTGCAAAGCCTGGATTGTGAGAAATGGTTCACATTCCTTACGCAATCACTTTTCTAAACTACAGAACAAATGAAATTTAGTCACTAGGCAGTATAACTTCTTATTTTAAAGATAACTATTTACCATAACAACAAATCAAATATGTATTTTACAATTTGCTCAATTCATCCTAACTTGGGTTTCATTGCATAGTGGTTATGCTGGCAGTGAATTTTGAAGTCCTAGACAACTCTCTGACTCTTACCATTTTTCTGAATTTTCTTCTAGGACCCATATGAATGGTTAACAATTTGTTTTATAATTCTAGGTATTTGCAAAGTTAAATTGAAGAATTTGGAAGAATTTTGTTTTGTTTTAGAAATAGAAAAATATCCTACTGATAAAATTTTGCTTGACACTTTAAAAATTATTCTGAAATTCACATTTTCTTATTATATCCATTATTATTTTGTGATAATTACAAAGTTGTCCTTCCAGATCTGCAGATTTTGGAAAGCTTGTGTTAAGTCCTTTCTATAGAGAAAACATAATTCAGATTCTTTCAAGCGTCATTTTGTTAGACACCATATCCCAATGACTAAGAGCAAATGATTCCTTTACAATTAACAAAATTAATAACAACAAATATGTTGAAGTCTCTTGAAGAAAGGTCTTTGTAGGTTAGCTCAGGTTGGCCTGAAGTTTGGTCCCTCTGTCTCAGCCTCCCAAATGTGGATATTAAAGTGGGCCCAGATACAAATATCTGTAATTCCTTAAGTGAAGTGACCATATTCACAGGGAGTTTTTCACTCATGTTGCTTTAAATTCTCTGCAGTTTTGAATAGCTTGTTTTTTTTCTAAGTAATTGCACAAAAGTTTTAAATATCACAATTTGAGAAAATAAGTAATTAAAAAAGTTAAGTAAATGAGCTTGTCTGTTGCTTTCTGAGATTCTGGATTTGGATCCAGGACTTGAAAGTCTCTGTATCACTCAGTACAGCTCCAGCACCAGCTGAAATGTATTTATTCAAAAAGGAAAAGAGTTTTATTTCTTTAATACTGATACCTAGTTAGGAGATGCCTAATATCCATAGTACATCAATAATCATATTATGTGCTTATTGTTACAATGATTAAGGGATACTGTTTTTTTCTGTACTATTAGAACCTAAAAACTAAAAGAAATAATAAAAATTTAAATCACAGGCTCTAATGAGGCAGAAACTTTGAGACAGCATGATTGTTTGATAGTAGATTTACTGGGAAAGATGCCTGCAAACCAATCTGCAACCAGAAGAGAACAGAGAATCAACCCAGAGCTATTAATTATAGTACCTAGATGAAAACTCCTAATGTAGGGAATCATATTTGTCTGTGGACACAATGAAATGACTACCTTTAGTTTGTTTGTTTTGAGGAGGGTTATTCTATGGAGTCAAAGCTGGACAGAAACTTACAACAATCCTCCTGCTTCAACTGTGGTTGAAGATGCACACCAGTATGCTGGCTTATTTACAGATTTTTAAATATATTTTTTCCATGTTATAAAAGAATATGAGGCAGTGGTTGGTGGGCTAGGCCTCTAATTCCAGCCCTTGGAAGGCAGAGGCCAGCAGACCTCTGTGAGTTCAAGCTCAGCCTGGTCTACAGAGTGAGGACCAGGACAGCCAGGGTTACACACAGGCTTTAATTAAAGACTTTAATTAAATGAGAGCCTGTCATGAAAACCACACACATATACAAAATAGTTTTAACTATTGTGTTTCACACGTCTTTTAATAGTTCTAGAAGGCAGATTTTTGAAATTAAAACAGTAAGTACATATACATTTTATGAAAATAAGTTTAATTGACAAATTTTCTTGTGAATGAATCTACCAATATTTCCAGTTGTTTTTAACTCTGTGCTTCTGCCAGCCTCAGGGATATGTTCTACACACATAATAAATAAGTTACTGTTATTGCTGATTTCTACCAGGCTGGTCGTGCTTGTATAATCCAAGATTAAATTAAAGCCACTAAACAAACATATTCACAGAAGTCACTGTCTTGTAACTACATTATATAAAAACCAAAGCCATACACACCAATACAGTCACCTCCAATTTCTATTTCTCCAGGGCTACATGTGTGTAACTTCACATCAGAAATAGCTGCAAAAGATTAAATTTTGTATATTTAATTAAATGACCATAAATGTCTAAATGCACATATATCCATGAACAGTTCTTAAGGAGAGTATGTTTTAACATGGACGTAGGATTTCCTAGTTGCTCTCTCTGGGATTTTTTTCATAAGGGTTTTTCTCCTTATCTTAAGGATAAGATCAAACAGAAATGATTGATGATCAGTGATTGTATTAAGTACCTCCTTTGGTGAGAAAGATATTTGATTAAATATCAAAGCACACTTATAATTTCAAAGTCTGGGGCTGCAGGAGTCTTTATTTCTTATTGAAACACAAAGTGACAAGTCACTTCACTTTGTAGGACAATTTGGCATTTTCATTTGATACTAAATATAGTCTTAACATAACGCAGATATTTCTTTTTCTGATAATTACCCAAAGGACTTTAGAGAGACTTCCTTGACAAAAATGAACATTGATATTTATAAAATTTTAGTCATAATTGTTCAGTTTATAGGTACTCTATGCAGACAATAATTCTGATTTATTGGCTTAGGAGATTTCTGTGACCTGGTCATGACTTTTTTTTTCCTCAAAATAGCCTCGTTTATTTGTGCAGTCTTAGTGGGAGCTTGCTATGTATCACAGACTGACCTCAAATTTATAAACCTCATGTGAACTGAGCCACCTATGTGCCAGGAAGATTGTTGAGCATTTTCACCTTACAGCTTCTATAATATTCTTGTATTTTTATGTCTGTGTTTGGTTGTTTTGATTAATAGTGGCTTCACAGGAGCTTAGATCTTCTAAGAACGAGTCTTCCTTCACCATTTATCCAGAATTTCTTGATGAAACTATTATTATTTCTACTTACTATGTTTGGAAAATTTCTTCTAAAAACAACCTGGTTCCTGGGTGATCCTTTTGAAATTGTATTGAACTAGAAATATAACTTCCTGAATAGGACTATAATTATTGGCTATTAATGGCTGTTACTGTGTACATATTTTAACTAACTTGTCAAGTTCCTCTTAAGATGTCAAAGTATTAAAATACTTGTTCATAATTACACTTTTCTTTGGGTTCTCATGTTACCTGTTGAATCTTTTTTCTGGAGTTCTTTTTCTATTTTTGTTTTTCTGGTTTTCTTCTTTATTTTTGAAAGTAGATCCTTTTCTCATACAATATATTCTGTTATACTTTTCCCTCTGTCTACTCTTCCCAGTTCTTTTCCACATTCCCCAATTCTCTGGATCCACTCCCTTTTTGTCTCTAATTAGAAAAGAACTAGCTTCTAAGAGATAAGAACCAAAGATGACAAAATAAAATAGAATAATGAAGAAAAAAACTGTCATATCAAAGTTGGACCCAGCAACCAATGAAGAAGAAAAGAGAACCAAGAGCATTCACAAAAGTGATAACCCCACTCAAGGGGTCTAACAATTAGGAGTCCCATAAAAATACAAAGCTAATAACTGTAATATATGCACAGAAGACCTGGTACAGACCTGTGTAGGCTCTGTGCTTGCTGCTCAGTCTCTGTGAGCTCATATGCACTTCGCTTAGTTGATTCAGAGTCTTGCTTTAGTTATATTGCTAATATTCTCTTCCTGCACCTCCCTACATGCATGTTCTTAGGGACTGAATCTATGTTTTTCAGCATGCTAATCATATGGCTGCTCTAAATGGCTGGTCTGCATGGCTGGTCCCAATGTGCTCTTTTCTAAACCAAAGTTATGGGTAGAGAATAATAACTTTCACTGAATTACTCAAAGAACTAGATTAAAGTCATTGAACTTTCTGTTGCGTATGTGAATATATTTAATAATTTCTATTCTGTTTATTTTTTCACCTTATTGTTCTGAGTCTCATTAGAAGCATGATTAATAAAATCTCAGGATCAGAAATTGCGGTTCAACCTGAAGATCCAAAAAGCAAAACAGCTAGCCATTGGCTCTTATCTCGAACTCAGTCTTAAATGGTGATCCTGCCACCTGGAATCTCAGAAGGAGAGTGTATCTGAGAGCTGTCCCTCCCCTCCCCTACCCCATCTTTGTTTTATATTCCTCTCTTGGACTGGGATCAAAGGTGTGCACCACTGGGATTACAGGCATGCATTGCCTGGTTGTTATAGCAACTAGGGTGGCTGCTGGGATTAAAGGTGTGTGTTACTATAACCTGGTCTGTAAAGTTGACTAGTGGGACTGGTTTACTCTCAGATATTCAGGCAATCTTTAATAAAATACATTTGAAATGATATTATACTCATTTATATTTATTTTAGTCTCAAGATGTTTAAATTGAGGTACTTAATTAGTAATTTTTATGATCAATGAATACCAATTTAAATTTATTTCATTTTTAAAAATATAGTGTTTTCTTGATTTATGACTCAGGATGAGGTATATCATGATAAATTTTCACATTCTCTTACAAAGTGTTGTGATCTGCTTGCTGGTCTGTCACCTGGATACGCAGTCCCTTTAAGAAACAAGCCCCGTCTTCTCTGAACCCCTCCCTTTCCACTGAGGGAAGTAGATATCTTGCCTCCTCCATCTTATGCTTTCTCTCTCTTTCCATCTCTCTTCTGAAGAGGTTAACCACTGTCTCTTCCTCTCTACCCCATCCCTTTCTCTTTACCTCTAACCCTCTCTCTCTCTTCTCCCTCCTTTCTCTCTCTCCCTCTCTCTCTCTGTCTCTCTCTCCTCTTCTGCTTTCTCCCCTTTCCCCTTTCCCTTTTCCCTCCATAACTCACTAAATAAACTTGCCTCTCTGCATCATGTAGCTGTCTGTCTCTCAACCTATACGGTCTCCCACCAACCAAGGTGACCCTTTCAGCTTCTTTCTAATTTCTACCAGTAAACAGGACTACTGGTGCCCCCCCACCAGCATCTCAGTTATCTGTTCATTGTATCTCATTCCAGACTATAAAAGCAGTAAGTCTCATGGTTTAAATTGGTATGTACTTTCAAGTCTCTTACAAAAATTACTGTATATGCAATACAATCCTGCTTCAAAATATATTAATCTGTTCTCTAGTATTGTCAGTTCTACTGTTAAGCTTCTATTACAAGCAGTTTTTCTTCTTTCTGTCTTTTACAAGTGTATTAAATTGAGAGCCAGTACAGACAAGCTCAGACCCAGCTCTCCAGGCAGATTCTAAGCTGTAGTTAAACCCAAGTAAACTAACCTTATATCTCAGGAATAAAGAAGGATTGTGTTTCTATGTCAAACAAAAGTCTAAAGATTTGAATAACGGTCCAGTTCCTTTATGGAGATAACACTAGAATCCACCCAAGGAGTGGTTTGCCTACCTCTTGCTTTGGTCAAGAGTCTAGCAAGAGAATGTTTAATTATAGGTATAGCCTGTGACCTTCAATTGGTATGTTCATTTCCTTGTATCATGTTAATGCAGTTTTTTGTCCTACTCCTATTTGGGAGGGTCAGGTGTATTTAAAGTAATTGGAAGGGTGAATTCCAGTACTCACTGGAATTTCTTCCCGATACTATCCTATATGCTTCTCCATTTTATTATTTTCTTTCATGTCTTCATATCCTTTACTAAAATTTTCTAAATCCCCATGCTTCTACCCTGGCAAGAGGTATTTTTGTCAAGGCTGGTCCGCGACATGCAGGTACCCTCATCCCTGATTGGAAGTTCTACTACAGAGCTATAGTAATAAAAACTGCATGGTATTGGCATAAAAACAGACATTTTGATCAACAGAATCAAATCAAAGATGCAGATATCAATTCACACAGCTATGGACACCTATGTTTTGATAAAGAAGCCAGTGGAAAAAACAAGGCATCTTCAACAAATGGTGCTGGTCTAGCTAGAGGTCAACATGTAGAAGAATGAAAATAGATCCATAATTTTCACCCTGCAGAAAATTCAAGTCCAAGTGAATCAAACACATCAACATAAAAAAGACTCACTGAACCTGTGATAGAAGAGAAAGAGGGTAATACCACGGAATGCATTGGCACAAGAGACAAATTTTCTTAACAGAATACAAATAGCACAGGCACTTAATTGACATTTAATAAATGGGACCTCATGAAACCGAAAAACTTATGTAAAACAAAGGATAATGTCAAGAAGATAAAGCTGCAGTCTACAAAAAGAAATAAAAATCTTCACCAATGTTGCATCTGACAGAGGGCTAATTCCCAAAATATATAAAGAACTCAAGAAATAGACACCAACAAAACAAACAATCCAAATAAAAATGGGGATCTACACAGAGAATTCTCACCACGGAATCTCAAATTGCTGAGAAGCACTTAAGACATGTCCAACAGCCAGTCGGTCAGTGGTGACGCACGCCTTTAATCCCAGCACTCAGGAGGCAGAGGAAGGCAGATCTCTGTGAGTTTGAGGCCAGCCTGATCTACAATAGCTATTCTCATTTATAACTGTCCATAAGTAAAGTAAAAGATAATAGTGATAAAATCCATAGTTCCAAAGAGGCTAAGTAACAAGGAGAGCTTGAGGGAGACACATGTGTCTCTCTGGGAAGGAGAAATGGAATATACTTTTCAGGTGGACTGGGCCTGGGTGGTGATGGGAATAGGAGTATCACATTTGAGGAGTGGAGGAGAGACAACTGGTACTGGAGGGACATTTGCGGGTAAGGTAAAATTTAGTGCAATGGAAACTCCCTGGAATCTGAGGGGATGGCCCTAGTGAAGACTCCTATTAGTGGGGGATATGAAGCCTGAACTGGCCATCTTCTTTAACTAGACAAGGCTTTCAGTGAATGGACTGGGACATCAACCCAGCCACAAAACATTTGAAAAACAATTTGTCCTGCCTATAAGATAGGCTGGGGTAAAGGTGGTACAGAACTTATAATGGCCAACCAATGACTGATCCAGTCTGAGACCCATACCCCGAGAGAAAGCCCACCCCTGATACTACCTGGAGGGTCAGGAATCTAGGCTGGATAGCCCTCGGACCTACGATGAAACCAAATATGACCAGCAAAAACAAAATGTCAATAATATGATTCCTAATGATATTCTATCATACTCATATGCCTTGTCTACTCATCATCAGAGAGACTTCACCCAGCAACTGATGGAAATAGATGCAAAAACCCATAGCCTAAAATTAGACAAAGCTCAGGTAATCCTGCAGAGGAGGAGAAGAAAGGATCATAGGAGCCAGAAGCTTGGGTACACGACAAGAAAAACTCACAGAATCAACTAACGAGGGCTCATAGGAGTTCAAAGAATCTGAACTGAAAATCAGGGATCCAGCATAGCCTGAGCTAGATTCTTTGCCAATATGCTAATATTGTATAACTTGGCATTCTTGTGGAACAGCTATTAGCAAGAGTGGGACTGACTCTGACTATTTTGACTGCCTTTGTGGCTGTTGCCCTCATTCGGGCTTACTAGGAGGGATGTGTCTAGTCTGAATTGCAACTTGCTGTGTCATGTTTGGTTAATATCCATGAGAGGCCTGCCCTTTTCTGAAGGAAAATTAAGGAAGTGGATGAGGGGGAGAGAAGAGGTGGGAGGAGGGAATGGGAAGAGAGAAGAGAGGGAAAACTTCAGTGGGGATGTAATACATGATAGAAAATAAACAAATATTTTGCTTTATTATAAATATTTAGTTTTAAAGACTTTTAAATTCACACAAGAAAAGTTTTAGCACAAAACAACCCCATCTCTGAACCATCTTCTGCAAATGTCAGCACTTTATAAGACCAGGATGTATTTGTCAAAATTAGGAAACTGACTTTAGAACTAATTTAGTCAAAAAAAAATTTCCCCCTCTGATGCTATCTTCTGTTCCAGTATCCATTCCAGGAAATCATGGTGCATCACTCAGAATGGTTTTCTCCAGTTTATGCAAGTTCCTCATTCTTATCTGTAATTTTCTTGCTCTTGTTACTTCTGAAACATATTATTCATGTGTTCTCTAGAGTGCTTCTTAATCTGGTATCATACAAATTTTCTCACGATGAGGTTAAGGAGTTGGTTTCTGAGAAGATTGTGGTATCTAGAGTCCTTATTGCAAGCTCACAGACAATGCCTGGTAGCCCCTGTTCTAGCACCAGGAATGCTAGCACCAATCAAGAATGGCATCTTGCAACCCTCTTTTCTGTGAAACCACTGGAGATTTTTCCTTTCTATACACTGAGAGTTGCAAACAAGTTCTGAAGTCCAGACCACAATCAAAAAATAAAGACAAAAATCTAGGCGACACAGAAACTGAAAATACTATCTGGTATTGTTTTGTTTGTTTGTTCTTGTTTTATAGTTTTTGTATTATTGAGGATTAAAACTGTAAATGCTAAGCAAGTACTCCAAGATACAAACACATTACAAACATGACTGCAAACTCTTCTTTAGGGGAACTTTGCATGTGGAATACATAGCTATTCATTCTCTTCTTTGAGAGTTACATCAAGCTTCTTTTTTGACTTGTTTGAGCTTTTCCACTTCAGAAGAGATCATACATATCTTGATCTTTACAGTAACCAACACCAGGGATTAAAGTAATTCCTGGCTCTGTATAAAGACTCATTAAGTTTTTCTAATTAAAAGTAAAATAATACTGAAGTCCAAATTTTCTTTGGACTTCACACCTTTTCTTATTATCTGTCATGTTTCAATTGGAGAGGGGAAAGGCAAAAAGAAATCATGTTTCTTAAGACCTTCAAGCATTATGCACAGTAAGTTTTCTTTAACAGGATCACAGCAACATAAACTTTTGAGCATTTTAAGAGACTAATAAATATCTGTAAACAAACCTGTACAATTGAAGTTAGAATGTTAGCTTCGGTTTAGCAAAAATGATAGACCAAGTTTCCTGCTAGCTCAGTACAACCTGTCCAGAGTACAGATGTATTACTGACGTTCTCTTACCTTCAGCACAGTAACCCATGCATCCCTGCGTGGGTTGCAGCAAGTACACAAAAAAATCTCCACAGTTTCTTACAGACACGGGGATTTGAAAGAGGCAGCAGTCTTTTTCAGTGCTAAACAGAAACTGCCAAGTGGCACAAGCTGTCAGTTGCTTGATCTCTCCAGGAAGAGGCAGCTTTTCTGAACCACTCAGAGATAGCCAGATGGGGGCCTGAGTTCCACAGTGGTTCATCTTTTATTTATAGCAGGGAAAATAGAAGTTGAAAATCCAATTAATTTCATACATATAAAAAACTGTACATTTTTAATAATCTTCAAATCTAATGTAATCCTCAAATTATCAATGAGTGTAAAAATTAAATAAATTGGAGCGGGAGATGTGGCTCTGCAGTTAAGAACATGTGCTGCTCTCGCAGAAGACATAGATTCGGATCCTAGCATTCAAAATGTGACTCATAACCATTAACTACAAATCCACGGGACCCAGAACGTTTTCCAACTTCTCTGGGAGCCAGGAATGTATGTTGTGTAAGTACATACATATAGATGAACCCAGCATGCATGTTGTATAAGTAAATACATAACAAGCAAAACACTTATACACATAAATAAATCTTTTAAGAAAACCAAACCACTTATATATCTATTGCATGGAAAAGTATATTTAGAGAACACTAAATAAATGTAATATTAATTAATGTTAATATGACCTGTTCAATGTATATACTTTTATTTTACATTTGTTTTATAAATGAAAAATTCAACTTCAAATAATTTACTAAAACAGTGAACACATCATAAAACAAGACAAGTTAAACTGAAAGTGTATTAATATACAGCACAATACCAGATGATCTTAGAGATTTTTTGGACAATTGCTAGAGATAATGTATATTTGATATTCATTCAGAGTGAAGTGCAACAAATAACAGTGGAGAAAAAGGGTATTATTTATAATTCGATATAGAAAAATAATTTAGTAACTTGGAAAATGGAATTAAAGCATTGTTTGAGGCCTACTATCAACATTATTTCCAGGTAGAAAAATGTAATTCAATAGCATATAAAGCTAGGTAAAAACCTCAATTTTGAGAAGAGCCAAAAGGCACATGACTTTGGGCAAGGTTCCCAGAATCCTTCTCTGGTAGGAATAGAGGTCTTAAAAAGCTCAGATAAAATGTAAATGAAAATGTAACATCCAAGTAGAAATAAGTAATAATCACTATCTAGGGTATGGTTGTTAATCATGTTACCTCAATGATTAAAAGTAAAGGTTGATAGATACAATTAAATAACAATCCCAAAATACAAACTAAATAAGAACTAAATAAGAAAAACATTTTTAAATAGTATTTTTACTATGCTATGATTCATTGTTATATTATTATATTTATTTTATTCATGTAATTCTATTCATTTACAAATTGTAATACCACAAATTCATAATTCAGAGAAGAAATACAAATGTCTAATACATGTATGAGATTATGCAGTATTAAGAGATGTATTTTTTATCTATTGCTATAATAACAAATATTATCATCACATCTAATAGATTAAACATATTTTCAAAGTCTTAAAAGATGTCTTCATTAATTTTACTTATAAGAAATTTAAACATTCTAAAGTTACTATGATTATGTATTATTTCAAAAATAACATGAAATAATTTGCAATATAGGAGCATGTTAATAGTGTATTTATCTACAAAGTATGTTGCAAACAAAATAAATAAGAGGAAAGAGTAAGAAGATGTTAATGATGAAAACACTGCTGTAATGCCTATCCTTTCTTTGCTCTGTTTCCTAGGGTTCGTGTGTATTACTTCACATCAAATGAACAGAAAAGTATTTCAACAGGCATATATCATCCTGTGGGGTGGGGGTGGGGAACCACTTGACTGTTGAGACCATGTAGGCGGTGGACACTTCTTCAGCACAGACAGCGTGATGATATGTGCTCATGTGCCGAGCTTCAGGAAACCCAAGCAAAGCCAGTTTCATCTTCACATGTCTGTAAGGTTCTAGAATCAACTAAATGAGCTAAAGGAAGAGAGCATAAATACTTAACAATGTTGTGATTACTCCCAAATTGATCTCAAACTTTACTTTCAAATTCTAATGACTTTTGGTTTCTTTCCAATAAAATGTCACAAAAGTGATTTTTTAAAATGGTAAATAAAGAAAAAAAGGAAAAAATGAGATAGCTCTGACATAAATTTACATTAAACATTGTTAAAAAATAAATGCTTTTTCTGAAGTTTTTTGTTTTTACATTAGTGTTGAGGAAGAAAAACTCACATCTAAATAACTCTTGAAATATATATGACAATAAGATAAACAATATTTTGCTAAGACGTCTTTTTGTGTAATGTATTCTCACTACAGATCTTATATATCTAGATTAAAAATTAAGAATAGTACAATACAGAGAGATACAGAGCGCAGTTATTAGTGATGAATGTCAACTTGAGCATAATTATTTAAGGTTACAATACTAGTTTAAAGATACATATTTTACCCAAAAGTTGCTTGTGCCTGCACAGTACTTGGAACCCTCTGAGGAGCTAGTGGAGGTTTGTGATAAGTCAAAGAACTCATCTCTGGCAATATTGCATATTGTTCTATTTCTAATTGTAATGACTTTGGTTACATGACTCAAATTTACATTCACATTTTTATAATGAGGTGCATTAGCTACCTCAAAGTCTCACTGTGAAATCGAATGAGGCTACCTATCTATAATAACCACAGTGAAAGAACATGTTAGTTGTCAAACAAATGTCATGTCCAAATACTTTCTCACTATTTTCAAAGCACAAGCAGAGGTTCTGAAGAACTAGGGTTTTACAATATTTAGACTTAAGTCATATTCTGTAGATTATGTGGATAGGATTATAATAGCAATAACAGGGGTGAATGAAACCCTAACTGGTCACAAGTAACCTGCCTATAAACGGCAGCACTGAGCATTTAGAGACAGAATGATCTCTGGGGTTTTCTGACGCATCAGTCAAGCCTCATTGGGGAGGTCCTGATTCAGTGAGAGATCCTACTTCAAAACCTAAGTGGAAAACAATTGAAGAAGGCATCTAATATCAACTGGCTTCTCCACACACACATACACACACACACACACACACAGACAGACAGACAGACAGACAGACAGACACACACACACACACACACACACACACACACACACACACACCATGCAAATCACATATGTTGCACTGAAAAACATGGAAACTTCACTGACAATCTGTTTTCTTTAGTTATGGAATAGTAGGTGATGGGCTTGTAGGTTTTGACATATATAAGAGTCCATAGTTAAGAAAGGAATTGCCAGGCAGCAACTAAGAAGCACTGAAGCAAAAATTCAACAGTATTCCTTAATGGCAGTTTTCCTGCAGTTATATACCCTGGTCTATGTTCAGATTTAACTCCTTGGCCTTCTAATGGGACAACCAGGAATATCTGTTGCACATAATTTGGTGGAGAATGATTTCTATTACATTGTGTTTCTCAGCTGTGGAAGTTATCTAAGATATTATTTTTCAAAAACACTCGTGGACTAAATGGAGCATAACATTTCTATTATAGCCATTACCATTGAACTAGGTATTACAGGAATATTTCAAATTAAGTCAATCTACCAAGAATGAAGGTAACACTTCAGTAAGGGGAAAACATACCTCAACACATTTGGTTGGCATCTCAGCGGGTCTGTCAAAGATGAGAAATCGGTACCATCCAGGAATGAGAGAATGGTCACAGATCAGGTCTTGAGTAGCTGAATGCTGGAGGTACACCGAGTCAAAGTCGACACTTCTGTAAGGACTCCGAAGAAACTGGTGGCCCCCAGGAGAACACTCTGGAGCTAGACAGAAAATATCCATGCCTTGCATTTAGCAGCATAGTAAGTCTTCAAATAAAGAAATAAAAAAGATTCTCTTTCCCAAAGAAAGCAAATAAACTCACTATTGCACACGCCAAAAAAGGCCATCAAAGTATCAGGGACATCTAGCAAGTCAAAGATGACTTGGCTTGCGCTTTCTGTAGCTGCAACAAGCAACTAAAAGCCAGTCACAATGTGTGTTTGAGACACTTTAGCACTGAGGTCTTTATTTTTATTTGACTTGAGCAGAGAAAGTAACAGAGTTGTGTGCTCTTGAATTAAAATGTGTGGTGACCACAAGTCACCAACCCTGAAAGGATTCCTCTTGGGTCAAGCCCTCTAGATGTCAATGTCATTACTGGCCTTCCTTGAACAAATTTTCTGTAAAGCAAGCATTAAAATCCTACCTCTGCTAGACAGTAGAATGCTCAACTAATTTTTAATGACATTCTTATCTTTGCAACTGTGAAATGCCTGCCACCTAAGTTTCCTGTATTTACTACAAGATTTTAAAATCACTGCAAGGGTTTTGCTCCTCCATAGACGCACATTTTTAGGAAGAATTTCACCTCCATAACTCTAATAACTTTGATAATTATCATTAATAATAATGATAAATATTTTAATAAGCATATGCACCATAATTTCATTTACTCTTTTAAAAATTCTAAAGCCTTTAATATTAGAACATGCACATAATTAAAAATTAAAGACATTATTCTAAAGGGCAATAGTAATGCGATTTACATGAATTACAGAAATATTTTTACTGATCCTATTACCTTCAATATGATTTTATTTAGAAGAAACTCAGTAAGTTTATTTTTTTCCCACGTGCATGGAAATGTGATGTGTGTTCTAATGTTTGCAAGTGTGTGCAGGCTGCTTTTAGGGTATTTACATGGGCCTTGGACATCTAAACTCAGGTCTTTACACTTGCATAACAAGTGGTCTAACCACTTAGCAATTTTCCCAACACATAAGTCTATTTTAATTCTATGTATTATTTCTCCTTCAGTTTCTTTATATCTCTCACATTTCTTCTTATGCTGCTTTGAATAATATTCCCTATTCCAAAGCAGCAGGAGGGATAATTGCAGGGGACATTACTATGTGACATTATCAATATTAGAGAAGTGTATATTATTTAAATGAGAATTCTATTTCACTTCATTTTATTGAGAAAATCCTTAGCAAATAGAAATAATAGTAATTCCTATTTTTAGATAATTTTAAAATTTATTTCTTGAAAATGTACTTGTCTCTTACAGAATGTGGAGTAGAAAGTTTAAAGAACACTCATAATGAAAAAGCCACCCTGCAAAAGTTTTAGTCCAGCCTTGGCTGTAGAATCTATCCAGAGGTAACCAAGCATTGTGATGATGTCTAGACTCTTGTGTAAGGGCAAGCTTATCTTGGTCAAGTACTGAATGAATAGCTCTGCAAATCCTTCTCAGTCATCAGTGTCCTGACTTGACTGACACTCTCTCCAGAAGAGCCTCAGTGTATTTTGCTGGAAACAGAGCTTAGTATAAGTTTACAGTCCTGTTTCTTCATCTACTTTCTGATGTTATTTAGGTCCATTAAGCAATTTTATAATGAGATATTCACTACTTAAATTTCAAATACTTTAAGAGAATGTGTCAGGTTATAAATGATAGGTACCCAGTGGCAGAATATGCAAATGAACTTTTGATACATTTGGTACTTAATCATAGATTGTTTTCTGGCTTACTACAAAAGGCAAGATCATGATTATCTAAAACTGAGAGTTATTTCAGAAATATGTCAATAAATGGAAATCAAACTTCATTAAAAATTAAAACTCCATGTAGTGGTATATGTCATATGGCAATGCATACCTCCAACCCCAACCTGCTGAAGATGAGGAGGAAAGGAGTCAGAGTTTGAGACAAGCATGGGCTACCAAAAACAAAAACAAAAAACAACAAAAAACACAAAAATTGCTTGTGTACTGCAAAGCATGCAGAAAACAAAAAGACTATCCACCAGACATAATGGGAAAAATAATTACATATTATACAGGTAGTAAGAGAATAGAGTGCAAAATATGCCAAGAACTCATATAAATCAACAAAACAGTCAAGACTTCATTATTTATTTATTTATTTATTTTTAGGGGAAAAGATCTAAGTCGGATTCTTCACAAAGAACATGTGAAATGTCAATATAACATACGAATAACACATGCTTGAAATCATTAATCAGGGAAATTCAAATCAAGCCACAATAAGATATACCAGCTAACATCCACTAGGTTAGCTAAAATCAAAATGTCAGGTTATGTCAAGTGTTAGCAGGTATGTGAATAAAGTGAAGCCTTTGTATGCTATAGGAGAATAAAATAGTGAAGCCACTTTGGGGAGGTAGTAACTATTCTAAAAATGGTCAATCATAGCTAAGTAGGACTCAATAAATCTCCTTCTAGGAAAATATAAAAGTATGTGTTCATATAAACACTTGTACAGGGATGTTCATAGCAACATTATCTATAAGAACAGAAAGACAGAAGAAACACAAATACATCAATAGAAAAATGCACACACAAAATCCACTTTCTCCTAGCAGTGGCATGTTTTTCGAACTCAAAGACAAATAATGTTCTGACCCATAGTGTATCAAGTTAAAGCTGTAAAATATTGTATTATATGAAAAATGATACCTTTAATATGATCCTGTTTATGTAACATATAAGACTCGGCAAACACTTAAACAGATTAGTGATTGCCTATGGAAGGGGAGACAGGAAGGTAGATGGAAATAATAGTTTTGATATCCAAAGGCACGGCTTTCTGTTTTGACTCTAATCCTGACTATAACTATATCTATCTATCTATCTATCTATCTATCTATCTATCTATCTATCTATCTATCTACCTATCTATCTATCTATCTATCTATCTATCTATCTACATAGATATATGACTATATCTCTGGCTATGTGGATGTAATACCACAGTGCACTTTAGGCGAGTGGTATGTATGGTCTATGATGCACACCAATAGAGCTTTTAATGTGATTTACAGTAAACTTTGAAGCATCTTTCTAAATATTTGAATGTATTAATAAATATGTTTACAAACCTTTTCTAGAGATATAATGGCTGCATATTTAGTACTTATTTGTGAGTTTTAAAAGTTATTTATATCATTTCTTCTATGGGTTAGGAAGGGGGAGGGGGGAGGAAAAGTTGATGAAATAATTGACTTGTAAATATCTACAAGGAATAAATTATGATGTTCTGCAGCACAATAAGATGACTACAGTTGACACAAATGTGTCAAATACTTTATAAAGAACTAGAAAGAGAAGAATTCAAAGGTCCATAGCAACAATGATAAAAAACAGCTTTAATAAGCCTGAGGTGGTATTGACTGATTTGCCCTTTATGCACCCTGTACCTGGATGCAATCACACAGTTCTGTGCCTATGAATATGTACAAATATCACACTCATTTAAGAAAAGCCTTTTCTCAACACCTGCTAAATCCAGGCAAACCTAAGAAGCCACAGAAGAGTGACACCTGGTTAAGGAAATGCGCTTCTAGAAATAAAGAGAGTGTTGATGCTATTTTTAGAAAGAAATTCACGTGGGGAAGCGCCTGCTTTTCCCTCAGTCCTCTTTCAAACCAAATTTGCGTCAATAAAAGTGCTCAAGATTGACACGATGACGCAAAGACGATTTTATCTTCAACCTTTAGAGTTGTGCACGTGGCTTTTCTTCAAGCAGGGGGTAGCTGTGTATGTCACTTACTTCTTAAAAAGAATAAGCAACTTACAAGACCAAGTGACCTTTTGTGTAAAATATTCTGATAGGTAGGAGCACAAAGAAGTTCAGACAGGCTGCGGAACGTGGCTCTATTTTGTGTCATTAAGATCACTACTGTATACTTTTCTGTCACGGTTTGATGAAGGGGGAGAGTGTATTCTATCCATCGAGTTCGCTTTGGCAGCAGCAAACTGACTGTACCAGACGATGGGAAAGCTAGCATACACAGAACTAGCCCAGTGGACTATGCGGAGATGCAACTTTCTCCAATTGTTTCCAGAAGTGGCCTGGGAGTGGAGCTCATTAGTTTCTAACTAATTCGGACCCACTTTCCTGTATAGTACCCGCAGATTCGGCAAAGGTTCTTGCAGCAAATTAAACGGAATTTAAATATCAAGAGATCCACAGAGAATTAAGAAAAAATAAAAGCAAAATAACAAAAAAACACAACAGCAAATTATCAAGACATTTCAGGAAGAGGGGGCTCCGGCTGCTGAGGGTAAAAGTAAACGCAAGGAGAAGTTGGTACACCGCTGAGTCAGCAGAAAAGCCGGTTCTCATGCGCAGCTACAGATGGCCTCTGTGCTACCCTCTCCAGTCACCTACCTTGGTCTTCCCCCAGGACCAGGAGCATCAGTGCGGTCACCAGACATGCCCATGCTCCGCCCGGCATCACGTGCGTCCCAGCGCGTCTCACAGATGGGGAGAACCTGGCCTCAGCCCTACACTCCCTAAACTGTCTCAAAGTCTGTTTCCGCTCAGCCTTCAGCGGAGCTGCAAGACCTTTGTCTGCAATAAGCCAGTCCTTCTATGTGAGACTTCTGAACCCTGGCGCCAGCCCCAGACTTCTCCTCCCAACCCTGGCTAAGCTCCTCTCTGAAAGCCACGCCCAAACTGTCCCAGGGGACCTGCAGCATCCAGCAGGGAGTTGAAATGGCTTTACCTAGAATGTCACTTGCATTACCATAGCCTGCCAGGATCTCTGGGATGTAGCTCTGACAGAGGGTTTTGCTGTCCTAAAATACTGAGAAAGTCCTCCCGTGTATTCTTTCCAAGAAGTCTAGACTGTTCTGTTAAGGTCTGGAATTTTGATTTTTTATTTATTTTTTTGTTCTTTGGTGTCACGGTGCCACAACTTAACTCAGGTTGCCTTTGAACTCACAATGCTCTGCTTTGGCCTCTTGAGTTGCGGGATTACAGGAAAGAGACATCAGCATCTGGTTATAAATGCATTCCTTTTTTAAAATTTTACAGATTTTTATTGAGTTCTACATTTTTTCTCTGCTCCCCTCCCTGCTTCTCCATTCCTCATCAGCCCTCTCTCAAGGTCCCTATGCTCCCAATTTACTCAGGAGATCTTGTCTTTATTTACTTCCCATGTAGATTAGATCTATGTATGTCTCTCTTAAGGTCCTCATTGTTGTCTTGGTTTTCTGGGATTGTGATTTGTAGGCTGGTTTTTTTTGTTTTGTGTTTAAAAACCACTCATGAGTGAGTACATGTGATAATTGTCTTTCTGGGTCTGGGTTACCTCACTCAAAGCGATGTTTTCTAACTCCACTCCATTTTCCTGCAAAATTCAAGATGTCATTTTTTTTTTTCTGCTGTGTAGTTCTCCATTGTGTAAATGTACCACGTTGTCCTTATCCATTCTTTGGTTAAGGGGCATTTAGGTTGTTTCCAGTTTCTGGCTATGACAAACAATTCTGCTATGAACACAGTTGAGCACACGTCCTTGTGGCACAATTGAACATCCTTTGGATATATACCCAAAAGTGGTATTACCGGGTCTTGAGGAAGGTTGTTTCCTAATTTTCAGAGAGATTGCCACAGTCACATCCAAATGAGCTGTATCAGCTTTTATTCCCATCAGCAATGCAGAAGTGTTTCATTTTCCTCACAACCTCTCCAGCATAAGTTGTCATCAGTGGTTTTGATCTTGGCCACTCTTACAGGTGTAAGATGGAATCTCAGAGTTGTTTTGATTTGCATTTCTCTGATGACTAAGGATGCTGAACATTTCCTTAAGTGTCTTTCAGCTATTTTACATCCCTCTGTTGAGCGTTTTCTGTTTAGGTCTGTATTCTATTTATTATTGGATTATTTGTTCTTTTGATGACTAATTTCTTGAGTTCTTTGTATATTTTGGAGATCAGACCTCTGTTTGATGTGGGGTTAGAGAAGATCTTTTCCCATTCTGTAGGCTGACATTTTGTCTTGTTAACCATGTCCTTTGCTTGACAGAGGCTTGTCAATTTCAGGAGGTCCCATTTATTATTTGCTTCTCTCAGTGTCTCTGCTACTGGGGTTATATTTAGGAATTGGTCTCCTGTGCCAATGCGTTCAAGGGTAGTTCCCACTTTCTCTTCTGTGCGGCTCAGTGTGGCTGGCTTTATGTTGATGTCTTTGATCCATTTGGATTTGAGTTTTGTGCATGATGATAGATATGGATCTATTTTCATTCTTCTACATGTTGATATCAGGTTATGCCAGTACCATTTATTAAATATGCTTTCTTTTTTCCATTTGATTTTTTTTTGCTTCTTTGACAAAAATCAGGTATTCAAAGGTGTGTGAATTAATATCCAGGTCTTCTATTCGGTTCCATTTGTCCTCCTCTCTGTTTATTATGCCAATACCAGGCTGTTTTCAGTACTGTAGCTCTGTAGTAGAGTTTGAAGTCAGGGATTGTGATGCCTCCAGAAGTTGTTTTATTGTGCAGGATTGTTTCAGATATCCTGGGATTTTTTTGCTTTAAGTCCATATAAAGTTTAATTTAATTTTGTTATTTTGAGATCTGTGAAGAATTTTGTTGGGATTTTAATGGGCATTGCATTGAATTTGTAGATTGCTTTTGGTAAGATTGCCATTTTTACTATGTTAATTCTACCTACCCCAGAACATGGGAGATCTTATCATTGTCTGGCGTCTTTCTTCAAAGATTTAAAGTTCTTGTCATACAAGTCTTCCATTTGTTCTATTAGAGTTACTCCAAGACATTTTATGATAATTGTGGCTATTGTGAAGGGTGATGTTTCTTTGATTTCTGTCTCAACCCATTTATCATCTGTGTACAGGAGGGCTACTGGTTTTTTTTGTTGTTGTTGTCATTGTTGTTGTTTTTAGTTAATCTTTTATCCTGATACATTACAAAAAGTGTTTATGAGTTGTCGAAGTTCCTTGGTGGAATTTTGGGGGTCACTTATGTAAACTATCATGTCAGCAAATAGTGAGAGTTTGACTTCTTCTTTTCTGATTTGTATCCACTGATCTCCTTTTGTTGTCTTATTGCTCTTGCTAGGACCTCAAGAACTATGTTGAATAGATATGGAGAAAGTGGACAACCTTGTCTTGTTCATGATTTCAGTGGGATATCTGAGGATTTTTTTCCATTTAGTTTGACATTGTCTGTTGGCTTGCTGTGTATTGCCTTTATTATGTTTAGGTATGTTTCTTGTATCTCCGCTCTCCCCAAGACTTTTATCATGAAGGGGTGCTGTATTTTATCAAAAGCTTTTTCAGCATCTAATGAGATGATCATTGGTTTTTATTTTTTAGTTTGTTTATATGGTGGATTATGTTGACAGATTTTTGTATGTGGGATTCTCTGGGTTGAAGCCGATTTGATTGGTGAATGATGGTTGTGATGTGTTCTTGAATTTGATTTGCCAGTATTTTATTTAGTATTTTTGCATCAATGCTCATGAGTGAGATTGGTCTGTAATTCTCTTTCTTAGTAATATCTTTATGTGGTTTGGGTATCATGGTAATTGTAGCCTTATAAAAAGAGTTTGGCAATGCTCCTTCTGTTTCTATTGTGTGGAACAGTTTGGGAAGTATTGGTATTAGTTCTTCTTTGAAAATCTTGTAGAATTCTGAGCTGAAACCATCTGGTCCTGGGCTATTTGGGGGGGGGACTTTTGATGACTGTTTCTGTTTCTTCAGCAGTTATAGATCTGTTTAAATTGTTTATCTGATCTAGATTTAATCTTGATTGTCACTTGGTAAGTGACAGTTATCTAGAAAGTTGTCCATTTCCTTTAAGTTTTCCAATTTTGTGGAGTACAGGTTTTTGAATTATGACCTGATGATTATTCTCTGTATTTCCTCCATGTGTGTTGTTTTGGTCCCTTTTTCATTTTTGATTTTGTTAATTTGTATATTCTCTCTCTGTCTTTTATTGGTTTGGATAAAGGTTTGTCTATTTTGCTGATTTTCTCAAAAAAAAACAACTCTTTGTTTCATTGATTCTTTGTATTGCTTTCTATATTTCTATTTTGTTGACTTCAGCTCTCAATTTGATTATTTCCTGTTGTCTAATTCTCTTGGGTGAGTTTGCTTCTTTTTGTGCTGAAGTTTTCAAATATTCTGTTAATTCATTATTGTGGGATTTTTCCAGCTTTTTTATGTAGCCATTTAGTGCTATGAACTTTCCTCTTAACACTGTTTTTATTGTATACCACAAATTTGGGTATGTTGTGTGGTCATTTTCATTGAATTTTAGGAAGTCTTTAATTTCTCCCTTTATTTTTTCCTTGACCCATTGATGATTCAGGTGAGCATTGTTTAATTTCCATGTGGATGTGGGCTTTCTGGAATTAGTGTTGCTGTTGAATTCTAGTTTTAAGTCATGGTGATATAATAAGATACATGGGGTTATTCCAATTTTTTGGTATTTTAGGAGTTTACTTTGTTACTGAGTATGTGGTAAATTTTTGACAAGGTTCCATGAGGTGCTGAGAAAAAGTTGTATTCTTTTCTGTTTGGATGGAATATTCTATAGATGTCTGTTAAGTCCATTTGAGTCGTAATATCTGTTTATTCCCATATTTCTCTGTTAATTTTTTTGTCTGACTGACCTGTCCAATGATAAGAGTGAAGTGTTGAAGTCTCCTACTTTAGTGTGTGGGGATTAATGTATGATTTAAGATTTAGAATTGTTTCTTTTACATATGAAGGTGCCCTTGTATTTGGGGCATAGATGTTCAGTATTGAGATTTCCTCTTGGTGGATTTTTTTTTATGACTTGTATGAAAGGTCCTTCTTTGTCCCTTTTGATTGATTTTAGTTTGAAGTCTATTTTGTCAGATGTTAGGATAGCTACACCAGCTTTTTTCTTAGGTCCATCTGAATGGAAATATTTTTCCCAACCCTTTACTCTGAGGTGATGTCTGTCTTTGAGGTTGAGGTATGTTTCTTGTATGGAGCATACAACAGATTGTATGCAATCTGTTAGTCTGTGTCTTTTTATAGGTGAGTTGAGTCCATTTATATTAAGGAATATTAATGATCAGTGATTGTTATCTCCTATTAATTTAGCTTTCGTTATTGGTGATGTTATTTTGTATGTTTTCCTCTTTTTTGGGATTTGCTGTTATGAGACCATTAATTATGTTTTTGTGATGTAACCAACTTCCTTGGGTTGGAGTTTTTCTTTTAGTATTTTGTGTAGGACTGGGTTTGTGACTAGGTATTGGTTTGATCTGGTTTTGTCATGGAATATCGTGTGTTCTTCTATGGCGATTGAAAGTTTTGCTGGGTGTAATAGTCTTGGCTGACATCCGTGGTCTCTTAATGTCTGCATAATGCTTGACCATAACCTTCTGGCTTTCATTGTCTCCAATGAGAAGTCAAGTGTAATTCTGATAGGTCTACCTTTATATGTTACTTGGCTTTTTTCCTTTGAAGCTCTTAATATTCTTTCTTTATTCTGTATGTTTAGTGTTTTGATTATTATGTGGCAAGGGGGCTTGTTTGGGATCTAGTATGTTTTGTATTCTGTATGTTTCTTGCATCTTCATAGGCATATCTTTATTTGGGTTGGGAAAGTTTTCTTCTATGATTTTTGTTAAATGTATTATCTGTGCTTTTGTGTTGAACTTCTCCTTCTTTTATACCTATTATTCTAATGTTCGGTCTTTTCATGGTGTCCCATATTTCCTGAATATTTTCAGTTAAGCTTTTGTTAGATTTAATGTTTATTTGACTGATGAGTCTATTTCCTCTAGTGTATCTTCAGTGCTTTAGATTCTCTCTTCTATCTCTTGTATTCTGCTGTTTATGCTTGTGTTTGTGGTTCCTGATCATTTTCTTATGATTTCTGTTTCGTTAATTCCCTCAGTTTGTGTTTTTTTATTGTTTCTATTTCAGTTTTCAAGTCTTGAATATCTTCTTTCATATGCTTGGTTGCTTTTTCTTGATTATGTTTAAGGGATTTGCTTACGCCTTCCAATTTTTTGTTTGTCTTTTCTTCCATTTCTTTGAGGAAATTTCTCATTTTCTCTTTAAGAATTTTAAACATTCTCCTGAAGTTATTTTTTGATCATTTTTTTCTTCTTCAACTATATTTGGTTGTTCAAATCTCACTATTGTAGGATTTCTAGATTTTACTGGTGTTATGTTGCTCTTTATGGTGTTGCATGTGTTCATAACCTTGTCTACTCATTTTTTCCTCTAATTAATGTGGTTGGGGCTGTCTGTGACTCTGGTGATTAATCTTCCAGGTTCCAGTGAGTCCAAGGCTCAGATGGTTGTTCCTTATGGTACAGTCAGTGCCACAGTTCTAGTTACATCCTTGGTCTCTCTGTGTTCCTGAAGGTCGTTCTGTACTCTGGGCTTTGCTCCACTCCCATGGAATTTGCTGCCTCAGGCCTGCTTCTGCTTTGGCATAGGTTGTGGGCTCAGACCTGTTTCTGTTGAAGTCCCTTGTCTGGATCTGCTCCTGCAGATGTCCCTGGCTTGGGGTTTGTCCTGCAAAGGTCTCTGGCTCTGATTTACTCCCACAGAGGTTCCAGACTTTGGTGTTCTCAGACCTACAGAAGACCTGGCTTAGGCTTACTCCCTCAGAGGTCACAGACTCATGCCTGGACCTGCAGAGGTTTCTGATTTATATCTACTCCCTTTGATATCCCAGACCAATGCCCAGTCCACAGATGTCCTGACTCAGGCCTATTCCCTCGGAGGTCCCAGACTCACACCTAGATCCACAGAGGTCCTGGCTCATGCCTAGTTCCTCAGAGTTCCTAGACTCACTCCCAGACCCACAGGAGTCCTGGTTCAGGTCTACTCCCTTGAAGGTCCCTGATTCATGCCCGGACCCACAGCGGTCTCTGGCTCTGGCCCATTTGCTCGGCAGTTGCTTCCCTGTACCTCCTCCTGTGGAGTTCACTGTCTCAGGTCTGCTCTGGCCCAGGTCACTGGCTCAGTCCTGCCTCTGAAAATATCTCTGATCTTAATTCATTCTTTCTCCCATGGACTTCACTGTCCCAGGTCTACTCTGGCACAGGTTGCTGGCTCAGCCCTGCTCTTTTGGAGTTTGATGCCTCAGACCTGCTCTGACTCAGGTCACTGGCTCAGTTCTACTCCTGTCCAAATGCATTCTTTTTGTGTGGAACCCATATGCCAACCTAAATCTCCAGGATTTGTCCACTGTCCACATGATTCTAAGAAAGAGTCACTAGCCTAGAGCATAGCAAATAGGTTAGGGTGGCCATCAAGGTCCATGGATCCTGACCAATGCTATAATCACAGGAAACTATCTTGGGTCATTTCTGGGTTTTGAAATCGAACTCTTATACAGGACCAGCATTTTACTACTTTAACTATCTTCGCTGACTGGGTAGGCACATTCTTAATCTTCTAGCTGTGTCTGCAGCTTTGCTTTGCTTCTCCAGGTGAACATGTTTCCCAGAAGATGCCCATGTCATCTTGAAACTCACCGATGAGTAGTAGTGGGAGCAGGGAAGTGAGAGCAATGTGATAACAGTGTGGTGCCTGCCAGCAATTTGTGAGTTAAGGGGCTGATAAATGAATCCTAGAGCTGACTCAGTAGTCAGTAAAGGACCACATTAACCTTTCTGGCTGTTCTGAGAATGATTTCCCATCCTGTGAGTTTTCAGAAGTGAAGTTGCCTCTGTAAATAAAGCAGATCTCTCTCTCTCTCTCTCTCTTTCTCTCTCTCTCTCTCTCTCTCTCTCTCTCTGTGTGTGTGTGTGTGTATTAATGTTTTGAAATAAATCCCCACTCTTCAGAGATTTTGCCTTGAAGGCTGAGACCAGTGTCCCATGATCCATCACCTAGAACGTTATCCTAGGAAAAAGAGACACTGGTGAACAGGTGTTTTGGAGGAGCCTGCTGGACCCCAGGCACAGATTACATTCTCCCTAAAGAACTGTGTAGTCTAGATGGTAAGACAAACAATGCTGTAGAGGAACGGCGGGCTGTTTCCTGTCGCCCACCAGGCTAGCTTTTCCCCCTGAAATAATTACACGGAAACTGTATTCTTTTAAACACTGCTTGGCCCATTATCTGTAGCCTCTTATTGGCTAACTCTTACATATTGATCTAACCCATTTCTAATAGTCTGTGTAGCACCACGAGGTGGTGGTTTACCAGGAGGATTCTAACCTGCAGCTGTCTTGGAGAGAAAAGTCATGGCGACTACCTCATTGTCTTCTTCCCAGCATTCTGTTCTGTCTACTCCGCCTATCTAAGCTGCTGTCCTATCAAAAGCCAAGGCAGTTTCTTTATTAACCAATGAAAGTAACACATAGACAGTTAACCCTCCTCCATCACAATGCCACAAACATTAAGAAATTCTATTTTAAATGGTGCACATATATATACATATATGTGTGTATATATATATACACATATATATATACACACATTTGAAAGAAAAATGGTCTCAAAAACATTTAAAAATATTTCTCAAAACTGAAAACAATTTGGGTCTCCGTCTCTATCTCCATCCATCGTGGCATGAAGGCCCCCTCTGATTTTGCTTTCCTTGCTCACGATCTCCCTCCCTCTGCTTCTCATTTGGACCTAGGGAGTTAAGTCCAGTGTTCCAATAAGTGTCTCTGTCTCTATCTCCATCCATCGCCATATGGAGGTTCTGTGGTGACATGCAAAATATTCATCAGTATGGTTATGGGCCAAGGCCAGTTCAGGCACCCTCTCCTCTGCTGCCCAGAGTACAATCTGGGGACCTGTCCTTGGGCCTGGGAACCCCTCCAGAATCAAGTCTCTTGCAAACCCTAAAATGGCTCCCTTAGTTGAGATATAAACTTCCCTACTCCCATAACCATCCTTCCTCCCTCCCCCCCCTCCCATTCCCCCAAGCCATCCCCAATCCTCCCCCTCTCCCCTCTCCCTAACCATCTTCCCCTACTTCTACCCACCCCCACCCCCCATGCACCCAAGTATGCCTGGCAATCTTGTCAGCTGAACTGGGATTGAACGAGCATGTGATCAAACCGGATTCTCTGAATGTGGCTGACATGGGGGCTGACTGAGCCCCCAAAGTACAAATGAAGACTGAGAAGCCATTGACAATGGAACTGGGTCTTGTTTCGTCTTCATGGACTGGCTTTTTGGGATCCTGGCCTGTTTGAATGCTCACCTTCCTGAACCTGGAGGGAGGGGGGAGGAACTTGGATTTCCCACAGGACAGGAAACCCTGACTGTTCTTGGGAATGGTGAGGGAGGAGGAGAGGGAGTGGGGGGAGTGGGAGGGTATTGGGAGGAGGGGAGGTAGTGGAAAGAGTGTTTTTGGATACTTGAATAAACAAGTCTAAAAAAAAACCCAAAAAACAAACAAACAAAAAAAAACTGAAAACAATTGAAAACAACCCATTTGGGAAGTAAGTTCTCTTTGACACACCAAACTTGCTTATAAGTTTTTTTCTATGCCAAAGGGGAACCAAATCTTACAAAACAAAGCATAAATCCCAACTTCTTATTTAGTCTATTATGATTTGCAGGCTAAGTCTTAATATAGGTAGAAGAAACTCAGAGATTTCCTTAATTTTTGGTTTTTTTGCTGTTTCATTTTACAAATAAATTTGGTAAAGAAAACAAATTATTGATCATCTGCTTTTTTAATCTTCAGGAATAATATAATAAATATTGAGTTTTTATATTTGTACCCTGGCAGTGCTGAAGCATGCATGGAAAGCCCATATATGGTGGTTCTGTTGAACTTATTTATACATATTGTGTTTCATGGTCTAAGCTGATGAGGATGACTGATCAGGATATAATAAATATAACCAGGATCAAATCATAGCCAGTGCTTTGTAAAATAAAATATAAATATCTGCAAAATGAATTTTGATAACTTTCTTGAAGAAAAATGCCGCTTACATCACTTCCAGCAAGTATACAGTTTATACTACAGTAGGATTTTATTTTCCTCAGCGAAAGTTTTACAGCTGCCAGTCTGTGAGTTTTCAGTAGCTTCGTACCAGAAACCAATTACCCTCCAAGTAAATGAACTAACATGCAACACACTAAACATTAATGCAATGTTTCTCACTCCTCAGTGAAAATGAATCTTGTAAACTTCAAGCATATATAGAAGGGTATATATTGAAAGAAATGAAAGAACAATAAAATATTCTGTCATGTGCCATGGTATTAATAAAACAGTAAAATATTCAATTTTTTAGAATTTTACTGTTGAAAAATGAAAAAATAATGTAAGTATAACACCTTACTTATACTTATTATAACATCAGTACTCATGCAACTTGTAAAATGTATTAAATATCACCGAGAGAGAAAGAATAACAGGTGGACGGGCACAATGACCAAGGGATTACAGGACACTTGGGCTCTGATTGCAGGTC
Organism: Myodes glareolus; assembly: GCF_982192425.1. Classification (NCBI taxonomy): domain Eukaryota; kingdom Metazoa; phylum Chordata; class Mammalia; order Rodentia; family Cricetidae; genus Myodes; species Myodes glareolus. The sequence goes on from NC_142050.1 coordinate 11,626,035, forward strand.
TAATACATAGTTCTTATCTTTGTAGCATCAAATACCATGCTCATGTCCATTTAACTTCATTTTTCCTGTATGACAACAATGAAAATAATACCACATAGAGTTTAAGAATTAAAAGAGTTTGTAGGCTTATGCACGGATAAAGGGGTAGGAGAAAGGGGTACTTTGACTAGCACCTGGCTCAGAGTAGCTATTATGAATAAACATGATAATTTACTGTTATTAAAACAATGAATAAAGTCTATGTAATTATGCCTTTCCTTATCTCTTATTGTATAAAGACATGTAGTTTCTCTTTATTACTCTATTATAGTGTACTGCATCATTCAGGACACAGTGAAATTATGTTTATATAATACAAATACCACATGTTTTACTAAATAAGAGCACTCTTGTTTTTTTTCCAAAGTCATGATAGCCACGGTGCTGTTGAAGAAAGATGAAAGATTCTCTTGCCACAAAATGAATAGGGTTGCTTGTGTGGTTCATTGCAGCTGAATATAAGGGAATTCAAAAGCAGACGTGAAGTCATATTTCCTCTGGGAGTGGTCAAATAGCGAGAGAAGAAAGGGCACAGTGAGTGCTCAACGAGGACAAAAGACGAGGAAGAGCCTACAAGGGAAATATCCCATAAATCACACTCCTGAAAGAAGATCAGGAAAGCACATGGTCAGGGAAAGAGGAAAACAAAAACAATCAGAGAAACACAGACAGAGAACACTCTCATAATTCCCTGGAGTATCCCTCTCTATCATTCTGTGATATTCCCTGTATGCTGTCCATGGACTTGGTTGTGAGTTTGGACATTGTGGTAGCTTGAATGCAATTGACTGCCATAAGTTCATAGGGAGTGGTATCATTAACAAGGTGATTTTGTTGGAGGTAGTATGCCACTGTGGGGTGGGCTTTGAAGTCTCCTATGCTTGAGCTACACGCAGTGACACAGATCACTTTCTGTTGCCTGTGGGTCAAGATACAGAGCTGTCAGATTCTTCTCCTGCACCATGTCTGCCCTGTGTGCCACCATATCTCATCATAATGATAATGCACTAAACCACTGAAAACATGAGCCCCTCCAGTTTAAATGTTTATCTTTTATAAGAGTTGCCTTAGTCATGGTGTCCCCTCACAGCACAGAAACTCTAACTAAGACAGACCTTTTGTTTCTGTTGCTATTCTTTAACCTAAAAACAAAAAATGTTGTTGGAGGTCAGGAGAAAATATAAATGATACAATTGCTAGCTTGTATCATTTTTATTTTGTTACTCATGCATTTTGCTAGTGAAAGAATGGAAAAATACTGTCATGTTCTATATTTAAATAGTCACCTACTGAGGGTCAGCTAGACTAGTTATTAGGCCACAGAGAAATTATCCAAAAAAAATAATTTCTGAGACAATAAGTTTGGGTCTTTGCAGAGTAAATTGTGATGACCATAAATTAGTATAATGTTATATTACTAATAAAGGTGTTATAGTCAGCTATAGAGAAAGTAACTGAAACACTGTAGGAGAGACGGCCCAACAAACTCTCACACAGGCTAGGCGTCCTCTTAGTCTTTTCCCCATATTTAAAAGAGCTCCTCTTTGTTAATTCCTTAAAAGCTAATGAGAAAAATGTGGATGAATAAAAAGGAGACCAGCTTTCTTCCATTAAAATGCATTGATGAAGAAAAGCAGTTGTTATCCAAAATGAGAATGTCCTTGAACCTGCATTATAAAACATTTCAGTCATAATATTCCTGCTCCATGTAGACCTGAAATCATGTAATGCTTATTTTTAAAAGGAAAACGCTAAAGCCATTACTTGCCCCCAAATTTTTTATTTGGATCCTCTTTTTTTTTCTTCCCTGTTTAGGAAAATGGCCATACTTGCTGTTCCCTCTCATAAACTAGGAGCGACTCAGTCACTGGCTCCTCCCTTCTATGTTCAGTCCTTGACAAGGTTTGGCAAGAAACTTAAAGATACCAGTTGTGTTGTTGCTCCACTGGTCCAGGACACCCCTACAAGCCCTGTGAGGCACTGCAGGAAATACCACCCTTGGGCATTATCTAAGCTTGGGTCAATTATGTCATTTTTAGAATTAAAAGCAAACTCAGTATTTATTCTATATTCTGGATATTTTTCTTCCAGAGAGTAAAGTCCATGCATTAGGGAACAGAGGTCTTTATGTCTGCATCTGTAGTGAAAATACATCTTACAACAGAAATTTTTAGATTTATTTTACACACACACACACACACACACACACACATATTTATAGATGCATATGTGTGTGTGTGTGTGTGTGAGAGAGAGAGAGAGAGAGAGAGAGAGAGAGAGAGAGAGAGAGAGAGTTTGTCTGCATTTGTTTGCAGAGGAACACACCAATGTGTGCCCTGCTCTGTCAGAGCTATTATTGGCATTTGTGGTGAGTCTCACTTGTTAAGTGAATGCTGGGATCTGATCTTGAGTCTTCATGATCATGCATACATCTCCCTTAACTGCTGGACAATTTTCATAGCCCCCAGCATAAAAATCTTTTAAGAAAAGTTTTCTGTTGCTGTATGTCGTTGAAACCTATAGCAAACCCCATTTATGAGCAATAAACTCTGAAAAGCCTCTGGGGGAAAAAAAGAATAGCACATGTATGGTATTCACATGGGATGAAATTATGCTTTGAATGTAGTTTTGTGTATTTAAATCAATATCTACTCATCCAAATACTTCCAAATGATTTGTATCATTTTATTCTCATTTTTTAAAATAAGAAGAATAATTCTTAGGGTTTCAAATATTGTTGGGTTTCAGTTGTATAACAAGTTACAAATTTAGTGTCTTACCACAAAGTTTTAATATAATTATTTGAAAATGGAAATATAAAATCAGTTGCTCTGTATTTGAACTTGTTGACATTCATTCTTTATGGAGTATTTCCTTTTTCTCCCCACCTCATCTTTAAAGATTTACAATTGGAAAAATCAAAATACATAGTAAATATAATAATGTGGATTTTTGTTGCATGTATTTATTTGAGATAGGTATGTATGTGGTATAGCACAGGTGTGACTGCCAGTGGACTGCTTGTAATTCTCTTTTACCAGGAGTCTCTAATTCAGGTGGTCATGCAAAGGTTACCTGTTTCTATCTCTCGGGCTCAACACATGTTTACTTTGATGAACATAAACTCTATGAAGTGACTACACTGTTAGTATGGCTACCGTATCTATTATTTTCCATAGTTGTGTTTTTTTCTCACAGGAAGGGTATTTAAGATGCGCTCATAGTGAGTTTCAAGCATATTATACTGTGTAATTGATGTTAATGGTCACACCAACATTAACCCTTCTAAGCTTTCCCAAGCCCACCTAGCTGAGACTTTACTCCTTTGACCAACAGCTTCTGAGTTACTCAGACCAGGGTTGGCAACCATCCTTCTGCTTCCTAATTGTGTCAGTTAGGCTGACACTTTAGATGTTTACATGGAAGTGAGATCATAATTGCTGTCCTTTTTGTGTTTGACTTATCTTTCTTTAAATGATGCCATGTAGACGTAATCACATTGATATAAAAGGCAGTTTCCTTCTTTTATGGTTGAATAATACATACAAACATAATATTTTTTATTCGTTCATTTTCAGCTACTATGACTATTATAGCAATGACCATGGAAGTACAGATCTCTCCTTTAGATTTTGATTTCATTTCATTTTGATACACCCAGTAATGGCATTTCTAAGTTATATGAGAAACCTTTTTTAGAGAAACCTCTCTAGCATTTTCCACAATGGCTGTATCAATACTGTATGAGTTTCGTTTTCTCCACATCTATGCCAAATGTGTCAATCTCTGTCTTTTTGATAACAGACATTCTAATAGATATGAGATGCTAACTAGTTTGTTGTGGTTTAGATTTGCATGATGTTGGAATTTTTCTATATGCTTCATATATATTTTTAATGTCTTATTTTTAAGACATCCATATTTATTAAATGTGATCAAACTCAAAGAACTAATTTTTAAACAGGTTGCTTATTCTCTTTTGTGATTACTTTGGATTGTCCCAATGGCAGAACTGATCAATTAGCATCATTATGACAAGTGTTTGGAACTAAGCAAAGGGACACCTCACAGGACAAATTACTGCATGATGGAAGCAATGGTCTCAAGGAGCTAGAGCAGCCATTCCTGGGAACTACATAGTTTCTTGAAAAGAGTGACAGCAGTGAACCCTCTATAGTTTGTGGAAAAAACGTTGAAGCAGTGATTATTCTGACCACCAGTCTAACTAAAACTCTTAATCTGATTATGCACATTACCATCATCTCCTTTGTTTCCTTTTCCTATGGAATCTGAAAATTCCTGCTAGACATTTTAGAACAGATCGAGCCATAGTGGACATGTGCTACAGAGACTTAGTTCCTTTTCTATGCCCTGACTACAACTCATCTCTTTGACTAGCATATGTAGACTCCTAGAGCTCAGCCCTTCATCCTAAAAGTCCACTCCCAGCCCCACCACTAAGAATGCTGAGAAGAATGATCATGACTTCAAGACCAGACTAGGTCATGGTTTGAAACCTTTTTAACAGAAAAGCAAGTGAACAAAGGAGAAACAGAAAAGAAGAAGAAAAAAACATTTTAAAATCAACTTATTTTCTAGTAGACATGAATTCTTTCTGAAGATTCAAGGGGAGAGCTGTTTTGTGGGCTTTTTCCAGCTTGAAGAAACCACCTACATATCCAGTTTCCAAGTTCTGCAGTTGCCATGAGAGCCAAAGGGCAGCAGCTTCTTTCTGTCTGACCTCTCATTCACTCCTTAAATATCTATTCATCCAACTCCCTGTTAGAGAAGAGTTCAGATTACAAAGGGGTTATCAGAGTCACCTAGGATGATCTTCAACATTAATTTAATCCCTTTTACAAAGTTCATTTATTATGTCAAATAACTTACATGTGAACTAATGTTCAAAATTCTGGGCTAGGATCTTGACATATGTGGGGGAGTCCTTACATACATCTGAAATTTCAAAATTTCAGCTATCTTTCTCAAACACACTAATATGTAATTAACAGCTAGTACCAAAATAGAAGCAAAATTTCTGCATTGGTAAAAATACTGATAGCAGTTTTAGGGTATTGTTTTCTTACAAACTAGATCAGAGAATTATACTATATAATTACTGTGAATTCTTTTACTATCAAATTTGAACTTTTGAATGTGGAAGAATAACTTAATTTTACCAAATATGTTCTGGAAGACTAAGAATTTAATTTTCAAAAGTCCAAATTTAGCATGTTAACACATTAAAGGCAACTTTTAAAGGGTTTTATGCAGAAATTAAATTTGCTTCAACAGTATGATTTTAAAATGTGATTATAGTGCTACTGTTCTTTTGAATAAAATTGAAAAGGGTGAGTCATTTATTCTTTCAACAGGTAATCATACACAAGAAGTGACACGGGACATCTCACATACACATTATAAAGTTCCTTTGTAATGTCACAGTGTCAGCTAGTAAAGACGATGGCTCTGTTTAAATGGATTGAGATTCGTTCTGAAGCTGTAAATGAAATGCTGTAGCAGGTGGTGATGCTATGCGATACTTCTGGTGGTGTTTATGGGATTTCTGTATTCAGTTCTTTCTAAATAACAGAGCATTCGAGCCTCAAAATTATAAGTTGTAGCATAATGCATGGTTTGTATCTGGAAGTGGATAGGTTTGGAAAACAGTCTAAAAGATGTTTGTAAATTTGAGATTTGTCCAGCTATTCTTGATTCACAGTACTTTAGCTTGAAATATACCAGATACAATAGATACAAACTCACTTGAAGATATCTTGATTGAAGCATAGTTTAGATAAAATAAAGTTAAACTGTTTTTATTTATTTTTTAAGAATTCCATACCCATGTTTTTCATACATAGTATGGATCCACCTACTTCTAGCACATAGCTCGATGCATATCAACATATTTACAGTTCTATCCAATCACCAACATCTCATTTGAAGACATTTCTATGACTCTGAAGCAGTGGTTCTCAACCGTCCTAATGTTGCGACCCTTAATAAAGTTCCTCATGCTGTGGTGTCACCCAAACATTACATTATTTTAGTTGCTACTTCTTAAATAATTTCACTACCATTATGAATAATAATGTCACTATCTGATATGTAAGATATCTGACATGTGACTTCTGTGAAAAGGCTAATTGACTCCCAAGAGGGGTTGGGAACCGCTGCACTGATGAGAAATGTCCTGCCAACTCATAACTAGTCTCCATTTCAACCCCAAGCCCACAGCACTATTGGGAGGAGATGAATGGACCTGTGTTAACTGTGACCACAAACCCACAGCACTACTGGGAGGTGATAAATGGACCTGTGGTAAGTGCAACCCCAAGCCTAGAGCGCTGTTGGGAGGTCATAAAACTTATTTATAGATAGGAAGCATTGGAAAGAGATTGGATTACAGAAGAGATGCCCTTTCAGACACATTGGGACCCTGATCTCTTTAATGTGGCTGCTCTGAAGGGAACAGCCCTCCCTTACCCCCCTCACCCCCACCCCCCCTCACCCCCCCACCACCTGCTTTTTACCATACTGATTGTATCACCATCTGCCCAACCTTGCAGGATGAGTGACCATGAACTGAAACCCCTGAAGCCAGGATGCAAATTCAGCCTTTCCTCCTCTTAAAAAGCTTGTCCCAGGTAGTTTTCCTAGTGATGTATAGCTGGCCAGAAGACTGTGAAAATTAGTTCTGCCCATTATTGATATTTAAATATTATATAAATGTATATATGTTCATAATATTTTTAAAATTTCTATACTATCTAATTGATAGGCACTAAATATTATTTTCATTTTCTTGATAGTTTAAGGACATGTCCGGTGTCAAATTTAAACCTGGTATGATGTAACAAGGTAATAAGAATTTATGGAAGTGTATCCTAAGAAGGGACCAAGATTTAAACATCCAGGAATGTTTGTTAGAGGTGATTCATTAGTTGAAATGTAAGAAGTGTGGCAGAAAAAGAAAGACATGGGGGGGCAGACCCTAACTATCCTAAGAATTTGTTGAGACTCAGTTTGCCTGTCATGTTGTATGGCACTATCCTTCTAATTAAAACTTTCTCCTTCATTGGATCCTATTCTCATTGGATGTAAACCTTGCTCCACCTAGATGTAGTAGGGAGGACCTTGGACTTTCCACAGGATGGGATGCATGGCACTCCCTTAGGGCTAGAGGGGGGAGGGGAGGGTCTGTAGAGGGAGAGGGAGGGAAGCGGGAGAAGGGAAGGGAATGGGAATTTGGATTGGTATTTTTAAGTAATAAAAAAAGGAAAAAAAAACTTTCACTAAGGGAGGGAGGGCTAGACTCATGAGATCCCCAGAGGTAAACAAAAATGTCACACGTATAGAAAAAACTGCAACTTCCAAGATTCTTTAAGTCCCCACCCTAGTTAAACAGAAGCAGTGGGGAGGAAAGACTCTGAGAAGCCCTGCTGAAGGGAAGACAGATCTTCTCAAACTGCTGAGCTGCCTGCAAATTGGGCAAAGAGCTCTAGGATCGCACCTTTCGTGAATCATCACCCATGTTCGGTGGAAACACTTTCTGATAATAGAGCTGCTCCTTTGAATGGTATTTGTTCCTGTAAGTAACTCTTATTTCTAGTATTCACCATAAAAATATTTCTGGTAGCTCTTGTCTCCTGTCTCCTTGGAATACCAGCTGTCCCTGTTTTAGTGCTGAGGAGTTCTGTCGGGAGAGGTGAGTGGGTGCTGGCCAGGGCAGTCTGTCCCAGAAGAGAGCACAGCCCCCCCCCAGAGTTGGCGGCAGGATCTTCGGTGTTCTACGGGATGCTTCCCTGTCCCCACTGTCGTCCTTTGGTCTCCTGTGTCCTTGAAATACCAGCTGTCCCTGTTTCAGTGCTGAGGAGTTCTATCCAGAGAGTGCTGAGGAGTTCCATCCAGAGAGAAGGAGATGGGCAGGCGCCAATGCAAGAATTCCTCCAACAACCTGAAAGGTAACATGACATCACCAGAATCCAGGGATCACAAACCTAGAAGAATTGAACACCCTACTCCAGAAGAAACAGAAGAAATCGACTCTAAGTGGATCTTTATGAAAATAATACAGGAAATTAAACAGGAGGTGAAAATCTGCCGTAAAGAAATTGAAGATAAGTATAAAAAAAAAAAGATTGAAGAAATGAGTAAAGAAATGGAAGAGAACTGTAGCAAAAAGTTGGAAGAAATGAGTAAATCTGTAAATGAAATTCTGCGAAACCAAGAAAAAACAATCAAACAGGTAATGGAAACAGTTCAAGATTTGAAAACTTTCAATGAAGAAATCACAAGCCGAGGGCCATCTGGCTATGGAAAATCTAGGTAAATGAACAGAGATTTCAGAAACAAGCATAACCAACAGAATACAAGAGATAGAAGAATGACTATCAGACTCTGAAGACACCATAGAGAAAATAAACGCTCTGACCAAAGAAAACAGCAAATTCAACAAATTCTCATCACAAAACATTCAGGAAATGTGGGACACAATAAAAAAACAAAATCTAAGAATAATAGGGGTAGAAGAAGGAGAAGAATTTCAGATCAAAGGCCCAGAAAGTATATTCAACAAAATTATAGAAGAAAACTTCCTCAACCACGATATCCCTATGAAGGTTCAAGAAGCATACAGAACGCTAAATAGACTGGATAAAAAAAAAAGGCCTTTGCCATATAATAATCAAAACACAGACATTCAGATTAAAGAAAGAATATTAAGAGCTGCAAAGGAAAAAGGTCAAGTAACTTATAAAGGTAAACCTATCAGACTTACACCGGACTTCTCTATGGAAACCATGAAAGCCAGAAGGTCCTGGATAGAGGTACTGCAGAAACTAAGAGACCATGGATGCAAGCCCAGACTACTATACTCAGCCAAGCTATTGTTCACTATCGACGGAGAAAACAAAATATTCCAGGATGAAAACAAATTTAAACAATACGTAGCTACTAATCCAGCCTTACAAAGAGTATTAGAAGGAAAATCACAACCCAAGTAATCCAACATGTCAATACTGCCTACAATAACTCAGACAACTAGCAACCCTTCACAGGCACATCTCAAAAAAGGGAAACACACACTCTACTACCCCCCTCCCCCCAAAAATTAAAATATCCGGAGTCAACAACCACTGGTCGTTAGTATCACTTAATATCAATGGACTCAATTCACCTATAAAAAGGCACAGACTTAGAGATTGGATATAAAAACAGGATCCAACATTCTGCTGTTTAAAAGAAACACACCTCAACCACAAAGACAGATATCTACTCAGAGTAAAGGGTTGGGAAAAGGTTTTCCAAACAAACGGACCTAAGAAACAAGTGGGTGTGGCCATTCTAATATCTAACAAAGTTGACTTCAAACTAAAATCAATCATAAGAAATGGAGAGGGACATTTCATACTCATAACAGGAACAATTCATCACGAGGAAGCCTCAATCCTGAATATCTATGCCCCTAATATAAAAGTGTTTCTTATGTAAAAGAAACACTTCTAGAACTCAAGACAGTCATCAAATCACACACACTAGTAGTAGGAGACTTCAATACACCTCTCTCACCAATAGACAGGTCAATCAGACAGAAACCTAACAGAGAAATAAGAGAATTATTGGAGGTAATGAATCAAATGGAATTGACAGACATCTGTAGAACATTCCACCCAAATAGGAAAGAATATGCCTTCTTCTCTGCAGTTCATGGAACCTTCTTGAAAATTGACCACGTACTCAGTAACAAAGCAAACTTCCCCAGATACAAAAAAATATTAGTAACTACCTGTGTCTTGTCAGATCGCCATGGACTAAAATTAGAATTCAATAACAATGCTACCCCCAGGAAGCCAACAAACTCATGGAAGCTGAACAGTCAACTACTGAATCACCCCTGACTCAAGGAAGAAAAAAAGAAAGAAATTAAAGTCTTCCTTGAATTTAATGAAAATAAAGACACAACATACTCAAACCTATGGGACACTATGAAAGCACTGCTAAGAGGAAAGTTCATAGCACTAAGTGCCCAATTAAAGAAAACAGAGAAAGCGCATATTGGAGACTTAACAGCACACTTGAAAGCTCTAGAAAAAAAGAAGCAGATTCACCCAGGAGGAGTAGAAGACTGGAAATAATCAGACTGAGGGCTGAAGTCAACAAAATAGAAACACAGAAAACAATACAAAGAATCAATGAAACAAAAAGCTGGTTCTTGGAGAAAATCAAAGATCGACAAACCCCTATCCAAACTAATCAAACGGCAGAGAGAGAACATGCAAATTAATAAGATCAGAAATGAAAAGGGGGACATAACCACAGACACAGAGGAAATTCAGAGAATCATAAGATCTTACTACAAAAGGCTGTATGACACAAAATTGGAAAATGTAAAAGAAATGGACATTTTTTAAAATAAGTACCATATACCAAAGTCGAACCAAGAACAAGTGAACAATCTAAATAGACTTGTTAGTCGCGAAGAATTAGAAGCTGTTAACAAAAATCTCCCTACCAAAAAAAGTCCAGGACCAGATGGTTTCAATGCAGAATTCTACCAGAACTTCCAGGAAGAGCTAATGCCTATACTCCTTAATGTATTTCACAATATAGAAACAGAAGAGTCATTGCCAAACTCCTTCTATGAAGCTACAGCTGCTCTGATACCAAAACCACACAAAGACACAACCAAGAAAGAGAATTACAGGCCAATCTCACTCATGAACATCGACGCGAAAACTCTTAATAAAATCCTGGCAAACCGAATCCAGAACAAATTAGAAAAATTATCCATTATGATCAAGTAGGCTTCATCCCAGAACTGGTTCAACATATGCAAATCTATCAATGTAATCCATCATATAAATAAACTGAAAGAAAAAAAACCATATGATCAATTCATTGGATGCTGAAAAAGCATTTGACAAAATTCAACACCTCTTTATGATAAAGGTGCTGGAGCAATTGGGGATACAAGGATCATACCTAAATATAATAAAAGCTATATACAGCAAGCCGACAGCTAACATCAAATTAAATGAAGAGAAACTTAAAGCCATTCCACTAAAATCAGGAACACGACAAGGCTGTCCACTCTCTCCATACCTCTTCAATATAGTTCTTGAAGTTCTAGCAATAGCAATAAGACAACATAAGGGGATCAAGGGGATTCGAATTGGAAAGGATGAAGTTAAACTTTCGTTATTTGCAGATGATATGATAGTGTACATAAGCGACCCCAAAAACTCTACCAAAGAACTCCTACAGCTCATAAACACTTTTAGCAATGTGGCAGAATACAAGATCAACCCCAAAAAAATCAGTTGCCCTCCTATACACAAAGGATAAAAAAGCAGAGAGGGAAATCAGAGAAACATCACCTTTCACAATAGCCACAAATAGCATAAAATATCTTGGAGTAACTCTAACCAAGGAAGTGAAAGACCTATTTGACAAGAACTTTAAGTCTTTGAAGAAAGAAATTGAGGAGTATACCAGGAAATGGAAAGATCTCCCTTGCTCTTGGATTGGGAGGATCAACATAGTAAAAATGGCAATTCTACCAAAAGCAATCTATAGATTCAACGCAATCCCCATCAAAATCCCATCAAACTTCTTCACAGACCTTGAGAGAACAATAATCAAGTTTATATGGAAAAACAAAAAACCCAGGATAGCCAAAACAATCTTATACAATAAAGGAACTTCTGGAGGCATTACCATCCCTGACTTCAAACTCTATTACAGAGCTACAGTATTGAAAACAGCTTCGTATTGGCATAAGAACAGAGAAGTAGACCTATGGAATCAAATAGAAGATCCAGATATTAACCCATAAACCTATGAACACCTGATTTTCGACAAGGGAACTAACGGTTTACAATGGAAGAAGGAAAGCATCTTTAACAAATGGTGCTGGCATAACTGGATGTCAACCTGTAGAAGAATGAAAGTAGATTCATATCTATCACCACGCACAAAACTCAAGTCCAAATGGATTAAAGACCTCAACATTAATCTGACCACTTTGAACCTGATAGAAGAGAAAGTGGGAAGTAGTCTACAAGACAGGAGACCACTTCCTAAGTAGAACCCCAGTAGCACAGACAATAAGAGAATCAATGAATAAATGGGATCTACTGAAACTGAGAAGCTTCTGTAAAGCAAAGGACACTGTCAGTAAGACAAAAAGGCTACCTTCCAACTGGGAGAAGATCTTCACCAACCCCTCATCAGACAAAGGTCTGATCTCCAAAATATACAAACAACTCAAGAAACTAGACACTAAAGCTCTAATTAATCCAATTAAAAAATGGGGTACTGAACTGAATAGAGAATTCACAACAGATGAACTTCGAATGGCCAAAAGACACTTAAGGTCATGCTCAACCTCCTTAGCAATCAGGGAAATGCAAATCAAAACAACTATGAGATACCATCTTACACCTGTCAGAATAGCTAAACTCAAAAACACCAATGATAGCCTATGCTGGAGAGAATGTAGAGTGAGGGAAACACTCATCCATTGTTGGTGGGAATGCAAACTTGTACAGCCACTGTGGAAATCAGTGTGGCCTCAGGAAACTGGGAGTCAACCTGCCTCAGGACCCAGCAATTCCACTCTTGGGAATATACCCAAGAGATGCCCTATCATACTACAAATGCATTTGTTCAACTATGTTCATAGCTGTACTATTTGTAATAGCCAGAACCTGGAAACAACCTAGGTGCCCCTCAATAAAAGAATGGTTAAAGAAGGTGTGGAACATATACACATTAGTGTTTTACTCAGCGGTAAAAAAAACAATGACATCTTGAATTTTGCAGGCAAATGATGGAAATAGAAAACGCTTTTACTGAGTGAGGTAACCCAGACCCAAAAAGAGGAATATGGTATGTATTCACTCATAAGTGGATTCTAGCCTTAATTAAAGGTCTTTGAGCCTATAATTCGTGCTCCTAGAGAGGCTAAATAAGAAGGTGAACCTGAGGAAAATTATGTAGTCATCCTCCTGGATATTGGAATTAGACAAGATTGCCAGGCAAACTTGGGTGCACGGGGCGTGGGGAGGTGGAAGTAAGGGGAGATGGTTGGAGAGAAGGGAGAGGGGGAGGATTGGGAATGGCTTGGGGGAGTGTGATGGGAGTAGGGAGGAAGGATGTATGTGGGAGCGATGAGGTGTGCATCTCAACTAAGGGAGCCATTTTGGGGTTTACAAGAGACTTGATTCTGGAGGGGTTCCCAGGCCCAACGAGAGGTTCCCAGATTGTTCCCTGGGCGGCGGAGTAGAAGGTTCCTGAACTGGCCTTAGCCCATGACCATACTGATGAATGTTTTGCATATCACCATAGAACCTTCATCTGGCGATGGATGGAGATAGAGACAGAGACTCACATTGGAACACTGGACTTGACTCCCTGGGTCCAGATGGGAAGCGGATGGAGGGAGAGTGCGGGCAAGGAAGGCAGGATCGGAGGGAATCTTCATCGGACGATGGATGGAGATAGAGACGGAGACCCACATTGGAGCACTGGACTGAGCCCCCAAGGTCCAAATGAGGAGCAGAAGGAGGGAGAACAAGAAAGAAGAAGTCAGGACCTCGAGGGGTGCATTCACCCACTGATACAAGGGGACTGGTCTTGATGGGAGCTCACCAGGGCCAGCTGGACTGGGACTGAATGAGCGTGTGATCGGGCCGGATTCTCTGAATGTAGCTGACGTGGGGGCTGACTGAGAAGCCATTGACAATGGCACTGGGTCTTGTTTCATCTGCATGTACTGGCTTTTTGGGATCCCAGTCTGTTTGGATGCTCACCTTCCTGTACCTGGAGGGAGGGGGAGGAACTTGGACTTCCCGCAGGGCAGGAGGCCCTGACTGCTTGTGGGACTGGAGAGGGAGGAGGGGAGGAAGTGGAGGGAGTGGGAGGGTATGGGGAGGAGGGGAGGAAGTGGAAATTTTTTATAAATAAATGAATAAAAATAAAAACAAAAACAAAAACAAAAACGAACACAAAAAATATTTCTGGTAGTCACTTCCATAAAGACTCACTGGTTCTTCAAGTCAAACTTTGGTGTAATTGTTACTTTTGTCTGTTATGTGTAGCATTCCTGGGGTGAGTAGAAGTGTTTGTGTGTGTGTGTGTGTGTGTGTGTGTGTGTGTGTGTGTGTGTGAACTGACTGAATCTCCCTAGGAAAAAAATCTTATGCAACAAATATACATTAAATCAACAAAGACACATTTATTGGACAGTGAAAAATAATAACACTGCCAATAACACAAGCAAGTTCTAAATGCCCTGTTTGGTAAGACATCACAGACACTTGAAGACACAGAGGCACTCACTTAGCAATGTAATAGCAATGTTAAAACGTATCAGTCTATTTTAAGAACTGCCTTGAGGTAAGTTGGTTTGATATTTATTTTTAATTTTCTATATAATCTATCTTCTATGTAATGAATTTTCATACCTGATTTTTAATTGTAATGTGTTTCAAAACACTCTTAAATGTCAATCGTGACTCACAGTGAGCACCTAACCTGAGAGACACTTAATCTGTCTCGCTTTTTCACCACTGTGGTACTTAATTTGAAAGGAGAAGGGACAGTGCTGTAAAATAACCAAAGAGAGGAATATAATTTACTTCAAACAGTTGTCAAAAATTGTCATGTTGAGGAAATATGCAGCCTTCATAATAGCCATGTTTAACATAGCCTTAATCATAGAGTGCAGGCAGATGAAAGCTTAGAAAAGAAGTCTCTTCTACAACAGCAAAAATAAAAGGCAACACCTTTAGTCCCCTGGAATCCAAGCATCCTGACTCTCACCTCTTAGATTCACAGATATGTCTATTGAGTGGCAGTTTCTACTCTAGACAGTTATGAAAAAGACATATCCATCTAAGCAACTATAATAAAAGGATTTAGTAGAGAGGATAGAGGACATCATAGGAATTAGATAAAGACTGCAGGAAATATAAATCACTATGTTCATGTTTCAATTCTTTAGAACAGGTATATAATTCACTCTGTACAAGCTGCACATGGCATGATTTCTGAAAGAATGTGGCACAAACACCTTCGTTCAAAGGGTTTCTTTTAACCTCAATTTCCTAAAAATGATTAAATTCCTTTACAAAAATTAATAAGATATAATTTTTATGATAATCTCTAAAAACAATGTGCTAGAGTAAGAACCAAACTGAAAACAGCTATGTTTTAGTCTCATAACATTAGCACTAAAAAATGCCTATGAAATTGAAAATAAACATTTATTTAGGATAGGCATGATTTATTGGGTATGTGGCTGAAACAAAGACAACATATGTGAGAACTGAAATAGAAACTCTGTATTAGTCATTGCATAGAAAGGGATTTAGTAGAGGAATTACACTTACATGATTTTATTGTAAGGTTTGGACACAGACATTTCAGAATACAAAAGTCTGAGCAGAAAATGAAGGGTGATAAGGAAGCTGCCCATGCTCCATGCTGAATGGAAAATGAAAACAAATGTATCTGTATCCTAACTAAGATACTCTTGGACACCCCAAAGCAATGATTGGATTTTGTCATGAAGTGCTCCTATTAGAGACATAATTCACACTCTTTTCCTAGAAAGCAAATTAAAGGTGGTACAAAGCTGGATTGCATGACTCTTGTTCAAACCCCATAAGGTATGCCTCCCAGTGGGAATCAAATTCATAACTAGGAAGCTACTTAGAGTGCTCGTGGAAGAGTTTTGTTTTCTATTTATTACATTAAGTGAAGGTATATTGGTGTGGGAGAATTGTCTGTATTCTGTCAATCTTATTTTAATAAAACACTGATTGGCCAGGCAGGCAGTATAGGCGGGAAAGCCAGACAGGAAGTACGGATGGAACAAAGAGACTGGGAGTATTCTTGGAAACAGGAAGCTCCTTCCGCCATTCCTGTGCAGACCACTGAAGAGGCAGCATGTAACCTGCCCAGCTGAGAAAGGTACTGAGCTGTGTGGCTAACGTAGATAAGGATAATGGGGTAACATAAGTTATAAGAGCTAATAAGTAGCCTGACCTAATGGGCCAATCAGTTTTTTAACTTATAGAGATCTCTGTATGATTGATTTTTCTTTGGGGCATGCCGGCTGTGGGGTACCGGGTGGGACAGAAACCCCAACAAGCCGGCCCTACATGCTACAGATGGCGTCCACATGGATAACTGCATCCACGGAAAGCCTGAGAAAGTTTGGGAAAGAATAGAGTAAAGCATGTTTTCTTGGTAGCAGCAATTTCTCAGGTCTGCTCTGCTTGCTAGAGGCAAGCAAATGCTCTCATCTAAGAGAGGCTTCCTGACTCAGCTTTAGCTGCAAAACCCTGCAGCTCTTTAAGAGGTCCTGCCACAAAACACTTAAATGGCATTGATGAAAAGCTGAATGCATGCTTTTTGGTTTTCAGCTGTAGCAGGAAAAAAAACTGTGCCATTCTAAAATGCCAGCTTTCTGGGCCATCATGCCAGGGCAAACTCTGACTCTTCATGCAGGGAGTCCGACTGAGCGTGGTCTGTGAGCAGAATACTACAGCTTGCTTGCTGGCAAGGACCTTAAAACACCATAAAGTTTTGGCAATAAAAATAGCTCCAGCGGTACCTCTGCCATGAGGCTGGAAAGCTAAGGAATGGGCTGAATCTAGCCATCAAAGCCACAGCTCTCCATATTGCTTAGTAAATTAAAGGCTCATGTTCATGAGGTCAGAAAAAGAGAGATATACAGTAAAGAGAGATTCAAAGACAAAGAAAACCTCTTAATGATTTACAGTGTGTTAAAAATATATGCAGGATAAAAGTTAAAGTTCTTAAAGTTAAAAGAAAGAAAGAGAGTAGTTGGGTGTGGTAGTATACACCTTTAATCCCAATGCCTGGGAGGTAGAGGTAGGTTGACCTCTGTGACTTCAAGGGACAGAGGTAGATTGACCTCTGTGACTTCAAGGTGTGGTAGCACACACCTTTAAACCCAATGCCTGGGAGGCAGAGACAGAAACATCTCTGTGAGTTCAAGGTGTGGTAGCATACACCTCTAATCCCAGCTCTGGGGAGGCAGAGACAGAAGGATCTCTGTGAGTTCAAGGTATGGTAGCATACACCTTTAATCCCAGCTCTGGGGAGGCAGAGACAGAGGGATCTCTTTGAGCTCAAGGACAGGCTGGTCTACAGAGTTATTCCAGGACAAAGATATATACAGAGAACCTGTCTCAAAAAGCAAAAAGTAAAAGGAAAAATAAAAGAAATAGAGGTTAAAATAAAGCCACACAAAGATGGAAAATACACAGAGAATCCTGATACTGTATGTTATTATACTCTCTTTAAATTGTTTGAATGCTAAGGAAGGAGCAACAGCTGCTAAAAGACTTTTGTTTATAAATGCTGCTGAATTAATCCAAGATAGGTATTTTGAAAATACCTTGACTTCAAAATTGAAGTCAAAAGGTATGCTACTTTGGAGAAGAGATTTTGCTTTTGTTTCTACAGAAGATGAGAGGCTATGGATTCATTCTGAGTTAAGAAAATTCGGGATCGATAAAGGAAGACCACCTGAGAAATCTCCGGTAGGAACAGATGGCCCGAATGTCTGAGTTCTACATTCAGAACAGGTTCAAGACTGCTGCCTGAGATGATCAAGACTCACAGGATACCCCAGTCAGGACTTGATTATAACTCTAAATTTTCTTTAGGTCCCCATAAGATCATTAGCATCCACAACCAGCAGGAAGTAGCCTGAAATACTACGCCCACATTCCCAAAATATGGACTATGGATATTTTCCTTTGTTTAAAAAAAAAAGAGGGAAATGGTGTGGGAGAATTGTCTGTATTCTGTCAATCATTTTTAATAAAACACTGATTGGCCAGGCAGGCAGTATAGGCGGGAAAGCCAGACAGGAAGTAGAGGTGGAGCAAAGAGACTGGGAGTATTCTTGGAAGCAGGAAGCTCCTTCCGCCATTCCTGTGCAGACCACCGAAGAGACAGCATGTAACCTGCCCCGCTGAAAAAGGTACTGAGCTGTGTGACTAACATAGATAAGGATAATGGGGTAATATATGTTATAAGAGCTAATAAGTAGTCAGAGCTAAGGGCCAATCAGTTTATAATTTTATAGAGATCTCTGTGTGATTGATTTTCTCTGGGACTTGCCAGCTGTGGGGTACTGGGTGGGAACAGATACCCCAACAAGCCGGCCCTCATGTTACAGTGTATGCTCAAGGAGATGAGATGAATATGATGTCCACAAACAGTTCCAAACACAAAGTTAAGAAGTCTCTTAATTCTTTAAAGAAAATATAAACCATATAGTCAGTCAGCTGTCCACACCCTTGTTTTGACAGACTTTACATTTCTTCCATTTTAGCAACAGTGTTCTCTGAGACAGTATATTATAAAATAACATTTAAATTTCAGCTCTGTTGATTCCTCTTCTAGTCTTTGTACCCTCCTGTTCTCCTGTGGGCCATACTCTGTTATAATAGTGCTCTACGTCTAGTCTATGTCATTACAAGAAGATTATTCAGTCGACTATGTTTGACAACTTAATATTTTAGGGATAATTGTAAGAAAATTTTCTTTTATATTTAATATTTCTTTATTTATTTTTATTTATTTATTATGTATACAATATTTTGTCTGCATGTATGCCTGAAGGCCAGAAGAGGGCACCAGACCTCATTACAGATGGTTATGAGCCACCATGTGGTTGCTGGGAATTGAACTCAGGACCTTTGGAGGAGCCGGCAATGCTCTTAACCATTGAGCCATCTCTCCAGCCCGGAACAAAATTTTCTACATTAAATTTTCGAAAGACTTTTGAGTTAATAATATTTTAGGAATAATTGGAAAAAATTCCCACACTAACTCAGAAGTCTGAGTCCCTGATCTCAACAAGACAAATTACTCATTTTCATGGATGACTTCCGCCTACCTAACAGAGATGTGGTGAAGACCCTAACACAGGGGCAATGTCTGTTTCTGTCCATGGTCCTGAAACCTTTCTGGTTTAGGCTACAGAATCTTTACATTTCTAACTTTTCTTAACCATTTTGTGTTGCTGTCTTTCAAAATGTTTTATTTGATAAATTTATATTCACTCCTGATCTCTTTCATTCACTTTTGCATGAAAGTTTTACCAAGTTGTAGTTTCAATACATCTGTGACACTGGTTATAAAAAAGAATCTGTTTTAGATTTTAGATAATTATGCAAGTTTTCAAGTCTGTTCTGTCAATACTTGATGTTCATTAGAAAAGTTAAATATTTTATGCTAAGTAGTTGCTGGTGAGAAACTGGCTTCTGTTATTTTTTATTCATTCTCTGCATACTATTGATTCCTCCATTACTGCTTACTTTTGTGTTGAACTGATTTTTGTCATGTTTTGAGTCTCTTCTATTTTCTATATTGTTTATTGTTTTCTGAAAGACTGTTTGAGAGATTATGACTAATGTCTTAAAAATATTGTTTTAATTAATGCCAGGTAGTTTAAATAGTACTTAAAACTTTGCCCCATATAACCCATTATTTGCTTGTTATCTATTTGAAAATTATGTCTCTATATACTGGGAATGTGTAAATAGTATTTGATGTATTTTAAATCATATAAAAGTACAATACAGTAATACATCTTTAATTAACATCAGTGCTTACTTGACATGCTTTTAAAAAACTTTTCTTGGTTTTATTTTCTGACAATTTCACATTTATTGTATAAGCTATGAATATTACTAGCCAATTCCAAATTCCATCCCACCTCTATGACCCTCTTCCATTTTCAAACTTCCCTACACTACCTCTATTCTCTCTTCAAAAATTCATGACTTTGTTGATGTTTTGGTTTGATTTTGTTTTATTTTAAAGACCCATTGAGTTTAACTTGGTTCATCTAAGTTACCATGGATTTAGAACTATCCACTGGAGCTTAGTGGCTTCTTATTTTATGTATAGTGACCTTTCCTCTTGAAGAATGTGTCAGGAGCCAAGAGACCAAGAGTTAACTCTATATGCTCTTCTTCAATTAATGATTGACTTTGATAAACTTGATCTTGAACAGTGTGGGAGGACATTGGACAGTGCTGTGGGACAATGGTCTGTACCCTGTCAATTAAATTTTATATAAACGCTGATTGGCCAGTAGCCAGACAAAAAGTCTAGACAGGACAATCAGGTAGAAAGTAGAGGCAGGGTGACGAGAACAGAAGAATTCTGGAAATAGGAAAGCTTAGTCTGCAGTTGTTACACAGACACAGAGAATGCAAGATGTGACGGCCTTGCTGAAAAAAGTAGCAAGCCACGAGGTCAACATGGACAAGTATTGTGGGCTAATATAAGTTATAAGAGTTAATTAATAAGAGCCTGTGAAACTGGGCCAATCAGTTCATAATTGATGTAGACCTATGTGTGCTTCTTTGGGACTTAACGACTGTAGGAACTGGGCATGACAGAAAACTCAGTCAACAGGAGAGGAAGAGCAAGCAGCTTTGGAACTCATGGGAATTGTTCTGGCGGTTAGCATAATCATGCTGCTGGAGCTTTGGAGAAGCGGAGACCTGAGGACTACATTTCCTAAGGACCTCATGCTGTTATTTATCATAGCTCTGCTTATTGCTCTCAAAGTCACCATGCCCCTCATAATCTAGGAGTTGTATGAAAATGATCAGGGTGTTTCTAGGCCTTCACAGGGCAGTGACCTTTCCCCCATCTTCAGCTCTTCCATTCACTCCACCCTTACTTGTGCAATGTTCCCTGATCCTTAGAGGGGGTGGTGTGAATGTCCTGTTTAGTTCTGAGCACTCAGCAGTCACTTAACCTCAGCACCTTGAACAATCATTCATCTTGTATTCAATGAAATTTATTACAAAAAGAGGCTCCACGTATTAAAAATCCAGATAATGTTTGTCTATCAGTATAAATATAAATAATTAGAAAGCAGCTTTGCACCATGAAAATTTTGATAAACAGATGTAGTAAGTTGGCCTCTATGGCCTAAGACTTCTATGGCCATTGGTTTCTGATTGGGTTTAAAATACCAGGTTACAATACAATACATTCTTTTTTAGAGATCCATTCTCAAACCCAAGTGGAGAGCAGTTGGTTATCAACATAACAATCATGCCACTTTTGCAGCAAGGGTAAAATTTTGCATAGTAAATTGGTATGGTTGATCACAGGGTTCACAGTTACAAAAGACCATTGATGTCTTTTCTCTTCCAGAAGCCTGTGAGGCACCAGCACTATGAACCTAGTAATCAGGGAGGAAGCTTCCAATTCAGTTCCAACTTAACTTCTCAACAACTTGAATCCAAGTTATTTGGTGTCTTCCGAAGTGGGGTCTTAGCAATTTGTTCTGGTGAGGACTCAAGAAGAGTTGCAAAAGTCTGTATTGTTTGTAGAGTCTCAAGGACCATCATGATCGACAACTCAATAACACATATCTCACATATGAAACTGGGTTTTCAGTTTGGTGACCGTTTACTTTTAGAAGACAGTATTACCCAAATATGCAGAGCATTTTCACCTTCACTTCCCTTTAATTTTATTTTTAAAATTTTTATGCAATATATTTTGATCATATTTTCTTTTGTCATAAATTCTTCCAGATCCTCCCCACCTCTCTACCCATTCAATTTTGCATTCTTTCTCTCTATCAAAAAATGAATAAAACAAAAATGAAAAAACTCTCCAAACAATAACAAAAGAAAGCACAAAAGACATGAGGTTTATTTTGTGTTAGTTAAGTACTCCTGAGCACAAAGCCTGCCCTAGAATGCAGTTTATATACCCAGGTTAAGTCCTTGAAAAAACCCAATTATCCCCCTACCATGAGGTATCAGCTGCGCGTAGACACTGTGTTAAGGGTGAGACTTTCTACCCATATATCCTTCTCCATGCTGAGATTTTTGTCTTATCTAAATTTGTGCAGTTACCCTGCATGCTGTCATGGTCTCTGTCTTTTATCATACATATTTGTATAAAACACACACACATGGGAACATACGCTCATTCACACGTATTTGTGTGCTTTTGTGATTTTAGGAATTTTTAAAAAATGAGGCTATGTTCTATTCATATGTAGCTTTTTCTCAGACATACTGTTCATTCTCTCAGGTTTGCACCCTTAGCTTTTACTTCATAGCTACAAAATATTGCGTGTTCATGACTAACATGTTTTGTTTTTTGTCTGACTCGGGAATATTTACTTTTCATAATATTTTTGCTGATTATTTGTAAATTTCACATAATAAACCATGAGCACATTCTGTTTTAACATAATATTTTAAGCTGTTTTTTGTTATAGATTAAAGAAGCAAGATAGTTGACCCACTCATTTGATAGTGGTTTATTTTACAATAGCAAAACAATTAATCAATATATGAAAATTTTCATAGCTAGACATTTGGGGTTATGAAGATAAAATATTGCTGCCTTGTGAATAATTTACCATGGTAAAATGCTGGCTCAGGAATGAAACTAATAATCTCAATAATTAAGGTCCACTTATCTGTAGCCTGCTAGACAGTCAGAGGTAACCTATGTTTCTTATAAGAAAATTAAAAGCACATGAAGTAGCCAAATACCAACCAAAAAGCAAACAGGCCCATGAGATTGAACCCACACCTGACACTGCCTGAAGGACCAGGATCCAGAGAGAAACCTAGGATAGAACCAAACATGACTGGCAAAATAATAGCAACAACAACAACAATAATAAGTCAAAGAAATGATTCCTAACAATACTCTACTATACTTGCATACTCTGCTATAACTGTGTAGACTGGAGCCTACACAATTGTCATCAGAGAAGCTCCTTCCAGAAACTGATGGGAGCAGATACCCACAGCCAAACATTAGGGGGAGCTTGAGGAATCCTGTGAAAGTGGGCAAGGAAGAATTATAGGAGCCAGTGTGGTACAGGACACCACAAGAAAACAGCCCACAGAATGAAGTAATCAGGGCTCATAGGGCTTTTAGAGACTGAACCAACTATGAGGGAGCCTGTTTGGGTCTAAACTAGGTCCTCACAAATATATAATGGTTGTGTAGCACAGTGTTCTTGTGAGACACCTAACAGAGGGAGTGAGGGCTTTCTCTGAATTCTGCCTTCTGTTGGGACCTTTTGCCTACTACTGGGTCTCCTCATCCAGCCTTACAAGGGGTTCTAAGCTGTAACATGGGGGCCTGCTTGTTGGGGTTTCTGTCCCTCCCAGTACCCCAACAAGTCAGCACGCCCCAAGGAAAATTACACAGAGGACTCCATGAGATTATAAACTGATTGACTCACTAGCTCAGGCTACTTATTAGCTCTTATAACATATGTTAGCCCATTATTTTTAATCTATGTTGGCCACATGGCACCTTTCTCAGCAGGGCAGCTTACATCTTGCCTCTCTGGTGGTCTGGGCAGAACTGCAGAGGGAGTTTCCTGCTTCCCAGAATACTCCTGTTCTCTTTGCTCCACCTCTACTTCTTGTCTGGTTTTCCCATCTATACTTCCTGCCTGGCCAATCAGCATTTATTTAAAACATGATTGACAGAATACAGACAATTCCCCCACACCACCTAGCCTTTTTGCAACATGATATGCCACATTTGGTTGATCTCTCTGAAAGGCCTGTGCTTTTCTGAAAGTGAATGAGAGAGGAATGGATCTGGGCGAGAAGAGAGGTGGGAGGAGAGGAACCTGGGGAAACTGAGTGTGGTGTAATGCATAAGAAAAGAATAATTCTTTTAAAAATTTAAATGCAAGCAAAAATTCATCAACTTGCTCAATAAACATGAAAACAGAGTAACTTTTAGATCATAAGAGAAAGGGGTAAGAAATAATCAGTGTAAGGAAAAACTAGGGAATGCAGCTTGTCAAGTGACCAACATATCCAGAACAGGACAAAGAGAGATTCAGACCAGATGCCAGGTGCTGCCTTTAAGATGCTCAGGCATACTCTTAAGTTATCCAGAGCTTCCACTTCTGAACAACCCTAGGGACCATTTTTCCATCTCTGGACCTCACCCCCTTCTCTGTGGGCCAAGAGCATCATTATTACCCAGGCACAGAGTGTGGTATCTGTAGCCCTGGGGGCCCACACAGTCACGGAGCACCACAACCCTTCTTCCTTCTGCTCTTCCTCCCCACCCTCTCCTCTTTCCCCTGCTTCTCTCCCATACAGCAATGTAAGTTTCAAAAAGCCCTCTGTCCTGTTAGAAGGCAAGGCACCCTGATTACATCTGCAAACAAATCGTTAACCTGTCATGTGTGTATGCTCGTGAGGGTAAGTGTGCTTTCAACGACAGTTGCACTACACCATATCCCACTGAGGGAAGACTATAAGAGGGGAATAACTAACATTTCAGTAGTCAACTCAATCTCCCTTCCCCTACTTCAGGACACAAAGGTAAAGAACTGACACATCACCAGATCCACAGTGCTACTGGTCCCCACACGTGGCTCTTCAGCCTTTAGAACTGGTTTGCAGAAGGAATGTGGAGTGTTTAGAACTTCAGACTAAAGCAGCCCTAAAGAGCTGCAAGCAAAGCTTAGTGGGCTACTCTGGTGGGAGGTTAGAAGATGGTGGAGGTCCTAATTATGAGGTTTTAGAAGAGTACAATGACTCTAAATTGAACTCAGCTAGAGGTCATTTATGTGATATTCTAATAAAGAATCCAACCTCATCCTGTGTCCTGAGAAGGGGAGTGAAGCAGAATACAGGAGTGAAGGTCAGATCCGTCGGGTGGAGGAAACTTGAGGCCAGGAGAGCATGAAGAAAACAACTCACACCTCTCACTCAAGCCACAGTGAAAGAGTGAAAAGGGGAGAAGAAAAGAGGAAAGGGGGGCAGTTTAAAACTGCTAGAGATTGGTACTTTTAAAGAGAAACCTGCCACTCTGTCCTGGGTCAACTAGATCAGGCCCTGCTAACAAAATCCCACCCATCTAAGTTTGCATCTTGCATATACATTTGAAACTAAACATTCTATGCTGACAATGTTGTTGAAGTAGTTCCCTGCTCAATAGACACTGCCTAGGGAAGTTTTTCTACGGGGTCAACTCCACCAAAATTTAACCAACAAACCTTCATCAGCTCTCTGTTGAATTTTGAAATGAGATACAGATGGCAATACTGTACACTTATCAGTAGGTGGCAGCAAGCTATTAAATTTAGGGGAACTGCTTAACACTGATAAAACTGACCAAAGAGGTTAAAATGACAGACCGAAGGGTGTTGTTCTTTGAGGGTCTCCACCACACACCCCTCCTCCTTCCAGCTCAATTTATAGACTTCTGTGTTGCTACATTTTTGTTTGCTGGTCACTCCAAAACAACTGAACTGGGTGAATACTGTTTGGAGGATCATCTTTTTCTTTTAGTAGATGACGTCGTCTCTCTAGCTGTTCCTCAGATATCTATTACTCATTCCACACAATTTTCCTTGAAGTACTTACTAGCTGATTTCTAATAAATATTAGCTACATTTGATAAAGTATTTCAGGCAGAAAGGTTGAAACAAACAAACAACAAATTGTAGCCAGCTGCTCAAGTCAATGGCTTTTCTCAACATTCTCACATAGGAGCAAAATAATATGTCTGCATCCTTCACAGTAAACAGGGTTGAGGTTCCCATCAGGCATTTGGTTTCCCCACATCTCTCAACTCGTCTCACTCCCCCCTCAGTACTGCAAACTCCATGGTTCCACAGTGAACTCAGGTGCAATCGAGGACAATCTAATTCTTTAGGACTGAGATGAGTCAGGCACTTTCACAACACTTGTCTTTCTGTTTGGAAATATGAAGAGTCTTCCAGTGTACAGAACACTGAGGCATAACCCACGCTGCAGAGCAAATGTGGGCAGCTCTCCAGGGTTGCTAGCCGCTTTATAAAACTACAAGAAGGGCCCCTACCGTATCGTCATAACGCCCACTCTATTGGTGACAATGTCCCAGAGAGAAGCAAATTGGCAGGACTATTTTCTCAATGTCAGCACTGAATTCAGAAAAAAGGCCATATGAATACGCTGAAAATCAAAATGCCAGAGGTAGAGAGATTCGGGAAAGCCACCTAGGAGACACCTAAATGCCTCATCATGCCCACCTTTCAGGAACATCTCTGTTCATAAGCCCTGTGGCGAGAGCAGCGCAGGGGATTGAGAGTCACAAGTTCTCCAAGAGTTGTAGTGGTTGTTGACAAGCTCCTGGATAGGCAATGCCCCAAAGACACACTCAGGAGAAGGTAGATGTAAACCACCAGACCACTCACTATCCTACCACATCAGAGACAGACTTGACAACAGAGCCTGGAGTCAAGTAGAAAAACAGGCAATCTTGATGAAAAAGAGGAAGGCTCAAAGACCAAATGGAGAAAAGGTTGGGTGCCAGTGAAGTAGGAAGTAAAGGACACAAAAGGAAACAGGAACATGATGGAGGCTCGATGAAGGGAAGGCAGCATGGATATGTTCTTCATCCAGTGGGAGCTTGGCTGGCTGGTTCGTAATATGAGTCCCTATCTCATTTCCTCAGACAGGATGGATACATGGAATTCAGCAGCAAAACAGGGGAAGATGATACTTAAAACAGAAACCTGTTGGGTGCATACTGAACATAAATAGACTGAGGGTACCCTTCTACCATGCACTGTTTATACACCAAAGGCAAGTCCTGTGTGGACAGGAGAGACTTTGGGTTGTCATGCAAGAACAACAGTATTCTGGGAAAAGGATATGGCAGGATAGGGGTGGGGCAGGCAGACAGAACGAAGTTCCAGTTCTTAAATACTAGAAAGCAAGCATAGTTTAGTTCTACCTCCACCTTCTCCAGAATCTTAACAAATTCTGTAAAGGTTATGGAACTCTCCCCATCCTGATCAGCTTCCTGGATGGTCCTGCCTGCAATGCTGCCCAGCTGCTCATCTGAGATATTCACTCCAGTCATCATTTATAGTACCTGTAACAGCTCATGATGGGAGATCTTGTCATCTTTATCCAAATAGTATAGTCTGAAAGCAAAGTGCAGTTTGTTGCTTGGGCTGTTGAGTGGTTCAAGTCCAATCACATGTTTTTTGTTATCTTTTGTTATCGTCAGTGGATTGGAAATGAGCCAAAGTTCTCAAGAATCCTCGGAAGCTTTTCTGGTCCTCTCCCTCTGAAAAGAAGGCATTGATGATCCAGTCCCCCAGTGAGTTAATGGCAAGTTCTGCAATCTTTTGGAAATCTTCCCGACTGAGAGTCTCATTCTCCCCTGTGTCCAGGCTGGTGAA
Organism: Myodes glareolus; assembly: GCF_982192425.1. Taxonomy (NCBI): domain Eukaryota; kingdom Metazoa; phylum Chordata; class Mammalia; order Rodentia; family Cricetidae; genus Myodes; species Myodes glareolus. The sequence continues at coordinate 11,653,336 of NC_142050.1, forward strand.
CTGGCTGTACAGGCACGTGATCTGACTGTTGGAAAAGCCAGTCACTTTCTTAATCTCCTTGAGCTCCTCATCCAGTAGGAATGTGGAGGCCCAAGACCCCATCACTGCGGCAGGTGCCCCTCCAGGAGCAGCAGCCTAGAATCTACTGCAGCAATAGGGAAGGAAGGAGGGAAGGGCCAGGGGTCAAGAAGGGAGAGGGCACTCAAAAGGTTACATTTTAAATAACTCTTTAAAGCACTTTTAGAACATTTTTCCTACAATTTTTGACCATGTACGCTTTGAGGATATTCTCTGATAACAATACTATTGATGTGACATTTTTATAAATTGAATAGTAAGATAATTCTAACTTCTAGAGCATAATTGATAGAAATGCTTATTGTTAACAATAATTTAGGAACATCTCTTTGGCCCCACAGATCATCATTAGATCTGTGAAAAAGAACCACTGGAAAGGTATGTCTTCAGAAACTGATGGATTAGGACTTCGGTACTGCAGAGAGATTGAGATATTATAGATCCAGAATTCATTCCCTTCTATTGGGCTTGCTCAGCACCTCCTCCATCTCCAAGAACCATTCCTTTCCCACCTATGTAGTCAGAGGTAATTCATTCATTCCCAGCTGCTCAGACCCAAAATAATTACACAGAAACTATATTATTTATAACACTGCATGGCCAATAGCATAAATGTATTTCTAGCTAGCTCTTATATATTAAATTTATCAATTTTCATTATTTTATATTTTACCACAAGGCTGGTGGCCTACTGGCAAAATTCCAGTGTCTACCTCCTCTGGCAGCTACATGGCATCTCACTGACACCACCTTCTTTCTCCCAGCATTCAGTTTAGTTTTTCTGCCTAGCTCTATTCTGCCCTATCACAGGACAAAGTAGTCTTTAGCTATTAACCTACAAAAGCAACACTGATACAGAAGAACTTCCCATATCACAGCTCTATGTCAGAAAGGATGTCCTGTGACCAACAGGAAAAAATTGAAAATCTATGAACTTAGCAGACCACTAGTCCCAAGCTATGAGCATCTTCAGAGAGCATCTACGTGCTCTAGACAAGCCTCCGCCATCTTCCTGCACCACCTCTCACTACCTCTCTAATATCCTCACCAATGGATGTTAGACTTGCCTTGAGCTGTGTCTTTCTTTAGTCTGTGAATTACAAAACTTCATAAACGGCTTCCACATTGGAACATGAAATTTGGAACAACCTAAATCTGTGAGTCCCAGGTCCCAGTCATGAAGAACAGCTTCAGAATCAACTCTGATATCCCCATGAAGGTGAGAACTTTGTTTGTGTCAGGGTTCCATCGTGTTATCTTTAGGGCTGTTTCTCCTTCGCGTGTCAGTAACAGGACTTGGGCATGAGGGAAGAGGAATTGGACGGACTCCTTGGTAGGCAGACAGACAGGGAGGCTCACCAGATTTTTTTAAAAAAGCAAACAAAACAAAGCAACAACAAAAATGATGAACTTCCAGGATTGTTTCTTGGCTTCTTCTTCACATTCCTGACCTGAAACAAAATACTGGCAGCTTAAAACAAAGGCCTTGTGGGCTTTTTCTCCTGCTGAATGTGCTCCCTGCCTGCGAACCAGTCTAACAAGTTCAAGGCCAGACCAAGACACAATTCTTGGACCTATCAACTTTCCTGTCTCTGTTCAAACTGATCACTTCTAAAAGGGGAGGAAGCCTCAAAGACCTCGACACCCACCACCCTGGAGAAGAGTCTGGGCCTCAGTTTCCCCAGTCTCTGTCTACTTTGCGGATCTCTCTGTGTGCACAGTGTGTGTGTACAGTCCTGCAACCTTAAAAGCCTTTCTTTACCAGCTGAGTCTGTCTTCTCCTGTTTGCTTTTATTTTCCTTGCTGCTGTTTGCTGCATTTGTCCTTCTTTCCTGTCTTCCAATTCTTTAAATGGCCAAGGAAATAAAGCTGATGGAGATGTGTACAGGGTGGCAGACAGGTCCCCGGAGACCAGCATTTTAATATGCCTATTGGTGATCAGTTTTTTCTCATTACACCTGGATTTTGCATTCTGCTGCTGCTGGACACATTTCTAGAGTGGGTAACCCCCAGGCTCAGGTGCTGACATTCTTGCCACATGAAATCCACCTGCCCAAAATGATTGGTGGCAGAAAACCGTTCCTCCACAAAGACCTTGGTATAGCAGAAGTAGCCATTGCTAGCATCCAGGAACACCTGTCCCTGCCCCTTTGGGACCTGGCAGAGTGTGTCACCCCTGTGCACATGGCAGGCAGTAGTACCCCAGCCTGCTGTGTAGCCTCACCCTGTTCCTTTCTCTTCTTCCTCTTTCTCTTCCTCTATCCCTTCCGAGTGTCTGTCTGTCTGTCTGTCTATCTGACTGTCTGTTTCTATCTTACTAGCTATCTAGCTATCTCCCTCTCTCTCCCTGCTTGCCTCTCTGTCTCTTTGCCTCCCCCCCTCACAGTCTTCCCACAAGACCCCTCTACACTCCGTTCTCTCTCCCTTTATCCACCCCAACCACCACGAACAATAAAAACTGTCACATAAGCATGGTCTGCATGGCATGCCTGTGCTCACTGCAGTGGGGCTCCTTGAACCCAACCCATCTGACAAGGTCCATCTCGTGCTTACATACCCCGTGAAGGACACTGAAGTGCGTGAGTATGTCGGACCTGATGGAATCTCAAATTTCCCTTTCATCTATTCTAGAAAGCACCTTTGGTAACTATAGAGCCCACTCCAACTTTCTCACAGTAAAGTACAAGAAGAGCAAAATGAAGAGAAATGCCTCAATTTATGTCACATAAAACTGTTACATTTGAAAAAAAAATAAAACCAGAAAACGTTACACTGGCAAATGTAGCAAAGACACACACCACATTTCCAGGGCTCCTTGCAGGAACAAGGAGAACATCCTTAGGGGTAAGAAAAAGCAACCAAGATTGAGCAAGCTCAGTCTTTTGGTAGATGCATCTTTGCCTGAAAAATTGTGGTTTTTTTGCTAAATGTTACATCTCCCTCTCCAAAGTCACCAACTATTCCTGGACTTGCCTAAGGTCCTGCCACTTGATGTTTTCATGAAACTTGAGGGGTTTATTTTTCTCTGGAGCAGAGACTACTTCAATATTCTATCAGTCTATCACTTTATGTCACATTTCTATCATAAAGGGAAAAAGTAGCAATGAGTAATTTACCTATATAAATGTTTCTTTCTGCTTATAAGGTATGTTTAATGTTTCAATGTGAATTTCTACAAAGAAGTATGGCTATTGACTAGATTTGCTGTTACCAATAAAAATCCAAAAAAGACATGTAAATATGGATTAGTAAAAAGACTCATCATCTCATTTATTTACATAGAGAAAACCTACATTTACCTACAGACTATGAGTCAATATGTAAGTAGGCATGGCAGGAACTGTAACCCACCCCCATGTAAATATGTATCATTGTGAATACACAAACTACCTCTATAACAAAATGAAGATTAAATGCATGAGCCTGAAAGCCACAGTACCTTAGAAATACCTCTGTAAAAATACCATTTCATTTATCTTGATATTTAAGATTTAGTGATTATTTTTATTGCCCCACTGATTTAGATTATATGATGACCCAGTTATTAGTAATAACAGTGAAAATAACATCCTTATAATAATTATGAAAGAACAAGAAAATAATTAATTTGAATGTCTATCTTAATGATGTACTCAACTGTAAAGATGCCTTAAATGTTTAAAAAGTATGTTTACTTGTCCACTGACATTCAAAATATATTATAAATCTCATAAAATTTCAAACCTAGAAAATAATGAAATATAGAATATTTATTAATAAATTCACAACAAGTGTTCTGATTTTCATTTAATAGAAAATAATATGATAGTTAAATTGCATCAACAATTATATTTTCTGAGTTTGCTTTACAAAAAATTTAATATAGTGGCTGGAGAGATGGCTCAGTGGAGTTTGGAGCACTTGCTGCTCTGGAAGAAGACTCAAGCTTGGTTCATAGCACCCACATCAGGCGACTCACACCCTTCCATAACTCCAGTTCCACGGCATCGACCTCTCTAGCTACAGCAAGCATGTGTACACTGCATGTGATACACATAAAGTCACACAATCACACATACATATAAATTAAAAATTAATTTAAAAATTTTAAGTAACATAAAATTATGCCTGCAAAATTAAATACAATGTGAGCATTAGAATAACAAAATGAGAAAGAGAAAACAAAGGTATCATAAAATAGATCAACTATGTATTAAATCAGCAAAAAAGTTTGAATTTCACTTAAGCTGGACCAGAGGAAATGATGTTACCTGTCACAATACTTTCTGAAGAAAAAGCATAGATTAATGTTCTGAACTTACATGATCTGACACCAAAAATTTATTTCTACTTACTCTATTACAGAAGGTCTCAGATTAGAGATATACATTTAGACTTTTATATTCATCCTTACTAGGTGTTTTGTCAATTACAAACCAGGGTCATCTGGGAAGAGGGAACTTCAGTTTAAAAGGTTTCTCTATTAGATTGGCCCATAGGCAATTTCTTGATTAACTAGTATGAGATATCCAGGCCACTGTAAGTAATGTTACCCAGGGTCAGGTGGTCCTGAGTTGTATAAGAGATAGGTTGAGGAAACTATGGGAGCAAGTAAGAGAGCAGCATTCCTCCATAGCCTCTCTAGCCATTCCTTCCTCCAGATTCCTGACTTGAGTTCTGCCCTGATTTCCCTCACTGATGGATTATTGCCTGGTACTGTAAGAAGAAGTAAACCCTGTTTTTCCTAAGTTGCTTCTGTTCAGTGTTTGATCACAGCAGCAGAAAGCTAACCAAGATAAATGTTACCATATTTTCTGCTTTCAACCTGTTTTCCTGAGTCTATACATGGCACCATAGGTTCTTTTGCTTCTGGAGAAGAGCTACATTCTATTTCAGGTTGGTGCTGTAATAGGGTGCATGTGGTGTCTTCGTTAGTTTAACATTCTAAATAGCAAGCACTGTATCATAAAATCCTACTCTTGATTCCTCCTCGATGAGACACAGCTCCTGCAAGATAGACCAGGATATCTATCTTGAAGTATCTGCAAGATACTTCAAAACTTTGGCCGAGTATCAGTCCCTCTTATGACAAAATCTGAAATGTAGATTTTTTTTTGTTTGTTCACATGCTTTTGTTTTACCACAGGAAAGGGAACTTTTCAAGTTCTACTAGTATTTACCTACATCATCTGGAATAACTCGTGTGCCCTTTGGAGTTCTCTGTAGAGCTGTTCCGTAAGGGGTGCAAACCGTGAGGGAAGTTGAATCCTTTCTCTTAGGAGCACTCTGTAATGCTCATATATAGCACTGACACTTCCATATAAATTTACTTGTGTCTTATTTTTCACAGACGTACTAAATGCATAATATTTGTTAAATTATGTCTGGGTTTTACTTCTGTTTATTATGTTAGTCCCACAGCACTGATGAACAGCTGCATCTGCTAATAACCCAAGGCCAAGATCCTGGTTTGAACACTTTATAGACTTATCCTCCTAGGAAATGAAGGTTAATTTCTTCCTGTTTCTGTACAAAGGGGGAAATCAATTACACCGAGTGTACTGTGATTCTCAATTGATTTTATGTGGGCTTTTCTTCAGGAAGTATTTCATTAAGAATGTACTGTGTCATTTTAGCCAACAGCATAGAAATCTGTTGGCGGAAAAACACATTCATAACTATTTTCCTTGTTCTCCCAAAGATGTTTTCTCACAAGGAAATATTCGTCAGCTGTAAACCACCACCTACTTTCAAGTCCTTCCTTATCCTATCATCAAGCCCTTGCCTCTTCACTGATTCTATAGTACAGGTCAGCTGCACAGTTTTTTACAAACAGTGAAGGGTTAGTTCCTGCATAGCTAAGTGGAATATATTTGCAGAAAACAATAACCACTTGATTTTTGTGGTAGGTAAAGTAATGAGCTATTATCAAACCCAAATATCTATCATATTACTGATTTTATGACTGATTTTCCATGGTACAATTGATGTGAGTAGTACAGCACACACATGAATAAAGATTTTGGTGGAACTCTGAGAGATCACTGTGCTTGGGTTCTCTGTCACACAAACAGTACTTTCTGCTATTCCACAAACTAAGGGAGGAAACTCATGTCATCTCTCAGCTCAAAATCTATACAGACAACCTACTAGAATTTTTCAATAAAGTCATAATTAAACACTTTACTGAACACAAAAGATAGAATTTGGAGCAGCTTCATCGAGGACACAGTAAGTGAAATGCTGACAACTTGTAGGTAGGGTATCTCCTTTAAGCCTGGTTATACTTCCTTTCATTTCCCAGAACTGCAAGATAAGACCCAAAATTCAGATAAAATTTGACTTCAGGTATTACATAATCAAAAAAACCAAACAAATAATGACAGTAACAAAAAAAAAATCAGTTTGAGTACTTTTACAGAATTAAACATCTCAAATAGATTGAGTTTTGTCCAAAAGGCCAATTCTTGCAAAATTTTGATAGTGAACCCAGGGTAGGCAGTGAATTATCAACAAAGCTATTCTTAACTTTAAGAATGGCCACAACTCCAGTCTTCTTCCATTGTCTGTAAGGCACCTAGCCTAATTAATGCTTTATTTAAGTAAATACAAACACATGTGCAGTCATAATAAGTAAGAACCAGTCCAGCATATCCTGCACCTGGGAATTGCTTGAAAATAATATTAATAATCAAAATAAATCTTAAATTTCAAGTTTTTCTGTAGTTGTTTCTTACATGTATCTGTGTGTATATTCCCCTATCTGTCTCTTGGCCTATCATCTTTCAATCTGTCTCTCTTTCTACCTATGTGTATGTGCCCATGTGCTTGAGTGGAAATCAGTGAGCAACTTTTCGGATTCAGTGCTCTCTTTCCCCCATGTGACTTCTGGGAGTTGAACTCAGGTCATCAGACTTTATGGTGAGCACCTTTACTCACTGAGCCATGTTGCCATAATTAACTTATGTTCCTTGCCTTAGAATCAGAAGATTCTGCTCAAACAATTCCACTAATTAGGGGTATATCAATGCTCGAGAATCTTGTGGATAGCTATAAGAACTTATCTTTATTGAAACCAGAAAAGTAAATCTAGCTATAAATATCCAGTGTCCTCATAAATGTAATCTGTCACATTAAATATGCTACACATTTCTTAATTTTAATAGCTCTTCTCCCCATTTCATCACTACCCTTTTCTAAACTCATGAAGTCCCAGTGAGTCATTCTCGGTAAGGCTCTGCATAAGCAAGTGCTTCGCTGAAACTCCATTTCCAAGATGGGGTTGGACTGGGTAAATGCAAACCAGTAGACATATGACAGGAAAATCACAAATGCAAATACTAACTAATTGGAGTTTAATGTCAATTATACATTTAGAACAGTTCTTGAAAAAGTCAATCATTCTCTTCAATTAAATTGTGTACTTAAAGAGGCAAATGAGAGCCAGAATCCAGGATTTCACAATGAAATAAATTCTAGAAATTCAAATCTCCGAGCAGAATCACGAGTCCCAGTCAATGAAGGCAGTCAGACCAGCGTCAATGTGAAAAAGGCAGGGTAGGTTGAAACTCACTCAGCCAAGATATTTTAAAGCACTTCAATGTTTAATGGAGATAAATATTAGCTGATTGATTGTGTATTAACCTAAGAAGTGGCATTTAAAGAAGCTTCGTAAAAATCATATTCATTCTTATGTAGGCTTAAAAATATAAGCTCACAAAGATCATCAGAAAAATTCATATTTATTTCAATGTTTTTTTCAACAAGAATGTCTGTGTATTTTTGAATGCTAATGTTTCAGGAATAATTTAGAGAAGACTCTAGAACCAGACAAGTAGAGAACAAGGAAGAAAATAAATAGATTGCTGAATACTCAAACACTGGTTATTATGGGGAAGATATCTCACATATAATAAGATCTCCATTGCTGCACTAAAATATAAAATAAATGCAAGTATGTTATTATGCATTTTCATTATAGCTGTATGATCAAACAATATAGTTAAATCACATTTACTCAGTCATGATTTAATATAAAATACCCTAGAGTTGGTATATATTCCAAGATTTCAGTCTGACATTACATAATTAATAACTTGTCATGTGTCTATAATCTGGATGATTACTTATATACAAACTGTTGCCCCTCATTGGTTCAGTTATTTCTTTATGGAATGTGTTTATACAATATATTATTATATTACATAATAACATATAATATATCAATATGTAATACATAATAATAGATTCTATATTAATACAATTACATTTTATATATTATAGTAGCATATAGTATGTATTATCCTTTTCATAAGATACAAATCCTTTACAAAATATATATGTGTAAATATATACATATGTGATAAAGTACATTACAAAGATAGATATTTAATATTTGTAGCAACTAACATTTGTAAAGTGTCTGCTGTGACTTATCCAGGATTCACGACATCTTCTACAGTAATAGTTTATACATTTTGCATCTGGTGTGGGTTGAACAGGGTTATGTCCATGTTTCTTTTTAACCCATAGAGGGAGCTGATTTTAACACAGTGATTATAACCTCTGCTGGCTGTTAAATATTTCTGAATCTTCTGTTTGGTATGACAGGATCACTTGTTACTATGTTTATACCTCTAGTTTTTTAGTACTAAAGTCAACATTCTATCGAAACAAAGGCAATGAAAACATTGCATGTTTCAATGAAAGGAGTGGCTTTTTTTTTTTAAAGTACCATATTCCAGAAATTACTATTGAAGTCTAATGCCACAATTCTCTTAAATGAAAGTTGGGCTTAAGGAAGGGAAAGTTTTGTTTTATTTTGTTTCAATATAATATTTTAAACTTATTCTTTGTGACTTTCATACACACACACACACACACACACACACACACACACACACATATATATATATATATATATTTCTATCACATTCACCTCCCATTTCCTCCACTCTTTCGGGAGATTCCCAATTTACACTTTCTAACTTCATGCCTTCCTTTATTTTTTTTATAATCTACGGAATCCTCTTCCTGCTACCCATACATCCATGAGTGTGGGACCAACCACTGGGGTCTGGTGAGCCTACCAGGGACCATAGACCTAAAGAAAACTGGTTCTCTCTCCCCTAGTAGCTATCAACTCGCAAGAGGTCTCCAGCCTGAGTAAGCTTGCATGCGCGCCCCCTACTTCCATGCTGGAATGTGGACTAGCTTGATCTTGTGCAGCTCTTGTATTGGTACCCAGAAGCGGCAATGTTTTCAAAAGGCCAAGATGCCATGAGTTCTTGAGTACAATAGACTTGTCACATCCAGAAGACACAGACACTCCCTGATTCTGGCTCTTATAACCATTCATCCCCTTCTATTACCTAAGCTTTGGAAGTGGGAAGATAATGTGATATACCGACAGGAATGTCCAGTTTATGAATGAGCACTCTACAGATGCTCGTTCTCAGCCCTTTGACCAGCTGTGCGTCTGTGTTTTAACTACTGTCCAACACGCAGAAAAAGCTTCTCTGATGAAAACTGAAAGCTGCACTAATCTGTGGGTAATAAAGTAAAGTACATGTTTAAAACTCAGCTTGATGCTATGTCCATTCAGCACCATAATAGTAGTAGGTTCACCCCTTAGAGCCTCTGAGCTCCCTAGTCACATGTTCTTCATCAGACTTGTACTGTGATAAGTTCCCTCCTGTGGAGTGCACCTTCAACTCCATCGGAAAGTGATGCTATTACTCCTATGATAGTCAACCCATATTGCACCTATGGGCATGTCTTTCCAGCCCAGTCTTTATTGCAGTTCACAGGGTTCACAGACAGGATAGACCAACGATGACTTTTCTCCTCCTGCATCCAGCATAGCATTTTCCAATACTATAAAATCTAGCCAGCATAGAGAAAGCTTCCAGATCAGTACCAACTTTATCTCTCCAAATCCTGTGACCAAAGTATGTGATATCATCAGCAACAGAATCTTATCATCAAGGTCTGGTAGCAACGAAAAACAAAAACACTAACCTTTATTGTGTAGTGGGTTGCTGTGACCTGTCTGACAAACAATGCAAGGGAAGTTCTTCACATCTGGAACTGGGGCTTTTAATTTTGTAACCTGTTGCTTCTGGCAGGAACATTATCCCTGATTAAGGTTAACTCCATTTAAACTTAGCTGTATGTACATACTTAAGTACATATATTTGAATGCTTATACACTAGTAGGTCTCCATATGACTTTTTTTCAAGCATCTTCAATCTTGTTTATCCTTCCCTGACTCCTTCCTCTGTCCTACCCTTGAATAAAGAAAAGAAAATTTATCAATATTTTCCATAAATACTATAAGTCAAAAATGTGCTGGAACAAGTGAAATCTGAGATTGAACAATTGCTACAATAAAGAGAAATAAAACACGTATCCTACGGTTGTTGTCTTGGGTACTAGGAAAAAATGAAAGACGAAAGCATAATTGTAGTAGTTGAAATAAAACATCTTCCCAATCAGATTCTTTTTCACAAGACAAAATTAGGAAACAGAGTAGTTTAGCTATGGCAGTTCTTTTCGAAGTATATAATTGGAAGAATCAGCCAACATTCAAATATTTGGATTTGCATTCTCAGTTTCACATGATGAGCACCCGGTTCAGAAAATCAGCTAATTTTCTTCCTTGTAGTAAAGCATGCGTAAGACTCTACTGAAATCCAGGTTCCAGCAACCAGCCAGATTGTGTGCTGTGTGCTGTGCAAGACCCTTAGGAGGAAGGGCCTGAGGTCATCCAGAGAAACGCCAAGATTCATCATGTTCTTCTCTTTCCCAGCTATTCTCCACATGGTCATCATGACAGCAGAGTTCCTCATAGGGACAACAGTGAATGGATTCCTTACCATTGTGAATGGCTATGACTTGGCCAAGAGTGGAAAACTCCTGATACTGCAGATCCTCTTGATATGCACAGGACTGTCCAGACTCGGGCTGCAGATGATACTGATGACACAGAGTTTCTTCTCTGTGTTCTTCCCATTTGCATATGAGGAGAATATTTATGGTCCCAATATGATGTTCATTTGGATGTTCTTTAGCTCAATTGGCCTTTGGTTTGCCACCTGTCTTTCTGTCTTTTACTGCCTCAAGATTTCAAGCTTCACTAAGTCCTGGTTTCTTTGGCTGAAATTCAGGATTTCAAAGTTCATATTTTGGCTGCTTCTGGGCAGCTTGCTGGCCTCTTTGGGCACTGCAGCTGTGAGTATTGAGGTAGGTTTCCCTTTAATTGAGGATGGGTATGTCCTGGGAAACACAGATCTAAACATTAGTGATATCAAGTTAATGAAAAATAATGACTTGCTCCTCGTTAATCTGGCCTTACTACTTCCCTTCGCGGTGTTTGTGAAGTGCACCTCTATTTTGTTCATTTCTCTTTACAAGCACACCTGCAGATCTCAGAAGATGTCAAATGCCAGAACAGAAGCCCACATAAATGCATTAAAAATGGTGACGACATTCTTTTGCTTCTTTGTGTCTTACTTTGCTGCCTTCATGGCAAATATGACATTTAGAATTCCATATAGAAGTCATCACTTCTTTGTGGTGAAGGAAGTCATGGCAGCATATCCAGCTGGTCATTCAGTCATAATCATTTTGAGCAATTCTAAGTTTAAAGACTTATTCAGGAGAATGATCTGGCTGAAGAAGAAAGAGTAAAGAGAACACTGTCTTATTTCCCTGCTATTAATGCAGTGAACTCTCATTTTCCATGCCCTCTTTCCTTCACGTTTCCTCACAGGCCTTACCCAGGATGTTCAAAACCATTGTTTTGTCTTGGATGAATCGGTTATCACTCTTCCATGGACTGTGTACTGAAGATACTGTGATTTCTGTGAATAACTATTAATTTCTCTGAAGTACCACTTTTTATTTTAGAATTTGAGCAAGATGTAAGGCTTCCTTGGGAAAATCAATATTTGGCTTTTGCTGTCTGTCTTTCTAGGTAATTTGGGGATCTTCTGGTGGAGACAGGGGAAAACATTTGAATTCAGTTCAAGACTTGACAGATCCAAAAAAACGTTTATTGTTTAATACACTTAACTTTTTAAAAGAGATTCATTAGCAGAACACAAATGGAGTGATAATGCTGCACAATAAAGGTGATGCTACGGCTCTCCTGGATGACATGGTAAAGTCTCATCCGCTTTGGACCTTAACCGGATGGAGAGGGTCAGGTGTCATTTTAACCAGTCTACATAAGCAAACAAGAACAAACAGGGATCTCTGTTTTTTGTTTAGTCTTAGCAAAATGAAGACTATTTTTCAACCTTCTGAAGTCTCAAACTTACCTCCATAGAGAGACTGTGAAGGAGATTGCTGAATGAAAATCTCGGAAGGAAACAGTCCCTACAGGACCGGACCTGATCCCTGACTAGGACTCTGATCTGGGTACAGTAGCCGGAAGTGAAGTGGAGACCTAACATAAATTTTGTAATTTGCTTTGAGGAGGAAAAATAATCTTTGAAACAACTTTCATGCCTTGGGACACCAGTTCAAACCTGAAAAATCCTTTTTGATGCCTAAACCAAAACTGTATATCTTACTTTAGTTGTAACAAATTGTAATTATATTTGATTGAAAGTTTCTGGGATGAAGAAAAACTTAGGTATGTATGTGGACAATGGTTTACTGGCAGATAAAAATTCTGCATATAACCTCACAATGTTGTCACTGTTCTCTGAAGGAAAGTTTCTCATATTTGAGCAGATGTTGGACACTTGGAACATGTGTGTGAAGTCAGGTTGCTGGTCCCAATATGAGGGCTCTGGTTTAGTGGGCCAGGAAGCATGAGATTGGCTGTGCTCACAAGTTTCCATCAGTTCCATAGTGCTGGTGACTCAGGAACACACACACCACTGCAGCCTTCAGAAAAGGGCAGGGTGACTTTACTTGTGGAATTCTATGGTCAGACTCTGAAGGATTTAAGCTTAACCAGGGTTGACAGATCAAACGATTAGAATTTATTAGAGTAATTGAAGAAGAAAGCTCAAATTGTATGGTAAAATCTCCCAACTCATGCACCAATGAAACACCTAGAACACTGCATCTGACAGGTCTCAGTCTCACTGTAACACAGCCAGAACAGGAAAGAGTCACGGTCCCAGTTCTTGACAAACTGGGAACCAATGTTTTACAGTCACAGTAGTTAAGAACTTAAAGTTGGATAGGTTTATACCTCTCCAGTTGCTAAGAAGTTAAATTAACTTGGTGAGCACCTTTGTGTGTTAGAAAAGATGGCAGACTGAATGAGGTTGTGAAGGCATGAGACAAAATGCCGCGGTATGTGCAGATGGAAGGGGAAGAAAAAAGCAGCCGAAAAGATGGTGCTTGGCATTTTACCTTGATCTTTAGAAAAGATCACGGATGGGCTGTCCTTCTTTGAGTAAAGATGGTCAAGGCACCATAGTATAATAAATATGATTTGGACATCCTCAACAGGAGGACTGGTGCTCTTGAGAGGCCCCTTGTTACAAAGCTTTGAGCATCAACAACATTGATTGCCAGTCTCAGGATTAGTGGAGCACAGCCAAATTCAGTGTAGTATAGCTTGATAGCATCACCACCAGAGGTATCTATGTCACCCACAGATTTGCTTTGTAGACATATTTACCCTGAATTGATCAGTATCTCTGAGAGGGATCAAAAGATTCCTTTTCTTTACAGCAATCAGTGATTGTGTGTTTGAAAAAACTTTACTTTAGCTATATTCTGTGTGTAGCAAGCACGACTTCCTAAAATGAATCCAAACTTAACTTGTTCCATTCAGACACTGAGACAGAACTGGACTCTCTTCTCCTGTCCTTGTGAAAGAAGGGCTTTCCACTCTAAGCTCCAACTGGATCCTTCCCTTGAGAAGAGAAACACAGCTGTTCCCAAGTCCCCTAAGTCTCTACACATTGGCCAGACAACTTCCCTAAGTGACTCTTGAGAGCGTCTCCCACATAAAGACAGTATTCTCCCTACCCAAATATTTTATGTTTGTTCTGCTCTCTTTCCCTTTCACTCCAGCCCTGTGGTGAGAGAAAAGACAGGAAGAAGAATCAGTGTGTCCAACAGAGTCGGCCCACTGCCCATCCAAGAGCAGTCAGAAGGAACAGACATCGGGGCTCCTCCGTGCCCCTTCTGTGGTTGTCGCCTTGTCTGCTTTGTGATGACACGTGATTGCCACAGAGATTACTTTGCACACGTGTCTGAGGGATTAACTGACACATGTCTGACTTTCAGTACTGAGTCCTTGTTCTCCCAACAGCTTTCTAGGAGTTACTCTCTCGTTTCACACTGCCAGTGATTGTCCTGGCCGTAGTTCTCATCCTTTCCTGCCTCCGTCTGCGTGTCTAACGCTGCTGAGCCATGCTTTCTTCACTGCTGTTGAGCTTTGCTCCTTTTCTGTCACACCTGTTATCTCCAACGCGAAAACTGTTCACTTGATGGATGTGATAGCCCGAATCTGCGAAACCCTACTCTCCGATGCGGGCGCGCGCTTCCCGTATCGAACCGCGAGTCTGGATCAATATCCTAGGTGTTAAACAGACACACACACAGAGCCCAGGATCATTTGCCCAAAGGGTAAATGTCGACTTTTGCTTGCAGGTGGAATTACCATATCAAAAGAGGATAAAGCTCTCTAAGCTACTTCCCCAAACCGGTGGAGCCAGCAGAGGAGAAGACAGGAAGCTAGGCTGATAGGAGAAACAGCCCTGCATAGCGCCTCTAAGAGCCAGGAAAAGCCTGGGTACCAACAGATGGAGAAAAACTTAGAGTCCAAGCACACAGCACAAGAGCATAGCAGTTATTATACCCCATAAAAAACTCATCCATAGTTTTTTCTTCTTAAAGAAAAAAACATTAAATCTTATTTTATGCACCTGCTAAGTTACAGAGGAGTTCATACAGTTACCTGTCATTTGATGAAAATTTGAGCTGCAAAGCCTCTTCAGTTCTCCCACTAGTACACGTGTGTGGTGTAAATGGTACTCAAGAGGAGCCGCATGACTTAAGGCATAGAGACACAAGCCTCAATGTCATGGAATTTTTATTTTTTTACATGCTACCCTCCCAACTTTGTTGGGAACTGAAAATAACTTATATACCCCATCTAATTCATGTGGAGAAAAGCTTATTATATATGCAGAAGTATCTATATCAAAGGAGAGAGTCTTTGAGAATTTCATAATATTTTTCCATCTCAGAAGGCTGAAAGGAATTCTGAGCGGTTGCTTCTGCAGCTCACTGATGTTGATGTTCTTCATGCTTCCTTCCATGTTCTGAAGCAAAATGTATTTATCAACATCAGGGCAGCTCTTCTGTGTTCTAAGAAACCTTCAAAGACATTGCCAAACTCTAAAATCTCTCATTTGTTCATTTCTCATTCAGAACATAAAAGCATTATCACATGTTATTTTGTACATTGTCCTATAAAGTTTGCTTACAGTTTTATCTTCACTAAACAATTTTTCCAGTATTCCTGAAATTAAGAGCCATGCTAAAATGTAGTTCTAGTCCCAAATATTTAATAGCTGTCAATTAATCACAAACAGGTACTTGAATACATACACTGGATCAAGAAACTTAGACCTCTCTGTAAAATAAAACCAAAGATAAAGTCAGATGGTATGTTAATTCTATTATCAAAACTAGTAGTTACAATTTTGTTGACATTTTCCAAAAAAAATAAGTAAAAAAAAAACTTATTAAATTGAGTTTCGGGAACTAGAAGAGGAATTTTATTCTTGTTCTTCGGTTTATCAAGTAGGACAAAACTGAAAATTTTTGGTAGACTGCCACCTAGTGGTGAACCATCACACGACAGGAGATCCGAGTTAGAACGGGAAGACTTTGCCGCAAGAGACAAAGCAATTTTGTGTTCCAGCAACAACATGAAAATGAGGAATGAATAATAAGGTCAAACAAAAATTTGGAATAAATATTAGCAAATCATTATCTCCTTCAAATGCAATACAAATATGTATATTGAAAACCAAAGCATAGCGTTTATAAAATAGGAAAATCTTTTAATATAAACCTGATCATGTTATCAAAATATCCCTGATCCTATTTTAAGATGTTGCATTGGATTTATCCCCATGTTTTATTTTAAAACATCTTTTGGGGAAATATGAAATAATTACTTATGAAATTATATGATACATTAATAACAAGTGGAATGGTGAAAATGGGCTAGAAGATGGGTGTGAAACAAGGTTGTGAGATAAGACTGGCCAGAAGTTTGTATTGTTTCAAGTTGTATGATGGTTTCCTGGAGGTTCATTATATAATTCTATTTTGTGTGTTTTTGAAAATTTTCAATCTTGCCATGTGTTTGACACGTGTTTGAGTTTTGTCTCTAAATAGATACAAAGATAGGTAGGTAGATAGATAGATAGATAGATAGATAGATAGATAGATAGATAGATAGATAGATAGGTAGGTAGGTAGGTAGGTAGGTAGGTAGATGGATAAGAGAGAGAGAGAGAGAGAGAGAGAGAGAGGAGAGAGAGAGAGAGAGAGAGAGAGAGAGAGAGAGAGGAGAGAGAGAGAGAAGCAGGCAGGCAGGCAGGCAAACAGACAGACAGATAGATGTTGAATTTTAAATTAATAATAATGCCAAATCACACCTCAGATGTTAAGAACAGGCTACTTGGAGTAGTCTCAGGATAGCTGTTTCTCATTGTCTGACTACAGTAGTTTATAGTAGTTACTCAGTCCACAGGGCAGGACACTTCAGCCTGAGTCTGGAAGTACTGGGAGCCCAGAAAAGTCCAGAAGAGTCACGGAAGGTCTCTCTTCCACGATGAATGCTTAAAAACACTGGCTGTGCTATCAACAGAGGAATCAGCAGCAGCAGTGACAACGGGGCAGTCGGATGGGTTGGTTCCTTTTCATAGTTTCCTTTGCTACGTAGCAGGTTTGGGGTTTGGTTTCAGTTTTTAATTTGATGTACTTTTGTCATTGCCCATGCTAATATCTTGAAGTCTTCCTCAATGATGTTCTTAGTAGTTTCAGAGCACCTACAAAATGAAGCCAGATGTTCTTTTAAGTTTCTGTAACCTGTGCGTGTAAATGGGTGGGGAGGGGAGAGTCAGAGACAGGAAGATCCCCTAGTTTGCTGGACAGACAGACTAGGCAAAGCCATTAGACCTAGGCACAATGAGAGACCGTTTCTCAAGGTAATAAGGGACAGAGTGGTAGAAGACATCCTATGCTACCATGTGTCAACAGACACACACATAGAGAGCTCATATCACATATGTGCAAGCCTATGCTTAAACTACAAACACACACTGATGCATAATCATAAAATTGTTGCTTAATTACAAGAAAAATACTTCAAAAGCCTGGGAAAGAATACCTGCTTCAAAGACTTGAGGCAAAGAAAAAACTTGATTTTTTTCCCCTTTGAATGACTCCCACAGGCAGATATAGTTAATATGCTATCATGCTACTGGATTCGGGAGATTAAAATGCCCCATATCACCCACTTATGACTATATTTTGATGTTTATTAATACTCATGAAAGCAGAACAGAGTTCTAACGATGAAAGTAGGCCCCCACAGTCACATAGGAGCTACAATATCTCTCCTAAAGTGGGAACATTTTTGAAACCTTGGGCCCAACATTGCCAAACTTCTTCATGGTTGTGTTCTAAGGACTTATTCTGTTAAAGCAGCGATCTAAGGGCTAATAGCTAATCTACATTCAGATATGGAGTCAGAATAATGGATGACAATTTTTGCCACTGGGTGGCAGGATTTTGCCACGGTCTTGAGTCTCAGCTAAGTTGGGAAGAAGAGAAAGAAATTTAACTAAAAAGAATTAAGTTTCCTATAGAAAACGGCTCTATACCGCCACGCATCAGTTCAATAGAGTTTGGGTTTTGATATGAAATTATAGTTGATAAAATAGTTGAAGTAGGCTCCAGATAAAACAGTTCAAGGGTATTCAAATTTCAGAAAAATAGTTTTCAGACATTTAAAAAATACTACTCAAATTAGTATGTATCCTATATCATGAATATGTTTACATTTTACATATTTCATGTTTTTGTATATTTTGCCTTTTTTAAATTTCACATTATCAAAGTATTTAGAATGGCACAGCAAAATTCACTAAAATTACACTTTTTACTCTTTAAAGACGTATAGCAAACTTCCATAAGACCCTGTCTGCTGACCACAAAATGCCTTGCTACAAGCTTGTTCACCTTCAGTTGTCAGATTTTGCTATATAGCTAACAATTATGTTTATACATTTATATTTCAAGAAAGAAGTCTCAGTCTTCAACAGAGAATGATTTCCAAAGTATTCTTTTCTGACAATGCAGGTGCTGTTGAATCTACTTTCTGTTTAAGGGAATGTTACTTTGAATCTTTAGTCTCCCTTGTCTGATTGATTTGAACGTTGTGTTGAGAGCGATCCTTGTTTTTTATCCAATGAAAGCTAATGCTAACCCATTATCTGTAGCTCTAATCAGAAATAAAGTTGCATAAGATGTTTTTAGGCTTTTGTTTGACCGAGGAACTGTAGCACTTCCATGTTTGTCTAGTTTCTCTGAAGAAAGTATTGAGTTCTCTCTAAACAGCCTCCACTCTTAGTTATACGTGGCTCTTGTTACCATTCCCCCGGATGACACTCTTGCCCTTTCTTAGATCTTTTGAGCATCTTTTGAGCATCATAAAAAACCCTGTTGAAATCAGAATTCAACTCCATCCTTAGCAGGTTCAGATCAGGCTCCATAGTTAATAATTAATCTTATGCCTTAGATAAAGGTCAGCCAGATATTGTTTCTCTTCCTGAATCCCTTTGTGCTCTGAACTCTCCAGTATCATTTGCTACCTAGAGCATATCCTAGGCCTCTTAACCCCTTTGATATCTGAGTATTTCTTCATATGCAGACCTTGTCTTCCTTTCATAAAAAATTCACAGACAGAATGTACAATTTATAATACAACAGAGCTTGGGTCCTTGTTAACCCTTGTCTCACCCAGCAGCAGCCCTTTCCTGTGTGGAAAGCATGTCAGACAAGAGTATTCATCCAAAGCTGATGCTTCTAGAAGTCAGCATAGCACTCCCTTACTGAAGACGTGTTGGACAGTTACTTTGTATGCCAGGCATTCTGCAAATTACTGAGAATATGGAGGTGTATGAGATGAGCAGGATCTGTACCTGCGCGGGGTTAACAGCTAGGCTGAGATAGGGATGAGTGAGCTGTGATGACAGTTTGTATGGGCATTCATATGGGAGATGCTCGAGATACCATGGGAATCCAGGGAATGGTAGGCGGATCAGCACCTGGGTAATCAAGGAAGGTATATAAATTACTGGTGCTGTGTAAGAGCATGCCTTGGGAGTGATTTCACCACCTAGTTATGCTCAAGTATCTTGTGGGTCAGGGAATTGGAAAGGGCACATTGAGGTCAGTTCTCTGATGCAGTGTCTGGGATCTCTGCCAGAAACACTCAACCGGCTGGAAAATGGAATTGTGGGAGGTGTCCCGACTCACATGTCTGGCACCTGGGCAGAGACTGTCAGTTGCAGCACCTACACATGGCCTCTCCATGTGACCTGGCTCTTCGCAACATGGAAAGTCCATCTACAGGCAGCCAAGGATTCAAAAAAAAAAAAAACATGTTGTAGAATGTTTTCTGAATTGTTTGGACCTAAAGAATGGGTTAAAGTTAGCTGTACAAAATGTTAATACGTTATGGAATATGAGGAGTTAAAGAATGTATATAATTTAACTGTATAAAATGAATGTGTTCCAGGCAGAAAGAATAGGCAGGTTCATGTCTGGAGACAATGGATGAATGGCAGTGAACAACTAGATGGAACTCAGAATCTCTGAGGCTTCAAGAATGAGGAGGGATTGATAAGTGATGAGCCTAGACAGGCAGGTGAGATGGTACCTAGGCTGCCGTGCATATAGGGCAGGAGGAATAATCGCGAGTCTTTAAGGAAGACATCCAAGCTAAGACCTATGCTGGACCAAAAATAATCATGCTAGATGGCCTGTTAAGAAGGACAGGAGAGTGCCAAGAGGAGACAAAAGACCAGCAAGCAGAAGACTGAAACCTTCCCCAGAGGCTTCTTACAAATTTTCACACAATATGCTTTGGCTATATTATTTCTTTTCCCCTAGCTCCTCCCAGATTCTCCCCTTCTACCTCTCCATTTAACTTCATGTCCTTTCTAGTTCACTTTCTGATAAAGTTCCGCAAAAAGACAAACAAACAAACCAAAAGACAAACAAAGCAAGGCATAGAAGCCATTTTGTGTTGGGAAACTGCTCTGGGGCACAGGATTTGCCCTGGAGATGGATGGTACCCTAGTGACACTCCATTGAAGAAAACTGGTTTTCCTTTACCTAGCAACTGTCAATTATAATAGCTTCTTGTTTAGGAATGGAACTCCATGCCCATTTTCCTTTCTCAGTGCTTGAATCCTAGGTTTTTTTTTTTTCCTTTCTGGTTTAAACCTGTGTGGTCTTGTACATGCTTTCATGATCTCTTTAAGTTCATATGTATATCCATGTTGTTGTGTCTGGAAGACACTGTTTCTTGGAATCATCCATCACCTCTCCTCTAGCATGTACAGTCTTTTCACCTTCTCTTCCAGGTCAATCCTTGTGCCTGGTGGGGGGGGGGGGACAGGGCAAGGGACTGACAAAGACATTTAAAGCCATTGTATCTTGGGATGAGTACTCCAAAAACTCTCATTCTCTGCACATTGTCTAGCCATGGGTCTTTTAGCTAATTGTCATCTACTGCAAAAAGAAGACGTTCTGATGACGGTTGACGGTTGGGTGGTGCTCTGCTCTATGGGCATAGCAATATTTCTTTAGGAATCATTGTATTGCTATTTTCTTCTAGCAGAATAACAATAGGAGGTTTTCTTCAGAGCCTATGATCTATTTAGTTTCAGGTTCTTGACCATTTTAGTGTTGTTCTTGTGGGATTCTTGCTCTTAGATGAAGGTCTAGGAAGCTGAAATAGATTCAATCGTTGTCTTCTCACCATTTTCAATTTATTTTGCTGTTTCAGGATCAGATTCCTGGCTTCAGGAGTTCTAGTCAGCCCTATAAGGCAAATAAAATACAATAGACTACATATGTTGAATAGCAGAAATTTATTTTTTCACAGTTTCAGACCCAGTGATGACAAAATTAAGGTGCCAACATGGAATAGGGTGAGAGTCCTTTCTCTGCCTTGTAGATGTCAACCTTCTCAGTATGTATTTACATAGAAGTGGGGCTGAGGGCAGAGTCTTTCATATTTCTTCTTAAAGTGGCAGGAGTCCTATCACAGAGGCCCAGCTGCAAGGCCTTACCTAACCCAATTTCCCACCAGAGGCAGATAATTCAAATAGTGTCATAATGGAGTAGACTTACAATATGTGAGTTTTGGCAGACACAACTGAATTTACCACATTTGGGCTACTCAGAAACACCCCACTCAAGCTCAGTCACCCTAGAAAGGTAAAAAAGTCCATTTGTCCTTGTATTGGCATGGCCAGCTTCCCGGGAAACTGATGGATGAGTCCTATCCTGGGAATTTTTCTCTTTTGAAATACATTCCAAACGTGTATGCATTTCAAATCTATTATACATGTGTGTGTGTGTGTGTGTGTGTGTGTGTGTGTGTGTGTGTGTGTATATATATATATATATATATTTCTATATATAGAGAGATGTGTCTTCTTTCTAGACTTTTCTTGCTGCATTTGTCCACAGGATCTTCTGCATTTTCCTTGCTGCAGAGCGTCTCTCTGGGGACTGAGAAAATAACAAGTAAAGAACTTACTTCAGCCCCTGCGGTTCTCCTCTCGCTTTTTCCAGGGGAGAATGAGTTTTCAGGCCTTTTTAATGTCTCTGTTGAGGTGGAAGTTAGAGAGGCAGCAGCGCTGAAGAGGCCACCAGAGTACAGAGAGAACAGAGGCTGCCACCCACGGCCTGTTTAGCACCGCCAGCCGCCCACTCTGACGGGTCAGGGCTCCTCTGCCGAGCACCGGTGCTGAACATAATATTAAACAAGCAGTAATACAGAACAGACGTGGGCCATTAACCGTCAATACATCCACACAGGTGCAAATAAGCTCGTGGATGCAAGTGCTAGAACTCCCACGGAAATTTTCAGCAAGAAGTATTCTGAAACAGAGGAGTTGAGTGCACCGTGGGGTGGGTATGGCCTGAAGCTTGCCTCGAGGGGTGCAGCCGTGGGTTTGTATCTGTCTCTGGTCCCTCACTTCTGTTGTACCTCACTTCCTGCCGGGAAAGCTCTTGGTGTGGTAAGAAAGATAGTGAATGGAAACAAACAACCTCCCGGTTTAACTATCCCAGAAGCACAGGTCTAAATGTTAAAAGGTTAGTATTAGAGTTAGGGTTAGAGTCAGGGATTGGTCCACTTGAGGCCATGGGCTTATTCCTGGACTAATCACAGTTGACAAGAGAATAGGATCATGCCATACAACACTAGTGAACTCTCTCTCCCCCTCCATCTTCCCCTTCCTCTCTCCCACTCCTTTCTCTCCCCCTCCTTCCCCCCTCTTGGTCTTATTAGATTACATCATTTGATTCATATGGAAGTGATAAGAAACAGGCTCCTCCCCCACAAAAAAATACCGAAGCACTAGCAGACAAAACCAACTGTCCACATGTTGATGAATACCGAGAGCTTCATTCTCTGCAGAGTTGTGTAATACTGTTTATTTAAGCCTGTCCTAAAGGCTGCTTCTGAAACAAGTTCGGGAAAATTCCAAAAGGGTGACTCACAGTGATTCCATGGAGGGAAGGAGGAGCTGCTGGGTGAAGTGAGCTTCCTTCCATGGGTGTGCAGGTCAATGATCCAGGTCCTGCACCTCTGTCCAGGAGCGGTGCAATGGATACTTTAGCAGGGCAGAGAAGGCAATGGGACCGGAATCCCTGCTCAGAAAGGTCTCCCTGTTGCTTTGCACGTACAGGTTCAGGCAGGGATGGGAACGGAACTCCATTAATGCCATGGCGAGTGGTTGGATTATTATACCTCATTCTCCATTTGAAAGGCTTATTTTTGTCAGCTGTGGGAGGGTTAGGGTTAGAAGGGAATTGATGATATTTAGGTATGAGTGGGAAAAGCTGCCTCCAGGTTCCATTCACTGTCTTTATCTACAGATGGCTGTTCTGTGCAGGTAGGGCGAGAGGGAGTTTTAAAAATGGAAGGGAAGCTAAAAGGGGCAGTTACTCCAGGCAAAACAGCCAGAGAGCAAGAACATTTATTACTAACAGTGAATTCAGCCATAGGAAAGGGCACGGAGGAAAAAGACATTTTCCTACTGGTGAGGAGGTGGGTGCAAAAGGATGAAGGTACCTGGTGAGCGAGGTGCAGAAAGAGAAGCTGCCAGACTTGAAAGTCAGGTGTGATTCAGAGAAGCAATGATATGCAGAGGAGGATGTGAGGGGAGCTATAGCGTTAGTGACTCAGTCATGCATCTGAATAACTTGAGCCACCATTTTGGATATGTGTATTGGAAGTCCCTAAGCATGGGGGGAAACCACGGGAGGGAAACGATTGCAGACAGCTTCCCTTCCTTGGCTAATTTTATCCTGCAACCTCTTAGTAGATATTTCTGAATGCTTACCTTTTGCCAGGCATGAGGCTAACCACATCCTTAGCATAATCTCATTGGCCTCAGGGCAAACCTGCTTAGCAAGAGGTGCTATGCAAGCATTCTAATAAATGCATGGGTAGATAAATAGGCCTGAAGAGTTGGCAAGCTGTCTCAGGCCCGACAGCTGGGCTTTGACCATGGCAGCTGGATTCTAGGGCCTGGAGTCAAGCCTTGGCTATCCGCTCAAGCTTTGTCCTTGGCCTAGTTGCATCAGTTTGCTAGGGGTACCAGGTCAAAGTACCGGAAACTGGGTGCTTAGAACAACCTCCTTTTGTTGTCTCACGGTTCAAGAGGCTAGAGTCTGAAATCAAGACGTCATCCAAGCCACACTGCCTCAGATGGTGCGAGGGGAAGATCCGCTGTAGGCCTGTTCCTGGCTGGCGCTGACTTCTCACCAAGTAGCAGAGACCCACACTGGCACATCCCATTTTCCCTCTGTGTCTTTTTCTTTTTGTATTTTTGTATGTCTTTTTTTTTTAAATTTCTATGGAGATGTACTGAGTGAGGATCCCCTTTAACTTCAGCGTGACTTCTTAGCTAATTATATCTGCAGTGACCTTATTTCCAAATAAGATCCTATTCTGAGACTCGAGGAACATATGCATGAGGAGAGGCAGCGATGCAATGCATAGCACCCCGGAGCCCTGGATCAGATCCTGTGTTGGCAACGTTCTTGGGCCTTGGCACAGTCTCTTGTTTGGTGGGTGTCCTCTGGCTTTGCTGTGGTCTCTGGGGCTCAGCTGTGGTCACACACTGCAGTGATAGCCTTGGCTGCAGGGGCCGGAGGAGCTGCCAAGGGGCAGGTGCTCTATCCTGCCAACATGACCAGCTGCATCTCCGCTGTCAACACCGACAGCCTGGAAAAGCTGCTGTCAGCCCCTTTAAAACAAACCCACATCCTCCGACTATGTGTGTCTCCATATATGGTGCTGATGTGTTTCATAAATGATTCTGAAAATCAGCTTTGTTTACATTGAAAATGCACCACGATTCATTCCCCCTTTCTGTATGTGGACCGAAACTATGAAATATAAGCTGTATATGCACCCAGGGATCCCCACTATTTTGGGAATAAAATTATCTCCATCCCTTCTCTCCTTTAGAGTGTCTGCTAAAGCTAAGGCCTGTGGAACTACTTGCCTGGCAGGTTTCTCTGCAGTGACTCGTTTGGTGGGAATCTGTAACTTGACTGATTCTAATAACTGCCCCTGAAAGCAAACCTCTTTGGTGTCCCTGCTCCTTCTGTTTTGGAAGTCTGCAGAGGACACACATAGTCACATTCGCCTCTACTGTATAATGTTCCAATCAGCAACCAGCATAATGAAATCCAATTAATGTGTTAGGCTGTTGTGATTCTAAAAATATTTCCCATCCCCTGGAGGTGCTGAGGAAAATTGAAGGAATCAAGGTATTATAGCCAACCCATAATTTGCAGAATGGTTCTTCAATCATGTTGGGGGTGGGAGATTTGTTCCTGCGAGAACAAAAATAGATCATCTCTCCAGAACGAGGCTGTGAGGGTGTTCTGACGACCCTTGATGTAGATACCAGGTCTCGCACACACAGCTAATGATCCTTCAGTGGAGATACATAGCAATTATTAAGGTCAGTTAATTAACACATTTTTCTTCTGCAGAAGTAATTAGATGAATAGAACCCTTGCCCTCCTTTTTTTTTTTTTCCTGGCATTGACTCTGAGCTGCACAGAAGTGGTAAACATATTGCTCCACAGATGCTAACCAGAGAAGTGATTTTCGGCTTTCTGTTTGATTTTTGAAGTGTCCTCCTGCAACCCAAAGCTGCTTTCACTTGAAGGGAGGATGGGAGGGCGGTAGGAAAAGAGATGGGACGGAGAAGGGGGAGTACAGCAGCGAGCCTGTGTGCAGAGCTTCCAGAAGCATCTCCTAATGGTCACTCACCATTCCTCCTGGGCTCAGGCTTTGCAGTTTAGAATGTTACACTTCGCCTGTGGGTTTCCAACGTCATCCACACAAAGATGAATAAGCAGTGAGTAGCTATTATCACCGTTCGGATTGTCATTCCAAGGTTATTTGCCCTCTCACCCCAGTGTGGCCACAAAGTTTTAGATGGCCAGAAATTAAAGTGACTGGTCCGTCCTTTGTATTTTCTGATCTTCTGGGTCAGTGGTCCCCGTGACCACCTTTGTACCAGTTTCATCTGAACTGCATAATCAAGCACAGAGTTCTTAACATCTCTGGGGTTGGAGCCCAGAACTCTGGGTTTTAAGACTGTCCCAGGTAAGTTAGTCAGGATGAGAAGACTTCTGGTCTCAGTAATAAAGACAACTGTTTACCTTTCATTGCTAATAGAGAGCATGCTGTCACTCTGTGTAGGAGTCTGATGTGCAGCTCAGGAGGCCACCAACTAAAGCACACTGGTGCTCAGTTAAGGGGTGTCATAAAAATTGCTGAGCCTTGCCCAGTGACTTTGTTTCTAGAGAACCACCAGAATTTTATGGAGATTGCTGTGAAAATCTGAATGGGCAGTTGGAGAGAGGGTTAAAAACCCAGGTTCCAATCACCACTGCCCAGAGCTCACTGCTTCACCTGGGAGATAGACTTAGTAATAATGACTCTATGGGACTTTGACACCGAAGCAATAAGTCATGCAAAAATGTCTAAATAAATCTTATGGCAATGATTTCATGGGAGGATGGTGATGGGAATGAAGGCTTGAACAGGGCCAATAGAGGCCAACAAGCAGAATAAGCCTGAGAAAACAAGGGTTTGAGAAAAGGGAACGGAACCCATGGGCTTTTCTTATGAATGAACAAGTCTACTGACACAATGTCTAGATAATAGCACATAATCAACAAAGTCTATTTCCTCATTGACCATTGCTTGTCTTGGCAAGCCTCTCTCTCTCTCTCTCTCTCTCTCTCTCTCTCTCTCTCTTTCTCTCTCTCTCTGTGTCTCTCTCTTTCTCTTTCTCTCTTGTGTGTATGGGTGTTTCTCCTGGATTTGTTTCCCCATTTTTCCTCTTATCACCAATTTTCTTATTTTTAAAAATATTCTGCCCTAGAAAATACTGTGGGGCTGAGGTGATGACTCAGCAGGTCCATCCCTTTTCTCACAAGCCTGAGGACCTGAGTTATGATCTCCAGAATGCACATCAAAGCGAAGTGCAATGCTCTATGCCTATCACTCCAGGGCTGTGAGTGGGCTAAAGGAAGGCTGTGAATTCCTGGATTTGGATAGTCATCCAGCCTAGTCAAGTAGCAAGAGTGATGTTAAGTGAGAGAATCTTTTTAAAAATTAAGGAAGATAAGTCAGTGAAGAAAGACATCCCAATGCTAATATATGCCCAATGGGTAAGCATACTTACACATACAAACACATACATACATACATACACACACACACACACACACACACACACACACACACACGTATGCATGCACACGCTTACGTATGCGTGCACAAACACACACAAACTCTCTTAAAATTCCCCTAAAGTATGGTGGACCCCAATTCCACACCTTCCTGAAATGGCCTTCTGAGGCAAGCCTACAGTGGCAAGTTGGGTACTATGGGGTGAACATAGTACATAATGCCTACCATAGGAAATTGGGGTTTTATGTGAGGTCTTGTTTGTATGACAAACTGCTAGAACTGTCAGGAAAATAGTGAAGTCAGCTCGTCAAACTGCACTTCCCACCCTTAATCTACTCTCTATTAATGCTTTGTGTTCATCCTAAAACATACACATGATCATCGCTGCTAGAGGGCCAGGCATAACCTCCTTAGAACAGGATATGACTTCTGGCTGGCATTGGTACCTACATTCATTGTGTGAATGTATAAGGAGACAATTCTTTCATTTTCTGACTACCCAGATCTGAAAAATCATATATGAACTGTATTAATTACAACACTGTTTGCCCAAAGACTCTATCAAATTCTTAGCTGACTGTTACATCACAAATCAAACCATTTTTATCAATGTGTGTATTGCCACAAGGCTGTGGCCTACCAGGAAGGTTCCCAAAGATCCAGCTTGTCCTTCTCCTTTGGCAGCTACATGGCATCTCCTTGACTCTACCTATTCTCTATATATCTCTGTTTGGATTTCCTTCCTGGCTTTGCTCTGATAAACCATTGACTGGAACAGCTTTATTCATAATAAAACATATTGACATCATCCAGAGGAAAATTCCACATCAGGTGAGGTCATCAAGATTGTAGTATCTACCACTCTTGGGCATGCTCAATCATAACAAAATTTCACTTGCTCAACTATGTTCACAGCAGCATTATTTGTAATAGCCAGAACCTGAAAACAACTTTGATACCCCTCAACAGAAGAACAAATAAAGAAAATGTGGTACATTTAAACAATGGAGTATTTATTACTCACTGGAAAAAAAAAAGGCAATGATATCATGAGATTTGCAGGTAAATGGATGGAAGTAGAAACAATCATCCTGAGTGAGGTGACCCAGACTCAGAAAGACAAACATGATGTGTACTCACTCACAAGATGATACTAGGTTTAAAGCAAAGGATAACCAGGCCACAGGCCACAGTGCCAGAGAAACTAAGTAACAAGAACAACCCTAAGAGGGACACATGGAGTCTCCCTGGGAAGAGAAAATGGATGAGATGGCTTGGGTGAACTGGGAGTCAGGAGGAGTAGAGGGAAGGGGTTGGGGAAATGTGCACATGAGGTCTCAGGATGGTCTAGTTGGAGCAGGATGGAGGGCAGGAGTAATGAAATAGGGGGCTATTATGGGGCTAGGAAAAACGTGGTGCTAGGGGAACTCCCAGGAGTTCACAAGGATGACCCCAGCTAACACTGCTAGCAACAGTGAAGTGGGTGCCTGAACTGGTCTCCCCTGTAATCAGATGGGTGAATGGCCTGTCATCATAGAACCCTCATTCAGTAACTGATAGAAGTAGATGCAGAGAACCACTGCCAAGCACTGGGCCAAGTTTCAGGAATCCAGTTGAAGAGAAGGTGGAGGGATTTTATGAGCAAGGTGGGGTCTAAATCATGAAGGGGAAACCCACAGAGACAGCTGACCTGAGCTTGTAGGAACTCCCTGACTCTGGATGAACAACTAGGGAGCATACATAGAGCTGACCTCTCTTCTTCTGACCCTCTGCTTCTGAGTGACATTTTTGTAGCTTGGTCTTTTGTGGGATCCTTAGGAGTGGGACCAGGTCCTGTTCTTAATGCATGAACTGGCTCTCTGGAACTTATTCCCTATAATGGGATGCCCTGTTCAGCCTTGATACAGTGGGCATGACCTTGGTTCTGCCTCAACTTGGTATGCTATGCTTTGGTGATTCCCATGGGAGGCCTACCCTATCATGGAGGTGGAGGAGGAGTGCATGTGGAGGAGAGGGGAGGCAGGGTGAGGAAACAAGAGAATATAGAGGGGAAACTGTAGTTTGCAAGTATGTAAAGGCATGTCAAGTAAATAAAAGAATGATGAATAAAAGATATAAAAGTAAAAAAAGATTTTGGTATCCATATTATACACATTGCTGAAGTGTTACTGTTTGTCCTGTGAAGGTATTTGATTATGCATGTCAATGATTTCTAATAAGTGGAATTGTGGCGCTAGATTAAATGGAACGAATTCTCTTCTGCTGGCCTTCAAATTCTCTTCTGCTGGCCTTCCATAGAGGCATGACCTGGACAAATCACTTCTCTATGTCTAAACCTGAGAATGATAGTGCTATCAATTGCTGCTGCAGTGAGGAAAGAATGATTGTAGTAGGACACTTAGACCAGTGTGTGCAGTGAGCACTCACTGCAGTAATACTGCCTGGTGTCCCATCTCCTCCCCTTACCCACCATGCTCTCTGCTTGTCTCTCCTGAGCACTGAAGGTTGTTCCCGGCTCACCTTACACAAGCATTTTCTCTATTTTTCTTATTGCCAATCTAACAAATATTCCCTTGTTTTTCACAGCTCAGGTCAGACACCATCTTCTCCTTGGAACCATTTGCAATGCACTGTCCTCCCTTGTCCATTGCGCCTCCATGATGCCAAAGCAGTATTCTTACTGTGTGCTAGTCTTTTTCCTTGAATTTTAAGCCTCTTGAGAACAAATTCCAATGGGTCTTCAGTTCCCAGAAGAGTCTAACGCAAGACTTAGATTTTGATGTGTGTGGGCAAATGCCACAGAATGAACACCAACTTGAGTGGGAATTTCTACTATGAATACTATTTATAAGTAGCTGAACTCACAGTTGCTAATCTGAGCTAAAATTGAATTTGTTGACTAGTAACTCACAGTACAAGAAGTTCTTCTTCCATCCTGGGCCTGTGCTTGGGTGTTCATTGCTGATGTGAGGCGTGAAGTGTTGCCTTCAGATCAAAACCAGTGTTGTCTGGAAGGAGAATATCTCTTGTAAGACCTGAGTGTTGTCTTTGAATTCTCACACAATTTTCCAAATCGCAATCTCCTATGAGTGCACCTGACTTAGGGTCGTGTTGGATACTTGTCTGTTCAGTCTTGTACATAGACTACAAGGAAGGTAGCAAGGTATATTTTGACAATGCAAGGTATATTTTGACAATGTAATAAGAGTAGCCTATTGCAGACAGATGTTCCAGACATCTTGAAAGGGCAGACTACAGCACTGGGAAGAATTGAGGCCTGTTTCAATGCTGGCAGACATTAAGCAAGGCCATCATGTGTTAGAGACGAGCCGGCTTCCTATGCAACACGAGAACTTTAAAGTGTGTTTGTGCCTGTGTATGTGTGTATGTGGGAGTGCGTACATGCTACAGTGCACACGTAGATGTTAGAGCACAGCCTTACATATCAGTTCTCACCTTCCATCTTCTCTGAAATAGGATCTCTTGTTCTTCTACTGTGAATGTTCAATTAGCTGGATTCTCTCGACTCTGCCTCCTCCTACCATGTTGTAGGAGTACCAGCATTACAAATGCTCATATACATGTCTGTCTTTTGTGTGTTCTGTGTATTCAAACGTGGGTCTTTACAGTTTCACAGCCATTGCCCTTACCCTCATGCAGACAGTGGCTAATTTATCCGATATTGCAGGTCAGGATACACTGACCTGTGAGAAAACAAAAAGGATTACTAAATTTTTACATTTTGAAAATATGCAGCTGGGTATGGTAATACCTGGTTTTGATGCCAGAGTTTGGGAGACAGAGACAGGTGTGCTTGCAAAGTACATAAAACGATCTAGGCCAATCAGTGCCACATAGTGAGACCTGTCTTAACAAAGGAAGGAAAAAGGGACATAGGGAAGTTAGAATTAGATCATGGACTATCATATAACCAAACAAGTATTTCTAATTTACAAATAAAATTATTTTTTCCTCTTCCCTTTTCTTTTATTAACACATATTAGAAAATATTCCATTATGATAGTTCCTGCATATGTGCAATGTACTAATTATGCTCACCCTCTTTGCCTTTCGTTCCTTTTTATTCTGGCTTCTTGTTTCCATCCAGCATTTCCTCCTATGAGAGCAAACCTGTTCCCTATTCCGGAAAGAGGCTGGTCTTCCTCTATGTCCAGGTTGCAGTCTCTCCCCACTGTGGTGCTGGGCTTTTCCCCCAAACAGAGGGCATGATTAGCCCTTCCTCCGGGTTCTAGTAAACAAAAACTCTGCTATTTTTTTAGACTGAGTCTCAGTAGGCATTTGGTGATATAAACAACTTTTATGATATTGTAATTTGCTCTTCCTTTCTTTTAGACTCTTTTTCAGTAAATTAATTATTTCAAGGTCTTCTTTTCCTTGTGCTGATATGGTCCTCACAGAGAAATTTTCAACGTGACTTTCAGTTCCCAATGCAAACAGAACAGAATGAGGTCTGCCCCTGCTGGCCCTTCTTTGTATCCAAACTTTTATATTGCGTCAAATCTTTAAGTCTTCAGAGTGTGCATGTGTATGTATGTGTGAGAGAGATGTGCCTGTGTGTATGTTGTGTGGTGTGTATATGTTGTGTGGTCTGTGTATGTGGTGTGTTTGTGTGTATATGTGGTATGTATGTGTTGTGTGTGGTGTATATGTGTTTTCGGAGACCAGCATTGACAAAAATACCACTTACCATGGTAGGGGTATGGGGAACAGAAAATAAGTAAAGAGTTTGAAGACAGGAGTGAAAATAATAAAACAGATACTTAGGATAGTATAGGGAAGGAGTGCCAGTGAATGCTAAAATTCTCGTGTTTAATTTTCCATACACTTGTATACCCCAATACAAAAGGGAAAAGAAGGCAACAAAAGACTTCTTTAACATGATGCAGAAGAAAATTTGAACAATTAATTGCTTCAATACTTTGAGCCATCAAGTCATTACTCCATTCATTAGCCTTCCTTTGTTTAGGCAGTGAACCCACCCTAGACAAAGTATCCTGAGGGCAGCCGTTCCCAAGGTCATACCTCATAATACAAAAGAAGAAGTAGAAGTATGCCAGCACTTTTTTTTTTTGTGTGTGTGTGTGTGTGTGTGTGTGTGGCCATTTGTCAGGATGGAGTGGATCTACCTGTATGGGCCATCTTAATGTCAAAAGCACCAAGTAACCACAACCTGGGTCAGGATGTGTAGCCCTGGCTGTTGTCAACAATTTTGAGCAAACTCAAACTCTCTGACCATCAGACAAGGTAAAAACAGACTCACATTTTTGGGTCTCCTCCGTGTGTGTGTGTGTGTGTGTGTGTGTGTGTGTGTGTGTGTGTGTGTTTACTTGTGTTACATGATAAAATAGCTGTAATTGCTTTAAGGGCTCCTGTTTTGTTACCTGCTTTCTATCCTAAGCTTGAATATCGTTACACAAAGGTAGAAGATGTAGATTTCTTCTCCCAGCTATAGAAAACCAAAGATCCCTGAGTCCCTAGATATGTGTTCCTTAGACTTGCTGACTTTCTACTTTAAAAGAGCCATGTCTTGACCCACGCTAGAGTCAGAAAACAGCATCTTTGAAGGTAGGACTTTCTGCTGTATTTTCTTGTCCATCAGCACCAGCCACCTCACGACAGGGAGCCTGGGTCAGCACAGGTTACCAGAAGGACCTGATACTTGAAGAACAGCTTCACATGACCCCCACCTTAATTACTCATCACAAAGCTGTGTGGACAGATGGAGGCAATTTTAGATTTTTACTTATAATCATCTTGTTGTGCAGGAAAACCAGTGTGCAGTTAAAGCTATATGGTTTTAAAGATCAATAAACATTTAAGTATAGTGTACACTTTTTCAGATATGAAACGGCATGAACAGAGTCCCAAAACATATTTAATGAGAAATCCTGTCTGCAATACTTCTCTTTTACTACATAAGCCAAATAAGTAATACAAATAATTAATAATTTAGACTTTCATTTTACCGGATTCTCTGCCAGTTTAACCACGGATCACTCTCTTCATTGGATCATCTGATTTTCACCTAAGGCATCTTAAACAGTTTTACAATTTTGTAGAGTAGATAGATAGCCATGCCTTCGCTTTCCAGTATGATTAAAGAAAGACATATTCTTAACCTCTGGGAGTGAAACGAGTGGTTTGCAAATGCAGAGCCTAAAAGCAGAACCCACCTCAGGTTTCTTAGAACTCAGGATGGCTATGCAGTGCCACCATGAACGTTCAAATGTGTCAGCCCTATGTTTTCTTCTTCTCTCCAAAGCAAAGGTTTCCAAGCTCGACTGCACAACAGAATCATCCAGAAGACCACGACAAATACAGTTTCTTAGTGCATTTGGGGACATCAGACTCAGTAGGCTAGGGCAGAGAAGAGGACTTAACTCTCCTTCAGAGAATTGCCTTGCCTTGAGAGACTGTCTAGGAGCAAACACCAGATGAAGACACTTCCACAATTTTTATTAAACTCACCAAATACCCACTGCTACTTTGCAGCTCAAACCTCAGTGTTATTTGTTTGGAGGGATCTATGACAGCTTTCCATCATATCTTGAATTGCCTTGGATAGCCTTGTTCAAATTTGTTGTTCAAATTTATTGCTCGTTTGGCAAACTCTCAGTAGACTCTTTTTGACTTCTCTGATGTCCTCCTGATTAGTGACAACTATTATAATTGTTAATTTCTTCAACTTTCAGTCAGCTTGATGTTTGATATAAATTGTGTATTGTTGTCAGAATTATACCAGTTTTTTTTAGAGAAGTCAAAGTCCATTTGGTTCTTGTTTACAATATGTTGCTACTTATTCCATATAGATTTTAGTACTTGTTCTATATAATAAGCATAGTATTTCAAATATTTCAGATATGCTTATCAGTATGTATTTTTGTAAGTGGATAAAAAATAATCCATCAATTTTTTTTTTCATAAATGGTCCATAAAGTTGTGAAAATGCAATGCTATCTTATTATTTTCAGAAATGATTTGGCAATCAGTGTTTTTAGATACCAGATTCAAGTAAGATTATATGCATTATAATAAATATTTCCTAGTTTCAAATCTACACATTGTCATCATGTGTCTTTAAAGAGTCTTAAAGAGATAGAGTCACCTATGGTTATGAAAGACCTGGATAAATCCAGATCCCTCTAGGAGAAAAAATAGAGCCAAAAATCTAAGCAGGAAGAGAAGAGCCGAAAATCTAGGTTAGCTGGTTCAGTGACTCTGTATTAGGAACTAGCTAAAGATAAAGTTAGATTATAATCTTGAGAATAATCTTGAAAAACAGGGAGTTACCCCTTTGTGATTATCACTGGTATTTTCAGAATTTTTCAGTGATCGCTGGTATTTTCGGAATTTTCCAATGACGCCCTCCCTACCCACTTTGAGTTACTGGGTTGTGGTTTCTTCCCTTAAATATTCCTTCTCCCAGCTACTAGGGGTCAAACTCTCTACCCCTGCATGGGAAATGAGTTTTGGCCCCAGTGCACTGGTTCTTGTCCTGTCAATAAACCTTGTGTGATTGCAGCAAGGATGGTTTTTCGTGAGTTCCTGGGGGGTCATGTTATCTCGAGACTTGAGTGAGAGTCTCCCCGCTCCAGAGGTCTTTCAGTTAAGGCAAAAACAGGTTGGGATTTTACCAATTTGTTTTTCTGCTGCCATGAAGCAGATTTGAATAATCCATTTTCTGCTGTCTAATAGCTCTCTCATTTTAAATTCATCACTCAAGTCCAGGACTAACGTTGCCTGTGTACTCGTTAAATTTAATGTGACTGTGATTGTATCTCAACTTCAGCTCTGTTCTTTGCTGGCCTCAGAGCCACATCTGATGGTCAGCGCCTGGAGTGCCTGGCAGCCCATGCTCACAGACTTACAAAATGTGTGCTGTGTGCTGAGGAGCAAAAATTACTTACTTCCCCTTCTATTTCACACTTGATTTCCTGGCAAGACATTGATCACATTATACACAAAGCTTCTGATTATACCATTTAAGCTTCTCCACTGCCTAATATCTTCCTTTTTTTTAAAAGATATATTTTTTTGCATTTCCTTTAGAGTTTAGTTGCCTACAAATTTCAGAGCTTTCTTGCAAGAGGCAATTTTTGTCTCTCACGCATGTAAACATGCACATGCTCATGAATACATACATACACGTACACACCAATTTTTGCCTTAAGGTACTCCTTGCTCTGTCATACTTTCTACATTAACTAGAAGAAACACATGATTTTTTTAAGCTGCTTGCTTAGCTCACATTATTTACTTTGCTTTACTCTCCTTTCAGCTGGAATCTGTCTCTTGACCCACAGAGATGGGCCAGCAGCCAGGCTTATGTATACAGCATTAACTGTCTCTTCTAGGTATGAGTTCACAGTTGATAATGCAGGATCCTTAGAAAATGAAGTCAGGATTTGGACACAATTGTCTTCTCAAAACTGTAACTGCCACATGTATCTGGGAACAATAATTCCGCAAGACAACTCAAATTTCTGGGCCAAGCAACAATCAGAATGTTTTTATGCTTGTGCATCTTAGCGTTCTGGGACTTCATTGACCTATCTATACCTGCTGCACCCGCTTCCTATCTTTATCCTAGATGCAGTAGCTTAGGCAGGGCATGCTCTCAAGGCAACAGCAAAAGACTATAAAATGAAATGCAAAGACCTTCATAGAATTCAGGTTTGGTATTGGCTTATTTTCACATCTGTTCCATTCTGTTAACCACAGAAGTCAATGGCTACCCCAACATTATGATGCAGGTTTAGGGTCCTGGAGGGTAGGCTCGGTGGTGAATAGTACTTGGTGCTTTTACAGAGATCATCCAGGTTAGGTTCCCAGTGCCCCACATCAGGTGACTCATAGTAACTTTTCCAGAGTAAAGTTTCTCGGGGATCAGTTGCCCACTTCAAACCTTTGCAGGCACCTGCACAAACATGGTGTATGTAAACTCATGTAGGAATATATACCCATAAACAAAAAACCAAATAACTATTTTTAAAGAAGATGTAGATAAGCATACCTTGCTTTTTGGGGAAAACTGCAATCATTTGGTACGTAGGGTAATTGTAGGCTGGAGACACATGTGGATATCCAGAAGCATCAAGGCCAGCGATATAGACTATTTCACTCAGGAACCTGCAAGTGTGTATGTAGGCCTGAAAACACAGCACCTCTTTTCTGAGAGGGGAGTTTGCACAGCTATGCAGAAGCAGAAGGGACATGCAGAAGTTTCATGATACTTACCTTTTTATTCCTAGGTAAGATATAGCCTCATTTCAATTCTTGTTTCTGTGCAAGCTCTCTGAGTATTTTAAATAGACCAGCATTTGAATGGATATAAAGTGTGAAATGGCAAGCACTATTTTGTTTTCTTCCCACAAGAAATGATAAACACCACCAAGAATTTATAATATCAAAGTACAGAGTGTGGAACACAGTCTCAGTGAATTCATCTACAAAGCACTCCCACACCTAAGGCTCAGTGGACATTGTAAAAGAAGCGGTGGAAAGATTGTAAGAGCCAGGGGTTCAGGGAGCTTGTGTCTCCTAGTAATATCAGAAACTATAGTCATAAAGTCTTACCACACACTTGCCCAAATGTGAGCTGAACAGGAAGACATTGATGAACGTGTCAAACTAGACAGGGAAAATTCCATGAGGCCTCAATCCTACATAAAGAACTACAAACATAAAGGAAGCTGGGAATGAGAGGGGTGCCCTTCCTCAGGGAAGAACACTACAGTTGGCTGTTCAGTGCCAAATGGTCCTCACTGAAAACATAAGTACAGATAGCATTATACAGACATAACAGGCTATATTTAATATACATATATTCCTATGTATACATAAATATGCATATACTTATATCTATGCAATAACATTTAGTAAAAAAGAGGCCATGGATTTGAGAAAGAACAGGAAGGACTATGAAAGCATTTGGAGGAAGACATGTAATCAAATTATAATCTCAAATATAAAAAAAATGAATGAATTCATATGAACTGTAGATATGTGAGTCGGTAGGAGCTGTGGTAACTGAAATCAGGGCTATAGTACTCACTTTCCATAAATGCCTTTCATTTAACTGGTAAATAAAACCCATATACCTTTATAGTCAATTCACAGACATACATGTGCAAATATATGTGTATTTATATGTATGCTGCACCAAAGCATCTCTAACATTATGTGCAAATAAGAAGCTTGATTGGGTTTCTGCTGTATTAGCCACTTTGCGTCACTGTGACAGAGTAGCTGAACAAACAACTTATGGAAAGGAAAAATTATTTTGTCTTATAGTTTTTGGATATTGTTGTCCATTATAGTCAAGAAAGAAAGATGAAGCATCTCACTATATGGTGACCTGAGCAATTGGCAATGATCCTAGGTGTACTAAACACAGGAGAATCAGCAGCCAGACTACACCCTTCAGAGGCCTGGCCCTAGTTCCACTTCTAAAAACTAGAGCTCCCTTCCTGGAGACTTCTTTCCTCTCTGTAAAACCTTGCAGCTGGGGAGTAGAGTTACGAGAGACATTCTGGCTTCAGAATAGTCTTCTCATTAGCAAGCTCATGCGAAACAAACTGAGCATTTCCCAGAAGGTAGCTTTTGCTAGTCTTCAATTGTTAGCCAGTTATACCCTCCATAAAAAGCCTTCCACGGACACTTTCTTCTCCAGTAGGAAAAGCACTGTATCGATAACAAGAGCTGTACTGGCCAAGCAGAAGGAGAGAGAGTTTTATTTTATTGTGAAGTATCTTACATGTGGCTGCTGGTCTCCATCCTATATCAAATCAATTTCTGACCCTCTACTTTTAAATCCACATTTGAACATTCAACTGTCTGTTGATGTCTCTGTCTAGCTAAGAAACGTATCAGCTAAAAATATGCTAAACAAGACTGCTGACTGCACGCCCCTGAATTTGTCCTCCCCTGGCTTTCCTGTTACAATACAAGGCAATTTCTTCGATCACATTGCTTAAGAGAAATAATAAGAGGCATCCTTTATTTTCTGTCCATCTAATCCATCAGCGGCATACTTTATTGTCAAAGTATTTAACTCGACATCATCTTTACCTACTGATCATGATCTCTTACTTGTTCCTTCCTAATCAAATTCCCTGAATCCTCACTTGACACCCCAGCCTCCACTCTTGATAACAATTCAGATGATTTTGCCAAAGCAGTGTCCATCATTTCGCTCCCCTGCTGAAAGCCCGCACCAGTTTCCCATCTCACATTTAATGAACATGAACATGCTTCTTGCTGTTTCTCACCATTTCACTTTCCCCCACTGTTATCAAAGGGAGAGGTATAATAATCTGTCCTGTCCCTTTAAGAGACAAACCCTTTCCACTCCCATTCCATCCCCTGAGGCAGGCAGATCTTCCTTCCTGCTTGTAGCCTGAGTCTCTTTTTCTTCCATCTCCCTCTCGAACAGGCAGCTTCTGTCTTTCCCATCTATCCCTTTCTCTTCTTCTTCTTCTTCTTCTTCTTCTTCTTCTTCTTCTTCTTCTTCTTCTTCTTCTTCTTCTTCTTCTTCTTCTTCTTCTTATCTCCTTCTTCCTTTTCCCTCCATTACCCACTGAATAATATCCAACCTCACTCTACATGGTGTACCTATCCATTTGTCTCTTGCCCGCCGACCAAGACCAGCCATCTTCACAGACTTGAGGCATGGGACCTGTGCCAGTCCCTGCCTAAGACTGGCTGCCTGCTCTTGAAACCTGTTGCCCACTGCAGCATTTCTGCCACTGCAACCACCAGGGATCCTGCAGCATTTTAATTTCTTCATTTCATTGGTGCCCTGAGAGTCAGGAGGGTCTCCCACCCCAAGCACCTCTTCTGGGATCGGGATCTGGAACCAGGTATTTTCTCCACAACAACCACGTGTTCCATATGCCTGAGTGCGATTTCTACAGCATGATTTCTACACACACCACTGGCTTTATTTGATTACTTTCCCCCATTCTGGTCAGCTTAACTATTTCTCTGAACCTGAGCAATTGGCTGGTGAGCTCCCAGAAATCTTCTGGTGTTCCTAGAAATGGGGGGACAGCCCCCAACCATTGATGGTGGAGCCCTTAGCTGGCATTCATCTCTGGGTTGCTTCCTTAGCCAAAATTGTGTTTGAAATGGCCCTGGGTCGATCCACCCATGACTGGGGGCCCAGGGTCCATCGGATTCTTCTTTCTCTTTTTTCTTTTTCGTTTTTCTTTTTTTTTCCCTTGCTATGAAAGACCACTTGGAGTGACCTCTGGCCTCTCTGACTTCTGAGTCACCACAACGAGATCCAGCCAGGCTATAACATACCACTCATGGACGGGGACTCTCTCCCACAGGTCCTGCAATGTTCACACCAATTCACAGCCTACCCATAGCTGAGAGATTTCTCCTTGTGTGCCTTGTGGTGTCACCGTTTTCCATGGGTTTTCACTGTTTCAGCTATGGATAGCAAGCCATCCATGTCTGTCCCTCCCTGGGATGGATGCCTTTTAGAGGCCCTAAAACCACAGGCATTAAAACCCTACTTCTTCAGCTCCTCCCCTCACTCCACTAGTGTCCGACTGTCTGCACTTTTATGGGAGCTTTCTAACTACTGTCAGTGCACAGGCAAATAGAAGGAGTTTCCTCAAACTGT
This sequence comes from Myodes glareolus, assembly GCF_982192425.1. NCBI lineage: Eukaryota > Metazoa > Chordata > Mammalia > Rodentia > Cricetidae > Myodes > Myodes glareolus. Next base: position 11,693,077 of record NC_142050.1, read on the forward strand.
CTCTGCCACCACAACTGCTGCCAACAAGATTGGTCGAATCAATGAGGTGGCTTTTTTCAATTCCAGCCTTTTGCTCCCCTCCATGGCTTGTGGCATGGTGGCTCAGTGACAGGGCAGATCACGACTCTAGGTCTCTCTTATTATTAATCTTTAAATCCCTGTAGCTCAAAAATTGTGGCTTTTCCATACAACATGTGACCACTGCCATTTTGACTGAGATCAGGCGACCTTACCACCATCTTGGCTGAGAGCCAGGTCAGGTGACCAAGTTCTGCCATTTTTACTAACTGCCTGTTTCCCCAGTGTTAACTCTGTTTGATGGATGACCTTACTGCCATCTTAACTGAGGTCAGGTGACTTTACCACCATCTTAACTGAGAGCCAGTCAGATGACCAATCCCTGCCATCTTTACTGAAGTGTACCCTGCCTGGTCCCCCATTTAACTTCTGCTTTTGTGTCTAAATTCCTCTTGTTGACTCTGTTGCATGGGTGCTTTGTGCAGTGACATGCCTTTGGTAGGCCTCACCAAGAGCATCCACTTTACCCAATTCCTGTTCATTTTGTGTGTGTGTTTATATATGTAAATTAAATGCACCTATGTTTACGGTTAAATGTTATCTCATTCCAGACTACAAAGCAGTAAGTCTCATGATTTAAACTGGTATGTACTTTTAAGTCTCTTACAAAAATACTTTATATTTAATCTAATCCTCATTTAAAATATATTAAGATGCTCTATACTACTGTCAGTTCTGCCAATAACTTTCTGTTACAAGCAGTTTTTTTTCTTTCTATCTTTTTACAAGTGTAAATATTACCTGTTAAGAGCCAGTACAGTCAAGGTCAGATCCAGCTCTCCAGATAGATTCTATACTGTAGTTTTACCTGATAAACAGTCCTCAACTGCTCAGCAATCTGGGGAATATGGCATTTAAACATTGAATTATTAAAAAACTTATTATTAAATTATTAATAATAATAAATTAAAATTTATTAAAAATATTTTTAATAACAAAAAGAGACAGATTGGCTCCTAGCAGCAGCACTCTATTTCCTCCAAAGAAGACAGAAGACAAATGGGCAGAGAACAATGTCCATCAGCAATTCGCTTCAACTGCCAAACACTGACCACTGGGAAAAACTGTCTTTGATATTAACTGAAGATCTCTAGGTGTGGACAGAATCACTGGAATCGACAGCCTTGCTCCTCAGGTCAAAGTAGGCTTGTCTTCTTATAGATTTCTTAGCCCACAAGATCTTCTGGAGCCTGATAGGCCCTGCGCTGAACAGCAAAAGGCAAACACAACCTTCAGCAACCATGGAGGACCCTGAAGAGTAGCTCTAGGTGCCAATCAAGTAAGTTCTCTGTCATTTTTTAATTAGTAACTCAAGTAAAATTTCATCCTTCTCGAAGATCTCTGGTGCAGTTTCACAGCTGAGTTTTGTCAGTTTAAAAGGACAAACTTACCAAACAAGTTTCAGTAAAATACAAATGCAAGACCTGCAAGTAATAAAGGTGTGAGGACAAATACAAGTTATCAAATTTCTCTCTCATGCTGCCTTGCATAGTCTTAAAAATACTATTCATTGCGCAAAATACCTGTCACAGTCATTCTGACATAAATATGCTCCTGCTTATACAATGTATATGTCTAAAACTTCTGTTTTCACAAACCCAAAGAATTCTTGTGAGTTCCAGGGAGTTGAATTGAAGGATCTACCTTAAACAGGTCAGATACACCTCTCTCAATGCCTTGCTCCTAATTTTTTTTCCCTTAATTTAACTTTTTCCTCTGTTCTGCCAATACCTTAAATGAGTATAAGAGACACCAGGCATTTCCATACCACAAGCAACGGACAGGAATGAACAAACCAGCTACACCAGGATGTGACTAGCACTCAGCTTTCTCAGGTTCCCCTCCTCCAAAGATAATGCCCACAAAAAAAACAGGAAGCAGTCTTGAGACTCTACCACCATAATTCCTTTAGTCTGTGGTGCCTAAACTCCCGCCTTTTTATTATATAAAAAAAAGATGGGTATATAATAATTTGTCATGTCCCTTTAAGAGACAAGGCATGCCCATTCCCTGCCCTGTCCCCTGAGGCAGGCAGATCTTCCTTCCTGTTTGCAGCCTGAGTCTCTTCCTTTTCCATCCCCCTTTTGAAGAGGCAGTTTCTGTCTCTCCCTTCTCTCTTTGTCTCTCTCTTTCTCTCTCTCTCTCTCTCTCTCTCTCTCTCTCTCTCTCTCTCTCTTTAATTCTCTGCTCTTCTCCCCTTCTCTGCTCTTCTCATGGATAGGATAACATGCCTATTTATATCTCTGTCTCTCGCCCGCTGTTGCACGTCTGACTGCCCGAGACCAGCCACCTTCAGAGATCTGCAGCGTGGTCTTGTGGCATGCCCATCTGTCTGTCTCTCCTCGTGGCCTGCAGCAGCCACTGGGGAACTGTACAATCGCTGCCTGGGACTGGCTGCTCTCTGGACCTGCTGCCCACTGCCTGCTGCCACCAGTTGGAGGGATCCTGCAGCATTTTTTACTTTTATCATTACAAGAGGCTTCAACTGATTATTTTGTTTCTAAAGCAACAGACTCACTCCTCCCCTTCTGACCAAGTTTGTTAACCTTTATTTTTCTCTATAGCACATACCACTACTTTGAGTTATATACTTATTATTTACTTGTTTTTACCTATGTCTGCACCATGAGAATACAAAAATCCATGAGTACAGAGAAGCTGCCATTATGTTATTATATTCTCAGCTCCTTGAACAAATCCTGAGACATTACAGGTATGTAATAAAGATTTTTTTCAAATGAATAAAATATTGTATCTTTGGGCACAAGGATTTTGAGGTTGTAAGACGACACAAATCTTTGGGGTTTCAGTCATTACAAAGCTACAAATAGAACTTCTGAAATTATAAAGAGATAAACCTACAAAAGCTGGATATTTTACAAAAGGAATATTGTTTAACCACACAGAAACAATTACTATACCTATACATACCATCTGGAAGGTAAAAGATACAGACTAGGGGGCTTGACTTAGTTAGTGGTAACAAGATATATAGTTGACTTCCTTTCTTTGTATTAGAACAAAAGCTCTCCCTATAAACTTTCCTTCCATCCTGGCCTTCCATTTTCATTCATCCCATGCCAGTTTGTGTTGCACATAATCACTTCATTAATTTGTTGTCACCAAAGGATAGGAGCAAGGCTTTTCATGTCAGAGAATGATTGTATTCAGCATTTCATCTCTCTTACCTGGAAAGAAGTAGATTCTCATGTAAGCCTTTGGGAAGTAAATATGTGTAACATTTGGAAAAGACAGGAAATTTCTGCATCCCTTTTGGCATGAACAGGGATTGCCTACATCCAGACACGAAAGCATTGTGTGCATTAGGTGCACAGAGCCTGCTGCATTGAGCCTCCTGCATGCACTAGTCCTTCACTTCCTCAGGCAGGAGAATTCCTTCAGGATTGTTTGTGCTCGTTGCAAATGTGGGTCTTACTCTTTTGGATACTTTAGCACAGATGTGACCCATCACTGAGCTTCAGAGATAGCTGTTCTCCAGAACGTTCTGCTCCATGCACACACACTGCTCTTCCCTAGTCTCTGTGTCTGCTGTTGGCCCCTTCACTGGTATTGGTCAACTTTGCTATATACTAAGCCAGCAAAAGTAATCAACATCCTGTGTGTGAATTTTTTTTTCTCATCTTAGCTTCCTTCTGGCAGCTCTTTGTCAACTTTCCTATCACCCTCTTCTGTTGGAGTTTGCATTCTGTATTAAAAGTTGGAGCCAGGACATCTCAGAGGCTGTCTGCTAATCAATTCTGACCTGGAATAAACTACAGCACTTTTCATATTGTGTTCTCATATACACATCATTGACCACGAACACACCTAATCCCCCCTCCCAAGGTACGAGCAGAGATTTTTTTGGTTGAAGTTAAGCAGCAGCAGCAATTGCTGCTTCGTGGGAGAGGTCTTGAGCATATTTATAGCCTCAAATGTTACTTTAAAATCAATATCCGCTGAAATTGAATACTTTAAAATAAGTTTAAAAGCTTTTATTTTACTTCTTTTCACTGTTCCCCTTTGTAAAACATCCTGGTAACACAATATGCATAAGGATGTGCTCCCAAGAAAGTGCCCGTCTTCTTCCTTCCTGAAGGAAAGTTAAACTTGTACCTAACACAAGGCTGTATGTAATAGGACAATCAAATGGATTATTGAACTATATGAAGCCTCTCCATAACATAGAATTTTGTATTCATTAAAATATCATGATTTTTTAAATTTTAAATCTGTGGTACCAGATGGAAGCAGGTAGTTGATTTACAGCATTCTTTAGTCTTTGTGGGGCTAGATTATGGTGGAAACTCTTTAGTACACTACTACGGCTTCAGGCAAGTCATTTGAATTGCCGTTTGGAGAATATGTTTAAAAAGAGAATAATAACATTTTTTAGTCTTCTTTGAAGATAAAAGACAAACTGGAGATTATGGTATTCTATTTTAAGTTTATATTTTATTCAATAGATTTAGCACTGGCATTTTCAGGAGAGATTTCATTTTTCTAAAGCATATTTCTTTGTAATTTTACAACATCTCCCCACAGGGCTATTAACATTGCTAGACATATTCTACTGTAAGTCTTTGCTATTATTCTCATTTAGATTGGCTGTCTAGTCTGCCCCAAATTCAGAAGATGGAGTTTTCTAATATTTTCCTCTGGAGATATACCTTAGCAAAATAAATGTAGGAATGATAGAAGGTACATGACATTCTGAGGTGGCCTTATGTGCATATTGTAGAGCATTTGTTTTAAGATAAAATGAAACTTGTCATAAATAATCTTACACATTTTTCACTTTTCTTCATGCTCAGGGATTTGATGAGGCCTAGGAAAGTCTTCTGTGCACATTTCTGTCTTTTTTGTTGTTGCTTAAAATATAGATAATTTTTACATTTGACAAAGTTGCATCAAAATGATTCCATCAAAATACCCTTGCATACATGTCTGATGCTCTCAACATGACTTAAAGTCTATGATTAGAAAGATCAAAGGCTATTCAAGGGATCCACTTGACATTTTTCTAAAGGAACATTCAGTTAAACTGCCTTCTAAATAGTAGTAGCTAATTTTTATGTCAATTTGATACAGGCTATTGTCATTTGGAAAGAGATAACTTCAACTGAGAAAATGCACCCACCAGATTGGTGTGTAGTCCCAGATAATGTAACAAAGCGTGCTAAGGCATGGAGAGCCAATCAGGAAGCAGCACTTCTCCATGGCCTCTGAATCAGTTCTTGCCTCTAGGTTCCTGCCTTGAGTTATTACATTGATTTCAATTGGATTATGAACCACAGGAAAAAAAATAATTTCTTTTCTTCTCAAGTTGCTTTGTATCATGGTATTTTATCACAGCAATCGAAATCCTAACTAAGACATAAACATTTATGTTTATACCTATAGACTGTCTCTCAGCCCTAATGAAAGAAGTCTTGTTTGGCATGGGGCAAAAGCCAAAGCAGGTACACAAAACAGGTCAAACTATTGAGAATACGTGACTTTTGAGTCCTCAATCCTAAACAAGACATCAATGTCATCTTCTCCTGGTGGACTATGTCAAGTATGAGTCACCTCTTCCTAGTGGATGGATTGTATAAGTCAAAGGGTACGGAAGAGTGCTGTGAAGTTCTAACATCTAGATATGGCAGGGCTGTTATGGGCCTGACCCTACAGTATCTATGAGCACGTGTGTGTGTGTGTGTGTGTGTGTGTGTGTGTATGCGTGTGTGTGTGTGTGTGTATGCATGTGTGTGTATGTGTGTGTGAGGGAGAGAGACAGAGACAGAGAGAGAAGGGGGGAGAAGGAGAGACAGAGAGGGAAAGAGAGAGAGAGAGAGAGAGAGAGATAAGAGGGGGAGAAAGAGAGACAGAGGGAGGAAAGGGGAATAAAGGAGGGAAGAAAGGAGGAAAAGAAGAAAAGAAGGGAGGAAGGAAGAAAAGAGGGTGGGAGAGAGGAAGGAAGGGAAAGAAGGGAGGGACGGAGGAACATGATGATACAAGCAGGAAATAGTTGGGAAGAAGGTGAACAGAAATGAGTACAGATGGAAAAGCATAGTGAAGGGTGACTGTGGTCACAGAATACTGTATACAAATATGAAAATGACACAATAAAAAAGTAAATTAAATATCCCTCAAAGTTAAAGTAAGAGTTATACCCTACCTAACATACTACTTTAGAAACCACTTGATTAAGAAATTTATATTTAAAAATTATAGAATGTGCAACTAAGAAGACAAAAAAATGAAAATCATAGTGATTTTGAAAAGAGAAAATCATAGAGGTTGCTGTCTGTAGATGAGATATGGAGGGGGCACAATGAAGGGTAGATTGGTGGTATTGGCTCCCTCATCTTACAGAATCTGGAGTCAAGGCATGATGTTCAAGTAGTTATAACAACTGAATGAGTTATTTAGAATTATAAACTAGAGAAGGGAGAGGAAGGGATCGTGGTGACGGAAAGGGCTGGGTTCTCATCTATGGCGGCAGCAACTAGCGGCTTGACTTGGTGATGACTTTGAAGAGGAAAAGAAACACATTGTTTCTATTTTTAGTTTGATATTTTCTGGGGCAAAATCTGCCCTCTTAATATTTTCAAGAGCACAATACAATATTGTAAACTATAGGATATGCAAAATTTTAAGGGTACTGGTGGGCATGTAAAAATTCTGGAGTTGGAAGTGATTTAAATTTGTGGGGTTTGTGGAATAAGTTGAGAAGCAGGAAAATGGCATAAAGACCTTTGTTCTTTAGTAAAAATATTTATTTAAAATAATTAGCATATAAACAAATTTATTTTAATTTTAAAAGCCAAGAAATATTTCAATAGAGATCTTGAAATCTAAACATTGTTTACTCAGGGTGTAGGGAAGCCAGAGTCACCTTTTAGCCCTAGGCTTTCCTTAGTACCTACAATGAGAATCTGAGCTCTGCTCTGGAGGCCACCCAAATGTACCTATTAAACTAGTAACAAGAGCAGAGAAAGGTCTTTACATGGAGTTTTTATCACGAGAAAGAGCTAGAGAAGGTTTGAAGTAGATACATATCACACTCATGACCATGTTCTGTCCCTTTCCACCAAACACCATCCCATCCTGCTACTTCAGAACCCATCTCCTCTTAAGTTTTAGCTGTAATCAGCCATGATCTCAGTGCATGAACAGTACTTAAGCTCTTAATGAGAGACAGCTGCATTCCCTTCCCAGCAGGGTAATGATTAAGTAGCTTTATTTAAAATCACTGTCCACACCTTCACTCATTAAATTCACTCTGCCTGCTACCCAGGGCCTCACAGATCCTTTCATCTCTATATCTGCAGCCTTTCTCTGTAGTCTTATTGAATGAGCTTGCTGTGCAGTATGGTCCTAAACCCTTCTCGCTTAAGCCATAGCCTCTCCATTTGTCGGCCTGCAAACAATTTCCTAGAGCTATGTGTATTTACAGGCTCTTTACTTGATGGTCCATTTCACATCCCCATTCATTACCTCAACTTACATTATCTCCTGCTGGCTCCTTAAAACTGCTCTTTTGGAAACAGTAAGTTAACAAAGGAACTGTGGTCTTCTACGGGTCAAGGGAGCCAGGTCTAATGAAGAATGTTTTAGGAAAAACTCAGATTGTTATGTCATGTTGTCTGCATCTTATACAAATCACTGATTTATTAAAATCCCAACCTCACTCCCAGAAATCATATTGTAAAGTCACCTGTGCAAATGTGACTTTTCTGTGCCCTTTCCTTGTTTCCCTATAGGGAGATCTTATGGGGATGTGTTTGTGTGTGAAGAAACACAGGAATAGGAGAAATAAGTGATTTTCGCATGTATCTCTTAGGAAGATTAGACTCTGTTGGGGTAGGAAGGAGAAAACAACTTTGTAGACATGTCCAGAAAGTCTTTTTCAGGTGAAGGTGAAGACAGAGGAACCAGAAGAGGTGAGATGGCAGGGATAGGCCATCTGACTACTTCAGCAACGATGTAGAAAGGACGGGAAGGTTTCAAACTCTATCTGAGGGAAACACCAGGTTCTGTGGGAGAGAAGTTTCTTTTGTGTAAGACACACATCCTTAGAAAAGTTCCAGCACCCATACTTCCAGGTATAGGACGCTGAGGACTGGAGTAAAGGTTCCTTGGCCAAGCTAGGACAGAGAGAAGTGAGTCACGATTGAAAACAGTTTTCTTACATTGGACAAAGATTTACCACAGAAACTGAAATTCAGCACCTCATCTCTCTTTCTAAATCAGCGGTCCTCAACCTTCCTCATGCTGTGACCCCAGCCAAAAAAGTAGTTCACTAATAGCTTCAAAATGTAAGTTTGCTACTGTTATGAATCATAATGTAAAGATCTGATATTCACTATATCAAAGGTGTTGAGAACCACTGTTCTAGATCTTATTAGACTTGGATTTTTTTTTCTGTTTATTTGATTCAACCTGAGATTATTTCTTTGAACATTAGCAAATAATTTCTTTTCAGCTTTGGTTGCTGACAGCAAAAGTTGTACTCTGATTAATCTTTTGGGGAATGTTGTTGCTAGAAAAGAAGCAGGGAATGCTAATGTGCTCTGCGGTGACATCAGAAGACTGCTGTGTCTCCATTTCCAGAATATCAAGAACAGTATACGCCTTGTCACCAAATGTAGCGAGGACTCAATAATAAAAAAATGTAAACTAACATTTAAGAAAGCACTCTCCAATCCACATTAGTGACACTGTAAAAGAATGCATTACACAACCCACATCAAATGCAAAGATTGCCTTCTAAATATTTGTCTTTAGCATTTAGAATAAGAAGTAAAGACAGTAAAAGTAAACAAAATGTCATTGCCTTTTTTTAATTCAAATTGTAAAAATATGTTGTAAAAACACTTAAGTCAATTTAATAAATATAGTAAGAAACATAAATATTGAGACATTGGGCTATAGCACTGTGGTATGAACCTTAGAACCATGACAAACAGGTCGGAGAGAGAAGCACATGAAGATGTAGACATAAAGGCAGAAAAGGCCGTAAAGATCCTGGCAGTGAAGTTTGTGAACTAAGGTACTAAGTAATCCAATGCAGACTTTTAACACTTGGTTTATAAAGGTATTTAAAGACAATGGAAAAATAGTGTAAGTCCTATAGCAAGAGACCAAGAAATCTAGCTAACCAAACACTTGGTCATAAAGTTGACAGGTCAGGATTATTTATGTGTTACCACCCAAGGTTATCTGAGTATCACAACTACCAACATCAGAGCCCATGGTTAACCATGTCAGAATCTACACTGGTGTCTGCGAAATTTCTCAAATATATATAATTATAAGCTCATTTAATTATGTTACATCTAAGTTTTATTTTTAAAATGTAATATGAAAGGGTAGGGACTGAGCAGAGGAAAAGCAGAGCTCAGGGAATATTCAGCAGGAAAACACAGCAAGGCATCCTTAAACAGAGACCCAGATCCTTTCTTTTCAAAACATACAAAGTAGAGAAATCCCATTGGCTGCATTACTATAAACTTGATGAAACAGGTTTGGCAATTAGGACAATTGCCTCATGCCAACTGCCTTATTAAAGTCAGCAAGAATGATTTAATAAATTCCTTGAAAAATATGTCATGCTATTTTGGTTTTTTTTATAATAAAACGTAATGTTATAAATGCATTTGAAGACCCCTGCCCAATCTTAGCCTCATATTTTTATCTTTGTTCAAGCTCACTCATTGTCTTGAAATATATGTTTTCCTGATCATATTATCTTGACATATGCTATATATGTTTCCTAAAACATTACAATTTTATCTTATGTATTTTCAGATTTTAAATAAATGGGATTATAGCATAAAATAGCTTTCAAGTTATTTATTAAGTGGAACTTTTTTATTATTAGTTTTAATGGCATATAGTTCACATGCCATACAATTCTCACAATGAAAGTGAACAATCTAACAGTTTTGTAACATATTCAGAGACAAGCAAAACTATTACAGAGTAAATTTTAAAAACATGAATATTTCAAGCTGTTTGTTTGCTCTTTGATACTACATAGAACCTTGAGTCTATTGCATGCTAGAAGAGCACCCTTTCCTGCACTGGGCTATGTCTCTATTCCAGAGCATGAATATGTTTGGTATCTACAAGGGAAAACTTGAGCTATAGGCTAAAGTCATCTACCCTACATCCCCTCCCATTCTACTCTGTCCTATATCTAAACACCCACTGAACTACAAATCCCCTGTACATCTTTTAAATTTCTATGTTGTGTACATTTTACAGGAACCAATAACAGGTAACAGGAACAGATAAAGTACATAATCTTTTGTTCCTAGATTCTGTCAATCAGACATATTAAGCTTGGTGATTTTAAGATTCAGGCCCATTGTAGAACTCAATTCTTTGTACAGCCCACAAATATCTCATTGGGCAGATATACTACACTGTATTTTTCTTTTTGTCCCTTAATGGACACTTGAGTGTTTTCAGCTTTTGATTGTGTTGCTATAAACATTCAAGAACACAATTTTTAATATTTGTGGGTATACATAATTTTCATCTCTTGGTACAAAATAACATCACCTGAGTATCTGACACACTGTTTTCTAAATGATTCTTTTTCTTTATAGTGGAATGTGTACGTGTGTATGTGGCCAGTGGCTTGGCAGAATAGAACTAGGTAGAAAACTGAACTGAATGTTGGGAGAAAGAAGGCAGAGTCAAAGAGACGCCATGTAGCCCCTGAAGGAGACAGACATGCCCTAGAAATTTACTGGTAAACCACAAGCTTTGTGGTAAAATAGAAAATAATAGAAATGGGTTAATTTGAGGTGTAAAAACTAGCTATAAATATGCATAAACTAATATGTTGAGCAGTGTTTCAAATAATATAGTTTTTTTGTGTATTTATTCCAGGTCTGAGTGGCTGAGGAACAAATAACCTGCCTCGGCCACCAGAATGGCACCCACTATCTGGGGTATGGATCCACATGAGACCTAAAATAGCTTAAGAAAAAAAAAAGAGGACTTCTAGCCCCCCAAAAGTGGTAACTAAGTGCAGCTTCTTGGTAACCACATATTTTCAAATAGGCTCTGTTTTGCTGGCTGTTTGCTCTAAGAGAAGGCTTCCTGACTCAGCAGTAGCAGCAAAAACTGCACAGCTTCTTTAGAAAAGCTTCTTTGTTTATGCTAATTGTGAAAGCAATGCTGACTCTTTCAGGAGGTCTGGTTATGGAGCATTTAAATGGGGTTTGTGAGCAGAGTGCTACAACTTGCTTAATGATGACATAGACCCATTGTGACCCTGAATATAGGGCAGAGAGTGACTCCCAGAGGCAGCAAACATGCCTGTGCCATGTTGGACTGGGTGGAGCAGGCAGGCAGGAATGCAGAGTTGGTCCTAGCCATGCCTGCTTAGCATTAAAAATAAGTTCTCCTGGTCAAAAAATAATTACAGATAAACACAAAATAATGACAAATCCGGATTGAAAAGACCTCTAAATCGGTCACAGTGTTGGATAAATGTACACAGGCCTGATGGAAAGAGGAAAAAGAGTACAGACAGTCATATATTAATGGAGTAAAGATAATAAAATAAATATTAAAATTGTAATAAAATTAATAGAGTAAGAAAGATAAGCCACATAAAGATGGAATACACACAGAGAATCTGGATTATGTATATTATTGTGTTTTCTTTGAATTTTTTTGACTGTGAATGAGTTAAGTACAGAGAGATATTTTATTGTATGGGCTGCTAAAATAAACTAACATATATACTTTAATGGTATCTTGACTTCAAAATTTGGTTCTAAAGTTAAATTGCTTTGGAAAAGAAGTTCTGCTTTTATTTCAACATAGAGTGAGAACCTGTGGATTTCTTCAAGACTAATGTGGTTTGATAAACCAAGACTCCCGAAAGTTCTCCATGAACCCCCCAAAAGAAAACACTTTATGAAACAAAAAACAGGAAGCAGTTTGGAGAGAACTGTTTCCAAATTCCCTAAGTGATTGTTTATAAATGTATGTTTACATTTAAAAAAGGATATAATATAGAGATGAATACTTTTCATTGGTATGGATCTTGGTTTATTGATACAAATTTAAGGTCAATTTTATTATATGCATATATATATATGTATATGTATATTTCTACTCTTGATTTAGGTTTTGTACTTGTGCAACTTATTTAAAAATGTAATGTATAAAAAGAAATACTGGTATAAGTAGATAGTCATCTATAATAGTCAAGCTTGTAGTCATGTTTGTTAGATTTTCTACATATAGAGAGATTTATTTCACTTAGATAGATAATCTTCAAACCTTTCAAAGACCTAAGGTATATGGCATTTAAAATGTTTTAAAAACTTAGGACTTTTCTCAACAATGAGACACATCTGCTTCTGACATCATCAATCTACTTTAAGAGGATGATGGGCATTGAAGAGGCTACTTATGAAGTTGTTTAGACATTTGGGCAAGAAACTGTTCTTGCCTGGACTGCTTGATGTTATGATGTATGAACTAGGCATGCAGGACCCCAGAGAAAAATGACTTTTGTATTTGTATAAAGGTGAGATGGTTCTTCAAGGTTTCTGCTTCATGAAAGAGTCTGCCAGACATTCTGTAGGACACAGAAGAAAGTGACTAACAAACTGCCAATAGAGGAAGAACTGTCGTTGAAATTTCTTGCTTCATGGAAAAGTCTGCTGGATACTATGGGCCTATAGGCTAAAAATTGGTATCCCAACATTACAGAAAAACTTTGGGTGACTGCTCAGTCAATGAGATATCTCTGTCAATTCTAGAGTTTTGGAAATTGCTTACAATATACTTCCTGTTAACTTAGGTACTAATATATCCTTCTGGAGTATTTGATGGAGTTGAAGAATAGACAGTTATAGTTTTCCTTAGTTATAATAAAAGATAAAGTAGATATAAATATTGTAAACATAATTCTTGCTTGATACCTGTTTAATTATATGTAATTTTACTATGTTAAAGTTAAAACCTTCCTTTTCATTTAGACAGGAAAGGGAAAATGGTATGGGAAGTCCTTCTGTCTATATGTTGCTTTTACTGGTTATTGAATAAAGCTGCCCTGGCCAGTGGCTTGGTAGAATAGAGCTAGGTGGAAAAAACTAAATTGAATACTGGAAGAAAAAAAGAGGAGTCAAACAGAAGACATGTAGCCACCGGAGAAGATAGACATGCCCTGGAACTTTACTGGTAAACCATGAGCCTCATGGTAAAATATAAAATAATAGAAATTAATTAATTTGAGATCTAAGAACTAGATATAAAAATTCATAAGTTAATATGCCAAGCATTGTTTCAAATAGTCCAGTTTCTGTGTGTTTATTTCAGTTCTGAGTGGCTGGGGACCAAACGAGTAGCCTCCACCAACACTACAGCATCATAGTTTTCAAGAACCTGCAATTATGTATTTTAGTGGAGCCATCTGAGCAGTTATTATACAGTGTTTCCTGGTTTTGATTTGCCATTTCCTATTGTGCTGTATAAATGACTATGTCTTCCTTATAGAAACGCCTTTATATAGGCCTTTTGTTCATTTTATATTGGGTTCATAGCCTTTTGTTATTAAACAGGACTTCTTTTGTATTATGGATACGTCTTAGACATGGGGCTTGTAAATATTTTCGTCCATTTGAATTAGTCCTTTCACTTTCTTAATGCTGTGCTTTCAAGTGTCTGTTTAATTACAGAGAAACCCAGTATGTCTACTTTTTGTGTTTTTCTCATGCTTTTTTTGTTATAATTAAAGAGCTACAACATATTCCAAGGTCATGAAAATTCATCCCATTTTCTTCCAAGAGTTTTATGACTTTACCTCTTGCACTTACAGTTTTGGCCCAGTTCAAATTCACTTTTATGTGTGGTGTGGTCATTCCACTTCTTCTATCCTGCTCTCTCTGCTCCACTCATTAATTTTCTATGAGTAATCTTCTAAATTGTTTCATTACTTTTTTTCTGGACTCAGTCTAGGTAGCCATACTTGTGTTATTACTGTGTTATCTTAACTGTTGTTATTTTGTAGTCTGAAAGTCATCAAGAATGTTCTTTTTCATGATCATTTTTAGTTCTTTTGATCGCTTGTAATTTCGTGTGAATTTTAAAATCACCTTGTGCAATTATGTCAAAAAGTCACCTGGAATTCTAAGTACTTAGTCTGATGATCAACTTAGACAACAATACCATCAGAAAAACTGATCATAAACATGGGACATTCCTTTCCCCCATTAAAGTTTTGTATTCCCTCCAATGACATTTAATTCTGTTCAGGCAATAAACTTCGCAGTTCTGTCATTAGCTTTATTCTTTAGTATTCCATTGTTCCTTATGTTCATGTACATGGACTTGCTTCATTTAATTGGGGATTGTTTCATTACAAATAATTGGGAAACATTTAAAATTTTTAATTGCTACATCAAATTGGGCATATTACTGGGTGCCATCTGACATTTTAATACATGTATACATTGTATAACACTTAAATATAACTCCTCAAACACATAATTTTGCAGAAAATACATTTAAAATCTTTTCTTCCTGTTTTTTGAATTATGCAGCATATTGCTGTTATATTCTGGGCAAAAAGACACCAGAATTCATGTTCTTTAAATTTTATTTAGTACTTGTTGATCAATTTATTTTTCCACTCTATTTTTGTACTCCTTAGCTTCTGTAACTACCACCGTGCTCTCAATGCCTGTTGTTTATCTTTTTGTGGGTGTATTGTGTGTGTGAATGTGTGTGTACACATGTTCGTGGGTGTGAGTGAAGACGCATAAGTTCAACAATGCATATGTAGAGGCTATAGGCCAACCTTGACTGTGATCCTCACCTTCCATCCTGTTTGAGACATGATCTCCCTGTTTCTCTGCTGTGTAGGCCAGGGTAGTTGATTTGGGCTTCCAGAAATTCTCCTGTCTTTATGTCCCTTCTCAAGAGAAGAAAGCTGTGATTGCAGGTGTGGTAGTATAGCCAGCTTTGCAAAAGTCCTGGGATCCAAACTTTAGCTCTCCTGCTTGCACAGCCAGCAGTTCAGCCAATAAATCACTGCCCCAGCAACCTCTACTCTCAATTGATATGCAATTAGCATAATTAGATCTCAAATGCAAATAAAATCATGTAATTCTTGTGTTTTATTTACATTTTACTTAAAATAATGGCTTCAAGTTCCTATATGTTGTTGGGTTCATCCATAAATATTGTATTAAAAGACATCATTTCACCCTCTGTATGCATTGTAGGGATTTGGTATTAGCATCTTTTTTTTTTTCATTTCAACCATTGATGCACACTTGAGTTGTTTCCAGTTTTGCCATTTTGAGCTGGGCTGGAATGGGTATAAGTGCAAAAGTGACTCTTCAGAGTAATGATTTCACGTTTTTTTTGAGTGTAGAACCCACCAGTTGATTACTAGGCCATGTTTTCAATGTTTATAGAATTTCCATTCTGTTTTCCTAATGTGGATTCTAACTTACATTGCCCACAACAGTGTGCAAGGACACCTCTCCTTCAATACTTGTTATGTTCTGTTGGTTTTCTAATTCCAGGGGTACGTTATCTTATTGTGGCTTTAATTTCCATTTCTCTGACAATTGGTGATGGGACATTTTATCACAACTATTCGTTTGTCTTCCTTTGAAAACCATTTTAGGTCTTATCTTATTGTAAAATTAGAGCTTGCTTGCCATTGAGTTCCTTAATAGTCCCTTATCAGAAGTGTCATTTGCAAACAATTTCTCTCATTTTTGCATGGTGTCTCCTCACACTCTTGTTGAGGAGAAGCTTCTTAAATTGGTGAAATCTCATTTAGTCTTGCTTTTTTCTTTGAGTTTTTATGCAAAATATTTTTGCTCATTCCAGAGTTATGACTTATTTAATAAATCCCAAGTTTTCCCATATAATTTAGTAGTTTTAGATCTTACATCTAAAAAAAAAATCAATGTTGAGCATTTTTTGATCTGTGATAAGGGAAATTTTGTAAATTAACTCTTGTATCCTGTAGATGTGCTGAATTCATGAGACTTAATTTGTCTTAGCAAATTTTGGCAGACAGAATCATAGTATTTTAACAGAACTACTGTGGTTTTCAATTCTTACCTATGTTCTATGCAAATATGTGATCCTTTCTAGAAACTAGGGTTGGTTATGTCTTTTGTTCCTAATTTTTAGAATGTAGCAATTGAAAAGTAAGGCGTCACCACAGTGCATATGTTATAAAGATAATAAAACCTGAAAATGCTGGTACACTGTTGACCCCAGCAGATTTCTGACTTTTCTTTTAGACTCATGGCTAGCATTCATTTGCATGGAATTTGCTTTTATGAATCATGAAGAGATCTAGTCTTACAAATTTCAAGCACATACTTGCAATACATTGTCAAGTAATTTTAAATATTACATTTAAATACTATTTTAATTAAGTTTTGGGTGCTAGAATTGCAATGGTCATTGTTCAGCGGTAAAATGTATGCCTAGCATATAAAATCTATTGAATTTCATCTCAGACTCTGAAAAAATGAAATATTATAAAATAAACGAAGGAAGAGAGTGTAGACTGTAACCTAAAAATGGGGTAAATATTTTTTTTATTTGTCCAGTATCCAGAAGAACAACCGAGGCTGAGCAAAATAACAAAACATCACTGAGAAAAGCTTTATATAATCTAAATTAGTAGTAATATTCATGGATTGTACAATGCAATATAATTAAAATGCCCACTAAGTTTAAAATGATTTATGGAGTTTAAAAAAAAATCAATTACATTTTCCAGTGGGATTTTTCTTTAATAGAAATTGACAAGGTAATTCCAAAATACAACTGAAAATATCCGTATCTAGTAAAAAATAATTTCAAGAGCAACTTAGATGACTTACAGCAATTATTTTCAAAAGAAGACAGGTTAGTTGGTGTGAAGACAGACAAACCAGAGTCTCAAACTACTGCGTACATAGTGAAGGTATTTGGGACAAGTCTGATAATTTATTTTAATTAAGGAAAATTTTTTTTTAAAAAAATAACTGCTAAAGGTGTTAAAAATGCTGCAAGATCCCCAGTGGCAGTAGGCAGGCAGGCCCACAGAGCACCCAGTCCCAGGCAGAGACAGCTACTGGTCCCGAGCGGTGGCAGGGCCCTGCTCCCAGGGAGTCCCCAGAAGGTACAGTTTCCCAGCAGCAAGCAAGCAGTTGAGCAGGCAAGTGGGTGGGAGACACATAGACAGGCCCATCATACAGAATAGAATTGGATTGTTATTACTTGGGGTGGGGGGAGAAAGAGAAGAAGAGGAGAGAGACAGGGAAGGGAAGCAGGAGAGAGAGGCACATGTGCCTAGAGGGAGGACAGTGAGAATCAAGATGAAAAGAGAAGGGCAGGGGTCACCGGGAGTAGGTGTGGTTTGTCTCTTAAAGTGACAGTTAACCATAACAAAAGGTATTTGATGTCCATATACAAATATTCTACTCTAGTAGGGCTAAATTCGGGAGCTAAAACTACAACTTTTATGTAGGTAAGACCTTGTAAAGAAGAATAAAAAGCATAAAAATAGCTAAATTAAAGTTAAATGTACAGTTATGGGAGCAGATACACATTCTCTTCTAGTTATTAATGGGAGTCTGTCTGCATCCTCTGCATCCTTTGCATCCACTGCATCCACTGCATCTTTGCAGAGGACTGGAAAGCAGGTTGGCACCAGTAGAGGGTGCCAGAGTAGCAGTGCAAGACGATTGTAAGTCACTTGTTGGGGTGAAGAAAATGTACGGAAGGAACTCCTCATATTTATTCAAATTACATTTTAAATGCTAAAGTTTGTGAGTTTAAAATTAAATGAAGTCACTTATTTAGTTTCTTAATCCAGAAGTCACATTTCAAGCACTCAGTAGGCAATGTCATTAATGGCTACCAAATTAGACAAGGCACAGACAAAGACTTAGTACCACCAAAAAAATACTATGGACAATATTGTTGAATGTCCCTATAGTATCTCTAAGTACATGGTTGGATACATTCATCAACCCTCATCAGAAGTAAGGGATAGTGGTATATGTCTGTAATCTTAGCTCACAGGAAACTAAGATGGAAAGGTCGCTGTGAGTCTGATGCCAGACTAAACACAAAGATTTTTGTCTCAAAAAAAAAAAAAGCCCAGCAACAACCTCCCCCAAAAATTGCCATAGAATTGTACACTCAGAACTAGTAAATTTTATAATATGCAAATCACTTAAAAGTATCAATGAAAGTATCAGAAGCATAAACTAAGCAAAGTCTTATTATCCTTTGATGTGATTAAACAGTCATTAGTTCATTAGTGAGGAGTCTAATTCAGTGGACTGAAACTGCATCATTCAAAAAGAAACATCTTGCAGATGCTACGTCTCTCCCTGTGGCCATGGGTAGAGACCAACACTGCTGAGTTTTCATAACCCTGTATTTGGCATCCTCTTGGAGTTCTCATTTTAAACTAGTGTTTTTACTCCTTTCTTACTTTAGAAAATGAAAATAATACTCATTAGAGATATAAAAATCTGTTAACCATTTGAGGCTTTTTGTGAAGTTTGATTTGCCATCCATATAAATGTGTATTTTTAAGTTTTCAACGATTACATAAAATTATGTGATGCATAGCATGACATTTATGAAATTCAACTACCAGATGACAGAGGATTGCAGTTCCAAAATAAGACACACTTATTGTCGAATAGTAGGCAAAGAGCAGAGGTCATATCTGTTCTGCATAGCAAGAACCTCATAATCACAAATAGAAACATCTGTCTTAGAGATTATGAGGCTAATACTGTAATAACAAGTATTTAACCTTTAACTTTGACCTAGTCTTCCTGCTTTCTGAGCCTGTAAAATTATCTCTAATATCTCCATTGGCTCTTAAACTTTTGATTCTAATACATATTGAAAAAATTAGAAAGTGCAGTAATATATTGTATTATTTCTTAATCTATCTAGACTAGTATAACAACATATCATAAACTAATTGGCTTGTAAACCATGATTTTCTCTCATAGCTCCTGAGGCTACTAAGTTCTCATTTATGACCTCATACTGACCCCTCATGAGGAGGTCTCATCCTTAAAATATAAATACTTCCTCTTAATACTATCACCTTGAAGATTAGGTATAAAAATAGGGATTTTGAGGAAATGCAGATCTCCAGACCATATCAACTTGAGTACAGGACAAAGTATTGTTGGGGGTCAATCTATGTTCCTTCAAAGGTGGTAGAGTACAAATTATATTGATAAATGTCATGGGCTCTTTGTGCTTGTTGACAACCAGCTATGAACACAGGAAACCCCTTATCTCAGACGTAAGCAAGTTTAGTTCAATTGTCATCTGAAATTCTTCCCTGAGGAACACTGGTTCCCTACTTCTGTGTTGAATCCTTGACCAGAGACCAGCTAGAAGGTAAACTATAGCCATCAAAGGTTAGTACTGTTTATTCCATGGAATAGAAGCCTGTGCTGGGAGAATGAGAAGCCACAGGGTTATCCTAAAGAGAATACTGTTCTGCCTGGAAATATCTCAATTGTGAACGTCAATATGGTGGCTTCTTTATTCTGAGAGTTATCAATGACTGAATTGATGATATTACTTTTGCTTAATCTCCCAGTCAGGCTATTCCAGCTACCTCCAGTGGATCTTGGAAGTACCTGACTTGTTGATGTTTTGGTATCAATCTGTTGCTTCTATCTATCTGCTACTTTTTGGCTGTTCCTTTACTTTTGCTTGCTACATGTTTAATATATTCACTCTTTGAAAACAAAAGTCATAGATGTTGTACATAATTGTCTGTGTGAAGCAGAAAAGAATATTGACACCTTGATTCTCAGGTCATAAGAGGCAGTGGATTTGCTTGTTGATTACTATACAAAATGAACATCTAGTCTTTGTAAAGAAAATTAGTAAATTACCACCAGAAGTCCAGACTCACCACATGCTTGGTGCACATGGAGTAGGTCCAGGGGTAGATAAGAATAGTATTCATATTTGATACTTTAGGGAAGTAAAGATTCAAGTTTAAGCAAAATAGTGCCTCCTTAGGCACTTAAAAATCATGAACCTCCTAGTGTTCCTACATGTCTTAATATACATTAGGAGGTATCTGTCCAGCTCACAGGTGATGGGTTGGGAACCTAAGCTGGGGGAAGAATAGCTTTTGCAGACAAGAAGACATATTTATTATAGCAGAAAAAAGATAGCGAGCCATGTATTGGCATGGAAAAATTAATTTATGGAAGTGACTGTACCTACTGATGCCTCCCTTCCAAGAAAGATGACTCAAGGTTACAAATCAAGAGAAAATTGGGAAGGAAATAAAGAGGGGCTTGGGAGAAAGGATGAGCTATGAAATTATTTGATAGTGTTGGAAAGCAAGCTTATTTGAGAAACATAGCCTTAGATTTATATTCATGGGTTTAAAATAATTCCTTACCCTCATCTAAATATAAGAGATATTCAAATTTAGCCAGAGAATTTGGGGGATGGTGTATAGAAGGAAGAGCATCACGAATGTGATAGCCATAACTGCTCATAGTGTCTAAGGTTGAAAAAGAGGAAGGTGAAGATTGAAGATGACTGCATCAGAAATGGGTGGAAGATAAAGATGGAGAACTGCAGCAGTGGACGAGGTCACCCATAGAGTATGTGAGCTCAGGGGCATACAAATTGGGACTCAAAAATGGAATCCCCAAGGTTGTGAAGCAATAAAGCTCACAAGCTCTCAGACTAGTAGCCAAGACAATTTAGGAGTAGTCTCTGAGGTCAGGATGGTGCAGACAGTAAGATGTTGGTACCACCAGAAGTAATGACAGAAGTGGGCATGAGAAAGAAAGATGCTGAGTCTGAATGTAGGCTCTGAAAGAAAAGTAACTGAATTCCAAGGATAGGAGAGCATCTCAGTTGGATCGACAGTTCAGATGAAAGCCTGAGGTTCAGAGCTGCATAAGAGAAGGGGGAATAATTTGAGACCATGGATTTGAAAGCATGGATGATATTTCACCTTCCAATTTTTGTGTAAATGAGGTATGAAAAGGTAGTCTTTTTTTCTTTAAGATTGCAGGAAAGAAATGTTTTTGAGTAGCTTGGCTTCATTTACAGCAAAAACAAAAAGAAAATGGTCAGGCACCTTGAAATATGCATGCAAATGGATGGATCTAGAAAACATCATATTGAGTGAGGTAACCCAGACCCAGAAAGACAAATATCTTATCTACTCACCCATAAGTGGTTTTTAGACATAAAGCAAAGAAAACCAGCCTACAGATCACAATCCCAGAGAACCTAGACAACAATGAAGACCCTAAGAGAGACATACATGGATCTAATCTACATAGGAAGTAGAAAAAGACAAGATCTCCTGAATAAATTGGGAGCGTGGGGACCATGGGAACCATGGGAGAGGATTGAAGGGGAGGGGAGAGAAAGGGAGGGGAGCAGAGAAAAATATATATAGCTCAATGGATTCAGTAAAAGAAGAGGAAGAAGAAGAAGGAGAAGAGGAGGAGGAGGAGAAGGAGGAGGAGGAGGAGGAGAAGGAAGGAGGAGGTCGGGAATGTTAAATATACAGTGGGACTTACAAAATTGTAGAGACTCTAGAAGCAACATTTGAGAGGAAAGGTGGTATAGAGACTACTGTTCCATATTCAAGGGTGCACTAAGCAGAGAGATAGGGAATCTGGAAGTCCTCAA
This sequence comes from Myodes glareolus, assembly GCF_982192425.1. Classification (NCBI taxonomy): domain Eukaryota; kingdom Metazoa; phylum Chordata; class Mammalia; order Rodentia; family Cricetidae; genus Myodes; species Myodes glareolus. The sequence continues at coordinate 11,714,854 of NC_142050.1, forward strand.
AGAGCTTCAGTTGACTAAGGAGAGCATGGTAGGTTTTGGAAGGCTAGGAGACACTGGGAATCTTTTTAGGAACCTTATTTTTCTCATGTAGAGTTATGGAGGATTCCAGTAAAAAGAGGAGTAACAGCTTCTGAGCCTAAGCCTTCATCAGCTCCAATCTAAACTTGGGAATAGGAAGAAATTAATACAGTGGTAGAATAATTTTTAGCTCAGAAACAGAAGGTATTGACAGTTGGGGACAATCTATTGCTGTATTCCAACTGGTCAGTAAATAAAAAATCAGTTATTTTATTTTTTATTTTCTCCACTGAGAGTTTCCTACACAGCCCAGATTTTCTGGGTAAGAGAATCAATAATTTTCATTAAAAGATTACTAATCACTAGTCTATATAATCAATCAAATGTTGGCTGAGATTATTTTTCTGAATTAATTTAAATTTAGATTGCTTAATGGGCTTTTTTCATACTTGGACCCGATTCTTAATCTTTAGTTTACATAATTGAATTCTCTAGAATCTCTTGCTACAGAATAATGAGAACTACTAGGCAGAGAACCTTAGTAATTTTCTATAATTACCAAGAAAGCCTTTGCAACACATTGTACTTCATAAATCAGTGAATAAATAAGCAGAGCCACACAAACAGACAGGGGCATGTGGTCTATGTGAGTATTCTTGATTGCATCATAAAACATCTCCATGAATTACCTAGAATGTGCATTAATGATATGTATAGTGCTGTTCAGAACAGGTAAAACACCTCCTTAATTGACTTCTTCAGAATTAGGGATAGTTTTTATCTACAAGATGCATTTATCTTTGCCTTTAACAACATGTTTGCTCTGAATAGTAATCATATAAACAAGGAATGTAGATAGCTTATTTCCACAAAGTCCTTTACCCTAATGACTTATTTTTAAGCATTTGGAAAATCATATTTATGATTTTTGAATAATATAAGCAAATACGCTAATGCAAATGATTATGTTTTAAACAACTTGTAGAATTTTTCTTTTCCCTATTCTATTTTTGTGTATTCCAATACAAAGAAAAACAGAAAGAAAGAAAGAAAGAAAGAAAGAAAGAAAGAAAGAAAGAAAGAAAGAAAGAAAGAAAGAAAGGAGAAAAGCCCATCACTTCACCCTGGCCACCCACCAGTATGACTACTAGTCAGCACATGTGCATTACATGAAATGCATTACAGCAGCCCGTTGAGGTGATAAGATTTGCTGAACAAGGCAGAGGCAAAGGCAGAGGGATCACAAGTTTGAGGCCTAACTGGGCTACACATTGCCTTTAATCCCAGCACTCAGGAGGTAGAGGCAGGTGGATCTCTGTGTTTGAAGCCAGCCTGGTCTACAGAGCAAGTTTCAGGGAAACCAGGGCTACACAGAGAAACCGTGTCTCAGAAAACAAACAAACAAATCTCGCCATGGAAGGTGTAGTGTGACACAGTGAATCACACAGAATGCCCTTTAGTCCAGACATCTTTACTTGTAAGAGTTCGTTGCAATGAGTCATTGTTCTGGTTTGTGACCTATAGCTCATGCTACACTTTTGATACTGCGCCTTCCCCAGGACTCCTCTGGTATATCCTGTTGTTGCTTTGTGTCATAGAGATTCTGTAGCTTTGGATCTGCAGGTCTGGCCCCTTCACACGCTCCAACGGTTCATCGATGACACGGATGTTAGGGTGGCAAGCGGCCCGGGTTCTGGTCCAGAGTGGTACCTGTCAGCTTTCCTTCATCACCACCACCACCTAGGAGAGCTCTCCAGCACTGCAGGCTGCCTCACCCAGTGGAGCAGGCAGCAAAGAGCTGATCAGTTCTGCTCTCATGCTCTTGGATCTAGCTCACCTGCACTCACACCACCTGTGCCAGGTCTATTGTTTTGCTCAGGGGAAGTGCAGCGCTCACTCCCTGAAGTGCTGCAGGGAGGAACAGAACCAGTTTTGCAACCTGCTTGGGGGTGACAAGGGGTGGGGGAAACATTTTTTTCTCACCCTTGCCACCACTTGGCATACAAGGGGTAGCAGGGTGAGCTCTTCTGCTCTCATGCCCTCAGGGTCGGTTCACCTGCACACCAAAATTTTTGGTTTTGTTTTGATTTGGTTGTTGTTGTTTTGGTTTGCTTTTACTTTTTATTTGTTTGTTAGTTGATTTTGTTTTTGTTTTTTGACTTTTATTTTAAATTTTATTTTATTTTCTGGGTAACCTACAAGGGCAGAGAGCAGATACAAAGGGAAAAGAGTTAAATGGGATTGGGATGCATGATGTGACATTCATAAATAATAAAAAGGTTTAAAACAACAACAACAACAACAAGCAAACAAACAAAAATGCACTATACTGGTGGGTGGTGGCGGCACACATCTTTAATCCTAGCACTCAGGAGGCTGAGGCAGGCAGATCTCTGTGAGTTCGAGGGATTATGGTTTATACAATTAGTTTCAGGACAGCTAGGACTGTAGGACTGTTATACCCTTGTCTCATAAAACCAACAGCCCCCGCCACACACACTATAGCTACAACTTCAAGGTCTACCCTGAATAGGAATGGGGAGAGTAGACACTTCTATCTTGTTCCTGGTTTTAATGTAAATTATATTAAACCAACTCCTAATGAGTTACCGTTATACCAATAGATTAGCTCATCTCTCAAACTTCATCAGAGGAGTTTCCTTTTGCAGTACTAGGGGTGCGAACAGAGATCTCACAACAGTCAAGCATCAGAAAATAAGAAACTGTGGAATGCTCAGCCATAAATGGAGTATCTGTTTCACACCAGTTCCCTCAAAGGTGAAGGGGTCATTGTGTGTAACAGATGTTAGAAAAATTGTTAGTGATAGAGACACTGAGTAGAACATCGCTTTCCATACACAACAAGACAGCTGCATATATGAACTCTCAGTGGTAATGACAGAAACCACAATACCTGTACAAATTCAAGGCAGACAAAATCCCTCATAGGTCAACCATACTTCATTGGATGGCCACGCACCCGAGAGTGTGAGCAGCACAAATAGGCTCTGAGATTTAAAACTAATGAAGACTGAAAATAGGGTGAGGAGGGAAGGGAAGGCAGATACGGGAAGAGTTGGAGAAGTGGATATGAGATGGTTTGGAGAAGGTGGAGGAATATGATCAATATACATAAGGATAGTCTCAAAGAATCAACAAATGCATTTCTAAATAATTACTTTAATTTTATAAATTACAATATAGATTATTTATTCCTTTAGTTCCATGACTATTACAAAGGTGGGAATTCTGTTGTAAAAGGTCATTTTGATGTAGGTCAGGTTTGAGTTATTGAAATGAGCAGTTTGCTTTGGCTGTTGATCATTAAAAATAAAATGGTCGAACAGTCAGTTAACAAACCTAAGTATTGAGCCAAGTTTGGTGCCATAGGACTGTAATCCCAGGATTTGAGAGGCGGAGGAAGGAAGACTGGGAGTGGAATAGCAAGTTTGAAGCTAGTGTGGGCTACACTAGACCCTGTAGCAAAAACAAATAAGTAAACAAATAAACAAAAGTTTAAATTTATAATGTTTCTTTAAAAATAGAAATCATGTAAGATTATATACCATTTTGGATCAAGATAGCATTTGGAATCAAGTGTAGAAATATATCTTAATTGCCTGGCCCATTAAGAATGTTCAGCAGATATTGTGTACAATGTGAGAACTAAATATAACAAATTATTTACCTACTTTTGGTACATAGAAAACGTGGACAGTTTGGAGAAATGTGGTTATGGGGTCAAGTGACAGAGTTGGAGGGTTTCTGGCAGAGGTGCACTAGTTGACCCAAATGTATCTGATGTGCAAACACGGTAAGCATCGATGTTTGTGCACAAATGGACACGGATGCAGCAAACAGTGAAACAACTCACCACACACCAATCTGATTTTACATCCAAAAAGTCTTTTGAAAAATGGAAATAATTTATTGCAAATTTACATGGAAGAAGGATTAGTGATAAATACATTGGGATTTTAGATAGCAGAAGGAAATCCTTAACTATGTTTTCCTCTGGTTATTGGAGTATAGGCGCTGCAACCCTTGCAAGAATGTATAAAAACCCCATTATTGTCAGAATTGGTAGACCCTGGAAGAAGTATAACTTGTCACATGTCTGAAAGTTGGTAGCATCCACATTGCCATATTCTTCCCTTACATGCATTTCATTATCAGAAATGTAATATAGCTAATGAGGATGATAATCATTTAATAGATGTTAATTGAACAAATAAAACTTTGTGAAGAAAAAATCCGTGGTATTTTTATGTTTGAATCCACTGAAGAGTGGTCTGTTTATTACATATTTATTGAGTATGCACTTTTGGTCAAGCTGTCTCCTAGGACCATGGTTGTGGAAAGACACAGTGGAAAACTGAGACCCACTTCATCACTCCCATTCTTACTCATGGGGAGCCTGTCCAAATGGAACGCTGTATTGATACTAGCATTATTTGGTTGTATGTCTAATGCAGCCAGTCATTTGACATCCAGTCAAGAGCTCAGTGCAGTGTATATTCTTATTACCCATTATAATTTCACATGTAAAAAGTCTGAGGTTTGAGGGGCTAACATACTTGCTCATATTTTTGTAATTAACAACCATCCATTAGATCAAACCTAGACCAGTGCACTTTCCATAGCTCCCTCTGGGATGTATTTATACTGTGGAAGAAAGTCAAATAAAAACCAGGTTTGGAGATGGAACTCAGAAACTATTTTACTAACAGTGGAAGACTTATATTCATTTAGTGTCCATTGCCTTTTCTGACTAGCATGGGGCATTTAATAAATATTTTGAAATCTGTAGGTAAGTTTCTAAGATAAGATGTATGACCTAAAAACAGACATACAAGCAACATTATTCTGACTAAGCTGATTGCACTTCTGTAATTAGGTATAAATATGTGTATGTATGTGTGTGTTTGTGTGTATGTAACAATAATTAAGGGAAGAGAGGAGCCATGAATTTGAAAGAGAAAAAGGGAAGGTATATGGGAGGGTTTGAAGAAGGGAAATGGGAGGCGCAATGGTATAATTATATTAACATCTCAAAAAATAAAAGAAATAATAAAAATATATATTCTTAATAGGCCATTGCCATATCATTAATAACAATTTTCATTGCCCTAATTATGTTTTCAAAAGAAAATCATGTATTCAGAGGAGACCCTGACAAAGAGAAAATGCACAGCGTCTTGGAGATGCCTGAGTGATAGTAATGAGAGAGTTAATTCTCAGATGCTTCTTTTTCTCATACATTCTAGCTTTTGATGGACATAAAATAAGTTTACTCTTATGGAATTCAGTGTGGCAGTTGTTCTTCCTAATCAACTGTGCCCCTATACTTTTCAATCATCTCTTCATTGCCCTCCCTATCAACTTTTCAGGCGCTGGTAACTTATTCTATTCTCTCTTGCTTTGAAACAAGTGGTTTAACTTCTACATGAATGTGACAACCTGTGGTTATTTGACTTTATGTTGCTGGTTACTTACTATAGTTTATCACACTACCCTCTAATGCCATCTGTCTTACTTAGCTTTACATAAAACATGAGCAAAAGAAACTTGTGTAAGAGAGGGTGTTTTTGGTTTATAGACAGACACCAATCAAAGCACATCATTGAGGGAAGTCAGGGTAGGAACTGGATTAGGGCAGAAGCTGATTCACAGACTATGAAGGAGTGATGATTGCTCACTTGCTCTCTATGCCTTGCTCAATTTGCTGGGGTTTTGTTTTTGTTTATTTGTTTATTTGTTTGCTTGTTTGGTTGGTTGGTTGATTGGTTAGTTGGGTTCAGTTTGGTTTGATTTGGTTTTTTGAGACAGTATTTCTCTGTGTAGACATTGCTATGAGACAAAGCTGGACTCAATCTCACAGAGATCTGCCTGCCTCTGCCTCCCGAGTGCTGTGATTAAATGCATGCACCATAACTTCCTGGTTCAGTTTGCTTTCTTATGCCACCCATGACCATGGGGATAGCACTGTCTGCAGTTGTTGGCAGAGGCTGCTCATTTGGTTTTATTGGCCACCCAGACTGGAAATAATCACCCAGGAAACATATTAATTGCATTACTGTTTGGTCAATAGCTTAAATGTATTCTCAACTAGCTCTTACATCTTAAATTAACCAATTTTTATTATTTTATATTTTACCGTGAGGCTCGTGGTTTACCAGTACTGGAGAGCAGGCATCCTTCCTATCTGGTAGCTACATGGCATCTTTTGGATGCCACCTACTCTCTTTATATATATATTTCTATATCTAAATTAATATCTATATCTACATCTATCTATCCATATATCAATACATATATTGTATTGTATTGTACATATTTTATTAAACAAATACAAGTGACAAATCTTTACAGAATACAAGACCCACAGTATGCAGTGCCTGGGTTATCCCGTATTCAATCATTTATCAAGAAAGTGCCCCTACATATTTGCCTACAAGCCAATGTGATCATGGAAGCATTGTCTTGGCTGAGGTTCCCTCTTCTGAAATGACTCTAGCTTGTGTCAAGTTGACAAAAAATCTATCCAGTGCACCATGACTGCTGGCTTAAATGTCAGACTTCTAGTCTATTTACTGGCTGAGTAATATTCCATTGTACATATGAGCCCTACCTCTTCCATGCCTTGGCTACTACAGATGTTCCTGAAGCAACATGTGACTACACATAGCCATTTACCATTTTGATGGCATTTCCTTTGTGTGTGTCCCAAGTATTGTTCTTCATTTCTCTGTAGTTCTATTTTCAGTTCTTTGAAAAACCTCTGTACTGCTTTTCCATAATTACTCTGCTATTTTCCATTCTAACCCACAAGAAATAAGAGTCTCCCCCCCCCATTTTTTTGAATGAGCTTAACGCATACCTATAATGCCAGCATTGAGAAAGTTGAGTCAGGAATATTAAAATATCAAGGCCAGCTTGGGTATAAAAATGAGGGGAATGAGGAAGGAGATGGAAAAAGAGATATCCATTTTCCACATCTTTCTAACTAGTCCGAGTTAATTTTTATTTCCCTATTGGCAATGTTGCACATTTTTTATGTATTTGACTAATTTGTGAATATTTTCTCCCATTCCGCAGATTGTCATTTTGGCCTGTTGATTATTTCATTTTCTCCTTTATTTTTTCTTTTGTCAATTTTAAAATTATATTTATTTATTCTTGTATGCATGGAGTTGGACACATGTGGAGGACAGAGTACAACTTGTGTGAATCAGTTCTTCCCTTCAGTCACATGTATCCCAGAAAGAGAACTCAGGTCATCAAGTTTGGTGGAAAGTCTCTTCACCCACTGAGCAATCTTGTCAGCCCTATTATCTGTTTCTTTTGCAGTGTAAAAGTGACTTGGTTTGTTGTCATCCTATTTGTCAAATTTCTTTGTACTGCCTATGTTTTAAGAGTCTATTCATAATAATATATTCCCAATGTCCTACAAGTCACAGTAAGAAGCTGGATCTATGAATAGCGAAATGAAGCAAGGCCAAGTTGAATTATTTGGTTGACATCTAGATAGCTATCTTTTTGTTTGAGAAGTAGAAGAGGAGAAAATTGGGCCTACTGCAAAACAATACATTGAAGTTGCAAGTAACTTAAATAGGAGGTTTATTGGAAAGGATAAAGAATTGCTGAAACACATGTATTACCTTTCCAAGGTTTAGAGCCTATGTCTGTAAGGTGAGAAAGTAGCCTATCTCTGACAAGCTTCTCAGCCATATTTTAGAATCCTCACTGGAGAACAAATGACTAGGAAAGCAAGATGCCTGATGACCTAGTAGATTCTCATTTGCCAACAGAAATGAGTCTTGGCTGGCCTTGCTCCTCCTCTGAAAGCAAGTGGGAACAGGGGTTCCAAATGATTTACCTGGGTCTAGACCAAGCTGTATTTTTCTGTTAGTAATTGAAATAGAATTTGAAATCCTTAAGATTTTGCATTTAGCTTCCAGTAGATTTTCAAATGCATGACCTTTACCGTGTCATCCATCCTCTTGCTCTTCCATGATGAGGTATATTTATGAGGACAACTGACTTTAAATTTCCTACTTTCATTGCCAGTAAAAACAGTAGATGTGACAGCAATAAAAAGTCTTGGCTTCTTTTATTGAATCACCAACCAATCATTTTATATCAAGTAAGACCATGTGACAATAGGCAATGGTGTGTAGCACCATTATCACTAAAGGCCAGCCCACAATTTCATTATAAAATCTTCTGAGGCAGCTTGCGATTTGGCTGTTTTAATTAAACCTCACCAGCCCAGATTGCAGAGGAAAGTACTGGGAATTTTCCAGAGCTGTCACTCTAAAACAGTGCTTCACTTTGGATCTGATGTCAGGAATGATAGCAATATTTAAAGCCAGATCATTGGCATAACAATGATCTTGAGTGACAGCTTGGGTGCTTGGGAAATTAAATGAAAATGGATTATGCTTATTTATCTACTGAACTGCCAAGTCAATACTTGTAGCCTGTGCTTTTTAAACACTGTTCCATCTTGAAGACAACAGGATGACATCGATAGTTAACTTTGTGTGTTGGCAGGAGGCTGAGCTTGACGCCATATCTTGGTTCTTTGAAAAAGATTCTAGTAGCTAAGGGGATGGTTCCATGGTTAAGAATATATACTATTTCTGAAGAAGACTTAGTTTTTGTTCCTAGACCCCAAGTCAGGTAGCTAACAAGCCCCAGTAACTCTACCTCCAAGCAATATGATACCTCTTATCTCTCTGGGCATCTGCAATCGTGTGCACATACCAAAACCCAGACCCATGCATACAGTTAAAAATAATAAAAATATTCTCAAACATTCCAGGTAAGGACAATGATAATCATGTCGATGGTAGTTATGCTGATAGAGATTGAGGCCATGGGATTGTAACTGTCTCAAATAATGTTTTCTGGGCTTAATCTGTCTGTTTGGATCATTTAGGATGCAGTTAATGACAGTCTTTTGTTGATTGAATACTTAAGATGTGCTGACTACTAGACTAAAACTAGACAAGGAAGATGACCTTAGCCAATAAACAATGTTTTTTTTTCTCCTGTCTTTATGATACTGGGGCCCATGTTTTAACTATGATTATATCAGGATGTCTCTTTTTATGAGCTACTCATCTTTAGAATAGAAAAATTCTTTGTCAGGGAATAAATTGGATGAAGTTTTAAAAATTGGGATTTTAAATTTTGTTAATTAATCTTTAAGTGTTTTAAATATATATATATATATATATATATATATATATATATATATATATATATACACTTTTGGGGTACCATGTAATGTTTTGATAAATGCATGTGTTGTATGTTGTGGAAATCAGGGTAAAAATATTTACTGCCTCAAACTCTTATAAAGTCTGTCAGTAAAAACATGTAGGATCATTCCTTCCAGCACTGTAGAAACAAAACATTTTCTTTATGCATGTTATGGATGCATACTGCATTTTTCTATTTTCATCTACCTGTGCCAAATGATGCACCTTTTTCTGTCCCCCTGGACAAGGCTCCCTGGTCTCTGGGAACTAACACTCTGCTCTTCGCATCTGTGAGATCAGTTATATTCAGGTTTTACAAATGAGTGAATTTATTCTGCTCTCCTCTAGAATGAAAAAGAAGTATTGCTTACAGAACTATGTAAAAAAGGAGGTAGATGTGAAACACTCACTTTTTCTTTTTCAGCTTATGAGCAGTTTTAAAACAATGCAACCTCAAAAAAGTTCATTTTACTGATATTTACTTTGTCATATGACTGAGTGGGGAGATATATGTGGTGTGAGAATGAAAGCAAAGGAAGAACCACTCTCTTGAAGGATGGGTGTATTGATGAGATGGAGGAAGGAGACATGGGAAGCATCTGTAGAAACAGGGCTTTGGAAGGACAGGGGACAATCTCTGATCAATACTTCTTGGAGCTGTCTCTCTCTGCACTCTTCATCCATCTTTTAATATGATCAATTTCTCATCTCTATTGATTTCATCCTCTTTACCTCAGACACACACAGCCCTTTTTAGACATGAAAAATAACTTCCCCTGATCTTGATCTATCATTGGTTGAATTAGTGATTGATTGGATAGTTAATGAAAGTCCTTTAAGTGACACATGAGCTAATCATTTTTAGGCATACTTAGTATCACAAAAGGGCATCTTTCTCTCACTAGAAAGCTTTTTGAATTATTGGGATGAACCATGGGCAGGTGAATATCTGAGATCATATTTTATGATGATAAATTAATCAATTAGGACTAGAAATCTTCCAGACCAGTTGTTTACAGCACTCCACAGACAGATTAATCAGCATAGTAACTACGTTCCTTATTTGCAGCAACTTTTCTGTATTATTTTCGTAGATTGGATTTGTTATCTTCATTTCTCCTCTACCCCCTCATTATTAGTTTGCTGCAAAGCCTCTTCTTTCTCAGCCTGCACCTTTTATTGTCACCAATCACCCATTTCTTCCCTGTTCATGAGTCAAATGTTTCCTTAACCTTACACTTTCTATCCTTAAATATATACAAATATATGAATATGCTAATCTTTTGTGCTTATTTATCTTGTGTGCATGTGTGTGTGTGTTTATGCTTGATGTTCTAGTGTGTGCAGATGACCACATGTAAACAAGTGCAAACATATCTCAGTGTGTGGAGACCAAAGAGTAAGCTAAGGTATCATTCCTAAGGTATGACCCATCTAAGCTGAGAGATCAACAAGCCCCAGGAATCCATACCTCTCCACATCTTCAGAACTGAGATTACAAGTGCACACTACTGTGCTTGGCTTTTTTCTTACATAGCTTCTAGACAAGAGTCCAGGTTCTCATGGCTGCAGGCAGTTTCTTGGGCAACTGAGTTTTCTCCCAGGCTCCTTGTCTTCCTTTCCCTATGCTTAAGCTATTTCTTCCTAGAACTGAAATCTGGATTCTAGGCCTGAATCTTCATCTCAAACTGAAAGAATTTTGTTAGAAAGAATGTATCTTGAAACAGATGAGGTCATCAAATTTGGTGCCAGCAATTCAGCAGCAATCTGAGGATCTACCTGATGCTCTTATATCTGCCAGTCACAGACTGTATTATGTTCATGTAGAACACATATCTTGTGATGATGGTCCTTCCCTTAAGGGTGTATAGTCATTGTCATGTGTAATATGGGTGAGATTTTTGTGTTTGATGCACACAGAGTATGCAGTGAATTTTATTCACTTAATCACTCTATATTTATTTTAAATTCATTTAGGTAGGCTCTTACATTCTATGTTTATAATTTATGGAGCCTGGTTTCATCCACTAAGTTTGAATATTAGTTTCCGTGAAGTTCTACCTTCTTTTATCTTAGTGATACCTGATCCCTTGACTTAACCACAGGAATCTTTCTGAAGGGCCATGAGTAACAAAATTTTTCCTGTAAGCACAGAAATTATCTTCTCAAAGGTTGGTTATATTTTCAAGCTTTCTCTATGCAACAACACTTATCAAGTAACAGAGTACAACTCTGAAATTGGTTGTCAAGTTAATTATAGAAATAAATCTCTTTTATGCTTTTCTATTAAGAATTACACACTCCTGCAACTTCAGTAAAAGTCTAAAACACAACTTGCTCCATTTCTAAGGGGACTTAAGAGGTGAGTGAAGAGCCACATGGTGGGACACCTCACTCACTAGGACCTCCACAGTGGGACAAAACCCCAGGCCACTCCTTCAATTCCCTCTGATTTTCTAATCAGCCAGGAGGGAGTTTCCTGCAAAACTCAATCCCACCCATTGGAACCCCCAAGCTACTAGCCACACCTTGTCTAAGAGCTGAGAGCTTGCTATAATACCGAGGGAAACAAGAACTTGCTACAACACTGAGGGGCTTAAGAGAGAGCACCAAGAGAACAAACAAGGAGAAAAGACTAAGAGAGCAGGTGTATAGAGACCTCAGAGGCCTTCTGAGACAGTTATTGACAGTACAGAGCGGACCAAGAAAAACTCCCAAACACTCAGACAGCCACTGCAAGGATTGGACCAAGATTCAAAGACACTGATGGCCTCATTTGAAGGAAGAAATGGGTAGACCACAATATAAAAATTCCTCCAATAACCTAAAAAGCAACATGGTAGCACCAGAACCCAGTGGTTCACAACAGGAAGACTTGATCATCCTAACCCAGAAGAAATAGAAGAAAATGATTTTAAACGTAAATTTATGAAAATGATAGAGACCTTTAAAGAGGAAATGAAAAACTCCCTTAAAAATAAAGGAAAAGACAAACAAAAAATTGGAAGAAATTAATAAATCCCTCAAAGAAACCCAAGAAAAAACAAACAGGTGAAGCGAACAGTTCAAGACTTGAACACTAAAATAGAATAAAAAATTGAAAGAAATTAATAAATTCTTCAAAGAAACCCAAGAAAAAACAAACAGGTGAAGCAAACAGTTCAAGACTTGAAGACTGAAATAGAAGTAATAAAGAAAACACAAACCAAGTGAATTCTGATATGAAAAATCTGGGTAAACAAAAAGGAACTGCAGAGACAAGTATAACCAATAGAATACAAGAGATAGAAGAAAGAATCTCTGGTGTTCAAGATACTATAGAGGAAACAGACTCATTGATCTAAGAAAACATTAAATCCAACAAATTTTTGAACACAAAACATCCAGGAAATCTGGGACACCGGAAACGATCAAACCTAAGAATAATAGGGATAGAAGAAGGAAAAAACTTCAGTTCAAAGGCACAGAAAATATATTCAACAAAATCATAGAAGAAAACTTTCCCAACCTAAAGAAGGATATCCCTATGAAGGCACAAGAAGCTTACAGAATACCAATAAACTTGATTAAAATCATCCCCTTGCCATATAATAATCAAAACACAAAACATACAGAATTATAAAAGATATTAAGGGCTGCAAAGGAAAAAGGTCAAGTAACATATAAAGGTAAACCTATCAGAATTACACCCAACTTCTCACCTCATGGAACCTTCTCTAAAATTGATCACATACTCAATAACAAAGCAAACCTCTACAGATACAAAAAATTGAAGTAACCCCCTGTATTTTATTAGATCACCATGGACTAAAGTTAGAATTTGACAATAATACTACTCTCAGAAAGACTACAAATTCATGGAAATTGAACAGTGAACTACTGAACAACCCTCTGGGTCAAGGAAAAAATAAAGATAAGAATTAAATATTTCCTTGAATTCAACACAACATATGCAAACCTATGGGACACTATAAATGCAGTGCTAAGAGGAAAGTTCATAGCACTAAGTGCCCACATAAAGAAGATGAAGAAAGCTTAACAGCACCTCTGAAAGCTCTAGAACAAAAAGAAGCAGACTCACCCAGGAGGAGGATAAGACAGGAAATAATAAAATTGAGGGCTGAAATCAACAAAATAGAAACAAAGAAAACAATACAAAGAATCAATGAAATAAAGAGCTGGTTCTTTGAGAAAATCAACAAGATAGATAAACCCTTATCCAAATTAATGAAATGGCAGAGAGAGAACATCCAGATTAACAAAATCAGAAATGAAAAGGGGGACATAACAACAGACACTAAGGAAATTCAGAGAATCATTAGGTCATACTACAAAAACCTGTACTCCAAAAATTTGGAAAATGTAAAACACATAGGCCATGTTTTAAATAGTTACTCTATACCCAAATTAAATCAAGACTGGGTAAGCAATTTAAATAGACCTATAAATTTCAAGGAAATAGGAGCTGTCATCAAAAGCCTCCAACCCCCCCAAAAAGCCCAGTGTCAGATGGTTCTAGAGTAGAATTCTACCAGAACTTTCAAGAAAAGCTAATATAGAAACAGAAGGAACATTGCCAAGCTCTTTTTATAAGGCTACAGTTGCCCTGATACCAAAACCACACAGAGACTCAACTAAGAAAGAAACTTACAGACCAATCTCACTCATGAACATGAATGCAAAATTACTCAATAAAATACTGGCAAACTGAATCAAAAAACACATAAAAAAGTCATCCACCGTGATCAAGTTGCCTTCAGCCCAGAGATGCAGGGCTGGTTCCACATATGAAAATCTATGAATTTAATTCATCATATAAGAAATCTGAAAGAAAAAACTATATGATCATTTTCTTAGATGAGGAAAAAGCATTTCACAAAATCCAACACCCCTTCATGATAAAGGTCTTGGAGAGATTAGGGATACAAGGAACATATCTGAATATAATAAAAAGCAATATACCGCAAGCCAACATCAAATTAAATAGAGAGAAACTCAAAGTGATTCCACTAAAATCAGGAACAAGACAAGGCTGTCCATTCTCTTCATATCTCTTCAATATAGTTCTTGAAGTTTTAGTAATAACAATAATACAACAAAAGGAGATCAAGGGGATTCAAATTGAAAAGGACGGAGTCAAACTTTTATTATTTGCAGATAATATGATAGTATATGTAAGTTACCTCAAAAACTCTACCAGAGAAATCCTACAGCTGATAAATACCTTCAGTGATATGGCAGGATACAAGATCAACTCAAAAAAAAATCAGTAGCCCTCCAATATACAAATGATAAAGAAGCAGAGGAAAAAATTAGAGAAACATCACCATTCACAATAGCTACAAATAACATAAAGTATCTTGGGGTAACACTAACCAAAAAAGTAGAAGACCTATTTGGGAAGAACTTTAAGTCTTTGAAGAAAGAAATTGAAGATACCAGAAAATGGAAAGATCCTCCATGCTCTTGATGGGTAAGATCAACATAGTAAAAATGGCAATCCTACCAAAAGCAATCTATAGATTCAATGCAATCCCCATCAAAATCCCAACACAATTCTCCACAGATCTTGAAAGAACAATAATAAACTTTATATGGAAAACCAAAAAACCCAGCCAAAACAATTCTGTACAAAAAAGGAATCTCTGGAGGTATCACTGTCCCTGATATCAAGCTCTATTATAGAGCTATAGCAATGAAAACAGCTTGGTATTGGCATAAAAGCAGAGAGGTGGGCCAATGGAATCAAATTGAAGACTTGGATATTAATCCACACCTATAAACACCTGATTTTTTACAAAGAAGCTAAAATTATACAATGGAAAAAAAGTATCTTCAACAAATAGTGCTGGCATAACTGAATGTCAACCTATAGAAGAATGAAAATAAATTCCTATCTAATACCATGCACAAAACTCAAGGTTAAATGGACTAAAGACCTCAATATGAACCTGACCACACTGAATCTGATAGAAGAGAAAGTGAGAAGTAGTCTTCAATGCATGGGTACAGGAGACCACTTCCTAAATATAACTCCAGTAGCACAGACACTAATAGCAACAATAAATAAATGAGACCTTCTGAAACTGAGAAGCTTCTGTAAAGCAAAGGACACAGTCAATAAGATGAAAAGGCAGCCTGCTGAACTGGAAAAGGTCTTTACCAACCCCACATTGACAAAGGACTGATCGCCAAAATATATAAATAACTAAAGAAATTAGACATTAAAATTATAAATAACCCAATTAAAAATGGGGTACTGAACTGAACAGAGAGTTCTCAGTAGAAGAATTTCAAGTGGCCAAAAGATACTTAAAGAAATGTTCAACATCCTTAGCCATCAGGAAAGTGCAAATCAAAACAAGTCTGAGATATCATCTTTCACCTGTCAGAATGGCTAAGATAAAAAACACCAATTATAGTTTATGCTGGAGAGGATGTGGAGTAAGGAGAACACTCATTCATTGCTGGTGGGAATGCAAACTTGTGCAACCACTTTGGAAATCAGTATGGTGATTTCACAGAGAATTGGGAATCAACCTACCTCAGAATCCAGCAATATCACCTTGGGCATATACCAAAAAAATACTCAATCATATTACAAAAGCATTTGTTCAATTATGTTCATAGCAGCATTATTTATAATAGCCAGAACCTGGAAACAACCCAGATGCCCCTCAGCTGAAGAATGGATAAAGAAAATGTGGCACATTTACACATTAGAGTACTACTCAGTGGTACAAAAAAATGACATCTTGAATTTTGCATGCAAATAGATGGAATTAGAAAACATTATCCAGAGTGAGGTTACCCAGACCAAAAAAGATGAATATGGTATGTACTAACTCATAAGTGGATACTAGCTATAAACAAAGGACATTGAGACTATATTTCATGATCCTAGAGAAGCTAAATAATAAGGTGAACCCAAAGAAAAACATATAGATCCACCTGGAATTTGGAAACAGACAAGATCACCTGATAAAATTGAGAGCATGGGGGTGGGGGAGAAAAGAGGGGAGAAGGGGGAAAGGGGGAGAGAAGGGGAAGATTGAGGTAAACTTGAGGGAATTGGATAGATGAGATGGAGGAAGGACAGAGATGAGAGCAAAGAAAAAGGTATCTTGATTGAGGGAGCCATTTTAGGGTTAGTAGAAACCTGGTTCTAGAGAAATTTTCAGGAATCCACAAGGATGACCCTGGCTAAGACTCTAAGCAATAGAGAAAAGAGGGCCTGATCTTGACTTACCCTGTAGTCAGACTGATGAATATCTTAAATATCACCATAGAACCTTCATCCAGCAACTGATGGAAACAGAGGCAGAGAACCACATTGGAGCATTGAGTTCAGCTCCCACAGTCCAGATGAAGAGTGTAAGGAATGAGAATATGAGCAAAGAGGTCATGACCATGATGGATTCACCCACTGAAACAGTTTACCTGAGCTAATAGGAGCCCACCAACTCCAGCCAGATTGGGAAGAAGCATGCATAGGAACAAACTAGTCTCAATGTGGATGACAGTTGAATTGCTGGGACAGACTGAGTGGCCACTGGCAGTGGTACCAGGATTTATCCCTACTGCATGTGCTGGCTTTTTTGGATCCTATTCTCTTTGGATGGTTACCTTGCTCAGTTTAGATATAGTAGGGAGGGCCTTGGCCCTTCCACAAAGCATTGTGACTTACCCTTTCTGAGGATTGGATAGGGGTGGGGTGAGAGAGTGTGTGGAAGAAATGGGAGAAGGGGAGGGAGTAAGAACGTGGACTGGTATTTTTTTATTCTAATAAATTTAAAAAAGAATTTAACAAATTTGCATTTAAAAAGTTATTCTATATGTATTGCTTGTCAGCAGAATAAAGAGATCAGATTGTGTCCACACTAAGAAAAAATAGTGGAATATAGGGTAAACAATCTCTGTGGTGATTGATTTATCTATATAATTTTATATATACAAGTAGAATGGTGGATTTTTATTATTACTTGATTCAGCTACTTTTATAAAAGATAGTCTTAGAGAGACACTTGCTCATAATTAATTATTGACCTGTATTCCTGTTTTATGATAATTTGTGAATAGAAATGATAGCTTCAAAAATGAATACAGCCTAACTTGAACAATAAGCCCAAATGAAAGAAATAGAGACAACTTATATAATGAGACACTACATCTGTGGTGATTTAAAAGAAAATGGCCCCCAAGTGAAGTACCACTATTAGGAGATATGACCATGTTGAAGTAGATATGGTCTTGTTAGAGGATGTGTGTTATTGTAGGGTTGGGCATTAAGATCTCTCTTGCTCAAGCTACAACCAGTGTGATACATAGTTCACTTCCTGTTGCCTGCATATCAAGATGTAGCCAGCACTATGCCTATTTGCATGCCACTGTATTGTCCATTATGATCACAGTGGACTAAACTTGTAAAACTGTAAGCCGTCACCTCAATTAAACATTCTCCTTTATAACAGTTGCCACGGTCATGGTGTCTCTTCACAGCCACAGATACCATAACTAAGACAACATCTTTAAACTTTAAAACCATATTAAATTAGAAATTTTGATTTCCTAAGGATGTGTCCTGGATAAGGATTCAATAGTCAAAAAAAAACACATGCATTCATTTTACATAACTACAGTTTCAATAGATCAGGTGAGGACTGAGTTTCTATAGTTGGCATAAGTAAAAAGAAATGAGATAATGTATGTGGGTATATTTAGTGAACTCTCGTTTCTCAATAACTTAAAAACAATAGCTATTATTTCAGATACAGTTGCAATTCATGCCCAGTCAGGTCCCAGAGAGCAAAGAACGAAAGGGATCACTAACATCAAGAAATGGAGAAGAGTAGGTGAAGGGAAGGTTATAAAGATATAGTCAGAGGAGGCAAGAACAAGGAGAACCCATGAAGGAAGATGAAATACTATATAGTCAGCAACAGAAGGGAGTTATTGCCCACATACGTCTGAGGCTATAGGAGGAGAGAAATAAGAGACAGAGAGACAGAAAGTCAGAAAGACAGAAAGAAAAACAGATAGACAGATAGAGACAGAGAGACAGACAACAAGGAGTTGAGTTTTTAGTAGAAATAGAGTCAGAGACATAAATTACTATTCTAATCTCATTGTCATCCCCTTCTGTTGGTGTCTTTCACTGTTGAGCCTCACTGGAAATCAGACAACACAGTCCTTGATGCAATCTACGGAAGTGTTTTTTGTGTACAGAGCAGGAAAGGAGATGGCATAGCATGAACTTTCTCTGAAGGAGCAAATTAAGACTAGTTATCTGTCATTTCACATATAATGAGAAATTAGCCGCCAAGCAGTTTATTTGAAATGGAAGCATCATATATTTATATAAATCAATGTGGCTAAGGCAACAATAAGGGATATGATATTATAGGCCTTCTGTTATGTATAGTGTCTGTCGTTGACAAAGAAGCTATTATGTATAAACGGACAACATGACTATTCCATAGTATTGTTCAGGGGAAGGTTTTATTGCAGGTATAAGAGAAAGAACATCCAGAGGCCTCTGAAAGTGTCCATAGCAGATAGATAAAGTTGTAGACTGAACATGAGCAGCAGACTTGACCTTGCCATGAGAGAAGCAGGATCAAAGTGGGTAGGGGGAGAGTCCCTGTGAGAGGGGGAAGGAGGAAAACAGAAGACAAAGGGGGTGAGCATAACTAAAATAGCAGAGTCATAAAGTGAATGAGCAGCTAGGGGAGGAAAAGCCCATAAACTGAGAAGTTTAGAGTAGGGGATGAACAAGAAGAGCTAGAATGCTAGCATGGACTTTAAAACTTGTAGCAGATACTTGTAATGCCAAGGGAGCCTAAAGGCCAGCCATGCACCTTGCTATGTACACAGATAATACAGATAGCCATTTGTCCCTTCTTCCTTTTGGAACTTGCGAAAAAGGAGTTTTCACTGGTCCTCGGATTATACTACATATGAATGTACATCTAGCTCTCAGCAGGAACCTGCACTCAATTGCCAGCCTCAGTCCACTTGTGATTTCCTTTGTTAGACCAGACATTGGCATCACTCCTACCCAAAAATACCACCAACTATTCTAACAAATCAAATGCTTCTTTGTATTTTATACATCATTTTCTTCCTATTGCATACATTAGATGATATCCTAAACTTTTCCTACACAAAGTTATTTATTTATTTCTAGACCTACAGCTCAATTATTTAATGTGATCCAGAAAAACTATATCTTGATCACTATAAACTTGCTGAAACTGGGGCAAGGAAAGTATGATAAAAGGTATTATATCAGATGCTGTCTCCAAAATGAATCTTTATAACTATGAAGACCTAGTTGCTCTTAGTATGTGATTGTACCATGGTTTCTGAAGTCTATGATACTATGAGTTGAGAGCCTGTCAAACCTGGTGTCACACTGTTGGGTCCAGGGGGGACGCGCAAAGATGAGAGCACCACCAAGTCAAATAAACCAGAAGCAAACTTTATTCCAGAAACCAGATCCTAGGAAAACCAGAAGCAAACTTAAAAATAAAAAATAAAAATAAAACACCGCGGGGCACAGAAGCTTATCAGCTAGCTGAGACCACAGCCAGAAATGGTGTTTGTTAGGCTGTGGCAAACGGCTGGTTTTTGAACCTCCTTTTTATAGCAGGGGCACCAGGCATTATCCCTGAACCAAAGAATTTTACAACCTTGTCCTGACCCTTGGGTTGGTCAGCGGAGACCCTAAAGAGGGGAGTGAGTGCTAGTGTCCATGAGTAATTAGGCAGCCATCATGAAATATGTTTTAGGAGAGACTACAACGAAAGTCTCTAATTGCAAGAAAACATATATCTTTAGCAATTCGTCAGAAAGGGGGCTGCTTGTAACACTAGAAGGTTAATAAATTAGGATTCTTGGACTGAGAACTTAGAAGAAAAGTCTTTCATATTATTTTTAGGTAAATTGACTGCCATACTTTACAACTTTCATTATCAGAGCTCATTAAAACCTTCTTTTATTTATCCACTGTCTCCTGGTATCCCCGAGTACAAACTGAGGTCATGCCTCTCCTCTGGTAGTGCCAGTCTCCCATAACAGAGACAGTGTCTGACTCAGAGGTCACATATCTCTGTCTCCTAAGGGTTAAACTCAGTTCACACCTACTGTTTGTTAAGGACAGTCAAGACACTACCCTCAGTTTACAGGGAGATGCTCTGGCCTTGTAATAAAAAAGTCAGTTGTAAATAGCTAACGTGATGGAGATTTCCCAGGCATCCGAGAAAGTAATCCCTGTGAAGATTGATCTGTGATCTGCTGGGAAAGTTGTTGATAATTTACTTAGGTTTACAGCTTTATGTGTCCTTCTTCCTACATCCTAAACTTCTGCCTTCTAATCTTTAGTGTCTATATTTCTATTTCTATATTTTTATTCTTGTCTTCAGACCCTTCATTTCCCCCTTCGAATTTGTGACTAATCATATCTTTGATTAGTTTTTAATTAAAGTCTCTGACTTGGCCTTTTCCAACCTAGTTTGGGGACAGGGACGATGTATTCTTTTCTGTAGCTGCTTCAAGCTGAAACGGGGCGTAGATGTTTAGGGCCCAGAAAAGCTGGAAGGCCAGTCAAAGGTAAAGAGGGAATAAAGGGCACTAAACAGGAAGGTCTGAATTGACCCAGCTGGAGACAAGCTGCATTCTTGTCAACTGGATCAGTCCATGTCAGCCTGTAGCAATTGCTGGGTTTATAGGTTGTAGTCAGCAGCTGATGCTTGGATGTGTCTGTCAGTCAAGTGGAACCCTGCTAAAACAGATATAATCAGAGACAAATATTAAAATTTAGGAATTTAAAGGAAAAATTACATTTGAAACCTTTAGAAAAATGGGCAAAGTCTTAAGACAGGAGAGGGAGGGAGATATCCTTAGTATCAGACAGGTAGGAACTTTAGGTTGTACTTATCTGGAGTCCTTTTGATCTGTGAGACGTGGATTAAGTCTCAGGGCTTCTTTGGTTCTCCGAAGCTTGCACGAATTTTTAAGTTTATGAAAAAATATCAACATCTCCTTGTTTATGATCTGTATTGATATTTACATTGCAGAAATGGCAGTATACTCATGTCAGAAATGATCTGGTTGAAAACGTTAACATTTTTTATCCAGAAAGCTGTGACAGATTTTTTTAAAGTTTTGCATCATAAAACAACTTTTATTTATTTATTTTTTACCAGTAGGTACAGGTCATTGACCATTGAGAGCAGTCATGTAAAGTTCTTTTGAACAAAAGAATGATAAGAAGTTATATTGAAATCTGTTTTGTGAGTTTTTTTCTCTGTCTCTCTGTCTTTTTTTCTTTCTCTCTCTATCTCTCTGTCTCTCTGTCTTTTTCTCTTTCTCTCTCTATCTCTCTGTCTCTCTGTCTTTTCCTCTTTCTCTCTCTATCTCACTGTCCCTCTGTCTTTTCCTCTTTCTCTGTCTCTCTGTCTCTCTGTCTTTTCCTCTTTCTCTCTCTATCTCACTGTCCCTCTGTCTTTTTCTCTTTCTCTGTCTCTCTGTCTCTCTGTCTTTTTCTCTTTCTCTCTCTATCTCTCTGTCTCTCTGTCTTTTTTTTCTTTCTCTCTCTATCTCTCTGTCTCTCTGTCTTTTCCTCTTTCTCTCTCTGTCTTTTTAAGCTATTAGTCGTCAAACAGCATCAGAGTTCTGAGAGGAATAAATTTTACCTGAGGTATTGACGTTAAAAAAATGACAGAGACTTACTTGCTGGCTGCCTAGACAGCTACCCCAGGGTCCTCCATGGTCTTTCAGGGCAGGTGAGAAGGCAACATCCCTCTTCAGGCTGGCAAAGTCCCAGAACATCCCATAGACTTCTGTGGAGTAAGGACTCATGGGAGGACCAGCCTACCTTTTGCCTTAGGCAACTCAAGGCAGTCAATTTTCCAGTGCCCACATCCTCCACCATCTGAAGAGAGTCTTTGCAGTAGTTGAGGTGAAAGGCAGGTTTTCCCAGTGGGTAGTGCTGCCAACTTTGAGCCAGTTTTGAGTAGATCTTCTTCTGTGCCCATCTGTCTTCTTTGGAGGAAATAGAGGAGCTGTCTGGAGCTGGCATGTCTCTCATTATAGAAAACTTTTTAGTAAAACATTTAAATGCCATTTTCTGCCGATCTCTGAGCATTTGAGGACTGTCTATTAGCTATATCTGAGCAGACAACCCTTGCCATCAGCTATTTGTCCTAAACATACAGGGGACTAGGTAAGGCTTATCTCTGCAATTAATCATATCAGTCCTTAGCATGACTATGACCAACAGCTTGTCATTTATAAGTTGACTTTTAACTTGTATGTCTTAACAGTCTATAACATATTGAGACTGTCTCCTGAGAAGGCAAAGAAAAGCAATTATATCAGACAATGACCAGAACATTTAGAGGTAAATTTCAAGCTTGGGCAGTCAATAAGGGCTACAGCCAATACATATTGAACACAGTTAATTCATACATTAGAAATGAACAGTTAGTGGCCCTGTTTATGCATTTAAACCAGACAGAACTTTTCTTACTTTTTCAGCTGAAGTTTTAGGCGGGGGAGGGGCTGCAGGCCATTTGTACTTTCCTGTTGGGTCTGCTCTGCAGCTGCTCTGCTCTGCTCTGGTGTTTCCCGCTGTGTGGCTTTGGAACAGGAGTCATTTTGTGAGACCAAAACCAACCATCGTCCAGGAGAAGCATCTGACGGTGGCCATCCTTGGTACCTGGCCTTGTAGTTGTCTCTGCTTCCCTCTGTTCTCCTGGCTCCTCCTTGGCATTTGAGTCTGAGACTGCAGTACCTGTGGGGGAGGGGCGATCCTCTCCCTGGTTGTCAGCAGTGCTAGCACAGACAGAAGCCTGCTGAAGCTTGGACTCCTGAGGCCGAAAGGGGCAGGGAAGGCTGGAAAAATTCTACTGTTAGATTTCTGAAATCCTGGAAGTGAGAGAATAGGATCTGAAAGGGTCTGAGGCTCAGAGGAACCTCCTGGTATAAAGACTGATAATCCTTTAAGTCTCATTGTAGGGCTTTGTATAAGACAGTTGGGAAATTTTTAAATTTTTGTGGCAGGCAAATTTAGGTGAGCTGACCACCAAAGCCCCGATCTTGGTCATGCCATTCAAAAGCAAAAAGCAGCTAACTCTTGGTTTCAAGAAGTAGGCTGAAGAAGGTGTCCTTATGATCTAGAACTGCACACACTTGAAACTCCGAGGAGAGGGGGCTTAGGAGATTATAGGGGTTGGGGACTGTAATATGAATGTCTTTAACCCATTTGTTAATCTCCCTAAGCTTTTGCACGGGTGGAAAGTCATTGGTCCCTGGCTTTTTAACTGGTAGAAGCAGGGTGTTCTACAAAGACGGGCAAGGTATCAAGATTTCGTGTTTTAGGAAATGATTCATATATTTAGTAATGCCCAACTTGGCCTCTGGGGTCATGGGGAACCGCCTCATCCTCATCTGTTGGGCATTAGCTTTTAAGGTGACTACAACTGGGGTCTCCTGAATCATTAATCCTGGTGGATTAGTTTCTGCACACACTCCTGGGATGGAGCGCCGGAGTTCAGCTATTAGAGGAGCTGCCTCTCAAGTGAGAGTCTGTTAGGAGAGCCTGTATTCTTTCAGATCTAGGCAGAAGGCATAGACTTCGGGCCATGGGGAGATCGTCACCCCCTTCCCAGTGAAATGAATTTGGGCTTTTAGCCAACAAGTTTCTTTCCAGGAGGAAGTAAGACATTCAAGGATAACTATGAAGGAATGGGTAACTTTCTTCCTTCCTAAATCCACTGTCCGTTTTGTGGTCCATGGTTGTAAGGCGGAACCGGCAGCTCCTTGGACCCAAGTCTGTTTGTCTGATAGAGGACCCAGTGGAGTTTTTAACACTGAATGGTGAGCTCCAGTGTCCACTAGGAAATCAACAGATTGCCCCCAAACTTTTAGGGTTACTCAAGGTTCGAGGAGAGGCTTCGAACCCTCCCCTTTAATCATCTGGATTCATTAATCCCAGGGCTTTTTGTCCCCTCTTTGTGAGCATTTCATTTTCCAATCCCCCCCCCTTTTAAAACACATTAATCCTTTCTTAAGGAGTAGTGCCCGTTGACTATTTGGGACAGTCTGTATTCCCTCTGCTCATCAGGCCCCCAGTTCTTATCTGCCAGTAAGACTTTTGCCAGTCCCAAACTTGCTTATCCTCAGGTGTTTCTCTGTTGTTGTAAACCTTAGTGGCAATAGCAATCAATTTAGTCAGATTTTTACCTTTAAGTCCTCTGAGTTGCTGAAGCTTCCTCTTAATATCTGGGGCTGCTCAGTTGACAAAAGCCAGGTTGACTGCCATTTGGTTCTCAGGAGTCTCAGACAGATTGGTGAGCAGTCTAGCAGGGGCTCGAAGACCATCTCTTAATGACTGCCTCATCGTTAGTTGGTCGACCATCTCATCCTGGAACGTGCTTACAGCATTTTTGCTGAATTCTATCTCTTTCTTCAGTGGTGAACATTATCTGGAGAAATTGTTGGCAATCCAATCCCCAGGTCGGGGAACGTGTAAACAGGACAGTATCTAGCTCTTGAGATTTCTCAGTAAAGGAAGGAGTCTGAAGATTCCAGTTATACAGATCACTGGTTGAAAGAGGAAATAAACCAGGCAGGGGCTGCCATCCCCATCAGGAGGTCCCACAGTGCAGAAAGGGAGAGCAGAAGACACCACCGCCCATCGCTGACCACCTGTGGCTTCCCTGAAAGAGTGCTAAAGAGGCTCAGCTCTGAAGTAGGAAATTGGGGGAGCACGGGAGGGCGAAGTGCTCTGCAAGGGAGCAGAAGGTCTGAGTAGCTCCAGCTTCACAAGGGCTGCAGACAGCTGCAGCAACCTTCCTGACATCCTGGAAAAGAGAAAGGGCAAGGTCCAGGGGGACTTAGGTTTAGAAGAAGCTTTTCCCATAGTGGAAATTGTTTCACACATAACCATAACGAGAAGACTGACAACAGACATGACATGACATGAAACAAAATTGACAAGACATCGCTGCGCGCAGGGTCACGTGATCCCATACCAGTTCCAAAAGGCCGCACCTCACGACCTAATGGCCAGAGGAGGAATAAGAGCGTCCCCTATTTTCCCCCGGCTCTGAGATTAGAAGCGCGTCCGCTAGATCTCCTTGAGCCTCCAGACTGTCCGGACACCAGATACCAGAACCTTACCAATTGGTAACCACAGAATAATAAAGTTTGCCAAAAACCAGAGACTGGGGTGTTCCCTCAAAACCAGGTTTGCGCTTCCCCGTACGGGCCACCAAAATGTTGGGTCCAGGGGGGACGCGCAAAGATGAGAGCACCACCAAGTCAAATAAACCAGAAGCAAACTTTATTCCAGAAACCAGATCCTAGGAAAACCAGAAGCAAACTTAAAAATAAAAAATAAAAATAAAACACCGCGGGGCACAGAAGCTTATCAGCTAGCTGAGACCACAGCCAGAAATGGTGTTTGTTAGGCTGTGGCAAACGGCTGGTTTTTGAACCTCCTTTTTATAGCAGGGGCACCAGGCATTATCCCTGAACCAAAGAATTTTACAACCTTGTCCTGACCCTTGGGTTGGTCAGCGGAGACCCTAAAGAGGGGAGTGAGTGCTAGTGTCCATGAGTAATTAGGCAGCCATCATGAAATATGTTTTAGGAGAGACTACAACGAAAGTCTCTAATTGCAAGAAAACATATATCTTTAGCAATTCGTCAGAAAGGGGGCTGCTTGTAACACTAGAAGGTTAATAAATTAGGATTCTTGGACTGAGAACTTAGAAGAAAAGTCTTTCATATTATTTTTAGGTAAATTGACTGCCATACTTTACAACTTTCATTATCAGAGCTCATTAAAACCTTCTTTTATTTATCCACTGTCTCCTGGTATCCCCGAGTACAAACTGAGGTCATGCCTCTCCTCTGGTAGTGCCAGTCTCCCATAACAGAGACAGTGTCTGACTCAGAGGTCACATATCTCTGTCTCCTAAGGGTTAAACTCAGTTCACACCTACTGTTTGTTAAGGACAGTCAAGACACTACCCTCAGTTTACAGGGAGATGCTCTGGCCTTGTAATAAAAAAGTCAGTTGTAAATAGCTAACGTGATGGAGATTTCCCAGGCATCCGAGAAAGTAATCCCTGTGAAGATTGATCTGTGATCTGCTGGGAAAGTTGTTGATAATTTACTTAGGTTTACAGCTTTATGTGTCCTTCTTCCTACATCCTAAACTTCTGCCTTCTAATCTTTAGTGTCTATATTTCTATTTCTATATTTTTATTCTTGTCTTCAGACCCTTCAACACCTAAGTATACAATGTAGCCTGCACTTTTCTGTGAACACCCGGGCCTCGAAACAGGCACGTGCTTTCCCGAACTGACCCCACGAGAATGGATTAATATCCTAAGGGTTGAAACACACAGACACAGGAGACCGGCTCATTCACCAAAAGAGCAAATGGCAAATGGCAACTTTATTAAGCATAAGTTGGGTATATATACTGTGGGGCAGAAGGACACCAGCCCCCCATCAGGAACAAGGAAAGAAAAAAATCAGGCGGCTGCACCCAAGGTCAGAGAGCAGCTGATCAGGGAAAGAGGAAGTCAGGTGGCCATGCCCAGGGTCGGAGAGCAGCTGCTGTGGGCAGGAACCTAGCTTGCAGGTGGAATTACCATAACAGTAGAGAGAGAGAGAGTTCTCTCTAAGCTATACCCTTGGGCTGTAGGTGAAATTATCATAACAGGAGAGGGCGAGTTCTCTCTAAGCTACACCCTAAGGCTGGTGCAGCGGAGCAGAGAAACCAGGAAGCAGAGGAAGAAAGGTCCTGCATAGCGCCTCGAGCAAAAGGGGGAAAGATCTGTGTACCTACAATACAGCAACTATCTTTATGGGCCACTACTGACTTTTATGGTCTCTCCTGAAAAGTGTCATACAGAATAATTGTTTCATAAAGACTGAAGAGCTGCATAGCTTTTGAAATTTACACAAAAGCTGTTGTGTCTGAGAGTGTTAAACTGTTAAAAACTTTATTGTCTGTAAAACATATCTTAAAGCAGTGTTGGCCCTTGTCTTTGTCTTGGTATAAACAGAACTCTTTGTGTAAGTCTCAAATCCCAGTCTCTAGCCTCCATCTTTGGAGGCCCCATCCCAAACCTTGACTCCTCCACGGAGGAGAGCCAAGAAAGCATGCCAAAATCTTGACCACTCCCCACTCTATTTAAACTGCTTCCCTGGAAAGTTCACACATAGTCTCTCCTGCTCCCCATGGTCGTGTTCACAGCTTCCCCGTTCCCCCTTGGGACCACCTGAGAGCTCAGGAATCCCATTAAACCTGAATTTTTTTTTTAATTTGGCATGCTGTGATTTGGCTTGATGGGGATTTTTTATGTTGGCAGAGAGTTCACGTTTGGAAAATTCCTAACATCTTGGAGGTCCCACTGTCCTCTGGGACCTAGAAAATTTTTTGTCTCTGTAAGGACAAATGGGCAGAGCTTACATATGTTCATGGTTTTTGGGCTCTGTGCTCTCACCCTTCCCTTAGTAACCAGTGTCTCATGGCACCAGTCTTGGCAGCTAAGGCCACAATGCCTCCAAATTCCCAGTCATCTGGGAATTGGAACCATGGACAATTCCATGCAGCCAGAGGCACTGGCTCCTCCCCCACTCTCTCAAGCCCACACTGCCCAACCCCCTCCTGTGGAGCAAATTTTTCACATTTTTCTCCTTCCCTGTCTACCCCCTCCCTTGCCAATCTGGAGGTTCAAGGTCAACTTTTACCTTAACTCACCTTCCTCTTCCTCTCCCCCTCCTACCTCATCTTCCCACACATGGACCCCCTCTGCACACTGGGCTAGTCCCCCCCAATCCTCCTCAGTCTCCTTCCATATCAGATCCCACCATAGCTCCGCCCTTCTTTGTCTTCTCTCAGAGGTGGCAGGAGTCGGTGGCATTATGAAAGTTCATGTTCCCTTTTCTCTTCTAGATATCTCTCAGACTGAAAAGAGGCTAGGTTCCTTTTCTCCGAATCCTTCTGCTTAAAGTTAAGAAAGGTTGAGGAGGGTTCCCAAACCCCTATATGGGATTTGGTGAAAATGGCCTTTAAAATTTTTAAATGCCTGAGAAGAAACAGTTGAGTCTTCCTGAAAGACAAGGCAATGATAATCTGCAGGCCCAGGCCTTAGCAGCTGCCCTAAGGTCACAGGATGGGGGACAAGGGAAGTCAACCACAAGGCTCTACCCTGATGGAGCCCAGCTTAAGTCAACCTCACAGGCAAGCTGTTTTAAGTGTGGCCTAAATGGTCATGTGGCACGATATTGCACTATACCTCCTTCAAGATTATGCCCTATCTGCCAGCATCATGGACACTGGAAATCACAATGCCTCCATGTGGGCTTGTCCTCTATGCCATGGCACAGAGGTGTGGCCTCACCAACATCAACAAGTGAAACTGTTGCAGCCTTCGAACTTCTCAGCCTTGCAGAGGACTGACCCTACCCAAACTTGGTATATCCTATAACCCTATTCGAGCCTAGGGTAAAGCTGCAGGTAGCGGATAAATCCATTACTTTTATTTTGGACACGGAAGCTACTTATTCTTTTCTAACATCTCACTCAGGCCTTATGTACCCTCTCACCAATTTCAGTTATGGGGGTAGACGGAACCTGTTCCTCCCCCACTTAAAACTTTGCACTGCCCTCCCCCACTTAAAACTTTGCACTGCCCTGCATTCTTGCAGGACAATTTTTCTCTCATTCTTCTTAGTGATACCTGCTTGCCCAGCACCTTTACTGAGTTGAGATATCCTTAGCCACATCCCCAAAGCTTTGTTCTGCTTCTTGGAGACCCTTTTTACCCCACCCATCTCTGAGATTCTATTTTACAGGTTCACTCCTCCTGACAGACGTGTGTCCAGGCCAACCCACAAGGGGCTCTCTACATACGTTAGTCTCTACTCCAGCTTTGCGGACACCAATCACGAAGATTGGCAAGTTGATTTCACTCATATGCCTACTCATAAAAACCTCCGTTATCTCTTAACACTCGTGGACACTTTTACAGGGTGGGTAGAAGTGTTTCCAGTCTCCAGGAAAATAGCAGATGTGGTGGCTCAGGTACTCCTGGATCACATCATTCCTCGGTTTGGTGTCCCATGAACCGTCCAGACGGACAATGGGCCAGCCTTCACTTCCAGGGTCATGGAGCTTGTTTCAGAAGCTCTTAACATCTCCTGGAAATTCCGCATGTCCTACCATCCACAATCCTCTGGAAAGGTAGAGAGGGCCAATGGATTCATCAAACAACCTAACCAAGCTCTCCATTGAACTCAGGTTATCTTCACTCTCCCTTCTTGCCATTGCCCTTACTCGCCTCAGGACCACCCCATGTTCCCCTATGGGCCTGAGCCCTTTTGAGCTGCTTTATGGCAGGCTCTTTCTCCTTAATCATCACCTTCTAGTCCAAACTCCTCCACTGGTGGGGTATCTACCCTACCTCTCCCTTTTAAGGTCCCTTTTCTATTCCACTGACAGTGGACCCTAATGCCCCTAAACCTGCCTTGCTCTCCTCAGGGAACAGAGTACTCCTCAAACAGCTAGCACCTAGGTCTCTCAAACCTCAATGCACAGGACCTCACACAGTAATCCTCACCACCCCCTCAGCTGCCAAGCTCTTGGGACACCCATGCTGGTACCATCTCTCCAGGTTCAGGCGGGCACCTACTCTGGACACTTGGTCTGTCCAACAGGCAGGACCTTCCACCCTTCGGTTTTTCAGGATGCCACAATGAAGGGCCTACCTGCTCCTCATCCTGGCACACTCATCTTTGGTGATACTACTTTTTTCCTAGACACCTGCCTTCTTGCCTTCCCAGGAACAAATGCCTGGCCACTCTGGGATGACAGTACACAGAATGCCTTTTCAGCCATAACGCTCGCTGAGCTTGAACCCACCACCACCCAGCTTTCCCCTTCCCCATGTTGTCCCGTGCCTGCAGGAAGTAGCCAGACTTGAGTCAATGCTTTTTTTCCTAAGAGAGCCTAAATATTGGTCAAAATATCTCCTCAGCTTCCTGTTACCCCTTATACAAACAATCTGGAATGTAAGTCCCAAGTCCTGGTCTCTGGCCTCCATCTTTGGAGGCCCGTACCTGTGCCCACTAAGCCTTGACTCCTCCCTGGAAGAGTGTCAAGACAGCCCGCCAAAATCTTGACCACTCCCCAGTCGATTTCAACTGCTTCCCAGGAAAGCTCCTGCTTGGTTTCGTTCCCCTCGCCCTGGTGGTCGCATTCACGGCTTCCTGGTTCCCCCTTGGGGCCACCCGAGAGTGCAGGAATCTGTTAAACCTGGACTTTTTTTTTTTAATTCAGTGTCTTATGATTTGGCTTGATTAGGATTTTTGTGTCGGCAGAGCGCTCACGTTAGGAAAATTCCTAACGCTTTGGATAATAGCTCTGGGCAAGTTTGCTAAAGTGAGATTACCTTGAAGGAGGCATGATTTAGCCTCTGCTTTCCTCGCCTATAGATCTCATTTTTCACATTCTCCCCAACAATCACTGTGTTCATAAGCAAAGACTTATATACATGCCCACAAACAGACACCTCCTTACCATCATCCCCGGCTGTCTTCTTACCTCTGGGTTCTATAGGATTTGTTCACCCTGCCCAGAACACTCTCTTCCTTGTATTCTCCTATCCTATTACTTACCATAGAGTATTGCATTTGCTTTTT
Source organism: Myodes glareolus (assembly GCF_982192425.1). Taxonomy (NCBI): domain Eukaryota; kingdom Metazoa; phylum Chordata; class Mammalia; order Rodentia; family Cricetidae; genus Myodes; species Myodes glareolus. The sequence goes on from NC_142050.1 coordinate 11,745,867, forward strand.
TTAATGTCACAAGCAGCAAATACTGTGAAAAATGCTATTTCTTAATTCTTTTGTTGCTAAATCCCAAAGACTTTGCCCAATGCCTGACACATTATAGCATTAGTCATTCTCAATGAATGTTGAACTGATAAGAGCATGCAGCAAAGAGTCATGGGAAAAACCTTATTCACCACTGTTTATGCCAAAGTTAGGAATGATCTCACTCATGAGAGGGCATAGAAATTGGGAGATAGCCGAATAATTCAGAAATCCAAAGTCACCCAAATAATTAGCGCAAAGGAGATAATTGTTATAGCTCGAGAGCTACATATTTGCTAGACAATAGTGAAGAAGCTGTTTGCTGCTAACGCTTTTCAAATTAGATGCCCATCAGAGTCCCTTCAAGCCACATGTCATATTGATCAAAGTCAGACTTTCTGAGTCAGCGTGCCTGTGGTTCTGAGCAGTGTTTCACTGACTTTGTGTTGTGCCTCCTGGCCTTGCCTCTGTGGTGACTCTATGTCAGAAAATACTTTGTTCAAGTCCTGCAAGACCCTGTGGCTCTTTAGGGACTTGTGACCTTGGAATGGAGTTGAGTCATCAACAACTTAGGCTTTGCAAATGATATTTGTAAATATTCATAGTTTTATGTTTTAATTGTTTTAATTTGTAGACTAATCCCTGGGGAGATGTTTTAATTTTCCTTGATTGTTCTGTATTGCAGGGTCTTATTCACTTGGTTAAGTTTTAATTGAAGAATCATGCTTCACTATTTCCAGGCTGAGCGGAGACATCTCTGTACTGCTTTCCCTTGGGGAATTCTCATTAATATCTTTTCCCTGTCATCCCCAGAGACTACCAATTTTCATATCTTGCAGTCTTCAGTTGAGAGAAGACAGAAAACTTGGCAAAGCAAAGCACAGCTGAGCATGACTGAGGTGTGCTGGTGGTAAAGTGTTAAAGTCTGCTTTCGCAGGCTGGAAGGTATGAATTTAATTGTGCATTCCAGGGGAATCATCTAACATAGTTCCACTTCTTTGTTTTCATAATTGCTTGCTTTTATTGGAATATTGCTTGCTGTAGAATCAGGCATGTAATTTCATCAGAGATCTCTGCCCAGACTTCTTAGCATGAATCCAAATTTTGAAAGTGATTGTTTATAGCACGAACAATAAAAACCCAAAGACAGATCAGAAAAGCAAAGCAACCAAGCTGAAGATCAGAAATGCAAAGCAACCAAGCCACTAGAGAAATTTTATTTCTGCCAAGACACAGACAAAACTTGGCAATCCTGAAATGCTCTCCACCAACCTCAGACTCCACCTGCACTGTGCCTCTTGCCCTTTATATTCCTCTCTCTGTATGTGATCCCAAGTGCTGGGATCACGTTTCTGTGAGCTATTTCTGTTTTAGACAGATTCAATCTTGTGCAGCCCAGGGTGACCTTGAACTCACAGAGATTTGTCTGCCTCTGACCCCAAGTCCTGGGATTAAAGGTGTATGCCCCCAGTCCTTGGCCTGTATGGCTAACTAGAATGACTGCTTTATCCTCTCATCTTCAGGCAAGTTTTATTTATTAAAATACAAACAAAATACCACTATAGCTGTTAGTAATTTTGATCAAATAGTTCTGCTGATTTTTCTACTTAAGTTATTAAAGCTGAATAAGTCGTTTTGCTCTAAGAAATTGTACTCAAACAAATGATCCTGAACCACAAACCTCTCCTGATGGTCACCTAGTAGCCTCTCTGTTTCTGTAATCAGTCAGAATCTTCATATAAAGCTGCATGGAAGTAAAAGATATGTAAGAAACATGACCATTGAAAAAGATAGTACATTTGTTATCTATTGACTTTTAATGAATGACCACAGAATTATCAAGTAGCTCAAACAATGCTTAGCTGACAGTTCTATAGGCCAGAAGCAAAGTATGCATAGGTAGGACAAGGTTAGTTTTAGAAAGCTTATTCAGGATTTTGAAAGAATTCTACTCATTGCAGTTGTACAAATGAGGTCATGTTTTCCTTGCTAACTTCTGGCTGCAGATGTAACTGAGCTCTTAGAAGTGGGTCTTCAGCCTTGCATGTGACTCTCTCCAATTTAAAGGGCAGCTATTGAACATTGAATTCTGTTCACATTTCAAACTCCGTGATTCTGTTCCCTATTGACAGTCAGAGAAAATGATGACTATAATTAGGACAGGTCCATCTGTACTACAATGTTTCTTAAGGTTAGCTAAGTCAAGATTTTAGGTTTCCAAAGTAACTTCGCAACAGCTCTTAAAGACTGTAACGTAGTAAAGAGAAGACAGAGGTCTTAAAGACACGTCTTAAAATTCTGCTAAATCTGGACATTACTTAAAATTAAAAAGTATTATTATGACTTGAAAACTACAATTATATTATTCAATTATGGTGGTCATATGGCTTCTATCTTTTGGAAAATTATAGTTGTGACAACATATTATTGTGGAAATATACATTGCCTAGAAACCATGGTAAACATTAAGTTAGTGACCTTTCTCATTGTGTGATCAAAAGTCCAAAGAAAAACTAGGTGGTGCAAAAGTCTCAGCAGGGAAAGGCACTTGCTTTCAAATCTGTTGTTACGAATTCAGCCTCAAATCTTCTGGTGGAAGGAAGGAACTGACTTTCAAAAACTGTCCTCTGACCTGCATTTGTGCTTCCAAACTGAAGTAACATAGACTGTGAGTTTGGGATGCAGATCCAGAATTTGGGGTCAGTTATGAAATAACCAGAAGAAATATATGGGAAAAGAGCCCGCAGTGGCACCAAGAACTTTGATTCAAAAGTTAATCTTCATCTGTCAGAAACTCCTTATGATCTGTGTTCATTGACAAGATAGATTCATCACAATGTAGACCCATGTGATCTAGAGGAAGTGAATTTAATGATATATCATTCACATAGGGAAGAAAATAGGATGTTTCCTAATATGTACATTGCATGGACAAGAAAAGTCAATGGGGAGGGACCTGAAATGTATGTGCCTTCCCCATCCCAGTTAAAGTCTTCCCTTTTCTTTACACACTTCTGGAAACTTCATAGTACAACTCTTAAACATGTCTACCTGAGAAACATTGTTGAAAGGCCTGCTTATTAAGCTGGAAGTTCACACATGCTTAGACAGTTTACATTCCTGAGTATTTAAATGAGTAAGAAGGGGCCTCAACACATTGTCAAATTAAATAGCCAACTAATAATTGATAAAATGCAAATTACTTTGAATTGAAAATACAGAGCAGCAGAGCTTTAACCTCCAAGGCAAGGTGGTCAAGGAAAAGCATTAGAAAATTATTACGCAGTTATACATCGTCGTATTTTTGCAATGGCTGTACTACCAAAATAAACATACAGAGTGGTATAGCTGAGTCCTGAGGTAGAATGGTTTTAAATTTTCTGAGGAACCACCATATTGATTTCCATAGTGTCTGTTATAGCTTGCACTCCCACCTGTAGCACAATTCTAATTGGTTTTAATAATAAAAACTCACAGTCAGATATTAGGGGATGGAAGCTGAACGATCAGAGAAGTAAAGCCACCAGCCACTAAAGTTCTGACCTCTACCGAATCCTCAGATTGAATAGACATGATCCAATTTCTACCCACCTTATATTTCTATCTCCACCTCTCTAGGACTGGAGTTAGAGGCTTGTGTCTCCCAAGGACTGGGATCAAAGGCATGAAATCCCATGTGCTGGGATCAAAGGTATGTGCCACCACTGCCTGTCCCCTGTGGTTAGTTAGTGGCTAACTCTGCCCTCTGATCTTCAAGGAAGTTTTATTTGTTAGAGCACAAACAAAATATCACCATACCCATGAGCAGCAGAGGAGTAATCTCTCTACTCCATACCCACATCCAGCATGAGCTAGCACTTGTGGTTTTTTTTTTTTTCTTAGCCATTCACACAGGTGTAAGATGGAATCTCATAGAAGTTTTGCATTCCCAAGTGGCTAAGGATATTGAACATTTCTTTAAGAGTTTCTCTGATATTTGAGATTCCTCAGTTGAGAATTCTCTGTTTAGATCTGTTCCCCAATTTTAAATGGATTATTTGGTTTGTTGATATCTAGTTTCTTAACTTTATATATATGCTTCTGTCATATGTGTTAAAATCTTTTCTCATACTGTCATTTTGTCCTAATGATGGTGTCCTTTGCCTTACAGAAGCTTCTCAGTTTCATGCAGTCTCATTTATTGATGGCTATTCTTAGTTCTGTGTTTTGTTCAAGAAGCTATCTCCTGTGCCAATGAGTTCAAGGTTATTCCCCACTTTCTCTTCTATTAGGTATAGCGATTCTGCTTTTCTTAGGTCTTTGATTAATTTAGACTCGAGTTTTGTGCAGGCTGATAGATGTGGATATATTTGCATTCTAACCAGAAACTGGAAAAAACCTAGATGTCCCTCAACTGAAGAATGGATTTTAAAAAAATGTGGCATATTTATATAATTGAGTATTTATTACTCAGCTATTAAATATATTGACATCATGAAATTTTCAGGCAAATGGATGGAATAGAAAAAAAATTGTCTTGAGTGAGATTACTTTGGCCCAGAAAGACAAACATAGGGTGTATTCACTTATAAGTAGACATTATCTGTTGAATAAAGGATAATCATGCTATAATCCACAGACCCAAAGAGGCTAAGTAACAAGAAAGATTTCAGGGAGGACTCAGGATCTCCCTGGGATTGGGAAATAGAACAGATTTCACAGCTAGACTGGGCCTGGTGGAGACTGGCACAGGAGAGATAGGGTGAGTGGAGTGTGATAGTGGAGGGACACAGTAGTGAGAGAAACAACTGGAATTGGGGAGCATTTGAAGTGCGATGTAGAAACCTTCCGGGAAACTGCCAGAGTGACTCCAGAGAAGCCTCCTAGTGATGAGATGAAAAGAGCCCAAACTGCCCATTTGCTACAATAAGGCAAGGGTACTAGCTGTGGGATTAGGACATTAACCTAGCCACAAAACCTTGGACCTATAGTCTGTCCCAACGGCAACATGTTATGGAGCAATGGCGGGATCACAGAATTTGTGAGAAAGGCCAGCCCATTGCTGGTCCAACTTGAGGCTCACTCTCGAGAGGGAGTCAGCTTAACACTACCTGGATGGCCAGGAACCAGAGGCAGGGCATCCCAGAGACCCAGGTTAGAACCACATACAACTGGCAAAAAAAGAAAAGGTCAATGAAATGATTCCTAATGATATTCCTCTATACCCGTATATTTATGACTAGCCTGATTGTCATTCAGAAATTGATGGGAACAGATGCATGTGGAGACCCAGAGCCAAAACTATGGAGAGCCAGAGGAACCCCACAGAAAAAGGGCAGGTTAAGGACTCTAGGACATAGAGGGATCAAGAGCATCACAAGAACACTGCCCACAGAATCAAGTAAGCAGGGCTCAAAGGGGCTCACAGAAACTGAACAGAAAATCGGGGAGACTGTGTAGTCTGTGCTACGTTCTCTTCGTATTCCTTATGGTTGTAGATCTTGGTGTTCTTGTGGGATTCCCAACAAGGAGAGTGGTGTGTATCTCTAACTCTTTCACCTGCTCTTGGGATCCTTTTCCTCCTACTCTGCAATCAGGTTCAGAAGTTATATTAGGGTTAATACTCAGTCTTGATTGTATCTTCTTAGGTCATTTTGATGGATATCCCTGGGAGGCCTAACTTCTTTTTTTTCTTGTTTTTTTTTTTAAAGAGAAACAGAGGAGTTGGTCTGGGTGAAAGTAGAGGTGGGGGGAAGGACTAGTAGGAGGGGAGAGACTGTGATCAGGATGGAATGTATGAGAGAAGAGTAATTTTTAAATTAAAAATAAAAATAATTTTAAGGACATACCAACGTAACTTAACAAAGGACCTGAGTCTAAAGCTATTACTGACTAGTTTATTTTCAGTAGGGGTAAATTGCTTCTACTTAGGGACATCCCTGTGCCCTCTTGCTAGGTGTAGCATCATTCATTGTACATGGACTGACACAAAGAGGTGAATTTCCTTGCATGTTTAGGAAATTCTTTGCAAACATATTCTTTTGATGAAAGTAATCATTTGAATGAATCAATAATTTATAAGTTACTAGGGAAAATAAAATTTAAAAATCTCTTAGCATTTGGTCATTATATCTTGTGTCTGTATGAGTATGTGTGTGTTTATAATGTTAAACAGTATAGGTATCCAGGATACAGAGCATTTTAGCTGTCATAGTTCATTCATGACTAAACTTCATAAATTAGGTATGATATCAATATGTCTATTTTTAAAATATACATGTCTTACACACAGACAGATTAAAGTAAATTGCCCAGGTTATACACACTGTAAATGACAGACCTAGGATACCCTGGATACCCTGATTCTGGAGTATCTGAAGAAGTCCCTCTGCTTTGTTATCTTCAATTCCCTTGAGTTCAAGAAGCAGTGGAGACAATACTGCTCAGGGAGCTATTTTGGGAGGGTGTGTGTTTTATTCAAAATTGAAAGGGTACTTTCACATATGAACCTTTTATTGACTATTTATTACACACTTATTTTCAGAAAAATAGCAAACTATTTTTCTCGCGTGAATTATTTCTGCTGTGCTCCCTCCTTCTTGGTGATACATAAATAACAAATAGCTGGCAAACTTAAAGCCACTAGCTAGCTGCATGCTGATGACTGTGGTCTCTTAGCGCTCTGGTTCTTGAATGTAAGTAGGCTGAAGGGCTGGATAAAGTATGGGTGGACAGGCTCCAGTCTGCACTTTCTGATTTAGCAGTCCTGAAGTGGGGATTGGGAATTTGCATTTCTAATAAGCTCCCAGATGTTGCTGATACTGCTGATCACCTTTTACAGATTTCTAACTTACCTCATTCCTATTCTGTCACTACCCCCAGTCATTTATGTTTCCAATGGTCCACAAACATGAAACACTGAATGAACACTGGATTTGGGGTAGAGAGTTTAGTGAAGACGATCCTGTCTTAAAAAACCAAAGATAAGCCTCAAGTTCATTTCCTGGGGATGGAGTTTTGATGTAGGAGAGTCTTCTATCAATCTGTTGCTTTCATTGGTTAATTAATAAAGACAGTGCTTGGCCTGATAGGTCAGAATATAGGTAGGCGGGGAAGACAGAACAGAATGCTGGGAGGAAGAAGACAGTGAGGCAGACGCTATAGCTCTCCTCTCCAAGATGGACGCAGGTTAATCTGGTGCTACACAGATTATTAGAAATGGGTTAATCAAGATGTGAGAGTTAGCCAATAAGAGGCTGAAACTAATGGGCCAAGCAGTGTTTAAAAGAATACAGTTTCCATGTAATTATTTCGGGGGTAAGCTACCCGGGATCCGCAGGAACACAGACCACTGTTTCTTATTACTACAGAGTTTAGGGATACGTATGGATTGAAGAAACAGAATGGTCTGTGCTGTGAGGAGAGGGACTGAGGGCAGGAAAAGATGGAAGAAACTCCGGCTTCTTTATCGGTAAGAAGTCCTATGGCTCTTCTTGATGCAGAAACTTTAGAGTGATCTGAATACGGACTTTGCTCTCTGATAATCAAAAGGTAGGCTACATGATATTTCTGTAGACCCAAGTGACAGGGTTGCTGGCCTTCAGCAGAGGGAGCTGAATAAGGATGTTATCCTTGTTACATACAATGTAACCTTTAGCAGAGACCATACTCAGAAGAACTACATACAGCAAACTAATGGGAACATACTAGCTTGGTGGGATAGTTCCTTGCACATCACTGTGAAGAAAATCCATGACAGAAATATCTTGATGGATGAATGATGTGTTTGGTGCACAGTTTCAGAGTTTTCGCTCACTGTGGCCCAGAAGGCACGCACAGCAGTTTGATTCATGGTAGCAGGGTCACAAGGCTGAAGCAGCTCATATCACAGTGGACCTGGAAACAGAGGACAAGACCACCGTCGGGGAGCAGGGCTAACGGGGCAAGGCCCTGCTCTAAGGATATGCTTTCACCAGCTCTGCCTCACCTCTAAATCTGCCAGTATTAGCACCAGTAGCCAGATCAAGTCTCCAAATATGAGCTTCGGGGATATTCCAGATTCAAACTGTAACAGCAGGTGGCTCTAGAATTCGTGTCAAAGCAGGAAACCAAAAGTGGTGGAAGCTAGAGAGTGTATGCAGATCTCCCCTTGGTCTCAATCTGGCCCCGTGCCCCGCCAGCACAGCCCTGAAGTGTCCGGATTGAATGCAGAGCACGAGGTTGAGGTGGAACAACTTCTTCTTAATTGTTCTGCTGGGGCTGGCTTTTATACCATGGCGCCAAATGAGGAGGGGGCTGCGAAGGGACTGTAACCTAACCCCAGCAGGGATCAAAGAACGGTCACCGTGCACTCAAAATTCCTTCCCCCACTCCAAGAGTGGAGAGCATTCAAACATGTTTTCTTTGCAGATAAGCACCTCAAATGGGGGCAGGGATATCATAACGCAGGGCTGCTGTTCCCACAGCCCCATTCTCTTGAGAGTGTGTTCATATGTTGGAGCAAGGGAGAATGGACATGTAAACAGAACAGCACTTTTCACTTTGAGTCGAAGGAAATTTAAGCTTCAAAACTTAATTGTTACGTTAGTTTCTGCCTTAATTTAGTTACCAGCATCTTCTTTCATAAACTTAGTTCATAAGGGTTAGGCGTGGAGCACAGCTGAACACCTGCCCCAGTTTCATTAGAGACATTTCTCGAGTCCCCACTCAGCTCCATCACAAGCGTTGATCTTCTGTCTTCTCATGCACTAAATTTCTCTGATAAGCTGGAAGCTTGGCTTAAAACAAAAAACCTAAGAAGTTGATCTTTAGACTATAGGAAGCTGACAAGAAATTGTCAAATTACATCAGCATTCTGATGTGATGTAACAGGTATCTTTAGAAGGTATTTTAAATGAGATCATATCGTGAAATGTTTCCTATGTCTCCAGGCAGGAAAATGCCTCCTTTAATATGCTTCATACTGTATTTATTTCCCCTACTGGTGCTTACTACAGAGAATTCTATTACAACACAGCTCTCTGAGCTTCAACAGACTGAATCGATCAAGGAAGAACCAACTGCATTTATAAAAATCACTCAGTATATGTTACAATGCTAAACAGATAATATGGGTTTTAAGATATGATATGAAACTAGTATTGATGAGCATCAACCAAAAGAGAACTTCGTTCCATCAATAATGACGTACTGCTTCCCTTTGGAAAATGCAATCAACCTAATTATACAGTAAATGATAATATGGAATCTGTTCATTTTGTGGCTGTTTTGAAATGGGAAGATTTGGTGAATTAATTTGACTATTAAAAGGCTGACTTACTTTAAAATTAATGTGTACTTATTGCAAGAAAGCTGAAAAATACAAAAAAGAAGAAAAGTTTTAAGTTGCCCTTAGAATTACCAAAAATTCAATAGCAAATAAATTAATAAAAATGAAATTTATTTTCAAATTTCATGTTCCTTCTCTCTCCTAAAAGATAGCCAGTTTGAATGTTTTTACCCACTACACAGATATAGTATTCTATTACTTGACTTTCTACTTGGCATTCTATGTTTGATTACCCTGAGTGCCAGCATCATAAATCTGCATTGTATTGTTTTATTTTCATACTTATCAGGGCAAGATATTGTCAGGAAGGGAATTTTTGATATTTCTACATCGTTTGGCTTCCAGAAGAAGTAAGCTTGATGTGCCAGAGATCACCTCGTGTCCCCAGATCCACCTGCTCCCACTTAGGGAGGAGTAAAGTCATCTCCCTGATGGCAGAGACGTCCTAATGGAGGGAACTCAGAAATGCCTATCTCATCCTCCCCCAAGCAGTGTTTTGTATTCCAAAGGATTGGAACTTGAACTTCTTCACCATCCGTCTCTGAGAAGAACCTATTCACCCAGGAAGCTAGAATTTTGATTCTCCCTCAGGCAGCCGGGAAGTAGCTGACTGACCTTGTCCTAATAGAACTCCCTGAAAAACCCATGTGACAATGTCACACACCTACAATGTATCCCCTAACAAATGGATGTAGACCATCTACTTACATGTCACTGTACCATTCGAGAAATATAAGAGAATCGGTGTGGATTCTGTGAGTAATTGATCTGTCTTTATCCTGGAATTCTTTTTCTACTTTTAGGATAATGTCTATACATACAGTTTAATATGATATATCGATTAAAAACTGACCACTTTTAGTTCCATTGAATGGGCATGCCTAATTTATTAAACATTTTTTCTTCTTGAATAGGTTTAGGTTATCTGTATGTTTCTTACAAAAACTGCTGAATTTTCTCAAATGAATTTCTATAAACTTACTCCTGGAAGAAAAGATATTCAATTAAATAACACAGGCACTTAAACTTTCATTATTGTTTATATTTCTGCAAGCTTTATTACAAATGAAAATTTTTGCTTATTTGATAGTGAGGACACATATGTCTTTTAAATGTACATCTCAGACATTTCTTATAATGGTGTTTTCATGGTATTTCATGGATTTTTTTGTGGCTAGTGGAAAGGAGGGTTCTCTGTTAAGAAAAAGCTGGTTGATGCTAGTTTATAGGAAAGCCAGCCCCATTTATATGACAATATTTATTTGTCTCATTGATACAATTATCTTGCTTGTTATTAAAATTTTAAAATAATTCACATATATTTTGTAAATCTCCTTGACAATTGATAAATTGAATCTGTATCATACATGAGTGTATACATAAATACATACATACATATGTATACACAAAGAACGTACATGTATACAAAGACATATATGTAGCATGCACCCAAACTCAACAGGTGTCAAAGGCTCTATCCATGCTAGCTCAGCTCCTACAAACCCTCGTCATGACCTATTTGTCAATAGGATGTTGGTCATCTCAGAGCCCAAGAATGATCCTAACCAACTAAGGCCATCCTGACCCCTTAACTCACCATTTTCTAAGACCTTCTTCATTTGAGTTCTCCTTATGACTGCACTCTTGTTCCAGAGTCTACCAAGACAAAGTTCTTGCCTGCCTTCTTTAGTAAAATCCAGTTTAATACTTTCCTATAACCAGAACTTCCAGTCAGACAGCCTACTTCTCTCAAAGACAGTCTCTTTTTCTAGCTGTAAATACAGACTGCATCCTGACTGAGAGTAGTGAGAACCTAGAACATAAGTTGGCTACCTTCTTGGAATGCAAAAAAATCTGTCTTTTGCTCCAAAGTGATTCCAGAAAAGACTGTAGCTGTTAATCTTCATTGTCAACCTAACGAGATTAAGAATCACTTTGGAAACACATTTCTGGGCATATCTGAATATTTTCAGAGAGGTTTAACTAGGAGGAAAGAACCACCCTGAATGGTGGCAGCACTGTCCTAAGAACTGCGATCCAAGAGAAAAGAGGGGAGAATGTATACTGATCACCAGCCTTCTGCACCCCTGCTTTCTGCCTCTGGATACATTGTGACCAGCAACCTTGTGCTCCAGCTGATATATCGTCAAACTTATATCACAAAAACAAACCCTTCCATTCTTTTGTTACTTTTGCCACACATATGTTACAAGGATAAGAAAAACAGCCAAGGGCTGGAGAAATAGCTCAGTAGTTAAGAACACTGGCTGCTCTTCCAGAGGTTCTAAGTTCAATTCCCAGCAACCACATGGTGGCTCACAACCATCTGTAATGAGATCTGGTGCCCTTCTCTGGCATGCCGGCATACATGCAGGCAGAATGTTGTGTACATAATAAATAAATAATAAATAAATAAATAAATAAATAAATAAATAAATAAATCTTTTTTAAGATTTATTCACAGCCAATACAGAAGAAATCAAAGCTAATTTTCTGTGGAGGATTTTATCACTTGATATACTCCTAGATTGCTGAGTTTACTTTGAATCAACTCAACTTTCAGTATCAGTTGCATGATACCAAAAAGAATTTCCTTGTTTTTCTTTCCCTATTTTTGAAAGAATTGACTTATTTAATATTTTTTAAACATCTTTCACTTTTTATAAAAAGTCCCATTTCATCATGATACATTCATCTAGCATATTCTAGGAACTCTAAGAAATTTGGTTTATAATTTCTTTGCAAGATTTGTATTTTTGAAAACTTATTTGTGGTTTCCAGAGAGGATACCTGAAACAGTTTTTCTTCACTTTGATGTTGTGCTAGCTTTCACTGTTGTGAACAAGTCAGGAAGCTTTGCTACTTATTTTATGCCCCCCATTTATGTAAAGTATTTTAAATTCTTTCCAACAAAGGTTTTATAGAATCCACTCAATAAATAATCTTGAACGGATTCCACTTTTTACAGAGTCCTTTTTAAAATTATATTTTCATTTTTTTCTTTTGACAGCCTATCTTCTTAGTTTTATATCATCTCTAATTTTATTTTGATACTCTGTATCTTTAAAAATTATTTTCTATACAATTTTAGGTTTGATAGTATGAATTTTTATACAATTATGTTGTTATCCATCAATATTATTGATATTTGATTGAAAGTAAGGCCACAGCCCTCTGATACCCCTATATCCAAGGAGTCTGAAATGATTGGAAATGTCACCCCAGCCCCTGCCATTTATCCTTAGGGCATCAATGGCACGCCAATGGAGCAGAAAACTTCATTTCAAGCCCTTTCCCCCTGGGAGTTGCCTTGGTCTGTACTCCACGTCTGGAAAAGTCCACCAAGCAGTGACCCTTCCCCAGGGAGGGTCAGGATCACTCCCACAGGCTATTTAGGCTGCCACCGAGAAAAAGAATGCATGGTTTTGAGGTTTTGCATGTCCAGTGTCTCCCCACCCCTTCCTCACCATGCTTTTCCGACCACCCAGGAGTGCGGCAGTAAACATGGGCATTGATTCGGTATAATTTGGTCTGACTGGAATTATTTGTGTTAGTGGAAAGTCTCATCTTAAGATTATTCCAAAAGGGAGAAAGAGAGGGAGAGACAGAGAGAGAGAGAGAGAGAGAGAGAGAGAGAGAGAGAGAGAGAGAGAGACAGAGACAGACAGACAGAGAAAGAGAGAGAGAGAGAGAAAGGGAGAGAGAGAGAGAGAGAGAGAGAGAGAGAGGTGCTCATGAAGGCCAGAGTTGTCCAGTGTTCCAGAGCTGGATGTACTGAAGTTGTGAGCCACCAATGTGGTGGTGAGAACCCAAGTCAGGTCCTCTGCAAGAGCAGTATTTGCTCTTAACCACCAAGCCATCTCTATAGCCCAGATGATCAAATTTTAAATAATCTTATCTGGTACTTTTTCTACCTTCCTCCCTCTCTTTCATCAGAATTGTCATAAATTTCTGTGTTTTACTATATTTTTTCAAAGAACTCACTTCATCTTAATTAGTCTAGATGGAACACATTAATTTATGTTTTCAGTTTTTAAATTACTTTTTCCCATTTTTTTTCCTTTTGTTTGTTCTTTTATCATCATGAGTTGAGAGATCATTTTATTTTGTATGTCATTTTCTAATAAATGTTCTTACCCTTTTTATTTCTGGAGTGTTGCTTTGGCCATATGCCACAGTCAGGACGTGTAGCGCTCTGTTTTATCACTAGCTTTAAACGTGATTTTTCCTTTAACCCAAGACTTATTTAGGAAAACCATTTTAAAGGTCTCAAGATGCTTTGATTTTACACTCACATCTGTTTTCCAATGGGCTAATTTAGCTGTGTTCTTTAAATATCACAAATAGGTCATTAAGTCCCACCCAATGTCCTCTTGTAGGCATAGCTGGGCGGGTCCCAGAGGTTATTCATCTTCCGGCTGAACTATTTCTTTATCAGCTAGACCTGATAATCCAAAGCTTTTATCAGTAGCATTTTTTAAAGCTACCATGCTTTCCTGAACTGAAATTGCTAAATTTAGTACGAGTTTCAGGTTGTTTTCTTCAAAAATACCAACGTATAATCAAAGCCTTTTGGATTTATTTATTTTACCTTACAACTTTTGAGATCAGAAGATCAGCTCTCCTTATAATAATTACATTGTTATGTAATTATTAAGTGAACCTCATGTAAGGGAAGGCTGGAAACAAGCCTAAATGCTGTCTGTACCTCTTTACTACTTCCTATCAGAACACTGGTAAGACCCACGGGCCCTAGGACCAGAAAACTTTCTGGGATTCTGGGAACTGTAGTTAGTAGAAAATAACAGCAAAACCTCATGGGAAATTACAGTGGCCGTGGGTATTTTTTTCCATGTATGTCCCCCAACAGGAGTATTAGGGCCACTCACCTGTAAAGTTTCCATGGACTGGTTATGAACAAATTACATCTCAGTCAGTATTTAATATTTTAATAAAAAGCTTGCTTTAATTTGACCAAAATGGTGGAATTGGTTTTTCTGCAGTGAATCTCAGGATTAACATGTCCCTATTATTTATCAACCAGGACCTAATTTTTACCCCAAAGGATCACATTATATATATTGATATGACCAAGGCCTCTCAAGTATTCTTCAGTCCCTCATTAAAAGAAAAAACTGTGCATTCTGTCGGATTAGTTAAACTCTATAACCTTAGGCTTGAAACAGACTAATGCAACCAATAAAAGACACAAATTGCTAAGAAAACGTCTCCTCTCCCAGAGTTCAGTGCATGCCAAGTCAGACACCAGTATGGTCCTGGTAAAGTGGCGCACACCTTTAATCCCAGCACTCTGGAAGGCAGAGGCAGGTGGGTCTTTGAGACAGGCTCCAAAGCTACTGAGGAAACCCTATCTCAAAATAACCAAAAAAAAAACCAAAAAACAAACAAAAACAAAAACAAAAACAAAAACAAAAAAAGTGAAAGCTCCTCAGCAGATTGAAAGAACAATACCCTTCCCTTGGGGACAAAGGATTTGCACAGGATTCTTTCTTCTTGCTGTGCTCTTAGTCAGTTACTTCTCCTGGACTCTTCCCCTAGGTTACAAGCTGCCACTTGGCGTCATCTCCCTGCTGCCTAGAACTACTCAGAAAATTAGCACCCTCCAACCCAAGAGCCATTTGCTCGAAAAGTTCCTGACCATTGGTTGAATATGAGTCACAGTGAACACGCAGCATGCAGACACTGTCTCAAGCCACCACCTTTCGCTTTCAGGAATTAACATGTTTTCCAGTCTCATGAATGTAAACAGCATTTTGTAGTGTTCATTTGACTTGTTTTATTTTGGAAGTAAAGTTAAATTTCTTTTTATGTAGCCTTTACAATTGTCTTCTGTAAATTGTTACTTCACATATCTGTTCATTTCCCATTGCATAGCATTTTAAAAAATAATTTGAAATAAACTCTCTCTCTCTCTTTCTCTCTCTCTCTCTCTCTCTCTCTCTCACACACACACACACACACATTTTAGACTCAAACCCTGTATTATTAAATGCATTACAACTCTCAGCTGTAATGACTGTCTTCATTTTCTGATATTCTGCTGTATATAAGAATTTGTGTTAATCTAAGTTATTTTCTTTAGAAAGGAAGCAAAATTGAAGATGTCCTGTCTCCTCCACTGTTGGGCCTAAATTATCTCAGAGCCCATACCTCAAGGCCTAAAGGATAGAAAAAAACCTGACTTGAGTTCAGAGCCTATACATCGAGGCCTGTAGGAGAGAGAAAAGCCTGGCTTAAGTTTGAGTGAGGATGAGACAGCAAAAACTAGGTAGATGCCCCTCTGGACAGAGGGAGGGTTTAACTGCCTCTCATTGGCTGGAGGTATCCCTATATCACAGGTTGTCACTTAACATATATAAGCTGATGCTCACAGTCATAAACTGAGTTCCTGCTTCTACTCAACTTCTTATTGCATTTGATTGTCCTGTGTTATGGGGCCATGGAACTGGTGGATAGTATACTCACCTTTCCCTGTTGATTAAGGAGGCTCAGGAAGCCTAGCATTCCAGGATCCACAATTCCTAAGAAAATGTTAAAAGTAGAACATTGATGATTCATTTCCCTTACTTTAGTAATAAAAATAGGTGATATTAATAGGAAAAAAACAGGCTGTCTTAACAATTTTACACTAGACCTTTAAAAAGCTGCTTAAATGTCAATTTGTGCTAAATGACAGGCTTTAAAAGAGACCGACAAAATTAACTGTCAAGGTTATAAATTCTAAGAAATAGCTCAAACCTTAGGTCACACAAATGTCTGCCAGGAGTGGGTAATTTTCTCTTTAACCACTTTTTGGTTGACAGGAGTAATCTGTAAACATTCAAACCTTGTTAGTCACAGGGCAGAGTGGCTGAGTCACCCTGATCCTTAAAGGAGAATGTCAAATGTACTGTGTACTACCTTGTATGCTGGAATACAAATGGGGATGGCAGATGTGGAAGCAGCAGTCATAGACAATGGGCCCGCAGAGTGACCCTTCATTGTTTGGAGCCTGGACAGTAAAGGACGGTCTCTGGCCACAAAGGAAACAACTTTCTTGTGTAACCTCATTCATCACACAAGGATTCTAAGTTGACGACATATAATAAAGATGACAAATTTTGCATTTTAAATACAAAAATGTATGTTCTGACATATAATATTCACAATTATATATCTTATGGCCAACTTCCTCACCACGCTCCCACTTAAGTTTGGTGGAAACTTGGGGCATGTTTCTCAATTACTCATTCTGTCAACTTGTTTTGGACAGTTATTGTAATTAAAAGTATAGCTATTGGCTATCATCAGAATCCAACTTTTTAAATATTGATTCATGACGTAGGAAGATGACTCAATATAATCAACTTTTAAAGTAATAACTTAAGTAATTCATCCAGTCAATTTAATGCTATCTACAAACTCTTTCCATGCTCCCAAATTTCCAGGTAAGTTATTTCCTGTATCTTGGAACTGATGAGAACATTGGGAACAATGAGAACATTGTGACTACGTGGCATTCAGACCAGGCCCACACCATGGTTTGCTGGCTCCTTTCTATCTTATTCCTGGAGGTTTCACTGGCACTCTATTCTATTTGACTTTGATCCCAGTTGCACTGTTAGACTTTCAGAACTTCACCTCTCTAACATCTTTGACTGCACTCAAACCCTGCTCAGTGCTCTGCAGCCTCACTTGCCCTCCAGGTTATCTTTTGCCCAGCTTTGTTAAGGACTCCAAGCCATTTATCCTTCTTCCTTCCTTTATTTCTTTGTCTATTTCTGTGTGTGTGTATGTGTGTGTGTTCATGAGCATGCAGGTTTACATGCATGGGTGTATAAGTGCATATGTTGTAACATGAGGGGCCTTCTCGTTGGGGTTTCTGTCCTGCCCAGTTCCCCACAGCCGGGAAGCCCCAAAGAAAATCACATAGAGATCTCTATAAGTTATAAAGCTGATTGGCCCATTAGCTCAGGCTGCTTATTAGCTCTTGTAGCTTATATTAATTCATTATTCTTGTCTATGTTAGCCACATGGCTCGGTACCTTTCTCAGCCAGGCAGGTTACATCTTGCTTCTCAGTGGTCTGGGCTGGACTGGGAGGAATCAGCTTCCTCCTTCCCAGAAGTCTCCTGTTCTCATTGCATCACCTCTACTTCCTGTCTGGTTTTCCCGCCTACACCTCCTGCCTGGACAATCAGCATTTATTTAAAACACGATTGACAGAATACAATTATCCCACACCAATATGTAGGCCAGAGATGGATGTCAGATGTCTTCCTTGGTTGCTCTCCACATTTTTATTTATTTATGCCACGCCTGCAGGGCCTGGATAGCCAAGACTGGTAGGGGGTGCTGGAACTGAGACATGGAGGCTTCTTTCCAGGTGGAAGAACAGCAATCTTTATTTTTCCCAGCAAACTTTTATATCTCTACTGCTTCTGTGGAAAACCACTGGCCAGAAAGAACACAGACATCCTTGTCAATTACAGACCACAAGGAAGTTCCTCTGTGGTTCAGGGGAAATCAGGGCAGCTGGATCACAACTCTCCCCATTTTATTTTTATTATGGGTGGAATACCTTGCATGTCGTGGGGAATAGCCCTCTAATATTCCCTGTCTTAAGTGATGTCCTGCCCCCAAATTATTGCCCGTCTATGGCTACCCAGACACATAGCCCTAAACCAAGTATCCGCAGAACTGACAGTGACAATGAGCCAGACCAGTGCTGCAACCATCTAGCATGCACTAGCTAGGTAGTAAAATTAACAAAAGCAGTATTCCAAACCCCTCTCCATAACAATAGCAGAAGCATGCAATACAGTGCCATGAGTAATACACATAACATGGTTAACTGTTGAAAAGTCCAAAGATAGTTCACTTGCTCCTGAACCAGAGCCACTTGTTGGTTCAAGGTCAATATGCCCGATTGAATATGTCCTTTAAGATCATTTTGAATGTCCAAAGCCATCTGGTTGACAGTCTCGGCGGTCTGCACAGTCTGAGAAAGAGTAATTCCAACAGTAGTAGCTGTGGTGGTGAAGCTCTGCTCCAGCTGCCTTCTGGCCCCAGACATACTCTCTCTGGGTCCAAACTGGTGCATGGAACTCAGGAAAGCAGGCTCACTGCTCCTGCTACTGAACCATTGAAGGGGCCCCACTTTAACAATCTTTTAGGGAATTTGGGCATCATCAACCTGTCTGGCTACTTTCTGCTGAGCAGGGATGCTGCATTCTTGGGGGTGTCTCGTTCTTGGGGGTGTCTCGGTGATTCAAACCACATAAATTTGCAGTGAATCCACAGGGTCTCATCCTCTGTGGAGACAAAAGCAAAACCTCTTTTCCAAAGCATCAAATCCTTAGGCCTGTATTTTAAAGTCAAAATACTTTCTTAGCAGTTCCCAGAATCAAATGTCTTTCTTCAGTCCAGAACACAAAATACAACACAATCAACATAATAACATACATCTGTCATCTGTACACATTCTATCTTTTTGAGGCCCTCAATTCATCATCCTGCCTCCTTTTTATTACCTCCCTACTGGCCAGTCTTCCAGAGTACATCCCTCAGAGCATCTCTGGGGATGAAGAAACACATACTCCTTTTAATGTGACTTGGCTTGTTCCCAGTCTGGAACATTTAAACCCCCTCCTGTACAAAATCTTCGGCTGTCTTCCTTGTTACTTCCATGCCTTGTTGTTGTTTTACTTACTTTTTGAGGCCTTTCACTTCACCCTCCCTCCTCTTCTGTATACTTGCTAGTCTTTTGGAGGATGTCCCTCAGAGTACCTCTGTGGATGAGAAACAAAAAAACACATTACTTTCCCCAATACACTCCTCGGATGGAGTGACCCCATTCACAAATTCCCACTTTCCAGATCTCAGTGGAACCTTCACTTGCCGCAACCAGAGCAGCCTGGACTCCAAGACTGGCAGGGGTTGCTGCGATTGAGACATGGAGGCTTCTTTTCACGTGGAAGAACAGCAAGCTTTATTTTGCCCAGCAATTTTTTTTGTACCTCTACTGCTTCTGTGAAGACTCACTGGCCAGAAAGAACACAAGCATCCTTGTCAATTACAGACCACAAGGAAGTTCCACTGTCAGTCTGGGGGAGGGGGGCAGCTGGATCACAACTTATTTATTTATTTATTTATTTATTTATTTATTTGAGACAGGATCTCTCACTCTCACTGAATCTGGAATTCTTTGATTCTACAAGACTGGTGAGCGAGTTCCAAGGATTTGTCCGTCTCAATGCCTGCTATTCCAGTGCTTGGATTACAGACAGACACCTCTACGCTTAGCTTTTGTAGAAGACTTGAGAACCCAACTCAGATCTCTGTGGTTGCACTGACTAAATCAGCTTTCCACTCTCCAATCGTCACCCAAGCCACTAAACCATTTTATTCTTGCATGGTGGTAGTTTTCAGTTTTCCCTTTTGGATGAAAGGTTAGCATGTCGATAGAAATAATGATAGGCACCTGCATTCTGCTGTTCTCTCTCTCTCTCTCTTTCTCCTCCTCCTCCACTTTCTCCTCCTTCTCCTCTTCCTCTTCTTCCTTCAAAGGAAGAAACCCCGTCACCTATATAGTTCTGCTCTAAGGAGCCTGGCTTTCCTATTCAAAGCTTCACGTTCTCCCTCAGAATGAGGCAAACCCAGGTCTCTACAGGTTACAGATAAGCTATATTCTTAGAAGGAATAAGATAATTGCCTTTCTGTAAGGAGGAATGGTATGAGACAAACTTCACATGATCTAAATGACATAGGGCTCAGTAACTCTACCTTTATTATTGTTGCTTTGATACTTACAATTGGTAGACATTCATTCCACAAACAAATAGCCTGCCCTCAGAATGTTCATTAGTTTCCAGGGTAACACCAATTAAATGTGATTAGTTCTCTATGGGCTTTACCTACAACTCTTCCATCCTTTGTCACGAATACCATGGGTTGCTGTTCAAAAGCTTCTCTCAGAGTGTCCCAGTAGGCATTCTCCTACTCCTACAACCCTGCCATGCAGCTACACCCCACCCAATGTGAGCTACATCCAGAACTACCACCCACTGTTTAGCCAACTTTGGCACCTTGCCAAACTCTTTCTTTCCGAATTCGGAATTCTTTCCTGAGGCTTCCATATGACTCTGTCGGCTCTCCTATTTGTAAACGGAAGTTTCTTGGCCTGACTGCCCATTCCCAAATACCTGGAAGCCACTTCCCAAATTACCACACAGCAACTTCATATTAGTTGTAAATGCTTGGCCAATAACACAGACTTATTCTAACTAGCTCTTACATTTTGAGTTAGTCCATATTACTTATTTATGCTCTGCCAAGTTGTGGTTCCTTAATTATCATAGCATGTTCATCTTCTGTTGCCCCTGTGCCTAGCTGGGGACTCCTCTAACTTCACCTTTCTGTCCTCTATCATCCTTAGTTTGGTCACCCTGCCTATACTTCTTGTCTGGTTACTGACCAATCAACATTTTATTGGTCCAATTGGAGTGACAAATTTTTACAGTACGCATGAGCACTATTCCACAACACCTATTTCTTACTTTGACCCATCAGATGAGTTTGAGATCTGTACATTTAAATTGAACTTATTTTTAAAAATCAGAATTTCCCCCAAAGGGACTCCTTATCTCTAACATAAATCAGAAGATGAGAATAAGTTTATGTATATGGGGGAGAGTTCAAAGGTTTCTGTAATGTAACCATAGCTCCTGCTACTCATAGGAATTATGATTCCCAAATACAGTCTGTCCCTTGTTCCCTCCTTTCCCACTTTTCATAAAAATTTGTCTGCTTTGACTCATCACAATGAAGGTGAAGAGGAGGAAAACAGAATTTCACTTCTATAGATTTGCCTTACTGACCTCTGCAAGGCCACCATCTACATGTGTCTGTCACTCTTCCTCTGCAGAGCTATATTCAAAGCCATGCACTGCCATGTAATGATTGAATCTTCTTATTTCATATGCTGTTAGTGGATCTAGACCCCCCTCCACATTTCTGCAGGTTATAATTCATCAGAGATTTGTTTGAAAGACATTTGAGATAAAAAAATTGTAGGTTTCCCCCTTTTACACTTTTTAAAAATGCATTTAAGAAAATAAGGCATAATTTTGTTGTAAAGTGTTTTATCTGTTACTTTATATAAAGTCTGAAAATTGAATTGATTTTTCTGCTTGCCATAGATTTCAAAGCACCTTAAATTCTATTTAATTTCAATTTGAGGATTCCATCTTGATAAACCTTATGATTTAATTCAATTTTGACACATTTCCCATTCATCTCTGTATTTTAAATCACTGTCAGAATGGACAATGACAGGCATTTTGCCAGTTTTATTTTAGAAGACGGAAAATGAGCAGTGGCAGCTGCTGGTTCTAGCGATGTGGGGAGGGGTGGCTCACTGAGAAGTCTACAGAGCTACAAATCTCCTGTACACTTTGCATGTTACCCATAGGGATTCTGTTATCAATAGAACTTGCCTGAAGTGCCAAGCATAGCATGTAGTTTAGGACTCTGGAAGCCGCATTTGTTTAGGATATACACCTATACACCACCCCTCTTACAATAGCTCATTTTCAACCGAGTTCCTTCACCTGAACGTACTATGCAAATACCTTGCTCCAAAGAGTGACCTTAGCCACTTCAGGATTCCTTCAGTCCCTCACTGACCTTGGGTTGCATTCCCATCACTTAACAATAATATGTTTTCCACCCCATTAATGATTTAGTTTAGACAGTTTTGACTCAAGTGTATTCCCAAGGCACCAAAGTATAAACAGAAGAAGGGCAGATCCAGCCATAATCAGATTTGCACAGTAACACAAAAGTGCCTTCTAATATGTGTTAGGAAGAATGCAGTATACATTACCATCTTATGCCTATAACTGGATGTACATATGATTAAGATCAGATGTATTATGCACAGGAGATAAAAATTAATGACCTAATCTATTAATCAAAATAGAAAATTGCCCATGAAACACCTTCTAGCTACTGAACTCCTTTTTTTTTTTTGAACTCTGTAAAAGGAATCTTTAGACAATAAAGACCCTTGGATACTCAGACTCACTGGCCCATGTCAGGCTTTACAAATGTATTCCTCTATAGCAGTGGTTCTCAACATTCCCAACACTGCTATCCTTTAAAACAGTTCCTAAAGTTGTGACAACCCCCCAGGTGTAACATTATTTCATTGCTACTTCATAGCTGTAATTTGCTACTCATATTAAATATTTGATATGCAGGATATCTGCAACCCCAAAGGGGTCGAGACCCAGAGATTGAGAACCGCTGCTCTACAACTTGGATTAACTATTGCTAAACTTCAAAAAAGTCACCTTGCTTCTTTTGCAAATCTGTGTGTGTCTCTAATTTCAATTCTTTGAATAAGAGCCAAGAACCTGGGAACACTTAACTCCAACCCTGAGCACCAGTAATATGACCTCAGCCCCAAATGGTGAAGTACTAGCGTCTTGCTTCTAAGCATGAATTGAAATAAGCTTAACAATATGTTCAATAAGAGAGAAAGTAACCTTGTGACAGCTTCTGAAACAAGCTATCAGTAGTTTATCTATGCATTTATTTTGTCATTTCAATTGTAGCTGTAAATAGGTATCTTTGTAAACTCTGGGCTGTGTAAGAGGATGCGATAGTATGTCCTTGCACTTAAAGATATTGTTCCTAGTTTAACAGAGAGCTAAATTGAGATTTTTCTCAATTTAAAAAAAATGAACATATAACTATCATTTAGCAGTCCTCACTAAGTACCTGTGAAGTGAGAGATAGTTCAGTAAAAATGCTCACTGTTGCCATCTTCTGTTTTCATGACTTTTTTAAGTGACAAGGGCTTTCAAATACCATTTCTAGTTATGTCTCTGTGGCAAGAATACATTGTGGTCCCACATGAGACTCCACTCTTTCATAATATGGCTTCCTTAGGAAACAAGAGCACTGTAGATGTAATAAACTAGGTTTAGGTCACCATGAAATAGGGTGCCCCTTTAATGCGATACAACTACTGTCCTTACAAGGTCAGGAGTGGCACACACTGGAACATGCTCCTGTAATGAGGGGAGACAGTGGAAGGAGGCAGGGAAGAGCAGGTGGTAGGCAAACCCGAAAGTCTAGAAGAAGCAAAGATGGATTCCCCAATAGGTTTCAGAAAAAGCACGCTCTGTCAATTCCTTTATTTGGGACTTTAGTGTTTAGAATTATGCGGAATGCGGGGGAAAATCTCTTCTGTTGTTTTAAGTTGTCTAGTTTGTGGCAACTTAAACTGTTATGACAGCCCAGGAAAACAATATATTATCTAATTTAGTTCTCTCAATTATTAACTTATTAGTCAACTAACTTATGAATTAGGTAGTATTACTAATGCCATACCTATATTTGTTTCTTTTCTCATCGCTGTGTCAGAATGTGAGGGAGAAATAACGTTAGATATTATGATGAGAAATGAATGGTGGCAAGCAGCTCTGTGGTAGCAGAACTGTGGACTGTGGTTCTTCCCTCTTCACATTCTAGAAAAATAGGAAGTAGAGAAAAAGAGAGAAGACGGGTTACTAATGTTAATACTGCCCCTTGGGAACCACTTTCTCCTATGAGTCTCTATCTCACTGGAGCTGTACAGCTTTCCAAATTAGTGCACCAGCCAAGGAACACAAGTTTACACACATAAGCCTGAGGCTAGAGATGTAGCTTTGTTTAGGAAGCCATGGATTTGATCCCTGATCGGATAGAAACTTCACCTCAACCCTTGGCAAATATATATTCAAAGAGCCTGGAATGTTTGTGTGAAGGCCTCATCCCAGCCCCTGGCATCCATATACCCAAAAAGTCTGAAATGTTTGGAGAATTCGTGTTTTTTCTCAGTGTCAGCTAATTTTCTTTATGATTTTCTTCAAATTCTTTTATGCATAGATGCTTCATTTTATGTTTGGTTGTGATAAAAGTTTAGTTTTTCCTTGTTATGAAATACCATTAGTGTTTATATCTTAGAAAAGTTTCTTTCCACAAAGATATACCCCAATGGTTATATTTCAATTGGTCCTATTTACATATTCATCAATATTATTATTAGTTTGTGTGTATTATTTAATTGATTCTTTTGGTATAATTCAGCGTTAATTCAATTTCTGTTATGCAGTATTTTACTAATAAGTGTTAGGGCAGATTTTCTTTTCTTTTTGAAACACTTTGTACATCAGTGTGTCTTTTTTATAGATGGATTTTTGAATTATTTTTCTGTTACATAAACAGCAAAGAACTTGATAGGCTTTTGAATGAGATTTATATTATTGAATTCATTTTTAAAAAACTATCGAAAAGATACAGAGATTTCTCTATTTATCCAGAGCTAATTTTATTGCCTTTGGTTAAATTTTTAATGTTCCTCCAAAATACTTTGAATATTTAATAGATTTGTGTTCCTCTATTTTTGCAACTGTAAGTATTAGACTTTCTATTTCATTGCTGTAGACTTTTAATATAATGTTCTTATATATGCTTGGGTTACCAAACTCCATAAACATTTTCACAGTTTTCCACTGGTTCCTCTTGTTTTCCCTGTAGATAATTGTATTTCTTTCCAGAATACAGAGGCTTCATCACTACTCTATTATTTGAGTAATTAACCTTACTTTCATTGGATCTCAGTTTTTTGGCTGTATGGTCCTGGTGTGTGTATGCACCTCTTAGTCCTGGCCCATGGAGCAGCTGAAGAACATTCACCATGTTTATATCAACTACGATATTTGTTCTGTGCTTTTCATAGAAACTTATGTGAAAATTTATGGCTAGTACTAGCTTTGCTCCGTTTTGTGGTATCCTGTGTTTGCATTAACAAGCATTCAGCAAACAGGCAGTAGTGGCAAATGCCTTTAATCCCAGCACATAGGAGGTAAAAGCAGATGGATCACTATTAATTCAAGACCAACGTGGTCTACAGAGTGAGTTCCAGGACAGCCAGGACTGTTACCCAGAAAACCCTTTCTCAAAAACTTTTTAAAAAAAGAAAGAACGAAAAATAAATAAAAAGATATAAGGAAAAAAGAGGAAAAAAAGGAAAAAAGAAATAAGGAAGGAAAGGAAGAAGGAAGGAGAGAAGAAAGGAAGGAAAGAAGAGAAAAAGGAATAAAGGCAATTAACATCATTAAATTATCTCAAGCTTCATTCTCTATAGTTCATTCAAAAATATATCAATGGGACAACTCATATTGTTGATATGATTTATATCAATAATTGATTTATTAAACTATCCT
This sequence comes from Myodes glareolus, assembly GCF_982192425.1. Lineage (NCBI taxonomy): Eukaryota > Metazoa > Chordata > Mammalia > Rodentia > Cricetidae > Myodes > Myodes glareolus. Next base: position 11,771,468 of record NC_142050.1, read on the forward strand.
AATTATTAAAGAAGTTTTATTTTTGGTGTCTAGTAATTCTATAATGGTTGTTTGAAGATGATTGTAGGGAGGTAATGCTTTGTAACCCTTAGCTTTAGTGATTTATTTCCAGTGAGACAGTAGTTAATCTGAACTAGTATTCTGATCCAAAATTATACCTATGCCATATTCCTGGGTCTTGTTCAGCTTTCTTGTGCAGCAGTTGCCCTGGTTCTGATGCTCCAGCTTTGCCCAGCTTTCTGTTCATTTGAGTTTCTTACTTTTCCCTTTTATCTGCTTTGCTCTACAACAGAGATCCATGTATATTCAAACATTGCCCTGAAGCAGGGTAAGGCAGTGAAATAGTCTGAGGTTATACACTGGTTTCCATGGATTGCTCCATGGGTTGATTTGTTTTCAAGTGGAGAATCTACAGTTTTGCTACATTCTCAAGGGGATTTTATAGATATAAATGATGAAAATTTTTTATATGCTAAATCTTCACTAAGCCAAATAGTTAGAGAACTGCAAACATGAACCGTATAATTTGATGTCATTGAAAGTGTTTATCAAACTGCCTCTTGATATTATATTGCTTCTTTACAGGACTGTTATAATAAATAGTTTGATGAAACAAACTTTTATAGTTATCATAGGCAAATGTGCTGTACCCACATCATATATTCACCTTTATAAGAGAGTTTATAAGAGATATTCCTCTTAGAACACAACATATGAAAGACAGAAAACTTAATTTATTATTTTCCTCTTTTATTGACAATGCATTTTTTCTCATACAATATATCTGATTGTTTTTCTCCTCCCACAACTCCTTCCAGCTTCTCCCCACTCTACATTTTTTGTCTCTCCTTATAAAAGACCAGACCTCTAAAAAATAACAACCAAACACAGCAACAACAGATAAAATAAAACTGAGCAAAAACTATCATACTGATTGGACATGGCAACTCAACAGGGGGTGAAGTGTCCCAAAAGCAGGAACAAAAGCCCACTTGTTCTCACAGTCAGGTGTTCCATAAAAGTACTAAGTTAATAGCTATAAAATATAAGCAGAGGAGCTAGTGGAGACACCCATGTAAGCCCTGTGCTTTCTGCTTCAGTCTCTGTAAGCTCATATGTGCCTTGCTTAGTTGATTCAGAGGGTCTTGTTCTCCTGGTTTCCTCCATTCACACTGGTTCTTAGAATCTCTGCAGAATTCCCTGAGCTCTGACGGGAGGGATATGATAGAGACTTCCCATTTAGACTTTCTGTGTGGTTAATGTCTAGTTGCGAGTGTCTGTATCTGATCCCATATGCTGTCTACAGAAGCCTCACTGGTGACGACTGGAAAAGGCCCTGGTCTATAAGCGTAGCATGATATCATTAGGAGTTATTTTACTGATACTCTTTGGTTTGGGTCAGTAGTGTTTGGTTTTAACCGAGGTCTCTAGGTTATCTAGCCTCTGGTGCGTGGTTACACTAGAAGTTCCCGGTATGGGATCCTGCTCTAGGAGTGGGCCTCTAGTGAAGTCAGACATTGGTTGAATACTCACACAAATTTTGTGTCATCATTGTTGCAGCATATTTTCCAGGCAGAAGAGATTGTAGATCAAATGTTTTGTGGCTGGGTAGGTGTCCATGCTTTTGTTTTGATAGCCTGCAGAGCAACTTCGCACAACAAAGGCACTAGAAGGTAGGCAAGCAGTATGTTGACACCAGTTCAACATCTCCATGGAAAGGTGTTGCACTGGGCAATGTGGCCCTGCTGCCAAGGTGCAATAAGAATTCCTTTGGCTTAGTAACAGCCTGGGATGTTTGGGAATTTCCGTGGGACCTCCTAAAAGTCTGCCAATTTCAGACTCTTTTGCCTGCATTCTCGTCTTCCACCTCATCTACTCCTTAACCAAATCTCCCTGCCCCTCTTCTGTCCCCATCAGCTCCCAGTCAACCCATAAAATCATAAAATCGATTCTATTTTCCCCCTTTCTGGAAGATCCATGTGTACCCCTGGGCCCTTCTTCTTTCCCTAACCTCTCTTGCTCTCTGGAGTAGAGCTTGATTATAATTTGCTTAACAGCTAATGTTCACTTTTAAGTGAACCCATACGACGTTTGTCTTTCTAGGACGAGTACCTCACTCACTAGAATTTTTTTTCTTTCTAGTTTCATTCATTTGCCTGCAAATTTCAAGATGTCATTGTTTTTAACAGTTAAGTAATACCCCACAATGTAAATGTACCATATTTTCTTTATCTAGTCTTCGGTTGAGGGACATCTAGGGTCTTTCTAATTTCTGTCTATTATGAATAAAGCTATTAAGCATGGCCAAGCAAGTGTCCTTGTGGTAGGATGAAATGTTCTTTGGGCTTATGTACGAGTGGAATAGCTGGATACTGAGGAAGATCGACTCCCAACTTTCTGAGGAACTACCGTACTGATTTTCAAAGGGGCTGTACCAGTTTGCATTCTTACTAGCGTGTGTTCCCTTGCTCCACATCCTTGCCAGCATGAAGTGTCATTTGTGTTGTTGATCTTAGACATTCTAAAAAGAGTAGGCCAGAATCTCGGCATCACTTTGATTTGCATTTGCCTGATGGCTTAGGATTCTGAATATTTCTTGAAGTGTTTCTCAGCCATTTGAGTTTCCTCTTTTGAGAATTGTCTGCTTCAGTCTGCACCTCATTTTCTAATTTGGGTTATTTGGGGTTTTTTAATGTCTAGCTCCTTGAGTTCTTCATATATTTTGGATATTGGTCATCTGTGGATGGGGAGTTGATAAAAAAACAAAAGTTTTTCTCATTCTGTAGCCTTTCACTTTGCTTAGTGGAGGGGTCCTTTGTCTGGCAAAATACTTTTATTGTCATGCGGTCCCATTTCTTAACTCTTGATCTTAGTGCCTGTACCAATGGTGCTTTGTTCAGAAAGCTGTCTCCTGCATCAGTGTGTTTACTTACGTTTTCTTTATTGATTGTCTTTCTGTTTACAGATCTTAAAGAGTTCTATTCACTTCATCAAACTGTTTGTTTGTAATTCTCTGGATTGGATTTCTTTAATGATTTACTCACTTCCCCTTTAAAGACCTCTATCATCTTCATATAGTTGATTTAAAAACCTTTTCTTGTGTTTCGGCTGTGCTGGAATATTCCGTGACTGCCGTGGTGGGATAGCGGTCCTCTAGTGGACAGATATTGCCCTGAATACTAATGATAGTGTTTTTATACTGGAATCTGGGCATCTAGGTTTGGTAGAATTAGAGGTCTAGGTAATAATTTCTAGATTTGTCTTTGTTGGATTGTTTTGTTCCTTGCTTTCTGTTTCCTCCTTGCATTTTTAAAGAGAGTGATGGTTATGTGTTGCCTTTTTTTGTGACCGCCTCACCTGATGCGTTCACGGGGAATATTTGTTTGTGTTAGAGGCTAGGTAGTGGAAGGAGCTGGGGGAAACAAAGTTGAAGGAGAAGGTCTTTGTGATTCCTTCAGGAAAGGAGTTGTTTTACCTGAGAATCGTGAGGAGAATGACCCATTCCACAACCATCCAATTAAATAAAGCTTTATTTAATACTGACCAAGAAGATAAACACTGACAAGGGACATATCCAAAGAATGACCAGAAGCTAAACTGGCCAGTTGCTTATAAAGGCAATCCCACAAGGTTAAGTACTTCTCACCTTTGTCCTGATTGGGGATAGCTTGCATCCTGACAGATTTCCCGCGTACATGCTTCACACCTCCATGTGATCTAGCACATCCTGTACAGTGAGGTCAACCAAACTTGTTTAGGGAAGTGGAAGCACATAGCTTGTGTGAACAGCAGACTCCAGCACCTCAGGAAGCATCTGTCCTTGGATAAGCGAGACTTACAGATTAGCTTTAGCCCTTACAGGATCAGCGAAGAAAGGGAAACCACAACATATTTCCTGCTGCAGAACTGAGGATAAAACTAGGGTATTGGATCTGGGGGGAAAGAGAAAGAGAAGAAGAGAAGTAAGTAAGCTTAGAAGTGGTTGCTGGGGTTGGGGGTATCTGCTGGCATTGTGGGCTATTTGCTTGTTCTGTTAGATTGCTGTGTTCCCAGTGAACACCTATTGGTGTTGGAGGCTGGGATCCTGAATTCATTCTTAATAGTAGATATGGTTTATACTAGGTTTTTGGGCCTTCTGTATCATTAGATCTCCCTTCTTAATGTTATAAAAGAAACTCAACCAAATAATGGCCATGTCTAACTTGACTATAATTCCATGTTTTTATCCCAGATCAATTTTATAGTCTGATAATTTCAAATTAATGATTACTAAGCTTTCTTAACATCTTTCTTTGCATAATTAATTATAAAAACATATAAAAATTTCATTTGAAGGGCTAATCATTAATTGACATTTTCAAAAGGCTTTAATGTGTTTAATCCATATGAAAGCAAACGCCATGCATCCCTTTTCTGCCTATTGGGTGTCAAGAGTGGATTTTAGCCTATTGATCTAGGAAAAAAAGATGAGGCAGAAACTAAGGGGCACAAACCTAGGGAAATTAAGAGAGTTGCAGCTCCATGCCAACGATTTGGACATTACACAAAAAGTTGTTAGTGATATCAGTCTGGGAGATCTCTATAACAAGGTAAGGGAAAGAGAACTTTACCTTGAAGAACCTGAGAATCTGGGGGCCCTCCCTGGGAGAATAATAGCGTTGAGGCAGGAGTAGAACATAGGGTAAAAGGCATGCATCGAAGGAGGCATATTCACTTATACTCAGAGTAACAATAAACTTCTTTATCAGTGGCATAAAAACTAGGACTTCCTAACTTTTGCTTACCTACTAGCAAATCTTGACAATGAACATAACAGAATGAGGCAGGAGTGGGAAATTTAGCTGCCAGAGAGTCCAGAGAGAATATAGAGTGTTCATTATACTTGATTCCCATTTAAGATGGAGCAAATCTAGAAGAGAAAGAGGATAGCGGGGGTGTTCTTTTCTGCTTTTGTTTTCCTTTCCCTAACTGCAATGAAACGAATTACTAACCTTATGAAGTCTGGATAGGAAAATCAATATTCTTACATTCTTTTAATGGAAGGAAAGGACAGAAATGACCACAGAAAGCCCAAAAAGGTGATAATATTTTGAAGAAGAAAATATCACTGCTGAAGCAAAAGACAAGGAAGGCCTGAAATCCCAGAATTGTGGCTAAGGTAAAGGGAATGTTTGAGCCCAGGAGTTGGAGACCAGCCTGATGCCAATATAGCTCACGGCAGCTCTCAAAAAAACTAGGTCAGGAATATTCTAGTGTTGATAGAAGTGGACAAGAAGAAATGTACAGTGATGTTTTCTTTTTTCACAAAAGGAGGGGAAATTTTAAAAATCTGTGTTTTAAGGGGAGGGCCAGGGACTTATTCTGATATGAACAACTACCACGGAGGAAAAGGAGTAGATAAAAGAAAAAATAACAGTGACAAAGAAGATCAGCTTTTCAGTTCTAGAAACTTCTTTAAACATTTATCATGTGGCACCTTGTGCTGGGCTCAAGATTCAGTGATATGTAGCCCCTTTTCTTGGGAAATTCACATTTAAAGAAAAAACACCCAAGATGACGGGCTGAAAGCAGTAACAGCACAATCACATCATCGTTTTCAGCACTGTCTGCTGTACTAAGGATCGATGTGGAGAAGACATTGAGTTGGAGGCTGTTCCGATTCAGGTCTGTTAAACAACCCCATGGATTTGTTCAGGTCAGCATTTACCTCCATGAACAGGATGCCAACTGAGAAAAGAGGAAATATACAATAGCAGCAGGCACTGTGCCCATCTGGGGCATGGAGATGAGGTACTTCTCCAATGGAGGCCTCAATTTGAAGACCTGTGAAGTGGTAAGAAGTCAGAGGGTGATCCCTGTGGGTGGTCACTGAGACCCCTGAGGAAAGGGAATAAACAAGGCATGCTGTGATGATGCAATAATGGCATGTTTATGTCACAATATGATCAAAGCAAGCAGGCAGCCTGCAGGGTAGCAGTGGGGGAGTGGACTGCCCAGGAACCTAAGATCAAAGTATGTAAGCTCCTGATCATCCACAGATACCACTCTATCCAGCAATCCTGATTCTAAAAACATCTCCGCAGAACTGTCTTACTTGTTGGAATGCTGTATTGTTTCAGTGCTACTTTGCAATGAAGATTCATTACCTTTTCTTAGCACTTATCCTCTTTGGCCTGCTGTCCAGCTCAGGTAAGACCTTAGTTATAGACAAGAGTGAAAGCAAGTGAGAACCCAGTGTAAAGTGGTACACTCATCTATGACAACGTAGCTCAGTACACACTCAGTGTTCATTTTGGTTGAATGGATGTGTTCATCCTGTTTTGAAGTTGCTCCTTGAAAGTGGAGTTGAATGTGGGGAATTGTAGGAGTTTCTAGTTCATATAAAAGTTCTCCTCTCAGCTCTGGGGTAGAAACTTATTTACGATGAAGGGAACTAAGAGTTTGCTAATTACTTCTTCATGTTCGTTTCCTTATCTTTCTTTTGGTATCTCTTTGTTAAAAAATTAATTTTTAAAAATTATGTGTATATGTTGATCTGGGACCAAGGGATGCTACAAACGTAAGTGTCCAAAGAGACCAGCAAAGGGTATTGAGTCCCCAGAACTGAAGTCACAGGCCTTTGTGAACCACCAGATGTGGGTGCTATGAAGCAAAGTTGGGTCCTCTTCAAAGGTAGTACAGGCTTTTAACTTGAAGCACCTCCAGTCTCACCGTGCTTCTTTGGCAGTATAGGCTTTTAACTTGAAGCACCTGTAGTCTCATTGTGCCTCTTTTTCATCCCTTCTACCCAGTAAGCTTTTTATTTCTATTCAGAGTATCTTTAATGAGGAAGAATATGGTTTATAAGTTTATATATGTGTTGTGTATGTAGATAGACCTAGGTACACATGTAAATAATAGCTAAAGAATTATATACTATGAATTTGAGAATTATGAGAGGTTAGAGGAGCAATTGGAGAGATAACGGAGAGAGGGGAAATGATATAAATACAATATTCATATATGAAACTATTAAAAATAAAATGTATCCAAAGGAATAAAAATGAAAGTTGTTTGAAAAAAAACTATGAATTTATTAGACATAAAAATCCCAGGACCCCATGAAGTAATAAGTATAAGATTAAGAACAGAAAAGAAGAAATGGAGATAAGAGAATATCAGAAAGCTTAAAACAGTGGAGGTCTGAATCTCTGAGAGGGAAGAGGGATGTGTTGATGATGGCCCATGTTGATTGACTATGGGATGAAGCTAGCAAAATGAAGTGTTAATAAGATGTGCAAGTATAAATAACCTAGCACAAATATGAGAAAGTTGTGGCTGAGAGCCAACAGGACAGGACCTTCCAAAGAATGTAGACATTTCAAGTTAAGTGAAGATATAACTACCTCAAATTTCCTTCCATCTCTGTTCTTTCTCTAACTTTTGTATGTCTGGTGCCCTGTCTGTGGTGAAATGAGCTGTGTTTTGGTGGAAGCAAAAGGTCTCTCAAAAACCATTCACTCCGATTTTCTCATTTTCCAATCCTTTTTTCTCCACCTCTTCCTCTTCATCGTTCTCTTTCTGTCTTTCTCTTTTTCTCTCTTCTTAATCCTAATCATATGAGAAATCTTGAAAAATACACAGAATGAGATTTTTGAAGGTGAAAGATTATTGAGAAGATGCAAACAGAGGAAAAAACGACTTAGAAAACAAAAACTTTAGAGATGGGTGATGGACTAGAGATGACTCAGCAGTGAAGAGCATTTGCTGCTCTTCTAGAGGACTTGAATACAGTTCACAGCAACCCCATCAGGCAGCTCACAAACCACTTATAACTTCAATACCTTCTTATGGCCTTTTCAGGTTATTGCATACATGATGCACTTACAGGCAAACACACACACATAAATTAAGATAAATAAATAAATTTAGAATGGTGATGATGTTATATCCCAAAATGGTCCATGACAGAGGCAGATGATAGTAAAATGGAGAAGTCCTTATGGTGGATTTCATAGATGGAGTGATAATGGCCACTTTCTGAGAAAGACACCTGAGCTGTATGAACTAGTGGTCCTCACCTGTCTGAAATGACGTAACTTTCAGTGTGGTATTGTTCAGTGCTGAACTTAACTTCCAGTATTGATCATGTATGCAGTCTTACCCAGTAATGCTGGGCTTATTCAGTACACAAGCAAGCCAGTCATTTTGTTTTAACTGTGTTGTCTCTGTGAGCTATTTTTACCAGGATTTTCCCACCAAGATTTATTTTGAAATCACTGATAGAACTTAATGAACAAATGTGTAAGCAAATAGCTTTCAAGGTCTGTGTTGTTATAATTTATGTTTGATTTTAGGAAGTGAAGATGTTCATAACGTAACTAGTATCCTGGACTGTAAAAATCAAACGTTGTGTAATTCCGAAAATACAAATGGACACTGCTCTGATGTTCAGAAGGTGGGACTGTGCATCTTACGTCTTAGTCCAGCTCAGCAGCAGCAGACCCTGTAGCCAGGAATGCAAGATGATCAACTCCTTTGATGCATTAAATAAGAGAACCTGCTTTCTGTCCTTTATTTTCTTAGTGACACATACAAATGTTTATTGCTAGAAAAAGGTTTAGCAAGAAATTTCTATGTTAATGACAAGCTATGAGAACTTCCGTGTTTTCTTTAATTACAATAGGTCAAGAAATAGTTAAGAAACCAAAAGAAGACTTACCTTGCTTGTGGTATTGGGGAGGCCTGGGGAAGGGGAACAGGAGAGGGAATAGAAGAGAAGACAATTATAGACTGGTATGTGCATAAGCTAGAAACTAGGGCAAAGGGAATAGTAATTAATTTCACTAAATACAGAGAATTGCCTCCAAGGTTTTCACATTTGGATAACAATTAAGCAAGCTTTCGAACAGATTTTGTTGTTAACATATTTGTGAGTTACACAATAGTACTTGCACCACACCATGCGGTTCCCTCCTCTGACTTTACAAACTACACAAGGCAGCAAAAATCTGCTGAAGAAAGGTACCTCTGAGCCTGGACATCCTGGGCATTGCTACAGTGCCTACAATAGATATCCCTGCTACCCATAGTCAGGTTATTTTTTTCAAACACTGCACAGTTGAACAATCTTTAACTTGCTGAAAAAGATAGTTCACCCATCAGAAATACCTGGTATTCAAATAGGAAGCTAGTTGTTGGGAAGTATGAATAATCTCATGCAAATATGAACGGACTAGTTAGTACTCTGACCCAGAACTAATGAGATTTTAAAAAGGGTCACAAGTATATGCAGTGCTGAGTTGGAGAGGGGAGGAGTCCAAGGAACTGCAATAAAAAGGTATAAGTTTGAAATGGCCCACCACATCTACTAGCACAAGAGCATGACAGAGGAAGCCAGCTGAGTTTGAGTAAAATGTTGGAGCTGACTAGTTTCTACCTATGTAGACATACTGCCTTTTGCATGAAATTATAGGCAAATGGAAGCAGGGCCTGCAAGACATACAAATTGTTATAGCAGCACCTGTAGAAAAACTATTACCCTATCATGTTACAAATGTAGTTTAAAGGTTTTTAAGCCTTTTATGAAAACAATCTTTAATAATATGTGTAAGAGAATGGTACACATTGTAATGAGTCCTTAACCAACTTATATTAAGATTTGACAATGACACCCAAAGGCTTTGGACATTGAACTTAATAGAAATGCATTCACAAATGTGAGCTTTGTTTTGGGGTAGCCAGTTTAGAATTGTCTGTTTAGGAAAGTCCTTGAGTCCCTGTTTTTAGTGCTTGTTCCCCAGACCATGTGCTGTTTAGGGAACTGTCTGACCCTAAGGAGACCAGGGTTTATTAAAGGAAGTACATTACCAGGGATCGAGAAGTCTTACAACAGAGTCCTTGCTCCTGAGAGCCCTGCTTTCTTGCCCATATTATGGGAACAGTCACAGTCATATGCTCCTGTTGCCATAAACTGAATTGTTCCACCATGAATCAAAATACAACTTTTCTCCTTCCATTATGTTTGCTACATTTTCTGTCACAGCAATGCAAAAGTGGTGAACAAAAGTATATGTCAGCAAATTTATGCACTCATTTATGGTATCCAGGTGACTAATATATATGTTAGGCTTTATTTGTTCATTTTTTTAGATGACCATTAATATTTATTTCTTAACTATACATTACATTTTAAAATGAGCTGCATAAACACAATATCTTAAACAAGAGTAGAAATTTACATACAGTATAACAAAATTAACTTTAAATTTGTACTAGCAAACCCAAATCCATACCTATGTAAAATTTAAGATTAGTAATTGTTTTGGGGATTAAAGTATATTCAACAATCTACCCTTTAATCTATCATTTCTATACTGCCCCTTTTGTTTCACAGCAAAACCCCAGAATCTAATCTCCTTTGTTTAACATTTTTTCCAGACCATTACCAAAAGCAACTTGCAGCAAACCTCCTCTTAAATAAGAGAAAGGAGACTAGGATGTTGCATATGGTTAGATTTTTATGTGTTTAGAACATTATTAAAACTTTCTCAGTCTTTTTTTTTAACTTATTTATTTATAAAAATTTCCACTTTCTCCCCTCCTCCCAATACCCTCCCATTCCCCCCACTCCCTCTCCTCCTCCCTCTCCAGTCCTAAGAGCAGTCAGGGTTTCTTCCCAATACCCTCCCATTCCCCCCCCTCCCTCCCCCCCTCCCTCCAGGTCAAGGAAGGTGAGCATCCAAACAGACTAGGATCCCAAACAGCCAGTACGTGCAGACGAAACAAGACCCAGTGCCATTGTCAATGGCTTCTCAGTCAGCCCCCATGTCAGCCACATTCAGAGAATCCGGTTTGATCACATGCTCCTTCTGTCCCAGTCCAGCTGGCCTTGGTGAGCTCTCATTCGATCAGTCCCCATGTATCAGTGGGTGAACGCACTCCTCGCGGTCCTGACATCCATTTTGATGTTCTCCCTCCTTCTGCTCCTCATTTGGACCATGGGGGCTCAGTCCAGTGCTCCAATGTGGGTCTCCGTCTCTATCTCCATCCATCGTCGGATGAGGGTTTCCTCTGGTTCTGCCTTCCTTGCTCACGTTTTCCCTCCATCTGCTTCTCATTTGGACCTAGGGAGTTAAGTCCAGTGTTCCAATATGTGTCTCTGTCTCTATCTCCATCCACCGCTAGATGAAGGTTCTATGGTAATATGCAAAATATTCATCAGTATGGTTATGGTCTAAGGCCAGTTCAGGCACCCTCTATTTGTTCATTTTCTAATCAAAGTTTACTCAGTCATAAAATGACGTTTACGTTCCCAGCTACCATAAGTTACATTCTAGGATTCCCTGATAACAGACAATCTTGATACAATCAATACTCTGCCTTAACATCTCTGGAATGAACTAGAAACCTAGTGCAATGGAAACTCCCAGCAATCTATGAGGGTGACATTAGCTAAGACAGATATGAAGCCTGAAGCAGCCATCTCCTGCAACCAGACAGGACTTCTAGTGGAAGAACTGGGACACCAACCCAATGACAAACCTTTTGACCTACAGTTTTTCCTGCCTTCAAGATGTTCTGGGATAAAGAAATTGTGAGTGACCAACTAATGACTGGCCAGCTGGAGACCCATACCCGAAGAGAAAGCTCATCCCTGAGTGCCAAAACCGAAAGGTGTGATACCCCAGAGACCTAGGAGTGAACCTAATATGTCTGGCAAAAAAGAAAAGTCAATGAAATGATTCCTAATGATAAGCTGTTATAGACTGGCGCCTGGCCCGACTGTCATCAGAGAGGCTTCCCCCACCAACGGATGGAAACAGATGCAGAGACCCACAGTCAACCACGAGGCTGTTTGGCTAATCCTGTGGCAGAGGGCAAGGAAGGATTGCGGGAAGTAGAGGGGTCAAGGATACCGCAGAATCAACAACCTGGGATCATAGGGGCTCACAGAGATTGAGCCACCAATCAGAGAGTGTGAATGGAATGGACCAAGGCCCTCTGTGTATATGTTTTAGTTATGTAGCTTGGTCTTCTTGGACTCCTAACAGTGGGGCAGGGGCTGTCTCTGACTCTGCCACCTGCTTTTGGAGCCCTTTCGTCCTACTGGGTTGCCTTGCCCAACCTTAATATGAGAGAATGCCTCCTCTTACTGCAACTTGATCTGCCATGGCTGGCTGATATCTAAGGGAGATCTAAAGAGAAAGGATGAAGAGTGGAGAGGTTGGGGGCGGGGGGTGCAGGGAGGAACTGGAAGGAAAGAAGGGAGGGGAAAGTGTGATAGACTGGAAAAAATATTTTATCTTTTAAAAAATACTCTGTCTCAACCAACCAGCTAAGCAGCTTTGGGACTTTCCCGCTACAGCCAAGAAAGCAGATATTATAACATTTGCTCTTTGAATTAGACACTGAAAGCAAATGATAATACTTACTCTTGTATTAATCCAAGTTTACTGGAACGTTTGCTGTATTTTCCAGAGGGTCACGGCTTAAACACGGCTCTGTAATTTTAAGTTTCTTGGTCTTGTTTATATAGCAATACCATCTATACTTAATGTATTATTTCATACTAGTATCTGAAGTAATAGGATACAGTTATCAAATAAACTAACAAAATTCTCATTTAGCACTGATGAGAAAAGCTAGTAAATGCTTTTGGAAAAACTATCTTTGTAAGAGGCATTAAACGTACAATTTCTTTTATTTAATTAATAGAACATTGTCTTTTCATTCCCATGGTTTTATGGCTAATATACAAATATACAGTATACATATGTGTGTGTATGTGTCTGTGTACGCATATACATACATATATATACATGGTTTTATATATAGGCTACAGTGGGAATATATTTTCTAGGACAAAGAATGTTGGACGGCCTTTGTGATAACTATTGAGAAGTAAAAATTTTCACTTAAGATGCAACCCAAAATACCATAGAATTCCTATTGTTCTCAAGAACTAGGTAAAAAAAGACAGACTGATAACAATGAGTCACAGGAAAATGTCAATAGTGTAGCCTGTAATTTCAATCCTAGCTTCATTTAAAATTAGAAATATAGGTGGAAATGGAACAGTTTGTTACATCCCTCCCTTTTAGCAGAGACCTTGTGCCTGACAGTAGATGCTGTGGAGACCTGCACATCATCGCCTCATTGCAGTCAACTCCTTCGCTGCCACAGCCGCCTGGGTGTCTCAGACATTTCAACTAAACTCATGCTGTTTCCCCTGACCCTCATCAACAATGCCATTCCCACACCAACGGCAACTGGGTGACTTCCCAAGCCTCTACCGAAGTTTATGAGGAAAATATCAAATTCCAGAAATTTACATTAGCATGACCAACCTAGATAATTTATGAGGATTCTTTCTTCTCTTTAGAATTTTATGTTATTACATTGACCTACTTAAAATACTTAACCAAGTAGAAACATATCTGACTCTGATATCCCTTTATTTCAATTTTCTTGCAAAAGAAACTTGTTGTGGGTAGTAATAATATAAAATTTGCAGTAGTCAAGTTTCTGAAATGAAAAGTAACAAGTTTATATTGTAGTTCTAATGATTATTTATTAGAATTATTAATAATAATAATAATAATAAATTAATTATTATTAATAATGATTATTTATTATTTATTTATTATTATAATAATTTATCATTATTATAATAATGATATATTCTGTGGTAGATGCAAAGGACAGTTCATCATTCAGGAAAAATCATTGTAAAATGTTCATAAATTGAAGAGCTACATGACTACATAGTTAAACGATTTTAGTGTCCTTTGGTTGTGTTCTCCTATGCAAAGAAAATGGAGCAAAACAATCCTGAATGACTATCAGTAAAGGTAGTTTTAATCCATAGAGCTATGTATCAAAATCCAGCTTTTCAGATTGGAGGAAGAAGCCATCTGAGCAAATGAACTTCTTCCAAAATGATGCCTGGAAGCAAGTTCATCTGCCTGCTGTAGCTTGGGCATGAAAGGAGGCTTCAATGTGCCTGTTATCTTGTGGAAACACTTAGGGTGATGATTTTAGAAGCAGTAGGAATTTTTTTCTTCTTTCTTTTCTCACGCCCCCCTTTTTATTCCTCAAGGAATTTTTGTTTATTCACATATTCAGGCTGGAATACCTCCTGGTTGATGTATTTGTTTCCTCTTAAATATATCGAAGAGATTGAACTTTATCTACACAGAGTGCTTGAATGTGCACTTTGAGCTGATACTGAATATCTTCTCTGAGGATACCTACTCTTGGCATGCCAACTGACACTCTTTGAGAGCATTTTAATGATACTCACAATTCCTCCTGATCTCCAAGGCCCATAACAGACTGACATTCCCATGCTTGTGAGAAGATTGGTATGCAAACACTTTCTAGAACACATAACCCAAGGCAGAGTGAGCCCCTAGGCATTATACAGATAGGATTTTTCTAACTAATAGGATAGCCCAACAAATCACCTTTTAAACCGTGAATAACTAGTAAACGTTAATTGGAGACTTAGAAATTGCCTATCTTTATTAAATGCCATTAATTCTGTTCTCCTAATTTTGTAGAACAGAATAACAAACTCATTAAATTTATGAGCTAGCACATAATTACAGAGTTTTTAAAACTGTTCTGAAGCTGTGGTTTTAATTAGCAATTTCAACATACTTTGCAAATAGCTTATTTTCATAAATTTTTAAGCAATGCTGGTGGCAATGATTCTTTATGGATATAAAAATAAAAATGGTTATTGTCACATTGATGTCTAAGAACACATCACTAAATATGTTATGAAACATATTACCGAAACTCTCCTGTGTCAGATCACTAACGGATTAAACAGACACACTTGAATCCCTGCTTCATGGTTCGCAGATCAGGTTCAGGATCTTTGCTGCTGGACTTTCCTGACAGTGACAATGGTACTTTATTTTAGGAACAATTGACTTTCACAATACATCACAAGTCTACTCTATCACTTCAACATCTGGATTTCCTTTAGATTTTGGTTATACATTTACCATAAATTTTGTTGACCATTTCCTAACTCAGTTATTAATTTTAACTGGGATTACAAGTTATAGTGTGAGATATTGACATTTGCAAACAACACTTTCATCAGATATGAGTATTTTCCATCCATAATTGAACATATTTAAAATATACCCATATTTAGTCAGACTACCACGAACACAAATTTTAAGTCAAAGAATATCTCTAGCCCCAGTTCCTGTTCCAGCTTTTCTAATTTTATGTATTTCTCATAGGATCTATACTCCTCAGTAATATGATTTATTGCTGTTTATGAGGTCTTCCACTGTCAATGTTACAGCACATAGTTTTCTAGTAGTAGATGAGTGTCTGTTACAGAAGATGGTGACTTGGCCTAACCGCATCATTCTTTTCTTGGAAAATTACATTCTTTCAGAACTCAATTACAAATAAATGTCCCATTTTCCGATCTCAGTATTACAATTTTTGGCCAAGACCATTTTGATTATTTACTTCATTATGAGCCCTTAATCAGAGGTGAATCACCTGTTATCAAAACATTATCCACCTTAGGGAGCTTATTAATATTCCAAGACTTAATCATGTTGTGATATTTTGTTTATGTGGTTGGTTTTTATCTGTAGAACACGTTACATAAGATTAAAAATAGTGTTGATCATATATCGGTAGCTCTTCTTTTTTATTTGTATTACTTCTTTGAGAATTTTGTATAATGCCATAGGCCCTGTGTTCCTCACACAACTCTCCCAGTCCCACCTCACCCTTTCCCTTACCAAACAAACTCTTTATCATTTCTGAAACTCACCAAGTTCAACTTGTTCTATGGTAGGTTTCTGTGACAGTTTGAATGAGATGTTCCCCCATAGTCTCAGGCATTGAATCCCTGGTCCCTCATTGATGCTGCTGTTCCAGATGGTAAAGAGGCCTTGTTGAAACGTGTTGCTGAAGGTGAGTCTTTAGAACTTAAAGACAGACCCACAGCATTTCAGGTTCACTCTCTCTGCTTCACGCTTAAAATTCAAGATGTGACCTCTCAGCTTGCTGTTTCGTTTCATGTATGTCCACCGCACCATCCTTGACTTTGACCAATGGAACTACAAGCTTGAATAAAAATTTTCTTTCATAAGTTGCATTGGTCATGGTGTTTCAGCACAGAAATATGTAACTAACATCGTTTCCAAACAACTCGTTGAAGGGTCTTTAGTGTTATTTTCCCTCCCTGTCAATTTCTTCCTCTCCTTTGCCCTCTGATTCTCTGATTTAACCCTTTCTGACTATTTTCTCTTAACCCTTGTATTTTTGTTTTTATTTTCCCTTTCTTTAAAGAATTTTTTGAATACAATCTTTTCTCATTTTACATAGCTCTCCCTGTTCTCACTCCCTCCCCTCCTCCTGCCCCACCCTTCTCTCTATCCCATCCCCCATACCCTCCTCAGAAAGGGTATGGCTTCCCATGGGGGGGTCACCAAGGCACTTGTTCACTTCAAGACCAAGCCTCCCCTCTCCCCCTGCCTTATATCTAAACTGAGAAAGATATATGCCAAAGAGAATGTGCTTTTAGATGCTACTTCAAGCACAAGGAATAAATCCTGGTCCCACTACCAGTGGCCCCACAGAATGCCCAAGCTTTACAACTGTCTTCTGCATTCAGTGAGCCTACTTTGATCCCATGCAAGTTCCCCTGCTATCACTCCAGAGTCAGTACACTCTCACTAGTTCAGATCAGCTGTATCTGTGGGTATCACCACCACAGTCTTGATCCATTTGCTCATATTAATGCTCCTCCTTCTCTTGCACTGGTCTTCAGTAACTTGGCCCTGTCTTCACTGTAGATCTCTATCGGCTTCCATCAGTTGCTGGTTGAAGGTTCTATGATGACAATTAAGGTAGTCATCAGTCTGATTACAGGGGAGGCCAGTGTAGGCATCTCTCCACTGAGTCTTAGCTGGGGTCATCCTTGAGGATTCCTGGGAAATTCCCTACTGCCATGTTTCTCGCTAGACCTTTAATGGATTCCTCAATCAAGACAGCACTTTCCTTTCTCTCCCTCCCTATCCTTCCCCCTTCTTGAGCATCCCATTCCCTCATGCTCTCCTCCTCCCTCCCCTCCTCCCCTCCGACTTCCCTTCTTCCCTCTCTTTTCTTCCCAACCCCATGCTCCCAATTTTCTCAGAAGATCTTGTCTGTTTTTTCTTCCCAGAGGGAATTCATGTACATGTCTCTTAGGGTTCCCCTTGTACCTAGCCTCTCTAGGATTGTGGACAATAGGCTGATTATCCTTTGCTTTATGTCAGAAAATTGGGAAGAGGCCATGGTGGCAGGGATTTAAGGGGACGAGAGATATAAAGAAGTTGTTTTAAATGACATATCACAAGGACATATGCTTAACTATGTTTATAGCAGAACTATTCATAATATCCAGAACCTGGAAACAATCTAGATGCCCCTCAGCCGAAGAGTGGTTAAAAAATGTGGTACATTTATACAATGGAGTACTACACAGTGGTATAAAACAATGATAAAACAATGACATCTTAAAATTTGCATACAAATGGTAAAATTAGAGAAACCATTTTGAGTGAGGTAACCTAGAAAAAAAACCACAGTATGTATTCTTAAGATGTGTAGCTTGAGGCAAATGTAGTGTTATTAATAAAAGAGCTAGAGAAGTTATCTAGTTTAGATTTCTCTTGGTAATTGAAGAAAAGAAAAACTGATGGTCAAAAATTTTCATGTGATGAAATAATTTTATGTAAAGTTGCATAATTATTGTTTCAGTTTTTGGGCATGGCTGATTATGGAATAAACTATTACTGTCTACATATTTGAAAGAATATTTAATAGAGACCAGGCTAATGAAGAAAGGGTATCATTTCTCTAAGCAAGTGAATACATAGAGAAGAGATGGGAGTGAGCTTTATAATAGACACATAGTTAAAATTTGTGAATAACAGGAAAGTATGAGATATAGTCACAAAGCAGGAGGTGAAGGAAGGAAGGGTTAATACTATGGCATTATGGTTGTCATAAAATGTAGAGAAATGTGTATAAAAAGTAGATATGGACAGAAAGAATACCTGGGGACTACCACTATCTGATTGTAACTACTATGTATAAGTAGGCAATAGGCAAGGCTACATTTTATATCTTTCATCTTTGTTTTTAAATTTTCTTCTAGTTTATTTTTTATATCTTATTTATTTGCTATTTGGTGTAGTAGGTCCTTCTTTATATGTGTTGGTTGTATTGGTTAATGAATAAAAAAACTGCCTTGACCTGATAAGGCAGAACTTAGGTAGGCAGGGAAGATAGAACTGAATTCTGGGAGGAAGAAAGCAGAGTCAGCCAAACTCATGGATCCAATACCAAAATAAGACATGCTGCCGAAACTTAGCTGGTAAGACACTGCCTCATGGTGCTATACAGATTAACAGAAATGGGTTAAATTAAGATGTGAGAGTTAGCCAATAAGAAGCTAGAGATAATGGGCCTGCAGTGATTTAATTAAAACAGCTTCTGTGTGGTTATTTTAGGGCTAAGCTAGCCCCGTGGCCGGGATGAACAAGTGGCCACTCCCTGCAACAGGTATTGATATCTGAGAGGGACTAAATTACTGTTTCTCCCCAAAGAGTTTCTAGGACAAGAAATGATAACAAAGTTGGACACCAGCAAAGTTAGGGAATGGAAGAATGACAGAAGTTGGAAGGACATCAAGATTTCCTTGTGATTCACTTCAGGTTACTGAAGGGAACTGTAAAGTTGAAAGGGCTTGAGCAACTCCCCAAAGAAGTCTCCTGAGAGTACTCTTCTAGGTATACACCCAGGTTTCCACTCTTTCTTATTTATCTTGGTGTCTTTGAAACAACAGAGTCAGCTAAAAGCTTTATTCTCTCCTGGTTTACATATAGCTCAACTGGAAAGTCCAATGGGACACTGTAGAGTCTTTTATCTGTGTGTGTACATACATGGTATATGTATGTATGTATATATTATGTATGTACATGTTGGGAGAGGGTGTACATTCATGAAGAATCCTGAAAAAGGTATCAACTGTACTCATTTTTTACACTCTGCTTTATTCCCTTGAGACAGGATTCCTCACTTCATCATAGAGAGACTTCAGACCTCAAGAAAAGATTTTATTTTTACTACTTTATCGTTAAATTTGAACATTAAACTATTCGTTTGTTTCAATGCTTTAGCAACATTGATACATCATTTAGATATTGGATTAGTAGGGCTAGGATGAAATGGATAGTTTTCCTGGAAATGTTCATTCTTCTAAAGACTAAAATTGTGATACATGACTTGTAGAAATACAAATGTTGAATACAATCATGGTTGGAATTTTAGGAATGAATGTCTGTGGTTTGTGCAGTTTAACACATTAGTATGAGACTATTCATGTAAGACTGGCTGAAGGAGGTGAAATACATGTTTTCTGTCCTACTGTCTGTCCTTGTTAATGTTTCTTTTGGGGGGGATGGAGCCAAGAGATGCGTTCTTTCACACTTAAGAATTAAGTTGATAAATTGAAAATTTTACAGAATCCAAGAACCCATGGACAGTGTGAGTTGTTTGGTAAGATCAACATCCTTAGTCATCAGGGAAATGTAAATCAAAACAACTCTGAGATACCATTTTACAGCAGTCAGAATGGCTAATCACCAATGATAGCTTATGCTGAAGAGGATGTGGAGTAAGGGGAACACTCATCCATTGCTGGTAGGAATGCAAATTTGTGCAACCACGTTGGAAATAAGTTTCTCAGAAAATTAGGAATTAACCTACCTTATGATACAACAACAGCACTCTTGGATGCATACCTAAAAGATGCTCACCAATGGACTTAGCTCCCAAGGTCCAAATGAGGAGCAGAAGGAGGGAGAACATGAGCAAGGAAGTTAGGAATATGAGGGGTGCGTCCACCCACTGAGACGGTGGGACAGATCTAATGGGAGCTCACCAAGGCCAGTTGGACTGGAAGTGATGGAGCATGTGATCAAACTGGACACTCTGAATGTAGCTGGCAATGAAGGCTGACTGGGAAGTCAAGGACAATGGTACTGGGCTTTGATTCTACTGCATGGACTGAATTTGTGGGAGCCTGGTTTGTTTGGATGCTCACCTTTATAGACCTGGATGTAGGGGGGAGAACCTTGGACTTCCCATGGGGCAGGGAACCCTGACTGCTCTTAGGACTAGAGAGGGGGAGTAGGTGGGGAGGAGGAGGGAAAAGGGAGGCAGGAAGAAGGTAGAAATTTTTAATAAATAAATAAATTAATTAATTAATTAAAATAAAAAATAAAAGATGTTCAGTCATACATACAAAGATATTTATTCAACTGTGGCATTATTTGTAATAGCCAAAACCTGGAAACAACCTAGATGCCATGCAACTGAAGAATAGATAAAACAGATGCGGCACATTTACACATTAGAGTAATACTCTGCAGTAAAAAGAAGATACCTTTTAATTTGCATGAAAATGGATGAAACTAGAAACACCATCCTAAGTGAGGTGACTCAATCCCCGAAAGATCAATATGGATGCACCCACTCATAAGTGGATACTAGTTATAAACAAAGGATATTGAACCCATAGTTCATGGTCCTAGAGAAGCTAAGTACCAATGTAAACCCTAAGAAAAACATGTATATTCATCTGGAAAGTCAAAATAGACAAGATTGCCTGACAAAATTTGGAGCATGGGTGTGGG
This sequence comes from Myodes glareolus, assembly GCF_982192425.1. Lineage (NCBI taxonomy): Eukaryota > Metazoa > Chordata > Mammalia > Rodentia > Cricetidae > Myodes > Myodes glareolus. The sequence continues at coordinate 11,792,176 of NC_142050.1, forward strand.
GTGGGGAGGGTGGAAGGGGAAGAGGAGAGAAGCAAAATGGGGAGGAGAACTTGAGAGAAAGGGATAGTCGAGATGGAGGAAGGACAGAGATGAGACTAAGAAAAGAGATATCTTGATTGAGGGTGCCATTCAGGGTCTATCAAGAAACCTGGCTCTAGAGAAATTCCCAGGAATCCACAAGGAAGACCACAACTAAGACCCTAAGCAATAGAGGAAAGGGTGCCCGAGCTAGTCTTGCCCTGTAGTCAGACTGATGAATATTTTAAATATCACCATAGAACCTTCATCCAACAACTGATAGAAACAGAGCAGAGATACATATCGGAGCACTGGATTGAGCTCCCAAAGTCTAGTTGAAGAATGGGACAAGTGAGAATATGAGCAAAGAGGTCAAGACCATGATGGGTACATAATATGGGATTCCCCTCTGTATGCTGTGAATACCATTGGTTAATAAAGAAACTATCTTAGGCTTGTGATAGGGTAGAGTAGAGCTAGGCAGGGAAAACTGAACTGAATGCTGGAAGAAAGGAGGTAGAGTCAGGGAAAAGCCATGGAGCCACAGCAGGAGACAGACATGCCGGGACCTTGCAGGTAGGCCACAAGCCTTGTGGTAAAATGTAAAATAATGGAAATGGGTTAAATTAAGATGTAAAAGTTAGCCAATAAGAAGTTAGAGCAAATAGGTCAAGCAGTGATTTATTTAAGACAGTTTCTGTGTGGATATTTCAAAAGTCTAGGCAGCTGGGAAACAAGCGGCCTACTCCAAGTATACCCAGTGACACAGTCTACCTGAGCTAATGGGAGCTCGCCAACTCCAGCTGGACAGGGAAGGAACAAGCATAGGTCCAAACTGGTTCCTCTGAATGTGGTTGACAATTGCATGACTGGGACACTGTGGGACCACTGGCAGTGGCACCAAAATTTATCCCTACTGCTTGTATTGCCTTCTGGGGAAACCTATTCTGTTTGGATGGATACCTTGCTTAGCATAGCTATAGTAGGAAGGGCCTTGGACCGTCCCCAAAGCAATGTGCCTTACTGTTTCTGTAGAGTGGAGAGGGGGAGGTGGGGACAGGGGTAAATGGAGGAAATGGGAGGAGGGGAGGGAAGCGGAACATGGATTGTTATGTATAATGAAAAAAGATTGTTTTCAAAAACAATAAATAACAATAGTAATAAAGAAAAGCAGGAATCTGTCTGCTATTGCAAATCAGCAAGCTCCTACACACACTGCACGGTCCTACACAGGAAGTGGTACAGAGTCTGACCACAGAAGCTCATGATTTTAAGACTTTTCTTTATGAAAGCTGGTTTTATGTGGCAATGGATTCCCCAAACCAGACTATCCAAAAGAAAACCAGACAACAACTAACAACTGTTGCCAGGCTTGCACATTCGATCATCTAGAAAATAGTGCATTCCTTGTTGCAGAGAGTATCTGAATCGTTTGTGTACAGCTGTGACTCCATTGCCACATGCTTTGGTTTTTAGTAAATATTCTTCTGGTTACAGGTGTCCTATATTAGAGAGATTTTTAAGAATTTTATACGTGTGGTTAGACATGGTGAGGCATTATCTTTGTTTTCTGTAAAATTTGTGTCTGACAGTGCCAGTTTAGGTGTCCAGTGTCATTTTCCTCACCTCAGTTACTACTACAATAAGTTTTCTGAGTACTTAGCATCTATCAGGTAAAATACAAAAGTCTACATAGGTATTACCACCTCAGTTTTTACAAGAACCCAAGAACCCTAGGAGGTAGGCACTGTCCCCTGTGACATGTGATAGATCACTTATAGAAAGAACAGAACTTATCAAACGTGCCACCCTGATATTGTGCAGGTTGGGCTTCAAATCAGTCCTCTGAACTCACTACACCCTCTCAATTACAACAGAAATAGAGGGAAGGAGTGGAATGAATTTCCTGTTGCTCCATTCCATAATTTATATTATTAGACACAGTGACTTGACACTCTACAAGAGCAATCTGAGAATGTGTGAGAGGAATTTAAGGACACCGCCAATGCTTCCCCACTCCACAAAAGCAGGGTGTGTTTCATGGGTACCGCATATTGATGCCACTGAAGTGTGAGTTTTCAAGTAGTCAAATGGTGCATTTTATATTATGGACATGTGGCTGCAATAAAAAAATAGATTGTTAAGAACAAGGTTTTCTCATTTACCAATTAAGTAACACATGAAAAACAATCTTGTCGTAAAACTTTTACAGTATGTTTTATACCACACTTTCTTATAACTGCATACAAGAAGTATTATTGCTATTTTTAAATGGGAAAATGCATGCCTAGTAGATTAAATGTCCTTGTTAAAAGTCACACTGCTGACTAGTAGAACTAGGAAAAAACTCAGATTCGTTTGTTCCAATTTGATCACATGAAGACATTGTTTTCACATCTTTTTCCCTATACAAATTTATAAGATCAAAGTTTGTCAATTTCTGTGAGCTTATACAGGAAAATATACAAAGCAGATCTGAAGGTTCCCCAGTCTTATCAATTCATACTGACCAAGACTGTATTTAAATGTACCTCAGTTGCCAGAACAACGCTGACCCAGACTAGATCTGAAGGCTCTTTAGTCTCACAGATTAATGCTGACCCAATTATAACATCCATCCATTGGGGATCCATCATGCCTAAACATTATACTGAATGCATTATCTAATCTACTGGTATTTTCAAATAGAATAGACACTTTAAAAGAGATAGCATTTTGAAAATGTCAGAGGAAGTCAAGCACACTGTTAAGGTTTTTTTCTTGCCAAATATACTTCTCTCATTTACTAACTAAATAAATAAAACCCAAAGGTCTTGTCACATCACTTACAGTATATTTGTACCATAAAATAATTTTAAAATATAATAAATAACAGATAAAATAATATGCAAATACTGGGCTAAGTAGGATCACATTTTATTTATTCATCCAATAAATGTCTGTTGTGTATCTTTTCATAGGTGTTGTAGAAATACAGGTGGGGAAAAACTCTTTTTTTCTCAAGAAAATGACCTTCCAGACAGTTGGATGCACACACTAGTTGATAAACTGTTTACCAGATAACAAGATATGCTCTGGAGAGCAATGAAGGCAGAAGACCGAGAAAGGGAACTGTGACCCAAGGCAGCATGATTGTTGTAATAAAGCAATCAGAGGGCATCTGAGAAATAGAAGTTACTACTCCTGCCTTATGATGGTGTACAGATGTGAGCAAAAGTATTCATAGTAACAGTGCTGAGCATAGAGTAAGTCACGGCTACATTTTAACAGGAGAAAAGCCAGATGTGGATTATCCAGGTTAAGTTTACTCCCTTATTGTAAATGTGGAAAGCCAGGACTTGAACTCATGTTTTCTAACTGTAGTCTCTCTCTGACCTTCGCTTTCCCCTTACTATTGCATATGGATATGGATTATACTTCCACCAGTGGAAAGGTATTGGAGATATTATTCATTGGTAGATAAACAAAAGGCATATTTTCCACTAAAAAATCCCTTTTCTGTGATACATATTTTCAGTCAGCTGTGGTTTCATGACTCTCTTATGCATTGGAAAGATCAGTCTGTGAGGATGTGAACTGGTTGCATTAGTGTTTAGCTCATGTTACAGTTAGTTACCTTTTGGCTTCTTGGGTTTTTATATTGTTTCTAAAACTAAATGCAAGTATAGAGGCATGTTTGGAATAACTAATATAACTTACCCTGAAGAAAAAGCCAGAATTCTGGTATTAATCAAGACAAATATGGGGAGTGATTTAAAATAAAGAGCCCGTTGTATTACGAGGGAATTTTATATGTAGAAATGCCAATTCGTTGCTAAATTTAACTGTTTTTCCCTTGAGTAAGTTGAAGGATATGACTAAAATGATGCCATGACTCAAGAAATGAATAAAAGTATTTTAAAAGATGCCATGAGGATGTTACTTTTTTATCCTTATTTTGGAAGACAAATTACTATACCTTTTTAAAGAGCAGATATAATGTCAATTAAAACCCTGCAAATTCATGGAATTTTATCTAATGTAAATTTATAGAAACATTACCCAAACAACATGACTCAAATAACAGAAAAGTATTGTTTAATAAGAATAACCATTGCAGTATTATTTACTTCAACAAAACTACCATAAAATCCTAATATTTAAATTAGAATGGATACATATGCTCAACAATGTTATAACTAGTAGAAATAATAATAGTGACTATCATATTGCCCACAGGAATGCCTGTTTTACCTGAAACTTTAAGCGAAAATGAATACATGACACAAAAAGGAGTTCTTTTTGTCAATATAAAATTAATGGAAAAGAGTAAAGGGAAGAACATAAACTTGCTTGTAAGTTATTAAGCATAGTGTACATAATTATAAGCATTTAGGTATATATCCTCGTCTAATTTGCAAGTGTTCTACAATATTTTAAAATAAGATATTTAGCCCATAGTTTACTAATGCTATTCCTCTACTATATAATATAATAAATATAATATTATATAATATCAGATGAAATGATATGCAAAGCCTGCTAGGTTAAGTAGGATCAAAGTTTACTTATTTGTTCAATAAATGCGTGTCGAGTATCTTTTCCTAGGTGTTGGAGAAACCAGAGATGAGGCAAACTCTTCCTATCTCAAGATAATTACTTTCTAGACAGTGGATGCACGAACTAGATGACAAATAGTGTACCAGATGACAAGATTGCTGTGGAGCACAATGAGAGCAGAAGATGGGTAAAAATAACAGTCACAATAAAATAACTCAAAGGTAGAACCAAGAACCTAGAAGGTGAAACTAAGAGTTATAAGAAATTATTTCCTTCCTTTGAAACTCAAAGGAACTTCTAATTTTTGTCTTGCTCGATTGTAATTAGTAAAACTCAGCAACATTTTCCCCTTTGTTTCCCACCTTTCTTTTTTTTGTAATTTTATTAAATTATAAAAGTTTCCATTTCCGCCCCTCCTCCCACCACCCTCCCACTCCCCTCACTCCCTCTCCTCCTCCCTCTCCATCCCTAAGAGCAGTCAGGGTTTCCTGCCCAGTGGGAAGTTCAAGTTTCTCCCCCCTCCCTCCAGGTCCAGGAAGGTGAGCATCCAAACAGACTGGATCCCAAAAATCCAGTATATGCAGAGAAAACAGGTCCCAGTATCATAGTCAATGGCTTTTCAGAAAGACTTCGGGCCAGCCACATTCAGAGAATCTGGCCACATTCAGAGAATCTGGTTGGATTGCGTCCTCACTAGGTCAAGTGTTTCCCACCTTTCTAACCTATAATTCCATAACATTCATCTCTTGCCTATCACACCATTGCATGTTGGGTCTATCAACATGGACAACTTGTTTACTAGATCCCTAGGCCACATATGGAAAACAGTGGCTTCTGGGGAGCGCCAGCTGACAGTTCAGACTCTGGAGGCTCATCTACCAGGAACTTGAGTTAAGGGATGGGAGCTTGGATTATGTGTTGCTGCTATTCCAAGAATATGACTCTCAAGAATTTTAGGAGTGAAAATGTACTCTGCATGTAGAACAGATGTGAATCATTTGCAGGCAAAGGGTGAACTGTGATCAAGAGACTCTAAAGTGACCAAGGACATGATTGACTGAAATCATCACCTCCTCTTGAGCAAAGGAAGAGCCAGAGGTTTGACTGAAACCGTTAGTCTGTGGACAAGTTAATGGACACTCCTAAGATTATGTTTTGTTAGATCAGAGTTTTGGCGCTAGTCACCACCCTGTATTTCCATAAACATTTTTAAACAAGTCTCTTTGAATCCCTTAGCCAAGGGAAAACAAAATGAGTACTTTCAACATCATGGATTTTCTCTTACTTGAAGCTCTACATAAGATCCCAGCTAGGCTCCCTCACTAGGCTCTTTGTACCATAGTAATTTATAACTCAGCAACAGAGAACTAATATAATACCATACATAACCCCTTTGGAAATCTCCCAGCTTTATGCTTAGTTAAATAAATAGTTCCAACTGTGTAATTAAGAAAATTACATTTCATGGAGAAAAAAATTACATTTTATCAAAGTTTTCTCAGTGCATTATTTGTTATAATTTTTTACTTTTCTATTTCTTCCCAAATAAGGGAATTATGAAAACCAGCTTCTACTCAGAACAATATTTTTTTCTTATGCATAGACACAATCTAGCTTTTGGTTTTCAAGTTCAGTATAAACCACATTCAACACTAACTCTCCTGGACAAGTTTGAGGAAGAAGTTTTTGGACCACACCCATGGTCAATTTTCATTTTTAATTTTTTTCACTGTTGGATAGTTCATGATGTCCTGAAGTATCTTTTAGACTGCTACCACCCACACATGTCACATAAGTAATAATAATTAAATTAGTATATGCATTTGTAATCCAGTTTCTCCTCAGAAATAAAAAGCAATAAGAGTGTATGGAATAATACACTTACTCTCAACATTCTCTACTTTATTCAGGACAGAGGAGAGACACAATAAATGATGCTAACAAAGCTATTTCTTCTGACAATATGAACACAGTAGGTTTGACAAATTGTAATACTATAGCCAATGGCAAATAACGCTGCCCCACGTAGATGATTCTTGATTTTATCACCTACCCTATTTTATGTATCTAATTATTTTCTATATTTTATGCATGTCTATTCCACTGCATAGTTTTGAATTTTTTAAATCAGTAGAAATTTTCCATCTTGTAATAAAAATGTAAGCTAGATAAAGTTAAGTCTCTTAAAATACAGTCAGAATTATTTTTCTATAGCTGGCTAATTTCTGAATATTATCCCTGAAGTCATATGTCTTAAATACTAATATTAGTAACATGGATTGAAAAAGTTGGACATGAACACTATTAACAATTTGTCCAACATGATATATATGTGCACTTTTCTGAAAAGAGGAGCAGAGAGCTGTTGAGTATAACAAATGGGACTGTATGGGGAAGGTTCTTTCGCTTCCAAAGCTTGAGAAGCCAAAACCTTGCCTGTTACAGTACTTCCCTTTGGAAGATGAGAAATGAGAATCAGGAGAGTGATTGGTTAAAGTTGTGTCTAAGTGTAGAATATATGAGTAGCTCATCTAGGCATGAGTCCCTGTGGTTTCACAATCAGTTCATACCTGTTAATCACATCCATGAGGCAAAATCTAGATCTTTCTGATCCTGAGATAGAGTTCTGTGGTTCCACAATGTCCTCAATCATTTGTTGTGATTAGCATGTGCCTCTAAGTTCTTCCATATTGTGTGAAACAATGGCTTTTCAAGTTGTTTGTTTGCCTGAGATACTTTATTTTAAAAGCAACGTTTGACTCAATTTTAAGGATGAAGGATGTTTGTACTCCTGGTGAACAAAGAAATGCCACCATTTTTCTGGAACAACCCATGCAACACAGACTGACATGGGAGTACTAACGATGCAACCCTCCATCCCGCCATGTTGGACTGGGTGGAACAAGCAAAAAGGGCCTTGTTTACCCTAGCAATACCGCCACTAAGGTTTTTAAGAAGTGTTAAGCATTTTAAGAAGCAGTCCTGGTCAGAAAAGGATTACAGATACACAATAAAGACAAATTCAGATGGAAAAGATCTTTAAATGGGTCACAGTGTTGGATAAATGTATGGAGGCTTGGGAGAAAGAAGAAAAAGAGAATAGAAAGTTATAAAAAGACATAAATGATTTTTAAAAAGTAAAACAAAGTCTTTAAAGAAATAGAGTACAGACAGTCATAGATTAAAAGAAGTAAAGAAATATAAGACCATGTAAAGATAGAAAATACACAGAGAGTCTGGATTATGTATATATTGTGTTTTCTTTAAATTTTTTGACTGTGATGAAGCTAAATAACCTACAAATATACTTTAAAGATATCTTGTCTTCAAAATTTGGGCCTAAGGATAGGTTGCTTTGAAAAAGAGGTTCTTCTTTTGCTTCCACAGAGGATGAGAACCTGTGGATTAATTTCACGCTAATGTGGTTTGATGGACCAAGACACCCTGAAAGGTTGTTGTGAACACCCACCTCCCAACAATTACTTCTCCCAACAAAAAGCAAGAAGCAGTTTGGAGAAAACTACACCCAAATTCCCAAATATTGTTTATAAATGTTTGTTTGCATTTAAAGGGGGATATGCTATAGAAATTTGCATTGGTATGGATCTTGACTTGTTGATACAAACTTAAGGTCAATTTTGTTATATGTATATTTCTGCTCTTCTTTAAGATATTGTGACTGTGCAGTTCATTTAAAAATGAAATGTATAATTAAGAAATATAGGTTAATAAGTAATCATCTATAATAGTTAAGCTTGTAGTTATGTTATTTAGATTTTCTACATATGCAGAGATGTATTTCAGATGGATAGGGATTCTTCAGATCTTTCAAAGACTACAGAATATGGCATTTAAAATGTTTCAAGATCTCAGGACTTTTCATGACAATGAGACACATTTTCTCCTGGCAGCACCAATCTACTTCAAGAGGATAGGCATCAAAGAGACTCCTTATGAAGTTTGGGCAAGAAACTGCTCTTGCCTGGACTGCTTGATGTTATGCTGTATAAACTGGACATGCAGAACCCACAGATAAATGACTCTGAACTTGCCTAAAGGTGAGACAATCATTCAGGGTTCCTGTTTCATGAAAGTGTCTGCCAAACATTCTGCAGGATACAGAAGAAAGTGACTGACAAACTGCAAATATAGGCGGAACTGTCTTTGAAATTTTCTGCTTCATGGAAAAGTTTGCCAGATACTGTTGGCCTGTAGAGTGAAGATGGGTGCCCACAATGGTACAGAAGAGCTTTGGGTGACTGTCTGGGCAGTGAGATGTCTGTGTCAATTCTAGATTTTTGGAAGTTGCTTAAATGTACTTACTGTTTACTTAGGAAATATTATATCCTTCTGCAGTCTTTGATGGAATTGAAAAATAGTTACAATTATAGGTTTCCTTAGTTATGATAAAAGATAAAGTAGATATAAATATTGTAGCTATCATTCTTGCTTGATACATGTTTTGTTATATGTAATTTTGCTATGTTAAAGTTAAAACCTTCCTTTTATTTAAACACAAAAGGAGAGGTGGTGTGGGATTCTCCTTTGTATGCTCTGATTATCACTGATTAATAAAGAACTGCTTTGAGCCTATGGCAAGGCAAGACAGAACTAGGCAAGGAAAACTAAACTGAATACTGGAAGAAAGAGGGCAGAGTAGAAGTCCTGTAGCCCCACCAGAGACAGACACTGGATAGAACTTTACCTGGTAAGTCACAGAAATGTGGCGAAATGCAGATTAATTGAGATGGGTTAGTTTAGGATATAAGAGTTAGCCAGAAATATGATTAAGCTATTGTCCAAACAGTATTGCAAATAATATGGTTTCTGTATGATTATTTCAGGGCTGAGCAGTTGGGAACAAACAAGCAAGCTCCCTACAACACAACCCTACATATTTATCAGAACCAATTGAGACTGTGGAGGCACCTGGGTATATTAAAATCATATCAGGGAAAACAGGCCCAACAATGTCCCATACACAATAGTCCAAAATAAGGGTATAATTCTCCAACTTGGATTGCATAGAATAATGGGTTTCTAGCAGTGTGATAATGACAGCCCGAAACTGATTTTTCTTCTGATAACTCTTATACTCATTGAAGATCCACAGGCAGAGAACTCCAGACTATCCAAGGAACTTCAGTCTGTCTAGGTCCCCTGTAGCCCATTCATAGTCTTCCGCCAATCCACCTACTCTCCAGTCTTGATTCTAACCCATTATTCCTGCTCCTATCTAGTTCTGTCCTAACCCTGACTCCCACAGCCCCAGTAGCAGCTTCTTCCCTGGGGATGGTTGATACTAACTCTATTGCATTTCTCTCCACCGACACTTCTTAAAATCTGCTACAGTTTCTTTAACTTGAATTCATTCAATAAACTGCGTACATTCACATATATAGTTACTGTGTGATGTGAAAGTTAATATTAGCAATCAAGATTGAAATAAAGGACTCCACATCCACCTCGTTCAGATTAGCAGGGTTGACAGGACTACCTGGCAAATGAAGCCACGGTACCTTGTGACTATGAATAGGGGCCTTAACTAACTCTGTTGCAAATGAAAGTGAGCAGTGATAAAAGAAAGGTAATTAAAAGGTACAACAAATATTTAGAAATCTTTTAGCACAGTGAGTTTTTTTAATGTATTCTTTTGACTCTTAAGAACTGTGCTGTTAATAGCACTTGATTAGTAATGGTAGGCTTTAGATGAGAAAATTAGGACTGATTGCACGACAGGAATGACACAGGCAAAGGTAAACTATGACAAAGGACAGGAAAGTTTTGTGTGCATGCATAGTAGGTCAGTACATCTCATAAATTTTCAAAGTGGAGTAAACAAAAATACACTTCAAATTTTAAATTTTTAAGACATCTAAATCTTTGACTTTTAAATATTTTTGAAGACAATGTTGGAAACATATATGTCTCTGTCTGTTATGGCATGGTCCTCTTGAAGGCCCCGATCTATCCCGTTCAGAATAAGGCATGTACAAAGTTCCTTTTCATTGCACCATCGGCACCACTGTGAGTCAGAACCTTTTGGCATCATGGAAGAAATAATACCATAGCCAGTCCAAAGTCAGCTTGTGAAAAGTCTTAAATCTAAAACTTTACTGTATCAGAGGTCTTTTGTTGCAGTCAGATTCATTGTCACAAATTAACCTCAAGGGTCTTTCTAGTTCTTTCACCTGGATTAAAAGATAGGAAGGCATACTTAATCTCTTTGCCATAGTTTTCTTACCTAAGGTCCTCCAAGCTAATAACACTGATATTTCTAACCTGTTATTATTGCATAGGGAAATTTTGTGTGCTGCGGGATATATATATATAGCAGCATCCCTGGCAAATATCCAATGGATGCTAACAGTACGCAGTGTAAAAATGTCTTTAGATATTTTATGAGGCCAGGGGGTAGAGGATGAAGTTGCCTCAGGTGGGAATCAATGCTTTCTTTGTTGGCACTGATGTTACTTTTTGCCCAAAGCTTTGAGCAGCAGTTCTCATCTGATATTTGGTACAGTAGACACAGTTATACTGTCCTAACTTTGTAATGTATAATATATGAGGTATTATAGCCTTCTAACCTTGTGCAAGCTGACCAATTGTTGCCTAATCTTATCTCTCTCTTAAATTTCTACCTGAAAGCCACCAGGCAGATGTGAATGCAGTGGTAGTCTGGCTTCCTCCTGGCACATTCCCTAGAACTGGAAGCACAATATGCTTGCAGTCTACACTCCAAGTTCCCATGGGATACTTTCATCCAAAGTTCTTTTGTGGGATGATGAGTCACCAGAATTTGAGCTTTCAGAGTCTGCTGCTAATTAAATGTTTGAGGTTTCTATGTATTTCATCATTCTAAGTATCAGCAACTGTTTCAGTCTGAAATGCAAAGCATTAATGGCACAGAAAAAAAATTAACACTAGTAATATGAAGGGCCACAGTGCAGTTGGTATAAAAAAGCAAAGCAAATCTTATGTCTCTCTCTGTGTGTGTGTGTGTGTGTGTGTGTGTGTGTGTGTGTGTGTGTGGAAGAATTTCTAGGTAGTTCAAGAAGTATAGATTGTATTCTAGGAGCAGTGGGTAAACCGTTTGAACATTGTAACTAGACAAAGTAGCAGGGAGAAAGCAAGCAGTAGAGGAGATAGAAATCTGATTATCACGGAAAAAATGGACTATAGGGAAATAATAGTAGATGTGGGATTTCATCAAAAAGTTCTTGAGATGCTATGACTGTTCTCATATGGATCAGATTTAGAAACAGGGTATGATGATGAAGGGATATTTTAGAGATAATACTATTTGGACTTTTTAATTATTGAATACTTAAAAGGGAATAACTAGAATCCAGAATGATTCTTGGGTTTTGCCTTGAGTAATAGGGAATAAGTTCCATTTACTCAGCTGTAAAAGACTTAAGAGAGACAGGAGATCTATCTTAGTAAAATTAAATCTGAGATGCCATTTAGCTAATTGTGGAGATATTAAGTGATATATCATTTACGACTTCCAGGGAAATATCAGGAATAGAAATGTTGATTTGACTCATGGGTATCTAAGGCTGTCAAGGGTTGTGGACACAATGAGATGATTAATGAGGAAATGAAAAAAGATGTCCATTTAGGACAAGGCTGAGGCATATGAGTATTCAGAATTTGGGCACAGTAAGGAGAGCATGTAATAAAATAGGAGTCTGACAGGAAGAAGGAGGAAAAAGAATTTGGATGTAGTCAAATTTTAGGGGGGCCACCAGCTCACAAATAATGACACAGAGCCTTATTAATTATGATAACTTGACCTTACAATTGGTTTGTTTTTAACTAGCTCTTATAGTTTAACCTATTTCCATTCATCTATCTTCTGTCACTTACCACCCTTCCTGCTTCCTCCGGGTCCTCAGGTCTCCCACACACCTAAATTTCTCCTCCTACATACTCTCTCTGCTTGAAGTGCCACCTGTATGTCCTGACTAGTTGTTAGCCATTCATCTTTTTATTACACCAATCACAGCAATACACAGTCACACCATATGTAAATATCCCACATCATTCAGGTGTCAGGGATTTATAACAAAGGGAGACACTTCTTTCTTCTAGTGTCTAGGAGTCTCTCTAATAGTGATTTCTGACACACTTCCAGGAACCATTTCAATTCCAGAATATGTAAGCAGATGGCTTATGTGAGAACATTGATGTTTTCTAAAGGGACCAAATCTGAACAGAGCACTCACAACCTAGCATATCTAGGAGCTCTTACGAGATTAATACAGTGACTGTTTCTTATCTATGACCTCATACTGTTTGAATCTTGTCCTCAAGTCTAAGCAACCCTCCATTTTCCGAGAACTATTATAGACGAATGCTCTGTTAATATATACACATAAAATATACACGACTATACAAAGAAAGCATATGCCACCTGAATATGAGACATCCCAACTTTAAGTTATTGAGTACTTGAAGCATCATGCCGAACTTTCAATTGATATTTTGTAATTGCCAGAACTGAGGACAACAGAAGGCTAGCTAAAATGTTTTCCATTTCAAGGAGACAGGAATGTAGAAAACAAGAGAAAAGTTATCTCTGCGGTTTTCGTATGCTTGAAAGTAGCTGCACAAAAGTTAATGATCTTTATTGGAGTGGAGAATACAGAGTTATCAAAACCATTCAGCACTAAGTCTGGTAATGGAGTCCTTGCTCCAGTTAAGTAAACAAAGCATCTTATCTTAGTTTCATTGAATTAAAAGCAGAACTACCCAAACTGCTATTTCAGAGTGTATTAATAGTTGTGGACCTAAAAAGGTCGCTCCATGTATCTGAACGATTGTGTTCCATACGATCATTCAGCCTGGTAAGAAGACAAATGACTGGCATCTTGCATTACCAGCAAGCTAGTCATGCTCACATGTTAGGCTAGAGCAGTAAAGATGTGCTTTATGCTACAAATAAACTTTCTATGCTATCTATAACGTTAGTCCCCAGCCGTGACTTTTGAGACAACATTTCACTCTTTTATTCACTGGGTGATCTTTGCATTTCAGCATCATCAAGGTTAAAATTTCATATTAGCACAGTTGAGAGTTCATCTGTTTTCTTCACTAGGTTTATAACATGTCTGATTAATAACCATTTCTTGGCTCCATTATAGACTTCAACAGTCTTAAAATGGTTGATGTTGTGGTCCATGCTGAAAAGATGAGAGATTAAGCTGTGCCAATGTATTATAATAAAAAGAAATAAACTCTCACATTCTAAGAGACTGGGACTTTTACAGCTGAGTTAATAATTCCCCCTGAGGTAGCTCCAGATTGCAGTCCTACTGTGTACTCAGTCGGCTTGTTTAGTCTGCCTTTCAGAAAACAATATAACAACTAATCTTACTTGCCTGGGTTTTTCCCTATGATCACCATTTAAAACCCAAAATTAATGCAATCTTGTGATTTTATTTTGTGAGTGATTTTTTTGAGGCAGGGTTTCTATGTAGCTTTGGAGCCTGTCCTGGAACTATCTCTTATAGACCAGGCTGACCTTGAACTCACAGGGAACTGGCTGCCTCTGCCTCCTGAGTGCTGGGATTAAAGGTGTGTGTCACCACCATCCAGCTGTATCTTAAAGTATATATTCATCCATGCTCTTGACTCAAGAGAAATATGTGTCTGTGTCTGTGTGTGTCTGTGTGTGTGTGTTTGTATGTGTGTGTGTGTGTTATGATAATCATTTGCTGGAAATAGCAAATATAGGTTGAAAACAACCTTATAAAATAAATATTCACAAAGAAGGCTGAACACAGCCTACAGGTGTTGATTGATAAACAATGTCGTTTTACTCTTTGTTGTCTGGGTCCACTGGAGTCAGTGACTTGATCCATTATCAAATTCTTGAATAGTTCTGTAAAGTATCCCTCATTCCATGTGATTCTTGCAGTGCTGTTGGAAAAAAAAGAGAAAACAGTACACATTGCTAGGGACAGACACAGAGAAAGATTCATATGACAACCTCTAATAGGCACAGATTAAGACTTTTTTGATAATGGGAGCCTTAAAAGTTCTAGCCTTTAAGACTCCCTTTCAGGGTTCAATTAAAAACACCATGAATAGCTACAGGGTGCTAAAACTCTGAAGGTAGAGATCTGAGGGGTAAGATCTACTCACAACGGGAATCATCTGTCCATGTGTCTCTATTATTCTCTCGTCCATCTATCATTTCTCATTGTTCTACCCGTTACTTCTTCTCCTTGTTACACATTGTCCTTAGTTCTACATTGTTCTTCGTTCTACCCATTCATTACAAGTGTTCCCAGTCATGTGTATCCTTAAAACCAGTAACTCCCCAGCCCTAGCAAATTCCAGGGTCTGAATTCTTTTGCCCCATAAAAAAATCAGATAAGAGTTTTCACACACCCACAGATCCATGGGAGTGGCTAGTACGTGTCTGTTGAACTCCTGAATGGAGAAAGTCAGTTAAAAATGGAATTAAATCATCAGGGAATTCTGGACAGGAAGGTTAGTGCACTGCAGTACATTTTTAGGTGGTTAGAAAGATTCATTTTCAGCACAATTATGAATAGGACACAGATTGTATTTTTTTGTTTTTTGCTTTGTTTTTGTTTTTGTTTTTAAATCTGTGCAGTTTCTTTTCTTCTAGAAAGCATAGAGGTAACCAGGTAGGTGACCAGGTAACCTAGGTAAACAAGGGGAAGCTGGTGGCTCTTGATCAGGCAGCATATACACCAGAGAGTGCAGTTTCTACAGTCCTAGGTCTGGAGTTAGACTTACTACTCTAAGCAAAGAAGAGAGTCAGGCCTCTGAATTATCAGGTCTGGGCTATGCTCTTATCAGCCATTCTGATCATAGGTATTGTGGGTCTTTCTCTGGGTTTCAGTTAATTATCTCTTCTGTAGTCCTGGAGAGTCCTGAACTAAAATCATCAGTAAAGTGAGGTGAAAGTGAGCATAAGGAGTTAGGAATTTTTAGAGTGAGGTAAAAACAGGGCAGCAACTTGGGTATCGGCGAATCAATCCCACACCAGTTATGTTTTAAGGGGTTATTTATTTTGGGGGGTAAAACTTACATACACCATAAACCATCAGGAAGGGAGCCTAGTCACTGGAGCAGGAGCCGGGAGCAGGAGCAGGGACCAAGCGCCGGAACCAAGAGGGCCTGATCCGGATCTGTGTCTCTTTTTAAAAGAGAAATATACCATGCCCCACTGGGCTGGTATTTCAGCGGCTATTGGCTGACGGAGTGGAAGTCGCTCCCCGCTGCACTGTGGGCTCGTGCTTCAGCGACTATTGGCTGAGGCAGTGGAAGATACTCCCACAACACTTGAGCAAATAGTAATTCTATGTCCTTGGAGATCTGTGAATATCTTAGGTGGGATGCTCCTTGACTGAACTCGAAACACTGGCCAAATACCTGCTGTTAAAGATAATTGCAGGAAGGCAGATCTCTGCATTTACCTAGGAAAGAGAGATGGAGGCCTGGCAGTGGGAAACTGTTCTGAACTAGGGAATTAATCCCCAAGTATGTAATAGAGAGTTCAGCTACAGCCAAAAAAAAAAAAAAAAAAAATCTAGAGCAAAAGACAGCCACTTTATTTCCCCCAAAAGTCTTGCCTTTTGATTTGGCCTCTACCAGACCCCTTGGTTCTATAAGTCTTTCGTGCAAAGATGGCTGAGAAATTACTTGCCTCTTGTACCATTATGATCGATGAGACAAAATACATGGGGAGGGTGAAGTAGAGAATTCAAATCAGTGCTCACTCCTGATTAAATGACACTGGGGGGGGTGTTATTTCTTTCCTCAATGAGACACTAATGCAGTATTAGTGACTCAGTGTTTATTACTAATGTGTTAAGTCTATGCATTAAATAATTTTAAAAGCAATAGTGCTGGAAATAAGACTAATCTTTACCCAGCTAGTATAGATAGGCATAAACACCTGAGAGCCTGGAGGAAGGCATGTACCTGGGAAGTGATATCATGTGTCCTTGCTTGAAATTATATCCTATATCTGCACACAGCCACCACCTAAGTTGGGACCTCTGTATTCCCCAAAAGGACTGTTTCACATTCTGATCTGTTGCACAGACACTTATGGCTTTGGGATAACTTTTCATGCTTTCTTACCTCTATCTGTCTGGTCAAGTTTACATGTATTATCATCTCAGCCTCTCATGAGTTTTCCTTTCCTGGTAAATATGTTGGCCCTGTTTGTTGTCCCTGGGATGAAGATGGCTTGCTTGATGCACTAAGGGAGTTAGTCTTACAGACTTGAGCAGAATGATTTCACTCAATAAAGTAAGTCTTTGCAGTTTACCACACTGGGAAGGGTCTTTATTTCGAAGTATCATATTTTGAAGGGATAAGAAACATATCAAATCTTGTGCATCCCTTCTCTTACACTGTGATTTAAGTCCTATGTCATGTACAGTAAGTCCCTGTGCCCAGTAATATTAGAGACTTTGGGCCTCCACACATCCTTTATTTGCCTAGCCCACAATCAAGGACCGAGAGAATGAATATGCCATCAATTCTCTTGTGGCACTTTTGATAACTGATTTTTGGTATATAGAGTGGCCATTTGTGGTCATTTACTTCTGTGGTCACTGCCTGGACCTAATGTGGTTTTCTCAGGGACCAAAGTAGATGTGAAATACTTCTTCCCACAGCTATGTCTTGAGGGTATCAATTTTTTCTTTATTTCTTTTTACTGAGGTTCTGTGTCCCCCATTATTCAGCGATTTCATTTGGATCACCTTCATGTGTATGTATTTTAGAAAGCTCCTGCCATATTAGGTTTCCATACCCTTTCTCAGATGGCCCTTAATTTTAGCTGTCACTTCCCATATTCCCTCTCTTCCCTTGCTCCACTTGCTCCTCCCATTCCAGCTCCTCCTTCAATCCATCCATAAGTATTCTATTTCCCTTTCCTAATGAGATCTGTTTTTTCAGGCCCTTACTCTAAACCTAGCCTCTGGAGCTCTACAGATTGTAGATTGGTTACCATTACATTTTTTCCAAGCACCAGAACTACAAAAATGGAGAAGATTATGTGCTTGGTTTGACTCATAATAAAATACATAATATGAAATATGAAAGTTGTATCTATGTTCTTCCTCAGGAAATGTAAAAATTTCCTAAAACACATGATTTTTTTTCTCAACATGAGCAATCTTTTAATAAACTGAGTAAAGAAAATGGTCTGATACCCACTATCCCAGGATGGAATACCAGGTTGCAATCAGGAGTGAAATTATTCCTGCCCTCCAGGTGGTTATAGTCCAGAGAGAGGAGGCAGAAAATAGAAAGGATCTACTCCACAACCTATTTTAATGAACAGGATGAAAACTGAGAATCCTTCTGCAGGATGCAGTGAATCTGGCTCTTGAAGATGGAAGCTTCACACTGCATTCTGTTGTACATGAGAAGAACAGATTGCTGATTGTTTTGGGTTAGGATTTTTTTCTTAAGCAAAATGTTTTTGAAATGTTGCCTGAAATTCAAATGAAAATTTTACATAAAATATCTGGGCTTCAGAGAGAAAATAGCATAAATATTTGGCACTCTAAGAGCCTATTGTTGTGTGGTTAGAAATCTGTAATGTCTCCTTGGTCTACTCTTGAAGGGAAAGATTTCCATCTCCCACTCAAATGGAAAATTCTCACTGAACTCCACAGTTGTCTCTCCTGCTCAAAGCTCCCAGCTTATTTTTCCCTTGCTCTTTCAGAATGGATGTTGTATGTACAAATTATTAGGTATGTGTGCTAAGATGTCGGCATAAACGGTACAGTGTGGGATTGTGAAGATACGTTTTATCTAAATAGCAGTTCCATGGAAAAAATTAACCATGGTATTTTATTTACTAGGCCAAGAAAGTTACCACATTTATTTTAACTCCGTATCTTTTGAAGAATGTGTTCTTAAAGTCTTGTTAAGATTTTTTTGCACTAGAAATTACAATTCCAAATATGGCTTTTAAAGCACAAGTTTTTTTTTTTTTTCCAATTTCTGCTTTCACTATGCTTCATCCTCCATTCAGACGGGATGCCAATTTCAGTATAAGAAAGAAAATACCCATTCATTTCTATATCCATGGTAGTCTTTGTTTTCTGCAGCCTGATAATTACTGAAATTTGTAAGCATGTGTCTACATATATGTAAGGGGTATAATAGACTCACTGCTTTCTGGTTACTTGCCTTTTCCCAGCACTGCTAAAACAAATCAGAGGATAGTAATCCTCCTGGTTCTCTGAGAGAAGAAGAGAAGAACTCAAACTCAAGGTTCTCCATGGGTTAGCAGGACCCACAATCCATCAAAAAGTATGTAAGAGACAGAGTACTGTGGAAGGCTCCCTACACAGTTAGCAGGTTTGTGCACATCTTTTGTGGCTATAAAACCAACAGAAGGCTTCTCTGTACAGATTTCCTTCAGCTCTTTTATTTGGATATCTTGACAAACATAGCAAGTTGAAGGCTTTCAATTCTAGTTCAAGAATTTTCCTGACTTTGGCCCCAAGATTTTCTTCATCAATAAGTAAGTATTCTGTAGCCTTGATGTTCTGGGATTCTATGTACAGGGAATCAAGTAAATAATTAGATGTGGTCCCTTCTTGCATGAAGCTTGCAATCAAGTAGACAAGATTTTTAGTAAAGTAATGATACAAATAACTGATTGCATGCTGTCTGAGCAGACACTGCTCTGTGGCTGAAGAACTAAAGAACATGGCCAGGTTGCCTAAATTGGTAATCACTGTTGGTGGAGCAATACTTCTGGTATTTCATCTGGGGAAGATAGACTATGAAGTGTAGAGGAGAGGACTTCTGTGGAAGAGGGGAGAACATGTACAGAACTACTGTTATTGGAGTAGGATTTGAGGAATTGGAAGACTTCCAGGCAGTGGTCAGCAGGCAATGGTGTGATACGATCCTGGAAAAAAACAGAACATCAGAACATGAATTGGTTCTGAAGAATTTGAGAGACTCACTTCAAGATGGATGAAAAGCTACCACAGACCTTTAAAAAGGTACTATTAAGAAAAAAAGTTGGATACATGCATATACATATATTAAAATGAAGTACCCTATAAAAGGTCAACAATGGCCCTCCCAGACAACACCTGCTAACAAATATGAAGCTGTGTGTCAGGAACTGGTTGCTTTATTTTGGAGTTGTTGGCTAGCGAGATCCTATAGACTCCCCCAGACACTACATGCTATTCCAAATGTTCTTGGTGACCCTCCAGAATGAGATGCAAGACCATACTGCTGAACATCCCACACATATGAATCACAGAACATTGAGAAATAAAGTTGATGCCTACCTGGGAAACCTCACCCCTTGTAGCTAGCTTTAAAAGTGCTACAGGGCACTGTGCACTTTCCAGAGAAGAAAAATAATAATCAGTATTACCCAGCTGTGAACTTTGCAATAATGACAGGACTGACAAGACATGCCCAGTGATACTATAGTAGCATTAATATCATGAGAGTAACAATCTCTTTCTGAAAGTATTTAAGTTCTGCCTCACAAAATGGAACATTGACTTGGCACCCTTTTCAGGGACAAAGAACTATGACTAGATAGGTCTAGGGAAGAACCCACTATTATGAGTCTGCTAATGGAAATAGTATTAAATTAATTTTTACTGACTTACTCCTCCCATAGATCAGCATGTCACACAACCCTTACCAGAGAAGTTTCTTTTTGCAGCAGATGGTAATTAACGCAGGGACCCACGGGTCCTTGCTACCTAACTGCATAGAGTGAGGTAGCATGACAGGTTCAACCCTAAGTATGACTTTTGTATCACAACCCTTCCTCCAGGGTGACGGGACTAGTACAGAAGTGAGAACAGAAAGACTGTAAGATCAAGAGGTAGTGAGTGAGTAGATACAACGAAACAAGAGTGCAGTTGTACATGTTAACTCACAATGGCTGTGACACACGTGGGTTCCCACAGACCAAAATCCCAGTATGCAAGAGACTTGATTCTGGAGGGGTTCCCAGGCCCAAGTAGAGGTCCCCAGATTGTTCCCTGGGCAGCAGAGGAGAGGGTGCCTGAACTGGCCTTGGCCCATAACCATACTGATGAATATTTTGCATGTCACCACAGAACCTTCATATGGCGAAAGATGGAGATAGAGACAGAGACACATATTGGAACACTGGACTTAACTCCCTAGGTCCAAATGAGAAGCAGAGTGAGGGAGATCGTGAGCAAGGAAAGCAGAACCAGAGGGAGCCTTCATCCGACGATGGATGGAGATAGAGACGGAGACCCACATTGGAGCACTGGACTGAGCCCCCAAGGTCCAAATGGAGAGAAGAAGGAAGGAGAACATGACAAAGGAAGTCAGGACCGCGAAGGGTGCGTTCACCCACTGATCCAAGGGGACTGATCTAATGAGAGCTCACCAAGGCCAGCTGGACTGGGACTGAATGAGCATGTGATCAAACCGGATTCTCTGAATGTGGCTGACATGGGGGCTGACTGAGAAGCCACTGACAATGGCACTGGGTCTTGTTTCGTCTGCATGTACTGACTTTTTGGGATCCTGGCCTGTTTGGATGCTCACCTTTCTGGACCTGGAGGGAGCGGGGAGGAACTTGGATTTCTCACAGGGCAGGAAACCCTGACTGCTCTTGGGAATGGTGAGGGAGGAGGAGAGGGAGTGGGGGGAGCAGAAGGGTATTGGGAGGAGGGGAGGAAATGGAAATTCTTTAAATAAATAAATAAGGAAAAAAACAAAAAAAAACAAAAAAAATTTCAGGAAATAAAATTTTGAAAATCAGAAAAAAAATTCATACACAAGCGTCTAGAATTGCAAAGTCAATACTTTGGAGAGAGAGGAGGAGCTATTGTTTTGCAAAAATATTTGCTCTGAAACACCTTTAGGAGGCTAACCTGGCCAGTTCCAATAAAGTGTTTTGATACTGAAAAAAAAAACAAAAAAACAAACAAAAAGAAAACAACAACAACAAAAAAATCCCAGTATGGTCGGGGGAGGTGGGCATGAAGTCCCAGTCCCAGCTGAGGAGTCGTTGGCAATTGAGAGCTTCTGGGAGAGGACAATCAGCCTTGTTTAATAGTAGGAGTCTTTGCAGGTCAACAGCACTCCAGCAGATGTCCAGAGTGTATGAGCAGCACAAAGTGGTTTTAATTGTTTTAAGAATGGGAGGAGGGAAAGAGAAAGAATGAATGCAGAGATAGGTGCTTAGGAAAGGACGTATGGAAGGGAGGTGGGGGAAATTGGGGGAGGGTGTATATGATTAAAATACACTGTTTGAACCAGTAATAAAAGCTAATAAAAACAAAAATTGGGGTGAGGTGATGTCCAAAGCTCCCCAGGTACTTTCTAACCTTAGAATCCATAAGCTTTCCAATTCAATTTTACTTTTAAATAGCATTTATACATACATTTATATTAAAGACTATGATGATGATTCTTTGTGGACATAAATTTTCATGTAGGTTAATGTGGCTAAAAATAGAAAAATGTAAAATTTCTATAATGAAAACTTTTCTTGCATTGTTTGCCTTCCTTAATCTGAAATCCTACCCCTTTTGAGAAAAAAATTATTTTAGTGCCTACCCTGGAAGATCTTAGTGTATTTATTTTATATTCAAACTAGTCTTGGTTTTCAAGAAAAAATATAAATTTCTTTCCTGTTCAAATAATGTAGTCCAGGGGAGGCGGGGCAAAAAAAAAGAAAAAAAACAAATAATGTAGTCCATTGGTAGTTCCTATATGGGTTTTGGTGATTTTGCTTTACATCCTTGCACTTATGAAATAAGATGGTAGAATCTGCAAGGGCACTTGCGAACATTCATCCACACAACATCAGACAAATGGAGTCTCACAAACATTTACTTATTTTTTTCCCTACCTTAGGCCCCATGTTTACTCTCCTTTATCACTTGTAGATTCAGGTTTGTGTAAACAGATGGTTACCATCTGCTTGATCCTGCTCTTGTCTGTCTAAAAATCCGGTTTTTTGCACAAAACTCAGGTCCAAATGGATTAAAGACATCAACATTAATCCGACCACTTTGAACCTGATAGAAGAGAAAGTGGGATGAAGTCTACAAGATATAGGCACAGGAGACCAGTTCCTAAACAGATCCCCAGGAACTCAGACAATAAGAGAAGCAATGAATAAATGGGACCTACTGAAACTGAGAAGCCTCTGTAAAGCAAAGGACACTGTCAGTAAGACCAAAAGGCTACCTTCCGACTGGGAGAAGATCTTCACAAATCCCTCATCAGACAAAGGTCTGATCTCCAAAATATACAAAGAACTCAAGAAACTAGACACTAAAACTCTAATTAACCCAATTAAAAAATGGGGTACTGAACTGAACAGAGAATTCACAACAGATGAACTTCGAATGGCCAGAAGACACTTAAGGTCATGCTCAACCTCCTTAGCAATCAGGGAAATGCAAATCAAAACAACTTTGAGATATCATCTTACACCTGTCAGAATAGCCAAACTCAAAAACACCAATGATAGCCTATGCTGGAGAGGATGTGGAATGAGGGGAACACTCATCCATTGTTGGTGGGAATGCAAACTTGTGCAGCCACTGTGGAAATCAGTGTGGCGGTTTCTCAGGAAACTGGGAGTCAACCTCCCTCAGGACCCAGCAATTCCACTCTTGGGAATATACCCAAGAGATGCCCTATCATACCACAAAAGCATTTGTTCAACTATGTTCATAGCAGCACTATTTGTAATAGCCAGAACCTGGAAACAACCTAGGTGCCCCTCAATAGAAGAATGGTTAATAAAGGTGTGGAACATATACACATTAGAGTTCTACTCAGCAGTAAAAAACAATTACATCTTGAATTTTGCATGCAAATGGATGGAAATAGAAAACGCTTTACTGAGTGAGGTAAGCCAGACCCAAAAACAGGAATATGGTATGTATTCACTCATATGTGGATTCTAACCATAATTAAAGGTCTTTGAGCCTATTATTCGTGATCCTAGAGAAGCTAAATAAGAAGGTGAACCTGATGAAAATCATGTAGCTATCTGCCTGGAGATTGGAAATAAATGGAAGTTTTTGCCCCACCTGATCCCACAGCCATTCAATCCCAAAGAAACACACAGAGGTTTATGTTAATTATAAACTATTTGATCTATTAGCTAAGGCTTATTATTAACTAGCTCTTACAACTTATATTAAGCCATATTTCTTGTTTATGTTTAGCCATGTGGCTTGGTACTGGTTCTCAGTGCAGCATTCTCATCTTGCTTCCTCTGTGTCTGGATGATGACTGAGTCTCTGCCTTTCTTTTTCCTAGAGTTCTCTTAGTCTGGTTGCCTCACCTATACTTTTTGCCTGGCTTCTGGCCAATCAGCCTTTTGTTAAACCAATATGAGTGACAAATATTAACAATGTACAAAAACATGATCCCACAGTAGGTTTAGGTAGAAAATAATTGTGTGGGATGTTTACATGTGAGGAAGTGTATCCCTCAGCAATGGTTGATTGAAAGTAGCAAATCAATAAGAACTTATTAACCAAAAGAATTGGTTCAACAGAGTTCAGTAGAAACTTGAGACTCCCTTGCAACCTGCAGGCTAGTTTGGCCAGGTAAGTAGGTATTCTAAATGCAGATCTTTGCCTCTTCCTCTGTTCCAATAGATCCAATCCCCCAGTCCCATCCCCAGCTCTTCAACAGAAAACCTCCATTCTCTACGCTGCCTATCCCATCTCCAATGGATACCATAGACTTCCCCTCCTCACCTCCTTCCCACAACTGGTTATTTTATTCCAGCCCCCAACTCCAGCAGACACTCCATGGGAACATGTAGTCCATTCTGGCGAGAGAATCTGGTAAGGCAACACAGATCTTCAACTCTCCCTTTTTTCCTCCAAATCCAATCCATTCCCCAGTCTCATCCCCAGTTCTGTAGCAAACCTTCTGCTATGGCTTCTCATCACTCTCTGCCCCATTCACAGCTAACTAAGAAGATCCTGGTGGAACACCCTACTTTACTCCCTCCTGTGAACCCTATAACCACTATCTAGCCATCACCATTCCTAATTGTCTGCCCCTAATACCTGGAAATGCATTTTACAGGAAACCAACAGTGGGCACTTCTAGTCAAGACAAATTCCCTAGCAGGCAGCACACAGCCACCACACACTCCTAAAAAAAAGAGAGAGAGAGAAGAAAACAAAAAACAACGAACAAAACACCCACTCAACAAAGGCAAGACCAGATAACAGCACCTAGAACTACAATCATTCTAATCTCAAATGACTAGATACCAGTGAAAAAAATCAGTAATAGTCAGGAAAGTATGTCCAGACATACTAGCACTGCAAGCCTTGAATACTCCAAATTCTAACATAGCTGAAGCATAGGAAAAAAACCTTAATATAGCCTTTATGAATATGATATAAATGCTTAAAGAGGAAATGAATAAATTTTTTAAAGAATATATTAAAACAGAGACAAACAGTGGAAGGAAATGAATAAAACTGTTCAAGACCTCAAAGTTGTAATAGAAGCAAAAAAGAAAATCAAAAGTGAAAGAAATTAGAAAATGAAAATTGTAGAAATTCAACCAGGAGCTGCAGAGGCAAGTTTCACCAACAGAATATATGAAATAGAAGAGAGAATCTCATGCATTAAAGACAAAATGGAAGAAAGGACATATTAGTCAAAGGAGATGTCAACTCTAAAAATTTCTGGGTGCAAAACCTTCAAGAAATTTTGAACACTATAAAAAGACCAAATTTAAAAATAATAATACTAGGAAAAGAGAATAAACCAGGTCAAAGGCACATGCTTTCAACAAAATCATAGAAGAAAATTTCCATAATACAAATGCCTATCAAGGCACAAGAAGCAAACACAACACATAATAGATTGGACTAGAAATAAAATTAATCTTGACACATTATAATCAAAACAGTAAATATAAAGAACAGAGAATGTTAAAAGCTGCAAAGGAAAAAGACCCAGCAACATATAAAGAGAGACCTGTTAGAATTGCACACGTCTTAATGGAGACTGTAAAACCCAAGAGGATCTAGACATTTGTTCTACAGATTCAAAGGGACAGCTATGTCCAGCAAAACCTTCAAACACCATAGATGGAGAAGTTAAGGCATTCCATATAAAATAAAATTCAAGCAATATCTCCCTATCAATACAGCCTTTCATAAGGTGCTAGATCAAAAATCCCAGCCAAAAGAGGTTAACTACATTGAAGAAAACATAAGAAACAATCCCAGACAAGTAAAGTCAAAAGAAAGAAAATACATACACATGCTTATGTGCCATTACACATGCACACCCTGAAAAGAAAATCAACCAACCAACCAACCAAACACAAACAAACAAACAAAAAAACCAATAAAATAAAGGAATTAGCAATTATTGGTTGGTGTGGGAGATCCTTCTGTTTATGTGCTGCTTTTCTTGGTTAATGAATAAAGAAACATTCTTGGCCTGTTGATAGGGTAGAACTTAGGTATGAGGGGGAGATGAAAATGAAACTGAATTCTGGGAGGAAGAAGGGCATAGTCAGGGATGCGATGAAGCTGACAGAGCCAGAACATGCCAAATCTTTGCTAGTAGGCCACTGCCACGTGGTGATATACAGATCAATGGAGATGGGTTAAATGAAGATGTAGGAGTTAGTCAGTAAGAAGCTAGAGCTAATGGGCCAAGCAGTATTTTAATTAATACAGTTTCTGTGTGATTATTTCAGGGATGAGATAGCCAGGCAGCTGAGATGAACAAGTGGCCCCCTCCCTCCAACAATTGGTCACTAATATTTCTCAGCATCAGTGTTCTCGATCCCCAATAAAATGATAAAAACTAATAGAATGGGTATGAAAACAGAATAGATCCTTCTGATGCATCCAAGAAACATACCTTAAAATCAAGAGTAGGCATTACCTCAGGGTAAAAGATGCAAAGGATATTCCCAGCAAATAGACCTTGCAGTTTTTCTGAGTTTCCTTTTTCCACTCTTTTGGAACCAGCCACCCAGCTCCCAAATAAATATATGGAGACTTATTCTTATTTATAAATGCTTTGGATTAGCTTGGCTTGTTTCTAGTCAACTTTCCTAATTTAAATTATCCTGTTTCATTTTTGCCTCTGGGCTTTTTACCTTTCTTTATTCTATATGTCCTTCTTTCCTTCTTACTCTTGGCTGACATGCTGAATTGTTGGGTGGCTGGCCCCTGGTGTTGTTGTTTCCTTCACCTTTTCTCGCTTCTCTCTCTCCTCCCTAGATTTTTCCTCCTATTTATTCTCTCTGCCCAACAGCCCCACCTATTTTTCACTCATACCTAGATATTGACCATTCAGCCCTTCATTAGACTGATAAGGCATTTTACAGAGGCAAAATAACACAGTTTTACAGAGTAAAGAAAATGCAACATAAAAGAATCCAACACATCTTTGCATCATTAAATAAATATCCCACAGCATAAACAATTGTAACATATCTTAAACTGGTATTCCACAACAAGGCCTAACAAGCAATCTTGCATAGATTTTTAATTTCTAACAAAATAGTCTTTAAACCAAAACTAATTATCATAAATAAGGAAGGATACTACATTCTCATCAAAGGGAAAATCCAATAAGAGGCTATTGCAGTTCTTAACATCTGTGCCCCCAAATACAAGCACATCCAAGTCTGTAAAGGAAACACCATTACAGCATAAACCACATACTGATCCTCACAGACTGAGAGCAGGAGCCTTCAATATCCTACTCCCACAGACAGACATGCTATTGTGACAAAAATTAAATGGAGAAATGTTGGTGATAATTGATGTTATAAACAAAATAGTTCTAACATATTTACAGAAAATTTCACCCAAATGCATGAGAATGTACCTTCTTCTCAGCACTTCTTGGAACCATCTCTGAAATTGGCCATATACTTTGAAACAAAGTCTCAACAGATACAAGAAAATTGAAATAAATCTTTCCATCCTGTCCCACCACCAAAGATTAAAGCTGGGTATCATCAACAGGGAAAATAAAGCTTACAAGCTCATAAAAACTGAACAACTCATTACTGAATGAAAAAGTGGGTAAATACAGAAATCAGAAAAAATTAAAGACTTTTTAGATTTGAATGAATATGAGTATACAATATACCCAAATGTATGGTACACAATGAAGGCAGTTCTAAGAGGTAAGAAAACACACTAAGTGCCTACTTAAAAAAAATTAGAGTGAACTCATACAAGCAACTTAACAGTTCACCTGAAAACTCTAGACAAAAAGAAGAAATCACACCCAAAAAGAGCAGAAGGCAAGAAATAATCAAAATCAGGATGAAATAAATAATACAGAAACAAATACTATTAAATTTTAAAAAAAAATGGTGAGTTGGTTCTTTGAAAAAAAAGTCCACAGGATTAACAAACCCTTACCCAAATTAGCTATGAGGTTGAGAGAGAATTCAAAATCAGGAATAAAAAGGGAGATATAACAACAGACACTGACGAAATCCAAAGATTCACAAGGACACATTTAAAAAACTTGTACTCTACCAAATTGGAAAATCTGAAAGAAATTTATAATTTTCTCATTAAGTACCACATGCCAATCTTAAATTAATATCAGATAAGCAATTTAAACAGCTATACAACTACTGGTGACAAAGAATCGTTCATTAGAAGTCTCTCAACCAAAAAATGCCCAGGGCCATTTGATTTTATAACAGAATTCGACTAGACTTTTGAAGAAGAGTTAATATCAAATTATTCCACAAACTAGGAACAGAAGGAACATTGCCAAATTCATTTATGTGGCCACAGTTACCCTAACATCCAAATGACACAAAGACCAACCCCAAAAAATAGAGTTACAAACCAACTTCCCTTATTAACAGAGATGTAAACATTCTCAATAAAATATTTGCAAACTGAATAAAAGAACACATAAAAAAGATCATCTACCATAAATATATTTTAAAATATTTCAGTCCAGAAATGCAAGAATGGTTCAACATACATAAACTGATATTTGTATTCAACCATATAAACAAACTGAAGCATAAAAACCACATGATCATCTCATTGAATTCAGAAAGGCTCTTAACAAAATAAAACACCCCTTTATGCTTAAAGATCTGGAGGTATTAGGGAGATAAGAGATATATTTCACAATAATAAATGCAGTTTACAGCAAGCCCATTATCACCATCAAGTTAAGACAGAAATTTAAAGCAATCACACTAAAATCAATAACAAGATAAGATTGTCCACTCTCTCCATATCTTTTCAATATAGTATTTGAAATCTTAGCTAGAGCAATAGGACAACTTAAGAAAATCAAGGGTATACAAATTGGAAAGGATGAAGTCAAAGTATCTTCATTTGTAAATGATATAATAGTACACACAACTTTCCCTAAAAATTCTACCAGGGAATTCCAACAGATGATAAACATTTTCAACAAAGAAACTGGATACAAAATTAGTTCACAAAAATCAGTAGCCTTTCTACATACAAATGACAAATTCTCTGAGTAAGAAACCAGGTGGAAAACAGTTTTCAATAGCCTCAAATGATATAAAATATATTGGGGTAACTCTAACCAAGCAATTTACATAAAAATTCCAGTACAATTTTTCACTGATATTGAAAGGATAATTTTCAGCTTCTTATGAAAACACAGAATACCCAGGATATTTAAAACAATCTTGAATAATAAAAAGAACTGTTGAAATATCACCTTTCCTTATTTCAAATTGCATTACAAAGCTATAGTAATAATAACAGCATGGTAGTAGCACAAAAGCAAATATATATTAATCAATAGAATCAAATTTAATATCCAAACATAAACTCACACACCCATGGAAATCTGATTTTTGATAAGTTAAAACACACTGGAAAAGAAAAACGGCATCTTCAACAAATGGTGCTGGTCAAACTGGATGACTGCATGTAGAAGGATCCAAATATATCCACACTCATCACCTTTCACAAAACTCAACTCCAAATGGACCAAAGACCTCAACTTAAAACCAGATACACTGAGCCTGAAAGAAGAGAAAGTGGGGGAATTGGCAAAGAGAAAGACTTTCCAAAGAAAACACTATTGGCACTGGTAGGAAGATCAACAATAGGAAATTGTACTTCATGAAATTAAAATCATTCTGTACATCAAAGGACACCATCATTTAGGCAAAGAAGCAACCTTCAGAATGGAAAAAGATTTTTAGCAATGATACATCCAATAGAGGGATAGATACACTATTCAGAGTATATAAAGGACTAAAAAACTTGATATCAAGAAAAGAAATAACTCAGCTAAGAATGAGGTACAGATCAAAGCAAAATTCTCAAAAGAGGAAATTCAAATAGGTAAGAAACTATAAAAGAAATGTTCAGCATGTTTAGTTATCAACGAAATGCAAATCAAAACTACTTTGAGATTTTATCTTACACCTGTCACAACGGCTAAGTTCAAAAACACAAGTGACAGTTCATGCTGGTGAGATGTGGAGTAAGAGGAGCACTCACACATTGCTAGTGGGCGTGAAACTTATGCATCCAATTGTGGAAATCAGTGTGGCCATTCCTCAGGAAGATGGACTCAACCTAAATCAAAATCCAGTTATACCATTCTTAGGCATAAGCACAAAAGATACCTCATCCACTTTGCACAATTCCTGTTCACTCTTTCTGTGTGTGTTCATACATGTAACTTAAATACACCTATGCCTAATATAATTTGGTGTGGGAGAATTGTCTGTATTCTGTCAATCATGTTTTAAATAAATGCTGATTGGCCAGGCAGAAGGTATAGGTGGGAAAAACAGACAGGAAGTGAAAATGATGCAAGGAGAGCAGGAGAATTCTGGGGAGGAGGAAGTTGATTCCTCCCACTCCTGCTCAGATCACCGAAGCCGCAGGATGTGAGCTACCCCACTGAAAAAGGTACTGAGCCACATGGCTAAAATAGATCAGAAAAATGGGTTAATCAAGATGTGAGAATTAGCCAGTAAGAAGCCTGACCTAATGGGCCAATCAGCATTATAACTTATAGAGATCTCTTTTGTGGTTGATTTTCTCTGGGGCCTGCCAGCTATAGGGTACCAAGTGGGGACAGAAAACACAAACAAGCAGGCCCAACATGTTACAATAATTGTTCATTACATCTCATTTCAGACTACAAAAATAATAAGCCTCATGTTTTAAACTGGTATGTACTTTTAAGTCTCTTACAAAATACTTTATATTTAATATATTAAGCTGTTCTCTACTATTGTCAGTTCTGCCATTAACCTTATATTGCAAGCAGTTTTTTTCTTCTTTTTGCCTTTTTATGAGTATAAATCTTAACTGTTAAGAGCCAATGTGGTCAAGCTCAGACCCAGCTCTCCAGGTGGATTCTATACTGTATTTATACCTAATAAACAGTACTCAAGTGCTCAGAGATCTGGGAATGTGATATTTAAATATTTAATTATTAAAAAACTTTTCATAACAAAAAGAGACAGGTTGACTCCTAGCAGCAGCACTCTGCTTCCTCCAAAAAAGGCAGAAGACAAATGGGCACACAACAACGTTCATCTGCAGTTTACTTCAAATGCCAAGTGCTGACCATTGGACAAAACTGCCTTTCATCTAAACTAAAAATCTCCAAATGTGGACAAAATCACTGGAATCAACAGCCTAGCTGCTCAGGTCAAGGTAGGCCTGTCTTCCAACAAATTTTTTAGACCACAGGATCTTCTGGAGCCTGGCAGGCTGTGTGCTAAACAGCAAAATGCAAAGGCAACCTTCACCTACCCTGAGGAGTAGCTCTGGGTGTCAACCAAGTAAGTTCTCTGTCATTTTTTTAATCAGTAACTCAAGTAAAATATTATCCTCCTCAAAGATCTCCGATACAGTTTGATAGCTGAGAGGTTTTGTCAGTTTAAAGGAACAATCTCACCAAACAAATTTCAGATCAAATTTCTCTGTCATTATGCTTTTCATAATCTTAAAAATACTTTTCATAGTACAAAAATATGTCACAGTCATTACACAATGTATGTGTCTAAAACTTTTGTTTTCACAAACCCAAAGAATTTTTGTGAGTTCCAGAGAGCCGAATTAAAGGATCCACCTTAAACAGGTCAAATACATCCCCTTCAATTCCCTGGTCCTAATTTTTTTTTCCTTAATTTAACTTTGTCCTCTGTTCTGCCAATACCTTAACCAGGTGTAAGAGACACCAGACATTTCCATGCCACAAACACGGGACAGGAGCAAAGAGACCAGCTAATGCCAGGATGTGGCCAGCACCCAGCCTTCTCAGGTTCCCCCCAAAGATGATGTCCACAAATAAGCAGGAAGCAGTCTTGAGAATCCGCCGCCCCAAATCCTTTGACCTGTGGTCCCTAACAGCCTGCTTTATTATAAAAAAGAGATGGGAATGTAATGACTGTTGTGTCTCTTTAAGAGACAAGAAACGCCCACTCCCTCCCCCATCCACTGAGGCAGGCTGATCATCTTCTTCAGGCCTGAGCTCGCTCTCTTTATCACCTTCCTCTCAGAAAAGCAGCTTCGCTTTTGCCTCTCTCCCCACTTCTCTGCTTCCCCCCTTCTCTCTCTCTCTCTCTCTCTCTCTCTCTCTCTCTCTCTCTCTCTCTCTCTCTCTCCCCCCTTCTCCCTTCCCCCTCCATAACCCCCTGAATAAATATTCAACCTCACTCTTCATGTCGTGCCTATCCATGTCTCTGTCTCTTGCCTGCCTGCCACGTGTCTCCCTGCCTGGGACCAGCCACCTTCTGGGCGGGCAACTGTCTCTGCCTGGGACTGGCTGCTCCCAGGGCCCAGTCCCTGCCACCACATGACCCTCTACCACCGTTTGGGGACCGATAGCTTTTCTGCTGCCTACTGCCACCGGGGATCCTGCAGCATTTTACACCTACCACTTTAAGCTTTGCCTGGTTTCAGAAGATTGCCAGTTGAGGTTCCATGTCCCCTATTGCCAATATTTTTCTAGAGTTGCCCTCAGAGATTACACATGCCAGGCCTCCTTAGCCTTATTCCCCAGATAAAGGTGAGTGTGCTATCTGCCTGCTCCACAGCCCCATGGTGCAGGACAATCAGACGCGATAGGGACTCAAGTCAAAGCAGGAACTGTTTATTTCTGTGAGAATCAGCTTATATAGGTTAAGTGACATCATGAGATGCAGGGGTACCTCCAGCCAATGAGAGACAGCCAAGTCCTCCCTCTGGCTGGAGGGGCGTCTACCTAGATTTTGCTATCTCATCCTTATTCAGTAGATTTGAGACTATCCTTCAAACTCGAGCCAGATTTTTCTCTATCCTATAGGCTTCAAGGTACAGGCCCTAAGATAATTTTTGTCCAACATTACCCCCTTTTTGTTTTACCCCTAACCCTGGTCACCAAGATAGACTAGCCCACCAGGGAGAGGGTTGAGGTCAGGGCCACCCCTATCTGGAGACTCTGCCTGGATAGCCTCAAATTGAGAGTTCATCTGTGGGGTGAGATGTATTGAGCCTACCATAATGTACTCTAAAGGCCATGAGTCGTATCTGTTGTATTTGTTTTTAGAATGGTTGTTTCAGCCTTTGGAGAATGCATGGGCCAAAAATACCAATCAATAAACAAATGGGCATCAGCCGAATTAAAGAAGAGATGAGTGAGGTAAGCTATGGGAAGCAGTTAAACCAAGGAGGGGCATCTACCTAGATTTTGCTGTCTCATCCTCACTTGGTAGCTTTGAGATTATCCTTCAAACTTGAGCCAGGCTTTTCTCTGTTCTACAGGCCTCAAGGTACAGGCCCTGAGATAATTTCGGCCCAACACCAGGGAGTTTCCACTGTACTGTTTCCATAGTGCCCCTGAAATGGCCCCCAGTTCCAATCATCTCTGCCAGCAGTTTTTTCCTTCCTTCAACCCTGAGGAGACCTCATAGGTATTACACAGTAAATGTACAACTGGCAGCTCTGTCAGACTAATTCACAGGAGTATGGACACTCCACAAAGAGAATCCATTTCAGCAGAGCTGAGGGGACACCTGTCTTTTGGATAATTCACTGTCAATTCTGTGGAAGTCCTGTGAAATCATGGCGTTGCTCCCTTCTGTAGTATCCTTGTAGTGTATAAATCTGACTTTTCCTGTAGGGCAACCCACACAGTGAAGGCCTGGTGTAAAACCATTCACTCAGTCAAACCTTTGTTCTCATAGCCAAAATCTACATAAAACTAGTCCCCCACAACTTTCTTTATTGGCAGTACTCTCTGATTTTTTTTTTTAAAAAAAGAACTCCAAATAGGAGGTTTACTCTAACGGTAGACTCAAGAATGTGTACACTACTGGCCTTTCACTGTAATGTAAGAAGCTAATATTCTGTATTTACCTTTCACCTGGGTTTTAATTAGCATAAGAGTATAGCTCAGGAAACTCTTTATACAGGAAAAAGGCCTGAGTGGCTAAAACTAGCTTCAGAGAGAAAGGTTCTCACTTGGGCACCCTGCTCCAGTCAAAAGCAAAGACATCAAAAGAGATGCCCTTTTACTCAACCAGCTAGACAGTAGTGCAAGTCAAGACCATAGACCACTATGGCTACCCACACTGTGTTCCCAGTCACAGCCATGACTTCTCTGAGGTGTAAGATGGAAATCTCGTCAAGATCCACCAGTTTTTTTGTGGTTCTGTGAAATGCATGTTTAATACTATTGAATACTATTGTTACATTAATACATAGTATTAATAGTATGAAATTGCTAGTTTGTGTGCTTATATAAAGTGAATGTTTTGTGAAGAATGGCCCTTCCTCCTCCTTCTCCTCCTCGTCTTCTTCTTCCTTCTTCTTCCTCCTCATCCTCTTTCTTCTTCTCCTCTTCGCTTTTCCTTCTCACTGCCTTCCCCCAAGGAATGAAGAAGCCTGCAGGAGGAAAGCGCTAGAGTCAGTCAGTTTCTTCTACTCCTCAGATCCCTTTCCCCAGCCACTTTTGCCTGACATAGTAAATCTTTCTGAACCCTGAGGTTTTTAATGGGCTTAACACCAAAATAAACCACGGTGTTATGGTGCCTGAATACAGGTAAGCAAAAACGTAATTTTCAAGACTACATCTAAAAGAGCTCTTATCAGAAACTGTCCTGGCAGACAGTATTTTTCTAGGAAAACATATTTTTGAGGTTTCCCTAATGGTCCAATTACGACAAGATCTCATTGCAAAGATTACACCAGTTAGGCTTCTTACTGGCTAAATCTCACATCCTGATTAACCCATTTTTTTGATCTATGTTAGCCATGTGGCTCAGTACCTTTTTCAATGGGGCAGCTCACATCTTGCTGCTTCAGTGATCTGGGCAGGAATAGGAGGAATCAACTTCCTCTTTCCCAGAATTCTCCTGCCCTCCTTGCATCATTTTCACTTCCTGTCTTGTTTTCCCGCCTACACCTCCTGCCTGGCCAATCAGTGTTTATTTAAAACATGATTGACAGAATACAGACAATTCTCCCACACCACCTGAGGTGTCAAAATCTCATTTGGGGTTGGGGGGGGGGGATAAGTAAAGTGAAAAATTCTTACCCATCTAAATTTTCTCTGTGAATCTTTAACTATGGGACAAGCCAAATCTAAAGAAAAAAGCTTTTTATAGAAGTCATCTAATATACACTTAAGATAAAAGGCCTTAAAATTATTCTAACCAACTTGCTGAATTTCTTAATTTTGTATGAACAGTAAACCCCTGGTTCCCAGATCATGGGACCTTGGACTCTGAGTCCTGGGAAACTGTTGGGAAGGATATTAAAGAATGGGCTGCAAAAAAAAATGGAGAGCAGCAAATGCCTCCCATGACCTACTCCATGTGGAAAATGCCTAAACAAGCACTTAAATCAGCCTCTCAAACTTAAAAGAAATGCAAAGCTTAATCAGGGAGGCATGGGATCTAGATGCTTCTCATGTGCACAATTTGGACATATCAGTAAACATTGCTTCTCTGAGGGAGGGGGTAATAAAAGCCCAAACGTCCCATCCTCATCTCAAAATATAAATCAGAAAAAAAAATGCTAATCCCAATGCCAGGAGGACTTTCATTGAATGGGACTGGAAGTCCTGTCCACTTCCATAGGGACAACACTATCCTAACTGATGTAAAAGCTCCCCACCCCACTCCGCTGCTAATGGGAAAGCCCAGACTAATCTGGGAAACTTCAAAACAGTCTGACCTCCTGTCTCCAATGGTCATCCCCCAAAATTCTAATATCATTGAAATAGATTTGCAGGATTTTTTTCTTTACCATACCTTTGTACCCAAGAGATTACCAGCGTTTTGCCTTTAATTTACCTTCACATAATTTTCAGAGGTCTTATCAACAGTATCAATGAAAATCCTTGCCACAAAGCAGGAAAAAACAAGCCCAACCTTTTGTTCAAATTCTGTAGAAGCAGTCCTCTCACAAGTTCATAAAAAGTACTCTAATATATACCTTATTTACTATATGGGTGGTATATTGATTTCTCATAATGATAGAGTCTATTTGCAAGAGGCATTATAGTTTCTGATTCAACAATTAACTTTATGTCTGCTTCAAGCATTTCAAGTCAAATCAGTGAGTTCCAGACTCAAAGACTCTGCTTCAAAGAAGAAAGGAAGGAAGGAAGGAAGGAAGGAAGGAAGGAAGGAAGGAGGGAAGGAAGGAAGGAAGGAAGGAAGGAAGGAAGGAAGGAAAGAAGAAAGGAAGAAAAGAAGAAAGGAAAAGAAGAAAAGAAAAAATGGAGAACAGGTGATGAAGATATTCAGTGTAAATTAAATAGCGTAATCAGATACAACCCCATTAACCATCCCACCTTTAACCTTGAAGGTAATATGAGATGGTTTATTATGTTCCCAATTATTAGTGACTATGGCCCGAGAATATGGATTCTGGTTACCCCGTATATGCCGTTCTAATGTAGAAACTATTTTATGATGTTTGTAAACATATAGAACAAAATAAAAGTACATGTACAAGAGAGCAGAGCGGGTTAATGTGCTTTCCATACTGGTCTGAGGACTTGAGTTCAATCCCAGGACCCCACAGTAGAAGAGAGAATGCATTCCCCTGACCTCCACATGCCTGCTTTGACACAGACATGATCAAGAGACACACAGAGAGAGTAAGACTATACACTGATTGATTGGAACATGAGATGGGTTACAGAAAAGTAGGGAAACCTCTTCCTCTGTGGGTTCCATGTTATCTGATGGTGTTCTTAGCTTTTCTGTTGATGGAAGACAATGGTTTTGGTACATTCTAAAACCCTTTTCTGGTTATCAGTCACAAGGATGATAGATAAGACACAGAGGTTCATGAGTGGGAGATGAATGGTTATTGAGAGAGCTAGTTAAAAGGGGAGAAAGGAAGGAAGGAAGGAAGGAAGGAAGGAAGGAAGGAAGGAAGGAAGGAAGGAAGAAAGAAAGAAAGAAAGAAAGAAAGAAAGAAAGAAAGAAAGAAAGAGAGAGAGAGAAAGAGAGAAAGAAAGAAAGTTTTTCAACCATGACAGAAGCTCTAGCCAACTCTAGCACAGGTCTGGCTGTTTCTTCTCTGGAAACGTCAGTTCAGACACACAGTGGCAGGTTTGGTAATGGTGTGATTTTAGCAAGTTAGATGTAGTGTAGAAGACAAAGAAGTGGCCAATTAAAGGAGTATAATCCAGCCCACAAAGAAGAACTTATTACTGTTATTTTTGGGTAACAATCTACCTATATGCATTACAGTTATGAAAATGATTATGCCCTTTAACCCAGTATTATTTACTTTAGACTAACATAACAGGTATTTGTTAACTTTAAATTTTAATACATTTTAAATGTTCTTAATTTTCACTTTGATATTACTTTTTGCAAATTGTGATTTTTCTTGTGGATTTTAAATTTTAATGTTTATTTCAAAATACACTTTTTTTTAAAACTTGGGACCATGGGAGTACTGTGCTCCATTAAATTTCTAAGTCTAAGTTAAAGTAATTTCTTTCCTGAAGATGAGCAGAGTCTGGATGCTAGGTTAGGCAAAGATCTTGGTTCACTGACAGCGGCATAAATCTGCCCTCCATTCAAGGCTCACAAACATTTCTTTACACATGGAATTTTCTTTAGACTTAGCATCAAGTTTTTTTATAGTGAGAGGCCAGCTCTTTAATAGAATATTTTTAATTAAATGATAATAGCTTTGTGTTTTATGAAAAGATGGTAAACACGTTCCAACACGGGAGATGGAACAGTTGTAGGGTACACAATGAGCAAACACAGAAAGTTCTCATTAATTACTTTCTTAAACAAAAATGTGGAAAATTAAATAGGAATACTCAAGATAAATAGATATTAGAATTTGAGATAAGCTGTATACTCATAATTAAAACCCACTTTCATTACTCATTATTTTAAAAACGATTTTCCAAGAGAGATGTACTATAATTATAAGTCAAAAAATCTTTCCTTTGAGACTAGCCATTTATGACTCAAAACTGAAAAAAAAATGAATATCTGTAAAGCAGGGAGTGGATGTGCATTATTGTGTTTATAGACTGTGGCACTAATTTAAATGCTAAGAACCACAGCATCTTTGTGAAGATTTCACAAAAGTTTAATTAAAGTTTGAAGAATTAGCAAGTTAAATGTGTATATAAACAGATACGCTCATTATAGTTTACATTTGGGTGAGCAGTACTGGCTGCTTCTGTCTTTGCCGCATTTGTATACCAACTGCCTCCATTCTCTTTCACTTCCATCTATAAGGACACTTTGCGTTTGCCTTTTAGCCAAATCATTTTGAAATATTCTGAAATATGAAAGTATATTCTAATTTCCAATGCTGATATTTTTAAAAATAATTTGGACAGAATCTTACCACATATGTAGAGAAAAAACAAAATTCATAACTAATTAACTCAATGAATTTTTTTTCTAAATATAACAATCACCCTGACCTTTATGGTTTAGCTTTGCCAGGTGTGGTGTGGGGGGGGGGGGTGGTTGGGTGTGAGTGGGTGGGTGTGGATGTCTATGTGTCTTTGTGAATGTGTGTACGTATGCGTACATATACAATCACATAGCATTCTCTCTGTAGAATATGTATGTGTTGTGTGTGTTTGGCCTCTTTTGATTTTTATCATTGTTGCTAGCTGTGCTTCTTTTAGAACAGAGCCTCCTCTAGCCCATGCTCCCTTCCAATTCCTGACCCTCCTACCTCCATTGCCCAAGTGCTAGGACTTATAGACACACATCATATATGTTTAGATAACACCTGACATTTTTTTTTAAAAAAATTCTTCAATGCTATTTGGTGTTTACTTTTGCTTTCCTACAGCATTCCACAATAGAATTACACTAATTTATCTATTTTTTGTTGAAGGATGTTTGAGCTTTAGCCAGGTTTCAACTATTATGAATAATATTTCTGTGAACACCTTTGTGCACATATGTCTATTGAGTTGTATATTAAGGGAGTAAACTGGTGTATCACAGGATGAATATTCTTTATTGTTACATATAATAAAATCTTTCAAAATCATGATCATTGCTTATACTTCTACCAATGATGTATGAGATTTGTACAAATGCAGTACTTTGAGTCTTGAAATTTAACCATGTTAAATGATATTAGTAAGATCTTATGAAATTTTTAATTTATATTTTTTTCTAAATGATTTGTATGTGTATGTGTAGATCGACCTCATCGTAGTCTAAGGCACACTTTTGTACTATGTGTGTGTGTGTGTGTGTGTGTGTGTGTGATGTGTACATCTAAGCACATGCGTGTGAAAATCAGAAATCAATCTCAGATGAGTTGTTCAAACTCTCTCTACTTTTCTTTGAGAGTGGTTTTCTCTCTAAGTCTGCAGCTCATTGATACACTTAGGCAGGCTGACCAGCAAGCTCTGGGCTGCTTTATATCTTTACCTTTCCAATACAGGGTTTATAGGCACATTACTGGATCCTGGAGATGTGAACTCAGGTCCTTATGCTTGCGTAGAAAGTCCTTTATTTATTGAACCATTTCACCATGTCCTCTGTACTCTCTTAATTGCAAAAAAATACCCTCAATTTTTAATTCTTTTCATCCTTAGGATTTTGCCTAGTAAAGAAATCAGTTTCTAATCGTGAAGCCAAGCTAAACATATCTTATTTTTTGTCCTGTATATGTTTTACTAGTATTGATTTGGTTTTCAAAAATCAAGTTTGTAAATTAAAGGTGTTAGAGATTAAGATGTACTAGAATGTTTGTCAGAACATTAATTAGTGAAGCAGGAAGAACCTTAAGTTCCACATAAAATTTTCAAAAACCAAAAATTCTAACATGTCCTCTGAGCCTCAGAAGAAATAGACAAATCACATATTTAGGAACAGAGTTCAGTGTTCTGCGTGGCATCTATAGGGTCTGAATGTCTGCTCAATTGAATTATTGTTGCTTTGGGGAGGAAGAAATGCAAAACCAGAGTTATTGACAGTCACCCTTATGCAGAGACATTTTTAGTTCCTTTTTGGAAAGACAATAGGTCTCTGCTAAGAAAGTTATACTTGTTTTGTGTCATTCACTTGAATTTTTTTTTGGTCTGAATTCTGAGCATAAAATAATACACAAGCCATTTAACTAAAACCAAAATATATCAAAGTAATCAGTGTTGTAATTAAATGACTCTTCTGTCACGTGTTTCTTTAAAACACACACATACATTTTACACTTCTCAATAAAAAATATTTCTATGGACTATCAGATAAATGTAGGAGATACAAGGTATGTATTCTGGTTCCACTTGCTTGATTAATCAGCCCCCAGATAAAATGTCTCTCATCTTTCTAAAGGAAACAATGATTAAAACAAGCACGTTTCCTAAATGAGCTTTGCAGAATTTATGTTTGAGTCCTTTGAAAGATCTTAAGAAATCACAGAAGTGTGATGACGTGGGTTGAGCTAGTAGGTTCCTATGCCTTGGGACATGGTGGAAACAGCTTCAGATTTAAACCATGGGAAGTCACAGGAAATATGAAGAGTGTTGACAAGTTTTAGGAAGGCTTCCTGTGCAGCGCTGAAAACTGAAATGGCAAGATTTGGTGAGGGGCTAAGACACAGACCACTGAGATGCTGTCAGTGGAATTCAAAGGAATTCTTGGATCAAAGAAGATGAACAGAGTTATATCTGACACCTAGCCTTACCTTGACTTCTCTTTCCTGTATAAATCAGAAAACTTTTTGGCAAGTGTCTGACTTTTCCACTCAATCCAGGATTTTTCTTTTAAAATCAATTTCTTAGAATAATTTATTCAATTGGCTCATAGTTGAAGGAACCTATGCTTAGGAAAACTAGAACCCATTAACCTAGGGAATTCACATTTATTTGTTCTCTGAGGAAGGTGGTTCTGGGATGAGAAAGGTGGCATCTGGGAGGGACACTGAGACGAGTTGTAGAAACTTATTAGACGGGTTGTTAGCGCTGTATACAGACAGGCAGACAGAATGACAGACAACAGCGTGGTAGGGACTTTAAGGAGAGCTCAG
Organism: Myodes glareolus; assembly: GCF_982192425.1. Lineage (NCBI taxonomy): Eukaryota > Metazoa > Chordata > Mammalia > Rodentia > Cricetidae > Myodes > Myodes glareolus. The sequence continues at coordinate 11,833,254 of NC_142050.1, forward strand.
ATCTAAGCATTACAGACAGCATGGCAGGGATCTGAAGAGAGGAATCGGCACATGGCAGAAGTATAGGGCTCTCTCTAGAGCTCTCACAAGGTGAAATGTTTCACAGCGGGAGTAACCATGCTCTCTGATTCCCAAACAAGGTAACAGGGGTGGGTATCGAGAAGAATGCTTGGCCACCAATACCCCTTTGGAACTTGAATGACCCTTTCACAAGGGTCATCTAATACCATCGGAAAACACAGATATGCATTATAAATCATAACAGCAGCAAAATCACAGCGATAAAGTGGCAACAAAAATAATTTTATGGGTGAGGGTCACCACAACATGTGGAGCTATGTTAAGGATTGGAGCATAAGGATTAGGAAGATCGAAAACCACTGCCCTAGACTCTTCTCGGCCTCCGAAATGAAAAACAAACCTGCTTCAAAAGTACTCCACAGCTTTCAAACCTCAGTTGAGAAGTGAGAAAATACTGAAGGGTTTGAGAATAAAAATACAAAAATGTAAATTCCAAAAATAAGAATGTAGAAATAAAGAAATATCAAGTTGTCAGCCTAGGAGAATGAGCACAGACTGTCAGCAGCTTTCTCTGCAGCTTGGGGATTAAATATTAACAGTGGGTTATTTCACTTTACAACCCATACCTCTATTTACAAGGCCAAAGCATCTCTCTGCAAACTGAGAGCTAGCCTACGGATATGAGCTGAGTCAACTTTTAGAAGATTGATATATGTCCTCTGGGTTATGCATTATCCCTGCTGTGTGAAACTGGCAGCATCAAAGGAAAGACCACAGGGCTTCAGTAAACATGGCCTAAAAGTACCAGGGAAGACAATAAATAAGCGCAAACACTAATTTAACTAAAAACTCTGTTAATAGCGATTGTAAAAATAAGGCAATCTATATCTAAATTTTATCTCGAGATTGTAAAAATTCCTTTGTTCAGACCTAATGCTTGGTGCCCCTACTATAAAAAGATGAGTTCAGAACCTGGCCTCTGCCACGGCCTAAGAAACACCATCTCTGGCTGTGGTCTCAGCTAGCTGATAAGCTTTTTGTGTCCTGTGGAGATATTTTTTATTTTATTTTATTTTTCATTTTTATTCCTGGATTCTGGTTTCTGGTTTCTGGAATAAAGTTTGCTTCCGGTTTATTAGATTCTGGTGGTCTGTCCCCATCTTTGCATGACTCACCTGGACCAAACAACACTTGTTTTCATTTGTAATCCTTTGAAAGGTTTGAAGTAGAATAAAAACCAGACTTTGTGTATTTATGTGCTCAAAATGAGAAGAAAAAAAAGAAAAACCTGAAATCCTAGGTTACCTTCCATTGTGACATTTCTCTTTTAAAAATGTATTTGCAAGAAGGAGTTTTATAAGAATTTGATTGACATATATTATTTCTCACAGGAAAAATACAAAAACAAACAGAAAAAAAAACAAGAGAAGGATTGAGAAAATTGAAGTCTTATTTGTCTGACAAGAGCACAGCAGAGCAAAGGGAAATAAAGAAAGGAGCTGGGTAAAATAAAATGTCGAAGCTGGAGAGCGTTTTGAGCACAGGTGGCTGTGGCCTGTCTGTCTTAAGATGATACCGTTTAATGTGCAGAAAAGTAGGAGAGGGGTTGTTTCAGACAAGCTTATCTGACCTCATAATAAGAGTTTATGACATCCATTGGCCAGCTTTATCTCACATGCAACATCCTCAGCTCCCTTAAAATGCATTATAATCCTAGTCCCTAAAACTGTCATTTGTATAAGCACTCACCTGTGCCTATTTGCACTAACATGCCATTGTGCTTACACACAACATGGGTTGTTCATATGATGCATGTGCCTCATTCTTATGCATCAGTTTCATGTTAATTTTATTATTAATGCTTCCATTAACTTAGGATTTCCAGTTTTGTCAGTTAGATAATTGTATTAGTCAAATGAATTAATAATCATCAGCCACTCTCCTAATTAACTAATAATAGCAGCTGTAGCAATAATTTCTACTACTCCAGTACTTTACAATATATAAAGTGTTCTCACAAATTGTTGTCCTTGATTCATTAGCATGCAACTGAATGTGGCATGTTCCCAACTAGCCCCTCAGCAAACAGGATACTGTTATTTATGTGAGGAACCTTGTCTCTTTTCTCATACCATAGAAATTGACATCGATTTCATGGCTTATCTCAATAAAGAAATGAAAGTCTGCAACTAGGAGATATACATGAGTGACAGGGAGAGCCACAGGGAGACTGTTCAACATCTAAATCTCAGAGCTCAGTCCTAAAAGCATGGGCTGTGCTGCAGGAAAGGAAATAGAGCTCCATTGCTGAGCCATACTTGTTGGAGAGAGTCATAGAAAGAAAGTAAGGCTTGGTTTTGCTTTGAAAATATTAAATGTATTTAACACGCTAATTTCTTTGTCAATACAGCTAGTAATGATTTCAAAAAGCCACTGTCAAAATTTATTGAGGGTGAATTGATACATAGGAAACAAAGCATCGACAGTAGTATATAGAGCAGAAAACCCTCCCTGCAGCAGAATGACTTCCCAAACTGTCTCCCAACGCTCCCCTGTAACTCACTTCCCAATCCCACTCTCCCTGGGTGGGAACCATCCTTCTACTTTATATGGACTACCTTTCATTTTCTAATTGTATAGAACAGGAATAATATACTAAATACATATTCTTTTCTGTCTGGATGTTTGGGATAAATATTTTGGGGCTCATTTATAGTGATGTGTGTTAACTGTTCTTTCTTTGTTACAGTTACACTGTGCTCTGTTGCATGGATGCTCTGTAGTTTCTTTACCCAAATTGATGAAAATTGGTTTTTCTTTCATCTGGAATTCATCATAAATAAAGCTGCTGTGAACATTTTCGTGCACCTCATTGTGCAGAATATTCTTTCCATTGTGTGCTTTTATTCAACATTACAAAGTAATTCATATACAAACAGAAAAAAATGGCTAGATCCTATGTTAAGTTTGTTCAACTTTTTAAAAGTCTACCAGATGGTTTTCCAAAATGAAAATATGTTGGGTGAGGCTGTTAGTTCATTTCCCGACCACCCTGACTCGAAATAATCACACAGAAACTTTATTATTTGCAATACTGTTTGGTCAATTGTTTAAGCATATTTTTAGCTAACTCATATCCTAAACTAATCCATCTCCGTTAATCTGTGTATAGCCACATGGCTGTGGCTTGCTGGGTAAGGTTCCATCCAGCATCCAGTGTTTGTTTCAGGCAGAGCTACATGGCTTCTCTCTGACTCTGCCTTCTTTCTCCTAGCATTCAGTTTAGTTTTCCCACCTAGCTCTGTTCTGCTAAGCCACTGGCTAAAACAGCTTAATTCATTAACCAATAAAAGCACCACATATACAGAAGGACTTCCCACATCAAAAATTAAGTAAATTGTTTACACACACACACTTTCAATGCAAATTTTAACTTTCTGTGTTTGAGATGGTTGATAGGGCAATATCAAGGAGGGCAAGGGGCAATATTCTTGCTAATTGGTAAAGGTTAATTGGTAAAAGCTTTGATTGAGTTAATACATAGTATAGAGTTCCAGCTTTACGTGCTAATATATGTCCCAATAGCTTTTTTTAAAAACAACTTTCATACAATCTGCTAATACAGCCTCACTATTCATCTGAGACATCACTTTCAATTGCATGTGTATAACAAAAATACATCAGTCACATGCCTGGAATCTTCCAGTTCTTATATTCAAGTCAGTGGAAAGATCAATACTTACACACATGCTAGAATGGTCATTATGTAGATACTTTAAATATGCAGATTATTTATTTGTAATAACATAGTATTTGAAATCTGAATCCTAATAAAAAATTTCATTGCAGAAGTACATTGACATGCCAACCCCTCAAAACTCATTAGTTATAACAATAATTCCATTGGGGCAAGATTTTATGAAAGGAAATGTCTTAGATAGACTAAAATATTATCTAAAGATGGGACTGGAGGAAGATTCTCTGAGTTAGAATCTTGCCTGTATAAATGACTATAGATGTATGACCCTGGAGTTTTTTAGAGATCCAGACAGCAAGGGAATCAGGGCCTCTTGACCTTCACAGTCAGCTACACAGTGTAAGTGTAGGGAATGAAATGCAAAGTCTTAGAGATATGCACTGCACAGTGAGTGTTGATCTCTGGGACAGGACCAACTGTTAAAATCATCCTTTACCCTTATCTCCTTTTCTGAAATTGGAATTGAGAACTACTTAATTCAAAAGGTTATTGAGACTTTTAAATGACGTCATGTCCATGATGTGTTTGGTAATAAATATGCATGATCATTGCTTTTTGTTATACTATATCCAAAGAGTGGGGCAGGAACCTCAGTGAATTAGGATTTGAGAAGAACTATAGAGTACATCAGTAGAGAGGAACTGGAAAAGAAAGAATATCTGAAATATATTCTTAGTGTTAGTACAATTATAATTACTACAACCAGGAAACTGTCCTATAAATCCAATGAAAACATGAATCCCAGCATAGTTGTCAAACTACTTTGTCCCTGGCAACCTCATTTCCCACTAGAAAAGCCTCCACAGAATTATGACTTAGCAAAGAAACCCTCAAATTTTCATACTTGATCATTGGTAGAGAGGGTTTATAAATACTGCTATATACAGCATTAAGGAATCCCTTCTGGAACCATATCTGCTGCATTTCTCAGAATGATAAATATCACTATCATTTATTTCTCTTGTTATTGAAAGTCAGGTGACAGTCTCTAAAGAAAGAGATGTGGAAACTGTAGCTATAAATCTGTCTGTCTTATCTTCAAAGAGCTTTGGAAATAATTTAATGCTTGGAGGACTACTATAGCCCCAGCTTCTGCCACAATATCTCCCTATCATTACAGTATTCTCCTGAATGACCATAAGCCCTACATGTGTTCTTTTAAATACAGCCTCAGAATGGACAGTCAGTAGGCACCACATCCATCTTCGTGAGCTTATAAAACACTTATAAAGGGGGCTTGAGAAAATGGTTCAGTCAGGAAAGTGCTTACTGAGTTGCACTCAGGAAAGACCTGAGTAGGATCACCAGAATCTGTATTCTAAAAGTCAGGTATTATTGTATGTGCTTACAATGCCAGCACTGGGAGGGTATAGATAGGTGAATAACTATGGTTCACTGGCCCGCCAAATTAGTTCTACTTTGTGACTCCTGGGCCCAATGAGAAACTCTGGAGAAAAAGGGTGGACAACTCCTGAGGAATCACACCTAAAGTTGCTCCCCTCTAGTCTCAGTTTATACATACGTGTGCATGCACAACCGCTGTGGTCCAAGCATTATACAGTTGAGAGTACAACTGACAGTCTAGACTAGCATTCAACTTGCAAAGCTTCAGAGACTTGACTTTTAAACAGTCACTGTCATTTCTGTAAAACCCTTGTGAAGTCAAAGCATTCCCCCCTTTCCATAGTAAGAGTCATCCCAAAAGATCCTCAGCAGTGCATTAATAATCTATCAAGCATAACTTCTTTCTGTACTAGTAACTGCATGACATTTTCCCACCTGTTGGACCATGGGGTAAAAGTATTCTCTCAAATAAACCATTGTTCTCAGTCATATCTACATAAAGCTAGCCCTCCACAATTATCTTTTATGGCAAGACATCCAATGAGGAGAAAAGTCTTACAAATTAGACCACACAAAATCTCAAAGACAGGCCCTGAGTAGAAGAGACAGCTTGTCTGCCCTTACTGATAAGCAGGACTGGTTGGTCCTGAATTCTCTAACAGTCGACTAGAAGAGTATAACCTACTGACCCTTGCTCTCCTCTAATAAGCTATTAATATTCTGCACTTACCTTCATCTAGGTTTCACTTGACACAGATCTTAGCCTAGGAAATCAATAGTTTGTATCTTTACCCCTAGAGATACAAGAAGAAAGCTTGGATGGCTAAACCAGCCTCAGAGAAGTAAATTCCTTCTCACCTGTGTGTCGGTGAATACAACACACCTTGTTTAGCCTGGGCAGAAAGTAGCAGTCTCAGATTTTACATAGCTGCAGCTGTTCACTTTGACCTGGTGCAAAGAATTTTATTCAACTTTATTTCAACTTTATTCAACTTTAATTCAACTAGCTAAAATGCCAATGCAAATAAGGTGCTATCCATTTTCCTCCTGTGGTTCCTGCTGGTTGCCATGGCTAGCTGTCCCCAGCCACCACAGAAGGAAGCAGAAAACGTACTGAGAGAGTCAACCAGATTGCTGTATTTTCCTTCCTTTTTTCTACATATACTAATTGCAAACTTCTAGCTTAACTAATCACACAAATGTAGTTAACACACAAACTCCCTTTGTCCATCTTAGAAATCATAACCCCTTCCTCTATTTACCCTTGTCAGATATGCCTGGATATTACACAGTCACACCCCCTCTGAGACTCCTGATTTGTCAGCCTTATCTGACATTTTGGCCCTGTGAAATGCAAGTCTGGTATTCTTGGTATTGCCAAAGAGTTGTTAATTGTGTCTGTGTAGGTATATAAACTGGAAAACTTGTGGGGGCAAGAGAACATTGAGAACATCAAGAGAACATTGGAGACAGCCTTGGAAGAATAAATGAGACTTGAGAAGGAAACATGTATGAGCTGACTCATTCACCCTCAGATCCTTTTTAGTCAGTTTTCGCTTGCTATAGCATTCTTTCTAGATCCTGAGACAGTTATGGGATTGGCACTTCAATAAACCTCGATACACAACCTTACATGCATACAAAGAATATGTGAGCACACACACACACACAGAATTCTTGTTTTAAATACATTTCTCATTAAAATAGAATTATTTGTTTTCCCTTTTACTTTTCTCTCTCTAGCCCTTCTCATGTACCCTTCCTCCAATCCCTCCTTTGCCCCCCAACTCTCAAAATGATAGCCTCTTTCCTTAATACATATGTGTTCATATCTATGAACACGTATATAAATAATACCCACTAGGTCCACCTTTGTTGTTTGTTATCTGGATTTAGAGCTGACAAATTTGCATTGGACAACCAATAAGGGAGGTCACTCCTGGAAGAGGCTAATTATCCTTCTCCAAGCAGTTACTAGCTGGCTGTAGGTCTTTGTCTAGAGGTGAAACACCTTGAAATTTTCTTTTTCCACATTAGTGTTTTTACTGATAATGCCATTGTTCTAGTCTTATTTATACAGCTGTTTCTAAGAGAAACTTTTTTACAACTTATTTCCTGGTATTCTGGCTATCTCAGTCTTTCTGCCCCTCTTCCTTGATGTTCCCTGAGAGTAAAATCAGGAACTGTGATGCAGATGGATCCATTGTGACTTGACTCCCCGTGATCTGTTGATCTCGGCATTGCATCCGGTTGTGATTCTGTTATGGTGCCCATCTGCTGCAAAGAGTAGCTCCTTTGATGAGAGGTAATGGCTACAATTATATGTGGCACAAAGATAAGATTTAGGATATAGTAAGGAATTATGCTGGTGTTGCAAAGTGACTTTAGTAGAGTCTAAAGATAATGATACTTATTATCTCCCATGCTTCTCTGTTTCTTTATCGGCTGACCCCTTTGTCCACATGTTACTTCCTTCTAGTTTTACTTCCTTAACCCCTATCAGCCAACACTTCTCTGGCTTGTTTATTCCTTGTCTCTAACGCCTCAGGTCCCAAACCTTTGTTCATGTTTCTTTCCCCAAAAATCCTTTTTTTCTTCATTTCCTGCTCAGTTCAAATGCATGGTTCAGGATTGGCTAATTGTTTAGTCATTTTGCAATAGATAGCATCTATTAGCAATAAACTTATCTTTTATGGAGCAAGTAAAAACCAATCCTCAATGAATTTCTTGGAATACAAGGCAATGGGCCTTAGGGAATCAGCTGGCAATGGGTAGGCAGAAGATAGAGAGCTATGTGTACTAGAATCAGAGGTGAGACAACTAAGCCTGAGAAAGAACAAGGCAGAGAGAGGACTACACAGCATGAGGGATGGCTAAGAGCAAGGATATTCAGTACTCAATTTGAAATAGTTTCCTTTATTGAGATAGACATGCATCGGGCTTCATTTTGATGTGCTTGTATGAATACTTCCTGTTGAAACAAAGAATGTAGGTAGGTTGGTTCCCATTTGATTCAACACAGAATAAAACATTGCTTTTCCACAATAGATTAAAAATTATGCGAGGGAATATATATATGATACAAGATATATTCATTTATATCTTATATATTCACATTATATGTGTGGAATACCCCACAGGATCAAATGAGGAGCTGAGCAAACACGCACCTTGTGCACCCTTGACAAATTTTGTCTTCAAGTAGATATGGGTGATAATCAGATATATTTACAAATAGTAGATTACATAATGTATCTGAACTGAAAAGAAAATAAATTGTAAATTCTGTTCTTAAGGAGGTATCTGGAATGTTCTAATTAGCAAATTAATTAACAACCTTTTTCTAAAACAATGAGGCATTTTTCAGCATTGTAGAGCCTGTGTCTTTGGGAGAACTTTTCATAGTTGCCTTTGTAATTCAAAACAACCATATGAAATAGGAACATGAACGTGGTGTGTTCCAACGTTTTTATTTATGGAAACTAAGATCTGAATTTCATATACATCTGCATGTCATGAAATATCATTCTTGTTTTGATGACTTTCAACAATTTCAAAATGGGAAAACCCATTCTTAACTCATGTACTGTCTAAAACAGATGGTGGGTTGCCTGTGCCTCTCAGAACTCACGGGGAGAACTCGAACCTGGATGCTCTGTGCTGCTTGTTTATGTGTTTTAGGAAAGAAACTCTTCAGTTTTATTTGGTGTAGTTTCTACTCTTGGACTTCTATGCATATTTGTGTGTGTGTCTGTGTCTGTGTGTGTGTGTGTGTGTGTGTGTGTGTGTGTGTGTAGAAAGGGTTTCCTTTTTTCAAAAACGTTTGAGACTTCATGACCATCACCAAAATCTATTTCACTAGAGCTACTATCCAGCTTTAGAGATTTGCACCAGGACTGTCAAAATTAACTCAAGTTCACACAGAGGGAGAGAGTAGCAGGGGAAACAGGCAGTACAAGATGTACAAGCATTTCTGGGCCCCATTTGCCATGGCTTTAGTATGGCTGGGGACTGTGTCAATGTGTAATCATTTGAGTCTTTGGTCTTATTGAAGGTTTTTTAATGTATCTATGCAAAAAGTGTGCAGCATCCCTGAGCTTGGTGTCTGGTGACTTTTATGGCACTGTAAACTTGTAAGCCAACAGTCTGAAGAACATTTAGGATTCCGACTACAAATGCAATTTCTTATAGAGATTCCTAACGTTGGAGCTTTACTTGCCTAGAGAAGAAATTCATAATTCAGTATTCCCTGTTAGCTTTTCCAAAGTATAGAAAAGCTCCCATCTAATTCATATGCTTGCAGCCATCAAACTTTTATTTTGCATTTTTCCCCACCAGAGGTAATTTAGCTTCAAAATCTCATTAACCATTTTCACATAGATACCACAATATATATACTGAAGGGATTATCACAAACATTTTTAAAACCATCCTGATAACACATTTTATGTTGATTACACCCTTGATTCACCATGGTTACGGCACATTCTGTTCTAAATTTATTGGAGAGGCCTAGAGAAAACAGGAGGAAAGTTAAAAAGGGATAATGGTACAAGAAAAATAAAAATTCACATTGTAAACCTGTGGTGTTTTCTCTCCAAATAGTTTCAAATATATTGGACCCCTAGGCACAACAAAAGACAGCTTTATTAATAATCTACTTCATCCCAAGATATAAGAATATGATTTGCCTTCCTATTGTGCTGAATTTGAATTGTGTTTAGAGAACATGAGTGTTTCTTCTGGATTTAGTGATTTTTTTTTTCCTATTGAGTAGATTCTGTTCCATTTATGTTATATAGAAACATGAAATTTGCATCATACTTCAAATAAGAAAAACTATAAAGAAAATGTGAGGACCAAAGGAAAGAGTTATCTTTGACTTATTGAAAGTTTTTCTTCTCGACTCTGGTCTGTGACATCCCTCACACAGCCATAGGAGCAGAACCATGTGGCCAGTCTACCTCATCTTTCAGTGTTGTTTCTTCTAGCCTAGGTACCTGTACCTAATACTGTAAAGAGATGTTATAGAAAACCTGCTGTGAATGCTTAGCTCATTACAACAATATCTTTTCAACCAGCGGTAAAACTACCGACAGCACAGGCAGAAGCAAAACCAAGTTTGGAGCCCAGAGGTGATGACTGCTCCCAATTCACTTTTGAAAATCGAATCAAACTGTTATCTAAGTATGGAAATCTATAATTTGGAAAGCTGAACATTTCACTTTTCTTCAAGAATTTCTTTTTTACAGAATAATATTTTAAATTGTCTGTATCATTTTCATTTTTTACTAGTTCTGTGATAATTTTGTACATGCTTTGAATTTTTAGGATATTCCTATCCTTTCCCACACTCCTCCTAGATCTACCTCCCCAACACAAGCTTTGTGTCCTGTTTGGTTTTTCTCACCCACCAAGTCAAATTTGAATTTTTAAAGAAGAAAAATTTTGTCTTGTCTCCTGGTATAAATGGTAAATCATCCTACACACACACACACACACACACACACACACACACACACACACACAGATGGAAACAGAGAGAGACAGAGACAAAGAGAGACTATAGAGTGTCTACATCCCCAAGGACTCAGATTCACTCAGTTGTACATTATGAGAATTGGTTTTCAACTTTTGGTCGTCCTAGCAGATTATGAAACAGTTTTGAGGACTATTTGTATTTATGTTCTCAGTCTGTTAGAGTTAATTTTAATTGGATGTAATTGGATTTGAGAGGCTTTTAAGAACTAAGACAAAAATGCAATGCTTTTGGTAGGTTTTTACCACCATACACTTACCCACTATAACCCACCATGAGGACAATCATTTTCTTTTGAAAGCTATTAATTATTTTAGAAAATTCCTTTAATATATTTCTATTTAGGGCTGGAGAGGTGGCTCAGTGGTTAAGAGCACTGCCTATTCTTCCAAAGGTCCTGAGTTCAATTCCCAGCAACCACATGGTGGCTCACAACCATCTGTAATCTGGTGCCCTCTTCTGGCCTGCAGGCATACATGCAGACAGAATACTGTTCACAATATAAATAAATAAATCTTTATATATTTCTGTTTACTCAGAAAATAAGAGTCAGCAAACTTAAGCATACAGGTCAAATTTGGCTAGCCACCTATGTTTACAAGTCCTGTAACATCAAAATGTCTTCAGTCAAGTTCAGTGACACCTGCCTGGTAGGGGACTACGTAGACTAACAAAATTCCCAGCACTGGACACAAGAAACCTTCTTTCAAATGCTTGTTCGGCGTAGTCCAAGTGACTCCCAGAATAATATAGATCATTACGGTAGCTTCTCAGGAGATGGGCGTGGTCCCCTATTACTGAAGACACCACATCCTTAGAACACAGTGCTCAGATTGTTCCGGCTAGATCTCACCTGAAAGCCCTTTCTTGTTTGTTACCTGGTTTCCGCGGTTCTAGCAGACAGCACTGCAAGCTGCCAAGTGATAGAAGAAATTCACAGCCCTAAACAGATGCTAAACCTATGAAGCATTGCCTTTTCATTCCCTTTCTGTTCTTGAGGTTCTCGATCCCCATCACCGCACCACTCCCAGCCCCGAATCAATCTTCTCACTTTCCCTGACCACTTGTTTTAGATTTACCATTAGACGGGAAATGAAACAAAAGAGAGAATTCATTCAGAGAATTGCTCTTCACACAGGCGCCAGTTTGGTGGGGTGAAAAATTATTTGAATGTAGCTTTGGTGGCTATCTCGAAACCCCTTGAGAAAAAAAAAGCCAAAAGGCAAGGCAAGACTAAAATCAGACACCTGAAATTTGGATTTCTTACTTGTTCCTTATCTTAAATAAAATTTGACCTGCGGTTGGTACATTCCAGTTGAGACTGGCAACAAAATTGCAGCAGGTCCTCTACAGTTCTGGTCACAACAGCAAGTGTGTAATATGCCTGACTAATATGCTACTCTGGTGGTAACTGGTTTTCCTTAGGAGGGAGCAAAGAGCTATGGAAGGAAGATCTGAGTCCTGATAGGGATTTAAGTATCTTGACTGCAGATCCCAAATCCAGTGAAATGTCTTAGGCCCCTGAGTTCTAGCTAAATTGAGACAGGGCATTGTCCTGAATTATCATACAAAGAGTTAAGGGGTAGACAGTGCTGATTTGTCTCTTGGGTCCAGTTACAGAGATTGGGAACAACCTTGTTTCCCAATGTCGGCCATTTGAGATTCTCCAGTTGAGAATTCTATGTTTAGATCATTATTCCATTTTTAAATTAAATTATTTGATATTTTGATGTCTAGTCTTGAATTCTTTATATATTTTGGAGATCAGCCCTTTGTCAGTCATGGGTTTGGTGAAGATCTTTTCCCATTTTGCTGTTTGGTCTTATAACGTTTCAGTTTTATGAGCTCCCATTTATTAATTGTTCATCTCAGTGTCTGTGTAGATTGGTAAGTCTTTGAGAGAACTTATTTTAAAAGGAAATCAAATCATTTATCGCTTAACTTTATTGTTCTCAGTGTCTCTGCAAAGCAGTTGCCTGTGTCTGACTTCAGTGACACTGATATTCATTAACTGAGAAATGTTTCTGATTTGCAGACAGATGAAGTCTAATAGACTAAGCCATGTGATATGTGTGTAGAAACCCTAACACTAAGAGAAGCTAGGTGTTAGCCCAAATACAGTAACTTCATATAGAATCACGAGGAACCTGTGTTGCCTCCTTGCATTTCTCAACCTGGCAATCTGGGTATTTTATTTTTATTTAACGTGCTTCAGGTAATTGTGGAGGAAAGGCAAGGCATAATTGTATTGACAAGAGCAAAGCATTATTTATCTGATGGGTGTGGGACTCATTTCCTCCAGCGATGGTGAGCAGTAAAACCAACAGTAAAACTTAATGAAAGACTTGCTAATACGGCAAGAACAACTCTAGTTTACACAGCCGGTAACTGCCACAACTCCCCACCCTAGGGTGGGGAGGCATAATTCCAGAGCAGAAGATTCTGCTCGGCATGAACAGGCAGAGAAGGATTGGTGTGCCAACAACGGCAGCTTCCTACTCATCGTCCCCAAATCAGCCTATGAGTTCCTTTTATTTCTTGTATTCTTTGAAATATCCCCAGATTGAAAACTATCGTGTGTGTGTGTGTGTGTGTGTGTGTGTGTGTGTGTGTGTGTGTGTGTTTGTGTAGGTCAGAGGACAACTACTGGAGATTATTTCTCTCCTTTCACCATGTGGGTTCATGGGATCAAACAGATAATCAAATTAACAGTAAATACCTTGAACTGCTAGGTCCCCAAAAATTTATTTTTTAAAAAAAAAAAATCAATCAGTGAGAAAAAAAAATTCAGCTGCCACTTGGGTAACCCAGACTCAGATCTGAGCTCTTGCCTGTCAATTAAGAAAAATGAGAACAGGTCACTGCCAGGTCTGAGGATACCAGAGTATTACTTCTTTCCTACGCAGTTACAGAAATTAGTGAGACCAAGGATCATTGTGTCACAGCCATGTGACCATATGGCACCTGAGTTCAAGAAGATAAGAGAATTATCTTATGGAAAATAAAGGGAATGGTAACATTTGCAACATGCCTAACGATCACTACAGCTCTCATGACCGAGTGTCATTTGTTTTAGGATTATATGGAAAATTCAAACTCCCTTTCCCAATCTCCAAGTCTATGCAAATCATAATGTAAATGAGATAGGATTTATATGGACTGATAATCTTAGCAAATCCTCAACCACTAATCCTGATCTTTCTTTGAGCCTTTGTAAGCCTCTGAGTCTGATAGCAGGGTTGCAGAAATTCAGATCTGAGCAGCTTTCTCAGCATCAGTACCAAATGAAGAGCAGCAACATCCTATCCCTGGTGTGAGCCATCATTTAACTCAAAGTTAACAAGTGAGCACATGGTACTCATATAGTTTTTGACAACTAAAAATTTTCCCTAGTTAAAAAATCACTGATCTTATTATAAGGTATCCTATAACATGGTGTTTTAATTTAGTGACAGTTGTGTTTAGTGATTACTTTTGCTAAATGGGTAACTCTGTGTCTTATTGACTCAATAGGCAAGGATAGTCTGAGATTCAACAGAAATACCAATAATAAATATTTGAGTATTTACATTCATAGTTGCTATTCAATTAGTTAAAAGTTTATTCTTATAGTGGGATGCTAATTTACACTAATCAAAAAAAGTTGTTAGTTTGTAGGAAAAGTGTTCTTAATTCATTGTTTAGAATAACAAAAAGATAAATACTGCATAATTATTTTAATAACTAATGGAAAATTTTCTCACTTTGAAACTGTACATGTTAAAGAATGAAGCATAAATTGATTTTCCAGAGATCAAGTTTCCAATGTCAATCAATAGCTCAAAGAGTGGCCTCTTAACAAAAGAGTTAGGACTCAGCAGTGACAAAATTATTTGCCATCTTTTTTGGGTATTAATAACATTAATAAATAAGAATACCTATTTAGTTAAAACAAAATACACATAAAACACAGCCATAAATGCAGTTCTGTTCTATATCTATATCAATTTATATCAATAAGAGCTGAAAACCTCAAAGCATTTTCCAGTTGAGCATCCCTCCTTCAACTTCCACTAGGTTTCAAGACATAGCTGACAGTCCTAACTCATGCATGCTCAGATCTTAAGGGAAGCCTTGCAATCTCAAGGGCAGCTGCCCCACAACTACAAAACTACTTGAGCATTCAGTAGCTCACGTAAGAAATTTCTCAAAATTTGGGAGTTTGCTGCTCTCCACCTGTATAGTTTCCTTTTTTCCCCCAATAACGTTTAATCTTTTGTGAGAGTATTTACAAACAACCTTCTGCAGGGAAAAAAAAAAATTTCTTTCATTGTTCCCTTCTTTAAATTCTATACTCAATCTTTAGTTTTCAAGGATTAATACTCAATTTGCCCAGATTAATACTAAGGTGCTCAGATTATAATGAAAGTTTAAGCTAATAAAATGTACTTAGGGCCTTCTAAATAACTATTTAACAAATACCAAGTTGTATAAAGAAGATAATAAACAGATCTTCAAAAGATAAAGGAACTAGAAACTTTTAAAAATTACCTAAATGGAATGGAATGGACATTACCATGAATTAAACATTTCTTTGCCTATGCTTGAGTAGCAATATCTTGACAAGTAGAAGAAAGAATAAAGAATATAAAAATCACTGTAACTTTTTATCAAAATATAACCTATTATCATTACATTTTGTTTTATAATATGTTATTTGTGGAAAAAAATTTCCACAAGGCCATAAAAATTAATGTATTCCTCAATTTTGGGGGGATTGCGAGAGCAAAAGCTACTCTCTACTCACAGGTTAAAAACCCATCCTTATGATTTCTCATTACAGTAACACTATTTCAATTTTCAAGATAACATTCAAAAACTGTTTTCTGTGGAAAACTGCTAAATTCAGCTATTTCTTCCATTTGGCAAACCTAGTACAATGATTTTTATGAGAAGCAATGTGCTCTGAAATGCTGATGCTTGACATTATTAGGGTAAGAAGTGAAGCTGGGGTGGTTTGCGTTCTCCTCCCACATAGCCGGTTTGCCGAGAGCACACGTTCCTATTGTGTCTCAGGTGTCCATGATTCCAGGTCCTTTAGACAAGCCCCTTCTCACTGTGCTTTCAAATTACTGCAAGCAGAACAGCAACAATCAGCTCGGTAAGTCACCTGCGCTGTGAGGCTATCCGTACATCCGGCGTCCAGGCTGTTCGGTTCTGTTCCTCTAACACGTGCATATTTGAAAGGATGCTGAATATTCTGCTTTCTCATTTTCAGGTTATCATTGCCCTTTGTGAAGCCTTCTTTAAAATCCAACATTAATAAAATGATAATTTGATTGTTTACTTCAGTACCAACTTCAGCTACTTTCCCTTTTTTGTCCTTTTTCATCTTTAACTGAAAATAAAATTATATTCAAAGCAGAAACTTATTTTTCCTCTAACTCTATCATTACCTGTGCCATAAAACCTTATAACAGTGAGTAAGTAGGGATTATTATTATAGTGACGTTTTGTGTTGATTCTCCTATCCTCCTCTCTTCTCAAGTTTGTTTCCTTTAAACTTGTTTTCTCTGCCTTATTTCCTACATCATACATATTTTCTCCATTACAAATATTTTGTGACCCTTAAATATTAATATAGTTTGTTGGCAGAGGCTCTTTGTTTATTCCTGGATGCCCAGACCTGAAATAATTACACAGAAACTATAGTAAATGCAACATTGTTTGACTAATAGCTTAAACGTATTTCTAGCTATCTCTTAGATTTTAAATTAACCCATATTAATTTGTTTATTACCACAAGGCTTGTGATTTACCAGCAAGCTTCCAGAGGACTTCAGTGGGGGTGTCTGTCTCCTGCAGTAGCTACATGGCTTCTCCCCTACTCGACCTACTCTCTCTATACATCTCTGATTTCCTACCTGACTTTATTCTGGCAAGCTATTGTCTGAAAGCAGCTTTATTCATTAACCAATAAGAGATACACATACACAGAAGTCCGTATGTGTATCTCTTATTGGTTAATGAATAAAGAAGATTATTTGACCTGGTATAGGGCAGAATAGAGCAGGGCAGAGAAAACTAAACTGACTGTTGGGAGGAAGAAGGCAGAGTCAGAGAGAAACCATGTAGCCGCCAGAGGAGAAAGATGGGAGCCGCCATCTGCAACCTTGCCAGTAGGCCACGAACCTTGTGGTAAAATATAAAATAATAGAAATGGTTTAATTTAAGATATGAGAGCTAGCTATCAATATGCTTAAGTGATGGGCCAAGCAGTGACTTAAATAATATCATTTCTGTGTGATTATTTCTAGTCAGAGCAATCAGCAACTCCAACAACACCACAGTATTTCCACTTTTCTGTTTAAATAAAAGGGAAGGTTTTACCTTTAACAGAGTAAAATTACATATAACAAAAGGGTTATCATGTAAAAATTACAGATCTATTCTTGCTCCTTCAAGGTTATGACAGGAGGTTTGACCCAGGGTGTGTCTGCTTATAGGATGTTTGGCTTAATGTTTTTTTTTCATGGATGTCCAGTCTAAACAACAGAATACTTAATTCAGGATATAGTTACTTGACGTTTTGGGTATTGAAGAGGTAATTACTTTGTCCAATTGTTTGTATCATGGTAAAGCAGTCTTGCCTTCTTCACCCCTTTTTAATTGGGGTATGTAAAGTACAGGAAAAATAAACATAGGCTAATTCAGTATTCACTGGGTTGCTCTCCCAACTCTATGCTGTGTCTCTGGATATTTCTTTTGCATCTCTGTTTTCCCCACCTAACATTTCTAATCCCCTACCCTGGAATGTACGAACCTATCAAGGCTGGATCCCAACAGAAGGTAAGATTACAAATAACAGATATTAATGGGATTATCACTTCCTACCATGTGAGCACTAAACAAACCTGGTTCTCTGGTAAATGTCACAATACATACACAGAAGGGTGAGGTATGAATTATAGAGGAGTAATTGTAAAAGTCAGTGTAATGTGGCCTTTAGGGGGGGTCTATGATAGAATTTGAACTCCAAAGTAGATTTTACCCTTAAAAAGTCCTTTTTTAACCAAGAGAAAATACACAATTTTTATACAATTAAAATATATTATAAGCAGGATGATGTACACATGTGCTCTCAACAATTGTGAGGTAGAGACCGCAAGATCAGGTGAGCCTCAGCTAACTAGTTTGAGTCCAGCCTGAGCTATATGAGACCCTGACCAATTTTGGTTTTTGAAAAATAAGTAACAATTTAAAAACCTGGATAATTAATAAGAAGTATTAAATGAGGCCAAGGTAAGAATAGTTATTACCATAGTGCAAAAACAAAGCAAGTTTCCTATCATTTTTGATAGTACAATACCCTTTCTGCTTATAGCAGGCCAGTAAAATATCTGGGGGAAAATAAGAAGCAAAAATCACACTGATCTCCTGTTGATGAAGACATCAGTATCAATGCCATAGCCAAGTATTGGCTTTCATCCTTAGCAGTCAAGATTTATTGAGCTATAATCAAGTTCCCGACAGTATTGTTGTGTTTTATAATATCAGCTCTCTACCCAGTCAGCTGCACATGTGTGCACCATTCCTTTTACTCCTGTTTTGAAGATAAAATATCTTGCTTGCCATGTGCTTATGTGTGTTACTCTGCTGGAAGGCAGGGTTCAAACTCACTATGCTTTCTGTCACTGTTGGTATACTGTCTCATTTTATTCCAAAACCTGATGGGGTCACAGAGATGGAGAATGGCCTAACTCTGGCCCTTTCTTTTGAGGCTATGAAAGGAAATAAGGATATGCAAGTGGTTTTAAGTTATGGTGTCTAATTAGTTTTTTGCAAGCTTTATGCTAAACATAGAATTGGCTTTTAAACAACTGCATATAATTAATGTACCCAACCTGGTGAGTTGGACACACACATACACTTACATGATCCCCATAAGCCAGTTAAAACACAGTACATCTGCCATTTTCTAAAGTTTCCTTTTTACTTGTTTGCTTGCTTTATATACTCTTTGTTTTTACCTGTTTTAATTGAAAATCTTTTCATACAATATCATCCGATGATGGTTTATCCACCCTCATCTACTCCCAGAGTCTCCCCACCTCCCCCTTCATCATCCAACTCTATAACTTCCTTCTCTCTTTTTAGAAATCAATTATTTGTTCTGCAGTTGAAACGCTTACCTTAGATTCTCTTGACAAAAAGTACACATTAAATTATGGCAACTCTAAACACCACCTGTGTAGCAAAATTTTGGGGCCTACTCAGTACGTATAACTAAACAAAGGAAGAGGAAACAACCAGATACAGAAGTAATTAACATTGGCAACCAGATAAGAGATAAAGAAAACTTGGAAAGTTGTTCAGTAATCTGCAGAGGCTTTGATAATAGCTCCTGGGTTAGATTGTTCTTAAGTCACATGGTCAATGTGTTGCCTGCTTTCTTTTCCCTCAATTTCTTTACTTTATTCCTATTCCTGGAGCTCATATATTAGAAGAAACCCAACTTCTTGACATTGTTGATGTTCATGCAATATGGCACATGTGTATATACACATATACACATGCATATACATCCACAAGTAAATGTGAAAATAAGGTAGAGAGTGATTGAGGATGGTAACTAATGTCTCCCTCCAGCTTCCACATGCCTCCACATGGATGTATGCACCCATAGGTATGTTTGTGAGCATGCACACATATGCATTTGCATGCACACACACACACACACACACACACACTCTTTGTTATAATCCCCATCTAAAGGAGATAGCAGAAGAAGAAGCACCATTACCCTTGAGTGAACCTAAGATGTTCACTATTGATAATTATTTCCTAAAAGTTCATATTTTCTGCATATTTACATTCATGATTAATGTGGTTTCAGTAGTTTTATATGTGTACACATGTATTTTCTCCAAGATATGTACAAATGTTGATGGAACATTGCCTTTTTCTGTAAAGACTTGCCAGCTGTGTCTGGGTGCTTAGAATGCCTATTACTCCTGAATTGAATGCTGAAAACTCCATAATGAAACCCGAAAATCATGGAAGCATAAACACAGCTGCTTATGCCCATAAAGCAAGTGGTTTACAAGGGGAAGCATAATCAGTAGAATCGAGTGTTTAGTCAATTACATTAACAGCAGACAAATAGAAATCATGTGTACTTGACAGGAGGCCATTTTCAGGAACCTTGTATTTGTATGCTGCAAGTGAAATCTGAAAGGAAATGTCATCCATAATTCATGATGAATAAGACACAAAGGAATCTCTTTAAAATATCAGAATATTATCTTTAAAACATGAGGACGTGGATTTTAGTAACTCATTTTAATTTTTTAACTTGGTTTCAGAGTTGCTTTTTCTAGATGTGACATGTATATGATTATAACCAAAGAAATTATATGTCTTAAATGTGTAAGAGCTATAGTTTCAGAAAACCATGTCTGTGTGTGGATTTACAAAGCTGAAAGAAATAAGGTTCAACTGTGCAGAGTGGGACAAATGAAGTTCCCGTGTGAGGCTCCCCTCAGGTCAATGAGTGAACATTTTGGTACTCAGATAGTAGGACAGAAGTCCAGAAGTCAGGCCAAGAAGCTCAAAAGGCCTATGCTTAGTCATTAGTAGAGCCCCAGAAAGCTGGGAAAGGCTACCTGTGCTGGGACTAACAGATCCTGCCCATGACACTGTGACCCGGGCACTGGTCCTTCTCAGTCCATCCAGACAAATTGCAAAGTTACGGGGCCCTATGTTCCTTCACTTTTGCTGTCTGACACCTGTTTCTTAAACCTACAGTGGGCTATCTTCAGGTTTAGAGAGAATTGGCCTGGTTCTGAAGTCTGTGGGAAGTGGAGAACAGGTAGCTGCAAATAGAATTTCACTAATAAAAATTAACTGTAGTGGTGATAAATCAATAAATGATATAAAGTATGAACACAAAGAATAGAAAACTTAAAAATCTTTTCTGATAGAAATTCTAAATTCCAACTGTTATGAGCCTGGAAGTCCTTAGTGGATGTGTTTTAAGAAATATAAGAGGTAAGTTGTGTAATTAGCTATAATCCCTCAACAGCTGGCAAGAGTCATATGCATCAGAATCACCTAGTGATGCTGTAAGAATTACTTCTTCAGTACCGTAGGTCATCCTGGCAACCCAAACTGTAAGAATCCAAGAATCTGGATTTTCTATAGGCCTTCCAAAGAACCCTGGCATTACTGGACTTTCCCTTTTTAATTTCATTTACTTACTTTTTTTGTAATACTAGGAACTGATTCTGAAGCTTCAAGTATATGCTTAGCAAGTACCTCCTACTGACTTATATGGCTACCCATTTGTTATTTTCACAAATAACAAGTTGTTCAGGATGGTCTTCAGTTTGTGATTCCCCTCCCTCAGTCTCTGGAGTAACCAGAAGGAAAGACTTGTACCAGTTTTGGGCCAGGCATAGATTAGATCCCTGATTTTCTCCCAGAGAGAACAAGGAATTGAAGTTAAGTGTTTCAAGGAATTTCAGAATGTAATGTTTTGTCTTCTATAATAGTTTAATGACTTCCTGCCTATGGTATCATATCCATAAATGGATAAGTAAGGCTCCTAACTTATTTTGCCCTAACATGCACTGTTAGCTAAGTGATGCCCAGAACCATTACAAATGCCAATTTAATGAGTCAGAATGAATGAACTTTCTTCAAAACCATCTCCCTAAATACCTGCAATTCCTCTCCGCTTCTACCACATGTCCCTGGAACTACCTTCCATGGAGACAGTATTCTCTTAACATAATAGGTATCCTGTCTGTAATGTATGTGACACTCTTTGTTATCACTCATACTAACCCAAAGTCTGCCTTGTGTGGTACAGATGAGATGTGAGCTGCACCAACCCCCAGATGGGGAAGCTCTGTGTCTTGGTAGATAGTGCCTAGGATAAGACAAAGACATGGGTTGAGATGGAGTTCATGTCTCATTAGGTTCCCTGCCACCAAATGTCTGGGTGAGTCTCTCCTTCTAACTGGGTACTAAGGATGGTTTTTAAGTATGTTTACAAGCTCTAGAAGTTGTTCCATATTCTCCCCATGTTGAATAAGGAATGAGAAGATGAGAATTTTCATTTTACCTCAAAGATTAATCAGCTTGAATCCTGGAGCAAGTGACCTCACTTTCCTGGGTTCTGTTCTCTTCAGTAATGATAGGAACAAGAGTTTGATTCTTTTTTTTCCTGGAGTTTATGTAATTTAGGAGGAATTATCAATATTTAGTATTTTGATCTCATTTCTAATGAAATGATTAAAAGAGCCATCTCAAAAATTGTTGGGTAAATTACTTGACATGATATGTGAAATACTTAATTCTACTGATCAAAAAAGTTTTTGTCATTTAATAATTTTTAGAGAAGTTCTCATGTCACAGCCTAGGCTGACCTTAAACACTTAATCCTATTGTTTCAGACTGCTGAGTGCTTGTATTAAACACTAAAATAAGTTTTCTATCTATGTTAGATGCTATCATATTTAGAAAGAATTAGAATTGTAGATGTGCAAGGTACTTTGAAATAATGAAGCTATGAAATGAGAATGGTATTATCAATTTAATATCAAGTAACAAATTATCTCAAAGCTGGGCAGCTGAAATAAGGAATGTTTATCATTTGATATAGTGTCTGGGAAAAGGTGGTTTAGGCTTACGGCTCCCAAGAGTATTAGGCATTTGTCAAAGCTGAAGGGTGGAAGGATTCAGAGAAGCTAACAAGGGCAGCACACCAAACAGAAGTCACAGAACATCTCTCCATACCATGATCGTGTAAGCATGATGCTCAGATGGGAGAAAGCTACCACTACCCACTGCTCCATTCCTCCCATGGAACAGGTGTCAGTCAAGACACATGTTTATCTTTTCTCTGCTGAGGGACAAGGTTAAAGCTCTTAGCCTTAAAGCGTTGTGTGTAGAAAGGAATAGGAATAGAAAAGTATTGTGTGTTAAGTCAAATTTCTTCAGTTTTCAAAAAAAAAACCTTGGCCCACCAAACTTCAGAGAACCCTTAAATAAAGAGTACTGGGTATGTAAATGCAAACATCCAGAAGAGGCAGGCTTTCTGGGGCCCATGTTCTTCACTGAAGTACCCCTAAGGGATGGTAATATGCTGGCAGCTGTGAATTTCATCTGCTGTTGAGAAAACCATACTCCCTGATGAGGCTTGCCTGGGAAAGTCTTTGAAATCACAGCTGAACCTATAAAACCACAACTAGACTTTTGTACAGGAATCCAGCCCAACTCTTCAACACCACAAAGGGGATCTTCTAATTGCTCAGTTACGCTACATGTCTATGGCAGCGTACAGCAAAGGAGCTAAGGCTAGGTGCTCTGTCTCGCTGGCAAAATTCTAGAAGATGAACAGCAGGTCGGGACAAAAGAAACAGTTAAAATAGACACATACACATAGGGTCAGATAAATACAGTAAGTAGTAAGAACAGAGTGCCAAGGACTGGTGAGATGCCACAGTCAGCCAGAAGATGAGCGCTAGATGTGGTTCTCAAACTGGTGTGCTTCCACATGGGGAACTAATATTCTCCAGGCCCACACTTGTTTTCTCACTAGTTTCTAAGTGAAATCAGGACCTTAAAAATTATTACTGGTACCAGTAGTAAGAGAGTGTACATGATGTGTGTGAGTGTCCACATGCCACAGTCCTTGTGAGGTCAGAGGTCAACTTTGTGGAGTAGATTCATTCCTTCCACCTTTGCATATATTCTGGGGGTCAAATCTGCATCTCCCGTCTTGGAAGATAAATACCTTTACCTGCTGACCTATCTCACTGGATAAGTCGGCAAAGTGTTTTCAATACAAGCATGAAGGTCCAAGTTTAGATCCCCAGCATCCATATAAACACTGGAGGAGCAGAGACAGTAGGGTCCCTGAAGTTTTCTGGCTATCTATCCAAACTAGTGAGTTTCAGGTTCAGAGAAAGACCCTGTCTCTAAAAATAAAGTTTAGCGCAATCAAGGAAGACTGGTAACATTGACCTCTGGCACACATACACACATATATACACACATACACACACACACACACCTAAAAATCTATACTTGCACATACAAATTTCTGAACATACTTGAGGTATAAAAATTCTAAGAACATAGATGAAGATGAAGAATTATGCACCAGTTGTTTGCCTTATCACATAATATGTGATATGGACTCAATTTAATGAGGGTGAAGATCTCAGCTAACAGAGCAGAGATCTACTGTGTACACTTTTGAGAGTCAGATACTGAGAAATCCTGTGAACTAGATCCTATTCAACAAATACTTTACAAATAGCATGTTTGAAATGAGCTGCTCTTTCTTTTAGTGTGTCTATCTTCTTTGTACAATCACACTTTCTGTCACTATATTAGTTCTCATTTTGTAAGGTTATCAGTAAGTACCATTGTAGCATGTATTTTTATTTGGCCAGGTGTCTTCTACTCTGTATAATTATTGTGAGAATCAAATAGTCTATGGTACATGCCAAAACTTTTTCTGAATGTTGTTCTACTGACTTATAGTACTACTGAAAGTAAGTGATGGGTCTATTGAAGTAGGAAAACTTCTAGCAATTCTGCAAGATAATGAGCAACGAAATAATAGAAATGCCCTCTGTTGGTTTCTTGAGATCTGCCTCACATATAGATCTATCAGCGTTCAGAAACATAGACTGTCATCAGGTTCAGGTTGTTAACTTTGCATGGCTAGAGCTTTGCCAAGAACTGGGACTGTGACTCTTTCCTCTTCTGGCTGTGTTACAGTGAGGCTAAGACCCGCCAGCTGCAGTTTCTCCTAGCTCTTCCACTGGTGTATGTGTTGGGAGATTTTCCCATACAAGTTGAACTTTCCTCTTCAATTACTCTAATAAATTATAATCATTTGTTCTATCAACCCCAGTTAAGGTTATATCCTTCCCAGTCTTCTGATCATAGAATTCCACAAGTAAAGTAACCCTGCACGTTTCTGAAAGCTGCAGTGGAGTGTTTGTGTGTGTGTGTGCATGTGTATGTATGCACATGTACCTGTGTGTGTTTATGAGGAGGAACATACCTTTAAATGACTTAAAATTACTTATAGCAAGTTGCTCATTAGCATGCCCAGAATTGCTTGAATTACTTATAAAATGTGCAGGTAGTGACTGAAGAGTTGGACCAGTGGTTAAAATTACTTGTAGCTCTTGTAAAAGACACATATTTAATACCTAGAATCTGAATGATGGCTCCCAACAGACGGGAACTACAGTCTCAAGGACACCAATGTCCTCTCCAAAACTCTAAGATGTCAGATTCACATGTCGTACTCATATATATATACACAAGCAAAACACTAATACACCAAAATTAATGAAGAAATCTAAAAAATAAAATATTCAGAGAGTTAAAAGATAAAGAAATAGGAAGCAAGAGAAGAACTCAAGACTCATAATCCTCAAAGATATGGAAACCTCTGTGTTCACAATCATTTCCTTAACTATCTGCAATTTTGGAGTGTGGCTAGTGGCAGAGAGGCTTTACAGAAGCACAGGAAACCAAGACCTCAGCCTGAATGAAGAGTAGAATTAAAAAATGGATTGGCAAAACATCTCTGAATTTTATGTTACATCTGTAAGAATGGCCAAGATCAAAAACACTGATCACAACTTATGCTGGAGAGGCTGTGGGGTAAAGGAACACTCCTGCATTGCTGGTGGGAGTGTAAGCTGGTACATCCTTTTTAGGTGTCAGCGTGGTGATTTCTCATCAAATTATGAAACAAACTTCCTCAAGACCCAGCAATAACACTTTTGGGTATATACCCAAAGGATGCTCAATCGTACCACAAGGACATGTGCTCAACTATGTTCATAGCAACATTGCTTGTCATAGCCAGAATTGGGAAACAACCTAAATGTCCCTTGACAAAAGAATGTAAAGAAAATATGATACATTTACACAATAGAGTACTACACAGCAGGAAAAACAAACAAACCAAAAAAGTGACATCTTGAAGTTTGCAGGCAAATGGACAGATCTATAAAACATCATATTGAGTGAGGTAACCCAGACCCCCAAAGACAAATATTATATGTCCTCATTCATAAGTGGTTTTTAGACATAAAGCAGAGAAAACCAGCCTGAAAATCACAATCCCAGAGAACCTAACAACAATGAGAACTCTAAGAGAGACATACATGGATCTAATCTATAAAGGAAGTATAAAATGACAAGATCTCCTGAGTAAATTGGGAGCATGGGGACCATGGGGACCATGAGAGAGAGTTAAAGGGGAGGAGAGAGGCAGGGAGGGGAGCAGAGAAAAATCTATAGCTCAATAAAATCGATTTTAAAAAAATTGAATTGGACACCCAGGATCGTATCACACAAGTTGAGGGGCAGGCGACTCTAGTCAAAAGTGGTGAGTGACCCACCTGCAGGGACAAGCTGCTCCGGCTCTGTGGATCCTATTGCCCTGAACCTTTCTAACCCATGCTATCCCAGATCAGATGGGACCCACTACTAGGCCTTACCCTGAATTCCACTGGACTTCCGCACTCAGACACAAGCCACACCAACTTGAACTGACTTAGGCTGCTCAGATATAGGCCAGAACAGTTAGAACTGAGACCACCTGCTTCATCAAAGGCCAAATTAACTCCCAATGTGGAAAAAGATTCTCTACAAGATCAGAAGTCATGCCAACTGTCAGAAATCCAGGCCATAATGACCAAAAGACCAAAGAGGGACTAGAAACCAAGGAACTAAACACCCACACAACAAAGCCAAACTCAGAAATCAACACCTAGACTTATAAGCAAATACAGATGCCTAAGTGCAAGTGTAAGACTACAGTCACAACAGTCAGAGCAATATGGCAGGACCAGAACCTAGTTATCCTACAACAGCAAGACCTGAATATTCCTACACAGCCAGCACACAAGAAAATGACCTTAAAAACAACTTTATGAAGAGGATAGAGGTTCTTAAATAAGAAATGAAAAACCCCCTTGAAGAATGGATACAGAAAATATGGTACATATACACAATGGAGAAATAGTCAGTTTATTAAAAACAATGACATCATGAAATTTGCAGGCAAATGAATGAAACTAATAAAAATTATACTGAGTGAGGTAACCCAGACCCTGAATGACAACACAGGGTGTACTCACTCAAAAGTGGATACTAGATGCAAATCAAAGAATAATCAGACTACAATCCATAGCTCCAGAGAAGTTAGGTAACAAGGAAGGTACAAAGGGGGGATGAGGGATAAGAACATGAGGATAAGAATAAGAGAATGATCGAGATCGGGGAGGAATGGAGTGGAGTGGGAGAGCAATGAAAGGGACATCTTGATAGATGGAGCCATTATGGGGTTAAGGAGAAACCTGGTTCTAGCAGTTGTGGAGAGGATATCAGAACTGGCCTTCCCCTGTCATCATAGAACTTTCATCCAGTACCTGATGGGAATAGATGCAAAGATTCACAGCCTAGCATCAGACTGAATTCCAGGACCTCAGAAGAAGATGGGGGAGAAGGGATTATATGACCAGGGGGTGGCAAGACCATGATATGTAAATCCACAGCCTGCTGACCCAAGTTCATGGAAGCTCATGGACTCTAGACCAACAAAGCCTGGATGAGACTGAGCTAGGCCCTCTGCCTATGGGCACCAGCTGTGTAGTTTGGTCTGTTTATGGAAACCCTGGTAGTGGAATGGGGTTCTATCCCTAGCATATGAGCTGGGGTTTTTTTGGAGTCCATTGCTTATGGTGAGATGCCTTACTCAACCTTGATGCTGGGAGTAGGTAGGGGCTTAGTCCTGCCTCAACTTAATGTGTCAGGCCAAGGGAAAATTTACCCTTTCTGAGGAATGGATGGAAGTGGGTAGGGTGGAGGTGGGGTAAGTGGGAGGACAAGAAGAAGGGGAGGGAGGGGAACTGTGGTTGGTATGTAAAATGAATAATAATAGTAGCAGTAGTAGTAATAATAAAAAGAAATTGAAGAAAAACAACCAAAATATTAAAGGAAATCAACAAATCCTTTAAAGAATGCCAAGAAAGTATAAATAAATAAATAAATAAATAAATAAATAAATAAATAAGTGAAGGAAGCAATTCATGACATGAAAATCAATTTAGAAATAACAAAGAAAATATAAACTGAAGGAATTTAGAGAATGGAAAATCTAGGTAAGCAAGCAAGAACTGCAAACACAATCATCATCACCAACAGATACTAGAGATGAGTGAGAGAATACCAGGTATTGAAGATTCAACAGAAGAAATAGATCAAAGAAAATATTAAATCTAAGAAAACTCCTAACAAAACATGT
The DNA here is from genome assembly GCF_982192425.1 of Myodes glareolus. Lineage (NCBI taxonomy): Eukaryota > Metazoa > Chordata > Mammalia > Rodentia > Cricetidae > Myodes > Myodes glareolus. Next base: position 11,861,244 of record NC_142050.1, read on the forward strand.
AAAGAACTCTGGTATACCATGGAAAGACCAAACCTAAGAAGAATAGGAGTGAAAGTAGGAGAAAAATCACAACTCAAAAACCCAAAAAATATTTTTAACAAAAATCAAAGGAGAAAATTTTCCTAACCTAAAGAAGGACATGCCTATAAAGGTACAAGAAGCTTACAAAACACCAAATAGATTAGACCAGAAAAGACAGTCCCTATGTCACATAAGAACACTAAACATACGAAACAAAAAAAAAAAAAAGATTATTAAAAGCTGTGAGGAGGAAAATGTCAAGTAAGATATCAAGGAAGACCTATAAAAATTATACCTGACTTCTCAGTGAAGGTTGTAAAAGTCAGGTGAGCCTGGACAAATGCCTGGAAGACAGCAACTCAAACTAATATACCCAGAAAAACTTTCAATTACTGTAGATGAACATGAAATATAAGGTATTTCATGACAAAGTCAAATTTAAACACTATCCACAAATTCAGTTCTTCAGAAAGTACTACAAGGAAAATTCCAACCCAAGGGAGTTCACTATACCCACAAAAACACAGGCAATAAATAATATCATACCAGCAAAATCTGGAGAAACACACACACATTCAAACACACCCATACACACACACAGACACACACACACACACATACACACACACAAATAACCAACAACAACATAATCGCATAAATAAAAATCAGTGGTCATTAATATCTCTCAATATCAAATGACTCAATTTGCCAATAAAAAGACATGGGATAACAGAATATATATAAAAGCAGGATCGATCCTCTTGCTACATACAGAAAATAAACCTCAACATCAAAGGTAGATATTACCTCAGGAAAAAGGGTTGGAGAAAGATTTGCTTATCAAATGAACCTAAGAGGGTGGATGGTATAGTTATTTTAATATCTAAAAAATAGACTTCAAACTAAAATTAATCAAAACAGATGGAGAAGGACAGTTCACACTCATTAAAGGAAAAATTCCTTCAGGATAACATCTCGATTTTGTCCATCTATGCCCCAAATGCGAGAGAACCTATTTCAATAATCTTAGCCTCTTCTCTGAACTAGGGACTCCATTGTAATTGTTGATCAGGCTCTAACACACTTTTATCCAGTTGTTAGGGATACTGCTATTACAAACTGACCACGAGTTTAACATTTGCTTCACAAAAGGTGAATGCATACCATATGATACTATTGCTTCCTTCAATCACCATAAAGTTAACATTGACACAGGAGTCCAGTTAGTTGTAACAAATCTTCTGTCATTTGGTGTCGGGCCTCATGAGGGCTGGGCAGGAGGCCCAGTGTAACTTCCTGAGCCTAGCTTGAGTTTGAGGACCCATCTTTGGTCATGACTTCTGTATATGAGTGACTCGGCATAGCCTGACCTAAACCCACCTCTGCCCAGCCACTGCTAATGTGGCAGAATATTATTGGCCCTTATTCCTTACTTCACCTTACTCCATTCCAAGACTCGCACCCCCATCTCAACCCTATATAAGTTTCTACCTAATACAATTAAATGAGATCCTGCTTCAACAAGACTCCTAACTCAGCGTGTTTCTCTCTGGTGGCCAAGGGAGGACTGGATCATTGACAATCACCATCCTGCTCAGTCCCAGGGAGAGAATGGTGGGACTGGCTCTGCCTCAGCCCTTTCTGCCAGAGGGCCCAGCAATTTGTAAATTCCTGTAAGGTTCATTGTCTGCAAACCTTAGACTGTTCCTCTCTATCTTATAAACCAATGCTAAAATTGACTATCCAATAACTTTTTCTGACTGGATTTGAATATCTCTGTGCTCTGTTTTGTTAGGTCTATATGAGGCCTGTATTTTAGGACTCAGATTAACCAACCTTTTTAGCGAGAAGATAAAAATAATAAAACTGATAATGTTTACAATTGACATTGCATAAATCTCTTCTAAATTAGATATCCCCTCATTTAATTGTTCCATTTTCAAACTGTCTAGCATATTATCATACAGAGATTATTATTCATATGCGAGACAAATAATAATTGAAGCTCTGACTTTTAAAAATGTCAATTATCTATACAAAAGAATAATTGGGTCATTAAAGGCAAGGTCAGCATCTTTGGAGGAATGGATCCAAGGTAAAATTAATAATTGAATCTCATGAACATTATGATGCATGGATAGAAGAGGTGATTTTTAGAGGTTTGAGGAAAAATCAAAATGTCAAATGTCATAAATGTGGCAAACAAGGGCACCTTAAAAGAATTGTAGACAGGGCATTCTTAGAACAGTGTTTTTTTCTAAGAATAATCTATTCAGAATATCCCATCCTTCTGTATTATGCAGAAGGTGTAGCAAAGGCAGGCTTGGACTAATGAGTGTAGGTCAATGAAGAGTATTCATGGTAATCCTTTGTTATTGAGAAACTCTGTGATGGGGCCTTTTGCAGGCCCCTATGCCAAATCAGTTTTTTACTGGCATCATAGAGGCAACTCCTTCCAAGAATAATTAAAGTACCTAATGCCTATCGTAAGAAACCATACTGCTCTGAATAATAGAATAGCTATAGAAGAGAGAGCAAAAAATTCACAAGAAACCATAAAACAAGTATTTTGGCAAACTTTTATAAATGAACAGAGACCAAAATTAAAAAATATATAAATAATTTATGTCACTGGAGGTCTGGTAAACACAGGTGAGGATGTAACAATAATTTTATTAGAATCGTGGCATCCAAATTGACATCTTCAGGGTATACATGTTCAGTTTTTAGGGATTAAAACTTTATGTCAGGTAAAGCAGAGTGTGAGATGGGTTGAATGTATAGGACTAGAAGGACAAAGAAGAGTATTAAAACCATAAGCGGCTAACATAGCAATGAATTTGTGGGGACATGATTTGTGACAGCAATAGAACACTAAGATTAACATTCCTCCAATCTAAGAAACAAACCACAAATTAGTGTATGTTTCTGGGGAAATATTAGAAGGTTTTATAAAGAACAGTTACTACCAACCATTCAGGTTGTACAAGAATAGGGCAAAACAGCTGCTGACATTTCAAAGGCACCCACAGACCTAGCTATAAAATGATTGACAAACCTATACAGGTAAACAATGGCTTTTAATAATAAAGAAACTGCAGACTTTAGAACAGCTGGTACAGGAACAACTATATCCTCTCCATTTTGAAGAATCAACCAACCCTTGGAATTCTCCTGTATTTGTTGTTAAAAAAAATGGAAAATGGAGAATGGTAGCAGATCTAAGAGCTATTAATGGGCTCTCTACAGTCAGGAATACCTTTGCCTTCTAAATTGCCTAAAACATGGTCTCAGAAAAATAAAGAATGGTCTCTCATAGGTATTGATTTAAAAGATTGTTTCTTCACTATACCTTTACAAAAAAGGTCAAAGTAAAATTTTTCTTCATTGTATCTACTTACAATAATTCTTAGCCATCTAAACAATATGAATGGAAGATTATCCCACAGGAAATGTTAAATAGTCCCACATTGTGTCAATATTTTGTAAGTCTACTACTAGAAATGATATATAAACAATTTCCTGAATCTATGGTTTACCATTACATGGATGACATTTTACTGTCTGATTCAAATGTAGATACTTTAGAAATAACATTTGAAGAAAAAAATTTGTCTTGCTAGGGATTACAAATTTCTCCTGGAAAAAATACAAGGAAAATATTCTATTAACTATTCAATTTTTATATTAGGTTTAAAAAATTTAGACCCCAAAAGGTGAAAATTAAGGAAGAGCAACTGTAGACTCTTAATGACTTCCAAATATTGCTAAGAGATATTTTCCATCTATGTCATACTATTGGCATAGGTCATGAAAAGTGAATAATTTAAACTAAACCTTAGATGGTGACAAGTACTTAAATAGTCCCAGAAATTATAGTTGAAGCTGAAAGAGAATTGACTTTGATTGAAGAGAAATTACAAAACTACAAAATTTTGTGTGAATTTGAATCTCAGCTGCATTCTGGTTATATTACCATCAACCATTCCCCTACAGTAATTTTAATGCAGAGGGAAGATATTATCTTGGAATTGACCTTTTTACCATATAAACTAAGTTTTAAGAAAACATAGATGGAAAAGGTTTCTGAATTAATTCTAAAAGGAAAATTGAGACTTTGTCAGTTAGCAGGAATAGACCGAGCAGAAATTATAGTACCTTTTATCAATGATGAAATTAACAAATTATGGGAAGAAAATGAACCCTAACAAAGAGCTTGTCATAATTTTGGGAAGAGATTAGCAACAACTATCCCAAAATCAAGAGAATTCAACATATAAAGAGAACTAATTGGATTCTTCCTTGCTTTTTACAGGACTCACCAATAACTGGAACACCTTTATACTATATTGATGCAAATAAATCATAAATAAAGGAAAAAATAAAGGGGAGGTTAAAATCTGAAAATTCTATCTAAAAATCAGAGTTATGTCCTATTTTCATGATACTTACATATTTTAAAGAACCTCTCAATGTAGTTACCAATTCACAATATGTAGAAAAAGTTGCTTTGCTTATTGAAACTGCTAATTTATACCAGATGGTACAGAATTTACTTCATTATCTATTCAGTTACAAGTTATAATCTGGAGAAGAGAAAAAAAGAAAAAAGAAGAAAAAAGAAAAAAACAAAAACAAGATATAATCTGGAACAGGCATCATCCCATATACAGAACATACATCCAATCCCATATTGTCTTTCAGGTCCTCTTGCACAAGGTGATGCAGAAATCGATCAACTATTGAATTGAAATGTGCTAAAGGCCTCAGAATTTTATCAAAAACATTATGTCAAAAGCAAAAGTTTAAAAAAAAAAAGACTTTTCCATCACATGGCAACAAGCCAAGAAAATGTTCTACTTGTTCCTTATACAACCAAACACCAATTCATGCAGTACGTAAGCCAAACGGTACTCAGGGGAAAGAAATCTGGCTGATGGATGCGTTCCATTTATTTAGAACTTGGAAAACTAAACTATGTGCACCATACCATACCTAGTCAGGTTTTCAATGGGCAACTGCTTTGAGTTTGGAAAAGGGTGATTCAGCAGTCACACATGGCCTATAAGCTATAGCCATCATGAATATACCTGTGCAAAAAAAAACAGACAATGCTCCACAATATATCTCTAAGAGAATGTAATGGGTTTTTATTATAATATAAAGCATATTACAAGTATACTACACAATTCAACAGGACAGGCAGTTATAGAAACTCAAATCAAGCTCTAAAGGATATATTAAATGAACAGAGTCATGATAAATACCCCTAGAAATAGGTTGCATAATGTTTTATTAACATTGAATTTTCTAAATGTTAATAAGAATGGAAAAACAGCTGCAGAGAGACATTAAAAAGTAGAATAACTTCAGAATTAAATCAGCCGATATACATTAAAGATGTACTGACCTCAGAATGAAAAGCAGGATATGTGTTACCTTGGAGAAGGGGTTTTGTTTTGTTTCCACAGGAAAAGAAAAGTTCTGGATAGCATTAAAATTGATAAAGATTTGATTTGAACAAGAGAAACCTCTTAATTAGAAGAAATGATATTTCATCAAACAGCATGGCCATTTAATATGAACTAATCTGTATCTAACAAATGCATTTCATTTCATCAGATATATCTTGCCAAAAAATCTCCATAAAATAAGAGTTGGAAAAAGGTTTTGATTTTGTCTGTTCAGGAGAATAAAGGTATCTAGCTAAGGAATCCCAAAACCACTGCACAAATGGGATGTCTGAAGAAAAAGGACAAATAATCCAGAAAAAAAGTCTCAAAAAAAGAGTAAATTGGCCTATTGTTATATCACATTTTCAATAGAATCAAATTTCATAAATCTTCCCAAATGTTTTTTATGCTGATCTCTACAGACATATAATGCAAAGGCTCTTTTTGTAATCCCAGTCTAATTAAAGACTAAAGCTGGCTTTGGAGTTTGAGTGTGCCTCGCTCCTTCTCTAAACCCAAGCATTTGCTTATTAAAGTAAAATTCAAAATCTCTGCTTCATGTCAAAAGAGCCTCCTGATATGGGACAGGCAAAAAACAAAGTTTAAGGACCATTTTATTGCTACTAACCTCATAATTATTTGATTTTATACTGACTAACAACTTTTCTTAAGATATAAGATTAATATGTATACATATATATGTACATATATTTTTTAACTCTTTGTCATGATATTAATGGTCATATAGAGTATTAACTAATTCTAGAAAACAGGTTTCATCTACCTTCCTATACATGATTTTGGGTTTGAGTCTTTATCAGTTTTATGTGGTGAACCATGAGCACACAAAACAGTGACCTTTGAAGTCTCCATAAAGAGGTTGGGGCCCCACAGACAATTCTTCCACTACTATGATAACATCATTAAGTTGAAAGACACCGCCTAATTTCTGACAAAGAAGTCAAAATTACACAATGCAAAAAAGAAAGCATTTTCAACAAATGGTGCTGGCATAATTTCGTGTCAATATGTAGAAGAATTAAAATACATCCATATCTATTGTCCTGCCTCAAAACTCAAGTCCAAGTAGATAAAAGATTTCAAGATAAATCCAGTTACACTGAATCTCACAGAAGAGAATGTGACAAGTAGCCTTGAACACATAGGCACAGGAGACAACTTCCTGAAAAGAAAATCAGTAGCACAGACACTGAGATCAACAACTGATGAATGGGATCTTATAAAACTGAAAAGTTGTAAGACAAAACAGCAAAATGGGAAAAGATCTTCACCAAACCCACGTCTGGCAGAGGTCTGATCTCTAAAATATATAAAGTATTCAAGACTAGACATCAAAGTATCAAATAATTTAATTAAAACATTGAATACTGATCTAAACATAAAATTCTCGACTGAAGACTCTCAAATGGTAGACATACATCTATGCTGTGGGACAATGGTCTGTACCCTGTCACTTATATTTTAAATAAATGCTGATTGACCAGTAGCCAGGCAGGAAGTATAGGCAAGGTGACCAGGCAGGAAGTAGAGTGGGGGGCAATGAGAATTCTGGGAAGAGGGAAGCACATTCTGCAGTTGTGATCTGGACAAAGAGCAAGCAAGATGTGACTGCCTCACCAAAAAAGGTATCGAGCCATGTGGCTAACATAGACAAGAATAATGGGCTAATATAAGTTGTAAGAGTTAATAAAAAGCCTGAGCTAATGGATCAATCAGTTTATAACTAATGTAGACTTCTGTTTGATTTCTTTGGGATCTAAAACCTGTGGGAACTGGGCAGGACAAAAACATTAGACAACACACTTAAAGAATTGTTCAACAGGCCCGGGACTTCCACTCATGTGTGAGGCCAGCAGAGCCAGACACAAGAGCAGATGCTGAACTTGGGTTCTGACAAGATGGCTGGGCTGCCCCACAGGATCATCAAAGAAACCCAGCGTTTGCTGGCAGAACCAGTTTCTGGCATTAAAGCAGAACCAGATGAGAGCAATGCCCGCTATTTTCATGTGGTCATTGCTGGCTCCCAAGATTCCCCCTTTGAGGGAGGGACTTTTAAACTTGAACTATTCTTTCCAGAAGAATACCCAATGGCAGCACCTAAAGTATGTTTCATGACCAAAATTTATCATCCTAATGTAGACAAGTTGGGAAGAATATGTTCAGATATTTTGAAAGATAAATGGTCCCCTGCACTGTAGATTCACACAGTTCTGCTATCAATCCAGGCTTTGATAAGTGCTCCTAATCCAGATGATCCACTAGCAAATGATGTAGCCGAGCAGTGGAAGACCAATGAAGCCCAAGCCATAGAAACAGCGAGAGCGTGGACTAGGCTATATGCCATGAATAATACTTGAGTCGATCAGATCATCAAGTGTACATCACTTCTCCTGTTCTGCCAAGACTCTTCCTTTTTTTTTTTTTTTTTTGTTTGTTTGCATTTAATGGACACAGTCTTAGAAACATTACAGAATAAAAGCCCAGGCATTTTCATCTTTGGCGATTACATGCACATTAGCAAATCTATGTCTTGTCCTGATTAACTGTTGTAGAGTGTGAGCAGAGGCTAGAAGTCTCATCTGGGTTGTTGTGAAGTGTTTAAAAGCAATGACTCTGCTTGGATTCATTTCCCCATCATGGTTTAAGTACAAAGCACTGTGAATGAAGGTAGTTGTCAGGGTTAGCTGTCAGGGATATGGGTGTTTTTATTTCATTTTTTAGGAGGAAAGTTTTATTTTAATTTTATGGCTCCCTTCTTCCCTCCCTCCCCCTGTTATGAGATCTAATTGCAGCGGTTAAATGCAGCTAACCAGTTTTTTAGAATATGCTCTCTAGCCAAGTCTAACTTTATAAGCTTTAGATGGACATGCTTGATTGTCTGAACCAAAATGGGAACATTAAACATCACAGCTCTCACTAATAACATTGTAACTTCGCTGTCAAGTGTAGATTCTCTACCCCATTCCAGAAGAAGAAGAAGAAGAAGAAGAAGAAGAGGAAGAGGAAGAGGAAGAGGAAGAGGAAGAGGAAGAAGTCGAAGACGAAGACGAAGACGAAGACGAAGACGAAGACGAAGACGAAGACGAAGACGAAGACGAAGACGAAGAAGAAGAAGAAGAAGAAGAAGAAGAAGAGAAGAAAGCTTGTGACCATTTTGTATGGCTTGTCTGGAAACTTCTGTAAATCTTATGTTTTAGTAAAATATTTTTTGTTATTCAAAAAAAAGAATTGTTCAACATCCTTAGCCATCAGGGAAATGCAAATCAAAAGTATTCTCATATACCATCTTACACTTGCCAGAATGCCTAAGATCAAAAGCACTCATGTCAGCTTGTGAAGTAAGAGGAATACTTCTCTACTGATGGTAGGAATGCAAATTTGCTCAGCCACTTTGGAAATCAATTGGTGGTTTCTCAGAAAATTGGGAATCAATCTACCTCAAGACCTAGATATATCAATTTTGGGCATATACTCAAAGACTACTCCATCAAACCAAAAGGACAGTTGCTCAGTATTTTCCTAGCAGCATTATTCATTATAGGCAAAACTGAAAACAACCTAGATGCCCATCAACCAAAGATTAGATAAAGAAAATGTAATACATTTACACTATAGAGTGTAGTGATATTTTGTTTATAATCTAACAAATAAAGTTTGCCTGAAAATCAGAAAGCAGAGCAAAGCTACTAGTTAGCCATAGAAGCCAGGCAGTGGTGGCACATACCTTTAATCCCAACACTGGGGGAACAGAGGCAGGTGGATTTCTGTGAGTTCAAGGACAGTCTGGACTACAGGAGATTGAATCTGTCTAAAAGAGAAACAGATCCCAGCACTTGGGATTATATGCCTTTAATCCCAGAACTAGGAAGTTAGGGGATGGAAGTGGGAGGAGAAGAGGGAGGAAGGGGAAACTATGATTTGGAGAAAAAAAAAAAAACAAGAACAAAAAGTAAAAAATAAATTTAAAAAGAAAAAAGAGAGAAAATGAGGAAGGAAGGAAGGAAGAGAGGGAGGGAGGGACGGAGGGAGGGAGGGAGGGAGGAAGGGAGGGAGGGGGAAGGAGGAAAGAAGGAAGGAAAAAATGAAAGAAAAGGAAAGAAAAAAAGAAGAGAGAAGAAAAGAAAAGAAAGAGATTGATTGATTGGAGGTGAAGAGAGTTAGCACATGCCTAGTGTGACTCTGCCAACAAGAATGCTGAGGTAAGAGAATAGCAAGTTCAAGGGCAGCCTGGGCTACGTAGAGAGTCTATCTCAAGCAAAGAGTGATTCTAACAGTGTGGAGACAGATTCCAATTGTCAGCCTTGTGTGAAAATCCAGGAAGTGTTTAGAGCTAGTGACCAAGGTTAAAGAGAACCAGAGATCCCTGAGAGTCTAGGAAAGGAGACAAGATCAGTCGCGACCCTTTAGAAAGGCAAGAGGAAGAGGTCACAGAACAGATGGATTATTTCCCAAATGGGAGTGCCAGCATCCAAGGTCACTTGCTGTCTCAACTCCTGCAAATATTTTACTCCAGTTCAAGCTGGAATGAATTCCAAAGCTGGCTCTCACAGAGGCGATCTGGAACAGCCGCCTGGGGAATGGGATAGAGGAGAAGAAATTGACTCTTCTTACAGGCATCTTTGATGTTCCTGAAAAAGCAATTATGAGCTTAAAAAACTCTTTGGAGTGGAGGCTCTTCTGGTTTCTCAGAAACTGATTTATATACAAAACTCTTGCTTAGTAGCCAGTGTGATATCTTCTTTTTTAGAAAATGATTATAATGCCAACATAACTTTGGTACACAGGCTGACAATAATCTCTGATGCAGATTAAACAGGAACTGTGCTTGTGAGTAGCAGCGGCTGCAAGAGCAGCCAACGTGAATTTGCTTTGCCACGTGTTAGAGTCTGCTCTGCATCCTTTCAAATGTTAATTCATTCATTCTCACAGCAGGTTTTCTGGGAGGTTAGCAGTGCTCTCATTTAGTGACCTGTTTACATTTCACTCACTGGTGCTGTTTTAGATGGATTGACTTTTTTTTATGTAAAGTCCAATCATGAGTATATTCATAGTATTTAGGAAAAAAAGACCCACTGAGATGAAATCAGTAGTGGTAATATTTACATTTATTCAAAGAGCTTCATTCATTAAAATTGGGGAGGGTCAGGTGCTGAAAAGAGGATCTTAGAGTGTGTCTGGAAGTTCTTGGTGACTTGAAAAGAAATCATTTACTTAGAGAGAGATAATCTTCAATTATTGCAGACATGTAAAGTAAAACATACTTTTGTGATATTTATTTTAAAAATACAATGGAATGGTTATGGTATCTCCATCTTGGTTACCACTTATTTTGGTCACTTATCCCAGTTTATACTTTAGCTAGTACTTTTTCATTTTTTTTATTTATTAAAAATTTCCACCTCCTCCCCTCTCCTATTTCCCTCCCACTCCCGGCACTCCTTCTTTTCCTCCCTCTAAGAGCAGTCAGGGTTTCCTGCCCTGTGGGAAGTCCAAGGTCCTCCCCTCTTCATCCAGGTCTAGGAAGGTGAGCATCCAAACAGACTAGGCTTCCAAAAAGCCAGTACATGCGGTAGAATCAAAACCTGGTGTCATTATCATTGGCTTCTCAGTCTGTCCTCATTGTCAGCCACATTCAGAGTCCAGTTTGATCACATGCTGGTTCAATCCCAGGCCAGCTGGCCTTGGTGAGCTCCCATTAGATCAGTCCCACAATCTACATGGGTGAACGCACTTCTCCCAGTCCTGACTTCCTATACCTTTTCATTTTCTCCTAGAAAACGAAATAGAGACATGGGCAAAATAAAAAACTACATTTGGAATTAATTCTTATACTAGGAAAGTAACTTGCTTTCATGAGCATGTTTTCTGCCTTTAGCAACCCTCATACTATGAAAAGATCTCACTTTATTGGATCTCATTTTATTAAGAAGAAACTAAGTATAAAATGTGCATGTTCAAAACTTATGAGATCTGTAATTATGGAGGATGCTTGTGATACTCAGATCCATGTAGAAAGAATAGTGTAAAATGTATGAGGTCAATGACTTCTCTTTTTACAATAAATTTAGTTCAGTAATAGGCAGATTTTACATAAGATATGAGCAGATCTCTTTCTACCTGGGTGCCATAAGAATGAGAATTAGATGTGGGTACAAGGACGTTTTGATGGAGAAATAGCTGGCTATACAGAGCATGGAAGTGTCTTTCAGAATAAAAAGTCTGCTACACATCTGACCTGGCCCAGACTGATGGGAAGCGAGCCACAGAAACACTGCTTTTCACCCACATTTTAGCACCACGTTGCATTTTGTCCTGTCACTCTCTCTCCCACTTGCCTGGCCTTCACTTAGCTTCCATGAAGGAATAAGTGAAAAAAGGAAGAGTAACGCAGTGATGAAGGGCCTAGGATTCCTGAGGCAGAGCCAAGTTGAGTGCTGCAAAGAAGACAGTAGGGCTGGAACGTATGAGTTCAAGACCCACAGAGGTAGACCACACCAGATGCCACACAAAATCTGATGGGAAATGATAAGCAATGCTTTGGCCACCACCCTGGGTGTTACTGAGGGCTGCAAGCACCATGGCTAGAGCTTTTCTGTTCTCGTTTAGCTTTTCCCACACTGCTGATGAATTTGCCATTCTCCTAGCTTCTGACAGAATCTGGAGAGAGCAGATTTATACAGTGTTTAGCCCAAATACCCTCCTAAAGATCTAGACCTAAAGATCTGCTCCCTCTCTGTCATTACTTAGTTATCTCTCATGGCACTGGAATTAGCCTTGAATAAAACAGGAAAAATAATCCTTTTAAAAATTCACATTCCTGCCATATTCAAGATGTACAACTTGAATATGTATACCCTGTCTGCCCTACCCATTTGGTTGCTATGGGTACAAATTACATCTTCTTAGATTTACCACTGAGGCTTAATTCTCATTCTTTGGCCCTAACATAATAATCTACAAAATCAATCATCGCTCTTCTGAAATGTCCTAAAATGCATCTCCTTGACTTCCCTTTATGTTCTCCTCTATCCTAGCCAGGAGGATGACCTCATTTATTCAGGAGGGATTCTTTTAATGTGCAGTTATAAAAATGGCAATGTTCTGTTAAAATTATTCTAGTGCAACGTGAATCAAATACTGTGCTACTAGGCTGCCCACACTCTCCTTTCTTCCACTCCCTAGCACTTTCCCTCAGCTCTGAGTGCAAGATCCCTGTCTTGACAAGATGAAAGACAGAAAGACAGAAAGACAGAAAGACAGAAAGACAGAAAGACAGAAAGAAAGAAAGAAAGAAAGAAAGAAAGAAAGAAAGAAAGAAAGAGGGAAGGAAAGGAAGGAAAGGAAGGAAGGAAGGAGAGAGAGAGAGAGAGAGAGAGAGAGAGAGAGAGAGAGAGAGAGAGAAAGGAAGGAAGGAAGGAAGGAAGAAACAAATAAGTAGTTTCAAAGTGGTAGTGGCACACACCTTTTATCCCAGCACTTGGGAGGCAGAGGCAGGTGAATATCTGTGAGCATGAGACCAGCCTGGGTTACAGATTCCTCCTCTGGACACACTTCTTCCACTTGGCTCCAATTAGTCAAATTCATTTTCAGGTTTATGTATGCTAATGTGACTTTTTCACCCTACAATCCTTGACAGATTATATTGACCTGTTCATACATGTGCAGGTGTGTGTGTATGTGTGTGTGTATCTGATTTCTAATGTGATTGTTAATTGTTTGATTAACTTGATCCTTTTTGTGTCTGTCTCCACCAATAAAGCTGAAGCTATATCTGTCTTTTCACCACAGACTCTACATGGATGTGCAAAGTAGTTTGTATTCAGTGAATACATATCACATTTGTTGAATATTTTAGAAGGCTATAAACCAGTAATAAGAAATTAAAATTCATCTAGTAAACAATTATGATAAGAAGGGAAATACACATAAGCTAATTAGAATGAATCATTTAAGTAAAGATTTTATTGTCCAGATGACAATAATGAGTTAATGAAACTATGGCAAATGGAGATGAATATTGAAAATGAATAAGAATAATAAATAGATAAAGAAGCTCCAGTTTGCAAAAAGTAATGATTTAAACATCATTAATGATGAGAATGGCTTTTGTCTGCATAAAAGGAAGCAGAAACCCTCACAAGAACTCCAACTGGGACTTCTAGGGACCTGTCCAGAACAGGTCTTTGGATTTATGGTTTCATTGTATTCAGAAAATCAGATACGGCCAATGGACTCATATAGCAAGCAACATGAAATGACAATGGGCAGTGTTTCAACCCACTTTTGTTTCTCTAATAAAGTATCTAAGGTGCAATGACTTTATAAAGAAAATATGTCTATTTGATTCAGACATTTGAAGACTGGAAATCTAAACAGCAAGGTTTAGTCTTCAATGACACTCTCCATGATGGACAACATATCTAAACATAATAAAAGCAATATGCAGCAAACCAACAGCCAACATCAAATCAAATGGAGAGACACTCAAAATGATTCTACTAAAATCAGGAACAAGACAAGTCTGTCCACTCTGTCCATATCTCTTCAACATAGTTCTTGAACTTCTGGCTATAGCAATAAGACAATAAAAGGAGATCAAGAGGATTCAAATTGGAAAGGAAGAAGTCAAACTTTTGTTATTTGCAGATGATATAATAGTATGTATAAGTGACCCCAACAACTCACAAGGGAACTCCTATAGCTAATATACAGCTTCAGTAATGTGGCAGAATACAAGATCAACTAAAAAAAAATCAGTAGCCCTCTTATATACAAATGATAAAGGAGCTGAGAAAAAAATCAGAGAAACAAGACCTTTTACAATAGCCATAAATAACAAAAAATATCTTAGGGTAACACTAACCAAAGAAATAAAGGACTTATTTTCTATAAGAACTTTAAATCTATGAAGAAAGAAATTGAACAAGACACCAGAAAATGGAAAGATCTCCCATGTTCTTCGATAGGTAGAATCAGCATAATAAAAATGGCAATCCTACTAAAAACAATCTATAGATTCAATGCAATCCCCATCAAAATCCCAAAAATTCTTCACAGACCTTGAAAGAACAATAATCAGCTTCATATGGAAAAACGAAAAGCCCAGGACAGCCAAAACAATCCTGCACAATAAAGGAACTTACAACAACAACAACAACAACAACAAAAAAAACCCAGACAGCCAAAACAATCCTGGACAATGAACGAACTTCCAGAAGCATCTCATCCCTGACATCAAGCTTTATTACAGAGCTACCGTAATGAAAATTTATGATTGGTATTGGCATAAAAGCAGAGAGGTTGACCAATGGAATCAAATTGAAGACCCGGATATTAATTCACACACCTATGAACACCTGATTTTTGACAAAGAAGCTAAAATTATACAATGGAAAAAAAGCATCTTCAACAAGTGGTGCTGACATAACTGGATGTCAACATGTAGAAGAATGAAAATAGATCCATATCTATCACCATGCATGAAACTCAAGTCCAAATGGGTTAAAGACCTCAGTATAAATCTGACCACACTGAACCCAAAAGAAAAGAAAGTGGGAAGTAGTCTTCAATGCACAGGCACAGGAGACCACTTTCTAATGCACAGACATTGAGAGCAACAATAAATAAATAGACCTTCTGAAACTGAGAAGCTTCAGGACACAGTCAATAGGACAAAAAGGCAGTCTATTGAATGGAAAAATATCTCCACCAACCCCACATCAGACAAAGGACTGATCTCCAAAATATATAAAGAACTCAAAAAATGAGACACTAAAATTCTAAATAACCCAATTAAAAAACGGGGACTAAACTAAACAGAGAATTCTCAGCAGAAGAATCTCAAATGGCTGAAAGACACTTAAGGAAATGTTCAATATCCTTAGCCATCAGGGAAATGCAAATCAAAACAACTCTTAGATACCATCTTACACCTGTCAGAATAGCAAAGATCAAAACCACCAATGATAGCTTAGACTGGAGAGGATGTGGAATAAGGAGAACATTCATCCATTGCTGGTGGGAATGCAAACTTGCACAACCACTTAGGAATGATTTCCTAATGATGAATGGCAGTTTCTCAGAAAATTAGGATTCAACCTACCTCAGGATCCAGCAAAACCACTCCTGGGCATATACCCCAAAATGCTTAATCATACTTCAAAGACATATGTTTAAATATGTTTATAGCAGTAATATTTGTAATAACCAGAACCTGGAAACAGCCTATGTGCCCCTCAACTAAAGCACGGATAAGAAAATGTGGCACATTTACGCATTAGAGTACTGCTCAGTGGTAATAAAAAAAAAGAAGAATAAAAAATAAAACAGTGACATCTTGAATTTTTCATGCAAAATACAAATGGATTGACCTAGAAAATATTATCCTGAGTGAGGTAACCCAGACCCAAAAAGATGAAAATGGTATGCACTCACTCATAAGTAGATACTGGCTATAAACAAATGAAATTGAGACTATAGTTTATGATCCTAGAGAAGCTAAATAATAAGGTGAACCCTTAGAAAAATATATATATAGATCCACCAGGAAAGTTGAAAGAGACAAGATCACCTGACAAAACTGGGAACATGGGAGTGGAGGAAGAGGGGAGGGCAGAGGGAAGAAGGGGAGGGTTGAGGGACAAGGGGAACTTGAGGGAGCTGAATGGCAGGGATTGAGGATGGGACAGAAATGAGAGCAAGGAAAGAGATATCTTGATTAAGGGAGCCATTATGGGGCTAGCAAGAAACCTGGTTCTAGAGAAATTCCCAGGAGTCCACAAAGTTGACCCCACCTAAGGCACTAAGCCGTGGAGGAGAGGGTGCTCGGGCTGGCCTTGCCCTGTAGTCAGACTGATGACTATCTTAAATATCACCATAGACCCTTCATCCAAGAGCTGATAGAGTCAGAGGCAGAGACCCACATTGGAGAGCTGTACTGAGTCCCAAAGTCCAGATGAACAGTGGGAGTAATAAAAATATGAGCAAGCAGGCAGGAAAGATGATGGGTACACCACTGAAACCGTCTACCTGAGCTAATGGGAGCTCACCAACACCGGCTGGACTGGGAAGGAACAAGCATAGGACCAAACTAGTCCCTCCCTCTGAATGTGGCTGACAGATGCATGGCTAGGGCAGACTGAGCAGCCACTGACAGTGGCACTAGAATTTATTCCTACTGTTTTTACTGGCATTTGGGGAACCTATTCTTTTTGGATGGATATTTTGCTTAGTATAAATATAGCAGGGAGGGCCTTGGACCTTCCCCAAAGCAGTATGCCTTGCCTTCTCTGAAGAGTTGGCTGGGGGGTCAGGTGGAGGGAATGGGAAGAGGGGAGGGAGTAGGAACTTGGATTGGTATATATAATGAAAAAGGATGGTTTGTTTTCTTTAAAAAAAAAGTGACAAAATTATAAATTTAAAAAAAAAGAAGCCAGAAAAAATGTGGTTCACAATACCATCTGCTGATATGCCTTCCCAATAGATCTCTTCACCTCTTAAAAGGCCTACCACCACACCGAGAACTAAGTCTCCATCACAAAAACCTTTGGAGGGCAAACAAACCAAACAAAGACCATAGTAGGCATGGAGTAAGTAGAAGAAAATCCTAATCTTCAAGGAGGAGGTCTTGCAGTGGATTTGAAATCTGATTTAATATGCACACATTTTTAGTAAACTTATCATCTTTGTGATTGAGAGTGGGCCAGTATAAACAGAATGTGAATGTTATCTTCACACATTTCCTGTTGATATCTGATTTCAAGAGAATGTCAGTCCCAAAATGACATGAGGAGCATAATAATTTCTTTTCTGTCTTTTTCTTTCTGGTAATAATTTCATGGTGGCAATATCACACCTCAGGACTTTATATATTCTAAATTATTATTTTCTTAATCTGAAATTTTAATTTTTCAACTTCAAAGGATAGACTATAACCTGTTTTCTTGGGAGAGAACATATCTTACATTTCTGAGGACTTGGTATTTAATGAAAAAATTCAACCCAAGTTTGTTGGACTTGGAGGTATATAGAAAATGTTTCTCTTATATCTTAGTGCCCAAATGCAGAATACAGTACTCAGATATGATCCATACCAAATACCACAGCAGTGTACTATGGAAGTACCAATGCTAACTTATGAGGTGAGCAGTAAAATTGCTCTTGAATAGTTCAGTTGGTATTGATAATTTTTTTTCTTGATTTTACTATTGAAGCACTGATACCTTTGCTCATTGGTTAAGCTTAGTAGGAGGCTATGAATGGACCTCTGGTTTCTTATTGCTGTAAAAGACAATGATAAGAGATGTGAGCTCTTTTTTGTTTTCTCTAGTCACTATTAAGACTAAAGTTTCATGCTTTAAAAGTTAATTCTCAACTCCTCTAGCAAACAGTGCTGTGCTTTCTCATCTCACTCATGGGCATAAACCTAAGAGGACTGACACTTGTCCTCACACAGCAAACCCTGATGTCCACAGCATCTTTATTCACAATAGGCAAAGGCGGGGAAGAACCCTTTTTTTTTTTTTTTAGTTGTTTTTCAGTGAGTGCAGATTTTACCCACAATAAAATAAAGTAGATTGCTAGCATGTGTAAAATTTGGAGAAGTATCTGGAGAAATCTGTTGAGGATAGCAAAGCCAATCCTGAACAGGTAACTCCCTTTTATAATATTCCTGCCATGGGAAATAACAGGAACACCAGTCACTGTGGCTAAAGAAGTCGCAGGTGATGAGGACAGGAGCAGAGTACCAAAGAGCAGCTCAGACATCCGTGTGGGGGAGATGCTTTGTACCATTGTCTATCTAGTCATTCAATGACAGATGTCTGGATTCACCCAGGGGTGTGTGTGTGTGTGTGTGTGTGTGTGTGCGTGTGTGTGTGTGTTGTTTTGCTATTATGAATAATGATACTGTGACAATTAATGCTCAAATCTTTATATGGACATTTGTTTTCAGTTTGTTAGATGCCTAAGAGAAAAAAATTGCCTTTCTATGGCAACTTAATATAATTTCTTCAAGGTATGCTAATGTTTAACTTTATAGCGTTGCTAAAGTGTATTCTAAAGTTCCAAAGCATTTTGCCTCTCCATCAGAGAATAAGAACTTTAGACTTTCCACATACTTCTAACATTTGGGATTGTCTGTCACTTGCATTACATTTATTTTATTTTTATTTTGTTAATTGAAAATATTTTTTTATACAATATATTTCGATTCTGGGTTCTGGTCCCCCAACTCTTCGCAAGTCCTTCCCACCTCATCTTTCATACAAATCCACGCTTTTTTTTTCTCCCTTTCTCATAAAAAAAGGCATAAAAATAATACTAAAATAAAATAATAGGAAAATGTACTATTTATTAGCTCAGGTCATCAGGCATGGCTATAAGTGCCCCCTTCTGCTGAGCTATTTCACCATCTTATCCATCATTTTTGCAACCATCAGAATACAGGAATTTGTGTTTCACTGGTAGCTTTTGTTTCTTTTCCTTTACTTAGTTGTTCTTACATTTAATTTAAAAATGTGCTTATTTACTGACCCTCACAAATACTGAGCAAGCACTCTCCTATGGACATGTACCCCTAGACGTCAGTGTGGTTTTACCTAGTTTTCACTAATACTACTGAACGTGTTTTTATTAGCCAATTAGTCACTCATATATCTTGCCTCTTTTAAAACTGTAACGCACATATACAATTATAAAGGTGTTCACCTGAATAGGCTACTGCAGAAGTTCCTTTTCTTTTGCTGTAAAGAGACCACCATAAAATAGAGAGGGCATTGAGCCGGGGATCAAACTACAAAGAAGTGCCCCTTTCACAGCACAGAGTCTCCCAGGGTACAAAGACGTGGCACCTCCCTGTTAGGTTGGGAGCATAGGCCCCAGCCCCTCACATCTATCCCAGTTCACAGGCCTGAAAGTTTTGTTGGTCTGGACTCCAAATCCCAGAAGGCCAGGTCCTGACCCCTTTCTGGGAGGGAGGGGGGATCAGGACCACTCCCACATAGTATTTAAATGAACTCCCAAAAGAGGAACACTGGTTTCTTTTCCTTCCTCCCTGTGGTGGTCCTGTTTGTAGCCTCCTGGTTCCCCCTCAGGGGCCACCCTAGAGAGCAGCAATCCCATTAAACCTGGATATTTCTTAATTGGATTGTTTTGGTTTGGCTTGATTGGGATTTTGCTTCAGCAGAGAGCTCGCGTTAGGAAAATGTTCCTAACACTGCTCACTCCAGATGTTCACTGATTTCCTTTAGCAGTGGTCTAGGGGACAGCTCTGTGCCTCTTTCATCAGAGATTTATTCCTGAAAAGTTTATAATTCTTTTTTGTTTTGTTTTGTTTTTTTCAAGGCAGTGTAGCTTTTTTCTCTGTAGCTTTGTAGCCTGTCCTGGAACTAACTCTTGTAGACCAGGCTGGCCTCGAACTCACAGAGATCTGCCTGCCTCTGACTACCGGATGCTGGGATTAAAGACATGCGCCACCAATGCCCAGCTAAAATTTATAATTCTTAATGCTTAAGAAGCACCTAATTTTCTCAGGGAGGGAAATTGATATTGCAGTTTCTTTTCAGATTGTTCATTGCTAGAACACAGAAAAACAATCCGTTTGTGCATGTGTATTGTTTCCTTAAATCTTGCAAACCTGGATAATCACTTTTAATAAATATTTATAGATTGACTAGGATTTTTCCAAATAATGATTAGTTATCTGCAGACAAAATGGTTTATATCTTCCTTTCTAGTCTGCAAGGCATTAATTTTCTTCTTGCCTAGCTGTCCACTATGTCGAGTGAAAATATTGAGAGCAGACATCTGCTCTCCTCTTTTTAAATAGCTGCTGCCTTTTAATCCATGGCTGTCCTATCAGTACAGCAACTCTAGCAGCCTGAGGGTATTCTGTTCCCCAGCACCATCTCTTTCAAAGCTCAGAGGGAACTCACCTAAATCTCGACCTCTCAAAAGAATTCAAGATTCAAAGGTTGAGGTGGACATCTGCTCTTCAGAGAGGCTGAGTAGCAGGTAGCTACCCTCCTCTCCTTTTTGAGTTTCTCCAGCAGGACTCCACCTTCTGTCCGTGAGTAGCTGGTTTAACCTCCTAATCACAAGTGAATTTTATTTAATCCAATATATTTTTGCATCATTACACAAATGTTCCAGAGCATAAACAAAAGTAATGCGCCTTAAAATAATCTACAACAGACATCCTTGTTTCTTTCTAGACCTCAGCAGGGAACGTATTCATTCTTTCACCAGTATTGTACTGGTTGTGGACTGTGCTTGTTTGCATCTTTGTTTGAATGGCTGGTGTAAGGCTTCTTTGTTTGGATGACTGGCAGAACTACTATTGACACCTTGTAAAATTGGAAAGCCTTCAAATGGCATAGCCAGAAGTTCCCCTCTCTACTCATGGCTCATGAATAAGTCCCCATAGCCAAGGAATGGTCACTAAACAGCAAGTGCTGTTACTAATGGTATCCAAAGAGTGGCATTCTGGCTTTGCAAGCAAGTAGGATCCATCAATAAACAAAGTGACTTCATTCTAAAGTCTCAGGCACTCCTTTCCCTCGGGATATTACAAAGCCTGCCTCCCATCCAAGGTCCAGGATGTTTATTCCATACCCAAGGTCACTTGTTGTGGCCCACCATGACAGGTGTGCTAGTCTGATATACTGCTGTAGATATGAATATCAAATGCCTGTGATTGACTGTTCTGGGTCTACCAAACCCTCCATCATAAATGCCTCCTTAATGGTGGGGTAGCTAGGAGGCAGGCTGGACAGTATATTTCTATTTCTAGATTGAGAGATTTAGTTGTGAATTGACATTAGGTTTCCTTCATTATTTTCCCGAATTTATTATTGTAACCCATTGAGGGTTTAGTTTGTGCATTCTATAAATACAGTAGAATACATTAATTGGTTTTCATTTATTAATCAAGTTGCATTGCTTAAGTGAGTCTCATTTGATCAATAGCATAATAATTTTCTTTACATGTCACTGGATTAAATTTCTAGTGCATTATTCGGTATTTTTTTGTAAATATACTGTGTTGATGCACTTTTCCCTTCTCTTGTGAATGCTGCCTGGAAATCTAGGTATGATCATACCATCAACGTCTTAGAATGATTGATAAATTTTCCCTGCTTGATACTTATTTCTTCTTTATAAGGTTTATTTTTATGTTAGTTTATGAGTATGGGTATTTTGCCTGCATATATGTCTATGGACCATATGTGTGCCTGGTGCACATGGGAGTCAGGGATGGTGTCAGATCCCCGGGACTGAGTTACAGATGGTTATGGGCTGTCATGTGGCTGCATAGAACCAAACATGGGTCTTCTGCAAGTGCAGCCCCTGCTCTAAATGCCTAAGTCATCTCTCTCATCCCTCCTTATTGCATCTGGATTTGGATTTAGTTTCATCTTTACCGAGTTTCCTAAAGGTAAAGACTAGAATATTGACTTGGGGTTTTTTTTTCTATTTTTCAAACATTATCAGGTAGATCCATACCCTTTCCATTAGCCGAGGCATTACGTGTTTCCTATATTTATGGAAATGTCTTTTGTCATTCAGGTCAGGAGGTTCCTAAGATACCAATGACTCTCCTCAGTCATGCATGTTATCCAGAAGCATTAATTTGCTTTCCACATTTTCCCACTTATTCCTGATAGTGATCTGCATTTCAATTTCATTTTAGTTGGAGAACATTCATTCAGGGATTGGCTTAGGGTTTTCCATGTGCCCTATCCTGGAAAGTGTTCCAGGTGTGTTTGGAATTAATACATGCTTATCCACTGGAAGGGATGTATAACACAGCGGTTAAATGAGTGCAAAAGTTCAACTCTTTACCATGATTTTTTTTGCCTTTTTTTCTAGCAACTATTAAAAGTGGGCCACAAAAGTCTTGTTATAAAACCATTATTTTCATAAGATGTTGATATGTCTCTAGTGATATTTTCTTAATTTACATTTTTGTCTTATATTAATGTATCCATTTCAGCTATGTGAATTCATTTTTATTTTTGATCAATTGAGTCTTGCAATCTGTATTACATCTTTTTAAATCCAATTTAAGAATTTCTGCCTTTTAATTGTTGATGTAGTTATTGATTTCATTGAAAGTAGGTTCATTGTTTTCCTGCCTGTCTTCCTAATGCCTCGTGAATTTTGTATCTCTTCCTCCTAACATTCCTCTTTTGTGTCAAAATTTTTGGAGTATCATTTCAATACTTGTCAATTTAAAAATGTTGTTATTGTTGTGTGTGTTCACATGATATGCTGGGAGGGGCGCATGCCACACACTTTTGTGTAGAGGTCAGAGGATAACCCTGTGGACTCCATTCTCTCTTTTCTCCTTTGCTTGGAGTTCAGGGATCAAACTCATGTTACCAGCTTTACTATAGCAAGAACTTTTACCTGCTGTGTCATCTCACGGTCCCTCAAAAATGTTTTTGCTTAAAATGGTTTTATCTGTAGCCCAGGCTAGCTCTCTCGGTCTACCATGTGCTTGATTACATATATCAACCAGACCTGGCCCTTTCTATCAAACCAATCAGCTAATTTTCAAAGCTATTTTCTTAAAATAACGATATAGATTACTATTCATATATATATATAAAATATCACCCTCCACTTGTCATATATAATAATCACCCTCCACTTCAGCCTAATGCACAGGAGGTAAATTCATCAAAATATTGAAAATTTTCTCCAGTGTAGGAACTTTTTCTTTCTCGTTCTTTGTGTTAATTTCCACATATTTGACAATTGACACTAGTCTCTTAACAGAATGCCTTCATAACTGCTTTGTACAACTGTGTGTCTCTTAAGACAGCACAAACAACAAGTATATTTATTTATATATTTTCAAATAATTGCTTATTTACTGTATCATTTCATTTTATAAACGACATCATCATGTATTATTTTCCATTAATTCAAACTATTTCTTTAGGATTTCTTGTAAAGCAGCTCTAAGTTACTTCTGATTTTCCCAGATATACAATTTTTAGTTGACAAGTTTTTTTCTTCTGGTATTTTGAATATCATAATCTATTCTTCATTTTTAAGGTTATCCTGAACAGGCCTGATTTATGCTTTCTTCACATCAAAATCCAGGTGTTTTCTGCCCTGTGATCTCAGCCCTTCTACTTCCCTGTGACTGGCTCTCCTGGCCTTACATTTCCAACTAAGCCTGGAATGTCTCGGTGATTGTATGTTCCCTTTATTTTAGGACTGATACATGGAAGAAAAGGTCAACTTTATTTTACTTGAACACAAGAGCACTGATCATTGCTTTGCTTGCAGAGAGTCAACAGCAATGTCTAATTTGGAAATAGCATCATCGGTTCTCTTCATAGAATCAGCTGTCTTCTCACCATCCTTTAAAAACTTTTTAACCTTTCCAATAGCAAATCATGAAAAACAAATTGAGGACATTTTTGTTTTGTTTTTCTTTGTTATTCATTTGTTTGGAGTTTTTGTTTGAGTTTGGGGTTTTAGTTTTCTTTTGTTTTTAGCTTTGAGCACCACCATCTTCATCTTATTTAGCAGGATCAGAAATAGAGAAAGGAGACCTACTTTCTGGGGTTTTTCTAAGTGACACATGATCCATGTAGTAGTGAGTTTAACTGTTCATTTTTGCCCTAAAAGAAAGAAAATTACAATCTATAAGCATATATTATCCCCCAATAAAGTATAAAATTATGGTTCCCATTCTTGTTGTTCAACGAAACTTCCATTCTAACAAAAAAATTAAGTGTGATGGGAAAATGTTTAGTAGCTCAGGAAGAGTTTGACTGACTGACTTAGGAGGCATAGGGACCATAATAAGAGACTTGGTCTCTATCCATTGTCTCCAGTGAGATCCTGTCAGGATACAGCTGTTATGCACTAGAAACTTAACAGAGAAAATATAACCCAAGGAATTGTTAACCGGGTGACTGAAAAGGCAAAAAACGGAACATGAAACAGCAACTGCAAGAAACAGCTGCTACCCTTGGGCGGAGGAACAATGGAAAGAGGTTGGCCATTGTAAAATTCAGAAGCTTGCAGAAGAAACCCCACAGAGCTGAAACTCCCATCTCTGCAGAGCACTCTCCAAACAGCTGGTCCCAGCATCTCTGAAAAGGCACAAACAGACGGGATCTGCCAGGATATGATGGGAGGAACTTCCATCTCGGATAGCACCAGCTCCCAGGAATAGGAAGCAGACAGGAAGCTTCATATAGCTCCTCCCTCCTCTTGACACCTTGTACTCCCCTCTAATCACCACGGTGCACCACTACCGTCATCCACACCGCAGCTAACAGAGCTGCATAGTAGACCAACTGGTAACATGTAAATGCAGTTCCTGAGTTGCCAGCTCCAGCATCATGTAGCAGATGGAAAGAGACACTAGGTGCTGAGATGCAAAACTTAGTAACTGGCACACTCGTTTAATTCCAAATAAAACTCTTTCTGCATGTATCAAGTCTCTTTGTCTCCCATAGATATGCT
Organism: Myodes glareolus; assembly: GCF_982192425.1. Lineage (NCBI taxonomy): Eukaryota > Metazoa > Chordata > Mammalia > Rodentia > Cricetidae > Myodes > Myodes glareolus. Next base: position 11,886,230 of record NC_142050.1, read on the forward strand.
ACCACCCGAGTTTTTGAAATGATGATAGAATTAAATAATCAAATATCACAGTGACTTATGGTGTCCTATCATTTTACCCAAGGCTGAATCAAAGTTGACGGTTTACTTTTTATCATTTCAGAAGACAAGGGACATGGAAATGAGAAGATGAAAAAATTCCTTTTAATTTCCTTGTGTTTTTTTCTTTTGTGCCTTCATGAGTGTCTCACGTAGGTAGGTAGATAGGTGTGTGTATGCAGTGCATATATTATTGCATACTTGCATCAATGGGTACACAAGTACCCTGTATATATTCCTGCGGAGGCCAAAGTTTAACCTCAAGTTACATTCCTCAGGAGCTGTCTACGTTATTCTTTAGAGACAGGTTTTCTCTCTTACTGGGACCTGGAACTTGCTAATGAAGCCAGACTAGCTGACCAGAGATCCGCAGGGATCAGCTTTTCTGTGCCTCTCTCGTGCTTAGACTACATGCCTGGCTTTTCATGTGAGTACTGGAGAAGGAACTCAGGTCCCCATGTTTACCTGATAAGTGTCTCACTAACTGAGCTTTCTCTCTACTCTCCATTTATTTAATGGACATTTTATATTTACTTTGATCACTTCCAATAAGGTAGAGATTCATGGAATGCAAATTATAAATAAACACAATTCACCAATGTCAACGAACAAAACAATCCTACAATTTATGTCACCTGAAAGAACATGAAGTTTGAATGATGAGCACTCTGAGCGTAGAAGCAGGAGATGGTGGGAGAGAGAGAGCAGACAGGCACAGCTCTTCTGACTCACCTGTGCTACTTGTTCCCCCAAGGATCACTGGCCTGTGGCAGTGCCCTTCTGGATGACAAGCTCCTCGGGAAGGAGAGAAAAAGGCAAGGCAGTGTAAAGTTAAGCTACAAACAGTAACTAAGATTCCTACGAATTACGGGGAAGATTGGAAAAATTCTATTCTCAGAACTTGCACAGCGTTGGACACTAATCTATGGTCCATTAGTGGGAGGAGGTCTCAGTTCGCTATGTTCCTTTAAGTGGCCTTTTAAAACTGGACCAATGTGTAGCATATATGAAACCATGGGTTTTATCTCCTGCATGCAAAGTTCGACAAAACAAACGGGCATGAAATGTGCTTTCAAACCACAGCAAGGATAACGTAAGATACATCTTGGGATATGAGGGTACTTAACATCAGACATGATATTTCACTTATGATAAGAGCAGATTCTAGAAACTCATTTAGACATGGACGCTTATTCCTGCTTTTAGAAGAATTATTTTTAAAATTTCTAAAGATCTTAAACTCGTAATCATTTTTGAGGAAATGAAGGCTTCCCTTTCCTTTCCTTTAAGAATGAAAGCATTCTCCATACCTTCCCCCCCCCCCCCATAATGAATCGTTGCCTATTAACTGTGAACCAAAGTGAACCCCCCACCCTCCGGCTTAGAAACAAATAGTAATTTTTCAAGACAGCAGTCTACAGTAGAGAAGGTGAGAGGGCATAAGTTATTTTCTAGATGGCTTTAACACTTGAATCTAGTTAATACACAATGGGAACGTAAACATTTCTTTCTCTCTACTCTTCATTTCTTTAATGGACAATTTATGTTTAACTTCTTCACTTCAAATAAGTTGGAGACACATGGTAGAGAGAGAGAGAGAAAGATACAGAGACAGAAAATTGCAATAGAACAAAATGTTACCTTCTAAAACTCTTACATGACCAGGGAGAGCACAGTCCTTGTGGGGAAACAGTTTCTGTTCTTCTACTAATGAACATGATGTGCCTGTCAAATTGTCTCAGAAATAACTGTATTTATGTGCAAAGAATTGTTGTTCTATCAGATTTGGTCAGAGAAGTTTCACTTTACAGCAGTCAGTGGAGACTGCAGAGATTTATAGCCTGTCACTTTGATGAGAATAAATGACTGAGGGATGCCCAGCCATAGGGAATATCGATATTACCTGCCTTCAAGGCCCAGAAAACATCTGGTGAGAAGCAGCTGAATAATTGAAATTCTGACATCAGGGCATGATATAGCAGCTGCACTCTTGAGCTCACAGCTGATGTAACTTTATGCGCAAGATTGAAGCCCTATTGCAGAAGGACCCCACCTTCTGAGGGTGTGTATTTAGTTATGGGCTGTTTGGGGGAGAGTGAGTTTCCTCAGTGGTGTAGCTACTGGTAAGGCATTCATGGTTCTATACTCTCACCTTTCTTATTATAAACAACGCTAATGAATAATGGCGAATCAATCCCACACCAGTTATGTTTTAAAGGGGGTATTTATTTTGGGGGGTAAAACTTACATACACCATAAACCATTAGGAGGTAGCCTAGTCGTTGGAGCAGGATCCGGGAGCAGGAGCTGGAACCAAGCGCCAGAGCCGAGCTTGCAGCTCTTCTTTTAAAGAGAAATATACCATGCCCCAGTGGGCTGGTATTTCAGCGGCTATTGGCTGACTGAGCGGAAGGCGCTCCCGCATCACTGTGGGCTCGTGCTTCAGCGACTATTGGCTGAAGCAGCGGAAGGTACTCCTGCAGCAAATGAAACTCACTGGGCCACAGTGGGGAGAAGATATTTGAAAGTAGAAAGGGGTCTGATTGGAGATTAGCGGGAGGGCAGAGAACACAAGAAAAGTTAATGAGTGTGAATAAGAGAGAACTACATCTATGAAATGACATAAAATTCTCTATTACATAAAATATATGATAACAAGAAACCTTTAAAAAACCAAAATGATCTTTTGTACTTAATCATATTTAAGAATTTACTTTTTAGGGGCTGGAGAGATGGCTCAGTGGTTAAGAGCATTGCCTGCTCTTCCAAAGGTCCTGAGTTCAATTCCCAGCAACCACATGGTGGCTCACAACCATCTGTAATCAGGTCTGGTGCTCTCTTCTGGTCTGCAGACATACACACAGACAGAATATTGTATACTAAATAAATAAATAAATATATTTAAAAAAAAAAAGAATTTACTTTTTAATGTCATAAACTCACTTTAAGTGACAATAAGCAAAGGACTAGTAATAACAACAAGAAAGAGAATTATTTGTATCTGAGAATTTGAATAACATAAAAAAAAGCGAATTGCCTGGTGTGAATAATATCTGTCAGCGGGAACAAGAGATCGCACGCAGTGGTGGAATAGGCATGACGGCAACAGAGTCAGAGGGCCTGACCGGGGCTGAGGCAAGGCCATGACTATAGATCAGAGGCCATGAGACTTCCCCAAAGAGAAGCCAAACAGAGAGGGACTCTGCCCGGAGTAAAGAGATGGAGCACATTTTCTTTGTGGAAAACAATAAACCTGGCACAGGATCTTATTTCTGATTGTCCTAAAATGTAGCTAAAATGTTAATATTGCCAGGTCATTGACCCAGGTCTTTTTTTCCTTTTCTGCTCTTGTTTGTAATCCTATTTTCATCTGATGCCCTTGATGTGGAAATGCAGTTTATAATCCACTCCAGTTTTCACATTACCGGGACATCATCACTCAGAAATCTTTTATATTAACTTATCTGTATTAGAAAATGTTAGAGAACAGACTATCAACAAAATGTTTACTTAGAATTTGTGTTCTTAACTTTTTAAAGCAAAAATTTTCACTTAAAAAAATCTATGAAAGAGATATAGAAATATTAAGACCTTAATATTTTTAGAATTAACATCTATTAATACTCACCCTGCTTTCATTTTATAGAATTCTATGTGTCTATCTGTCTCCTATAACAAAAAAATAACAGAAATGCTCACTTTATTAAAAAAAAGCAATAGTTTATTTTGGACCCACAGATTTGAAGATTTCATCTTGTCCTAGATAGTTCTATGTTAATTTTACACAAGATAGACTCATCGGAGTGGAGGGGGCCTCCTCTTGACAAAATGCTTCCATAATATTTAGCTGTAGGCAAGCCTGTAGGGTATTTTCTTAATTCATGATTAATGGGGAAGGGTTAAGCCATTGTGAGTGGAACCACCTTGTGGACCTCAATTCTATAAGAAAACAAGTTGAGCAAGCCATGAGGAGTCAGCCAGTAAGCAGCACTCTTCCATGGTCTTCACATCAGTTCCTGCCTCCAGGCCCTTCTCTGTTGCAGAATATTTGTTTAACTATGCAAAGGTGTGTTACATTTGTTTAACTATGTAAAGATGTAGTGCATTTGTTTAATTATGTAAAGATGTGTTGCTGTTTTCCCTTGCCTGCCTAAGGCACCTGATAGGTCTAATAAAAAGATGAACAACCAATAGTGAGGGAGTAGGTATGGGTGGTACTTACAGACAGGGAGAGTAAGTAGGAAGAGGAGTTTAGGCTCAGTGAAGAAAGAAAAAATGATGCCAGGGAGATGCCAGGGGCCAGACAGACAGACATTGAGGAAGCAAAAAAGTAGGACATACATAATGAAAGAAAGGGTAAAAGCCCCAGAGACAAAATGTAGATGAATAGAAACAAGTTAAATTAAGTTAAAAGAGCTAATGGGACAAGTCTAAGCTAAGGCTGAACAGTGATACTTAATATTAAGTCTTCATGTTTTTATTTGGGAGTTGCTTGGCAACACAGTGAAAACCTCAACTCCACTGACCTATTTGAGTTCCTGTCCTGATTTCCTTTAATAATAAACAATAATGTTGAAGCATAGTCAAATAAACTTTTTCCTCCCCAAGTTATTTTGGTTGTGGTGTTTCCTCACAGCAAGAGTCACCTTAAATGAGACACAGCCCATGATTACAAGGATACAAGGACCCATTGCTTTTGACTGGTGGGAGGGGGAGGTTGTATGTCGTGTTGGGCACATGTAGCAGACTAGTATGTAGCTGGAAAGGGAAAGACATGAAGAAGAATCAAGGATCCCATAATCCTTTTGAAATCATACTCCCAGTGACCAAAGACCTGACTGTAGGCTCCACCTTATAAAGGTTCCACAATCTTCCATGGCAAAAGAGGGAGGAGGGGACATCTTTAACACATGCAGCTTTGTGGGAAATTTAAAATTCAAACCACATTACCACGCCATGTGCAAACTTAAATAGATATAATGAAATCCACTGTAACCAACAGAGCTGCTGTGAGGATTGTGTGAGACAGAACAGCATACACAGCAAAAATAAATGTCTGAGGGAGAAAGTCTGTAGTACAGAGTCTTTTTGGAGAACCAGGTAAAAGTTCAATAACCCAAGTATTTTAGCTAGAGTTTCTACTGTTGTGATAAAACACCATGACAAAAGCAACTTGGGAAGGAAAGGGTTTATTTGACTTGCATTTTCACATAACACTCCATCATCTAAGAAAGTCATGTAAACGGAACAGTGAACTACTGAACCTCCCCTGGGTCAAGGAAGAAAGAAAGAAAGAAATTAAAGTCTTCCTTGAATTCAATAAAAATGCAGACACAACATACCCAAACCTATGGGACACTATGAAAGCAGTGCTAAGAGGAAAGTTCTTAGCTCTAAGTGCCTATATAAAGAAAATGGAGAAAGCTCACAATAGAGACTTGTACACCTGAAAGCTCTAGAAAAAAAAAGAAGCAGACTCACCCAGGAGGAGTAGAAGACTGGAAATAGTCAAACTGAGGTGTGCTTTCAAGGTCAAACAAAGATATATTCTAGATAGACATGTCATCTCCAAACATTTCAGAGATCTACAGAATATGGCATTTAGATGTTTTAATAACCTAGGTTCTTCTTCTGACAGCATCAAAGTACTTCAGAGAAGATGGGAATCGAAGAAACTCCACATGGAATCTTCTTTTTCTGTGGCATAAGTAAGACACTGGGCAAGAAAATGCCTCTGCCTCAACTCCTAACAGCATGCTATTCTAATTACATAAGCAAGACACAAAATATCCTGCTTCATAGAGGAGTTTTTCAGATATGCTAGGTCTGTAAGCTGAAGATGGATGTCCCAATGTTGCAGAGGAACTTTGGGTGCCTGTCCAGGCAGCCATCTGTTCTGTCATAACTCACAGTTTTTGGAAGTCACTTACTTGCACTTCCTACTTACTCATTTAATATAATTTCCTTCTTCGATCTCTGAGGGAGTTGAAGATTAGAGTTTTCCTTCTTTACCTGACACAAAAAGCAAGTTATGATAGAAAGTAAATTAGATACAAGACTTTGTATTCACCAAGATAGGATAGATAAGAAGTGTTTTCTCTGGATTTGTCAAATACTAAAGGACTAGACATTGTTGATGTATTTATGACATATATATATATATATATATATTATACACAATCCTTGTACTTACTGTATATAGTTTTCTTATATTAGTTATAGCCTTTTTATTTTGGACAAAAACGGGGAAATGTACTGATACTTCATTTGTATTTTAATAAATAAAGCTTGTCTGAAGATCAAAGAACAAAACAGCCTCACTGGTCAGCCTTACAGACCAGACAGTGGTAACACACACCTTCAATCCCAGTAGTCACACTAGTTGCCATAGACACTGGATAATGCATGTCTTTAATTCATGAACTAGAAAGGATTATAAATTGGAAACAGCTTTCTGTCTCAGTCTCATTCTGAGATTCTTGAAGGCAGGATTTCCATTTCAGGCTGAGATAGAGGTAAGAGTCAGTAGTTGGCTGTTTTGCTTTTCTGACCTTTTAAGCTGAACCTTAATTTCTCTTTCTGAGTTTTTATTAATCATGCTCCATTGTGCTGCTTTCTGACTTGCCTACATCCCTTGCTCACCTTGTTTTACCATCCAACTCAAGACCACCTACTTGCCCAGGGCTGGCACAGCCACATCAATCATTATTCAAGAAAATGTACTAAAGACTTGCCTAAATGCAATCTGATGCTGTGAGAATGTGACTGTCAGGCAGGTTATAACCTGATGTGGCTGTTATTACTTGCTTAAATCCAGTGACACTTCGCCCAGGGTGCTCAGGCCTATGTAATAATTTACACATAACTTTACTATAATGGCTAAAGAAAATATGGTATTAGGCATCTTGTAATGCTGTGGGAACTCCTTCAGCCAATAACCATTAAGATAACAGCCAACTTGAGTGTGGTCTCTTGTACTATAAATGCTAACATACAGCTTGCATGGGCTCTCTCTCTCTCTTGGCTTCTGGATTTGGTTTTTGTTCCCAGATCATGCAAAAGACTGTGATCTGTGAGTCGACCCCTAAATAAAAAACCCTTTATTATACTCAGTTCTTAGCTAGTGAGGAGCTACTTTATAGAGTCCATTTACATCTGGTGCCCCACATAAATCCTGACTCCATGCCTACTGGGATTGGCCCAAAGGTCTCCCACCCATGTCTGCCTGTATTGATTTCACCTACAAAGTGTTTTTTGTTTTGTTGTCTTTTGCTTTGCCAAAACCCACCACAGTGGAGCTATCACAAAGCAAATTCTAATTTCCTGGGCTTGTGCACACCCCCACCTGCTGCTTTCCCTGCTGTAAGGTGACTTGTGCAGGTTCCAATTTGTTTTCCCTGATGGCAAGCTCTGGGTTCCTTGATATTCTGGCCACCAAAAAATTATGTGCACAGAATTTATTTAATTGCATTTAATTTGTCAACAAAGAATATTTGTCAATATTTAAGCAGGCTCCAACATGGAACCAAGACAGACTCTTCACACCTCTGCTGGTTATATCTCTCCACCATGCAGATACAACCCCGACATCTGCTGGAAAATAAAGATGATTACACCTACAATTTACTGAAATCTCATAATGGTGGTAACATTATTTGATTAATAAATAAATCAATAAATTTGAAAGTTATATAATTGCAGACAGTATCACCAGGAATTTAATAAGCTTTTTGCTTATACTATGGATGGCATTCTGCAAGGTTTATATTGTTTTTCTGCTATATCCATTTATTTGATTTTTGAACATAGTTTTGTTTTTCATATTATATTCTTAAGAAAATAGTTTAATAGCAGATGCAAGAATGAGGCACTTTTAGAAATGATAAAGTCTTTACAGACTAATAATGAACAGCTAACTGACAAGATTAATGTCATCAAAAATAAAAAGTTAGCTGAAAAATTAATACCATTGAAAAGGATGACATTAATTTGACAGACAAAATTCAACCCATGTCAAAAGGTGCTGAGAAATGAAGAAGGACGCTTAAAAGAAATCCCACAGTAGCTCAGAATTGAGTATAATAGAGGGCAGACTCACAGAATTGAGTATAATAGAGGGTAGACAATAGAGGATCACAATATATATATAATAGAGGATCACAATCCTCTGCTGGAGTGGGGAACAACAACTGGATCCCACAGCTGGAAAAGAAGCCGGATGTATGCTTTACATGGGCATATATAGTAGAAGAGGCCATGCCCAAAAGGGCGAATAACTTAAAGGCTACTGGAAGTAGGAATTCCTACAGCAGAGAAACTATCTATAAGAATTCATACTGTTGAATTTGACAATCAAAATCTGTTAAAAAGTTATGTTACGTTAGCAGATAGAGTATCTCTCCAGGAATGCAATCTGTATGCCATCCAAATAACATCCAAGGATGAGACATTATCTGTAATAAAAAATTTCATACCTTGGAATCATATGATCAGAATGAGGACCAAAAGGTAAATGAGTCAATGAAATAATTAGAAATATTCATAGATCAAGAGATTCAGTTTTTACAAAAGACACTGGTAAAAAGATTTGAACTGATTCAGGAAATTATCAGAACTCGTGAGTAAAGAGAGAAGGTACAAGAACAGGATTTAGCATCACCAGTGCTTATCAGAGTCAAAAATGACTTATCAAGGGTTTTAGCTACTTACCCTGTAATCACCTCTGATAAACCATAAAGAACTAAATGTACAAAATGATTCAAAGAAGGTATATAGGAAAATATAGGTATGAATGATCAAAAAGAAATTAAGCCAGCAGTAGTATCTTATGGCTTGCATTCACCATTTATTAAGGAGATGGTGAAGACATGGGCTTCCAGCAAAAAGGCCACCTTACACAAATAGCTTCAATTTGCTTTATTGGTCCTGGAAGACAGGCCACAACTTCTGTGGAAATACTACTAGTTACAAGAGGCAAAAATTTTAGAACAACAGGAAAGAGCAAAAGTATTTGATGCTTCCCAAGGTCAAATTCATGGTGAGGGCACTTATACTGATCCACAGGATAAAGATCTTTATGATGAATGGATCTTGTCCCTATGCCACACAGCAACCTTAAATACTTGGGACAGGATTCAGGAACTAAGAAAAAAAACTGAATCATATAAATCATATAATAGGGTTAAGCAAGGCCAAAGAGAACCCTTTCAAGACTTTTTACAAAGATTAACTAAAGCTGTACAAATAGGTGTAACCAAACCAGAAGCTAGAAGATTACTTATTGAATCTTTGGCTTTTGAAAATTCCAACTTAGAATTGAAAAAGATATTTGGGCCTTCAAATATTAAATCAATACTAATGAATGAATAGATCTTGCATACAATGAACACTGAGATATATGACTATGAAACTGAGACTTGTGTAGGAGAAGTAATTTCCAAAGGAATGAGTAAACATCAAAATGCCAAATATTTTAATTATGGTAAAATGGGACATCTGAGAAGGGATTGTAGACAAAGCTTTCCTATAAGTAATGTCTCCTCTGAGAATGATGAAATTAGAATATCTCAATCTTCTGGATTATGTAGAAGATATGGCAAAAGCCGACATTGAAACAACAAATGTAGGTCAATAAAAGACAAACAAGGCAATCCAATACCATTGGGAAACTCCTTGGGAGTCCTTTTCCAGGTTTCCAGGTCAAATGTGCTCCAGTCATTCCCAGTCATTGTGGATGACATGTCTTACTAGGAAAATTAAAAAAAAAATCCAGCACTTGTTGAAAAAAAACTACAATATTGTTCTAGATGATGAATGAAACATGAGGGATAAATCAAAAATTCCAGTAGAAAATAGGAAACGAATATTCTGGCAGACCTCTAAATGATAAAAGACCAAAGCTAAAAGTACATATAAAAATAACATTGTCATTGAGAGCCTACTGAACACAAGTGTGGATGTGACTCCAGAATCCTGACTCTGAATTTGCCTCTTTAAGAAACAGATATTCAATACCTAGGAACTGGAACCCAATCTCAAGTGAAGCATAGCTCAAGACTGGCTAAATGCATTGGGCCAGAAGGCCAGAGAGGAAAGCTGAGGTTATATGTGGTTAATATTGCAGCAAATTTATGGAGTCATGACCTTCTGCAGCAATGGAATACCCAGATTAGCATTCCTGCAGTCTCAGAAATTCATGTTTTGGGGAAGGATATTATAAGATACTATAAAAAATAACAAGGTCATCAACCCTTTAGGCTGTACATGAGCATGAAATAACTAGCAAATCTTCAAGGTACCAACAGCCCCACCTTTAAAATGGTTAACTGAGAAACCAATATCGGTTAAACAATTGCCTTTAACAGAAAAAAAAAAACTGCAGGTTTTAAAACAGCTGGTACAGGAGCAACTAGATGCTCAGCATATGGAAGAATCAACCAGCCCTTGGAATTCTCCTGAATTTGATATAAAAAAGGGTACTCAATGGAATGAAGTCTAGCAGATGGATGTGTTCCACCTTGCAAGTTTCTGGAAAATTAAAATATGTACACCACATCATTGACATTTATTCAGGTTTTCCATGGGCAACTGTCTTGTGCTTAAAAAAGACTGATTCAGACTTCCACGGGGCAGGGAACCCTGACTACTCTTAGTGCTAGAGAGGGAGGGGGAGGTAAGGAGGGGGAGGTGAGGAGGAGGTGGAAATTTCTAATAAATAAATTAATTAATTAAAAAAAAGACTGATTCAGTAACCACACATTTATTAGGAGTTATGGCCATCATGGATATACCTACAAAAATAAAGATAGATAATGGTTCAGAAAATGTCTCTAAGAAATGAAACCACTTTTTGCTTATTATAATATAAAGCATATTTATTATAGGTATATCAAACAATCCTACAGTTCTATAAAGTATATGTTAAACAAACAGAAAGATAACCCCAGAATTGATTATATAGTGCTTTATTAACCTTGAATTTTCTTAACACTAATGAGAAAGGAACAATGGCAGCAGAGAAACATCGGATAATAGAAAAAAACTTCTGAATTAAATCAACAGGTATATTTCAAGTATATGTTGACCTCACAATGGAAACCAGAAAATGTGCTTTATTGGGAAAGGGGTTTTGCTCTTGTTTCACAGGAGAAGAAAAACTACGGATACCATCAAAATTAATAAAGATTCAGTTTGAAAAAGAAAACATCTTGAGACAGAGAAATGGCAACTCATTCACAGAGGTGACAATAATAGAGGTGGTAAGAAAACCTCACACGGATTGGGGCAGAATTCTGTTTCATCTTTGCAGGAAAATACTCATCTTCAAACTATTGAATGGCTGTGGACATCTAGATGCCTAAAGGAGAAAAGATAACTGTCCAGAAAACCAAGCAAAAAAATATCTAACTTATGATTACAAGCCAACTGCAGGGAAATAATTGCATTACCTCAACATGTATATATCTCTACTTAAAAATTAAAAATTGCTTTGAAGTTAGACAATGGCTAGCTATCCTTCTCTAAATCCAAACATCTTTTTAAAAGAAATATTCAGAGTTTCTTTCTCATATCAGGAGCCATCTGGCATGGAATAGAAAAAAAGAATGAATTTAAGAAAGACTGTACTTTTCCTTATAAATATTTTGTCTCTATCATACCTTTCATTAAATTTATGTTTATATGAATATTGTTAAAGTTATCCACAATAAAAAATAAATTTTCCTGCAGTAATCTTTGAAGTTTCCAGGAAGAAGAGAGGGCCCTACAACAATGAATCTACAAGGTTGGTATGACGTCGCGATGCTGATAGTACTTCTTTAAGATTGGTTTTGGGTTACAGCTGCTCAAAATGATTTCAACTTGATTAAGTGAAATGGTGCACCTTCTTATAACATTCTGGTCAGAACTTCAAACAAGAACTTCAGAAAAAGCTTATTGAAGACTCAGAGACTGTTTGCAATTATACCAGACAGTAATCTTGAAACTTAGCCATTATTTTAGTTTCACAGCATCTCATGGAAAGAACATCACCCTCATGACAGCTGGAAGTAATTCTAGAAGACAATGTCTCTTCTCCCAACAAAGTTTGTTCTCAGGGTTCAGTTTATATACTCGGGGTTGATTACAAGTGGTATAGGGCTTTGGGGATGGAGTAGAAATTATGCAAGCTCAGGAATCTCTTTGAAAAAAAGGGAAATTGGGTGGGATAGTAGGTAGCTTAGTATTAGCTTACTTATACTAATAATGATAGTAATAGAGTAAATACTTGTGAGCTATTGTTTATAGACAATTTACATTGGTATAGATTTTTGTATATTGAATTATATTTGTCCAATTGTAATTCAAATTATATTTGTTATATTGAATATGATCCTATTTCTTTTTGAAATATTTGTACACCTATGCAAAATTATTTTGTCATATTGTATCCATGCATGCTTCTATCTCTGCTTAAGACATTTTGTATATTGATACAATTTTAGGGTATATTTATCATATTGCACTATACATTTCTACCTCTGATTACAATACTTACACATTGTTTACATTTTATGGTCATTTTTCTCATTTGCTTCACAGCTGTTTAAAGATTGTTTATTATTCTGATATGAAGTCTTAGTCTTTAAGCTGTATAAGTATTAAGAATTATAATTCAATAGTCATATTGAATTCAATGGTCAATAGTCATTTATGTTTGTTATACTTATAGCTAGACTAATCAGGTTCTTTAGAGACATAGAGATTGTATTCCATATAGATAAGAAATCTTGACCCACTTCAAAGATATGTAGAATATGGCATTTAAATAACTTAGGTTTCTACTCACATGAGACACAATTGCTCCTGGAAGCACCAATCTATTCTCAAGATAATGTTGAGCACAAAAGACACTCTACTAGGAGTTGTTTTCTTCTTGTCATGACTGAACTATGGACAAGAAACTGTCCATGTCTCAACCACTGACAAAATGTACAGTGTCCACATAGGACAAGCAGGACACAAGAAAAAAGACAACCAAACTTTGCCAATACAGGGTAAAACAATTTTTAAAAATTTCCTACCTCTGAAAATGCACTGTCAATTACTCTAGGCCTTAGTTAAAGTTGGTTGCTCCAGCATTGAAAATAAGATTTTGGTCAATTAGTCAGTTGCCTCTGTCAATTATTGCACATTTTGAAAGTTGCTTGATTACACTTCCTGTTTACTTAAGTAATATTATTTTCCTTCTCAGGTCTTTGATGGAGTTGAAAACTAGATAGTCATAATTACTTTCCTCACATGACTTAGTCAAGTCATTTCTAATACAAGACTTAGACTTCTTAAGATAGAATAACTATTAAAACATTTAGCATTTGTCTCTTGCTTGATATTGTTCATGTTTTGTTGTAAATGGAGCAGCGGGCTGCTTTCCCACCACCTGGCTCCTGACGGGCTAGTTTACCCAAAATAATTACATGGAAACTGTATACATTTAAACACTGCTTGGTCCATTATCTCTAGCCCCTTATTGGCTAACTCTCACATATTGATTCAAACCATTTCTAGTAATCTGCATGTCACCACGAGCTTCTGGCTTACCAGGAAAGATTCAGTTTGTCTGACCTGGCAGCTTCATGGCAGGTGGCTCTCTCTGCTTTCTTTCTCCCAGCATTCTGTTCAGTCTACTCCACCTATCTGAATTCTGCCCTATCAAAAGGCCAAGGCAACTTCTTTATTTAACCAATGAAAGTAACACATAGACAGAAGGCCCACCTACTCCAATGCTTGTTGTTATTCTAATTTTTATATTTGATATTTTTATTTGATATTTGATATTTTTATTACATATAGTTTTGTTTTACTTTTAGAACTCTCTTATTTAGACAAAAGGGAGTAGTGCTGTAGAAATTCCTTCAGCCAATAGCCTTTAAAATACCACCCCATTTGTCCATGGGCTTTTATACTATAAATGCTAATGTAAATCTTATACGGGCTCGCTCTCTCTCTTTTCCCCTCTTTCTCTCTCTCTCTCTCTCTCTCTCTCTCTCTCTCTCTCTCTCTCTTTCTCTCTCTGCTACTGCTGCTGCTGCTGGATTCAGTTTCTGTTCCCTATTCATACAGAGAACTGTGATCTGTGAGTCTACCCCTAAATAAAGAACTCTTTATTATGCTCAATTCTGAGCTAGTGTGGTACTATTTTATAGCGTCCATCTACACTATAAAGGCCATTGACCTTTTCCCCAAAATATCTGTGAGATCTTGTGGTCTGTAGGTGAGAGAAAAAAATAAGATAATAATTCCAATGGAAACTCCATGTTCCATTAGAAGTCATGCTGGGTCAGGGACCCCATGTAAACCCCTCACTCACAGACTGCCCCCATGCACTCAATGCCCTCACATCTCACCCAAACTATCCCTACAACCCTCATCACTCTATACCTACCCACAATTCTGACTGGAGCTCTGTGCTCTACCAGTGGCCAAACCCGATGCCAGAACCCCTGCTGGACTAGAGACCATGCATGACCAGTCCACCAGAACTCCTGCCCCCAACTCAGGCAGATATCTTCTATTTTGCCACAGGCCACTTGGTCAAAAGACCAAACAGGAAACAAAAACCAATGAACAAAGCACTCATCTAACAAAGACGAAACTCAGAACTCAGAATCTAGACTTGTAATCACCCCAAACCCAGGTGCCAACCAACAATAGCAAAGGTAATATGTCAGTACCAGAATGCAGATAGCCTACTACAGTAAGCAGTAAATGTTCTAACACAGCTGAAGCACATGACCTTAAATCAACTTTACGGAGATTACAGCAGTCAAAGAAATCAAGGGAAACACAAACTAAAATAGGAAATCAATAAATTTCTTAAAGGAAGCCAAGAAAGCAAAGAAAATAATGAAGAGAACAAATAAAACTGTTCAAGACCTGAAAATGGAAATGGAAGCAATAAAGAAAACACAAAGTAAGGGAATTCTGGAAAAGTCAAAAAGGCATATTCTTTTGTGAATATGCCTTCTTCTCAATACCTCATGGAACACTCTCCAAAACTAACCATAAACTCAGTCACAAAGTGAGTCATAAAAGATGGGGGAAAATGAGATAAACCCCTGAATTTAATCAGATCGCTATGGATTAAAGTTGGATTTCAACAACAACAGAAATAAGAGAATGCCTACAAGCTCATGGATACTGAAAAACTCTTTTTTGAATTACTACTGACTCAAAGAATAAAGAAAGAAAGGACAAAATAAAAAGAAAGAAAGGAAGAAAAAATGAATGAAAGAAATTAAAGACTTCCTAAAATTCAATGAAAATGAATGCACAAGCTATTGTTCTTTAAAAAACATGCAGGTGTGTTCCCTGGCAGGCTCACAGAGCAGCTGCTAGTCCGACAAGGATGGATGTGGGTCCCTACAAGATCTCCAGGGTGGCAGCGCCATGTGGCCGGGGGAGTCAGGCCGGTGGTTATGGCGGATAAAAGGCTCACAGGACATAGTATTATTTAAAGAAGAGGGAGACATTTATTGCTTAAAGAAGAGGAAAGCAGAGAGACATAAGAGAAACATAGAGAGAAACAAAGACACATGTGCACACGACAAGAGACAAACACAAGAGAGAGAAAAGATGGTGACGAGGGAGGTCAGAAGTGGCTGGGCAGTGGGCGTGGCTAGCTCTTAAAGTGACCTCAAAGGAATAACACAAGCATACCCAAATGTAAGAGCACAGTGGAAGCTGTGCTAAGAGGAAAGTTCAGAACCCTAATTGCCTTCACGAAGAATTTGGAGAGATCTCATACTAACAACAGCACACCTGAATGTTCTAGGACAAAAAGAAATGAACATGCAAGGGGAGTATATGGGAGGAAGTAGTCAAAATGAGGGCTGAAATCAATAAAATAGAAAAAAAGAGAAATATATAAAAAAAATGAGACAAAAGAGTTGGTTCTTCAAGAAAATAACAAAAATAAATAAACCCTTATCCAAAATAAGTAAGCAGCAAAAAAGAGATTACCCAAATTCACAAAATCAAAAGCAAAAAGGAAAAAGCAGCAACAGACTCTAAGGAAATTCAGAGATTCATTAGGCTATACTTTAAAAGCCTGTACTCACCAAGACTAGAAAATCTAAAAGAAATGCACATTTTTTGTTCAATTTCTGATATATCACTTACCAAAGTTAAATCAAGACCAGATAAACCATTTAAACAGAGCTATATTTCCCAAGGAAATAGAAGCAGTCATTGAAAGGTCCCAACCAAAAACAAGTTCATGGCAGAGTGGCTTTAATGCATAATTCTACCAGAATTTCAAAGACCTAATATCAATACTATAACACTGCATCTATGCTACCCTTTTCGTAGTTTGCACACCACTGTACTGTACATGAGTCGGGCTAGGTCATGGAGATTGAAAGAACACTCAAGAGACCTGGATCATTTGAAAGGAATTCAGCCAAATGCCCTTTATTCAACCTTGGGAAAATTCTTCAATACCTAGCAGCTGCTGGAAGGAATCCCCCCCCCCCCCCCCCGCAGCAGGTGGGAAATTGCCACACCCAAGATGGAGTAAACAATGCCCTACAGCTAGTCACCTGTGGGGAGGGAGCACAGGAACAAATAGGATGTTTTAGCTGGCTGACCAGAAACTGTCCTCAAGATGAACCCTAGGAGCAGGGGTAGACCCACGGGCCCTATACAATACTCCTCAAATTATTCTACAAAATAGAACCAGAAGGAAAATTACCAGATTCTTCTTATGATGTCACAGTCACCCTGATACCCAAATCACACAAAGACTCAACAGAGAATTACAAACCAATTTCTCCCATGAACATTGATGCAAAAATGCTGAATAAAATACTGGCAAATCAAATCCAAGAACAAATCAAAAATATCATCCACCATGATCATGTAGACTTTATACCAGAGATACAGGGATAGTTCAACACATGAAAATCAGTGAATATAATGCATCATATAAAAAAATTGAAAGTGTAGAAGGAGCGGTGGGCTGCATTCCCGCCGCCCGGATCCTGCTAGTTTTACCCGAAATAATTACATGGAAACTGTATTCTTTTAAACACTGCCTGGCCCATTAGTTTTAGCCTCTTATTGGCTAATTTTCACATCTTGATTAACCCATATCTAATAATCTGTAAACCACCACAAGGTCGTGGCTTACCGGCATGAGTCTAGCCAGTGTCTGTCTTGGGAAGGGGAATCATGGCGACTGTCTCATTGCCTTCTTCCCAGCATTCTGTTCTGTCTACTCCACCCACCTAAGGGCTGACCTATCAATAGGGCCAAGGCAGTCTCTTTATTAACCAATGAAAGTAACACATAAACATATGACCCTCCATCACGAAAGAAAAGAATGACACGACCATCTCATAAGGTGCTGCAAAAGTCTTTGACAAAATCCAATCCCCCTTCATGGTAAAGGTCTTAGAGAGATCAGGGATACAAAGAACATACCTAAAAATAATAAAAGTAATAAAACAAGCTGACAGCCACCATCAAATTAAATAGGAAGAAACAAAGGCAATTCTACTAAAATGAGGAAAAAGAAAAGGCTGTCCACTCTCTTTGTACCTATTTGATAGCTCTTGAAGTTTTAGCTATAGCAATAAGACAACAAAAGGAAATCAATGGGAATCCAATCTGAAAGGAAGAAGTGAAAGTATTAGTATTATAAGATAATATCATAGCATACATGAGCAATGCCAAAAATTATATCAGTGGACTCCTACAGGTAACAAATACCTTTAGTCAAGTGTATAGATACAAGATAAACTTAAAAAATATCTATAGCCTGCCTATATACAAATAATAAACCAGCAGAGATAGAAGTGAGGGAGTCAACACCCTTTACAATAGCCACAAATATACCATAAAATATCTGGGTGTAACACTAACTAAACAAATGAAATACTTGTATGTCAAGAACTTCAAGTATTTGAATAAAAAAAAATGGAGAAGATATCAGAAGATAAAATGATCTCCTATACTCACAATTTGGTAGAATTAACATAGTAATAAAGGACCTTGTACCAAAATTAATCTACAGATTCAATGCAATCGTCATTAAAATCCCAACACAATTCTTACAGATCTTGCACGAACTATATTTGACTTCATGTGGAAAAACAAAATGCTCAGGATAGCTAAAACAATCCTGTACAATAAAATGAAGTTCTGGAGGTATCAGTGTCCCTAATTTCAAGCTCTACTACAGAGCTATATTAATAAAAACCACAAGGTGTGGAATAAAAACAGACATGTAGATCAATGAAATCAAAGACCTACACATAAATCCACATACGCGTGATCACCCGATTTTTGACAAAGAAGGCAGAATTATACAGTGGAAATAAGAATGCATACTCAACAAATGGTGGTGTTATAACTAGATGTTGGCATATAGAAGAATACAAATAGATCTTTATCTATTACCCAGAACAAAACTCAAGTCAAAGTGGATCAAAGGCCTAAACATCAATACAGATACACTAAACCTGATTCAAGAGGAAGTGAGAAATAGCCTTGAAAGCATTTTGATACAGGAGACAACTTCCTAAATAGAAAATCAATAGTGCAGACACTAAGATCAACAATAAATGGGACTTTCTGAAACTGAAACGTTTCTGTTAGATATAGGACACTGTCAACATGACAAAATAGCAGCCTAAGGAATGGGACCCTCACTGTGACAGCGGGCTGCTCTCCAAAATACATAAAGAACCGAAGCAACTGGACATCAACTATTGTGCCAAAATTATCTCAGGGCCTGTACCTCGAGGCCTGTAGGGCACAGAAAAACCTGGCTTGAGTTTGAGGGAACCGAGTAAGGATGAGACAGCAAAATCTAGGTAGATGCCCCTCCAGCCAGAGGAAGGGCTTGGCTGTCTCTCATTGGCTAGAGGTACATCACACCATGTCACTTAACCTATATAAGCTGACACTCACAGTAATTAACTGAATTCCTGCTTTGACTTGACTCCCCATCACATCTGATTGTCCTATATCATGGGGCTGCGGATCTGACTGTCCTGCATTATGGGGCTGCAGAATGGGCAGATAGCATTCACCTTTCCCTGAGGAATAAGGAGGCCAAGGAGGCCTAGCAATTAACAAACAAAATAATTTTTAAAATTCTCATCAAAGGAATTTCACATAGCCGAGAAACAAAGAAATGGTCAACATTCTTAGCCATCAGGGAAAGGTAAATCAAAATGACTCTGAGATTCCATCATACATCTGTCAGAATGGCTAACATCAAAAACACAAATGACAGTTCATGCTGGAGAAGATGTGGAACAAGGAGAACACTCCTCCATTGCTGGTGGGAGTCCAAACTTGTACAACCACTTTGGAAATCAATATGTTGGCTTCTCAGAAAACTTGAATCAATTAATCACATTACCAAGATATACCATTCTTGGGCATATACCCAAAGGATGTACAATCATATCACAAGCACACTTGCTTAACTATGTGTGGGAATAGCAGCCCCGAGTTACATATCCCTGCCCCCATTTGAGGTGCTTATCTGCAAAGAAAACATAATAAATTCCCTCTGCTCCTGGAGTTGGGGAAGGAATTTTGAGTGCATGGTGACCGTCCTTGATGCCTGCTGGGGTCAGGTTACAGTCCCTTCGCAGCCCCCTCCTCATTTGGTGCCATGGTATAAAAGCTAGCCCCAGCAGAACAATAAAGAAGTTGTTCCACCTCAACCTCGGGCTCTGTGCATTCATTCAACCTTGACATCCTCTGCCGAGATTCTTGGTTCCAGCCCTCGCTGGCACGGCAACTATGTTCATAGCAGCTTTTTTGTGGTAGTCAGAACCTGGAAACAACCTAATTCTCCCTAGACCAAAGAATAGATTTAAAAAAAAAAATGGGGTACATTTACACAATGAAGTATTACTCAGCTTTTAAAAACAATAACATCATGAGATTTACGGGTAAAATGGATGGAACTAGAAAAAAATTATCCTGTGTGAGGTAATTCAGACCCAGGAAGAGAAACATGTTTGGAGCCTAGTCAATTTGTCATCAAAGAGGCTTCATCCTGAAACAGATTGAAACAGCTGCAAAGATCCACAGTCAAACATTAGGTAGAGGCTGGAAAATCCTACAGAAGAGGAGGAGAAAGGACTGTAGGAGCCAATGGAGTCAAGGACACCACAATAAAATCCATGGGGTCAGCTAGTGTGGGCTCTAGAAGCTCCTAGACACCAAAGTGACAACCAGGGAGCCTGCATGGGACTCACCTAGGCCCTCTACACATGCTACAGTTGTGTAGATTGGTCCTCTTCTGCAACTCCTAACAGTAGTAGCCATGAGTGTCTCTTGACTCTTTTAGTAGTTTTTGGGACCCTATACTCAGACTGGGTCACCTTTCCCAGCCCTAATACATGGGGAAGTGTGTAGTCTTAAGGTATCTTAATAGGCCATGTTTTATTGATTTCCATGGGAGACCTGCCGTTTCCTGAACAGAAATGGAGGAGGAGTGAATTGGGAATGGAAACAGAGGGAGCTTGTGAGAGAGGTACTGGGAGAAGAGGAGGGAGGGGAACATGCAGACAAGATGTAAAATAAAGAAAGAAACAAATTTGTACCAATAAACAAAATACAAAAAAAATAAGAAAATGAAGAGATCAACTTAACAGCGCAGCCAAAAGCTCTAGAATGAAAGGAACCACCCAAGAGGAGTAGACAGTAGGAAATAATCAAACTGAGGGCTGAAATCAATAAAATAGAACTGAAGAGAGCAATACAATGAATAAATGAAACAAAGAATTGGTTCTTTGAGAAAAAATCAATAATATAGAAGAATCCCTATTCAACCGAAAAATAAGAGACAGAGTATATTCAAACTATCAAAATCAGAAATGAAAAGGGGACCTAATAACAGACACTAAGAAAATCCAATGAATTATTAAGTCAAATTTCAAAAACCTGTACTCAACAAAACTGTAAAATCTGAAAGAAATGGACAATTTTCTCGATGGATACCATTTACGGAAGTTAAATCAAGATCAGATAATTTAAATAGACCTATTATAGCCCCTAAGGAAATAGAAGCAGTCATTAAAAGTCTCCCAAACAACATAGACCAGGGCCAGACCATTTTAGTACAAAACTCTACAGAGTTTCAGAAATACCTCATACCATTACTCCTCAAATTATTCTCAAAAAATAGAAAGAGAAGGAAAATTGACAAACACTTTTAATGAGGCCACAGTCACCCTGATACTCAAATCACACAAAGACTCCACAAAGACAAAAATTACAGACCAAACTCTCATTTACACTGATGCAAAAATACTCAATAAAATGCTGACAAACCAAATCTGAGAACACATCAGAACTATCATCCCACCATAATTAAATAGGCTTCAACCCAGAGATGCAGGGATGGTGCAACATATGAAAATTAGCCAACAAAATCCTCATATAAACAAATTGAAAGAAGTAAAACCACATGATTATTTCATTAGATGCTGAAAAGGCCTGTGACAAAGTCCAGCATCCCTTCATGATAAAATTCTTGGAAATATTAGGGATCCAAGGGACATACATGAACATGCTAAAGAGTTTACAGCAAGCCTATAAGCCAACAAGAAACCTCAAAGTTGAGTTATCAACCAAGAAAAAAAAATCCTTCTACCTAAAATCTGTTCTCTTATCTGTCTGCCTTATCTGAATGTTTGTGATATAAAGTTTTATTGTAACTTGTTAAACCATGTTTGGTTGATATCCCTGGGAGGCCTGCTTTTTTTTGGGGGGGGAGGAGAAGGGAAATAGAGGAGAAATGGATCTAGGGGATAGGGTAGGTGGAATAGAAAACTGGGAAGAATGTAGGGAGGGGAAACTGTGGTCTGGATGTAATATATGAGAGAAGAAAAATAAAAAATAAGATAATGATGTTCCTGGTTTCTGCTTTTGTAAACTTGCTTATCGCTGTGGGACTGGGATGAAGCGGGCTTTTTATTACTATATTTCAAGGGGAAAAAAACAACCAAAACAATGCTCTTTCCCAGCTGTGGTTTCCATTGATAATAATATGTCCACCTTGGATGTCCTCCTTTTTAATCCTTCCTTAGTACCATTCAGTCAGGCATACTGTTTAACTTTAAGACTGGCATCCTTCTATTAGCAGTGAGATTAAATTCATATAATTGAAATTACATCTAAATTAATTTAAATCTAATTTAGTCTAAATTATTGGTCTTTCCCATGTATTCCAATGCCACAATGATGGAATCATTTTCTCAATTGAGGTTCTTCTTCCAAAATAACTGTAGCCTTTTGCCAAGTTGACAAAAACCTATACAAGACACCAACTAATGATTAGGTTTATTTTAAAGTTGCTAAAGTTTCCTACACACACTAGGATTCTTCCAGATAGTTCTCTGAACTTTGAATGTAAGAAAGCTGTCGGGAGCACTACTGAGCGGGCCTTCTGGCCTTACTTGGAGGTCTGCAAGTAAATGACACTCAGGATAGCAGTTCTCTGCTTTGTCCGAACTAAGTTTATTGTATAGGCACTTCAAGATCTTACAATCGTTCTGGCACAGCCAATAAGCAAGTAATCACACAAGCACATATTCCACTTCAATCCTATCACACCGAGGTGGCATTCCTCGACCAGTATATATTTCTAAATCCTAGGCAAGGCATTACTATCTTCTATCTAATAAGGCAATGGGGTATATGACCTGATGGCGGTTCATGGCTCTCGACATAGACCGCTGGATCAGCAAGTCTTGATCCACTGGCAAGACCTAGTTCTCTGGCTCTTGGAAGATCTTTGGTTTGGTGTCTCGTTGATTGGTTGTTTGATTGATTGATTGATTGATTGATTCTCGATGCTGTAGAGGTTCTCTGGCGCCTCTCCGACAGAGTCTCTAGCAGATCATCTTGAGAATATCTTCTGGTCGTTTTTGCCTCATATTTATACTACTCTTGAGCATTACCTCACTCTTTTTTTCATCACACTTCTGATTAGCACGCATGTCTGGTTATCATTCTGCACATGTCATTCTTATTGATGCTTTGCACGTTTCAGTTAGCTTCATTTCTCCTGGACATGTCCTAGACTTGTCCGTACAGACTCATAACAAAAGCACATTACTCAATGAGAGCACCTACACTCAATGGAAACTCAATTGTAGAGAGACATCTTAGCATGGAGTTGGAACCTTGACTCATTTCTAGGCCACATAGGTCCAACATTTCCTAACAAGTGGCCCTTGCTGATTTATTACCTCATTTTACCTCTCTGCATCTACAAAGTATAATAATAATATACTAATAATACAGTAGTAAAAATAATAGCACCACTTTTCATAGACTTGCTAGAAGGATTATGGTAACTTATGTTAAGTGTTTAGTGATAGGATAAGTATGACTGGCAGATGCAGGCTTGTAATCCCAGTACTAAGGACTGTAAATTTGGAAGATCATTATATTAACCTCAAAAATGAGAGAAAAGTAGAAATTTTTAAAAAGCCAACCTGTGTTTTTTATATATATATATATATATATATATATATATATATATATATATAACATATATATTGAGTTCCAGGCCAACCTGTGTTACATAAGAAGACTGTATCTCAAAAGCTAAAATAATATGAACATCAGTGAGGTCAGCCTATGTGTTTTACTTAACTCCAGAAACAACAGCGTGAGAGCTCTAACACAATTTGCTACACTGACGATGAGCAGACTTTCCAGACACAGTCATCTGCCCTGTGGCAGGAGCTCAGACTTTATTCAAATTCATTAAAAGGAAGAAATATGTGGAGGCCCCAAAATGTGAACCTATTCCATCTTGTCTGAAGGTTAGAGAGTTTGAGCTTGCTCAAGGTTGTTGACAATAATTGGGGCTGCACACCCTGACCTAGGGAGTGCTTACTGGGTCTTTTTAACATTAAGGTGCTCCAGAGAGGTAGATTCCCTCCACCCTGACCAAAGGTCAAAGAATTCAAGCATACTTCTGCTCCTTCTTTTTAAATAGGAGGTTTGACCTAGGGAGTGGTGCCTTCAGGATACTTGGGGTAGGTTGGGTTCACTGCCTAAACAATGGAATGCTTTTCTTCAGCAATAATATCTTGATGTCACAAAGAACTGAAGCAAGTAACTGTTCTGGTTGTCATTTGTAGCATGTTAAGGCGGGCTTTTGCCTTATTCCCCCTCTTGTATTGGGATATAAAAGTGTATGAAAAAATAAACATGGGTGAACTCAAGACTCAGAAAAGAAATTCAGCATTCAGTATCAACTGACTTGACCTCCTGTTACAATAAAGAAAGAAAGAAAGAAGGAAGGAAGGAAGGAAGGAAGGAAGGAAGGAGAGAGAGAGAGAGAGAGAGAAAGGAAGGAAGGAAGGAAGAAAGAAAGAAAGAAAGAAAGAAAGAAAGAAAGAAAGAAAGAAAGAAAGAAAGAAAGAAAGAAGGAAAGAAAGAAAGATGAAATAAAAAATTAAAAAAGCCTTACTTTTCGGGGGATGAGATGGACAATTCCGCAGTTAAAGGTGTCTGCTGCCAAGACTAGAGACCCAAGTTCAATTCCCAAGACTTGCATGTGGAAGGAGACAACTAGCTCCTGCAAATTGTCCTCTGACCATCACATAGCACACATACACCTACAAACACACACATATATGCACCCATACATGCAATAAACTAAATATGTTTTAACTTTTTCTATATATAGTGCTTTTTAAAAAATTTCTTCCTATTAGAAAGAATTATTCTCAACAACTCTACAAAATTCAATGGGTGTTTAACATGCTACAGAATTGTCATTTCTAGAATCCCCTTTGAAAACTAGTGTATTTGGCTCATTTTGATGTGCTTTGTTTTGACATGCAGCAACTCTCAAATATGAGTCTTTCTGTCAATAATAAACATGTTGTGATTCAGAAGGCATATCTGTGTATTGCTAGGAACCCATGCTGAAGATTACCGTGAGACTACAATACAAGAAAGCAATGCTAACTTGCATTTCCAGAAGTATGCTTTGGCGTACGCTGCCCGTTTTTAGGTCACATCAAATAAAGTGGCAATTTTAGCAGGCACATTTGATATTTAATAATTAGTAATTTGCATCACAAAACAACACTGGCTCATCAGCTTTCTGCTTCTCCTCTGTGGATTGTTCTTTGAGAGATGCTTTAAATAGATGATGCCGCGAGCATCATGATGTAACTAGTTCACGTTATTAGGCTTAATTTAAAATGTATATGAAGACGTAGGAGGCTCATAAATAATGAGTCCAAGCATTAAAAATCAACTACTGGTGGAATCTATGCATAAAAAATAACAAGTTGATTCATGTTTTCTTGTAACTTTTCATCTCTTGTATGGGATTTTTCACCAGAAACAAGGATTCAGGTCATTCTGCCATCATTTATTTTTTCATGTGATAATTTTTCTCTTTTCAACTTGTTCTCTTTTAATAGTCTTCAGAGACTCCAAGGTCACATCATCATTAAATTGTATATTAAGATACTGATAAGCCAGCAATCATTATTAGTAGAAACTAGAAACTATTAGGACCTGAGTACTAACACAAAGAAATAAATAAAAGTGAAGGGAGTACACATAAATACACCTGAATATAAATGACCAAAAGGAAACAGCCACCATTCTCCCTTTTTCTAGTTTAGACTCCAGAGTTCTCATTCTGTGGTAACTAGATAATGCAATTCTCACTCCTGAAAGAACATTAAAAATAGATTGAATACTTTTAAAAAGCAATATGGTTGGAAGATAACTGTGCTCTGTGAGGAATCATAGCCAACACTAGTTTCTTCTTGAGAATTCATTAAAAGAGAATTGATTAGCAGGTTTGATATTCTTTAGAATAAATTAGATTTTATTTTGCACAAATTCTAGCTGGAAATGAAGTTGTAAATTAGAATGTCCCCTAATGTAATTACATTGTCTTCTATTATAAATCATTTTAGAAATGAAAACTCTACTTCTTAATCAAGAAATGAAAGGCTGATTTTAACAGACTTAACTGGAGAACCAAGAAGAACCTGAAATGCATACACAGTGTGGACCACAGAAGAGAAAACAGGATGCACAGCCTGGCCATGAATACCTAACATGAGGGTGAAGGACTATATCCAGGATATAGGTTAAGTTTAGTGTGTTCATTTTGAAGATATATATTTATAGCTTGAGAAATCTCAATTTTTGCATTTAAAATAAAGTAATTTTGCGGCAAAAGGTTTGTCCATCTGTTTCCTCTGGATAATTAAGAACTTAGGATATATTTGGGCATGACTAAACTGAATGGTTTTGAATCCACAATTGCTCCAGTGGGATGTGTTGTGTTTGGGAATAATATAGATCTGGTTTGAATGCATTTTTTTCACTTACTCTCAGAACAGTATTAGGCAAACCTTACCTCTAAATGGGGGCCTCAAAATCTACCATGAAAGCTCCTGTGAGTACTAAAGGACATAATGGATGCAGAATTTTCTTTCAGGTTCTAAGTAACTAACGTGTGCGCAAAGTAGCCTCTTCTGAACTGCTATTCAGGAAAATGTATTATAAAGAACTCCTTAAGACAAAACAAAGTGGAAAGCCTCTTTCCTCTCTGCCCCCCACATTAGTCTCAAATGTGGGCTTGTATCTACCTTCTTGCTATGCTTTCTGAGTATCTTGTCTTTTGACTGTACTCTTCTTTCCTGCTTTCTTGCACACTAGATAATTTCATTCCATTCATTTTCCCTCTGATGGCCTCAAAGGTTTACATATTTTATTCTAGAAATGACAAATTAGTACTTTAATGCTACCGCAGGAAGAGATAACTTACATACTATTGTTAACATGCTATTTAACTTTCTACCTATTTGAAACTGAAGTTTTTAAATATTGTTTTAGAGAAACAATGCACATTTTTGATGGAGCCCTTACTTATGAGTCTTCGTTGTCTTTCTTTCCTAACAGCAAAGCTACTCCCCAGTCTGATATTATCTTCCTTTTGCCCAAATAGCATGCTTATTTCCTTTCAGAATGTCTGCTGGCAGACATTTTTTTCAACTTTCGAGTGACTGTCTTTATTTTACTATTAATCTCTGAGAGGCATTTTTCATGGTAAATAATTTTCTTTTGGTAATTATTTGCTTACAACACACTTGTTTTTATTCCATTATTCTGTTGTCTGTGGTTCTTTTTTGTTGTTATAAATAAGACAGGTTGACAAGGTACATTTTACCTCTTTGAAGACAATCTCTTCTGAGTTAAAAAAAAATGTGGTTATTTTAGGCCTTTGTCTTTTCTAATTTCACGTTACCTTAAGCTTGTGTGTGTGTGTATTCTTTCTAGAAGTAAAGATTTTATATATACACATATATATTTAGCATATATATGTGTATATATATATAATTTTGGAAAGTCAATGTTTAGTTAGATGTACCTACTTACTTATGAGTCTTTGCTGTTGTTGTTATTCTTTCCTAACTGATATATATGCATAAATATACATATATATAAGCATCATCCTTGACACTGTCTGTTATCTCTTTGGATACATAAGTGAATTTAAAAGCTCATTTCTAATTCCTAACATTGTATTTGTACACAAAACAACAAAAATGAAAGCATAAGAAATGGTCACACTATGGCTTCAACACTGGTTATGCCTACATACATGCACAACAAAAAAATCAATTTCAATACTTATGGAATATAAAAACACCAAGATCTTTATTTTATATCTCCCAAATAATAAAAGGTACTTAGTACTTGCTTTATCTTTCCATTCCTGCAGGTGTAAGGAAAAATTAAAACTCACCCAGGATTCAAGGACATCAGCTAGATGATTTAGCAAACTTGCTAGAGCTAAGAAAAGATTGTTTTTAGTCTTTCAAGGCAGATATGGCAAACAAAAGGGTAAGAAACTATGATCTTAGGGTTAGAGGTAATTGAATGTCTGTTATTTTCAGAAGGGTTCCTGTTTAAGAATCCAAGCACCTGTTTGCATGGACTAGATACAAAGAATTGAATGAGGACTACAAGTATTTCATTGTACTCAGAGGCAATCATGGATTTTCATGAAGTTTTGTATGAAGCCATTTGTTCTAGCCAATGCAAAGCTTTATTTCATATCTAAGGTTGGGATATTAGAACAAGCTGTGCTGCAACCCTGTAGGCACAGTCCTTTTAGGTCAAGAGACATCAGTGACAGTTATCAGCTGAAGAATAGCATCTTGGCATCAATTTAAGCATTCATTTGAAACAACACCATTTATCTATACTACTGAGAACAGTTCCATGTGAGTATGGTCTATGTTCTTTCTAGAAGTAGAGAATTTATATTCCAAAACTCTATAATCATCCACAAGGGGACCCCAGAATCCCTGAATTTGAAAAAATGACATTAGGTTTCTTATCTGTTAATTCTTAAAGAAATCTTAGGATTTAACTATTATTTAAAACATGTCTTTACAAACATGGTATGTACTTACTTGTAAATGACTATCAGAAATAAAATATAGGATAACCTACCTCTAGCCCATAGCCCAGAGAGAATAGGTAACAATGAGGGCCTAAAGAGGTATGGATAAATTTCTTTGGGAAATGGAAATAGAAGAGATCTCCTGGGTAAACTGGGGGTGGTGGTGAAGGGATGGGGAATGGGAACTTGAGGGAGTGGGTTGGGTAGGCTGGGCATGGGAGGCAGGTTGAGGGTTGGACAGAGGGGGCATTTTGGGTTAAGAGAGAAACCTGACACCAGGGACACCCCCAAGAATCCAAAAGTATGAGCTCATCTAAGAATCCTAGCATTAGTACAGAGGGTACCTGAACTGGCCTTCTACAGTAATCAGATTGGTGACTACCCTAATTGTCATCAGAAAGTCTTTGTCTAGTAACTGATGGAGGCAGATACAGAAATCTGAAGCCAAGCACTGGGCCAACCTCCAGGAGTCCTCCTCAAGAAAGGAAGGAGGTATCGTAGGAACCAGGGGGATGAGCTTGTGATGAAGGAACTCACAAAGACAGTTGACCTGTGCTCATGGGAGAACATGGACACTAGACCAGCAGTTAGGGAGCCTGCATGGAACTAACCTAGACTTTCTGCATGTATGTGACATTTGGATAGTTTGGTCTATATGAAAGGCTCCTAAAAGTGAGATCAGGACCTGTCCCTGGCACTTAACTGGCATTTGGAAACCCATTCCCCATGCTGGATTACTTTCCCCAGTCTTTATGCAGGGTGAGGGGGGAGCTTGGTCCTACCTCAACTAGATGTACCATACTTTGTTCAAATATATGGAAGGCTTACCCCTTTCTGAAGAGAGATGGAGGAGGAGTGGATGGGGAAGGGAAGCAGATGGGAGTGGGAGAGAAGAGAACAGGAGGAAGGGGGGTGGAAAACTGTGGTAGGTATGCGAAATAAATTTTAAAAATGTTAATTAAATAGAAATAAAATAAAACAAAATATGTTTTCAATTAATTAACAAATTCTCAAGATTTGTTGCTGCTCTATTCATAATAGACAGTCTAGATATCCATCAACTGATACATGGAAAATGAAAACGTGGTACATTATCAGATGAAGGCAGAGAGGGAAGATGTGGTTGAGGGAAGGAATGTGGGAAGAGACAACGAGAAATGAGGTGCATTTGAAAGGTGGTTTGAAAAACTAGTGTAGTAGAAATGTCCTAAAATTATATGGAGGTTATCCTAATAGAGTCTTCAAATAATGAGGGAGGCAGAGTCCCAATTGGCCATCTCTTGTTACCAAACAAAGCTTCTAGTAACAGGACTAGTTATGACCAATTGAATTACTGGCAAAAGGGTCATATGGAAATTCTAAAACAATCCAAGCTGTTGCCAAGCCATTAGGTTGCTCTCTACAAACTGAGAGCATGGCCCCGTTGCTGAAGACACAATATTCACACAACTCATTATTCATGGAGAGGTCAAGCTGATGCCTACTTAGATTCCTTCATCTCTACTTGCTGCTGTCTTTGGTTTGGGAAGGTACTCTTCAGGCTACCAGAAGAGAAATATAAACCCATCCCAGCCACAAAACCTTTGATCTACAGTGCTACAGTGCTATCCTGCCTGCAAAATATGCTAGGACAGTAGGGCACAAAGCTTGTGGAAGTAACCAACCAGTGTCTGATTTGACTCAGGAGAGGGAACTGCATGGTAACCAACACACCCAATACTTCTTGGGTAGCCAAAAACCAGAGACTAACTAAATATCCCAGAGATCTAGGGTAAAAACAAAACACTACTGAGATATATATATATCTCAGTAAGATTATATTATATTATACATATAATATAATATATATAAGATTATATATATATAATCTTAATAATATTCTGCTATATTCATAGATCAGTGACTTATTCAATCATTATCAGAGAAGCTTCCTCCTATAACAAATGGGAACAAATACAGAGATCCATAGCCAGACAACATGCAGAGATAGAGAGGAAGACTTTAAAATACACAGCTCTAAATGGGGTATCTCCATCAAATCCCTCCCATCTAAACTCAGGGAATTCCAAGGAAAAGGAGACTGAAAGAGTGGAATATCCAGAGGGAATGGAGACTATCAAGAGAGCAAGGCCCTCTAAATCAACTGAGCAAAGCTCCTATGAACTCACAGAGACTGAAACATCAAGTACCAGGGTCTACAGATGTCTGCACCAGGTCCTCGGTCTATATGTTACAGCTTTCAGTGAAGTATTTTTATGGGACTCCTGAGTGTGTGAAAGAGTCGATCTCTGATTCCTATGTCTTCTCTTGGGGGTCTTTTCCTTCTATTGGTTTGCGTTGTCTAATTTCAGCATTATGTGTTTTTTGTTGTATATTTTATGTCATGTTAGTATATTTTATGTCATGTTTTGTTGTTATGGCTTAGAAGCTTTTTGTTTTCAAATGATAGCCAGAAGTGCAGTGAATCTGGATGGGAGAGGAGGTGGAGAGGAACCAGGATGAGCAGAGGGTATGGAGAAGTGTAATCAGAATATATTTTATGAGAAAAGAATCTATTTTCAGTAAAAGATGAAAAAGATATTGTGGTACATTTATACAGGGAATGTTACTCAATTGTTAATAAAAATTAAATTATTATGAAATTCACAGCTAAATGTATGCAATTAGAAAAAAAAACATCCTACGTAAGATGAGCAAGACCCCAAAAGATATATATTATATGTTTTCTTTTATATGTGTATGTGAGTTTGGGGGTTTAGGTATGTGTGTTTCAGTCTGTATAACCACAGAGGTAGTCAGTTAGGGTAGAGGGGAGAATAGAATCCTTGGAATGGAGTCTTCCAAGGATGGGAGAATAGAATATAGTGTGACAAAGGGATAAAGGGGAAATGATTGGGAGTGTTAAAGGGAAAGGGGGATGGGAAGGCAGGGTAAAGGAGGGAATATAGGAAGTGCAACTAACACAAAAGGTATTTTGAAAAGCCATATGGAAACCTACTATGAGAAGCTTCCTAAAGTATACATACATAGGAGAAATGATCTCTTAACTAGGCTTCCTTTTTTACCAAAAAAAAACCCTACCATGAAAAGTGAATTATATCTTATTGTATTATTGGCCAGAGAGGTCCCATAGGACCCCTCAGACTACACAGGCTATCACCAAGGTGATTGGATACTTACAACCTGACATTAAGGCCCTATTTCTGAAGATACCACTTGACTGTGCCATTGAATATGGAGAAACCAACTTGGTACACAACTAGAAGCTTCACCCTAGCTGAATTGACTAGTATTCATAGAGAGTACTATATATGCTACCTATCAGAGGAGAAAAGTAATAATCACCATTAAACGGCTACAAATCCTGAGACCTACAACAGTGACCTGCCTGCAAGAAACACTGATGCAATAGTAACACAAATATTATGGAAATAAGCAACTATTTTTGATTAGGCTTAAGGCACACACCTTATGAGATTGAATACAGACATGACTATTAGGAAAGCCAAGAACCTGAGCCTCAGCAGGTTCTTGGGGGGAAACCTACTACTATTATTCAGCTAAATGAATATAACAATAAAATGACTCCTGATGACACATTTCTATACATATAAATTAATGCATCACTCAACCCTCATCAGAGAAGTTTCTTCTCACAGTGGGTAGTAACTAACAGAAACCTACAGCTAGACAATATAGAGACAGTGAAATAATTTGGAGCACTCAGCCCTAAAATGAGATGTCATCATCAAACCTCTCGTCTCAAGGCTCCAATATCTATATGGAATAGACTGTAGAAAGAAGAAAAGGTGGTAGATGACTTTATCAAGAACTACGTATTTCAGACAAAACTTTAAATACCTGAAAAAAAAAATCTGTACATGTTCAAAGCAGATATAGTGTAACATGATGGGGCCGGCTTGTTGGGGTATCTGTCCCTCCCAGTACCCCACAGCCAGCAAGCAACAAAGAAAATCATACATAGGACTCCATAAGATTATAAACTGATAGGCCCATTAGCTGAGTCTTCTTATTAACTAATTCTTATATCTTATGGTAACCCATAATTCTTGTCTGTGTTAGCCATGTGGCTCAGTACCTTTTTCAGCTGTCAGCTCACATGTTGCTTCTTTGGTGGTCTGGACAGGAGTGCAGGGAACTTCCTGCCTCCCAGAACTCTCCTGTTCTCATTGCATCACCTCTACTTCCTGTCTGGTTTTCCCACCTATACTTCCTGCCTGGCCAATCAGCATTTATTTAAAATATGATTGAAAGATTACAGATAATTCTCCCGCACCATTTCCCCTCTTTTTTTTTAACAAAGGAAAATACTCATAGTCCATTTTTTTGGGAATGTGGGCATAGTTTTCCAACAAGCCAGCCCTTCATGCTACAGATGGTGCCCACATGGATAACTGCATCCACAGAAAGCCTGAGAAAGCTTGGGAAAGAATAGAGTAAAGCATGTTTTGTTGGTAGCAGCAATTTCTCGGGTCTGCTCTGCTTGCTAGAAACAAGCAAATGCTCTTATCTAAGAGAGGCTTCCTAACACTGCTTTAGCTGCAAAACTTTGCAACTCCTTTAAGAGGTCCTGTCATGAAACACTTAACCGGTGTTGATGAAAAGCTGAACGCATGCTTTTTGGGTTTTCAGCTGTAACAGGAAAAAAGCTGCGCTGTTTTAAAATGCTGGCTTTCTGGGTTGTCCTGCCAGGGCAATCTCTGACTCTTTCTGGCAGGTAGTCCGACTGAGTGTGGTCTGTGAGCAGAATGCTGCTGCTTGCTTGCTGGCAGGGACCTTGAAACACCACAGAGTTGTGGCAGTAAAAATGGCTCCAGCGGTACCTCTGCCATGAGGCTGGAAAGCTAAGGAATGGGCTGGATCTAGCTGTCAAAGCCTTGGCTTTAGTCCTACTGATATTGCTTTGTAAATTAAAGACTCATGTGGTCAGAAAAGGAGAGATACACAGTAAAGAGAGATTCAAAGATGAAGAAAACCTCTAAATGGTTTACAGTGTGTTAAAAATATATGCAGGCTAAAGGTTAAAGTCATTAAAAATAAAAAAGAAAGAAAGAGAGAAGTAGGGTGTGGTGGCACACACCTTTAATTTCAATGCCTGGGAGGCAGAGGTAGATTGACCTCTGTGACTTCAAGGGGCAGAGGTAGATTGACCTCTGTGACTTCAAGGTGTGGTAGCACACTCCTTTAAACCCAATGCCTAGGAGGCAGAGACAGGCAGATCTCTGTGAGTTCAAGGTGTGGTAGCACACACCTTTAATCCCAGCACTGGGGAGGCAGAGACAGAAGGATCTCTGTGAGTTCAAGGATATCCTGGTCTACAGAGGGAGTTCCAGGACAAAGATATGCAGAGAACCTGTCTCAAAAAGCTAAAAGTTAAAAGTAAAAATAAAAGAAATAGAGGTTAAAATAAACCCACGTAAATATAAAAAATACACAGAGAATCTTTATACTGTATGCTATTATGCTCTCTTTGAATTGTTTGAATGCTGAGAAAGGAGTAACAGTTGCTAAAAGATATTTGCTTATAAATGCTGCTGAATTAATCCAAGATAGATATTTTGAAAATACCTTGGCTTCAAAACTGAAGTCAAAAGGTATGTTACTTTGGAGAAGAGATTTTGCTTTTGTTTCCACAGAAAATGAGAGGCTGTGGATTCATTATGAGTTAAGAAAAATCTAGTTTGACCAAGGGAGACCACCTGAGAAATCTCCAGTAGGAACAGATGGCCCAGATGTTGGAGTTCCTCATCCAGAACAGGTTCAAGACTGCTGCCTGAGATGATCAAGACTCACTGGATACTCCAGTCAGGACTTGATCATAACTCTAAATTTTCTTTAGGTCCCCATCAGATTATCAGCACCCCCAGCCAGCAGGAAGTAGCCTGAAATACTATGCCCACATTCCCAACAAATGGACTATGAGTATTTTCCTTTGTTAAAAAAAATAGAGAGAGGGAAGTGGTGCAGGAGAATTGTCTGTATTCTGTCAATCATATTTTAAACAAATGCTGATTGGCCAGGAAGGAGGTATAGGTGAGAAAACCAGACAGGAAGTGGAAATGATGCAAGGAGAGTAGGAGAATTCTGGGAGGAGGAAGTTGTTTCCTGCATTTCTGCCCAGACCATAAAGGAGCAACATGTGAGCTGCCCAGCTAGAAAAGGTACTGAGCCATGTGGTTAATGTAGATAAGGACAATGGGGTA
This sequence comes from Myodes glareolus, assembly GCF_982192425.1. NCBI lineage: Eukaryota > Metazoa > Chordata > Mammalia > Rodentia > Cricetidae > Myodes > Myodes glareolus. The sequence continues at coordinate 11,920,982 of NC_142050.1, forward strand.
GCATATGTTATAAGAGCTAATAAGTAGCCTGACCTAATGGGCCAAACAGTTTATAACCTAATGTAGACTCCATGTGATTTCCGTTGGGACTTGCCAGTTGTGGGGTACTGGGGGGGGGTGGAAATCCCCACAGCTGGTCTTCATGTTACAATATAGTCCCATGCTGGAAAGGGAGAATGGACACAAAGTCCCATCCCTAACCAAGAGAAAATTACAATTGGTAATTTCTGAAAAACTACAATGTTTTTACCAATGGACTGTCACTATGTATATCAACAGCTCTCCAGGGCAGTCCCCATGCCCTGGAGTGGTTGTTCAAAACAAAATTAACTCCATACTTTTTACGTACTTCAAAATATTTTTTTATTGATTTTTGTTGTCTTGCTTTTTTTTTTTTTTTAGTAAGAAACAGAAAGAACATAAAGTTAGGTGGGTAGAGACGATGTGGAAGGGGATGAGTAGGGAAAGACTGTATAATCAAAAAAAAAAGCTCTCTGATATAGTTTGACAATCTGATTTTTTATTTAAAATCATTAATCCATGAATTGTTAGTGTAGTTGATTTTAAATCTAACATCTTGTTATTTGCTTTCTGTATGCCTATTGACATTACTCATTCATTTTAAAGTTTTTATAGTGGTATATTATTTGTGTTTTAATAAATAAAGCTTGCCTTTATAAGATCAGAGTGCAAAGTCAGCCCCAGTAGTCAGTCAGCCATGGAGGACAGGCAGTGGTTGCCTTTAAAGCCAGCAGCTACACTAGTTAGCCATAAAAGCAGGAAGTGATAGTGCATGCTTTCAGTACCAGCACGAGAGAGGAATATAAGGCAGGATGAGACAAGAACTTCTTTTTTCAATCTAAAGATTTTGTAGAGGTAATAATTCTCTGGTAGTTGGCTATTTGTTTCTCTGATATTTCAGCTTAAACTCCTCTGGGTTTGTATTAGTTGTGTTACATCTGGCACCTAGTGTTTGAGATATGAATTCATGAAAAAGCCATTTGTGGCTTTACAGCCACTAACATAAACCAGAGCTATATGTGACTTGAGTCAGCACCCTGCTGGCTAGGTTTTCCTTCCTTCTTTCCTGGGATGTTTTCTCTGAACTTCCTATTTGGGCTGCTGCCAAACTATGAAGCTGCCCTGAAATCCAGTCAGGCTTTTACTGTTCTGCACAGCAGCAACAGGCCTTGTATCTTCATCATCAGAGGGAGCAGATTTTGTGAGAAAATTGGGGATCCTTAAGGGAGGAATTAGTTGAAAGGGAGATTTTTCCCTCATTAAAAAACGAAAGACAGGGGCTGGAGAGATGGCTCAGTGGTTAAGAGCATTGCCTGATCTTCCAAAGGTTCTGAGTTCAATTCCCAGCAACCACATGGTGGCTCACAACCATCTGTAATGAGGTCTGGTGCCCTCTTCTGGCCTCCAGGCATATATATGCGTAGGCAGAATATTGTATAAATAAATAAATAAATATTTAAAAAAAAAACGAAAGACATAATTACAATAGAGAAAGTTAAGTCGCTTTATGATAATGAAATGCATTATTTAAAGTGGAACAGTTAAATGAATGGATAATCCACTTAACCAGTATTGAAATACTCTTATAATTTTGATAATCTTTGCCATCATTTTGATACCTCTTATCTCTTAAAAATTTGCTTCATTTGACTGCTAAGATACAGGCCTTAGAAAAACTTTAAAAAAAAATCAAATCATAAAGATATTCAAATCCCAAAAGGGGAATTTAATGGAGAATAAATTTCCACGTTGCATTATAAGGTTAGAGAGGAACAGCCTAAGGTTTTCAAACATTATAGGAATTGTCAAATGATAGAGGCTCTATAAGAGCTAACTGGACTCCAGTGTCAATATTAAATTTAAGGAGATTCAAGGAAGCAATAGTCTCATATGGCATACATTCACCTTTTGTGAAGCAAATGTTAAACTTGTGGTCAGTTTGTAATGGAATTATCCCTAATGCCTGCATAGACTTGACTAAATGTGTTTTAGTGCCTGGTCCACAATTACAATGGAGTACCTGGCTCAGAGAAGAGGCAAAAACTATTGAACAATGGAGTGAAGCTAGAGATATGGAAATTTCACAAAATCAATGTCTTGGAGAAGGAGATTGTGCTACTGTAGAAATGTAATCTTTACATTATGACTGTGCCCTAGTTTAATGCCATGCAGCAGCTTTAAATGCTTGGGGGAGAAGCAGGAAAGAAAACTGAGTCATTTACTGAAGTTGCACAGGGCCCAATTCCTTCATGGATTTCCTACAAAGATTGATTGATTTCAGCAGTAAATAATATGAAACCAAATTCAGAAGCTAGACAAAGAATAATTGAATCCCTTACTTTTGAAAATGTTAGTTCTCAACGCAAAGGGATAATTTGGTCTTTAAAGGTAAGGTACCTTAAAAGAATGGATCAGAGATAAAATTAACATTGACTGTCATGGCCATGATGATGCTTAGATAGGGAGGTGATTTTCAGACGTTTGTATAGAAATAGAAATATCAAGTGTTATAATTGTGGCAAACAAGAAACAGGAAGTTTCTAGAAACAATATTTTTTCTAAGCATACTCCAAATAGAATGCCCCTCCCTTCTAGATTAGGCAGAAGGTGTGACAAAGGCAGGAAATGGAATAATGAATGTATATCAACAAGAGATATTCAAGGCAACCCTTTGCCATTAGAAAACCACTTGAGGGACCTCTTGTAGGTACCTATACCAAATGTGGTTCAGTCGTTTCCTGCCATTGTAGAGGAAACTTCTCCCCAGAACAAATAAAGAAGATAATGCCTATTGTAAGAAACCATACTGCTCTGGATAATAGAAGAGCTATAGAGGGGAGATCAAAAAATTCAGGAGAAACCATAAAACAAATATTTTGGCAAACTTTTATAAATGAACAAAGACCAAAATTAAAAATATGAATAAATGATATCATTGAAAGTCTGGTAGACACAGGTGTGGCTGCAACAATAATTTTATCAGAATCTTGGAATCCAAATTGGCCTTTTCAGAAGGTAAATATTCAGTTTTTAATGACTGGAACTTTATGTCAGGTAAAACAGAGTGTGAGATGGGCCAAATATATAAGGCCAGAAGAACAGAGAGGAAAATTAAAGCCATATCTGGATAACAAAGAAATAAATTTGTGGGATGTAATTTTTGCAGCAATAGAATACCCAGATTAACATTCCCCCAATCTTAGAAGCAAACCATAAATTAACAGATGTTTTTGGTAAAAAAAAAATATTAGATGGTTTTATAAAGAACAGTCACCAAACATTCATGTTGTACAAGAGCAGGGCACAATAGTTGCTGATTTTCCAAAAGCACCACCAACAGTCATAGACAAACCTGTATGGCCTTTAACAACAGAGAAACTGCAGTCTTTAGAACTAAAGTAAACTAAATGCTCAGTATATTGAAGAATCAATCCTTCCTTGGAATTCTCCGTGTTGTTATTAAAAAGAAATCTGGAAAATAGAGAATGGTAGCAGTTTTAAGAGCTGTTAATAAGGTGATTCAGCCAATTGTAGAATGAGGACCGGCTTGTTGGGGTTTCTGTCCCACCCGGTACCCCACAACCGGCATACCCCAAGAAAAATCACACACAGGACTCCATAAGATTATAAACTGATTGGCCCATTAGATCAGGCTACTTATTAGTTTTTATAACTTATGTTACCCCATTATCCTTACCTATGTTAGCCACACGGCTCCGTACCTTTCTCAGCTGGACAGCTTGCATCTTTCCTCTCCGGTGGTCTGGGCAGAACTGGCAGAGGAACCTCCCTGCTTCCCAGAATTCTCCTGTTCTCATTGCATCACCTCTACTTCCTGTCTGGTTTTCCTGCCTATACTACCTGCCTGGCCAATCAGCATTTTATTAAAATATGATTGACAGAATGCAGACAATTCTCCTGCATCAGTCAATGGACTCTCTACAGTCTGGCAATCATTTGCCTTCTCTATTGCCTAAAGGATGTCCTTTTACAGTTACTGATTTAAAAGATTTTTCTTCACTATACATTTACAGGACAAAGAAAAATTTGTCTTCACAATGCCTACTTATAATACTCTCAGCCCTTTAAGAGATATCAGTGGAAGGGTATTCCATGGGGAACGTCAAATCGCTCCACCCTATGCCAGTATTTTGTAAGTTAGCTATTGGAAATAATACACAATGAATTTTACCATTGTATACTTTACCATTACATGAGCAACATCTTATTAGCTGATTCAAATGTAGATACATTAGAAAGAATGCTTCAGGAAATAAAGAAAATTTTGTCTTGTTGGAGATTACAAATTGATCCTGAAAAAATATAAAGAGGAGATTCTGTTAATTATTTAGGCTATAAAATAGGTTTACAAAAAAATTAGACCACAAAAGGTGCAAATTAGAAGAGATGATTGCAGACTCTTAATGACTGTGGAAGATTGGTAAAAGACATTTCCAATCTATAACCTATTATTGGGATAAAGCCTGATAAGCTAATTAATTTAAACAAAACCTTAGATGGTAACAAGAACTTAAATAGTCTCAAAAAAATGTAATATGAAGCTGAGAGAGATTTGACTTTGAAAGAAGATAAATTACAGATTGCACATGTGGATTGTATGGATCTGAAGTTTAACTGCATTCTGGTCATATTAGCTCCAATCATTCCCCTATAGGAATTTTAATGCAGAGGGAAGATATTATCTTAGAATAGATATTATTGCCACATAAATTGAGTAAAAAACTAAAACTAACGTGGAAAAAGACTCCGCATAAAAGGAAAATTAAGACTTCATCAGTTAGCAGGTATAGATCCAGCACAAATTATAGTGCCTTCTAAAATTGATGAAATTGACAAAATTATGGGAAGAAGGGAAACCCAGCTAAATAACTTGTAGCAATTTTAGGGAGAGATTAACAATAAATATCCCAAAAGCAAGACAACTTATAAAGAGAACTAATTGGATCCTTCCTCATATTGTACAGGAAATACCAATAACCAAAGACCCTGCATTCTATGCTGATGCAAATAAATCAGGAAAGGCAGATTACAAATCAGAAAATGTAAGTAAATTTGTACAAAGTCGTTTTGATACTGTCCAAAAGTCAGAATTGTTTGTTATTCTCATGGTGCTAAGGATTTTAAATTAACTCTCAACATAGTTACCAATTCACAATATGCAGAAAGAGTTGTTTTGTGCCAGGCCTCCTTAGCTTTATTCCTCAGGGAAAGGTGAGTGTGCTGTCTGCCAGTTCTGTAGCCCCATGATGCAGGCCAATCAGACATGACAGGGAGTCAAGTCAAAGCAAGAACTCAGTTTATTACTGTGAGTGTCAGCTTATATAGGTTAAGTGACATCCTGTGATATGGAGGTAACTCCGGCCAATGAGAGACAGTCAATCCCTCTCTCTGGCTGGAGAGGTGTCTACCTCGATTTTGCTGTCTCATCCTCACTTGGTAGCTTTGAGACTATCCTTCAATCTCAGGCAAGGCTTTTGAATGTCCTACAGGACTCAAGGTTCAAGCCCTGAGACAATTTTGGCCCAACATTTCCTGCTTTTTTGTTTTTATATCCCACCCCCTACTCCAGTCCTAAGCCAGAATATTATTCCTAAGCCAGAATAGCCCACCAAGGAGAGTACGGGTCAGGGCCACCCCTATCCTGGAGTTTCTGCCTCCAGGGCCATGAGTTACACCTTTTGTATCTGTTTTTGGAATACTTGTTTTTGGAATCCTTTGAAGAATGCATGGGTCAAAAAGACAGATCAATAAACAAATGGGCATCCTCCCAATTAGGGAAGAGATGAGTGTGGTTAGCCATGGGGACCGATTAAACCAGGCCTCATAGGGGGTTCTTGACTTAAAGAAATTAATACATTCTCTTAACTCATCTAAGGTTATTTTAACTATCCTGGATTGGTCTGCATAGAAGCAACCTTCTTACCCATGTGCCCTGAAAATTCCTCCCAGTTCCATAAATAGCAAGTCCTCTCATAATTTGTAAGGTTACCCTTGCTAAGGAATCCAAAGACTTTTGTAAGTCTTTGCAGTCTCTGTCTTTTCTAAAGTTGCTGTCAATTGTGAGTGAATTATTCCCATTTCTTGTTGCAAAATCAACAGAGATGAAGTGCCCAGGGCAGTCCTGGCCATACCTAGCCCCATCAATGTGGTGACGGCCAGGGCTGTTAGCGGCTCTTTCTTATGACCCAGGGCCAGGAATTCTTCTTGTGTGTGGTAAAGCACGTGAGGGAAAATTAATGCAAACAGGTAAGTATCAGTATGCTAAATGATAATGCTAAATGATAATGATAATAATGATAATGCTAAATGGGTCAGACAGGCAGGGAGTAACCCCTATCTCTTGGAAGGTCCAAAAATACCCATGATCTTTGGGCACCCTCCATAAAGCTATAGACCCTTTAGCTACATCACAATTGAGGTTAGAAAGAGTGTGTCTGATGCATGAGACACAAGTTGCATTTGACATCTGCCAAAGAGAGATAGTCAGTCCCGACATTTCCTCCATTTTGGGGTGTCCCCATCTACAAATATTAGCTTTATCTAGTATTTCATAACAGCCATTTACCCCAAAGGCTTCAAAGTAGGGGAATAGTGGCTGCAAGCAAAGCCAACAAGTTTTGGGAGGCCAAGGGGAAGGAGATAAGGTTTAAAGCCATAAAGGCCATCTTAATGGCCTCCATTAAATAAGGTGTGGCTTCTAATCCCACTATATCTCTAGGTAGCTTGGTAAAAGATACCATAGGGGTAGAAGGGGTAGATGAAGGTGAGATTGAGGTGTGTAAAGTTGAGGTATATAAAGTTGAAGTATATACAGATGTGTCCCCTTTGGGCATTAGCTTGGAAGCAGGCCCCAGCATCCAAGTAGGGTCCTCAGGAAGTATCTCCATTTGAAGCATGAGTATAAGGCTATGATCATATAACCCTTTTGGTATATCCTTAATCTCCACACCTTTCCAGAAAACCAGGATAGGTCCCTTTTCTTCCCCTGATCTATCTATCTGAATATCAGAGGTTTACATCTATATAAAGTGCATCTTCCATATACGGGGTTCTAGAATAGGGGTACCTGGGACACCCTGGAAATCATTATATCTCCATGTTGTTTTATCCAGTGTCCAGTCCCAGTCTGCTCACATTCCCAGGGAGAACAAGAGTAATCAAGGAGCCCCTGCAGTTTCTAATAACAGAGCCATCTTGTTGCTTCCTGGTCATACATAAAAGGGTGTCTGCAGGAAGTCATGTCTCCTAAGGACATGAGAACACTCAGGCTCATTAGGGTAAGATGCCTGGGGTATGGTGCACTCCCGAGAGCCTCCGCATTCAGGTCTCTCTTTGATCCCCCGAATCCAGTCTCCCATGTCCCAGCTCCCACTCACCAAATCAGAGAGGTCAAACATCAGGTCAGGCCACCATTTCCAGGGTTTTGTCATTTGAAAAGTCTGGTTTAGGAACTTTCCAATGCCAGCGCATGGCAAAATCCATGTCACCTTCTGTGGTTGGTGGGGGCTTGCTGCCTGGACCTTGGTCCATGTGAGAAGAATCAACATGATTACCACCAGGAGGGTCATTTGAAATAGATAAACAGACAACATGTTCCTCAAGAGTCAGTCTCCCTTGGAAAGACTTGATGATTTTTCTTTTCTTGTGTTTGAATTTAAGGGTTGTCCACCATAATCTCTTTCTTTCTTTATTGATCATCTTGGTATTCCCCTTTGTTCTAAGGGGAGGGGAGAAGTTTTAAGTAACAAGCAGGTAGCCATATAAGCATTTCTTCTCTGTTTCAGAAGACACATCCATATACTTGGCCCTGTGGCAACAAGTGACCTGGGCCTCTCTTTGTTAGTGAGAGGATCCTTCCACCTAACCTTTAGGCAGGGCCTCATCTACTGGTAGGGATCCCCAATGTTTCTAGAATATATTTTGTTCATCTGGTTTTTGAAAATTTAAAATATTGATGGTTAATAATGCCTTTTGCAGTTGTAGGTGGGGGGAAGACTTCTTCCCCTTTTGCTTTATAAGGACCTCTTTGAGATATTAGTGATGTCTTTCAACAATTGCTTGACCCTGAGGATTATATGGGATCCTGGTGGTAGGGGATATATTCCGTTTCTGGAAAAATTCTTTTAATGTTTTAGTTATAAAACAGGGGCCATTGTTGGTCTTGACCTGTTGTCATAGTCCCACTTTAGCAAAACATTGTAAGAAGTGGTTTTGGTATGGGTTGCCTTTTCCCCTGAGTGGGTAGGAGCCCAGCATGCCATAGAATATGTGTCTATGGTCACAAACATATATTTTAATTTGCCAAATAATGGGAAATGTTAACACATATTTGTTTGCTAGATGATATTGTGTTCTAATACTCTTGGGTTCACCCCCAGCCCTTGTAAAGGTGTGTGTGTGTGTGTGTGTGTGTGTGTGTGTGTGTGTGTGTGTGTGTATAGAAACTGTTGGCAAGTCTTACATGGATCTGTGGCTTCAAGTATTGAGTCCTTTCCAACTGACATGAGTTAAGTCATTCATTTTGATAGCACTTTTTATGGACAGAGTTGAGACCTCTATGAGACAAGTCCTTGAAGCTGCAGCATCTTTAGCAGCATTCCCTTGGGAAATGAGGTCTGGGAGGTTTGGTGTCCTCTGAGATGTTTAATATATATGGGTTTTATTCTGCTTTCTCGGCATGATCCAGTTTGTATGATGAAGGCAGAAATAGGATTAGCATCCAATCTGCTATAGGCATAGGGTAAGTGTGGCAGTAAGTTCAACACATAAGAGCTGTCTGAATAGAGGTTTCAGGGTTCTGGGACTTCTTTAAGGATGCCTTTCACGCTAAGGCTGAGCTCAATAGAGCGGCCGCCCGCCCAATTCCCATCACTTATCCAATGCTAACTGGTACGGGGGAAGGCTTTTCCAATGGGGTCCAACAAGCCACAGTTGCGGCTCCTTATCGGAACCAAGTTAGACAAGCAGGTGATTCAGTGGGTCCTTCCTCTAGCTTGGTCCAGGCCTCCAGACCTGCTTGTCTAACTTGTAGTGTGAAAGGTATCCTTAAAGAAGGCCATCCATTAATATATTGAGATTTCCCCAGGGTGGCCTTAGCCAGATCATACCAGTCCTTGGGGACACAGATGGTAGGCTGCCTCCTGAAGGCAGGTCACGGCCCAAAAGGAGTTGGCACCATCCTTGGTCACTGTCTTTCTCATTTCTTTCAGGTCCTTATGTTCCAAGGATACCAGGTTAGGAGCAGTTGGAATAGGGGCAACATTAACAGGGAAGGCTTGGGGTCCATAAACCTTAACCCTATAGGCCTCAGCGTAAGTAGGGTTAGGATCCGTAGGAGGTTCCGCCCCACATTCTTCTGTGTGAGAGCCCCAACTTTGCAAGTCTGGCAGGAGGCTGGTATATTCATTTCCTCCTGGCAAGGATGGAGCCCCATTATTTGTCCCATTTTCCTCTCCCATATTATTCTTTCTAGGGAAGCTGGGGGCATAAGGAGGTGGCGCTTCTCATCACAGACAATATCTACTTCCGTTTTTGTCTTTGCCTCTACCTGCCTTATTCCTCCCCCACCCCACCCCTCCCGCTCTTCAGTAAACTGTGCCTATTTTTGATCTTAACCTTCTTCTCCTTTTCTCCCATTCTGTTGGTTAATTGGTTACTTTAGGATCCTTCAGACTTCCCGATCTTTGACTTTTTTCTGCTTCTCCCATGTCTGCTTCTCCCCACCCTTCTAGTCAGTTGGTTATTTTCAGATTCTCTAGACCTTTCCTGATCTCTCTCTTTTTCCTCTACCTGCCATTGGGGAAGGCAGATCAGTGGCCTGAAAACTTGCCTTCAGGGCCGTAATAGTTGAATAGAAACTCAATGGTGGGGGTTTATCAAAGCGTTTTTTCCATAGTCTCCACCCGGTTCCACGTGTCCCATAAGAAAAGATTCCTGGTTGGTACCCAGGGGGCCAAGTAATTATATCGTACCATTCCTGCACCGCATTGTGTTCTGACAATCCCATGCCTAGAGAGAGTAACACATATCTCAGTTCCTTAAGTGCTGGGTCATTTTTATGTGAAGTTTTATTACCCATTGTGGAGTCCCACTCAACTTGACCACCGCTTTGCCCTGGGATCAGTTGCCCCACTTTCAGGTGCCAGTTGCTAGACCTCCTTAGTCTTATTCCCCAGGGAAAGGTAAGTGCACTATCTGCCCATTCTGTAGCCCCATGATGCAGGACAATCAGACCTGCAGCCCTACAATGTAGGAAAATCAGACACAAAAGGGAGTCAAGTCAAAGCAGGAACTCAGTTCATTACTATGAGCATCAGCTAATACAGGTAAAGTGACATGCCGTGATGCGGGGTATCTCCAGTCAATAAGAGACAGCCAAGTCCTCCCTCTGGATGGAGGGATGTCTACCTAGATTTTGCTGTCTCATCCTACTTGGTAGCTTTGAGACTATCCTTCAAACTTGAGCCAGGCTTTTCTCGGTCCTATATGCTTGAGGTACAGGCCCTGAGATAATTTTGATCCAACAGTGTTGTATATTGAAACCACTGAATTTATATCAGATGACACATAATTGATTTCATTATTTATTCAGTTACAAGATACAATCAGGAATATATATATGTAACACACATCTGATCCCATATGGGTCTGCCAGGTTCTCTAGCACAAGGTAATGCAGAAATCAATTATTGATTGGAAATGTGCTGGAAGCCTCAAAATTTCATAAAAAACATCATGTCAATAGCAAAGGTTTAAAAAAACTTTTCTATCACATGAACATAAGCCAAGGAAACTACAAAGAAGTGTCTTACTTGTTCTTTATGCAACTAAACATGACTACCTGCAAGAAGTACCCCAAATGATACTCAAAGGAATGAAATCTGTGAGATGAATGTGATCCATTTGTAGAATTTGAAAAACTAAAATATGTACACCACAGCATTGATACCTATTCAGATTTTCAATGGGAAACTGCTTTGAATTTGGAAAAAGCTGATTCGGTAATCACATATTTGCTAGAAGTTATGGCCTTCATGGATATACCTACACAAATAAAGACAAACACTGCTCCAGCATATACCTCTAACAAAATGAAACACTTTCTTTATGCTTTTAATAATATAAAAGCATATTACAGGTATACCATATAATCCTACAGGCCAGTCAGTTATAGAAAAATCAAATCGAACTCAAAGGATACATTAAATAAACAGAAACAGATTGCATAATATAACAGGAGACTGTTCTTTAATTTCCCAGCTGTCCAGACCCGAACAATCTCACAGAAACTATATTAATTGTAACAGTGTTTGACCTATTAGCTCAAACTTCTTATTAACTAATGCTTACATCTTAAATTAGCCTGTTTCTATTAATTTGTGTATTGCCATGAGGCTGTGGCTTATCGGGTAAGGTTCTGTTCCAGCATCTTTCTTCTTTGACAGCTACATGGCATCTCTCTGACTCTGCCTGCTATTTTTATATTTCTTCCAACCTGACTATATTCTGCCCTGCTACATGCTGAAGCAGCTTCTTTATTAACCAATGAAAATAAAACATATTCATAGCATACAGAGAGGAATGACACAACAGTATAATATTTTATTAATTTTGCATTTTCTCAATGCTAATGAGAAGGGTATAGCATCTGTGAAGAGACAATGTATAGTAAAAAAAATTCCAAATTAAGTCAACTGATATGCTTTAAAACTGTACTGACTTCAGATTAGAAACCAAGACATGTGTTATATTGAGGAAAAAGCTTTGATTTTGTTACCACAATAGAAGAAAAGTTATGGATACCATCAAATTGATAAAAATTTGATTTGAACAAGAGGCACCTCTTAATAATTCATCAAACAGAATGGCCATTTAATCTAAGCTAACCTGTAAAACACACAAATGCTTTTCATTTGATCAGAAATAACTTGCCAAACAATAAACTCCCCCAAACTAGGGTTGGGTTAGGATTTTGATTTTGTCTTTTCAGGAGAATAAAGGTATCCTGCTAAGGAATCTGAAGACCACTGGACAAATAAGACATCTGAAAAAAAGAAAAATAATCCAGAAAAAAAATGTCCCAAGAAAAAGAATAAATCAGCCTATTGTATATCACATTAACAACAGGATAAAATTTCATAAATCTTCTCAAATGTTTGTTTCTGCTATTTTCTACAGACATATAATTCAAATGGTCTTTTTGTAGTCCCAGTTCAATTAAAGATTAAACCTGACTTTGGAGTTTGAGTGTGGCTCTCTCCTTCTCTAAACCCCAACACGCTTTTTAAAATAAATTCTAGATCTCTATCTCATGTCAGAAGAGCCACCTAATATGGGACAGAAGAAAAACAGATACTTAAGTACTATTTTATTGCCAGTAGTCTCATAATTTTTTGATTTTATATTGACTCTTTAACAACTTTTCATAAGATATAAGATTAATATATGTATATATGTATATACATATACTAAACATTTGTCATGATATTAATGCAAATATAGAGTACTAAGTTATTCTAGAAAGAGGTTTCGTCTACCTTCCTATACATGATTTCATGTTTGAGGCTTTATCAGTTTTCTGCAGTGAGCCATGGTCACTCTTAACAGCTACATTTGAAGTCTCCCAAAAGAGGATGGGGCTCCACAGTGACAATTCCTCTAGGACTATGATAACACCATTAAGAAAAAAAAAACACCACCGAAAGAATTACTTTGGACTACAAACTTCTCACAAGCTGAGATGATCCAGTCAGGAGGAAAGTTGAACAAAGGAGATTAGATTCAGCATTCTTGTGTTGAAAAGAATAAAGGGGGTAGAGATATGATAGGATGAAAGGACAGATTATTGAATTTACCCTGAAAAGAAAAAGGGAGGGTGCTGAAACACAGCTTGCTCCAGCAGGGAGTTTCCTGTGGCTAGGATCCTCCCAAACCCAAACCCGTCCAGCAATGGTCAAGATGGGAGAAGGATAGAGATGAGAGCAAGGAGAGAGGTATCTTAATTGAGGGAGCCATTATAGGGTTAGCAGAAATCTGGCTCTAGAGAAATTCCTAGGAAATCAAAAGTATGACCCCACCTAGGACCCAGGGCAATAGAGGAGAGGGAACCCAATCTTAACTTGCCCTGTAGCCAGACTGATGATTATCTTAAATATCATCATAGAGCCTTCATCCAGCAACTGATGGAGACAAAGGCAGAGACCTTCACCAACATTGGACTGTGGTGTGGGAGAATTATCTGTATTCTGTCAATCACGTATTTTAATAAAACGCTGATTGGCCAGGCAGGAAGTATAGGTGGGTCAACCAGACAGGAAGTATAGGCGGGGCGATGAGAACAGGAGAAGGCTAGGAAAGAGGAAGCTCCCTCCACCATTCCTGCCCAGATCACCAAAGAAGCAACATGTGAACTGACAGCTGAAAAAGGTACCAAGTCATATGGCTAATGTAGATAAGGATAATGGGGTAATATATGTTATAAGAGCTAATAAGTAGCCAGAGCTAATGGGCCAATCAGTTTATAATCTTATGGAGTCCTCTGTGTGATATTCTTTTGGGCTTGCCGGATGTGGGGTACTGGTCGGGACAGATACCCCAACAAGCCGGCCTTCATGTTACAGGACTGAGCTCCCAAAGTCCAGCTGAAGAGTGGAAGGAATAAAAATATGAGCAAAGAGGTCAAGACCATGATGGGTACACCCACTGAAACAGTTTGCCTGAGCTAATGGGAGATCATCAACTCCAGCTGGACTGGGAAGGAACAAGCATAGGACTGAGCTAGTTCCTCTGAATGTGGTAGACAGTTGCATGGCTGGGGCAGACTGAGGGGCCACTGGCAATGGCACCAGGATTTATCCTTACTCCATGTATACTGGATTTTCGGGATCCTATTCTCTTTGGGTGCATACCTTGCTCAGCCTCGATATAGCAGGGAGGGCCTTGGACCTTCAACAAGGCTATGTGCCTTACATTTTCTGAGGATTAGATGGGGGTGGGGTGAGAGGGTGCATGGAGGGAATGGGAGGAGGAGAGGGAGTGGAAACTTGGATTGACATTTTTCTTAAATGAAATAAATTTTTAAAAGAAGAAAAAGGGAGGGTATAGATATGACAAGATAAAAGGTAGATTATTGAATCTACATTTAAAAATCAACTACTACTTTTATTTATTTCATTGAGCTCCACATTTTTCTCTGCTCCCCTTCCTGCCTCTTCCCTCTTTTCCAATGATCTCCCAAGGTCCCTATGCTCCCAATTTACTCAGGAGATCTTGTCTTTTTATACTACCCAATGTAGATTAGATCTATGTAAGTCTCTCTTAGGGTCCTCATTGTTGTCTAGGTTTTCTCGATTATGATTTGTGGGCTGTTTTTCTTTGCTTTATGTTTAAAAGCCACTTATGAGTGAGTACATGTGATAGTTGTCTTTCTGAGTCTGGGTTACCTCACTCAAAATGGTATTTTGAAGCTCCATCCATTTGCCTGCAAAATTCAAGATGTCGTTATTTTTTCTGCTGTGTGGTACTTCATTATGTAAATGTACCACATTTTCCTTATCCATTCTTTGGTTGAGGGGCACTTAGGTTGTTTCCAGGCTCTGGCTATGACAAACAAAGCTGCTAGGAACATAGCTGAGCACATGTCCTTGTGGCACAATTGAGCATCTTTGGATATATACCCCAAAGTGATATTACTTGGTCTTGAGGAAAGTTGTTTCCTAATTTTCTAAGAAATCACCACACTGACATCCAAAGGGGCTGTACCAGCTTGCATTCCCACCAGCAATGCAGGAGTGTGCTCTTTACCCCACAACCGTTTCAACATAAGTTGTCGTCAGTGTTTTTAATCTTGGACATTCTTACAGGTGTAAGATGGCAGCTACTAGTTTTAAATATTTTACATTGGTTTTGACTTTTGTATGCTGTATACAATTTTTGTAAATTAATACAAATTTAAGATTAACTTTGTTATAACATACTGAATATACATTTCTAATCCTCTTCAAGGTATTGTACCTATGCAACTCATTTAATAACTTAATGCAAAAATCTAGAACTTGAAAGTTATTATAACCAACTGTTTAGGATAATAAGGAAATGTAGTTTTATATTTAATGACTACATTTAAACTTGTAGTCATATTAGGCATGCTTTCAAGGTCAAACAGATATATTTTAAATACACAGGCCATTTTCAAATACTTCAGAAATCTACAGAAAATGACATTTCAAATGCTTTAATATCATAGGTTCTCTTTTTTATGGCAATGAGACATACCTGCTCCTGGCAGCACCAATCTACTTTAAAGAAGATAATAGGCATCAAAAAATCTCGACATAGAGTTTGTTTTCTTACTGACAAAAGTAGGCCACTGGGCAAGGAAATGCCCTTACCTTGACTGCTGACAGTATGCTACCCTACTTGGACAAGAAGGACACAAAAGAGAGTGACTGCCAAATTTATCAAGACAAGGAAGAACAGTTCTTCAGTTTTCCAAGAATTCTACTTCACAGAAAAGTCTGTTGATGAAGTCTAGGCCTTAATCCTAAAGATGCATGCCTTAATGTTGCAGAGAAACTGTGGGTGACTGCCTAGGCAGTCATGTGTTTCTGTCATTTCTTACATTTTTTGGAAGTCACTTGTTTACGCTTCCTGTTTACTCAGTTATTATTTACTTCTCAGGTCTCTATGGCAATTAAAGACC
This sequence comes from Myodes glareolus, assembly GCF_982192425.1. Classification (NCBI taxonomy): domain Eukaryota; kingdom Metazoa; phylum Chordata; class Mammalia; order Rodentia; family Cricetidae; genus Myodes; species Myodes glareolus. The sequence goes on from NC_142050.1 coordinate 11,936,724, forward strand.
AACTAGTGACATTTATAGCTTTCCTTGTTTAAGAGACTCAGAAAAACAATTCACTAAAGAAGTGTAAAATGTATAAGGTTTGGTGATATCAAAAGATAGCTTTGAATGGTGATGCAAGTTACGATAGAAAATAAGTTAGGTGCAGGACTTTGGACTCACCAAGATAGGATAGATATTAGAATATTTTCTCTGAATTTGTCAAATTTCTACTTATTTCCTTTATATATTTTATGTAATTATTATATTTATTTTATGTAGTTTTACTTATATTAATTATAGCCTTCTTTTTTACTTTAGTCAAAAGGGAAAATATAGTGGTATTTATTTGTGTTTTAATAAATAAAGCTTGCCTGAAGATCAGAGTGCAAAGCTAGCCACACTAGACAGCCACACAGTCTAGGCAGACGTGGCTCACACCTTTAATCCCAGCAGCCACATTAGTTATCCATAGAAAGCAGGCATTGGTAGTGCATTCATTTAGTACCATCAGTCAGAGTACTTACTATAAAGTAGGGTAAGAATTTTCAGTCGAAGATTTTATAGATGTCAGAGATCTATAGCAGTTGTAGCAGTTGACTGTTTGCTTGTCTGATCTTTCAGCTTGAACACCATTGTCTGTCTCTCAGTTTTTATTAGTCATGCTATAATTTTCTATTTTTCTTATATTTATTTTTGTGCCTCTTTGTTTTACTACAAACATCCTGATTTCAAGAAATTTCCAATTTACTTATGTATTTCAATATGGACACAGAGTTCCAATCTTATAATCCATCTCTGTTGTTATTTGTTACTCAGATTGTCTTAGTCCTGTCTGTTAGTAGTTGTTTCAAACTGATCTCTGTATCTTTTTGTCTATGCCATGTCATTCTTTGAGCAATATTTTGCCTTCTTGAATAAACATAGTCCAAACTCCTTTTCTACTTTTGTCACTCAACAAAAGTAGTCAGAAATAATAATATCTCTAAACAATCCTGTTGCAAAAAAATAATGTTGAAGATCCAGGATCTGAAATTCAGTTATGATCCTTATAAATCCACAGTGGTCTTCTGTATCCTTGGCTCTATGTTAAGTATTCAAGTGGCTATAGATCAAAACTGTGTGTTAAAAACTGATTCTGCTCTGAACATGACATTATTCCCTAAACAATACGAGCTTTCAGTTATTTACATAGCTTGCTTTTATCATTTGTAATCTGAAAATGACTTAAAGGATTAAAGTAGAACACACATAAAGCAGAGACAAATACCACATTATTTTATATCAGAAGCTTGAAAATGCAAAGATTTGAATATTCAAGAATGTTCTAGAACCAGCTACCCATGGATATGGAGGAACAACTATATTTGAAAATCTTCAAATCCAACATTCTAGGGGTCATTCTACCTCTATTCTTTTATTTTCAAATCTTTTTTCAATAAAATTCAATCTTATTATTCTCATTTTTTTCCTTAGCTAAGCCTCTTCTCATGTTACCAATTTCCCATCATCCCATTCCTATGTTTGGTGTTCATGTCCTCCCCAATCTATGCCAAATCACTCTTTTTTGTAGAATATTACATCATGCCCTAACACCCCATGCCAGACACCTCAATCATCAAAACTTGTGAATGACACTGTTTGCTTTTAAATCATTATTTAAAAATTTATATTTAATTATTAGTCTTAAATTTTCATTTCATTCTGACATTTTCTATCACTTTGCCTATTATATCTTCTTTTTCCTATAAATTTATCAAAATAAATTTTAATTCATTTTAATTTTTACCTGTTGATAATATTTACAACTTTGTTGTCTTCTTAATTCTTTTTCCTTAACATTAAATTTCATAAGTAAGTACTTTAATGGGCTATCACAAATTAAAATTACAATTTAAAGGATGTGATACAATTGACATTGAAAACTTTTTTAAAAAGAATTCCAAAATGCCATATGCATATATGCATATGCCACATGGGAAATTACATAGCTCTAATAAGAAGCTCTTAACATTTCAAAAAGATTTTATAGTAAAATAAATAATAATAAATGGGCAAGTGCTGGTATTTAGCTGAGTAGTAGCTGAGCATTGATAAGCATGTATTCTGATTTAATCCTTGGGATGGGGTTTAAACTAAAATATATCTTGCAGGGTATCAGATTGGGAAGATGTTCAAAGTACTACTACCATGACTCTATACTCTTGCTAATGGATCCAATTTTTCTCATTAATAAGTGTGTTCTTCTTAACTGTACAAGAACATTGCAGAGTAACATATAGTATATGTGTACATGTGTATGTACCTCTCTGTGCAGAATCACATATTTTTCTTTATGGGTGATTAGAATGAGAGATTTGCCCTTTAAAACACTCTGCAAGTTGAAATAAGACAGGGGTAGACTGTAGCTTGAAATAGGTTGGGTCCTTCAGTAAGCATGGACCCTAACTTTCCAAGAGACTGAGAAATTTGCTCTTTTCAGTGTTTGAACCAGAAGGGGGACAATTTTAGGTAATTTTTATTCATATTTAGCTTCCTATAGCACTACAGACACTAGAATCCAAGCAACATGAGAATGCATACAACTGTGTAGAATATTGGGTTATTAGGCCTTCTCCACTATCATTATCTTTCCAGTGTTTCAGAGAAAAAAGCAGAACTGGTGTTTGAGCAGACATTTAAAAACCCATTTCACCATTTTAGTTCTCAGGAAAATTGGCAGCTCCACTGTTTATCCCTCAATATTCACCAGGTATTTGGTCCCATGTTTGTTTGCAGCTTGAGCCCCCACTTATCACCAAGGACACCTTCCTTCATTCACTTCCCCCTGACTTGCTTATACAAACTACTCTGCAGTCACTTCGCTAAAGAGCACACTGATTTATTCTGGTATTTCTCTAACATTTCCACTGGAGTAAAGCATTTTCAGCCATTCATGTTCGACTAGGAGTAGAGTCCATTTTACCATGCTTTGTGAAAAATGAAAATGAAATCAACTTATACTTCAAGATAATATAATGAATGACTTAAAGTTTTCTCCCCCAGTTCACATTAAATTTACAGGGAAATAAAAATTTTACTGTACTATCAAGAAGTAGAGAGTAGAAGAATCAATCATCAGACCTGAGATTTCAATACATATCTAAACAATAAAAACAGAAAAACATGACAATATATTTCAGAGAAGAGTGAGCTGTAACCAAACAGCCTCAGAGAAGACTCTTTGAGAGAATCACCAACATTCAGTATTTGGAACAACAAAGTCAAATAGAAGACTGAAGCTGAATGCATAAAGGGGGGAAATGTGAGTCAAATAATCCCAAGCTGACTCCAAAAGGAGTATTCTAAAGTTTTTCTTTATTAAAGGGGAAAACTCATGGAACAGGACTGGAGTTCCTACCTCAAGATGTGGAACACAAGAAGGAGAACTGAGATGGGCAGGCTAGTGGCTTTCTCTGGGTGCCCAAAAGTTAAGCCCCAACCTGGTCCAGCCTCCCAAAGGCCATTGGTTAAAAGAGGTTCCCCATCACCTCATGCTTTTTTCAAAATAAAAGAGTTCCAAAACCAATACAAAACTGTATACACCAAGAAAAAATATCAAGTATAAAAATTAGAATTATAACCAGCATAAACAATATCAAGCAAGAGTCATATGCTAAATTTTTTAATAATCATTCTATCCTAAGGAGTCTAAGTCTTGTATTAGAAATGACTTGACGAAGTCATGAAAGAAAAGTAACTATGACTATCTAGTCTTCAACCCCGTTAAAGACCTCAAAAGGGAAATAATAATACTTGAGAAAACAGGAAGTGTAATCAAGTAACTTCTAAAATGTCCAGTAGATGACAGAGACAACTGGCTTTCTAGGTAGTCACTCAAAGTCTCATTTGCAATGTTGAAGCAACCAACTTTGACTTAAGGCCTAGAGTAACTGAGAGGCCATTTTCAGAGGCAGGAAAAATTTTCAAAACAATATTACTCTGTCTTGGCAAGGTTTGGCAGTCTTTTTCCTTGTACCCTGTTTGTCCTGTCCGAACATCATACACATTGTCAATGGTCGAGGCATGGGCAGTTCTTTGCCCAAAGGCCAGTTTGCCAAGAAGAAAACAAGCTTCAAGTGGAGTGTCTTCAGGGTCCAACATTCTCCCAGTATTGCCAGGAGCAATCGTGTCTCACATCAACAGAACCCTAAGTTATTTAAATGCCATGTTCTACAGAAGTGGTTGAAGATTATCTATCTATGTAGACTATAATCTCTATGTATCTAAAAAACCTAATTAATCTGACTATAAGTATGACAAATATGAATGACTTGATCTATAATACTTAATACCTATATAACTTAAAGACTAAGACTTCATATCAGAACAATAAACAATCTTTAAACAACTATGCAGCAAATAAGGAAAATGACCTCAAAATATAGACAGTGTACAAGTATCTTGATCAGAGGTAGAAATGTATTATGCAATATGATAAATATATCCTAAAATTATATCAATATTCAAAATATATTAGACAGAGGTAGAAACATGCATGCTTCCAATTTGACAAAATAACTTTGCATAGGTGTACAAATATTGTAAACAGAAATAGGAGCTTATTCAATATAACAAATATAGTTTGAACTTGTATCAATATACAAGAATCTATATCAATGTAAATTGTCCATAAAAATAGCTTACAATATGCACATTATGCAATTAGCAAATGATAACCAGACTACAATCCACAGCTCCAGAGAAGCTAGGTAACAAGGAGAACCCTAAGAGGGATGCATGGATCACCCTTTGAAGGGGAATTAGATGTGATCTCCTGGGTAAACTGAGGGCAAAGGGGTGGTTGAGGGAACAGGATGGGGTATGAACATGAGGGAACAGGATGGCTGAGTTTTTGGAGGAGGAAAGGAGTGGGAGAGCAATGAAAGAGATGTTATGATAGAGAGAGATACTATTGGGTTAGGGAGAAACCTGATTTTGGGAATTTCCCAGGAATCCATAAGGATGATCCCAGCTAAGACTCCTAGTCTTAATGGAGAGAGTGCCTGAATTGGCCTTCCCCTTTAATCAGATTGGTGAATAGCCTAACTGTCACCATAGAGCCTTTATCCTGTGTAACTGATGGAACCAGATGCAGAGAACTGGGAATCCAGACAAAAAGAAGGAGAAGGAATTATATGAGCAAGGGGGTGGGGGTGTCAAGATCATGAAGGGGAAACCCACAAAGACAGCTGACCTGAGCTTGTGGGAGCTCGGACTCTAGACCTATGGCTGGGGAACCTGCATGTACCGAACTAGGACCATTGCATGTAGGAGACAGCTGTGTAGCTTGGTCTATCTGATGGGCTGCTGACAGTAGGACCAAGATCTATCATTGGAAAATGAGCTGGCTTTTTGAGTCCACTCCCTATGGTAGGGTGCCTTTCTCAGCCACGAGGCAGGATAAAGGATTTTGTTTCTGCCTCAGCTTAATGTGCCAGGCTTTTTGACTCTCCAAGAGGGGAATTACCGTTTGGGAGGAGTGGATAAAGTATGGGCTGGGAGGGGGAGGTTGGCGAGCTGGGATAGCAGAAGGGGCAGGAGAGAAAATTGTGGGTGGAATGTAAAATGAATAAAGAAATGGGACTCATTAACTCATTCTGAAGTTAGTAGTTAAAGGTCTGTATATTGCCCTATTGCCCATTTCCTCTGTACTCATAGACAGATTTTTAGGCAGAATAACTCCAACAGTGCTATAAAGGATATCTGCATTCACCTAAGGGCTAAATCCTCCTTTCTTTCCACCATGTGAGCAATTGCCAAAATATACAAATGATGAATTTCCATAATTTTTCTTAAATATGAAATTCTGTGACTATCAACAGTACTTACCATGAACCAGGAAACTGAAGGCAGCCACTTTATATTACTCCGTCTTAAATACAAACAGGCATCCAATGCATTCCGATGTTTTAGGAAGCCTAGATTGCCAAGGGGAGACTAATGGAGACTGAATGAATGACATCAAATTCCAGAAGAAGCGTGATAGAAATCCAAACATGTTTTTGAAAGTCTAATTTACTATTTAGAAAAGTCTGAGACACTTAATTCGTATTGTAAAAGAGAAATTGTAAACAGAGTTCTTGGACGTTAAAAATGTGATTGCCAAGGAGAAAGTATCATGAGAAGTACTGGAAGACAAACCCAAGGAAATATTCAAAACTAAAGAACAACATCAAAAGGAACAAATACAAATACATGAGGCTCTACTTCTCAGTAGCATGGCATTAACAAAGTGAGTAGGCAGAAAGTATAGAAGAGAAAACACTACAATTTTAAGCTCTATGAAGATATAAGTCGTCAAATGAAAAGGACTTGCTATGGAATGCTCATAAAAATGTCTAAATTAGGTTGGGTGTGGTGGCTACCAGTAACCAGAATGCAGAGGTCAGTGGATATTTGGATCTCTAGAAATTTGAGACTAGCACATTCTGTATAGTAAGTTTCAAAAGTTAGGTGGGGCTACATAGTGAGACCCTGTCTAAATCAATAAATAAATACCCACAGAAATAATGACTAAATTACCTTTACATATGATGAGTGTCTCAATCAAGGACCAAAGACAATGAAATCAGTCAGCCAGGGACTGAAACCTTTGGAACCAGGAGATAAAAGAATTCATTTCTCCTTTTAAATTGTTTGTTGGATATTTTGTTACACTGGTGGAAAACAACCACAATGGCCTGATTTGGCCTTTCTAAGAAATAGGTTCATGTGCTGGTTACAGAACAGTGATTTGTTTTGATACATGTCTGAGAAATCTGAACTAGAGCAGGAATGGGTAGGCACAGGAGAATGTGCTGACGGGTCGCTTCAGATTTGTATGCATGCCTAGGCTTGTCAGGGCAAGATTGTGAAGGGTTTTAATTTGACTAAAGGATGGCCTTGAACACAGGTTTAAGATGTGATTATATAGGTCACTACTGTAAGTGAATAAACCATAAGAGCAAACAGACCTGATAGATGCTATGATGTCTGATGAGTTCCCAAGGGAAGAGTAAGGAAAACAGACGAGTGAACACAGGTGGGAGATTCCCAGTAAAAGAGAATAAATACTGCTCAGAGGCACAGAGCTAGAGTCATGTTACCATGTTAGAGAGTCCCAAATCTTTTCTGACCTCACTTACACCTCACTTCACCCCACCCAATATCCTTCAAAGCTGAAAAGTGAAGTTGAAAAAATGAAGATTACGAAAACATTCATATTATTTTCTCACCTAACTAAAGAAGGTAGGTCTAACTAGAATTTTGATGAAGCTGGAATCTTTGATCATTTTTTCACGACTATACTGAAACTGTATTTTCAAATTATGCCTAGAAAAATCAACAAATAATAACACATGCAATTACTGAAATTTTTATCTTGCCACCCAGGATAAATTAGGCCTATCAAAAAAATTTAGGAAGACACTGGGAAACCAAAGCTGTAGATGTATTCGGCATCAAACCTATGGGGTAGAAGAAGGCAAGTCATGGTTTCAGTGTGAAGTCTTCTAGAGAAACATGCAGGTATCTCTGAATTTTTCTGCCTCCTGGCAGACTTGAACTTCAAATACGCTAGGAAGAAACTGCTAATGCCATTTGAAGGTCATGCTGGGGCAAGATTCCCTTCTTTGTGGAGTTGGGTTATTTCTTGACTAAATTGTATTTCTCTGGCCTGTGATACATTTCTTAAAGGGTCTGGAGTGAGAATAAGGACTAGATCTTCCACTCTGGAGTTTGAGATCTAGTTACTAGATTACATCGAGTGGGAAGAATTCCACTTAACTTGCACGTACCCTGAATCTCTGGTTTTATGAACTGATGAGTCCCACCTTGCATGTATGAGGCCATGTGAGAATTATTTCATACTTTCCAGATGCTGGCCTTCTCTTTCCACCTTATTCTTTGCTAAACATAGCTGTGTCCAGATGCCGAAGAAAAATCTTCAAGCAAAGTTTTGCAAGTAAGCTATTTCATCCATGTTCTTGGTGGTTATTCTCCTGCTTTCCACAATCTGAATAATAAATATTAACAAATGTTTCAATAAAGTTCAGGTTTTGGAATGTGTTCCTGTCTCTAGTAAAATGGAACTTGTGGTGAGGAATAGCATTGTAGATCAAGTTTAAATCTAGACCTAGTTCTCCAGCAGATCTAAGGCCTTTCCCTCCCCAGTCATGATTATTCCATCTCCAACATGCCATGGATACTAATGATCCTACATTTATCTTTCAGATGGTTATCCTCAATAACTTCTGCTCATGCCTATCTGTTGACTGAAGTTTCTGTCCCACTTAGTCCTGCAGTCATTCAGTCCAAAGAAATATACAGTGACCTACATTAACAATTATAAACTGATTGGTGTAGTTGCTCAGTCTTCTTAATTAATTCTTACATCTTATGTTAACCCATCATTCTTGTCTGGGTTAGCCATGTGGCTTGGTGCCTTTTTTGGCAAGACTGTCACATCTTGCATCTTTTGCATCTGGGTGACAACTACAGACTGCAACTTCCCTCCTCCCAGAATTCTTATTGTCCCACCTTTACTTCCTGCCTAGCTACTGGCCAATCAGCATTTATTCAAAAATTAAGTGACAAGGTACAGACCATTATCACAGCACCTGTCGTCTACTCTGACAATCTCTGCAATCTGAATTCATAACTGTGATTCATACAGAGTATGGGAAAAGCCATTTTGTACCAGATTTAAGTCAAAAGAACTCTCTGTCTGCTCTGCCAATGTAGCTACTGTGGTAACTGTGACAAATGTTCATAGCACGGAAATGTTTTTAATTGTATGAATTTTCTGAAGATTTACAAATAGTTCTTGATAATAATGAGGAATGGCTAGAGGCCAAAAGCTGCCAACTGGTAAACCTAGTCTGATTATCTAAAGAGCAGAGGTTCTCAACTTTCCTAATGTTGTAATTTTTTAACACGGTTGGTTCTTTAGTTATGGTGACCATCAGTCATAAAAATTTTTGTTGCTACTTCATAGTAACTAAAATGTTTTGAAACAGAGCTAAATTTGGGACTAAATTTGGATCTCAAATTGGCATCCGAGAAGTTTTATAGTGTTATAGATCCAATTTATGTCATTTTGTACAAGTCTACTACTCTAGTTTTATCACTTAAGGAACAAAAAAAATGTTTACATTAAATCATTAAGTGTTTAGGAAAATGTGATTAAACCAATTGGAGAAAAATACTTCAAACAATAATTAGAACATCAGAAACAATATCCATGGTCATTTACAAAGTTGTTTCGTATGTAAAGGAAGAAAAGAATTCAAGGATTAGAGCTGGAGAAAGCAGTTAGGTAGGGAGAATTGGCTATTGATGAAAATGAATGTGCATAGCAAATAACAACTGAACACTATTTTCCTTACTAAAATTTAGTTGTATGGACCAGAAAAATCACTACAAGGACCCCAAGAAACCTAGAAATTGTACAAAACTGATTTGAAATGGCACCCATCTGAAATTTCACAGATTTGTACAAATGAATACTTTGCTCATTGAAATTTACTATTTGTATTTTAAATCATTGGGCCTCTATACAGGATGTCACTAACTTCCAATATTGTATCAAACATTTCTTAAGTATTCTGGAATAAGGAAGATAAAATAAATAACCTTCTTGAACATTGGAATTTTTGAAGTAATATGAATTATATTTAAATTTAATGCAATATTTTTCAATGATACACTGGCATACATTTTAATATAAAAATATTTTTATATAGAGTGAGCATTTCTGCTTTAGAAGATACCCTGAGCTCCTTCATCACCCTCAGGACCCTGCTATAAACTTATGGTTTGTGATAAACTGGCATTTTAAGATATAGACCAAATAAACAATAGCTTACTAAAATTATCTACCTCTTCTATTTTCAGTTCAGATTGACTGCTCAATTTGCTTTTTATAATCAACCAGTATTAATGTATTAAGACATGTAAAAATATAAAAACAAAATCTTGGCTGCTTTGGTCACGAAACTTCAAAGTTTTGAGTCAGTTTGGTCCAATAATGAATGAACATTTCCCTAAAAGCAGACTTGCACTTTATATAGAATGGTGCTCAAAATTACTACAGCTTAGATTTAATCATTTTTTTGTTTTACTTCTGTGTATTGAAACTAGTAAGGAAGACACTCTGAAAATGAGACTTTCCCTGACTTCTTATTAAATATAGTTAGTAGGTCTAGTTTTCTGGTTATGCAACTAAATTGTCACTGATTAGGTAGTCACACTTTGTTCATCAGTCATACTTCGCAAGTTTCATTTTCGACAAATCTTCAATCTGATTTAATGTAGAAATGAAGAAAATCCAACCTTCCTAGCCTAGAAAGGGAGTATGTGGCCCAGAGAAAACAAAAATAAAAGTCAGAAATAAATTATTTATTTACTTACTTGCTTATTTAATTTTAGAGGAAGGTTCTCATTATATAGCCCAGGCTGATCCTGAATTCATGATTCTCCTGCCTCTACATCAGGAGTGTTGATTTCCTACTTGCCTAAGACAAAATATTTAAATAGAGTAACAACCTAATTGGAAAGTCTCCACATTGTGTGCATATATTTTTAAGATTTTTCTTTTTTAAATTTGTTTTTATATCCTGACCATAATTTCTTCTCCTGCCTCACCCCCTCTCCACATCCACTCCTCCTCCTTCGTTTTTCTCTTCAGAAAAGGGCAGATCTCCCATGGCTATTAACCAGCCATGGTATATCAAGCTGCAGTGAGAGTAGAAACCTCCTATCGTATTATGGTTGGAGGAGGCAATCTTAAGAGGTATGGGTCCCAAGAGCATCAACAGAGTCAGAGACAACCCTGTTCTGTCAGGAGGCTCACAAAAAGACCAAGCTACAAAACTATTCCATACATGCAGAGGGCCTAGGTCAGTCCCATGCAGGCTCCCTGGTTGTTAATTCAGTCTGTGAGCCCCTATGAGCCCAGGTTGGTTGATTCTGTGGGGTTTCTTGTATTTTCTTTCATCCCCTCTTGGTGTGGGAGAATTGTCTGTATTCTGTCAATCATATTTTAATAAAACGCTGACTGGCCAGGCAGGCAGTATAGGTGGGAAAGCCAGACGGGAAGTAGGGGTGGAGTAAAGAGATTGGGGGTATTCTGGGAAGCAGGAAGCTCCCTCCGCCACTCCTGCGCAAACCACCAGAGAAGCAACATGTGAGCTGACAGCTGAAAAAGGTACCAAGCCACATGGCTAATGTAGATAAGGATAATGGGGAACATATGTCATAAGAGCTAATAAGTAGCCTGACGTAATGGGCCAATCAGTTTATAATCTTGTGGAGTCTCTGTGTGGTTGATTCTCTCTTGGACTTGCCGGCTGTAGGGTACTGGGCAGGAACAGATACAACAAGCCGGCCGTCATGTTACACCCTCTGACTCTTACAATCCTTCCTTCCCTCAATTTCACAGGTTTCCCAGAACTCTGCCTAATGTTTGGCTGTGGGTCTCTGCATCTGTATCCATCAGTTACTGGGTGAATATCATTAGCAATCATTTCATTGATTGTTTTTTCAGGTCCTGTTTGGTTCTATCCTAGGTCTCTAGATTATCCTACCTCTGGGTCCTGGTCTCCAGGCAGTGTCAGGGCGAGCTTATTCTCAGGGTATGTACTTACAAGTGGATAGTAGCCATAAAGAAAAAGACAACCATGCTTCAACCTACAGACTCCAAAAAGCTAAGTAACAAGGAGGGCTCAAGGAGGAGGATGTATGAATCTCACTGTGAAGGGAAAATAGAATAGACATCATGGGAGGTGGTGGGGTAGCAAAAGGGCGAGGATGGGAACAGGGGGAATCAGGTTGCGGGGAGGATGAAGGCAGAGAATACTGGGAGACAGTTGGAATCTCGGAACACATCTAGGAAGAGCTAGAATGGAATGACCCTAGCTAAAACTCTTAGCAATGGGGTACAGGAAGCCTAAACCGGCCCTCTCCTGTAACCAGGAAGACTTCCAGTGGAGAGATTAGGACACCAACCCAGACACAAACCCATCGACCTACAATTTGTCCTGCCTACAAGATGGGCTGGGGTAAAAGTGGCACAGAAACTGTGGGAATGGCCAACTAATGACTGGTCTAGCTTAAAAATGTTTTAAAGGGGAAGCACTTTTGTTGATTTCACGTAAATATTATGACAAACTGTGTTGAAAACTATCCCCGTATTATCACTGTCTTGTGTAATTGTAAGGTTTTGGCCTAAATTAATTCTTTTCACTCCAAATAACAATTTCACATCATCACATGAAAAATGGCAATCCTGTGGCTATTTCATTGTTGATCTATTCTTTCAAAATTTTAGATATTAGTAAGCAAATAGTTTATCCTTCTTAAAAAGTTTCTTCTTTGCACTATGGATCACTGATTTAGACTCAGTAGCTTTCATTTCGAATTTTATCCCAGAATTATTAAGTTGTTTTTATTTGGGGGGCAGAAATATCAACCCAAGTGGGCAGACTATAAATTTTTATTAAGTTAAGTCACATTTGTATTCCAAAGACTTCTTTTGGTTGCTCTTACACTACACACGCATACATACACACACACACACACACACACACACACACACACACACACGGCTTGTGGTTTTAAATAGCTGCCATCTTTTGAATGTACCTCTAGTGCCATTTAAATAATACTACTTTATGAGAAATGAAGAATATACTTTTACATTTGGCTTCCTCAGTAAAAACTATGCTTTACTTAAAACTAACTTGCTTGCTGTTGGCTGAGAAATGTGAGAAGGAAATTCTGCTTAGTGTTAACTGTTTTAAGAAGGCAAGTGCTAAATAATTTCAGCTCACAGCTTTTCTACATCATTACTCAACAGAACAATCGTGACACACCACACTAGTGCATTTAGATTATACAAATATAAACAACACAATGCTATCTGCTTTCATAGCAACCTGCCACCAAACATGAAGCAGGCATTTTGCATAACTTCCACGTTTAATACAGTAAAATATTCAGGCACTTTTAATTTCACATTAAATGAAAATTTAATTTTTAACAAAATTTTATTCAAAGTATTAGGAATACAATATTCTAAACATAGAAATAGTCAGGCTGTAGCAATGGTGCATAGATAGTGGTAAATAAGTTCCCTGGTGCTCTGACTTCTTCCTAAATAAAACTTCAGTTTTCAAGTTGGTAGAAAATGATAGCTTCATTAACTCCTCTTTCTAAGGGATGGAAAATGGCTTCAGTGGTGAGAAGTCACATCACTTTAACAAAACTAATCTCCCAATTTATTTATAATTCCCTCTTTCAAAGATGAAAATTTAGAATGTAAGTATCATTGGAAGGGAACAAGAAGTAAACTACCTCTTAAGGTGATATCCTGATCAGTGCCTACTTTACTTCAACAAAACACTGAATTAAAGTTTAAAAATTACAACCACACCATTATGCTTACCTAAAATTGCCAACACGAATACTTTTTTACATAATACAATACAGGAATACAAAGAAAAAATGATCTGTTCCCATCCTTTTACCTTCAGCAGAAAAGTTTATAATAGGATCTGAAAAATAATTTTCATGGCAGAGAACTAACTCCACAGAGATACTTAAAACAGAATGAACTGGTCAATGAGAAATTGCTACATTTATTCTATAATAGTACTTTGTAAAAAGAATGGCAATTTACTTGGAAGGAATTGTATTGGAAATACTACTCATTAAGAAAACATAAAGTTACCCTGAGAAAGACTCTTAAAAATACCAGTATTTTCAGAGTCCCTTACTAACATATGAAGAAACATTTGTAGGCTCTAAACTCTTATTATTACCTACATCAACAATGTTTTCATCTCAAAGGCATTTTGGCCTTCTCTGCTGTACTGGTAAAGGTCATAGCCAAGACTTTTGGGTATGATGGAGGAAGGGCACGTAGCAGTCATTATGAGCAGGTCTCTTCCTGCTCCAAGAGTTTATTCTTTTGCAAACAGTCTTGGGGTCAAACCTATGAGTCACACACATGAAGGAATCATCTATTAAGTAAATTGGTAGTTTTCTTAAAATAGTAAACACATTAGTCTATGTTCTCTAATGTATGCCTAGAAAATAAGGCATTAAGAATTCTTCATTGGCCAGTGCAGAGAACAGACAACTGTTTTTCTTTTCATTGGAGAGAAATGAAAACATACTTGAAAGTGCACTGCTATTTTTAACTTCTTACACATTTACATTCAGCATTTTTATGGCCCTCTGTATACTTTTAGTATAAAATCATGCTTACTCCCAATATCTTACATATCCCATAATTACTTAAGAAAAGACAAAGTGAGAGCAGCTACAAAAGTAGCAAGATATTTTCCACAAATAAAAATACAGTATACAAAAAATGGCAAGTTAGTGATGAATGGTAACATGAACTTTCAATAGTATCTTTCCTTGGTGTCCAAACTAAGATTTGACAAGTTTAAAACCTTGTCCCGTGTCCAGCACCGTAGGAAGAAACCAACTCATTTTCAATCTTTTCAAGCACCTAAAACAAGTTTTGCAGATCCAAAAAAGGTTCAGACCACATAACCAGTTTGCCAAATGCACTAACGGATATGTAATCCGAGGGAAATGTAACATCCAGTGCTTGGCCACATCACTTCCTGTCGGCAGGTGCAGCGTGTAGTCACTCCAGCGCTTCGACACACCGTACACGGCTCTCACGGTGCGGCCCTTCTCAGTCCAGCAGACGTTGTTGCTGGGGTTGCAGTTGTACTCTACCCAGTCTTTTGTGAAGTCACCCAGCTGTGGGGGGTCGGCTTCTTCAATATCTACTGTCTTTGCCAGCTCAGCTCCCTGAACTGCAATGTACTGGTCATTAATCTTTCTCACTTCTTTCACCCACGGGGTTGAGTTCTCACTGTCTAAGATGATAATAAGCCGGGAGCAGAAGGAACCGTTCTTTTCTCTCCACCATTCTAAAAGCGTATCAAGGCGAAGTATGTCTCCACCTGTGAACAAGAAAAATCCAGTTTAGTGGTGATTTCTGAAGTCTCTTGTTCCTTCAAATTTTTAGAATATTAAACAATAACAAAAAATGAAAGATACTTTCAAAGTGTCTTTTCAGAAGATACTTTTAAAACCTACATAACTTAGAAAAAAATATGCTATGATAATGTTCCTTGATTTACAATAAGGTTACATACAAATGAAAATCATTCTAAAATGAAAACAATGTAAGTTGAAACAGTATATATGACACCTTCTAAATACAAAGACCAAAGCCTACCAACACAGTATATTCAAGCATTAGCTGTCTACCATTGTGACTGTGGCTGGCAGACACTGCCTAGCATTCTGGGATTATCACATTGCTGGTATGGTAAAGCATCAAAATATAAAATATGATTTGCAGTGACTGCATCTACTTTTCATACCACTCTAAAATTATGAAGTTGAACTACTGTAAGTTAGAGACTATAGATAAATTTAGTAAAATTATACAGAAAAGCAAACGTTCTACAGTTGCGTAGTAAAAGACAGCTCATAATCCTCATGAAAACTGCCACCTCATTTTTATGATGATAATTCATATTATGTTTTTACATAGCAGAAAATCAAAGGAAGACTTTATGAAACTTTAAATTAATAGAAAATTCAATTTTATTAAATTATTAATATTGCTAATTAATTAATAACTCTCAATAATTATTTACACAAATAACACTGAATTCGAACAAACCCACACTTTTTCAGTTTTATCTCTGGTTGCTTGCACAGCTACTGTGGTTACAGGGGTCCTACAGCTCAAATAGTAACAGAATAGTTCTTCCAGATTCTGAAGTCACCTGAATAAAAAGTATAGATTCATTCAGAATACTCCACTAAGAGAAAAGATTGTGATAATGAAAGAAATAAAGAAAGGAAGAAAAGATGGGGAGGGAAGAAGAGAGGTGGAGAAGAGGAAGAGACTGCTAAAGAAAAAACAGTAAGTTCTGTTTACTGCTGTGTACTGGGCTTCTCAGTCACTAGAAGGAAGTGCCATGGAAAAGTAACACTCTAAAAAGCACTGGAAAAGTAGAGTCATTACTATACATATAAAGCTAGTTGACATCCCAGCACCGACACTATACTAGAGGCACTACACGTTTTGCTCAGTCTGCTTGGTTATTCAAAGCCTATATGTCTTCACATGAATTCTGTTAGGTCCAAAGCAGGCCCCCAAAACAAAAGTGCTGCTGACAATGTCCGGAATGACAGTCTGGACATCTCAGGCTAGACTTTAATCAGGCAAACAGAAAAACTGCTACCAGACAAACAAAACCTAAACTCAGCATTCATCAGAAATCTTGTAAAGTGGGTTTCTGTTTGCCAGGAAAAGTCATTATTTCCCTTATCCTTTACTGCCTCAACCCCCCCAGGCAACTACCTAAAACAAGGGCATCTAATTCCTGATTAACTCAAACGAGACTGTAACAGATCAAATGTCCACCTAGCTCCCAGCTCACTTCTAGCTATTCAAACTCCCAGACTGTTCTGACTCACAAGCATCATCCACTCCCTGCTCCGCACAACTCGCAAGGCTTTCTGCCATTTGCTGTTTCTCTTCCCACACTCAAGAGCCTGGCAGGCTGAAGGCCTCAACAAACCTTTATTTTACTTGCAAAACACTTCTGTGGCTTCACTCCCAGAGCCCTTGCTTACAGACTGCAGGATATTTCTCTTATTTGGAAAGAATTTCATTAGTACTTAAGAGGGATTGCATGAAATCTGTAGATTTTCTTGCAATGTGGCAGTTCAACAATATTCATTGTCCCACAATATGACCATGGGAGAATTTTCCATCTTCTTTTGCTTTCTTCAATTGCTTTCTTTGGTGTGTTATAATTTTCACTATAGTGGTCTTTGTCTTCTTCAATAGGAATATTCTTGTGCGGGAGAATTGTCTGTATTCTGTCAATCATGTTTTAAATAAAAGCTGATTGGCCAGGCAGGAAGTATAGGTGGGTCAACCAGATAGGAAGTAGAGGTGGGGAATAAGAACAGGAGTATTCTGAGAGGCAGGAAGCTCCCAGGAAGTAGAGGTGGGTCAACCAAACAGGAAGTAGAGGCGAGGCAAAGAGAACAGGAAAATTCTAAGAAGGAGAAAACCCATTCCTCCCCGTCCAGCCCAGACCACCAAAGAAGCAAGATGTAATCTGCCCGTCTAGAAAAGGTACTGAGCCATGTGGCTAACATAGATAAGAATAATGGGTTGATATAAGCTACAAGAGCTAATAAGTAGCCTGAGCTAATAACTTACGGAGACCTCTGTGTGGCTTTCTTTGGGGCTTGCTGGCTGTGGGGTACTGGGCAGGACAGAAACCCCAACAAGCAGGCCCTTCATGTTACAATATTCCTAGATTTTGATTTTGTTCTTTTTTTTTTTTCTTGGAGCCTATTGTGAGTGGGAATGCTTTCCTGATTGAATTCACTGCTGATATACAAAACTGAAACTTTTTGTATGCTTGTATCCAGCCATTATTCTAAATTTTTGTCAGGTCTACGAGTCTTTTGGCAGTCTTTCATCTTTCTAAATACAGAAAATGAAGGTACTGTGCACTTCTCTCTTCAGTTTTGTGCCTGAGGCAACTGTCCTAAACTCAATCCACCCCTGGCTCTGTCTCAATGACCAAAGGTTACAATCATGTTAATTCTAGGAATCTGCCCCAATAAAACAATGAGAGTAGAGGGAAACGTATAAATATTTCTTACCACAGAAGTATAGGCTAATATAAAATCTGAAACAAGGGGAACAGAAATAAACTATAGAATAATTAGAATATTTTATAATAAAATAAAACTTACAACAATTTTCTGAGGGAATGTTTAGATCATGAGGACATGCACAACACAGAAGCTTATCTACAGAAATTATTGTAGTCAGGATTACTAGGTATTTAGAAAGCTGTTTCCTTTCCCCCCAAAAAAATGCTTTTTTCTATTTTCCAAAATTTTTAGGTAGAACAACTGTAGATGACAAAAGGGCTGTGTACACAGATGACACTGGAGAGGCCTGGAAAACTAAACTCACAGCATCCTTCAAGGAAAGGAGATGTTTAATGTGTCCTCCTGGAATGCTGAGAATGGATGCAGTTTACAACCTGGTGGTCTTTTGCCGCCTAAGGACCCAGGCTCTGTCCAGATCTTCTAGAATTTATGTTTTACTTCCTGCAGTCCCTTTCCCCCTAAAACCTGGAACATTATTTCTAGACCATAAAACTCATCCCTGTGAGTGATATTATTTGAACTTTCCAACAGCCTAATTTACTTCCATGTTATCTTAGGACCAGGCCAAATCCTGACTCCATGGGGATTATTACTTTAGTCATTTTCCCTAGATATACACTGCAAATATATATTACTCTCATTGGTTAAGAAAGAGCTGGCTGGGCAGGATTTGGGGGGCAGAGAGAGTGTTGGGAAGAAGGGCAGAGTCATGCAAAAAGGAGCAGGATGGGCAGTGCGCAGATGAGGTAAATGAGCCTCAGGCAGCACACAGATTAATAGAAATGGGTTAATTTTTTTAAAATTTAAGTTATAATAAATAGCTAAAAACAAGCCTACAACTATTAGCTGAGATTTCTTAATTAATAAGAAGTTTCCATGTGGTTATTTGGGAGCTGGCAATTAGGACAGAAAAGTCCCACTACACTTTACTTGATCATTGTTTCTAAGTCAAGAACCCATCTTAAGTAGGAAGCCATTGTACTTTGTAAAAAGCTTCAATGTAAACATGTCTTGAGATTTGGTGTACTCACAGGGCTGAGATATTATCAGAAAACCTTTTTTCCAAAAGTTGTGAAAATATGACAAAAATATATGAGCTAATGTCAAACTCTAGACATTCTAGCCCAGCACCAGTACCAAAACCAGGCTACACTGAGTTTCACTCTTGTCTTTTAGAGAATCATTTCCCTCCGAGCTGGAAAGCCTAAAGGAACCCTCTACAGAGCAACTGTTACTTTCACAATTAGAAAGAGCTTTAATATGTTGCAATTTAGTAGAAAAAAATCCAACAAACTAATTTGCGAATAAGTATTTCTAGTAAGATAAAACATACTCTTTGCTAAACTATCAAACTAAAGAGTATTTTCTGTAATTTGCAATTTTGCTTATAATAGGACCCCCAGAAGCCAGGCATGTCACATTATCTCTGTATAACTAACGTATTCATCAGCTTGTTATGAGATAGGCTGAGGATACAAACTATTTTATGCATTTCTCTAACACTCATGCATACTATTAGAGGAACTACTTGAATACATGGTTTCCATGTATGACTAGGGTTCTTCCACTTTTTCTAAAACTGTCCCAAAGGTAACTTTTTATGATTTCCAGATATATAATGTCTCTAGAGATCAGACTACACACTACAAGCAATGACACAAATCCCACCTTCCACAGAACACCGCTGCTTTGCACGGCACTCACAGTTACTTCAATATTCTTCAGCACATCCCACCCTAACTCTCTTTTAGCATCCACAGACACAGCAGTAATAAAGCATTGTGAGTTACTTTTCTACTTTATTTTATTTTGTTCTGATTTTTTTATAGGTTCTGTGCTACTCTGGTTTTTTGGCCCAAATACAAAGCAGTTAACATTTATCTCTAATAATAATAATATAATAATAGCCATTTGATATGTTTCAAGTAACCAAGACTACTTTTTAATGGTTCTGTGTAGCTGTGGTAAACTACTTTACAAAGTATCTACATTTTTTTACTCTTGTCTCTCTGATAATAGTCCTGATTGTTTTTTACCCTAAAGCAACAGTTCTCAAACTGAGGGTGGCAACCCTTTTGGGGCTTGAACGATCTTTTCACAGGGGTTACTAAAAACCACTGAAAAACACAGATATTTATATTACAATTCATAATAGCAGCAAAATTAATTTATGAAGTAGTAACAAAGATAATTTTATGGTGGGAGGGTTGCCACAACATAAGGAACTGTATTAAAGGGTGGCAACATTAGGAAGACTGAGAACCACTACCCTAAAGCAAGGAGACAAAATTATCAGTTTTAATACTAAAACTTCAAAAATCTACAAAGACTACACATTCTACGTAGTGTGTGTTAAAATAAGGAACAAAGGCACACTGTGATTTTCTTTCCCAAAGTAACATTGTTGTAAACTTGATGTTAATTTGTTAACCCAAGTAAAATCTAGTGTTAATGGGTCATACTTCAAGACTGCTGAAAAGATAGGTATTAAATTATCAGAGTTTAAAGCTCCGTGTCAATTGATTTGGAACAAATTAGAGCATTTTCCACAGAGCAGGGGTGTTCTACTCAATTTCAAGGCAAAATAAATGTTGCCAGGTTTGATTCTGGCAGGTCTGAAGAGCGTTCATGGACCTGGCTCAACCTGACTACTTCAAATGGGGCAGGCTCCCCAAGCCAGGACCCATGGCAGTTTGTATTCATCAACTCTAAGATAAGACAGGGCAGTGTCATACTATACTGTGAGACACCCACCATCTATTCTCCATTGTAATATACTTACTGACTTTGTATAATAAACTCTACAACAGTTACAAAACCACAAAACTTTTTGGCTAACAAAGAAATTGCATAATGGCCAATTTACTGATAGTACATTTCAAAGACTATAAAGATATTACTCTAGAATGTTAAATCTAGATATTTATAAAAATTGCAATTTTATCTTAAAATTAAGTTTACATAAATTGTTCCTAAATCTTTATGAAACTTAACACCAAACTTAGATACTATCTATTATTATCTTTTTTTTTTCAGAAAAGAGAAAGGTGATATAAGCATTAGTAAGCTGAATGAGTAGGATTTACTTTTTAAAAAGGCTTGAAATAAATTTCAAAATATTTAAGAAGAAAATATAAACATTCTGACAAACATTTATATTAGGTATAATTCCTTAATGGAAGCATGCACACAAGAGTTAGGCCAGAAATTATTTTTGGAAGTAGCTGATTACTACGCTGTAGACCTGCAGTCCCAGGCTCCACTCAGGAGGCAGTAAGGAGGATTGCTTGAGTCCACCTGTTAAAGACAAGCCTGAGCAACACAGAAAAATCCCATTCCTAATACTGTCTTGTATTATTTATAAATTACAGGGATATGTGAATATCTAATAAAATTATGCCCCCTTCCACACTGGGCATGCAAAGTTTATTATAAATATTATATTTACAAAAATCAGTCCTTCCTTTAGGTTTTATTCCTTCTGAGGTTTTATTCTGTAAAGTGTTTTTAATGGGCTAGAATTTTTCTATAGTGCTCTGAGTTAAAATACATAGACACTTATGTCTTCCCTAGAACTGAAGTAGTCATGAAGGCTCTTTTCTGGATTGTCATTCAAGAGCTCTAGGTTAAGGAAATGAATTTATAAGCTATGTTCAAGAAGTTTGTTGTATTCCTTTTTATATATCCTGCTCTTCTTGAAAATGGGTGATCCACACTAACAACTCTCTGTTTAACCAGAGCATGCTCGCCTGGAGTCGGGTGCCTGCTGACTTTGGTAACGTGGAACAGTGGGAAAATGTGTCAGGGGCCTGGCAGACCTGGGGTTGATCACAAGAAGTTACATGCTGCCTCCAGCTTGCACTGTATCCTCTGAAAACTGGAAGGCACAGAGGCGATCAGAGGACTTCATATGAAAATCAAATCTAATATTGTTTACCAAATACTAAGCATAGTAACTGATATTTAAAATATGCCCAATATTTGCTTTATTCCCAAAACAAACATTGCATTATTTCATATTAAATTGCAAAAAAAAAAATGAAGTTTTAAAAAGCTGCTTTTATTTCTGATAAAGCCTCAGTTACAAGTCAGGCATGAAATTGGTGGGTTCAAGCTAGCTTAAAACCATCTGCTATGGGGAGGAAGATATCTACATTAAGGGAGCCATTTTAGGGTTGGAGAGAGACTTGGCTCTAGAGGGGATCCAAGGTGTCCCCAGCTAGGTCCTTGGGCAGCAGAACAGAGGGTGCCTGAACTGTCCTTGCCCCACTATCACGCTGATGATTATCTCGAATATCACCATAGAATCTTCATCTGGCGATGGATGGAGATAGAGACAGAGACCTTCATCAGAGCAATGGACTGAACTCCCAAGGTACAGTTGAAGAGCAGAAGGTGAGCAAGGAAGTCAGGACCGGGAGGGGTTGGTCCACCCACTGAGACAGCATGCCTGATCAAATGGGAGCTCACCAAATCCAGCTGGACCAGGTCTGAATGAGCATCTGATAAAACCGGACTCTCTGTATGTGGCTGACAATGGGGGCTGACTGAGAAGCCAGTGATAAAGGCACTGGGACTTGTTTCTACTACATGTACTGGCTTTTTGGGACCCTAGTCTATTTGGATGCACACCTTCCTAGGCCTGGATGGAGGGGGGAGGGTCTTGGATTTCCAACAGGGCAGGGTTCCCTGCCCTCTGTTAAAGAGGAAGGGGAAGGGAGGAGGGGGAGTGGGGGAGCAGGAGGGGAATGGGAGGAGGGGAGGAAGTGTAAATTTTTGAATGGAAAGAAAAAAGCCATCTGCTATGTGAGATTGTTACCTTCTAGAGTTCTTAACTGCAGCTCTGTCAATATCAGGCTTAGTTTCTCTGACCGGAGTGTAGATATGACTGACTTTTCATCTATGGAACAAGGCTTCTGACAAAAACAACTTAAAGACGCTAGGGCTTATTGGTCCCATAGGTCCAGAGGCATCAGTGATCACGCAGGGGTGAGGCAGTGCAGAGCACCTCACACATGGCAGCGGAGAAGTGGGGTGGGGTGGGGTAGCCTGGGACAGCTGGCTTTCTCTCCTATATTTACTTCACTCAGCCCAGGAGACCATTGCACCGCACACCTACATTTAGAGAAGTTCTCCCAGTTCCAGGAATAATTCTATCTGGAAATGCCATCAAGCATACCCAGAAGTCTGCTTTACTAGTCTCCTGGTTACCACTAAATCAAAACAATTGGCAATGAATATCAAGCATCACAACATTTACACTTACATTTTATGACAACTCTATTACTGTTTTCCTCTGAATTTAAAACTAGGCGGGACATAATTAAATCTATATGTATTATTTTCAAGCTAAAACAGGAAAATTACCTTACTTTTTCATAATATATTCCATGATTTTCTTTAACGTAGGCATACTTAAGGCTGCTCCTACCAGGTTCCAAGTTCTTTTAGGTCCTGGGCACATACTAATCCACAAAATAAACCCTAAAACTAATAAAATCTTTACTATAGTTAGGAAGACTTACAAATTCATGTACTACTATAAGAGTTCATTTCTCTGGAACTTCTCTTGGGGGAAAAAACTGTTTTCTTTTCCTATATGCAGGTAAACTTAAGCTTTTCCCCATCAGGACTCTAAAAACTATAAATGTATCAAAAATCTAAACTAACACTAAAGAGTTTAAGGCTTACAAAGAAACTGCTCATTCCCTACTTTCCCTTGTTTTATGGACATGTTTATAATACTTAAAGACTTAAAGTGCTGGTTAACAGCTCATCAGCTTCTAAAAGACACTACTGGTATAAAATGATTCTGAAAACATTTTAAAGGGAGACTGATCGTACATATATTTTCCTCTCTAAATACTGTAAGATTCTCAAATCCTTATTACAGTTTACTAAAATGAAATAGGTAATCTCAAAGAAATCAAAAGTAATCATATAGTAATCATATAGGACATCTGTGAAGCAGTGATCTGAGAACTTTCTTGTCTCTATGTGATTACACAACACAACAGTGAACCTGACAAAGATGAACTTACCTGCTAGCGCCCACTCTCCTGAGCCATGGGTGTGCCCACTGTAATACAAAACATATGTATCGTGTCTAGGTCCATCCACTGTCCGAAGTTCAAGGAAGGCTTTCAGTTTGGAATGTAGAGTATCAAAAGACAATCCACTTGTGGAATAGTCACATCCATAGGTCTCAATCATATGATATGCAAAAAATCTTTGGATGGCATTAAGCATGCCAGTAGACCTCAAATTTAACTCTTGTACATGCTCTGGTGGGAGCAGTGTTGGCTGACCATCAGGACTGCAAAAGAAGGGGAAAAAACAATTCTCCTGATTATTCTGGTTTTTAGAAAGTATTAATTATATATGTTACATTCTCATTTGCCATCTATAATTGATTACCTAAAAACCATAATCAGGCAGGCTAACTGAATGGCAAGTTTCTCTTCTATAACTCCTTTCAAGCTAACAATTAAGTTTAGAAAACCCAAAACCTGGTTTCTAAAACTTGTACTTCTTATCAGTAAAACAGTAAAGGCTGGAATAATACCTCATGAAATGCACAGCACTGTTTTCTGTCCTATCCTTATTTTCTTATAAGGAACTGATACTGAATAAGAACTTTTAAAAGCAAGATTGTACTAAATAGTTCAAGAACACCTGAGTAAGAACTAAAAGGAAAGAACACTGTATTGTTGAAAAAACTAAATTCACATTTAAAACATGGGAAGTAAGAATGTGATTATATATTTAATTTCTGTAGTGAAAAACAGGATCTTTGTAATGTATTCAAAATCTACTAACTTAAGGTACAGTTTAAAAACAGAAGAAATCATCTGTTAACAAATAAAACTTTGAAGTAGTTATTAAGACTTGACACTGACTGAAGACTGACCTGATTCTGGAACAAACAGTACCCTGGGGAACACACTAAACTATGTTTTATAACTACCAGAAATGAAAAGTTTTAATGTTAAGGAACACAATTCATCACTATTCTCCTCTCCAAGATGAAATTTCCATCAGAAAATGGAAAAACTCTAAATTTTACTTCTTGTACTATCAATCTTATCCCAGTAATGCTTCAGTGTTTATTAAAATAAAATCTTTTGTATATTTCTGACATTTAACCGTAACCAGGGCAAAAATTAACTGTGCAAATTACTATTTCCACAAATTCTTTCTGCAGAACTGCCATGCCTTCCTTTCTGAGATCTTCCTGAAACACATGCATTTAAGAAACCCTTCTAATTCCAGTAAGCCTTTGATAAAAATGCACTATTACAAATTTAGGCCAAGCTCCAGGAGACCAGTCCAAGAGAGGAAGGGGCAACTACATGAGCAAGGGAGGTCAAAATCATGACAGGGAAACCCACAGAGACAGCTGACCCAAACTTGTGGGAGAATAATAGGGATAGAAGGAGAAGAACTCCAGCTCAAAGGTAGAGAAAAAATATTCAAAAAAAAATCATAGAAGAAAACTTTCTCAACCTAAAGAAAAATATCCCTATGAAGGTACAAGAAGCTTATAGAACACCAAATACACTGGACAAAAACAAAAGTCCCCTTGCCATATAATAATCAAAATGCAAAACATACAGAATAAAGAAAGAATATTAAGAGCTGCAAAGGAAAAAAGGTCAAGTAACACATAAAGGTAAACCTATCAGAATTACACCTGACTTCTCAATGGAAGCCATGAATGCCAGAAGGTCCTGGATAGATGTGCTGCAGACACTAAGAGACCATGCAAGCCCAGACTACTGTGCCCAGCAAAGTTGTCAATCACCATTGATGGAGAAAAGAATATATTCCATGACAAAACCAGATTTAAACAATACATATCCACAAACCCAGCCCTACAGAAAGTACTACAAAGAAAACATCAACCCAAGGAACCTAACTGCATGCACAAAAAAACACAGGCAACAGATAACCTCACACCAACAAAACCCAAAGAAGGTAAACACATACCTACTACCACCAAAAAATAACCACAGTAGAATAGATAATGAGAGCAACAATAAATAAATGGGACCTCCTGAAACTGAGAAGCCTGTAAAGCAAAGGACACAGCCATAAGACAAAAAGGCAGCCTACTGAATGGGAAAAGATCATCACCAACCACACATCAGACAAAGGACTGATCTTCAAAATATATAACATTACTAAAGCTTATATCGTATATCAAACCCCACACACTAATAGTAGGAGACTTCACTCCACTCTCGCCAACAGACAGAAACCAGATAGAAGTTTAACAGAGAAATAAGAGAACATGTTATGACTCAAATGGACTTAACAGACATCTATAAAACAGTCCACCCAAACACAAAAGAATATATCTTCTTCTCAGCACCTCATGGAACCTTCTCTAAAATTGACTACATACTCAGTAACAAAGCAAACCTCCACAGATACAAAAAAATTAGAGTAATTCCCTGTATCTTACAAGATCACCATGATTTAAAGTTAGAATTTAACAACAACACTAATTGCAGAAAGCCTACAAACTCACAGAAATTGGACAGTGAACTACTGAACCATCCCTGGGTCAAGGAAGAAATAAAGAAAGACATTAAAGACTTCCTAGAATTCAACGAAAATGAAGTCACAACATACCCAAACCTATGGGACACTGTGAAAGCAGCGCTAAGAGGAAAAGTTCAGAGCACTAAGTGCCTATATAAAGAAAGTGGAGAAAGCTCACAGGAGTGGCTTAACAGCACACCTGAAAACTCTAGAACAAAAAGATGCAGAGTCACCCAGGAGGAGTAGAAGACAGGAAAAAATCAAATCGAGGGCTGAAATCAATAAAATAGAAATAAAGAAAACAATACAAAGAATCAATGAGACAAAGAGCTGGTTCTTTGGGAAAATCAACGAGATAGACAAACACTTATTCATACTAATCAAAAGGCAGAGAAGGAACATCAAAATTGGCAAAATCAGAAATGAATGGGGATTATAAAAACACTGAGAAAATCCAGAGAATCATTAGGTCATACTCAAAAACCTGTACTCCACAAAATTGGAAAATGTAAAAACAATTGACAAATTTCTGGATACATGCCATATACCAAAATTAAAGCAATACCAGGTGAACAATTTAAATAAAACTATAACCTGCAATGAAACAGAAGCTGTCATCAAAAGATCCTTTTTCTAAGGATGGGCCTTTCTTTTAAAAGCTCATCCAGATTTCCTGATCCTAGCTAAAAATTAGCTAAACATATCTATCAAAATATATTTAATCCTGAAAATGACACTATCACTTAAGTTTTACACACAAGGATGAAGTGCAAGAGCACTACATTTTGGCAGTAAAGTTGGGGAAGAATAATCTAAGAGAACTTTAACAGTCAAGTTGTTACTAAAGTTCAGCATACCACAGTACCTGCAAAAGTTGGTAGGGATCACAATTGCAAAGCCAACAGAGGTTCCTCCTAAACAGTTACCAAGTTCATGGAAGAGTCCATGAGCCAGGGACTCCAGTGGCAAAACAATGAGAAACATGCTCAAGAAGATTCCATTTGTGGGCTAAAAAAGGTAAAACAAAACAATGTTTATATATTTTGTGTATATTTACATACATGTGTATTGACTCACAGTTTTTAACACTACATTCAAAGACACAAATAACTGATAATCTAAAAACAATAAGAAAATGTACACATTTGTAGACCCGGGTAAATTACCAGAACAATGAATCTTAAACAGATCTCTAAGTCTTTTGGAAGTTGTACCAAAACATGGCACATATTTTTTAAAAATTGTTAAATAACATTCCATTCAAACTTAAAACAAAAATATAACAACTCTGATGTGAAAGAGTACAAAACAAAAACCATCTCTCCATGTTCAAGCAACATATGCATCATTTTTCCAAACACTATTATTACTACTTTATCAAAGAGTATGCCTGAGGAAGGACTCACTATCCCCATTCCATGTGGAGCCCATAGAATCCAGAAGCCTTGAGAATAAAACCTAAAGGAAAGTCAAGACCTTAAGGCTAAAAGATAGATTTCATTTTTACATAATAGTTTACCTTTTAAAAATCCCAAAGTCAATTTGTCTAAATTGAAGATCACAATGGAAAAAAATTATGAACAAACCTTTAAAGCAGCATATAAAAGACAGAAAATTTTTAAAAAGCCATGTTTAAATATTAACTGAAACTAAAATGCAGAAAAAACAAGTGCTCATTTAAGTTGAAATGAAATATAAAGATGATAATTAATCCCACACTGTTGCTTTTTAATATTGGCACTATTCCAGATTCTTGCATTGCTGCTGCATAAATAATGACCTATATACAGGAACAGATGTCAACATTAAGAAGTGGTTCTTCTGGTGAAAAGTAGAAAATTTACCCATAATGAAAGAACAGATACACTGTCCAATTTGGTACACTCTCAGTTATATAATAATATAAATGATAACAAGTTATAATTATTTAGTATATTCTATTTATGAATATTAAAAATATAAAAATGTATAAGTGATTAAAATCACTTCAAGTAGTCTTTTTTAATATTTCCACACTTCTGTATTATATATATGTATGTATACACATATACACATATATCTCTAAAGTCACAAATATAGTGGTTAGAGAGACAGCTTAACAGTTCAGAACACTTATTCTTGGAGAGGAACTTATTTTGATTCCCAGCACCCATTCAGCAGCTCACAATAGTTTGTAACTCCAGTTTCAGAGGATTTGATGTCTTCATCTGTCTTCTGTAGGTACCAGACACACATGTGGTACACAAACATGCAAGCAGCCAAAACACAGACAAAAAAATAAACCGTTAAGAATGTTTTCTTCATCATAAATATGTCTATTTTTTACTAAACGATGTGACAGATAACATTTCCGTAAGGCCATTAATTTCTATATATTTACATTCCCATTTGCCAGCTTAATGGTATCTAAAACCCTTTCAGTGAAATATACTACACCTTACATAACTGATATATAACATACATATTTCTTATGTAATGCATGTCACATAATTTCAAAATACCTTATGTTTGTGTTTATTGAAATGTTTATGCTTATTGAATTAAAAACAACTAAATGGAAGATTCATCTTTTTACATTTTTTAGTTTATGTGTACCTGTGTCTGTGTGTATACATGCACTTGTGTGTGCAATTACACATACTGTATGTAAAAGGCAAGAAGAATGAGTCAGATCCCTAGAAGCCAGAGTTAGAGGGGGGTTAGAGATTGTGAGACACTGCATTTATTATGTGGATGTTGGGACCAGAACTCTGGTCTTCATGGTTGCATAGTAACCATTTTTAATAGTTATGTCATATCTCTCCAGCCTCCAACAAAACACATTGAGTCATAGAAGTAAAAGAATAGAAATCTAGAGAACTTTTTAAAAATCTAAGGGTTTAAATATTATTTAAGAGACCTTGACTTGATATATAGTGATGTTTCATTTGTATTTTAATAAATAAAACTTGTCTGAAGGTCAGAGAGTAAAACAGCCCCACTGGTCAGCCTTACAGACCAGGCAGTGGTGACACAAATCTTTAATCCCAGCAGTCACACTAGTATGTCATAGAAACTGGGCAGTAGTGGTGCACACCTTTAATCCCAGGACTAGAGAGAATATAAGCCAGGAAGAAACAGCTCTCACACACAGCCTCTCATTCTGAGATTCCTGGAGGCAGAATCGCCATTATGGACTGAGGAAGAGGTAAGAGCCAGAGACTGGTTTGCTTTTCTAAGCTTCAGACTGAACCCCAATTTCAGTTTTTGGGTTTTTATTAATCATGCTACACTGATATATAGTCATCAAAGTCTTAATAGAAGTATTAAAATCTTGGAGCTGGAGAGATGGCTCAGTGGTTAAGAACACTGGCTGCTCTTCCAGAGGTCCAGAGTTCAATTCCCAGAAACCACTTGGAGGCTCAAAACTATCCATAATGAGATCTGGTGCCCTCTTCTGGCCTGTCGGCATACATGCAGACAGAACACTATATACATAATAAATAATAAATCTTTTCTAAAGGAGAGGAAGAAGTGTTAGAAATCTATACTGTCACTGTGTTCTTTCAAAAAAGACAAAAACCACAAAAAATTAAAGTCACAACCCTTATAAGCGTAAAAACAGTTGTAAAAATGAACTTAGGCAAATCTACTAACTTATGCTTTACTATAATCAACAAGAGGTTGGAGTAAGAAAATTCTATGGTCCTGCCAACTCTAAAAGCATATGAAACTCTACAATGGTCAATCACAGAGGACAGGCTGTGAGTGGAGGCTTCCTAGAAGCCAAGCATCCTAATCTCTCAAGAGCATGTCTGACCTGCAAAGAAAAGCAATAATAGAAATAATTGTGAGGACTCAGTATATTTATACATGCACAGAGAATAAAGCTGACACAGAGAACAGTTTAGAAATGCTAGGTCTTGTTAAAATGTAAAGGATAAGCTCATAGTTTTTTTCTTATTGGTTAGTGGGTTTTCTTTAATTTTTGTTTCTATTTTTTGAAACAGGGTGTCTAGACGTAGTTTCAGCTTGACTTTAACTTGTTATTTGGGTAAGCTGCTACTGAACTCTCAGAGATCCACCCGCCATCACATTTTATAGTGTTCTGGGAAAAGTGATAAAATTTTAGCTTCAAGCTAAAATAATGCTCTCCTTTGTAACCTAGACTAAATAGTTTTAAACTGGGGTAAACAAAACAAAACAAAACAAAAAGTGTGAATATTGTGCATTTGTAATTCAGCAGCAGACTAGAAAGCTCCCTGTTGCCTGTGCCAAATGAAGGAAAGGCTAGTCCTTCCATCTTGCTAGAAGTGAATTCATGCTAAATTAATACAGCTCATCTCTTCTTTGCATGTGAAGCTGACATCTATCATACCAGGCTGATCATACCTGGGATTATCCCTCTTTCATATACAGTGAAATTAACTGTATAATGGCTTTTCTGCTTTGCCTTAAAAAGGCTTCTACAAAAAGCAGCACCAAGTCTCCATGGAATCTTCAAATTACAATGATTAGCAAGGAAGGGCATGTAAGAGTGAGATTTCAGAGAGAATGTCTAACTATAAGAAAATGCCATGAGGTATGCTTCTAAGTGGGATGCAGTCTCTCCTTGGCCTTCTGTTGAATTACCAATTCCCATCAAAGTAACACAAGCTATACTATGATGCTGTGCCTTTCCAGTTGACTTATTTAAAGGAAAAGTTTAAAAGACAGAAGCAAACGGCAAGCAGTGAACATAATATAAACTATGGGAAACAATGGCTGTAGTGGTGCACTTTAAAGGCAGAAAGAGATTATGAATAAACCACAATAGAATTAACGTGAAATTCCAACTCTTTAATGAAAGTAACTATGAATGGAACTATTAATTCATTCTGACAATATTACAGTAGAAGAACTAACAAAAAGAAAAGCTACTTAAAAATTTCACTTTTGTGAAGATTTCTTAACTATGACATAAAAAATTCATAAAAGAAAAATAATCAGGGGTGATGCCATATCTATTTTCTTCTGTCCTGACTGCGACTGACAAACTGGACTGTTTAAAAGTTTCTATAATTTCTTGTCTTTCCTTGTCATGTTAGGTCTGTACCCACTCAATGAGTAGGAAAGCTTTCCAGTCGAAATTAGCTCAGCTCAAGGAAAAGCTAATGAGACACACACAAAAAAGTTTAACATTCAGTATCATTCTTATAGAAATATGTGGGGTATTGGGTGTGTGTGTGTGTGTGTGTGTGTGTGTGTGTGTGTGTGTGTGTGAGAGAGAGAGAGAGAGAGAGAGAGAGAGAGAGAGAGAGAGAGAGGTTAGGTAAAAATATTTCTATTTAGATTGGTAAAGTCATTCTCTCCAATATAATCCTACCCAACAAAGACCTCAACTCTTTCCCTTTTACTATATAATTTTCTGATTCTAAATCTTTTGAAATCACTGGAAATTGGATAGATCCAGTAGAAGCCTCTCAAATTATATTTCATATAAATATTATATTTGCTTTTCTGCAAAAGTCCAAGGAGAGATCACACACGAAAATCAAGGGTATATGAGCTGGGGAGGAGGGTAACAGGATCAATGAGGGTTAGAGAAAAAGATTTCATAGACAGATGAGTACAGAAAAGCTGCTCTTTAATTTTTTTCCTCTGAGTATACTCATTTACATTTCACAGAACACTGGGTAGAATAAAGATTTTGAAAGCTTTCTATGCCAATTAAATGAAAATTAAGCTGAAAAGTCTAATTTCCCACAAGGAACAGTTCCAACATCATTGACAATACTTATCAAGTAGCAGACAATTGGAGATTATAAATACACTCAGGTGGATTTATATTAGTTTTGAACAGCTAAATTAATAAACCACTTAACAGGTATATTGCTGACCAGGACTGCCTTAAGACTTTAGCAAAGCATTATCTTAGGCTCTTCCAATTACTGAATTCCAGTCTTCAAAACTTTAACAAATTCCACATGTCTCGGATGGATAGATGCAGAGATGTTAAGGACAAGGCTTGGCAAGCTTTTTCTATAGTTAATATTTTAAGCTTTGGAATCAGGTAATAAGATTTTTATTGAAACTACTGAACCATGTCATCTACGATGACAAAAATCAAGGACCAAGGAGTTCTAAAATCTATTCCTATATTCAGGAACAGGTCTTGAATACACAAAGACAAAAAAAAATAAACAAACAAGAAGAAAGCACTAAGGGGCTGCAGGTAAGAGTGCTTACTGCTCTTGCAGAAAATCAAAATTCAGTTCCTGGCACTCATGTCAGGTGGCTCACAACAGCTGCAAATCCAGATCCATGGAATCTGACACCCCTCTATGGCACCTACACACACATACAACTTCTTAAATGTGGAAATACACATTTTAATATGCCTTAATATTGATAGAATTAGACAGAAAATCATCAAGGATATTGATATAAGAAAAAAAAGTCACTACCCAGCTCGCCTTAGCTCAAGAGTACTGAAATCTCTTTCAGATTATATTCAAATGAAGATGGACTAAAACACCCCAGGTCATAAACAGGTCTTCATCTCAACAATAAGACCATACAAATTGTGTCCTCCAACCATAAAGATAAATCAGAAATAAACAAAAGAGTAATGTTGGAAAATTCACATATATTAGGATTTTAATCAATAAAAATATAAGTAACTTACAGGTCAAAGAAAAAAATTCAAAAAAAAATTAGAAAATACCTTGAAAGACAGTATAACTCTATCTGAAAGACAGACATAGATCAAAATAAAAAAAAATAGGTCATGTGGGAAATCTCATATTTACATTTAATTATGGTAGACATATATGCAAAGGCAATTCAATTGAGTAAATGTCAGTCTCAGTCTTCAGGAAGCAATAGGATATTCGTAAACTAAACAAAATTAAGGTCCTTACTCTATAAACAAGAAATTAAAATGAAGCATAAATCAAAATGTGAAGGCTAAATTGGTAAAGCCTCTGGAAGAAAATAAAGGAGAAAAAACTTCAAAGACCTAAAATTGAACAAATTCTTAAATAAAATACTAAATAAACAGTACATAAGAGAAAGAATTGATAACCTGATTTTATAAAGATAAAAGTGTTTATTCATCAAACAGTATCAATAAGAAAGTTAAAACATATGCCAGAGTGAAAATATTTCTAAATCCTTAATCTTTTAATACAAGACTTGTACCCAAATACACAAAGACCTCTTAAATTCAAGACAAATAACCCAACTGAAAAATGGGTGCAAAATATGATTTAGCTAAATATACCATTAAATTTACTTCATTTGGGGATCTGTAAATTTACAGTCCAGATGAGACACTATTTGAGGGCTAACTTGGGTGATTTTGTCATGCAGGTCAACCTTAGGAAACACTGCCATCAAAAGTTAAACCTGAAGACTGATTCTCCTACAGTACCTTTGCTGAAAGATGCCTAAGAAAGCTTTTGCATGCTCCCATTGGTGTGCATACTTTACTTGCAGACCACAGGTATATGCAAAACAGAAAAACCTAGTGACCAAGAAAGGATCTGGTTAACATATCTGCATGACCTAGAAAGGCATCATGCATGAATGAGACTGACTTGGCAAAGAAAAAGTAGTTAAGATTGGGAAAGTGGCCAACAGTGCGAGGAGGGGGAGAGGGAGGAAAATTCTTGCTAGTTCTGACATCATTATATATAGTTCTGAAAGTCGCTCACTCTGGCAAGTAGGCAAGGTACCCTAAGACAACATCCAAGATGTTTTCACCACTTGCCTGACTCCCTCACAGGCTCCTTGAAGTTCACACTGAATAGAAGCACCATGCCCAGGCAAGCGCTTATATCTAATGCCCTTTAACACTCACATCTGTAAATCAAGCAGCAGCAACAAGTTGATGCAAAGCAACTTAACCAAGAAGATTTGCTCCTGTATGCCCACCTCCCAGCTGAGGTAGAAACTATACAGCTTGTCACATTATGAGCAGTTTATAATCAAACTCTTATTATGTTAGGCTCTCCCTCCGTTTTTAACGGCAAAAATGTCTTGAGCTCTTCAGCATTAGCACCATGTCTAGCTGAACGTCAATAAATACTCAGGAGAAAAGAAGACAGATTCATGACTAATGTAGACAAAAGGGTGAGGAGATGGGGATCTGGATCTGGATCCCCAGAACCCGTGGAAAAAGTCATGTGTAGTGGCACATGTCTACAACCCTAGTACTGAGACAGGAGGATCCCTGGAATTGTTGGCCAGCTAGAATAGCCAAATCAGTGAAAGATCCTTTCTCAAAAAAGATAAAAAATAAAAAATAAAAAAAAATAAAAGGAGGAGGAGGAGCGCAAGAGAAAGAAAAAGAAAAGGTGAAAGTGACTGAGCAAGATTTAACAAGTGATTTAAGCAGACATATGACCTCCACATGCATGCACATAAACACACACATGTGCATAGACACACACACACACACACCACACACACACACAAATCACACAGATAAACTTTAAAAATTATTATAAACACAAACTCTTAATTGCATAATTTGAATGTCCATAAGCATAAATTTATAAAATATCAAATACACCATAAAATCTATTCTTGTCTAGAATTAAGATTCTCTAATCTTTATTTCAGAAGTTGATACGGTACTACACATATAATTTCTTTTCAAATAAAATCTTAACAAAAAAGCTATGCCATAGATATGCTATACATAAGCCACAAAATGCAGGTACGGGTTTAGGCTAGTACTAGTAACTCTGATTATCTCTTTAAAGTATAATCTTCAGCATGCCTTTAAGTATAATCTAAGAATGTCTTAAAGAATAATCTCCTATTGGCATTGACAAAAGAAAATAAACAAAGAACAACAACAAAACACCAGACCTTACCTGCCAGGAGACGGCTCCCAAAATTGCTGTTGCAAGAAGACTAAAAAAAACTAACTGCTCTGAAATTAAGCAAAAATGACGCATCCCTTTGGATGCCATGATTCTATCAAGGCTATTGTTATCTGCCCTGTGACTGATATATACTTTATGGCAGTCATTTAATTTGGTATGAAATCCCCAAAGAGTTAAAAGAAAAATAATATGGCAAATCATCCAAAAAATTCCAAAAATGGAAAAGCCTGGTATCACAAAATACCAGAGATGAGTGTCTCTGAGTTTAAATGCTGAAAGAATGAAGAATGTAAGCTCAATCATTCCAATGAAAACCACGGAAAGTCTCCTGCAAATTCTTCCACGGTACAGAAAAGGTTTCCACCTTTCGGTTACTGAAAGTCCACTAAAATAAATGTCAAGGAAAGGATCGGTTATTAAGCAAATAAAAAAGCATGCAAAAGCAATTGGATTCTGGGGAGTTTCCAATGAAGAGAAAAATAGCAATACTGAGAAAATTATTAAGTTTGGAATAGCTAGAAAGGACTTCATTCTTAGATCTATAATGAGCATGGCCAAAGCCATGACAAGCAAAATAACACTCAGAGACTTCTCCACCAGCATAGTTGTGCTGGCGATGGCAAACCCAACAAGTTCCAGAAACTCTACTGTGGTTAGTAAAGTGGGTCGATGGCGGACATAACCAGAAATTCTCTCCACCAAAGCACACAATATCCTTAATACTATAGAAGTCAGAAGCAGGTATTTGGTGGACTCTTCTTTCACATCATTTTTAAAAGATGAATTATCAAGAAAACATAGAAGGCCAAGCAAAAATCCAAACCAGAGATTGGAGAGACTTAAACTTGCTGCTTCCATTGAAAAGTAATAGTAGAGTATGCTGGCAATCCCGAGAACAAAGAGGCCGAGAATAAAAATCACCAAAATTAAAGAATTGGCTGTTTTTTCCCATCTAACATAAAGACCTAAACAGATAGCCACCAGTAAATTGATCCTGGCTAAATAGCCAAGATATCGTACGGAGGAATGCATGTTCACTTCTCTGTTTGCTTCTTCCAGCCTTGTCATTGCTAGATAGAGACAATGACTAAAGCAGTAACGCAGTGATTTACACATGTAATCTGGCAATGCAGGGGTTTCCCGCACGTCACAAATTCACTTCTTGTACTTCATTCAACAAATCACATGTGGTGGTAGCTCCTACGCCAACATTTTCTCTGGTTTGCTTTATAATGACCTAAGGAGAAGAAAACGTATTTCAGTTAATTTTATATATTATTTTGTGTCATCTTCTTTATACGAGATAAATCCCTGACCCCGTTTTGTTTTTTCTGAGACAGGGTTTCTCTGTGTATAGCCCTGGCTGTTCTGGAACTTGCTCTGGCTGTCTTGGAACTCACAGAGATCTGCCTGCCTCCACCTCCCCAGTTGTGACAGGTATTAAGGGCATGTACCACCATCGCTGGGCCATACTACATAAACAAATAAGAAAAAAAATAGAGGTTTTTCTGAAATCCAGTTCAAAGCCTTATTGCACATATCTTAACAATAATGTTTTATGGCTTACAAATTCTGCAAGTTACACACACACAAAAAAAGGCCCATGATTTCTATTCATATTGTTAAGACAGTATCACTAAGTATCAGAGGAGTCTTCCTGTCAATGTTAATGCTGAATTTGCCTAATCTTTTCCTTTATGAATATTCAATTTGGCTTATATCATAGGCACTTGGCTCTGACACAACAAAATGCCATTCAGTTTTTAAGTGGAGTGAAGGGCTTCACTGGTCCTTCTAATCTGAAAACACTAGTACACAGAGATGTCAACCACTACTGCTGTCTTAGTCTCCTACATCTTTTTACAAGACAGCTCTAAAATACTATAAAATTTCAGTCTTCATATGGTTCAGTTAATAAACTTAGCTAAAAGTAAAATTTAACCCTATTAAGGCTACTCAGTCCCTAAAGCTGAGCCCTTATTCTAGCACTTTTGCACCTATCAAAATAAAAATAAATTACTTGGATTATCACTTATTATTCAAATCGAAATACTATCTATGTAGTAAATCAATTGCTGAACTTCTTACTCAAAACCCATATACTGGAAAACTTACCATGTCATGGTAAAGCAAATAGAGAACTTCAAGTCTACTTTTTCAAAAAGTCACTACATTACAGCAATTATTTGCTAGCACCCAAATAACTATTTCAAACTTAAGGGTTTCCATAAGTTTCACTTAAAATACAATAATGGCTAAAATACACACACACACACACACACACACACACACACACACACACACACACACTGGAGCAAATGAGATAAGCTCAATTATGAAGATTTACATGAGTTCAGTCTCCGAGATTCATAATGCTGAGAGAACCAAGTCCTACAAGTTATCCTCTGACACATGCACACACATTGACACCACACACACACACACACACACACACACATGCATACACACAAATACATAAAAAAAAAGAATTACTACTGAACTATCCACTAGGTAGTTCTTCAATGTTTTCCCGTGTACTGGAAGAACTGGACTATTGCAATAGCTTATGGTCATACAATACTCAAAAATGTAAAATATTCAGAACACAAATAGTTCATGGTCTGAAGTGGGTATCAGTACTATGGGGCCTTCCTAAGTGTACAAGGCATTAGGCATGAATCACAGCAACAAGCACACATGCATCCTAAGAGGGGTACACTAAAAGATACACTCAAACAGAACTATGAGATAACTTTGAATTAACCCCAAGAAGCATTTGGCTGGAGAAAAATGTTTCTGGAACAATCTTAGAACCACTAGCATATTTCAAATGCCATTACTTTTTCTACTTTTTTTTAGGTTCAAAAACATATTTTTATTTCAAAATCTATTTATTGAGTATTCAAATCAACTTTCCTCTATAACGTATTCATATAAACACTTCTTACTATGTAAAATTAATGAGAATTTTTTTGTATATTGTGAATTTTTATATTATTAAGGAACTGAAAAAAATCTAGACTACAAAAAAGTTTTATAAAATATTACTCTTATATACTATACCACACACATGGGGGAAAGGAAGGGGAAGAGCAGGTAAGGAAAGACTCAACATATTGATGGTATAATATGGGATCAGAATAAGCACTACTAGAGAGAGAAAGCTTCACACACTATGCTAAAAAGGTACACTTCCCAATCATGAGACACCTCTTCTGTGTTTCCTAGTCAATACTCTTCCACTTTTGGTTGTGAGCCAAGCTTTAATGGTAGAGTCATCTCTCCTGCCCTGGTCAATAATCGTTCTCACTCTGCCTATTCAAACCTCTTTGTTCTCAACTCTCGACACCTACATCTTCATGTGGGATTGCCCTCTATATGCTGTGACTACCACTGGTTAATAAAGAAACTGTCTTGGGCCTGCACAGAGCAAAATAGAGGTAGAGCAGAATAGAAGTAGGCAGGAAAAACTAAACTGAATGCTGGAAGAAAAAAGGTGAAGTTAGAGAGGAGGCATGTAGCCCCACCAGAGACAGACACCCAAACTTTACCTGGTAAGCCATAGCCTCATGGGGATACACAGATTACTAGAAATGGGTTAAATTAAGATGTAAAAATTAGCCAATAGGAAGCTAGAGCTAATGGGACAAGCAGTGGATTAATAAAGTTTCTGTGTGGTTATTTCAGGAGTCTGAGCAGCTGGGAAACAAACAAGAGGCCAAGCAGTCTCCCACAACAAATTGGTGCAAACGTGGCTAAAATCCACTTAAAACCTGAAAGAACTTGCTTGACACTGTTTAGCACAGTTTCTTGGTAGCCACAATTTATTTTTTCTAGATGAGCTCGTGGAAAGCAGGGGCACCACAGCTACTTTTAGAGAGGCGCAGTAAAAACGTTGCAGCTTCTTTAAAAAAAAAAAAGAAAAAAAGAAAAAAAAGTGTTGGCTTCCTGGTTCACCAGCACAAACAACTCTCTTTCTCAGGAGGTCCAGCTAAGGAGTATTTAAATGGGGTTTGTGAGCTTGTGAGCAGAGTGCTACAAATTGCTTAATGGTGACACAGACCTGCTACAACCTGTATCTGGGGCAGAGAGAATGGCTCTTAGAGACAGTGAACATGCCAAGTTGGATGGGGCAGAGCCAACAGCAGTACCACAGAGTCAGCCCCAGCCATGCCCACATAGCAAAAAGAAGAAGAAGAAGAAGAAGCAGCAGCAGCTGCAGCAGCAGCAGCAGCAGCACTACTACTACTACTTCTGGTCAGAAAATGATTACAGATACGCAATAAAGGCAAATTCAGCTGGAAAAGACCTCTAAATGGGTCACAGTGTTGGATAAACATATGTAGGCGTAGGAGAAAAAGAGTATAGAAAGTTATAAAAAAGAGTAAATCATTTTAAAAATGAAACAAAGTCTTTAAAGAGACAGAGCACTGACAGTCATAGAATAAAGGAGTAAAGATAATAAAATAAATACTAAAGAGTAATAGAGTAAAAACAAATAAGCCATGTAAAAATGGAATATACACAGAGTCTAGACTATGTATATTATTGTGTTTTCTTTGAATTTTTTGACTGTGAAGGAGCTAAGTAACCAACATATATACTTTAAAAGTATCTTGTCTTGAAAATTTGAGTCTAAGGATATGTTGCTTTGGAAAAGAGGTTCAGCTTTTGTTACCACAGAACCTATGGAATTCCTCAAGACTAATGTGGTTTGATGAACAAAGACCTTCCCTGAAAAGTTGCCATAAACACTCCCAAAAATTACTTCACCCAATAAACAGCAGAAAGCAATTTGTAGAGAACTATACCCAAATTCCCAAATATTGATTATAAATGTTTGTTTACATTTAAAGGGGTATATGCTATAGAGATATGCATTGGTATGGATCTTGTTCTACTGATACAAATTATAGGTCAATTTTGTTATATATATATATATATATTTCTGCTCTTGATTAAGGTATTATGCTTGTGAAGCTCATTTAAAAATGTAATGCATAATTAAGAAATACAGGTTAATAGATAATCACCTATAATAATCAATCTTGTCATGTTAATTAGGTTTTCTAGATATATAGAGGTATTTTTCAGTTTGGTACTCTTCAAACCTTTCAGAGACTTCCAGAATATGGCATTTAAAATGCTTTAAGAACTTAGGACGTTTTAAAATTGATTTTTATTGAGGTCTACATTTTTCTCTGCTCCCCTCTCTGCCTCACCCATGCCCTTCAACCCTCTTTTAAGATCATCATGCTCCCAATTTACTCAGGAGATCTTGTCTTTTTCTACTTCCCATTTAGATTAGATCTCTTTATGTCTCTCTTAGGGTCCTCATTGTTGTCTAGGTTCTCTGGTATTGTGTTCTGTAGGCTGGTTTTCTTTGTTTTATGTTTAAACTATGAGTACATATGATCTTTGTCTTTCTGAGTCTAGGTTACGTCACTCAAAATGTTTTCTAGCTTCATCCATTTGTCTGCAAATTTCAAGATGTCATTATTTTTTCATGCTATGTAGTACTTCATTGTGTAAATGGAGCAGAGAAAAAAGTACTCCACATTTTTCTTATCCATTCTTCAATCGAGGAGCATTTAGGTTGTTTCCACGTTCTGGCTATGACAAACAATGCTGCTATGAATATAGTTGAGCACATGTCCTTGTGGTACAGTTGATCATCCTTTGGATATATACCCAAAAGTGGTATTACTTGGTCTTGAGGAAGGTTGTTTTCTAATTTTCTGAGAAATCACCACACTGATATCCAAAGGAACTGTACCACTTTGCACTCTCACCAGCAATGTAGCAGCGTTCCTTTATCCCACAACCTCTCTAGCATAAGCTGTCATCACTGTTTTTGATACTGGCCATTCTTATAGGTGTAAGATGGAATCTCAGAGTGTTGGATGTTGCTTACAAGGCACTCTTTGTTTACTTAGGTAATATTATATCCTTCTGGAGTCTTTGATGGAGTTGAAGAATACATAGTTATAATTATAGTTTTCCTTAGTTATGCTAAATGATAAAGTAGGTATAAATATTATAATTGCAATTCTTGCTTGATACTTGTCTTGTTACATACAGTTTTACTATGTTAAAAGTTAAAACCTTCCTTTTTTCTTAAACAGAAAAGGGGAGGTGATGTGGGATTCATCTCTGCATGCTGTGACTACCATTGGTTAACAAAGAAACTGTCTTGGGCCTGTGCAAAGCAGAATAGAGGTAGGCAGAGAAAACCAAACTGAATGCTGGGAGAAAGAAGGCGGAGTTAGAGAGAAGCCATGTAGCCCCACAGGAGACAGATGCCCAAGCTTTACCCGGTAAGCCACAGCCT
Organism: Myodes glareolus; assembly: GCF_982192425.1. Classification (NCBI taxonomy): domain Eukaryota; kingdom Metazoa; phylum Chordata; class Mammalia; order Rodentia; family Cricetidae; genus Myodes; species Myodes glareolus. The sequence goes on from NC_142050.1 coordinate 11,978,196, forward strand.
CATGGGATACACAGATTAATAGAAATGGGTTAAATTAAGATGTAAAAGTTAGTCAATAAGAAGCTAGAGCTAATGGGCCAAGCGGTGATTTAATTAATACAGTTTCTGTGTGGTTATTTCAGGAGTCTGAGTGGATGGGAAATGAACAAGCAGCCAAGCAGCCTCCTACAACATCTCACTGCATTTTTACTACATGACTGCTTCCTACAGGGTCATCAAATAGGAACCTAAGTTTCAAATAAATCTACCTCTATCTGTATATCTGAATGCCAGTCAAAATGAGAACCTCTCCTTTGTGTATCTTTCCTGTCATAGAATTTTATTCTCTCCAAACTCTCACTTATCCTGTATTCGTTAGTACTTAAGCATTTGTAGGTCAGCTTTTTAAAACTACTAAACATGGGGATAAAGAGAAAAAAGTAATCTTTGTTCTCCCTATCTCTTCTGCCATATTCAATTTTCTTCCTCTTGACAGTTATGTTTGGATGTTTAATACATTCATTTCAAAACACTGAACAGTATAATTCCCTCAGTGTAACTGCTCTGCCAACTTCTGGAATGATCAGCAAGTTCCTTTGCAGGATCCTGCACATTTTGTTTAAAACCTTGACACTGTTGAGTACTATCATCTGAAAACTTCCTTTCCTTGGCTTCTAAAGTTCAAGGATCCAAATATTCTTCCAAAGTCAATGGTTTCTCCTTGGTTGTCATCTAAATTCTTCATTTTCAACCCATCTTTTGGATACTCAAATCCCAACCATAGGCTTTGAGCACTCTCAATTACTTCCATATCTTAATTATATAAAAGACAATACAGCTGTATCACAGAATATTATGTAATCACATTCTTAAGGCATTTATTTTTAAGTATTTGCCCTTTCTGACTTTCTTTAAATGATAGCCTGAACTAGAAATTAAAACAAATTAAAAAACAGCAATATAATTCTTTTCAGTTGAGTTGACTTTCCTATTGATTTCATGGAATATTCCAGAGGCAAATAAAAACTGAATGGAGTCAATTAGTAAGTCACTGCTAAAGTTCACTTTTAAAAAATTGCAAGCTTGGAATACAGCTCAGGAAGCATGCTTAGTAATTGAGAGGCCTGGGTTTGAACCCGGAATCTTGTATACTACTTTCACCTTATTTCACACTTCCTCACCCACTATTTAATCTTCAGCGGCTCTTGATTCCTCTTTCTCCTTAGCATCTCTCTCACACTTCTTTTACTTCTTATCCCCAAAATCACCACCTCAATTTTGGCCACCATGCTCTCATGCTTGAATGTCTTCCTATTTTGGTTTTCAGTCTACTCTTGCTCTTCTTAAGAAAGTGTGGTTTTTTGTTTGTTTGTTTGTTTGTTTGTTTGACTTGGTTTTAGTTTTACAAGGAAGGGTTTCTCTGTGTAACAGTCCAGGCTGTCCTGGAACTCAATTTGTAGAGCAGCCTGGCCTTGAACTACCACAGAGATCTGTCTGGCCTGCCTCTGACTCCCACTGGGATCATAGGCATGCACCTCCATGACCCAGCTAGAAAGTGTGTTTTTAAAACCAAATTTTACCATGTTACTACACTATGCAAAATTCTCTAATGGCTTTTCATCCCTCATAGTACTATACTCCAGACTCCTTCAGTGACTTTGAAAAGTACTCTACATAGGGTAAGAATAATGTTCCCACATCCTGTTACTGCTCTTCCTCTTACTTTGTATTCCAAACAAATGACATTTTGATTATGAACTAAATAAATACCTATGCCCTCTCTGGACACAATTCATTTTCCTCCTGCTAGTTCTAATTGCCTTCATCTGTCAAACTCTTCAGATCTAGGCTTAAATAATTTTCTTAGAAGAATCACCTCTCACTAGTCAGATGGTTCCTGTGTGCCCTCTGAAATAGAAAAAATAAAAATTTGTTTAATGTCTACATTTCTCATTAGGTCACAAGGTCTCTGGTGAGATTCGACTTCCACAATGTACACTCAGCCATTACAAGTCTGTAATCAAGTTACATTATATATATATATATATATATATATATATATATATATATATATATATATTAAGGACTAACACAGAAATCACTACTTAACTAATGCGGATAAAAGCAAGTTTACTAATACGCCACTAGTAATTTCAACTTTACTTCTGCTTTCACTTAATTCATATTTCTTCCAAAACAGAAAGTGCCCTCCCGGTGTCCTAAGGCAATGGGCTTCAATACACAGTGTATCCCTTTCATTAGCTTTCAGTGGAAATCTATTTCCGTCCCATCAAGAGGAAGTATCAAAACCTGAAAGAATCACACTGAGAAGTCAGGGTTGGAGATCTACGATCTTGCTTTTCTGAGTTCCTGCCAGCAACTCTTTAGACCGACCTCATAACCTGAAGAAAGGCAACTCTGAGTCTAACTTCCTCCCTTCTGAGCAGTAATAGTAACTTGGCTCCTTAGGCCTCGACCGAATGAGACGGGGAGAGATGGTGCCGGGACTGGCCCCCTTGCCCCTCTTAGCTCCGAGAAACGACACAACGCGTGGCCCGGGTGGGGTGACGAGGGACACCCAGGGTCACCCTCCCTTGGCAGCCGCCGGCCCCCGGCTCGCAGCGCTCCCTCCCGGAGGTCGGTGGGGCGGGGTCTGGCCGAGGCGGCGGGGCCCGGGGCGGCGCCCAAGTCCTCGCTCCGAAGCCACTTACCTGACCGGCGATCGCCCGGACCCTCGCTCCGTCCGCCGCGAAGCTCGCAAAGCAAAAGGGCGTGGGGCGTCTGACTGCAGCTCGGAACCAGGCGGTGCTAAGCGGTTGGGGACGAGAGACCGAGACCGCCCTCACTCGCACTGCACGGCCTCGGGAGAAACTTTCTCTAGTACGAGCGCGACCGCCATGTTGCCGCCGACGACTCCGGGCGGTACGGATCGCCACCAGGGTCAAGCCGCGTCGCGCGCTTCCTTTCCCTGGCCCGGCCTCCCAGCGGCTCTCCACGCCCCGCCGCGAGCCTCAGCCAGGCAGGTGCGCCCAGCGGTGCACGAAAACCACCGGCCCCAGCCTGGGTTCTGCTTTACCTACCATCGGGGGTTAGCAGCAAGAGCAGGAAACTAGAAGACCACCGGAGAACAGGCCCCTAAAGCCGCTAGGTCACCGCCGGGAGTGGACCGAGAATGGGCCAGCTTGGGTGGGACAGTTGCAAGTTGACTGCAAATATACACAGAAGGCGTTGCTGCTCTTTCATATAGATGGTATAATTTATGGCTTTGCATATGATAACCAACCTGCCTTTTAAATTAAGCCCGCCCCATTAATCCACATCTTGAACATCTTTGTTCTACAGCTCTACCTCTTCCTTACTCTGAGTGACTTTCAAACAGCACTGACAATTTTAACTTGCACTCTGGTGTCCTAGAATTCACAGGGTCATTCTGTTGGGAGCCACATTTCACAGTTGCTGTGGTGATGGGTAATCTTAGGGGTTAAAATCTGCTTGGAATTGCAGTCTCTCCATCTATAAAATGGTAACAAAACCTTCCTCACAAGATTTGTAAATATTCAGGGAAACAATGTGTTCATATAATGAGGGTTTTGTTGTTGTTGTTGGTGTTGTTTTTCCGAGACAAGGTTTCTCTGTAGTTTTGGTGCCTGTCCTGAAACTAGCTCTTGTAGACCAGGCTGGAGTTTTTTAAAAATATATCCAGAACACCTCTTTAGGAGGGCTTTATTTAAGACAATGATCTTAATGATCTTAATGTACAATGACCAGTATAATTCCATCTTGAAGTAGAAGGGGAGATAATGGTTTCTAATCAAAATCCAGCTTGTAAAAGTGGGAATTTAAAGATGGGAAGCAGAGTATAGGAAGGCGTGGGTGGATAGAGAATCCCAAAGAGAAAACGGCGTTAGGGAACAACTCAATGACTAAGGTCTAACAGCATTCTTGCTGAAAGAGCAAGGGTTACCCAGAAAATGGAAAAATGAGAAAGAATGCCCTAGTGAAACTGACTTCAAAGCGTTCTTGGCCAAAAACTAGACTTTACTAGGGTATGCACAGTTGGACCTGAAGACCAGGTTCTGAATGAAGCACAAATAAAGCCGGGCCAGGCTAAAAAGCATGAAGCCCCCTTTCCTTTCCAAAAGCTCCCTCTTTCTGCCTGCCTTCTGTCAAACCATTTCAAAGCCCCAGCCTTCTCCTAGGTATACAAATACTGATAACATCTAGCCTACAAGTTCCTCTATGGATTTAGGGAGAATGTATGCTTTAAAAATACCTTACAACCTTTAGATGGCTTAGCCTTTCAGATAAAGCTCAAAATCCTTACATAGGGCATGTGGGTGTTATCTGGGCGGCAGAGTTCTTGCCTTGCTTGCCTGGTGTTCTGGCCTGGAGGAAGCACTGTGGGGGAGGGGGGTTGTTAAATCAATGCAGACTACGTGTGTACTTTTCACCTTCATCTTAAACTCCCACACACTCCCCTGCTCTGCACTCTAGCCTGCTTTCTCCCATTTCCTCAGTGGAGGGCCACGTCCAGTTTTACTCACTATTACGTCAGCTTAGTTTCCCATATAGAGTTAGCATTTTAATGTTTTTAAAACAAATTGATCAAATACTATTGGCCCTCACGAGTTCTCACCACTTAATTTATATTAGTGTTATCTGTGTATTTTTTCCCCTCTGTTCCTTAATGTTACAGTCACCTTGAGGCCATTGAGGACATTGGGGCTCTGTTGAGACACATTGAGGGAAAGCTATTTCCTCCTTGTCAAAGGAATGAAATCTACATCTGGCCCTGTTTGGAGATTTGAGATTCTGATCTGCTTCAAAGGTTGGAACATTCCATACCATGTCTTCTCCCTTTGGAATCAGCAGAGCTAGGCCTGTCTATTATTATCTGGCCAAAATCCATCCCTCAGAAAAGCTGCCATGCTAAGGAGATAGGAGGAATAATTATCCTCTTAATGAGATAATGCACTTTTCCCTCCCAGAAATCTCAGCTACTTGCACAGCCTCTACCATGTGGCTTGCCTGCTCCTCTGAGTTAGGAGTTTTTCTCTGTTCTACCTTTTTCTTTTGATCCTGGCAAAAGCCTCAGCATGTTCTCTCTGACATTTGGGGTTTTTTACTCTTTCTCTGAAGCCATCTTCCTATGACCGTGGAGCTGTTTGCACTCGTGTGGCTACTTACGAACCTCCATTCCTGAACATTTCTTCCTAACTTAAATGACATGATTTTCTCTCTTCGTCTTGTCCATACCCTTCCTCCTAGTAACTACCAAGATTTACAGCCTGCCACCCTGTTGCTTTCTCTCAAACACTGGCAAAATTGTCCTTGAGCTCCTGAATTCACTTTTCCACCCTTTTATTGACAAGACTAAGAACCCAAAATGGAACCTCAATTTCCCTGGTAACAAATGGCACCCTACATGAAGTCCTCCAAAATTTCTAACAACACTAATAAAGTGTGAATTTCATTGTTTTCATTTAATAAGTTTAGGAGCTTGTGACAGTCACTACATCTATAGAGTTGAACCACATTCTGATTCGTATTTCATACATGGAATAAAAAGATTGGCTTAAGATCCCTTTAGACTTGAACTCTATTTCCTAGTCAGACTACCAAATCCATAACTTTTGACCCTCCTCCTCAGAGACATTGTCTTTACTTCCAATTTTGCATACCTTTTGTGGATACTTCAAATGTTTTTCATTTATTTGCTTTATACCCACCATCTGAAACCACTTTAAAGAAACTCTCCCCAGAAGCTGAAATGACAAAAACTTGTGCTTCAACCTGGCTTTCAAACTTGAGCCAGTGTGGGTGATAACAGAGTAAAGAAAGGACAGATATACAGAAACACTTATAGAAAAGCTGGGATCAGGTATGGCATACATTCTGATGGAAACACATATCAGCCTGGAAACTTAGGGCTTTTATTCTATACCTCTGAACAAGGGGGTAGACTTACTGTATACTTACTGTATGCTGGAGTGATGTGGGATTCCCCTCTGTATGCTGTGAATACTATTGGTTAATAAAGAAACTGGTTTGGCCTGATAGGGTAGATGGGCAGGGAAGACTAAACTGAATGCTGGGGGAAAGGAAGCAGAGTCAAGGCGAAGCCATGGAACCACCACCAGAGAGACAAGACATGCTGAAACCTTGCCGGTAGGCCATGAACCTCAATATAAAATATAAAATAATGGAAATGGGATAAATTAAGATGTAAGAACCAGCCAATAAGAAACTAGAACTAATAGACCAAGCAGTGATTTAATTAATACAGTTCCTGCGTGGTTATTTCTGGAGTCTGGGAAGCCAGGAAACAAACAAGCAGCCTCCTTACAACACTGGAGGAGTTACCTAATCTAGGTAGGTGGCATCTGTAGATGAACAGTTTCATGTGATAGTCATCCAAGAAGAGGAAGCTGTGGCTGGTAATTTTTGTATACATTTTAGCTAAAGGTCAATAGTTCTTAGTCATCTGTACTTGAACTGGAGAAAGGCTTTGTCATTCCTCTGAGCCTGGTTTGCTGAATGTCCATCCTTTCCCATGGGTCTGAAGCGCTGGGATCCTTGACATGGTCATGCCCATTTTAACAAATACACATTCACTCGGGACTTTGTCCCCCACGAAATTGTTCATCTCATCATGAGTACCACCAGGGGGAGGCCGATGACTTAGAAAAGCTTCAGCTGCAGGAGCGGAGTGGACAGCAGTGAGCAGTGTGACTGTTATGGCAGCTGGCATTCATTATTAGTTATGTCACAATGCAAGATGCCCATCCTTGACATGTATAACCCCGGTAATCGCTTTCAATCAATTTTATGGGCTATTAAATCATTTGTGAATAGTTTCATGGCCAATTATAGAACTCATGTACTAATTATCCATTTGTAGTTTCTATCCATGGATTTCCAGACCTAGATCCTCAGGAGTCCTTTGAGCTTCCAAATATCCTGTAGATTTATTTTCTACTTCAATCAGCTATTTCTAGTTAAATAGCACTAGCTATTTTGTGTTGCTCAGTACTAAGACTCTCTTTAAAACAGGCTTTTTCTTCTTCCTCAAAAATGACCCTTAGCCTTATGACCTTGAAGCCATTCTTGATATTAATTATCGTTTCTGTATACTTTAGAATATTCTGCGTTTGAAGGTACATAAATCTTTAATCTGTACAATCCAGGGTGGTTAATTTGGATGGTTGAATTTGCAAGTACTCTTTCCTTGTCACTATATAAAATCTAACCACTGTTATATGATCTTTTACTCTTTTGGATTTTGGAAGAGTCTACCCTCCAAATTAATCACACACAGAGGACTATTCTTAGTTATGAATACCTGACCTTAACTTGGCTTGTTTCTTGCCAGCTTTTCTTATCTTAAATTATCCTGACTACCTTTTGCCTCTGGGCTTTTATCTTTCTCACTTCTGTATATCTTAATTTTCATCTTCTTTAAGAAAAAAGATTTATTTTTTATTATGTTTACAACATTCTGCCTTCATGTATGCCTGCACACCAGAAGAGGGAATCAGATTCCATTACAGATGGTTGTGAGCCACCATGTGGGTGGTGGGAATTAAATTCAGGACCTCTGGAAGAGCAGCCAGGGCTCTTAACTTCTGAGCCATCTCTCCAGCCCCGTTACTTTCCTTTTTACTTCATGGTTGGGTGTGTGGCTGGGTGGCTGGCCTCTGATATCCTCCTCTCCTGATCTCTTGTTCCTCTTTCTCCTCAAAGATTTCTCCTTCTATTTAAACTCTCTGCCTGCCAGCCCCACCTATCCTTGCTCCTGCCTTGCTATTGGTCTTTTATCTCTTTATTAGGACCATCAGGTGTTTTTAGACAGACACAGAAACACACCTTATCAGAGACAAACAAATGCAGCGTAAATAAAAGTCACACATCTGAAAATAATATTCCCCAACAGACTGCACTTATATTAATTAGCATAAAAAGTTAGAAGGGATTTTTTTTTTCCTTGTGGAAATGGGAAGTGTTAAGGTGTCTGGCTATATCACTCAGGCAATTCTTCCTGAGAATCAACTCCCACCCCTCAAGTGTTGGGGACCTATGAGGAAAAGGTGGTGGATAACACCAAAGAAACAGTGTCTTTCAGACCCAGAATTACTGATCCACTGATGAACTCAGAGACTGTGGCATGACACTGAAGACCTACACAGGTAACAGCCAAGCAAGGTCTCAGAACTGAGATGGGGAAGTGAATACAAAGTCCCACCCCTAACAAAGACACTATTTGCATTTGATACCTGTTGGCAAAGGGAAGGTGAGTGTTCTCCAATGGAGTGTCACTGGATATATAACCACACTCCAGGGTAAGCCCCATACCCAGTAGTTAGCCAGCACAAAACAAAAAGGGCTATTTCCTTTCCTTTTGTTTTGACATTTTTGGCCTGTTTGGTTTGATTTTTGTTATATGGGTTTCCTTTTTATTTCTTTACTTTTTTTTCTTTTTTTTTTTTTGAGGGTGGGCTTTCTTAGGTTTTTGTTGTTGTTCTTTTGTTGAGAGAGAGAGAGAGAGAGAGAGAGAGAGAGAGAGAGAGAGAGAAAGAAAGAAAGAAAGAAAGAAAGAAAGAAAGAAAGAAAGGAAACTAACATGGGGTTGCATGGGTAGGGAGAATCTGGGATGAGTTGGGGGTGGAGAAAACATGATTAAAATATGTTGAATGAAAAAAATTAATTAAAAAACCCAGAACTAGACATTTAAAGTGAATTGATTTAAAATTTTAATCTTCTGCTAGCTGCAGGAAACCTTTCAGAATGAATGCATACATCTACCCTTATACTTCTACAAAGTCCTATTTGAGCACTGCTACATGTCTCCTTGATGATACTAATTGGCAATAGCTTTCTGTCTGAGGCTTGCTTTCTTATAAGGGTACCACATAGTAGTGAGGGAGGTGACACTGGCCATTGATATTTTAATCTTTTCTTTTTCCTAAGTTAGCATCTGACTCTATTTTTTGACTTATTGTCTCCCTAATCTTCATCCCTTGAAGCTCACCTATATTAATCTTATGAAAGTTATCAAAAGGATCTAAAATTGTGAAGGACCAAATTTATTTATTTCTTCATTCTCTTTCTTTCTGTCTGTCTGTCTGTCTGATTTCTTCTTAAGTTGGGAGGACAAGGAGATTCTTCAGCCAGTAAAGCTGTCTACCTCCAAGCCTAATGACTGAGTCCGACCCCCCAAACCCACATAGTAGAAGAAGACTGAGCCCTGCAAGTTTTCCTCTGACCTCTAAGCACATGACAGTACCCAATCCCTGACACCTGGCACTTCCACAGCCAAACATCTGGACATTAGACAGTCACCTAGGAATCAAAATACAGTCATGAGATTTCAGGCTATGATTATTGATGATAGTCTAATAGTCCTACACCTGGAACCGATGTTCTCCACGGCAAGCTTCTTTGCAGGCCAAGTCTATGTGCTCCTTGCCAAGAGGTTCACCCAGAGCAGTTAGTTCAGGAAAGCAACACCTGTTAAAAAAAAAGAACCATGTTAACAGAAAAGCAAGGAAGGACAGAGGGAGTAGTACCTGGGTCACCGGAAGCATGGCTGTTTTCCATCATATATTCATATCCTGTATGGCAAGAAGCCAGCATGAGTCTTGTATAATTTCTCTTCTCCAGTCTCTGTTGTTTTCCTTCCTTTTAATTCTTCAGTCTGGACCTGAGGCTAGCATCTGGGGTCCCATGTGATGGTAGCAATGTATGATTTTAGTTGCAAAGTACTTTCATCTATATTAAATAATCTGTATAAAATTCCAGTGATATAAATAGTTTCACTGGCTTATAAATCACGTATTCCAGATCTGGTGAAAGTACATGGGTTCAGGTCCTTACAATTAACCGTCACAGAGCAGGAACTTCCACCTATTTTATGGTTTCAGTTTGGGATCCCCACTGGGGAGCAATCTTATGAGTGGTGTTCACGGTAAATAGGAAAAAGGGCTGTGGTGCTACTCTTGGAAACATCTCAGAACCATCTGGAAGAGTCTACATACCCACTCTGCGTCTGCTTTGTAGTAAGTCCTAGGTACTCTGATGTTATCGTAGTAAGCACAGTCTCAGAATCCCTGTGACCTTTACCTTCACCAATGCAGTGGTGGTTCAAGCATGGACCCCCAAAGAGCTGCAGCAGCCCATGTCAGAACCAGTTAGAAACAGAAAGTACCCTCCACTAACCTCATATCTACTGAACCAAGAGCTTCTGAGGGTAGATCCTGGATTTAAGGATTAAATTCAGATGTATACGATTCACACCACTTAAAATTTTTGACTTAAAAAATTGAATTTTATCTCACCATTCTCCATGTACTAAAAAGTACATCTCCTAACACTTTCTATGTCTGTAAAATAAAAATGCTAACTATTTACTCATGAGGTTGTGAGGATAAAATGAAGCAATGGATGTGAGGACTCCAGACCAGTGCCTGAGAGTTCTCAACCATTTGTTACCTTTTGTTGTTGTTGTGTTCTTTTATAAAGCAAAGTTGGGTTTTATTAAATAAGGCATGGAGGTTTGTTAAAAAGTGTCTTCGTGCTTCCATTTAAGCATGGACACTAGAAGGTAGGAGAGATGGGGATGAGGGTGAGCACTTGAGGAAAGGTCTGGTATTATAGCTATTTTGTTGGTTTGTTTGTTCTTTGAGACAGGGTCTAATGTACACCAGGCTTGCCTCAAACTCTGTACTAGCTAAGAATGATCTTGATCTTCTGAGCCTTCTACCCCCACCCTGAATGCCAGGATTACAGGCAAGCTCCACCTTAGAGAGTTTCTGCAGGGCAGGGCATCAAACCTAGGACTTTTATGCATGCTAGGTAAGCATTCGACCAATGGCTACCTCTTCAGCCTCTGATATTTGTGTTCTATAGAGACCAACTGAGCAGTTTTAACTTCCATCCATCTTTCCATTCCCATACTTTTCAGATCAGCACTGTAATGTTTAGAACTCAGCAAAGGAAGCTAAGGAGACTACAGACATTAACCAATACCCTGGCTTATAGATCTTCTGCACAGAAATAGTGTTAGTTTAACAGAGATCTCCTTAACAGTAACTTGTTACCCCCCCACCCGCACCCCTGCGGGTTGTAAGGTTCTTTATTATTCTCACCCTTTGGACAGTTTAACTGTAATACACTATGGTGAACATTTCTTTTCCTGGTCTTCATTTTTACTTGGGGCCTCTGTGTGTGACTGTCCATATATTTCCAAGACCTAAGAAAGTTTTCTACTATTACTTCTGTTCAATGTGTTTTCTTTGGTGTTTTCTCTTCTTACTTTTGGGAATTCCAAAGGCAGACATATAAATCAGTGGTCCTCCAAAGATCTTGAATTTTCTCAGTTCTTCTTTCAGTTCCCCCCCCCCTCTCTCTCACACACACACATGCTGTTTTGTTGGACTATTCAAAAGACTTAGCATCAAGTTCAAATATTCTTTATTCATGGACAATACTGTTCAAGATATTTTTGAGGGGGGATAGGGTGGTTTGAGATAGGGTTTCTCTTTTGTGGCCCTGGATGTCATGGAACTCACTCTATAGACCGGACTGACCTGAAACTCACAGAAATCCACCTGCCTCTGCCTACTGAGTGCTGGCATTAAAGGCATGTGCTATCACCAACTAGCTCCAGATATTAACTATATTTTTGTTTGACTTGTTAAATTCTTCATTTCTGTGATTTCTAATTTTTGCCTAAAATCTCACTCCACTCATTCACATCCTATATGAATTACCTATTTTTTTCTAAATTTACTTAAGTGTGTGGTGTTTTGTCTGCCTGTATGCCTGTGCACCACTTTAGTGCCTGGTGGCTGTGGAGGGCAGAAGAAAGCAATGGATTTTATGGAACTGAAGTTACAGAACACTTCATTCCACTGAGGATTGAACAAGAGTCCTCCGATAGAGTATCCAGTGCTCTCAATCACGGAGTCATCTCTCCACCCCTGCTTCTCTAGTTGTGTTTTTTATTTGTTTTTCCTTTTGTAACTGCATAGATTTATTCTTTTGGATCTCAACTAAGATCTCAGTTGATATCTTTATTTGGTCATTATTGGTTTATTTATTTATTTATTTATAGTGTGAGTGCAGGTGTGTTGAGGTCAAAAGGCAGCTAGTGTGGTTAGTGTTCTTTTTCTGCCTTGTGAGCTTCAGGACTCACACTAAGGTCATCAGGCTTGGTAGCAAGTACCTTGACTCACTGACCCCTGGTTTATTTACTTAAATAGGATCTTAAATAGGCTTCAAACTTGCTATGTATCAGGGTTTGACCTTACAAGCCTATCTCTGCAGCCTGCTAGGCTGACAGGTGTATTTCACCATGTATCAAGTGAATACAGTTTCTTCGTAATCTATCACTAGAGAGTTATGTTATTTTTAAGACATCACTTTTTAAAAAAATGTTTCTTAGATAGTACACTGAGATTTGTGCAATACCTTTCAACTTATTGTGACTTTCTTAGTAAGCAGCTTTGTCTTGAATATATGTCTTCATTAAATGTTGGTTTTAGTTTGAGCTGGCTACTACAGTGTAGTCTCTTATAGTGTCTTTAGCTATGATTAATGATTCTGGACATAACACTTACTGTGGCAGGATAAACCACCATCCTTGCTTTCAACAGATGTGCTGCAGACAGCCATGGGTGGGTTTGTTTCCTGTGTAGCCCACTCCTAAAATTGGAGTGGTGGCAAAACAATTTAGTCAAGTATTGTTTTAAGAATTCTCATTTATGCATATATCTGTGCATTTGTGTGCAAGTACACACAAGGAGAAGAGAAGAATACACTGGATAACCTGGAGCTGGAGTTACAGGTAGTTATGAGCTATACAACGTGGGTCTTCTGCAAGAGCAGTGTATGAACTTAGGCTGAAGCATCTCTCCAGTCCCTTCAAAGGCATGCTTGATGCTCCCAGCAGGGCCTATGGCGCAGGTCATCTGAAGGGGTTCAAGAAGGCATGGTGTGGGGTAATGTACGGAAGGGGAAGGGGCAGAAACTTCGGAGCCCCTTCTGTGGTGTCATGCTCGAGTAGGACAGCTGTGTATTGTCAAACGAGGTGAGGACAGAGCTGGAGTAGGAACTGTATGTGGACAGCGGCAAGAATTGTAGCTTTTAAAGGAAACACAATTGGTTCACAACTTTCAATAAAAAGACAAAAGTCACAGCTGGCACAGAGGAGTGAAGAGGGATGCTGTGAACCGCAGGAAGGAGAGCATAATTTGCAAGAATAGCAATAAAAGTGAGAAATTTATTAGGGATGTCTATACATCTTCATGTGGGGGAGGCACTTTAGGGCTGATACATTCTTACACATGCTGGATTTAAGAAACATACTTATACACATGCATTCTAAGGGTCCTAATTCAAGAAGAGAATACGGCAAGAAGGAGTACCTATGTACATTACAGCAACATTGTGGAGGTCATGTGGAGGAGCTTAATAGCACTCAGTACTTACTGATGATTTCTGGATTTCTACTGTCATTTGTGGTCACGGCATTGGGCTAGGGGAGAGACAGCAGAATGCAAGTCAACCTGACTTTTGGGAGAGGGAAAACAGGCTCCATCAGACTAACCCTTTCCCTAGATCCCTCCACAAGGCATCCCAGTTTGATTATTCATGACCAAGAAAAAAGCATTTTTGAAGCACTCTCCAAGATCCTCTATACTTTTATGGCTACTAACAGTTTCTTTCTTTCCTTCCTTCCTTCCTTCCTTCCTTCCTTCCTTCCTTCCTTCCTTCCTTCCTTCCTTTTTTGTTCTCTTCCCCATCAGCACCTGATCAGGAGTGGGATTGCTTCTAGACATGGGGAAAACTTCCTTTAGAGCAGTGGTTCTCAACCTATGGGTTGCAACACTTTGACAAACCTCTATCTCCAGCAATATTTTAATTACAATTTCCAACCATAGCAAAATTACATTTATGAAGTAGCAATGAATATAATTTATGGTTTGGGGTCACCACGACATGAGAAACTGTATGAAAGAATCACAACATTAACAAGGTAAAAAAAAAAAAAGCCCTACATTTGGGGATTTACTTTAGCTATGAACAAGAGGATTGAGGCAAAGACTAGACCTTCAGAGTTGTCAAGTCCCACTTAGCAGGGTAGCTGGAGTCAGGCTGTTCCTTGCACACACTCTCAGTAATTGATCCCTGAGTGCAGCACAGGGAAGAAGGAGATGGCATTAACTCTATGGATGACCACTTTAGTCCTGCATTTGTAAGAAATTGTTTGCAAGAAATTGTTTGCAGATGCCCATACCATTGGTCTCTGAGGGCATCCTCCCTGATATCTGAGGCCTTGAGTGTGACACTTTCTCTCTAAGTTATCATGCCTAAGCACGATATGTCATTCATCTGCATGTTGGGTTGATAAGGTGGCTACTCTTTGGTCCAGAGCAGGATAATAAGTATGATTCGCAAAGGTGAAAATGCCTGGCACTTTCTGATCCTGAAATAATTTTATTGGAGACAGGGACTGTCTTTTCTGAATGAAGCACTTTGACAGACCCCTGAAATGGCATTGAGATCCTTTCCTCCAATGCAAGACTCTTTGACAGACTTCAATTTACTTACTACAGGTAAGGCAGCAAATCTGTGAAGATTGGAAAACTATCACCTAGAGGTGACCTAGGCCATGGAGATAGGCTACAGTTGCTGGGCCTTTGCTGTTGGAATTCCTTTAGTCAGGAGCCTTTAAGATACCAGCCCACTTGACCATGGCCTCTTACACTATGAAAGCCAAGAAAAAGTATGCACACTTGCTCTCTCTCATGGCTTCTGGATTCAGTTCCAGTTCCCTGCTTGTGCAGTGGACTGTGATCTGTGAGTCTACCCCTGAATTACAAAAAACCCTTTATTACATGCAGTTCTGAGCTAGTTGGGATTATTTTGTAATTTCCATCTTTATCTAGTGCCCACATGAATTCCATATCCACACCTACAGTGATAGGCCAAAAAGAACTCAATAGGTCCACGACCCAGAAGGTTTCCTTCCCCCCCCCCCCCCCCCCCCGTCCACCAGGCTT
Organism: Myodes glareolus; assembly: GCF_982192425.1. NCBI lineage: Eukaryota > Metazoa > Chordata > Mammalia > Rodentia > Cricetidae > Myodes > Myodes glareolus. The sequence goes on from NC_142050.1 coordinate 11,993,237, forward strand.
GATTTCACCTACTAAGCAGCTTTAGCCAAACACCACCACAGTCACATTGGCGCTGCTGTGTGGTGACTTGGCAATTTTCCAGGATCGAGCATGCATCCCCGACCTGCCACTTTCCCTGCTGCACAGCAATTTGTACAGCTTCCAGCTTGTGTTCCCTGCGCACGAGCTCTGGGCTCTTTACTCTGTGAATGGAATTTATTTAATTTCTCTAAATTTGTCAAACAAAGCGTATTTGTTAGCATCTAACCAGGCACCAATGCATGGAACCAAAGCGGGGTGAACAGTTCCGCACTGCCTCCCCACTATGTGACTACAATCATGACACCTGCTGGTCAATAAAGAATATTAAACCTACAATAGTTTACTGAAACTTAATGGCAGCAAGGGAATTAATAAATTTGAAAGTTATATGATGTCAGACAATGTTACCATTCAGGAATTTAATAACCTTTTTACTTATACTATGAATGGTATTCTGCAAGGCTTATGTGATTTTCCTTATGTGTTCATTTATTTGATTTTGGGAATTAGTTTTGTTTTTCATATTATATCATTAAGAAAATGGTTTGATAACAGAGCCAAGAATGAGGCACTTTTAGAAATGATACAGTCTTTGCAGACTAATAATTTATTAATACTAATGTAAAGGTTAACATTAATTTGACAGACAAAATCCAATCAATGTTGAAGGGTACTGAGACATTATCTGAAAGAATTTGTGCTGTTGAATTTAACAATCGGAATTTGTTGAAAAGTTATGATAGGTAAACGAATAAGGTATCTCTCCAGGAAGGCAATATGCACATCAACAAAGTTATGCAAAAAATGAGATATTATTACTGGACAAATTTCATATCATGAAATCATCAATGAGGGCACTAGAATGGAACACTGGACAAGAGAATCAGACTTTACCAAAGACAGTGGTAAAGAGATTTGAAAATATTAAAGAAATTGTTCAAACTGATGAGCAGGGAGAAAAGGCACAAGAACAAGATTTAGCCTTGTCAGTATGCACCAGAGTCTAAGATGAGTTACCCAGAGTTTCAGTTGTCTATCCAGTAATATTCTCTAAGAAGCCATCTTGCACAAAATACACTAAGGGAGTCAAAGAATATACATGACAATCAATAGGTATGAGCAACCTAAAAGAAATTAAGTCAGCAATAGTATCTTATGGGCTGCATTCACCATTTCTTAGATAAATGGTGTAAACATTGGCTTCAAGCAATAAAACTGCCCCACACAATAGGCTTCAATTAATCTCAGCAGTCCTAGGAAATAGAATCCAGCTGCTATGGAAATGCTATTGGTGTGAAGAGGCAAAAATATTAGAACAACAAGGATAGGCAAAAGGATTTGAGGCTTCCAACGATCAAATTTTTGGCAAGGGTTATTATTCCAATCCTCAGGACCAGGCTCTTTATGACAAACTCACCTTATCCCTATGTGGCACAGTAGCTTTAAATGCTTGGGATAGAATTTAGGAACCAGAAAATAAAACTGAATCATATATCAGGGTTAAGCAGGGCCAGAGAGAACCCTTTAGTAAATTTTACAAAGATTAACTAAGGCTGTACAAATAGGAGCAACAAAACCAGAAACTAGATGTGTACTTATTGAATCTCCAGCTTTTGAAAATGCCAACTTATAATGCAAAAAGATACTTGGGTCTTGAAAGGATAGATCAGTACCAAAGGATGAACATCCTGAATACAATGAATGTGAGACATTTGACTAAAATACTGAGGCCTGGGTAGGAGAAGAAATTTCCAAAGGTATCAGGAGATATCAAAATGCCAAATGTTTTAATTGTGATAGAATAGAATATCTGAAAAGGATTGTAGACAAGAAATTCCTAGGAATAATGTGTTCTCTGGGAAAGGCAAGAATAGGCAGTCTTAGTCTTCTGGAACATGTAGGAGATGTGGCAAAGGCTGACATTGAACCAAAAAATGTAGATTGACAAAAGACAGACAAGGCAACCCAATACCATCAGGAAACTTCTTGAGGGGGCCTCTCGCAGGCTCCCATGTCAAACGTGGTGTAGTAATCCCGAGTCACTGTGGAGAACATGTCTTATCAGGAAAAAAAATTGCAATGTACTGTAAAAAACCATATTGTTCTTGATAATGTAATAGACATAGAAGATGAATCAAAAACTCCAGTAGGAAATAGGAAATGTATATTTTGGTAGACTTTTATAAATGATCAAAGATCAAAACTAAGAGTGTGTATAAATAACATTGTAATTGAGGGATTACTAGACATGGGTGTGGATGTAAGTATCATTACTCCAGGATCTTGTATCGGAATTGGCCACTTCAAGAAACAGATGTTCAATTGCTAGGAATTGGAGCCCTATCTCAAGTGAAACAAAGCATGAAATGGGTCAAATGCAAAGGGCCACAAAAACAGAAAGAAGACTGAGGCCATAGGTAGCTAATATTGCAGTGAATTTATGGGGTCATGACCTGCTGCAGCAATGGAATACCCAGATTAGCATTCCTGCAGTCCCAGAAACTCACAATTCTGGGAAGGATATTATAAGGTACTATACACAAATGTCACCAGCTATCCAGGCTGTACAAAAGCAAAAAGCAACTATCAAATCTTTAGAGGTACCAACAGCCCTACTTTTAAAATGGTTAAACTGAGAAACCAACATGGGTTAAACATAGGCCATTAACAGAAGAGAAACTGCAGTCTTTAGAACTGATGCTCACTATATTGAAGAATCAACCAGCCCTTGGAATTCTTCTGTATTTGCTGTTAAAAAAATCTGGAAAATAGAGAATGGTGACAGACCTAAGAGCTGTCAACAAGGTAATTCAACCTATGGACCCTCTACAATCTGGAATTCTACTGCCTTCTCTATTACAAAAAGGATTGCCACTTATAGTTATTGATTTAAAAGATTCTTTCTTTACTTATACTTTTACAAGAAAGTGACACAGAAAAAATTGCATTCACAGTGTCATACTCAGTCTATGAGGAGATACCAGTGGATCGTCCTACCACAAGGAATGCTCAATAGCCCCACCCTGTGCCAAAGCTTTGTGGGTCAGCCATTGGAAATAATATGTAAACAATTTCCTAAATCTATAATTTACCATTACAGTCATGACATTTTGTTATCTGATTCAAATGCAGATACTTTAGAAAGAATGCTTGAAGAAGTAAAGAAAGTTTTGCCTAAATGGTGATTACAAATTGCTCCTGAAAAAATACAGAGAGGAGATTGTGTCAGTTACTTAGATTATAAAATAGATTCACAAAATATTAGAACACAAAAGGCACAAATTAGGAGAGACCAATTCAGACTCTTAATGACTTTCAAATATTGTTAGGAGACATTTCCAGTCTATGACCAGCTGTTGGAATAATGCCTGGTCTAATAATTTATTTAAACAAAACCTTAGATTGTGACAAAGACTTAAATAGTCCCAGAAAATTAACAGCTGAAGTTGAGAAAGAATTATCTGTAGTTGAAAAGAAATTACAGGAGGTACTTGTGGATTGAGTGAATCCAAATCTTAATTGCATTCCAGTCATATTTTCTTACAGAATTTCCCCTACAGGAATTTTAATGCAGAAGAAAAATATTATTTTAGAATGCATCTTTTTTATCACATAAACCAAGTAAAAATTTAAAAACTTATATGGAAAAGATCTATAAATTAATTATAAAAGGAAAATTGAGACTTTGCCAATTAGCAGCTATAGACCCAACAGAGATTATAGTGCCTTTTTCTACTGAGAAAATTAAAAAAATTATGGTACAACAATGAACCATGGCAAAGAGCTTCTGCTAATTTTTTTAGAAGAGATTAATAATAATTATCTCAAAAGCAATTTTAACCTTATAAAGAGAACTACTTGGATTCTTCCATGAATTGTACATGATGCACCAATAACTGGAGCCTATACATTTTATTTTGATGCAAATAAATCAAGAATGGTAGGCTACAAATCAGAATATTTAAGTAAGGGTACAACAGAACCCTTATAATTCTGTCCAAAAGGCAGAGCTATATGCTATTTTCATGGTACTAAGGAATTTTAAACAACCTCTCAGTATAGTTACTGATTTGTAATATGCAGAAAGAGTTGTCTTGTATATTGAAACTGCTGAATTTATACCAGATGATGTAGAATTGACTTCATTATTCATTCAGGTTCAAGATATAATCACAAATGGGCTTTGTCCCATATATATAAAACACATATCTGATCCCATACTTGTCTGCCAGGTTTTTTAGCATAAGACAATGAAGAAATTGATCGATTATTGATTGGAAGTGGCCAGGTTTTTTAGCATAAGACAATATAGAAATTGATCAATTATTGATTAGAAGTGTCCTGAAGGCCTCAGAATTTCATTAAAAGCATCATTTCAATAACAAAGGTTTAAAGAAAGAGTTTCCTATTACATGACAACAAGCTAAGGGAATTATAAAAAGATATCCTATTGCTCTTTCTATAACCAAATACTGTTACCTGCTGGGAGTAACCAAAAGGGTACTCAAAGGAATACTTTATAGAATTTGAAAAATTAAAACATATACACCACACCATTGATGCTTATTCAGGTTTTCAATGGGCAAGTGCCATGAGCTCAGAAAATTACTGAGTCAGTAATCATGCATTTTTTTTAGAAATTATGGCCATTTTGGGAATACCTGCAAAAATAAAGACAGACAATGGTCCTGCACATTAGTCTAAGAAAATGAAACGTTTTGCTTATTATAATATTAATTATATTACAGGTATATCAAACAATCCTGTAAGACAGGCAGTTATAAAAATATCAAATCAAACCATGAAGGGCATGTTAAAGAAAAGGAGATGGAAAATACCCTCAGAAATAGATTACATAATGCTTTATGAACCATGAATTTTCTTAATGCTAATGAGAAAGGAACAATGCTAGCAGAGAGACAATGGATAACAGAAAAGACTTCTGAATTAAATCATCTGGTGTATTAAGAATGTGTTGACTAAAGAATAGAAACCAAGAAATGTGCTATGTTGGGGAAGGGTTTTGCTCTTGTTTCCAGAGAAGAAGAAAAGCTATGAATACCATCAAAGTTAATAAAGATTCAATTTGAAAAGGAATAACCTCTTGAGACAGAGAAATGACAGTTCATCCACAGAGATGACAATGATACAGGCAGTAAGGAAACCTCATAAGTGTTGGGAAATATTCTGTTCCCTAAAGATATCCTGAATTTAAAAGGAGTCCATTGCATGGCAATCTTATCTACATCCAATATCCAGGAGGATAACTATATGTTTTTCTTTGTGTTCACCTTCTTATTTAGTTTCTCTAGGATCACGAATTATAGGCTCAATGTCCTTTAATTATGGCTAGAATCCACTTATGAGTGAGTACATACCATATCCATCTTTTTGGATCTGGGTTACTTCACTCAGGATAGTGTTTTCTATTTCCATCCATTTGCATGCAAAATTCAAGATGTCATTGTTTTTTTACTGTTGAGTAGTACTCTAATGCGTATATATTCCACACTTTCTTTATCCATTCTTCCATTGAGGGGCATTTAGGTTGGGTATATTTCCAAGAGTGGTATTGCTGGATCCTGGGGTAGGTTGATCCCGAATTTCCTGAGACCACCACACTGCTTCCAAAATGGTTGCCCAAGTTTGCATTCCCACCAGCAATGGAAGAGTGTTCTCCTCACTCCACATCCTCTCCAGCATAGACTATCATTGGTGTTTTTGATTTTAGCCATTCTGACAGGTATAAGATGGTATCTCAAAGTTGTTTTGATTTGCATTTCCCTAATCACTAAGGAGGTTGAGCATGACCTTAAGTGTCTTTTGGCCATTTGAACTTCTTCTGTTGAGAATTCTCTGTTTGGTTCAGTGCCCCCATTTTTAAGTGGTTTAATTAGCATTTTAAAGTCTAGTTTCTTGAGTTCTTTATACATTTTGGAGATCAGACCTTTGTCTGTTGCGGGGTTGGTTAAGAGCTTCTCCCAGTCAGTAGGTTGCCGATTTGTCTTAATGAGAGTGTCCTTTGCTTTATAGAAGTTTCTCAGTTTCAGGAGGTTCCATTTATTCATTGTTGTTCTTATTGTCAGTGCTACAGGGGTTCTACATAGGAAGTGGTCTCCTGTGCCCATGTGTTGTAGACTATTTCCCACTTTCTTTTCTAACAGGTTCAGTGTGTTCAGATTTATATTGAGGTCTTTAATCCATTCGGACTTGAGTTTTGTGCATGGTGATAGATATGGATCTATTTTCATTCTTTTACAGGTTGACATCCAGTTATGCCAGCACCATTTGTTAAAGATGCTTTCTTTCTTCCATTGTGTACTTTTAGCTCCTTTGTCAAAAATCATGTGTTCATAGGTTTGTGGATTGATATCTGGGTCTTAAATTCGATTCCATTGATCAACATCTCTGTTTTTGTGCCAATGCCAAGCTGTTTTCATTACTGTAGCTCTGTAATAGAGTTTGAAGTCAGGGATGGTAATGCCTCTGGAAGTACTTTTATTGTATAGGATTGTTTTGGCTATCCTGGGTTTTTCCTTTTGCCATATAAACTTGATTATTGTTCTCTCAAGGTCTGTGAAGAATTTTGTTGGGATTTTAATGGGGATTGCATTGAATCTACAGATTGCTTTTGGTAGAATGGTCATTTTTACTATGTTGATCCTCCCAACCCAAGAGCATGGGAGATCTTTCCATTTTCTGGTATCCTCTTCAATTTCTTTCTTCAAAGACTTAAAAGTTCTTGTCAAATAGTTCTTTCACTTCCTTGGTTAGAGTTATCCCAAGATACTTTATGCTATTTGTGGCTATTGTGAAAGGTGATGTTTCTCTGATTTCCCTCTCTGTTTCTTTGTTCTTTGTGTAAAGGAGGGCAACTGATTTTTTGGAGTTGATCTTGTATCCTGCCACATTACTAAAGGTGCTTATCAGCTGTAGGAGTTCTTTGGTAGAGTTTTTGGGGTCACTTATGTACACTATCATATCATCTGCAAATAACGAAAGTTTTGGCGGTGGGGGTGTGGTGGGGGTAAGGGGAAAGGGGGAGAGAAAAGTGAGAAGGGGAGGATGGGAAAGCTTGGGAGAATGGGACGGTTGGAATGAAGGGTGGATATGGGAGCAGGGAAGTATATATCATAATTAAGGGAGCTATTTTAGGGTTGGTAAGAGACTTGACTCTAGAGGGGTTCCCAGGTGTTCAAGGAGATGTCCCCAGCTTGTTCCTTGGGCTGCTGAGGAGAGGGTGCCTGAACTGGCCTTGTCCTATAGCCACACTGATGAATATTTTACTTATCACCATAGAACCTTCATCTGGCAATGGATGGAGATAGTGACAGAGACCCACATTGGAGCACTGGACTGAGCTACCAAGGTCCAAATGAGGAGCAGGAGGGAGAACATGAGCAAGAAAGTCAGGACGTGAGGGGTGCGCCCACCCACTGAGATGGCAGGGCTGATCTAATGGGAGCTCACCAAGGCCAGCTGGACTGAGACTGATGGAGCAGGTAATCAAACCGGAGTCTCTGAACGTGGCTGACAATGAGAGCTGACTGAGAAGCCAAGGACAATGGCATTGGGTTTTGATTCTACTGCATGTACTGGCTTTGTGGGAGCCTAGTCTGTTTGGAAGTTCACCTTCCTAGACCTGGATGGAGGAGGGAGGACCTTGAACTTCCACAGGGCAGAGAACCCTGAATGCTCTTTGGACTGGAGAGGGAGGGGGAGGGAAGTGGGGAGAGGAGGAGAGAAATGGGAGGAGGTGGAAATTTTTAATTAATAATAAAAAATTTGCTGAAAAAAAAATAAAAGGTGTCCATTGTAGCAATACCCTTTTTACCTATAACTTCCTTCAATTTTACTTTCTCTTTTTTGCCAGTTTGGCTAAGGTTTAGTCAATCTTTTTACCTTTTCCAAATAACCAAAGCTTTAGACTTTGGTTGACCTTGTCTATTGATTTTTATCTATTTGATTAATTTCTTCACTGATTTATATCATCATCATCTATTTTGCCATCCACCGGGCTTGGGATTTGGCTTCTTGTTTTCCAGAGCCTTGATGTGCCTCATTAGGATGTGCTCTTGAAATGCCCTTCTGGCAAAATGCTTACAGCTATAAACTGTGTTTAGTTTGTTTTCATTTTTGATTTTTTGAGAGAAGTTTTCTTTGTGAAACAGCTCTAGCTGTCTCTGAATCTATTTTGTAGAACAGGCTGGCTTTGAACTCAAGAGATCTGCCTGCCTCTGTCACTTGAGTGCAAGGATCAATGGTGTGCACCACCACACCTGGCCTTAATTTTTTTTCTTAGGACTGCCTTGTCTATGTCCTAGTGAGTCTGGTAAGTTATATTTTTCTTTTTATTTAACACTAAGAATGTTAGATTGTCTCAGATTTCTTTAATGACCCACCATTGATCCAAAGCTATTTGTTTAACCTTGATTTACTATTGACCACGACATGAACAATTTTGGAGAAGGTGCTATATGCCACTTAGAAAAAATGTGTATATCCTGTCTGTTGGATGCAGTATTGGTTTAGTTGATTGATGTTGCACCTATGCCTTTTATAAATATAATTTTTTGAGATTATAATTATATCATCTTCCCCTTTCCTTTCCTCCACCACCACACACATACCCTTTTCTTTTTTTCAAATTCACAGCTTTGTTTTTCTTTAAATGTTGTAACACACATATATGTGTACCTTGCAGAATCACTTTACTAAGCCCTAACTATGTCCTTGGCCATCAAGGAAACATCTCTTTGCCACAGATGGAAACTATTACAGAAAATCACAACCAATCAAAATGCAGAACTGTGGAGTTTAGTACCCAACTGATACATCTACCACACAGTTCTGCCTATTCTCTGGGCACTGCACAATACAGACTAAGACTGTTACTGTGTATGTGGGTCAGTGTTCACAGTGGATCATGTGATTTTTCTCCACTGACTATTACAGATGACTCTTATCATATAAGAGTAAAATGATAGAGGAGAATAAATGACCAATTACAGCTCTGTTATCTCACAATGTGAAGCATTGAGAAGACGCAGCTTTCTATTAATGGAGTGCATGAGACTGAAGCCAGGGCCTTGTCCACGGTAAGCACTTTCTCTCTCCCTGAGCTCTCTCTGCAGTCCAGACCTTAACTCTACTCTCTGCTGACTGCTTACTGAGGATATCACTGCTGCACTGAATTCAGGAAAGTGTGGAAAAGGCAAGAACGTTCCAGTGCAGTCTGTTTCTTTCACAAACAGAACATCTCTACTCAGCTTGTGATTTTCTGGAGTGCTTAGCAGCAATTGCCAAACAGCTTTTGTGTTTGTGTGCATATGTATGTAAGCATTTAAAACCTGCCCCACAACTCGTGTTTCACTTCTGGGAAATAGAAAAAAAAAGGATTCTAACACTAATCAGAAAACCTACAGGTTCAGTAAGCAGTCATTCCCTACATACAAAGAACAAGGGATGTTTGAATTTCCATTATAGTGTAAGTTCCAAGACAGCCAGAGACTATGATCACTCCCATGTCTGCGGTTTCCTCAGCATACTGCACATGATAAAATACAAACAATTGTTCAATTAAAAATTTTTCATGAAAAAGCTGACTACTACCCTGCAGGGACAGATACACCTAAATCATTTCTTTTCTTAGAGAATCAATTCCATATGGCTGACATACATGGGATGAGAATGCAGTCATTTGTCATGAAGAACCTGGCAGTGTTTGCTAACGGGAAGTCACTCACACTCTCTGGATCTCTATTACACAGAGGGACTGGTGAGATTCAAAATTCTAAGTCAAATTATAAATTGCTTCCCAGCCTTCAAATTTGCTAGTGGAACACACCAAAGAGCAAAAGCCTTGCCAGGCAGTGGTGGCACACACTTTTCATCCCAGCACACCGGAGGCTGAGGCAGGTGTATCTCTGAGTTCGAGACCAGCCATTGCTAGGCTACACAGAGAAATGCTGTCTCAAAAAGAGAAAAAGAAAGCCTTTCAGTTTACAAGTAACAGACAAAGAATATTACAAAATTTAAATTTTTTAATAAATGTGCTTTGTTCACAAAATGTGAGAAAATACAACAAACACAGACGTACATTTTCAGGTATACTACCTCCAACCACTTTGCAACTATGATAAAACCACATAATCTGTTCACAATCCCGATGAGCCCAACCAACAACACGATAGTCATATTTTTGAAATACTGAATTATTTTCGAGAAATTGCTGTGAATGTAACGGGAAGGCCCTTAAATGATTTATATCCAAATAAAACCATTTTTAGCGTACCCATACAATATTGAAAGGACCTATCAACTTCACCGGTCATTACTTATATAATCTGTCACCAACCATGGTGACTGCTCATATTTTAGCACTTACACCCTGAACTGGCCTTGTGGAATATGTATTGGTGTAAGTTCAAATTTGAATAAGCTAAGTTTACAGTAACAAATGATATAAAATCAAACATATTTATACTAAATGGTAGTAGTTCTTATAAAGAGATATCTTTAAGTACTACTTAAAATACATCATGCACACCTTGGGAAAAAGCAGACTCAACAACAGTAAACAATCAAGAAAATTTATAGCACCAACATTTTTGCTGTAACACAAAAGCTGTCTCAAAGGTCATACCTAGATCAACCTTCCAAAGCACTGTTTTATTTACTTTCAAAGCAATTTCATTTGGTGTATTTTTCTTTGCTCTTAGAATTGTAATTAGTAAATAAAACAAAAAATATGTAATAGGGATGCTACCAAAACACAGTTTTGTTTTATCCTGAAAATAGTGCCTTTTCAATCTTTGTCTTTTCTTTTAGGAAGCTGTAAGACATTATCCTGTAGTGCCTAAATGAAGAGAAATATCAACTCTAATAATTATGGAACTGTATGCTATTGAAAGTAAATGAAAAATTTCAAGTTATTTATGGCATATTTGAACAACCAATGTTTATTGCATTTACACAACTGACTTTTCTAAAATTAGTTATAATCATGTTACTTTCATTAATTTAGCATGTGAAACTGAACATGAAATATTGGGTGTACACAACGAACCTATCTTAAAGGGTAAGTTTATGTATTTCTAAATAAAATTTGACATTCAAAGATAACTATAACAATTCACAATAAGCACAAAAACATCAGATTATTAGAGTAAAGAAGTGCAGTTTATGAAATTTAGAATTATTGAAAATGCAAGTTTCCTTTAAAAATACACATACGCACCCACGTGCGCGCACACACACACCCACACACACCATTAACCATGAAATCTGAAACTGTTATATTTCAGTGCAAAAACCTCAGTATGAGGTAATTTTAATGTAATAACCACTTGAAAAAAATCCACACAGTGGCACTCTTAAAAATGATAGTTTACATGACAATTGCTGGCTGACAAGACAATGTGGACTATGTTTTAACTCTTTAAACTTGTCTTGTTTGGACATATATTTCTTGTTAGTCATTTGCTTCTGATTCAGAAACACAGAAAGGGATATTTCCTGCAGCCAACTAATTGTTTATATAGTCACAGAAAAATTATCTGCTTGGGCTTAGAAAGAAATTAGGATACCAAAAGGTCAAAACCATTCTGAGATTATCAGTAGAGGGTTAATTTCAAAAATGTTCATGTAATCCCAAACTTGTAGTGCAGCACTGCCTTAATGGACAGGTAAGGACCTTATCAGCTGGTCTCAATAGAATATACTCTATATAAGTGCAAACCCTTTCACAAAGGTGGTCTCAGTCAGCATTGAGAATTATCTACCGCTTCTTGCATAAACAGAAAATTTTGTAAATGTACTCTAAATTTTAAAAATAAAAACGAACTTTCACAGGTAAAACAGACTGAACACCAAAGCCTAAATCAGTTAGAAAGTCATAGAGATATTACTCTGGCAATGGTGTTTGCTGTACTGGGTTAATGAAATTAGAACACACTTTGGGCAATCTGTCTTTCAATGTCTAATGTTTCCAAACGAGCTTAATATTAAGAGTTGTCCCCAATTTCAAAAAGTTCAGGAATACTGCATCTTTAGATGAAACTGAGTGGACAATGTCTTCAGTAATAGGTAACAATTTAAAGAAAAAGATAAGTGTACCACAAACAACTAAACCAACCTATGTGCGAAATGTTTAACTTGTGACTCATCAAAGTGCAATCTACAGCTTTCTACACATCTTACGGTTCCTCATGACAATGGTGTAAAGTCAACACTACACTGAAAGGAAAATACATAGTGAATCAGACTTCACATAGCACTAAAGAGAAAAGAGGTACCTTTTAAAATCTTAATGTAAAATGCTAAAGTAACAGTGGTTTCTGCTAAGACAAAGTCACTCTGCATGAAACTTTAAGCTTCCTATATAAGAATAAACTTTGAAATCCAGAAGTAGAAAAAAATAGCGAACTCTGTAAACGTCTGCATTTCTCCTATGCAAACCAGGCTTTAAATACTGAGTTCCTGTTAGTATTCTGATTAGTGTAAGCAATTAGTTTAGGAGATGGAATGAAAGGGCGTTTTGCTTTTATATTAACTTAAAAGTAAGATGGGATCCTCTAGCTCATAGAATGGAATAGAGCTGGCTTGACTTTCTCCAGAATCTGAGTCATAAGGAGCATCAGGGAGCTCTGTGAAACCATACGCTAATTGTTCATCTTCTATATCTGATCGGACATAGCAGGAAGGGCTAGAATACTCCTCATCTTCTACACTGTTGAAATCTTGAGGAATATATAACATCCCTGGATAGTTCCTACTAACCAAGTCACTTGTGGTCTTAAGGGAAGTTTTCCTAAAAGCCATGAGATGCATATGAGAAAATTTTGAATACTTGAAGCGTTTAAAGCCCAGGGATTCTATAGCGATCTTCCAGCTCTTCATCATCATAGCATGCCGGTTCTGATGGGAGGAATCAGGGGTGATGATGAGCAATAAGCCATTCAGCACTAACAGCTCATGGGCTTTCTTGCAGCAAATCCATCGCTGGTAGGGTGATGGAAAATAGGAAAGGAGGAGAGAGAAAACAACCACATGAAACAGTTCTCCAGGAAGAGAATCAATAGGATTTTTCAGCTGCTTCAGGAAAGCATCTATAGCATCTTGCGCAAGCTGGAGTGGCTGCTGAAGCTGCAGGTTCAGGAAGTCACACTTATAGACACTCTGTAGATATAAAAACAACAACAAGGGCATATTAGTCTGTAATTTCAGTCAGTACTTAGGACTGTATATGTTGGGATCAGCCTGGGTAACAGGCTTTTCTTGTCTTGTTTTTCTTGTCTCAGAAAAGAAAAAAAAAACAATTTCAAGAATATGTTCATTATAAGTTTCACACCACAATATTTAACATCTCAGAGCCTTTCAACAGAATTTAGTAATGACTACCTTTCCCTTCTAGCTCTATAGAGATTTTTCTTTCTTTTTAGTATTTTCTATTTTTTTTTGAGACAGGGTCTCCTGTGGTAGCCTCAAACTTCAAAGTCAAGGCAAACTTGGGGCTTCTGAACCTATCTCCTCCTTTCAAGTGCCGTGACTGTATGTGTGTACTACCATACCCTGTTCTCAACTCATTTTAAAAATTCTGAGTAATTAAGTACCCCTAATTTTTAAACACTCGAAATTAGGAAGACTTTAAAGCATCTATTTAAAATTGATGCTTATTTAGAATTTAATTTGGATAAGAACATACAGGAATGATTAATTTCTAATATAAGCCACATTTATATTATTATTATCACCAGTTAGCCAATAAGCAAAAAAAAAAACCAAAACAAAACAAAAAAAACCAAAACAACTCCCCCCAAACCACAAGACAAAACAAAATTAAAAAAAAAACTTTAAAGAAGATTATTAGAGCTGGTAAATATAAAACAGTTTGTAAGTGAAACGCCTGTCAAAGAGTGTGTGTAATAATAAAGACTTGCAAACCAGCTACTGGAACTCACATCCTAGATGGTAGGAGAGAAGGAGTCGCCAGAAACAAAAGCTAACCACGGTACTGGATTGATCGGGTGATGGGTTCCCAGGTGAATGGATTACTCAGAGGTGACAGAAAATATAGGTGAAGCTTAATTAAAGGCAACGGATGCTTTCTCTGTCTCCATCTCTATCTCTGCATCTGAGGAGTGTCTGCCTTGCCTCAGGCTCAGAATGAATGAGCTAGCTGACTGCAACCTCTGACATCCTGAGACAAAAATAACTTTACCTTCTAAATATGACTCTGTCAAGTACTTTGTCATAATGACACAAAGTTAACTGGCAGATTTGTAAACTTCATATGCACAGAATGATGCTAACACTCTTCAAAGTTCAGTAAAATATTTACAAATGACACTGACACTACTGTCAGTAGTGTCAGTTTTAGTCTATTAAAAAGTTAATCCCTGCCGTGAAGCAAATTGCACATTACATTTAATTAACACCATCAAATGGCTAAGGAAAACAGAACACACAAAGAAATAAATATGTCGTATTTGCCTGAACATTAAAATGCTACAGAAACACAGAATAGGAGAGAACTACAGGGTCTGGGAGATGGCTCCATGGGCAACAAACACTTGCGATGAAATCTCGCTGACATAAGTCTGAGCCCCGAGAACTCGCATAGAAAGCAATGCTCACACCTGGAGTCTCAGCACCGTAAAGTAAAAGGGGAGGTTAAGACGGGAGAATCTGTGTAGATGTTGTTCCGAGGCCGACAACTATGGACCCTAAGCAGTACACTTATCTTTTGTGTTGTTTTACTCTTTGGAACAAAGATATTACAAAGACATCTTTGTAACCTACAGAGTTTTACATCATCACAGTGATTTTACTATAGTATGCCAAATCCTGGCAACAAAACAAATAAATATAATACGTTAATATTAGTTAGCTAAATGCTAAAAATTTTCATAACATGTATTTAGTTTTGAATAGAAATAATTTACTAGTTCCAGACAGGAAAGTATACGTTAGCTTTTTTTTTTTAAAAAAAAGAATGTATAGATAGTGATTTTCCTTTTTAAAGATACATGTAAAAAGAAAAAAAATATCAAATCTTTAAAAAATCACATACCTCTACCGCAGGTACAATATCTATTCCAACAGTTAAAAATTCTTCAAACTTCAAAAATGGATTAAAGCAGCTGCCAACATCAAGTAATCTGATCTTTTCTGAGGCTTGAAGCAACCTACAAACACAGACACGTTTAAAAAGCAAACTGAAAATAACACAGGTAAAAATTTACCTACATGAATAAATATTATCATATAGATTATCAGCTCTTGTCCTAGGAGAAGGGCTTGAAGAAATGTTGTTAATGTTGGTACCATCTATGCACTCTAGGGTAAAACAGAATAATCTTTAATTAAAAATAGTTTTCAAAGTGGCTGTAAAACGCAAGCCCCTGTTTTCTGTTTCCTGAGCTGTGTCTGGTATCTGACATGCAGTGGATTCCAGCAGCAATCTGGGCACTTAAGCTTCTGCAGTGTTTCCTGGCATGAAGATAGACTCTGAAAACACTGCTCCCACAGACAAAAGTGTAACACACACACAAAAACAAATGGCAGCTTATTATTGTGAAAATAATTTTTCACTAGAAAAAGACTCCAAAAGTGTCTTAAATCCATACAACACATTTTGAGAACTATTATTGTACAAGACAAAATAAAATCAATTTAATTCACAATAGTCAATAGAATTATATCTTTGGATTTAACTTTATCTCAATGAATAAATGAACTTAAATGAACCAGGAATATAATAAAATAGATTCTTTAAATCAAGGAAACTTTTTTATTGTGTACAAGCATTCCTCATTTCAAAAATAGCAGAAAATGAACTAGCAAATGTGATCATAATGAAGTTCAATATGGCTCTAGGCAATAGACAATGGCCTTTATTTGTCCCAACCCATCTAAATAAAAACAATAATTAAAATAGTACAGCTTTTTCAACTTTGAACATATGCCACGTTAACTAACATTTCAATAATTTTCTCTACAAAGTTTATGAGTACACATTGGAAAAATAAAAGAAAAAGAACATAAATAATTGTGTAAGGACAGAATGTTGGTATTTTTTGAAGGCTAAAGTGTAGAGATTTGTCTAGCTTTTTTACCCTAGAGGGGTTCAGATTACAGATCTAAAAGTGATGTTCTAGAAAAGAAATTTAATAAGGGGGTTATGTATTCAGCAAATTTACTAATTCCTTTGTTGATCTACTGGTGACAAATTTCAAATTTATAATATTATATGTCAGTGAGTTACTTGTGAAAGCTGTATATTTAATGAAGCATGCCTACGTTTTTTCTTTGTATGTTAAAAGACTGTATTATAAAGGGCATTCAAAAATTTTCCCACTAATGCCAAGTTATGAGGCAGTGTGGGAAGGCAATATCAGAACTTCAATTCACCTATGAAAACTGATCAAATACCAGTCTAGATATCATGAAGGTATTTTTTTAAAGATAAAATTAATATTTATATCAGAAGTCTGAACAAAGCTGACTGCCCTCTACAAATGGGGAAGTTGCATCCAATCAGTTGAAAGCTATGAGAAAAAGAACAGACGTGCCCAGCTTACCTGAGCTGGTGGAAGCTCACTGACTCTGGAGTCTCCAGGCTGACAATGGGGGAACCTGCTTAGGCCCAAACTAGGCCCTCTGAATATGGGTGACAGTTGTGTCGCTGGGTCAGTCTGTAGGGCCACTGGCAGTGGGACCAGGATTTATTTGTAGTGCTTGAAATGGCTTTTTGGAGCCTATTCTCTTTGAAGGGATACCTTGCTCAGTCTAGATATAGGCAGCAAGGTCTTGGTCCTGCCTGAAAGAGATGTACCAAACTTTGTTAACTCCCACGGGAAGCCTTATGTCTCTGAGGATTAGATGGGGAGGGATGCAGTCGGTGCAAGGTGGGGAGAGCAGGAAGAGGGACCTGGGATTGGTATTCAAAATAAGAAAAGATTGTTTTAAAAAATAAAGAAAAAAATGCAGAGAGAGAGAGAGAGAGAGAGAGAGAGAGAGAGAGAGAGAGAGAGAGAGAAACAGAGTTGCCTAAGGAAAAATGAATTTTGCCTCCAGACTGATTCCAGACTCAAGCGCCTCCAGTACTTCCTATCCCCAGGGTCCACAGCATACTAGGCCTGCATTACAGACTGCAAACCAGGCAAACCCTATAGCCACGGGGGCCAATTTCTTCACAGTTCTTCTCACTGTGTGTATATATGCAAATTCCATTGACCTTTTTAAAGATACCCTGACTAAAATGCAATACCAATATAGTCTCTGTATGTGACAGTTGAACTTGTCTGTTACGTTGGGTTACCAAAGAGACAAAGTGGAATTCAAAGCACAAAGGAATGATTGGGGAAGCCCACTGTTAGTTTCCTAGCAGTATACTATAATGTGTTGTTTCCTTGCACCAAAAGTAAGTCCAAAGAATGACTTAATGAACAAAATTTCTTTAAAAGGAGGCGTAGTCATTAGGAATACTAGTAATTTTCATGGTTGCACAGATCGGTCATTACCAGTAATATGTCTATACTTTATTTCTTTTCTTTTAATACAGTTGGTCTCCTTTTATCCTGCCATATTTTAAAATTGATACACCTGAATTTCTATCTTAAGTTTTCTAATATGCTAAACATAAAAATATTTTTCTTTGAGGCTGAATGTAGCTCACTTGTTTAGCATGCCCAATGACTAGGGTTTGGTTCACAGCAAGAAGAAAAAGAAGTGTTTTCAATTTTTAGTTTCAAAACAACTACTTCAATTGATCTTGTTTTCCCTCTGGTGGTTAAATGTAAGTCTAGAAAAAGTGTACCTACTATCATATAACTATGGGAAGGAGCTAAATCGTAGATACTGATATTCAATCATCAGTTTTTAAAAAATACTGAACTTTTTTAAAGGAGCACATTTTGAGTAATTTATTCTTAAACATTTTAATCTCTCATCTCTTTGGAAACACTAGCAATGTTTTTGGAGTTCCATCTTACTCTTCCAGCATTTCACCTTACTGAATGGTATACAGACTGAAAGATATTCTAGGGTAACATGAAAATGAAGGGAAAAGAGCATTAATTTTTTCTGATTCTAGCCTCACCTGGTTTCCATGTTATAAAGTCAGACTTAACACAGTCATGAGACTGACATAACTGGGAACTGCAGTATACTTTATTCCAAAATTTCTTCTAACTGAATTACTGAGTTTCTTTATACATACATAGTCTAACTATGATAGACTTGGTTAGGCATAGCAAAATATCACACTACTTCTAACGTCTACTACCATGATTACTTAGGAAGCCTACAGTGGCCCTGGGCTAGGCACTAAGTTCACTAAGTCTCTCTTACCTTTGCAACTCCTATGACGATCTATGGAAAGTTTGCCATTACATAACAATTCTCTTGTAGTTGGGAGAGTAGATAAACTTACAATACTATGAATTATTTTAAAAAGAGACTTTCCCACATTTTCAGAACTGCTATTACATTTGTATGACTTGAACCTATAGCTAATCCATAACAGAACAGAAATTTTTGAAGACAAGTTTTTCCTATTGAGAATTTTTAAGGCAAACTATATGATTTAGAAGTTTTGAAATTGAGGAAGACAATTCATCCTGAAAGACTCAATAGTTTAAAAGTTCTATACTATGAGCACTATAATTGATGGCTGAAATAAAAAAGGTATATAAGTAACACATTTTTTGTTGAAGTCCAAAGTCATTTCTCTATAGAACTGACAGAAAAATCCAGAACTCTTCATAGTTTGTGTATTTCTACAAACACTTCACCTAACGGCTCATACTTAATTTTGTTAAGTTAATAACACTCCTAAGTTTAAAACATGGCATTTTCCAGAAATAACAACTCTCAAATCTTTATTTTATTCACTTATGCCCATGTTTATTCTCTCATTTATTTAAATATTAGTGAATATTTGTATGCTAGGCATTTCATAGTTTTCAAAAATACAACAATAAGATAGTTACAGTCCTTCAATAACACAGCAAGAATATAACTTATGGAATTGTTATATAAACACACTGCTTTCTGAATAATTTTTACAAGCCTTTCTATACAGAGTCAAACTGATTGTAGATGAGAATTATAAATAATACATTCATGAGGACTGTCATCCCCCAAATCATAAAGGATATTTTTGAAATTAAATGTATATATTCTTCTATAAATATATCCATATATACTTCCATACAGTTACTCAATCCTGAGAAATAGGCCATTATTTTTATAAGAATAAACTGAATGCAGAATGTATTATAAAACTTGGTCAGGGAAAAAATCTCACAATTCTGTGAAACACTATGGCTGAAGATGCCTGCTTTGACTTTGGCAAGTCCACAATCAGGTAGGGAATCTTCATCAGCTAAGTAAAACACAGGGAAGCAACTGGGAAGGGAAAGGAAGGCTCTCCAATAGCTTGGCAAAACAAACAAGGGCAGATGAGGGCTGAAAGCTCCAAGGGGATGGTAACAATGTGCAGTTTCAGCTCCTACTGTAGCACTTTACACAGGGGAAGCTATCCCATAAGTTTCACTGTAGAAGGCTTAGACCCCAAAATGTATGAGTCATTGGCTAAACTTGGGTTATACACTATAGATATGATTCTGTATGAACCTGAATACTAGATCTCATGAGGATTTAAAAATTATCATGCTCAAGTGATCTCTTTCTAACACACACACACACACACACACACACACACACACACACACACGTTAGTAGAAATTTTTGTATGTATGTGTGCTTTCCTAACTTGATTTTCCCTTCTTTTCAAACTTGTTCCAAACAATGTGAACACTATATTTTTTCAAAACGGTAACGTTGCAAGCAAAGTTGGGATCTTATTAGACTTAAATATTTGAAGACTGGAGTTTATAAAGACAGAGTCTCATAACTGGACAAAGTGAGAGACCTTAGAAAACTTAGTCCTAAATGGGATGCCTTCATCTATTCCTTCCCCTCAGGGCTCAGGGAACTCTGCTGAAAATGAAGCAGAAAGACTGGTGTGTAGGAGACAGAAGGGATGACGAACTGTAGGAAACAAGGTCTTCTAGCTGTAACAGGACTGATGCATACAAAAACTCACAGAGACTGTGGAAGCATACACAGGGCCTCACAGGTCTAAGTCAGATAGGGCCCAGTGCAGAAATGGGAGCGGAAAGGACACAAGTCCCCAGCCTTAGCCTAGAACCTATCACCAATTGGTAAGTACTTTCTCCAATGGATTCTCACTGGGTATACAAACAACATTTAAAGGAAAGCCCATGTCCAGCAGTAGATGGCTAACAAAAAATGAACTCAATAGCACTTCTGGAGGGATTTAGGGATTTTGTGTGTGCGCACACGTGTGTGTTTTATAATGCTTTGTGTGGCCATGGTCTTTAAACACTACAGGTCTTTTGCTCGTATATTATGTTTTCTGATTTTGTGTTTTAGTGGGATTTCTTTGTTTGCAAATACTGTGTCTATATGTGTTTCTTGGGCTTTTTCTCTGTTCACTTATTTGTTTTATCTTATTCTTGCTTGTTTTCATCTATTATTATTACTATTTTAAATACCTGTTTGTTTTCTAATAAGAGAGAGAGAGAGAGAGAGAGAGAGAGAGAGAGAGAGAGAGAGAGCGCACAAAAGTGTAGGTCGGGAGAAGTGGGAGGAGTTGGGGGAGATAAACCGTAATCAGAAGATATCTATTTTCAGTAAAAAAAAAAAAAAAAAAAAGAAAAAAGAAAATTGGACTTTATGTTTTCTCCTACATATCACTCTAAACTGAACTTTTTTCTTTACAGGGTCTCAAAAACTGGAATAATGTCAAAGATAACAGCTTATATGCCATCTTAATAGAAACAGTAAAATTTATTCAGCAAAGCACAGAATTGTCCAGCTCTCAGTATATCCAGTGTGCATATAACTGAAAGTTAAAGTCAACTATCATGGATTTTATGGATTACAAAATGTGTACAATCTATTAGATATATGTTGTTTAAAGCATGATATATAATTAATTTTCTTGTTCTGAAAATTTTTCTTATAGCCATCTACCTTCCCTATTATTTCCATAGTCTTATAAACACCACTTTTCAGGATAATTTTGAGATTGGATCTCACTGCACAGCTCATAAGCTGAACTCATCACTGTAGAGTGCCTACATCTCCACACTTGGCTTCGAGGAACATGTACATGAAAAATAGCCACCAGTATACAGAGCAAGCTAGTTTCTTCACCTAAGGGAAACCATTCTGTTCCACGTGTTTCCCTCATTATGGAACATGAAGAACATCTCTAGTTCAAAACATAAGAACTTGGAATGCTCCAAAAACTGAGTTATTGAGCTCTGGACATGATACTGTAGGTGGAAAATTCCACAACTGACCTTACATGGTGAGTCATAATCAGAAGCATAATGTTGTTACATATAGGGTAACAATTAAATTCTAGGCTATGTTACATGAAAAATGAATCTGATGTCCTACCTGGGTTCTTCCTCTAAGCTGTCTCATTTGTTGTGTATATAATCCCCCCAAATCAGAAATCTAAAGCACTGTTGTTCCCAACCATTTAGATAATCAACCTGCAATATATTTTTTTGCATTATATCTTTTAAAAATAATATTCCAGAATGGGTAGTTTGTAAACCATGTACTAATACTCCTAAACTTTCTTTTTTTTCTCTTGACTCAGCAGAAAAGAACTGCATTGAAATTTAAAATAAAAATGAGTTAGTTTTTCTACCAAGTCACCATTCTTACTATCTACAACGAAGAATAGATATTTTGTGAACAGCACCTTGTTTTCTGTTGCTTATTGGGGTTAGTATTGGGCACCGTTCTTAGGAGTTTCATGTATGCTTGGCAGGTTTTGAGCTACTGATTTTGAGATACTCTCTGTATATATAAATACTGTATACTTGCAAATCTTTATGCATATTTTTAAGCAACCAAAAATAGTAACACAAAAATAAATAGCTAAAAATTAAACATAAACTAAAGTAACTGTAATTCCACAAACATTTTTCTCCTTCAATAAGCTTTCTTTTAAAAAAATCTTGGCACTTATTTTTCTTGATTTCCCTATTACCGAGCAGAGAACAAGAAAACAGTATCTGTTAGCAATTACTACCCTTTTAAATGACTGGGAAATTTTCATTCTTACGTGTTCTGGTTGCTGAGGATACCGGCTGTTTCACTGATGGCTTTTCTGCTCTTCAACTATAAGCTTTTCAGACTCAATATCTTTCCAAATAGTTCTTATTAGTTTTATATTTGCTTCCTCTTTACACACATACAGACATAGACACACAGACACACACACAGAGTTTTACTGGGTTAGAAACAGTAGAGTCATTTGATGGTTACAATATCCATTTTCCTATTCTTCTATCTATCCTCTGAATCTCTTTTTCTTTAGTACCCTTCATCCCTGAATTAGGTTATGGCATTTTAAAGGTATGAGCATCAAAACGTATTCAGAGTCCAATCTAGTACATGTCTGAAAATAAAAGAGAACTAGCAAACATAAATAGGACTGTACAAAAATAGACCATATGGTAATCCCAATTTTAGGCAAAGTAACAAATGAAATTGTAGTATCAATCAAAAGCTAACGTTCAATAGCTAAAATGTCTTAATTGACTTTCTTAATTTCTGAGTGTAATTTTTCATTGCTTTTTAGGTTACGAACATGTAACTATATTAAGTATACTCTAGCATGACATGAAACTTTTTGTTTGAATTCTCTGAAAATCCTAATTTATAATAATCTACATAATACTGTTAACCACAGCAGTTTTTGCAACAATCTTCTTATGACTTTAATCTCTCTTTGATGAAAAATTGCTGTATTTATCAAAATACAAATGATTTAATAACAAGAGGAAGTAAAACCTAAGTATGTTCTGAAGCAGTCTATAGAAAACTAGGCTTGTTGAGGCTCAATACTGAGCTACTTTAACGGCAAGATGACATTCCCTAGTGAAAATTCATTCTTGGGTATAATCAGCAATTAAAAGTCTTTCTAAATTATGAACCAGAAAACATTTCTGTAAGGGAAAGAAAACAGAACCTTCAGGTAAAATATATTTGGTCACTTTTCTGTAATAACTTTACAAGTAACATCACACAGCTAGGTTAAGGGAGTTACTTGAGCAAACCCTTCCCAGTCTCTACTGTGCTCATCAGTGGATGCCATTCTGACATAGTTAAAATTATTATTCTGAAGAAGAGTTTGCTTAGGGTTTTACATTTTTGCAATCAATTACAGTTTTGTGGACTTGTCCAACACAAACACACACTCCAAAACAAAATACCGCTAACACACAGTTGAGACAAAAAAAAATTAGCTTTGTACCTTGTATCCTCTTTCACAATTCTTGTCCTTTGGCCTGCATTTCATCCTCTGTCAGTGCCTAATATTATCCTTTCCTGGTTTCTTTTCTAAATGTTACATTACACCTACACTTACCAGCTGTTTACGGATAAACGATGATCCACGTTGGGGAAAATCTGGTTATTTTCTTTGAATTTCACTGACTTAGCTTGATATACATTTTCACTCCACTCATGTTCCAAAAATCTCATGATTTCATTTTTCTTTATAGCCAAACAGTATTCCATCTTGCATGCATACATTTTCATTATTGATTCTTCTATTGAGGAATGTCTACATTGTTCTATTTCCTTGCTACAGTAAACAAAGGAGCAATAAACATAGATGTGCAAATACCTCTGTGGCAGGATATGGAATACTCTGGGTATATATCTAGGAGTAGAATAGCTGGGTTTTTGTGGCAGTTAATTTTAAATAAATTTTTTGAGAAATTTTCATAATGACAATTAATCTGTACACCCACCAACAGTGAATAAGAATTTTTCTTTTCCCATGTCCCCTCTAACACTGGGGCAGATTATCTGATAATTTTTTCTATATGGGATGAAGCAGAACCTCAAAGTAGTTTTCATTATCATCCCCTCACTACTAGGGAGTGGTTCTGAATAAATAAAATTCAGTCATGTATGCAGTGTGGACCCACCAGGATCCACACAGATGACTCTGGTCAGCCCCAGAGGGACAGGAGAGACATGAGTGTGGCAAAGAGAATCACAGCAAGTGACAGCAGCAACAGGAAGAAGGGAGCAGAGAGAGCGGGGTGAAAGCAATCAGGATGTATCAGATACATGCAGGAAATTATTAAACAACAAATTTAATTAATAAAAATCTTACAAAGGAAAGTGGTCCTCATGGGAAAATAGTAGGTGATGATTAAAACCTATATATCTTACTCTTCGATCAACCCGATTCTATAAATGATCTGTACATCTAGGCAGGAGTCTGAGGGCTACTCTCTGTCTTACAATTTTGTAAATGTGACTATGTTAACATTAAAGTATTTATATTTAGATGGTTCCGAATAGTGACAAACCAGGTCACTGCACACAGAGGTACAAAATGAGTATGTGTTGTACCAAGTTGGGTAATATTCCCAATCCGCATTTCCAGGTATTTATTTCTTCCTTAACCTTTGCCCTTACCATCACACTTGAAGACTGCCAATAGCCTACTAGGAACTTCCCAACTGAACTCCAAATCACTAAAATTTAGTTGTCACCCATAAAGTACAAATTCCTCAATGTCAATGACCTCTTAGTTGTTAAAGCCAAAAACAGCCAATTAGTTTGTATCTTATTGGTAAAACCAGCAATTTTATTTATTTCAAAAGAAAACATGGAAGGCTCCATTCCTTAAATTATCTTTCTAAAGTTTTGCATAAGGTCTCACTAGATTTATATTTACATTAGATCAAGTTAGATTAAATTCCAGTTACCAAAGTAATAATAATTTGTTTTAGGTAGTAAATCTAAATGATGTTGGGGACATAGTTCACAGAATTAAATCAAAAATGAGATTAGCAAAATGTTTAAATGATTTAAAACTCTTACTAAGAAGGCACATTTATTTCATAAAATTCTCAAAACAGTACTTATTTCAATAGAAAATATTTTGTAGGGAGAGGACAGAAATGTATAGTTCAATAAAAACAACAACAACAACAACAATAAAAGAAAATGTTTTACAGTCATGACTTTCCTATTATTACAGAAATTTGATCATGGTTCTGGTCTCATGATAATTTCCCAACTGAGTTATTACTCAAATGATATTTGAATTTCTATTACCACTACTACATTCATTCTCGACAACCAGTAATTTGGAAGGTCAGAGCTCTTGGATTTTTGATTTTCACACATTCATGCACTGTATTTTGATCATATCCCTTCTTCCACCTTCTCTCAGACCCCCATCTTTGCCTCCCAACATCAAATGCTCTTCTTCTCTTTTAATTTATAGCCCACTGCTGTGTGGTGGTGGTGTACACCTTTAATGCCAGCACTAGGAAGGCAGAAGCAGGTGGATCTCTGAGTTTCATACCAGTCTGGTCTACAAAGTGAGTTTTAGGAAAGCCAGGTCGCATCCAGAAAACATTCACTACTACAGTTTTTGACCACTGGTTCTTTTACTCTTCTGTCTTCTGTGGCGTTCCCTGAGCCTTGTAGGTAGGGGGTGATCTAACAGAAGTCTTATTTGGGACTGTGTACTCCATAGTCAACTATCTATACTTTGCCCAGTTGTGAATATCTGTGTCAACCACCACCCACTTTAACAAGAAGCTTTTCAGATGATGGATGTGAAGGTCTGTGTTTGTCAACACAAGCTAGAGTCATTTGCAAAGAATCTCAATTGAGAAAAATCTCCTCATCAAATTTGTCTGTGGGAAAGCCAGGAGGGGGCATTTTCTTGATTAATGATTTATGTGGGTAGGTTCAGCTCTCTAGGGACAATCCATTCCAGGACAGGTGGTCTTGGACATTATAAGAAAGCAGGCTGAACAAGCCATGAGGAGCAAATTAGTAAGCACCACTTTCCCTGTGCCCCTGAATCAGCTCTTACCTCCAGGTTCCTACCATGACTTCATTCAGTGATGGACTGTTATCTTGATAATTTTGCTAATCTTTCTGATTAGGTATTTACAAACTTCTTCAATTAGCATTCAGCAATTGAAGTAACTAAAAACCTTTACCTTCAGGTCCAAATGTACACATTCGTATTAATACTTTTATATATTAATACAAGGGATTGACAATTTATTCCAGTGTCAAAAGAGAAAACAAAAACATAAAAACACACAATGTTGGTAAATTTGGGTAAATGGACATTTACTGAACTCAATTTAACAATAATGTGCAAGAGTCTAGAACCATCTACAAGGATCCTAAATAGACAATCATATCGTCTTCTCTCACATATACTCTGTCTAGTAATAGATAATCATATAGGACTTGTTTTTCTTAATAGCTAACAGATTTTGATCATGAGACTGAGGCACACACAATATGAAAATTTTATGAAGACTATTATGAGAAATGAATGTTTTATAGGCACAGAAAGAGTTTACAAAATTCTTTATGGGCATAGTGTTTACTGGACAAAAACTCATGAGTGCCATGCTAAAAACCTAGAAAGAAGTGCAATTAAAATGTAGCCATGACTGAGGGACCATTTCCCCTTCATTTATAATCTTTACAAACAACATTTTCATATCATCATTTGATTGCTAGTCAGGAAAATCTCTAGTAGTAATTTTTTTAATATGATGTAAGCACTACAATAAATGTATAAGAAAAGTTAAATAATACTGCTGTTGTGGTTTGAGTTGAATTCAGCTCCACAGGCTCACATATTTGCATGTTGAGGTCCCAGTTCTTACAGTATTTGGATGGAAAAATACAGAGTCATCTTTGGCAAAATCACTCTAAATGCTTAATGTTATATAACACAAATTCCAGCCTTTAACAATCACATTTAAATACTTTAAAAACTAGAAACCACATTTTCCCCTTTACAACTAAATCAGAGAAGACAGCTGACCGTGGCAAAGGCTGGCTGAGTTAATGTTGTCTGTCAGTATGGCAAGGTCCAGACTCTTGAGAACAGCCCCTGCGCCTGTCTGAAGGGGGATTGCTGAGATTACAGATCAGTTAGCCTCTGGGCATGCCTGTGAGTGATTATCAACATTAGAATCCCTGAGGTGAGAAGACCCATCTTTATTGTGGACACTCCAGTACCCAGGTGAGTTCTGGACTGAGCAGAAAAGAGAAAGCTGGGGATGCACTAGCATTCATCCTTCTTTGTGTTCCTATGTGAACACAGCAAAGCAACTGCCTGTCCTATTGCCATGCTTTCCCTAATCAAGATGTTGGCTACTCTTGACCTGTAGCAAAAATAAATCCTTAGGTTACTTTGGCCAGGCCTTTTATCACAGCAATGAGACAAGTAACTAAACACATCAACAAATCTGTTCTTCAAGAAGTAACTATAAGGTTGAACAAAGACATGAAAAATAAACATTGCAAGGGATTTAAAGGAGAGGCAAGTAGGGTGAAGAATGCCATGAAAAGAAACTGAATATATGTTAAGAGCACAGAATATCTGTGCTATGCTCCTGGGGCTGTTCTTGTTTCTGCCATGCCTGCTTCATCAAAAGAAAACCTCAGATTCTTCTGGAAGAAAGCTTGCTGTGAAATTGCAGCACCTTCACTGCTGGAAGGGGCTGAATTGATTTTGAGTGTGGGGTGAAAATTTTCCAGAGTATTTTCAGTAAAGGGAGTAAGCTAGGCTGGAGCAAACAGGGACAGACAGCAGGTATGCTAGTGTCAGGCTGCCATGCGAGTCTTCATCAGGCTGAGCTTCAGACTAGAAGATAAGTCAGAAATTTAGCAGCAAGATCCTGAAAAATGAAACAGACATAGAGGAACTAGAGAAGCTCTCCACAAGACCATGGCAGAGAAGGCAGTGTACAGGACCCTCAAGAGGGATTGGCAAAAAATGAAGGGGAGGTTGGTTTGCATACTGCTTACTTTGACAATATCTTCTTCAATAATACATTGACAAGCAGAAGATGGAAGTCATCCTGGCCCACAGTATTAGAGCACAGCTTCTAATCCTCCAGTGTTTAATCATTCAGCTATGAAGACAGAGGTATAAACCCTAGAAAACTGACTTAAACAACTAAAAAAGAGGCAACACAGGCATCAGCACACACAAACCACAGAACTTGAAGATGAATTACAATTACATCTAGGAGAAAAAAAAAGAGACACAAGGAGCAAAGAGAGAAAAATAAGAAAGGAGGGAAGGAGGAAGGATGGACGGAGAAAGGGACCCTATTCCTTGACCCCCTTCTTAGGAGAAAACCCCAAATGACAAGTTTTGTGGGACATTATGAACAATGTCCAATCCCCAATAAACACTATAAAACATGCAAAAAATTTTATAGACGTGTGACCCATACTCAGCAAAAGTGGGATATAGAACCTAACTCAGAGTGAGTAAAAAGTAAGAGATTTTACAGATAAAAATTTCAAGGCAATGAATGTAAAAGGGCCAAATACCCATTGAAGTATACATTTGCAGTCTCAGCTGCAGGAGAGGATGAGGCAACGATTGCTTGAACTCAGGAATTCAAGGTCAACTGAGTTACGTAACAAGATCCCACCCCAAAAACAAAATTTTAAAAGCATTTAAAGAATTAAAAGAAACCATGTTAAAAGAATCAATAAAAAAATGACAGAAAAACATAAGAAAAACTTAGAGACTAAAGCTAAAGAACTATATATAGAAAATGTAGAGCTAAAGCTTCTCATAGCTACTTGTTTTGATGTAGATATATGATTCTTTATTTGGGAAGTATTGGGGATTGAACCTAGAGCCTCACAGCCGCTAGGCAAGTACTCTACCACTAAGCTATAGCCTTAGTCAATAACTTAAAAGTATTTTATATATTTCCTGACATCTAAGGCACAAGATGTTTGGTAAGTCATTATAAGCTTTGCAATAATAAAGGTAAAGATGATTTATTCTTTCCTAGTGAAGTAATTGATGATGTGTTGATTTTATTTATATAAAATTATTTATAACTAGGTAGTACTTTTAACACAGTATTAAAGTCAGAATAACCAAAGATAATTCTATGCTGGCATCAACAGTTATAAGAATTCAATTTTGCTGTTATCAAATTTCAGCATTTATCAAGAGCGTTTCTGTAACTCTTCAAACAGTAAGTTATATGTCACCAATATTTATTTTGATACTAATATGCATACATAGCTTTAATACTAATGATGAACTGGAGTAAAATACTTACGTACTTGCTAAGTTTATACCTATATGCATATGCATACATACACACATCACCAACAGACATATTTTCAATTCAAAAACATGATGATGGTTGGTTAGTATTAATACATTTCATCTGTAATTTCGCAGTAGCTAAATACTTTAAACAGTTTAATTGGTTTTCATTGCTTCGATTCTTTGCATTGACATAATAGCATTTAATTGTCACAACATATAATTGTCATTATAACATTTAATAAACCACACTGTTTTCATTTTTATATGGACAACATATGCTATAGGAACACCAAGTTTTCCTATATTTAGGTATTTAACATTATAAATTTTTGTTTCTGAAACTTACATATACCAGAGAAGAAAATAAATGGCCTGCTACTATGTATTGAGTATTAAACTATTTTATTCTATGTAAGCCATTCTATTGCATTATTCACATCAACACAGCTACCTCGGGAAATGTTGACTGCAACAGATAAAGTATACTTACTCAGTTATAAATTCAGGACTTGTAAAGCTGAGGTTTGTTAAACGACCTTCAAGTTTAGCAGACTCGTGCACAGTTAAGGCTGGAGTGGTCTTAGTGGCGAGTACAGCTCTTTTTTCATCTTTCTCAAGTGCTTTTCTCTTCCCACCATTTTGGAAATACTCTCGGCATATACTAAAAATCAAAATGAAGTTGTATTTTAAAACATTAAACGTGATGAAGTAAAAAAAAAAACAAGAAAACAAACAAAAAAACCCCATCCTTCATTATTCAAGGTGGGAAACTTTCAAATAAAATGGTCCCACTCCAAATATTACAGTGATGGCTACTCTTGTTTGTTAACTTGACTACATCTGGACAAGAGGCTGGGTACAACTTTCTTGATTGGATCATTGAGGTGAGAAGACCCACCCTAAATCAAGACCTTTGAGGTAGGAAGAACCACACCTTCTGTTGGTAGCCTGTATGAAGGACAGGGAAGAAAGAAGCACTTGTTCTTTGCCTGCGTGCCCTCGGGCTCTCTAGGTCATTCCTTCATTGGTATTAAAGCCTACTGGATTAACTAGATGATAGCCTGTAAACTACTCTAATAAATCCCATTTCTTTATTTATAGATAAGACTGATTGATTCAATCAGTTCTGTTCCTCTTGAGAACACTGATTAATACAATTGCGATTTCAAAACATTATTATATAAAAAATGTTAAATAGAGTGGTTCCTAAGCCACTCTCATTAGGTAAGTGGCATCTCCATTTGCTATCCCGTTCCCCATATATTTGCTATCTATATACGAACATAGCTCAGACTGCAACCTAAGATTCCTAACCCTTTCTTTCAAGTGCTGCCTTTGCTGGGTGGATGAGCAGTTTATTTCTTATCCCATGATTCACCCTACCTGTTGTCATTTCCACACCCACAGCCCTAGTTCCAATCTGCTTGTTGGGCTTTGAGTCTGCTTTGTTCATGATCCATCTTTGACTGGTGAGATGTTCTTTAGCTATTCCAACCTTCTTTTTACTCACTGTAATCTCTACACCTACTATTGTAGCTCCAGACTTGTGGTTGGGAGTCATCTTTGCCTGGTCCAGTTCCTACAGTAGCCCAGTCTAAGGCAGGCCCAAATTCTTACATCAACCACAAACCAATGAGAGTTCCCAGGCCTCAATTATCTTACAAAAACAAAAACAACACAAATAGCGAAGGCAGTCTGTTTTATATCAAACTCACCATTCCTATATAAGTATCTATAGTTAGAAAAATTATAAATTTTATCAAAGAATTCGTGTAATTTAAAGAATGAACAAATAGTTCATTGAATTCCAAGAGGATAACAATAAACTCCTGAGTGATATCTAAGAAAATACAAATACACTGCTAAATAAAGATAATTCAGGATTTGAAAATAGAATTCAACAAATAGAACTGTTGAAGAGAACATAAACTGAAATGAAGACAGAATTGAAAAACTCAATATCTCAATTAAAAAACTCAGGGGAAAGACGTACACACAAGAAGAAAGAACCAAGCAGAAGAGAGACTATCAGTACACAAAG
The DNA here is from genome assembly GCF_982192425.1 of Myodes glareolus. Lineage (NCBI taxonomy): Eukaryota > Metazoa > Chordata > Mammalia > Rodentia > Cricetidae > Myodes > Myodes glareolus. Next base: position 12,024,514 of record NC_142050.1, read on the forward strand.
ATAGAATAGAGGATCTAGACTAAATAATGAATATTTTTAAAAAATCTGAAGCACAGGAAAGGAACATGCAAAACATATGAGACACCAAGAAATGTGAGATACTATGAGGGAGAAGTATCGTGGGCTAATGGTATAGATCAGACTGTAAACAAGAGCGTAGAAGGAAACTTCCCCAAAATAAGGAACAACATACCCATGCAAATAGAAGTGCACAGAGCAGCAAATAGACAAGATTAGAAAAAAAATACTTCATAGCATACCATAGTTAAAACACTAAATACATGGAATAAAGAAAAATGTTGAAAGTTGTAAGATGAAAGAAGTTACATATAAAGGAAAAACCATCACAATACCAGTTGATTTCTCAGTGGGAACTCTGAAAGCCTTCTGGAGCAAGGTACTCCAAGTTCTAAAACACTATGGCTGTCAACCTAAGCTACTGTAACCAGGAGAACTATTTGTCACAGTTGAAGAAGAAAAAAAAAACTTTCCTTGATCCAAATAGTCTAAAAAACTTCATATCCAACACAATAAAAAAAAACACTAAGCAGAATACTGGAAGCAACACTTCTAACAGAAGAGAGACTAAACACAGCCAAGAGACTCTAGAAATAAACAAAAATGAAGCTATAATTAAAGAACTACAAAGTACAACTAATGATTGCAATCTATACAAACTTTTCAGTGAGAACTTAAACATCCATCATCAAGATATAGGTTAGCTGAAAGGATAAGAAACAAAATCCATCTTTTATTTTATACAAGAAACTCAGCTTGAAAAATAAGCACCATCTTAAAATGAAAGAGTGGAAAAAAGTATTCCAGGCAAATGGGTCAGGAACAAGCACACAAAGCCATCTTCACATGTAACAAATGGGTCAGGAACAGGCACACACAGCCATCTTCACATGTAACAAATGGGTCAGGAACAAGCACACATAGCCACCTTCACATGTAACAAATGGGTCAGGAACAGGCACAACACACAGCCACCTTCACATGTAACAAATGGGTCAGGAACAAGTACACATAGCCACCTTCACATGTAACAAATGGGTCAGGAACAAGCACACATAGCCACCTTCACATGTAACAAATGGGTCAGGAACAGGCACAACACACAGCCACCTTCACATGTAACAAATGGGTCAGGAACAAGTACACATAGCCACCTTCACATGTAACAAAATATACCTCAGACTAAAAGCAATTAGAAGAAACAAAGGGCACTTCACTACAATCAAGATATCAATTAATCAAGAAAATAACACAATACTAAAAATAAATTCACCAAACACTGGTGCACCCAGTTTCATAAAAAGCATACAAATGAAAGTAAAGACACAAATTAACACAAACCCCAATTATAGTAAATGATTTCAACACTTTAATTCACCCAATAGACAGGGTATCTGGAAAAAACAAACAAATAAACGAATGAGAAATCTCAGAATTTAAAATATTATTATCAAATGGACCTAAGAGATAACTACAAAATATTTCAACCAAGCAACAAAGAATCTACATTCTATTCAGAAGCCCATGAAAACTTCTCTAACACAAACCACATGCTGGGATCCCAAACTAACCTAAACAATACCGATAATTCCATGCATCCTATCTGACTAGTATGCAAAAAATAAAATAAAATTGACAATGAATAAAACTTTAGTAAGTGTACAAATTCATGGTGACTAAACTACTCACTATTGATTGAGGAATGGATCAAAGGGAAAAAGATTCAAGAAAAAATAATCAAAATATCCTAGAACTAAATCAAAATGTAAAACAACAAAACGTATGCAACACATTAAAATCAGCTCTGAAAGAAATATTTATCGTCCCAAGTACCTACATATTACATAGCTGGGAAGAGCACAAATAAATAACTTAATGGTGAAATTGACTGGTCAACAGTCTAAACAGATCCATAGTAACATAGGAAATTCAAACAGTTATAGAAAGTCCTTTGACTAAGAAACACCCAGACCCAGATGGATTCACAACAGAACTCTACCAGACTTTCAAAGAACCACAACCAATAATTCTTAAACTATTCAAAAGAGTAGAAATAGGAGAAATACTCCTAAACTTATTCTATGAAGTCAGTATTATTATACTACCCAGATCAGGTAAAAATACAACAGCAATGAAAGTAAAACAGCCAAATGACAGGCCAATATACCTGAGGAGCACAGATGCAAGCATTCTGAATGAAATTCTGTTAACCTTGGTACAGAGCAAGTCCAGGAGTAGTTGGCCAATACAAAAGTGGCTCTATGTTTGTCTTTTGTGGTATTTTTGTTTCATTTTGTTGTTATTTTGTGGTCTTACTAGCTTTTTATTTATTTTAATTTTCATTTTTTGTTTATTGTTTGTTTGGGATTTTTGGAGGGGATAGGGAAAGGAGGAGTTGAGGGAATGGAAATGATATGATAAAAAATATACAGTATCAAAATATATTTTATATGAAAAGCAAAGACGATCATCCATGAAGATCAAGTTGGCTTTATCAAGAAAATGCCAGATGGTTCAACATACTTAATTATATAATATACCAATAAACATAATAAATGATAGAAGAGGGCTTAAAGACAAAATCCCACGATCATCTCAATAGATGCAGAAAACGCAGTTGACAAAATCCAAAGTATTTTGATGATAAATGTCTGAGAGAGTAGGACTGGAAGGAATATAACTCAACAATAACAAAGGTTCAGGATGACAAATCCAGTCAGGACTGTAAAACACCCTTCTTTTCAAACAATATTGGAAGCATGAGCTAGAGCAATATAGCAAGAGATGGAAATTAAAGGAGTACTAATGGGGGAAAAAGAAGCCAATACAGAAATACAAATTATCTGTATTTGTAGACAATATGGTATTATACACAAGTGTGGTGGCTGTCGACTTGGTTGTCAACTTGACTACATCAGGAATCAACTAAAACCCAAGTGGGAGGGCACACCTGTGAGGGGTTTTCCTTAATTATATAATTTTGAATTAGAAAGACCTACTTTTAAAAGACTCCCAGTGTTCAAAGATTGGTAGAATTAATATTGTGAAAATGGCTATAACCAAAAGCAATTACAAATTCAATGAAATCCCAATAAAAGGAACCATACCATCCCACATAGAACCAGAAAAGATTGCATAGCCAAAGCAACTCTAAGCAGAAAAAACAATATCGGAGGGATCATCATCCTAGATCCAAAAATATATTACAGAATCACAGTAATAAAAAAACCCCAAACACTATGGTGCTGGCGCAAAAACCAACATGGAATAAAAGCCCAATGGAAAGAAAGAGAAAATCCAAACAGGAGTACCCATAACTATAGCCATCTGGTAGTAGACAAAAGAGGCCAAAAACCATATACTGGAGAAAAGATGGCATTTTTTTTGTTAAATATTAAAAATGCTTACAGGCCAAGCTTGACCTCTGGATCTTTGGGTAGGAGTCATTTCCCAATAGTTATTTTCTGATCTCCCGCTCCCACAAATATGAATAAAATAAAAACTGTGGGTGGGGGAAAGCAAGGAATAAGAGGAACTATTACATAATAGGAACTAGGAAAAACTGAAGCCTAAGAGAAGTGAGCCTTGTTCCTTGTCTTCATCTCCTTTCCTGTTGCTGTGATAAAATCTTCTTGACAAAAGCAATTTAAAGAGAAGAGCTCAGTCTGTGTCATAGATCATCACAACTGCAGTCACGGAGCCTGACAGTTGTTCTCATTGTGTTCACACTCAGGAAACAGACACGAGAGCTGACACGATGGTCGGTTCAGTGGGGAAAAACAAGGACCGGGTCAAATGAACTGGGGGGGAAGAAATAAAACAATGTATTCAGATGATACTGTGAATATCTGGACAACCTAAGAGAATCAATCATGAACGAACACAAGCAGTAATAAAATTATGCAAAATGGTGATATATATATACATATATATATGACACAAAATGACAGGTATCCATAAACATGTTCAAACAAATATATACCCTAAGATGTTAGAATATGTAATGAAATGGAAGTTCATATTTATAATAACAACAAAATCTTAAGTTACTCAGGAATAAGAGTTATGTATAAACACCATAGAGAAAATCTTTAAATACAGATTAAAAAGTTGAAAAAAAATCAAATGAAATACATTTTTCATGGGCAAGATGATGTAACATTGTGAAGGCATCAGTTTTTACAATTTATAATTTCATCTCAAACAATTAAAAAAATGAGTAAACCAGTTTATTCTAAAATAAACATGGAAAAAATAAATAATCAAGAAATTCTGAAAAAGTAAAAGGGTGGGTAGGATAAATGACAACCAATAATGTTAAGATATTATGTAAGTCTATAATTAAAATACTGACATTAGTCATAGATCAACAATATAGATAACTAAGTGAAAAAATTGTAAAACAAAATCAACTGTGAGGTAGGTAGTGAAACATGTGTCAAGTTATGATACTCACTGTGATTCAGTTTTCTGAGTAAATGTTGTTGGGGAAATGGAAAAATCATATACGGGAAAGTTAGGGAGAAAAAGGAGAGTGATACGTCACAACACTTGATAAAACCCAAACAGGTGAAATACATAAATACAAAGCAATGAAGTTACAAAAGCTATAGTCTGCAACTCAAGAAACTTTTTCTAAATATATTTAATTGGCACTGTAAGGAAGAACATTTAAGAATATAGTATGACATTTCAATACACTAATACAATAAACATACGGTTCTCCTTTAAGAGATTATGTAGTCCTAGCCAAAAAGCCCATAATCTCCAAAGCCGGAAAATCAGTTTAATTTGATCCAGCTGGCAGGAAAAGGTGGAGTTCTTTGAAGATAGGCAGGAGAAACTTTCTAGTTATTTAAGGAAATTATTCTGTTCAGACTTTGAACTCGCTGGATTAAACCAGGAGCAATTTGCTTTACTCATCTACAGTTAAAATGAAGATTAGGATGTATAAGACTTCATAATTATATGAGTCAGTTCTTTGTAACCAATCTGTTATTATATATCCACACAGAAGTGCATAAATGTGTCATGTACAAATACACACACATATTGCTCCTACTTCTCTGGAAACATCTATCATAATACCAAATAGCATGATCTCCACTATTAGGTAATAAAGGGAAGGAACCTATATATAACATGCTATTACCTACAGTTAGTAAAGAATAGATACCGGAAGACAAATTAGTACAGGCTCTAAGGCAATCAGTGTGGCGGCTCCTCAGACAATTAAGACGCGCACTACCAAATGAAAGGACTGCATTTACCACATGCTCCTTGCTGCTCTATTCACAATAGCTAGGATGAGGAAATATCTAGATGACCAACAACTAGTGACTAAAAAATGTGATAATTATATACAACCAAATTTTCTTCATCTGTTAAAGTCAAATGTTGCTAAGTGGGCTGCTGCAGGAGCAGGCGTGAGGTCATCAACACTCTGAACTACAATAATAAGTGGTATGGCAAGTTATGACTATGGGTGCAATAGTGAAATATTATGAGAGTAACCAACTACTTTCTGATTAAAGGATTTGAGACCTGTTCCACAGGAGGAAATCTGACCAAGAATCCATACTTGGAGAGCACACAAGTCACAGGTGTAAACTTACTATTATAATGCTGTTATAATGGACACAGGCTCAAACTACTAATAGACAGTGTCATAGACTGCTCTCTACTGCTGGGATAAACACCAAGATCTGAAGCAGCTTGGGGAGGAAAGGGTTTACTTAAGGTTACATATTGCAATTGCAGTCCATCATGAAGGAAGTCAGGTAAGGAGTTAAAGGCGGAAATCTGAAGCAGGAACTGAAACACAGGCTATAGAGACTTGGTGCTTACTGGCTTGCTTTCCACAGCTTACTTAGTAAACTTACAGACTAATCCAGAACCACCTGCCTAGGTGTCAAACTGCCCTGTGGGCTGGGTCTTCCCATATCAATTACTAAACAGGAAAATGACCCACAGGCTTACCTACAGGCCAAATTGATGGAAGCATTTTCTCAGTTGATTTTCTCATTTGCTCTTGGCAGATAACCCTGATTTGTGTTAAACTGACAAAAGACAATAACCAACATGCCTATATAAATGGTAATTTTACATCGTACTTTAAAATTAATTTTCCACATTTTACCATGGCATTTTCTTACATTTTTACAATTATATTTTACTCTAATCTGTACTCCCTTTTGTCTCCTGCCCCAGAAATAGAATGGGTGGATCACATGTGCATGCTTGTAATTTTAAATCTAGGTTGCGCATTGGAGAGAAATCATTCAGTATTTGTTTAAGTCTGGCTTATTTCACTTAACATAATGACTTCCCAACTCCACCCATTCTCCTACAAACACCACGTTTTTCTTTGTGTATGTACTTCCTTATCCATTCACCTACTGGTAGGCATCTCAACAAGTTTTATTTCTCAGCTAGTGTGATCGGTACAGCAACAAACTGGATAGATAAGAATCTTTATGTTATGTGACTTCAGGTACATGCCAAAGAATGGTGTAAATGGGTCATATGACGGTTCCATTTTTTTGCTTTTGGTTTTAAACACTTTCATGCTGATTTCCCCATTGACTACATAATTTACCAAACCTATTACTCCCCTTTCTTGTCTCTAGCGTGAGGAGTATTTTTAATATTTTGACCATGAGAGTGGAGAATTTTCCATTTCTGGTTATCAGTGCTCAAAAACTACTGGATTTTGCAGCATTTCAGATTAAGGATGTTCGATCTCTCTCCCCCTCTGTTCTTTCTCTCATGTGCTTCTAATTCTCTTCACAAAAATAACAAAAAAGACACCTAGCTGGCTGCCTTTCATCAAATTCTACCTCCCATTAAAAGCAAACAGGATTTTGAAAGGTTAGATTGTAGGTCTAAAGCAAGGAAAGTAAAAGCTTAGTTTGTACTGGATAGCAATAAATTGCTCAAAAGCGATGTCTGAACACAGAAACAAGCTTTCATTTATTCTCCTTGGCCAACAACAAAGAAAAAAAGTGACTCAAAGCCATGAGACTACAATGATATTACAGAAACATTTTCAAAACCTCACTTATCATAATTATAACTATCTACTCTATAGAAATTATTTATTGTGAAAATTGGTGAACAAAATAATTATAAATAAACATAGCTTAGACGTTTTGAAGAAATATAATTATGATCGATTTATAATGAAAAATGCTTATTTACAAAACAATGGCAGTAATTAAGTATTAAAGAATGATACACACATAAAAATACTAACTTTGCAACTGCAAACGTGATATTTAATAAACAGAAGTGCTGGGTGGTAGTAGAACACATCTTTCATCTCAGCAATTTTGTGTGTCGCGGGGAATCCCTTTGAGTTCAAGATCAGCCTGGTCTACAAAGGAAATTCCAGGAGAGCCAGGACCATTATACAGGGAAACCCCGTCTTGAAAAAACAAAATAAACAAACAGAAGTAATTTATTCAAAGGTTGTTAAAGATAGAGTTGATCAACAAGACAAAATCATATCCTATTTGAAGAATCTAGAATCTAGACCCAAGTGACAGCATTTCCTGTAAAGGTAAAGGTAAGAGCCTACTCCTAAGATTCAGATGTAGTTTCATCTACTAAGAATCCTTTTAACAGCTGGGCATGGCGGCGCTCACCTTTAATTCCAGCATAGCAGGCAGATCTCTGTGAGTTAGAGAGGTCAGCCTGGTCTACACAGTGGGTTCTAGGACTGCTAACACTTGCTAACACTTTACAGAGAGAACATGTCTCAAAAAACCAAACCAAACCAAACAAAGCCAATAACCAACCAACCAAAAAATATCATTTTTTTTTCCAGTTCAGCGGTGGTAGTGGCAGTGGTGCACACCTTTAATCCCAGCAGAGACAAATGGATCTCTGAGTTCCAGGCCAGCCTGATTTGCAGAGTGAATTCTAGGACTGCCACAACTTCACAGAGAGACCCCATCACAAAAGAACAAACAACAACAAAACCCAAACCAAAAAAAAAAAAAAATTCTATTTGCAGTTTAGTGGTGGTGGCACACACCTTTAATGCCAGCACTCAGAAGCAGAGGCAGGCGGATCTCTGAGTTCCAGAATAGGTGCCTGATCTGCAGAATGAGTTCCAGGACAGTCAGGGCTATACATATAAACCCTATTTTGAAAAACGAAACAAAACAAAAATATTTCTTTTTACAAAAACATTTGAGTTGCAACAATCCTCCAGAGCAGCAATTCTCAAGCTTCCTATTGCTGTGACACTTTACTATAGTTCCTCATGCTTGGGTAACATCCAACGATAAAATTGTTTTCATTGGTATTTCATAACTGCAATTTTGCTGTTAGGAATTGTAATGTAAATATCTGTGTTTTCCAATGGTCTTAGGGGAACCGTGTAAAAGGGCTGTTCATTCCTCCCACTCCAGCAAAGGGTCATGACTGTGGTGATATCTTGTTGGTATAAATGAAGCTTGCCTGAAGATCAGAGGGCAAAGCTAGTCACTAGCTAACCATTGAGGTCTTGAGGTCTGTACAGACAGACAGGAAGTGATATAGCTGGGCAAGGAGAAGAAGTAATAAGGCAGGAGGAAACAGGAACTCACTCTCTTTTTGACTGGGAAGTTGAGAGAGGTAACTCTCACTGATCAACCAGCATTTTCTCCCTATATCTAACTCTGGGCTTTTATTATTAAGACCTATTAGAACACATGCTATATATTGGTGCTCAGCGTGGGGCATGAAAACACCACCCTAAGATTAAGAGTTTTATGCTCTACCCACTGGGCAAGCCAGGAGAGGCAGGAGCCCTGCATGTATCTCCAGTGGGAGCTCCATATGCAGCTCCAGGCCTGCGAATGGCTTTTATAGTTGGCATCAATAGAAATAGGTTTATAAAAAATTATACCTCAAAAGGTGCATATTAGAAGAGATCAATTGCAGACTCTTAATGGCTTTCAAAGATTGGTAGGAGACATTTCCAATTCATGGCCCACTACTGGGATAAAACCTGATGAACTGATTAAACAAAACCTTAGATGGTGACAAGGACTTAAACAGTCCCAGTAAATAATCAGCAAAAGCTGAAGGAGAATCATCTTTGGTAGAAGATAAATTACAGCTTGCACATGTGGATCCTGTGGATCTGAAGCTTAACTACGTTCTGGTCATGTTACTCTCCAAACATTCCACTACAGGAATTTGAATGCAGAGGGAAGACATTATCTTTTAATAGATCTTTTTTACCACATAAACAGAGTAAAAAATTAAAAACTTATATGGAAAAGATCTGAGCTAATTTTAAAAGGAAAACTGAGACTTCATCAATAGGCAAGAAAAGACTAAACAGAAATTGTACTACCATTCACTAATGATGAAACTGACAAATTATGGGCAGAAAGTAAACCCTGACAAACAGCTTGTGGTAATCTTTTGGGAGAAGTTAACAACAAATATCCCAAAAGCAAGAGAATTCAACTTACAAAAAGAATTAACTGGATCCTTCCTTGAACTGTACGGTAAACACCAATATCTGGAGCCCCTGTACTCTATATCATGCAAACACATCAGTAAAGGCAGTTCACAAATGAGAAAATTTAAGCAAAGTGGATTTAAGCCATTATGATACTGTCCAAAAGTCAGAATTATAAGCTATTTTCAAGTTACTTAGGGATTTTAAGGAACCTCTCCACATAGTTACTACTCATAGTATGCAGAAAAAGTTGTTTTGCATATTGAAACCACTTAATTTATATCAGATGATACAGAATTGACTTTATTGTATATTCAGTTACAAGAAATACTCAAGAATAGGAATCACCCGATATACATAACACACATCCAATCCCATATGGGTCTCTCAGGTGCTCTAGTAAAAGATAATGCAGAAATCGATCAATTATTGATTGGAAATGTGCTGGAGGCTTCAGAATTTTATAAAAAAAAATCACCGATAGAAAAGTTTAAAAAAAAAAAAGACCTCTCCACCACATGACAACAATGCAAGAAAATTATAAGGAAACGTCTTACTTGTTCTTTATACACCCAAACACCACAACCTTCATGAAGTAACCCAAAGGGTATGCAATGAACTAAAGTCTAGCAGATGGGTAGGTTCCATTTTGTAGAGTTTGGAAAACTAAAATATGTACACCACACCATTGATACCTATTCAGGTTTTTAATACTCAACTGCTTTGAGTTTGAAAAGGCTGATTTGATAATTACACATTTCCTAGAAGTTATGGCCATCATGGGTAAACCTGTGAAAATAAAGACAGATAATGCCCCAGCGTATGTCTCTAAGAAAATGAAACAAATTTTGTTTATGATACTATAAAGCATATTACAGGTATACCACACAATCCTTTTAGGGCAGGAAGTTATAGAAAGATCAAATCGAAATCTAAAAAATACGTTAAATAAAGAGAAAAGGATGACAAAGACACCCAGAAATAGATTACATAATGCTTTATTAACTTTGAATTTTCTGAATGATAATGAGAAACAAACAACAGCCATGGAGGGACATTTGATAGTGGAAAAAAACTACATAATTCAATCAGCCAGTATACTTTAAAGATGTATTGACCTCAGATTGGAAACCAGCATATGTGTTATATTGGGGAAGAGGTTTTGCTTTTGTTTCCACAAAAGAAGACAAGCTATGAATACCATACAAATTGATATTTGATTTGAACAAGAGACCCCTCTTAATTAGAAGAGATGATAGTTCATCAAGCAAAATAGCAGTTCAATCTAAACTAACTTTAAAAACTAACAAATGCTTTTCATTTGATCAGATCCAATTTGCCATAAGAGAATCTCCGAAAAATTAAGGTTGGGGAAGGACTTTGTTTTTATCTTTTTAGGAGAATAAAGGCATCCAGCTAAAGAATCTGAAGACAACTGGACAACTGAGACATCTGAAGAAAAAGGATTAATCATCCAGAAAATAATGTCCCAAGTAAATTGACCTATTGGTATATCACATTTCCAACAGGATAGAATTTCATAAAATTTCCCAAACGTTTGTTTCTGATATTCTCTACAGATATGCAATGCAAATGGTTTTTTTTGTAGTCACAGACCAATAAAAAATTAAAGTTGGCTTTGGATTTTAAATATAGCTCTTTCCTTCTCTAAACCCAAGCATGCTTGTTAAAGTAAAATCCAAAATCTCCATCTCATGTCAGAAGAGCCACTTGATATGTAACAGAAGGAAAATAAAATTAAAGGACTATTTTATTGTCACTGATATCAAACTCCTTTGGTTCTATTTTGAACCTTGGAAGTTTTTTCTTTTCTCTTTCTTTCTTTCTTTCTTTCTTTCTTTCTTTCTTTCTTTTTCTTTTCTCTTTCTCTCTCTTCTTCCCTTCTTCTGTCCCTCCCTCCCTCCCTCTCTCTCTTTTTCTTTTATTTTCTTTTTTTTTTTTTTGAGACAAGGTTTCTCAGTAGCTAAGGAGCCAGTACTGGAATTCACTCTGTAGAGCAGACAAGCCTCGAACTCACAGAGATCTGCCTGTGTTTGCCTCCCAAGTGCTGGGATTAAAAGCATGTGCCACCACCACCCGATTTGAAGCTTTTCTTAACCTCTTTGAGATCTGCTGTACATGAAGAACATGACTAACTGCAACCTTTGAAGTCTCCAAAAGGAAGATGAGGCCCCACAAAGATGATTCCAATAGGACTATGATAATACCATTAAGTGGAAAAACAGCACCTAAATATCAGCTTTGGACTACAAACTGCTCAGGACAATTTCAAGGTGGCTAGCTGAGATGATCCAGCCTAACATACTACTCTAGTCAGGACTTGAGACAAGCCCTGTACTTTCCCATTATGCAGAGACTGAACTGAACAACAAATGATAAAGCTATCTCTCCCAGGACTTGATAATTAACCCCAATTTTTCTTTTCATGATCCCCTAAAGATGCTGCCTCCCCAAGACAGCAGGAAGTAAATTTAAGAATATAACATCCACATATCCAAGAGGTGGGGTGGATGGTTTTTGGTCATGCAATGGGTTATGGATATTTGTTATTGTTCGGGAAGGGATATAAATTGTTATTGGTTATGGTCAGGAAGGAAGTTGAACAAAGAAGGTTAGAGTCAGAGTTCTTGTTTGGAAAAAAAGAGGGGGGAACTACAGATATGTTAGGATGTAAGGGTAGATTATTGAGTATACTTGGAAAAGAAATACAGGGGATATAGTAATAAGATCAAAAGGTAGATTATCAAATCTACTTTTAAACTAAAAGAGCAACTATTAGTTTTAAATACTATACACTGGCTTGGATTTTTTGTATACTGATACAAAGCTGAGATTATTTTTGTTAGAACATACTGTACATATATTTCTAATCTTATTCAATGTATGGTACCTATAGAAGTCATTTAACAATATTAAGCAAATTTCTAGCCCTGGAAAGTTATTTTTGTCAACTATAAAGAAATGCAGGTTAGCAATTTATCACCTATTACAATTGAACGTGTAGTCAGGTATATTGTCAAGGTCAAACAGATGTATTTTAGATAGACAGTTGGTCTTCAAACACTTCAAAGATCTACAGAATATGTCATTTCAGTTGTTTAATAACATAGGTTCTTTTCTTTCTTTATGACAATAGGGCATGACTGCTCCTGGCAGCATGAATATCCTTCAGAGAAAATGATGGGCATCAAAAAATCTCCACATGAAGTTTACTTTCTTTATAACAAAGGTTAGCCACTAGGTAAGAAGTGCTCTCCCCTCGACTACTGACAGTATGCTATCCTAACTGGACAAGCAGCACCCACAAGGACTGTTGAACTTTTCCAAGACATGATAGAATAGTTCTTTAGAATATCCTGCTTCACAGAAAAGTCTGTTGGATATGCTAGGACTATATGTCAAAGATGGATGCAGTAACACTGCAGAGTAACTTTAGGTGACTGTCTAGGCAGCCAGCTGTTTACGTCATTTCTCATATTTTTTGGAAGTCACTTGCTTGTACTTCCTGTTTACTCAGATAATTTTTCCTTCTCGGGTTTCTGACAGAGTTGAAGACTATAGTTAGAGTTAATAGTTTTCCTTGTTATCAAATTAGAAAAGAAATTGATTAAAGAAATGTAACGTGTGTAAGATTGAGAGACATAAAAAGGCAGTTTGGTAATGAAATTAGAATAGAAAGTAAATTAGGTACAATTTTTTGGACTCACCAAGATAGGATAGAAAAGGAGTAGTTTCTCTGAATTTGTCAATTATTAATAGACATTGTTGATATATTCATTGACTGTGTATATTGTGTATAATTTTCCTCATATTAGTTATAACCTTCCTTTTTTAATTTTTACACAAAAACAGGGGCAAGGTGATGATATCTTGTTTATACAAATAAAGCTTGTCTGAAGATCAGAAGGTAGAGCTAGATACCAGCTAACCATAGAGGTCTGGAAGTCTGTACATACAGACAGGAAGTGATATGGCTGGACAGAGAGAGGAAGTAATAAGGTGAAAGGAAAAGAGAACTATCTTTTCAGCTGGGAAGTTGAGAAATAAAGTGGCAGTGGTTTGGCTCCTTCATCTCTCTGATCCCAGCATGTTCCCCTATATCTGACTCTGGGCTTTTATTAATAGACCTATTAGAAATGTTATACATGACCCACAGGTTAAGAACCACTGCTCTGGAACCAACTTTCAGTTTGCAAGAAATAAACAAGACTGTAAACATGTTTAACTAGTAGCCCTAAGAGGAAACAGAAACAAACAAATACATGAATCCTGAATATAAATCACAAAACTGGTTTTAGATTAGAATATAGACAATTACAACAGTTTCCAATTTCTATCATAACAATATGACAAAACAAAACTACATAATCTAAAATATTAAAAGACTGGAGGAAAAAAAGACACAACGTGGCTTAAAGGAATGAAGGAACCACAAAGAAAAAGAAGCCTTTACTAAAAAATAGAGCACAGGCAGTGGGAGCGTGTACTGCAATGTTCCTGAGCAGGAAGAATCAGGCTTGCCAGAACCCTGGGATCCTGAAGAGGCAGAGCTTTGAAGGGATGGTCACCACATGGACAGGTTGGAATCTTTAAAGAACCAAACTACAGATATAATAACTGATACATTCTTTCTGATTCTTGGGCAGTAGCAGCACGAGAGACTGATAATAGAATGAAAACTCAGAGAAGGATCTTTGTGCTCTTTCTTGGGCTAATATCTCAAGATATTAGTTCCTCTTCTCTAAGAGCTGTCCCTCTGCATTCACAGAACATTCATCCCCTCACTCTCAAAGCACTGGAAACCAAATGTGAACTGACACTTTCTAAAGAGGTAATTTAGCTCCATTCCAGACCAATTACTACTGATGGATCTAAGTGTTCTTTCTTTCATCCTAGTTCCTGCATTAAAGAAAAACAAAGTTGTGTCCTTCCTAGGGAAAATATTTATTCCAGTGTCTTTTAAGCATAACAGCAATATTTAACAAGCTGCTACACACACACACACACAAAATGAAGCAAGAAAAAAAATATGGGTTATAACCAAAAGAAATAGACCTATAGCTAAATTATGTTAAAGTAAACAGATAGTCTTTTTTAAAATTAATTTATTTATTAAAAATTTCTACTTCCTCCCCACCTCCCTTTTCCCTCCCCCTCCCCTCTTCCCCCTCCCTCTCCAGTCCTAAGAGCAGTCAGGGTTCCAACAGAGAAAGTCTTAACATTAACTATTACAAACATAATAAGCAAAAATAGAGAAAAAAGTTAAGCAATTTTAAGAAATTTTGTGAAATTTATCTTATAACATTTCTCAGTAATTAATAAAATAAGACACCAAAAAAGGAAAATCAGTGAAGATATCTAAATATTTGAACAATTCAATTTGCCACTTCTAAGCAACAATCAAAATTAAACTATGTGAGATTTTCTAAAAAGCTGACATTTTGGCAAAAACTCAATGTTATAAAAAACAAAGTAAGAGCACAGAGATATCACTACCAAGGTCTGACTGTATTTAGAAAAAAAACTTGGAATCTTGTCTTACTGTTCTACTGCCATAACAAAGCACCACAACCAAGCATTTAATTTGGGACTCATGGTTCCAGACTGTTAGCCATGACCCTCACAGCCAAGACCATGGTAACAGCAGGCAGGCATAGTGCTTACATGAGACAACCATAAAGCAAAGAGCAAGCTAGCAAGAGATAGACAGTGTGTGAGCTTGCTAACTGGGAATGACACAGGCTTTTTAAATCTCCAAGTCCCACCCACTCCCAGTGACACACTTACTCCAATAAAGCCACACCTCCTAGGCCTTTCCAAATCATTCTACCAACTTTGGGGCAGTATTCAAATGTATGAGCCTATGGGGGCTAGTCTAATTCAAAGCACCACAAAACCCTAAGATTCATTTTGGAGACAGTAAGAAAAAAAAATCTGAATTTATGAACTAGATAATTTTAGTAAATTGGAAGATTACTGATAAATGTCTTAATGATAATGGTGTTGCAGTTACACAGAAGGATTTTCTCCTTAGGAGTTGTGAGTTCAGGGATAAAATGGCATGCTATTTGTGAACTAATTTCAAATTGTTCAAGAAAGAATGTGTTTATGTATCTTTGGTGATATACACAAAAATGCTTTGCTTCATATTACATTTGAAATCTAATTATTGTTATAAAAGAAATCCAAAAAAAATTAAATGAAATTTATGTCCTGGCAATACTCAAGCATGCATGGGCAGCCCATATATGGCGGTTCTGTTGAACATGTCCATATTGAGTTTCACAGTCTAAGAAGTCTGACCAGGTCTCTTCCTCAAGAGATCTCATTACAGATGGTTGTGAGCCACCATGTGGTTGTTGGGAATTGAACTCAGAACCTTTGGAAGAACAGGCAGTGCTCTTAACTGCTGAGCCATCTCTCTAGCATATTACATTTGAAATCTAATTATTCTTATAAAAGAAATTCAATACTGAATTATTCTTACTAAATGATCATTAAAAATCTTAGCAGAGTAAATAAGTCAGTAAATAAATAAATTTCACACCATTTTTTTTTTAAATTTTAAGTATAACTAAATGGAAGCAAACTTTTGACCAACTGGTATTGAAGTCCATATTAGCTTTGAAAGTAATACTGAGCTCTTAAAATTATCAAGAGGGAAAGAAATTATACATAATTTAAACTAAGATTATATATAACTGCAAATTTAATATTGTTTTGAAGGCTTTAGGTTTATAGAAAGATACTGTTCAACCTCTCTTACACACACATTTTGTTTTGAATCAAGATCTCAGTGTATAGCCCAGGCATGTTCAAACTCACTTGCCCCTGCCTCCTAAGTGCTTTTAAAAGCATGTGTCATCATGGTAAGCTCAATCTTTTTATTGAAGTTATTTTCTAAAACCACATCTTGTACTTGACTATTGTTCTTCAGAAGTTTGAGTTAAATTCTTATCACCTATTTTTAGCAGTTTGACCTAAAAATAATCTCTTTCTGAACAAAGTCTGCTCGAAAACAGGAGGAGGGTTTGCCTCCTGGATTGTCCTGAAAATAGAAAAGCCAAGGCTGTGGAGTGGAACAGTGAGCTAACAGAACTAAGTAGTTAATCACAAACACCCCATCTTTCTTTTTTCTTTTTGGGGGGATGAGGGAGAAAGGGGATCCTTTTTTTTATTCCCTCAAATGTACAATTCTTTGTTTCACAATCCATTGTTCTCATTTTCTCACTATTTTCACCTACCTCATATATGTATGAATGCACATATATAAATATATGACTCTCTTAAAATTAACAGGGAAGTGAATTATACATAATTTAATATAAATTATATACAATTGAAATTTTAATATTTGGTTGAGGCCGTTTTGGCCAAACTAGCTTTAAGTTTAAATAAAGACACTGTATAGCCCCTCTTACATATATATTTTGCTCTGGATTACACACACAGACATACATACATACACATAAACACACACACAATTCTACTAATTATAGAACAGGTCATAAAATTGAGGGGGGCAGGACATAGGAGGACTTGGAATAGGAAGGAAATGGGGTAGAAAGGATGTAAATATGTATACAATTCTCAAAAAACTAGTAGATGAAATCTTAAAGAATTAACTTGTTTTTCCCCGATGGCTATGGATTTTGAACTTCATTTAAGTGTTTCTCAACCATGTATACGGTCTTTTATGAATACTCCTAATTACAAACAAACAAAATTTACTCCCAGCTTCATGAATGACATTTTAATTTTATTATTATTATTATTATTATTATTATTATTTTGATGTCTTACCATAGTCAGAGTGCCTAGGATTCAAAAAAAAAGGAAGAAAGAAACAAAAACAATAATCCAAATGAAGGAGATAACGTAGGATCTCCTTCGTTATTTACTCACTGATGGTGAGTGTGCAAACTGGTCAGCCATTATGGAAATTAGTGTGAAGATTTCTCAAGAAGTTAAAAATGGGTTTACCATGAGATGCAGCTATATCTTACTACAGAGATACTTGATTACCCATGTTCATTGCCCTTCTATTTACAATACCCTGGAAATAGAAAACAACCTAGATATCTACCAACTCAAGAATGGATAATGCAAATGTGGTACCCATACATAGCAGAACATTATTCAGTTGTTAAGGAAAAATAAAATTTACAGGTAAATGGATGAAACTGTAAACAACCATGATCAAGAAGGTAACCCTTCCAGAATGGTTAATCCAGAAGGACAAGCATTATAGATTTCTTCTCATATGTTTCATATGTGAACTTAAGCTTTAAAGTTTTATATATTTATATTTCATTTGGAATACCCAGAGGTTAAGTAACTAGTAATGACCACTGGGAAGGAGGAATCTTTCAAGGAATGGGTAAAGAAAGTAGCACTGTTGGGTGAGAAAGTTGGGAACTGGAATAGGAAGGATTGGGTAAGGAGGGGAACAAGCAGGCAGGGTGACAGAGAGGATATGGGGAGATAACTAACACTAAAGGCCTTTTGCAAAGTAATATAGAATCCTACTATGCAGAAACTTTCTAAAATGTATACACAATATAAAAAGAGGTCCAAAGCAGGTACCCTATAATGAGGGTGGGAGGCAGCACGGACACAATAACCCAACTAAACACAATATGCTACCAAATAAAAGCCTCAGCAATTGGAATAAAATACCTCTTTTTGAGGTGTTGGCCTATCGGGTCCCATAAATACCCCCGTCCCATCATGTCAAATACAGGTTACTGTCAATAATATTTGTTACCCTCTAGAACGTGACAGTAAGATCTACAGCTTTAGTCAAGAGAACAAGAAAAACTCTAGCTAGTACTGGCCTGGAAGATTCATCCTTACCAGCTAGTGTTCACAGGGCTGGAATATGCCATTCACATAACCAGAGGCAAAAAGTAATCAGCATCCGTACTCAGCTATGGATCCTGAACCCTGCATGTTGCACTAGGGACTTTTCTGCAACAAATCCCCACTGGTATGATTGCGGCACAAATACTATAGGTGTTACCAGTCACTTTTTGATTGGCAGGAAAGCCCACTACAGAAGATGGAACCCATACATACCTGATACTGTCAAACCTGTGGCCAAATCCTAAATCACTCATGAGTCCTAGAAGAAAACCTATCACTATTACTGTTACATGGATAGAGCAAAAAAATTACTCCTAATAACTTACAAGGTTACCTTGTTATCACTGTATAACTTCATCTTCATGGGAACAGTTGGGGTGGGGAAAAATAATCAGAATATATCTTATAAAACAATCTACTTTCAATAAAGCACAAACATTTTAAGGGGTGGGGACGGATGGCTTCAGTTAAGTGCGCTGGCTGATTGTTCTTCCACAGGACTTGAGTCCAGTTTCCAGTAGCCATTCTCTCCTCCTTTTTCTACAGAAAAGGGGAGACCTCCCATGTGTAAAACCCGGCCATTCCATATCAAGTAGACGTAATACTAGACTTAAAGTCATATTTTATAAAGTGCTTGGAAAAATTAAACTTGTGAAAGGTAAAACATTTTGATTAAGAAAAGGAAACTGTAAGTTTCGAGATCAGATGAGATCGGGTGCATTCATGATGCCTCAATATAAAGCCAGCCACACTGAACCTTATAGAAGAGAAAGTGGGAAGTACACTTGAATGCATTGGCACAGGAGACCACTTCCTAAATATAACCCCAATAGCACAGACACTGAGAGAAACAATTAATAAATGGGACGTCCTGAAACTGAAACGTTTCTGTAAAGCAAAGGACATGGTCAACAAGACATAACAACAGCCTACACAATGGGAAAAGATCTTCACTAACCCCAAATCAGACAGAGGTCTGATCTCCAAAATATACAAAGAACTCAAGAAATTGGTCATCAAAAGAACAAATAATCCAATTAAAAAAAATGGAGTACAGACCTAAACAGAGAACTCTCAACAGAGGAATCTCAAATGGCTGAAAGACACTTAAAGAAATGTTCAATATCCTTAGTCATCAGAGAAATGCAAATCAAAACAACTCTGAGATTCCATCTTACACCTGTAAGAATGGCCAAGATCAAAAACACTGATGACAACTTATGCTGGAGAGGTTGTGGGGAAAAGGGAAAATTTCTGCATTGCTGGTGGGAATGCAAGCTGGTACAGCCCCTTTGCATGTCGGTGTGGTAATTTCTCAGAAAATTAGGAAACAATCTTCATCAAGACCCAGCAATACCACTTTTGAGTATATATCCAAAGGATGCTCAATCGTGCCACAAGGACATGTGCTCAACTATGTTCATAGCAGCTTTGTTTGTCATAGCCAGAACCTGAAAACAACCTAAACGCCCCTCAACCAAAGAATGGATAAGGAAAATGTGGTAAATTTGTACAATGGAGCACTACACAGCAGAAAAAAATAACGACATCTTGAATTTTGCAAGAAAATGGAAAGAGCTAGAAAACATAATTTTGAGTGAGGTAACCCAGACCCAGAAAGACGGTTATCACATGTACTCATTCACAGCTGGTTTTTAAACATAAAGCAAAGACAACCAGACTACAAACCACAATCCCAGAGATTTTAGACAACAATGAGGACACTAAGAGAGACTTACATAGATCTAATCTACATGGGAAGTAGAAAAAGACAAGATCTCCTGAGTAAATTGGGAGCATGGGGACCGTGGGGGAGGGATGGATGGGGGAAGGGGAGAGGCAGGGAGGGGAGCAGAGAAAAATGAGGAGCTCAAAAAAAAAAATCAATAAAAA
Organism: Myodes glareolus; assembly: GCF_982192425.1. Classification (NCBI taxonomy): domain Eukaryota; kingdom Metazoa; phylum Chordata; class Mammalia; order Rodentia; family Cricetidae; genus Myodes; species Myodes glareolus. The sequence goes on from NC_142050.1 coordinate 12,044,771, forward strand.
AATGAAAAAGAAAAGTCAAGAAAACTGAAATAAACCTAGACAAAGTGAAACACAAAGGAAAAAGAGGATCTTAAAGACATCATTTGAGAGTATTTATAGTTTCCACTGTGGTATAATAAACAGCACATCATTTTACCCTTAAGTTAAAGAATATATTGGAGACCAAAAGTGACCGTTTATAAAACACTTACCTACAACACCATTCAATGCGGCCTTCACCCTCACAAGTTTTTGCCCAGTGATTATCTGCCAAATTTTTCATTGCAACAGCGTATTCACAAAGTGTTTCCGCATCTTCACAGTGTTCTCTCCAGATCTTATCAAAGTCTCCCACTGTATGCAAAGAAAAGATGATCTAGGTTAACTTTATTTTTATGTGTCAGCTAATTTTAGGAAAATAAAGATAGTTTATAAAACAAGAATACAAAAATCATGAATTAAAACTTAATAAAGTTTTAAACACTGCTTTACAATTGATGTTATGACATTCAAAATTTACCCTTTCAAACAAACTTATTAAGTTGAACATCACTAATTGTATGCACACACCCTCCCACATCCCCCCCCCAGATATACATATATGAGCTACCAATTCATAAAGTATACTGGTAGGGGACAAGTATGGCTGGAAATTAAGCATTAGTTAAAAAATTACACATTATTCAGAAATACCTGATTTCTCATAAATGTGAGTTATTTGTTTAAAAATTCTATTATCAAATATATTTCAAAGAACCTATGTGTAATGAAAACTCATTTCATTCCTGCAAGACTTGATTTAGACTCTACATGGTAGTAGGTTGAAGTGGGAGTCCCTTCTGTATGCTGTGAACACCACTGGTTACCGAAAAAGCTGCTCTGGGCCTATGGCAGTGCAGAACAAGGCAAGGTGGGAATTTCAAGTAGATAGAGGAGGAGAGAGTATGGAGCCAAAGAGATGCCATGTAGTTGCCGGAGGAAACAGGCACTGAACTTTGTCTGGTAAGCCACAGCCACATGATGATACACAGATTAAAAGAAATGGTTTAAGATATAAGAGCTACCTAGCAATATGCTTAAGTGATTGGCAAAGCAGTGATTTAATTAATATAGTTTCTGAGTGATTATTTCAGGCTTGGGAGGCTGGGAAACAAACAGCCTCTGAAAACAGTAGGTAAAATTGAAAGACTTGAGTATTTGTACTTTATTTGGAAGAGAGCCCTAAGCAACCACAGTAAGGGGATGGGAGGGAAAGCTAGGAGAAAAAATTTACAAAGAGTACAGGGGTTGTTAGTGACACAGATAGTGAAGACAATATATCCACAATGCTGCTGGACCTAAGAAGGGCAAGAAACTTCAGCACTAGCTTACCTAATTCCCATTAACCAGGGAATGTTATAAACCTTGGATTCTAGTATGTACTTATTGAGCAAGGACATATCAACCGAAGGCTCCAAGGTGCTGGAGAAAAGTAACAGAAAAAGAGAACACACACAAAGTGGAACTCTTGTCACTAATGGTGACTCTGAGTTCAGTGTTTGCCATTACAGTTGAGAACGAAGGAGGTTATGTGAGACACTACTGTCCTCTACTAAAACTTCTTAGTGTCCTTACTATGTCATATCAGACTCGGAACTTGATTTACTCTGTAACTACTAGCTAACAGATGCAAAGATGACTATAACTATAGAGACCTGTTTCTGTATAGCCTCTGAATTCACATACAACGAAATTGTCTTTGAAAAGTGTTTTTGGTATAGTTTTGAGGTTTATTATTATCTGACATTTAAAGGATTCAAACATTTGTCTGTGTGTTTAATTGACTTTAACTACAAACAACTTAATATTTCAACATTTTTATTAACAGTAGAGTTTATATACCCTCAGAGTATGCTCACACTGAAAGTTAGTATGTGATTGTAAGCATAATGCACTAAGCTATATACCTGAAACCAAACAATATATTTTATTTAATTTTTATTTTTAAACCATTATTTTCTGAAAAAGTTTTGCTCTTTTGAAGATTATTTTAATGTGTGCATGTACAAACACACATACACAAACACAAGAACAGACACATGCATGCCACATGTATGCGGATGCCCATGGAAGACGAAAGAAGGTATAAGATCAGCTGAGCTGGAGTTTATAGGCAGTTGTGAGCTGCCTTACTTAAGAGCTGAGAACCAAAGAAGGAATCTCAGAAGAGCAGCAACTTCTCTTAACTGCCCAGTCATCTCTCTAGACTCAGAAAAAAAAAATACTGTTAAATGCTACATGAAATAACAGTTAGCAAATAGGAAGTGAGAGAGAGAGAGAGAGAGAGAGAGAGAGAGAGAGAGAGAGAGAGAGAAAGAGAGAGAGAGAGAGAGAGGAGAGTGCCAAACATACAAATAAAGTGTGAGTAAGGCTATAACAAAACAGACATGAATTTAATATACTCCTTATGTCCCTTGTAAGTATCCTGAATCATAACATTAATTCAAGTCCTTATCCAGCAAACATTTATCAAAGCCTATTAAATATGTATTATAGTAAATGCTTAATGATTAAAAATGGACAAAACATAGTTGAGGTTTTGTTTTTTGAGTTTTTCAAGACAGGGTTTCTCTGTCTAACAACCCTGGCTGTCCTGGAACTTCACTCTGTAGCCCAAACTGGTCTTGAACTTGCAGAGATCTGTCTGCCTCTGTTTCCTGAGTGCTGGGATTAAAGGTGAGTGCCACTACTGCCTTGAGTCATAGTTGATTTTTAATTCTGAGAAAAATTTACTATCCAGTATATTCCTGAAAGTTTATTAAGGGTGCTATGTTAAATAATTTATAGAGAAAAATGGGAAAAGTTAATTTTTCATAGTATTCTCTTTTATAGTGTTTAAAATACTACACATTAACAAAATGTTTAAGCATATTATAATGTGGATTCTGAAAGCACTGCTCCTCAAATTGAGTTTTTGAAAATGTTATTAAATGCCCAGCATGTAAACTCAAATTTCTTCTGCACACTCAAACTGTATATACGTTAAACATATATTAAAAATTAAAAGTTGATTCCAAGGACTTTTGACAGCCACTTGGTTATTAGGCCAACCACAATTTTAACTACTGTTTCATTTCATAACTCGGCTTCCTGGCTGCCACTGAAATGTAAGCAAACCAAACACCAGGGGCAGGGATCGCTCCTACCACATGAACTCTGCTATTCTTTCCCTGAAAGAAACTGTGAGCTTAAATAAATCTACTTCTTCAAAAAGTACAGTAACTTGCGACCTGGGGAAATGGCTCAATAGGTACAGTGCTTGCTCAGCACCCAGTCAAAAGAAAAGCTCCAGTGTGGCTGCCTACACCACCACACCAGTGGTCAGCACATAGGAGACTTGGGAAAGCTCACTGGAAAAGTCCAGACAACCAGTGGCTCCAGGTTCAGTCAAGAGAGCATGTCTTTTAAAAAGAACAATGGAAAGCAACTAAGGAAGACACCCAACTTTAATTCTTGGTCTTCACATGGGTACACTTTGGGGAAGGGTGCACCTGCTTACACATGCATTCAGCATTACAAGAGCGTGTGACCATGCTCTGCTTTATGTAGTTCTCGGAAGTGAACTCAGGACTTTGTGCATGCTCAGACAAGCACCGAACCACCGAGCTACATGCCCAGCACCTCACTTGTAAAATTCACTCTCTACAGGCATCCTAGAAAAACTGGATATACTTTAATATACAAATATACTTCACCTTTCCTATTACAACGAATACAAAAATGACTTTAAGAAAGCATTATTACACACACTTCATAATCAAACAAGAATAATAAACTTAGAGAATCAGCAACAATAACTTGTTTAGCTACATAGATTTAAAAATCAACTTAAAAGTCATATAAATTCTAGAACAAAGTTCACAACACTTTGATTTTTACTTTTTGTATTCTCTTGACATTTATATTTTTAAATACCCACTAAAAGTAAACAACTAATTTACAGTGGAAGTAGAATTACACCTGTTGAGTTCACAGGACTGTTTGAAAAACTTTAAGCTTAAGGAAAAGTAATTTTAGTAAAAATACTAGATTATCGTGAGTTTCTTATATTCAAGGAAAGTGAATCACTTTATTTTATATATTGGGATCATCTAATTACAAATGATATTATTTTTCTAACTATCCTAATTCTCATTCTTAAAAGGTATAAATATAAAGCAAAGATTTTAAAGTTTAATGAGGATAACTCTATGACTAAAACCACAAATGGTCAAATATTAATATAAAAATATCTAGGGACTCATAAGATTCAATAGCAAAATTATACCAGCCTTTTAAAAAAGTGGGTAAAGGAACTGAAGCCATTTTTCCAAGCCAATGATTACTAGGTACATGGAAAGATGGTTACCATCACTAGTAGTTAGGGAAACGCAAACTAAAACTACAGTGTAATGGCCAGCATAACAGAGAACCACCTGCTATATGTGGAAAAAGGGGCCTATGTACTTTGTTCTGAGATTAAAGTGCAGCAATTATGGAAAACAATCTAGAGGCTCCTCAAAACATCCAAAAGATTTCACCTCCTCCCTCCCTTTCACCCCTCTGTTTCCTCTTCTTTATATATGAAAAACAAAATTAATATGTAAAGGAGACATTGTAATCTCACGTTTACTGTTGTATTAATTACAAGATAAAAGAAAGTGTTCATCAATGGGTAGACAAAAGAAGTATGGTGTTTATATACATAATGAAACTCCAATTTAAAAAAGAAAATCCGGCTTCTCTTAACAATGTAAATAAACTCTGAGGTCATCACACTACATGAAATACACCAGTCATAGAAAGACATACATCTCAGATCATTTATATGTAGACTCTAAAGCAAGGAGCTTAAAGAAATATAAAAGTATTGTGTGCTCATCAGGGGTTTGAGGAATAGGGAGGAAGAGATGAAAATGTAGATGTTGGTCAAAGTGTTAAAAACTAAGTTGTAAAACTGAATAAGCTGTAAAGATCTAATGTACAGTACTGTAACTATCTTAGAATGAATATATTAGAAAAGAAGTAAATTTTTAGTAGTCACTCACACACAGAATAACTGTTATATGATGTCAACTAAATTGACTGAGAAATCATTATGGAAGATATATTTTCATTAAATAAAATATATTTTATTTAATATACCTAAAACTTACTCAATTATCATGATCTCTTTTTTAATTATTTTATATACAACAAAAGGATGTGTATGATATACTATTGAATCCATATAATGTTACTCATATGTATGTATTTAGTGCTGACAATTTGAGATCACAACATATCAGAGAGGTTATTATCATTTATACATCAAAAATCAACATGTTACAATTCTTGGTAGTTTAGCCTGTAATTCATAACACATTACTGGTTTTTAAAAGTGATGATTCAATCCACTATACCATTCTAAGTATATAAAACTCTGAAAGGTAACTCTAAAACAAAAGAGCTTAAATGGGGCAGTGAGTAGAAAGATAGAAAGATGGAAAAGGGAATTCTGGGAGTAATGGAGTATTTTATATTATATGGCAGCATTTTCATATTTGTTTATAACTATTAACATTTATAGAGTTCTGTACTTTAGAAGGTGTCTACTGTATATGAACTACACATATTTCAATAAACTTAAGCTTTAAAATGATGTCCAATGAGCATAGCAAATGCTACAAAATTAAAGCTTATTGTGGTAATTGTTAATCTACAGATCACATTATATTTCCTTAACTTCGAGGCCAAATTCTAGATAACTAACACCTCAGGGACCTAATACTATGTTAGTCTTAAACTTGTAGCAATCAGATCAAGCTTCTGGCTGTGACTTACACATACTGTCAATGTGGCCATACGATGCTTTATATCTAGAAGACTTTTGAAATGCTATGGCAGAACATGGAGAAACAAAGCTGATGACTGACTGGGGAAAAAAGATACCTCATTCATCATACCACCCTTTTCTCATGAGTTTTATGTTTATGAATGTTCATGGACACGAAGAAAGGTCTGCAAAACATAACTAGAATGATTTCCTAACCACAAACAAATGGGCTTTTGGCAGTCAAAAGGTGTATTTAATCTCTGTAACTGCATTATCTTTAATTTTCTGTTAGTTGTTTCCATCTCTGGTTGCCAGTTCTCAATGCACATTGTAAACACCTTTTATTTAATGGATCTAGAGTGTGAACTGGTCATTTACTCCAACACTTTACAAATAAATTCACTGTATAGTCATGGCTCAAATCTGTGCTAAACATTCTAAGGAACTAGTCTAAATGATCATCTATAGCATTTTAAGAAGCCAAAAGATTTCTAATTTTAGATCGTAGCATTTGATAATATGACAGAGATGAACTGATTCATCTGTTTAGTTTTTGTTGCTGTTGATGTTGGGATGACTATTCTCTCCAGAGCTGAGTTATATAGTCCAGGCTGGTCTCCAACTCTTCATCTTTCCGCGTCAGTTTCTTAAGAGCTGAGATTAAATGCTATTCCATTATGCATGGCTAACAACTTAAATTTTAAATTGTCAAGAAAACAATACATGGTTATCACTATTCCTAGTTTCAAGATGGGGTAAGGGATAATATTCAAGAGTCAACCAATTCTTAATGCTACCTTGGAAGTGTACAGATAGGGCAGCAACGAACAACTTCTCTAATATTTATGTAATCTGAAAATAGTTGTGATCCCATTGATTTTAGAAATTAAAAAGAACTAAAAAAAAATGGAGATCCAAAAGTAAGTTTCATAATAAAACAGAAACGTTTTAATACCACTGGTACTTAAATTTACAATTTAAGATTGCTCTTTCAACAGCATAGTATTACAAAAAAGGAAATTTTGCTATATGTGACAGTTTTGATCTGTGACAGAAAGGGAAGTATTTCCAAGTACCATACTGTACTAAATTATTATAAATACTACAACAACTGGTATGGCAGAAACTATGTGAAGAATTTGCCTATATTATTTAAATATCAGCATAAGTGTGCTTATTTTTACTACCGAAATGTGAAGATGCAATAAAAAAAAAGAAGAAGAGACAATCTAACATATGAAATCAACTAACAGGGAAATTTAAAGACAGAATGCTTAAAATATGATATGCATATTGTCCCTTAAAAATAAATAACTTTTTATAGCAGTATAACAAAAATACTAAGAAGTTAATAGAGAAATCACTAACTTAGCTATCCTAACTGACACTTCCCTCCTGCATACTATGATTTGTTATAGAAATGAAGCATCATTTAGGCAGACAAGGAACGAGCTTCATTTTTTTTTTTTTTTGCATCAAACTATCTAGCTTTACAACAAAATAACCTTAGTTTGGTGTCGCCCTCCCAAACCAGTGGTCCAACAGTCACCTGCATCAAAAGCATAAATGTGTCCTAATTTACAATTTACACAATTGCTTTCTGGGGGCCCAAGAATCAGCATTTTAAAATTAACAGAGTATTGGCACACACTAATGCATAAGAAACATCATAGTAGGTCCTGAAAGCTAAAACCTGGATATATGCAAAAGCACTGCCCTTAGGCTAATGCTGAGAATATTTCAGAATCAAAACCAATCACCATTTCTTAAAGAATGTAAAAATTCTAATTTTGTCTTCTCTTGAAAACTATAAGTTGCCATTTTGTGTACTTTCACGGTAAATGAAGCACAAATAGCAAGTAGAGTTCTTCAGTACTACAACGTAGCACAGAAGAAACTCAACTTCTGGGAGTGCTCCTTGTGTTCTGTGGAGGCTCCAAGCACCACTTGGCACATCATCATCACTTCTCTGAGCAGTCTTGCTGGTGCACACTAACCACTGTCTCCACCCCTGTCCTAAGGTGCTCTCCCTGTCTACACAGGACTTTTACTCAGACACACAGAGTGCATTTCTAACCTGGGGTTGAATGACAACTAACATTTTCCCCCAAAAAAGCTTACATTACCGTTGTCTTTTCCTCTTTACTTTTATGAAAACTGCCTATTCTACCTTTCAAAATGTTCTTATTTTTCTCCATTTCACCATCATGACTGTTGCTTGTCTTTATCAACTCTAAATCAGATGAACGTCAACAGCCACCTAGCTAGTTTCTTCTCTTCTACATTACTTCCTTTTGTAGTCTACTGTACTTTTGCTTCATTGTTGACTCTTCTGTCTACTGTATATTCCATGGAGTTCCAGAGGGAACACTTGTAAGGGGCCCAAGCTAAGAACATGACTTCTGAGTTTATTTGTTTGTTTGCTTGTGGCCTGTGAAGTAACCAAAGGATTTACATTAATACTTTTGTTCTTAGGTTATCATTTCAAATATACCACAAAGACACACAATGATAAAATCAAATAGATAACACACACTGCACACTTACTGTGTGCCCTTCACTCAAACAAATGCATTAGTTTTCCTCTTAGTGTTATTGATTATTACAATCTGTTCATCTCTCCCCTTCAAAAGAAAAACAACCCCCCAAAACACAAATGAAGCAACAACAACAAAATCTTCTAGAGCTAAGTTAACTAGATTTTTGTGAAGAATCTAACTACAGTGATAAAGCAAAGATTCTCTCAAATGCACGCGCGAGCACACACACACATGCACACACTTTTCTTACTCTGTATCAGAATGGGTACTGATTAGGGGAAAACGTAAAATGAAATGTCACTTGAAAAATATTAAAAGAGGAGAACCTTTCCAAAATCTCTTTGGCCAACTTATTAACACAGCTGTGGAGAAAGTCTACTAGAAGAAAAGCTGAAGTTAAAATGAGTTCACCACAATACTCTCATTTCAGGTGTTTGCTCAAAAAATAGCGAGGGCTGGAAAGGTGGCTCAGTCACTAAAGAACTTGCCTTGCAAGCATGCCTAACACCATATAAAAGGCCCAGGCGCAACATCATGCTACTATAATCCCACAATCTCTGGGGACTTCTGATTAGTCTGTCTGGCCTAGTTAGAGAGATCGAGGTTCAAAGAAAGACCCTGACTCAAAAAAATAAATTGGATACAACCGAGGAAGAACCTTGACGTTGACCTCTGAACTTCACAGGTATAGGCACACATATACACACATATAGGTACACATATACACAAGACATACACTCACATAACATGTACACCAAAGCTACAAAAGAAAACTAAAACAAAACTGAAAATCCACATGGTTCCAGTTCATTCAGTTCTCAATCAGATACACTGATCAAGTAAATCTGACCAATCAGCCAAGCCCTTATTTAAAAAGCAAAACCAAACTAGTTATTTCCTCAAGATAAACTATTTATACATCTTATCATCACTTTAAAATGTTTTAAGTTGCTGTGGAAATCAAACTCTATAATTCTGTATAGCAAAGATAGAAAATACCCATTTCTGCCAGCGTGATATTCTTCACATAAACTCCATTTATAACAGTGTTTTATCTACAAGTGGCTGGACAGCCAAGCATCTTTTCTGATCACCAATGCTAGGAAGTGTGTCCACATTTTCTTTCAGTATATATAGTATATGGTACTATCCCAGACACTGCTCTTTACTGTAATCTCCTTTTCCTTATAAAAGGTAGTACACGGTCTTTGTGACGCTGGGCAGGCAGTAAAGTGAGCAGAGTGAAGCAGTGGTCAGAGGGAAGTAAGTCCACCCTTGTAACACTGTTCACTTTCCCAGCCCACGCCTGCTCATCACTGTCAACACTCGCCAGTCGGACAGATTAGAGCAGGGGAGGAAACACCTTTCCTCATCACCGCAGGAAGGTCTCATTTTCACTTTTCTTTCTGTTGCGTTTCAGATCCACTATCGGAGATAAAGGCAAGCAAAACTCTATTTTTTAACACTACATTCTTTACCCTTGCTTGTGTTCTTTTCAGTAACTGCTTTGTTTCCCTTTCCATTCCAACCGAAAACATTTTTTTCATTACCAGCATATCCCTGAAAAAGCTGAACTGCACATTGCCCCAAGTCAACTACATAAATGTCCTATAGCCCATAGGCACCAACGAATAGCCTTCTTCCTTGCCCAACTGTTGTATTGCTTCCTGCTCTCCACTTTCTCTTATATTCTAGCATGTAAATCACCAATATTAGTATAAGAGATGGGAGAGAAACTATTCTCTCCCATAAAATAGTATAGCACTAATGATGAACACTCTCAGCTTTATGAAAGTTACTTTGAGCTTCTTAGAGTCCACTCATCTATAAAAATGAAGGAATTAATTTAAGTTCTACACTAAATCTGGCAATATGTTTCTTGGGATTATATAGCCAGACTTCCTGGGCATTCAAACAACTGAGAACTAGGGCCATATAAAATGTGAACATTGGAAAGGACACACTCATTCAGATATCTACTTTGCAAGTTAACTGATGGGGTATTATATATCACTGGAGCAAAACCTAGAGAAGCCTAAATGGGTGATGGAATTCAGGGTATTAAAATGCCAAAAAAATAGCTTCATTCAAAGTCTTAGATCTGTCCGGACTTTTTAACCTGCCCAGCAGCTCATCAGATCACTGACTTCTGAACTAGATGCACTGCTTTCAGTTCTGGTCATTTCTAAGTACCAATCCTCATTATGGACTAAGTGTTCCCCTAGTTAGAATTTGGGCTTAAAGACATGTTTAAACATGTGGGACTAAGCATGCATAAACAACAGCTTAAAGAGATAATGACACATTAGCAGTGAGTTAATTTAAGTGGAACCTATTCGTTCATGAATAAATGAATAATGAATAACAATGAAATTATCACAAAAGGTTAATAATAGAAACTGAATTACATACTAGTCATTTTCTTTTAAAAGATGTGTCTTAAATTTGTACAAAATGGCACTATAAGTTGAAGAAAAGTGGGTCCACTTATTTCCTCATTTCTCCAAACACAAAAACCAATAGAGAATGCCATTATGTAAGTGCATTTTGTGACTATCAAGAATGATGCAACTGTTGCTATGGTAACCACTCATTTTATTGAATTGCGGTTAGGAACTAAAGCAATTTTAATAAAAAAAATTCAGTACCTTAAAATGCTTGCCAAGGTTCTTCTATTGGTACCTATCAAACAATAGCTATAAACCATCTATGGGGATATCAAATGGCCTCTATTAAAAGCCAGGACCGAGCTGTCAAGGAAAGAAACTTTGAATACTTTTAAATACGAAACACAGCACCGACACTCAAAGGAAGAAGACTTGGACTGAACTTCTAGAGTAATTGGAAAGTGCATAAAATTGAAAAGCAACATGATCTCACAGGTCTTTGTTCCTTCCCTGTCAGAACTTCTCTTTAACCTAAATTATTAACTAGCTAAAGGACTAACATCAGAACACTGCTGAGTTTTCATTTTGCAATTAAGTTAAAGCAAAAATCTGTGGAAAGTATCCCATTTTAATACTCAAGAGATTTTTTTTCCCCTGAGCAAAAGAATAAAGCAAGTTTTCACCTTCGGAAATCTTATAAAGTTGCATTGTTTGAGAGCCTCCATTTAAAAAATGCCAGGATAAGTCGTAAAATCCAACTACACACACAGTTCTGGCATAAGAAAAAATCAGTAAAGCTGCTTCCATGGAAGGGGCTGCATCTATGGCCGGCTTCAATGGTATCCGTGTCTTTCAGAGTCTCTGTGGCTAGCCACTATTCAAAACTGCACAGTATCTAAAGAACCTGCCCCAGATCTCTTTCTTGCCTGCCTCCACAAACTTGAAGACAGAGCTGCCTGCCATCCCTTCCTCCGGCTAAACAAGGTGAAGCACCTTGAGATCATCTACTGGGCCTGCTGACTTCGCAGCCCTGGGAGACCAGGCAGGGGAGGCCTCGGCACGGCCTTGCCAGTGGGCGAAGAGGAAGAGGGGCTGTTGCCAAGCGAGCAGAACAACAGGCTGGTCCAGCGCAGCAATCTGGAGGGCAGCTTCCCTTCTGCCGGGCTCCTTCCCGGATGGATTTTCCCTTGTCTTCGGGTCTTACCTGAAAGCCCCATCCCTGCGCTCCCTCCCTCCTTCCCAGTGTGTGCTCGGTGACAGCGGTCTCCGCACACCGCTGGGGACAGGGCCCGAGCCGGTGGCCACTGCCCATTAGGGTTCCGGGAGGCAAGAGCAGGAGGCCGGTGGCGGCCTGGGCAGACGTGCCGCCCCCGTGTGTGTCAATGGTGGCCTGTGGGGCTGGAAAGCGCTGACCCAGCCGGGGGACGCGCCTCCCCTCCCCCGCCCGCTGCCTGTTTACCTTCGCGGTACTTCTTGCGGAGCCGCCGGTGGACGCTCTTCACCACCCCGGACAGCTTCTCCTGCTCGAGCTTCCGCTCCTGCTCGCGGGGCTGCGCGGCGCTCGAGGGCCGCTGTCCGCGCGCTGCGCCTCGGCCGCCCGACCCGGGCTCCATCGCGCCGCCGCCGCCGCCCCTCGGGCCCCGCGGTCTCACCCCGGCCGGAGGAGCTGGGGAAGGAGGAGGCAGCAGCGGAGGCAGCAGCCGGAGGACGAGGCCACGGAGCCCCAGCCAAGGCCTCGGGGGCGGGGCCTTCCCGAGAGCGCCAGGTGATTGGTGAACGTCGGAGGGCTGGGCGGAAATGGAAAGGGCCAAGGGCCAATGGACGGAGGGCAGCGGTGGAGCGCCGGGTTGTTTGGGAAGGAGCAGCTGGTAGAGGCGGAGGGAGCATCGGGCTTCTTGCCAGGCCACGCCCCGGATGCTGTGCGGAGGAGCCAAGAGGGCCTAGGGGTGGGGGTAAGGGGTTGAGGGGGAGGAGGCTGGTGGTGCGAGGTGCGCTTGCGCCTCCGAGTTTGCTGAGTTTGGGCTTCATTGTCAGATCTAGCTTTGGCACGTCTCCCAACTTTCCGCTGAGTGTTATGAGATGATGCCACCATCTGAATTCCCGTTGCACCTATGTAGAGTCCTATCAACTAGATACCCATTGAAGACTTGATTGCACAGGGTTTTACACTTCAAGGAGGAGTCCAAACTTGTCTGCTTTCTTTGAGGGCCAAGAAGAGGTCAAGCTACCAAATCCGGCTTTAATTCCCCAGCTAACTGTGGTTAATGCCAGGCGTGCTGCTGCTGCTGCACGAAAGACACCTAAATGGGCAAAGGAAAGGTAATAGATAAACAACAGGAGATGTGGAAAAACCAAGCTGGAAACATTAAAAGGCCACATCGTCTTCCTGTAGAACTTTTGTAGTCATCATACCATGGGGGTTCTGGAAAACCTACATTGATTATAGGTTGTTTCAAAACTCAGAAAAGTCTGCTCAGGTGGTCTGTCTCCCATGGGTTTGAAGAGTTTGTCTATTAGCGCGTACAGAGTTCACTAATCAGCTTTCCCCTTCCTAACTTTTTAGGCCTAGCATGGTGGCTCAGTCGTGGCCAATGCTTTTAATTCCAGCACTCCGGGCATAGAGACAGGACAACCTCTGTGAGTTCAAGGCCAGCCTGGACTACAGAGCAAGGTCCAAGACAGTCAGAGCTACACAGAGAAACCTGTCTGGAAAGAAAGAAACCTGGAAGAGTATTCTCCAAAAGGAGACCTTATTAGCTCTGTACTGGTACCTGGGCTGCTGGAGCTTCTGCAGGCCAGGAATGAATTGTATCCAATTGTGGGCTACTTCCACATTGTAGCTGTTGGTTACATTACATTGTATAGACATTGTTGCATTGAAATTTTCAGATCAATGATTTTGTAGTACTAGTAACATTCTCCTTTTGTGACTGTTAGGTCCAAAGGAAACTCCATTTCCCCAAATTCTGGGGATTAGACAAAAGCCAGCATTCCTTAGGAACTGAAGCTGGTTCCCCTCTACCAAAGGAACTATTTCCCTTACCGTTGGCAGAAGGGACAAACGGTTATCTGTGGTCCCTATTAGCACACCAAACTACATGCCGGCCTCCAGGCTCCCTCAGCATCATAATTACCTGTTGTACATTTTAGAGTTCATACCAGCATCCTGGCTCTTCTCACACACTCCCTCCACTTCCTCTAACTCAGGAGCTTCCCTCCCACAGTTTCTCATTCTCTTTATAATGCTATATTGGCTATGTGCATTTTGCTATGCTCCTCTTTTTGCCCTTCCTTGGTCCTCTTTCGGTCTTCCTCTCACCTCTCCCTGACCCTTCTTCCCTAACCTATCCCTACCCCTTCTCCCACCTCCACCCCACCCCATGTACCCACCATGGGCCCTCTCCTCTCTCTGCCTCCTCTGCTCCTCCTTCTCTCCTGGTCAGGCCCAGTCTGCAGGCCATATTTAGTCTACTACTTTCTCTCTCTGCGTTGAACTCTTCCACATCCCTCTGGCTGTTCATATCTAGCATAAAAGCTTTCCCCTCGGCCATGCAATAGAGTGGTCATGTAGACAGTTTATACAGTAACTATTTCATGGTCCTTCCTAGGTTCAGATGAGCCCACAGAACAAAGCAGTACCCATGCTTTCCGGATCACAGGAGCAGACATATCACAGTGATGACCTGACACAGACAGAGATAAATAAACTTCAAAACAACTAATAAAGAAACATGGAGTGTGGTCTTACAGAGGGAAATTTCGTTTGGGAAGAAAAGCGAGCTTAGATGGTTTGCTTGTGGTGTTTTGTTTGTTTGTTTGTTTTGATTTTCCCCCGTATGAAAGGCAAATAAAGTTAAAAATATTTGAAAGCTACATAGTAGTTGGTAGCAAAGAAAGGAACATATGTCATTTGTACTGAATATTAGATATTCAGTTTTTTTTTGCTTATTTTGTTTTAATAGTGACTTTTTCATTTTCCATCTAAGAAAGTAAGTCTAATGATGTATTTTTATTTAAGTATTTTTATTTTAATTATTTGTACATGTGTAGACTTGTGCATGTACATGTCATGCCCTCTAGAATTCTAGAAGAATGCCTTAGGACAGCTGGAGCTAGAGATAGCTATAGGTAGTTGTGAGTTGTCATCAGGACCTGGGAACTCAATGTGGGCTCTCTACAAGAGCAGTAAACTCTATTAGCTGGCTGAGATAACTCTTCAGCCAAGGATGTGTTTATTTCTTTGTTTTGCCTTATTAAACTTCCATACTACTAGCAGATGAATTTTTAAGACCTTTTTAAAAAGGATAAAAACATTGGAGTGAATGTGGGAATTGAAGAAAAGGCATTCACCAAAGCATGTAGATTTCGTGTCATACTGAACAAGCACACCCTACAGCCAAGCAAATACCAGCACTCTACCCTTATCTAGTGAAGCTTTTAATTTATTAGAAACATATTACTTTAAAACTTCTTCCACTATTAGTTTGGATGTCTTTCAGAGATAGAAGTTGTTGGCATTAAACACTATACACTGAGAAGGACAAAGCAGTCTTGGAAAAGTGCCAGTTCTTAAGACTGTTCTCAACCCTGGTCACTAATTTCTCATCTTCACTTCTCGCCTTATCTGATCACTTTCTACACTCTTCTTCTAGGCATGTTATAGCAAGGTTCACCTGCTGAAAAAAAATGATCTCATATAGCAGTAAGGAAATGCTTTGTCCTTTTTGTTTATAGTCACACTCTTCATAAGAAAAATGAAATACTATTGGCAATGACGAGAGTCAACACAGTATAACAAAGTGGAGACTAAAAAAAAAATACTCATTGTTGAAAGCAAACTTTAGAAGTCCACATCACAGGTTCTGGGTTCCTTTGTCAAGGTCTAGGCCCTTTCATTCTGCATTTATTGAGCATCCTTGTGAAACAGAGAACTGCTAATGGAACTTAGGAATCTCTGAATGACTTAGATCATTTATATTCCATTTTCTTTGATTCTGATGCTGCTGTCCACTTCATTTTTGCCTTCTTTATCGCCAAACTTTAAAAATATATTTTAATATTATATAATAAATTCCCTATGTTAAATTTATATGTATAACTCATTAACAGTATGCATCAATACTGCAAAAAGATTAGGTAAACCTCCTCATTACTGATGCTAGAGCTATTATTATGTTCCAAGTCAGAAAAAACTTCAACTCATGACTTCAGGAAATTCAATTAAAACCAAGACTAGATGTGTGGCAGTTTCCTCTAAGGTTAAAAGGCCTTCCATTTCTGAGGGAAACATGTTAAGGCATAGATATAAAGGAGAAGTAAAACAATGGCATATTTTATGATACAATGTTATGAGAAGGTAAAATGATGAAACAACAGATTATTCTAACAGAAAGTTATACGCTCCATCCTACAGGGAAGCCTTTAAGACAGGAAGAAAAGAACTCAAGATAGCTTCAGGGAGTCCCTGAAAATAACCAGATTCATGAGGTTCCCCCCCACTTCCCCAAGAGTAAATAAACAGTAAAGACAGCTGAGAGTTCCTGTCAGGCAAATCCAGTCACCTGAACAAATTGACAGTAGAACTGCCCACGAGAAGGAAAAGCTTAGTCCCTGGAAGACACACAAGCCAACTCTGCTACCTGGAAAGGATTGTTTTCAATCTGTTGAGTTGGGAGCTTATGTTGTCGAATATTACTTTAACTAAGTAGAGCTCTGTGACATTTGTTTATACTGCATTTGTTTATTGCTGTAAAGATGTGCTACATTTGTTTATGCAGTATTTGTTTAATTGGGTAAAGATGTGTTGCTGTTTCTCTTTGCCTGCCCAAGGCACCTGATTGGTCTAATAAAAAGTTGAATGGCCAATAACTAGGCAGTAGAGATATAGGTGGGAATGACAGGCAGAGAGAGATTAAGTAGGAGAAGGAAACTAGGCTGCGGAGAATGAGGAGAACAAGAGATGGAGATTGGGGCCAACCAGGAAGCTGCCAGTCAGACAGACATGGAGTAGGACATACAGAATGAAAGAAAAGTAAAATGCCCTGAGACAAAATCTAGATAAAGAGAAACAGGTTAAATTAAGTTATAAGAGCTAGCTGGGAACAAGCATAGGATAAAGCTAAGTATTTATAACTAATCATAAGTCTCCATGTCATGATTTGGGAGCTGGCTGGTGGCCCCAAAGAAAGCCCGTTATAGGTAGGTAGCTGTATATTCTAGGTTTCCAGATTTTGTGAACTTTTACCCAGTCTGAGGCGTGCTTTGGTGATATAACTGTTTTTTTAGTCATTTCTGCTCCTTTAAGTAACCACAATAAAATTCACTGTTTTACCCAACTGGACTCTGGTGGTTTCACTGTTAAGGTTACTTTTGCCGCTATGAAACACTATCACCAAAAGCTAGATTAGAACCTGGAGTCAGGAGATGATGCAGAGGCTATTGAGAAGTGCTACTTACTGGTTTGCTCCTCATTGCCTTCTCAGCCTGCTTTCTTATAGAACCAAGAACCAATGGCCCAGGGATGGCTCCACCCACAAATGGCTCGGTCCTCCTCTTCCAATCACTTACTAAGAATGCCCAACGGGGTTTTCTACAGCCCCACCTTATTTTTCTCGACTGAGGTTTTCTCTTCTCAAGTAACTCTAGCTTGTGTCAGGTTGACATAAAACTAGCCAGCACAAATGGTATCCATACTTTGGCATGTCATCAGTTTCCTAATTGGGGTGAGCCACATGTCTGTTGTATCTCCCCAGGAAAAGTCTGTCACACAACACTAGGAATATAAAATTTATATCTTCTTGAAAATAACTACCTATTATTTGGAAAGTTGGTAACCATTCATGCAAAAATACCAATAAGTAATAATCTTTTGCTTAATTTTATATTGCAGAAGAATCACTAGTTGGGATAGAAAAACTAATTTTTTTGTATTTTATTTCAACTTATAGAAGCTTTCTTTGGAAAAAATATACTCAATGTTTTTCTTTAAAACTTTATACTTTGATAGAAACAAACAGAATGAAAGCATACTCAGGCAAAGAAAATACTGTTGTATTTTTATATAGTAAGGCAGATTACAACTTTAAAGTCCTATTGAAATATGAATATTTTTCATGATTATGTTTATAATTTATTCAATTACCTCTTTTGCAATTTATTTTGCAAAGAATCTTTTTTTATTATTTTAAATTATGGGTGTATATAGAGGCCAGAGGCCTTCGATCTCCCAGAACTGAAGTTGTAATCTACCTGACGCGGTGGCTAGGAACTGAACTTGGGTCCTTTGGAAGAGCAATAGTCTCCTAACTACTGAGCCATCTCTCCAGACTTGCTTCTTCAGTTCTTAATATAGGCTCAAAATTGCTGGAGTCCACAAGATACCAAAACAAAATAACACAGACTTCTTGTTTCTCCAGGGCTCACATATCAAACATTAAGACTAGCTTTAAGTACAAGTGATAGCTATTAATACCTCATTCTGTGTGCTGCTATTAAGTTTGTAACACTTTGTGGCATACTAATTCATTCAATACATTAGATAATCACAGTGAGCTAATATAGAAATAGGACTGCGTAGAAAAATAGCAATGGCTTATGCCAATAAAATGAATGATACGACTGAGGGATCGATACTAGCCCTGGTGGTGCATGCCTGGAAACTCAGCTATGCAGGAGGCTAAAGCAGAAGACTCACAAATTCAAGGCCTACAGAGTGAACTCAGAGATAACCCGAGAAACTTAGCAACACTCTGTCTCAAACTAAAAATATGAAAATTTAAAAGAGCTGTCTATAGTTCAGCAGTAGACCATGTGTCTAATGTGAGAAAAACCACAACTTTCAAACAACCCATGAGACCAGGAGCTGAATGTGTGTGAAAAAGACATACATTTATTGTGTTAACCCCTTTTCATTACACACAACTAAGATTTTACTTTTTTCTTTCCTCACTATTGAATGTCAAGTGAAGAGTCTGTATTTGAGTAGTATTTCAATTTACATAGTTACTAATATTTTCATCATGAGTCAGGAAACAAATGCATTTTACTTTGTGACCCAGGACATTTAAAGCATGTTACATGTACATACAATCTCAGTGCATGTGTAATTAAGAGAAACTTTCTACTAAACAATTCTTAACTTTGCTAAGTGAAAAGCATCAATAAATTTTCAATGTAGTTTTTATTTTTAATGCTGTAGAGAAGAATATATTAATTTTATGTCCTCCCAATGAGCAATGAACGAAAATTTAGAAGACACTTCCAAATAAAATTTGAACGATTTCTTTTAGCTCCCATTCTAAAATGATTCTGTGGCTGACATTAACCTAGAGAGTTCCTTGAAGAATGTTGTATCCCTGCTGCTCAGTTCCTTTTGGGCAGCTTCTTTAGTCTTGGGGAACTTCGAACATAGGGAACACTGTAAGAAACCTCCACTGTTCTTATAAACCCTGTTGAAAGAAGCACCTGTTTGGAGGAATGGAACACAAAACAGCAGAAAATTGAGTGACTAGTTTGGTCTGATGAGGAAGACCATGAAAGTGTAAGTCCCTTAGGTTGCAGTGATGAAGTTCTGCTCTCACTACCTGACATGTCCTCTGTAAGCCAAATACAGAGGCAGCCAGGCATCCCCTGAGTCATTGCTGTGTCTCTTAGATGCTTGTTGAAGATAGGGGTCTGGAGAGACAGTCCAGATTTGCCTCTTTGATTCTTTGGGCTATGTGGAGCTATTTAACATATTGTAGTAAATGACATTTCAAAATCTGAAACAGAATGAATTCTACATCTTGAATAGAGGGCTCTAGTGAAGAATTCTACTTCTTGAATAGAAGGGTCTAGGGAAGAAAATCACGTGAACTTGAAGCTTTTCCTGTAACTCCAGGGGGATTGTGGTCTGCTGGGTTTTATCAGCTGATGCATCATCACCCCTACATTGCAAATATGTGGGTTAAGAAGTGACCTTTGGCTGTGATTGCACTGAACAGTCAAAATGTTATAACAGTTAAAAATGGATAGATGCAAATGTCTCAAGGAGCCTGAGAAACTAAAATTTTCCTGTATGCAGGAAGCTAATTTATACTTTCCCTTATCATTTACTTTTAGAGCTTAGTGTTTGCTACTGAAACATTTTTGTCTTACCCTAAGAGTAAATTTTGTTCCCCATATCTCACACTACCTCAGAAATTACAAGATTTCATATGTCAAATTTAATTGCCATGCTTTTCTTGAACTTGACTGCTATTGCTATTTTTTTCTTGTAAAATAGTTAGAATTTAATTTACTATGTCAGGAAACATGATTTTTCCAACTTACTTAGTGGTTCCATAAGATTCTTGACTTCAAAACCAAACTCCCAACAAATTTATTTTAGTCAATAAAAAATGTATTTAATCATGGTCAGAATTCCCAATGTTAACAATTTCAGTTCTTTACAATCTGTTTAAAGATTCAGGAATTAGATTCCTATTTTTTTTAAAAAAAAACTAGTTAGGTTTGGTTTAATAGATGGTTCATCAGTTAAGATCACTTGTGACTTTTGAAGAAGACCTGGGTTTGGTTCACAACACCTACATCATGGTGATGGTCCCAGAGAAGTCAACATCCTCTTCTGGCCTCCAAAGGAACTTCATGCATGTGATGCTATACACAAAAATAAAATAAATATAGAACAAAGTCTTACCAAGGGTTTTGTTGTTATATTGTAGAAATTGATAAATTTATTCAAAAGTTCAAATACAAAGACAATAGAAAGTCCAAAACAGTTTTGACAAAGCAGAATAAAGCAGAACATTTGAATATTTAGTACACATGAACATTAATTAATTAATTAATTAATTAGGGAAGTGTGACATTGGCACAAATGTAAGCAAATAGATCAATAGAACATGAGAGGAAGTTTGGGAATGCTGGGTATACACAAATAAATTCCTGGATTTCCCCACTAAAATGCAAATGTAATTTTAGTGGTAAAAGAATGTTCTATTTTGAAAAAAGCTAAGCCAAGCTAGTTGGACAACCATTTGAAAACGTATTTCAATTTGTACCCCATGCTGTGAAAGAGAAAGTATTAACAACAAAGTTCGAGTATAAAACACCAAATTACAAAAGGTCAAGAAGAAAATCTTAGTACTTTACTGTCATGTGAATAGCACTTGTGGATATAATGTATATAAAATTCCTAAAAGGGAGCAAACTGGTGAGGCACTGAATGAGAGAAAATGTTTGGTGTCATATATACCTTGCAAATACTTGTATCTAGGCTATAGAAAGAATTCTTGCATACAATCATAAAAAATATTCACATTAGCCAGAGCAATTGATTATGCATTTGGGGTTTATTTATTTATTTATTTATTTATTTTATATTTTTATTAACTTTTCTGCATGCGGGAGGTACACGACATGGTTATATATCTTTGGCTAACTTGTATCTTGCTATGTAGAATGGGTTGGTCTTGAACTTGCAGTACTGCTCCTGCCTTTGGCCCCAGGTGCTGAGATTACAAGCACATGCTACCATGCCCAGCCTTAGTTCTTTTTAGATGTTTTCCACTTGAGTGATGTACATCTTGAGCTTAAGTAGACTATTAGAGAAAATGTTTATCTGGGTTACCAAAGAAGAATTTAAGTTAATCCTTAAGCATAATGGATTCTGAGCATTTCTTTTATTGCATCTTTAATTTCCCCCCAAAAAACTTTATGACTCTTGGACTTTTTCACATAACAAAAAAAAAATAAAAACTTTTAAAGATGTTTAAAATTAGTGAGATCAGCCAATCAAATTGAACGATAAAACGAGTTAGCATGGACAATGAGTAGAAATGTTTGTTGAGCTAATTGTCTTTATTTGAAAAGAGAACTCTAGGTATCTTAATAGAATTCCTTTTTTAAAGAGCATTATCACAGGTAGAACTGTAACCAGAACGTTTGTTGAGCTTGCCCTCAATAAAAAAAACATGCTTACCAGTCACTGTTATGACTTAAGAAGTAGCAAATGTGCCCCTGTAGTGAGGGAGGAAAAGGGGGGTACAAATAGGAACCAGATTGACAAACGTTGGGTTTGTCCATCAGCAAATCCAATTTAAATATTCTTAGTTTACAGATAGACTTGCATCTTCAAAAAGTAGTTTCTTTTCAGGACACTGCAGTGATTTCAGTTTGAGAAAGTTTCTGAACTTTTAACTTAAGGTAATGAGCTAGTTAATGGAAGACTGAGTTTCGTGTAGGAAGCAATTACCTCGATTGATAGGAAACTTGAGCAAATGAGTGCAGGCTTTAATGAGATTGGCAAAAAGGTCATGTGTCTGAGAGTTGAGATGGAGGAAAAAGGAATGGTAGTGGGAGAAATCATTAGAGACACAGAAACCAGTAGAAATAAAGTTGAGAAATTACAGCACTGAATATACTTTTGTAAAAGGCCACAAAATTAATTTGCCTAAACATAAGGAGACCTCTGGAAATATGTGAGTAAGTAGTCTGTGGTTTAATTGGAGCTTTACCATTGATTTACTTTACTCCTACCAATACAGAGATAGAAATAGATTTGAAAAGAACAAATCATTATAAACTGATTGACAGGTGTTTGAGTTAGTGTACAGTTTTTGCAAAGAGCATGCCCTAGGCTCTCCCCTTCTCTCCCAGGTACTTCTCAATTCCCAGTGTGACCTGACTTCCAACCTGGGCATTCTGCTTACAGTGTTCTGAGAAAGGTCGGCAATGATGTGCTATTGGAGAAGGCTACTTGTTCATTCTGGGCTGCTCAGACCCAAAATAATTACACAAAACTGTATTAATTAAATACTGCTTGGCCAATAGCTTAAGCATGTTGCAAGATAGCTCTTATATCTTAAAGTACCCATTTCTATTATTTTATATTTTACTCCGAGTCTCATGGCCTTTTGGCAAGGTTCCAACTGAAGACTTATGGCTTTCTCCTCTGGCATCTACCCGGCATCTCCTTGACTCTGCCTTCTTTCATCCAGCATTCAGTTTAGTTTTCACGTCTAACTCTATTCTGCTAAATCAGGGGCTGATAGCAGCTTCTTTATTAACCAATTAAAGCAACACATACACAGAAGGACTTCCCACACCATTTACCCTTCTCTGTTTAAATAAAAGGAAGGTTTTAACTTTAATATAGTAAAATTAGATATAACAAAACAAGTATCAAACAAGAATTACAGTTACAATATTTATATATACTTGATCTTTTATCATAACTAAGGGAAACTATAACTATCTATTATTCAACTCCATAAAGGATCCCAGAAGGATATAATATTTCCTAAGTACATAGAAAGTACATTATAAGCAACTTCTAAAATTCTAGAATTGACAGAGAAATCTCGCTGCCTGGACAGTCATCCAAAATTCTTCTATAACGTGGGGGCATCCAATCTTCAGCCTACTGGCTCATAGTATTCGGTAGACTTTTCCATGAAGCAGGAAATTTCAAAGACAGTTTTACCCATATTGGCGGTTTGTCAATCACTTTTTTCTGTGTCCTAAAGAATGTCTGGCAGACTCTTCCATGAAGCAGGAAGCCTGAAGGACTGTCTCACCTTCTTTAGGCAGCTTCAGCAGTCATTTTTCTGTGGGTCCTTCAAGTCCAGTCAAGTAGCTTAGGCAAGAACAGTTTCTTGCACAAATGGCTAACAAACTCCATAAGGAGACTCTTCAATGCCCATCATCCTCTTGAAGTAGATTGGTGCTGCCAGGAGCAGATGTGTCTCATTGTCATAAAAAGTCTTAAGCTCTTAAAACATTTAAAATGCCATATTCTGAAGGTCTCTGAAAGATTTGAAGAATATCTATCTAACTGAAATATATTTCTTTATATCTAGAAAACCTAAGTAACATGAATACAAGCTTGCTTATTATAGATGACTATCCATTAACCTGTATTTCTTAATTATACATTACATTTTTAAATGAGTTGTACAAGCGTACAAAATTGATCTTAAATTTGTATCAATAAACCAAGATCCATAAAAATGAAAATCTCTATAGCATATTTCCCTTTAAATGTAAATAAACATTTATAAATAATATTTGGGAATTTGGACATAGTTCTCTTCAAAATGCTTCCTGCTTTTGGTTGGGTGAAGTATTTTGGGGGTTTTTATGGAAATCTTTTATGTGGTATTGGGCCATCAAACCAGTAGTCTGGAAGGAATCCACAGGTTTTCATTCAACAAAAGAACCTTTATTCGAAAGCAACATAATCTTAGACCCAAATTTTGAAGTCAAGATACCTTTAAAATATATATGTTGGTTTAGCTTAGCAGTCCATACAAAGAAATGTTTCTCTGCAGTCAAAAAATTTAAAAAAACCACAATCATATACATAATCCAGACTCTGTGTGTGTATTACATCTTTATCTGAGTTATTTTTCATTACTCCTTTAATCTATGACTGTACTCTGTCTCTTTAAAGACTTTGTTTTATTTTTTTTAAAACACTTTATTTCTTTTTATAACTCTGTACTCTATCTTTTCGCTTCCAAGCCTATGTATATTTATCCAATACTGTTACCCATTTAGAGGTCTTTTCCATCTGGATTTATTTTTATTGCCTGCATATCTGTAATTATTTTTGACCAGGAGAACTTTTCTTTTTTTTAATGCTATGCAGGCATGGCTAGGACTAACTCTATGGCTCTGACTAACTCTGTTGGCTCTGCCTAGTCCAATAGGACAGAAACTTGTTCGTTGCCTCTGAGTGAGAACCATACACATTGCTCCATTTTCAAGCACACGGCAGGTCTATGTTGCCATTAAGCAAATTGTAAGACTTTGTTCACAATCCCCATTCAAATGCTACATAGCCAAACCTCCCAAAAGAGTTGGAGCAGGTTGTACTGGTGAATCCAGAAGTTGCCATTTTTTTAAGAAGCCATACAGTTTTTAACTGCACTTCTCTTAAAGGAGCTTAGGTGTCCCTGCTGGCTGTGAGCCCATGGTGGGGGAAAATATTTGTGACTACCAAGAAACTGCACTAAACTCTTTATTTTGTGCCTAGAGTTCCTTCCCAAACTCTTTCAGCTTTTATGTGGATATAATTAAGCCACGTTTGGCACTCCAAACTGATGGCAAATCTGTTTTAGGTCATTGGCTTAGTTCTATTTTAAAAAGCCACTGGCAGAGATCTGCGTCTTTAAAAACCAATAAAAGCAACACATATACAGAAGGACTTCCCACACTAATGTGCTTATCAAATACTTCAGCCTCTTTCCAGCTCATGTCCTATATTCCCTCCCAGAAGAGTTGGACATTATTCATCTCTTTCTCTTTCTCTCTCTCCCCAATACACATCTATCTCCAGGTACCTCTGCCTACTTTTTAAATTCTTCTTGTAGTTTTACCTTTTCTGTCAGTTATTTTTTTTTCCAGAGAACGACTATCCTTTCTACCTCTACATACCATTCCTGAAGTTATCCTGGATAATTCCTGGAATTATCAAATTTCAGTGATTTAGGCTGAAGAAGAAGCATGCAGATTAGAAAGGGAAAGGGGAGATTGGTGAAAAACCGGATAATATTCTAGTCTCTTTCCAAGCTCCCAAGTCATTTATGCTGTTAAATTTTACCAGAGCTCTGTATCATTTTATTATACAACACCTTCATTTCATTATTTATTTTATTGTTAAGTTGACCTAGTTGATTTCTGATGTTTGTAACTCAAGAAAGTATTAATGATTATTACTATCAAAATACTGAGCTAAAAAAAAGAACTTTCAAATTTTGTTTCCTTACTTTTCCCTGACTGTACTATCCAATATAGCTTTCAAAGACAACAAAACATATTTTTATACTTACATCTATGTTTATATTTTAGTCTTTTATGAATGGTTCTAATAGAGTATTGTCAACTGGATATTGTATAACACAGATTTATTTGTTATATTTCTGGAAGCTGGGAAAACCACAATCAATAGGTTGGTGTTGATAAGAAAGCACAGCTCTCACCTCAAAGAAAAATATCATTTATTCTGTAGCCAAGTATGAGTGACAATGTCCTAGGAAGACAGGTTTAGGTTCCCCAAATGATGTGTAACACTTTCATGAAGTTTTCACAGTAATTGAAAAAAGAACAGGCAAAGAAAATTTGACTTTGTTCTTCAGTATTTGGACTCTTCATAACCAATTTTAGTCATTTAATATTGCTAAATATTTAACAGAAGTGCTGCACCAACTCTCTCTCTTTCCCTTACGCTGGGGACTGCATTCCACACGGGCAATCTGTCAAGAGCCTTTATTGTGTCATGGCCAAAGGCAGAAAGGCTGGAAAGGGATGGAACAGAGGACAGGAGAAAAGAAGGACAGAACAAAAGGAAAATGAACAGGAAATTAAAGGTTTCCCTTCCTTTAAGAAAATAACCCATTTCTAAGATGATGAATTTGTTTCTGCAGTATCACTTAACTCATTCGTTGTGTCAGTGCTCTGGTGACCTGATCGTTATTTTGACTGCTGCAATTGTTTCTTAACACAATACAAAGTCCTCTATCACATGCTCTTTCAGAAAAAGAGCTATCACATGCTCTCCACGAAAAATGGAGTCTCCCTGTGCTTATTGCCATTCATTTCCAAGCATGCTTCTTCCTCAGAAAATGATTCATCATTCCTCTTGGACTCCCTGGCTGCTGCTTCATATACTTGTGATTGTATTTCCACCCATGCTACGTTCTCTCCTCTCCATCTCTAGTTTGCCCTGTACTGGCTGTCAATCTTTTGAGAATATCCTCATTTACCAGGCTGCTTTCCTACTCATTTGTTATTATACCTTCACTTCCTGGGCTATCAGTCTCTTGATTACATCAGAGCACCTCCACCAAATTACAGCTATGGTTCAGGGTCTCCTCTTGACACAAGATCTCCTCCATATCTTATTTCATTTTCTGCTTTTTTTTCAAAACAAAACCTGAATGACTTATTTACTACTGTTTCCTCAGCAGCCTCATTTTTCCTTCAGTGATCAGCATTTTCAATCTGAGTTTTATTCCCCAAATTGTACTGGAATTGCTTAGCCAAAATTGCTAGCAACTTTCACTTTGCTGTGCTCTGTGACTATTAATTTTTGTGTTCCATTTCAGTATTTTCTCACTTCTCTTTCTTTCCAGGATCCTTTTCTACTCAACTATACATATTGAAACTGATCTATTTTTCGCATCCATGCAGCTATTTCCTCAGTCTTTCTATCTTGTACAGTAGAAGATTTTAGTCAATGTTGACTTCTTTTCCTTCACACATGTTTCCTCAGCAAAGCCTCTCGACCCTCTTCACATATATAAGCTGCTCACTACCTCATGTTCACAGCCACTGCTTCGAAACACTGCCCATCACCAGTGTCTATCTCCTAAACTGCGACCGTGCCTTTACTAGGTCCCAAACCTCTGCTTGGTTCCCTAGTGTATTCAACACTGGGGAAATGGAATAACCTCTTTAATATATAAGATGCATCATGCCATTCTCCTGCTCAAACCCAAGCAATACTTTAATATTGTATTCCAAATAGTATAAACTCTATTCTTTCTAATTATAAGTGTATGTACGTATAAAATACTCTAGCCACTTATAATGCTTTCCAAGCTGTGGACTTTCTATTCCCATCTATTATTCTACCTTCAAGTTTTTTTTTTCATTTATGATCCAGTCATTGAATTTTTTCCTCAAGTCCGTAAACACGTTAAATTCTTTTCCACCTTAAGTATTTTGAATACACTGTTTTTTTTTTCTGCTTGGAGTTCTCCACAATTAGCACTTTTATCTTAGCTTTTTTTTTCCCATTGTTAATATCTCAGTGTAAATCCGTCCTCCCTGCTGGGTAATTTTCTAGTCACATAATATAAAGCAGTGGCTTCCAACAAACTAAGAGTCCCCTTCACAGGACAATCATTTCCTCACAGCAATTATTACAGTTGGCTCCCGTTTTTCACTTGTTTTCTTTATCCTTCACCAGAGAGTAAAGACTTAAGGATGTTTTGTTTCCTTATTTTTGCAGCAGTATATCCTGACAAATACTTTTATGACACAAATGAGTGTTTACTAAATGTCAAGGAATGGAAAATATTTGCTTTTTAATAAACTAATACCCAATACTTGTTAGTAGGTTGTATTCTAATACACTAGATCAGAAAATTGTTTCAAATGCAGGGTCATTAGGAAGTCGCATATGTGTGCCATCCTCTGAGTGCAGAATCTGAACCATAGGAGGGCT
The DNA here is from genome assembly GCF_982192425.1 of Myodes glareolus. Classification (NCBI taxonomy): domain Eukaryota; kingdom Metazoa; phylum Chordata; class Mammalia; order Rodentia; family Cricetidae; genus Myodes; species Myodes glareolus. Next base: position 12,072,722 of record NC_142050.1, read on the forward strand.
ACATAAAAATGGAAAAACAATTTTCAGTTCAATCGAGTGCAAATTATCAAACATTTCTGTAAAATGAGTATTTGTTACTCCTGTTTTCCACATCTATAAGAAGTTGGGAGGGTTGTCAAGTTATCTTCGTGGGTAAAAATATTTGCTGTCAATCCTAATGAACTGAGTTTCATCCCCAGAACCCATATAGTGAGAAGAGAGAACAGACTACTAAAAGAAGTTCTCTGATCTCCACACACATGCCATGTGGATCTGTATGTACAAAAACAATAAATACAATCTAATAGAGAAAGTCAGCCATTATATGTAAAACCTACATTCTTAATTAGTTTATCATAGTTTATCCCATAATTATTCATTTATCCATCACATTTTTAATTAATAATCAAACATATAAAAAGTAAAACAAATTACCTTTCAGGAAATTCATACTTCAATAAGGTTATTAACCCTCAAAATTCAGGCTTAAGCATTAATCTACAATATTCCAAAAGCACTTTTGGTGACTCTAATATATAGCGAGAGATGAGAATATCTTTAATGACTTACTTATTTTTAACCATGAAATTCTAATGGCAAGTTTTTTCTCTAAATGTGAATTATCTTTTAAAATGTATAGCTTGTTTTTAATTGCCATGCAGTAGGCAGAACTGAATGTGAAATTCTTACTCTTATGTTGTAGCAATATTCTTTTCCTTGCTAGAATCCACTTGAGCCAAATCATTTGAAGTAGGGGACCAGTTAGAATTTTCTTCCACTTAAAACCCAAACTTGAAACTTGAAGGCAAAAAAGAAAATTAAGAAGGAACAGAAAGTATCCTTGGAGTTTCCCCTTTTCAAAGTAAGTGCTGTACTGTAAGATTGAAAAATTCCTTGTTCCTTTTGTATTCTCATTGCTTTCTATTTTTAGCATTTGTTATTTATGGCATCTGATTGCATGGAGAACTCTATATAGTAATGGCTTTTCATACAGTATGATCATGTATTCTCTAATGCTGCTAGATAACTTAAATTCTATGTGAACATAATTCACACTTATTCTTACACCATTTTCTCATGATAAAATATGAATAGAACTTTTTGACAGCAATGGATGAATACAGACATCTGAGCATTAATTTAAATCAGATATGGAGCATTTCATCACTCCTTAAAGTTACATAGTCCCCTTTTTGCCAATCTTTATTCTTTACATAGTAAACATTCTAATTCTAACTGAGTGTTTATAGGAATAACTTGTCTATAAAAGAAGCCGTAGTCTGTGTGTGTGTGTGTGTGTGTGTGCGTGTGTGTGTGTGCGCGTGTGTGTGTTTACTGGTTTCTTTCAGAAAACACGTTTTCATTAGTTACCTTGCAGTACATTACTACATCTTCTTTCTGTATTGTTGTGCAGTATTTCATTCCATAAAGAGATCTCAGTTGATAAACGCTTCATTGATAGGCATTTGATTTATTTTGCTTTAACATTTGTGTGCAAATATGAGTGTGGACTTACATTTTCACTTCTCTTGAAAAAAATCCTCAGAGAACTCAGTCCCAGAATAGATTTATATTTTACCTGATAAGGAAAGACTTAAACTTCCATTCACACTGTAGCTGCCTTACTGCCATTTCACACATGTCCTGGTAACTTAGGAAAGCTCCCGTGGCTCTGCATCTCCTCCTCCATTCAATATTAGAACTTGGAACTTGAAGGAATTCTAAGGGCGTGTCTTCTACAGTGTTTCTGTCTTGTATTACAAATGAATTGGAAATACTTTTCACAATGCCCATAGTTCCTTTTAGATCTACAATTTCTATTTAATTATTTTATATAATTTTACGTTTCTTCTGAGGTTCGTGCACTTATTCACTCATTTTGATCACCTTTGATCATGGACATATCATCATCATGATACCTGTATCATTATCTCTTTTAAAGTACTTGCCTGGTAATTTTATCATCTAGGCCAGCTTGGGATCTTTCATTGGCACTTTTATCTTTTGACTAGGGATTATACGTTTTGCTTCTTGGCATTTCTAGTACTTTTTAAATTGCATAGTAGATATTTTGAATGATACATTGTTGAGAATCTAAATTTTTGACTATTTTTTTCCTGAGAATTGTTGATTTGTGTGTGAGCAGACAGTTAAATTACCAGCAATTTCCTTAAATATATGCAGGTTCAAGTTTCGTTTTAATTTACACATTGTTATGTAAATTTCTACCCACAATTTTAAGGCTTAATTTTTACTTTCATCTTGGAATACTAATGAATTCAAGAATCTCAGTCTAATACTAGCTAGTTTATTGTCGTTAGTAAAAGGAAAACTTTCTCTTTGCATGAAATTCTTGTACAGTGCTTTAAAAACACATCAAGAGTTTATAAAATTGGTGTTACAATTGATAGAAATTCTTTTATAATGGGATTAGTCAGATTCTTGTTTCAACATTGATTTTCTGGCTAGATTGGGTTATTAGCTTTGCATTTCTATCTTGAGAGGAAGAAATAAAATACTAGTAATATGAGAATACTGGGACTTAGGAAATTTGTAGAGTATTGCTAGTTTGACCTAAATAAAGATTTGTTCCATATTTGGTGTATCTCAATAAATTCCTGGTGTTACAATTGAATAGTCTCCTGCCCCATCATTAATAAGATGACGCCTCAGTTTCCAGTCTGGCTAATTGGAGAACAGTCTTTAAGTGGGTAGTAAAAGTTATGTCAGGCCATAATGGCAGAGTTTTCACCCAGCAGTACTGAAGTTCTTCAAAGATGAAGAAACACGGCTCATTGGTCTCCTGTGTCCACCCCCTCCCTGCCTCTTCCCTTCTCCTTCTGCCTTCCTCTCCTCCTTTCTCTCTCCATCACTTCATGTAGTATGCACAGAGGAAAGACAATGTGAGGAAGACTCTCTGAGAAAATGGTCTTCTACACGCCAGGGAGAAGCCCTCAATGTAAATTGAATTTACTAGCACTTCTTTTCCATTCGTGTGTGTCACAATATGTGTGTGCCCGTGAATGTGTGTGTGTGTGTGAGTGTGTGTGTGTGTGTGTGTGTGTGTGTGTGTGTGTGTTTATGTGAGTGTGACATTTTAAGCATAGAAGTCAGAAAACAGCATGGACGAACTGGTTCTTTCATTTCGCCATGTGGGTTCTGGGCATTGAAATCAAGACACCAGGTTTGGCAGCTTATTTCGTTACCCACTGAGCCTTCCGGCCAAACTTGTTTCTATTCTTCAAGCCACCCTTGCTATGCTAGTTTTATCTGGAATTCTCAGCTATTCTATATACCATGTTTTAACTTTTTGATGATTTATTATTAAAAACATTATTTTAATAACTAAGATTGGTAAATTATTGCTATTCTAGACTCTGATTTAAAAAAATCTCCCAAAACAAACAAAAAAAATAACCCTTAAAAACAACAACAACAACATAATGTTGTTTTCAACCTTGGATTTTCACTTTAATTACCTTTTAACTATCCATATTCACAAATTTAAGCAAAGTAGGTAGTTATTGGATCACATCTGGGGAGACCCAGCTCTCTAGATTTTCCAGTTGATGGATGACACCAGTGACATCACTCAAGCTTGTCTCCTGGGGAAGACGACGCCAGTGACGTCACTCGAGCTTGTGTTATGGGGTGGGAAGATGTCACTCAAGTGTGTCTCCAGTGGGAAAACACCAGTGACATCAGACATCTACACCTTAGCCAGACACAGTAGTACTCTGTCATCATCACGGCTGCTTTTCACTTTTGTAAAAGTGAGCAGGAAGATTCATTTTCTGGTGCAGTTCCTAGACCCAAACAAAAGTGAAGAGAAGTAAAAGGAATGCCATCATATGAATCTATAACCTAATTCTGAAATAGATTTACATACAATTTTCCTTTTAGTTTTTGAGATTATAATTACATCACTTTTTCCTTTCTTTTCCTCCCTGCAAGCCCTCTTGTATACCCCTCCTTACTCTCTTTCAATTACTGTCCCCATATTTAATTAATTATTATTACATGTATGCATGTTGTGTGTGTTAATATTGCTGTGTGGCAGTTTTCTTTTTCAGTATTCAGTTGCATGGTGTAGCGCAATACTGATTTAGGTTATTCTTTATTCTGTGTTAGCAATTTCTTTAAACAGTGCAATGAAAAAGGGCATTTTAATATATTGGAAAACAAAAATTTCAATGAATGTCCCCTCCTTTATCTTTCAGATCCTGAGCCCTACTCACAGCAAGCTAATTGAATTCATCACTGTCCCTGTCACATCATGCGCTATCATTTTAGAATTAGGGGGACTCTGAGAGCCTGAGTCTTCTGTGGATCTACTGTCAGGGTAAGAAAACTATTCTTAAACCGTAATGAACCTTCCAGAAATATATGTTCGGTCCAAATATGAATGTAGGTGTGCATCATAAAGGGTAGATGCATTTACAAGTGGATTTTTACACGATTATATACATATATTATGTTATAGATTACTGTTGTTTGATCTTAGATTATGTGCGTATTTTAGAATTATTACTTTATAGATGAGAAAGGAAGGAGTCCACGGGGATGATCCCAGCTTTGACCCTGGGCAGTGGAAGAGAGGGTGCCTGAACTGGCCTAGTCCCATAGTCAAGCTGATGACTATCTTGAATAGAACCTTCGTCGGTGACAGATGGAGACAAAGACAGAGACCCACGTCGGAGCATTGGACTGAGCTTCCAAGGTCCAGATGAAGAGCGGAAGGAGGGAGAATATGAGCAAGGAAGTCAGGACCATGAGTGGTTGGTTCACCCACTGAGACAGTGTGCCTGAGCTAATGGGAGCTCACCAAATCCAGCTGGACTGGGAATGAAGGAGCATGCAATCAAACTGGACCCTCTGAATGTGGTTGACAATTGGGACAGACTGAGGGGGCAATGATAATGGCACTGGGATTTGTCTCCACTGCATGTACTGGCTTTTGGGGATTCTATTCTCTTTGGCTGCATACCTTCCTAAGCCTGGATGGAGGGGGGAGGGCCTTGGACTTTCCACAAGGCTGGGTGCCTTGCCCTCTCTTAGAACTGGAGGGGGGAGGGTGTGTGGGGGAGTGGGAGGGAAGTGAGAGGAGGGGAGGAAGTGGGAATTTTGATTGGTATTATTTATAAAGTAATTAAAAAAAACAAAAAAAGAGAGGAAGGCTTCCAGCAGCTGATCACAGAGGTAAATTATCAAAGAAGTAGAAACATTTTAAAACTGAGTGTTGTATTATTCCCATGTAGAGTTCAGTTTTAAAAACGCTTCTTTAATAGCCTTTTCTCTAAGCATATCATGTCTCATGCATGTAGGAAAATAAGTAGACCTTCCTGTTAGCAAATGTTACATTTTACTGATGCTTGAAAGAAAAGGGAACTAGCCTATGAAAGTAAGAAATGAGATGTGCAGAAGGAGAAATGAGACTGCATTTACAATGCAGATTAAATGCCAAAAGTACCTCAAAGTTTCTCAGAGACAGGACTAGCAAACGCAGTGCAAAGCTCACCGTCAAAGCCAGCAGGAGAATGCCAAGGTAAAACTTAAAAACCTCACCAAAGATATTCGACAGTAGTGAGGCATTGCTCAGTATTCCAGTCTAAGTTGAGTTTAAAAAAAATCTTTTAAACCCTACTTTGAATAAGTTTTGTACATAATTGGCTGGATGTAAAATCCTTGGATTTTCTGAGTGGCATGATGCCCTAGTTGTTAGCACGATGTGGTGAAGTCAGATGTTCAGTACCATGTATGTTCACATATGTTCATGGTCAGTTGTCAGAAAGCATTAAACATATATAGCTGAAACAGAGTAGCAGCATCTTGAATGGGATTTGGGATACAAATAATCAACAATGTGGAAACACGGATGTTGTGGTGTTTTCTGGTTTTTAATTAAAAAATAATTCATATGATATCTTTTGCTCCTATTGTGATACCTGGTTATTATACAGGTTTAAGGCCTTCACACAACCCTGAAAGAAAACTTTTACAATGAGCAAATGACACAGGTAATTCATAAAATTATTAAACACAGTTTGACTAAGAACCTGTAGAAGTTTTAATAATAATCAAAAAGTTGAAAATTAAAAGTTTAATTGTTAATGTAATCTTTATAATCACATAATTAAAAACAACATTCAATATCATTTACTTGATTCTCATTTGCTTATATAATAGACTTTAGAAAAAATTATAAATAAGCAATAGGAGCCTTAAAAACATATGTGTGTAGGATGCTTTAATCAGGACATAATCCAAAGGATAGTTAGTTTTAAAAAGTCATATAATTTAAATCTTAGAGTCTCATAGATATCTAACATTAGGGAAATTATTCTGGTATAGTTATTCAATGAAATATACCATCTTTACATTATATTAATAAATAAATGGTTTCTAATACTAAAAATATCTATAATGAAAATACTGGGAAGTATATGGGATTGGTTTTAATGATACCAGTATCATAGAAAATGCATTTTATAAAGGTTTGTATTATTTTTAATTGTGAGTGTGTGGGGGGAGTGTGTATTACATGAGGGCAGTTGTGGGAGACCAGGGGACTGGGAGGCCCTAATGCTGGTTCTTGAGAGCTATCTGTGATAGGTTCTGGGAACTGAACTTAAGTCCTCTGCAAGAGCAGAAAGCTCTCTTAATTACTGAGCAAGATCTCCAACCCATGGAAGCAATTATATGAGTATTTTGGGGCTTTACAAACTATCTTGTGCTAAAGAGGAGATTGTCCACATATGCCTGTACAACATAGACTTGCATAATATATATACAACTTATAGTAACGTATGAATATATACAGTCCAGATGTTGTTTGTACATATATAATACATGCAAATATCTAAATTGTAATAAAGTTCTAAATCTGAGTTTAACTATTGATTTTGCTTTAGTAAGTTCATTTAACACTGAACTAGAGAGCTGATTATAATTTCATAATTGGAAATACTAGCAAAAAGCCCTAAGAATTTCCCACACATTTGATAATAAAACATTTTAAAAGCAGAAGAAAGACTGCACAGGGCAAAAAAGACTGCCAATAAATGTACTAAATGCAGAAGAACTAAAGCTATTTTATTAAACAAATGATAGATAGTTCTCTTGGTATTCTTGGAGTGTAAAATACTCTCTAAATAATATGGATAGAGTTAGGATTTTTTTAGTTTTACAATGGTGGGAAAAGTTTTCATAAAGCCATTCTGTTTTTCATGTTCAATATGGTTTTCAATAACATACATGAAAAATCAATGCTTTTAAAAAACAAAATAGGGTCGTCTTAGGTAATTTGCCAAACTGTAGTCCAATGTATGTGTTTGAAGCTTACCAAAGATAAGCTAGGCTAAATTGACTATGTTCAGCAGGTAAAGTATATTACATGTGTTTTCATTTAATGATATTTTTAAGTTACAAAGGACTTTTAATATCGAACTCCATCACAAATCAGAAATCATTCTTCTCTTTGAGTATATGAAGTATTAATTTTATTGATTTAGATAAACATCTTTCAGGATGAAAAAATTTTAAATTAATCAGATTTAAGAAGTTAATAAAAGATTTCTGGGTGTCACAATTTGTTTTCCAGAAGAACTGAAATAAGAAAATATTAGAGGGTCGTGAAGGTGCACAGCAGATAAATATGCCTTTTTTACAAACCTGAATTCAGTCTCTGGATCCCACTGTGAGAGCAGAGAACTGATTGAAACGTTAAAACTGATTGAACTGATTGAAAAGACAAAAGTTGTTTTCAGATATGCAAACATACATGCACATAAGACACACTAACACACCACACACATGCATAAGATACACATAGATATAAGGTACACACTCACACACACACATACACCACACACACACTCTCTCACACACACTCTCTCTCTCTCTCTCACACACACACACACACAAACACACACAGAGAGACTGTATTATTCTCTGCCTTGTTCTTTTGAGACTGGGTCTCTCAGTGAACTGGAGCTAGGCTGGCTGCCAAGCCACACGAACCCTCTTGCATTTGTCCTCTGTAGCACTGGGGTTAAAGTTACCAGTGACCATGTTCAATGTTTTTTTTTTTTAAATCAATGCTCGAAGTGGAGGTACTCTCTATGACACTTTTATACCTTTAAAACAATTTGAAATTTACATACCAAGCTATTGTTATCATAATTGCTGTTAATGTTTATAGTAAATCTTAAAAACAAGACTCATTCTTCAAATGAACTGCTGTCACTCATTCTGCACACTATTGAAATCTCGCTTCAATCAGTATAAAAAATCAGTGTCAACAATGATATTTTATATTTATATAACATCAGATTTATTTTTGTACTTAAAATTATTAAATCAGTCACACTTCAAGGTAAAATTTCAAGTTTCAGATGTCAAAGAAATAGTCCTGTGCAAGATCTTAAAGAGCACATGGAGAATCTTCTCTGCTACCTTAGCAAGAGCTAGCCTACCTTCTTAATTCCATTGTTCTCTCCCCTATTATTCTATTATGGAGCAGAATGTGGCAGATGTTTATCACAATATTAAGATACGCTGAGTTCTTGCTTCCCCAGGTTTATTTTTGGGAGTTCATCATTTTGAAATGTAATACTGATCCATAGCAAAGAAAATAAGGATCCCAGGACATACTGACTTAGGAGGAACGTTCATTTAAGTTCCTATGACTGTCACTTGTTTGGCTGTGGCATCTGGAAAACAGAAGGGTTCAAATTTGGTTGCTTAGTTTAGCAGAGAATCTGCCCTTGTTTTGACCGTTCTGTCTTTAGTTCCCAGATTGAAGACATAATTCTTTTTTTTGGCTGAAGTCCAAAGTGTGAGGTTTGAAGAGTAGGTTGGGTTGAGATTCACAGTGTATATACACTATTAGTAGTTTGGAGTTTTGCAATAGAAGACTGTGCCTGTGTTGGCTGGGGAATTTCTTATTTTAAGGAATAAGATTTTGGTAATAAATTAGTTTTGGTATCTACAACTTCTTTCCCCTCTCTATTAAGCCTCCTTTTTTTGGGCGAGAGCAGTTCCTGACTGAAAAGAGTAAAAATTGCCTGTGTTTTCTCGCTATAAGAAGTGTGATACTTGTTCCATGCCTCCCAAAGAATTCAAGTTCATAATGTCAATAAACTTAAAACGTGCACTTTTCTCCATTATATTATCTAATACATTAATGTCACAGAAAGAAGAAAAATAGACTTAAATTTATTCCACATAAGAAGTGATTGTGCTCCCTTACCTGCAAGTCTTAGTAAACAAAAACCAGTGATAAATGTTCAGATTCTGGGAGGCAATATATATATCCCTATAATATATGCTTACCTTAGGACATTTTTTGCCTGGTATAGTTTTTATTTTTCTAGTTATTTCTTTTAGTTTTGAGATTATGATATAACTATATCATGTCCCCAATCCCTTCATCGCCTCAAACTCTCTCATGTACCCCTCCAGGCTATCTTTGAAATTCACGGTGTGACAATAATTGTTGCAACATGCGTACATGTATTTGTGTGCATATACATATGCATGTATATATACATATATACACAACATATTCCCAAATGTAACCTGCTCAGTCTATATGATGTTACTTGTATGTAGATTCTCAGAGCTGGCCATTTCTTACTGAAGTAGTCAGCTGGTGTGCACTTCCTAGCGGAAGACTATTTTTTTCCGTTCTCTGCATTCTTTAATTGTCTGTAATTTTTTGTCTAGGGTTGAAACGTTATTATCTTTCCCTATCTGCTTTGGCATGTTCACTGATGTTATCCCTGTTGCACACATGTTTTGGCAGCCATGTTATTGAGACTTGAGGGGTAACTTCTGAGATCATTTGTTAGAGCCTGTTCCTTTGGCTCCTACAGTCTTTCTGGACCCTCTTCCACAATTTTTTTTTAAAAAATGGAATACTCCTATGATTTATTTAATTCATTATTAAGATAAGACCTTTCTGTACATCCTTTGCTGTCCTGGAACTAGTTATGGATTCTTCTCCATCAACATCTTGAGAGCTAGGATCACAGGTTTGTGTTATCATACTCTATAAGCTAAACCTTTACATCTATGGCAGGCTATTAGGACAAAGGAACAACTGAAATGTATTCCAAAGACAATTCTTATGTTAGTAATTGACTTGGGGGAAACTACTATATTATGCAGAAAGGCAAAAGGAGATTTAAAAGACAAATACTCACTTTATGTCTCATGAGCAGCAGATTAAAACACACCAGATTCTTTCATATAATGCGGGTGCCAGAGGAGCCTTGTCATAAGACGTCATGCAAAACACGGATCGGGGTGTAGCAATAACTTGAAATCTATCTACCTGCCAAATATCAGAGTATCACAGCTCCTGAGAAGTTTCTATATAGTAGAATGTTGAATTCACTATTTGAAATACTAATTTGTTCTGAAGAACCATTGATATTGGTGGAAATAACACTGCTATGCAACCTAGACATAAAATTGTAAGAAGTAATTATTGATTTAGAAAAAAAAGATTGTTAAATACTGTGAATATGTATGTTTTGGGTGTCTAAGAGGATTTCCATGATATATTTTGCTAAGGGATTCTGAAAACAACTTATGAATTAACAGTAAATATTATTTATGCTGAGGCTTATTTCTGTCAGGTGTGTGTGTGTGTGTGTGTGTGTGTGTGTGTGTGTGCATATTAAATTTAATTTCCATCCCAGGCTTTTAAAGACTGTCTCCATAGTGATGACCAATGAGAAGCAAGCATTTCACAGGTTTCTTTCTCATGATACGTGGCACAGTCTTCCCTTTTTATGTCCTTCTGTTTGTTCACCACACACCATTATTACCAGCCTCCTTGGCAACAGCCAATGGGATATCTTGAGCACAGCTCTTTGCACCCTCTGTGTGTGCTCCTTTTTGTGCGCCCTTATGCACTCAGTGGTATCATAAAACATCTAAGATCCTACATACCCAGGCAACTGGCTTGTGCTTCTAGCAACCTTCTTATTCTTCGTGTTCTCAGAAAAACCCGAATTGAAGTTGTCTTAAAATATCTTTTACCTCCCCAACTTGTCCCTTCCTAAATATACATGTATCTTCTCTGATATGAGCTCCATAGATATATTTTAAAATGGAAGCTTCTTGGTGGCATAGCCGGTTATTGGCCAAGAGCCCTAACTGCTAAATAAATTGTCTGAGTATGGATTAGCTTTTTAAGCCTCACAGAATGTTTTCATTGAAAAGATTTAATTTTGTTCATACATTTGATGTTTCACGCTATTTCTGACTAGAATCTAAAACTCTGTGGTTCTGGATTTCACTGTTTCAGAAACAGTAACCGTTTAAGTGATTTCTCTGGTCGTGGCATTGAATTTCCCCCCTAAGGATGAATGAAAACATTAAATAGAAAATCTGTTCCCACAAAACTTGATTATTTTGGGAAATTATCTTTTGCTGCACCCACCTTGATGAGATAATGCTAAATGAAAAGGAATGGAAAGAAATCTAAAAAAATACATGTACCTAAAATTGAACAGGGTCATTTTTCAATCTTCTAACTATCAGAGTGTGTAGATAAAAATGCATATTTATATGTATTTCTCTCTCTCCTTCTTTCTTTCTTTAGGAAAGAAGAATAAGAAAACAAATAACAGTTTTATCTAGTATATTTATGAAAGTATAAAACAGTGTTATCAGAATATTGGATAGTTACTGCAGTTCTTTAACATGTTCAGGAAATGTTTAGTTTAGGTGCATGTTTTTTGCATTAGTCTAAATAAATTATTAATGTTTTAAGTTCAATTTCTAAAATGTCTTATGTTTCTTTTTAAATTAAACTGATTAATTTGATTGAGATCAAATTACAACAGTCATAAAAATTTCTAGATTCAAACATTTGACTCAGAATAAACTTATGAACCAGTAAACAAGGTAGTCACACTGTCATACATTATTCTCTGAACTTATTTTAACCATTTTCATAGAAAAATATCTCCCCACTATCTATAACCCCTATAATGGACAGAAGAGAACGAAAACTTTTGATACTTTCAGGCTTGAATTATCAGGAAGGTAGTTCTATTATTGCTTGTGATTAAAGCAAATGACACAAAGGTGAATTTCCTTCATAAACCCAAGCATAGATGAAAAGCAAGTAGAAAAACTTGAAGTTAAATCAATACATTTAATGCTTTTGTTTGAAATTAAAAGAGACAAAACATTTAACAAAATGGAAATTTGGGTGAGTAGGTAAAAAATATAACAATATCGACATGGTGTATGTTTACAAGATAGCTGAGATTGAAGTCAGGTCAAGGTCATTCTGGTATTTAGATGTTTATTTTATTGTGCCTTTTAAAAAATTATTCTTTCATTTATTCCTGATCACAGTTTCCCCCTTCTTCCCCTCCCCCAAATCTCTCCCTACCTCCCGTTTCCCTGCAGTTCACCACCATCACTCTCATCCCTGCCTGACCTCAGATCTCCCAGGGACATCAACCAAACACAGTCTAACAAGCTGAATTACGACCATAGGATCAGGCACACCCATTCCACCAAGGCTGGATAAGGAAACCCAATAGAAGGAAAAGGGTCCCGTATGTAGGCAAAAGAATCAGAGACAAGCCCTGCTCCCACGATTAGGAATCACAAAAGAATACCAAGCTACTCAGCCATAACATATATACGTAGGACATAGGTCAGACATAGTCTTTCTGATCTCTGTGCGTCTCCGTGAGTCCCAGTCAGTTGATCCTGTGGACCTGTTCTCATGGTGGCTCTGACCCCTAATTCCTCTGATCCTTTTTCCTCCTCCTCTGAGAGACTTTCTGAGCTTCACTTAATATTTAGCTGTGGAACTCTGAATCGGCTCCCAGAAGTTACTGGATGAGGTCTCTCTGGTCCCTTTGATTACAATTCTAAACTTCAGTCCCAGAACACTCTGCTGGCAGGACAAGCTGTAGACCGAAGGTTTTGTGGCTGTGCTGATGTCCTAATCCCTCCACTAGAAGCCTTGCCCAGTTATAGAAGATGGTCAACTCAGGTTCCCTGTTCCCCATTACTAGGAGTCTGTACTAGGGTTACTTGCATAGATTTCATGGAGTTTCCATCCCCCTTAGTTTCCCCTTTCCTCTCAAAATGCCCTCAACTCCAGTCATATCTCCCATATTCATAAAGTTGATTTTAAGGTCATTTTCTTGTGCTTCAGATGTGTTGGAATATTCAGGTCTTCTGCTGTAGGCTAGCTGGGTTCTGGAGGTGCCATTGCCTTGACTGTTGTTGATTGTATTCTTACACTTGCATTTAGGCATTGGCGTTTGGGATGATTATAGGTCTAAGTGCTGGTTTCTGAGTTTGTCTTTGTTGCCATTTTGTTTCTTGGTTTCTACTTCCTCTTTTGCTGTTGGATCTTTGCAGCCTGAATTTCTGGCAGCTATCATGACCTCTGATCCAGTAAGGAGTCTCTGTTCAAGTTGGGAACTAGACCTCTAGTGGCTAGCATGGCCTTTGTTGCAGTAGGGGGTCTCAGAGCAGTTTGAGGGGTAGGATATGGTGATGAGGAAGGAAGTGGGGTTTGGGGGAACTGAGTGAGGAGAGGAAGTCAACTGATGGGCTGCCCATCTGTGGTTCTAGTTGTGGGAGTAGCCTCTGCTCTGACAAAGAGCCTCTGTCTGAGTTCACATTTCTCTTTTTCAGGCTTGCTTGGCCTGCACCTGTTCTTCAAACTGTCATGGCCTCTACCAGTTATTTTTTTGTTATGTTCTGTTTTTCAAGACAGGGTTTCTCTGTAACTTTGGAGCCTATCCCAGAACTAGCTCTTGTAGACTAGGCTGGCCTCAAACTCACAGAGACCTGCCTGCCTCTGCCTTTTGAGTGTGGTGATTAAAGGCATACACAACTACCACCCAGCTCTCTACCTGTTCTTATGATTGGTGTTTCCTGCTTTTGGGCAATGGAAATCCACCTGAGCTGGGGCCAAGGACACAGCATTAGAAGGGGCTGGTGGGTTAGGAGGTGGACAGTGGAATGGGTCTTTGGGAACAGAATCTAAGGAGTGTGGCAGTTCAGCTGGCAGGTGGCTCACTCACCTGTTCTTGTGAATGGTGTGCTCTGTACCTCAGCAGTGGAAATCCTCTGGAGTTAGGAGCAGAGGACTAGCAACGGGGTGGGTACTGAGGTGGGTGTGGGCAGTGAAGTGGGTCTTTGTGAACAGAGTCTGAGGAATGTGTCTATTTGTATTATTTTTGACTCTTTGGAATTTTAAAAATATTACATTAGCATATATTAATTATATATGCTGTCTTAGGGTTTCTGTTGCTGTGAAGAGATATCATGACAACTCTTATAAAGGAAAACATTTAATTGGGGTTCACTTAGAGTTTCAGAGATTAGTTCATTTTCTTGATGATGGTGTGCAGGCAGACATGGTCCTAGAGAAGGATCTAAGGGTTCTACCTCTTGATCCACAGTCAACAAGAAGTGAACTGTTGGGTGTAGCTTGTACCTAGGAGGCCTCAATGCCCACCCCACAGTGACACACTTCCTCCAAGAAGGCCACACCTACTTCAACAAAACCAAACCTCCTAATAATGCCTCTCCACGTGGAGTCATTGCTTTCAAAACACAACAGATACAGTGTTTCTTTATGACATTTTTCATACGTGTATATAATGTTATGATATGTTGGTTATCTTTAATTTTTAGAGTTTCTTATAGTAACATTCTAACTAAAATTTATACTATTTTAATACTTCATTTGAAATTCCTGCTTTAAACCCTGAAAATCTCATGCAACTCAATTCAATTTGAAGTTTGTATTATGATTTAAAGAGACAATTTGAACTTGTCTATATTCACTTATTTTCATAATGTTGTTTTTCTTACTGACAAATTTTGTAATTGTGTGTGTGTGTGTGTGTGTGTGTGTGTGTGTAAATAATCCTTTTATTCTGGAGATCAAATGGCAATGGCACTCTTCTGAGGAGATAACTAAAAGAAAACAGTCATGAAAAGTTGAGGAATTCATTCTATTGCACTCAATCATACTCTTTGTGCCAAAAGACAAACATTTGATCTTCATCAATTTTGTTCTTGTTTTATTTCATTTTAAGAACATTTTATTTTAATTTTTGACATTTAGTATCGTTAAATCATTTATGCCTTTCCCTTCCTTTCCCCAAACCCTGTCATATACCCCTCCTTGCTCTCTTTCAGAATTATGACCTCTTTTTTTAAATGTAGAGCTGTCATGATCCCTTCCCTTTAGGCAAGAGACTTGAACTGGATATGGTGTGGAGATGGGAAAGGAAAAGAACACTTATGCAAGACTAAATCTTGAGAGCACAGAAACTACTGAGAAAGTCAGCAATTATAGAAAAATTAACATCATCATAATAAATGATATGATCACATAAACTTCATACTTTACTCACATATTTTGGTTTTGTGAGGATAAGAGAGATGTAAGTTGTAATCGTTGGTGTCTTGTGGTGAAAAGATTTCTGAAGACAAGAAAGAGGTAGAAGCAGAGTGGACATTACTGAAGTTAATGGATAAAATAAGACCAGCATGAATCTATCTAGATGTTACAAACTATGAGATGCTGATGCATTCAGTTGGGATGCTTCTCAGTTCTTTAAATCTTTGTCAGTAAATTCTGATGGCATCATATGAGATTCAGTCATTGCAAGCTTACTAAGAAATTGGTCATTGTAAATGCTGCCCTCAAACATTCTATTTATTATAATTTAAGTTAGTCAATTCCAGGCAGATTTTTCTTTCCTATAAATAACGCTAAAAGTAACATTATGGTTCTACCCAGTTGTTGTAATACTTCTAAGTCCAGTTTGTTTAGGAAGTTCTGGATGCGAAGTCTCTAAAGAAAAAAAAATTGAAAGAGATCTCATAAAATAGAAAGATCTCTCATGATCTTGGATAGGTAAGATCAACATAATAAAAATGTCAGTCTTACTAAAAGAAATCTACATATTCAATGCAATCTCTATTAAAATCCCAACACAATTCTTCACAGACCTTGAAAGAATAATACTCAAGCACATATGAAAAAAGAAAACAATCCAGAATAGATAAAACAATCATGTACAATAATAGAACTTTGGTAGGCATCACCCACCGTCACTGACTTCAAACTGTATTATAGAACTACAGTAATAAAAACAGCGTGGTAATGGCATAAAAACAGACATGTGAACACAGGGCATAGAATCAAAGACCTTGACATTAATCCATACACCTATGAACACTTGGTTTTTGACAAAGAAACCAAAATGGTACAATGGAAAAAGGAAAGAATCTTTAGCAAATGGTGCCGGAGTAACTGGATATCAAAATGTAGAAATAGATCCATATCTATCGCCATGCACAAAACCCAAGTCCATGTGGATCAAGGACCTCAACATAAATCAAGTTACATTGAAATTGACAGAAGAGAAACTGGAAAGCAGTCTTGAGTGCATTAGCCCAGGAGACCACGTCCTAAATATAACACCAGTAGTACACTGAGAACAGCAATCAATAAATGGGATTTCCTGAAACTGAAAGCTTCTGTAAGGCAAAGAACACAGTAAACAAGATAAAATGACAGCCTACAGAATGGAAAAAGATCTTAACTAACACCACATCTTGCATAGAACTGATCTCCAAAATGTATGAAGACCTCAAGAAACTAGACATCAAAATACAAAATAATCCAATTAAAAAAATGGGGTACAAGCTAAACAGAATTCTCAACAGAAGAAACTCAAATGGCCAACAGATATTTAAGAAATTGCTCAACATCCTTAATCATCAGGGAAATACAAATCATCATGAGTCTGAGATACTATTTTGTACCTGTCAGAATGGCTAAAATCAGAAATACTGAGGACAGTTTATATTGGAGAGGATGTGATATCAGGGGATCACTCTTTCACTGCTGGTGGAAATGCAAACTTGTACAGCCACTTTGGAAATCATTATGGCGACTTCTCAGAAAACTGGGAATCAATCTATCTCAAGACCCAATGATACCACTCTTGACTTATACCCAAAGGATACTCAATCATACCACAAGAACACTTGCTCAACAACATTCATAGCAGCATTATTTTTAATATTCATAACATGGGAACATCCTAATGCCCCTCAACTGAAGAATAGATAAGGAAAATGTCATACATTCACAAAGTGGAGTATTACTCAGCTGTAAAATATGATAACATCATGAAATTTTCAGGCAAATGAATAGAACTAGAAAAAAACTATTCTGAGTGAGGTAACCCAGACTCAAAAAGACAAACATGGTATGTACTCACTCATAAGTGAATATTAGATATAAAACAAAAGATAATCAGACTGCAATGCACAATTCCAGAGAAGCTAGGTAATAAGGAATACCCTAAGAGGGATGAATGAATCATCCTGGGAATGGGAATTAAATGAAATCTCCTGGGAAAACTGGGGGTAGGGGGCAATAAATGGGAGGGTCTGGGGGATGAGAACGTGAGAGAACAGGATGGTTAAAGGAGGAAGGGATGGAGTGGAAGAGCAATGAAAGAGAGATCTTGATAGAGAGAAACCTGGTGCTAGGGAAATTGCTGAGAATCCACAAGGACGACCATAGCTAGGACTCCTAGCAATAGTAGAGAGAGTGTCTGAACTGGTCTTCCCCTGTAATCAGATTGGTTAATACCCCCAACTATCATCATAAGAGCCTCCATCCAGTAACTGATAGAATCAGATGCAGAGATCCACAACAAAGCACCAGGCTGAGTTCCAGTAATCCAGTGGAAGAGAGGGTGGAGAAATATATGAGCAAGGGTGGTCAAGATCATGATGGATAAATCTACAGAGACAGCTGAGCCAAGCTCATGGAAACTCATCAACTCTACGGCCGACAGCTGTGGAGCCTCTGAGGGACTGAATTTGGCCCTACATATGTGGTTGACGGTGGTAAAGTTCGAAATATCTGAGGAACCCCTGGAAGTAGGACCAGGATCTATCCCTGGTGCATGATTTAGCTGATTGGAGCCCAATCCCTGTGGTGGGATGCCATGCTCAGCCTTGATGTGGAGTGGGGGGGAGTGGGGGTACTTGATCCTGTCCCAACTTAATGTGCCAGACTTTGCTGACTCCCCATAGGAACCCTTATCTATCAAGAAGAGTGGATATGAGGAGGGCTGGAGGGGAGGCAAGGAGGTGGGGCGGGAAGAGTTGTGGGAGAGAGAACTGCAGTTGGAAAGTAAAATAAAGAAAAAAAAAGAAAAAAGTAACTTCAAGTCCTTGTCCCACAGCTTTTAGTTCTCTTTACATGTCTACTAACTTTTTTTTTTAAAAATCTAACTTTCTTTTCCCTTTATTACAGTATCAAGTTACCAGCTATGACACATCTGCATTCACTCTGGTTTTACGTTTGAAAATTGTCATTACACATATCTGTCCAATATCCATTTCTCTTGATCCCTGTCCTAGGAGCAGGTGTTGGATCTATCGCATTTTATATGGGATATTAAGCTATCATATAAAACGAGCAGTTTTTCTAGGGCCAGAATTGTGCTTTTCTCACAGAACAGTTTTTGGCCATTGTCACCTCATTTTTTTCATATTTCAGATCTGCAATAACGCTAGTTCAATTGAGATTTTTAGCAGTTTAAGTTGCTTTTGCTACAGTTCTGAAAACAGCTGTGAAGTCATATTTAGAATTAAAACTCATGGGTCAGGTCATCTGCTCTGTGTCCTTACTGTGACTTTCCCATCCTGATCCAAAAGTCCTTAGTGGCTAGATCTTGCTTCTGTAATGCTCTCTAGTGTCACCATGTTTGACACACGTCTGGTCCAGAGCTCCTTCATGAAGAATGTACTGAAAGCACTCAGGGACCTCATCAAGGAGGCCTTCTGGGACATGAGCTCAGTGGTGTGAACCTGCAGAGCATGGAACTTTCTTGCATCTCACCCTGTGCTCCAAGGACTTTCTCAAGTACCACTGCGACCACATCCTGGCTGTGTGTCTGAACCTTGTCAGCATATCCAACATACTAAAATGTATGGGTAACAATGACATCATTACATTAAGGGCTGAAGATAATAGGGGTACCTTAGTGCTAAGATTCGAAGCACCAAATCTAGAGAAAGTTTCAGACTATGGTATGAAGTTAATGAATTGAACAACTTGGCTTCCCCAAACAGGAGTCCAGCTATGTATAATAGGCCTTCCATTGAGTTTGCACCTATATACTGACACTTTAACCATTTTTGAGATACCATTGTAATAACCTGTGCGGAAGGCAGGATGAAGTTTTCTGCAAGGAGGGAGGGTTGAAATGGAAACATTAAGTTGTCATAAACAAGTAATGTTTGTAGAAAGCTGTAACCATGGAGGTGAGGGAGCCAGTTCAGCTAACTTTTGCACAGAGGTACCTGGAATTTTTTTCACCAAAGTCACTATACTGTCTTCTACAGCAATACTTAGTGGCTGCAGATGGACCTCTTGTTGTAACGTATAAAATTTCTAATGTGGGACACTTCAAATAATATTTGGCTCTCACGATAGAAGACGACAAAGGATTCTAGACAGTGATAAACTCTGCCAAAAGAAGGCCTTTGGGAACTGCTTTTGAGATGCCAGAAATGTTGATTACCAAGACGGTACCTTATTACAGATGCATGTATCTTCCCTAAATAACCCAATTTTTCTTCCCATGTTCCACAATGAAAAAAAAATTCCAAAGTAACTGATTTTAACATAAATAGTCTGCCTTAGAAATACTAGTGATTAAGAGTCTTGAAGTTAGATGCAGTTTTAGTGAATGTTTTTCA